>NC_136068.1:1247086189-1249692023 GCF_964261635.1 Lissotriton helveticus | reverse complement strand
TTTATAGAAAAACACATTCACTGGATGACGTCATCAGTGATGTCACTGACCATGTCATGAATGATGTAATATGTGACATCATCAGCAGTGCATTGCGGGGGCATGAGTTATAGTTAGCTCAACTAACTATAACAGGGGAATTTCTATTGTTTTGTATGAGTGAAATGTCCAACTAACTATATCGTCCCTGAAACCTATGATTTTTTTCAGTGAATATATATACATACATATATAAAATCTAGTGGCAGTCGCTACTAGGTGGTTATATTAGGTCTGCTTTTCCATAGAAAGAGCATGTATTGATTTGCTAATTACTTTGGCCCCATTTGACGAATCTTCACAAAAATTTCTAAAAACAAAGTTCATCCACCTCAGCTCCGTCCCGGAAAGTTTTGTTCTGATTTGTTAAGGAGGGGCTGCGAAAAAATGGGGGGGATCTGAAATGCAAAATCCCCATAAATTTTCCATAGACTTCTTTGGACAAATTTACAGCAAATTCTTCGGAACAGAATCACACCAAATTCGACAGGAAGCTTGGTCTGCCATAGTGCTTTTTTGTGACTTGGTCCCTTCAGTAGTTTTTGGGTCTCAGCCTGTGATGGCTGCGCTTGCGCAGTCTCGCTGGCGAGATTTAATGAGATAGAGAGAACATCACTAGCGAGGTTAAGCCCCGCGCCTCTTCTCCATTGGCTGGCCTCCTAAATGGTGGCCAGCCATTGGAGAAGAGGTCCTAGTGACGTTCTTCTTTCTCTTTAAGCCCCGTCCTTATCAGATTGGGTTCCTTGACTTACTGCTGAAGTAAAATGTTTCTAATCTTCTTTATGGGTCCAGATGGCCACAGAAAGAAGATAAGGAACCTTTTACCCCGCAGGAAGTCCGGGCGCTCAGTCTGAAAGGGACGGGGCTCAAAGACAAAAGGCTGCGTGCTGTGTCATGGCGAGCGCTTGTTGGAAAATCCCGTACTTTTCTACTGGCTAGGAAGTCATTAAAGTCGTTCGTTATTCTTTTACTCCGCCTGCCTTGTGACCAGATGCGCGGTTTTAATGTGAAGCCTCTGCCCTTGTTATATCATATATTTAAAAAGAAAAAACTTTCCTGCTTCAACAGACAGCTGGTGTTTAAAAAACACCCACAATGCAGTGTATTTGAATGGAAAGCATACATGTAAATAGACTCCTAATGAAACCTTGACCAGCTCCATTATCGGTCTGTTTCATCTTATTAACGTCGGACGTCAGAGGCGTCATCATTGCATATTGGCTTCTGATGCTCTGCCCATGCCCAACAAAAATGAATGTGTCTGTCGCAACGCAACTGGTGCTGATGTAAGGCGCCCTGATACCTTTGGTCGAGTTTGCGCTATATAAAGCACCCAAAAAAACACCAATGCCTTTTGCCCTCCTGTGACGGATCACGAAGACCCTCCTTCCTGGTGCATAGCCCCCCTGCCCCCCCAAGACATCTCCAAGATTCCACAGGTCGGAAAAAATGTCGGCTCTGTCCCTGTCACCAGAGCTTGGAATTATTTGAGTCTTACACAGAGTCCACCTCATAGCGATCCGAATAGGCTGCAAAGCGCCATGTCTTAGCGCTATACGAAATTCCTTGAATAAATAAGAATGAAACCTAGAAATGGTGACCCTGGTGCAAAACACTGAGCCTCTGCAGACGCATCGTGACTGACGCTGCTTAACTTAAATGTGTCTGAAACCTCTCAATTTCTCCACATAGAACAGGACAAAACCAGGCTGTACGTGTTCCCTGAAAAGCACTTTCAGATGAAGTGGTGTTTTGTTGACTTTTTATGGGTGTTAATTGAGACGTTGAGTTTTGTCCGCTCACCTGCTTGTAAACGGCGGGGCTGACCTGTGGTCAGTGTGCCTGCTGCAGAGACGGGTTTGTGCCCTGCAGTCCCAGGAAACCGGATCACGAGTACAGTTTGGCTTCAGAGAACGCACTGCACATTCGAAGCTGGTTTGCACCACAGTTTGCACTCAGGACCTCGGGGTGTGTCGTGTGTGAATATTTTTTTTTCTTGTTCAGTGCCTGTAACTGGGTATTTACCCGTGTTAACTAGCTGCCTGAAGCACCAGACATACCCATGGGGCTCATTGTCAAGAAATCACTGGTCTGCGCCTTTCCAGTGTATTTGAATGGAAAGCATACATGTAAATAGACTCCTAATGAAACCTTGACCAGCTCCATTATCGGTCTGTTTCATCTTATTAACGTCGGACGTCAGAGGCCTCAACATTCCACATTGGCTTCTGATGCTCTGGACAGATAATCCAAGCGGCGGGCAACAATCGTTGCCCAAATTGTTCTACTTTACGTCTTTGGCAAAGTTATCGAAGTAAACAAAACTGTTTAGCATCGTGTACGGCTCCGAAAATGAAACGTGAATCTGCTTCCTCTATGGTAATTTTAGAGAGACGCTCGCTTTCTCTTTTGTTCTCGGTGCAGCTGCCGTTTTCGCCTGTATTAAATAGCCCTGGGTTGAGGTTGGACTCTTTCGGTGATAGGCCGAAGCACACCACTCCGAGGAATGCACAGTGCTGTTTTTTTCCATGCAATGGTAACGTCTTTGACAGAGGAGTCGACCCTACAAGCCGCGGAGGGTGCCCCCTCCCCTTGCCGTGAGGTGCGGCGATCTTTCAGAAGTAACACAGTGAGTGATCGTGGGAACTCTAAGATAGAAGGGTGTTGTTTTTGGGGGCGTAAAAGTTAAGGATTACTTTTAGGTAGCGAGAGAGCACCGCATTTTATTACTTTCACCTTGTTAACTTTGCACCTGGGCTTGCCCAGCCTACTCAAGCCAAACCCTCAGGCTCGCATTGACACTTTCCAGACCGCTTTAATTTTGCCACATGGGGACTTTAAATTGCGCCTAAAGAACGTCTCTACAGCAGCCCCCCCCTCCCCTTTCCCCACTGCTTCTAGTGTAGTAACCCATCTAACGAAAGGTCTATGGTCCGTCAGTTGACAACTCTAGATTTAAAGCATCGCTGTTAAATAGCAGCTAGGTTAACGCAGGTTTTTCATTTGCCCTTCAGTATCTGTTACTCCTCTGCATGCTTCAACCGATTTGTGTGTGTGTGGCTCTGTGTGTGTAGCTCTGTGTGTGTGGCTCTGTGTGTGTGTGTGTGTGTGGCTCTGTGTGTGTGTGTGTGTGGCTCTGTGTGTGTGTGTATGGCTCTGTGTGTGTGTGTGTGTGGCTGTGTGTGTATGTGGCTCTTTATGTGTATGTGGCTCTTTGTGTGTGTGGGGATCTGTGTGTGTGTGTGGCCCTGTGTGTGTGTGTGTGTGTGTGTGGCTCTATGTGTGTGTGGGGCTCTGTGTGTGTATGGGGCTCTGTGTGTGTGTGTGGTATTTGCAAGAGATTAAGCTATTGGCAATGTAAATGACAATGCCATTTATTTATCTGTTTTCAAAATCAACACGTAAATAAAAAAATTGTCATTTACAATGCCAATAGCTCTAACACTCTCTCTCTCTCTCTCTCTCTCTCTCTCACTCTCTGTCTCTCTCTCTCTCTCTCATCAGTTATGGTGCACAAATTCATCTTAGTCCGTACCCTGCTCGTCTTTACAATCAACTTTTATAAGTCTGGATAAACAAATAGCTGCACTGTTGCTTGCCCCTAAACAGTACTTAAAAATAAAAAAAACTCCTGCAATTCAATAACTGGGTGCCATATTGTAGAAGAATCGGAATTGTGACGTAGAGCAAGGATCGAGTCCCACACAAGGTCTAGATAAACTGGGTATTATTCTCCTGTATATGCGTCTTTTATGAGAAGCCTGAGTTCAAGGGTATGGATAATACGTCTTATCTGGTCTTGGTCTTGACTTGTGGGTGTTTCTCTCCTTCTTCTTCTTCCTTCAGTCTTCCTGAAGATATCAGGTCACTCGGGCAAGAGAAGAGAAGGTGCAAAAGAAAAATGTGAGTAATACTGTGAACTGCCAGCCTTGGGGAAAAAGGAGTGAGGGACCACCAGTGTCGTGTTGGACGTCTAAGGATGTAATAGTGCAGAGGGAATCGGGTAAAAACAGGCAATGGAGAAGCGGCCTTAGTTGCCGGCTTTCTCCCTCCTCCCGACCCACCCCGCAAAGTGGTCCCATACCTGGGTGAGCCACGCTCCTCCAGGAGCGTGGCTGGCGCAGCACCGAATCATCTGCCTCCTGGCTCTCTTGGTGTTCCTGGTTCTGCAGGATGCGCCGTCAGGAGCAGGTGTTCGTCTTCTGGCGTCTCCGTCCGTTTCCTCGAGGCGTCTACGAACACTTCTCCTTCGCGTCTTCTGGGATTTGTGTACTCCTCATCCTGACTTCTGCCTTCCGCTATTGGCTCAGGGAGGATGACGTCAGGCTCCAGGGCGGCGTCTTCAATGGACGAATCTCAGTTAAAGGGGCCATGACCTGAAAAGGGGATGTCCGCAGCATGCGTGGGGTATCGTTCGACAGTCCATTCCTCTGGCCGAAAAGAGAGGAGAGAACCGGTTTCAAGGGGTACAGTCCGCCAGTTCTCCGCCTGATCAGTTCCCTCCGGGGAGATACTGGAATCGCGACAGGACTCTAACCCTTTCTTTGTGAAAATCTTACACAAAGGTGTGAGTGGTTCTGACGATAATGACCGCCAAACCCCCCCAAAAAAAAAATCTTGCATTTCTTCAAAGCCCTGTAGACACCCATGGCCTTCCTCTTAATAAATGAATAACATTTCTCCTAATCGGTCAGTGCACGACTTGCAAAAGCAATAGTAACGTCTTCCACTCTATCTTTTTACATAAGGAATGCACTTAAACATTTCAAACTGGCATCAGTAACCACAACATTTCTCTTTCACTGTACAAAAACTTGTAGGTTAGGAGCTCTTGGCCAACATTTTTTCATTTCCTGGAACACTACCTCACATCGCTCAGTCCAAGCAAAGTTTCTTCCTTTTTTTAACAATTTACTCATTACTTTAGTGTTACTCCCAAGACTCTCTCTGCACAAAATGATCATAGAACTCGAACATGCCCAGTTAAGACCGTAATTCATTTTTCCAAAGACATTTTACCGGTGGTTTCTGACATTTCTCTTTTAAGCGAGATACCGTTAGCTGACAAAACATAACCCAAGTAATAATTTGTATTTTTCCCGCATTTGCATTGCTCCGCCCTCAATGTTAAACAACTTTCTTTTAATTTCAAAAGAGCTCACCCCAACCTTTCCTTGTGCTCTCCCCATGTGTTGCCATATATTAAAATATCACTTTGGTAATACTTCACACCAGAAATGCCAACCAACCGCTTTTCCCTTACTCTCTAGAAAACGGAGGAGGGCAATACTAAACCAATTGACATGCATGCCAATTTATACATGTCTATTGATGTAATAAAGGAAGTAAGAACCAGTGACTCCTCAGGCAAACCCACTTGGGACTGGGCAGAAGCTAAATGCAATGTGGTGAAAAAT
Organism: Lissotriton helveticus; assembly: GCF_964261635.1. Taxonomy (NCBI): domain Eukaryota; kingdom Metazoa; phylum Chordata; class Amphibia; order Caudata; family Salamandridae; genus Lissotriton; species Lissotriton helveticus. The sequence continues at coordinate 1,249,686,567 of NC_136068.1, read as the reverse complement.
GTAGCTACACCTATCAACGACAGCAATTCAGTCATGTTTGGAATAGGATGAGGATGATCCACCACAACCGACCTATTAAGTGCTGTTAAATTAATGCAAATTCAAATCTTTCCAGTAGCCTTTTTTGCCACAACAGTTGTTGGCAACCACTCACTGGTTTTAACTGGAACATTCACCCCTTTCTCAACTAATTTATCCAGCTGTGCCTTCACCTGATCATGTATTCCAATGAGTAACCTTCTTTCTTAAGAAACGCATGGGATGGCATCCTTCTTAAGATTAATCTTATGAGATACAATCTATCTTCTTCTCAAAAACCTCTTGAAATTTCTCAATCACAGCCTGGCAACTAACACACACCTCATGTACTTGGTCCTGGAGTTTTACATTAGGATCGAGATACACTGCCAGTTCCTTCGGCATGGGCCATCCAAGGATATTATCACCTCTTTCTGATACATAAATGGTCCCTTCCTTGATTTCCACGCACCCAAGGGAAAACACTGTGCATAGGAATTTTTTGCCGACTATATCGAACAGGATTCCCATCTATTGCTTCAAGAAGTCTGCTGACTCATTCCAAACTCTAATAGATTTTATATAAATCAAAAAACATTTCCACATTCAACCCACCTGTGCACACAGTATCGATGGGATTACCACAAGCACAAAACCCAAGTTGCAACACCACCTCACAACGCTAAGTCCCTTCTGAAACTGAGATGCAGACCTGCAACATTTCACAAAATGTCCCCCCCACACCTATTGCATGCAGCTTTTTGTGCTGGACAATTGCCCAAATCTGAAACACGGCCACTTAATTTGGGTACACCCTCCTTGCACCCTATTACCTTTTCTTTCACATTGTTAACCACACTAACATGGGATTGGGGGTTTTCTTTTGTGTCTTTGAGGATTTCTGAAACACACACCAACATATGTTCCACTCTCTTGGCTGTGAATAATATTTCACCCAGTGGAGGCTCATGCTTCAGCCAAAGTTCCTCCCTTACCCTTTTGTCTTTACAGTCCAGAAGAAACTGATCACGTATCCGCTCATCACGCAACATACCAAATGTATTAGTATATGCAAGCTTTTGAAGACTGACATTATTATTATTTAGGACTTGTATTGCGCAACGAATCATCCCTACAGGGATCTCTCGGCACATTTGGTAAACACAGTGCTGAGGACCAGGACAGGGCTTACGGCAGTTAGAAGAGCCAAGTGTTTAGGAACTTCTTAAATTGTTCCACACTATGGCAGACCCGTAGCTCATTCGGCAAACGATTCCAATGGAGAGTGGCAAGATGTGAAAATGCACGTCCTCCCGATTTGGCTTTCTTAGTTTTACAGTGGAGAAGCAGATTCCATTTGCTAGATCTTAGTGCACGGACAGGGTTGTAAGCTTTTATTTTCCTCCTTAGATAGAGCGGACCAATCCCTTGTCGCGCTCTAAACACAATCACCAGTAGTTTAAACTCAGCTCTCTTTCTCACAGGTAGCCAGTGGAATTGTTGTAGCAGAGGGCAGGAGGGGGTACGTCTAGGTTTATTCAGGACTAACTTTGCCGGTGTGTTTTGCACTACCTGTAGTCTTGCTGCGAGGTCATCCCTGATTCCTACTAAAAGTGGATTGCCATAATCTTGTCAGCTGACTAGTAGGGCCTGTACTAAGACCTTTCTGTCCTGCAAAGTGATCCATGGAAAGATTTTCCGCAACATTCGTATGATGCCGAAACAAGTTCCCGGTACTGCTTTTACCTGCTCCTCCAGCGAGAGCTTGTTGTCTATCAGAATACCCAGGTTACGTGCCAGGCCCGTAGGGTTAAGTGGCTACCCTAATTCCGGTGGACACCAGTCTGCAGACCAAATCTCCGTAGCCTTTCCGAACAGAAGGATCTCAGTTTTGTTGGAATTTAACTGCAGAAAGTTCTTGCTCATCCAGGAGCGATTTGTAGCATACAGGACCTAAATTTAAGTCTAGACTTTTCTGTGTCCTTCTCGGTGGGGACTATCACCTGCGTGTCATCCGTATAAGAGATTGTCTCAAAGCCACAGGATCTTATGATGGCTGCAAGCGGGGCCACATAGATGTTGAATAAGGTGGGGCTATGAATTGAGCGCTGCGGCACCCCCTCATCCACAACTGTGGTTTGGGAGACAAAGGTGTCTAATTGGACACATTGAGTTCTGTTGTTAAGGAAACTCTGCATCCAGGCCCAGGCTCGTCCTCCGACACAAATCTCCTGCAACCTGTCCAATAAGACATGGTGGGAGAAGGTGTTGAAGGCAGCAGATATATCTAGAAGCACTAACATAGTGGGGGACCCTCCATCCTGTAGCATCCTGATGGTGTTGACCACTTCTACCAGTGCCGCTTCCGTGCTATGGGCTGCCCGGAATCCTGACTGCGAGGGGTCTAGTAAAACATGCCGTTCTAAGTATCCCATCAGTTGCCTATTAACTAATGTCTCCATGACCTTTGAGCTGCTTGGGAGGAGGGAGATTGGTCTATAATTTTGCAGCTCTGTGGGGTCTGACAGCACCTTTTTAAGTAGAGGTTTAATATGTGGCCTTTTCCAGCTTCTGGGAAAGGTGGCTGTAGCCAAGGAAATGTTGCACACATCGGTTAATGATGGGGCAAGGATAGGGGCAAGTTTAGCCATTATAAATGGCAGCACCGGATCTGAGGGAGCACTGGATTTTGTGTGCTCCAACAGGCTTTGCACTTGCTCTGTGTTGATGGGGATAAAAGAGTCAAGTCTGGGAAGTGAGGGGTTTCTCTCAACTGGGGTTATCTCCTCAACGGCTATTCCTACTGCTAGGGATCAATACATTTTGTATATCTTGTCCTTGAAATGGTTTGCCAAATCATTGCATAGCGTTTGTGTAGGAGTCTTAGAGGGAGTGTTTACTTTAGGGTTTGTAAACTCCTTCAGAATTTGAAAAAGCTCCCTGGAGGAGTTCTTTGCCTCCCGAATTCTCAGACCTAGATAGTCTCTTCTGGCTTGGTTGCAGTTTTTTAGATATTCATTATTTAGTGCTAAAAAGGCCTCTTTGTCCACCGATCTCTTAGTTTTCCTCCATTTCCTTTCTCGACATCTACAATGAGTCTTTTCTTTTTTTAAAGTCTCGAGTACCAAGGGGCTGAGCTGGCTCTTTCCTGCGTGCATGTGGGACAATACGATTTAATGTGTCTTTAATGGATGCCTCCCATATTTCTACGGCCTTATCACTTGCCTCTGCTATGTCAAAAGAGAGAGGTTTGAAAACTTGGCTAAACGACCCCAGAGTAACTTTCCTCCATGCTCTCCGAGGGGTCAGTCTACATTGAGGCTTTCTACCTCTCCCAATCACCTTTGTAGTAAATTTGAGAGCAAAATGATCAGTCCAGGACAGTACCCGTGGGGGATCTACTGAAAGGCCCATGTTGGCAAAAATGTTGTCCAGTGTGTGCCCTGCTATATGGGTGGATTCATGGATTATTTGTGTGAGCCCCAATGCCTCCATGGCTGATACCAAGCATTTCGTATCTGTGTTTGCAGGGTCAGCTAAGTAACGGTTGAAATCGCCCACGAGGAATAAGAGTTCCGATTGTGGAATATATGGAGCGAGAGACTCCAGTAGTGAGGTACAGACTTTGTTACTTTCTCCTGGGGGTGGTATACAGCTGCCCCCGTCACACTCAGTCCTACCTGTGAGTGTAACTGGAAGACCAAGAGTTCCAAACCGTCAGTCATCACTGTATCAAGTAGTTTAATGTGATGAGGGGGCCCGAAAAACAATTGCCAGGCCACCTCCCCTCTTGTTCACCCTTTCTAATCATAGAATAGTGTAATCCTCAGGAAGTGCAAGGGTTAGCACTGGAGTAGTATGACTCTGTAGCCAGGTCTCTGTGATAAGGCATATGTCTGGCTTTATATCTTCTAGTAAATACGAGATTCCTGCAAAGTGCTTAGGGATAGATCTCGCATTAAAATACAAGACTTGGAAGGGCTCATATTTAGCTTCACACACAGAATTATTTCCCACCCTGCGGTCCTAGATAGATCTATTGCCTGGCTTGCCATAGGGATGGTGGTGGGGTAAATCAGTTCTTTGCCTGCATTGTGCACCTGTCCACCCACAATGGCCACACCTCTTGTCTCGTGGTCCCATCCCCCCTGAAAGGTCTATGTTACTGCACCTTCTCGAAGTGCTGCCCCTTAGGTCCAGTAGCCTTTCCTTAGAGTATTTTATACCCGTCATTTCTGCCAGTGAAAATGAGAAGAGATCCCTGGCAGCCGGCAGCGTCCAGGCGCGGACGGGCGCAGACGGACTTGCCTTCGGCGCGCCAGTGTCACGCCCGCTGCGCGTCCAAGCCGCGCCTGGCTTTATGGCCCCGGAGATTAGCAACTAGACTGCTAACCTGTTTAAGATACCCGCTAAAGTGCGGTATCCCCTTTCCTGCAAGGCAGCCTCTCTCCACTCAAACGGCCTCTCAAGTGCCCGACCGCAGTGGACCGGAGAGTTGCCCCCCCCCCTCCTTTCAGTTTCTCGGTAAGTTCAGCAAGAGAGTGCAAAAGCGCAAAGTTAAAAATGAAGTTAGCACACACAGAAAGTTTTTAAAACCAAGGCGCCTACTGCGCTCTAAAACACTCAGTAATTTTTAAAAAGAGGCTGGGCGCACGTAAAGTACCGTCCGTTACCTCAGCATATGTGATACCATCCACATCATACTCTTCTACACTTTCATTGCCCCCTTGCACTGTTTGCCAAACTTAAACCATTCAAAAATCATACTTCTCCTCTGTAAATAATGAATATTCAATTTCCTTATACAAATCTCAAAGCTCGTTCAGCTGCTCTGACTCTCCGACCTCTAATTTAAGGAAACCTTCAAAAAAACTCCTTACCCTTCACCCCAAACAGTGAATCAGCATAGCCACCTTCTTGTGCATTTTCATACTGCTCAGACAAACTCTGCAGTAGTTCCAAAAAACCTTTTTTCCATTTTGACCACAATATTGGTGGTTTCACCAGAATTTGAAAAAAAAAATGGGGGTGCAATAATATTTTGCATGACTAGTGCAGAAACATTGCTACAAACTATAACAGTTTCTATGCTACTAAGCACACGCAAAACAAGGCAATCTTGTTGATGTTATTATGTTGCTCCCGTATGAATTGCTCCACAGGTGTGCCCGTCATGGCAGATAGGCAAAGCAGTGCAACATTACAGCGTTAAACTTCAATCCTATGCAGACTGCTCTGCAGGTGTGCCTATCACTGCAACAACAAAGACGAGGATTAACACCATAATGCTGTTCACTCCCATATGACCCCAAAGTATGTGACTCTCACTGTACGTTAGGCTAGACATTTCTGTGCGCCGGTAACCGAAGTATTGCAACACTGAACAGTGTGGCACCAATAGGTCTCAATGATAACTCTCCCAAACACCTAAAATGGCCACCACTCATGAGTATCAATGTTCGTTCTGAAGAAGATAGACCTTGTGTGCACCATAACTTCCCATATGTGGGTGGGCTAGTTTTCCACATTGTCTCCAACTTTCCAAGATAGCTGCCAGTTTTATTTTAATCTTTACAGTGTATGAGGCATATCAGTAGCAAGGCGATCGCACACTGATGGCTCATAAAACCCCACAGCAAAAAGGCCAGTGAGGCATGGTTTATTCTAAACAGAGCCTTTCCTGTCCTCTTCTGGTCCGTACTTGCTCATGAACCCAACTAAGTGAAGAAACCACCGGATGTTGTTAAGGAACTCCACGTCACCAGTATAAAAAGTTAAATAAGTCACAGAAATGGGGTGCAGTAAGCTCAAATGTATTTGTCAGAACCTCACTCACTGGCTCTCACCTCCAGCTGCCATTCCAAGAATCCTCTGGGCAGCAGATAGAATCCAACCTCCAACATTTGACGATATAACAGTAGACTTTGTTTTCAATTTGCTTGATCTTTCTCCCTGTACATGGTTGAAGCACACACTTACTCAAAGCATTGTTCCTTTCTTCCCCTCTGCAGGGACTCATTTGTACTAAAGAACTGCACTTAGACAGTGGCACTCCAGCTGTTTTTGACACCTCGGGCGGCAGAAGCTTGATGCTACTGAACTAATGGACAACCATCCTAGCACAGAAAATTAATATTCATTTATACTGTACAGTTATTTCTCAACTCTTTCAGTTAATAAAGAGTTCAGGAGTGGCAGTGCCTGGGACAGATTATTTTATGATATGACCTGCTGGGCACAGTCTGAGAAGACAGACTTTGCTCCTCCAAATTGGTTGATTTAGTCAGTGACAAATGCATACGTGACTGGTAGCGGGAGGGGATGGGGACCGAAAGGCTACATAAAAGATCTGAATGGACAAGGCTTCTGGTAAGACAACTAGAGGTTTCTTAGCTTCTTAGCAATCTGTTGGTATTTTTGATATTCCAATCCAATCCAAAAAAGCTTTATTCAACCTATTGGGTCATCAAAGCACAAAATATACATATAAAACAATTACACATGATTTCCAGATAAAATTCATAAAAATCATTACAAAATCAATGTGTACTTTCTAGGATGGAATTATAAGAGTGTCAAAAAAACACTATTCACAATTTAAAATACTATTTAAAAATGAGTTACAAGACAAGCTAGCCAGTTAAGTGGGAGGCGAATGGCTACTCAAACATGTAATACAACAAGACAGATGTATTTAGTGGACTATTCTCTCCTTGAGGGACCGTGCTCCGATTGTCCATACCCACCCCAAGAATTTTGCCATGGCAACAACTATAACTTCAGTTGTGTCGCTTCTTAGGATTCTTTCTGCCTCATGTGCCCTTCTTAACCCTAGAAGTTTGCATATTGGGGACAACCAGGTACGCCGCAGAGCTCTGTAACCATTGCTTTTAAATAGTACATGGGATAAAGATTCATTCCCAAACTAGCACACCAAGCACAAATCATCACAAGATGTAGACCACTTGCTAGTAAAGGCTTTTATAGGCAGTGTACCAACCCTGAACTGGAAATATAATTACTGCTCGAAGGGCTTTGTGATAATGTCCCAATAACGTTCTAACTCAGGTGTAGATTTACCGCATAAGAAACGGCCAGTAAGGGAGGCTGACTCACAATTCCTCACCAGATCCGTGTGGGCCATTTCCCAGTATTTAGCTTTCAGGATCTGCTTAGGAGGAAAGATAGCGTTCTCTGGATCTTCCCACAGCGAGCTCATACCCATACATAATAATGTGGCTCTAAGCTGTCTTAGCCATCTTATTTTACGTGAACTATCCACCCTGATTACATCTAGGAAACCAGCTGCATACTCTGCTAACTCTGGGGTAGACCATAGTCTCTGCCAGTACAACAAAGGGCGCAATTTTACAGTTTCTGCGATTGGCTTCCGCCCAAGGTCAATCAGCAATGGGCGTATCGGGGTGCTCTGGGGCAATCTCGCTATATTTCTAAGGAACTTATTTTCAGAAATGGTTAATTTGGCTAGATTCTCGTCGCCCCAAAGTTCAGCCCCATATAAGGCAGAACTGATAACCTTCAAGTTATATATCTCCATGGCGGGGCTGATTTTCTTAGTAAAAGAGGTGTTATATTCTTTTAACAATACCCCTGCCAGTTGCCTATGTTTCAATGATGCTAGATCAACTTGATATGACCACCTTAGCCCCTCCTGAATATTAACCCCCAGGTATGTGAACTCCTTGACCTGATCAAGCATGATGTTATTTAATCTAATGCCCCCTTTAAACGCCCTATGTGGGTTAAAGGTCATCCGTTTTGTTTTGGAAATGTTGACCTCCAATTCCCGTCGAGCACAAAACTCTTCAAAGATTGAGAGGGCCCGCTGAAGCCCACTCGGTGTTTTAGAGAGGATCAATGTGTCGTCTGCAAACATTAGTATGGGGACCTTTTCGCCTGCCAGTGTCGGTTCATCCGTGTTAGTTGATTTCATGCAGTTTACTATCCCGTTTATAAACAATGAGGATAGGGTCGGGCCAGAACACATCCCTGGTGTACTCCTTTATCCACTGGAAAAAATTCTGTTACTTCTCCCTATTTGCCCCAACGAATCCTGGCCTTATTGCTTTTATGCAATCTGATTACAAGCAACAGCAAGTCAGGTGGTAGCCCCATATCTTTTAGTGTCAACCAGAGTTCTGGGAATTGTAGGCCACGACCGCCTGGCCGTTCCCCTCACGGCGGTGCGGTGCAACGAAGCACCTGGCCCCGGGGAGAGCAGGTGAGTTCTGTGCAGAGTGTTAAGTGGAGCCGTTACCTTCACGGCGTTGGTCCAAGGTTTTGGCGCGATTTGGATATTCAAAATCTCTCTGATACTGTTCTACTTCCGGCACACGAGAAACCTTTGTTGGAGAGTACTGACCATTATCATGCAAATTATCAAAAAGTGTGGGTTGTAGGTTCCAAGAGGCTAAGCAGAAATTGTAGCATTAATGGCATTGTGGAATTATAGGAGTCATTTCAATCCTTGCTGTTCTTTGTTCAGTAAAACATGATGACTAGGCAGAAGCTCTTGTTCGACTTCTAATCACACAATTGCAGTTCTATCTTAAGGTATTTACACATTCTTTTGTATTTTTTTAGCAGTAAGATAGGTACTGGCTTGTCACTGTGCATGGGGTGCTAAAGCAGAGGCGCACAGGGCGATGTTAGCCTTACATAGAGATAGGCCTTGCCATCATTTCTGATAGTTATTGTACTTGAGTTTGTTTGGCGCGCTAATGCATTTTGAATGTTATTGTAGCAGTTTTAGTTGTATGTACACCCTCTCTGCACGGTGATTCTTCATTGGCCGAAGACCCTATACATTCAAACCGTTACTGTGGTAATGATAGAATTTAACATTTTCTTCCTTATCATTTGTGTGGTTTATCTTTTTAGTTGAGAAATAATTTGTACAGCAGCAGAACCTATTGGCAGAGTTAGGCTTTCACTGTGGCATATGTAACTTTATTCTTTGCCAGGTTTGGGAGTCTGTGTTCTTCAGTGAATTTTACTCCACAGTTGGTCTTTTGCCTTACCATGTTATGTGGCACAATTGGCCATTCTCTCTGGCGGAATCTCCTGTCCTTAGGTAGAGTAGGGTATAATTTTTTGCACTCGTTGAACTCTCTGACATAGTGTAGCCCATTGACTGGTACTAGCGTAACAAATTTCCTGGTACAATATAACACTTATTGGTGCACTTGACCCTATCTATCTTGACATTTGATATAGCAAACAAATCACTCCCAGAGGGATATCTCGTCGCTGGGCTACTCTGAGTGGGTAGAGCATTCTAAAACAGCCAAGTCTTCAGCCCCTTCTTAAAGGAAGTAAAGTCTGAGCAGGAGGGAGGACTACGGGGAAGCTTATTCCAGTGATAAGGGACTGTGTAAGAAAAGGATCTGTTCCCTTGTCTTGAGGTATGTATACGGGATAACCGAAAAACGACTTATCCAAGGACATTAGACATCTGGTAGGCAGGTAAGGTTTTAGTCGAGTAGACAGATATGCTGGATGGGAGTTGTGGAGTTCCTTGTGTGTCAGACAACATAGTTTAAAAGTGACCAGTTTTCTAATCGACAACCAGTGAAGCTTCCTAAGAATCAGGCCGGGGGGGGTTAGCAAAGGGAAGATTGTAGATTAACCTAGCTGCGGGGTTCTGGACTACATGGAACTTGGGCAGCAAGGTGTCATTTACTAATGTCAGCAGAGTGTTCCCATAGTCCTGACTGCTGGCAATGAGCGCCCGGACAAGCGTTTTCCTGGCGGTGTCACGAAACCAAGGGAGGGCTTTTTTGAGAAACCTCATGGTGGCAAAGCAGGTGCCACAAGTTTTGTTAACTTGGTCTTTCATGGAGAGTGATTGATCTAACTTAACTCCGAGATTTTTCACTACCTGCTTAGGTGAAGGGACAAGGCCAAGTTCTGAGGGCTACCAATCGGCTGACCGTAGTTCTGTCGCTTTGCCAAATAGCATGATCTCTGTCTTGTCACTATTTAATTGGAGATAGTTGTTACTCATCCAAGCAGCGACTTCTCTTATGCAATTTGCAAATTTACTTTTCACCTTTTCTTAGTCAAGGCCGTAGGAAATAAGAAGTTGAGTATCATCTGCACACAACACAATCTGGGTAAGTGCTACATAGATGTTAAAGAGAAATGGGCTGTGGCCCAAAACCTGCGGCTCTCCCTTATAACTTGAAGGCATCCTAGCAGATGTATTGTGTCGATTAGCAAGGAGTCCCTGAGCCAATGTAGTGCCTTACCATACAGCCCAGCTTTGTGAAGCCAGCGGATTAGAATGGAATGGAAGATCATGTCAAATGCTACAGACAAATCCAACTGCACTAGCATGATTGGGATACCCATGTCCAGGGAGAGCCTGATATTGTCGACCACAGCCAGCAGTGCACTTTCTGTACTGTGGTGCTCTCTAAAACTTGAATACGAGTAGTCCAGGATGTGGTTTTCTTCAAGAAAGGCAATGAGTTGTTTGTTAATAAACTTTTCTAGAGATTTCACAAATAAGTGTAATAGCAAAATTGATCTGTAGTTGGAAAAAACATTTGGACTTTCTGTAGATTTTTTAAGCTGCGCAGATACTAAGGCACACTTCCATTCCTTAGGCTTTATGGCTATAGACAATGAAAGATTGTATAGATCTTTAACTGCAGGCACCAGACAGGTTGCTAAACTGGCCGCTATCCTGGGAGGGCTGGGGTCCTGATGCGAACCAGACTTGGCGTGGAACAGCATATCTGTTGGATGAGGATGGTTTAAATCAAACCTTTGTTCTAACACAATTGATTGAAACTATATCCTGTCAGTAGTCTGTGTAAAATGGTCACCAGCAAGCATCCACAATTACTGATTGTTGGGTAAACAGGACACACTGCCTTTCATATTCCAAGACAACTTTAATCTAAAACACATTCTGTGCTCATTACAACATTATATAATTTACTCTTATACATCATCAGTCCTTTTGGATAAGCCCTATTAAAGGAAACATTAAAACATTAGTTTTTTGTCACTTCGCACACAAAATACTACAACCAACCCAATTAAAGCACCACATCTGTAGCCTTTGAGTTTTACTATATTCATTAACTTCTGTGAGCAGAATATAGATCTGACTAAGCAACAATTTTATTGATGAAAATCCGTTTTTTTTGTGAATTGTTTTTATTGACATTTTTGCGATTGCAAGACAATAACAATGGTTATCAGTAAGGTATGTAAACATGTTCAAGTAGATGGCATCCACATATCCAATAGGCAGCAAAGGAGAGTTAAACAATAGTATTATACACCAGAGCATTGTTGCGAGCCCCACCTTTCCCTCTAACCATACACCCAGTCATCTACAATCATTGTGAATCGGAGAGCGAGAGTCCATAGTGTACAAGCCATGGATTCCATATTTTCCAAAACTTTTTAGGGCAGCCCGTGCTTTATATGTCGCCTCCTCTCCTAGCATGTACATGTCCATGCTCTTTCTCCATTCCACAAGAGACGGACCTGCTGCTGCCCCCCATGCTCTAGCTATGTCTCGTTTCGCTACCACCAGTCCTAGCTGCAGCAAGACCAGCTTGGGTTTAGGGAGGTCAGTGTCCGTGGATATTCCCAGCAAAACCAAGGAGGGGACGAGTGGAATCGTCTCCCTCAAAACACTCTCCATCTCCCCTAACAGAGTTGTCCAGTACAGTTGAATCTTGGAACATTCTCACACCTTATGATAAAATGTGCGTTCTGATCCTAAACAACGCAAACAGATGGACGTTTCTGCCCTTCCAATGCGATGTAGTCGCATTCTGTCATAGTATCCCCTATGCAGGTATTTGTATTGGATCAGCCTGAGGCAGGATCGGATGGCTACCTCTTGAGGGTGCATCAGCGCCATTTCCCAGTCCAGATTTCACCCAACTCTGATTCCCATTTCCTCGGCAATTTCTGCAGTGTATCTGGCTTGTTATTTATGATTGTTCTATATGTCCAGGATATTGTCGGTGTCTAGGCCCTGCGCCCACCAGGCATGTGTCAACTGCAGGTACTTGTAGTGTTGGGTTCTGTTCATGTCATATTCCGTTTGCAGATATGGAAAAGTGATTAGCTCTTTGCGATATAGTATATCTTTAAGTTGCGATATGCCCAACAGGTCCCATTTCCCGAAACCTCGCAGCTTCCTAATTACTGGCAGGCGATTACCCACACATAGCTGGGTCTCCTTGGTGACCCGGCCGCCCCATTTCATCTGTCTTTCCGCCTGTTTACACGCATTCAGAACAATCCGTGTCACTGTGAGGAGCTATGTAGCCCCTTTCCCCCATATATATAGTGCGTGTACGGGTGTTTAATGAATTGTGTACGCTCTAGAGCATATGTAGGGTGATTCCACTCTGCATGTTCCCATTCATTCACTACTATTAAATGGGCTTCCCAATAATATGCCCGAATGTCCGGCAGGGAAATGCCACCATTGTATTGATTACGCTGCAGCGTCGCCAGTGCTACTCTTGGCGGCCGTCCATCCCAAAGGAATGTCCGCAGTGCATCATCAATTCTAGTGAACACCTTCACTGGTATTAACTGATAGGTGTTTTGTAACATGTAAAGAAATTTGGGGAGCACTATCATTTTGTACAGGGTTGCCCTTCCCATTAAGGTCAGCGGCAGGGACTTCCATCTCTGCATATCCTCACGAAAATCCCTAAGCACCCTGTATAGGTTGCGATCCAGCGCTAGTTTCGCATTTGTTGTGACATAGATACCAAGATATTTAATGCCTTCTCTGGTAGTCTTGAGCTGGCTAGGGCCCATGGTGTATCCTCCATCCCCACCCGTCTGGTATAGATAGGACTTCCCCCAGTTAATGTTATAGTCAGTATGTGTATCGTATGTTTGACAACTTCTCATAATGTTTGGGAGTGTACTTTCCGTGTTTGTCACATACATTATTATATCATCCGCATATAGTGATATGCGTTAATCAGGCCCTGTCGTTCCCTCCACCCAAAAACCTGTTATGTCTGGGTGCGTTCGGATCACACAAGCAAGTGGTTCCAATACCAGGGCAAAGAGCAGAGGGGATAGAGGATAGCCCTGGCATGTGCCCCTACCTATGGCAATTCCCATTATAGCACCCCGTTGACTCTGACCCTTGCCACGGGTCTGTCATACAGATCCATTGCCGGAACACCGGTCTGATGCCAAATTCCTCCAATACGGACATAAGAAAGGGCTAATGTACTGTATCAAATGCCTTTTTGGCATCCAGAGACAAGACGAAGAGTGGATCATCGCTCTTGCTCGCCATCTCCAGCCAGTTATGCAGCCTTCTCAGGTTAAGCCTTGTCGACCTTCTGGGCATGAAGCCCGACTGATCTCTATGAATGAGACCAGTGATTACCACTGTGAACCTATTTGCTAATAACCTTGCTAGTATTTTGGTTTCCAAATTAATCAGTGAGATAGGTCGGTATGAGCGACACTGTTCTGGGGGTCGATCTTTCTTAAAGATTACTGCTAATGTGGCAGTCCGCAAGTCCCTAGGAAGGCTACCCATCTTGGAAACCTCCAGATACAGTTGGAGGAGGTGGTGGCCGAAGAGCGTTGCGTGTTGCTTAAAAAACTCGGGGGGGGGGGGGGGGGGGGGAGTCCATTCGGCCCAGGCACCTTTCCAGTTTTCAACTGACTGATGGCTATCGAGATTTCTTCTGTTGTAATGTTACTATCTAAGGACCGTGATTCCTCATCCTCCAGCCTGGGGAGCTGTATCGTCTGCAAATACTCATGTATCTTCTCAGCATCAGCCACGGCGCGTGACGCATAAGAAGTCTCGCAATAATCTGCAAAAGCATTAGCTATTGCAACTGGGGCAACGTGAGTCCGTCCATCCTCCTCCCGTACCTGGGTCACCCACCTACTCTCTAGCTCTTTTTTGCTGAGCCATGTGAGAAGTCTGCCTGTTTTGTCTCCTGTGTCATACAGCCTCCTGTGCATTGCTTGTATTGCATTTTGCGCATCTTTCCTGGCCAGCGCAAGATATTTCTGTCTGAGAAGTTGTAGACTGCGGAGCAAGGGGGGATCATTTCCCGTAGTCGCCCTCTTTTCAAGCTGCAGGAGTCTGTATTCAATCCCAGTGATCTCCTCCTCTTCCTTCCGCTTTTTATGGGCTATGAAGTTGTGTGCCCTATCCCGGAGTACGGGTTTGTATGCCTCCCACAGTGTGTCAGCCGAGTCTACCGTCCCTGTATTTTCTTTAAAATATAGCTCTTTATCTGTCCTAGGTTCTTTCTCTGCATATCTTTTAAATCCCAAGCATTACGTTTCCATTCCCTATTTCCGCATTGTACATGGGTGTCCACTGTAAGCCGCAAGGGTGAGTGGTCTGAGAGGCCTCTCGCCAGAAATTCCACTTCATGGAGCTCGCCTAGGTTGGAAATATGTAATCTATTCTTAAAAAGGTTTTATGGGCCCCTGAGTAGAAGGAGTAAGCCTTGGTCTGGGAGTGGTGTCTACGCCACAGGTCTGTAAGTGCCAGTGTGTCTGTAAACCGTTAGTGTTTAATATGCGCCTCTGCCCAGGAAACTACACTGAGTACCCTTTAGTTGATTCTCCTGTAAAAGTATATCAGGTTTCAGTCTCTTAAAATATGCAGCCACTAGTCCTCTTTTAATTTTATTCCCCATCCCATTCACATTCCATGAAAGGACAGAATATTGTCCTTGATCAGGTGTAGCCATCTTTATGGTTTTTGGTGGTCAGCCGGCCATCTGGCCCGTCTCCTCCTCTCCATCGCTGTGGTGTTTGCAATCTAGGAGTATCTGGTGTCTCAGTGTTTTGCCATGTTACCGCAACAAACCCCCATTCTCTTAGCCTCCCGCCCCCCTCCGCACACCTTCCCAGCCTTCATCCGACTACCCCTATGGTCAACAGTCCAACTGCGTTGTGATCAGATAGGCATGGTCAACCACATCCCTCCCCCCCACGCCGTTATCCAACCGACTACCTCCTGGGTCAACAGGACCAACTGTGTCGTATTTGGACTAGAGAGGTCTGTCGCCCACCCAGTCAAACCCACCCTTTCAAACTACCCTCCGCCCCTCCAGGCCCTCCCCACTCAGATCTTCTGGCCTGGCAAGGATGTCCTGCAGATGACCTTCACACTGTTAGGGTCAAATTCTGGCTATTGGGCAGGAGTTCCCCACACCAACGTAGACAATGCAAAGTGTCCAACCTAAAAAAAAAATTTAAAAAAAGGGAGGGGGGAGAGGGAAAGGGAAGGAAAAGGGCAAGGGAAGACAATCAACAAGGAATGGAATGTAGAAAAGTTAAATACACTGTAAACAAGAAACAAAACACGCGGGCGGTGTGCGAGTTCTTTAGTCTGTCTGTAGTCCTTGCAGTTCTCCCGGCGGTATGGTGTTGCCCTAGTTGATCCGTTTTGTGCGATCTTTCCTTTGATACGCCGTGTTTTGGGTCTGGTGCTGCATGGCACTGTGGCTGTCCCGGAGCGTGCTGATAGGCCTCCGGCGGTTCTTGGCAAGGGGCACATTTCCAGCCAGTGCCAGGCCTCTTCTGGAGTACTGAAGAAGAATATCTTGGCATGATAGATGAATTTGAGTTCTGCGGGGAATAGAAGCATGTACATGATTTGCATCTGTCGTAGTTTGTCTTTTACAGAATCAAACGTTTTGCGTTGCTTCTGCACCTCACGGGAATAGTCCGGGAATACCATAATCTTCGTATTGTCCATCCGTATATCCCCATTTTGCTTAAACTCTGAGGATGAGGTCTCTGTCTTGGTAGTTAAGGAACTTTGCAATCTGTGGACGAGATGGGGTACCCCGGAGGTGGTCCAGTCCCCGGTATTCTGTGTGCTCTCTCAGTTATGAAACATGGTGAGAAGTGGGCATTAGGGAACATCTCCAGTAACCACGTGCGCAGATAGGCCCCCACGTTTGTGCCTTCAACAGCCTCTGGAAAGCCAAGAAAGTGTAGATTGTTTCTCTGGGCTAAATTTTCGGCATCATTAACCCTCCAAAGCACGCCCTTCATGGCCGCCAACAAGGCCTTGACCTCACCCTGAAGGACATGGGTGGTATCCTCAACCTCAGATATACGGTGCTCAGCCTGTGTGAGCTTCTCAGATACCTTCCGCAGATCTTGACGGAGCAGGTTAACGTCAATTTTGATCTCGTCAATTTTGCCCTCTAATACCTCTCTGGAGGACTGAATTGCCTGAAGGAGAACATGATCAGGTGTGTCTACAGACCCGGATGGGTGGGGGTCTGTCACTGGCAGGGGATTGGCAAATTTAACCATCTTCCCCTGTCTCTGCGTTTTGGGGTCTTTGTTCCGCGCCATCTGTGGCCACCACTCCACTCTTACAGGCGGAGTAGCTGTGGTATCGATAAGACCACGGGGCACCCTGTCTCTAGTCGCCTTCAGTAGGTTTCCTGTCTTTTGACCACTCAGTGTCTCTCCCGAGTATATGCACAGCCTTCACTGAGGCACTCTGTGATGAGAGAGAGGGGTCTGTTGGTCGGTTGCCTGGCATGGAGCCCTCTCACCGTTCTGCCGTGTGCCAGCTATGCGCTGAAATCTCCTCAGCCGAAGTCACCCTTGTTGTGGGTCGCCTGACACCTCCTCTCTACTTCGCAGGGTATTGAATACAGGGCACAACAACTCTAGTACCCCGCGCGCCCCACGCAGTCCGTGGTGACTGCCTTCGGGTGAGCGGACTGTGACTGTCACGGTCCCTGCATACGTTCTGCGTCACACTGCCAGTCCCAACCTCTTACCTTATGCCTCTGCCGGTTCACTCCTAAATTACTGAGTCTGTCGGTAGGGAGCGTGGGGGGGGGGGTGAGGTTGTTCTTGCACCAATCCTATGTGTGTACGTCCCGTCTATATTACTGTCGCGCTCCCCGCCTCAGCTCACCTTGCTGTTCTGGACTCCACCGCTCTGTCTCGTAGCCTGCTATCTGCTCCACTCCTCCCGTCTTCTCACCGTCGGCCTCTGCGGTCTGTGCCCTCCTTGCGGCTACCCCGCTCCTGGGGTACTTTCGAAATGCGGACCCTCCACCAAAGCTCTCAACTTCCGGCTTCTGCTGACTTCACCCCTGCCAGGATCGGCAGCTCCCCGGAGTAACAGCAGCTCTGTCGGTGCAGTCGGGTCCACGTGCCTCTGGCGCGCACAGCCACAGTCTTCAACGCTCCGCTCCACTTCTCCCGTCCTCTCACCGCCGGCCTCTGCGGTCCGCGCCGGTCGGGGATCTCTTCTTGCGACGAACCCCGGCTCCCGGGGCACTCCGGAGATGCAGACCCTTCGACCAAGGCTCCTGATCTCTGACCTCTACAGTCGGATGTGGTAGTTTCTTGAAGCAACAGCGGTCGCGGCGATGCAATTGGCCTCACGCGCCTCTGGTATACAACCACCATAGCCCTCGCCGTTCACCATCACCGTCCCGCCGGGGGCTGGGACACAACCACCGATCACCAGTTCCTGCACACTACCTTCCGTGCACGGCCTTTCTCCTCCGTACTGCCGTCAGCGACAGCAGACAGGGGACCCGGCAAGAGTCGCAGGACAGGGGGGAAGGAGGGGGAGAGCCAACGGAGTCCCCCCGATGTCTGCTCCTCACCACTCCTATAATCCCGGTCCTGGGTACTGTCTGCAACTCTCCAGCGTCGCAGCCTTCACTGCATTGCGCAGGCCGCTGCAATCTTGTCCTCGGCTTGATCTCCGCTCCCATTGGTATTTTAAGGCGGCACGGAGGTATTTTCGGCAGTATGGACCCGACATGATTGACTTCTTGTGTTCTGCCCGTAACTTTCAGATCAGGATCACGTCTGTGAGCGCAGGATATATACAGGATCACTTGTTGGCCCTCGGAGTTCTGGTCGGACATGTCTAGTCCGCCATGCTGCTGGCCACGCCCCCTAAAATCTTTTTTTTTGGGGTAATTTGACACAAACTTCCTTTGTACTGTATGTACTAGAGCAATAGTTCTTAAACTTTCAACCCTTTTGAACCCTGCTGATCTGTACTGGAAACCGTGGGTCTCTGTCTAAACAGTTTTTACTGATTGTGATTCACAACCAGTACACAAAATAGATTTAATTCATAAACGAAAACATATTAAAAAAACGGAATTTTAAGAGCAAGGTTGAAGCTTTTCTGTATTTGGTTTTATTTCTAAAAGTCAATACTATATGTTAGACTGTAGCATATCACTTGTTCTTTTTTGCTCCTAATGTATGCTCTTTTTTGTTACCACATTTCAGCCCTTCCTTTCAATCGTCCATACAAAATTTTAGTCCCTAGACTTGCGCTACTTCCGTGAATCAAGCCAAGGAAACCAACTTAATTTTAGCCCCCAGTTTCGAATTCATTCATATTTACAGAGCGTTTAGAACTTTCAATCTTATCTATATATATATATATTTTTAATGAATATATACTTAATGAATCTGCTAAAACTATTTAATCTTCTTGCTAAACATTTGTGGGTGCCCTGAGTAGGGCCTCAGAGCCCACGGTGTACAGGAACCCCAGGTTAAGAATCACATACTAGGGTACTCAGATTAAGATGCTTTTTATCACCTGTATTGGAGAGGCCATATTCTTTAATGTAGATATCTAAATTACCTCGTGGCGACAAGCATCATACATTATATTGTATTTGTGTTTTACAGGAACAGCAAAAGAAAACAGAACAGCAAGAAGAGTTGTCCAGTCTAGTTTGGATCTGTACCAGCACTCATTCAGCAACAAAAGTCATAATTATTGATGCAAATCAGCCTGGAAATATTTTAGACAGCTTTACTGCTTGCAACTCACATGTTCTTTGTAACACTAGTGTTCCAGGTAAGATGTCAAATATGGACTGAATGCTGTTAGATTGACATGTATTTCTCTAGCCTTATGTCCTATAAAGCTGGAAGTCTTTTAGTGAACCGTGATACTTTCTTCTGACAGGACATGAATTCCATGAAAGAGACTTACTTATCTCTGATGCTAAATACTTTTAAAACAAGAGCAAAAGACAAAAAAGGTTGCGCACCACGCCAAAGCTGTTTACATTGTCCTCCAACACACTCTTGCACATTGTCTATCATTCGGTTCTGAATTGACATTCCGTTTATCATCCAATAAGTTAAACAAATCTAGGTTGGAAGAAAATCATTGCTATCTTTGTTTCAAGTGTTTTGCTTGACGACATCCCACACTCTGACCCATTTTATAATAAACCGAAACAAAATTCGTAAGCTGAGGCCTTTTTCCTACACCAGAGCTTGACAATTAATACTGCAAATGACTTTGTCTGTTTAGATTTGATGTTTGTTTGAAGGTGCCCAATGCAGGTCATTGTACACAAATGTCATTTGTCACTTGTGCTTTCAAATGTGCATCACACAAGAATATCTAGATGCACATATATGTGATCTTCAGCAATTGGGACTACATAGTACACATCGGACCTAAGACTTCCAGCACTGAAGTTTAATAGTACATAATACATCTATTTAAAGAACACTAACATAACCTACAATTATTCGTAACTATAGATATACCTGTCTCGGAGGTTGGGGTACTTGTCTTTAGGAAATTGCTACAGTTTACTACAAATAGACATGAGGAACAAGCTATGATTTATAGAAACATTCTAGAAGTGTAGATGATGAGGCTGTAATTAAAGGCTTTTCTTTAGGCATCAAAAACATAGTAATTAGAAACCACAAATAAATGATAGGCCTCTGATATAGTCAGACCGAAAGAATTATAAAGTCACCTCTTCTTTCACAGGAATTCTAACAGTTAAGGTACTCTCCGTCAAGTATAATATCACTACTCAGATTGCCCCATTAAGGTCTTTGAGATCAGGCAACAAATTGAAATTGACTGTTTTCGAAAAATGGGCTCCAAGAGTAGATGCAGCCACTATACCTAGGATCAAAGAGCCTTGATTTGTGGAGTGTTATACCCTCTCAGTTAAAAGCGGATTCCGAGTTTAGAAAAATTGTAAAAACCTGGCTAATTATTCTTTTATTAGCTTCCTCTGACACCTTGTTCTCTACCAACCTGCCTCTTGTCTATTTCTTAGTGCCATAAAAACTGTTTGAGTGAATGTGTACTTTCCAAATCCAATAAAACACGAATAATTAAATCACTGAATTGGTAGAACATGTGTGGGGTGTCAACAGTACCTTTACAAATGAGCTCATCAGAGAAAACTAATATTCTATGAGTCGGAACAGGATAAATGACATTCTGGTCCAGTTATTAAGGAATCAACAATAAAAAGCGGACTAACCTCAAGCAAATGGTGGCTTCCTGGCAATCAGAAAAGATAAATATGTTTTTGATTCCTTAAAATGGGATATTTGCATTTATACCAATTCACCTTATCAGGGAGTTAGTTGAACCATGAGTCCTGCACCACTATTTTGGTTCCAGCTGCATTGAACATGTAATGACTGGTTCACAGGTATGTGTAGCATGCCCACACATATGCTGATATAATTCAAGCTAGACCATCACGTTCTCAATGAATGAAAAAGAAAGAGCCGGTCCTACAACTGTCAGTTGAAGTATTGCTTCAGCAGACAATTTAGTTTGGTTCCTGCAGTTTACTGGATACTTGTAAGCAAATTGTGAAACCATCAAAAGCAAATAAACAATAAGTATGTGCATTAAAATGGAAAAGATGTTCACTTTGGATGTGTTTGCACCAATTATATCTCCATCTGAATGACATCTTGCATGACATATTGTCTTGTATCTTGACCTGATTGAGTCAAGGCTGAAATATTCTGCATTTAGTCTATTGGCAGACCCATTTTCATCCTAAAGTCTATCAAACAAGCTGTCCGTATGTTGACAAAGAATTTGTATTTTTATTTGAGAGGCTTGTTAAAATGAACCTTACAGCAACAAAGCAGTTTATGCATTAGAGGAGAGTACAGTCCTGGGGGTGTTGTTGAGATTTCCTTGTGAACCAATTCACAAGGCTTCTGTGCACTACCTTTTGTGGAAAGCTGTACTCATGCTAGCTGTAAAGTCAACAAAAAGAATAGAAGTTCAAACACTGACTATTAGAGAATCATATATAATATTCTTCAGTGATAGGAATCCTGAGAATAAATCCGCGTTCCAATTTAAACGTGTTTTTAACCGAACTAACAAGTACTTTTGCCTACGTTCTTACCACAACATTCTACAGTGGTGCAAAAAGTCTTTAACAGACTGGATATTAAAAGGTATGTGAAATTTGACTTGACCAGAATCAAGACTGAAGAAAATTTGACTGCATGTCTGTTTGCTTTGGGAGAAGCTACTAAAACTCAAACTCTGTCAAAACGGGGCATATCACATTTGATAGGAGTTTGTATAACAGGTTGCCATTCTACAGCACACTGACCTCTAAGGAGAGTTGTTGGCTCTTACCCAGAGGCATGGTAGCTATTTCAGCTATCTTTGCAAGCATCACAATAATAAATATTTGTAAAACTGCAACATGGAAAGTTATGCACACTTTGTGATATGCTACCTCCTCAACATGCACAACAAGACAGAGATGACAATAGAACAAATTGTGCTAGAGACTTCAGTCCCTCCTTCCCTTTTTGTGGTTTTTAACTGGTCGGTAGTTCTAATTCAGTCATGCGAGTCTGTGAAAGATCCAATTAAGAAGAAAAAAGTTACTTAACTGTACCCACAATTCTCGGACATTGTTATCTTTTGTAGATTCACATGCAGATCTCCCTCCTATATTTCAGGAGGCTAAAAGCTTTCTTGTTGGTTTCACTTCTGTGTTAAAAACTGGGCTGTTGCGCTCAAAACCTCTCCAACTAGTTGGATTGAGTTTCTTTAATACAGTAGGGTAATTTGGCTGCATGAAGTGCTATTTTAATCTCATGGTTTACTATTTTCCCCTTTTTATTTTTTTTCTGTCACAGAAATTCCAAGCATGCAAATATATTAAATATGCCAGCACAGTAGTGCTGTAGTTTGAGATGAGTAATTTTCTCTCCTCTTGTCTTCATTTCGTATTCCAATAGACATTACTTGCACATCATTTATTGTGAAATTTTCCTGGGTGCCAGAGTGGATCTGGAAAATACTTCAGCACTCTTGAGAAGTCAGTTGATATTACACACCCATTCTACAAAGGCATCACTAATTACATAATTGTATATTCCATGTCTCACTGACACACAGATCTGATCCACACGGAGATATGCAGATTATTTTCTATAAGAAATCTTTCTGCATGTTGTTATTTTGTACGTAGATCCCACACAGGTGGATCAGGTACCTCTGAGGACATTGAGAACCGCCTCAATGAGGAGGACATCCTGCTAGCCAGGTTGACCGAAAGAGTAGACCCAGAGACCAGACTCCTGGCTCTAGAAAAAGAAAGAGCAGAGATGGGCCTAGGACCCATCAATGGTAGCAGCAATTAAAACAATATAGAAAAAGAAGGATCCTATGATCCCAAAATCCCCAAAGGGATTGTCCCTAAATTTGAGGAAGGTGATGATATCACCAAGTGGTTCACAGCCTTTGAGAGGGCTTGTGAAGCCAGAAGGGTGAAGAAAACTCACTGGGAGGCACTCCTTTGGGTACTGTTCTCCGGCAAGTGCAGAGACACACTTCTGACTCTAAGTGGGGCAGATGCTGGGTCTTATGACCTCATGAAGAGAACTCTGATTGGGGGATTTGGACTCACAACTGAGGAGTATAGAATTAGATTCAGGGGCTCAGAAAACCCTGTCAGCCCTGGGTGGTATTTGTAGACTACTCAGTTAAGACACTAGATGGCTGGTTGACTGGAACTAAAGTGCAAGATTATGATGGTCTTTATAATTTGTTTATGACAGAACACATATTAAGTAATGCATTGATGAAAAGTTGCATCCGTATCTTGTAGACCTGGGTCCAATTTCTCCCCAAGGGAAAAAAGGAGGACCATTGGGTCAAGACAGCGGTAACTAGGACGTCCACTGGGGGTGACCACAAAAAAAGGGTTACAAAACCTCCCCAGAGGAAAAACAGTGAGCCTCTTAAAGATAAAAGTAAGCAGTCCCAGGTAGCTCCCCAAAAAACCTGTCCAAGAGGGTGGGCCCAAAGACTCCTCACAAACTAAAACTGGGTACCAAAGTAAGAGTTGGGATCCCTACAAGGTATGGTGTCACAACTATCAAAAGGCAGGACACCACACCAAGGACACTAGCTGTCCTAAAAAAAAATTACAGCCATTAGACTAACTCCAGAGGTTGGCAGTGTAGCTTTGGAGGGTGATTCCTCAGATGAGGAAGTCTTCCTAGCCTTCAACTGGAAACTGGGGCCAAAAGGTGAGTTTGAGATTCCAGAGGGGAATAGACACTTCCACCACCTACTGGTGAATGGAATCCCAGCTACTGTCCTGAGAGATACCTGTGCCAATCACACTGTGGTGCATGGCAGGTTGGTTCTCTCAATCCAGTATGTCCCAGGGGAGGCAAAAAGAGTAAGGGATGTCCCAGGGGGTGTCACTGTTAGGCCTGTGGCTGTAGTGCTCCTAAAAATGGCTGGGCCCCTTTAATGGAGAAAGGTGGTAGTCCGTAAAGACCTCCCCCTTGATTGTCTCCTTGGGAATGATCACCCAGAGGTTGGTCTGAACTAAAGAGAGGTACTGGTCAAATGCAGACCTCGCCCAAGAGAACTGGGGGGCTCAACCTGCAGTTGGTGCAGCTAAGCCCCAAAATAAAAAAGAAGAGACAGTGTAGGAAAGGTGGAGAACTGTTGGCCACAGTGCCAGTGGGCCTGGGAAATTCTATACCAGTAAGGGAGAACTCCAACATTGGCACTGGTGAAGTCCCCCCTAGCCAACAAAAAGATCTGACTAGTCAGGCAACTGGCCAGCCTGCATGGGTGGCTCCTCAGCTGACAGAACAGAGGGTGGAAGAAGGGTGTCGTGACTCCCTACCCTGAAACAACAGACAGACCCCCAGAACCCAAAGAAGCCTGTGTGTTAGCCACTTCACCTGCCAGGGAAGAACTAAAGGTGTGGTTCTGGGCACTGACAGCAGTTAGTAGCCTCTGCTGGGTGTTAGCCTTCATGGCAGCACTGTCCTTGGCATGGTGGCCTAGCCCCCTGCCAAATAGCTAGTTAGGCCCCCTGACCCTATTGGTCATGGTGGGGTTGTTCAAGCTGTGGGTAACCTCTGTGGGTAAGCTGGCCTTTGCCCTAGCTAATCTAGAATTTGCGGAGGTGGGCACCTCTGAACCCAAACTAAAAAAGTGGGGTGGAGACACTAAAGAGCTAGTAAAGGAGCATTGTGAATTAGGTCCTGAAACTGTTGAGGTAGGCCAGCTCCCCAAAGGAACTGATCTGGACAGAAGGATGTAAGGCAGAGTAGGCCCTGCAACTTTCAACCCACTTCCTCTACTCTTCCTCCCCTGAAAGACTAGTAAGACTCTCCCAGGTTTGGCTGAGTCTCCTGGCCTTTGGGCTGGGGGTGGGGGGGTTGTGTGAGAAGCTGGATTTCTGTTGCAGTAACCCCCCCCCACACACACACACCTTTTGCCAGACTACTGATGCACTTTGACTTGATGTGCCCTGGGTCCCTACCCATCAGTTTCCCAGGGCCTGTGTTATTTCCCCAAAACTGTACCCAATTGGCATCTCTGGCCACAGGTCAGCCCCTGTTAAACGGTACCCAGGGCACTGTGACCAGGGAAGACCTCTAAGGGCAGCATCATTTAGTGTGCCACCCTTAGAGGCCCTGTACATTTACACTCACACACTGCCTTTGCAGGCTGCGTGTCTTGGTGCTCAACAAAGTGAAGAGTCGACATGGCACATGTCCCTGTGTGCCATACCTACAACCCACTGCCCTGGCATTGATCAGTCACCCCTCTAGCTAGGTGCACATATCAGTGGTGAGGGTACAGGTGCATGAGCCCTGTACCCCTACAGTGTCTAAGTCCATTCTTAGACATTGTAAGTGCAGTGCTGCGATTAAAAGTATATGGTGCTGGGAGTTTGTCATTACGAACTCCACAGCACCATAATGGCTAGACTGGTATCAAACTTCTCAGCACATTAAACCGACACTGATGGGCCTGAAACAAAGCACATTCTGGGACGGGGTGCCAAGCCTTGGTGTTCTGGGGTTAGACTCAGAGGTTCCCAGGGTCAAGGATGCACTCTTGTTACACCCTCAGCGGCACTATGGTGCCCGGGTGCAGAATGCTGAGGCCCAATGTTATCCAATGGGAGATAGGGGGCTTCCGGTTGGTGGCTGCTGACGAGCAGGACACTGGGTTGTGGGAGCAAATCTCCTGGACTTAAGCTCAGGGCAAATCGGGGTTTAAGCCAGCACAAAAGGTGCACCCTCAGCAGCACTGGGGAGGCCGGATGTAGAGTGCTGCTTTGGCATCTGGTGTTCTGTACTTTCAAAGGGGAGTCTCCGGTTTGCAAACACACTGCATGCTCGGGGACGAAGGTCTTCTGGGTGCAACCACCACTTGGAGAGGTAAGTTGGGATGTTGGGGTTAGTTAGACACCATTGGTTGGGCCACCCAATGCCGTGGGGCATCGGGTGCAGGGGTGTCTTCTCAGGTCAGATCTTCTTACCAGCGCCTGGTCGCGGTTGGGGGGACCTTTCTGTTTGAGGCTTCAGGCGTCGGCTAGTGGCTTGAGGCAGGTCAGGGATCACCGGATCTCAGGGCAAACTCGCCAGGGAGACCTCCTCTTGGTGTTGGGCCACTCGAACTCGGGCCATGGGCGTCTGGTGCAGAGTGGGGCAGCCCCTCGGATCCTTGCGGAGCTGAAGTCGGTTGTTGAACAAATCCGGCATTCACGGGAGTCTTTGGGATGGAAGGCAGGCAGGTCCTCTAGGTTTCTCGATGTTGCTGGCTGCAGGACACACCGGGATTTTGCCGGAGACGGTTCGAGGTGGGGACTGGCCGGTAGGGCTGGGGCCAAGTCAGTGGGCGTCCTCCTCTTGTTAGCTTCGGCATGTCTGATCTGAAAGAAACAGGTTAGTGTTAGATTCCTTATCTTAGAATATCCCCAGGCGTCAGGCTGGATCCGGAAAGTTTTCGTCAGCAGTACTCCTGCGCGTCGCTAGGCGGCGTCTGCGGCTCCGCGTCCGTGTCGTGATCGCCGGAATGATGTTGTCGGAGTACTTAGCCGCCACCCTCGCGCGCTGACGTCAGTTCTTCTTTTTTCCGTGCCAGCAAGCGCAGATCCGGGAAAAGCAGTACTCTAGTAAATTTTTGACTAATTTTTTTGATCTCTTTTGATCACTTTTCAAGTCGACTTCGACTCGCGGTGCCGTTAGGGAAGCCTGGTTTTAAACCTTACGAGGCCTGTCACCGCCTGATGTCGGTGACCGACCCCCACCGTCGGTGCCTTTACTACCTCGGAGCCGACCATGATGACAAGTCGTGCCCCGACTGCCAGGCCTTGACCTCAAAGGCTAGACGGGAGCGGTGTAAGCTGCTTGAGATCCGGCAGTCGGCTCCTTGCCGCTCAAGGTCTCGGTCAAGGAGGAAGTCGAGGGACCGGTCGCGGAGCCGCAGTCATCGCCGCTCATCGAGTCACCGCCGCTCATCGAGTCACCACCACTCGTCGGGCTCCAAGTCCTCCGGTAAGTCGAGGCATTCGAAAAAGAATTCGAAGAGGCGCCATCGCTCTTCTGACTCGCTCGCGCGATGCGGCCGGGGGTTCGGGCGACACCGCCCGCGCGGCTCTGCCGGAGACGCATCCGGCTCCATATCCGCTGGTCCCTGGGCTGCACGTGACGCCGAAGGAGGTACGTGATTTCCTCGTGGCCATGAGGACTCACTTCCCTCCTTCGGACCCTGTCAAGGTGCCTTCTGGCCCCGCGGATACGACTGGGAGCCGTTGTGGGCCGGCGGCACCGGCCCTGGCGGGTGCTTCAGCCCAGGCGCCGTCGTCGACTCCGGTCCCGACGCCGCAGGCCCTGCAGGATCCAGGCCTGGATTCGGGTCATCGCCAGTCGACCTAATGACTCCTCCGCTGGCGCAGACGGCGAAGGTGTCGCTCCCGGTGCCGTCTTTGGACGACACCGACCCAGGTTTCAGACCCGGTCAGGGTGCGGCACCGAAGCAGTGCCGCTCGGCGCCTCCTCAGACGCCGATGGGTGATCACTTCACCTATGACCCGGCTCCATCATTTTTGCCTAGTTTCCAGGAGATGTATGACTAGGACTGGGAGGGGTCTGAGGACCCTCTGGCACTACAGTGCCAGTTAAGCCAGGACTAGGCAGATGCGCTGGGGGAGGCCAGTGGTCTGGACACTTCGCCTGACACTGGAGTCATCTCTCCTCCCTTCGTGGCTTCGGAGGAGGGGGCTACTTATAGTTTGGTGTTGAACAAGGCGGCCAAGGCCTTGGGTCTTGAGCTTCCTGTCGTGGCCGGGAGGACTAACCTCCTTACTGAGGTGCTCAAACCGCAGGCAAGCTCCTCGGAACATCTGCTGCCGCTTAACGAGGCCCTCACCAACTTTCTGATGGGCACCTGGTCCATGCCCTCTACAGGCCTCCCTGTGGATCAGAACGTGGCCCGACGCCATCGCCCGGCTCCGGGTGACCCCTGCTTTCTGTCCGTTCACCCCACCCCCGAGAGCCTGGTGATCCAGGCCTCTACGTCCCAGACCGCATTCCCGACCGCTCCTCTGGATCGGGAATCCAAAGGTATGATCTGTTTGGGAAGAAACTGGTCTCCTCTCTGAGTTTGGGGCTGCGGTCTGTCAACACCGCCTGCCTTTTTGGGCCGTTACACCTACTCTCTGTGGGATACGGTTGCGGACGTGCTACCACAGTGTCCGGAGGAGGCCCGGACACGGCTCGCCCGAGCCCTGGCGGAGGGGCAGGATGCAGCACTGTACTCAATTAGATGTGGACTTGACACCACGGACTCGCTGGTTAGAGCGATTTCCACGACGGTGGTGATTCGTCGCCACGCCTGGCTACGGTCTGCCAACCTCTCGGGGATGTCCATGCCACGCTCATGGACTTGCCCTTCGATGGCCATCGCCCTTTTGGCGACAAAGCGGACAGTGCGCTAGAGTGCTTTAAGGGCTCCAGGGCTACGGCCAAGTCCTTGGGCCTAGGCCAACACCAGCAAACTTCCGCTTTCGTGGCCAAGGAAAGGGCGCCCCCTCACGTCCAACCAGCCACAGGCCGCAGAACCAGCCTCAACGCGGTCGCGGATGTGGTTACCGCCGTGGCGGTGCCCGGGGACAACGGCAGGGTCAGTCCACATCCGCCCCCGCAGCATCTGCCTCTAAGCTTTCCTAGTCCGGCATTTCAGGCCCATTCGACGCCAGTGGGGGGCAAGGTTTGCCATCACCTCATCCACTGGCGTACCATCACGTCGGACAGGTGGGTGCTGCAAATCGTCCGAAGGGGCTACTCCCCCCCCCCCCTTCGCGGCGACCCCTCCAGCCATGCCACCGCAGAACCACCGCATGTCGGGGGATCACTTGCAACTTCTGCAGGAGGAAGTTATGGCCCTATTGGCCAAGGGGGCCATCGAGAGCACGTTCCTGGGCCAGAAGTAGGACGTGGTTGCTATTCCCACTACTTTTTGGTTCCGAAGAAGGGCAAAGGAGGCCTACGCCCTATTTCGGACCTCCGGAGCGTCAACGGCTTCCTCCGGAAGGAGAAGTTCAAGATGCTGACTTTGGCTCAGGTCCTAGCTGACCTTGACCCTGGAGACTGGATGGTAGCGTTGGACTTGCACGACGTGTATTTCCACATCCCCGTCCTGCCGGCCCACTGGCGCTACCTGCGTTTCACGGTAGGCCACGAGCACTTTCAGTTTACCTTGCTCCCCTTCGGCCTCACCAGTGCCCCTCGGGTGTACACGAAAGTGATGGCGGTGGTCGCAGCTCATCTGCGCAGATCAGGAGTTACAGTTTTCCCCTATCTTGACGACTGGCTGTTGAAGGCGAGCTTGCCTCAGTTGTCCCCCACCTCCAGACCACGGCCGACCTCCTGCACCAGCTGGGGTTCTCCATCAACGTGCCAAAGTCACACCTGTGACTCCTCTTCATCGGAGCGATTGTGGACTCGGTGCAGTTTCTGGTTTATCCCCCCGAACAGCGGGTTCGGGATATTCAGGCTCTGATTCCGATCTTTCAGCCTTTATCCCGGGTCTCGTTCAGGTTGACGTTGCGGCTTCTGGGGCTGATGACCTCCTGCATCCTGCTGGTGCATCATGCCAGGTGGCGGATGCAGGCTCTGCAGTGGGACCTGAAGTTTCAGTGGGCCCAGCATCAGGGCAACCTGTCTGACCACGTCCTGATCCCGGAGGGCACTGCGAGACAGTTGCAGTGGTGGCTCACGATTGGGTCAGCGGCAGATCTCTCTCCCTACCCCAATCGGAGCGCGTAGTAGTGACAGATGCCTCCCTCCTGGGATGGGGGGCCACATGGGAGAGGCGGAGATCAGAGGCCTCTGGTATCCGGCGGAGTCCCGGCTCCATATCAACCTTCTGGAGCTGCGGGCGATCCGGCTTGCACTGAAGGCATTCCTTCCCTCTGTCCGGGGCAGTGTAGTGCAGGTGTTTACAGACAACGCCACTGCCATGTGGTATTGCAACAAACAGGGTGAGGTGGGGTCGTGGACCCTTTGTCAGGAGGCTTTGCGCCTCTGGACATGGCTGGAACAGCAGGGCATCACCTTGGTGGTTAAACACCTGGCAGGTTCCCTGAACGCCATGGCGGACAAACTCAGCCGCCGGTGCATGATGGATCACGAATGGCGTCTAAACTCGGATGTGGCGCAAGGTCTCTTTCAGCAGTGGGGAGAGCCTTGGTTAGATCTATTTGCCACTGAAGAGAACGTGCAATGTCATCAGTTCTGCTCGTTGGAA
Organism: Lissotriton helveticus; assembly: GCF_964261635.1. Classification (NCBI taxonomy): domain Eukaryota; kingdom Metazoa; phylum Chordata; class Amphibia; order Caudata; family Salamandridae; genus Lissotriton; species Lissotriton helveticus. The sequence goes on along the minus strand of NC_136068.1, from coordinate 1,249,656,641 downwards.
TTTCCATGGCGGCACTCGCTCGGAGACGCTTTTCGTCGTGAGTGGAGCTGCGGTCTGTTGAACGCCTTTCCACCTATACCACTTCTGCCCAGAGTGCTGAAGAAGATCAGGCGAGACCGGGCCCAAGTCATCCTTGTGGCTCCGGACTGGGCATGAAGATACTGGTATCCTGAGCTACTCATCATGTCAGTCGATCCCCCGATTTGATTGCCTTCTCAGGAGGACCTTCTGTCGCAGCAGCAGGGGACGGTCCTCCACCCAAACCTGTCCAGTCTCCACCTACATACGTGGAAATTGAGCGGCGACAGTTGAGGCCATTTGACTTGCGTCCAGAAGTCTGTGATGTGATCTGAATCTGGCAGCCAGGCGACCCTCCACAAAATCGGTATACGCCTGCATGTGGAACACATTTGTGGCATGGTGCACTGCAAAGGCTGTGGATCCACTTTCTGCCCCTCTTTCAGAGGTTCTCCTCTTCCTTCTTTCTCTTGCCCAGCAGGGCTCTGCTCTTGGCACTATCAAAGGTTATCTCTCTGCCATTCAGCCTTCTTAAGGCTTCCTGATCAGCCTTCTCTTTTCAAGTCCCCTGTTGTAAATAGATTCTTGAAGGGCATCACACTCATGTTCCCTCCTGTTCCTTTCGTGATGTCTCAGTGGGACTTGAACCTTGTACTGACTTATCTAATGTGCGCTCCCTTTGAGCCACTTCACAACTGTCCTATTCGTCTTCTGACTCTTAAAACTGCATTCCTGGTTGCCATCACCTCTGCCAGGAGAGTGAGTGAGCTCCAGGCTCTATTTTCTAAACCTCCTTTCCTCTCTGTCCATCTGGACAAGGTCTTTCTGAGGACACGTCCTTCTTTCCTGCCCAAGGTGGTTACAGCCTTTTTATATCGGGCAGTCCATCACCTTGCCCACCTTCTTTCCACCTTCACATCCCTCAAAAGAGGAAGAGAGGCTCCACCGTCTGGACCCAAAACGTGCGCTCTCCTTCTATCTGGACTGCACATGCCAGTTCCGGGTGGATGACCAGCTCTTTGTTGGTTACTTGGGCGCTAAGAAGGGATAGGCGGTGCACAAACGGACCATCTCTTGGTGGGTCGTGTTGTGCATCAAGGTCTGTTACTCCTTGGCGAAAAGGGAGCCTCCTGTTGGGCTGAGGGCCCATTCCACTCGGGCCACGGCGGCTACTACTGCCCTGGGTCTGGGAGTCCCCTTGCAGGACATCTGTCAGGCAGCTGCGTGGGCCTCGCTGCACAGGTTTGCTAAGCACTACTGCCTGGACAGTCAAGTCCGGAGAGATGGCTTTTTCGGCCTTCCGTTCTCTTTCTGGTGTGATCTTGGTTCGCAGACCCACCACCGCGGTTGGTATTGCTGGGGTATCTATTCTAAGGTAAGGAATCTAACACTAACCTGTTTCTTTCAGATGCACACGTTACTTACCTTCAATAGTAGCAGAGAACCAACGGCGGACTCCAAATGCCGCACAATCCTCCAAGTAGTCCCCAAAATTAAGGTATGGCAATTCAATAATTACGTGGTGTGCACAAAACAGCTCCTGCACCCGCCGTTGAGGGATGCAACCCGTCAGACCGGGAAACAAAATGAGACAACAATGGAGCTGGGCACTCCCAGAGAACTGTATAGTTTAGTAATGAGGCGTAATCTGTTTCCTCGTAGACATCATCTTTATTAAAGTACATCCAAGTTCATTGGTATAAGCAACAACCAACGCGTTTCGTCCATTCACTGAACTTCGTCAGGGCGATATATAAAGAGCAAAATGTGTCACTAAGTGATCGAGATCAGTCCAAATGTGAAGTATATCTGTCAGCGTATCAATATACAGCCAAGGCCTCCATGATAAGGACCAGTGTTAATGTGCACCTGTAGTAGCGATCTCCACGTCACGGTATTTCAAGAGAGGGTGGCATAATACCATTGGTCCCAACCTTTACTTACCTGTAACGCCCTCAATCTAATATTTAGGATGCACCCCGAACCTTGCTTCCGCAGACAAGAAACCAGAAGAAGAAAAGAAGAAGGACCGAAGCACAAGTTACTTACCTTCGGTAACGATATATCTGTAAGAAACAGTAGTTATAGGTGCCACCCAAGCGTGCAGATATCCGTTGTTTTCTTTCCGTGCCAGTTAAGTGCCGATTCTGACACTGCTTGCGGCTGTCTGTATTCCTGAATGCAGGAGCTTTTTCTTGAGCGCTTCCGAATTTTGTTCAATGAGTACCTTACCGTCATGGTGCTATGTATTTGGGGTGATGATGCACTATTAGTGTCTTATGTTCCCCTCCACTAGTTTCATAGTAGCTTCTTTTTTTGGTGTATGAGTAGGTGTCATGATCGTGATTTATTCCACTACTTGGTTACTTTAGTTTAGTATTTTAGTGAGTTGGTTAATGAAAGCAGTATGTGAAATGTTTTATATGCGTACTTTGCTTCGCCTGAGGTTTCATAAATGTGTATACATATATTTTTAGGTGAAATTGTTCTCCAATTTTAGGGAATGAGGAAAATGATATTTTGCCTAACCAAATATGTCCTCTACATATACCCTATGTTACATGTCATGTGCATGTCACCCATGCATATTTCCCGTAGTGGCCTGAATCACTAGGCCTCTGCAATCATGTCCTGCATTAGAAATGCCAGTCATCAAAGTCTCCCAAACATTAAGTTAGCATAAGGCCCATGTATTTGCATTGCATTGTGCACTTTTAAATAAATATGTAATGAACCCATTTTGTGGCGCAGCCCGAGCCACTTTTCTGAAATAAGGGTGTTTCATGACTCCTGACACACTGAAGCTGCAGTTACGTCCATCCGACCTCGCAAGAGGCCTGCCAAGACAGTATTATGAATAACAGTTATCTGAGGAAAAGTACACAGAACCCGTCCGAGGGAGATAGGCCTAGCCATCCTGTCTCCATTTAAGTAAATCACAGTGCTTGCACCCATAGAAAGCTCATGCAATGAACGAATAAATATGCCCTCTCTGTCTTTTAGTGATGAACAACTTGTGCTCCAGATAATACATCCCCTATCATATCAGATTGTACAAGACGTGCTCAAGTCGCCTTGACATAAAAGATCTCTCTGCTAGGTTGAAAGTCAGCCTCCTCCCAATTACACGTCAATTGCACGTCATGCTCAAAGTTGCACAATTAGGGCACAGTTCGAGCTGGTCATGCCAACTCCTCCTCTAAGTACCCACCCACCTATGACACCTACCTATCACCTCGCTATGACTCATCAAAGTACACACCCTCATGTACACCCACATGCTCTTATCTCATTTTCTGTCTTGCGCCTGCTCCTATGTACAAGGAGTAAAAAGTATATAATATAATGTTTTGTTATTAAATGTTAGAAGACTCTTCCTGAACCTCTGTGGTGATGGAACATATTCTCCCTTTGACTCGAGTTATTGGAATAAAGCCCATTTTAACTCAGATACCACGGACTCTGCTTCTCACTTGATGCATGCTAATTGTTAATGCCTAGAAATTCAGCCAGGGTAATAATTTATTTACCACATAATTTGGCGCCCGAACAGGGACATATCCCTTTCCCCACTCGCCGGAGTTGTGGGTCTAGTCTTTGCCCCCTTCTACAGCCGTGACGGACTTCAAAGCGCACCAGCAGGACTTCCTGCCACTCCCTCAGGCCCACGGAGGAGGACGGACTGCGACGAGGCATCCATGTGAGGCGGTGAGGAACGCGGGTCGTCTCAACCAGAGGCCCAGCCCGTGAGAGAGCAAGGTCCGAGGTCTCCAGAGGTCCACCTGTTCCAAGGCGCAAGCGTAGTCAAGTCAAGTTTCCGAGGCCTTCAAGTTTCAAGTTCTGCTTTCCCGGTGAGTACCACTATGGGAAATGTATCAAGTTTCAAGACGGGCTCATTTTAAATGAGAACGGTCAAGACGGGCCCACGGTAAAAGGTGGGCCCGGTAAAGACGTGTCTCTTTTTTGAGACCGGTATGGTTGTACTGTATTTTCAGTGCACAAACTGTTTTTCAAGTACATGTTTAACTCTCTGTATCAGTTTAGGTTGTATCTGTATCTCTTTCAGTGTTTATGTTGTTTTAGTGTGAATGATTGTTGATTGTTACAGTCTATTTTTGTGTATTGTGTTTCCATTGTATTGGTTTCTGTTTTCAAGATTACGTCAGATAGGGACCAGAAGAGGTTTACTAGAATAGACAGTTAAAATACGGCCTAGAGACACACCTGGTCATTTTATGTATAATAAGCATGGGCTAAACGCCATTTGGAAAAAGAAGTCAAGACCCTCTCAGAAAGATGCCATTGAGTTATGGCGCAAAGAGTGACATAGGAGAACAAAGAATGAATTCAATAAAGCAGAGAGAACTAAACAAGCCAAGAAATGCCGTTGTTAACTGGTATTTATCCCGTTCTGTCAGAAAAACTAGCTAAAGTGACCACCTCAGAAAGACCCAGTAGGTAGAGAACGCCACCACCTGTACCCTTTAGAGTATGTAGAATTAAAGCCGACAGCATCTGAAGAGTTCATTTCCTTGTATCTAGACAAGTCCCTTCTGGACTGCGAAAGTGCCTTGTGAGTAACTAGTTGGTTTATTTGTGAATTGCGCTTTGTGCTTAAGACTTGTGAATAGTTTGTTACATCCATGTGTGTAACGCCTTGTGAATGGCTTGTAGTTGCTTGTGAATAGCGACTTGAGATTAAGACTTGTGAGTAGTTTGTTGAATTTTCTTAAGTATAGCTCCTTGTAAATATGCCTTGTGAATAGCGTGTCATTTTTGTGACTTGTTGAGTTTCTTGTAAATATGGCTTGTATATAGCGCCATGTAGTTATGGCTTGTGCAGAGCATGTTATCATCAGGTCCCTAGCCATTACGTTAGGCAGGAGAGAGCTGGATCTCTTTCAAGTGCTTAGAGAAAATGTTTTGAAGATGTGCGTATGTGTTATGTGATAACGTGGAGAGATGAGTTCATGACTTTCCCATGTACTGCAGTCATTGGGGAATGATTGTGCTTCGGCTGCCAAAGAGTTAATATCTTTTATTGAGAAGGCAGTATTTGTTTTAACAAGGTGTTGAGGAATTTTGGCGTTTTTTTTGGTGTTTGCGGGGGGGCGTGTTTTTGAGCGGAAATTCGTACCCGTTCCAGTGGAGGGATTAGGTTGCTTTTTGGTGAGGATTTAGGGAATCGCTTGGACTACTGTGATGCAAAATTTGAAAAGGATCTGAGCTGTGGAAGTGGTGGAGGTGCGATTTGCCATGTTATCCAATGGGCGTATTCAGTTTGCAGATTGGTAAAATGTTGCATGGAGAGTAAAGAAGTGTATTTGTAAGGGTTTTGCCTTAAGGGTGTTTGGCTCAGAGGTCAGTATAGTTGTAAATAGACCAGTCGAATTGAGATAAGGGTTTGCACCACGAAGAGTGCTTCAATGTTTTCACGGCTGGAAAGAAAATATGAAACAGACCCATCTTAGAATGTGCTTTAATTAGTGTAATAGAACAGTGTGTTTTTTAAATAGGAATGTTTCTACAGAATATTTTTCCCAATGCAAGCTGCCCTTTAGAATAGCGTGTGAATGTTAGCACACTCACTTAGGAAAATGGCTATTTGTGAAATTAATGAACGTGGCCCTTTTTGATAGCTACAATACACTACCATCTTAGTGCATTGCTAAGAGTCCCCTACATTAGTTTGATTTGCATTCATTTAGTTTCAAGACTCACCTATGTACTTTGACAGGGTGCTTCAATTAATATGTACAGAGAACAGTCCCCACTAAAATTAGAAAAGATGGCCTTTTGAAAAAGTATGAATCTGGCCCTTTTAATAGGTAGAATAGAAAAGCTGACACACTTACTTATGAAAATATTGGTTATGCAATGCAGAATTAAGAAGTTCGACATGTTATTTTCAAAAAGTAAAATATGGTGTGTTTCCATGCCATGATTGTTTTGTTCTGTTTATGTTTTTCCCTTGCAGCTAGTAGCAGTACAGAATTATTTTAAAATGCTAGCATGTCACTTAGTTACAAAAAAAATATATGTCTTTATTAATTTACTTTTTACCACGTTTTAAATTTTGCTTCAGTTAAAGTTAGAAAAGCTCTGGCCTGGGAACAGATATGTTTTGAAGTACAAGGAATGTGTTTTTGACCTTGAGACACAGTCCGAGACCGAGATGGCCTGGCTCCCAGTAATTGTTTATGTAAAGGGAGGGCTACTCCCTCTTGGAGCGAGCAGTGCCTGTCTTGTTGGCCATCCTCCAATTCTTTTCCGCGGACATTTATTGGCTGTTCTCCAGCTGAGTCAGGCTCTTCCTTGCAGCCAGCTTCATTGGCTTCAGATAAAGTCACGCTTGCAAATGGATAGTTATTCCCCCAGTAGTGTAAACAGAATAATTGGCAGGAGTCTTGCTCTTGCAATGAGTTCAGCATCTGGCAGTCATTCAATTTTAGATCACAGTGTAGCCCGGCTTGGAATTGATTCAAAGCTCCGAGCGCGAACATAATTCTAGAGGGAGGGGCTGTTTCTCAAAGGAGTATCGAGGCTTCTAGGCCTTCTGTTTATGACAAGAATAATGTGGATTTTATTCAGATACATTTAGAGAACATATTGTAGGTAGTATGGTCATACCATTACCAGGATTTAGAGTAGGATTTATTGTAAAATTGCAGAGGTTTTGGATAGAGGTTCCCCAATATAAAATAGTGCTTTTGAATTGAGAATTCATTTTTATTTATTTATTTATTTTTATATAATTATTTTTGCTAGATTGATGACAGTGAGCCCTAGCATTTACAGTCAGACACTAAAGGAACGGTTGGACAGTGTTTACATGCCTACCAACACAAACGACATTCTAATTACAGCAAGATCAGAACCGGACTGTGACATTGCATCTCTGACAGTCTTGCACTTTCTGTGTAAAGCAAGTGGTGTACAACACTTGCTTTCCAAGGAGGGTACACCAGGTAGACAGCTAACACAAGAACCATACAGCTCATTACTAACCTTTCACAGCCCAGGACACAAAGGGAAGTACGTGCCTTTATTGGCCTCACTTCTTACAATATGCATATCTAGCAAACCACTCATACAGTTAACTACACAGGAGGCAGCCATTTTGACTGTTCTCCCTAGGACACAAGAACACACCTTGGCATTTGAGGAATTAAAAAGAGCATTATGTCACGCGCCAGCTTTAGCGACTCCATGTCACAGTAAACATTTTATGCTTTTTTATGTTTTTTTTATTTTTACATTGACTGTAGCGAGTCTGACAGGATATGAACTGACATTATTTCAACCACACATAGAGATCAGACGTTGTAACATTCTGAATCCTGCAACGCTTTTGCCCTCAAGTACAGTAAATGCATCACCACATGACTGTGTGGAAGTAATGAATAAACCAAGACAAGACCTGACAGATATTGCACTTCTAAACCCAGACCTGACACTCTATGTAGATGGTTCATGCATGAGAACAAGTACAGGAGACTTAGTAGCAGCGTATGCCGTGACCACAGAAGTCATAGAGACACAGAATATAGACACCCTGTCAGCACAAGCAGCAGAGCTCATTGCTCTGACACAAGCCTGCATTTCTTTTTTGACCTCCCATGGTGCCAAGATTCAGCATGAGCCAGCTTATTCAGGCCCTGTTAGAAGCCATACATTTACCTACAGCCATTTCTATCCTGAAATATAAAGCTCATACCAAAGTTACAGACACCATTACCCAGGGTAATGACCTGGCAGACCGAACAGCTCAGACAGCACAGACACCACCAGACACGACAAGGACAGAGGTACCATTACTGACATAAAGCATGACAGTCAGGGATCCCACTCAAGATGTACTTGACATACAGACACATGCCACAACAGATGAGATAAAGAAATGGACTTTACAAGGAGGGGTCCAGACTAACCAAGGTTAGATGACTAAGGGAAAAGGTACATTGTTTTCTTCTCAGCACATAGTCCAACACACTTAGGAGAGAAGGCAATGATAGACAGCTTACAGTATATTTGGTTTAACAAGCACCTATGTGCAACAGAAAGTGCGAACATGTATGATCTGTTGTCAGTTCAATCCAGGTAAAGGCATTCCGGTGGAACTAGGCGGATTTCATCCTCCTGACCACCCTTTTGAGGTTCTCCAGATGGATTATATCCAAATGGACAGATGTAGAGGATCAAGGAATTAACAAGTATGTCCTAGTAGTTGTGTGTGCACTGTCTAGATGGACAGAAGCATATCCAGTTCCAGATTATACTGCTGTTACAACAGCCAGACAATTAGTGCGCAGTACTTCCCCAGCTATGAACCACCTCATGTGATCTATTCAGATAACGATCAGCCATTCTCCTCTGAATTAATGAAACAAGTGTCCCTTCTGTCAGGTTATACATGAAAATTCCATTGTGTCAGACACCCAGAAGCCGCAGGCCTTGTAGAAAGACAAACCAGACAATTAAGACAAAAGTTGCTGAGAACTGTACAGAAATAGGCGTGGATTGGATGGTGGCCTTGCCGGTCGCCCTCTTTTACATGCGTATGGTAGCTCATTCCAGAACAGGCCTATCTCCTTATGGAGTATATATGTGGGGTACGCCTATGCCAAAGAAAACTAACTGATGTTGACAGTAACATGCTGACAGATTACCTGGCTTCCTTGATGTCTGCACTACTCTCTTTTCATTCACAGGTTGCTGCTGCCTTCCCTGACACCTGACACCCAGGTCAAGGAACATGCCATAGCACCAGAGGATTCTATACTTGTGTCCGGATCTTTGATCGTTCAAGTCCCCTTGAGCCACGTTGGAAGACGCCGAAGTTGGTGGAAGGACGTAAAGGCCGAACTCACCTTCATCACTATTTGGAACTTTGGAACTTTGGAACTTTGGAACTTTGACCTTTGCTAGAAAATACCCCTCAGCAAGAGTATAGGTCTAGCTTAAGAACAGAGCAAGTCAGACGTAGTTTAATTGTTTAAGCCCACCCGGTGGTGAATCGGTTAGACTCGATTCTGACATGCATAAGATCACATATGAGAATAGCAAGAAGAGAGATAAGAAGGAAGAGTACTGCAAGGTATTACGCAGTAGATGTATAGTTACTTTGATCATCCTTTTTATTCTGTGCATTGTTATAATTGGTGTTAGTTTATTGCTACATGTTTTCTTTCCCATTTCCTCACATATACACTCTTCCAGTAACAGTACCATAGAGCATACATTTAGTGACCTGCCTCCCCATAAACTGTCATATCGACTTGCACTACGTAACAATACCTTTATTCGAATGTTACACCATTCTCATCAGACCAGCAATACGACCGATTGCTGGGTATGTGGCCAAATGCCACCTTATCAAGAGACGAAGGGAGTTCTGCCATTCTACCCTTTACCGTTCTCACACAATGGTTCGTGTGGAGCATGGTTTGCTCTAATGACCTCAATAGATAGAAGGTACATAGCTTATCCAGGTGGCTGGATATACGGAAACCTGAATAAAGTAATGAATGAAGCATGCTTTCCAGACAAAGACGGATTCCCCCAAAGAAAGGGATCCGATTTAGAGAATGAAGAGTACGAACAGGGAAATGCATCTGTTAATTTTATAATGTTAAATGTTCAGCCCAAGCAAAATACAGGTCCACCGTTTATATCGGTCCTGCCAGCAAAAGGTGATTTATGTGTTAGTAAGAAAGGCTCAGTACATATGGGACACAGCGAGTGTAACACTGTAGTAGAGTTTGATGATAACGGACTATCTTCTTTCAAAACATCACGCCATACCTATTTCATTTGTGGTCAGACAGCCTATGTACATCTGCCCTTAGACTGGGGTGGGACTTGTTATATAGCATTCTTATTGCCACCCGTTTTTCTAGCCCCATCAAATTATCATAGAGATTCACGACTAGAACATGTTAGACAAAAGAGAGAGACAGATTCTGCAGGTATCGATCAGACTGAAACAGCTTTGGAGCAATATACAGATTTCAACAAAGGATTCTTTTTCTTCATAGGTCCCGTCCAAAACAGTAAACTGATACGCAGGTTAACAAGGACTCTTGAAACAGTTGTAAATATAACTGCATCTGCCCTGGCGAACTTAACCCAGGAACAGTCTGCTATTAGACTTGTCGTTCTCCAAAACCGCCTCGTTCTAGACGTCATCTTGGCGGATAGGGGCGGAGCCTGTAGAGTCATCCGATCTAGTTGTTGCGTTTTCATCCCAGATAATGCACCATCTGTGTACGAAGCTATAACAAGACTCCACAAGATTGCTAATGCCATACATCAAGACCCAGGCACATGGACTTGGTCCAGTTGGTTCTGGGGTGTAATATCTGCATGGGGATTTAAAGTTATGTCCTTCCTAGGAATGGCCCTACTTATGGTATTTGGTTGCTGTCTCTGTCTGCAGTGTGGTCCGGCGATTTGCGGCCTGTGTGCCACTGCCTGTATTCCCCATCCACGTAAACAAAGAGTTAAAGATGAACAAATGATTCTGTATGATGAACTATACGGTCTCATGAATATAGATGTATCCTAAAGGGTTATGTAGGGAACAAGGAGGGAATGAGGAAAATGATATTTTGCCTAACCAAATATGTCCTCTACATATACCCTATGTTACATGTCATGTGCATGTCACCCATGCATATTTCCCGTAGTGGCCTGAATCACTAGGCCTCTGCAATCATGTCCTGCATTAGAAATGCCAGTCATCAAAGTCTCCCAAACATTAAGTTAGCATAAGGCCCATGTATTTGCATTGCATTGTGCACTTTTAAATAAATATGTAATGAACCCATTTTGTGGCGCAGCCCGAGCCACTTTTCTGAAATAAGGGTGTTTCATGACTCCTGACACACTGAAGCTGCAGTTACGTCCCTCCGACCTCGCAAGAGGCCTGCCAAGACAGTATTATGAATAACAGTTATCTGAGGAAAAGTACACAGAACCCGTCCGAGGGAGATAGGCCTAGCCATCCTGTCTCCATTTAAGTAAATCACAGTGCTTGCACCCATAGAAAGCTCATGCAATGAACGAATAAATATGCCCTCTCTGTCTTTTAGTGATGAACAACTTGTGCTCCAGATAATACATCCCCTATCATATCAGATTGTACAAGACGTGCTCAAGTCGCCTTGACATAAAAGATCTCTCTGCTAGGTTGAAAGTCAGCCTCCTCCCAATTACACGTCAATTGCACGTCATGCTCAAAGTTGCACAATTAGGGCACAGTTCGAGCTGGTCATGCCAACTCCTCCTCTAAGTACCCACCCACCTATGACACCTACCTATCACCTCGCTATGACTCATCAAAGTACACACCCTCATGTACACCCACATGCTCTTATCTCATTTTCTGTCTTGCGCCTGCTCCTATGTACAAGGAGTAAAAAGTATATAATATAATGTTTTGTTATTAAATGTTAGAAGACTCTTCCTGAACCTCTGTGGTGATGGAACATATTCTCCCTTTGACTCGAGTTATTGGAATAAAGCCCATTTTAACTCAGATACCACGGACTCTGCTTCTCACTTGATGCATGCTAATTGTTAATGCCTAGAAATTCAGCCAGGGTAATAATTTATTTACCACAGGACAGAACTTTGACAGAATTCTTGCAGTTTATTCTTTTGCACAGATGTATTTGTGCGTCATTTTGCATGAGTAGTGACTGGTGAGTATATCTTGACAAATGATTTTTTGGAGTGAATTGTAGTAAGAGTTTTGTTAACTGTGGAGCTCTACCTGTGATCGTAATAGTAATTCTGTCCTCTTTCTGCTATAGAATATCTGCATGTTATTTCAGATTGGCATCAGTACAATCATTGCTGGCTATCTTGGGTGAATGTTATAATTACAATATCAATTAAGCTAGATACAACTGACTACTTAGTACCAATCTTATGCTACAATATTTATCTGTGCAATCCACATTTTGAAGATTGACCTACTGCATATATTATTTATCTGTTTTGTAAAAATAATTGATATCCATGGGCAGAATATAATTACTGTTTGGTACTATGTGTATTTAAAAAAAAATCTTTTTATTAACATAAACAAAAAAGATGAAGCATCAGGTGACATGCATTACTTTCACAATTACCAATTATACATTTCCATGTAGCAAAATATTTTAGGATAAAATTAGGGATCACAGGGTCTCCAACGCTACAGTTCCTTCGCCAACATTCGGTGGAGTACATATATCTCCCCTGTATACATTTCAAGCTCCCCAGATCTTCCCCCATTTTCCGGGACGCCCTCTGGCCACGTACACTGACCTTTCCCTGAACATGCACCAGTCTAGATCTTCCATCCACTTCCCAATCTGCGGCACCTGGCTGGCGCCCCACAACTGAGCTATATTACGCTTGGCTATCATGCACGCCAGGGTCACCCACTGCTTCCCATGTGAATTCAGATCGGTTGGCTCCCAGACATTTAATACACATCGCCGGGTCTCTACCACCAACTCCACCCCCAATACATCTTGGATTTTCTTGTGAATCTTGACCCAGTTTTCCTGTATTGCCGCACAGTGCCACAGAACATGCATGAACGTTCCAGTCTCTCCACACCCTCTCCTACATTCCCCACTTTCCGCCAAACCCATACGTACCAACCGTGGACCTGTAATGTAAATCTTTAATTGGACCAATCTAAGTCGCATTTGGATGTCTACCACTTTCGGGGATGAAACCGCCTCCCTCCAATCTTCGTCGTCCAAAACTAGACCATCTGCACCCCACTGCTCCCTAATAGTCACCAGGGGATCTGCCATGTGGTTGATCAGCTTTTTGTATATCAGTGAGATAGTTTTTGTCGGAAGAAGACCGTCCAATACCCGATCCTCCAATGGGGAGGCTTCCAGAAGCTCAGTATCACTGGGAACATTTGCGAGTAGGGCATGCCTGACCTGGAGGTATCAGAAACGCTCGCACTCCTGCATCTGGTGTCTGGCAAATGTAAGTATCTCATCCTTCCCCACATGTCCTTAATTTGTGAGATCCCGATGAGGTCCCACCTATCAAAGCCCTTCGTCCTCCACAGGCTACCCAATCTCTCTGAGCTCCACAGTGGAGTCGCCATAGTAAGTCTCCCTTCCCACTGAAGACACCGATTAGCAGCATGCCACACATGAATCGCGTGCGCCGTCTGCCCAACAAGGGGAAATCAAACATTTCTAGCGTACAGCGCCCTATTAAAATCTCCCCCGGCATCTGCCCGCGGTCCATTGCGTATCCTGGGTCCAAGGGAGACCCATAGATGGCGTGATTTATTGCTGCCAACTGGGAAGCCCAATAGTATTTCTGGAGGTCCGGCAAACCGATCCCTCTGTCGTACCAGGGAAGAGTGAGCTTGGAGAAAGCAATACGGGGTCTGCCCTCCCAGAGAAGCTATCTCTGGAGGGACTCTCTATTTTTTAAATAAGAGGGGGGCACTGGATCCATAGTATTTTGGAGCGCATATAAGAATCGGGGGGAGAGCCGTCATTTTAAATAACACTGCGCGACCCAACAGGGAGAGCGGCAGTGACTTCCATCTCGCCACATCCCTTCGGAGCCTGGCTAGTGGGCGCTCCAGGTTTTTATCGTATCTCAGTTTCAGATCTTTGGTCACAATTATGCCCAGATATCGAAAATCCACCGGCTCAATCTGTAGTGGGCAGGAGCTGGGGACAACTGGAGGGTCACCGCTAATAACAAAAAGCACTGATATCGTCCAATTAATGGCGAAACCAGAATATCTCCCAAATATGTTCATAACGTCCTTAAAGTTTATCAGAGAGTCCCTGGGATTGGTAAGATAGAGCAGGATGTCATCTGCGTACAGCGAGATCTTATCTTTCTACTCGGCCGTCCAGCGTAATCCACGAATCGATCGGTCCCAGCGGACCCATGCCGCCAGCGGCTCAAGCACCAGCGCAAATAGCAGTGGGGAAAGGGGACATCCCTGTCTGGTGCCTTTTTCCAAAGGAAAATCTATGGACTTGTGGGTATTTACCACAACCCTGGCTAGGGAACTAGCATACAAGAGACGGACCCAGTCAATAAATTCCTTACCAATACCCATCTTCCCCAGGACTGCGAACAAGTAGGGCCATTCGACCTTATCGAAGTCCATGGTCGCATCTAATGACAACAGAGCTGCTGGTTCATGTATGCTTGACGCGCCGCCCAGAATCCCATGCAGTCTCAGGTTGGGGGCTGTATTTCTGCGTAGCATAAAGCCAGACTGATCCGGGTGGACCAGGGTCGTGATGACCTTGACCAGCCTGGTCGCCAGTAGTTTAGCCAAGACCTTGGGTTCAACGTTGAGTAGTGAGATCGGCGCCACCTCATCATCCGTGAGGGGGAAGTCTATATACTTCATGTCCTCCTCTGAAAGTCTGGGTATTGGGATGTCGTGTATCATGGCCGTGTTTTTGGCCTCCGTATATGTGCCTGCTGGCTGATATACTAGTTTATAATAAGCTGAGAACTCATCTGCGATCAGTCACCCTTCCCGAATCCTCCGTCTGCAATTCTGGCACGAACCGTGTTGCCCACTCCCTTTCTCCAACCACGCAATCAATTTTCCAGCCTTATCGCCATGTTCATAGACCCTGCTCTGAGTGTCTGCGATCTGAACCTTAGCTCTATCCCGAGCTAGACTCTTATATTCATCACGGAGAAGTTTCAGTCGGTGCAACCCTCCCCGGTCAGCGTCTTTTGAGACCTCCCCCTCCAATGCTATCAAGTCTGCCTCTATTCTATCAATCTCTGCTCGACTCTTTCTCCTCTTTCCCGAGACCAGCGACAAGACCACCCCTCTGATAACCGTCTTGTATGCCTCCCACAGGGACCGCACCGACACAACCGTCCCCACATTTTCTTGGAAGTATCTTTCCGTGATTTGAATCACCTCCTTCTTGATGTCGGGGTCTTTCAAGTGCCATGCATTTATAGGGGCAATCCTGCCCACATCTCTCTGCCCCACTTCCACACCGAGCCAGACTGGGGAGTGGTCGGAAATCCCTCTACCCAGGTGTCGTACCTCCCGAAGCCATGCCGCCTGTAATGCCGGTACCAAGACATAATCTATTCTTGAGAAGGAGAGATGTGCCACAGAGGCGTGTGAATAGTGCACTCCACCTGTGTTCTTCAGTCTCCACCCATCTACAAGTCCAGTGGTTTCTACAAAATCCGATAACCACCGCTGAGACGGCGTCAAACTTCGGGCTGGGTGTCTGTCTATTTCACCATCCATCACCGTGTTAAAATCCCCCCCCACTACCAACAGCCCCACAGGCAGAGATAAAAATCTTTTACACAAATCCCAGAGGGTGTCCGTCTGTAGACCTGGCGGAACATACACCGACAGGAATGTCACAGTTTTACACTCCCACAACCCTGAAATGCCAATGTATCTGCCTCGCTTATCCGACCAAGTGGCCTGAATCGTCAGTGGGAAGGAATTCCTGACTAGAATACCCACCCCCCCTGGATCCTTTGGTGAATCCAGTGTGCACCACCAGCTTGTAGCCTCTCCTGCAAAGCGCCATACAACGGTTCCCAATCAGATGCGTCTCCTGCAGCAGCGCCACATCCGGGGAGTGCCTCCTGATCAACTGACTAACGATCCCCCTTTTGATCTTGTCTCCTAGACCATTCACGTTCCAACTGAGCGCTGTAATCCCCAAACCCTGTCTACCAGTAGACATAGAAATGGTAAATCATGTCAAGGTCACCTGATGCAAGAAAAAAACAAGAAGACATTGCCAACTAAATCGCTAATAATAATGCACACAATAAAATCCCGGTTTCAAAAAATCCCCCAAACTTCAGCCCCCCCCCCCCACCCTGCACCCCTGCATATAGCTTACGCTAAACCCCTAGCAGTGTGCCTGTCGCCCCCACTCTTATCTACAGCTAATCAACGGTAGAAAAAAAAAAGAGGGAGGGCCTGAGTGAACCCGCCAACTCCACCATCCCCCGCCCCTCCACCACTACTATGTTCGTGTCAAAGTACAATAGTATCTGTACTGGGGCTACAGATCAGAAGAGCTATAACACACCCACCCCACTCACCGCTCACAACCTCCCACTAGTACACCCTACGAGCATCATTATGCATGGGCCTATTGTTCGTCCACATCCTCCCGATCTTGCCTCTCCGCCTCCGTCGCATGATTACTGTCCAGCCAATCCGCTGCCACGCCATGGTTATCGAAGAACCAGGCCTTACCGTTGAACTCCACGCGAAGTCGAGCCGGGTACATCATGGCATATTTTAATCCTTTGTCCCTCAGTTTCCTCTTCACCGATAAGAAGCTTTGACGCTGTCTTTGCACCATTTGGGTAAAGTATGGGAAGAAGGAGAGGGTTGCATTCTCAAACTTCAAGGGAGGCCCAGCTCGAGCCGCCACTATGTGTATTTTTACTAATTAGATGATTGTGATAAATTGGAGAAAAAAAACATTATTTGTTGTTAATTTTATTGAGGCCTGTTATGCATCTTATTTGATCTATGTCTTTGTAAACTAGGCCTGTACGTTATCAATGTGCCTGAATTATATTTCTTAATTCATTGTATTTTTTTTTTTTTAAACACATTTATTGAATTTTCGTTCAGAGGTAATACAGTTGTTTCACTTCACCGTTAAATGCACGATGCACTCATACCGCTCGAGCCATAAATGGAAATACAATGCAACATTACATCATCTTTCGGCTAGGCAGTGGTAGCCCTTGCGCTGTCTGCGCGCAGTGCATAGTCTTGTTTGAGTCAGGTGTCCTAATTCCGTCGCTGAATAGCATAGTGCCGCGGGGCTCAAGCCACTTAACACACGTTCTTCCTAAACACAGTCGTCTTCCATTCAATAAAGCAGGTAACAAAACATCCAACTCCCCTTCCCTCCCACCCTCCCCACTAACAGACTCGCACCCATCCCCCCGCAATCCGTCCCCCCTTCTAACCCCCCCACCCCACAGACATGCCGCCTCACCAATGCCACGTGTGCCGCTCATAATGTATCCCGCACACTCCAATCAAGACCTGTAACAATGGACTAATCACCATCCGAGAGAAAGCACCCAATCAGGCGTTCCCACCCCTGTCCACCCGGTCAGCACCCTGATCACAGCTGAGGTTCCACATCACCTAGCGGGCACGTAGGATCAGGAGATCAGTCCTCTTCGTCAGTCGGGTCCTTAAGTAGATCTGTCAGTGCTACCCAGGCTCTGGCTGTGTCCCATAGCTTGTCATTGTCCGTTCTACTAGCGAGTTGAAGTTGGAGGGTCCCCTCGTATCCCGCCCACTTAAGAAATTCTCTGAACCAGCGACCGGCATTAGGGCCTGCGGCCGCTTTCCAGTGATTGGTGATTTCGCGCTTGGCTAGAACCAGACCCAAATCTAAAAACTTGCTAGTAGTTTTGTTGCGGGCAGTGGGGGGGGAACTAGTGCAGCAGACAAACAGCTGGAGTACTTTGTAGGTCCCTCTCTGTCACCTCAGTCAATTCGGCCATTATCCCATCCCAGTACCCCCGGAGTATAGGGCAGTCCCAGAACATATGCATATATCCTGCATCCTCTAGTCTGCATCGCGGACAGGCAGCATGAGAGTCAAAGAACTCATTAATTTTCGAAGGAGTGAGGTACGCCTGATGGAACACATAGAATTGGATGAGTTGAAATCTGGCGTTCCGGGAACATTTCCATACTCTTTCCATCAGCATTTCCCAAGGTTTAGGCTCAATGGGAGTTCAGAGGTCCACCTCCCACTTGGCACGCAATCTTTCTAGTGGGGTCCTCAAGCCCTGTGTCGGTCTGCGATACAAGCACGTGACCGCCTTGATCCGCCCCGCAGAGGTGACCACGTATTGACAAGGGAGGAAAACCTGCGGCTCCTCCAATCCCCCTTCCAATGTTTGCGAATCGCCGCCGTCACAGCTGCGTGCAGGAGAAAGTCCAGCGCAGGGAGCTCATGTCTGTCCGCTAGGTCTTGAAACGGGAGGAGTGTGCCATCTTCATACAGATCACCAATGGCGGAGATCCCGAAGTCCTCCCACTCACGTAGCCGCTGCCAATTCCCCCCATGCGGAAGTTCCATACAAAGCCAGATCGGTATCTCGGGTGAATACGCCAAACCACCCTTTTGGCGTCGTAGGGCCCTATTCCAGCAGAGCCTCAGGACCCAGAGCTCCCCGGGGACTAATTCATTGTGTTTATTTAGATGTTTGCAACAAACTGAATTATATATATGATTTACACTTGATTTGGAGGGGCTTAATGCAATTATATGTTTAAGTTGTTTGTAGCAGTGTGACACAGTTGATTCTTTAGCTAACATGACAATCCTGATGATGGTCCTTCCAATTGGATGATTGGACAGAAATGTCACCACTATTATCGATTAGAGCAATCTACATGAACTTTCTCCATCAATCTGATCTATAGAAGATGTGGTATATAGTCCAACTAGGTTTTAAATATTTTTTTGTGGAATATATCTGTGATGTATGTATGTACTCTGTTTTTTTGTGCAGCTTTTCTTGCAATACGAGAGAAAAAATTAAAGCAATTTTATTTTTGATAATTATTGTATTTAATTTCTAAATAACCCCCACTTTGAATAATTATTTTCTGCTTTCTGAATTACCTTCTCAATTGAGGGAACAATAATATTTTGGCTCTTTCTTTTAAATCAAGACGTTATGCTTGTTGTTAATGTGTTACCTAACCCCTGTGAGAACATTTGGTAATCCCATTCATATGATGACTTGCATTTAAACGTGCATGATTTTTGTTTGGGCAGATTAGAGATTAGGGTTTATCTTTAGCGTAAGTAGATAAGCCTGTAATAGATTTTAGCCTACAATAACTGATACATGCCCACTGCAGCAGAAACAGACTTTATTGGTGTAAACATATAAACACTGATAAACACCTGGGCAACCACAAACTAAAATGCCACTCAATGAAATGAATGTGAGAGCGAATGAATTGTTTTTATTTCTTCCGTTAAGTGGCCAACACAATGTAACTTTATTATACAAGGTAGCAGCAAGAAAGACTGGTCTAAGATTATTGAGTTTTGTTGTTTAGGGATGTCACAAAAATATTGTTTCTTGTTCCTTTTGTTTCTTCCAGTTTTGTGTGCTAGGATTAAAAGTGCAGGGCTTAGAAGCATATTGTAGGTCTGATCTAATTATTTTATTCACTGTCGAGAATCTGAGAATATTAAAATAATATTGGGTCTTTTGGCAGTGTTTAATGCTTTCACTGATTGGTAAAATAGCTGGCTCATAAGAATCTTGGCCGTTATGTACTGTGCCATTTTCCCACAGATAAAGAATGGGTAAAACCCATTGATACATCAGCCCCCTTTTCTAGCTAGTCAATATTGACAGCAGTGCTACAGCCAAACACTCCAGACTATAAAGTTTCAATGCAAGGAGTAGTGACATGTATTTGTGAATGAGACCTCTCCCCATGCGATAGAGGTGAAAACATGACATATGTATTTCCACGTTCCAACCAAATTCAGAATTGCAAGGTGTCTAATTGTAATATGTGATACCTTCAAATCCTAGCCTTTAGCGCAACTGCACTTTCCTACTAGGGTTTTTGACCCATAGTTACAATGTTAATAGCAACATTTCAACTCCCAGAATACAATGTGATGTCTTTATGATAGTATTCCCCAGGTGTCAGATTGGATTGCACGCCAGTAGGTGGTGTCAGCAGCTCCATAAGCTATTATGGGTTTTATACCTTGTGTGGAATGTCGGAGACAGTTGTCTGTTTCTGATCCCCACTTGATTTTGTCCTTGGTGTCTGGGGTCGGACCACGACTCCAGGGCCTGCACTGGCTGTCGGTCGATGCACACAAAGGCGATCCGAGAGCATGCCATGAAGCTCCTAGTCACGCAATATAAGCAGGCAAGGCACTTCTTCATTCGGGGTCACGATCCCGTAGGAGATCTTTGACCTGGTCACGGAGTTGATCTCGTGATGGGTCATCTTCCAAATTGAAGTTGTCATTGACGTCTGGTAAGTCCAGAAAGAACAAAAAGAAGTTGAAAAGTTCTTTGTCTTGCCTTTCTTTACTTTGTGCTTCTAAGCACCACTCCTGCTGACCCCTGCCCAACTTAGTGAGTTCTAGCAGGCCATGCATTCCATCTTTTGGCCACGACTCCCTCTGGCACACCTTTCTGCCCCATGGAAGTAAGAGGTGGCCCAGCTGAGATACCACCGGCGGATCCGCTTCTGACACAAGCTGACCCTCTGGATCTTCCCCCGATCAGGGCGGACTGCAGCACTGGAGTATGTGCTTCTGACACCACAACTGACATCACCTGCCTCACCCGATGATGCTGAACTCATTTTCCTTTCCAGCTCAAAGATGGTGCCACATTTGGCTCCATTGGTGCACTACTCCATTGCTGATCAGTCCACGCCAACTGTCCAGGACGGTCATACTGTCTTTGACTTTTGACATACCCAGTGCGAATTTGGATTTTGAGGTTGGTGATGGTGATGGATACCAGTTCTATTTCTACAGTGATGACAACTGGTATGATGAGCTGGGAGATACAAGTGAACTGGACATGTCTCCAGATTCTGGACTGGTGTTTCCTCCGGGAACTGCTATGGAGGAAGATGCACCCTGTGCCATGGTGGTGAGGAGGGCCGCAGAGGTTCTTAACCTGCGGCTTCCCTCCGTCTACGTCAAGACTAGCATCTTGACGGGATATCTTCGGTGGTCAAGTTGCAAAAGTTATGGTTGTGGTTGCAGCACACCTCCAGAGGTCAGGCGTCTCAGTCTTCCCCTACCTTGATGACTGGCTGCTGACGGTGGGCTCACCCTAGGCAGTCATTGCCCACCTCCAGATTATGGTGAACCTCCTAAACTTGCTGGGTTTCGCTATCAATATGTCACAGTTACAGCTAGCTCCTCTGACGCTCCATTTCATCAGAGCCATTCTGAACATTACAGTTGAACACACTTCCTAAGGAGCAGAAAGTCCACAACATTTGGGCTATGATCTTGATGTTTCAGCCTCCGTCTTGGATCTCAGTAAGACTGACTCTGAGGCTACTGGGCTGATGGCCTCCTGCATCCTTCTGGTGAAACATGGCATGTGGTACATGCTGGCTCTGCAGTGGAACTGGAAGTCCCAGTGGGCACCGCTCCAGGGGAGTATCTCCAACCTGGTTCAGAGTTCTGAGGAGACTGCAAAAGACCTGCCATGGATCAGAGGACTTTGGTCTCCAGCAGAGACTTTGCTCCATATCAGTCTTCTGGAGCTGAGGGCCATCCGCTTGGTGTTAAAAGCCTTCCTTCTAACCATCAAAGGAAGCTAGTCTAGATGTCCACAGATAACACCACTGCCATGTGGTAGTGCGACAAACAAGGCAGAGTTGGGTTGTGAATCATGTGCCAGGTGGTTGTGTGCCTCTGGACATGGCTGGAATGTCATTACATCTTACTGGTCGTGCAATACCTGGCGGAAACACTGAACACTGTCTTGCGGATCACTAATAAACAAGAAATTATAAGAGGTTCTCTATAGGGAATTTTTCAATCAACCTCTAGTGTGGTGGTAATGCTCACAATAGTGAGCAGCACTACTATTGGAATGTACATTATTTATTTGTGTAACTCAGTTTCGTTTTATTTTGCTGGTCATAGTATTACACCATTACAGTTTATTAAGTACACTTGCATAAATAACATAACTAAGGACATACCCAACATTTTTTGTGCACATAGTCATAGTCCCTTGTATTGATACATCCTTATAACTATTTTGGTTTGTAGGTGTCTCCTAGCAAATTGTAGAGTAGGAGTCCACCTGGTGTTAGTTTCTGCAATGCATCAATCATGACCCATACAGGCGATGTGAACTTCATCCCAAAGGTTCATGGTTGATGGTATACTTGGGTCTGTTCCTATGTGGAAATTGAGGAACTCTGCAAGATGAAATGGTTGACACTTTTCTGCCCCTACCTTTATGTGCCTCTTCAAGACAAGAAACAAGGACACACTTTGCATAAAATTTTCCAATCATACAGTAAAATGTGGAATCCCTTTGTCTTCTTAGAAATGACAGACCTGATCATCTTGCCATCAGACTGAAAATGAGGATTGAAAAATTGTATGTATCCTGCGTCCTTGTTTCTTAGGAATAGATTATAAAAGCAAACTGAGCTGCACAAACAATTAATGTACATTCAAATAGTGAGCAGTGACACCTGTTGAACCATTCTAGAGGTACATTGAAATATTCCCAATAGAGAACCACTTTTAATTTCTTGTTTATCTAATGCCCAGGGTCACATAGGGCTATTTGGGCTTCCCCCCTTTTTTGCAGTCACTTACACTTGCATCAGGAGTTGGTGCTTCTGAGATTGGGGAGAACCTTGGCTCAGTCTGTCTACCACTGCCGAAGACTCGCAATGTCAGCAGTTTTGCATGCTGCAGTTTCCAAAGTGGCTGTCACTCGGAGATGCGTTCTGTTTAAAATGGAACTCGGGACTCCTGTATGACTTCTCACCATATTGTGCGTGAAGAGTTTGGTATCCAGAACTCCTGGGATTTAGAATTTGTCGTCCGATCTGGCTGCCCCTTTGGGAGGCTCTCCTGTTGCAGCAACAGGGCAGAGTCTTGCATGCAAACCTGTGCACTCTCCACCTTAATGCCTGGAGATTGAGCGGCGACAGTAAAGTGTCTTTAAACTACCTTCAAAATTAGCGATTATATTTTGACAGCGGGCATCACTCAACAAAGACCATATACACTTGCTGCTGAGACAAGTTAGTGGCTTGTTGCTCCTCACAACAATTTGACCTACTTGCTGCCTTTCTGTTGGAAGTGCTTTTGTTTTTGTTGTCTTTAATCCAGAAGCTTGCAATGGACACTGTTAAAGGTTACCTGTCTGCCATTTCTGCTTTTCTGTGGTTGCTGGATCAGCCCGCTCTTTTTAAGTCACCTGTTGTGATACATTTTCCTAAGGGCTTACAGCATCTGTTCCCACCTACCCTCTTTGAAATGCCCAGTGAGACCTTAATTTATTCTCAACATTTCTTATTTGTTCTCCCTTTGAACCCATGCACAGCTGCCCTTTGAGGCTTCTGACACATAAGACAGCCTTCTTAGTGGCGATTACGTCGGCCAATAGGGTGAGCAATCTTTAAGTTCTTTCTGTTAACCCCCATGCACCAGCTTCTACCAAGACAAACTTGCTCTTCGGACTCGGGTATCCTTCCTCTCGAAGATGGTGAGCCCCCTATCATGTCATCCAAAACATTACTCTGCTGACATTTTTCACTCCCAACTCATCATTCCAAGGGAGAGGAGAGACTCCATCGTTTGGACCCAAAAAGATCCCTCTCAGTTTACATTGATTGCATCAAGGATCACCGGTAGGACGTTCAGCTCTTCATTGAGTTTGGTGGAGTGAAAAAAGGCATGGTGTGCAGAAATGGACCATCTCTCGATGGATTATATGCTGCATCAAAATCTGCTAGGTATTAGCTAAGAAGCAGCCTCCCGAAGGCTTGCGGGCTCATTCCACCAAAGCCAAGGCTGCTACTATGGCGTTGGCACGCGGAGTGCCTGTGTTGGACACCTGTTAGGCTTGCTATGTGGGCATTACTCCACACGTTCATAGAACACTACTGCCTAGATAGTCGAGATGGGCATTTTGCCCATTTTGTCCTCCAGGATGTTCTGGTTTATGCCAGTTTGTAGACCCACCTCTAGGGAGTATTGCTTTGGTATTTATTCTAAGGTGAGGAATCTTTGGTTAGAAGTGTCCAGGGGCGGCCTTAGGCATGTGCAAGCTGTGCACCTGCACAGGGCTGCCACACCCCAGGGGCCATAACGCCAATATATATCCTTAATATAATAATCCTCTGAGGATGGATACATATTCGCGTGGCAGCCCCTAGCAATGATTTGGCGGCCTCCGGCGCTGTTCCACTTCCAAACACCCCTCCCCCTCCACCCCCTCCCCCTCTTCACTGGCCTGCGCGCCTGCGTTCCTCCGGGGGCCCCCTACCTACGCTCCCTGCCCAGGGCCGCCTAGAGCCGCCCCTGAAGTGTCTATCCCAACAGCAAGTTACTTATCTTCAGTAAAGCCTTTTGTAGTAAAAACTCTAGCTAATCACAATTTCTTCACCAACTCATCCATCCTTCCCATTCTCTGAACAGGGCTTTTCCTTAAAAAAATTCAGTTGAACTCTGCACACTGGTCGTGACTTAATCTGATGTGGTGCCGCGTTTTTTGCTTGAAAATAGTTTAGAAACAAACTGATGTCAGCTCGCCAGCGTGCTGCCTATATAGCACCTCACACATTACTTCCGACATGGACTACATCTAAGAGCCGCTGATTCCGCCTACTGGTGTGCAGAGGTACTGCTCAAGATTTTTTGATCCAGTCTGATGCCTTGGGAATATTCTAACGTGAGAAATATGCACTTAAAAAAAGCGGTACCAAAGGTGTGAGGATAGGGTGTATAATATGGTGAGGTTGTGCGACCTTACTGAGTAACTCACTTACCAACCCCTCTAGGACCAGTAGGCTTCGTTTGTCAAACCATTAGCTCAACTGTGGGTAGCTGTGGCTCTGAGCAGTCAAGCTTACGCAGAGGAGCACATGTAAAGTATTTAAATAGCACCAAAACAATTGCAAATAATTGCGAAGACACACAAGAAATCCAACACCAATTTCTAAAAATAGAGCAGATTTTAAAATATATGTTTAGACACCAAAATGAAAAAGATCCACCGGCATGTTCCAGTGGTACAGAATGTACTAGATATTGTAAATCACAGCTTTTTACTAAACCTCGAACAAGCACTGGCAAATTCAACATATTGGACACTGAAAAATGTTTTGATAAAAAACTTTGGCTAGTTGTATTGTGGTTACTTAGAGTTACTTTGGGGGATGAACTCCAGCAGGGCGCCAATTAGGGGACCAGCAAGGTCCTCAGAAACAGTTGCCTGAAAGGAAGGCGCAGTCCTCGGTCAGTTCTAGGCACTTTTTCTCTTTGCCATAGACTCCTGATGCAAACTATAAAGGATGCTGAGGACGCTCAAGGATGCTGTGGAAGCAATGCGTATCAAAAACAATGTCTCAGCTGGACAACATTAAAAACATGACAGTTTCAAACAGTGGTATTAATCACAATTGGGGAGGGGAAACAAGAAGAGAGATAGAGACGACAACGTTGGTAAGGAAAGAGGGAAAAATCTATAATTTCATGAGTAGTTAAAGAGCACTACAGTACATGAATACATAATGACCCTAACACACAGGGTGAGTACTGGGCGTGTAAGTGAGAGAGTGGGGCTGCGCAGTGACAAGAAGTGTGAAGTACAGCGTGAACAGCGACAAAGTAACAGTAAAATAAAGTAAAGGTGGTCAAAATTGCACGTTATATACAGTGTTAGTTGTTCTTCAGGTAAATAGATTGACCACAACAACACCTGAGTTCTAGGCTGGGTAGTCAACAGCGTCTCAACCTGAATAATTGCAGGTCATCATCAGGACAATGGCCATAAATAAGTGCTCTATGGGAAAAAGGAGGAGGCATAGATGAATAAAGGAGCTGTCTCGGGAGAGTGGTGTGAAACGCGAACCCATGGGTACAGTGGAAATTACCTAACTAAGAGAGGACTGATACGAGGAGGTTCAAGTACAGCGGGGCATCGAGTCAATCTGTAAAGGCAGGAGCAAAAAGAACAAGGTGAGCAAGCCTGCGGTGTACCAGATCTATACAAAGGTGTGGTGACCACCGCAAAGTATCGGCATTCATGGATCATATATTTACCAGAAAAGATCCTGGAGGGTAAGCCCAGTGATTGGGGAGCCTGTGTAGGCAGTGGGAATCAGGGCAAGGCACGCCCGGGCGACGGGCAGAAGGCCGGCTCTTAAAAGGAATGCAGGGTATGCGGGTCAGAGGAGCGCGGGGTAACATATAGGGACAAAAGGTCACTTGAGGCTAAACGGCATGTTTAAGCCGCAACAACTTGCCTAAGCCTTCAAAGGTGGTGAAATTACGCTACTTACTTACTAGATGTGGGCTGAGTATCGGAACCATGCGGCTCGTGGTCCGTTTGTAAGAATTCAATCTAAAGGAGGACTGGAACCTCTGTGTTACGAATCCATGCTGGGACGAATTAAGCGCTTGGAAGCACGGATCCTAGTGGAGCTGCCCGGGAAGAAGCCGGCTCAAGGTCATGTGACCGATGTCACGGGGAAGAAAAGCTAGACCGGGGAAAGGATAGGAAGGGGAAGGTCCCCCCGGGCGACTTGAAGGAATGAATTAAAATACTCATATGTTAAACGTTACACCAAGGTTCAAGGCTCCAGTTAGGTTCGAATACACAATCAGCAAGAACAGTGCTATGTACATATGTATTATATCATTTCGGGGACACACGATTATTCAAAAATGATTGTGTCATTCTTTTTACAATAAATGAAGATTAAAAAATACAAATGAAACCGTGCAGCTGCTCAAAACAACTGGATAATGCCGTTAGGTACATGATACGGTCTGAGTAAAGTTGCTATTTAGGAAAGCAAAGCAAACAGTACTGTGGGGGTTTATACTATGTAAAGAAAGGTGGGAAAACAGTCAGGGTTGCAATGTAGACCCAACAATACATGAATGATAACAATGAAATAATCATATTAATCTAGGACATAAACTGCTAACAAAAGCGGGCCACATATGGTAATGCAAGACAAGCACATTGGTGCGGGTAAATAGGAGAGCCTAAAAGCAAGCAGGGTTGCACTTGGGGAGACGGGACAGAAGTAACGACAGGGTCAGGGTCCAGAGAGTCCCATAGATGAGCTACTGTACATGGGGCTGTGGTGACTGTATTACACTCCTCAAGGGTGTTGAGACCATTTTCCACAGAATTACAACGAGCAATCCATCTACACTCGCATTTGTTTAATAGCAACTCTAGGTTGCCACCCCTGAGTGGGTGTTTGGAGTGGTCAATCACCAGCCAGGTAAGGTCAGTTTCCGAGTGATTTTTTCTCTGTAATGGCTGACCAACGGGGCTGTTTCAACATTGCATCTGATGCTGCTTTGGTGTTGGAGAATACGCTGTTTAACCATCTGGGTGGTTTGGCCTATGTATAAGAGATTGCATGGACATCGTATTGCGTAAATGACATTGGTGGTACGGCAGTTGGTGAAGTCGTTGAGTTTGTATGCGTGTTCAGCATGAATAGATTCCTTTGTGATGTAGGTATAGTTGCACCCTGTGCATGATTGGCATTTGTAATGTCCCAAGGTCGGTGGTAACTCCCAAGGTGAGGTCACTGTTTGTACTCTTCTTTCAGTCATGGGCCAGGTAATAGCATGGATCAGTTTGTCCGCTAGGTTGCTGCCTCTTTTGTAGGAGAACAAGGGAGGTTCCTTAAAGGGTGCATGTGTTCGTAATAACAGGCAATTTATTTTTATGACTTTGCTGACCAGGTTGCTAGAAGAGCTGTAGATTGAAATAAAAGGGATACGCGAGTTAGTCCCTTTGGGTGTGGGAGAAAGTAGGACTTCTCTATGGCAATACCAAGCCCTTTTGAATGCACGGGATATGAGTCGTTTTGGGTGTGCAATGCGTGCAACTGAGGTCTTCTTGAGGCTAGTCCTTGGCCCACTGGCTTGGTGAGGCCGTCCTGGCAACAGGGTCGACATCCCTTGAAGACCCCTTAATCCTGACAGAAGTCCAGTGGTTCAGTATCACGGTCACTGGGGAATCCGTCCTGAAGCGGTAACTTGCCCTCTGGGTGACCCAGCTGCACTCCGACTCAACCGGGTCCAGCAGACTTCGGAGCTACTTTTGAGCATCAGGTTCTGGCCCTTAGTGGTATATGGCGATGAGGAGAGCGATATGAAGATCTGGGCTACCAACTCACCTCCGCATGCTTCTTCCACTAGTGTAACCCTGTGCTGCTAACAGGAGGTCAGCCAACTCACCATTGGGGTCTCTTGCTTTGGCTGGGAAGCGACTTACCTACAAGCAGGAGGTAGCAGCCACAGTCACTTCTTCTTTTCTAGCCACCTGTTGTAGCAAATGCAGTCCACGCCGGGGGAGCTTCTTTTCACCTGTAACGTAGTGCAGCAGGGCAGTCCTTCAGTTCCCTTCTCCAATCTGTGGAGATCTGAGTTCTGTGAGCCAGGGGTGCTCTTTTTATGCCTAGAAAATGTCCTCAGAGGTGGATGTGTCAGTAGCGAATAGGCTACTAGGTACCCTCCCTCCCGTTGACCACTTCCTACGAAGTGTGGCATTTGGCTATCCCAGAATGCTTCATGATGCCCACTTCCAACATGGTGGAACCTCTCTCTTTGTGCGTAGATCTTCCTAGCCCAACCCAGAGGTGTTGCTTCCAAAGGGGCTACCTTGAAAACTGGTTTGGCAACTGTCTGCCACTTTCCTGTCCCTAGTGCCCGCCTGTCTAACTAAACAATACTGCAGTACCTCTCTGAAGTGTTGGCCATTTGCCCTTCAAAGGCGACTTCTCCTTGGAAGCTCGTCTTTTGGCTAACACCTGTGTGGCTTACTGCCAGAGATAGCTTACAACTCTCTTTGCCATAGACTCCTGATGCAAACTATAAAGGATGCTGAGGACGCAACAGGTTTCTATTGTGTCTTTTCCTGGTAGTCATTTGCTCGTCTCTCCAGGAGGGCATAAAGCTGTGTTTGGGACAGACCCTGTGTGCAACTGTTAACGGCACAGGTGACTTTTGGGCAACAGAGAAACAACTTTGTCAAAGTTGAACACTGCAACAAGTTACATTAATGTCAACTAGAGTTTAAAATCAGGCTTAATATTACGAGTTGTTTGATAGCTTGGAGTATCAACTTTGGTCACACTGTTCAGGAGTTAGCACAGCTGAGGGTCAGCCTGTAACCCTGTACTTGCAAATTGTGCAACCAAATCTTAACATAGTAAAAACAACAGTTTTGCGTTTTTACTGTCAAAATAGGAAAATACATGTTCTGCTCCTGAAATATGTTGCACCCTTCCTTAGGACTCGCTAGGCCGGTCATAGGGGTGACTTTCACATATTAAGGAGGTCCTATGGAATTTGCTATACCTTGAAATGGGAAAGTCGTACTAGCAGTTTAAAACTGCTCTTCAAGTCTGCAGTGGTGGACAGGGAGACATGTTTTACCTTTGTCACACCCAGGGTGGCACAACCAGTGCTGCAGTCACGTGGGTGACCCTCTAACTTACACAGGCCCTCTGTACCCTATCCCAGAGACTTACA
This sequence comes from Lissotriton helveticus, assembly GCF_964261635.1. NCBI lineage: Eukaryota > Metazoa > Chordata > Amphibia > Caudata > Salamandridae > Lissotriton > Lissotriton helveticus. The sequence continues at coordinate 1,249,627,302 of NC_136068.1, read as the reverse complement.
AGTAAGTTAGCTAATGCCAATTGGGTATAAGCTATTCCAACAAACACGTTTTAAGGTCAGGGCACTAGCACTGTGGTCCTGTTAAAAGCCCTAATTCCACTCTCAGATTTTAAAAACCCGGAACATTGGTCCACAAACGTGTGAGAGACTATACAAAAAGAAGCATTTGAAATTAAATGAAACTATGCTTATAAAGGGCAACATATACTGAAGGAGTCACAGTGCTAAAAAGCCATAACACAGACACACAGATGGATAGGCACTAAAGTAAGAGCCAAGTGCGAAAAAAAAAATGTCTTATGATGTTTTCAAAACAAAGATGGTCTTCGGTTCCAGAAATATACATGAGCAACATATTCCATAGTATGGCTGTGCCATAAGAAAAGAATCTCCCGCTCCATCTAGCTCTATGAATTCTGGGCACTACTACCTGTCAGGTAGGACAGAAGGTAAGTAACTTGTTTGTTAAAAGGTCATTACTGATTTAAAGTACTACATTTGCCATAGGGACACATCAGCACCACCTCAATGTAGTCAGGCTAAGAGTGCAGAAAAGCAGTGGTGAGCATCAAGTTTCAGGTGCCTCAGAATTGATTTCAGAGCTACAAATTATTCTGATGTCATTCACAATTTTAAACTTTTTTCAAGCTACTATGCTATTGGCCGTGGTGACCTCCCCTACAATGTCATAGTATTCAGCAAGGAGAAGGTGAGTGACACCCAAACGTGCCCAGGAATGTGTCAAACATTTTAACACTCTTACTTTTTCAATCGATTAATTGTCTTGTAAACCAGAGTCCTGTTGAACTGAGTGTGAGAGGTAATGAGATGTGAGAGAATAGTGACATATGAGTGTGAGTGATAGCGCAATACACAGACTTTCTTTAGTTAAAACAGTTTACTACAAATTTATTGGACACACAGCCAATGGGAAGACACTGTTTTAAATTAGATGTGTTATAAGAGTTACAGAAAGAAAAACAAAACTGTTTGGGGGTTAGGTAGCTGATAAACACCGATTTGAAAAGGTTTGGGAAACACCAATGAAGTCCACAAAAAATAAACACTGACTTGCTTTTCATGGGCTCTCATTTCCACAAAAACACTTCCTGCTCTCCTCACACGCTATTTGGTGGCATTCTCACACACAGCTGAATGCTGTGACCTGTATATTTACCTTGCATATCCAGGGCTTCCTTCTGTATGGACACAAAGAACAAGTTACTTACCTTCAGTACACCGTTATCTGGTTCAGATCTATCTAGCCTCAGAATTCCTCACCTTAGACTATTCCTCAAACTGGATTGGATTCAGAACTTTTTGAGCAGTATCCCTGCATGCTGATAGGTGGTGTTGTTAGGCTTCGCGCCAGTATCATCCATGCCGGAAGTGTTGTATGTTGTGCTTAAATAGGGGCCACCCCAGCGTGCTGTTGTCATTTTCTTTTTGCAACTTCCCATGGGAATGATACTCACAAAATAAGCACCTGGGTCTTTAATCAAGAAACGATAAACAGTGTAATACAACGTAGCTGAAAGGGGATATTCCTTTTTAAGGAGGATTCACCTCTCCCACCAAAGGTGGCATGTTTCATCATCTGAAATCTCCTTGCACCGTGACAGCTGATCATGGTGTAGGTTACAGCTCCTTCACTGAGAAGGAGGAGCTCCGGAGATGTTTTAAAGAGAGATGGTAGATCCCTGTGGTGAACTAAGAGGTGGTGAGGTTTGCAACCTGTGCTAGTGCCAGAAGATAATTAGTTCTGCTTCAGTGTGTCACAAATGAAGGTCAACATGTTTCTTTCATTTTACCATCATAGAAAGGTATATTGACTTCCTTCATGACCTGTGAATATACGTGGTACTGCTCAAAGAAGTGTGGTCGTATAAAGAGGTACAAAACCAAACCGTGGTCATGGAACCTGGCGGAGGATAAATGACACCACAAGGCCTTCCTATAGGACAGAGTGCACACTGAGCTCCATGCCAGGGTCCCCAAGTTGAGCCACTTCACCCAACGATTGTAAGTTGACTGACAGTGGATCCATTCTGGATTGGATGGTGTACCACTGTTTGGGTAAATCAAAAAGTCCTGCAGGACCAAACGGGCCAAGGGCCTCTCACATTGGACCTGACCCTCGAGACATTAGTGTATGATGAACATGTGCAAAGATGCCCATATCTGATAGAGCCATCTAGCTGCAGAATCCTTATCTTTTGAATTCTTTCCAGGCACCAGACTGGACCCGGAAACTTTTCACCTGACGCATCTTTGCATGTCGGTAGATGGCATTGCGCGACTCTGTTTCGACATCATCTATGCCTGTGGCGTCACCGGAGTCCATGTAAGATGCCCTCTGACATGCTGAAATCAGTTTCTTCTTTTCCGCGCTTCCATGCAGATCTGGAGAAGCTGGACCTCTGGCTGTTTTGGCCAACTTCAACAGTTTTTCATAAGGGAAAGTGTCGGCCACGGATCCCCACCCCATCTGTATGTGGTGCCTGGGTGAGCGCTATTATTCGGTTTTGTGTGACTCCCGTCAACTACTTAGGTATAAGGGACTTAAAGAGTGACAGATTAAGCTGTTGCCAACGCAGGTGACACAGCCTTCTAGGAAGTCTCATAAGCCCCAGTCTCCTCCGCACTCCAGTGGGGTCACTCCAGTGGCCATTCCCGTGGACGTCTTTCGCCGTCCGTGCCTCGTGGTAAGTCACGACGCAAGTGGTCCAAGCTGGGGCTGACCTGTACTACGCCTGTGGAGTGGGGAGAAGGGTATTCCTGTGCCTCCCAACATGTCCTGAAGCCGGGGCAACTCTAACACCGATCAGGGAATATTATTACCTTCAAAAGATATTTGGGTGTACATCTTCCCCTGGAGTTCCTTCGAGCCCCAAGGATGTGCAGGAGGCCGAGACTTTTACTACACTCACAGGTTCACTCTCAGTCAGGCCATTGAATGCCAAATTCTGTCAACGCCAATGAACAGCCTTTCGTGGGTTCCTCCTTCAGTGCCTGGCCCGAACACCAGATGCCGATAACGACGCAGATGGTGCACAGCTTTCCAGGGCTACCACTCTCGGTGCCGGCAGCCGTTTATCAGATGTTGATGATGGTGCCACACGATGCCTCACCACTTCCTCTCGCCTATGCCAGTGAGAGCGCCGATTGGCACTGTGCGGAGTCAGACGGTGCAGATGTCGGCACTGCTCAATGCCGTGTGGCGTCTAAAGCAGCGCTTATAGAGCCGGCAGCCTCAGGCGTCATTTCTGGGCTCCTTGTGGACCCACCTCCTACTTTTGCTTCTCGGCTAAGTGAATATGCAGGTGCAGGAGAGGATATGATTGTTTCCACTCAGGTCTACCCCCTTTGGACACCAGTTACGTTTTTGATTTGGGTGATGTAAGTGGTTTGAATAATCTCCAGCCTCGGGCCTTCTATCTCCTCCTGGGTTAGCTTCAGAGGTAAGCTCCTCGTTCGCAGACATGTTAAAACAAGTTGATGAGGTTTTAAACATGGCACTTCCATCTGTGGCTGTGTCCAGGGACCCTTTGTTGGACATTTTGCACTAGAGTCAGTCTGGAAAGGAGTCGGTACTTCCTTATTGCAAAGCTTTATTTGACATCTTGTTAGAGGCTAAACCTGATACGAGCCCTCCTATTGAATGTTCTATTTCTCATTTACATCGTCTAACCATTTATGACCCGGCCTGTCTTATGAAACATCCTATTCTTCAAAGCCTCATGGTTAAGGCTGCTTTCGCTGCTCGAGATATTTATTCTGTTCCGCATACCACTCTAAATAGAGAGACTAAAAGACTGGACACTTGTAGCAGGCACATTTTTGCTTCGACCAGTTTGGCTTTGAGGTCCACTAATACTTCTTGTGTTTTTGCTCATTTCACCCTTGCTTTATGGGATTCATTGGTAAACCTACTACCATCTATTCCGGAGGAGAGTTGTGCCGCTCTTGCTTCCATGCTACATGATGGGCAGCAGGCAGCCAAGCTTCTAATATGTTGTGGTATGGATACCACTAATTCTGTTGCTAGGGCTATGGCATCTTCTGTAGTGCTCTGTCGCCGTGCCTGATTGCTCACCTCTGGGTTCTCAGACACTGGTTGACATGCCCTTTGATGGCACTCATCTATTTGGTGCGCAGGTTGATTCAGCTCTTCAGCATTTTCGCGACAGTAGAGGTGGTGCAGAAGCTTAGTTCTGTTCCTTATTTATGTCTACCCCTTTCTTTCCCCATTACTAGGTTGCGTGAGACAAGTTAGCCTTCAATTTCTGCACGGCTGAGGGTCCGGGTGGTGCAACCCCTGCAGTTCCGGCGGAGCCTGCAATGACGACGCCAGTCTACCCACCTTTTCCGGGTGCGTCGGAGACGCCTGCTCAGGTGCAAGAGTTTCTTGCTGCCATGACCTGACTCTTTGGGCCATCTGGCCCCGCCGGTGCACCTACGGGCCCCGCGGGCCTGACTGGGGGTCCTGTCCTTCCATCACCGGCGGCTCTGACCTCGGTGTTGCTGGCGGCTTCGGCCCCAACACCTCAGGACCCCCTGGGATCTGACCCCGGTCGACGCCAGTTGACCTAATAACACCTCCACCGACCCCGTCCTCTCTAGCACCACCACCGACATCGCCCGTTCCTCAGGACGACATTGTCTCCAGGTTCAGCCTGGACACGGTGCTGGATCGGCACCGTCCAACACGGATTCAGACGCCGATGGGGCCTTTTTGCCCTATGTCCCTCCTCCTTATTTTCAGCCTGTTCCACAGACTTCGGAGGAAGGGGAGGACTGGGAGGAATCGGAGGACCCTCTAGCAGAGGATTGTGCTTATGATCCAGACTGGATAGAGGATTTGGGTGAAGCCAGTGGTCTTAACACCTCACCTGACCTTGGCATGCAGTATCCTCCTACCATGGCTACGGAAGAAGGAGCCAGTTACGCAGTGGTGTTGCGTAGGGCAGCCGAGGCCCTCCACCTCGTACTCCCTTCAGTGGCCGTCGGGACTAACCTCCTGACAGAAGTGCTCCAGCCGGCGGCAACCTCTTCAGAGCGCTTGCTGCCTTTTAACGAAGCACTGTCTGACGTTCTTTTGGGCACCAGGTCCAGGCACAACACAGGGGCTCCTGTGGACAGGAAGGTAGCACGACGCCATCACCCGGCTCTGGGCGACCCCCTCTTTCTCTCCCAACACCCCACCCCTGAGAGCTTGGTTGTCCAAGCCTCTACTTCCCAGAGCGCGTTCCCTTCCGCCCCTCCGGATAGGGAATCCAAGAAGCTGGAGCAGCTTGGCAAGAAGCTGTTTTCATCTGCCAGCTTAGGGCTGTGGTCGGTTAACACTGCATGCCTCTTGGGCCGTTATTCCCACTCTCTGTGGGACACGGTTGCGCAGGAGCTAAGTAACTGCCCAGAGGAGGTCCAAGCAGTCCTCTCCCAAGCTATTGCTGCTGGGAGAGACACAGCTAAGTTCACCATACGTTGTCGGCTGGACACCGCCGACTAGCTGGGTAGATCGATTTCCACGACGGTGGCGCTTAGGGGCCATGCCTTGCTGAGGACAACTGGCTTCTCAGGGGATGTCCAGAACACACTAATGGACATGCCCTTTGATGGCATTCGCCTCTTTGGCAATAAAGCAGACAGTGCAATGGAGCGCTTTAAGGACTCCCAGGCTACGACCAAGTCGTTGGGCCTGTCGGATACTCGGCCTCGTCCTCCTTCTGCTTTTCGCTCCTTTCATGGCCCCACCACTTTCGCAGGGCCATAGGCCACCGCAGCAACAACTTCAGCGTGGCCGCTGATGTGGGAACCGTCGAGGCGGTTCAGGGGGCCAGCGGGCGGGTCAGTCCACCTCCACCCCTGCAGCATCCACTGCAAAGCCTTCCTAGTCCGGTATTTCAGGCCCACCAAACGCCAGTGGGTGGCAGAGTTCTCCATCATCTCCCCCACTGGCTCAACATCACAACGGACAAGTGGGTGCTGCAAATTGTCCGAAGGGGCTACTCCCTCCCCTTCGAGACAACCCCTATAGCCAGGCCACCTCAGAACCACTGCATGTCGGGGGATCACTTGGCACTTCTCCAGCAGGAAGTTGCGGTCCTCTTGGCCAAGGGGGCCATTGAGCGCGTTCCGACACCAGAAGAAGGTCGTGGTTGTTACTCCCACTACTTTCTGGTTCCAAAGAAGAACAGGGGCCTACGTCCTGTGTTAGACCTTCGGAACTTCATTCGTTTCATTCGGAAGGAGAAGTTCAAGATGCTCACACTTGCTCAGGTCTTTTCTGGCCTAGACCTGCAAGACTGGATGGTAGCGTTGGACTTGCAGGACGCTTATTTCCACATACCTGTCCTGCTGGTCCACCAGCGTTACCTGCGGTTCACAGTAGGCCCCAAGCATTTTCACTTCACCGTGCTCCCCTTTGGCTTTACCGGCTCACCTGCGCAGATCGGGGGTTTCAGTCTTCGCCTACCTAGACGACTGGTTGTTGAAGGCGGGCTCGCACCAGACAGTCGTCTCCCACCTCCAGACTACGGTCTACCTCCTGCATTTGCTGGGGTTTTCCATCAATGTGCCATAGTCGCACCTGATTCCCCCACAGAAGCTCCTCTTTATCGGAGCGGTTCTGGACTCGCCGCAGTTCCTGGTTTATCCTCCCGAGCAGCGAGTCTGGAATATTCAGGCTATGATTCCGATCTTTCAGCCTCTATCCCGGGTTTCGGTCAGTATGACCCTCCGGCTACTGGGACTTATGGCCTCCTGCATCCTGTTAGTGGATCACGCCAGATGACATATGCGGGCTCTGCAGTGGGACCTGAAGTTCCAGTTGGCACCGCATCGGGGCAACTTGTCCGATCACGTCCAGATCTTGGAGGGCACTGCACGACAGTTGCATTGGTAGCTCACAAATTGCAATTGGGTCAATGGCAGATCCCTCTCCCTTCCCCAACCGGAGCACACAGTGGTGACGGATGTGCTCCATCTGGGATGAGGCGGCCACGTGGGAGAGGTGGAGATCAGAGGCCTCTGATCTCCGGCGGAGGCCCGGCTCCATATCAACCTTCTGGAGCTTCGGGCGATCCAACTTGCACTGAGAAGACGAGGGTACTATGGCGCCAAATTTGGATCTCTAGATCCCAGGTAGGACTATTTCTATGGAAACAATGTCCCTGTGACCGAGCGGCATAGATGGCGAGGATCACACTGAAAGCATAAAAAAGGACAGTGGACAGGCCAATACCCTGGAAAATATATCTTATTAGTCGCTACTCCCGAGTTCTAATTGGAAACGTTTTCCAACGCATCGGTGCAACATAATTCTATATGTATGCTAAAGCCCTAGTCCTGATGAGGCCCAGAATTCAAAGGGGCTGAAACGCGTCGACAACCTTGGAAACGGACACCTAATGAATTATAATTTGGTGACAACTAAGAAAATAGCAGTTTAAAATAGTAGGGATAAAATAACCTATTCCCCGGAAACTGCAAGAGTAGGGTGTACCAGTAAGACTGAGGAATGCTCTTTAGATAACAAGATATAGAGTATCCATTTAAAAAATAGGGGCTATTTCGAAACAATATGTAAATATTGTAGTCACTTTTTCACTTTTTCATTTTCTAAAAAATGTTTCCTTTAGAGATTCATGTAAATTGTGTGATAGATATGTATATATTGTAATTTTTAGATTTATAGAACCCAAAAGAAGTGTATCTTTGTATGAAAAAGAAATGTGTAAAGTAAAAGAATAAATACACAAAAAAAGATATGAGTGAATAAAACACACTATATAAAGAATGTTTTTTTGATTTATTTAGGTTTCAGGATGTAAATGATATATGTAACTGAGTTGATTCACTTTTGAAGAATTATGTCAGGTCAGATGGGTAATTTATAAACCTATCTGTAATAAGGTTTTGTATTTATTGGTTCCATGGCATCATTTTGGTATTGAAGTATATTGTTCCCAGATGCTTTTTGGGTTATAGAGGGAAAACCCCTTATTGTATTGAGGCCAACTTGCACTGAAGGCATTCCTTCCCTCTTTCATGGGGAGGGTAGCGCAGGTGTTCTCAGAGAACACCACCGCCATGTGGTACTGCAACAAACATGGCGGGGTGAGGTCGTGGACCCTATGTCAGGAGGCTCTGCGCCTCTGGACATAGCTGGAACATCAGGGCATGTCCCTGGTGATTCAACACCTGGCAGGTTCTCTGAACGCCAGGGCGGACAAACTCAGCCGCGGTGCATGATGGATCACAAATGGTGTTTGCACTTGGACGTGGCACAAGGTCTCTTTCAGCAGCGGGGAGAGCTTTGGCTAGATCTATTCACCACCGAAGAGAACGCTCAATGTCGTCTGCGCGTTGGAATTTCAAGGCGGCACTCGCCTTTCCGCCTATATCACTTCTACCCAGAGTGCTGAAGAAGATCAGCCGCGACCTGGCCCAAGTTATTCTTGTGGCTCTTGTCTGGGCTCGAAGAGTATGGTATCCCATGCTACTCAGTATGGCAATCGATCTGCCTGCCTCTTCGGGAGGATCTTCTGTTACAGCAGCAGGGGAGGGTTCTCCTCCCGAACCTGTCCAGCCTCCACCTCCTTGCGTGGAGATTGAGTGGCGGCAGTTGACGTCTTTCGACCTGCCTCCCGAAGTCTGTGATGTTATTTTGGCAGCCAGGCGTCCCTCCACTAAATCGGTATGTGCCTGCTGGTGGAATAAATTTGTGGCGTGTACAGCAAAGGTTGTGGATACCCTTTCTGCCCCTTTTTTCAGAGGTCCTTCTATTTATCCTATCTTTGCTCTGGGCACTATCAAGGGCTATCTCTCGGCCATCCCCTGTTGTAAATAGATTCTTAAAGGCATTATGCACATGTTCCCTCCTTTCCCTATGCCTCAGGGTGACTTGAACCTAGTTCTGACTTATCTTATGTGTGCTCCTTTTGAGCCACTACACAACTGTCCTCTTCGTCTTCTCACTCTGGCTTTCCTGGTTGCCATCACCTCTGCCAGAAGAGTGAGTGAGCTCCAGGCTCTTTCTTCTAAACCTCCTTTTCTCTCTGTCCAGCCAGACAAAGATGTTCTACGGATTCGTCCATCTTTTCTGCCAAAGGTTGTCACTGCCTTTCACATCGGGCAGACCATCACTTTGCCCAACTTCTTTCCGCCTCCTCATCCTTCTAAAAAGGAGGAGAGGCTCCACTGCCTGGGCCCAAACGTGCACTCATTCTACGTCAACCGCACGCAACAGTTCAGGGTCGATGACCAGCTCTTTGTTGCCTACTTGGGCGCCAAGAAAGGTCGGCCATGCACAAGCCGACCATCTCTCGATGGGTCATTCTGTGCATTAAGGCTTGTTGTTCTTTGGCTAAAAAGGAGCCTCCGGTGGGGCTACGTGCCCATTCTACTAGGGCGACGACAACCACTACTGCTTTGGGACTGGGAGTTTCCTTGCATGTCAGGCAGCTACATGGGCCTCGCTGCATGTTATGTTATGTTATGTTATAGGTTTTTATTGTGCGCACAGCTACTCCAGCTAAGGAGCGTCCTGGCGCATTTGACAAGAGAGTGCATAAAAACATAACACAGCTAAAAAGAGAGGACCAGGGGGGACCACTCTAAAGCACATAACAGAGACTGGGGGTGAATAACTAAAACAGGAATGTTTTCAAGGCTTTCCTAAAAGCCATAAGATCCTCTAACAGGCGCAATTCCACCGGGAGAGAGTTCCAGGCTGAGGCCGCCTTTACACCAAAGGAGCGGCCGCCCATGCGGCAAAGCCTGTATCTGGGGGCTACAACCAGGGCCTGGCCTTGGGAGCGAAGAGTACGAGTAGGAACATAGAGGGAAAGAGAGCCAGACAAGATTTCAGGGCCAATGCCTCTCAAGATCTTAAAAGCCAGGCAGAGTACCTTGAAAAGAATACGCTTCCTTATTGGGAGCCAATGTAGGGAGCGAAGAACATTCGCCACCGAGCAGAATTTAGGGAGGCCGACAATCGCCCTGGCTGCGGCATTTTGTACCCGTTGTAATCGGGTAAGCTCAGCCTGATTGGCCCCGGCGAGAAGAGAACTCGCGTAATCCAGGCGAGAGATGACAGTGGCCTGGATTACTAACTGTCTAGTTGGGGCATCAAAGTACTTAAGAACAGGTCTTAAGCCTCTCAACAGACCAAAGCAACAGGCCGCTGTTCTTTTAGTGTGTCCTACGAAGGTCAGACCCGAGTCTATCCACACTCCCAGATTTTTCAGCTCCAAAACCGGCACCGGGGATGGTCCCAGCTCAGATGGCCACCATTGATCACCCCAGAGTTCCGCTCCCCTACCGACAACCATGACTTCTGTTTTAGTGGCATTCAGCTGGAGACAGTTTCCTGTCAACCAGCTAGCCACCGCCTTCAATCCATCCTGAAACCTGGGGGCATCTACTTCCGCATCCCCGCTGAGAGTAACCGCCAGCTGTGTGTCGTCGGCATATGAGACCAACGTTAGGCCCCACTGCCTAGCGACATCAGCTAGCGGTCTCACGTAGAGATTAAACAACGTGGGACTCAGCGAGGATCCCTGCGGAACCCCCATGGCCAGTGGTTGGAAGTTGGACTTGAAGGGAGAGATGGAAACACAGAAGGAACGATTGCCAAGGTAGGAGCGGAACCACTGTAGAGCCTGTCCGCCGACACCTATCTCCTCGAGCCGATGCAGGAGGATGCTGTGAGAGACTGTGTCGAAGGCGGCGCTGAGATCTAACAATATCAGCGCCGCCGTCTGTCCAGCATCCAGCACCGCACGGAGATGTTCCACCATCACAAGGAGGGCGGTCTCCGTGCTGTGCCCAGCACGGAAGCCGTTTTGTGTGGGGTCGAGGACATTGGTTCGTGCGAGATACTCAGACACGGCCAAGTTGACATGGGCCTCTGTTATCTTCGCCGGCCAAGGCAGCAGCGAGATGGGACGATAGTTTTCGGGCTTAGATGGGTCCAAGGAAGGCTTTTTGAGGATGGGAGACACCACCGCCTGCTTCCACTTAGTTGGAACCACCCCTGCCTCCAAAGATAGGTTGACAAGGGAACACACAACGGTGCGCCCCATAAAGGCCTGCTCTCTAAACAGAGCAGGTCTAACTGGATCGGATGGAGAACCAGATTTAATTCGCAAAGCGAGTTTGTCAAACCCATCTAAGGGAAGAGGGGGAAAGGAAAGCAGGGTGGTGGAGTGTGGCGTCGCATTAGAACTTCCCAAGTCGATCCCTGTGTTAGGGAATGCCCGATAGATTATTTGGACTTTCCCCAGAAAATACGCAGCCAGGGATTAACAGTGGGAGGTGGAACTCACCACTACAGAGGAAGTTCGCTTCGCTACCAGATCCTTCACGGCCTTAAAGATGGTCTTCGACGGGTTTGGGCTACAGCGAAATTCTGCAGCATAGTAAGCTGCCCGAGCTCGACAAATGGCCCGATGGTAAATCTTGGTGGATACAGCATATGCAGCTTTTAAATCAGCTCCATATGTCTTCCGCCAAGCTCTTTCTGCCCGTCTACAGGCTCCCTTCAAGGCACGCAGGGCACTGTCGTACCAGGGGCTCGACTCTCTAGTACTGATTTTACTCGATATGATGGGAATCAGAGTGTCGAGAGCCCTGGTGGTCCAGGAGCAGAAGCGGTCATACCCCTCCTCCACATCTTCCAGTGGACCCAGCGGATCTTCCACTAGAAGGTGGTGAAAATCCTCTAGCCTCAGTTTATTCCACAATCTCCTTGGAACACATCTCACCGACGGGATGGAAGGGGCCGTCGGAATGGGACACAGAATGGTCACCAGAAAATGGTCGGTCCATGTTAACGGAGAAATAGATGTAATTTTAGTCCCCGGCAGGTTGGTAAAGAAGGGGTCAAGAATATGACCCCCTATGTGGGTAGGCTGCGAAACCAGCTGAACAAGCTGAAAGGCCTCTAAGTCAGCGGCGATGCTGCGAACCGCCAAGATGGAGGGTGTGTCGAAATGTAAGTTCAGTTCGCCCAAGATAGAATAATTGGCACACCCTGGGACTAGTGTGCCAAGGGCATCCGTAAACGAACTTCGAAACACCACATCACTACCCGGTGGGCGGTACACCACCATCCCAGAGAATGTAAATTCAGGGCTGACAGTGATTTTAAAAGAGGCGCTTTCACAGCCGGCGATGTTAAGGCCACTCCACACGCATGCAAAACAGGACCTGACTATAAGCGCTATACCGCCACCTCTGGACTGTCTGTTCAGAGTAAACATAGAATAGCCAGGAGGACAAACCAGATTTGGAATAGCTACATCCGTATCCTGAAGCCAGGTTTCCGTAATGGCTAGGACATCAGGGCCACCATCCTCAATTAAATCATGGATGTTCTGGTAGTGGCTCAGAGCTGATCTAACATTTAGGTTGGACACCCGCAGAGAGGGCAAAAAGCCCTTAAGCCGATGAGCCGGCACTGAAACCTTCCGAAGGATTGTCCCCGGTAGATCCAGCGCCCAGCCATTACAGCGGCACCGATACGGGCCACAAAGCGGGTGGACAGGCGGCAGCGGACACTTATGACCAGTCTGGCCAATGATATATAGGCTCTCTCTCGAATAGGTTAGCATGATGACACACCAGGGAGCCTGCCAGAGCCCAGCTACCCGCAGTGCCCCGCACGTCCTTAGCGCGGACGGGCGCAGACGGGCAGGACTCTGGCACAACTCCGGCCACGCGAGGGCGCGCCCGCTGCGCGGTACCGCTGCGCTTGGCAGGGAGCTTTAAATAGGCGACTCACCCCGGATTCGTTTACCAAGCATTACTGCCTGGACAGCCAAATCCGGAGAGACGGCTTCTTTGGCCGTTATGTTCTACAGGACTTTCTGGTTTGATCTTGGTTCGCAGACCCACGACCGGGGTTGGTATTGCTGGGGTATCTATTCTAAGGTAAGGAATCAATCACTATGTGTTTCTTTCAGATGCACAAGTTACTTACCTTCGGTAATGATATATCTGTAAGAAACATTAATAGTGATAGATTCCTACCCGCCCCACCCATCCTTCCCGTTCTGCGAACTGATTTCTAGGGTTAAGGTCATTCCTTTCAGGGCCCTAGTTTCATGGCACCAGTGGTCAGTTTCTTGCATGGCTCTGCGTTACTGGCACAGGAAGTCGTGTACAGAACTGACGTCAACGCGTGTGGGCGTGTCTAAGTAGCTCCAGCGACGTCATCCCAGCGCCAACGACGCATGAGGAGCCGCACGACGACGCCTACCAACGTGCAGGGGTACTGCGGATGAAAACTCCCTGGACCCAGTCTGACTCCTGGGGGTAATTCTTAGGTAAGGAATCTATTACTACTAATGTTTCTTACAGATATATCGTTGCCGAAGGTAAGTAACTTGTGCTTTAACACGGTCATGGACAGGTTGTTTCTTTTGTGAACCTACCTATGTTTAGTGCCTATTGTATAGGTTATTGTTCTCTGAAGATGAGCTCCATGCTCAAGAGATCTTTTTCAGCTGGTAAGAGGGATTACCTATGTACCTGCTCCTGGTGGATCATTTTTCAATATGCTTATTAGCATTAATTATATTTACTTTGGTATTGCTTTTAGGGACCACCTTTAGAGGAATATATTATATATATATATATACACACACATATATACATATATATATATATATATATATCAATATAGATATATATCAATATAGATATATAGATGTGTGTGTGTGTATATATATATATATATATTACCTACTGGCGATAGCCAGTAGGTATATATAGTTAGGATTGTTTTCCATAGGGAAATCGCAACATTCTATTGGGAATAACTTTGGCGCCGGTTGAGGAATCTTCCTGAAATTTTCCTTAACTTTGCCTCGCGGCGCTCCGCTCCTTCCCTGAAAGTTTGGGGGGGAGATAAAAGGGGGGTCCCAAAATGTGTTTTCCCCATGTTAATTTCCATAGGGCGGTTGGACTCACTTTTAGCCCGAACGGCTGAATGGTTTTCCACCAAACTTGGCAAAATTGTAGGGACTGGTAGCTATGTCTCAAGATATGTGCTCCAGTGGTTTTTACGAAAATTAACTTTGAAAATATATATATTGGGCTACATTGGGCTATATATATGTTAGAGCCCAAATGTAGCCCAATGTAGCCCAAAGATGGCCACCAGAGACAAAAAAAACCAAATGTAGCCCAAATATCAGCCAGATGTAGCCCAACTATAGCCCAATGATGGAATGTCCCAGAGTGTTCTAAAGAACAACTAGAGCGCTAACAGTCTTACTTATGACAAAAGTATGGCACACCTGAAGTCATCTTGATTGGAATAAAGTGGTAACACTTAAAACATTTAATTTGCAAAGGAACAAAATGAGGGGGTTCATTTTGCCATAGAAATTATGATTAGTGCTGAAGAAAGAAAAATTAGGGCACATTTTGAGTGACTTCTCAAATCCTCTTCTATTTCATTAAAAAAATTCTGATATGCAGTCTCCCAAGATGGCCACCAGAGACAAAAGAGCCCAAATGTAGCCCAAATATCAGCCAGATGTAGCCCAACTATAGCCCAATGACAGAATGTCCCAGAGTGTTCTACAGAACAACTAGAACGCTAACAGTCTAACTTATAACAAAAGTATGGCACACCTGAAGTCATCTTGATTGGAATAAAGTGGTAACACTTAATACATTTAATTTGAAAAGGAACAAAATGAGGGGTTTCATTTTGCCATAGAAATTTTTTATATATATATATATATATATATATATATTCACTGAAAAAACCATAGGTTACACACCAGTTATAGTTAGGAATTAGCATTTAAAAAACCTTTGAAATTCACTGAAAAAACCATAGGTTTCACACCAGTTATAGTTAGCTGGAAATTTTACTCGCATATTAAAACCATTGAAATTCCCACGTTATAGTTAGTTGGACTCACTATAACTTGCACGTCTGCAATGCACTGCTGATGACGTCACATATTAAATCACTCGTGCATATATTTAAATATTTAAACATTACTCGTTAATATATGTATTCACTAAGATACACTTAATAAGCCAGTTAACCAATCAATTTTTTTTTTTAAAACACTGAAAAAACCATAGGTTTCAGGCCTTATATAGTTAGGAATCAGCATTTAAAAACCCTTTGAAATTCACTGAAAAAACCATAGGTTTCAGGCCTTATATAGTTATGAATTAGCATTTAAAAAAAACTTTGAAATTCACTGAAAAAAACATAGGTTTCAGGAGTTATATAGTTAGGAATTAGTTTTTCAAAAACCTTTGAAATTCACTCAAAAAACTATACGTTTTAGTGGTGTTATAGTTAGCTGGACATTTTACTCATACAAAACCAATGAAATTGCTCCTATATAGTTAGTTGTACTAACTATATTGCGCACACCCGCAATCCACTGCTGATGATGTCACATATTAGATCATTCATGACATGGTCAGTGACATCACTGATGACATCTCAAATGACATCACTGATGACATCATCCACGTGACAATCACATACACCTTTTCATACACTATTACAATTTTTCATCACTGTTTGTAAAATACAGAGTATCATATTTAAATCCATTGTCACAGCAATACAAGTATCTAAAAATCCACTCAGTGATTCATAGATGTATACACACATCTAATCACTTACCTATGGATTCACTCATACATGCTTTCAATGAACAATAGAACACTATCAAAAATACTTATACATCTATATCGACATTAAACAACAGCACGCATCCTATTCACATATGAAGTCATCCTACTCACTTATGCAAACAATGGATCATACTTACATATTTACTTAGCAAAACACTTATACAAACACCATTTCTTCTATTCATTTAGATAGTAAGTCATACTTAGTGAATTATAAAATCATTATTACAAGTATACAGTTATCCATACAGTCACTCACACAATCATTGTGTCTTATGTATACTTATTTATATACAACAACTGACACATACACTGCCTTTTATTTTTCTAGTTTGTTGGACCTGTACCTTTAAGAAATATATTTGCTCATCACCACACCCATAAAGAGATTCCCTCACCCAAACTGTTAGAACATGTAGTTTTAACTTCATATATCTACTGAATCAACTATTCACACATCTTTGGACAGTCACACACCCCCCACCGAACCACACACTTTCACACTCCCATACAAATACTCAGTTAACTAATCAATAACTAATATAGACTTTCACATAGCTAGTAACCAACTGTAGAATCAGTTTACACAACAACTGACAAAGTGATACAGATATTCACACAGTTTAGTCACTATCCACTATATTTAGTGAGACATTATAAATTGGTCAAGTAAACAGTCAATTACACTGCTACTAAATCCTCCATCCAAATATTTATTCATATATATCCACTCATTCTTCAATGTAAATTGCTATATATATAATGCATATTTAAATAACGAAGCAAACCACATTCACTGGATGATGTCATCAGTGATGTCATCAGTGATGTCATTTGAGATGTCATCAGTGATGTCACTGACCATGTCATGAATGATCTAATATGTGACATCATCAGCAGTGGATTGCGGGTGCGCGAAATATAGTTAGTACAACTAAGTATATAGGAGCAATTTCATTGGTTTTGTATGAGTAAAATGTCCAGCTAACTATAACACCACTAAAACTTATAGTTTTTGAGTGAATTTCAAAGGTTTTTTTAAAACTAATTCCTAACTATATAACTCCTGAAACCTATGGTTTTTTCAGTGAATATATATATATATATATATCTTGTTGCATTTGATTCCTCTGACAGTCAATCTCTTCCCCTTTCTTACCCTTGCAGAGGAGATCCTTTGGTTGTATTTCGTTGCCTTTAGGTGTTGGATCCTCCTCTGAGTCAGTAGAGAGCATGTCTCCTCTCTGGAATCTATGTGGTGGCCTCGCTAATAGTTCAGCTTGGGTATTCTTTGTATCCTGCATTTATTTAGCAACTCTTTTGCTATGCTTCAGCAATAATTGGAAATAATTTGAAGGGGTCACCACACTGGTCCTGACACTGTATCCTGGTGATGAGACTTCCATACAACTAAAGATACTTCATGCATGTACTCCTCTTTTTGTTTGAGTTTTGCATACACGTAGCCTCAGCGTTGCTTCGTGTTATTTTGTGATAGTTCCGCAAGTTAGATAATGGTTTCATCCATTTTGGTGAATCCATTGTTCATGACTACTAGTTCTCATAACCTTATCGTCCATTTTCTTAGACTCGGCTGTTGTTTTGAATTGAATATTTTTTGTGAGTTAATGTCCATGAAAATCTCTTTTAGTGTGCTCTTTAGGTGTCTTTATATTCTAACCTTTAGGGGCTAGTATTACGACTATCCATTGTTTCATTATTTGAATTCTTCTTTCTTTCCTTTTCAGAGAATAGCCCCTTCTATTATGGGTTGCACTTCTTTCTGGAAGATGCTCTTCTTGTGCTCATGTTTTTGACCTAATTAAGTATGTTAATGTTCAACAGAAGCTGAATTGCATTATAACCATAAAAATCAGAGTTAATATATACTTTCTACGTTTTGATTGTTTTTCAGGTGCTATGGAAACAGACTACCCAACACGAGATGAACTACCACAAGAGACTGAATCTGGACAGGCTGACAAGTTTTTATTGCTTGAAAGTTTGACGAGCAACAGTTCTTCTGGAAGTGATTCTCTTTCAGCAGGAGTCACAGTGGTTGGTTGCACGGCAGAGAGTAAAGAAGGGCCACCAATGCCTCCATCAGCTGATTTTGTGACAGTGGAAAGGCAGTCAGGTAGTCTATGCATATCTTCATTTAATTATATGTTATGTTCGTTGTATTTGTGGATGTAGATACTGCTGTCAAGTAGAGTAAGGCTTGGATATTTGCAATTTATTTTTGTTCGAAGAAGACTCTCGAGTCACCAGATGTGGTGTGATGACTCCTCTTGGTATACATTGTGAATGGATCCTCACTCTGTCAACGCATACATGCTCACACTTTCCAGCCTCATTCGCACCGACAGAATCAACAACATATGCTATGCTGATGACACCCAGCTCATACTCTTCCCTCTCCAACTAGACACCAAACACTGACCAATTTCTCTGCCTGTGTGACCGAAGTCCCCAAATTAATCAAAACCAAGTGCCTCAAGCGTAACTTTGACAAGACAGAAGCTACAATCTGGTGCAAAGACACCTTTGTCTAGGACTCCACATGGTAACCTGCCAAACTCTGACACACACCACTCCCAGCAACCTAGGTAAAAAAAACAGAATAGTAATCAACAGCCAACACACCATGAACCGGGCAAGTGAACAAAGTATCCGTCTCCTGCCTCCAAACACTCCAGATGCTCAAGGAGATGTTTAAATGGCTCACCGTCAACACTTGCAGAACTGTAACTCAAGCCTTTATCACAAGCAAGCTCGACTGTGGCAACACACTCCATGCCGGAATCAACGTTTAACTGACCAGAAGACTCCAGACTATACCTAACTTAGTAGCCAGACTCACCCTCAACCTCCCGCTGCATTCGTATCACTCTACACCTGAAAGAGCTTCACTGGCTCCCAGTACACAAACAGGCACTCTTCAAAGTCCTCACTCATACATACAAAGCCACACATAACATTGGTCCCACATACGTCAACAACATATTCTTCCACAAACCTTCCAGACACCTCTGCTCAGCCAGACTTCTACATCCCCCCTCTACACCCCCCACTCACAAACATACATATGCAGAACCAAATACGGAATTCATGCCTTTTACCTCGCTTCTAAAGCATGGATCGATCGAGCCCGTGCTCATAAGAGCCTCCTCCTCAGTTCTTCAGATCCACAACAAAATGAATACCTGACTCTTCACCTAGCCCGACCCTGGCTTAGTCCTTACAGCTCCTTCTTGAGTGTCAGGATACCCTCTCAGGTGACCTATACAAATACACACAACAGCATTCAGACAGACAACATAACTGATATGTATTACCTACAGACATAAGAGGTTACACACATTCTCTTCAATTCTCTCACTTAGTCATGGGTGTTTGGCATTGGGCAAACCACTCATAAACAACAAGTTTACGAGTGGGCTCTCTACCCCCAGGTCCTTCACAATGTATTGCAACTTTGGGGCACCCCACACAGAGACCTATTAACCACCCAAAAAAGGGAAAGGCCCCAAGCTTCAGCACCAGATACCCACACCAACAGTGCATCAGAAATGCACTTTGGATGAATTGGTTAGGGATATTTGTCTATTTTTGTATACACTCCCACTGTATCCCTATGTGGTCAGGAAATTCTGGCAAGCATCACTGATCCTCATTCTAGTAGCACCAGCCTGGGTCAGACAGCTCTGGTACTCCACCCTCCTGGAGATGTCTGGTAGCCCTCATGACAGGCTCCATCTCCGTCCTTACCATCTCATGCAGTAACACAGTAAATTGATGCATCTGGATGATCCTGGGCATCTTAACCTTGCCATCTCCCAGAGTTCTAACATTAGGGAAAACTTTACCATCCTCAGGAATGTTTGTCCATCTTAAGGGAAGTCGATTGCCCACAACATAGGCTTGTTTTTTGGCAAAATGAAAAAGGTTTGTTCACCTCTGCATTTCCAAATCCTAGACCTGCTAAAGCCAGCCTTATGTTCGGGATATTATTGCCTACGTTTTGCACTTGCAGAAAGGAGGACTTACCTACACCTCTGTTACTTTTATATGAGTTTACCTTAAAAATATGAAAAGACATTTGGCAAAACAGGAAACGGTTGGTTTAATTAAACACAGTGGCTGAGAGTCTCAATAGAATGCATCTGAGAGAAGTCTCTCATGTACAGTTTGGGCTGACATTATACACATCTTGTGAGGTGCAAAAAAGAAATTTCTGCATTCCTGAAAAGCATCTCTCACTACGTGTGGTGAGCATGTTGAGTCCTGTTTGGCTGAGTTTTCGTATCTACATGTGGTATCTAGCTTTGTGGTATTTTTGGGGAAGATGAGCCTCTGGCCATACATGTTTTATTGGGGCCAATTTCCTCTGACCAGTTTGTGAGGTAACTATCTATCTGTGGGATCAATCAGGGTTTTCCCAGGGTGCGCGTTTGTCTTTGGGTTAAGAGAGACCCCACCAGTGAGCTGCCACTCGATAGGCATGGGTGTAGGTCATAGGGCCCACCTGTCCACAAATCTCTGACTCTGGGTTGATGGGGAGGTCACCTTGGGTAAATCCGACAGCAATGATACGAGTTCGCTGTAACTCTGGAAAATAATATGGTAGTTACTGGTATCATTTATCTCGACATTCTCAACATTGTGTGCAGAGTTGTCATAGAGTACATTGACATTGTCTTTACTGGTATTGACACGGTCATGCTTGCCTAAGTTATAGCGTACATCAACAGTGTTTCTACAGGTAACAACATTGTAATTCATGTATGAGTTATGGCATACATTGAGATTGTTACTGCCTGTATTGACGCTCTTGAGCGGGCATGGATTAGCAGAGGTCTCAAACCTTTTCTGTAACCAGAGCTACTTATGTTCAATGAGACATTTTCTGAGCTGCTAGTATTGTTGGCTTTGTAAAATCAACCACATTAGACAAGATTATAATAATGTCCATGCTACTGAACATTGCTGTCAGTGATCACCTCAGTGCATCAGGCAGGGGTTTCCAGCAGTAACTTTAAAAAAGTCTGTCAATTTGGAATCCTTTTACATAGGTAGTACATAACAGCTATAGCTGAAATGCTCATGGAGCCAAGGTAATAGTTTTAGTAATAAGTCTCCCCAACGCCACATGATTTATCACTTGCCCTTAAAAGTATTTTGTAAATTCAACCATTTTTCTCCAAACTTTATCTTATGAGCTCTGAAAAAACATACATTTTTTATCTCGATTAAACACTTTTCGATTGGCTGGGGCGTGGTCTCGCCAGATGCAAGATGCTCTGCTGGCCAAGTGCAAAATCCGTAGTAATTCAGGTGAAATAGGGCACCTTCCTGATACAGAGCACGGGATCGCTGATGCAGCTGGAACGCGGCTGAAACCTTTCTGGCCGACCTGACCTGCTGCCACGTCCGCATATCTGCTTGTGGCCTGCCTGACTGCCCGGGCTGTGGAGCCGCGAGGTGAAGGCAGTGGAGGCGGCGGTGGTAGCCTTCGCACTGCCAATATCCCAATACAACCATGGGCAAAACCGACGGCAAACAGCAGAAAATATCATTTTAGGGCAGACAAACGGGCCGAGGTGGTGAGCCTCCGGTGCTAGTGGAAGAGCAGCCCACACAGGTCCCAGAACCAAGCGTTAGTGTGGAGGATGTCTGCTCCATCTTATTGGACGTCAAGACAAGCCTGCATTCAATAGATGCTAAAATGGATAGCCTCACAGCCCGACTAGATAGGGTGAACCAAAAGGTTGAGGTGCATGATAACAGAATCACACAACTGGAATCCCAAGTGTCAGACTCTGAAAACGCATTGGCCAGCGACCGCCAAAAGCTGTTAAAAATGGCCGAAATGCTGGAAGTAATCTGTGCCAAAAGTAAAGACTTGTAATCACATTCCATCGGAACAACATTCACATTACTGGCATACCGGAGTCAACAGTGATTTCAAAATGGAGGACTACCTTGAATCCTTGCTGCGCGATCTCTTTGGACCGGCACTGTCAGCAATGTTTAATGTTGAGAGAGTGCACTGCTCATTGGGCCCGCGCCCTCCACCTGGAGCTCTGCCGAGCCCGATAATCGCTCACCTGTTGAACTACTGCGCAGGCATATGATCTTATCCAAAGCCTGAGAAATGGGAGAGGTCAAACATCAGGGCAAAACCTTGTCCTTTTACCCATGACTTTACTCTGACAGTTCAGGCTGCCAGAAGAGAATTCCTGCCTGCCAACCGTCTCCTTCAACAGCTAGAGATTCCCTATGCTCTCCTCTACCCGGCCAAAATTTGCATCACTTGCGGGAACAAACCTCAATTTTTCACTGACCCTAAAGCTGCACTCACACTGCGGCACTTACCCAATAGTGTGGGGCGGGGACTTCAATGTAGCATTGCAGGGAACCATTGATTGCTCTAGTGAAAGGCTACAACACTCACGCTCAGTGTAATTCCTCAACACACTTATTGCCGACAATGCCCTCACTGACATATGGCACCACACACATGACTTGCAGCGCAAGGGTACATGCTTTTCCTCCGTACATGCCTCAAGGTCTCGCATTTATTCTTGACTGATGTCCTCAAGTGGGCTAAAGCGGTAACACACTTGCCACGCACGTTGTCAGACCATTCACCGGTCCGGTTGACACTTCAGATCCCGCAGACTTTCCCTCTGATGGTCCTGTGGAGACTGCCCCGCGGGTCCTGGGCAATTAGGTGTTTAAGACCGAGCTCGAGCTAGCCATTACAGAATTCTTTGAGCTGAATAAGGGATCTGTCGCCTCACCTTACACACTGTGGGAGGCCATCAAGGTGACAATTAGGGGAACCTGTATTGCCAAGCAGGCCAGTGTTCTGAAGCGTTAAGAGGATCCTTAAAGAAACTAGAGTCGGAAATACAGAACCTGGAAGAGCTCTATAGCCGCAATCCTCGTTTGGAAACGCTGGCTGACATCCGAAGTCCGTGTCTTGAGTTGCGCAACAATGGAGGATGCTTGATTACATCCCCCGAAAAACCTCCAGCAGTTATGTCCTCCTTTCTAGCCCAGTTATACTCCACGTGGACATGGAGTTGCTGCAAAGTTATTTGGACTCCCTTGATCTACTCTGGTTAGACTCCGCTCACCGCAAATACACGGACTCTCCGATTATCTCAGAGGAGGTGGCACAAGTAATATCAAGCCTCCCGGGTGACAAAGCGGCAGGTTCGGATGGACTGTTGCATTCTATAAACAATATTCATCCCCCATCTCGTAGAGATGTATCACGAGTCTGTTTTCACAGGTAAGCTTCCACCTACCCTTCGCGAGACCCTCATCATTACGATACTGAAGCCAGGTAAACCATCAGATTTCTGCGATTCCTACAGGCCTGTCTCTCTCATCAATTTAGATAATAAAATATGTGCGAAAATTCTAGCCAACCGCTTGCACCCCCTGATACCACTGTTAGTGCGACCCAATCAGTCAGGGTTTATACCAGGGAGAGCCACATCCCACAACCAGAAACAGTCAGTTCTAAAATAGCCTGGTCTTTAACTTTTTTCTAGAAATCACCAGAGGTTCGTAATCTGAAAGGTAGTGCATTCCACAATTTGGGCCTAGATATTTAAAGGAAAGTATCCCCCCCGCCCCCTCCCCACCGAAAGGAATGACAGCAAGGCCCAAGCAGCGCAAGTACAAAAGGAGGTCAAGGACATATGGAGACAGAAGGCAATTAAAATAATGAGGGGTGGTTTGAGTCTCTTGAGTCCAAGCTAAGGTGTCTTCTGTTCTTCAATTCTCCTCTCCATTGGATCATTGCTTTTAGGCCCACAAGCACAACAAGAGTACACTTAACCATAATGCAAGCAGGAAAGGATAACCATTTCTGCTAAAACTCTGTGTTTGATTGTCCTCTCAAACCACTGGGCCCTAATGGCCACCTTCAACACCACTGGGCCTTAACTCCGATGCCTGACGCCTAAAACTGACTGTGCCTATTTGTGAAAAAAAGGAACAGAAGCCCCAATTCTCAACTCTGTTGCTTCGGCCCTGTTTGCTGCACAGCAAGCATCGTTGGGCCCTAATGGTAGCGAGGAAAATTGATCCCTGTTTCCCTTTTTGGTAGTAAAACAGCCATAAATGGGGTGCACTAGTGGAATAATGACCCTTTAAAAAATGTCAACACCCAAATCTCACCCCCTTCCTCAGAGCATCTCTCTGAGGACGCTGTCTCAGTCCATTTGTAAATTAAAATAATTGTGGCCACATAGTGCCCCATCCTCTGGGCCATCTTTTCGATATATCTATGGATCTTGCTCATTTTCTTTTTCTCTTTGGTCATTACTTTGAGGTCCAAGGGGATTAGGGGGTCTGCATTTGAATTCCCAGGATGCTGGTTTCTGGTCCAGGGAAGACCTGGCTTGGCATTTCGGGCTGGACTGTTAGGATGAAGAACAGGGTCAAGACTGATTTACATATGGCTGGGTCTGAACTGGGGTGGCGAGGTGAGCTAAAGAATGATGATGGATTCAACCCAGATCTGTGACTGGGGGTGAGTGTGAGTAAAGTTTCAGCGCTCCGTCCATCATCTCCTTGTGTCTGCATTTCAATTCTACCCTGCTTGCCTATTCCCTGCCACCTCATCGACTTGCCTGAAATAACATCTGCATGTATATTGAGGTGGAAAATGTGGGATCTATGAGGACGAATGTGCCTATGCTTTTTTAATTTAACAAAAACAGGTCTCATACTTTTTTGTTGCTACAACAAACGTGCCTGGATGGTTAATGCAGACCTTAAGGTGCATCTGGCTGAAAATGAAGAGGGTGTTGTGTCTCCTGTGCTGTGAAGCAGAGAGAGAGGCCGAGAGCTAAAGAAACAGGCCTTCTCGCTAGAGTGCCTGCTACCTGAAGGAAATACATTTGTGCAGTTGTTTATTCACCAAATGCAAAGGCTTCCTAGGAGCCTGTATAAACTTCAATTTATGGAGTCACTTGAAGCTTCATGGTGACAAAGTTTAATTCTTTGTGAGACGTAATGTAAGGGCGGTCTCATTGGAGTTCAGCAATGCATAGTTTTAATGGGTACTTATAAAAAGGTTTGCACAGAGTACAGTCTGGTTATGTATTGCTAAAATATATACTTCCAAAGCAATTGTTTTATCTTAAACACTAAATGTATTTGTGACAGTATGCTGTTTGTAATTCAGTTTGAAAATGATGACTTAAATCTTCAAGGTGCTTTGTTTCATAGGATGGTTACCTGGTATCACTATAAATACACAGGTCACTATTCCTCACCACACCTACCTGGATTAAATTCTGTGAATCTTTAGCCACACAACACTGTCATCTGCAGTGATTACATTAAGTAACTGAGGATCTGATAGAGACATCTAGCCGCAGATTCCTTAACTTAGAATCCTCCTCAGGCGCCAGACTGCATCTGGAAAGTTTCCCAGCAGTACATCTGCGTGTCGGTAGAGGGCGCCGAGCAGCTCTGCAGCAACGCCATCTCCCGAATCGGACGTCAACTGAGTTCATATAAGCCCTCCTCCTACGCACTAATGTCAGTTAATTCCTTTCCGCTCTAGTAATGCGGATACGCAATGCAGTTCGTCTGGCCGTTGTCCTCCGAGTTCAAGCCTTGTGAGTCCTCTGGATGACAAATGTCCTCTAGGGACCCTCACTTGGTTTGCAAGTTTTTCGGTTGCACAAGACTTACAACTTCCTTCTGTGGAATTGTCAACAGACCCTTTACTTGGCGTTCTACATCATGGCCAGTCTAAAGTAGAGGCTGTCCTTGCTTATAGTGAATGTCTTTTTGATATCCTGTAGATCGCTCTATTTCTCACAGGCATCTTCGCCCCCGAAGGATCCCTCCTGTCTGCTTAGACACACATCTAATCAGAGGTTTGTGGTACAAGCTGCATTAGCCGCCCAAAATATTGATTTTGATTTTATCCCTCCTGCCTGTCTGGAACGAGAGGCCAGGAAACTTGACGCATGTGGTAAGCATATTTTCTCTTCTTCTAGCTCTGACCTGTGATGTCAGAGCACTTTTCGTGTCCTCGCCTGCTTCTCCCACACCTTGAGGGACTCCGTCGACGGCTCTTGCCCTCCCTTGCAGAGGAAGCCTGGAATGCTCTTGTTCCATTGGTTGAAGATGGGCAAAAAGCTGCCTCACTTAGCATCCACTGTGGTATGGATACCACCAATACTTTTGGCCGGGCTATGGCCTCTTCCATAGCCCTCCGTCGGCGTGCATGGTTGCGTACTTCCAGGTTTTCAGAGGATGTGCAAACTTTATTGATTGACATGCCTTTGGATGACCCCATGCATGCCGACTCGGCTTTATGCTGGTTTGGAGATATTCATGGTGGTGTTGTTGTTGTACTAGGTTGTCGGGACAAATTGTTTCCCCTTGTTTCAGCTCTTATTGGCTTTCATAGGGTGGAGTGCTTCTCTCCCTTCTAGGGTTACACTCGGTGTGGTGTTCTTGCTTGCTGCAGGTGCTTTTCTTATAATTATTCCGTCAGTGACAGATTTAGTTTCCATCCAGCTGGAACATATCATAATTGCAGGTTCGTGGGAGCCTGTTCTTACAGCTTCCCTTTGCCACTTGATTCTTTCTGCCTGAGTAATTAATCAGTGTTGGGTATTCTGCTATGTTGTACGGATGCACTATAGCCTTGTTCCCTCTTTTTCGGGGACCTTATTTTGTATGCCTTAGGGACGTTTTGTGAGCCACCTATACACTTTGTACCCCTTGTAGGGACTTTTACTTCATCTTTTCTCTTCTCTTTATGGACAATAATCATGCCACAGGACGGCAGACTCTTGGCCTGGGTACCTTTGTCATGTGCAAGCTCATTTTTTACTTTATTGTGGTGTTCTTTGTATCTGTTTTTACCCTTTATGTGTTCCTACCTACTTAATTGTGTCACAGCACTACAATTGCTTCCTGCGATGGGAGGAGTTTTATATATTTGCCATCGCACTCCAAGGGTAGCGTCTGCTCTTCCTTTCAGTTCTGTTGTCCTAGGATCCAGTCCCTTTGGTTGTTGGTATCCTTCTTTATTGGTTTCTCTTTCTTTACTGTACTTTCCTTCCTCCTCGTTGGTGGAGGTACTGTTCTCTTCCTCACAGCTCTATATGACACTCCAGCCTTTCGTGGAGTCGTATTTTCTATGTGGCGGACTACTTTCTCCTTTTTCCCTCCTTGCTTTGGGTGGGGATATTTCATTACTCTTTCTTTGGGCTTATCCTATCTTATATCCGACATATTTCTGCTGCTTATGTACTGTCCTCCAATATTGGGGGCTTCTTCGCCTTCATGGGTTTGTTCCCCTTTTACACTGTACTCTCGGTTTTCGTCTAGAGCTTTAGTTTGGTTTACTATCAGTTTCGCAAGTTTTTATGGAGCGTTGGTCATGTTTCTGGCCTGTTTCTCAAGCCGCCATGAATTGGACACTGTGTGATTGTCTACAGCACCTCTGTGTTGCCCTTAGTCTCCGCCAGCCCTTTTGTTTCACCCTGACGGTCTTCTTCCTCTTCTTCTTCATGGTGGACTCCCACCTCATGTTTATTCTTCGTTTCACCTTGCTGGCACTCTTCCTCAGTTGGTGGTGATGGTTCTTGGATGATTGCCCTTGTTTTCCTGTAGTTGGCAATACCTCCACATCCTACTCTAAAGTGGCATTGTGCTGCTGGTCTCCGACCTTGTCCTTCTGCCTCCACCTCAGTTACAGTTGTAACTTCTTCTTTACGATGGTAGGATATATCATCTCTTTCCTCCCTCTGTTCTTGGAGTACCCTTTGTTCCTCCACTTCTCGTACTTCCACTCACTGGCAAAGGATGTGGGTTGCTTTAGGTGGAGTGCTTATCTGTGTGACTTGTGTGTCCACAGGAATTTCTATGTTTTTGTCGATTCATATTATCCTTATATACATTTGTCTTGAATGTATATGTCTTCGCGTGTATATACCTAGATTTTGCATGGATTTTCCTGTAGATTTCTTTCACTTCTGATATATATCGGTGTGTGCTATGCACATATTGTCGCCTGACCACCTATATGGTGTACATCACTGCATTTTACCCACACCCTTCTTGGTGACTCAGTTCAACTAGTCTGTTTCCTTCCTTCTCTTCAGTGAGTGTTTTGGGAGAATATCTTATATACCTTCAAGGTTCTCAATGTAAGACCGGTCTCTTTACCTTTCTTGTTGTTTCCCATGGATGCTCTTCGGCATTTAGCATTCATTTTTCTCTGTCTTTTATCTCTCATTCTATCATGGGAGTTTTTTTTTTCTAAATCTGTTTCTCAGGATAGTTTCCATGGCGATTGGTGGGTTAATTTTATGTGTTGCTGCGGCTGAACACGCTGTGTATGTTCTTACCATTTGGTTTTGAACCTGGACTGTATGAATTATTGCCCTTGGTCCCTTTGCATTCCCTGATCATAGGTTTAATTCTCTTTAAGGCTGGCTCTTGACTGGTTCTATAGTATGTTTGTCCTTCTTAGGGATCAGTCCTCTTGGTGTGCATCTTGTTTCACTTATCATTTTTCGATAGTCTAGTCCCTTTCTATCTTTTGGACCGGCTTCTCCTATTTGGAATTTTTGGTGAGGTCTGTTCGCAGCCTTTCTCAAAGGATGGTATTGCTTGGATCTCTCATTCTAAGATAAGGAATCTGTGGCTAGATGTCTCTTTCAGATGGACAAGTTCCTTGCCTTCAGTAGCGCCTTACCTGGTAGAGACAGGATCGAGCCGCAGGGCCCTTTTGTCTCCTAGATCCCCTTTTTTGCATATTGCTACTGTTAGTTCATTCTGTACTTGTTAATACAAGATTTTTCCCTTTCTGGCACACTGTTCCCACAGGCTGTTTCTCTAAGTGGCTCCGCATTGTTGAAGCGAAAATAGTCGCAAAAGAAACTAACATCGGCGCATCAGGCAAGGGCTTATATGGACTCCATTGACATTACATTCAGGAGACAACATCGCTGCGGAGTCCCTCGACGCAAAGAGATACTGCTGGGAAACTCTGGATCCAGTCTAGTGACTGGGGAGGATTCTAAGATGGGGAATTTGCAGCTAGATCCTGTCTCTACCAGATAAGGTGTTACCGAAGGTAATTAAGTTGTCCTTCCATTAGTAAAAGAGTGGATTTTCCACTGACTAGTTCAACTTGCATTCATTTTTATTTTAGCATAGGTGTGTTATTATAACTGCAATAACCTAAAAGTGAAGCAACAAAATTATTACGGAATATTTTATTGTTTTTAGCCATGTGCTTTACCCTACCACCACACTCACTGACCCCTGCCGCACTCTGGATCACAATTCCCATACTTTTTTAATGCTGCTGCTCTAAATGTAGACAGTCTGGCAACGAAGCAAATAAACAAGGTCACACTTCTAGGCCAACTTTACTTGCTGAGGCATCTGTGTCCCCTGGGAGTACTGCAATGGATCCCTGGGAGGGGCACACTCCACAGTTTGAAGACTTTTACCTTAGAAGGCCTCTTGTGTGGAATCTTAATGCAGTCCTCACCTAGCTCATTTGATACTATGCATTCATGCCATATTCACTTCTTTTTCTGGAAGGTAGCCTACCGGGTAGCAATTACATCTCTTAGATGCATTATTGAACTGCAGACGTTTACCTTCTTCCAGGTCCGGAAGGACAACGTTTTTCTTAGAACTAATCCTACGTTCCTCCTTCTACCTCAACCACATCATAGAGCTCCTAGTCTTTTTACCAAAACCAGACACGGTTGATGAGCCAGCACTTCACACGTTGGATGTCAAAAGAGCTCATATATACTACATTGACAGGACCAACCCATTCTATAAATATGACCAGCTCTCTGTCTCCTTTACAAAGCCTCAAAGAGGACATCCCATTTCGAAGGCAGACGTAGGTAGGTGGATAGCCAACTGTTTTCCTCAGTGCCTGGAGACCCACAGTGTTCTACAAGACTTATTGATTGATTGACAGTCAGATCTACTTGCATAGAGCAGAGTGTCCTACCTGCTCCACCCACGGTGCACTGCACCCACCAAGAAATGAGTGACCATGGCCTTCCTAGGAAACGTTATACTAGTTGAACTTTTGTAATGCAGCCACCTGGTCAACACCATTACCAAGAACTAATGTATGGATATCCTAACCCGGCAACAGATCATGGTGGGCCGGACGGGGTTAAGGAACAGGTTTCAGTCATCTGCATCAACAGTCACACATGCTATGATTCACATATGCGGGCACTCGTATGTAACTTTTCCTTCATCACTATATAATTTGCTCTAACTTTCAAAAAAGTAGCAAGCCCACTATTAAAAGAGTGATCACGACTACAGAATTAAACTCCTAAGCAAATACGTTTTGAAGAGAAGCCTTGTCCACTAAAGTGTCCATCTTGGTGTCTGAGCTCAAACAATAATCTGTCTCAAAAGTCGACACTTCTCTCCAAGTGGTAACTTGCAGTTGTCTTGTGTGGGATCAGTTCTTGTCAAAGTGGAAGTAGTCGCTGGCCCCATTATGGAGCGAGCCCTAGACTTGCGTGGCAAGGGCCTTTTAGCTTTTTCAAGGCAAATAAAGTGCTGTATCGGAGACCCTCCTACATTAGAGGTCAGCATACTAACATCGAGGTTTCTAGCAGCTCCAAGTAAGGAGACTGTCTTATTTTTATCTTAGAACTTCATTCTGCATTATTAAGCTTCCCAGTCTATGACAGTGAAAATGGTGTTAAAATAGATGCCCAACAGTAGATCAGAGGATTTGGGGAAATGAGAGTAATACAGTCGTTATGGTATATATGTACAAAACACAAAATGCTTTGGTAGTCAGAAATGTCCCACATCTGATCCCCACTGTAACCATCATAATGGATGCTTTTCATGCACTGGGAGAGGTGCACATTGCCACACACCAAAAACCATCTTCATATAATCCTCTGGAGCTTTAACCGGTGGGCCAGCATTGAAGATGTTTCAACCTCACATACAAGGCAATATGAACCACACGCTGTTAGGAGACACCAACACCAACAAATGTCTGCATAAGCAAATCATCTGACTTGAAGAGTTCTCCGATTATGCAAAGGAACCAAAAGTAAATAATGCCCAAATTATGGGTCCCAGCTGGCTCAACTCGATTTAAATGGCAATTCCTTCTAGATTAATGGATATGGAACATTTGCATATGCTTTTCCACCATTCCTGCTTGTTTCACAATTGGTCACGAAATGCACAATGGCCCACTTGATGCATATTCTATTTGCTCCAAAGTGGGCCAGGCAGCAATGATTCTAAAATCTGATAACCATGTCCCATTTAAACGACAAGAGGTTGCCAATACATCCATAGCTCTTGATGATGAACCCATATCAGGGCAGTTACTTGGGAATGGACCATCAGAACTTGGCACTGAGTTCCTGAATTATTAGGTTTAGGGTGTTTGAATCTCTGTTTACTTTGCGTGTATCTTCTTAGAAAGGCTAAAGGATCAACTACTTGCTTATTTGCAGCAAAGGAAAGCTTTTTGTTGCCAGCTACATTCAAAGGTAAACGACACTGTATACTGGATATGTCTAAGACAAGGTACAATACTAATCAAAGGTTTATATCTACAAGTCAAGTTAATCATCTATCGGTGTGCACCAAGTGCCATTGACAGCTTGTTTGAAGAGTAAAGACATTTAGAACCTAATTTCAGTACTTCAATGGAGTTCACTCACTGCCATTTCAGCCTATGCATAATGGCTCGCCTATGCATTTCATTATGAAGACAAGTTTTATTACACTTCTCTAAGAAGTGGTTGTGAGATTCAGGTGGAAACAGCAACCCACATACCTGCAGGCACACAAAGAAAGATGACTGTGGTAATGAAAGGTTTGTTTATGAAGTGTTATTGATTTTGCTTAACAGTTTGACCATGAGTTTACTTTTCTTCTTCCTAGATTCCAAAACATTAGCAGAGAGTTGCATACTGGTTTGTGGAGGGCTGTCATGTATTACATCGACAGGACAGTAGACTTGAGGAAGTTGTCCAGTTATGTGCCTCATGCAGCACAAAGCACTGACAATCCTACTACAAAAGAACGATTGTAAGCCAAATAGTGAAATGTTTATAGCTGTGCTACTTGCTTGTGAAAAAGAAAATGTTATTTAATATGTCAAGGATATAGTGTACACCAAAGAAAGGCATGATTTTCTTTCATTTTGGCATGTTCATCGGATTAGGTTTGCACTGAAAAAGGGAAATCTTGCATATCTGTATCTGATAGAGACATCTAGACACAGATTCCTTACCTTTGAACTACCAGGCATCAGGCAGGATCCAGAAGATTTTTCTTAGCAGTACCTGTGCGTGCCAGTAGGTGGCGCCGGTCGACTCTGCATGACGTCGTCTGCGTCGTGTTCATCGTCGTCATTATGTCCGTGTCGTCAATATAACCCACAATCCAGCGCAGATGTCAGTTCTATTCTTTCCTCGCCAGCCAGCGCAGATCCTTTGAAGAGAACTGCTCCCTGTCATTTTGACTTTTTGTCGACTCCTTTTGGTGTGTAGGATGTCAGGCCTCTTCAGGCCTGCAGAGTTAGTTGATGGAGGAGTACCCGTGGGTTCCGTGCCTTCGGCTCCGGTTAGAACACCACAGCGACCTACTCAAGCGCTGCGTCCAACACCAAGGTCCTATGCAGCTCCTCTCCAATCCTGGAAGAGACAGAGCCTGCCAGGCGTCCTCCGAGGCCGGCGCCGACGGAGCCATACGGCTCCATGCCGTTCAACCTGCCCTGTTCTGAAGGATTAGGAATGGATGAGGAGGATTGGGAGGGGGAGCAGAATCCCTTAGAAATCCCGCAACCACAAGACCTGGACTGGTACTAGGAACTGGGTGATGCCAGTGGTCTGAACACCTTCCCAGATTCTGGCAGGCTGTCTACACCTAATCTGGCTATGGAGGAGGGGGAATCATTTACTATGTTGGTGCATAGGGCTGCGGAGGTCTTGGACGTGCAGCTTCCATCTGTGGCAGTGAAGACTAACACGTTGATAGAGGTCCTGCTGCCTGTGCTCTCCAGCTCAGAACAATTGCTGCCTTTCAATGAAGCCTTAACGGATGTCCTTCTGGCCCAAGCCCAGCACAGGGGCGCCTGTGAATAGGGCGATTGCCCCCTGCCATCACCCTGCACTGGGCAACCCAGTTTTCCTCACTCCACCCCACACAGCTTGGTGGTTCAAGCTTCCACTTCCTGTGGTGTGTTCCCTTCCGCACCGCCAAGCAGGGAATCTTAAGTGACTGGAAAGCTTTGGAAAGAAATAAAATGTCTTCTGCTAGTCTGGCATTGCGGTTGATGAACACTGCATGCCTTTTGGGCTGTTATTCCCATTCAATATGGGGCACGGTTGCGAAGGTGCTGCCCAGGGTCTCGGAGGAGGACTGGATCCTACTCTCCTAAGCCATTTCAGATGGGAGAGAAGCAGCAAAGTTTGCCATCCAATGTAGCTTGGACACGACTGATTCGCTGAGCAGAGCGATTTCCATGACGGTGCCCGTACGTCGCCACGCCTGGCTGAGGACATCGTTTTTTTTTTAGGTGATGTCCAAGCTAACCTCACGGACATGCCTTTTGATGTCTTCCGTATCTTCGTAGACAAAGAAGGTACCGCCCTTGAGTGTTTCAAGGACTCGCGGACTACGGCCAAGTCCTCGGGCCTCACCACAACGTTCGGGCCTATATCTGCTTTTCCCTCCTTTCTTGATACGGAAGGGGCTACTAACCGCACCAACCGTATTCCAGCCAGAGTGCCCGCATGTTCAGCAGCCTCTGCGGAGTCTTGGATGTGATTCACCATCACCCCGTGGGTCGGGAGGCCAGAAGTCAAGCCAAGCCACAATCCCTCCTCCCGCAAAACCTTCCTAGTCCAATCCCCCAGGATCACTCTTGGCCAGTCATGGCAGAATATGCCATCCTCCCCACCACTGGCGAAACTTCACCTACTCCCTCCCCTTCTCTTAGAGGCTACCCCACCATCTATACCTCCAGTGTACGATCGGCTGACAGAGGATCACCTTGCTCTACTCCGCAACGAAGTCAAAACTCTCTTGGCCAATGGAGCCATAGAGAGGTTTTGTGGGAAAGAAATAGGCTGTGGTTTTTATTCCCGCTACTTTATTGTCCCAAAGAAGGACAGAGGCCTTCTTCCTATCCATGACCTCAGAGCTCTCAACTACTTCCTCAAAAAGGAGAAGTTCAAGATGCTCATCCTGCTTAGGTCCCGTCTGCCCTGGACCCGTGAGGCTGGATGTTAGCGCTTGACTTGCAGGATGCCTATTTTTATATCCCCATCCTTCCTGCCCATCATTACTATCTGCAGTTTATGGTGGCCCACGAGCACTTTCAGTTCGCAGTGCTTCCCGTCTGCCTAACCAGTGCCTCTCGGGTGTTCACAAAGGTGATGGCGGTGGTCACAGCTCATCTACGGAGATCAGGGGTTCCAATCTTCCCCTATTTCGACTACTGATTAGTGAAGAGTGGCTCGTCCCAAGCATTAGTCTCCCACCTCCAGACTACTGTATTAGCTGAAGTTCTCTATCAACGTGCCGAAGTCACACCTGACTCCCTCTCAGACGCTCCCTTTTGGACACAGTGCAGTTTCGAGCCTATCCTCCTGAACGCAGAGTCCAGGATATTCAGGCTATGATACCGATTTTTCAGCCTCTGTCCTGGCTTTCGGTGAGAATGACTGCTGGTGGACCATGCATGGTGGCGCATGGTGGCGCATGCTGGCTCTGCAGTAGGACCTTAAGTTCCAATGGGCACAGCATTGAGGAAATCTCACTCACCTGGTTCATACCTCGTAGGGCACTGCGAAGGACCTGCAGTGGTGGCTAACAAACCACGATTGGGTTTGAGGCAGACCCCTCTCCCTTCCTCTCCCAGATCTCACAGTAGTGACAGATGCGTCTCTTCTGGTGGAGATCAGAGGACTCTGGTCTCCGGTGAAATCCAGGCTCCATATCAACCTGTTGGTGCTTCTGGCCATCCGATTGCCACTGAAAGCATTTTTACCATCAATCAAGGGAAGGCTAGTTCAGGTGTTCACGGACAACACTACTGCTATGTGGACCTGCAGCAAATAGGGCAGAGTGGGGTCGTGGACTCCTTGTGGACTTGGCTGGAACAACAGGACATTTCCCGGGTGGTTCAACATCTGGCCAGTTCTCTGAACACCAGAGCAGACAAAGTCAGCTGAAGGTGCCTTGCAGATCACGAGTAGCGTCTCCATCCAGAGATGGCACAAGGTGTCTTTCAGGGGTGGGAGATCCTTGGTTAGATCTGTTTGCCTCCAAGGAGAACGCTCAATGTCAGCAGTTTTGCACGCTGGAAGTTTCCAAAGCAGCTCTCGCTCGGTTACGCTTTTCATCACAAATAGAGTTTAGGCCTCCTGTACACATTTCTGCCCATACCACTCCTGCCCCACGTGCTGAAGAATATCAGGAGTGACCGGGCAAAAGTTATTCTTGGGGCTGGGCAAGGATAGTTAGGTATCCTGTGCATCTGGATATGAGCATCGATCCTCCTATTGGGCTGCCCTTTCGGGAGGATCTTCTGTTGCAGGAGCAGAGGAAGGTTCTCCACCTGAACGTGTCCACTCTCCACCTCCTTGCATGGAGATTGACCGGTGTCAGCGGACAGCTTTTGACCTTCCTCCCCAAGTCTGTGAGGTTATTTTGGCAGCCAGGCGTCCCTCCACGAAATTGGAAAACATTTTGTAAATATTGTACAGATATCCTCCTGTTTATTCTTTCCCTGGCAAGAGCAAGAGTATGCAGTTCCTGAAGGGAAGGGGGGGGAGAGAAAGGATGCCAGGTGTCCAATAGTGGAAAAGATGTTAAACACGGAGTAGCTCCAATTATGAGCAAGGGCCCTCACACACATCCCGGGGGGGTGTCATGCTTCATCATCGGGCAACTCCTCATTGGGCCTACGCCCCCGGGGACGGTACCTGACAGACATTTATCCACACCATCCCCACTAGAGTAGACGAGGAACCTATGGTCCTGATTAAATGGCATGATCCTATAGACGATAAAAAGCATGAAACATGTTGACTCCCCCCCGCACTTTACACACATAATCTAGATCTCAAGAGGGTGTAATCGCTCCTCTTTAGCCATGAGTCTATAGCCTTCTGTTTTTAGTATAGCATAGGAACCCAGGTAATAAAATTATTTTGTGGGACTCCGACAGCTATTTTTAATTCACACTCACTCCCTCCCATCTCTACTTTTGACACACATGCCCCACCAATACTTCACATCGGCAAACAAGGCATTGCAGCCCCGGCCCTATGAGGAGCTGTATGATGATGAAGCATTACAACCCCCCCCCCCCGCTTTTTCTACTGTCATATGGGGACCGTATACTGGACCTGCCATGCCCCGTCCCTCCTTTTATGTTTAATTTTAATCATTTCCCTGGCCCAGGGCTCTGCTTTGGGCACTATGAAGGGCTACCCTTTGGCCCTCTCGACTTTACTTCAGCTGCCAGATCAGCCTTCACTTTTTAAGTCCCCTCTGCTGCAGAGATTATTTAAGGGGTTAAACCATTTGCTTCCCCCTTCTCCTTTTTTATGCTACAATGGAACCGTAATGTGGTCCTTACTTTCTTGATGTGTGCACTGTTTGAGCCTATGCATAACTGTCCTCTTTGGTTGTTCAATATCAAAAAAGCTTTTTTGGTGGCAATTACCTCTGCCAGGAGGGCGAGCGAAATACAGGCTCTGTCATCACAGCCTCCTAACCTGACAGTTTTCCAGGGCAAAGTGGTACTGAGATCTAAGGCATCATTTAAACCCATGGTTGTGACTCCCTTTCATCTGGGACAGTCTGTTACTCTGGGACAATCTGTTACTCTACCCACTTTCTATGTATCTCCGCATCCTTCCAAGGAAGAAAACCGACTCCATCGTCTGGACCCATAAAAAGCATTATCGTTCTACCTGGGTGGATGATCAACTCCTTATAGGATATGTGGGAGCAAAGAAGGGGCGTGTTGTCCAAAAGAGGACCATATCAGGCTGGGTTATCCTCTGCATCAAAATATGTTAGGTCTTGGCATAAAAGCAGCCTCCGAAGGCCTTAGGGGCCATTCCATGGGCCCTCCGGGCGTGGTGTTTATATTTCTGACATCTGCCAAGCGGTTAATCTCTGTACTATTATCTGGATTCTCAGGTTCACAGGGAGGACCTGTTTGGCCGCTCTGTCTTACAAGATTTCCTGGTTTAAAGCTTTTCCGCAGTCCCACCTCCAGGGAAGGTATTGCTTGAATATCTGTTCAAAGGTAAGGAATCTGCAGCTAGATGTCTCGATCAGTTGTAAAAGTTACTTGCCTTCGGTAACACATTATCTGGTAGAGACATTATCTAGCCGCAGATTCGTTACCTACCCACTCATCCTCCCCGCCCTGCGGAATTGTCTTTATTGCCATGGCTGTTCCCCTTCAGAACCCTCAGCTCTTTTTTTATCACACCATGATCAGTCACTTCATGGCTCCGCGCTTCTGGTGTGGAAATTTGGAAAAGTCCGGACGTCAGCGCACTGGAGTGGCGGATATATTGGCTTGCCGACTACCAACATGACGATGACAACGTCCCACGTGGTCGACCAATGCCACCAACACCCTCGGGTACTCCTAAGAAAAATCTTCCGGTTCCAGCCTAACGCCTGGAAGTTCAAAGGTAAGGAATCTGCGGCTAAATCATGTCTCTACCAGATAAGGCGTTGCCGAGGGTAAGTACCTTGTCAAACCACAGATTTCTCACTTTTGAATCCTCCCAGGCACCAAACTGGATCTGTAGGCCTTGTATCCCGAAGACTGATTAAAGCAGGACGTGTACATTAATTTGTGGAGTCTGCGGTTTCACAGGTGTTACCACCAGATTGTGGTCTGGACAGAGCTTTACCAATTCACCATTCTTCTTTTAATCTTATCTCATTTCCCCGACTTTAAAAAAAAAAAAAGTGATGGCTGTATAGGTAATCCCTACCGACTGGATCTTGAACCGAAAAATCATCTCAACTTGTCTCAGACCACCAGCAAGGCAATGGATTTGCTGCTTTCCAGTCTTTGTTTCTTCATCAATAAACTGATATCCATGGTTAGTTCCTACAGTAAATTCCTTTTTTTGTGTCCATACTAGACATGGTGACTTTGAACGCCTGCCCCCTCAGAGAGCCTGTGATATCAGGCTATGATCCTGATGTTTCTGGCACAAGCTTTTTCTCCAGCCTTTTAAGGTCTTGAGGCTGCTTGGTCTCCTGGCTTTGTGCATCCTGCTAGTGCTCATGATGAATAGCACATACATACTCTGCAGTCGAACTCTTCATGTGCAGCGGGCCCAGAACTCTGGGTGTAGGGGGAGGCTGCCTGTCAGACAATATCCATGTCTGCCTTTCTCAATACCAGAACAAAGAAATGTAAGTGACAAAATAATCACTTGATCCTTCCTGCAGAGCTAATGCTAACCGACTGGTTAGCTGTATTGTGTAACTCGTGTTTGGCAATCTTGACAAATGTTAATAATTTTACTGCATTGTGTCTTCTTGGCAATCAGTCTGTCAGTATTTATTTACAGTATTCTTAAAGCATCTGTGCTCTAAACATGAAATCAATTCAATAACATACAAATAATAACATAATGTTACAATCACTTATAATTAACAATATAATGGTGTTAATCCCAATGCATTTCGAGATCCTTGGATCTCTTCTTTAGGGGAACTGTAAAGATATAAAACAATTTCGTGTCAACTTACTATAGTCTAACAAAGTGGAACAATCAAATCTATTCATGACTATGAATTTATATCAAACAATTACATCTGTGGAGCAGCTTATGGTGTAATGATAAATGTAAGTGGTGCCATAAACATGGCATGTTGTATTGCTATAACATGGATTAGTGACAGATGTTAAGTTAGACAGTCAAAAGGCCCTATAGTCAACCAAAGAAAGCCCATTTTAATTCTAGTTCATTTTAGTTCTAAATAGGTGTAATGCTAGATGAAGCTTACCAACAATGTCGTGGTATTATGATTGCGGTTCTCGTATGGTCCATATAAATCCCACTAATGTGGGATTTGAAAAAAGCGAAGGACAAAGAGAGCATCGTTATCAGCATGGAGTCCTATAGCAAAAAAGTTTTGATGATTAGAATCTTGGGAAAACATTATATCTGGTTGTAAATTTAAGTAGGTCAA
Source organism: Lissotriton helveticus (assembly GCF_964261635.1). Classification (NCBI taxonomy): domain Eukaryota; kingdom Metazoa; phylum Chordata; class Amphibia; order Caudata; family Salamandridae; genus Lissotriton; species Lissotriton helveticus. The sequence goes on along the minus strand of NC_136068.1, from coordinate 1,249,588,344 downwards.
AAGTACCAGAAAATATATCAATCAGGGGCATAGATATGCTGTCTATATCTGTCGTATTATAGACCGTATGATATTAATTGAAAGGCATACCTCTGAATGATAAAATACCATGCAAAGATTTTGTCGGTTGTATCAACAATAGAGGATGTAGCCTTAAAAATAAAAAAAAACCTAGTTAGCAATAGCGTGGGAACGCGAGTGAAGCTCTGACTAATACCGGACTCTGAAAAAGTGAATAAATGAAAATACCTGAAAGTCGAGTGCTCAAAACGATGTAGTCAATAACGCTATCCTAGTACAACCATACGTTCGACCTGTAGAAATAAAGTACGGTTGTTAAATTCTGCTATCAGCCCGGAAATACTGGGTGACACACAATATAGAACCGGCGAGATTTTACCTTATTGAGAGTGACTGGATTCCGAAAAAGTACCTCGACATAACCTGGAACGCGAAATCCTATGTGCTGCGTGTTGTTTATATGCTTCCGTATTGCTCCATGAAGGTCAGCGACAGACTAGAATCGCGTAAGGAATCGTGTCGGCCATCTTGAGCTAGTCAAAAAATTATATAGTGACAAGTTCGGATCTAACAGTATTATGTGCACGAAATAAAGACTGGGAACCGTGTATATCAAAAATGAGAGAAGCTGACGATATCACTTCACAGTAACCCTTGCGGTCACCGATATCTGATGCTAATAAAAATTCTAATTCTGGCTGTGTTAACCCGGAGCCGTACAATCAGATCTATGTACATAGGAGTATATTTATTCAGAAAGGTCAATTCCTGTTGGCCTGACGCGTAGTATTAAAATTAGCTATAGAAAGGTAGTTGAACCGTAAGAATGAAGTGGCGGGGGCACAAAAAATAGAAGCAGTCGTGGAATCGGCGGCCATGTTAGTACAGTCAACTAAGTTAAAGTCATGGAAGGTCTAAATTTTATCTGAACAAACATTACACGTGTAGAGCTACCAGTTGCTTCTGTTCAATCACAAGTAAAAGAAACCTTCACCCAATGTGTATATAAGTGATGTGAATAATAGATCATGCAATTAAAAAAGTTTGTTTGTGAACATTAGTTTAGAAAAACCACCTGAGCACGTTATGTCAAGTCCAAAACATTTACTAGTGAATCTTTATAACATGTCATATTATTGGGAAGTCACTTGTATAGTAATTACAAAAAATGTATTATGATCTGGATTTTGATGTTTGTAAAGCAAATAAAATTCTGGACATTGTCTAAATTAGGACCTGTACTAAGTTTGATAGAGGAACCGCTATGGCGTCTGGGTGAGGAATGATGGGTTGACTGTTTGTCTAATGAAATGTAACAGACATTGAAACATCGATCTGTGTATTTGAATCAATACTGCCAGTGAAAGCGGACTTCTTCAAATGATGTAGATCTCAACTCATTATAAGAAACAGACCATGTCTAATTTATCATTCAGACCTTTTGGTATCATGGTATCCATGTATTTAATCCACCATATCTCTCTCTGTAACAACCATTTAATGTTGTCCCGATCAGGCAATTGGTTGATAACTTCCAATACTTGGAATCTCAATTGAGGTATGGTATGATTCATCTCCGTCCAGTGTGACTCTAGACTGGATGTTATTGATTTATTGCGGATGCGGCTCTTATGTTCTGAAATCCGGATTTTTATTTTTCTGTCTGTTTTACCTATGTAAAGTTTGCCACAAGGGCATTTGATACTGTATACTACATGTGTAGAGTTTCAGTCTGCATGGTTACGGATTTTTAATATCTTGCCAGTTTGTGGATGTTGTACAGAACTGCCGGCTATTACATTGTTGCAGTGAACACAGTTTGTGCATTTTTTCATTCCTGGCTGTGTTGTACATATCTGTAGGTTTGGTATCTTAGGTTTGGTTACCAGCTCTTTGAAATTCCTACTACGATTGTAAGCGAACAATGGTTGATCTTTGAATAATCCTTTGAATTCATCATCAGTTTGTAGCAATTCCCATCGCTTGGTGATTATGGTTTTTATCTGTTGTGATTGTGTTGAAAATGTAGTTACAAATACCATTCTTTCTTGTTTATGTTTCTCTTTGGGTTGCAACAATCGTACTCTTGAGATTCAACACATTCTGTTCTCAGCCTGTTGTATGATTTCTAGTGGATACCCTTGTTCAGTGAATCTGAGTTTTTGTGATTTTATTTCTTTGTTGAGTGCCTGTTCTGTAGAAGAGATAAGTTTTGCTCTTAAGAATTTTGAGAACGGTAAATTTCGCAGAAGAGCTCGAGGGTGGAAACTGGTAAATAGCAATGTGTTGTTGCGATCCATGGGTTTATGAAAAACTCTAGTTTCAAGTTTTTGTTCCTTGATGATTACCATGACATCCAAAAATGGGATCTGTGTGTAGTCAAGAAGAGACGTAAATTGGATTCTGTTGTGTTTGGTGTTAAGATCTCTAATTTGTGTTTGGAGCATGCTTTCTGGTCCATCCCATAGCAGAAAGATGTCATCTATAAATCTCTTGAAAAGAATTGTGTGTTTCTTCCAATTCGTATCTGACAGGATGAAGTCGTTGTCGAACTTTGACATAAAGGTGTTCGCAAAAACGGGAGCTCCCGTAAAACCCATGGAGGTTCCTCTGATTTGTAGGTAGTAATCAGTTTTCCAAGTAAAATATGAATGGCGTAAACAGAATTGTGGTAATTCTAGCAAAAACACTTTATGTGCAGGTACTTCCGGCGTTTGTAACAAAGCCCATTCACATGCTTCAATGCCTTCCTCAATGGGTATTGAAGTATATAAGGAAGTTACATCTATCGTACACAGGATCACGTTGTTTAGGTCCGTAGTTATGTCTTGTAGCAATTGTGAAAAAGTGGGTAGTATCCTTCAGGTATGTGGTCCAGTTTTGTACGAACGGCTGTAGGAATTCATCAATGTACTGCCCGAGGGGCTCAAAAATGGATCCGCACCCACTAACAATTGGTCTGAAGGGAGGATTATGGAGATTCTTGTGGATCTTAGGTAGCTTGTAGATTCGAGGACATCTTGGTAAAGTTTGGTGTTACTGTTGATCCAACCCATCTCGGCTGCTTTTTCTAGGATGGATTCCAACGTGTTTCTGATGTCTTTCAAAGGATCTTCTGATAATTTGAGATATGTTGATTCATCTTTGATGTGTTCAGACACTTTAGCTTCATAGAATATAGTGTCCATAATGACCAGGGCTCCGCCCTTATCCGCTGATTGGATCGTGATTGAAGAGTCATTGGCAATTCTTTGATGATGTTCTCCTCGTGTTTACTGATATTTTTCCTCTTGTTTTTGTTCCAGTTGATTTTATGTAAATCTTGTTTAACCAAAATTTCGAATGTGTCCAAAAGTTTATGCGATGTTGGTGGCATGAACGTGCTAGGTGGTGTGAATTCTTTATATTCGCTTGTTGTTGTTTGTGAAAACTCTGGCAAAGTTGGGACTATGTTGTTAAAAAAATGTCTCAAATGTAGAGAGCGCATGAATCTGAAGAAGCTTATGTCAGTGTCTAAGTAATTGCTCGAATAGGTAGGCACAAATCTTGTTCCTTTTTGTAGTATTTGTAGTTGTTGTTTGTTTACATTTTTAGATGAAATGTTTATTACTAAGGTTTGCCCTTGCTTCGTAGATTCGAGCTGTTTCTTTTACCACGCCTGGTTTTCTTATTTATGTTACTTCTGGTGGTTTGCCTGTAGCTGGGCCCTTGGCTAAAAAACTTGGTTGTACTGTATCTTGACTGCCGGATAATTTGTTGGTAAGTAACTTCAACTCTTCTTCAAGTTCTTTTATGATTTTGGCCAATTCCTCTACCAGTAGTAAAATTAGATCTAGTGAGCACTTGTTTAGAATTGCGTGCCATTTATCCATGAAGTGTTTGTTATACTGAAATTTGAAGAGCATAGGTTTTATGGGTAACCGTAAGCCTCTAGGAATTCTTTGAACCTTATGATATTGAATAAGGGTGGAAGCATGTAGTTTCTGGTTGAGAGCTCTTTTGGATAAGAATTCCAATTGTCGTAATTGTTGAGGTATTGATCCACTTTGTTTGCTGAAAGTTTGTATGTCTGTTATCAATGAAGAAATGTCAGCCGCTTGGGCTGAGGTGTACGTTTTAGTATCTGCCTTATTGTCCGTAATGTTTGAGATGGAATCGAACTGCATTTTTATGGAAGTGGTGCAGCAGCACTGTTCGCAAAATCAATTAATGGATATGGGGGGATGTGCTGCGCACTCGTTTTTCTGATGTTTATCTATTTCGTTTTAAGTGTAAACTAGTTTAAGACGGGGCGTGCAAGGAAGGGAGGAGAGCAATTCTCCTGTATGATTCAAGAACAAAGAAATTTAAGTGACAAAATAATCACTTGATCCTTCCTGCACAGCTAATGCTAACCGACTGGTTAGCTGTATTGTGTAACTCGTGTTTGGCAATCTTGACAAATGTTAATAATTTTACTGCATTGTGTCTTCTTGGCAATCAGTCTCTCAGTATTTATTTACAGTATTCTTAAAGCATCTGTGCTCTAAACATGAAATCAATTCAATAACATACAAATAATAACATAATGTTACAATCACTTATAATTAACAATATAATGTTGTTAATCCCAATGCATTTCGAGATCCTTGGATCTCTTCTTCAGGGGAACTGTAAAGATATAAAACAATTTCATGTCAACTTACTGTAGTCTAACAAAGTGGAACAATCAAATCTATTCATGACTATGAATTTATAACAACAAATACATCTGTGGATCAGCTTATGGTGTAATGATAAATCTAAGTGGTGCCATAAACATGGCATGTTGTATTGCTATAACATGGATTAGTGACCGATGTTAAGTTAGACATTCAATTCATAAGTCTTTATTTCGATTTTTTAAGATCATAAAAGACATTTACAACAACAAGTCATGTTCAATACTTAGAATTTAATTTTTTTTTAAATTACCCTCCATAGACAGTAAATAACACCCACTAAACACCGCATCAATTATTGGCCATCCAACAATAATTTAACACATAAATTACATAGATAAAAACAGATATTAATTAAATCTAATTAAAAAACACATTATACAATTATTTTTTTTAAACCGTTTCTATAGTTAAAAAGTTTTTAAACTTTATAAATTCATCATTAGACACATACTATATTTTCAGATGAGTTTAACCCATAGAAGAGAAATTAGGGAAAAAGGAAGTGCCACTGTAAGCTCATTTTACGGGACCGGATGATCCACATCCAGTGAAGAAACTTAGCGACAGCTATAACCACGGCCTGGGAATTATTAGTTCGAAGGATCCTGATAGACTCACAACCTGTTTTGAGACCCAGCTGAACACAAATGGATTTTATCCAGGATAATCTAGGAACCTTGTATTCAGGGCAGGCAAACAGGATGTGCGCGAAATCTTCCCGCTGGGTGGGGCAGCAGGGGCAGATCCCCGCACCACCTCGCAGTGAAGGTATTGAGTGGTAGTGTCCCCACCCTGTACTGATGGTATTTCTTCCTGTCCCCCGGGATGGTAATCCAATCCCAATAACCCTCAAAAGCTGGAGAGTGTTTCAATCCAAGAAATTCCGCCGTAAGTGATAATTCAATACAGCAGCCAGATCTTTTTACCTCAAGCATGTTCCAGTACAGGTCTCTGAATGTTTTCCTAGGTGGAAAGGTATTCCCTAATGGGTCATCCCACAATGGGGATAGGCCCATGGCTGAATATATAGCTTTTACCTCCCTCAACCATAGTATTTTGTGAGCCCTATCAGCATCTCTAACCTCGAGAAAGGCTTGTGCATACTGGGAGAGTTCCGGGGTAACCCATAATCTCCTCCAGTAGGCAACTGATCTATATCTGGCCATATCTTCAAGACAATAAATTCCCAGGTCGTAGCGAAGAGGAATCAGTGGAGTAGAAACCGGGAGACCTGTAATATTGCGCAAGAATTTACTTTGCGCACCCGTCAACTTTTTTAAATTACTAAGTCCCCACAGTTCTGCTCCATAAAGGACTGCCGCTCCCACTTTCGCATTGTAAATCTTTAAAACCGGAGTAATTGGCCTGGTATGTGACAGGTAAAATTCTTTAGTAAGTGCTCCCGATAGTTGGGCATGCTTTGTAACCAACTGGTTTGTGTGGTATCTCCAATCTAAGATAGATGATAAGGTGATTCCCAAATAAGTGGATACTTCCGTCTGTTCCAGTTGGACCCCATCCATAACCGCTGTCCCTTTAACGTATCTGTTTTTATGTAAGACCATGAACTTAGTCTTAGTTGTGTTAATGACAAATCCATGGTCATTGCAGAAGACTTCAAAAACATCAATGGCCTTCTGGAGGCCCTGTTGTGTTTTTGAGATTAGTAACGTATCATCTGCAAACATCAACAGGGGGATCAGCTTGCCATCCAACTTCGGTGCATCAGTAGGTTGCTGTTCATAGTAGCTGATCACCCTGTTGATGTACAGTGAGAAGAGTGTAGGGGCTAGCACGCACCCTTGGCGGACTCCCCTTGCAATAGTGTGACGGGGCGGGCCGCCCCTGTGAGGAAGGCAAGAAAAGGGGATCTGTTACTCAAGACTGGTGGTCAGCTGTGCCTTTTTTACCCCTTTCTCTTCCCCGCCAGCAAAATACCTCTGTACCTGAAGAGGAGTGGTCAAGCCCTGAATACGAGTACCCGTGGGGGTGCGAGGCGGATTCGGGACTCTGCGCCTTTAACTCTGAATGCTACGTAGCAGAGACCCCGCCCATTACACAGCTCGTCACGTCAAAAGAAGGAGGAACCCGGAAGACGCCAGAGAACGATTCCCCGGAGGACGACAGCGGTGAGGAGAGGAAGCAGAGGACTGTTCCGAGAGAAACCAGCAACACGGAAGACATCAAGCCAGGAGGCCAACGTTTCCGCGAAGCGCCCCGCCACGCTCCCGCGGGAGGGGCGTGGCTAACAAAGGTACGGGGCAAGGTTGCGGGCTGGGCGGGTTGGAGTGGATGACCCACTCACTGTTTTACCGCCTCACGATTCCCTGCACCCCTTCCTCACGGGCACTTCGTCACCTCGCATTGTATATACACTGTGGCACCGAATCCCTCACTCCCGGTCCCTTTACGAGTGTGAGAGAAACACTCCCCTGATACTTTTCTTTTGTTCATCTTCCTTTTCCGGTGGTGCTCTCCCGGACTCCGGCTGGAGGTCGACGGCGACTTCGTCATTCTGGCGGCAACTCCACCTGCACGTCGCAGAGCCAACCTGGACTTGCCTATTTTCCCGAAAGGGGTCAGAACGGAGACGGACGAGTTTGCCCGTATTAGACTGTCTAACAGGAGAAAGAAAGCCTATCTAAAAATAAAGCCCTCGTTGAAAGCACTTTTTCAGCCTTCCGACTCACTTCCTTCCCCTGTGATACCCACACCGTTACAAATAGGAAATTTGTCAGTTACACTCCCCTGCTGATTCCAACGAACTCGGGCAAAATTGTCATCATGTAGTCTAATTAGGAGGGACAGGATATCCAAAGACATACCCTGATCTTTTAGGGCTGCCCACAACTTTGCACGTGGCACCAAATCGAACGCTGATTTAAGATCAACGAAGGCTGCAAACAGCATACCCCCCCTATGAGCACTATTCGCCAGTATATTAAAACAAATCTAAAAACTTGGTCAACCGTACTGGTATGGCTACGGAATCCGGCCTGGAGCGGTGACAAAACATCATCAGTTTCTATCCAGCCCTGGATGCGCTGTAGTAGAAGCCTCGCCGCCACCTTTTGTATACATGCTATAAGGCTAATTGGCCTGTAATTTCCAGGGTCCGAGCACTCCCCCTTTTTAGGTCTCGGCTAAGCGCGCGGAAGCGCATTCTCGCCGAGAACCTATTGTTGCCGTGTCTGCTTTCCAGGAGACAATCCTGGCCACGCGCATCGCCTTGGAGGCGATTTGAAACTGCCACGCGCACGCGCGGTGTGGCCAGGCGCTGTCTCCTGGGAAGCTCAAAACACCACACACGCATGGGCATACACACAGACACACACACAAGCGCCCACGCACGCACATACATACAGAGACACCCCCCCGCACACATACACACACACACACACGAGTGCACTCCCCCACCGTCGCACACATGCATACACACACACACATGAGTGCACCGAGACCCCCCCAGCCCTTTTCAACTTACCAGGTCAATTTTGAGGGACTCCGCTCTCCTTCTGGCGGCCCCGGGGCTCTCCACCGCTCACAGGATCCCCGGGTCGCGAGGCGCTTTCACTCCGCCTGCCTCCTCTTCCGGTCCGGACGCGCCCCCGCCCCCGTCACAGGCGACTTTGCCTGACTTCCGGTGAGGCTGCGTAGAAAATAATGCTGGGCTCGTGAGTAACAGTGACTTACTTGTTTTAGTAGTTGATAATGTTAATAAACAAATAAGTATATTTGTAATCATAGAACATTTTTTCAAACTCAGTAATGGTAGTTGTGTGCCCCCTGGTGGCACTGTACGGTGCTGCTGCTGATACGCCTCGATCACAGGAGCAGTAGTTTCGGAAGAATAGTTACAATTTCGTAGTTGTCAGGAATCATTTCTTCGGATTCGGCTTCGTATTGAGGCGGTACAAGTGGCTGTAATTTTCTGTGGAATAGCCGGTTTGATTTGCCATTCTTCTGAAGCAGGGTGAGAGCGAGTGTTTTTGGGGGGTCATTTCATTGCAATCAATGGAGATGGAAATATCTGGCAGTGTGAAGAAGGCTTGTTTACAGGGCGGGCGAGCAAATGTCACAGCTCTGTTCTTGCCTCGGTCTCTGTTATCCACCCCAGTCTGGCAGCTTAATGCATGCTTTCTATGGCTTGCGTCTTCTCACTGGCTGCGTCCTCTGCCCTATCTTCCACCATCTCCATGTTTGTTTTCTTTCTGTTTCCTTTATTCGTCTTTGGAGAGGACAATCTTTCATGACCAAAGCTTTGTGTTTACAAAACTTTAGGAAAGAGAGAGTGTGTGTGTGTGTGTGTGTGTGATGTGTGTGTGTGATATATGTGTGTGTGGGTGTATGTGTGATATGTGTGTGTGTATGTGTTTGTGTGTGATATGTGTGTGTGATATGGGTGTGTGTGATGTGTGTGTGATATGTGTGTGTGTGATGTATTTTGTATGTGATTCGTTTGTGTGGGTGCAAATGCAATAGGTCTCGCATTTGCCAGAGATTCAGCTATTGGCATTGTAAATGACAATGCCATTTATTTATATGTTTTAAAGAGAAAAAACATAAATAAAAATAATGTCATGAGCAATGCCAATAGCTCTAACTTTAACAATGCCGAGACCATTGCATTGTAAATGCTTGTTAAAAATTGGGATGATCTCGGCACCCTTCCAGGACTCAGGTATAGGTGAGCCCATAGCAATGCCATTTACTAACAAATGGATATAGGAAGCCCAAAGATCCTTATCATGCATGAAAAGGTCTGCTGGGACTGAGTCTAAGCCTGGAGCTCTAGCTTTTGGGATATTATTCAAGATCTTAATAACATCTGTTCTGGTAAAGGAAAGATGATTTGTACCCTGGGTTAGATTAGAAAAAGCCTCACAACCATCACCATCTTTGTCAGTAGACGCAAACTGGGATGCATAGTGAGAAACCCAGGCATTAGGTGAAACATGATTATTAGGTTCACCCCTTTTAACCCCCCTTCCCCATTTGACCATATCCCAGAAGGAGCGCATTGATCTTTCGCTACTGGCGCTCAACAATTCCTTCCAGTATTCTTCGTCCCAGTCGCGTTTTGCTTTATATTGGGTTTGTTTATACATGACTCGGGCAGTCTTAATCCTAACTGTGTCTTTAGTTTTAACTGCATCTGATAGGGCCTTAATCGCTACTCTACAGGTCTTGCCATACCATTGGTCTTCCTTCCTCAGTGGCATACTAGGTTTTTGTGCCACCTTTTTAATAAAAAAACACCTTAACTGATTTAAAAAAAATTCATGGATTAGGCCAGTATTAGATACAATGTCCTCCACAGTGGAATTATTCTGAAGTTCCTCTATAGCCTTACTCGTCTATAATCATTTGAGAGGGCTATTTCCACACAATCAGGTTGGCCCTCGCCATTGGTTATGTCAAATAGCCTAAATAATAGGAGTAATGGGTTGTGATCACTCTCTACTCTTTCCACTATTCGCATATCCTCGATGCTGGCCCAATTCTCGTTATTAGTAAGGATATTGTCTATACAGCTATGAGGTACAATGTTATTAAAGGTAGATGCGCCCTGTTTATCAGAGCCCGTTCTTCCATTTGTGGCTCTCAGGCCATGCTCTATACATAAAACTTTAAGTTGCAGCGCAGCCTCTGTCCATCTTTTGATAGGTGGTATTATCAACTGAGGGATATTCCACATGTAACCCTCTTCCAGCGTGAGGTCCATGTCATAACTGTCTAGAGGTTTGAAACAACAATTAAAATCTCCAGCTACAATAATATCACCCTCTGAGCAGTAGCGCTCAAGAAGAGCATCTAATTGGTCGACTGCTTCAGTAGGTTTTCCACCTGGAAGCCCCCTGGAGTAAATATTAAAAACAAATAAATCTTTATAATCAGGACATTTAAGTTTGATGTCTGGGCTATTAGTAGCCAATTGGGAAATAGAATACCTATTATTCTGCTTTACCCGTGTGAGTAGGCCTCCTTTTGGTCTCCCCGCACACTAGGACTAGCCGGAATATAAAAATTTAAATATCCTCGCTTATATTCCGGGGTCACCTGCCATGTTTCCTGTAAAAGAATTATATCCCTGGTATCTAGAAAAGCTAGCCAATCCAGGGATGTTAATTTACTTCTCAACCCTGCCACATTCCAACAGACCAGGGTGGATGCATATGAATGATTAGAACTGTTGGATTGAGCAGAGATTCCAAAGCCATCCTTGCCCTCCTTTAGAATGATACCCCCACAGTTACTGACTTTTACTAGTTCATAAGTAGTACTTTTTCCTAGACCATCAGACCCAAGGAGAGTGGGATCCTCTGGCGAAATATTTGCCATGGGGCAAAGTTCTATCACAGTACTAGGAGGCCTTAATTCCTCATGGTCCCCCTCCTTAGCTTGATGGAGTCAATCATTACAGTCTAGCGAATTAAAAATCTCAAATCTATTGCTTAATGGAAGAGTACTACTTAAGGGGGCAGCTAGTGGAAAACCCTGGCCCTTCGTGTATATTCCTAATTCGGAATGTGGACGGTAGAAGTAGCCCAGTGGAAGGACATTGACAGAGTCCTGATGAATACTAAACGATCCAGTCTGCCTGAGAATGAGTCTGACCAATTCAGGTGAACTAAAATTTACAATAACGCAGTCCCTCCGCATTCCCTTCTTTGAATGACCCAACCAGGATACTCTACGAACCGTCTTAAAATTAGCGTGTAAGTGTTCTCCCAAAACTGTTTTACTACTTAGAAAGTGTAAGGCCTTATTTTTCAATGTTGACCAGTGCTCTACCTCACCTTCTGGGAGCATGGGAACATTAGCCATGATGACAGTGTAGGGGCAAGCCTCCGGGGGTAGATGAAGAGTAACTTCCCTTGAGGAAATATTCGCATTTGGAAATAGTCTCCCACTCTGACCCTTGGGGGGAGACTTAGCTGGGGGATTATTAGTTGCTGTTACTACGGGAAGATCCAGGACTGTGGGTACTTTAGTGCTAATAGTTTTCAAACTTGCCGGGTCATTGGGATTTGAACCTACGGGAGCGAGGGATACTTTAGCAGTTAATGCTGGTATTTTCTGAGCCCCTTTGGCAGGCAGATGATCGTTTCTGAGATGATTTTCCATTTGATCGAGCCTCCTTTCTATCATCTCAAGTTTCTTCATAACTGGACGAAGAAGGGATCCAAATAGCTCCTCCAAGTGCCCAATCAAATCGGACATAGTTCCTTCAATGGGGCCATTTGAAGGAATTGGCTGTGTATCAGGCCTGAAAAGGGGGACTGGGCGAAACATTTGAGGGATAGAGTTTTCTAAATTTTCACCTAACCCAGTTGCAGAATTTTTATTTTTGGCTAATTTTGCTTGTTGACGACTGCCCTTTGGGGGGCCCTGAGCTTTTCTTTTCATAGGTTGGTCTTTCTTTCTAGCCCCAGGAGGTAGTCGTGACTGCCTAGTGCGTGTAGAGGGAGGGGAGGGTGTGGGGCTAGGTAGGGATGGACCATCTAAGTTAGAAATTTGTAAAACTGCCTCACTATCGTCCAGAGTAGGCAAAACCAGCACCTGTGTGTAGCCAGGGTCAGGACATATATTATCGATAGCATCTGGGGCCATAGGCAAGACAGGATTGGAATCCTGACTCTGTAATGGCTCCAGTGAGAATCTCCTCTCTACTAGTGCTATCTCCTTGTCAATTTCCAATTCGGCCCGTTTCAGAAAAGCATCCATTGTCCCAACACCACCACCACCCCTTCGAATGATTTTAGTCATTATTCACAGATTAGGAACCGCGCTCAAAAGCCAGAATAATGTACCACCCAACCCCACATTGATACAAGCAAATCAAATCTTAGATGAGCACCAATAACATTGGGTCAGAGATAGCACGATGTTAAGGGGGTGGCCCGTCCCGTCCTCCTCCGTCCCCGGACGGCCACAGACGGCCCGCCCTTTGCCCGGGCTTTGCCCAGCGACGTCCGCGCGCGTCCCGCGACGCGGGCATTGACGCTTTGATTTAAGCGCCACCTGGCGCTATTTCCCCGCAGGCGGCTTCCTGCCGCAAAGTCAGCTGGGATTTGTAGTCCCCTGCACCTCAAGCTCTCCCCCACCCAGCGGCCGCGCTGATGTTCCTGGAATGCGGCGGCGAGAGGAGAGCGAGCGCAGCAGGCAGGGCGGCGGAACCGGCAAAGGAGAAAGCGGGCTCAGGTTCGAAAAAGCTCCCAGAAAGGTAGGTTGGGTCCTCCCTGTTCACCGGATAGCAAAAGGTATTCCCACTCCACCGGCAGTGACGCTTTGATTTAAGCGCCACCTGGCGCTATTTCCCCGCAGGCGGCTTCCTGTTGCAAAGTCAGCTGGGATTTGTAGTCCCCTGCACCTCAACCTCTCCCCCACCCAGCGGCCGCGCTGATGTTCCTGGAATGCGGCGGCGGGAGGAGAGCGAGCGCAGCAGGCAGGGCGGCGGAACCGGCAAAGGAGAAAGCGGGCACAGGTTCGAAAAAGCTCCCAGAAAGGTAGGTTGGGTCCTCCCTGTTCACCGGATAGCAAAAGGTATTCCCTTAGACAGTCAAAAGGCCCTATAGTCAACCAAAGAAAGCCCATTTTAATTCTAGTTCATTTTAGTTCTAAATAAGTGTAATGCTAGATGAAGCTTACCAACAATGTCGTGGTATTGTGATTGCGGTTCTCGTATGGTCCATATAAATCCCACTAATGTGGGATTTGAAAAAAGCTAAGGACAAAGAGAGCATCGTTATCAGCATGGAGTCCTATAGCAATAAAGTTATGATGATTAGAGTCCTGTGAAACCATTATATCTGGTTGTAAATTTAAGTAGGTCAAAAGTACCAGAAAATAAATCAATCAGGGGCATAGATATGCTGTCTATATCTGACGTATAATAGACCGTATGATATTAATTCAAAAGCATACCACTGAATGATAAAATACCATGCAAAGATTTTGTCGGTTGTATCAACAATAGAGGATGTAGCCTAAAAATGAAAAACTAGCCTAGTTAGCAATAGCGTGGGAACGTGAGTTAAGCTCTGACTAATACCGGACTATGAAAAAAGTGAATAAATGAAAATACCTGAAAGTAGAGTGCTCAAAACGATGTAATCTGAAAGAGACACGTTAGTGATAGATTCCTTACCTTAGAATATCCCCAGGCTTCAGACTGGATCCGGAAATTGTTTGCGTAGCAGAACCCAATGCGCGTCGGTAGGCTTCGTCCGCGGCTCCGCGTCCGTCGTCGGTGTCGTGGGCGCCATGATGACGTCGTCGGAGTACTTAGACGCCGCCTCCGCATGCTGACGTCAGTTCTTCTTTTTTCCGCGCCACCTAACGCAGATCTGGAAAAAGTTGTACCCTAGTCACTTTTTGACTAACCTTTTGAGATCCTTTTTGATCCTTTTTCGAAGTCTATTCGACTCCAACGGTGCCGGTAGGGATGCCCGGGTTTAAGCCCTGCGCCGACTGCAACCGAATGATGTCGGTTACCGAACCCCATCGCCGGTGCCTGCACTGTTTAGGCCTGGACCACGATGACAAGTCCTGCTCGGACTGCCGGGCCATGACGTCTAAGGCTAGACGGGAGCGGTCCCGTAAGGAACTCGAGTTTCGGCAGTCAGCCCCGCGCCGCTTGAGGTCCCGGTCCGCAAGGAGGTCGAGGGACCGGTCGCGGGGCCGGAGCCACCGCAGTTCCGGGAGTCGCCATCGGCCTTCGGGCTCGAAGTCCTCAGGTAAGAGGCACAAAAAGTCGAAGAGGCATCATCGCTCTTCTGACTCCCCCCGATGCTCGCGCAACGCGGCTGGGGGTTCGGGCGACACCGTCCACGCGGCTCGGCTGGAGCCCCAGGTGTCGAGGCCTGCTCCACACCCGTTGGTCCCTGGGCAGGATGCGCCGGGGGAGATTGCAGACTTCCTCATGGCCATGAGGTCGCTCGCTCCTCCGTCGGGTTCCGCGCCGCCTTCGGGCCAAGCGGCCCCGACTGGGTCCCCTTGCGGGCCGGGCGCTTCGGCCCCGGCGCCGTCTGGACCGAAGTCGCCGACAGGGCCGGAGCACCCTCTGGGTCCGGTTCCGGATCCGGGTCGCCACCGGTCGACCTCACGACCTCGCCGACGTCGGCCCCCAGGGTGTCGGCGCCGTCGCAGGACGACGTGTCCCTGGTCCTGCCCTCGATTCGGGTCCGGCGCCGAAGCGTCTCCGCTCGCTTTCAAAGCCGATGGGGGAATTTTATTTCTATGACCCGACCCCATCTTTTGAGCCTGAGTACCAGGCGGTGGGTGATGAGGACGACTGGGAGGGGTCTGAGGACCCTCTGGCACGTGAGTTTGTCTTCTGCGGACTGGACAGGAGAGCTTGGGGAGGCCAGTGGTCTGGACACTATGCCCGACACTGGTTTTGTCGCCCCTCCTAGCATGGCTACGGAGGAGGGGGCTGCTTATAGCGTGGTGGGGATGAGGTCGGCCAAGGCCTTGGGCCTTGAGCTCCCTGTCACGGCCGTGAGGACTAACCTCGTCACTGAGGTCCTTAAACCGCAGTCAAGCTCGGCAGAGCCTCTGCTGCCGTTTAATGAGGCCTTGTCTGACGTTCTTTGGGCACTTGGTCCAGGCCCGCCACAGGGCAGCCTGTGGATAGGAACGTGGCCAGACGCCACCGCCCTGCTCCGGGTGACCCTTGCTTTCTGTCTACCCATCCCACCCCTGAGAGCCTGGTTATCCAGGCCTCCAATTCCCAGACCGCATTCCCGTCGGCTCCCCCCGACGGGAATTCAAGAGGTACGAGAATTACGGGAAAAAGGTATTCTCCTCCCTGAGTTTGGGATTGCGGTCAGTCAATACCGCGTGCCTCTTGGGCCGCTACACCCACTCTCTTTGGGATACGGTCGCGGCCGTGCTGCCAGAATGCCCGTTGGAGGTACGGGCTAAACTCGGCCAGGCCCTTGTGGAGGGCCGAGATGCGGCACGGTATTCCATCCGGTGTGGGCTGGACACTACCGACTCTCTAGGCAGAGCGATGGCAACGACGGTGGTGATTCGTCGTCACGCCTGGTTGAGGTCCGCCAATTTCTCGGCCGATGTCCAAAACACACTTATGGACATGCCTTGGATGGCCATCGCCACTTTGGCGACAAGGCAGACCATGCGCTTGAGCGCTTTAAGGACTCCAGGGCTACGGCCAAGTCCTTGGGCCTCTCTGCCCCGCGCCAGCAAACGGGTGCCTTTCGCTCCTTTCGTGGCCAAGGAAGGGGCGCCCCCACACATGCTGCCAGACACGCGCCGCAGTCTAACATC
Source organism: Lissotriton helveticus (assembly GCF_964261635.1). NCBI lineage: Eukaryota > Metazoa > Chordata > Amphibia > Caudata > Salamandridae > Lissotriton > Lissotriton helveticus. Next base: position 1,249,572,325 of record NC_136068.1, on the reverse strand, counting down.
CAGCGCGGTGGTGGCCGTGGAATCCTCCGTGGCGGCGGACGGGGACAACGGCGAGGCCAGTCCACACCTACCCCAGCAGCATCCGCCTCAAAACCCTCCTAGTCCGTGCTTTCAGGCCCATGTGACGCCTGTGGGGGGCAGGGTTCGCCATCACCACCACCACTGGCGCACTGTCACTTCGGACAGGTGGGTGCTGCAAATCGTCCGAAGGGGCTACTCCCTCCCCTCCAGCCATGCCACCGCAGTACCACCGCGTGTCGGGGGATCACTTGACACTTCTACAAGAGGAAGTTGCGGCCCTCTTGGCCAAGGGGGCCATCGAGCGCGTTCCTGGGCCAGAAGTAGGGTGTGGTTGTTACTCCCACTACTTTCTGGTACCCAAGAAGGGCCAAGGGGGCCTACGCCCTATCTTGAACGTCAACGGCTTCCTCCGGAAGGAGAAGTTCAAGATGCTGACATTGGTTCAGGTCTTAGCTGCCCTAGACCCGGGAGAGTGGATGGTAGCGTTGGACTTGCAGGACACTTATTTTCACATCCCCGTCCTGCCGGCCCACCGGCGTTACCTGTGGTTCACGGTAGGCCACGAGCACTTTCAGTTTACCGTGCTCCCCTTCGGCCTTACCAGCACCCCACAGGTGTTCACGAAAGTGATGGCGGTGGTCGCAGCTCATCTGCGCGGGTTAGGGGTTTCAGTCTTCCCCTACCTCGACGACTGGTTGTTTAAGGCGAGCTTGCCCCAGACAGTCGTCAGCCACCTCCAGACTACGGCCGACCTTCTGCACCTGCTGGGGTTCTCCATCAATGTGCCGAAGTCATACCTGTGTTCCTCTCAGAAGCTCCTCTTCATCGGAGCGGTTCTAGACTCGGCACAGTTTCGGGTTTATCCTCCTGCACAGCGGGTTCGAGATATTCAGGCTCTGATTCCGATCTTTCAGCCTTGATCCCGAGTCTCGGTCAGGTTGACGCTGCGGCTTCTGGGGCTGATGGCCTCCTGCATCCTTCTGGTGCATCACGCCCAGTGGCGGATGCGGGCTCTGCAGTGGGACGTGAAGTTTCAGTGGGCCCAGCATCAGGGCAACTTGTCCGACCATGTCTTGATCTCGGAGGGCACTGCAAGACAGTTGCAGTGGTGGCTCACGGACCGCGATTGGGTCAGCGGCAGATCCCTCTCCCTACCCCAACCGGAGCACGAAGTTGTGACGGACGCGTCCCTCCAGGGCTGGGGGGGGCCACATGGGAGAGGCGGAGATCAGAGGCCTCTGGTCTCCGGCGGAGTCCCAGCTCCACATCAACCTTCTGGAGCTGCGGGCGATCCGACTTGCTCTGAAGGCATTCCTCCCCTCTGTCCGGGGGAGTGTAGTGCAGGTGTTCACGGACAACACCACCGCCATGTGGTACTGCAACAAACAGGGCGGGGTGGGGTCGTGGCCCCTATGCCAGGAGGCTCTGCGCCTCTGGCAGTGGCTGGAACATCAGGGCGTGACCCTGGTGGTTCAACACCTGGCAGGTTCTCTGAACGCCAGGGCGAACAAACTCAGCCGTCGGTGCATGATGAATCACGAATGGCGTCTGAACTCGGACGTGGCGCAAGGTCTCTTTCAGCAGTGGGGAGAGCCTTGGTTAGATCTATTCGCCACAGAAGAGAACGCCAATGTCATCAGTTCTGCGCCCTGGAATTTCCAAGGCGGCACTCGCTCTTAGAGTTGAGTTGCGGTCTATTGTACGGCTTTCCGCCTATACCACTTCCGCCAAGAGTGCTGAAGAAGATCAGGCGCGACCGGGCCCAGGTTATCCTTGTGACTCCGGACTGGGCACGAAGATATTGCATCCAGAGCTACTCAGCATGTCTGTCGATCCCCCGATTCGTCTGCCTCTTCAGGAGGACCTTCTGTCACAGCAGCAGGGGACGGTCCTCCACCCGAACCTGTCCAGTCTCCACCTACAAGCTTGGAGATTGAGCGGCGACAGTTCAGGCCATTTGACTTGCCTCCTGAAGTCTGTAATGTCATTCTGGCAGCCAGGCGTCCCTCCACAAAGTCGGTATACGCCTGCAGGTGGAACAGATTTGTGGCATGGTGCACAGCAAAGGCTGTGGATCCACTCTCTGCCCTCCTTTCTGAGGTTCTCCTCTTCCTTCTTTCTCTTGCCCAGCAGGGCTCTGCTCTGGGCACTATCAAGCGCTACCTTTCTGCCCTTTCCGCCTTCTTAAGGCTACCTGATCAGCCATCTTTGTTCAAGTCCCCAATTGTAAATAGGTTTTTGAAGGGCATCACTCACATGTTTCCTCCTGTTCCTTTTGTGATGCCCCAATGGGACTTGAACCTTGTACTAACTTATCTAATGTGTGCTCCCTTTGAGCCACTCCATAACTGTCCTCTCCGTCTTCTTACTTTGAAGACTGATTTCCTGGTTGCCATCACCTCTGCCAGGAGAGTGAGTGAGCTCCAGGCTCTTTCTTCCACGTCTCCTTTCCTCTCTGTCCATCCGGACAAGGTTGTGTTGCGGACAAGACCTTCTTTCCTGCCCAAGGTTGTCACGGCCTTCCTCATCAGGCAGTCCCATCACCTTGCCCACCTTCTTTCCGCCTCCGCATCCCTCGAAAGAGGAAGAGAGGCTCCACCGTCTGGACCCAAAACGTGCGCTATCTTACTATCTGGATTGTTCACGCCAGTTCCGGGTGGATGACCAACTCTTTGTTGGTTACGCGGGCGCTAAGAAGGGACGGGCGTTGCACAAGCGGACCATTTCTCGGTGGATCATCTTGTGCATCCAGGCGTGTTACTCCTTGGCCAAGAAGAAACCTCCTGTTGGGCTGAGGGCTCATTCCACTCGGGCCACGGCGACTACGACTGCCCTGGGCCAGGGAGTGTCCTTGCAGGACATTTGTCAGGCTGCTACGTGGGCCTCGCAGCACACGTTTGCGAGACACTACTGTCTGGACAGCCAAGTCCGGAGGAATGGCTTCTTTGGCCGTTCCGTCCTCCATGACTTTCTGGTGTGATTATTGGTTTGCAGTCCTACCACCGGGGTTGGTATTGCTGGGGTATCTATTCTAAGGTAAGGAATCTATCACTAACGTGTCTCTTTCAGATGCACAAGTAACTACTTGTGTAACAATATATCTGTAAGAGACATTAGTTAGTGATAGATTCCTTACCGACCCACCCATCCTCCCCGTTCTGCGAACCAATATCTAGGGTTAAGGTCATCCCTTTTCAGGGCCCTAGTTTCATGGCACCAGTGTTGGTTTTTATCATGGCTCTGCGTTTCTGGCGTATAAGAACTGACGTCAGCACGCGGAGGCGGCGTCTAAGTACTCCGACGACATCATCACGGCGCCCACGACGCCGACAACGGACGCGGAGCCGCGGACGACGCCTACCGACGCGCTTGGGTACTGCTACGCAAAAAAATTCCGGATCCAGTCTGACGCCTGGAGATATTCTAAGGTAAGGAATCTATCACTAACTAATGTCTCTTACAGATATATTGTTACACAAGTAGTTACAAGTAGTAACTTGTACGTCATTAACGCTATCCTAGTACAACCATACGTCCGACCTGTAGAAATAAAGTACGGTTGTTAAATTCTGCCCGGAAATACCGGGTGACACACAATATAGAACCGGCGAGATTTTACCTTATTGAGAGTGACTGGATTCCGCATGAGTACCTCGGCATACCCTGGAATCCTACATGCTGCGTGTTGTTTATATGCTTCCGTATTGCTCCATGAAGGTCAGCGACGGACTAGAATCTCGTAAGGAATCGTGTCGGCCGTATTGAGCTAGTCAAAAAATTATATAGTGACAAGTTCGGGTCTAACAGTGTTATTCTGCTATGGGATGGACCAGAAAGCATGCTCCAAACACAAATTAGAGATCTTAACACCAAACACAACAGAATCCAATGAACGTCTCTTCTTGACTACACCCAGATCCCATTTTTGGATGTCATGGTAATCATCAAGGAACAAAAACTTGAAACTAGAGTTTTTCATAAACCCATGGATCGCAACAACACATTGCTATTTACCAGTTTCCACCCTCTAGCTCTTCTGCGAAATTTACCGTTCTCACAATTCTTAAGAGCAAAACGTATCTCTTCTACAGAACAGGCACTCAACGAAGAAATAAAATCACAAAAACTCAGATTCACTGAACGAGGGTATCCACTAGAAATCATACACCAGGCTGAGAACAGAATGCGTTGAATCTCAAGAGTACGATTGTTGCAACCCAAAGAGAAACATAAACAAGAAAGAATGGTATTTGTAACTAAATTTTCAACACAATCACAACAGATAAAAACCATAATCACCAAGCGATGGGAATTGCTACAAACTGATGATGAATTCAAAGGATTATTCAAAGATCAACCATTGTTCGCTTACAATCGTAGTAGGAATTTCAAAGAGCTGGTAACCAAACCTAAGATACCAAACCTACAGATATGTACAACACAGCCAGGAATGAAAAAATGCACAAACTGTGTTCACTGCAACAATGTAATAGTCGCAGTTCTGTACAACATCCACAAACTGGCAAGATATTAAAAATCCGTAACCATGCAGACTGTAACTCTACACATGTAGTATACAGTATCAAATACCCTTGTGGCAAACTTTACATAGGTAAAACAGACAGAAAAATAAAAATCCGGATTTCAGAACATAAGAGCCGCATCCGCAATAAATCAATAACATCCAGTCTAGCGTCACACTGGACGGAGATGAATCATACCATACCTCAATTGAGATTCCAAGTACTGGAAGTTATCAACCAATTGCCTGATCGGGACAACATTAAATGGTTGTCACAAAGAGAGATATAGTGGATTAAATACATGGATACCATGATACCAAAAGGTCTGAATGATAAATTAGACATGGTCTGTTTCTTATAATGAGTTGAGATCTACATCATTTGAAGAAGTCCGCTTTCACTGGCAGTATAGATTCAAATAGACAGATCGATGTTTCAATGTCTGTTACATTTCATTAGACAAACAGTCAACCCATCATTCATCACCCAGACGCCATAGCGGTTCCTCTATCAAACTTAGTACAGGTCCTAATTTAGACAATGTCCAGAATTTGATTTGCTTTACAAACACCAAAATCCACTTCATAATAAATTTGTTGTAATTACTTTACAAGTGACTTCCCAATAATATGACATGTTATAAAGATTCACTAGTAAATGTTTTGAACTTGACATAACATGCTCAGGTGGTTTTTCTAAACTAATGTTCACAAACAAACTTTTTTAATTGCATGATCTATTATTCACATCACTTATATACACATTGGGTGAAGGTTTCTTTTACTTGTGATTGAACAGAAGCAACTGGTAGCTCTACACGTGTAATGTTTGTTCAGATAAAATTTAGACCTTCCATGACTTTAACTTAGTTGACTGTACTAATATGGCCGCCAATTCCACGACTGTCTCACGACTGCTTCTATTTTTTTGTGCCCCCGCCACTTCATTCTTACGGTTCAACTACCTTTCTTTAGCTAATTTTAATGCTACGCGTCAGGCCAACAGGAATTGACCTTTCTGAATCCATATACTCCTATGTACATAGATCTGATTGTACGGCTCCGGGTTAACACAGCCAGAATTAGAATTTTTATTAGCATCAGATATCGGTGACCGCAATGGTTACTGTGAAGTGATATCGTCAGCTTCTCTCATTTTCGATATACACGGTTCCCAGTCTTTATTTCATGCACATAATACTGTTAGATCCGAACTTGTCACTATATAATTTTTTGACTAGCTCAAGATGGCCTACACGATTCCTTACGAGATTCTAGTCTGTCGCTGACCTTCATGGAGCAATACGGAAGCATATAAACAACACTTAGCACGTAGGATTTCGCGTTTCAGGGTATGCCGAGGTACTTTTTCGGAATTCAGTCACTTTCAATTAGGTAAAATCTCTCCGGTTCTATATTGTGTGTCACCCGGTATTTCCAGGCTGATAGCAGAATTTAACAACCGTACTTTATTTCTACAAGTCGAACGTATGGTTGTACTAGGATAGCGTTATTGACTACATCGTTTTGAGCACTCGACTTTAAGGTATTTTCATTTATTCACTTTTTCATTGTCCGGTATTAGTCAGAGCTTCACTCACGTTCCCACGCTATTGCTAACTAGGCTCTTTTTTTATTTTTAGGCTACATCCTCTATTGTTGATACAACCGACAAAATCTTTGCATGGTATTTTATCATTCAGAGGTATGCTTTTGAATTAATATCATACGGTCTATAATACAACAGATATAGACAGCATATCTATGCCCCTGATTGATATATTTTCTGGTACTTTTGACCTACTTACATGTACAACCAGATATAATGTTTTCACAGGACTCTAATCATCATAACTTTATTGCTATAGGACTCCATGCTGATAACGATGCTCTCTTTGTCCTTCGCTTTTTTCAAATCCCACATTAGTAGGATTTATATGGACCATACGAGAACCGCAATCATAATACCACGACATTGTTGGTAAGCTTCATCTGGCATTACACCTATTTAGAACTAAAATGAACTAGAATTAAAATGGGCTTTCTTTGGTTGACTATAGGGCCTTTTGACTGTCTAACTTAACATCTGTCACTAATCCATGTTATAGCAATACAACATGCCATGTTTATGGCACCACTTAGATTTATCATTACACCATAAGCTGATCCACAGATGTAATTGTTGTTATAAATTCATAGTCATGAATAGATTTGATTGTTCCACTTTGTTAGACTATAGTAAGTTGACATGAAATTGTTTTATATCTTTACAGTTCCCCTGAAGAAGAGATCCAAGAATCTCGAAATGCTTTGGGATTAACAACATTATATTGTTAATTATATGTGATTGTAACATTGTTATTATTTGTATGTTATTGAATTGATTTCATGTTTATAGCACAGATGCTTTAAGAATACTGTAAATAAATACTGACATACTGTTTGCCAAGAAGACACAATGCTGTAAAATTATTAACATTTGTCAAGATTGCCAAACACGAGTTACACAATACAGCTAACCAGTCGGTTAGCATTAGCTGTGGAGGAAGGATCAAGTGATTATTTTGTCACTTACATTTCTTTGTTCTTGAATCATACTGGAGAATTGCTCCCTTCTCCCTTCCTTGCACGCCCCGTCTTAAACTAGTTTACATTTAAAACGAAATAATGAAATGAAATGAAAAATTGCACTTGTATAGCGCGTAACTACCCGGAGGCATCGCAGCGCTTAATAGATTAACATCTGAAAAACGAGTGCGCAGCACATCCCCCCCATATCCATTTCTCAATACCAGGGCAAAAGCACTCAATGGGCTTCTTACCGCCCACAAGTGGTATCTGAATTCAAAGGTGGTAGAGAGTGGATTGGTTTGGCAAGGCTTACTCATTTTAGATCTGGTCACCTCATTCGAGAACGTGCAATATCTGGTCTTTCTCCTTGAGGTTCTCTGTGAGACATATTTTCTCTTTCATGGTACGTTGGCCTTCTTTACACCTCACTGCCACTTCTACTCATTGCATGGGCCATATAGAACCATGTGCAGCTTATACTGATAACCTAGGATTGGGATGAGTGGGTCTGGTATTCCGACATGCACAATCTGAACATATACCCTCCACTTCAGTTACCTCTTTGGGAGGACACGCTGCCCCAGCAGCAAGGCAGGGTCCTGCACCCGAAACTACAGTCTCCACCTCCAGGCATAGAGATTGAGCAAAACCAGTTGAGAGCGTTTGACCTAATGTCTGATGTGGTGGATGTGTCTGCTCCTTGCATGTTTTCTGTCGGTCTGTGCAGGCTATTGGGCTGCATTTGTGACCTGGTGTGAGAGTCACTGTGTGAACCCTCTTAAAGGCAATTTACCTGATATTCTACTTTTCTGTCACTCACCCATTAATACCTTGCTGCGTGCATTGTTAAAGGAAATGTTTCTGATAGACTTCTAACCACAAATTCCTCAACTTGAGAATACTGCCAGGGGCTAAATTGGGTCCGGAGATTTTTTTAAATGGCAATTCCCTTCCTTCTTGCCGATAAGTGGCATGGTGCGGTGTAAGGAGGTCAACCCCATTCCCCGATATATTTACCCGTAATCCAGGGATCGAGTCCCCCTTTCAAGGAATGGAACCCAGATTCATCCGGTAGAGAAAAGGCATAATGCGTTACTCCTCTGTATCCCCTTCTCATGTCTTACTACAGGAGGACGGGGACTGTGTGCACAGAAATCAGGAAGGAGAAACTGACCCCAGAAAAGTCAAAAGAGAAAGAAAAGAAGGACGAAAGGAGAGAGATTAAAAGTCTCCCTTCATACACAGAGCTGTTGGAGGACGTGGAAGCACTCTGGCGAGCAGAAGGAACCATCCCTGACCTGGAAGAGGAATTCAGAGAGAATGGCGAGGCTGAAAAGAGTCGGAGAAGTGGAGTGAAGAGTGGTGGAGTCCTCTGGAGGACACGGAATTGCGGCCGCAACTCTGGAGATTTGCGGCAGAGCGGGTAAGTCCAGACAGGATGGGTGGGTACAATATAGGGGAGAAAGGGTAGTGAAAGCACGTTGGTGGAGGGGAGCACATATGCGGTGTTTGTCCACATTAATCCCCTGTCGCTCACCCGGCCACGTCCGAAGCCACGTTGACATTAAGGGCAGCCCTATTGTTATGCAGAACCGGTGTATAGCAAACACCGGAATAACATACAGGTTATTCTCTTTTTCCGTGAGGTGAGGAAACCTACGGAACACTCAATCGAGTAGGAAGGTCGGTTTGAGGTTTTATTTTGGAAACGTTTGCCTTCCTCTCTGTTATTACTACAACAATGCACGAAAAGGGCTTGTTGAAGGGTAGACATCATCCCTGTGATTAGGGAAACCACAATACTTACAGCTCCTTTCTGATCCCATTTTCCGAGTCTCCTGGAGGTGCCGTAGACGAGAAGACGATCAAGAAAATGAAAAGGGAAGAAAAGGATTAAACCATGAAAGCCTGATGGCCTTTTTGATCACCCAACATACAATAAAACTAAAATCATTAAGAAGTACATACAGCCTCTGCGTCTGTTTATCCGGTCTGCCCTCCCACGTGCGGCTACGAGCCTGATCGATACAACTCTGGATGTGACGGTGGGCCACTAAATTTGCACCATCTCCACGGGCTGACGTCAGTTCCTTTTATCCACACCTGCAGACACTGATCCTGAGCTTCATCAGTGATGTCTGTTGAAAGACTTCTTTTGCCTTACATTTTTTTTTGTGTACCAGGATGTCTACTAAAACCACAGGTTTTGAACCATACAAGGACTGTGATCACCAGATGTCAGTGATGGACACCAACAATGTCGGTCTTTGGTATCTCAACTCCAAACACTACTCTTGCTCAGGTTACTGCTGTGCAAAGATGAAAAAAAACCATCTGTGACCGCAAAGCCATACTTGCTGTCTCGGAACTCCGAAGGAAGTCAAAGTTGTCCTGGCCAAAGGCTTGGATGCAATGTTGTTTGTGAGACCTGTTTCGTGATTAATTATCTTTGAAATCATAAAACTCAGGTAAGTCTTAAAATCCCCAAAATACAAATCCAAACCCGGCTGTCATTTGTCTTTCTATTCCCAGCACTCAGAGCTGCACCACACCCAGGTACCTCCAGGCTGTGGAGTGGTTCCTCAACTTCAGAACTGATTCTGACGCTGCCCCGAATACACACTGACTTTCCTGGGCCATTGGCAATGCCACAACAGCTACATGAGCTCATATTACCATGACCACATTTTTGCTGCCCATCTGAATTCACAGATTCGTGCCTTAACCATTAGAGAGGACCTCCGGTCTGATTACCACTGTCTGATTCGTCCCCAATGCCGACTGTGCTGCTTAACTTCTGCTCGAGGCAGGTCCCTTCCTTGAGCTTGGCTCTGCCAACATATGATACTACCTTACCTTCGGCGCCAGGACCGATTTGCCACTGACTTCTCAAGTAGAGCCGATAGTTTTTTCCGACTCAGAGACTCAACTGCAACCCCCTTTTTAGTCACAAACAACATGTCTATACTCACAGTTGGACCATGAACTGTTACAACAATATGACAATGATGGCCCCAATGATGGCAATGTCTTCCGGTACTTACAAGATGCTAGTGACCTGGCTACCTCTCCAGACATTGGTCTTTTCTCCCCTAATCCTACAGTTTCAAATGGGGGTGTCTGCCTCCTTTGCTGCAGTATTTAAAGAGCAGCAGAAGTTTAGACCTCAGCCTACCGTCTACAGAAGTCAAAACAAACGTCCTGACTTAAGACATTAACCCAAGACAAATGAGTCAAGAACCAATTTTACTTTTTAACCACTTGGCTGCTAAGGGGTTTTCCCCTCCCGTGCTGCAGATTTATGTTTCCCATTATACATGACGAGTTGACCTTGTCATGAGCACAGCTTCAGTGTGCCTCATGACGAGTTCACCTTGTCATTAGCATGCAAGTGGTTAATGAGGCTCTCTCTAATGTGCTGATGGGCACCTGCGTAAAGCCAGGATCTTGCCCTTCAGTAAACAGGTGGGTAGCAAGGCGACCCAGGCCAGCCTCTGGAGATCCAGATTTCTTCTTGCACTATCCTAGTACTGCAGGTGTCGACGAGCAGAATTAATCTGAATGCCTTCCTGACCACCCCGCCTGATAGAGAATCCAGACGCATAGAAACATTCGGCAAACTCATTTTCCTCTGCTAGCCTTAATCAGTCAACACAGGCTGCTTTCTGGGAAGGTCCTCACATGTATTGTGGGACAGAGTGATGGACATCTTCATGCTCTCCCTAAGGACATTTGGCCAACCCTACAAAGTTTGTTTTCCATATGCTCAAGTCTGTTGAGGCCAATATGGTGGTTAGGTACCAAAATTGGATTCTCCCCCCAGGCTTCTTAAATGACATCCAGCAAACTTTAATGGACATTCCCTTTGGTGACTCTAGACTCTTTGGAGAAACAAACTATTTCCATTCTCTAGGCTAATCCTCATCCTCTCAGAATGTCCCTCAGCCAATTCGCCCCGTTGGAGGCTTTAGGAGGGAATAACAGCAGAGCCACCATCACAATGTGCCCCTGCAACAACAGATCTCTCAGTTCTTTTGAGGTAGAGGCAGGAAATCAGGTTGATAGAGTCCAGGCCCTCAGGGGCAACAATCTACCCAGAGGCGCCCTTGCCTTCAGCAGCTGCTGCAGAACCACTTGAGGTCGTCCTTGGCATCCACAATCGCTAGTGGGAGGCTACAACTTTCAGCTCTCCTGATGGAGAAGCATCACATTTGACTAATTGGTGCTCAAAATTGTAGAACATAGTTACTCCCTTCCTTTTCTGTCCCACCCACTACATATGCCCCACACAGCAGATGTTGCAAAACAACTTTAGTTTATTCTCTGCAGTTCACAATCGCTAGTGGGAGGCAGCACCTTTCACCTCCTCAGATGGAGGAGCATCACATTAGACCAATTGGTGCTCCAAATTGTGGAACATGATTACTCTCTTCCTTTCTTGTCTCACCCACTACATATGCCACCTACACCATTACACATTCCGGAGAACCACCTTCCCATACTCCGAGCAGCAGTTCAGACTTGGTTGACCAAGTAGCCATAGAGAGGGTGCCAACATCAGTGATCTGGACTGGCTGTTACTCCCATTTTTTCCTGGTGCTGAAGAAGGATGGTGGCCTTCGTCCCACCCTTGAACTTCGGACTCTGAAACTTTTCCCCCAGAAGGAAAAGTCCAAGATGTTCACCCTGGCCCAAGTTCTCTCTGCCCTGGATCCAGGAGAGTAGATGGTGACGTATTTGCAGGAGTCTTATTTTCACATCCTTGCTCTGAAATCCCACAGACTTAACCTGTGGTTTCAAGTAGGCAAGGAGCCCTTTAAGTTTTCTGTATTCGCCTTTCAGTTTTCTGTGCTCCCCTTGGGCACACCTGACTCCTTCACAAAGGCTCCCATTATCTGTCCTATCCTGGCTACAGTATTTTTCCAAGCCCTTCCTAAGCCTCAACAAGTCCAGGATATCGGGGAATGATCCTGAAGTTTCAACTCTTGACTTGGGTCTCAGTGAAAGCAGTTCTGAGGCTTCTTGGCCCCCTGTCTCTTGTTTGTGGACCACACTAGGTGGCACATGCGGGCTCTGCCGTGGAATCTGAAGACCTGTTAGGCTCAGCACCAAGCCAACCCGTCAGATTCCATCTAGTTATCGGAGCAGACTGCAAAAGACAGAGTTGTGGCAGCTCAACTGAGCCAGTGGCAGACCGTTCTCCCTCCCCTGCCAGGAGCGAATAGTCATGATGGATGGATCATTGCTGGGTTAGGAAAGTCTTCAGAACAAGTTGGTGGTCAGGGGACTATGGTCTCCGGTGGAGATTAACCTCCAAATCAGCCTGCTGGTGGTGCAACAGATTCACTGGGCATTGAATGTGCTCCTTTCATCTATCAAGAGAGACGGGTACAGATTCTCACAGACAACAGGACCACCATGTGGTACGGCAACAAACAGGCCAGCATGGGGTTGTGAGACCTGTGCCAGGAGACTTTATGCCTCTGGAAGAGGCTGAATGCTCAGGGCTTCTCCCATTCCCGGCAGGATCTTTAAGCGCCAGGGCGTATTAACTCAGCCATTACTACTACAGTTCACGAATGGCAGTTGCACTCAAATGTGGTACAAGGCGTCTTCTGACAGTGGGGAGAAACCTGGCTCCATCTATTCGCCAATTCGGAGACCGCACCGTGTCCAAGCTTTTGTGTGTTGGAGTTCCAAGACTATTCTCCTTTGGTGGTTCCTTTTGTTTCGACTAGAGCTCAGGACTTTCCACCCATGCCTCTCCTCCCTAGAGTACTGAAAAAGAAAGCCCGTCCCAAGTAATTCTTTTGGTCCCGGAGTGGACAAGGAGAGTGGTACCTGGAACTTCTGGCCTTAAGCATCTGCCCCCTCTTTGGCTGCCTTTCGGGACGACCTCCATTTGCAATAGCAACCTGCACCTCCATGCATGGAAATTGAACTGCAGCAGTTAATGAGCCAGATGTATCAAGAAAGCATTTTGCAAATCTGAAATAGCGAATGTTACCGATTTGCTATTTTGGAATCGCAAAATGCAATGTATGTAGGAATTGCAAAATAGTTTGTGATTCCTTAACATTCCCTAATAGTGAATCGCAAATTGCGATTCACTATTAGGAAATGCATTCCCATTCATTATTATGGGCCAATGGGCTCATAGGGATGAATGGGAATGCATTCACAATTTGCGATTGCCTAATTGGTAATCGCAGTTTACGAATGCAAATCCAAAGGTGCTAGGGGGCCTACGTCCCATCTGATGCAACTCCAAAAAAGGTAAGTGTGCACATGCGGCACACCCACATGCCCTAAGGGCATGTGGAAGAGCCACATGGCACTTTGAAAACTGCACTTTTGTGCATTTTTCAAAGGATTTGCAAATTGCCATCAACGTGAAGTTAGCGAATGCCACATCCATCCGCAATTTAAGTAATCGCAAAAAATTTCGATTACCTATATTGCGAATGCAAAAAGGTACATACATTGCAAAAGGCCTTTTTGCGTTTGCAAACGGGCCGATTTTGCGAGTCGGCCCATTTGCGAACGCAAAAAGCCTTGATACATCTGGTCCAATATCTTTTGATCTCCCTTCTGAAGTTGTCAATGTAATTTTGACGACCAGGTGGCAGTCTATCAAAAATGGATATTCTGGATATGTTCTGGACGCTGGGGGGAAATATGTTGTCTGGTGTTTGTCCTGTAAAGTTCAGCCTTTATAGTCAAATTACTCAAATATTCCACTATTTTCTCCTTCCTTAGCCCAGCCCAGCACAGCCTTGCTGTGGCAACAGTTAATGGTTATGTTTTGGCCATTTCATTTGTTTTGTGCTTGCCAGATGAGCCGTCCCTTTGCAAATCATCTGTTGTCATGTATTTCTTGAAGGGGCTGGTCCACATTTTACCTCCAACGTTGTTTCTAATGCTGCAGTGAGACTTTCATTTGTTTCTCACGTACCTAATGTGCACACCCTTTGAGCCCTTGCACTGTTGATTTCCACCTCCGCTTTTCATAAAAACGATATTCCTTACTGCCGTAACCTCTGCCAGGTGAGTGATTGAACTCCAGGATTTGTCTGTTCAAAAGCCTTACACATCCCTGTTTCTGGACAAGTTAACCTCAGGATAAAAGTAGCATTCTTGCCAAACGTAGTGACAGCCTTGCACTTGGGGCAATCCCTCACCTTGCTGCCTTTCTATGCCCCTTCTCACCAATCAAAGGAGAAGGAACAGCTTCATTGGCTTCACCGGAAGAGGGCCCTTAGTTTTTACATCAATCAGTTGAATGACCAACTTTATGTAGCCTTCTCTGGAGCAGCAAAGGGAAAAGCAGTGCAAAAAAGAACCCTCTCCCAGTGTTTGTGCATCTGATAGAGACATCTAGCCACAGATTTCTCAACTTAGAACATCCTCCAGGCACCAGTCTGGATCAGGAGATTTTTCAGAAGTATCTCTGTGCACCGGGGGACAGTGTTGCATAGCTCCGCCCTGACATCGTCCATGGATTTGACGTCAGTGAAGCTATCTAAGTTCCTCCTGGTGCGCTGACGTCAGTTTCCTTCTTTTCTGCGTCTGCAACGTGGATCCAGGAGAAGCGGTTCCTCTGGCCTGTTTTGTTTTTGAGGTCTTCCTGACGCCTTTTCGCATTTGGAACAGTGTGCAATGCCTTCGGGCTTCAAATCGTGTGAGACCTGCACGCGGCAGATGTTGGCAACGGATCCGCACACGATCTGTATGTGGTGCTTTGGCGAGGACCATGACTCAGAGGAGTGCGACGCCTGTCGGCAGCTGAAGCTGAATCCCTGCGGGAACGTTGGATGAAGTTGTTGTCCGCCCGGATGGTCCGTTCCTAGTTCAAGCGTCGCCGGTCTTCATCTTGTGCTGAGGCCCAAGTTTGGGGCAGGTCATGGAGTAGTTTCTGCAGACGTCGTTCACCATGCCCAGGTAAGCACAAGAAGAAGTCACAGAGGCCATCGGCCTCACGTAGCCGTGAAATCAGTGCCCGCTGCTCCCAGTCTTCACCGGACACGGCCCTTCAGCAGTCGACCCCCGCCTACCCACCTTTTCCTAGGGTTGGGGGACTAGGACCCAGATGGAATCCTATTTTTGGGTTTTGAAGGCCATCTTTGGGATGTCCCATCTCTGTGGCGCACCTTCGGGCCCCACAGAGGGGGTAGGGACTCAGATTGGGAGGTGCCGCCAGGTTCACCCTCAGTGCCAATCGAGTGCCCTGACTCTGGTTCCGAAGTCACTGCGACATCGGGAGTCAGCCCAGTGGGCCTTCCCAGTCAGACGTCAGGCCACAGTCCACCTTCAGCATCGGGGTACAGTCCTGTGGGTCTCCCTGCGATGACGTCTGATGCGGCTGCAGCAGGGGACTTGTCTCCGAGTCAACGCCGTCCCACACCACAGACTCCCATTGCGGTGGATGTCGAGTCAACGCTTTCCTGACGCCAGTCAATGGAGTCTCCTTCAGAGCTCGTCCGCGTCTATGCGACGCTGTCTCGATGCCGGTGAGGTCCCCTCCTGCTCCTTTGCTCATGGAGGATGTCGCCGCTGGAAGTTCACCCCCCAAGCGTTGCTTACATGTTCCCTGGGACGTGTTCTGGAGGAGCGCTACCATGCCCTTGGTCCTTCTTGGGCTGCAGAGTCTTTGGCTTTTGGTGGACGTGTTAACCTTCAGCCGTCCCCTATTGATAAACTGCTGTTGCCACCTAGAATGGCCATGGAGGCTAGTGCAGCATTTGCGGGAGTTGTTAGCAAAGCTACTGACATTTTACAGATCCAGCCTCCCTCAGTCTCTCTGCCTTCTGATCCCTTGTTGGATCTGCTCTACTAGGGTGACGCGAACGTTGGGCCCTAGCTGCCTTGTGGCGGGTTGTTATACAACATTCTTCTAGGGACTTGGGCACGGCCCTCATTGGGGGACCCTGAGGATCGTGCTATCGCACATCGTCATCGCCCGGCTCCAGGTGACCCTGTCTGTTTGTCCCTCTACTCTAGGGCTCAATGGCTGGCCGTCTAGACAGCCTCAGCCTCACTGCCTTCCTCCTCTACGCCGTTACTTCCACCTGCTAGGGAGTATCAATGGTTGGAGACGTGTGGTCGACATATATTTGCCGTCACTAGCTTGAGCCTTCGGTCCGTGAACACATCCTGTGTGTTTGTGCAAGCTACTTTTGCCCTCTGGGACTCGGTTGAGCACCTCCCTCCTTCTCTTCTGGAAGGCCCTCGGGCTGACCTGGTTGAGATACTCCAAGGTGGTCTTGAAATGGCACTATTTTCAATTCGGTCAGCCATGGACACCACTGAATCTGTGGGTTGGGCCATGGCCAGTTCAGTTTCTCTGCATTACCATGCTTGGCTGCGTAATGGAAGTTTTCCTGAAAAAGTTCAGGAGCGTCTTCGAGATTTGCCCTTTGATGGGGCTCACCTTTTTGACAGTCATGCAGACTCAGAGGTCCAGCGTCTCATCTCTGGTTTTCCGTGAGTCACGTTGCTTCTCGTCCTTTGTTGCGTACTTCTGATCTCATTTGCATTGGTTGCAGCATTGTTGCTGCTTTTCTCTACTATCTGTCTCCGTGTTCAAGCTGTTATTTCCCGGACGGTCTGTACAGATAGACAACCCTTATTTTCGACTCCTCAGTCTAAAAGCTAGTCTCAAGAGGTATTCCCTTGCATTTATAAGGATGTCACATACCCTATGTTGAGTATTCGTTGGTCATTGTATAGCCATTCTACCTGCCACAGTAAGTGTTCTTCCTGGGTGGTAGGTGTACCTGCATGGTCCTTCCAGAGTATCCTGTGAGGTCCTCTTAGGATTGTTCTCTTCTTTCCCTCTGGGGAATCTTCCTTTAGTTTCTCCTGTAGGCTTCTTGCGTTATGGCTACCTACTGTTGTGGGACTTCTCCTCTGGTAAGACCCACAAGGGTGACGTACCTCTGTTTAGAGCTTACATGTTTGCCTTTACGTTTCCGTAGTCCTCTCCTGCCTCTGTGGATGTAGCGGCTCCTGTATATGGGCACAGGAGCTTTGCCCTATTTCCATTCACAGCTTCCTAGTATAAATGGTTAAGTCAATAAACGTGATTAAAACAAAGCTTATATTAATAGGTACTTTTGCAAGGTTTTCCCCTTCCTGGTGATGTGCCATATTCAGCGTTAGGAGGGCTTACCCATGCACAGCATTGGTCTTTCCTTACAGTGCTGTAACACCACTTTAATTTCTCCACCTTCTTCAAGAGCGCCCATTTAAAACAGCCTTGGGCGTTTAGCTTTCAAGAGAGGGCTGTACGAGTTTGCGCGCCATTCTTTAATATCTTGCCACAGGGTGAGATTGAGCCTGCAAGCATCACTAACCACACCACACCCTGTGTTGAGATATGAAAGGGTGGGTTTACGAAGCACGAGAAAGATGCCACAGACTAACCTATGTTCTTCAGTCTGTGGTGTCAAGTCACGCTTGATTTAATGTGTTTACAGCCGGGATGAGTCCATTCATACTTAGCACTGCATGTACGAGAATCCGAGATCTGATCCTGCACTGCGAGCTGCCAGAACAAGAGAAATAACTTGGGCAAATAAATGTTGGAACTGATGTCACATAAGGAATGGAATGCACAGCCAGACAGTACAAGTATCACAGCACCTTGAGGAGAGTTTCACTTATGAAGCAGGAAAGGCCCTAGAACATCTGTCATACAGGACTATACAGGACTATGAATGCGACTGAGAAGAACGGGTATGTCTGAGGTGAGAAATGTACAAACCTGCATTCTGGACATCCTATTTTAGTGAAGATAGACAGGCTTGAAATAGGATGTTTTAATCTCTCTACTGTGCCACACAAAAAACTGTGAAGTTTAAATATCAATAAAGATGTGGCAGGCGTAATGACTTTGGAACTAAGGGGAGCCATTTTAGATTCTTGGGGTCAACATCCTGTGATTGTTTGGCAAATCACTTAGTCACCCCGTGTCTAAAAAAAACTAAAACAAATGTTCCTTTGTGCATTGTAACTGGTTAAGGGTTAGAAAATACTTTAGGGATTTTATTTGAAAAAAGAAATCCTGATGAAAGTGACCTAACGTACCCTTTTCAAATAAGATAACCGGATCAGCAGCTGCCTCAAAAAAAATGCAGAAATAATTTGGGAGAAAACAATAAAAAAACTATTCCTTTCCGACTGATGAGCTGTCTCCTCTGCAGCACCAATGGGGTCAGTGCAAAACTATTTACTATAACTACATATGGTTGTTTTATCTCCCTTGCAGATCAAATGTGCTCATTGTTGTGGCAGTAGACATAAAGATGCAATCTGCAGGGAGAATAAAACATTCACTAACAACGCCACTTAATGTAGCTTAATTTAATTAATGAAGTTGCTGGTTACTCAATGAGTAATGTTTGATGTGTATGTGTGAATGGAAGAGTCCATGAATATGGGAGTTGACTGTGTGGATAGGTAAATAAGACTGATTTTAATGATTGGGTGAATGACAGTGGGAAGTTTGATGCGGGTGGGTGAATATGAGTGAGTAGGTGAATGATGTAAGGTGGGAGAAAGTGAAATATTGTTGAATGTGGGTAGGTAGGGTTGATCGTGAGTGAGTAACAGTGGATGACTGAGAATAAGGTGTTAAACTTGTTAAAACATGATGAATTGACTGAAATTTAACCTGCTCACTTCAATAACCTATTTAGGTAACTGAAAATATAACAGTGAGTGGGCAAGGCAATGTGAATTAGGTAAATGAGTAGTAGTGTAATTAGATGAGAATGTATGATTGAGTGCGTGAATGAGTATGAGTGAGTGCATGTACTGTAGAATGGGTGAGTGTGTGGGGTATAAAGTTTAGTGGGGGGTGAGAGTCTGTGCGGAGATGGATGACGGTGAGTTTATGAGAAATTGTGCTGAACATACGCTGGTAAAACTGGTGAAGGTTGTATAGATTCTGGTCAGTCTTAGGCCTCTTGCCTCTTAGCTGGATTTGAAGGCTCATTTGAATAATGCATCTACTAAGCCTTCCGATAAGGTTGATGATCTTTATTTGACCCTATGGCTTGAACACTGGCTCTCTACTCCGCCTTTCACCCTCTCTAGGTCGATAGAAAAAACGTTTGAGTTGTGTAAAAATGAACATCTGTGTTTTGTCAGTCAGTCAAACCACTTTATTTGGTTAATAAATAACATAAAAGTACAGTACATATATCAAACTACACTGTTTACCTTCTCTTCCCAGCCAGACATTTTTTTGCAATCACCAGCCTCCACTGATCCTAGGATTCTGAATATGTGAAAGTGAAAACAGGCAACAACATGGGGGGCATACATAGAGTTTGTGTCATCACGTCTGGAAGCAGTGTTAAGTTGCTACAGAGACTGATGGTGCCACCTGTCAATGCACAGAAGCTATTGCAGAAGTTTTCAGATACAGTTTTGGTTTTAAAAGTTGAGAAATCT
The DNA here is from genome assembly GCF_964261635.1 of Lissotriton helveticus. Classification (NCBI taxonomy): domain Eukaryota; kingdom Metazoa; phylum Chordata; class Amphibia; order Caudata; family Salamandridae; genus Lissotriton; species Lissotriton helveticus. The sequence goes on along the minus strand of NC_136068.1, from coordinate 1,249,552,752 downwards.
ACAGATTATGTATCAGAAATAACATTACCAAAGATAAGTAACATGTACTTTGCAACTTCAGTCTATTCTATATTTACATATGACCTTCCCAATCTCCAGTGAAGCCGTACCCGTGCATTATCTCACACATTAAAGAGCGGTGGGCAAAATATATTTTCAGATGATTTCACAAATGTGCTGCTTATGGGTACCGAGTTGACATCAAAATGGAGGGATGAAAAAACATGATGGTCTCAAGCTGCAAGAAGCCCTTCACTTATACGCTAACCTTAATATGCAGTCATCCGCTTCACTGTGTATTGTGCAGTTAACTTTCAAGTATCAACACAGGGAGTGAGGGCCCTGGATGTTCGTGACACCAAACTCTGGTATGATTTGAACCTGGCACAACGGAGGGGATGTCACCAGCTTTTAGGACTATGAATGACATATTTCTTTGACTTGTGTACTCTCTCTGTTTTCTTGCTTGCTGGCATTGGCTTATTGGGAGTACACTTTGCAGCCTAGCATGTTTCTGCTATTGTCTCATAATGTAGGGTTGACAGCACCTGAGCAGTGTCTTACTATTTTGCAAATGTGGAAAATTCTCCAGCATGTTCTCCATCTTCGTGGCCTGTGTTCACCTACCCATATACATACTGTCTGAATATCATTTGCAATCTGCTTCCTGAATGGGTAGTGGGTCTGCTTCGGTGGATTTGGCATGATGTTGGACAGGACTGAGGGTTTCCATTTTCATTCTCACCAACCTCTCCCAAATATCAAGATGTGCCAGTGAGGCTCTGTTGTCGTAGTGGCTCTGGGCTGGCTCCAGAATTGGGTCTCAGAACGACTCCCTCTGTTTGTGAGGGACCACATCACCTTCCCCAGAGGAAAGATTCAATTTATGAAGGAGAAATGGGGTAGGTTATAACCCACCACTTTCAGTCACCCACGTAGAGCACATAGCCATCTAGGTATTATAGATGGCTCCTTGTCGATGCAAGAAAGCGCACTACCAGGTTTTAGTATGAAGCAAATTGCTGAAATTCACTTGGCACTAGCAAAGAGCTTCAACTTTTTTCACAACATGAAAATTTGTTGTAATGAGTTTTGGGGGTCTGGATGGGCACTTTCAGGACCTATATAGTGGCCATTGGAGGCCTACGTAAACAAAGTTGGGGATTTGAACTCCACTACCAATGAAACTGCCAAGAAAGGCATCTAAGACCTAAACTTTGTCCTAGGCAGTATGATGCACACTCCTTTTGATTTTCTGGTGTCTATAACATTTGCCAGGTGGATAACTCTCCTTCAAACTCACTTCTGTACCATTTCTCCTTGGAGACTTTAGCAAATTTATATAAGAATAAAATGAATGCTTTACCCCTGCCATCATTCCAATAGTGTCTAAGTTCCGACTGAATGAAGTGATAATTCTCCTGACATTGTTCCCTAGCATTGTTTCCTCCTGGCAGAAATACCATGCAGAGTCTATACTTCAGCAGCCTTTGTGTGCTTTTATTTGAACCATTTCTGTTCCCAAGGAGACAGTGACAGAATGCAAAAATTAAGGTCAGAGTTATCGTAAACACTTCATTGCCCTTAGTTATATCTGGAGCGAGCCAGGTACCTTCGTCCGACTGCCATTTGTGTTCCTTTTAAGCCAAGGGGTCACCATTAACAGATGAAAAATGTCATGCATGACCACTAGTAAACTGCATTAAGCTCCAACTCTATTGTCTGGGCACATCTCAGAATGGACAAGGCTATTTTGGTGACATGGTTACAATAAGCCTGTTGGCACTTTCCCATTATTAGAATCTTGAATCTGACACCTTAGGCATATGCACATGGACTGGGGACAGCTACATATCACTCCGGCCCTTTCAGAGAATCCTATCAGAACAGATATAGAAGCATTTTCTAGCCTCTCCATTGGGGGACATCCATAAGTTCATTATGGGAAATAACTTAGTCTAAATAAGTCACCCAAAAAAAAGTAACGTGTTCCATCTTTTATTGTTGATGTAGTAGGGACAGTCAAAAGAAGCACAACCTCTCCCCTTCTTAATGGAGAAAATGTGCCACCAACAAAAACACACTGTACTTTTGTACAGTGAGAGACTGATAGAGTGGCTCTGAAGTGCACACTTCTCTGTTACCAATTCTCAGAGTTATTGCACTACTAGAGATTTAGAAATACAACTCTCAGCCAGTACCGAGCTTTAGGTCTGGAAAACGAGCAATTTAAATAATAGAGATAGTTCAAACAACTTGTGGGATTCAGACAACATGTTATTTTTTAATGTATCTACCAGAAGGAATCTCAAGGTGAGAATAGATAGAGTGAACAGAGTGAATATTTTCCTGGAGTAAAATAGAACTTGCTGTAGATCCTGAAAGGCTGGTGGCATGAATCAGATGAAGAAAATATTTGTGCATGGATTAAAGTTAAGCAATAAGAGACCAAGGAACAATAGGGCTGCCTGAAATATGCTTACTCCAGTATTAGAACTTTAATAGATTCCCATTTCTTATATCATTCCACATCGTCGAGATGAGAGTCCCCGGCAAATAAAAAATACCATAGAAATAGGTACAAAAAAAATAATAAGGCCTAGGCCTCGTGTAGTTTTGTAGCATATCCACCTCTTTTTGTAAAAGAGACCAAATAAAATGAACAGCCAATCAGAACAGCCTCATCCCATAGAACCTTCCTGAGAGAGCCTCAGATTTGCTACCGCACGGTGTGCAAGGGGTCTCCACTGAGATCTGCTCAGTTTTCTTCAATTATTTCCTTAATATCAACTTAATCTTTCACTTCAACTCTTCCCTTTGTGTTCAACATGTCAGACAAGGAGAAGAAGGCTCTCTTCAAAGCTTGTGCCACCTGCTCCAAGAAGAGACTGTATGTGTAGGACAAACATAAAGGCTGTATTTATTGTTTGTATCCTGACCCTAAGGCGACTGACTGCAAAATCTGTGTGACCTTCTCCACCAAGACCTTGCAGAACCATCATGGACGTCTGCTAACTTGGCTTCAGAAACTAAAGTCAAGGATCCTGTCTCCAGTGACGACGCTTCATCGGCTACTTCATCCAGGAGGTCTCAAAAAAGGAGTAGGTCTTCACCTTCTACTTCTTCAGACCCCCCTTTCAAAGCCTTACAAAAGACCTCTCATAGGTCTGACAGGCGTAGTCCCATCAAATCTCCTCACCGAGGTGTAAAGGAGAGGAAAGAACTTATTCCAGAAGTGGCACCTAAAAATAAGACAAGCTATGTGCCTTCTACTTCTTCTCCTCCTTCTGAGAACACTTAAACCTTTAAAAAAACAGCTTCTGTCCAACCTGATGGTAAAGCAGAGAGAAGAGTTTGCTCGTCGATGACGACAACATCTATTCCATTGATGACGACTTCAAAAACTTTACCAGCATCTTCTTTGGGTCCGTCGATGGGCTCGTTGACGAGAGTTTCCTCGTCTCCACCGGCTTTGAAGGGATCGGCGTCGATGGCTTTGATGACGATGGCACGCGCAGATGCAAAATTCACCCTGTCGTCGACGTCTACTCTGACGACGTTGACGACAGTGATGGTGTCGACGGCAACCACGTCGACGACCGCTTCCAGCATGATCATGACGATGGTCTCCTCGACGGTGTCCCTCCCCCCGTCGACGACGCAAACATAGTCGGCGGCGGCTCCGTCGACGATGCAAAATGTGGCAATTTCTATACAGAGACGTCGTATTACACCAGAGATGACTTCTCCCCGAAAAGTGACACCTCTGCCTCCTGCTCTTCTTTTGGAAGAGGAGTTTTCTCAGGGCGATGACGGTACGTACGGTGCTGCCATTAGCCCATCACAGCTGCATGTCAAATACCAGGACTCTGACGAGTACTACATGGAGCAGCAACAATATGAGCCACAATTAAGGTTTCAAGAGCAATATCAACAGGATATGGTCTGTATGCCATCTTCCCTCATTACGGACTTGCAGTTCATGCTATCTGATTACAGACTGAGATTTCCTACACAATCTCCTGCCCAGGAAACAGCGCAGGTGCCTCCTACTCTACTTGCTCATCTGGTTACACATCAACTTCCTCCTCAAACTTCGTTGCCGGAGGTAACTGAACCGCAACAAACGATGGTTACTGTCCAGGATGATACATCTGATGATGGCCAGGGGACAGCAACCATTCCGGATCCTGACAGGGAATTGAGATGAATGCATCATTCCGGATCCCGACTATTCCCGTTCCGGAGCCGGCGGATTCCCCATCTACAGATATTTGGGGCTTTCATAATCTAATGGAAAGAGCGTCTAAGCGTTTCGATCTGCCCATTCCATCTGTGCAGTTGTAATGTTTCTTATATGACTTTAAAGAACCGTGCAGAAAGTCAGTCCGCTCTATCCCTATTCTGGGTCACGTTTGGAATGAAGGGCTCAAGGTTATGAAGTCGCCTGTCACAGTCATACCTGTTCTTCCTCGTCTAGAAAAGAAGTACAAAGCCCCTGAGGATAGCCCCACTTGTCTTGTCAGCCAGCCTAAACCGGATTTCGTAATTTCTCAAGCGCCCAGAGAAAGTCTAAAAATCTGGCAGCCCCTCTCACTACACCACCGGATGAAATGGGAAGGCGGTTGGATAATGCCGGGAAGAGGTTCTCTTCCATGTCTAGTCTCCTTGACAGAGCAGCCAACACTGTGGCAATTCTCAGAAGGTATGATCGCCAGATGTGGTGGGATCTGTCTCCTTATCTGGACCAGCTGCCGGAAGATTCTAAAGTGGAAGCTAAGAAGATCCTTCAGGAGGGAGAGAGAGGACATCTTAGGAGATAATTGACTGCGCAATGGATATTGCCACGGTAGCTTTCCGTTCCCTAGAGGGGGCAGCAGTCCTTCGGTGCCAAGGGTGGCTTCGTGCTACTTGGTTTCGGCCTGAAGTCCAAAATAGGATCTTGGACTTTCCCTTTGATGGTGGGGCACTCTAGGAAGCACATTGATGATGCTCTGCAGGATATAAAGAAGGACACGGAAACTGCAAAATCCCTTGGGATGCTACAATACCTCAAGGTCCCCTTCCGTGGATCTAGAGGTAGAGGCTTCCCCTCCTACAGAGGTGGATATCAGCAGCAGCGCTATTCCTCTTACTCGCAACCTTCTCAATCATACCGACCGCAATATTCTCAGCGCAAGGCCAGTCATCTTCATTCTCTCGTTCATCATCTAGAGGACGACAGGGGCGCCAAGGGAGGGATTCTTCTAAGTGCCAATAGCGGCTTCTTGGCTATTCCTACTGTTCCTTTGTCCCCCTGTAACACCAGTGGGAGTCAGGATATCCCAATACTTCCATAACTGGCAACTAATAACATCAGATCGATGGGTTCTGAATATAGTTCTGTCGGGCCATACTCTGGAGTTTCAGCATCAACTACCATCCAAAGCCCCTCGCGCCACCTAATCCAAACATCTACATCTTCTACGTCTAGAGGCACACCAACTACTCCTCAAAGGAGCGATAGATCCTTTTCCCCAAAGGGGAAAAGGATTCTATTCCCGGTTCTTTCTTGTTCAAAAGACCTTAGAAAAATGGCGCCCTATTTTAGATCTGAGGGAGCTAAACACCAATCTCATCAAGCTCTCGTTTCGGATGGTCCCCTTACAGGACGTTTTGCAGCTCCTCAATCCGGGAGATTACATGGCCACTCTGGACCTCGAGGACGCATATTTTCATGTCCCCATCCACTCTGCCCACAGGAAGTTTTTACACTTTACAGTAGCCAAGAGCCACTTTCAATTCAGGTCCTGCTTTTCGGACTTCGATCCGCTCAGCTGATCTTCACGAAGTTCCTAGCCCCTGTCGCAACATTTCTCAGTAAACAGAAGCTCCATGTCATCCCTTACCTGGACGACTGGTTGCTGGAAGCTCCATCTCATCACGCAGCGGAAGAGACTGTCAGGACATGCACACAGCTCTTCCTTCACCTGGGGCTCCAGTTCAACACAGAAAAGTCAGTCCTCTGCCTGTCCAAGTCGGCCCGTTTCTTGGGGACCATTCTCAACGCATCTTGCTGCAAATCGTTTCCTTCAAAGTAAAGACAAACAAAGCTCATAACCTCTGCTCGTCGGTTGCAACGAAGAGGGTAACTATCAGTTTGCCTCTACAAGTTCCTTCTGGTGTCAATCTCGTCCTGCATTCCTTTAATTCCCCATTGCAGGTTGCGAATGCGCCCCCTCCAAGAACAACTGGATTTGCAGTGGCGCCAGGCAGAAGGCTCTTTCGAAGACAAGATCACAATCACTCAGCCTATGAGAGAGGCTGCAATGTGGTGGACGATCAAGGACAATATCTCCCAGGGTCACACCTTCAGGGTCACCCCAGCTCTTCTAATAATAACAGGCGCGTCACTAGAAGGCTGGGGAGCAGTCTTACAAGATCTTCAGGTAAGCGGCCGCTGGCTGCCCCAGCAGCCCCTAATCCACATCAATCTGTTGGAGGTCAGGGCGATTCATCTAGCCTTGCAGGCCTTCCTTCTGCTGATTCAACGATCCTCTGTCCTGGTCCATATGGACAACACGACGGCCATGCATTGCGTAAACAAGCAGGGAGATACAAGGTCTCGTCGACTATCCAAAGAGGCTCAGGAGATTTGGGAATGAGCAATACAGCAGAAGGTATCCGTTAGAAATGGGATTTCTGGTAGGCTAGGGCACGGGCCAAAGCCAAGCGAAAATCTCCACTCTAGTCAGGATAAGGGAGTAACTCTCCTAAAATAACCCCTGCTCACCCCCTTTGGTAGCTTGGCATGAGCAGTCAGGCTTACCTTAGAGGCAGTGTGTAAAGCATGTGCACAGAATCTACAGTAGTACAGTGTACGCACTACAAATGAACACCCCAACAGTTTAGAAAAATATCCAATATTTTTTTAATAATTAAAACAAGACCAAAAACGACAAAAATTCATAGTACTATATGAAAAAAAGTCTGTAGTTACCAAAATAAGTTTAAAACAAAGTTCCTCGATGTCGGTAGCTCCGTCTGGTGCTATCACGGCGTCGTGAAGAACAAATCCAACAGTTTTGTCTGGTTGCGGGGTCGCGGGCCAACTACGGTGTTGGGAAGACCCGCAAAAAGTACCTGTGAGAAATGCAGAGTGATGAATCCCTTGAAGTCACTTGCGTTGCAGGTCAAGTTCCTCTCTGATGGAATCAGGAGCGCTGGTGTCAGCAGGCGTCGGGTGCTGTGGTGCGAAGTGCAGTGGTGCGGCGTGTGGTGCCCCCAGGTTGCGGTGCGAGCAGTGGCTCGGTGGCGGCGTCATCGGTGAGACCAGGGTCGTGGTGCGAGATGAAGGCGGAGCTCATCACAGTGTTGGCAGGTTATGGTGCAAGCAGCGGAGTCGTCGTTGCTGAAGCGATGTCGTCATCTGACGGGCAGGAGTCGATGGTGCCGGCGTCGGTGGGCCAAGGCTGCGGTGAGGGATGAGGTCGGTGCTTCGTGTGACTTACGAGCGGTGTCCTCGAACCACGGTGCAAGCAGCGGCTTGGATTTCGGATTGGAGCGGCATGTCGGGTAGGCCAAGGCGTCCTCGTGAAGCAAGGCGGTGCGGTGCCCACTGGTCACGGTGCTAGCAGTGGCTTGGTGGCGGCATCAGCAGGCGTTGTCGGTGAGACCAAGTCGGTGAGACCAAGGTCGCATTGCGGCGGTGCTCTCTGTGGTGCCAAGACTGTGGCGTGTAGCAAGGCGGTACGGAGTGCGGTACCCACAGGTCGCGGTGCAAGCATCGGCTCGGTGGCTGCGTCAACAGGCGTCGTCGGTAAGACCAAGGTTGCCGTGCGGCAGTGCCCTCTGCAGTGCCTTCAGGACACGGAGTCTGCAGCGGCTTCGTAGACGTCGTTGAGTTGCTGTTCTTCTGATGCAGCTCAAAACACACAGTCCCCAGTGCTGCGGGCAGAGGAGCTTGAAGTCTTTGCTGTTCCGGAGACTCACAAATTAGATTGCAGAAAGTCCAGTCCAGGCTTTTCACTGCCCAAGGCAGAAGCAGCCACTGCAGGTCAGCCCAGCAAAGCACACTGCAAAGTGTTAGTTCCTCCTCGCAGCTTCTCCATCTCTTCTTCTTGGCAGTCTTCCTGATCCAGATGAGGGCTAAACTTCAGGGGTCTGGGACCCAGCATTTATGTCCAAAAATCCTTTGATCTTTCAGGCAGAGGGTGTCTGTGCCCGGCCAGAACCAGTTGGGCCTTCTCTGGTGTGAATTCCTGCAGGAGGTGGAGACAGCATTTGTCAGAGGCAATCCAGGCCCTTTGAGGTGCAATGAAATCTCCCCCCACCTTCCCACATCGTAGCCCAGGTCTATTCAGCCCTTCCCTGACCTACCTAGACTATCTGGAGCCCCTCTGGTCCCCCAGCCTTCTGTCATCCAAACCCCAGACAGGCAATCCGCATTCCAGCAGAGCCACACTGGAGGACTGAGCAAAAACATACCCACTTTCCAAAAGTGGTATTTTTAAACGCAGAATGTACAAATCACCTTCACTAAAAGATGCATCTTTAGATTCTGAGTTCTGGCATACTAAATTTTCTTTTCTTACAGAATTCCCTGGGCCAGTTCAGTTTATAAGATGTTATAAACAACCCTCCCATTCTATCCTACGGGGAACTGGTAGCCGTGCAATAGTGAAAAACAAAATTGGCTGTAATTCACTAGTAGGACATGCCACACACACACCAGGGCATGTCCTACCTTTCACAAACATTGCACACTGCCCACAGGGGTACCTTAGGCCTCCCTGAGGGATGTCTGACATGTAAAAAAAGGGAAGGTTAGGGACCAGCCAGTGTGTGCACTGGCCTAGTCGACATGGCAGTTACAAATTCCGCAGAGACTCTGCAATGGCAGGTCTGAGTTACATTTTTCAGAGCTACTCACGGAGGTAGCACAACCAGTGTTGCAGGCCCCCGGGTAGCATTTGATTCACCGACCCTGGCACACGCAGTGCATTTTACTAGGGGCTAACAGGTAAATCAAATATCCAATCATGGAAACACCAATCCATAACACAATTGACACAGAGAGCGCCTGCACTTTACCACTGATCGGCAGTGTGAAAAGTGCACAGAAACGTTATGCCAGCAAAAACAGGTCAAAACCGTGAGGTCAGAAAGCAAAAACTCAGGGGAAACAACCCAAATTATGCCAAGTCTAACAGTATCGCGCTCAGCGAGCATCTTCCAGATGCCCTCAACAAGACAGTGGACATGCTCAGTCACCTGAAATCAGTGAGCCACGAGTGGGAATTAGACCAAGACATTCTGGAAGAGATTTTTAGTCTCTGGGGCACTCCGCTCATAGATCTCTTTGCCCCTCCGGAGAACAAAAAATGCCGACTCTACGCAAGCAGGCATCACTATCCGGGATCGTTGGGGAATGCGCTTTCGATGGCCTGGTCATGCGCCTTTTTTATGCTTTTCTTCCGATCCCACTAATTCCCAGACTTCTCCGGAAGCTCAAGGCGGAAACCTGCAGAATGATTCTGGTGGCCCGCCTGTTTTGGTTTACGGAGCTTCTTCTACTCTCCCTAGACCGTCCAGTTCATCTGCTCCCAATTCCTTCCCTGCTGACGATGTCCCAGGACCAGGTGGTACACCCGGATCCGAGACCTCTTTAGTTATCTGCGTGGCTCCTGAGCACAGAGAGTTTCAGGATCTGACTATCTCGTCAGAATCTAGAGAGGTGCTTGCTCAAGCCCCGACTACAAATAAGCCATATCACTTGAAATGGAAGCGTTCCTGGCTTTGGTGCCGACAAGAAAAGATTCATCTTTACTCTTCTGCACCTCATCCCATTTTGCCGTCCATTCTGGCATTGGCTAAATCAGGTCTCGCTCATTCTTCTATCAAAGTGCACCTTGCGGCCATCTCTAGATTCAGATGGACTTCCTCTGGACCTTCACTCTGGTCAGGAAGGATTGAGCAGCAATTTCTTAAAGGACTTTTTAGAGTTTTACCACCAGTTAGGCCTCCACCGCCTCTGTGGCAGCTTAACTTAGTTCTTACTCAACTCATGAGGCTGCCTTTTGAACCGATTCATTGGGCGGACCTTAAATTCCTCTCAGGGAAGGTGGCCCTCCTTCTCCCATTAAAATCTGCCAGAAGGGTGGGTGAACTGCACACTCTCACTATTCAAGAACCGTTCTTACAGTTTAAAAGAGAGACTTTGATTCTGAGAACGAATCCCAAATGTATCCCGAAGATACCTTCAGACATTCTCTCTCTCGACGTCGAACGGGTTTGCTCTCAACTTCGTCCTCACAGCAGTCGACACCAGATGTCTCGACGTCGATACACTTCTCGATGGCGACCTCGATGTCTGCTTCGACGCCGACTTATGCCTCACCGGCGATGTCTTCGACGTCGATGCAGTTTTCTGCGGTCTCGACGGTGATCTTGATTTCGACGCCGCACTTACTTTCTTCGACGTCGACGCTTCCTGATGTCGTTTTTTCTTGCTTTTATCTTCAGGAGAAGCAGATCTTCGACGTTTTGGGTGAGAAGGGGACCTTCCAGATGACAAAACACTCCTTGCCCCCTTTTCACGACGTCCTTCTCTCTCCATAAGCCCCAAAAGCCGAACTTTTTCTCTCTCTTTCAAAGTTCTGCTAGAAAGCTTGAGGCAATGGTAACATTTTTCCACATCATGTGTGGAAGGAAGACAAACCACACAAACAGAATGAGGATCTGTTTTGGACATCTTCTTCCCACAGGAAGGGCACTTGTAGAATAAAGGTGGCATAACTGACTAAAATTTTTCTAAAGATTTAGTCAGAAAAGGTAGAAAAACACCACCAAAAGCCAATTCTGTCAAAAAAGATAAGAAAACACCAAATTCTGACTGAAAACAGTCAAATTCAGCCAAACTCAAGTTCCAGGTTCCTCACAGAACAAGCCGGAAAAAAGAACTGACCTAACTGTCAACTCTGGTGCATAATGGGAACAGAGTTCCCCTGGAGGCCTTAAAGGCAAAGTGTTCAGATTCTCTGTTGCCTTAAAGGCGAGATGTCAGTCTGATTTTCTATACAGCGATAGTTTTTCTGTATGCAGTCTTCTTAGGCTAATTGCCTTTTATTACAAATTCTTTGATGAAAATAAAGGTTTTCTGCTGATTATGGAATGCTTTTGAGGCTCATGCCTTTTTATTGCATTATTTATATGATTTATTTTCATACTGCAGAAAAAATGTAATTATGGCTTTATTAGCCTATGGGTTATGTTTGGCTGCATTTTATTAGTTATACATATATATGTGTATAATTTGGTTAGTACTATGTACTACTATTATATGTATTTACACATATATATATATATATATATTTATTATTATATGTTCCGGGTTCCCGCTCATGGGCGGAGATTATTCAGTGCTTATGACTTTAATGAGTATACCCCTGGAAGAGAACTAGGATTACAGGTAAGTAACTAATCCATATTCCCTCAATGAGCAGTCCCTCCTATGTCTGTCAACATGTTTCGCCGCCCTCCCGTGGCTTCCTCCACAGGACCAAGAGGATCCCTTCTACAATCGCTATATAATAAGGAGCGATGTCAATAAGGTATCTAAAAATAGGGGTGTCTAAGAAAAGTAGTGTATATACATGTAATTATTACTATGTGGTAAGCATGCCAAATATCCATGCAAAGTATACAATACCTAAATAGGTATTCTACTTTGTAATCTGGAAGAAAAACACAGTATTAAAAAGCAAGACATAACCATCATCCGTCGTAATCGGTGGTGACCTGTAAGGAAGGTGATATGTGGTGATATATTTTCCTTATCCGTAATAGTGATGCCATAACTGGTGCTGTGTCCTGCTGGTAGAAAAAGTTTAAATGCAAACACAAACATACATTGAACATAAAACATAACACTCTATATCAAAGGACCGGTATTAGCGAGTCCAAAAGATGTTTAGTGCAGCCTTAGAAACTAATAGTATTACTTAAATAAGCATTGTGCCATGAGAGACAAGTAAAATTGGTAATGAGGTTGTCTACGTACTTGTTCCCTAAGGAGATAATGCCCCATGAGCCTTAAAACGGGTGGGAAGGGTGCCTATAGTCCCACACTGCGAAAGGAAAAAAGGGTAAAAACTTATTGTTATTAAATTCCGTTGATCGTTGTCTGGTCATAGTTTAACCTACAGGTGCTACGCGGCTATGTCGTACTTACTACTCCAAGGACACTGCCTCTCCTGTGTTTTGCCTCCCCGCGGCTCCGTTGAACAATGGGACTGCGTTGGGAGGGTCCTTAAGTAGTGAGGTTAATTGGCACCATTGCCGCCAAATTAGTATTTTATTGTGAAACAGTGTTCACCTGCTGACAGTCCCCCGGAAGAAGTTCGGACGAACTGCTTCCTGTTGCTGGTGTAGCGTGGTTGCGATGCTGCAAAAAGCGTGTTGATGACTACACTGCCAACCTCGCTGGTGCAGGTGAAGAAAGACTGCCCTCTGCGATTCACTTTGAAGAAAGTTGAAAACGGTTCCGCTCTTCGTACAAGGTGCTAAGGGTGTGCGAATGGAGAATAACCGGTACGTTCTCAAAAACTGATGTGCATATAAAGTAGAGAAAAAAGCAATCACACAAAAAGGCTAAGGGGGTGCGTATGGAGAATAACCAGTATGTTCTTCAAGACTGATATATTTCTAAAGTAGAAAAAGCTATCAACCAGAGAATACTCATAGGGGTCATAATATAAGTGGTTCACGAGGTGTTGGGATAATCATAAAAAGATTCAATGAGAGCCACTGTCCCTAAAAAGTTGGCATATCCATGTGTATTCAAAAAATTGTCACCACTGCTGAAAGGTCGGAATAGGGAGGAAAATTATTTCTCTCTTCTTCCCAATGGGTGTCACATGGTAGGTGTACATGTAGCCAAAGACAGTGTAGGTCCAGACCTCGGAGGGTCTCCCCTATTGCCACTTTATTATGATAGAAGGGCAGATGATTAAAACCCATGGAGTCACTATATTGCCGGTACAGGCTGACATTCATCAGGCAGTCTTTAGGCACCATAACTCAGATAAACATGTTAATTCTTACAGACAAGGGTTTTTTAGAAACTGGGAGGGTACAGGTAAATTGACCCCAGGGTGTCGGTGTTGAGACCATCAATGTGTGTCCCCAAACGGTACCACACTGTACCTTTGTACCTCCAATTAGCACCTCCCTGGCCACATGCAAGTCCCTTGTGAAAGGTAGCATGGGTACTGTGACCAGTGAAGGCTTCTAAGGGCTTCAGCACATTTTGTAACACCCTTAGAAGTCCTGTACCTTAACACACACACTCTGCCATTGCAGGCTGCATATTTTGGTGCAGAGAAAAGTGAGGAGTCGACATAGCACACATTACTGTGTGCCATGCCGCAACCCATTGCCTGTTGTACAGGTAAGCCAACCCTCTAGCTGGGTGCACTATACTACTGGTGACGGTACAGTTGCATGAGCACTGTACCCTAATAGTGTCTGAAGTCCATTCTTTGACATTGTACGTGCAGTTTGGTAGCAAACTTCTCAGCATAATAAACCCACACTGATGGCAGTGTGGGATTTATTATACAATGCACTCAGAGGGCATCTTAGTGATTCCCCCTGAAAAACGACCAGCCTCTGGTGGGTTTCCTGATGGGCAAACACCAACCTGCCACCACAAGACATGTTTCTGTACCTCCGGGGTGGGAGCCTTTGTTTCCTGAGCTAAAAAAACAAAGCCTTTCCTGGGCGGAGGTGTTCACACCTCCCCCAGGTCAGGAAGAGCCATCTTTGGCAGGGGAGTTACAAAGGCCTTGCTGCCTTTGTAACGCGACCCCAGCCTCTCCTGTTATCAGGAGCAGGCCCCCTTCTCGTCTCCCTTCCTTTTCGGCAGGAAGAAAGGTGGGAAAAATTAGAGCAGCCTAGAAGGTGTGCCTACCTCTGCCAACCCCACCCATTAGGTGGGGGAGGTGAGGTGAAGCCCACTCTTCAATGCCTGCCATCTTGCAGATGGCAGGCACTCTCCAATCAGGTTTAGGGATTGTGCCCACTCCCCCACGTGGAGTGATCACACCAAGCGTGTAGTTACCCTAAGGTCAGTAGCTCATTGGTTACTGGCCTCGAGACCTCTTAAACGCCCCCTATATACAGTCCTGAACCAAGAAGGCAGATTCCCACAGCCTACAAAGAAGGAGGAAAGAAAACACCCAGCAGAGGAGAATGCAGAGACGAAGTGAATTGGCCCCAGCCCTACCAGCAAGTCTGCAGTTTCCAGAGATCCTGCGCTAAAAGTCGCCTAGTCCTGCAGTCAGCGACCTCCAGAACCCCTGGGAGCACTGACTGCCTTCAACAAAGACCGGATCTCCTGTGAATAGCAGCTTGGTTCAAAAGAAACTCCCAAGACAGACTCTGAGCCTGCTGAGGACGAAGAAAACTGATGCCTGGAATCACCACTGTACACAACGCCTACAGCTCCTCCAGGACTCCCCAGCGTCGCCTGCAGCCTCTGCACAGAGACCCCCTAACCGCGAGTGGCCCGGTAAGGTGAAATCTGACCTCACAAGACACCCCTGCCTCCAGCCGTCCTGTGCCCTGGAGAACAGAACCTGAGGTGCACTACGTCCCCGAGCCCTCCAACTTACCTGCCCAACTGTTGGTCCTTTCTGGAAGACTTCCTGGGCCGAGCCGGCAGCTAAAAACAAAAACCGGCAACTCTCATTGAAAATAACAGGGCACCCAACGTCAAAACAGCATCCGGCCACCCCTGTACTGCTGAGGGCGCACCTTGTGTGCTAAATCGGATCCTCCTTTGCCCTGAGCCTAACACCAGGAGCTTCGCTCCCACAGCCTTGAGGCCTGCTCGTGAGAAGCCACCAACCGGAGACCCCCATACCCCATTGGATAACAATAGGCCTCAGCCCTCTGCACCCGGCCGCCTTAGTGCCACTGAGGATGCTTTGAGAGTGCATCCTCGACCTTGGGGGAACCCTAGTTCTAACAACAGAATATCAACTCCAAAACCTAAATACTTACCGATAAACTGATTACAATGTTTCCTCCCATTGGACTGTATTGAATGCTTTTCTGTGAAAAATCTTCTGTGTGGAGTTGGTTTGTATGAAGGAACCCAGAGCTAATACCTAACCTGCCTATTGCAATGGTTTTTCATTGTGTACCATGTAAATAGCAATTAATTTGCTAAAATATAAAGAGTGAAAAATAGGTATCAAGGACACCTATGTATTTCTGAAATGGGGACAAAATATAGAGTTTAGAAGCAGTAGTTATTTGTACATCTCTGAAAGTGTGGGTACCCATACTGGCATGTGAATGATAGGACATTTTTTAAAGTGACTTATTTTTTACACACTGTCATACATTTGGAAGGCAGAAATGCATAGAAAGTTGATAGGTAATAACAGTTGCTCTACAAATCTGTGTTCCCATAAGACTCCCGATAAAAACGGTACCTCACGTGTGTGGGTAGGCCTAGTGCTAGCGACTGGAAACGGGCCAAAAGCAACGTGGACACACCACATTTTTACAGTGAAAACTGACCCTTTTTTTGGCAAAATGCCTGGCTGTAGATTTTTAACCCTAGCTCTGCTGGCACATAGGGAAACCTAGCAAACCTATACATTTTTGAAAACTATACACCCAGGAGAATCCAGGAAGGGGTGACTTGTGTGCCTCTCACCAGGTTGTTACCCAGAATCCCTTGCGAACCTCAAACTGTGTCAAAAGAACACATTTTCATTACATTTTTGTGATGGAAAGTTCTGGAATCTGTCTGGATTCACACAGTTCCACCCAACCCGCATTCCCCAAAGACGCCTGATAAAAATGGTACCTCACTTGTGTGGGTAGGCCTAGTGCCCACGACAAGAAACGGGCCAAAACCCAACGTGGCTACACCACATTTTTACAGTGAAAACGGACCCTTTTTTTGCAAATGTCCTCGCTGTCGATTTTGAACCCTAGCTCTGCGGGCATCTAGGGAAAACTAGCAAAACTATACATTTTTGAAAAACAGACACCCAAGGGAATCCAGGATGGGGTGACTTGTGTGGCTCCCACCAGGTTCTGTTACCCAGATTCTCTTCACAAACCTCAAACTTTAAAAAAAAAAAAAGAAATTTCACATTTCTGTGATGGGAAGTCCTGAAATCTGCGTGGATCCACAAAATTCCAGCCACCCTGCATTCTCCAAAGTCTCCTGATAAAAATGGTGCCTCACTTATGTGAGTAGGCCTAGTGCCCATGACAGGAAACCGCTGTGAGAAAGTGCCATCTTTCTTGCATTGGTATGCCCCCACTTTTTGCTGAACTGCTGATGTGCTTTGACTGAGTGTGCCCAGGGCTCCTGCCAACCAGGTACCCAGGGCCTGGGTCCCTTCCCTAAAACTGTGTTGAACCTAAAACCCAATTGGCATCTCTGGCCACCTGTCAGTCCCTAGTAAATGGTACCCTAGGTACCCAGGGCATGGTGACCAGAGAAGACCCCTAAGGGCTGCAGCACTTATTGTGCCACCCTTAGGGGCCCTGCACCCTTACGCCCACACCCTGCCTTTGCAGGCTGAGTGTCTAAGTACAGAACTAAACAAAGAGTCGACATGGCACACATCCTGTATGCCATCCCCACAAGACCCACTGCCATGGCATACCCCAGTCACTCCTCTAGCTGGGTGCCCTATGCCAGTGGTGTGGGCACAGGTGCATGAGCCCTGTGCCCCTACAGTACCCAGGGCCATTCCTGGGCACTGTAAGTGCAGTGCTGCCATTAAGAGTATATGGTGCTGGGAAGTCGACATTACGAACTCCACAGCACCATGATGGCCCCACTGAAGACTGAGAAGTTTGGTACAAAACTTCTCAGCACATTAAACCCGCACTGATGCCATTGTGAGATGTAATGTAAAATGCACCAGAGGGCATCTTAGAGATGCCCCCTGAAACCTAACCTACAATCCACGTCTGGACTGAGAGGCTACCTAGGCTGCCCCACAGCAGACATGTTGCTGGACCCCTGGGTGGAGAGCCCCCCGCTCTCCTGGCCTGCAACAATGCGCATTCTGGGCGAGGTGCTAGGTCTCCGCCCCCAGGATGGACAGGGGGAAGCTTTAAAGGCCTGCCACCTCTGTGAGCTTCTCCAGACCATTTGCTGTACCCAGCAACTGGCCCCCACCGGTTTTGACCCCCACTCTGGAGGGAAGACCGGCGGGAAACCCTACGTCAGGAAGGGGGGTGTGCCAGCCTGTGCCAACCCCACCCCTCAGGTGGGATAGGCGAGGTGAAGCACGACCCGGGCTCCGGTTATCATGAAGATGGGGAGCCCTGCCCAATCACAGCTAGGCTCCTGCCCCCCTCCCACAGGAGAGGAGCAGACTAGGGGGTGTACCCACCCCAGGACAGGGACCTATTGGTCCCTGCCCTTGACCTACCTGTAACACCCCTAAATTCAGTATTTAGGAGCTCCCTGAACCTTCCTTCCTCAGATCCCGATAAGAAAAGAAGAAAGAAGATCAAGCAGAAGAAGACCCACCGTGCAGCTGTTAACAGGACGACACCCACTGACTTGGCCCCAGCCCTACCGGCCTGTTGATCCTGGAACCTGCTCCTGCTTAATCACAGGGACTCCTGCGGACAGCAACCTTGGGACCCCCAGAGGACCTGCCTGCCTTGACCCTCTTGAAGACTGGGACTCCCATAAGCAGAGGCTCTGCTTCAACAACCATACCCCTGGTGCCAGCCAAGAAGCACCAGACCAACCCACTCTGCACCCTCCGAGCCCGGCCAGTGTCCTGGTGATCCAGGACCACAAGGACATCCCCCCGGCGACTGGGACCCGAGGTCCAGTGCCCAAAGACCCTCCTCGACGAACCAGACGACGCCTGCAGCCTCAGAACCAGGAACCCTCGAACTGCGACCAGCCGAGGGTAAAATTTCCCGACGCCCAAAGACACCCCTGCACCCGGCGCCCTGCAGCCCCCTGTGCCTTCCTTTGGGGTACCTACCTCTTCTCCAAGATCCAAGGTTACCTCTCGAAGTGGTGATCGCACCTAAAGAATCACCGTCCCTGAGTCTGCAGCCTTTGTTCCCTTTTTACCTTTCTCTTTGAATAACATTGAGCACTCGACGCCTCAAAAGTACCCTGCACCTAGCCGCCCGAGTGCCCCTGGCTGTGCACCCTGTGTCCTAACCTACTTCCCCATTTGCCCTGAGCAAGTGACCAGGAGCCCAGCTCCCACAGCCGTGTGGCCTGCTAGCCAGCAGCCACCAACCGAAGGCCCCCTGCCTCTCATTGGATAGCATTGGGCCTAACTACCTCTGCACCTGGCTGCCCTTGTGCCGCTATGGGTGTACCCATTGTACCTACCTGACCCTGGGGGACCCCTGAGTCTATGCCCAGAACCTTAACTTCACTGGTTGAGTACTCACCTGAAAACCAATAACTCACTTACCTGCCGTAGGATAACATTGACTGGTTTGACTCGAAAAATCTTTTAAGTGTCTACTTTTGAAAACTTGAAATATTCCTTAAAAATCATACCTACTACTGAAACGTAATACTTACCTGTCTTAAGTAGTGATCCCAGTGCTGGACCTAGGGGCCCAGTACTGGGTTACAAAAGTAATGAGAACGTACTTACCTATAACCTGAATTTTCTCCCATTGGATAACATTGCTAGATTTTCACTGAAAAGTTTCGAAATACCTTTATATTCTTTAAAAATCATTGCAATAACTAAAACGTTTTTACTAAACTGTTTTCAGCTTAGACCCCAGGACTGAATGCAGGATCCAGTCCTGGAATTACAAAAGTAATCTATAAAGTAATCAGCTGTATTTATGTAGAAAAACCCATTGAGCTCAATGTTAGATTGTGTTTAGAATTGTGTTGCCTACTGCAACCCCTTTACCTATTGTGTCTGCAAAGTACTTACCTGAGATCACTCAGAATTGAGAAAAGTATATTTTGATACCTGTTGGTTCTAAAAATAAGACAACTATATCTTTTGACATAAAAGCCATTGGCCTGGAGTTCAGTCTTTGAGTGTGTGAAACCTTTTGCGGACTGAGTGTGTACAACAGATGCTTTACACTGTCCTCTGGTACTGCCTTACTGCTCGACCAAGCTACCACTTTTGAGAGTAAGGTCAGCCCTGACTTTAACCTCTGTTATACCTCTGGGGTTGGTGGCCTCTATACACCCTGTACCTTACTTTGGTCCAGTACAAATAGAGCCACTTTCTCACAACATCTCACAATGCAACATGGACACATCACATTTTTCCAGTGAAAACAGACCTTTTTCTTGCAAAGTGTCTAGCTGTGGTTTGGAACCCTAGCACTACTGGCACCTAAGGAAACCTAGCACACCTATACATTTTTGAAGACTAGACACCCAGGGGAATCCAGCATGGGTTGACTTGTGTGGCTTTCACTAGGTTCTGGTACCCAGAATGTCTTGCAAACCTCGTACTTTGTCAAAAAAACACATTTTCCTCACATTTCTGTGATGGAAAGTTCTTGAATCTGTGTGGATCCACAGAATTCCACCCAACCAGTGTTCTCCAGAGTCTCGAAATAAAAATGGTACCTCACTCGTGTGGGTGGGCCAAGTATCTGCGACAGGCAAGAGCCCAAAACGTATTGTGGAGACATCAAAATTACCTATCACAAAACAATTTAGTTTTGCAAGGGGGCCGGCACTTGGGTTTTTGGCCCTGGGCTCTGTGGCCATCGAGGAAAACCTACCAAACTCATTTCTGAAAATTAGACACCCTGGGGAACTAAAAAGTAAAATTTTCCTCTAATATCTGTGTGTGAAAGTTGCGAGATCCCCACACGGCACACATTTCCTACCACTCAGCTTTCCCCTTAGTCTCTCGATAGAAATGATAACATATATGTGTGGGTGGGCCAAGTGCCTATGACACGGAAAGGCCAAAAACATGTAGAGATTGAGGGGGGCCCAAAGCGGTTCCAAAAGTGCAGTGTGTTTATACTTTTTTAGGCTTACGCTACTTTGGGCACCCACACAAGTGAGGTTTCAATTTTTTCAGGGGACCAAGGGGAATTCTGGGTAGTAGGAAATTTGTGCCTGCGCAGTGATCCTACAATTTACCGACACAGAAATGAGTGGAACATTTCTGTGACTAGTAAATTTGAGGTTTGCAGGTAATTCTGGGTAACAAAACGCTGGGGGATCAATGCAAGCTCCACCGCCAGCCAAGAGTCAGTACATGCATACCGCCATCCACGCACACCACCTGCCAAGCGACATCCACGCACGCCGCCAGCCAAGCACCATCCTCGCATACCGCCAGCCAAGCAGTGCCGGACTGGGAAAAGCAACCAGCCATGGCAGTTTGCTGCTCGGCCGGCCCTCGGAGGGGGGGTTGCATGCTTGCAAAAAGCACTGCTCCCGCTTTTGTTACTGCAGCCTGATATTGCAGCACTGTTGCAAAACTGGCCCCCAGTGACAAAACCGTCCCCCACGGGTAGAAAACCGGCCCACCGGGGAAACGTCCGGTGCCTACTATGGCCAGTCCGGACCTGCAGCCAAGCACCATTCATGCACACAGCCACCCAAGCACCAGTGCATGTACACTGCCAGCCATGCGCCATTCCACGCACAACAACAGGCAAGCGCCAATCTACACACACCGTCATCTAGCGCGAGTCTACCCACACCATTATCCAAGTGCAGGTCCCCAAACATTGTCAGCCAAAGGTCGGTACACGCAGACCGTCAGCCAAACTCCAGTTTACACACAAGCAAACTCTTCCTGGTCTCTAGTGGTTTTCTGCCCCTGCTTTGGTGCAGATGAGAATACAAATATCACAGCCACAATGTGTGCCTAAAAAAAAAAAGGTAGAGACCGTTGCCTATGGGGCTTCTCACTGGCATGCCCATAAACATATCCCTGGTGTCTAGTGGGCTTTCTAACCCCGCAGGGGCAGATAAGAGACTATTGCCCCGATCTGCCTTCCGGGGGGGGCAGAAATCATTTTTTGGCAGTGGGGGCATGCCCATTTTTTGCAGCCCCCACCCTTGCGCATTAAAAAATAAGCAACAACATCTCTTTTGCCTAGTGGGTTTTCTGTACCACATGCGGCGGAGGTGGAAGATGACTGGGAGGGGTCCGAGGACCCTCTTGCTCGTCAGTGTGACTCTGAGCAGGACTGGGCGTACGAATTAGAGGACGCCGGCGACCTTGACGTCTCAGCTGACCCGGGGTTTGCCTCTCCCCCGCCTATCATGGAGGAGGGCGCTTCTTACACGATGATGCTTATTCGGGCAGTTGAGGTCCTCAACCTTGCTCTCACCACGGTGGCCCTAAAAACTAATCTCCTCACTGAAGTGTGCTCCAGGCGGCGTCCACTTCGTTGGAGTCCCTGCTGCCATTTAATGACGCCCTCACTGACGTCTTGTTGGGTACTTGGTCACGGCCGGCCACAGGGGCCCCTGTGGATAAGAACATCGCCAGGCATCATCGCCCGGCGCCAATTGACCCTGCTTTTCTGACCACTCACCTTACGCCCGAGAGCCTGGTCATACAATCTTTGACGTCCCAGAGTGCCTTTCCCACGGCTCCGCCGGATAAGGACTCTAAGAAGCTGTAGCAGTTTGGCAAGCAGTTGTTCTCTTCGGCCAGCTTAGGGCTGCGGTTGATAAACACTGCATGCCTCTTGTGCCGCTATTCCCACGCGGTGTGGGATACCATTGCACAGGTGTTGCCTCAGTGTCCTGAAGAGATCTAAGCTGTGATGTCCCAGGCTGTTGCCGAGGGTAAGGATGCTGTTAAGTTTGCCATTCGGTGTGAGCTGGACACCGCGGACTCTTTATGGAGAGCAATCTCCACAACAGTGGCCCTGCATCACCATGCCTGGCTCCAGTCCACTGGGTTTTCGGGGATGTCCAGATTTCCCTCATGGACATGCATTTTGATGGTACTCGCCTGTTTGGCGATAAGGCAGACAGTGCGCTAGAGCGTTTCAAAGACTCTCTGGCTACAGCCAAGTCCTTGGGTCTCTCCTCCACACGCCTGCCCGTGTCTACCTTTCGTTCCTTTTGTGACAACGGAAGGGGCGCCCCTCCACATTCATTCAGCCAGAAGCCTGCGCAGAACCGACCTCTTCGTGGGCGTGGAGGCCGCCGTGCGACACAGGGGTCCAGCGTGCGTGTAAGTCCTGCTCCGCTCCCGTAGCATCTGCCTCATAGCATTCCTAGTCTGAGCTTTGGGGTGCACCCCACACCGGTCGGCGGCAGGATTAAACATCACCTCCCCCACTGGTGTTCTGTCACTTCGGACAGGCGAGTGCTGCAAATTGTCCGAAGGGGTTACTCCCTCCCCTTCGAGTCTACCCCCCCAGCCATGCCACCTCAGTTCCACCGCATGTCGGGGGATCACTCTGCGCTTCTCCAGCAGGAAGTTACGGCCCTCCTGGCCAAGGGGGCCATCGAGCTCGAGTGGTTGTTATTCCCACTACTTTCTGGTCCCCAAGAAGGACAAAGGGGGCCTGCGCCCCATTTTGGACCTCAGGAACGTCAATCGCCACCTCCAGAAGGAGAAGTTCAAGATGTTGACTCTGGTTCAGGTCTTGGCTGCCATCGACCCTGGAGACTGGATGGTAGCGTTTGACTTGCAGGGCGCATATTTTCACATCCCCTTCCTGCCAGCCCACCGGCTGTTCATGGTAGGCCAAGAGCATATTCAGTTTGCCGTGCTCCCCTTCGGCATTACAAGTGCCGCTCGGGTGTACACGAAAGTGACGGCGGTAGTCGCAGCTCACCTGCGCAGGTCAGGGGTGTCATTCTTCCCCTACCTCGATGACTGGTTGTTGAAGGCGGGCTCACCCCAAGCAGTCGTCTGAAACCACCTTCAGACTATGGCCGACCTCCTGCATCTGCTGGGGTTCTTCATCTATGTGCCGAAGTCGCACCTGAGCCCCTCTCAGAAGCTCCCCTTCATCGGAGCGGTTCTGGATTTGGCGCGGTTTCCACACGGTTTCGGGTTTATCCTCCTGAGCAGTGAGTCTGGGATATTCAGGCTATGATTCCGATCATTCAGCTTCTGTCCCGGGTTACAGTCAGGATGACCCTCCGGCTCTTGGGCCTGATGGCCTCCTGCATCCTGCTAGTGCAACATGCACGGTGGCATATGCAGGCTCTGCAGTGGGACCTGAAGTTTCAGTGAGTACAGCATCAGGGCAACCTGTCCGATCACGTCCAGATCTCAGAGGGCACTGCACGCCAATTGCAGTGGTGGCTCACGAATCGCAATTGGGTCAATGGCATATCCCTCTCCCTACCCCAACCGGAGCACACATTGGTGACGGATGCGTCCCTCCTAGGATGGGGTACACTTGGGAGAGGCGAAGATCGGAGCCCTCTGGTTTCCGGCGGAGTCCCAGCTCCATATCAACCTGTTGGAACTTCGGGCGATCCGACTTCCACTGAAGGCATTCCTTCTCTCTCTCTGGGGAAGTGTAGTTCAGGTGTTCACGGACAACACTACCGCCATGTGGTATTGCAACAATCAGGGCTGGGTGGGGTTGTGGAACCTCTTTCAGGAGGCTCTGCGCCTCTGGACATGGCTGGACCACCAAGGCATTACCTTGGTGGTGCAATACCTGGCAGGTTCTCTGAATGCCAGTGCGGACGAACTCAGCCGCCGGTGTTTGATGGATCACAAATGGTGTCTGAACTTGGACGTGGTACAAGGTCTCTGTCATCAGTTCTGCGTGTTGTAATTTCCAAGGCGGCACTCGCTCGGCGACGCTTTTCATCGCGAGTGGAGTTGCGATCTGTTGTACGCCTTTCTGCCTATAGCACTTCTGCCCAGAGTGGAGTGGTGTGGCTCACTGGTTACTCCGTGCCTACTCTAACTAGGGATCACACTCGGCAACTCTGGGCATTAGCTTGCCTCATCTCCATAACGGCCCCCCACATACGCCGGGGATGCCTGGTTTCACCTTGGAGATACCCAGTAGGGACCTCTCACAGGGAAAGCCAGGACAGGTTCCCCAGCGGTCTACAGCGCAGAGATACTCCTTCGGGAGTCGATTCTAGCGCTTTAGAAACCCACAATCAATCAATCAATCAATTCTGGTGGCTCCGGATTGGGCACGAAGATACTGGTATCCCGAGCTACTCAACATGGCGATCGATCCCCCCGTTCCGACTGCCTCTTCGCAAGGATCTTCTGTCGCAGCAGCAGGGGACGGTCCTCCACCCGAACCTGTCCAGCTTCCACCTCTATGCGTGGAGATTGAGCGGCGACAGTTGACAGCTTTCGATCTTCCTCCCGAAGTCTGTGATGTCATTCTGCCAGCCAGGCGTCCCTCCACTAAAACGGTATACGCCTGCAGGTGGAACAGGTTTGTGGCATGGTACACAGCGAAGTCTGTGGATCCCCTTTCTGCCCCACTTTCTGAAGTCTTTCTGTTCCTTCTTTCTTTGGCCTAGCAGGTCTCTTTTCTGGGCACTATCAAAGGTTATCTTCCGGCCATCTCCGCCTTTCTGCGGCTACCAGATCAGCTTTCTCTTTTTAAGTCCCTGGTTGTTAACCGTTTTCTGAAAGGCATTACGCACACATTTCCTCCTGTGCCGTTCATCATGTCTCAATGTAAATTAAACCTTGTCTTGTCATATCTGATGTGCGCTCCCTTTGGGCCCCGTCATAACTGCCCTTTGCGTCTTCTTACTCTCAAAACGGCTTTGCTGGTAGCCATCACCTCTGCTAGAAGAGTGAGTGAGCTCCAGGCTCTTTCTTCTAAACCTCCTTTCCTTCCTGTTCAACCGGACAAGGTGATTTTAATGACCCGTCCTTCTTTCTTGCCAAAGGTTGTCATGCCCTTCCGCATCGGGCAGACCATCACCTTGCCCACCTTCTTTCTGCCTCCGCATCCTTTAAAAGAGGAAGAGAGGCTCCACCGTCTGGACCCAAAACATACGCTCTCATTCTATCTGAAGCGCACACAAAAGTTCCGGGTAGTTGACTAGCTTTTTGTTGGCTACGTGGGTGCCAAAAAAGGTAGGGCCGTGCACAAACGGATCATCTCTCGGTGGGTCGTTGTCTACCTGTTACTCGTTGGCTAAGAAGGAGCCTCCTGTGGGGCTGCGTGCCCACTCTACCAGGGCAACAGCATCCACTGCTGCCTTTGGACGCGGCGTTCCCTTACAGGACATTTGTCAGGCAGCTACGCGGGCCTCGCTGCACACGTTTACCAAGCATTACTGCCTTGATAGTCTAGTCCGGAGAGATGGCTACTTTGGCCATTCTGTTCTCCATGACTTTCTGGTGTGATCTTGGTTCGCAGACCCACCACCGTGGTTGGTATTGCTGGGGTATCTATTCTTAGGTAAGGAATCTATCACTAACATATCTCTTTCAGATGCACAAGTTACTACTTGTGAAACGATATATCTGTAAGAGACATTAGTTAGTGATAGATTCCTTACCGCTCCACCCATCCTCCCTGTTCTGTGAACTGATTTCTAGGGTTAAGGACATTCCTTTCAGGGCCCTAGTTTCTTGGCACCAGTGGTCAGTTTCTTGCATGTCTCTGCGTTCCTGGCGCGGAAAGTAGTGTGCAGAACTGACGTCAGTGCGCATGGTTGGCCCCTAATTAGTCTCCGTGACGTCATCTTGGCGCTTACGACGCCAGCAACGGACTCGGAGCCGCACAACGCCACCTACTGACGCGCAGAGGTACTGCTAGTGAAAACTTTCCGTATCAAGTCTGACACCTGGGGATATTCTAAGGTAAGGAATCTATCACTGACTAATCAGACCCTCCAGCATTTCACGATTTCGCGATACGCAAAATAATCGCGAAATCAGCTGAAGAGCGCAATGGCCGCGATATTGAACATGTTGGCCGCGAAAATGGACTCCAGCAGGCAGCAAAAAAGATGGTGACATCTTATTGGCTGTACACGCACACGTCACTACGTGGCTCTGTACAGCCGTAATTGCCACCTGTTTACTCCTGTTACACGCCTGTACTGCATTAAGGGATTCATGTCCATGTGCTTTGGAAGATGAGGCGAGTCTCCGAGAATTTCGGGAAAGCCGGGCAGTGTTTGAATTTCAGCTTGAGAAAGTGCTCTTTCAATATGTATAAATAAAGCTGCATTACGGAATTATTACGAAGAGCGCAGGGCTCGGTACATGTAGAATTACAACCCTTCCTCCCCCACGAAGCTGAGTACTTGAAAGTTCTGCGGAGGAGCGGGGGCTTCTCCTACCCACCCGCCACCCAGCTCCCTGCGACACTTTGCTCTCCCCTCATCCTAGCTTGCTGAAGGAAAACCGTGACCTCAGCAAGCGGTTCTTGCCTTCTCTTAACTTTCCTTCACTCGTTCCCACGTTAAATGGATAAAAAATAGGAAAGGAACATTTTGTTGGGAAGGTCATCTTTCTCGGGCATTTTCTTCTGTTCCGACAGCAGCCTCAGGAAGGAAGGGGGCGGGGGAGAGGGGAGGATTGGGGAGGATTGTTGGTCAGTGGTCCGTGGAGCCCTATGACCTCCCCCATCCAAGCTTGCCGAAGGAAAACCGTGACTTCTGCAAGCGGTTCTTACCTCTTCATTCGTTGCCTTTTGAAATGGATCCAAAAAAGAAAGAAACATTTTTTTGGAAATGTTGTCTTTCTCTGGCATTTTCTGTTCGAGCTGCAGACTCGGGACGGCAGGGGTAAATAAATAAAAGATACAATACAACACATGGAAAATAACTGCATGCAACTAGACATAGTGTTTGCAAAGTGACCAGAATGTTTTCTGTCACATGCAAAGACATTAGCGACACTTTACAGAATGGGCTAGTTAATAGCGCTGTCGTTTTAAACTCTTTCCTGTAACAGCATTGTAGGAAGAGAGGGTGAGGAGATGATGTCTCCATGGCCAGGGGTGTCTCCAACATCTCCATGGTCCGGGGTGTCTGACGTCTTCATGGTCAGTGGGGTCTCTGACGTCTCCATGGTCAGGAGCGTCTCTGGGGTCTATTGTGCTTGACTGAGCCTATGCTCCTCGAATGTTACCACAAAGGAGAATATAGCCTAATAACTCAAATAAAGTATAATGCCTATTGCATAGTTAAATATTCTGCTAAATCAGTTTGCGTAGATTTAAGGCTGAAAAGGAATGATTAAGAGTAAAATAAAGTGCCGCAATAATGCTGCTAAATTTCCATTTTTGTGCCGCTAAATTTGCAAATCCTGGGGGGTTTGACTAATGTCTCTTACAGATTATCGTTACACAAGTAGTAACTTGTGCTTCAGGGCCCTAGTTTAATGGCACCAGTGGTCAGTTTCTTGCATTGCTCTGTGTTCCTGGTGCGGAAAGTCTTGTACAGAACTGACGTCAGTGCGTGTGGGCGCGTTTAAGTAGCTCAGACGACGTCATCCCGGCGCCAACGATGCACGGGGAGCCGCACGACGCCGCCTACCGACGCGCAGGGGTACTGCTGCCGAAAAAAAAAATTGTATCCAGTCTGACGCATGGGGGTAATTCTAAGGTAAGGAATCTACCACTACTAATGTTTCTTACAGATATATCGTTACGGAAAGGTAAGTAACTTCTGCATCAGGTACACTTGTCTGTTAATGAAAGGCAGCAATCAAACGCAGTTATGGGGATATATTTATTTAAGCTTAAGCCTGAAAGATACAAAGCATTTCATCTTCCAAGTATACGCTGCCAGACACAGCTAGTCCAATCTACTTATACCATTTGAACATCACTGACTTATATTGAAATGGCTGAGTCAGACATGCATGCACATAATAGACTGTGCAAGTGAAGCTGAAGTAAAATATTGACAGGAATCTTATCAAAGCATGAATACATTCTCCTAGTGCTGAGTACAGGTGTGGTTTCAACACCTGCTGTTTGTTCTTTCTTATCTACCTTATACTTCAGTTCTTGAAAACAAGGAGAAACTAACTAAAATAAACAATTCATGATCTTTTACCCTCTTTGGCCTAACTGCAAAAGTCACTGTTTGTACAGCTGCAGGGTTCATGAAATCACGATGTAGATGACAACATGAAGGACAGTTGTTCGCTATCTCATTTATGCTCCCACAAGTAGTTCTTCTAAGTGATGCTGGCAGGGCTAGTGCATAGCTGAGGGGAGGTGCATCGTGGCCAATAGTACGTCAGTGATTACCAGTGTGAGAACAGACTTTGAGACTATAGATTGAGGAATCCATCACATGCCTCTGCTGTGAGGGACTGACTTCTGTGCCCCGTTGAGTGTGGCCTGGTTAAAGTTGATAAGCAGCACAATGTGATCTGGAGGCAATAGTGAGAGGAGGACTTTGTCCTGAGTTATGCCCTTGTAAAGTGATCTCAAACAAAGATGAACATTCCATGGTTAAGCTTCCCTCCAGGTTATCCCGTGTTTTAACTTTCATGGAAATTGTGTTGATCTATATTTTCATATGGTAAGGGCAAAACACAATGGCTTTTTTATTCCTATTTCCTATCTCTGAGTGAGCTTGGTCTCCAGGTGACAATAAATCCCACCTTGGCAGGGACAAATAGGACGCTTTCCATCCAAGAGTCCTTTACAGCCCTTCCCAGTTCTATTCACTTTTTCCCCATCCTCCAGATGACATGACCTTGACAAGGAGATGGATAGACCTGACCGTTTGGGGCTATATGGGCCTCTGCTGATTGGTGGATTTCCATCCTTGACCTATAGAAGACACATTGCCTTTGTAAGGGTGGTCATTCTCATCTGCTTGCCATCAGCAAGTGTGGAGAGGCTGTGCTTTATAAAACAGAATATGCCAGTGGAATAAATCATGAAGAACGTGCAACTGAAGGTGTTCCCCTGTTCGAATGTGACCTGAGCCCATTTTGCTTTAGAAGACTCTAATAATATTTGACTGGTTATGGTGTCTAAATTAGTGGACAATGGACAGTTGTGGGAAGAAATACTGAAAATAAAGCTCTCCCATCTTTTTCTTTCTCTCAATCCATTGACTAGAAAGATGTGAGAACTGTTCAGTATTGTTTTCTCTAGAAAACACTATTGTAGTTTAGCTTTATTTTTATTATTCATATTTTCTGTTATTTGGACTCACAGCTAACCTGATGGGGAAACTTTCCGTGGTCCTATCTTGCTTTTATTGTTCTTGTTTTCAAAGCTAACTTGAATGGATGATTGAAATAAGTGTGGTCTTATTTTTGTTTAAAATGTTGTTTCATATAGAATTTATTAGCGGATAAACTGCCAGTTTTATACCTATGTCTTTCATTGTTCATGTCCATCTGAAAGAAACACTTTAGTTAGAGTCCTTACCTTAGAATAACCCCCAGGTGTCAGACTGGATCCGGAAAATTTTGCGTAGCAGTACCCTTGCGCGTCGGTAGGCGTCGTCTGCAGCTCCGCATCTGTCGTCCGCGTCGTTGGCGCTGGGATGACGTCGTTGGAGTACTTAGACGCCGTCCTCGCACGCTGACGTCAGTTCTTCTTTTTTCTGCGCCAACTAAGCGCAGGTCCGGAGAAAGCAGTACTTTAGTCATTTTTTGACTAAAACTTTTTGATCTTTTTGATCTCTTCTCGAGTCTTCACGACTCTCTGTGCCGGTAGTGAATGCCCGGGTTCAAGCCCTGTACCGTCTGATGTCATTTACCGATCCCCATCGCCGGTGCCTGTATTGCCTTGGGGCCGACAACGACGACCGGTCGTGCCCCGACTGCCGGGCCTTGACGTCGAAGGCTAGACGGGAGTGGTCCCGCAAGCGCCTCGAGCTCCGGCAGTCGGCCCCGCGCCGCACAAGGTCCTGGTCCAGGAGGGGGTCGAGGGACCGGTCGCGGGGCCACAGTCATCGAAGCTCGACGAGTCAACACCATTCGTCGGGCTCCACGTCCTCAGGTAAGAGGCACAAGAAGTCGAAGAGACACCATCGCTCTTCTGACTCCCCCCGACGCTCGCGCAACACCACCTCACTGGCTCCGCTGGAGCCGCAGGCGCCGCAGCCAGCTCCATACCCGCCAGTCCCTGGGCTGAACGCGACGCCGGAGGAGATCGAGGCCTTCCTCCTGGCCATGAGGTCCCTCTCTCCTCCGTCGGGTCCCGCGGGGCCTCCGGGCCCCGCGGCCCCGACTGGGAGTCCAAGCGGGCCAGGTGCTTCGGACCCGACGCCACAGGCTCCCGCTGGATCCGGTTTCCGGATCCGGGTCGCCGCTGGTCGAACTCACGACCCCGCCGGCGTCGACCCCCAGGGTGTCGCCCCCGGCGCCGTCCCCGCACAACGCCGTCCCTGATCCATCTCTCGGTCCGGGTCCGGCGTCGGACCGGCGTCGACCGATGCCGCATTCGACGCCGGCTGAAGAGCCTTTCCTATTTGATCCGGCTCCATCCTTTGACCCTGAGTTTCAGGAGATGGAGGAGGAAGGGGATTGGGAGGGGTCTGAGAACCCTCTGACACGTGAGTGTCAGTCCTTCCAGGACTGGACAGAGGAGCTAGGGGAGGCCAGTGGTCTTGATACCGCCCCTGACACAGACTTTGTCTCCCCTCCTACCGTGGCTACGGAGGAGGGGGCTGCTTATAGTGTGGTGCTGACGCGGGCAGCCAAGTCCTTGGCGCTTACGCTCCCCGTCGCTACTGTGAGGTCTAATATCCTCACTGAGGTCCTTAAACCGCAGACTGGCGCTCTGGAGCCTTTACTGCCGTTTAATGAGGCTCTCATGGACGTCCTGGTGGGCACCTGGTCCAGGCCCGCTACAGGCCCCCCTGTAGATATGAACGTCGCCAGGCGCCACCGCCCAGCTCCGGGTGACCCTAGCTTCCTGACCACCCATCCCACCCCCGAGAGCCTGGTTATCCATGCCTCTATTTCCCAATCCGCATTCCCGACTGCACCCCCAGATCGGGAATCCAAAAGGTATGAACAGTTTGGTAAGAAACTGTTTTCATCCCTCAGCTGTGGGTTGCGGTCGGTAAACACCGCTTGCTTTTTGGGCCCTTATACCCACTCTCTGTGGGATACGGTTGCGGCCGTGCTGCCAGAGTGTCCAGAGGGGACCCGGGCAAAACTCGCCCAAACCCTCGCGGAGGGACAAGACGTAGCTCGGTATTCTATACGATGTGGGCTGGATACCACGGACTCGCTGGGCAGGGCGATGTCAAAGACGGTGGCGGTTCGCCGCCACGCCTGGCTGAGGTCCGCCAACTTTTTGGCCGATGTCCAGAACACCCTCATGGACATGCCATGCCGTTTGATGGGACAGAGAAAACTGTACATTAATTTCATTGATTTGGAGAAAGCCTTTGACAGTCTCTGGCGTACACTGTGACCCTATGCCGTACTGCAGCAGATAGTTCTCATCTAGAGCTTCTATGATAATTTTACATGCAAGGTGGGAGATAGTGAGTACAGCTTTGAAGTCATGATCTATGTGAGACAGGGATGTGTGATGTCAGCATAGCATAGCTCTTAATCCTAATCATCAACTGGGGGATGCTAAGCACAACAGAAGACTAAGCGAGAGGCATCATATGGACCTTATTCTCTACACTGGAGTACCTTGACTGTGCAGGTGACCTAGCCTTGCTCTCTCACACTCACCAGCATATGCAGGAAAAGACGTCTCACCTCAACATCTATGCACAGCACGTGGGCCTGAAGACTAACTCAAAAGAAATCAGAAGTCATGCCACTCAACATACCAAACCCTTCACCAGTCAAGGTGGATGGAGAGGACCGAGCCATGACTGAAGAGTTCACCTACCTAGGCATTACTACCTAGGCATTACTATCAGACATGATGGAGGGGCAGGCCGTGACACCAAATGCAGACAGAACAAAGCCAGGAATGCCTTCATGACGCTGAACAATATGTGATGGTGAACCATCTCCAACAAGGGACTGCTCGGCAGATGCAGGCAAGAGAGAATGGACACCATCATTATGAGAAAAGGATGGCGATGGATAGGACACACCATCAATAGAGAATAAGATTCCATGACATGAACAGCTCTCCACTGCACCTCAGAAGGCAAAATTAAGAAAGGCGTGCCAAAGAACAGCCGGAAGCTAATAGTGGAAACAAAATGAAGATCCTGTACCACAGCTGGGACACTGTACTGAAACTTGCCCAAGAAAGAAGAAAAAGTGGAAGTCCTTCATTGCTGCCCTACATGCTAGTTGTCATAATGGGCTGTAAGTAAGTAGGCAGCATAGACATTACTTCTCATGTTTACAGTCATTGTACTGAAGCCACATTTGATCTTCTTCTTTAAACAATGGCTTTCGGTAATATGAAGATGTCCACGCAGCAAGTAATTTGTGTCTGCCATGTTAGGTTTTATGCTATACAAATACCACACGCGAACATAAATGTGAGTCAGGCAAAGTCTGCAGGTGTGCTCCTAGCTTTCTAACAGGTTACCATCACTTTGTGTACTCATCAGCAAGGTGTTTTGGTAAGAACTATGTCTCAGTACTTGTTGTGGTGGGCAGTGTTGCTGTTACTGCGGAATACAAACACTCCTATCCTTTTCATCATTTTTCAAAAAGTGACTGAAGTATATCTTTACATTAGGTGCACTCCAGCATTATACCTTGGTACAAGTATCCCAATACCTGTGTCTATATCTTTGGCTGTGGTGATGTGAATGCTTTTCTTTCTGGAGACTAAGTACACATTTTAACACGTGACTGATCGTAGCATGTCAGAGTAGACCAAGGCAAATTTAGAGTGGTGCTCCGGTCTAGAAAACTGAGAACTCAGCAGTTTCATAAGATTTCATTGTTCATTGTTTCGTCGGTGCTTTTTTTTATAACAAGGAAAAGTATTTTAATACACACAATGCTACATACTACACAAACATTACAAATACATTGCAAGTAGAATTACAGGGTGGAGCGCCTTCTGATTGGGCCTTCAAAATTACTAGGGTGGGATTCAAATTATGTATCACCCAGTGGTCAACTAACTCCATGAATCTAGTCAGTACCAGTTAACTGTGAAAAATCCTAATCCATTTATGCACTCTCCAGCCCTAGCCCTCAAAACAATACCCCTGCATACGCCAATAGCAAAAAGTAAAAGGCTATTCGCTATTAAAAGGTCCCTTTGTGTGGTATTCACAATAACAATATAATGGGCCTCAACTTGTAGCAGTGCATGGCAAAACCATACGCCTATTATTTTTAATAAGTAAAATCAAGATTTGCCTTTCACAATACAACAACCAAAACCCATGGGCTTTGACTTTAGCATTTTTCGTATAAAGCATAAGGCCAACAGTCTTTGATGTGAACATTTCTTATTTCAGCCAGATTGCCTAGCGAGCACCTGTGCCGCAAACAACGCGAGAGTTGTACCCTACAAGTACCTTCATTGAAGTTAGGCCCCGTTAAGTGGTTTACAGAAGGTGGCCCCAAGAGACTTGGGGTGACAGATTCTATCCCTGCACAGAGGGCTTGTAGAGGCACACCACTTCTCCAGCGACCTCCAGACACTGCTCCATGCCCCCATCTCTCGCCGAGGCTCCTTCAAAAGCAGCTGTGCATTATAGCCTTGCCACAGCTCATTCAAAAGTTAAAAATAAAACGTTTTTTTTCTTCAGTGGGTTAGAAGGAGGAGAGTACAAGCGATTCTGCATGGAGCGAGTTATTCAGCACACACAATAATCCCAGAAAGTGGAAAAGTAAAGAAAGTAATTTGTAGGCGTTCCATGAGGATGGCGTCTTCCTTTCAGGTATTTCTACTGGGCACGTACCTCCAGGGAAATAACATGGAAAAAGAAAAGGACCAGCTATTAATAGAGTTTTAATAACTGAAGACTGTCACTACATGGAAGGTCCTTGTGTTTCCCTCGGTTTTCAAACTGGTGCCGGCACATACAGTGATCAGTGGCAAAGAGAAAGTAAGTTCATGTCATGCTTATTAAAATATTTTTTTGAATATTAGGCAAGTGAGGAATATTAGCTTGCAAACCTCTACCACTCATTCCTGATTTGCCTTCAGTGTGGCACGCATCTTGTCCTGAGGTAGAACTGGATCACCAGCAAGATTGCAGAGGTTTTTGTGGGTTACAGGTAACAAAAAACACACTTTGGGCCTATCTTCCATTAATGGGAGATGATACTAGCATTTGGTTGCAGTCCAAAAACTCGTATTTTTTATTAGACACTATCTGATGCCACCCAGGTGCATTTCCATGTGAGCTCCATTAATAACAAATAGAAAGCATAGCTTTCGCTATTAGTAGATAGTTAGATTTTAATTATAAATAGATATTGAAGCAGAAGCCTGGGCGCTGCAAAAATGCAGAAAGTGGGACATGATGTCCCCTCTAGTAAATCTGCACAACGTCCGCAATGACCGCCCTGAACTTCTGCTGTTTTATAGTGTGGATTTATCTTTTGGGATCCGGGTCCTTCAACCTCTTTCTGACTGCGTCCTAGGATCCTCTCGTTTCTGTTACTTCACTGTTGATGGCATTTGTTGCCAGTGCACCTCCTTCCGCAGTCCTGACTAATGCCAATCCTGTGCACTGGCCTCATTTTATACGGTTCCATTTCCTGACGTGGTGTTGCCTTGTTCCTCGGTATTGTTTTTTGTTGCTTGCCTCCTGACCGGGTCTGATGCCTAATTTTCTGTGAGCAGATTCCATACAGCAATGAAGTTGTGGGGATAGACGGCATATGATAATGTTTGCTTGCAGTCTTTGGGTTTTCTTTACATTCTGTCTCTTGTTACTACTCCACGGACAATCGGCTACTGGTACTTATTTTTCCACCATCCTCCTGATCTTTCGCCAGGTGCAGTAGGACTACTGCTTTTGTATAGGCACTTATTTTGGGCCTGCAAAAGGTCACTGATTCACAATGAAACAGCCACCTCCTACTTAAACAGTAGTACCTCACTCCCCTACCTTTCTGGTTTGAAACTCATTGACAACATATTTTAACTGAATGTGGTATTAGCTATACGTGATGTTTTCTAATAGAGACTTCTAATCGCAAATCCTTCAACTTGTGAATGTTACCAGGTGCTAACTGGATCTGGAAACTTTGGAACTTGTGGTTCTGCTTAGGCTCAATCCTAAACCCGATATGAAGTCAGGGTCACTGTAAATGCACCACCTCTGCTCACTGACCCTAGTTCCTTTCTTTCCACGCCTGCCAACGCTGATCCAGAGCTCTCGAATCCTGTCATTCCTACACAGAATTTTTTCCATCAAAGTTTTTCAGTGTACGGACACGCTCAACCCCTAAAACAACAGGATTTAAGCTGCTTCATGATAGTCACTGGCAGTTGTTGGTGACCGACACCCATGACATTTGGCTCCAAACACGTGATGTGTCTGTGCTGCGCAGAAATGAATAAAAAGGTCATTAGCGACCAGAAAGCCAAACTAGCAGTCACTGAATGCTGGAGGTTGAAAAAAGCGCACAAGGCCAAAGTCAAACGCATATGACGGTACTGGTCATCAAGGGCACGAAGGCCCTTCTGTTCCTGAAGCCACTCCCATGACTCTCATCTTTGAGGTCACCGGTCTCAGGTAAGTCGAGAAAGTCCTGCAAGAAGCATAAGAAATCCAATCATGGATCCTCTTTGTCACGCGACACCCACCACTCTGAGCCGTATTACACCCCTTGCACTTCTAAAATGCGAAGTCATTCCCCTACTGAAGAACCAGTCCAGATGCTAGTTCCGCTTTAGTCCCACCCCAAACAGATAGCCCGTGCCACAGCATCTGAAGGCAGCCGTGGGTCACATTTTCAGTGATACTCTCATTAGAAGTCTCAGAAGTGCAAGTTACTTGCCTTTTCTGGCAGAGACTAAAACCACAGATTCCTCGCCGACCCACTCTACTCCCTGTTCTGTGGAACAGAATCATACAGCCCATTAATAAGATTCCAACCTAAAGTTTGCACGCTGCCATAAACTGATTTCAGTGGTTCCACGTCCGTCGGCGCTGATGGAGATCAGAAAAAGAATCACTTCAGTCTGCAGAGGTGGTGAATATATAGTGAGCTCGAGGGCATGTCCAGGGCGGAAGGGATCCGATTTGGATCTGCACAACTCCACCTGTTGACGTACAAGGGCCTGTTGACGCACAAGGGAATTGCTTGAAGGTTTTCGGATCCATTCTGGTGCCTGGGGAAATTCACCAGGGGAGGAATGTGCGATGGTGCTTTACCTTCAGGATTTAAATTTGTAGTCAAAGAAGTAACTTTATTTTCACAAAGTAGTTTATTGTGATGTTGTGCTTGCATGTATTTTTAGCAACTGATGGGAATTCCCTGTTAAGGTTTACTTGTTATTTACAGATGGTGTCACCTTAAGTAGTGGTGAAGACGACAATGTTGCAACAGCTGAAGAAGCAACAGAGGCAACCGAAGGAAATGCAGGCACAGTCGAAGACCTTGCTGATAATATGCAGACTGGTGTCTATACAGAACATGTTTTTATGGATCCTCTTGGAGTTCAGAATACAGAAGATGAATTTTCAGAAGATCAGACCAGGTACTATAACTATTACGCGGCGATTTGGGCTGCTTGACGTGCACACATCGCTCTGCCATCCTTATGAGTGATACCTTGCTTAAAGTATTCATTGTATTTTTAAATTATGTTCTCTCTGTGCTCTTTTAAACTTACCTGGCATCCTTCACGCTCTTGACCCCGTTCCGCTGCGGCATAGTGCCGATTGAGTGGAGGGTCTTCTTACGAGCGACACTAACTTCCACAACTTCCTGCCTGCTCCAGTACTCATGCAGGTTAGCGGGCTAGTTGTTGCTGAGGATTCGGCTATTTTAGGCATTGGCTAGCGCGCCCCTGCGACGAACGCGGCGATTTGGCCTGCTTGACGTGCGCACAGCGCTCTGCCATCCTTATGAGTGATACCTTGCTTAAAGTATTCATTGTATTTTTAAATTGTGTTCTCTCTGTGCTCTTTTAAACTTACCTGGCATCCTTCATGCTCTTGACCCCGTTCCGCCGCGGCATAGTGCCGATTGAGCGGAGGGTCTTCTTACGAGCAACACTAACTTCCACAACTTCCTGCCTGCTCCAGTACTCACGCAGGTTAGCGGGCTAGTTGTTCTCCTAAACATGCCTATTTAAGATGGACATCAGAAGGAGGCGCAGCGGGCGCGCCGATGGCGTG
The DNA here is from genome assembly GCF_964261635.1 of Lissotriton helveticus. Classification (NCBI taxonomy): domain Eukaryota; kingdom Metazoa; phylum Chordata; class Amphibia; order Caudata; family Salamandridae; genus Lissotriton; species Lissotriton helveticus. Next base: position 1,249,515,587 of record NC_136068.1, on the reverse strand, counting down.
CCTAAGGCAAGCCCGTCTGCGCCCGTCCGCGCCCGGCAGGGACCAGGGGCCAGTGATAATGCCTGTTTGATCGTCTACACCCCCTCTGACCTCCATAAGTTACAGCACCATGGGCCTCTGAACCTTAGTGCTAGGACTGCGGTATTTTGGTTCTCCAGGGTGTCCCTTCAGATTCACACATTCTCTGTGCTCCCCATCAGTTCCATGAGCCCTCTCTGCTGCCCCTGGACCCCTCATTCCCGAATACTGACCCTCTTGTTGTAACTTACCTGAACACTCGTTCGATGGTGAAGCACCAACTAGAGATTTTCCAGCTGTTCGATGCTAATAACATTGATATCCTCCTCCTGTCAGAAACCTGGCTGACGGATGACTCCACCCCGACATCCTGGCAGCAATTCCCGCCGGTTATAATATATTGCAAACTAATCGACCTCAGGGTAAAGCGGGTGGAGGGGTTGCAGCTATTATTCGCCATCAATACAACTTCACGACCCTAGAAAATGTCACTCTCCCTAGGGTCGAAAGTCTCATTCTGAAATTTTCTTCCCCAAGGTCCTCTTTCGTTTGTGCTCTTTTTTACCGCCCTCCCGACCATATGCCTCTCTTTCCTCAGCTCTTTGGTGACTATGTCCAAGCTCGTAATTAATAATGCCAGGATTATCATTATTGGGGATTTCAACTACTGGCCCTTGGACAACCGCGAGAGCAATCTCTCGGCGGAATTTTCTGATCTTCTGCTGGGGTTGAATTGCTCTCAACATGTCCATGTAGCAACTCACATTAAGGGTCACACTCTGGACCAACTCTGGACTTCCAACATTGACATTTCCCCTCCCCTGGATTCCCCTTGTCCTTGGTCTGATCATTCCTATATTTCCTTCACTCTGGCTCACATTCCCCCCCACTCCCCTGCCTCTTGCCACTTATCTTTCAGCTCGGAACTGGAAACGGGCCAATATGGAAGAATTCCATTCCTTACTGGCTGTTTCCGCTCCTAGCGATCAGGCCTCTGTTACCTGCCAGGCCTCTCGCCTCGAACGTTGGCTTAAATCAGCCAGCGACAAGGTCGAACTTTTGAAAAAAATAAAGACTAAACGCCCCCACGATGCTCAACGCTGCTTCACTGAACAACTAAATAGGGACAAATTGAGCCTCCGCCAAGCTGAGCGCCGTTGGCGGCGTACATATGCCTTTGAAGAAAAAGCCACATTCGTTGCCCTGCTAAAATTATATAAAAACTCCATTCTTCAGGCTAAAACAGCATACTTTTCGCAAAAGATCTTAGACTCTGCGTCTAAGGTGAAAGACATCTTTTCTATCGTGAACGAGCTTACACATCCCGATCGGGTGATTATCCAAGCTGTCCCATCACAAACACTCTGTGATTCACTTAATTCTTACTTCATCAATAAAATCGTTACTATAAAAAACAACATTCCCATCCCTTCCTCCCCTACTGCCCCAGCCTTACCTTGTAAGAACTCATTTTCACTGGACACCTTTCCTTTAATTTCTATGACAGACTTTGTGGCACATCTGAATAAAGTGAGCTCCGGTTCACCTAATGATTTTTGCCCCCCCCCCCGCAGATCCTTAAAGAGGCTTTTCTTGCTTGCCATGTTCCACCGCTTACTCTTCTCAACGAATAACTAGCAATAGGAATTGTCCCTGGCTCCTTTAACCACGCTGCAGTGGCCCCCATCCTGAAAAAGCCTACTGCTGACCCTTTGGTCTTAAGTAATTTTCATCCCATTTCCCTGCTCTCCTACCTTGGTAAGATCTTAGAGACCCATGTTACCAACTGTCTGAGCTTATTTATTGAGAATTCCCAGTTTCTTGACTCCCAGCAGGTGGGCTTTAGGCCAGTCCATTTCACCGAATCCGTCATCTTGGCTGTGATGGATGAGCTCAGGAAGGGAGCCGATAATAACACTTTCCAAGCACTCGTGCTGTTGGACTTATCTGCGGCCTTTGACACGGTCGACCACGAACTGCTGATCGATCGTGTCAATAATGCGGGCGTTCAGGGTCGGGGAACTCGAGTGGATCAGATCTTTTTTACACCAGCGCACCCATGCGGTTCACCTGTCCACCTTTGCGGCATCCTACTCCAGTTTGACTTGTGGAGTCCCTCAGGGCTCCGCCTTATCGCCCATTTTATTTAATCTTTATATGCAACCTTTGATTGTTTCTCTCCGCAATAGCCCGGTCACCATTTTCAATTACGCTGATGACCTTCAGCTGGTTTTTAATCTTGATTCCACCATTGCATCCCGCACTAATTTTCAATCTACTATGCTTTCCATTAGTGAATGGATGTACCGTAGCCAGCTGAAGCTAAATCCTGATAAAACGGAGCTTGTCTTAATTGGAGGACCTGCCAACCCTTGGAATTCTAGCTTCTGGCCTTCCTCTCTGGGCACCCCTCCCCATCCTGCAGACTCCGTTAAGAGTCTTGGCGTAATTATTTGTAAAGATCTTTCAATGAAACCCCAGATCAATGTGGTTACTTCTGCTTGTTTGTTCCACCTTCGCAGAATCCGCAAAATCTGTAGGTTTCTGTCCACGAAGGCTCTCACACTCGTTATCATGGCCCTGATCACCTCTCGTATTGACTACGCCAACACTCTTTATGCTGGCATCCCTGCTTACCAGCTCCACCGTTTGCAACTTGTGCAAAATCAAGCAGCTAGGCTAGTCTTTCGTCAGCCAAAACATCAACACGTCTCTCCATTAATGAAGAACCTCCATTGGCTCCCGGTCGCCAAACGTTGCATTTTTAAACTTGGCTGCACCACCTTCAAGGCATTACATGACCAAGGCCCTGCCTTTGTAGCTTCTAGGATCCATCGGTACGTCCCTTCCCGTGATCTGCGTTCCTCTCGCCATAACCTGCTTATCATTCCAGCATTTAAGCGGAAAAACATGGTGGCCTTTGCTGCTCGCTTTTGGCCCCCAGGATGTGGAATTCACTTCCGAGTGAACTTAGACTAATTCCTAGGTATGCTTCCTTCAGGAGATTACTCAAAACTCATCTGTTTCAGCAGGCCTATGCGTAATTAGGCGTCCATCCTCACTCCGTTGTTCTTAGCGCCATGAAACCGCCTGGTGTCCGTGCGCTGTACAAATACTTTTTACATTACATTACATTATTTAAAATAAAAACGTCAGAACTTCATTACTGGCGAAATAATAAGGCTTTTTAAATGGGTTTGACTGTTGCAATTGTTTAAATAACTGTCACTAAAGAAAAATAGAACTTGCCTTGTGAGATAGATATTTGACTTCCACAGTTGGCTGTCAGGTGACCTATAGGCAAGTGGCACGCATAGGCATGCCAATTCTATTGGTGTATTTCTAGAGTTCTGTATCCACTGTGTAGAGTGACCTGAAAGTCACCATTGTAAAAGTAATATTTTGCCTATGCCAAATTTAAGAAGTTTGTTGTTGGAAACCTCGAGTAACCTCTTGTTTAATAGAAGTGTACTTTTATTCCTACAATGAGGTAATTATTATGAGTGTATGATCGGATAATGCTCTTTTCTATAGGGAGCATATAATCTGTTCATTTGTTCCTTTGAATATGCAGTGCCTCGTTTCTTGGGCTGCTAAAGCTAGCACACACCTACAATGATGTATATTCTTACAACACCAAGCACCCTTCTTTGCGAGAACCATTCAATATTCACCTAGCTTGAGTTAATATATCTAGAAAACTCAGCTGAACTTTGATTATGAACTCATGGGGAAGCAGATTGCAGTTATATGCGAGTGTTAAGCCTGTTTAAAATCTTTGTCACACAGCCAGGAAAACAATATTGAAAGGTCAACACCATTTTCCACTTAACCTCCTCACTTACCTAGCCGATATTTCCCAAGGATTGCAAGCCACAGATAAGTAATGACAACTTGCTCCATTTTTCACAGTTGGGAGTAAGGAAGTTAAAATGCAATGTTTGCACATCGTATGAACGAACCGAAAAATCCTAATATATTAAGCCTTAGCAGGACACTTTAGTTTGCCCCTCTTTTCTCCATCAGGGGACCAGTTTCAAAAGCAAAAATTGCACAATGGCTTGTGTATGAGTGTCAGTCTTTCGTCAATACTTTGGAACATTTCCACCCTGCATGTAAAAAGTCCCTGATATGCTACATCTCTGCAGTGTAGACTAGCCTCATTATTGTAGATTTTATTATATTTTATCTGTTGTTGATGCCACTTTAAACGGACTGATTTAGTATTTCAGTCAGGGTGGAATCTTCTAATTTTGCCGAATTATAGGACCATGTTTGCTAATCACCTTTATTACATAAACATTTTGCACTCACCTTGGAATGTGTTTTGTCTCTGAGTGGCTGATATTACATGTTTCTTTATTAACTTAATATCAGACCCATTTTCTCACCCCTTAAAGCATAAGCATCTGAAAGGGGTGGGTTTGTAATAACATTTTAATGGCAAGACCCAATGAAGAGTTAATGTGTCCGTTCTGACTTTAGTGTTCCAGTAAAATGCATTCTTGAAATGCATCAAATAATTGATCTACAAACTATTCTTCCCCAATTCAGTGCATCAACTACCACTATAAATAGAAACTGGGGTAACTCCTGGTTGTGATTGTTGGCTTGCAGTCGGGAAAAGGAAAAAGAACGTCTGGCCCAGCATGCTCTCTCTCCGTCATTAGTTTCTTCATGACCTACTTTGAACCTTTTTTTTCAGCCGCCTCAGCCTAATTCCAGCTTTGAAGGACTCTGTCAAATTACAAGAAAGTCTGGCTTCTGCTATTCAGTCAGTGTCTACATGGGAGCTGCCTGGAAGTATCTCTCTGTGATGAAAAATTAGTAATCATTGATTAATTCTGTGCGACCCTTGAGAATGTATTCACGCAAATTAATGCAATTCCTCTGGAGTCTGTCTAGCTCCTGATATGGAATATGAAAGGAGATACCTGAAATTGATAAACAAATTGGAAAGAATATCCACCCTCACTATGTCCCTTCAGACCAGGATAGCAGCTTTTCACTACAACTCCACATTGGCTTTCTGGGATCTTTGAGGTGTGTATGATAAAGAGCTTCCCCAGGTCCAGATTATGATTGCCTCCTTTTTTCCCTTCATGGGTATGTGGAATCTTTAATATTCATCTTGAATCCAGAAACCGAGAAACTATCCAATTATCCAGTATTTGGGTGTCTTTCATAGATTCACATGCCTGAATCATTCCCCGTCGTCGAGACGGGAGCCTCCGGTATATAAAAAGTAATGTCCTAAAGACATACATAGAAAAGAATAGGCCCAAAGGTCTCACCTTAGTAGCCTATCCACGTCCTTTTGTAGGAAGGACCAAACAGAGCAGGCCCCAAGGGTCCCACCTTGGTGGCCTATCTGTGTCCTTTTGTAAAAAAGGACCAAATAAAGTACAACAGCCAATCAGCTACCACCTCCTTCTAGAACCTTCCTGCCAGAAGCCCAAGTCTCTCAGATTTTCTACCGCACGTTGTGCTAGGGAGTCTCCACCTGAGTTCTCCTCAGGAATTTCTCTTTTTCTTCAAAAAACAACTTTTATTAGTCTCTAAAGTTATGTCTGATAGTCGGAAGAAAGGTCGTTTCCGGGCTTGTTCCTCCTGCAGCAAGAAAAGACTTCACATTGACGATAAACATGATAAATGTTTATATTGCCTTTACCCTCACCACCAGGCAAAGGACTGCAAAATATGTCGGACCTTCTCCAACAAGACCCTCAAGGACCGAGAAGGTCGACTTCTGTTGTGGCTCAACAGGCTCAAGACCAAGACTGATGACTTGGTATCCGAAGGTGAGAGTGTGTCTGGAGTGTCGCAATTTTCCTTGAAGAGGCCAAGGGTTTCTTCCCCTAGCCCCACAGACACCCCTCCTATGAAGACTTCTAAAAAGTCCTCAGAGGGCAAGCCATCTGTGTCTGGCAAGGACCTGCCTGTCCCAGGGAAACAGCCACTGGTCCCGGCGACGACGGCGTCGATGGTGCATTCAGCACAGAAAACCGTCTCGACGTCGACGACGACAGTGTCGACGACGACGGCCTCATCGGCTTCCTCCTCTTCGACGAGGACTACGCCTTCATCGTCGGCGAGTAGACCTACGCCGTCGACCATCCCGGTCACTCCATCGACGACGAAGATCTCGTCGTCGACGACGAGACCGTCGTCGAAGGCGTCAACGACACCATCGACGAGGACAACGCCGTCGACGAAGTCTACCTCGTCGACGAGGATCATCTCGTCGACGGTGGGAAAGCCGTCGACGACGAGTACACCGTCGACGGTGGGGACTTTACCGTCGACGAAAATGACGTCGAAGAAGACATCGTCGTCGCAGCCACCGTCGACGACGACTAAATTACCGTCGACGAGCATATCTACCATGGCACCGTCGCTTTCGACGTCGACAGGACCCTGGAAGGAGCCGGCACTCCTCTCCCACGCCATGGATGCTTTTCCACCGCAAGTGAGCCATGTTACTGTGAAAATTACTAAACGGCCTATTACGCCGCACCAGATCTCGCCCGGTAGGATACAACAACTTCCTCCGGCCTGTATACTACAAGGTCAAGAGTCGGACAAGGACTCCTTTACGCAGGCTACTAGTCCATCGGACCTAGTCCTGAAATGCCAAACCACGGACGAGGAACCTGAAGAGGAGGAAGACCTTCCACAACAACAGGACCAGCCTCCGCCCCAGGCACCGGTTACTCCTATGGTGTGTCCATTGTCTCGGACCTACAATTCCTCATACAGGATTATAAGGAAAGGTTCCCGGAGAAACATTCTGCGTCAGCACCTCCAGCTGCACAGGCGCCAGCTCCTTCGTCTCGCCATAGACCAACTCCACTGGTCATTGAGAAGACACAGGTTCCGATTCAGGACGCTCCCTCATCTGACGATGAGGAGAGGGAACAGGAGGAAGGTGAAGTCGATGACGACCAGTCGGACCCGGATGCAGATCAAGATTATGTGGCACATTCTCCAGCCTCTCCGGATCCGCAGACCTCGGAGTCTCCACCTGCAGACATCGGTGGATTCCACAACATCATTGAGCGGGCGGCTAAGAGGTTCCATATGTCCATGGAAACTCAGGAAACGGAATGCTTCCTTTATGACTTCAAGGAGCCCACTAGGAAGACCTCAAGATCAATCCCCATAATTGACTAACATTTGGAAGCAGGGCAAACAAATCATGCAAGCGCCTGCCTCTATACAGGTGGTGGTGCCCAGGCTTGATAAGAAATACAAGGCCACCTCCACGGCACCAGCATGCCTGACAGGTCACCCCAAACCAGATTCCGTGGTGACTCAAGCGGCGCAGAAGAACTCTCGCAATCCATCCTCGCCTCTATCAACGCCACCTGATAAGGAGGGCAGGAAACTGGATGCCGTTGGCAAACGCTTTACTACCACTTCAGCCATGACGGTCAAGGTGGCTAATTCGATAGCCCTCCTGGGACGTTACAATCGCCAACTCTGGGCGGACATTGCACCCTATCTAGCAGATCTGCCGGAGGATGTCAGAGAGGAGGCACATTCACTTCTATTGGAAGGACAGACCTCAGCCTCAGAGCTCATCGATTGTGCCATTGATGCCGCCATGACTGGTTTCCGGCAATTGGCAGGAGCTGCAGTCCTGAGGCGACAGGGCTGGCTCAAGGCCACCACTTTCCACCAGGAGGTGCAAACCAGGATATTAGATATGCCTTACGATGGCCAGCATCTGTTTGGGGAACAGATTGACGCAGCCCTTACCACCATAAAAAAGGATACGGATACTGCCAAGGCTCTGGGTACTTTACAATTCCGGACCCAGTCCTTTCGTGGCAACCGGGGAAGAGGTCAACCTGCATACAAAGGTTCCTATCAGAATAGGTCTTCGTACACATATTCACAGTCCAAGCCGCAGTTTCAGCAGCGACAACCTCAACAAGGCCGACAGTCTTCCTACGGCAAGTCCAATTACCGAGGAAGAGGCCAAAAACGACCTGCTGGCAATAGACAATGACTTGTCTCCCTCGCTAGCCCCTCCACCACTACATTCTTTAAAACCTGGAGGGAAACTGAAATACTTCCATCGCAATTGGCAATCTATAACAACGGATCGGTGGGTACTCCAACTCATTCGATTTGGACATTCCCTAGAATTTACCTCTATCCCCCCCAACTACGCCACCGTGCCAGCGATCACACAGGCACCTACGATTGCTTCTTCAGGAAATAGCTTCCATGCTGCAGAAGGGAGCGATAGAGAGAGTTCCACGGGCCCACAAGAATCAGGGTTTCTACTCTCACTTCTTCCTAATCCACCAAAAAGGAAAGAAATGGCGCCCAATCCTGGATCTCAGGGCACTCAACGTGTTCCTAAAGAAACAATCGTTTCGTATGGTGACTCTGCAAGAAATCCTTGGGCTGCTGGACAAAGGGGACTACATGACGTCCTTAGACCTCCAGGACGCCTACTATCATATCCCTATTCTCAAAGGGCACAGGAAGTTCCTCAGGTTTGCGGTGGCAGGACAGCACTACCAATTTCGGGTCCTTCCATTTGGCCTCAAATCGGCCCAGAGGATCTTTACCAAGTGCCTCTCACCAGTAGCAATGTGACTGGGGGGTTTACCTATGCCTCTATTATAAATTAAACAATAAATGTTTTACGGACAAACTTTTTTTATTTATATGTTTATACTGCCATTAAATTCTGCCCATTTCTTTCAAACAACTTTTGATTTTTTTATATATACGTGGACTGGACAAAAAACATTATCAACTTCATGTGTTGCCATACACAAACATTTTGCACAAGTGAAAAAATCAAAAATATTTACAATAAAATGACCACATTAGTGAACATATACTACAATGAACAATTACAATGTGCTCACAATTTCATTAAGACATGGAACTGTTATTCAATATTGGAATCTCAGTACTTGATACAAAACCAATAGTTGGAAAAATCGTGAACAGTGTATCCACCCGATACAAAATCGATCTGCTTATTTGCAGGTCACAGTGATTTAAGCTAATGAGTCGCTGGCATTAAATGTCGTTGAGAAGAAAATGCCGACGCGTTTCGAGTCCTGTTCTATAGTTGCAAAGGACTCTCATCAGGGCAGTATGAGTCTGGTCCATGGAAACTGTTTACATAACAAAAAAGGGGGACAAAGGGGAATTTTTACTAAAGGGTCCTCAATCCATTTTGCTATTTACAATAATTGCCTCATAGTGCAGCCTACCTTGTAACTTCGTATCCAAGGCTGCACTTGTTAATAAATGCGGTCTCTGCCGTGGGGGCACGCTGCAATAGAGTGAATAATTTTTAGAAAATTGTTCTAGGAGCTTGTAATGGGAGCTCACGAATAGAAGGGGCAAGCCTTTACCTTTCATCACTTTGTTCCAGCGACGTGTTTGCCGTCGCGCTTGAATTTAATTTTCTCCTGTCTGAGATCACATCTCTACAAGAAACATGTGGACATGTATTGAGGATGTTGTTTACTTGGGTCGATTATAAATCTGCAGTTAGTTAAGGGCTTAGTGACTCACTTGTCTCTTGACCCTCGGATTGCGGAAAAAACCGCCGCTCCTTTTCTTTCTTGAATGGAGTTTTTTGAAACTGCAGAAACAGAAATGGAAGCGTCTGAAAACCATTTCACATTTCATGTGGGAGTCAGCTACTAAAGTTTGTCAGTTGTATATCTGGGCATACCTGAGTTTTCACAATTGAAAGCGTGTCTCATTCCTCACGAACGAGGAGGGGATCTGCTTGCACTGATTCAGATCGTCACAGCAAGTTTGAAAGACGATCATGTGACATACATGTAGCCTATCAGAGCAATGGGAACCAGGGCGGCCGGGTGATGTCTTATGGGACTGGTAGTTGTTATGCTCTGTTAATTTCACTTAGGCAGTTCAGACCTTTATTCACACTATCAAATTTCATGATTAGATAAGCCTCTTTTTGAAGTAAAGCTGTTTCCACATTAGTATAATGTTTTGGGTCAATCCAAAACAATACAGTCCATTTGAAATCATTTTCATTATGTTTGCTGGTCACGAAGTGTTCCACCATTGGTGCAGTTAGAACCATTTTCTTTATTCGCGAACGGTGTTGTGTGATTCTGGTGTTGACAGCCTGAGTTGTCTTTCCAATGTACACTCTATTGCACTTACATACCACAGCCTAGACCACATTTTTAGTTCGGCAATTTGTAAATGCATCATGTTTCCATGTTACATCATCATGGGAAAAAACATTTCCTTCCAAAGTGGCTGCACAAGAAACACAATTGCCACATTTACGATGCCCACATATGGGTTTTAGATTCCACTGTGTAATGAGGTCACTTTTCTGCTTTGGAATATAGCTGTCTGCTTTTATGAGTTGTTGTCCTATACTGGTATTTTTTCGCATGGCGAAAATCGGTTTTTGAAACGGAGGTTCTATGGTTTCCAACAAATGCCAATTGCTAAGGATGATCCTCTTGAATTGGTTTGTGTGCTGGCCAAAGGTCGTCACACAGACCAATTTGTCAAGTTGTTCCTTCCTTTTCACTTGTAGCAGAGTCTCCCTAGGGATAAATCTAGCTCTTTTTTTAGAATGAGTAAGCAATTTTTTTGGGTAGCCTCTTTTGGCCATTTCTTTGCAGAATGATGTAGCCTGAATCTCAAAATCAGAAATATTCGTGCAGTTGCGCCTTATCCTTAACAGTTGCCCGTAAGGCAAATTCTTTTTTAGACATTGTGGATGTGAGCTCGTGTAGTGCAGAATTGTATTTCTGTCTGTTTCTTTTTTATGTATAGTTGTGGAAAGCCTTCCACCACTGCTGTCTACTGTGACGTCTAGAAAAGTCATTTTTTGTGGGCTGGCATTCAAAGTGAATTTTATGTTGTTGTGACGGGAATTTAACCATGCGTGGAATTGATCGAGCTCCGTCTGGTTCCCCTGCCACAGGAGCCAGACGTCGTCGATACGACGGATTTCATCACGAAAGTAGAGGGGCAAACATTTGAAAAGAAACACAATTGATGGTGAAATTGGATGTCGCCTCATTATATACCCAAATTCCCCAAGATGAGGCACTTGAGGTTATAGAAATATACCTCGATCAACGTGATAGACCACACCAGGTACCTACTTCATTTATTGTGTCACTGGCAGAAATTACTCTACGGAGCAATTATTTCAAATTTGAAAACGACTTCTTCATACAAATCAAGGGGACAGCCATGGGTTGTCCCTATGCGCCGGAGCTGGCTGTGCTCTATATGGCCCAATATGAAGAACTATTCATTTACAAGAATAACGCTTTTTTTGGCCGCATAAACCAATGGTTGCGATATAACGACGACGTCTGGCTCCTGTGGCAGGGGAACCAGACGGAGCTCGATCAATTCCACGCATGGTTAAATTCCCGTCACAACGACATAAAATTCACTTTGAATGCCAGCCCACAAAAAATGACTTTTCTAGACGTCACAGTAGACAGCAGTGGTGGAAGGCTTTCCACAACTATACATAAAAAAGAAACAGACAGAAATACAATTCTGCACTACACGAGCTCACATCCACAATGTCTAAAAGAGAATTTGCCTTACGGGCAACTGTTAAGGATAAGGCGCAACTGCACGAATATTTCTGATTTTGAGATTCAGGCTACATCATTCTGCAAAGAAATGGCCAAAAGAGGCTACCCAAAAAAATTGCTTACTCATTCTAAAAAAAGAGCTAGATTTATCCCTAGGGAGACTCTGCTACAAGTGAAAAGGAAGGAACAACTTGACAAATTGGTCTGTGTGACGACCTTTGGCCAGCACACAAACCAATTCAAGAGGATCATCCTTAGCAATTGGCATTTGTTGGAAACCATAGAACCTCCGTTTCAAAAACCGATTTTCGCCATGCGAAAAAATACCAGTATAGGACAACAACTCATAAAAGCAGACAGCTATATTCCAAAGCAGAAAAGTGACCTCATTACACAGTGGAATCTAAAACCCATATGTGGGCATCGTAAATGTGGCAATTGTGTTTCTTGTGCAGCCACTTTGGAAGGAAATGTTTTTTCCCATGATGATGTAACATGGAAACATGATGCATTTACAAATTGCCGAACTAAAAATGTGGTCTACGCTGTGGTATGTAAGTGCAATAGAGTGTACATTGGAAAGACAACTCAGGCTGTCAACACCAGAATCACACAACACCGTTCGCGAATAAAGAAAATGGTTCTAACAGCACCAATGGTGGAACACTTCGTGACCAGCAAACATAATGAAAATGATTTCAAATGGACTGTATTGTTTTGGATTGACCCAAAACATTATACTAATGTGGAAACAGCTTTACTTCAAAAAGAGGCTTATCTAATCATGAAATTTGATAGTGTGAATAAAGGTCTGAACTGCCTAAGTGAAATTAACAGAGCATAACAACTACCAGTCCCATAAGACATCACCCGGGCGCCCTGGTTCCCATTGCTCTGATAGGCTACATGTATGTCACATGATCGTCTTTCAAACTTGCTGTGACGATCTGAATCAGTGCAAGCAGATCCTCTCCACGTTCGTGAGGAATAAGACACGCTTTCAATTGTGAAAACTCAGGTATGCCCAGATATACAACTGACAGACTTTAGTAGCTGACTCCCACATGAAATGTGAAATGGTTTTCAGACGCTTCCATTTCTGTTTCTGCAGTTTCAAAAAACTCCATTCAAGAAAGAAAAGGAGCGGCGTTTTTTTCCGCAATCCGAGGGTCAAGAGACAAGTGAGTCACTAAGCCCTTAACTAACTGCAGATTTATAATCGACCCAAGTAAACAACATCCTCAATACATGTCCACATGTTTCTTGTAGAGATGTGATCTCAGACAGGAGAAAATTAAATTCAAGCGCGACGGCAAACACGTCGCTGGAACAAAGTGATGAAAGGTAAAGGCTTGCTCCTTCTATTCGTGAACTCCCATTACAAGCTCCTAGAACAATTTTCTAAAAATTATTCACTCTATTGCAGCGTGCCCCCACGGCAGAGACCGCATTTATTAACAAGTGCAGCCTTGGATACGAAGTTACAAGGTAGGCTGCACTATGAGGCAATTATTGTAAATAGCAAAATGGATTGAGGACCCTTTAGTAAAAATTCCCCTTTGTCCCCCTTTTTTGTTATGTAAACAGTTTCCATGGACCAGACTCATACTGCCCTGATGAGAGTCCTTTGCAACTATAGAACAGGACTCGAAATGCGTCGGCATTTTCTTCTCAACGACATTTAATGCCAGCGACTCATTAGCTTAAATCACTGTGACCTGCAAATAAGCAGATCGATTTTGTATCGGGTGGATACACTGTTCACGATTTTTCCAACTATTGGTTTTGTATCAAGTACTGAGATTCCAATATTGAATAACAGTTCCATGTCTTAATGAAATTGTGAGCACATTGTAATTGTTCATTGTAGTATATGTTCACTAATGTGGTCATTTTATTGTAAATATTTTTGATTTTTTCACTTGTGCAAAATGTTTGTGTATGGCAACACATGAAGTTGATAATGTTTTTTGTCCAGTCCACGTATATATAAAAAATCAAAAGTTGTTTGAAAGAAATGGGCAGAATTTAATGCCAGGATAAACATATAAATAAAAAAAGTTTGTCCGTAAAACATTCATTGTTTAATTTATAATAGAGGCATAGGTAAACCCCCCAGTCACATTGTTCATTGAGGCCCGACCTACCCTCTTTCCCAGTGGGCCCAACCCCTTTTTTCCTCTCACCAGTAGCGGCATTTCTTCGTCAACAAGGCCACCAGGTGTTTCCATACCTGGACGACTGGCTGGTGAAGGCACCGACGGCAGCCGCCGCAGCCTCGTCCTCCAGCGCCTGTCTGGATATTTTCCACCGCCTAGGACTAACCCTCAACACTGCCAAGTCAACTCTGGAACCCACCAAGGTCATCACATTCCTTGGAGCGACTCTGGACACGGACTGTGTCAAGGCTTTCCCCTCTCAGGAGAGAAAAATCAAGCTCATCTCCTTGGCCAAGGCAGTGGCTTCGCGGAAGACTCTTCCGGTCCGCACGTTCAAGTCTCTCCTAGGCATGATGTCCTCATGCATCCTGCTCGTTCCACACTGCCGCCTAAAAATGCGCCCACTACAGGAGGCACTGACAAAGCAATGGACTCAAGCCACAGGTTCTTTCGAGGACCGCATACGAGTCACTCGACCCATTATCAATCATTTGCAATGGTGGACATCTCTCCACCACCTCTCAAAGGGTCTGCCGTTCCTGCTCCCAGCGGAGCCACACGTAATTACTACTGATGCGTCCCTGGAAGGCTGGGGAGCTGTCCTCCAGGACCTCCAGATCAACCGCAAATGGACAACACAGGAAACCAAGCTCCATATCAATCTGTTGGAGTTACGGGCGGTTTTCCTGGCTCTACAGGCGTTTCTTCCACGCATTCGTCACTCCCCAGTGCTCGTCAGGACGGACAACACCACGACGATGCACTACCTGAACAAACAGGGGGGGACGCGTTCCATCTCGTTATCTCGAGAATCGCAGAAAATCTGGAACTGGCTTCTGACACATGGCATAGTGTTGAAAGCGGAGTACGTCCCGGGCAAGGACAACGTCTTGGCAGACGCACTGAGCAGGGAGAAGTCTCCTTCCCACGAATGGGAACTGGACAGGGAGGTGCTGGACCATATCTTCCAGAAGTGGGGCACCCCGAACATAGACCTCTTTGCCACCAGAGAGAACGCCAAATGCCTAAGCTTCGCAAGCAGGCATCACCACTCAGGAACCCTCGGGAATGCATTTTCCATCGCATGGCGCAACGTCTTTGCGTACGCCTTTCCGCCATTCCCACTGATTCCCAGGGTTCTCAGGAAGATGAAATCGGAACCCTGCACTCTGATCCTCATTGCTCCGTCCTGGCCGAGGCAGCACTGGTTCACAGAGCTTCATCGCCTCTCTGCCCGGCCCCCTCTTCGCCTGCAGCAGTTTCCGGCCCTGATCACGATGTCTCAAGGGCAGGTTCTCCACCCGAACCTGAGCTCTCTGAAGTTATCAGCCTGGCTCCTGAATACCGAGAATTCAGCCATCTGAACATCCCGCAGGATTGCAGAGATGTCCTTGCGAAAGCTAGAGCTGTCAGCACTAACAAAACCTACTCACTAAAATGGAAGCGATTCTGTTCCTGGTGTGTGGATCAAGGCTTGCACCCCTTCCAGGCCACTCCACAGCAGCTGCTACCATACCTGTTACACCTTGCGCAGTCTGGCCTTGCGCATACCTCCATCAAAGTGCATCTAGCGGCGATTTCAAGGTTCACAAGACAGGCTACAGGCCCATCTTTGTGGTCGGACAGACTCATCAAACAATTCCTAAAAGGTCTATTCAAGTCCTTTCCACGGCACGGCCTATTCCTCCATCGTGGCACCTCAATGTGGTTCTTCATCAACTAATGAAGCATCCCTTCGAACCCATCCATAAGGCTGAGATCAAGTTCCTCTCATGGAAAACGGCCCTCCTCCTGGCACTAACCTCTGCCAGAAGGGTCAGTGAATTGCAGGCTCTATCCATCCAGGATCCTTTTCTTCAATTCAGAGAGGACAGAGTCATTCTGAGGACTAACCCTCGCTTCATTCCAAAAGTCCCTTCGGACTTCCATCTTAATGAACCGGTGGTGCTTAGATCGTTCTTTCCGAATCCTACAACGGCAGCTGAAAGAACTCTACATTCTCTCGATCTAAAAAGATGCCTTAAATTCTACATCGATAAGACACAACACTTTCGAAAGTCATCCCAGCTCTTCATTGCCTTTAGTAGACCAAGACTGGGCATGCCCCTGACAAAGCACAGCATCTCCAGATGGATCTCTTCTGCGATCACCTTTTGTCATGACAAGGCCGGACGGCCTTTAGACTCACGAGTCAAAGCTCATTCGACTAGAGCCATGTCCACGTCTGCGGCGCTGTTCGCTGGAGTGCCGATATTGGACATCTGCAGAGCGGCGACATGGAAGTCCCCGCACACCTTCACCAGGCACTACTGCCTGGATACTGAGCTGATGAAGGATGCAGCAGTGGGCCGAGCAGTGCTTCGCCATCTATTCCAGTGAGGTGAGCCCTACTACATCCCTCCATCCTTTACGGGTATGCACATTCTCTTACTGTATTTATATGCCATTGCATTTGGTGATTTGTAGTCATGTGATATGTTTTATCTACATGTTCATACCTGCTCTTCATACAGAATGTGCATAATGTATTGCTCGCTACTCTGATTCAGGCATGTGAATCTATGAAAGACACCCAAATACTGGATAAGAAATGCGTTACTTACCTGTAACTGCAGTTATCCAGTATTAGTGTCTTTCATAGATTCACATGCACCCTCCCGCCTCCCCTGGCAGGGCTCACTTTTCTCTCTAATGAGTTTACGCCTAACTAGCTTGGTGCTTACGAAAATCTGAGAGACTTGGGCTTCTGGCAGGAAGGTTCTAGAAGGAGGTGGTAGCTGATTGGCTGTTGTACTTTATTTGGTCCTTTTTTTACAAAAGGACACAGATAGGCCACCAAGGTGGGACCCTTGGGGCCTGCTCTGTTTGGTCCTTCCTACAAAAGGACGTGGATAGGCTACTAAGGTGAGACCTTTGGGCCTATTCTTTTCTATGTATGTCTTTAGGACATTACTTTTTATATACCGGAGGCTCCCGTCTCGACGACGGGGAATGATTCAGGCATGTGAATCTATGAAAGACACTAATACTGGATAACTGCAGTTACAGGTAAGTAACGCATTTCTTTTTCAGTATTTCAAGGTAGTGAGATCATTATCTACAAATACAACTATATCTGATAGAGACATCTAGCTGCAGATTCCTTACCTTTGAACTTTCAGGCGTCGGGCTGGATCTGGAAGTTTTTTGATAGCAGTACCCCTGCACGCCTGTAGGTGGCGTCAGTCGACTCTGCATGACATTGTAGGCATATTGTTCGTTGTCGTGGTGACGTCCGCGTCCTTAATATAACCACCACTCCGGCGAGCTGATGTCAGTTATTTTCTTTCCGCACCAGCCAGCACCGATCCGTTGAAGAGGGCTTCCTCCTGTCACTTTTACACAGACTTTTTTCGACCTTTTTGAAGACTCCTTTTGGTGTGTTATTATTGTTCAGTAGGAAGACTTCGGGGTTTAATCCTTGCAGCGCCGGTCACCGCGCTATGCCAGTAACAGACCTTCATCTTGTGTGTCTCTGGTGACTGGAGCGCGACCACAACATGAAGTTGTGCTCCAATTGCTGGGCCATGGCTCCAAAGGCTTTGAGGTAGCATTCCCTGAAGCTGTTTGCGGCTTGGCATGAACCGCGAAGGTCGACTTGTCGATCTCGCTGCCTGTCTCGGTCGGGAGAAAGGTCTGAGCATCAGTTCCGGGGGCTTGAAGTCATCAGGTAAGTGGCACTAATAGAAGCACAAGAAGTCAAAGCATGCTTCGATTTCACCCCGTCTGCCATGCGGCGAAACGGAGGAGCCTTGGCAATCTAGGCCCTGTTCCGCGGAGCGGGCACCTGGGTCGACTCCGCGTCTCCCTCCCTTTCAGGGGGCAGGAGCGACCCCGCTCACTTAAGGAATTTTATGATGCCTTGTGACCTGTGTTTGGGCAGCCTAACCCTGCTGGCGAGCCTTCGGGCCCTGCAGGTCCAGGTAAAGGAGATCCCGTGGACCACACGACTTCGGCTCTGGCCCAAGCGCCAGGGCCTCCTCAAGGACCCGTTCCCGTGTCCCTACTGGCGACCTTGCCCGACACCGCGACCGATGTCGAGGTCTCCGACGGCTCCGGTGGGCGTCGCCCATCCTCATTCCAGACGATACAGAGCGGGTCTGGCGTCTGCTAAGTCCTGCAGGTCTAGAGCATTTTTTATGATTCGTCAAGCCCTGCATTGCTAGTAGGCACCATCCTGCCCCGGGGGATCCACTTTGCCTGTCCCTCCACCCTACTGCTCAGGGCCTGGTAATTCAGGTGGCTTTTGGGTTACAAGACTCCTCCACTTTGCCTTTGTTTCCTCCCACCCAGGAAACCCGGTGGCTGGATGCATGTGGAAGACAGCTTTTTGCTTCTTCTAGTGCGGCCATCTGCGCTTAAAAAACTACAAGGGTCTTCTGCACTCTGGGACTCCATGGCTTACCTTCTTCCTTCCCTTTCGGAGGAATTGCGCCTGGAGTTTCTACGTCTTGTCCTTCACGACAAGGAGATGGCACATTTTTCAATACGCTCCTCCCTGGATGCAACAGACAATGTGGGCCGTGCTCTTGCATGGTCGGTGGCTTTGCACCGCCATGCCTGGATGTGTGACAGTCGCTTCCCTGATAATATTCGGGAGAGCCTCTAAGACATGCCATTTAACGAAATAGACCTTTTTGGGTCCTACGCGGACTCGGCGATCTCCAGGCTTCTGTCAGGACTACCATAATTTTGCCGTGCCATTGACTAACTTTTCTTCCTTGCGGGTCTTTCTTTTCGGCCCAGTTTGTATCAGAGGCAGGTTAGTGTCTTTGTATTATCTGTATAGCCGTATGGCTGGGTTGTTTTTGTTTTCAGTCCTCTGACTGTCTATTTTGCCAAGAGGACCCCCCCCCTCCTGCCAGGGGTTGACCCTTGCCCTATGTGGGGTATTGGCTGGTGGCAGGTGTCTACCTTTGCCTTCGGACGCTCCTGTGGAGTTTTACCTTGTGGGTATCCCTCTGGGACTCATGTACCCCCTTTACTGCGTCCCGCAGGGTCGCATCGCTCTATTGTCTGTAGTGCTTCGACTTCTGGGCTCGATCTATGCTGTGTAGTATCTACTTCGCATGGCCTGGCATTCTGCTTTTTGTCACATGATCCGTCTTTTGGCGCCAGCCCCTTCTAGGTTGTTCACGCCAGTAAGGAGTTGCTGTGGGCCTCTCTGTTGTACGTTGTTATGGCCTTTCGGCAGATTCCCCAGCAGTTTTCTCCACATCCCCGCTGCTTCCGCGCAGGCATTTCTACGGTTTGCTGGCATTCCTAATGTGGCGAACTCGTGGAGCCGGTTCTCCTTGGACTCTGCTTTTCCTGGTGTCTAGGACCCGTAATTTGGTCCTGACTACTCCATTGTTAGGCTCGACTTTTCTTCTAATTGTCCTGCGAGGGGACTGTTGTCTCTTCCGGACAAGAGGCAGACGATGCTTATAGCCTGGAATAGTTCCTCTTTCCGTATAACTGCGGGTACTTTTCAGCATACCCTAGTCCCTGGGTTTGATACTGTTTGTGGAGCATTGTATTTTTGAAAAAAATGCTGACTTTGTGTACTGTAGTACAAATAGGAAACCGGTTCTCTAGTGTGATTTGGAATAACTTTATACAAGATGAGTTTTTCATTTCTTGAATTTTAAAACTTATATGTAATCTAAATGTATGTTCTGTGATTTTTTTCTTTTTTCTTTGGGTCTATATGTATGTATTGTAAGGTCTTATTGTAAAGTGTCACTTGATTTTAGTCTGTATTATGTATATATATGTTTTATACATGTATATTTATGTTTGTATATATCATGATTGTTACAGCCCTAACGAAGTTCCCATGGCACTAGGGGAACGAAACGCGTTGGCTGTGCCTGTTTTACGAAAGAATCAACATGAATAAAGAGAAGAACTTTTGAAAAAATACTTTCCATTTAACTGACTTTTATTGGAGTGCATCTTCCTTTTCTGTGGCCATTCTGTATTTTAGACATCTCTTGGCAGCAGGTGTCGTGAGTAGTTGCACCTATGCATAACAATTGAAACTAACGAAATTTATGTGCTTGACCTTGGTCTGCTGCTGTGTCTTTCGTACTGTCCTTCTGGTTATGTATGGGTATCCTTTCATTGCTCTCACACATGTCTGGCGAGGGTCTCAGCAGTACTCTTCCTCTGTGGTACATGCGGGGGCGGTACGCGTTCTATCCACCATACCACTTACCAGTCCTTTGGGTCCATAGGGTCATTTCTACTTCTTGCGTGGCGCTGAACTCCCTTTTCATGCCAGTTTCTTACTGGGTGTGTTTTTGTTCCATATTGGCCTTTGCTGGGCAGGGGTCAGTATCCTGCTGCTTTCGTATCTTCACAGGAGCAGGTTTGAGAGTGTTTTATGCTGTTTGAGTTGGTTAGCTGGGGCTAGCTCCGACTTCTTGTCAATACCTTGGATCCTGCGGATCCTTCATGCCCCTTTGCTCGTCTTCATTCGTAGTTCTGGATTTTTCGCTCAGGCACAAGCGTTCTGGCTTTGTGTTTTCCTTCTCTCATCCCCTCTACATATGAGGGTGTTCGTGTTATTCTGGATGGGCTGTGGTGCCCTAGCCTCCCCTTGATTCCCGCTCTCTTCAGAGCATAGGGGTCTGGTGGTTGACTGTGCTGTCATTTCTGTCCCCATTGTGTTTCGCCCTTTCGTTGATGACACTCTTTTGGTTATGTTATTGACGGCTAGGTTCTCTCTGGACCTTAGTGGGTTTCAGTCGTAGTCCCGCCTCCTCTAGGGGTATGTCTTTGGTATCTTTTCTAATTTAAGGAATATGCGGCTAGACGTCTCTATCAGATGAACAAGTTACTTACCATCGGTAACAATGTATCTGGTAGAGACATAGTCTAGCCCCAGATTCTTTAACGCCCGCCTGTCCTCCCCGTCCTGCGACAACCTTTTCAGGTTAGCCTTCTTGCCTTCGCCTCCCTTTGGGTGGCTTTATTCCTCTGTGGGGTGACGTCTTCTCTTCACTCTGACTCATGAGGCTACATTCTGTTACGTGGCTCTGCTCTACCCATTCTTGTGATTGGACGATATGCTCATATGCCATGTGTCCTTTACAACCCTTACCCTGGGTTGTCCGATGTGAGTCTACTTGTTGTACCCCCCCATCCTTCCCTTCTATCTTCAACTGCTTGAGGTCTCTTGCCTCCCCTGCACTCTAGCGGTTGCAGTCTCTGACAATGCTGCATTCGGTAGGTCCCTTATTCGGATCTGTCATCTCCTTTTGGGTGACACCTTATGGTAGTTTGTCCTTACTCCTGGGTTCTGGACTGGTTGTCCTTCACTGTTATATATTGTGGTTGCAGCCTTTCTGCCGGCTGCTGTGATGGTTCACCAATGAGCTATGGCTCAATGGTAAGTCTTGTGCCTCTGGTGGCACAGGCTCACACAGGCCAAGCGTTCGAATCCTGCCTATGCTCTGCATCATCTTCTGCCTCCGGGGCAGGTTTTGGACTTAACAAATGCGGGGATCCCTCCCAGAGTGGTGCTCTGTTATTTTCCCTCCCCCAGTTTACAATGTACGGTGCCTGGCACTGTCTTTCTATGGTGATGTTTTTCACCATACCTTGTTTTTCTTTTTCTGCACACTGTTCCCATATTTTCATAGTTTTTGGTGGTGGCTTCGCGTTCTGACGCAGAAAAGTCTTCTGATGAAAACTGATGTTGGTGCGCTGGGGCGGGGCATATATGGCTCCGCGGGCGTCACGTCCGTGGACGACGTCAGGGCGCCGCCATACGGCGCCGCCCCCCGGCTTGCTGCGGTGCTGCTGCGCAAAATTTTCCGGATCCAGTCTGGCGCCTGGGGATATTCTAAGATACGGAATCTGCGGCTACACTATGTCTCTACCACATACATCGTTACCGAAGGTAACTAACTTGTTCTTTTCTACATTTGCTATTTTTTCAAGGTTTCATACAAACCAACGCCACACTTAGAACGTTTTTCATGGAAAAGCAGTCAATGCAGTCCTATAGGAGAAAACAGTGTTATCGGTTTAATGGTAAGTACTTAGGTTTTGGAGTTGGTATTCTGGGGTTAGAACCAGGGTTGAGGATGAACTCCAAGCACCCTCATTGGCACTAGGGTGGCCGGGTGCGGAGTGCTGAGACCCAACTTTATCAAAAGGGGGATAGGTGGCTCCGGTTGCTGCCTGCTCATGAGCAGGCCACAAGGTTGTGAGAGCAAAGCTCCTGGGGTTAAGTTCAGGGCAAAGGGGTATCCAGTTTAGCACACAAGGTGCACCCATAGCGGCACAGGGGCGGGTGGGTCCAGGGTGCTGTTTTGACGTTTGGTGCCCTATTGTTTTCAATGGGAGTTGCCGTTTTTGTATTTTGGCTGCAGGCTCGGTCCAGGAAGACTTTGGGGAGGAACCAACAGCTGGGCAGGTAAGTTGGAGCTGGGCAGGTAAGTTGGAGGGCTCGGAGATGTAGGTGCGCCTCTGGTTCTGTTTTCCAGGGTGCAGAGTGGCTGGGTGCCCTGGTGTCTTTTGAGGTCGGATTTCACCTTATCGGGCCACTCGCGGTTGGGGGTTCTTCATGCTGCGGCTGCAGGCGACATTTGGGAGTCCTGGAGGGGTCAACCCATGGTGGACTCGGACTCTGGAGCGCTGGGGGTCGTTGCTGAGGTCCAGTGAGCAACTAGGACTCAGGCCGCAGGCATCTGGTGCATCTGCAAGATGGCGGGCACTGAAGAGTGGGCTGCACCTCGCCTCCCCCACCTGAGGGGTGGAGTTGGCAGAGGTGGGCACACCTTCGTGGTTATCCTAATTTTTCACGCTTGTCTTCCCGCCGAAAAGGAGGGGAGACTTGAAGGTGGCCTGCTCATGATAGCATGAGACGCAAGGGGGTCGCGTTACAAAGGCAGCAAGGCCTTTGAAGACCCCCTGCTTCAGATGGCTCTTCCTGGTCTGGGTTAGGTGTGAGCACCTCCATCCAGGAAAGGCTTTATTGCTGGGCTCAGGGAGTGAAGGCTTCCACCCCAGGGTGTCCAGAAACATGACTTGTGGTGGCAGGCTGGTGTGTACCAGTTGGGGAACCTGCCAGAGGCTGGTCGTTTTTCAGGAGGTTTCTCTAAGATGCCCTCTGAGTGCATGGAATAATAAATCCGACACTGGCATCAGTGTGAGTTTCTTATGCTGAGATGTTTTGCTACCAAACTTCCCAGAATTCATTAAAGCCATTATGGTGCTGCGGAGTTCCTAATGCCAATCTCCCAGACCATATACTCTTTATTGCTTTGATGAATTTAAAGAATTGTCTAAGAATGGACTTAGACACTGTAGGGGTACAGTGCTCAAGCAAAAGTACCCTCACCAAAGGGTTGCCTTAGCTATACCATAGGCAGTGGGTTGCAGGCATAGCACACAGGTATGAGTGCCATGTTGACTCTTCACTTTTTTCTGCACCAAAACATGCAGCCTGCAAAGGCACTGTGTGTGTGTTAAGGTACCGGACCTCTAAGAGGCCTTCTTCCCTGGTCACAGTGCCCTTGGTACCAATGGTACCTTTTACAAGAAACTTACAGTTGGCCAGAGAGGTACCAATTGGGGGGAGGGGGTACAAATGTATCATTTTGGGAAAGTACACAGGCCCTGCGCACCTGATTGGCAGGGACCCAGGGCACATCAAGTCAAAGTGCATCCGAAATCTGGCAAAAAGTGTGAGGTTACTGCAACAGAAACCCAGCATCGTACAGGGCGGCCATCTGGGAGAGGTGAAGATCAGAGGACTCTGGCAGATGCCCTGCTCGATAAAAACCTGTTGGAGCTTCGGGCGATCCGGCTGGAACTAAAAACATTCTTGCCGTCCATCAAGGGGAGGCTAGTTCAGGGGTTCATGGATAACACGACTGCCTTGTGGTACAGCAACAAGCAAGTTTAGGGTGGGGTTGTAGAACCTGTGTCAAGGGGCTTTGCATCTCTGAACTTGGCTGGAACAGCAGGGTATTACGCTGGTGGTTCAGCATCTGGCCGGTTCTTTGAATGCCAGAGCAGACAAATTCAACTGAAGGTGCCTTATGGATCACGAATGGCGTGTCCATCCAGAGGTGGCGCAAAGGCTATTTCAGCAGTGGGGAGATCCTTGGGTTAGATCTGTTCACCTCCTTAGAGAACGTGCAATGTCAACAGTTTTGCGTGCTGGAGTTTTCAAGGCGGCTCTCGCAACACATTTCATCACGAGTGGACCTCCGGCCTCCTGTACGCCTTTCCACTCATACCACTACTACCCAGAGTGTTCAAGAAGATCAGGAGCGGCCGGGTAGAAGTCATTCTTGTGACTCTGGACTGGGCATGGAGAGTCGGTATCCCGAGCATCTGGTGATAAGCATCCACACTCCGATCCGGCTGCCCCTTGGGGTAGACCTCCTGCAGGGGAGGGTTCTCCACTCGAACCTGTCCACTCTCCGCCTCCTTGCGTGGAGATTGAGCGGTGACAGCTGACAGCTTTTGACCTACCTCTCAAAGTCTCTGAGGTTATTCTGGCAGCCAGGCATCCCTCCACGAAGTCGGTATATGCCTGGCAATGGTCCAAATTTTGTAAACTCCTAATACAACTAACAATGCCCCCGTTTTTGCAGCTGCCTGCGCTCTCGCGTTGCAGCTGGAAAAATCAGCCTCAGTACAGTGCCTCTCAAGCCCCACTCCGGGCCTCTAAAACAAAGTGCCCCCTCGTTGCAGCTGCCCACGCTCTCGCAGTGCAGCTGGAAAAATCAGCCTCAGCATCAAAGTGCCTCTCAAGCCCCACTCCGGAACTATAAAAACAAATTGCCCCCTCGTTGCAGCTGCCCGCAAACTTGGGGTACTTCTGGGGAAATCCAGCACCGGCAACCACAGTGCCTAGGGAGCCCCTTCTTCCTGGGGCTCCTCTTTCAGGCTTCTGATGCCTCACATAGGCACCGTCAGTGCCCTGCCTAGGCCCCACTCACTGGGGCCTTCCCAGAGTCTGTCCAGTCTTCTAGGGGCCACACACACCAGGGCCGTCTCTTCTCCTCGTGCTCCGGCAGCTTCCTGGCCACAGCAGATGCGAGCCCACGAGGCTCGACTTCTTCCTGCGGTCGGGGCGCCGCCCCCAACCGGGGCCTCCACTTGCCTGGCTTCCGCTCTGCTTCTTGGCTGGGCCCAACTTCCGAGGGCCTAACTCCACTTTGATTGATCCGCGGAACATGAACGCGGCCCCGCCCACAACCAGGCAAGCTCTGCCTGACATCCGGTTCGCGGCAGGAGCGTCTCCCTCGAGGGCCTCTACTCACACCGGTTTCGCTTCTTAGCGACTGCGCTGCCCTCACGAAATCACCCTTGGATCAGCAAACACAGCGCCCCTGAGGACTAGGGGCTTCCAGGCACCAAGGGAATTGGAAGTCCCGCTCTATGGACTCCAGCAAAGAGGTGTAGCGGCGCTCATGGGGCGCTAAGTCCAGTTCCCCATAGGCAAAGCTGGGCCCAGGCAGGCCAGCTCACAGGGCCCTCTAGCAGAGGGGCAGTCCCTTGTGGCAGTTCCTCCTGGGGCCCAGCAGGTACAAGCAAGCACCCAAAACAGCACACTTATAAGGGATCACAGTCCCGATATTTATACTCCATTTGTCTTTGTTCTGCCCAGTCCCAACTGGTTCAGGGGGTACTGAAGCACCTTGTTTACAGTGCTTCCTCTCTCCTTTGTCAGGTTGGGCTCTGTCCTCAAACACACCACAGGGGGGCGGAGCCAGGATTGAACCAGGCAGGCACAGAACCATTCAGGGTCAGGGGCTACTCCTCCCGCTACTCTAAATGATGATCTGCTTATTCAGCCTAGCGCTGACTCACCCTGCCCCTCTGGAGCCACACACCTCACCAGCCCCTGTCACTCCAGGGCCAGACATGCAATACACATCCGGCAGGCACAAAGACATTTAGCACACAGAAATGCCAACTTCTAAACGTAGCATTTCTAAAATAGTAATATTAAATCTGCGCACACCAGTACGCAGCATTTATTATTACTATTCCAAACATACAAAACTTGACCACGCTGCTCCCCTCATATTAGGAATTACCACTGATACACATATCAGGGAATTCCCAATGCATTCCTATGAGAGGGCAGTCTCACAGTAGTGAGAAACCACAATGGCTGTTTGTCACTACCAGGGCATGTCACACACTTAGAGTACATGTCCTACCTTTTACCTACAATGCACCCTGCCCATAGGGTTAGCTAGGGCCTACCTTAGGGGTGACTAACATGTAGTAGGGGGGTCACAGACATGGCAACCACTTTGCGTGCCACGTCACAGCGGAAGTAAACTGCGCGCACAGGCCCTGCAATGGCAGAGGCCTGAGACAGGTTTGAAAGGCTACTTTGGTGGGTGGCGCAAGCAGAGCTGCAAGGCCACCAGTAGCATTTAATTTACTGGCACTGGGTATCTGAGAAACCACTTTGCAAGGGACTGACAGGTAAATTAAATACGCCAAACAGGTGTAGTCCAATCTTACTATGTTTACCACAGAGAGCACACACACTTTACACTGGACAGCAGTGCTAAAGTGCCCAGAATCTTAAAACCACCAACATCAGGTCAGAAAAAAGACTAGGAGGAAGCAAAAAGTCTTGGGATGACCTTGCAAAAAGGGCCAAGACCAACAAAGACCAACTCTTTATAGGGTACGCGAGTGCAAAGAAAGGGCTTGCTGTCCAAAAGAAGACTATATGACTATATCCCGCTGGGTTATCCTCTGTATCGAAATCTGTTGCGGCTTAGCGAAGAAAGATCCTCCTAAAGGGCTTAGAGCCCATTCTATCTGGACAAAAACGACCACCACAGCTCCCCAGCGTGGTGTTCCCGTTTCTGATATCTGCCAAGCAGCCACGTAGGCATCGCTGCACACCTATGCCAGACACTACCGCCTGGATTACCAGGTTTGCAGAGAAGGCCTGCTTGGTCACTCTATCTTGCCGGACTTCCTGATCTAAACCTTTCCGGAGTCCCTCCTCCGGGTATGGTATTGCTTGGTCTCTGTTCAAGGGTAAGGAAGCTGCGGCTAGATGTCTCTATCAGATGGACAAGTTACTTACCTTCGGTAACGCCTTATCTGGTAGAGACATGATCTAGCCGCAAATTCCTTACCGACCCACCTATCCTCCCCGCACTGCATATTGGTTCTAGTGTCAAGGGCTATTTCCTTTCAGGACCTTTGTTGCCTTTTTTAACACACCACAGTCAGTCACTTCATGGCTCCGCGCTTCTGGGTTGGAAAGTTGTGAAAAGTACCGACGTCAGCGCGTCGGAGTGGTAGTTATATTGACTATGCGGACGTCACAACGATGATGAACACGACGCCTATGACATCTCGCGGAGCCGACTGACTCCACATACCGTCACGCAGGGGTACTGCTATAAAAAAAATCCAGTTCCAGCCTGACTCCTGGAAGTTCAAAGGTAAGGAATCTGCGGCTAGATCATGTCTTTACCAGATAAGGCGTTACCGAAGGTAATTATCTAGTTCTTTTATGTTAAAACCTTCTAGTCTGACACTCGAAATTAACTTTCTGATCATGTTCCTGCAGATATCTAACATACAAATACAAATGTTTTCACAAGCAATGACTCTTGAGAAGCACCAGGTAGTGCCATGCTACTCCAGCATTGACTAAGTCTGTGATTGTGATGCCACTGGAGTTTATTAGATGCCAACCAGAGTGTTGACATTAGTTCCTGTTGTTTTATACCTCATCAACATAGTTCTGGAGGTCTCTGTTAGTGTCTGGCTGACAAACTCTTAAGCTTTTGATAGTGACTAACTCAAATGTCTCCTCAGAGGGCCTCTGGCTTTAGGCATTGCAGACTTCATTAACACAAGGCGTCTCTGTGAAAGCATGGTTCTCACTTCAAGTCATGGCCCTCTGCTTAGTCTCAGCTGCAGTCTTTGAGCCTCTTGTGTGAAAAGTCTAGTTTCTGCTTTGGCTTTCAATCATAAAAAGCTAAATCAAGACTCAACCTAACCACACTCTAAGGCGCAAGGGTGTCAAGGTAGGAGTCGCACCTCTTCGAAGTCCCCAGATTCCAGACTAATTCCGCTATTGGTCCCAGTGTGGCCCAAATGTTTCTGTCTGTTGTTGACTCTAGAACAGATAACCTTTAGAGAGGCCATGCTGCAGATTGTTGGTGTAATTGCGGCTTCCTCTGGCACACCTTCCGGCCCCAACAGACCACAAGTGTTGCCAGTTTGATTACCGCTGGCTGGTCCATCATTGACTCACTGGGACATTCTACCGAGCCCATCCCATCTCTTGATTAGACTTTTACTTTGGTACCTAAGTCCTCTTCAGTACTTCCTGTGCTATCGCTGATGCAGATTCCACCAATATTTATTTATTTGCATTTGTATTTGTAGAACGCATCATTCATCCCGAGGGACATCACGGCGCTAAGTCAAAGCAAGTGCAAGTTGATGTAGGAGTGTGATATTCTATTTGACAGGTTGATTCCAGAATCATGGCAGGGAAGTAGTATCCAACCAATTTATAAAAGTAGTCCCCAGGACAATCCCGCAAATTATCGCTTAATAGCATTAACAGATGTAGATGCGAAAATATTTCCCAGCTGTCTGTTGGAAGAATTGGAATCTTGGGCCATAAGAGAGGATCTGATTCCAAATTTACAAACTGGTTTTACAAACGGTGAATCAACTTATACTAACTTGATTTTATTAACATTATTAGGCGAAAGAGCCAAATATAGGAAACAAAAATTGTATATTTGTTTCATTGACTTAAAAGCCGTCTTTGATTCTGTGCTCCGAAATGTTCTTTGGTTGAAGTTAATCAATTGGGGTATATCTGACACACTTTTAAAAATGATCAAATTACTATACTCCGATACCTGGGTACAAATCAAAGTAGGCGACGGTAGACATACGACTCGTCGCCTAGAAACCTATATCGGCTTGAAACAAGGATGTGTCTTGGCTCCTTGCCTTTTTAACCTTTTTAAGTCTGATCTCCCAGCCCATTTTAATGTTATTAACGGCCACTCCCCTTCTGTGTCGGGTAAAGAGATTAAATATTTACAATATGCCGATGATACCGTTTTACTAAGCCAAACTGTCATAGGACTGAAAAGATTAATAGATTCTTTTAATGTTACACAAAACCGTCTAAAAATAAATACAAAAAACCCGAAAATAATGTCTGTAGGAAAAGGCAAACTGGGAGTAAAAGAATGGAATATTAATGGTCTGTTTATTGTATGCGTAAAATCGTATAAATATTTGAGAATCACATTTGATGATAGTTTGTCATTTAGGCAGCATTTTAATAACCTCGAAGCTAAGGGCACATCGCTCGCATTTGCTTTCAGAAAATTGAGAGATAAGCTATTATGCCCAAATTATGATCACTTTCTGAAGGTTATGAAAGCAAAATGTTTTCCATCTTTGGACTATGGTTTCATTATCTTCCGGGGCAAAGATCCGAAAATGCTTGATGATATTGAATTAAGGACATATAACTCAGTTTTTAGGATTCCCAGATATATTAGTTGTGCCAATATAAGACTTGAATTTGGTCTAAAGAAACAGTTTTTGGCCCGACAATCCACATTTTTAAAGTCCTTATTGACATTATCTCGAGCTGAAGAGGGCTTGTTCGCAAATCTGTGTTGGCTTGTGATTTCAAAAAGTGAATATGCGAGTAGTTGGCAAACTTATTCAAATGAGTGTATATATAACTTTGAATGCCCAAACTTAGTAGGTGAAGTGAGGAGTAAAAGGGTTTATAAAAAATCAATTAACCAATTAGCTGCTTCATTGTCTACAATAACGGATAAAGATGAATTAAGGGGGAAAAAAAACATTTATGGTCAATAGTTAACTCATTCGGCAAATTGTCTCCTCAACCTTATTTGTTATTTCATTTAAAACCTTTGATTAAGAATAAATTATTAATATTAAGGTTTGGGAGATATCCAACTAAAGACGGAATTCCAAAATGGGAGAAAAAGTGTCCGTCCAACATTTAGGCTATGTGGGCTGTGTGATGAAACTTTACAGCACATAGTAACCCTATGCCCAAAATTGTTAGAAGAGCGGAAGACCGTCTTAAAGCTTATTTTTAACGAATTGGGAGTAAGAACCTGTAGGACTGCAATTATTGTATGTCTAAGAGGTGTTACCATTGGTATCATTTACCAATTTGTCAAATGTATCTTTATAGCTGAAAATAAAATCTGTAATGTAGATATTTTAAGTGATGAAATCTCCTTTTTGCAAGTTAACTAAAAAAAAATTGATTATGATATAATGATTTTAAAAGTTTTTAGGGAGTGTTTGGGCTATTTTAAGTTTGTTTAAAATGTATCCTGTATCTAATGTCACTCCATAATAGTGGATTGTATTTCATATATACCTTTTATTTTAAAAGTGTTACTGATAACTTTTGCTGCTAGCATAAGGCACTTTAATTTCTGCTGCTATTTGATGGAGTGTACTCTATGTATCGAATTGTTTTAAATGTATTTTTATTATGGCGGAAAATATTTTATGTACACTTTTTTAAGTTAAACGTTTACCTGCTGATTCTAAACCACTAGCACAAGGCACTTTAATTTTTGTTGGTCAGTCGTATAGCATGTACCCTTATCAATCTAAAAATGGCACTGTATGTACGCTTTTTTCAAGTTAAAGGTTTACCTGACGACTCTAAACTGTTACAACCAAGATGGATCGCACACCGCTAGCCTCTCCTCCGGGTCGCCCCTTAGCACTCTGGTACATGTAGTGCATGTAGATGGACGAGTAAAAAGTAGTTCACCACAGTTGGTGCGAGTGGTTACTCGTTATCCCCAAGATCTCTGGACCCGAGACTTGGCCCGGGTTTCGGGACAGTTTCCCTCGTCAGCAGAGCAGTGTTTGGGGTGGATGAGAAGGCCGCCAAGTAACCGTCACAGGCCCGGATGCCTCTCCGGCGCGCAGGTGCGTCTCCAAGAGCTCGTCAGCTCAAGGCTCACGGGAGCCGTTTAAGTACAACCAAGATGGATCGAACACCGCTAGCCTCTCCTCCGGGTCACCCCTTAGCACTCTGGTACATGTAGTGCATGTAGATGGACGAGTAAAAAGTAGTTCACCACAGTTGGTGCGAGTGGTTACTCGTTATCCCCAAGATCTCTGGACCCGAGACATGGCCCGGGTTTCGGGACAGTTTCCCTCGTCAGCAGAGCAGTGTTTAGGGTGGATGAGAAGGCCGCCAAGTAACCGTCACAGGCCCTGATGCCTCTCCGGCGCGCAGGTGCGTCTCCAAGAGCTCGTCAGCTCAAGGCTCACGGGAGCCGTTTAAGTACAACCAAGATGGATCGCACACCGCTAGCCTCTCCTCCGGGTCGCCCCTTAGCACTCTGGTACATGTAGTGCATGTAGATGGACGAGCCTTCTCATCCACCCCAAACACTGCTCTGCTGACGAGGGAAACTCTCCCGAAACCTGGGCCATGTCTCGTGTCCAGAGATCTTGGGGATAACGAGTAACCACTCGCACCAACTGTGGTGAACTACTTTTTACTCGTCCATCTACATGCACTACATGTACCAGAGTGCTAAGGGGCGACCCGGAGGAGAGGCTAGCGGTGTGCGATCCATCTTGGTTGGACTCTAAGCTGTTAGCACAAGACACTTTAATTACTTTTGGTGTGTTGTATATTATGTATTTTTACCAATTTAAAAAGTCTATCTGTAATTTTTGCTGCTAGCACAAGGCACTTTAGTTTTTGTTGCTGTAAGCACAATGCACTTTAACTTTTGCCGCTGTTTATTAGCAAATTGTTAATTGCAGTTGAACAAATCATGTTGGGGCTTAGCTG
This sequence comes from Lissotriton helveticus, assembly GCF_964261635.1. Taxonomy (NCBI): domain Eukaryota; kingdom Metazoa; phylum Chordata; class Amphibia; order Caudata; family Salamandridae; genus Lissotriton; species Lissotriton helveticus. The sequence continues at coordinate 1,249,483,932 of NC_136068.1, read as the reverse complement.
TGCATCTCATCTGGGATATAAAAACTAACTGTATCTGTATATTTGTAATCAGATTTTGCTCTGGATATGTACTTTTTCGTTTGTAATGATTTTAATTAATCAACAAATACATTTTGACTACAAAAAAAAAGTTGATAGATGGGGAATAGGTAGGTTTTTAGCTTTTTCCTGAACATTATGTAATCTTCCGTCATACGAAGTTCCGATGGAAGTTTATTCCAGAGAACCGCTGCTAATGTTGAGAAAGATCGGTCACCCATCCTGACTTTAGACGTACTCTTAACTGACGCCAGTGCCTGATGGTGGGATCTCAGGTTGCGCAAAGGTACATAAAAGTCTCATTTTCCCTGTAGAATTTGTGGGCCAGTTTTGTATAGCGTTCTATGTGCATAGCACAAAAGCTTAAAATTGGCTCTTTGGCGTACTGGTAACCAATGTAACTCCTTCATACAGAAGAAGGCTAAACTGTATTTACTCTTGTTGCATAACAGTTTAGTAGCGGCATTTTGGACCACTTGGAGTCTGGTGAAGAGATAGTCCGCCATGCCAACGTACAGTGCATTTCCGTAGTGCAGCCTACTCACAAGAAGTGCCTGTGTCACCATTTTCCTACAATTTAGAGGAATCCAGGGAAAAAGTCGCCTAAAAAGTTTTAGTGTGGCGAAACCTTTCCCACACAATAGACGTACTTGATTCTGCATGGACAGGGCATCATCAAAGATGATGCCCAGATTTTTAGCAGCCTGCTTTGGTTTAGGGACAGTACCCAGTGTCTGGGGCCACCAGCTATTATCCCAAATTGCATGGTTGCCTCCAAAAAGTAGGATCTCCGATTTTCCAGCATTTAGCTTTAAGCAATGTCCGGACATCCAACCAGCAATTTCTGTAAGGCAGTGTATAAGATTGTCTTTGGTGTCAACTTTTGTCAATGTATCAAACAGAGGAATTATCAATTGTGTGTCATCAGCGTAGAAGCATATATCGAAACCCCATTTCCTGCTGATGTCTGCTAGGGAAGAAACATATATGTTAAAAAGAGTAGGGCTTAATGTAGCTCCCTGCGGGACTCCATAATTTACTTTTTTTGCAGTGGAAGAATAGGGACCTATTTGAGTTGTCTGGGTTCGGTTTTTAAGAAAGGATGCGATCCATGCTAGGGCTTTTGAACAGAGCTCTTTTTCATAGAGAATTTGTAGCAGCTTGCTCTGAGACACAGTATCAAAAGCCGCTGTGAGGTCCAAAAAGATCAGTGCTACAGCTTTGCCTTGATCGACTAAGGACCTAATATTATCGGACACTTCTAACAAGGTAGTCGGGGTACTGTTGTTTGCTCTAAATCGGGTTTGAGAAGGATCTAATAGGCAATTGGTTTCAATAATAGTGTTGAGTTGTTTATTAACCAATTTCTCTAAAACCTTAGACAGGTATGGTAATTGGGAAATTGGCCTTTAGTTGGCTGTATCCAAGATTTCAAGACCTGGTTTCTTTAAAAGGTTGGAAGACAACAGTTTTTTTCCATATATCAGGGAAGTTGCAAGCTCTAAAGATTGATTGAGGGTTTTGGTGACCTGGGGGCATAGTACTGACACCAGGCAGGAAAAAATAAAGTTTGGACATGGGTCTAATATAGACCCTGCCTTAACCTCTATCATGGCTTTGGCCACTTGTTCTTCAGAAAGAGGGGACAACCTGTCTAGGTGACTGTGGGCTGCAGGATGAGGAGCATAATTTTCCCAGACTGTAAAGTCTTCATTGTTAGTGGGAGTAAAGATAGCACACATTTTTGTCACCTTATCTATAAAGAGGTTATTTAGTAGTTCACAATTCTCGAGTGAAGGCACCATGGATTGAGACAGCGAGGTGGGCTTACATAGTTCACAAATGACTTTATAGAATTCTTTGGATGAACTACCAGTTTTTTCAATCCTTTCTGTATAGTATTTGGTTTTTGCCTCTTTTAAGGCCCCATTATAGGTTCTTTGTTCAGCTAGATAGATATGTCTATCTGTACTTGTTTTTGAGAGTACATATTTGTTCCTTAATTCTACACTCTCTTTTCATAAGTTTTAATTTCAGTGTATACCACTTTTCTGATTGGGGTTTGGTAACTGGTTTCCGAGTAAATTTGGGGACACATTGGTCAAGAGCTTTTTCAATATCTAATTGTAACTGTGTAGCTAAGTTGGTTGTAGGGTCGTGAAGTTGTGGTCTGGATGCGCAAGGGAAGGAAGCACTAAATGATTCTTCTGTGATTTGATTCCAAGCCCTAGTCTGTATCTGATACGTTGTCTCTGTTTTAGGTGACTTATTGGGTAGGCTAAGAGAGAATAAGTCCTGGTAACGACCCCAGTCGCACACCCTGAGCAGATGTCTACTGAATCCAAACTGATGTTGCACTATAAAATTAGAAAAATGCAACCAGTTGGCATACAAACTGACTCTGATTCTAGGCCTCTGCCTCGACCAGCAGAGATTCCATTGTCTTTTTCTAGATGGATAGTATTCTGCATTAAAATCTTTAATGCTTTTGCTAAAAAGGAGCCCCTTAAATAATTATCAGCCATTTTTACTGATGCTATTACTGCTGTATTGGGGTGTGGGAGTACCTGTCCTTGGATATCCTTCAAGGGACAATGTAGGCATCAGCTTCTCATTCACAAAGCTCTACTGTCTGGACAGTCCCATATTGGCATTAACCGGTCTGGTTCAAGCCATTCTAAAGACCCATATATTGCTTTGGTATCTATTCACAAGGTTGAAAGCTGTGGTTAGATGTATCCATCAGAAGAAAAAGTTACTTAATATTGATAGCACTCATTCTGGTGGATACTCCATCTAATCACAGATTCATTCTGTGGAATGGACTTATCACAAACGTGTTGGTAGTGGTTGTTGCCTATCTTCAGAGGTCAGGAGTACTTTTATTCCCGTAGATCGATGCCTGGCTATTAAACGCAAGCTCACTGTAGTTAATAATAGACCACCACCTGATGGCTGAACTGACATAATTGGGATTCACTAGCACCAAGCCAAAACCCCACCTGAGCCCCGTGCTAAGCATCCCATTCCATGGAGCAATTGAGTTCTCCGTTGCAGTGAGTCAAAACATTCAAGAAATGTTCCAGCTATTTCAGAATCGGACCTAGATTTGGTGATGATTACTCCGAGGCTTCTTTGTCTCCTGGCCTTCTGCCTCTTCCTCATCACAAAGTTCAGTTGGGATATAAGGACCCTAAACATGAACCTCGGATCCCATTGTACTCAGCATCAAGGCTGCCTCTCTAACTCCATTAATATCTCAAGCGAGGTGGCATAGACTCTGTTTCTTCTGTAGCATTTTATAGTAGATACATTCACCTAGAACAGCACAAGGGGCTCCGGTGTGCGTTCCTGTTGCTACCTGTCCTGCCTGAGTTCTGAAGAAGATCAGAACAGACGAGGCTCAATTCATTCAAGTCATTGTATTTGGCCTGGCACTGGGTCATGAGAATGTGGTACCCAAGCTCCTGAGTACCACTTTGCTGTATGGCCTTCTTTCTCAGCAACAGGGCAAGGTCCTGCATCCCAATCTCGACGGTCTACACCTCCATGTGCAGAGAATGAACAGCTGCAACTGAATTTGTTGGATTTGCCGGCTGAGGTGGTGGATGTCATCCTATCGGCCAAGCACTCTTCCACAGAGTCTATCTTGGCAGGGCCCCGGGAGAGATTATTTGCCACTCTGATTTTCTTTTGTTTGCTCTTTCATTACCCTAGCATGGTCTTGCAGTGGGTATAGACAGATCCTTCGGCCTTTCTGTGTGTACCATACCAACAGTCCTTGCTTATGTCACCAAATGTGAGGTGTTTATTAAGAATTTGACCCATATATTTCCCCAAAAATATTTGCGATGGCTCAGTGGTTCTTTAACCTAGTCTAGATCTTTTTTAGGTGCATTCCCATTGAGTCCATACATAGTTGCTCCTTAAAGCTCTTAAGATTGAAAAACTTTTTCTTTATTGCCATCATCATATTAGTGAGCTGCAGGCATTGTTCGTACAACTGGCCTACACCACCACCTTTCCGTAACCGTTAGAACTAAGTACACAAGTGAGTGTGTCAAGGTAGAAGTCGCACCTCCTCGAAGTCCCCAGAGTCCAGACTAATTACGCTATTGGTCCCAGTGTGGCCCAAATTTTTCTGTCTGTTGTTGACTCTACAGCCGATAACCTTTAGAGAGGCCATGCTGCAGATTTTTGGTGTAATTGCGGCTTCCTCTGGCACACCTTCCGGCCCCAACAGACCCCAAGTGTGGCCAGTTTGATTACCGCTGGCTGGTCCATCATTGACTCACTGGGACATTCTACCGAGCCCATCCCATCGCTTGATTAGACTTTTACTTTGGTACCAAAGTCCTCTCTAGTTCTTCCTGTGCTATCGTGACGCAGATTCCACCAATACCGATAGAAGTCCTGATAACGACCCCAGTCGCAGACCCTGAGCAGATGTCTACTGAATCCAGACTGATGTTCCACTATAAAATTAGAAAAAAATGCAACCAGTTGGCATACAGACTGACTCTGATTCTAGGCCTCTGCCTCGACCAGCCTAGATTCCATTGTCTGTTTGGCTCTGATAATGACCTAATACAGGAGGCCCACACTGATGATATTGTGTAAGGTGCTGGTTTGCTCCCCTCTCACTACACTGCTGATGCACTATTTCTTGACCAGCAAAAACGTAGTGGCTTTAACACATCTTCTGAAATGGGGCTTCACTCGTCACATGGATAGCCAACGGAAGACAGTACCTAGTTTACAGTGGTTGTTAAATGGAAACTGAGAGACTACAACTGTAGTTGGCTTCTACTGATGCGAAAATAAATGTTTTAACTAAATGTTTTAACTGAGATTCTCCAATCGGGACCCATGTTATCTTACCCAATAATGCCATTCAATCAAGCCATTACGGATGCCATTATGGATACATGATCCAAACAATGTTGAAGTCTGCCAGTCAGTCAACCTGTGGCTCGGTGACAGACCGGCTCCTGTTGATCTGTACTTTCTAAACCAAGAGCCTTATTGTTCAGGCCTCAACATGTAAGGTCAACCCAAAAACGTATTCAACCAATCTCCTTGATGTGGAAAAAAAAGGATTGATGCTTTCAGAAAGAGCACCTAGCCTGGCCCTTATATCGATCAATGTGGTTTTCTTACACAAAGATATAACTTTGATAGTGAGACCTTGCTGGCATGTCCAGAAAACCTCAGGGCCACACTGGCCAAGAACAGTAAATGATGGCCAGGAAAATACTTGCTCTGGCCAGAGTGGACACGATTAACTGCATTAGAAGAGCTATTTTTAACAGTTTCTGATAGAGTTCTCACCTCGTAAATATCTCCCAAGTGTCAAACTAGATCCGAAAACTCGAATAATGCTCCTGTGAGCAGGTAGGTGGTGGTGTTTAGCTCAGGTCACATACAGCGTCACACAGGGCCATTGACATCTGTTCTTTTCTTTTCTTTAAACGCCCTCAGACGCAGATCCAGAGCTCTACTCTTTGATCTGGGTGCCAGAGTTTGTAAGACTGCTCTCTCTCAGAGACTTAACCCACCTTGTTTGGAGCTGTATACCTTTCCCACCTCTGCCCCTACTGGGTAGAGTTCTGAAGAAGATCAAGACTGGCGGGGCCCAAGTCAACCTAGTGGCTCCGGATTGGGCCAGGAAGCTATGGTACCAAGAAATTCTGGGCATGAGCATCTGTCCTTCGATCAAGCTGCTGTTTAGGGAGGATCTACTGTGCTCAGCAACAGAGCGGGGTCCTACATCTGGGACTTCACAGTCTGCACCTCCCTGGCTGGAGATTGAGCAGTGGCAGCTAGTTTCTGTCTTCCTCCTGAGACTGTTGATATTATTCTGGCAGCCAGATGGCCATCTGTGAAATCGTTATACTTCGGGCACCTAGACAAGTTTGTTGATTGATGCCACCCGGCCAGATTGCCCACTACAAGCTAATCTGACTGAAGTGATGTTGTTTATTTTGTAGTTGGCCCAGCAACAACTTGTGTTGGACACTGTTAAAGGCCATTTGTTTGTTTTTCTGCCTCTTTTACGGTTGCCAGACCGGCCACCTTTGGTTGAATCAGCTGTTATGATGAGGTACCTCAAAGGTATGCAGCATTTGTTTCCAGCAAAGCCCTTTGTGCAACAGTGAGACTTAAATGTTGTCCTTCCCTTACACTTGTGCACTCCTTTGGAGCAAATGCAGAATTGTCCACTGTGTCTTTTAACTTTAAAAACTGTCTTGTTTATATTACGTAGACTCAGCATTGGAGCGAGCTTCAGGCACTCTAGGTCCACCTACCTTGCACATCATTGTTCCCTCACTATCTAAGTTTGAAGTGCTGACACCCTGTCATATCAGGTAGGCTATCACCATTTCAGTGTACTTTGCCCTGCCTCACCCCGTGAAAGTGGAGGCGAGCCTTCATCGATTTAATCTCAAGAGAACCCTCACTTTTTATATTGATCTACCAGGGATCACCCTCTGAATTAAAGTATGGCAAGCAGTGTAAAAATAACTATCTCTTGATGGAGATATTCTGCATTAAAATCTTTAATGCTTCTGCTAAAAAGGAGCCCCTTAAATGATTAACAGCCATTTTTACCTATGCTATTACTGCTGTATTGGCGTGTGGGAGTACCTGTCCTTGGATATCCTTCAAGGGACAATGTAGGCATCAGCTTCACGTTCACAAAGCTATACTGTCTGGACACTCCTCACCCCGTTTCCGGGAGTGACCCCGCTCAAATAAGAGTTTTACGAGGCCATGCGCTGAGTATTTGAGTGGGCTGACCCTGCCTGTGTGCCTCGGGCCCAGCGGAGTCGAAAGAGGCCCCATCAGGTTCTGCACTGATGGCTTCGGTAGGGTTTCATGAATTGGATCCCATGGGGGTCTCATGCATCCGATCATAGAACTGGATCAGCGCCGGTGGTGGCAACACGCCCTTGCCCGGTCTCGAAGTTGATGCTCCCGGTGCCAGTCCCATTCAGATTCCCAACAACTCTGAGTCGGAACGCGTCGATCAACTTTGATTCAGGTGTCGGTAGAGCCCAGGGGCTCTAGGTCGTTGCCTGAATGTTTTTAGGAGTTTCAGGCATGGGAGAAGAGTGGGGTGGGTCACTGGACCCTATAGAACACCAGTTAGACACTCTTGGTGAGAAATTGAACTGGTATGAGGAGCTTGCAGAAGCCAGTGGACTGGACACCTCTCCCGATACTGGTATGCTCTCTCCACCTACTGTGGCTATAGAGGAGGGAGCGTCTTATGCTATGGTGGTGAATAGGGCAGCAGAAGTCCTTGACATGGAGCTGACCTCGGTGCAGGTCAAGAATAACCATTTGACTGAAGCACTTCAGCCTGGGGCTTCTTCATTGGAACCCCTTCACTGAAGCACTGACAGATTTTCTTCTAGGCACTTGGACCAAGCCTAACACAGGGACTCCTGTGAGCATGACAATAGCATCCCGCCATTGCCCTTCCCTGGGTGATCCAAGTTTCGCCAGTCAATATCCTTCCCCTGAGAGCTTGATAGTTCAAGCCTCCTCAACATCCCATGGTGCTTTCTCTTCCGCTCCCCTAGATAGGGAATACACGAGGCTAGACGTACTTGGGAAGAAGATGTTTTCTTCTGCTAGCCTAGCATTGCAGGTGGTGAATACTGCATGCCATTTGGGCTGTTTCTCACATTCCTTATGAGAAACGGTTGCACAAGTGCTGCTACAGGTCCCGCAGGAGGCCCAAGCTGTGCTGTCCCAAGCAGTGAGAGATAGGAGAAATTCAGCAAAATTCACCATTCAGTGTGGTTTGGATATAACTGACTTGCTGGACAGAACGGTTTCATAGACAGTTGCCTTGCATCACCACGCCTGGCTGAGAACATCTGGCTTTTCAGGGGATATTCAGGCCAACCTTATGGACATGTCTTTCGATGGGACTCGTCTCTCCGAAGAGAATGCACACTCTGCGCTGGAGCTACAAGGACTCGCAGGCAACGGACAGGTCCTTGGGCCTCTCAGTGACACCTCGCCCCCAGTCTGCCTTTTGCCCCTTTCATGGCAATGGAAGGAGCTTTCAACTGCTTCCGCCATACACCAGCCACCATTCTGCACATGCTTTCCAAGCTGTGCAAGGACGTGAACGCGGTGCATTCCGACCTCATGGGAATCCTAGCCAGAAGTCGTCTGCTACCCACCCCATGGCAGCTGCAGGCTCTAAGCCCTCCACGTTGGGTTCTGTAAGACCGTGGGTGTCCAGTTGCAGGGAGAATTCAGCATCATCTCATGCACTGGCAGTCTAGAAAATTGGACCTTGCAGGTTATTCGGAGGGGTTACTCGCTCCTTTTTCAATAGCTTTTCGTCACGAGTGGAGCTCAGGTCTCCTGTACGCAGAGAGTTTGGTAGTCTGGGCTTCTGAAAATTTGCATTGATCCTCCAATTAGGCTGCCCCTTAGGGATGATCTTCTCTGTTCACTCTCTACCTCCTTACCTGGGTATTGAGCTGCAGCAGTTGATAGCTTTTGACCTTTCTTCTGAATGAATGAATGAATGAATATTGGATTTATAGAGCGCAAACTCAGCCCAAGGGTGTCAAGGCGCTGTATGCGGAACCTGAGGGTGCAGAAAAAGAGACATGCTCATACTGACGTCTATAAGAAAAGCCAGGTCTTTAAGGCTTTACTGGAAAGCGGATGGGACACCTGACTTGAAAGCTCTTCCGGGACGGAGTTCCACAGTTTAGTAGCAGCCATGGAGAAAGCTCTACCTCCCCATTTGGCCTTCTTAAACCTCGGTACTATTAGCAGGTTTTGGTCTGAGGACCGGAGCAGCCTGCTAGGAACATAGTGATGGACGATAGCCTTAATCCCCTCTGGGCCTGAGCCATAATAGGCGTCATGAGTCAGCAGGCACAAAGTCTTAAAAAGGATCCTACGGTCCAAAGGTAGACAGTGCAGCAGCTTAATATAGCCTGTGACTGAATGATATTTTGGAAGGTTCAGCACCAACCTGGCCGCTGCATTCTGCACCATCTGCAGGCGTCGCGCTAGGCCTTTGTTAATGTCCAGATAAAGGGCATTACAATAGTCCAATCTGGACGTTACCATGGCAGTGACTGCCTGCTTACGTGCATCAAAGGAGAGAAAACTAGACGTTTTTCTGAGGATCCTAATGATTCAGAAACAATTGGAGACTGTCCTGCTGATCTGCAGGTTGAGGAAAAGTGAATTGTCCACAATAACCCCTAGGTTCTTCCCATGGAATACCAGACAGGGGCAGACGCCAGCCTGTCCGGGCACCAGTCACTAGACCAGATCTCCTGTTTACTACCAAAAATCAGGACCTCAGTCTTCTCTCCATTCAATTTCAAAAAATGTTCCACCATTCAGGAGGAAACTGCCTGCATACAGCTCCTAAAGTTAAGGGCAGAATCCCTTATACTATGCGAGATGGACACCATTATTTGGGTGTCGTCCGCATAGGACAGCACCTCTTGCCCAAAAGATCTCACAACCTTAGCAAGTGGAGCAACGTAGATATTAAAAGGTGTTGGACTCAGGAAGGAGCCCTGAGGAACACTGCACAGCAAAGGTTTAGGGGCTGAGTAAAATTGGCCAATATTCACTGTCTGTGCCCGCTCACTAAGAAAGGAAGCAAGAAGCCCCAAGGCAGAGCCCCCGATACCTATCTCTCTAAGGCGTTCAACCAGCCAGTGAGGAGACAGGGTATCAAAGGCTGCGATGCGGTCCAGTAGAACAAGAAGGTTGGTATGCCATGCATCCACTTGAGTACAGATGTTGTTAGAAACAGCCGTCAGTGCTGTCTCCGTACTGTGGTGGCTTCTGAAACCATATTGTGACCCATCAAGAAGGTGGTGATCTTGTAGGTAGGTGCTGAGATGAGTTTAAATAGGTTTCCAAAATCTTGGCTGGGACAAGAATCAAGGAGATAAGACGAAAATGTTCAGTTCTCCAGGATCCTGAGAAGATTTCTTCAAAAGAGGCTTCACTACAGCAGTCTTCCACAGCGTGGGATACTGTCTCTCTGAAATGGCCACATTCAGAACAACAGTGAGACGAGGGATAATGATCTCACAGCCAGGTTTTTAGCAACTTGAAGGGGCAGGGATCCAATGGGGAGCCCGATTTGACATCGTTCTAGGAGCCGATCAGTCACCTCCAACAACATGCAAGGAAAGATGAGAAGCTTGGGGGTCTCCTCTGTGAGCGAGGCCTCACTCGGAAGAGGAATAGGTCAAGCACGTGACCTGGTGTTGGAGTTGGATACTTTCAGCAAGGAGTAAATGTCTGTGATTTTGGTTTGAAAGAAGTCAGATATTTTGTCAGAGAGGTCTTGGGAGAGATCTGAGGGGTCAGTGACATGAGGGGAGGTAAGAGAGTTAATTACTTTGAAGAGATCCATAGAGGATTTCATAGATTCAGTAATCTTAAAAAAGTATAATCTCTTTTCCTCCATGATGGCTAATTTATACTCTTTTAGACACTATCTATGCAATTCCTTACTCAGAGGTTCTAAGTCTGCACGCCACAACCGCTCCTGTTTGCGGCAACCCTGTCTCAGCTTTCTGAGTCTCTCCGTAAACCAGGGAGCCAAAGGTTTTATTCTTGCTGAGTAGTACTTCCTGACAGGAGCAAGATAGTCCATTGCTACTTACAATTGTTGCGATAACTTAGCACCTCCCATATTGGCATCATGATGATTAGTAAGCTCCAGGTTATTGAGGAAGTTAGAGAGCGCCTCCTTACTTATGAGGCTAAAATGTTTTCTTTCCTCCAGATTCCTATTGCCAGAGAGAGGCGTCGCGGATGCCAGGAAGTATAGATCAAAAGGAATGGCGAAGTGATCAGACCAGACGAGGGGAATGTGTTCCCCAACCCTTATACGAGGGTCATTGGAGAAGACACCGTTGAGGATATGCCCTGCTATATTGGTGTGATTTCTGACCAGCTGTGAAAAATCACTGCAACTCCAGGTTTCCAAAAGACTTTGGGTATCCTTACATGAGGAATTATCTAAACTAAAATTAAAATCCCCCAGGAGAGTAAAGTTGGATCTCTCAAAGTAAGGTTCTAACAGCCTGCTAAAATCCTGACTAAAGGATGCCCTGGAGCCCGGTTGCCTATAACATAAGACACCAGAGAAACTTTCCGTGGGATGTAGGTCAATAGAAAAATGAAAGGCCTGATAGGGATCAGGAGGAGCGGTCAATGCCTGAGTACGGCAGATCAAAGTTTCTCTGTAAAGAATGCCCAGCCCCCCTGCCCGCCGTCCTACCCTATCCAATCTAGCAAGGGTGTACCCAGAAGGGATAGCATCCACGAGATCAGGACCTGAAGCGCCCGTAGCCAAAGTTTTGGTAATAAAACCCCAGGTTGGCTTTCTTGCTGAGACAAAGTCTCTGAAAGTAACCTTATTCTTGATCAGAGATCTTACATTGATGAGAAAACCCTGCGCAATCTGTTCTTTAAAGGCGGGCCTAGTAGCCTTATTATCAGACCAGATTTTGCAATCCTGCTTAAGTGAAGTATTAAAGCCTGTGCATACTAGGTGCAACTTATCTGCTAATATCTCAGGGTCCAAGGTGTAATAACAGGGAGCCCTTTCAGGTTGAAGATCTAACAATACCTTTCTGGTATAGCAGGTCCGCCCCAGCTGGTCAGGGATAAATAGGGCAGCACCTCTGGCGCATGGCACGGTCTGGGCGCAGACAGGCTTGCCTTTGGCACGCGTCCTCTGTGCGACGAACCGGCCATGCTGCTTAAATAGGTTAAAGACTAGTGCGCTGAAAGCCCCTGGCTCCCCCCCCTAAAAACCGGAAAGGAGCCTAAGTATACGCTGGAGGCCTCCACAGCAAATGGGAAGACCCACGGTGGAACTGGGCGCTGCCGAGAGCACACACAAACGCTGAGAGGGAGGTGAGTCCGCTGAAAGTGAGAGGGAGCGAGGAGCTCAAGCAAGGTGCAAAGAAGCAAGGTGCAAAAAAGCAAAACACAGTACCGTATTAATTAAACTCCACAGGGTTTTGACAAGTTAAAACAAAAGCGCAATATTTAAAAGCAATTTTAAAAACAAAGTTTGTACAGGTATTCTGGCAGCCAGGCGGCCCTTCACCAAAACGGTATATGCCTGACGGTGGCAACATTTTTACATATATTATACATAAAGGTCTGTCAACCTTCAGACAGCGCCCTTACCAGGCTGTGCACGCGACTCCTGGCCAAGTCTAGAGGGTCCCATTTCATGTAGACACTGTCGGTTTCAGGCCTCCCACCTACCTACTGTGGTAGGGTGTAACGGGAGGGAAATACACCAGGAAACTGTCTGGAAGAGCTTTTTATGCAATGTCCGTTCCCTACCAAAACACCATACGGAAATCTGGGATCTTATCGCCACTGCCCAGCCTGAGATATGTTTTCTGACTGAAACTTGGTTGAAACCCCACACAGTACCTGCTATTACTCTGGGTATCCCGGCGGGGTATAAAATGGTAAGATTGGACCGTCCTATTAAAATTGGTGGTGGCATTGCCATCATTCATAAGGAGGGGATTAATGTCTTAATAGTTGAACAAAGAAGTACTCCTCTGATGGAAATTATGATCTTTCAGATCAATACCGGATCTAAAAACCTTCGGAGGGGAGCTCTTGTCTACCGTCCACCGGGACCAAGTGCAAATTTTGCACTTTCCCCAGTGGAGGTATTGGCCCCGCATTTTAAAGCAGGAAATGATTTTCTGCTCTTAGGGGACTTTAATGTGCACAGGGAGCTCTCAAATAATTCTGAGATAATATCCTTCTTTGCAGATCTGTCCCTATTAGGGCTTACACAGCATAACAAGGGCCCTACTCACTTAGCAGGCCATACATTGGATATGATCTTTTCAAACTCCTCCAAGATCGTATGTCATCCTTCCACTCAGGTGAACTGGTCAGATCATTTTGTCATTGATTTTTCCTTATTAGGGTTGGATAAGCCCAGTAAAAGGTCTCTCCTCCCCTCGTTCTGGCGTAGACAATGGCACAAAGTGACACCAGAGGACTTCCAGAAAGCTCTAGTTGAGCCTTCGATAACTGCTTCTGATAATACTGAAACAGTCTTATCTAAATTTAATTCAGCTATTTCAACTCTAATTAATTCTCTGGCCCCTCTGAAATTATGTAAACAGCGCCCCACCTCCCGTCATGAAGTGTGGTATATTGACCAACTGCGCTTAGACAATCAGGCCTGTAGGAAATTAGAAAAAACATGGAGGAAAAGTCACTGGGAAGAAGACAAAAAGGGCTATTATGATGCCTTGTCTATATATCATAAAAATATTAGATCAGCTAGGAAAAATCACATTGCCTCGCAATTAGCAGAGGCGGGCAACTCCTCGAGGACTCTGTACCAGATTCTACAAGCCTTTACTAAACCAACGGCTTGTGAAAGTCTGGACGTCTCCTCACAATCTTTGTGATGACATCTCTCTCTTTTTTAAAGATAAGATAGAGCTGATCTATGATAAAATCATCAAGACAACTTGTCCTACGGATTTCCTTCCTACAGCCCTTCTCCATCCCCGTATCGCGGACACGGAGACACTCACTGTCTTTCCAGCCGCCAGTTTAAGTAACATTGAGTCACTTATTGGTCATATCAAGACAAATAAATGCAATTCTTCGCAAATGTGCGAATTCTTTAATAGCGAATTTTGCATTTGGGATGATGAATCCCAAATGCAAAAATTGCACTCGCAAAAGGCAAGATTCTGAGAATCTTGCACTTTGCAAGTGCAATTTAGCTTGATGAATCAGGCTGTAAGTGATCAGACACCAGCGTTAAAAGCTGCTCGGAACGTGACGCTCACGCGTGCACGTTGTCTCACGCACAATGCGTGGACCAACAGCAAGGAAAGACTCCGTGTGCTGATTCATGGTTGGGGGACCAAGTGCAATTTCAGTGAATTTTGATTCATGAAAAAAAGTTATACTGAGGGAACAGTTCAACAAATTAAATTTCGATTTAATAAAACAGGTGTTGGCGAATAGCCCCAGAGTGAAAATATTGATGGAAAGGAGAGCGGGTTTTGGCAGCGCGTACCTGTCTAACAGGACGGTATAGGCGTGTTTGAACAGTGGTATCAAGATGCAACCAGAGATTTACAAAAGTATATATATATATATATATAATATATATATATATATTATATATATATATATATGCAAAAAAGGAGAGAACTCTGGGTAGTTCTCAAATTTAGGTGGAAAGCAGCCCCTGTTAGAGCACTCTCAACACCAGCGACACTCTAGATCTGCTCACCTCAAATGTCTGTTTTTCTATCAAAGTTTTTAAGCATAGGAGTGCTATCCACGCCGAGATAGAAAATGACAAAGTCTTTTGAAATTTATACAGCAAAGTCTTTAAGCATAGGACTAGTACAGTGCAGTCCTTGCCGAGCTGTAAAATTTCAAAAGCCATTTATCACTCCAGGCACAATATTACAGCTTTGAATTAGTAAAATACCAACTCAAGCCAACCTGAAATGAGTAGAAGCAACCCTTACACAGTGTTTCGCTCTAATTAGAGCTCTTCAGAGAGGTATAGCTTTGTCCAGACACAAGGGAGCACCCAGTATTAAGTCAAAACAAAACCCTTTCAGGCATAGAGTGACGCATAAATTATGCAAAAAAGAAGGAGAGAACTCTGGGTAGTTCTCAAATTTAGGTGGAAAGCAGCCCCTGTTAGAGCACTCTCAACACCAGCGACACTCTAGATCTGCTCACCTCAAATGTCTGTTTTTCTATCAAAGTTTTTAAGCATAGGATCAGCAGAGTGCTATCCATGCCGAGATAGTAAATGACAAAGTCTTTTGAAATTTATACAGCAAAGTCTTTAAGCATAGGACTAGTACAGTGCAGTCCTTGCCGAGCTGTAAAATTTCAAAAGCCATTTATCACTCCAGGCACAATATTACAGCTTTGAATTAGTAAAATACCAACTCAAGCCAACCTGAAATGAGTAAAAGCAACATATGTATATATATTACAAGCATAAGACGCACTCGGAATAATGCAGCATAAAGGATTTATTATCCAGACAACACGCTACGTGTTTCGACAATAACGTTTGTCTTGTTCACACGTGAAGAAACCCCTGCTGGTCACATTTAATATACGCTTTCTGGGTTAGTTCATAAACATAAAGAAAGGAGTACCCAAAACAGTCATGCTGCATCTAACTAGTATAACATTCCGCCATCTTGGAATGGTGTACTAAGTATGTTATTTTATATCATGAGTACAAATGATATAAGTACCAGTTATAATCCACACCTGAAACAATATAATACAATGAAACTTAATTCAT
The DNA here is from genome assembly GCF_964261635.1 of Lissotriton helveticus. Classification (NCBI taxonomy): domain Eukaryota; kingdom Metazoa; phylum Chordata; class Amphibia; order Caudata; family Salamandridae; genus Lissotriton; species Lissotriton helveticus. Next base: position 1,249,468,523 of record NC_136068.1, on the reverse strand, counting down.
ACTCAGCTTCAAAATCAAAGAGCAAAAACAAATACAATCGGTCTAGTGCCTTTAAACATGTAACTATTTGCTAATTGACGGTGGGATACGTGGATGACTGAAAATAACAGTAACCAACACGTACACAGAGTGGAGCATATATCTGCTCCAACAACTAATTACAAATACGATTATGAAGGTCTAGTGCCCCACATCGATCAACCATACTGGGCCTCCACACAAATTACAACTTATTCAAAAGAAAACTCAGTGTACATATATGTGTCCTGCAGGGAGCAGTGCAAAGAAATATTAAAGTGACAATTCTACTTTCATACTGGTGCAAGTGTCTTTCATCCAAGTTTCAAGTAGGTCAAGGACCGTGACTATAGAGGTGACAGGAGTGAGAATCTTCCTTTCCTCCTAAAAAAACACATAAAATGAACAGTTAAAAACTACATTAAAATCAAAATCAATGTTATTCAATGAGTATTTTAACTTATTCAAAACACACAGATTCTTCACTTCATGTTATGCATGATCAATGGGTACATATAAGATAGCGCCTGGAAGATCTACAAAAATCTAATCCTCGTGTAGATGAGTTGCAAGCTCTTCATCCCAGTTATGTCCCCCAGGGAACTTCGTTTCGAGTTCCATGATCCAGCGCGATTCTTTCTTCCTCAGCGCTAGTTCACGGTTCCCTCCTCTTCTCCCAGTGTTAACCTGCTCAACTACAAAGTATCTAAGTAGAGAATTATCAGACTGGTGATGTTCCCGGAAATGTCTAGCGATGGGACAGTGGCTGTCGCCATGTGTAATGGCCCTGAGGTGTTCTTGTATCCTCTTCTTGGCCATGCATGTTGTACTGCCCACATACCTCTTCTTGCACGGGCACTCCAGTACGTAGATGACATAAGTGGTAGTACATGTCAAGAATTGTTTGATCATTTTCAATTCTTTCCTACCTGGTATGTCAATATATTTGACCATGGTGCTGGTTACACAGGCTTTACAGTGCCCGCAAGGGTAAAACCCCTTTAGGCCTTGTACATGCAGTTTATTCTCGGTTATGTCCCCTTTGATCAACATATCCCTGAGATTTCTGCCTCTTCTATAGGTGATTGGGGTCTATCTTTGAGAAAAGGGCTCACTATATTGTCAGCCTTGAGAATGTTCCAATTACTTGCAAGAATTTTGCGGATTTTGTCTGATCTTTGATTGAATGTGGTTATAACTCGTGTACAATCTCTCAGTATCAGTCTTGGTCTCAGGAGCTTTTGGATTAAGTGTATCATGCCTATCCACACCTGATACCTTTTGTACTGCTCTGCTGAGGACCCCCTCCAGGTATCCTCTTTCTCTGAACCTTTTCAACATGACATCTTGTTCAATAGCGAAACTAGCCTCATCACTGCAGTTTCTCTTGGCCCTCAGTAACTCCCCGAACGGTATACTCCATTTGAGGGGGTCAGGGTGAGCACTGAGGGCATGGAGTAGAGTGTTTCCTGCCGTGTCTTTCCTATGTAATTTAGAAGTGAGATTGCCATCAATCACTTCTATTACAGTGTCTAGGAATTCTACACGTTTCTCATCAATGTTATAAGTCAGGTGTATGTTGTAGATGTTATTATTGAATTTCTCAATAAATGAGATAGCTTCCTCTCGTGTGCCCAGCCATATAACAAACAGGTCATCGATATATCTGACCCAGGTGGAGACTTTGTTGAAGTCATTCTCAAGATCGATGTCATGTCTAAGTTCCTCCTCCCATTTACCTAGGAACAAATTCGCGAAACTAGGCGTGAATGCTGAACCCATGGCCGCGCCACGGACCTGTTTGTACATGGCACCATCGAACATGAAGATATTGTTCCTTAGACAAATCTTCATCATCTCGATGAGCATGTAGGTGTGTTCAAGATAACATGTGTCCCTTTGTCTCAGGTAATGGAGACTCGCCTCCATGCCCTGGACATGATCAATGATCATGTATAGGGCATTGACATCCATAGAAAGTAGTAGAGAGCCCTCCACCCATTGCAGGGTGCCAATTTTATTAAGGAAATAGGTGGTATCCCGAATATATGCAGGTAACCTACACACATACTCCCTCATTTACACTACCCGTAGATGAGATAAAAGGTCTGCCCGGGGGAACTCTGGCATCCTTATGTACCTTAGGTAACAGGTAGGAAATAGGTAATTTGGGATAATCCCTCTTTAGGAAACAGAATTCATGCCACGTCAGCAAACCATTATTACGCCATTCCATCAATGAGTCCCAAGTTTCCATTATGCTTTCATTATACTGTGACATTGTACATTTAACATAGAAATTACTGGTATTCAACTGTCTGAGTGCTTCATTGACATACATTTCCCTGCCCCAAAGCACAATATTTCCCCCTTTATCAGCCGGTCTAAGTATGATACTAGTATCTTCAGCTAATGAGAGAATGAAGTCCCTTTGGGTTTTGGTGAGGTTAAAGTCACCCTTTCTCCATCCTTCCGAAGTGTGTTTAAGTTTGGTGAGTTCCTTAGTGACCACTTCGTGGAATGTATCTATGGCGTCGTGGGGCATGATCGGGCAGAAAACTGATTTTGGTCTGAATGAGGAGCATGCTGCTTTATCAGTTCTGCTTTCTTCCAGAGTCGTATTATTAGCATGTCCCTGACTTTCCCATATAGACAAGTTAATGGTATCACTAATATCTTCCTTTGACATAGTTTCAACCATATCTACCCCACCCTCCACATGTGAGGCACCCCGGTTTTGTCTTAGATAGTGCCATTTCTTCAGTTTCAATATGTATATATGTATATATGTGAAACAATGGCCCAGAAGCATTGAGGACGCTCTCCCAGTCGGTGAAGTCTTACGATTTATTAAAAGGACACCAGCAGCTTCAGTCCGGTATTTGGATCCGTTTCTTTTGGATCCATTTCTTTGTTCTCTTCCTGATGCGTTTCGAGGCTTCAGCCTCATAATCATAGGAAACTTGGGAACTGCACGGAGAGGCTCTTGATGCTTTGCTTATTTGCATACTTTTAAACCCTCAGTGTCAAATCAAATCAAAGATAGCTTTATTCGATTTTACGTTAAAATCATAACAGCAGATAGAAAGATTACATACAATAAAATGATGACAATTAATTTGAGGGAAGCTGTATACAATGCATAATTCACGAGTATCAGATATCGAAACTCCCCTTACACCAAAGTGCAGAAATAGATCAACAGTTAATAAAATTGCAATCATACCATAGTCAATCTGCATCTAATAACATATTTCAGGTACCTGGACACAGCAATAATAGACATTTTATCAACTAGGGTCATTAATTTAAATAACGCAGGTCTGCTTTGTCTTAAGTTCCAAACTTTAAGAAGAGGTAGTAAATATCGTTTCCGCCCCCACTCATAAAATTTGCAAAATAGAACAAAATGAATGGTTGATTGAGTGGAATGATCGTCGCACGGACAAGTTGGTAATTGTGACGACCAATCATTTTTTGGACAGGAAAAGTTATCATCCTAAAGAAACTTCCAATTCTCAAACGTGCTAAAAGCATTCTGCTATAGCTAGTCTGATCAGGTGATAAGTGAAGTGGTAGCCCAGTGTTTTGCAGCAGAAAATGATGGTGAATAACAGAGGTCTTCTTGCTCACGAGGTACCAACGTTGATCTTCCAGGTGGGCCAGGCAAAGTTCTTTCAATGCCCGTCTGGAGATCAAAGACAGTGTCTCAGGGGAATCATAAAATTCAGGGTGCCCGATACTTATAGAAAATTCCCGAACATAAGACAACCATTGTATCCTATTGGAACCTTCAAGTTTAGTGCAGTCAGCAACAATCGCCCTGTTAAAAGCAGTTCCTACTGTAGTCCAGATCTTATGCCACAACAACATAGGACTAATTTTAATTAGATCAGAAATAAAAGACAACGCTAATTCTTTGTGGCAGACATAGGTGGAGGTGGAGCGGGGAACAGCAAGCAGATAGCAGAGAAAACCATTTTCTTTTGTTTGGATTTCATGGCAATCTGCAACTCCCCAGATGCCAGCTCCATATGTGGCCGTCGAGACACATTTCACTCTATAAATATCAATCAAAATGCGCAGTGGCCTGTCCCCCAACTTATTTGCGAATTGCTTTAAAGCACCTAATGCCCGTGAGAAGGCTAAATTACTTGTAGTGATTGCAGATCTCCATGTACCCTTTTTATTAAAAACAATTCCTAAATAGGAAAAAGTGTCAGATAAGCCTATCTTGGATTTACCTAAATTAATTTTACAAGTGGTATTTGCCCTTTTAGCAGAACACATAGTAAAAGTCTTTCCTATGTTGATCCTAATGCCCCTATCACCCATGTATGTCGCGAAGCTAGTTAAGGCCTTTTGAAGGCCAATTTGTGTTCGGGCCATAATGACCGCGTCGTCGGCATACAGGAAGATAGGGACACTTTCACCTTCTATTTGTGGGTAGTCCGCCTTTAGTTTTGATAAATGGTCTGCCACCCCATTTATATATAAATTAAAGAGAAAAGGTGCTAGGATACATCCCTGACGCACCCCTTTCTCAATCGGGAATTTGGGTGTACATTCTCCCAATTTTCCAAAACGGACCTTCGCCCCTACTCCTCAATAGAGCTCTTTTAAAAAATTAAGGATGTTAGGATCAATACCAAGATCTGCCAGGGTAGCCCACAAGATGTCATGGTTCAAGCAATCGAAGGCCGAGCTGAGATCTACAAAGGTCATAAATAAATTGCCCCTCTTTGCTGCCGAATATTTACCTATTACTTAGGCCAGATTTAGGCCTTGTTCGACAGTACTGAGGCCTGACCTAAAGCCGTACTGGAATTTAGAGAGAACGGCATTCTCCTCGGCCCATAATTGAAGACGATTTAAAAGAACTCTACCCGCTACCTTCATTAGTGAATCAAGAAGAGAGATAGGCCTATAGCACTTGGGATCATTTCTATCCCCCTTCTTGAATATGGGGACAACAATAGCTTCCTGCCAAGTGGTTGGGAAACCTTTGGTATTGCAGCTGTTTAAAACGTTGGTTAGGAGTGGTGCCCACAGGGCGACGTTATCCTTATAGATGTCAATTGGGATACCGTCTGGTCCCGGGGCTTTGCTGTTGGAACTCTCTGCCAGTGCTGTTTCTACTTCATCTAGCGAGAAAACTACATTAAGGGGAAATACATTTGAAACATCAGATTCTGTGGGGGTCATATCTTCCCTCACTAATGTTTTTAATCCAATGCAAGTCTCTTGTTTGTATAAATCAGTAAAATAATTTACCCAGAGGGTTTCCTCAATGACAATCTCTATCTGATCAGCATTTCTCTCCACAAGAAAAGGAGCGTTAACTGCATTCCAGAATGCAGTAGTATCTTTTAATACACTCGCTTTGGTTAGAGCTTCCCATGCAGACTGCTTCAATTCCTTCCTCCGTTTTTTTAGTGCATCCTTAGAGGAAGCTCTAGCTACTCTGATGTCCAGCTGATTTCTCGGGGCTTTTTTTAGGGTCTGAATCAAATGGCAGTGGGCTTTGGAGCACTCATGATTAAACCATCCCTCTGCTCTGGCCCCCCTTTCGTGCTGATCCAGTTAGCTTATTACTAATGTGGGCTTGAATCCTTTGAAATGCTACAGTGACCTTAGTGGGGTTAGGATTCTCTTCTAAACAGATCATAAAATTATTTATCTGTTCCACTACCAAATTCTCTAAGAAGCTATTTGGGTTTACTTTGCACCATTTAATTGAGAGATCCTATGTAAATAGATGTTTTCCGCTACATTAGTTACTTTACTACCTCTCTGCCCTATTTCATAACTAGAACCAATTGGATAGTGGTCGCTAAGTGCGATGTGTTCTAGAGTAAACGAGAGCACACTGCGGTGGTAATTATTAGAGACCAATGTGAAGTCAATGGTTGTACGGGACCCCCGCCCACAAAAAGTAGGTTCAAATTTAATAGGAGGAACACAGAGTTCGTTTGCGAAGCCCATATCCCAATCAAATAATAAATTGTTTAAAAGGTTTCCGAGTACAGAGTGCTCGAAATGTGTACAAGGATCACCCCTAAGGTTCACCATGCCACATATCTCCGTGTCGCTATACGTACATAGATGGCAATTAAAATCCCCCGTCAAGATAATAAGATGTTCTTTCTGTTCAGATCCCAGTCCACTGCGGATAGCATCATTTAATTTCTCTAGGACCCTTTGTAAGGCCTCCTTTGGAATGTTATTATAAAGATTGATCAGGAGAATAGGATGGTTGTCACCTGACCTTAACGTGAGAAGTTGATAATATTGAGCTCCCCCAGTGGGTAAGCAATTACTAGTTATACTGCTTTTATTGGATATGTAGGTACAAAGCCCCCCGGAGCACCTCCCTTTGGTGTTAGGTTGAGCAGCCAGGAAGTGTGTACGAAACCCCATTATATGTAACTCAGTCTTCTCCCAGCATTCCTGCAGGCAGATCACTCCATACTTGTCCATGAGTTCCACAAAAATTGGGTCCCTAAGTTTATTTGAAAGGCCAGCTATGTTCCAAGATAATAACTCCAGCTTAACCTTTTGAGCACATCGTGGTGGTCCTGTGTCTCGTATGGTGTAATTTGGAACACTTGCTGGATTTGATGAGGGAGCCAAACTCGCCACCTCATCCCTTGGGATCTCAACAAGGGGTATACTTTGTGATAAACTATCTTTCCTAGTCAGCTCAGGGGGGGCATTGTGTTCTGAATGTGGGCGGGGTTTTTCATTTGCTAAAGGGCAAGGAGGTTTGGGAGGTACTAATTGTTCTACGACCTTGCCCTCGGAGACCGGGGCCAGTCAGTCAACCATATCCAAACACTCATATCTGTTTGATGTCTGAATGCCTCTCCAAGGTTCTCTAAAGGCTCACATCCTGTTGTAACCGTGGTTACCACTCCAGTCCCCCCAGTCACCCTCCCCAATTTCGTCTGCCTACTCTGCGCCAATTGCCCTCATAGGCATCATAGTCGGAACCAGGACGCCAAACGGGGGGATAGAAGTAAGAGAGACATTTAGTCTCAATCCCTTCATTTCCTCCATACAAGTCCCAGGAACATATGTATTCTACCATATATGGATCCTCAAAATGTATCACAATGCAGTCACCCTGAGTTGTTTTCATTTCCTTCCCTTCCCAATGAACCCTGCGGACCGTTAGGATCCTGCTAGAATGATTTGGTGGTGGCGGTCTGTTGGTATTCAGCCAGTGGGTGACCTTATTTTTCAAAGACCAGTTCGATTCTTCTTTGTGGTCTACTATCTCAGGGACCCCTGTCATCACTACCACATAAGGGGCTGACTCGGGTGGTAGATCTATAATAGGTTTGTCAAACCCACCTCCCCCAAACCGTACTTTGGTTGGAGGTGGGGGCAAAACCCCATTTGACTTCACATCCTGAAGAGGGTGACTAGTGGTATTCTTCGAGTTAGTTCCCTTATTGTTATCTATGATTACGGAAGTCTTTGGTCTTATCTGTGATTCAGTGGTAGATGTAATTTTAGTGTTGGCAGGGGTCCCCCCCGCATTTTTACTTAGTTGCTTAGGGGGACTGTTTACTTTAACGACCGTTCTTTTAGGTAACGTTTTAGGTGTTCCATTTTTAATGAAAGTATGTAATTCAGATAACAGATTCTCCACACGAGACAGTCTAACCTCAAGAGGGGGAAAGTGTGTATTAAATAGCTTATCTAATTTGGCTAGTAGACGCCCCTCGGCTTCATCAATATCGCTATCGGCCACAGAGATAGCAGAGGCCTCGGGACTCATGGGTCTTATATCCCCTATTGTCAGAATCATTTCAGAGTGTGGTTGGCCTGACGATGCTAGTTGGTCGGGTTCCTCTCTAGTGTTATCTATCACTTTTTGTGTTGCTCTAACTTTCTCAATGTTCTTCATTTTTGTTTGTTTTTTTCTTTGGAATCGCACCCTCCCGCGTTTCCTTTGGTTGTCTACTCTCATTAATTTCAGTAGATAAATTCAAGCAGAGGTCTGGGGTTTTTTCCAAGGCAAGACTTAGCTGGGAATCAGTTAGAACATGTGATACCGATAAGTCTACCTCAGTCGGGACACGATGGATTTCAACCTGCACAGGGGCTCTGTCTTTTGCTTTATCAGGAGTCTTTGCAGGTGAAATAAGACCCAGAGACGATCTTCTTGCAAATGCAAGATCTTGCGAAACTCTTCGGTGTAACTGAGTTATCTCCTGATCAATAAAGGAGTTTGCCTTAGTTATAAAGTTGTCAATTGGCCCAATCAGCTTTTCCCCACCCGCTGCAGTTTTACTCCTAGTGCCTCGAGTAGACATTGTGCCAATAGAACACCAAGAAAAGATAGAAAGCTGCCTCTCTAGTAGTGATAAGTGAGAGGCACGTTAATATACTCGATTTAATTACTTACAAACACAATGAGTTTTCAGGGACCTGGCCCAGTCCAGTCTCTATCAGTCACTAACGGGCACAAACGGGCCCGCTCTTTGTCCGGGCTTAGTCCCGGGCTACGTCCTGCGCGCGCGTCCCGCGATCGCGCATTGGTTCCACCTTAGATACAAGAAAGGAAGGAGGAGGAGGAGACACGGGAAGAGGCGACAGGTGCGCGAGATGTAGAAAGCGCACTGCCCGGTGGGCCTCTCAGTCCCGGTCTCCAACAGTCCAGCGGAGTTCAGGCTCAACAGCCACAGTTCCAGGGTCCAAATGCGGGCAGGTCTCCTCCAAAACTGTGATTTCCGACGGCACTGCAGAATCCGACTACAAGCGGCCCCCGCGGAGCGGGGGCCGCGAGTCGTGATTTAAGGTGCAAGAGGCTCTGCGGGGAGGAGTCACGGGAAGAGGCGGCAGGTGCGCGAGATGTAGAAAGCGCACTGCCCGGTGGGCCTCGCAGTCCCGGTCTCCAACAGTCCAGCAGAGTTCAGGCTCAACAGCCAAAGTTCCAGGGTCCAAATGCGGGCAGGTCTCCTCCAAAACGGTGATTTCCGACGGCACTGCAGAATCCGACTACGAGCGGCTCCCGCGGAGCGGGGGCCGCGAGTCGTGATTTAAGGTGCAAGAGGCTCTGCGGGGAGGAGTCACGGGAAGAGGCGGCAGGTGCGCGAGATGTAGAAAGCGCACTGCCCGATGGGCCTCGCAGTCCCGGTCTCCAACAGTCCAGCAGAGTTCAGGCTCAACAGCCACAGTTCCAGGGTCCAAATGCGGGCAGGTCTCCTCCAAAACGGTGATTTCCGATGGCACTGCAGAATCCGACTACGAGCGGCACCATTAGTCCTGCATCTCTGGACTTGTAGTTCATTCAAGCCAAATTTGCATCTTTTAGTAAGTTCCGTCTTATTCCCAAAAGTTGCAGTGTATTCTTTACTCCTCGTGGGCTGGCAATTAAAGTCCCATCTCCTGAGCTGAAAAAAGGCTTGGACGTAGTTCCAACCACAGCTTCGCTATTCACTTCTCAGCGATGGTGCCGCCCTCCACGGCAGGACTACCGTGTAAGTTTGTGTGTTGAAGCACAATAAAGATCTGTTGGGCACGTTCCTGCGAGTGCTGTGTACTTTCTACCAACTGAGCCAAGGTCCGGGAGACCAGCGTGGTGTCCGTCACCCCACTTACAAGCACCCGGTCGTGAGTGAAGGAAGCTGACGGAAAGTGAGCCTGCAATATATATATATATATATATATATATATATATATATATATATATATATATATATATATTCACTGTACCTCCTGATGTCTCACAGTCAAGAGGCAGTTCATACTAGGCGTTAGTACTTAAATTAATAGTGCTTACCTATCACGCAGGATGGTATAAGCGCTATGTAGTCCAATCGTTACGCAGTTAACAATAATCTATTGCATGGTCAAATGTAGCAAGGCTAATGGGAGGCTGGCTCCCTAGTGGGGTGCTAAAAATGCCAGAGACTCTATCTCGACCTACATTATCAAAGTACAAATCAGTCCCCCTCTCGAACAGGAGGAAAGGGTGTCATCAATGGGTACATTGTAATGTTAATTAAAAAGAGACACTTGATGGTCATAGTGATGGAAGGGGCCAGCTAGGTGCTATCGTAGCTTAGGGACATAACGTAGCTAGTTGTGCAAAGCTATTGTCATTCTCATTGAGACCATTGTTTATTGAATCAAAGAAAACCCTCCATTTGGACTAACGGGTGTCCAGTATATGTCCAATGTTGCCACCCTGTGGTCCCACGGTGGCTTTTTCTAGAACAATCCATTTTAAACTTTCCAGCGGATGTCCAGCATGTTTGAAGTGTTCAACTAAAGGAGCGCTTGCCACTTCGCAGCGAATACAGCTGCAGTATTGCAACATCCTTGCTTTGACTTTTTGTTGTGTCTGTCCTACGTATATCAAGTCACAGGGGCTGATAATCGCATAGATGACGTTGTTCGTGTTGCAATTCGTGTACGTTTTCAGGGTCACCTTGTGTTGTGTTTGGTTGAATTCTTTGATCTGAATCATATTGGGACAGGCCTTGGATTGCCCACACCTGTGGCTAATGACCGATGGTAGATTCCACAAAGACAAGACTGTGGTAGGTGCTGGTGGTTCCAGAAAGGAGCGAACAATATGGTCCTTGATGCTCATGGCCTTTTTATACGAGTGCTTAGGTAGGGCACCTTGTGAAAGATCATCTGATATGAGCCTCCAGTGATTGTTGATGGCTTTCTTTATAGTGTTACTCTGGGTGGAGATAATAGTGACAAAGATCAATCTCTGTTCATGCATGTTCAACCATTCTTTGGGCTGCAGTAGAGTTTCTCGGGGGCTGAACCAGGCACGTTTCCTGGCCTTCTTTACCAGTCTCTTTGGATAACCATGTTCCAAAAGGCGGTCAGAGAGATCCTCTGATTCTTATATGTAGTGTTGTTTCAAAGAGCAGTTACTACGGACACGTAAGAACTGGCCGTATGGCAAATTGTCCCTTAGGCCTCTGGGGTGGTGGCTATTATACTGGAGAAGTGAGTTGCGCTCGGCAGGTTTGCGGTATAACGTTGAACGTAGTTCATTCCATCTGAATATATGGCCAGATCCAGAAAATCTATACTCCTGGCATCTGAATGTAACGTGAATTTAATATCAGGAGACCTCTGGTTGAGCCAAGTGTGGAAAGATGCCAATTGGGAGCTGTCGCCATTCCATATCAACAGGATATCGTCTATGTAGCGCATCCAAAGGCCCCCATTATTGTGAAAAGCAATCAGGTTACTGGAGATGAATTCACTTTCAAAAGCGGCCATAAGATGATAGCCAGATTTAATTCACTTTCAAAAGCGGCCATAAAGATGATAGCCAGATTTCAGATTTGGTGGCACAAGTTTTCTCGGCTGTTCCAGACAACCTATTGGCGTTCCTTACCCAGGCCATTCGGGTCAATCACAATGCAGCAAAATTAGTCATTTGTTCTAGAACAGAGATGGTTGATTGTTTAGAGTAAACAGTCGGAACTAGCGTGATCCTTCAGCACAATGCCTGGATATGGTCTACTGGCTTCTCCGCGAATATGCAGGCCTCCTTAATGGACATGATGTTTGAGTGCTCTTGCCTTTTCAGTGAAAAGCGGACTTAGCTCATGCAAGACATTTTCACCAGCAATTTGGACCTGTTTGTGGCTGTGGTAGAGGTTTTCCATTATGCCAATGCTAGACCCTTTCGCCAGTCCCGCAAACCTCTCACCCCTTTCTTTTTGAGGGCCACGGTTCTCAGAGACAACGTTTATAGCAGCAGGCACAAGGTGCAGCTCAGGGTCCCGCCCCTCCAGCATCCTCAGCTGTATAATGGAGTAGTGTGTTTCTGCAGACACACAAGTCCCCCTGTCGTTGGCAGGATCCAATATTTCCTCCAATGCTGGGATGCTGGTATTTTAGATATGTATCTTCCAATTTGTCCATTGGGTCTATGACATCCCACTTTTTTCCACTCTGCCACACCTTCCACCACCATCAGGGAGGTGACACGGGAATATCTGTCTATTCTGCAGCAGATAGTGCCCGATTCCTTTGGCCAAAAGTATCATAGAGAGGATTCTGGCCTCAGAAGTAGGAACTGGGTGTAATTCCTGCTACTTCCTTGTGTCTTGATCTTCACCATCTCAACACCTTCTTGCCGAAAGACACATTCACCATGCTTACTGTTGCACAGATCCTATCTTCTCTAGACCCCCTAAAACTGGATAATGGGGTTGGACCTGGCTGATGCTTATTTTCAGACTTCCATCCACAGGTGCCATGCTCCCTTTCGGACTCATCGGTATCCTTTTATGCCTTCACAAAAGTGATGTGGTGATGATAACACACCTTCCAAGGTCAGGGGTACTAGTTTACCCCAACCTTGATGACTGGCTGCTGGAGGTGGGCTTGCCTCAGGCAGTCGTCAACCACCTTCAGACGACAGCAAACCTTCCAATATTGTTAGTGTTCACTTTAAACATGCCAAAGTCGCACCTAACTCTTTTGCAGCCGCTCCCTTTCATAGCAGCTATTCTGAAAATGGTTTGGTTGCAAGCCTTTTTCTCGAAACTGAGAGTCCGGGGCATTCATATGCCTCCTGTATGCCCTCTTGCCCCTACCCCTCCTGGCTCAAGTTCTGAAGAATATCAAGTGCGACTTTGTCCAGCTCACCCTAGTGGCTCCGGATTGAACAAGTTCGGTGTGGTACCCAGATCTTCTGGGAAGATCATCTGTCCATAGATCAAGCAACTGTTTTGGGAGTATCTTCCATTGCAGCTGCAGGTGCAGGGTATGCACTCAGGCCTGCACAATCTGCTTCCCAATGCTTGAGTAGCATCAGTTGACCTCCTTCAGCCTTCCTCCTGAAGTCATTGGTGTCATCTTAGTAGTGAAGTGTCCCTCCACAAAATCCTTGTATACCAGTCATTGGGAAAAAGTTGTGGATTGGTGTGGCGACTAACAAATTGACCTATTACAAGCAAAGTTGTCCGAAGTTTTTTTGATTGCTCTCTACCTCGTCCAGATAGGACTTGCTTTAGGCGTTATTAAGGGCTACTTATCTGCCCTTTCAGCTTTTTTATGGTTGCTGGATGAGCCTTTGTTATTTAAATCACCTGTTGTGATGAAATGTTTGAAAAGTTTGCTACATTTGCTTCCACCACAGCTTTTTATGATGCAGCAGTGGGACTTGGACTTAGTTCCTACTTTTTTGATTTGCACCCCTTTGAGGCATCTCACAGTTGTCCTTTGAGATGACTAACATTCTATCCTGTCTTTCTTATCAATATAACCATAACATTGGCTAGATGTGTAAGCCATCTGCATGCTCTCATTCTCAATTTGCCTTGTACCACTTTCTTTCCAGTTAAGTTAGTGTTGACGGCCTTCCTTTCTATGTAAAGTGGTCACTCATTTTCGCTCAGGGTGGATATCACCCTTCTGGCATTATGTGCTTCACCTCATTCCTCTAAGGAGCAAGAGAGACTCCCATCATTTGGGCCCTAAAAGGGAACTAAGCTTTTATATTGATTGTACCAAGAAACAGAAGTGTATTATCAGCTTTTGTAATAGTGCCAAAACGGACAATCTCTTGATTGATTATTCTCTGTATAAATATATATTCTGCACTGGTGCAGAAGCAGCCTCCAGAAGGCTTATGGACTCCCTCCACCAGGGTCACAGCTGCTCTAACTGTGTTAGCATGCAGAGCGCCTGTCCTGGGCATTTGTCAAGTGGCTACATGGGCTTACAAGCATTCACTAAGCACCACTGCCTCGCCAGTGCCCGCTTGGACCTGCAGGAACTTTTGCTATGAGCCAGTTCACAGATCCTCCACCTTGGGTGGTAGTGCTATGGTATTTTTCGCAAGGTGAAGAATCTGCAGTTAAAAGTATCCATCAGAAGAACAAATTACTTATCTTCGGTAATACTCTTTCTGGTTAATACCTTATCTTACCGCAAATTCCACACTGACCCTCCCCATTCTGTGAACTGGGCTCTTTCCTCCCATAAAGGTTCCAATTCAAGAGATACACACACTGGTCATGGAAATATGCTACAGGCCTCTGTTTCTGAGGGTGTGAACACATTAGATAGCGACTGACGTAATTGTGCATGTTTGGTGCTTACATGCAGCTTTGCTTCTAACTTACGGAGCGTAACTATGTTGGTACGGAGCCACACAACCTTCTATCAGCTAACAGGAGAACACATTTCCAGAAAATGAGTAATTTGCAGTTAGATAGACTATCCACCAGAAAGATTATTACCGAAGATACAAAACTTGTTCTTTTCTAAAAAGATATAGGGATGTGAAAATATCCACCTTAGATTTTATGTTGGTACAAGTAATGTATGTAACATTAATCTGAAAGAGACTATGAGTTATATATTTCTTACCTTAGAATTACCGCTAGGCGTCAGACTGGATCCGGAGAATTTTTCTCAGCTGTACCCCTGCATGTCAGTAGGTGGTATCGGGTGACTTTGCGTTCGTCGTCTGCGTCGTGACCGCCGGGATGATGTTGCAGTATCTACTTAGACGCCACCCGTTCGCGCTGACGTCAGTTCTTTCTTTTTGCGTGCCAGCCAGCGCAGATCAGGAGAGAGCAGTACCCGTAGTCATTTTTTCACTAACACTTTTTAGGTCTCGTAGAGACCTAATGTCGTCCATCCACAAAGCTGACTTTTTATGATCCGGATTCGCAATAGTTCACGAGAAGCGAGTCACGTGACAGGCTCCTCGTGCACGAGCTTGCCCGAGCCTTCCCCCCGCCAGCAGCATTTCTCCTGCACTCGGCCCCCCCCCCCTCTCCATATGGCCAGCATCTCTATTCCCATATCGTCACCCTTCCTCCCAGTCCCCACAAGCAGGCAGCAGCTTCAAAGGGATCTGCTCCCCCCCGCCCATCAATCACCCTCCCACGCCAGCAGCTCTTCCCGCTCCGCCCCTGCTCTCCGCCCCCTGCTGCATCAAAGGCTTTTTTAGGTGCACAACTGTGCGCTAGAGACTCGTGAATGGCAGCTTGCCATCTGTGGGGGAATTAATCCTATCCCTCCTCTCCTGGTCTTCCCTGGCAGCCCTCGCCCCTCCTCTCCCCTCCCCCAGCACCCACCGGCCCAGGCACCTTATTTCTCCAAGCCCCGATCAGCATGCTGCCGTCCACTCATACACTTCCAGCAGCTCCGGGCTCTCACCCTCTCCTTCCCAATATCCTCCTTCCCAATCTCTCCCGGCCGCCTCCCTCTCTCCTCTCTTCCTCACCTCCTCCCCCTTATCTGACTAGCTTCCCCGTACTGACGTTTTCTCCTCAGTCACCTCTCACCATAGTTCCCTCCCTCCGTCTCCTCTTCAGGCTTCCTCACACATACAGAGACCCCTTTCCCAGACCCTTGATAAACCTCATGCAGCAGCGCCTCCTCCTTGTTAATATTATGTGCGAGGGCTGCTTTCTATCCGGGCCACGTTCATAAGGTTCGCTTATTTAAATTCTGTTCTGCTGACATGCATAATATAAAAGAAACTAAACGTCCTGAACATACAATTCAAACCCCGCCCATCCCCCTTGTGCTGTTGTCCTCTACAGCAGCTTCAGAAGGCCGGCGCTTTTAGTGCTCATCATTAAACTTACAAGGGCGCCGCGCTTCAGTTCTCAGCACAGCGCCTGCTTTTATCAAATGCGGGGGCCCCCATCTCCCCTATCGTTGTCCATGTGGCTTGTAGTAAGTAATAACATGTATTCGGTTTGCTGCAGTCACCAACCTATTAAAAGTAACATGTGGCCTTCTAAATAACCGTATCACATATGGGTGACTTCCAATTTGATGCATGTTAATTACTGTGATGGTATTTGGCGGCGCTGTGAACACAATAAAACATGTCCCTGCAGGCGCCGTCCCACCAGTCACCTGTACATTGGATTCTTACAGACAACGAAGGTTCGGCTGTTTCTTTCTTCTCTGGTATAAACTTCACGAGACCATAGAAAGCACGGGCGGGACATCTGCCAAGCTGCGACGGACGTCCCGTTCGCTCTATTATAGCGCACAGAGGGCCATTCGCTGAGGCTTGGCACATGTCCCGCTTCCATCAAACTCTGAATCGGGCTGCGAGGCTCTAGTGCTGCGAGGACCAAGTCTGAGCACACTGGTCAACTCTTGCTGTGTGCGAGGATGGATCCATCGTGTCTTAGCGTTTAAAGAACATGGGATGACTTTTGGAGAGAAGCAGAGTGGAGGTCATGTGCGATAAAGTGCCTGGCAGCAGCAGAGAGCGCTGTGCTGACATCAGTGACAGTCCTGCCTTCGTAGCACCCTCACGCAGGCCCCGTGGTATGGACAGCGCCTTGCAGTAATGGCAGATGCACTCTCGGCGCTGCACAAAGCGTCACTACCTCAGTGTGCATTGGAAGCCGCAACACACACTAGACCGCGCCTAGAGGCAGTAATCAAGTGCAGTGTGCCCTGCCAGCTTACAAACACACTGCCGCCATCAAGGAGAGTCACCAGGCACTGCGTTGCTGCTCGCTTGGAGGCACCTAGGCGTGGGCACACAGTGTCACCCCCTCACCCTCATACCCCCTCACCCTCACTCCCTCATCCTCACACACCCTCACTCACCCTTACACCCCTCACAACCCTCTCACCCTCACTCACCCTCACTCACCCTCACACCCCCTCAACCCCCTCACACACCCTCACCCCCCTCACACACCCTCACCCTCCTCACACACCCTTACCCTCACCCTGACACACCCTGTCACCCTCACACCATCACCCTCACACCCCCTCACTCACCCTCACACACCCTCACTCACCCTCACACCCCCTCACTCACCCTCACACCCCTCACCCGCCCTCACACACCTTCACACCCCCTCACACACCTTTACCCTCACCCCCTCACCCACCCTCACCCTCACACCCCCTAACCCTCACCCCCTCACACACCCTCACACACCCTCACCCTCACACACCCTCACACCCCCTCACCCTCACACCCCCTCACTCACCCTCACCCCCTCACTCACCCTCACCCCCCTCACCCTCCTCACCCTCACACCTCCTCACCCTCACCCACCCTCACACCTCCTCACCATCACATACCCTCACATCCTCTCACCCTCACACACACTCACTCACCCTCACCCACCCTCATACCCCCTCACCCTCACACCCCCTCACCCTCACACCCCCTCACCCTCACACCCTCACACCCCTCACCCTCACACCCCTCACCCTCACTCTCACACCCTCACTCACCCTCACCCCCTCATCCTCACACACCCTCACTCACCCTTACCCCCTCACAACCCTCTCACCCACCCTCACCCTCACACCCCTCACCCTCACACACCCTCACACCCCCTCACACCCTCACCCTCACACACCCTTACCCTCACACCCCCTCACCCTCACCCCCCTCACCCCCTCACCCTCACACACCCTCACTCACCCTCACACACCCTCACTCACCCTCACACACCCTCACTCACCCTCACTCACCCTCACACCCCCCTCACATCCCCTCACTCACCCTCACATCCCCTCACTCACCCTCACCCACCCTCACTCACCCTCACCCACCCTCACTCACCCTCACCCACCCTCACTCACCCTCACCCACCTTCACACACCTTCACACACCCTCACACACCTTCACACACCCTCACACCCTCACACCCCCTCACCCTCACACCCCCTCACCCTCACACCCCCTCACCCTCACTCACCCTCACACCCCCCTCACACCCCCTCACTCACCCTCACACCCCCTCACACACCCACTCACCCCCAAGCACCCTCACCCTCACACCCCCCTCACCCTCACTCACCCTCACACCCCCCCACTCACCCTCACACACCTTCACACCCCCTCACACACCCACTCACCCCCAAGCACCCTCACCCTCACACCCCCCTCACCCTCACACACCCTCACCCTCACACCCCCTAACCATCACACACCCTCACTCACCCTCACCAGCATAGCATAACAAAACCTAGCATAGCATAGCAAAACAAAGCATAGCATAACAAAGCATAACAAAACATAGCCTAAAAAAACAAAGCATAGCATAATAAAACATAAAACATAGCATAACAAAACATAGCATACCATAAGAAAGCATAGCAGATCAAAACCTAGCATAGCATAACAAAACATAGCATAACAAAGCATAGCAAAACATAGCATAGCATAACAAAGCATAGCATAACAAAGCATAGCCTAGCAAAACACAACAAAACATAGCATAGCATAACAAAACACAACAAAACATAGCATAGCATAACAAAACAAAGCATAGGATAGCAAAACAAAACATAGCATAGCATAACAAAACATAGCATAGCATAACAAAGCATAGCAGAGCAAAACATAGCATAGCATAACAAAACATAGCATAGCAAAACAAAGCATAGACTAGCAAAACACAACAAAACATAGCATAACAAAACACAACAAAAAATAGCATAGCATAACAAAGCATAGGATAGCAAAACTAAACATAGCATAGCATAACAAAACAAAGCATAGGATAGCAAAACATAGCATAACAAAACACAACAACACATAGCATAACAAAACACAACAAAACAGCATAGCTTAACAAAACACAACAAAACATAGCATGGCTTAACAAAACATAACAAAACATATAATAGCATAGCAAAACACGACATAGCATACCAACACAACAAAACATAGCATACCATTGCATAACAAAACATAGTATAGCAAAACAAAGCATAGCATAATAAAACACAACAAAACATAGCATAGCATAACAAAACATAGCATAACAAAGCATAGCATAACAAAGCATAGCAGAGCAAAACATAGCATAGCATAACAAAGCATAGCATAACAAAGCATAGCATAGCATAACATAGCATAGCAAAACATAGCATAACAAAACATAGCATAGCATAACAAAACAGCATAGCATAACAAATCAAAACATAGGACAGCATAGCATAGCATAACAAAACAAAACATAGGATAGCAAAACAAAACCTAGTATAGTATACAGCATCACTCAGCACCACCACAGCATCACTCAGTGGCACCACAACATCACTGAGCTCCACCACAGCATCAATCTGTGCAACCATTCAACAACAACTGGTTCAAATATGTTATCTCAATGTTTCAAGCTTTATTACAAATGTAACAAAAATATGTTAATATTTCACTTCTGTTCTTGGATTTTCGTCACAATAAAATACACTGAACATCATCTTCACAAATGTTATTTACAAAAGTTTAAGCTATTGCCATTATAAAGTACAATAACTTTTATTTAAGTATTAATTATTTAAAAAAAAGTAAAAACCATTGTTATTTGTAATATCAATACATGTAAGTCACGTAAATACAACACATATTGCATTACAAATGCTATAGGTGTCACATTTGCGAAAGTTATAACTATTGGCATTGTAAATGACAAAGCTATTAATTTTGCTATTTTCAAAAACAAAACATAAATAAAAAATGTGTCATTTACAATACCAATAGCTCAAACTTTCCTAATACGAGACCTATTGCATTGCAAATGCTTGTTCTCCTTTTGTCGACATCTTTTTCAAGTTGTTCGACTCCTGGTGCATGCAGGGGTGTCCCATCGTCTTACCGGCTTCAAGCCTTGTGACTCCTGTCACAAGTTGATGTCGGTCACGGGCCCACACCTCGTGTGCCTCTGGTGCTAGGAGCATGACCCGAAATTGTGCTCCAACTGTCGGGCCATGAACCCCATGTCTTTGTGGGAGCGGTCCCGAATGCTTCTGGAGCCCCAGCAGTCAGCTCCACGCCGCTCGAGGTCCCGGTCGAGAGGGAGGTCGCAGGTCCGGTCGCGGAGTCACCACCATCATTCCTCCTCGAAGTCTTTGTCATCGGGTAAGTCAAAGCACAAGAAGAAGGTGAAGAAGCACCGTTCACTGTTCTGTCTGTCTGACGCGGGACGTGGAAGGTCGTCCTTCGGCTCGGCCCGTGGTATCTCCCGTGCCCAGCTTTGAGCATTTTTCGAAGTCCTCCACTATATCTTTGGCCAGCCCGACTCCCCCGGCGTGACTTCGGGCCCCGCGGACTCGGCTAGGGGCTCTAGGCCGTCGATGCTGACGGCTCCGGCCTCAGCACCGCAGGGCCCCAGGAATCCAGGCCTGGATCCAGTTCAGTGCCGGTCGACCTCACAACAATACCCCTGCCACCGATTCCTCTGATGACGCCTCCGCCACCTCTGACGCCGGTTGTGTCCTCAGCTGGCGTCGACCCCGGCCTTTCCTTCGACTTTGTACCACTGTTCTACCCTGGTGTTCCTTATCGCCCTGAGTGGCAGCCAGAGGAGGGTGAGGAGGACTGGGAGGGGTCTGTTGACCCTCTGGCAGACAAGCTTGAAGAGCCTGACTGAACAGAGGGGTTGGGTGAGGCCAGTGGTCTGGATACCTCCCCAGGCCTTGGTATGCTTTCTCCCCCTACCCTGGCCATGGAGGAGGGAGCCTCCTACGCTGTGGTGTCGCGTTTGGCAGCTGAGGCCTTGGGCCTTGAGCTTCCTACGGTGGCAGTCAGGGCTAACCTCCTGGCTGAGGTGCTTTAGCCAACAGCGGCCTCTTCGGAGCCCCTGTTGCCTTTCAATGAGGCCCTCACAGACATCCTTCTGGGCACTTGGTCCAAGCCTAGCACAGGGGTTCCTGTGGATAGGATGATTGCCCGATGGCACTGCCTGGCCCTGAGCGACACAATTTTCCTCTCCTAGCACCCTCCCCTCGAGAGCTTCCCCACTGGCACAATATCACGTCGAATAGGTGGGTTTTGCAGCTAGTCCAAAGGGGCTACTCCCTCCCCTACGAGACTACCCCTCCCGTCATGCCACCAACACTCCATCACATGTTGTAGACTCACTTAGCCCTTCTCAGTCAGGAAGTTATGGCTCTCTTGGCCAAGGGAACTATCGAGCGAGTCCCTGTCCCAGAAGTAGATCGTGGTTGTTACTCCCACTACTTCTTGGTGCCCAAGAAGGACAAAGGCCTGCATCCTATCTTGGATCACAGGTACGTCAACCGCTTCCTCTGGAAGGAGAAGTTCAAAATGTTGACCTTAGCTCAGGTCCTGTCTGCCATCGACCATTGAGACTGTATGTTAGCGTTAGACATGCAGGACGCTTACTTCCACATCCCTGTCCTGCCAGCCATCAGGTGTTACCTACGGTAGGCCACAAGCATTTTCAGTTTACTGTGTTCCCCTTTGGCCTTACCAGCGCCCCTCGGGTGTTCACGAAAGTGATGGCTCTGGTTGCATCTCATCTGCGCAATTCAGGAGTTCCAGTCTTCCCCTATCTCGACGACTGGCCGTTAAAGGCGGGCTCGCTCCAGGCTGTCGTCTCCCACCTCCAGACAACGGCGGACCTCCTGCAGTCACATCTTATTACCTCTCAGAAGCTCCTTTTCATCTAAGCAGTTCTGGATACAGTGCAGTTTTGGGCTTCTCCTCCCTATTTATTTATTTATTTATTTATTTGCGGGTTTGTATAGCGCTGGGATAAACTCCCGAAGGAGTATCTCCGCGCTAAGAGACAACAACAGCACAGCCTATCAGCGAGTCTGAGATATTCGAACTATGATACCCACGTTTCATCCTCTGTCCCGGGTTTCGGTGAGAATGACCTTGAAGCTGCTGGACCTCATGGCCTCCTGCATCCTGCTGGTGGATCATGCCAGGTGATAAAGGCGGGCTCTGCAGTGGAACCTGAAGTTCCAGTGGGCGCAGCATCAGGGGAATCTTTCCAATTGCATCCAGATCTCGGAAGGCACTGCACACCAATTGCAGTGGTGGCTAACGAACCAGGATTGGGTCAACGGCAGATCCCTCTCCCTTCCCCAACCAGAGTTCACAGTGGGGACAGATGCCTCACTCCTTAGATGGGATGGCCACATGGGAGTGGCGAAGAACAGAAGCCTTTGGTCTCCGGCTGACTCCGGGCTCCACATCAATCTTCTGGAGCTCCGGGTGATTCGTCTGGCACTTAAGGCATTCCATCCTTCTGTCAAAGGAAGGGTAGTGCAGGTGTTCACTGACAACACCGCCGCCATGTGGTACTGCAACAAACAGGGCAGGATGGGGATGTGGCCCCTGTGTCAAGAGGCGCTTCGCCTTTGGACGTGACTGGAACATCAGGGCATGTCCCTGATGGTTCAACACCTGGCAGGTTCTCTGAAGGCTAGGGCGGACAAACTCAGCCACCGGTGCATGATGGATCACGAATGGCATCTTCACTTGGAGCTGGTGCAAGGTCTATTTCAGCAGTGGGGAGAGCCTTGGTTCGATCTGTTCACCACCGAAGAGAACACTCAATGTCAGCAGTTCTGCGTGTTGGAATTTCCAAGACGGCACTTGCTCGGTGACTCTTTTCGTCGCAAGTGGAATTGCGGTCTTCTATACGCCTTAACGCCTATACCACTTCTGCCCAGAGTGCTGAAGAAGATTAAGCGCGACCGGGCCCAAGTCATTCTTGTGGCTTCGGACTGGGCATGAAGAGTCTGATATCCCGAGCTCTTGAACATGGCCTTCGATCCTCCAATCAGACTGTCACTTCAGGAGGATCTTCTGTAGAAGCAGCAGGTGACGGTCCTCCACCTGAACCTGTCCAGCCTCCAGCTCCTTGCGTGGAGATTGAGCTACACCAGTTGACAGCTTTGGACCTTCCTCCTGCAGTCTATAAAGTCATTGTGGCAGCTAGCACTAAAACTGTATGCGCCTGTAGATGGAACAAATTTGTTGCATGGTGCGCAGCAAAGGCTGTGGGTCCCTTTTCTGCCCCTCTTTTAGAGGTCCTACTCTCCATTCTATCTTTGGCTCCGCAGGGCTCTGCTCTGGGCACCCTTAAAGGCTAAATTTCGGACATTTCGGCCTTTCTTCGCCTTCCTTCTCTTTTCAAGTCCCCTATTGTAAATAGGTTTCTTAAGGGCATTACTCACCTCTTTCCTCCTATTCCTTTCGTAATGCCCCAGTGGGACTTGAATCTGGTCTTAACTTACCTTATGTTTGCTCCTTTCGAGCCACTACATAATTGTCCTCTCAGAGTCTTGACCTTAAACACAGCTTTTTTTGGTTGCCATCACCTCTGCTTGCAAGGTGAGTGAGCTCGAGGCTCTATCTTCTAAACTTCTTTCCTTGCTGTCCATCCAGACATGGTTGTCCTTCAAAATAGACCTTCTTTTCTTCCCAAAATGGGTACCTATTTCCACATAGGACAGACCATCACTTTGCCCATCTTCTTCCCGCATCCTTCCAAGGAGGAGGAGAGACTCCACCGTCTGGATCCAAAGCAATACCGAGTGGACGATCAACTCTTTGTTGGCTATGTGGGCGCCTGCCAAGAAAGGTCGGGCCTTGCAAAAACGGACCATCTCTCGATGGGTCGTCCTTTGCATTAAGATCTGTTACCCCTTGGCAAAAAATGGATCCTCCGGTAGGACTACGCCCACATTTCACCAGGGCGATGGCAGCCAGTACTGCTTTGGGACATGGAGTCCCCCTAAATGATATCTTCCAGGCAGCCACGTGGGCATCTCTGCACAGGTTCACTAAACATTACTGCCTGGATAGACGGCTACTTTGGCCGTTCAGTTCTCCAGGACTTTCTGGTGTGAACTTAGTTCGGAGGCCCACCTCCAGGGTTGGTATTGCTGGGGTATCTATTCTAAGGTAAGGAATCTATAACTCTTTCAGATGAACAAGTTATTTACCTTCCATAACGATATATCTGTAAGAGACATATATTAGTTATAGGTTCCTTACCGCCCCATCCATTCACCCCGTTCTGCGGACTGACTTTTAGAGTAAGGGACTCCCTTTCAGGGCCCTAGTTGTGTGCACCAATGGCCAGTGTCTTGCATGGCTCTTTGCTTCTGGCGTGGAATGTCGTGCAAAAGAACTTAATCAGCGTGTAGGGGTGTCGTCGAAGTACATACCGCAACGTCATCCCAGTGACGACGAACTCAGAGTCGACGATGCCTCCTACTGGTGCGCAAGGGTACTGCTGAGAAAAAAATCTCCGGGCCCAGTCTGACGCCTCGGGGTAATTCTAAGGTAAGGAATCTATAACTAATATAAGTCTCTTACAGATATATCGTTACCGAAGGTGTGTAACTTTTTCATCTACTTCCCTCTGACTTCAAACTTTAGATACATTTAGCCTCTTGTGACAATTCACACAAATTGTACTTTGTCATTATTTATTAAAGATAAAAATCAGCTAACATTCAGTAAGTGTGTGAAAAAGTAAGGGCATCCGTACTGCCTGAATACCAGTTAATAAGGTAAAGGTTCTAAAAAAAATGGAGTACATGGTTGGGGGGTGGGGGGGGGGGGAGGCAATTGACAATCTCTTTAGCCCTTAGTAGTACATGTGTACTGGAACCTTGGAACCAGAGTCACAGTTGATAGGTTCCAACCTTTTGGAACTGGAATCCCATTAGGGTTAAATATCTTCTAGGTCATTCCTTTCCAGACTTTTTAGAACTGCAGCCCAATTTTTGGAACATTGTTTCATGACCCACCTAGCTTTAATAGACATGAGGTGGGAGATTTTTTTATGTAGCTGAATCATCGTGTGGTTGTGTATTTTCATTTACAGACAGCACATTTCCATTGAAATGGCCACTAAATTTGCACAGACATTCAGTACTAAAGTGTTTTGACTTGTGTTGATCCTATTAAAATCTTTGTTTCAATCACATTTTAGAATTTTAAAAAGTGCTGTTTTAGATCTCGCCTATGCAGCACGCATGCGCTACATAGGAGACGTTTAGCCATCGTTCAGCTCTTTTTCGAAGTACATACTCGTGCTTGTAGCTGCATACATGTTGGAAGCGACAGGGGCGCGCCACAAGCACGAGTATGTGCTTAAAGAGACGTACACACGCATGCACCACTCCCGGGCCAGGAAACACATGCTCGCACCTCTCTCCTCGCCCACTCACTCCGTCTCATTTTTGCCAATGCTTTTTAAAAGTGAAATTGTTTGTGTGAGAAAGTGCCCTCTTTCTTGCATGGTATGCCCCCACGTTTTGCTGAATTGCTGATGTGCTTTGACTGAGTGTGCCCTGGGCTCCTGCCAATCAGGTACCCAGGGCCTGTGTTCCTGCCCTAAAACTGCATTGAAGTCTAAACCCAATTGGAATCCCTGGCCACATGTCAGCCCCTGTTAAAGGGTACCCTAGCTACCCAGGGCACTGTGACCAGAGAAGGCCCCTAAGGGCTGCAGCACTTATTGTGCCACCCTTAGTGCCCTTTTTTTTTTCAAAAGGGGAGAGTATGGCCCATGCGGACAGAAGTGGGGTAAGGGCCCAATAACTTTACACGAAAAGGAAGAACCCGCACCTCTATGACTTTCATACCATATATTTTTTGGGGATGAAAAAAGATAAGCACTATTTAATGTGTTTACCTTGGCGATTAGTTGCGCCAGTTTTATTCATCAATTTTCAAAAAAGGAAAACATGTCACTATAGTCAAGAGAAATCTCAAAGCCTTAAACGTAATGGCCATTTAGTGTCCAATATTTACAATGAAAGATTCAATATTTACAATACAAAAAATGTGATTTAAACAAAAAATTACCAAAGCATACATAAATTGTGCAAATGTGCAAAAATAGTACACAACTGTCCGTATGTGATATCATTTCACACATACAACAAGGGGAAGAATTATCCAAATGTTTTTTCTCAACATAACATTTTTTATGAACCAACAGTTTTTTTGAAATGTAATATTTGGCAAAAAAGGAGATTTTTTAGTGGTTCTCCAAAAACCAACACGACAACCTCTCGGTAGAAATGTTGATAGGCGTTTAAATCATAAACAAATTTAAATGTTTACAGGACTTGATCCTGTCCTGTTAGTGCCCTGACACACACACACTGCCTTGGCAGGCTGCGTGTCTTGGTGCAGAACAAAACAAAGAGTCGACATGGCACACATCCCTGTGTGCCATGCCCACAAAACACTGCTCTGGTATACATCAGTCACCCCTCTAGCTGGGTGCCCTATGCCAGTGGTGAGGGTACAGGTGCATGTGCCCTGTACTCCTACAGTACCCAGGTCCATTCCTGGGCACTGTAAGTGCAGTGCTGCCATTAAGAGTATATGGTGCTGGGAGGTTGTCATTACGAACTCCACAGCACCATAATGGCTACACTGAAGACTGAGAAGTTTGGTATCAAACTTCTCAGCACATTAAACCCACACTGATGCCAGTGTGGGATTTAATGTAAAGTGCACGACAGAGGGCATCTTAGAGATGCCCCCTGAAACTCGACTAACTCCCAGTGACCTGACTGAGTGGCTGCCGAGGCTGCCAACACCAGACATGTTTATGGACCTCTGGGTCAAGAGCTTGTCGCTCTAGGGGGCCTGAAACAATGCACATCCTGGAATGAGGTGCCAAGCTTCCTCCCCCAGGATGGGCAGGGTTCACGAAGCAGAAGGTTCAAAGGCATACCGCCTTTGTGAGCCTCTCCAGACCACTTGCCCTACTCAGTAACTGGTCCTCACTGGTTCTACCCCCCACTTTGGGCGGTAGACCGCCGGGAAAAACAAAGTGAGGAAGAGAGGTGTGTCCACCTCTGCCAACTCCACCCCCAGGGTGGGGAAGGCAAGGTGAAACACAACCTCGAGTCCCCGCCATCTTGAGGATGGGGGGACCCAGCCAACAAGGGACAGGCTCCTGCCCCCTCCCACTGGAGAGTGGCAGAATATGGGGTGTACCCACCCCAGGGAAGTGACCCATTGGTCCCTGACCTTTACCTCCCTGTAACACCTCCAAATTTAGTATTTAGGGGCACCCTGAACCTTCCTTCCTCAGATTCAGCAACAACAAGAAAAGAAGGGCGAAAAGCTGTGCAGAGCTAATAAGAGGACGACGACCACTGACTTGTCCCCAGCCCTACAGGCCTGTCTCCCATCGAACCTGCTCCTGCAAAATCTCGGCGTGTCCAGCGGCCAGCAACCTCACAAACTCCGGAGGACCTGCCTGCATTCACTGCCCAAGCTGTTTGTTAGAACTGGGGGTCTCTAGTTGGCAGGGGTAGGTACCACTGTCCAAATAGGGACCCTTGCTTCTAGTCAGGGTAAGGAGGAAACCCTCTGAGATAACCCCTGCTCACCCTCTAGGTAGCTTTGCACGAGCAGTCTAGGCTAACCAGAGGCAATTTGTAAAGTATTTGTACCAACACTTACAGTAACACAGTGAAAACACCACAAACTGACTCCACAACAGTTTAGAAAAATAAAGGTATTTAATCTAAACTACGCAAGAGCAAAACGACAAAAATCCAACATACACAGTTCAAGAATATGGTTTCAAAAGAGTTCTTAAGGTTGCGTTAGAATTCTTTAGGTTGCGATAGAATAATCCACAGATGCGTGAAAAGGTCACAGTTGCGTCACGTTTACTCACAGTACCTTTTAGTTGCAACAAAGTTCCAAAAGCAGAAGCTGGTGCGGTGGAAAACAAGCGATGCGTTGCTCCTGAGACCCTGGGGAGGCGATGCGACAACCCCGCTGCAGCAGCGGGCGTGTTGCGCCGAATCCGGTCTGTATGGGGAGGAAAGCCACTTGTATGGATTCTGGTGCGTAGGTTCCTTAGGAAGTTTGTTCTCGCAAAGGCACGATGCGACGATCTCGTAGGGGCTGCGACGATCTCCGGGGCGACGATGCGCGATCCAGCGGTGATCCTCTCTCTCGCAGCTCCTCGATGCGATGGCTCTGCGACGATGCTCGCAGCGACGTGTTGCGGTCCGCAAGCAAGCGGTGCGGCAATCTCACCCAGCGACGACCGGCTCTGCGACGACACCCGCAGCGATGTTCGACTTTCCCGCACCGGTCTGGTGCGTCCCGCAAACGAAGGATGCGACGGCTCTGGCAGCGGCAACAGACGCTGCGACGATCTCGACCTTCGTAGCGGCGGGAATCTTCTCGCACTGTCGGGGATGCGCTCCGCAAGCGAGCGATGCGACACTTTTCAATTGCAAAAGTCTCTCAAGCTTAGTTTCAAGCTTCCCAGCACAGGTACAACTTCCAGAGGCCCCACAACTGGATCAAGCACTCTAGGAAGGACAGAACTCTCTCAGCAGAGTTCAGGGAAGCTGGGGGTGAAGTCCTTTTGTTCCTGGGACTTCAGAACAGGGAGCCAGCTCTTCTCAGGCCCTTGGAGATTCCTTCAAGACAGGGGACACAGCACACTAGCAAAGTCCTTTCCCTCTCCTTGGCAGCAAAGCAACAGCAGGTCAGTCCAGCAGAGCAACAGCAGGACAGTCTTTCTTCTTCAGTTTCAGCTTTCTCCTTGGCAGAGGTTCCTTCTTGATTCCAGGATGATTTAAATTTTCTGTTGTCAGGGGTCCTTTACTTATACCCCTAAAAGTCTTTGTTCTCTTTGTGCAAGTGGGCCCTGAGCCCGGTCTGAACCAGTTCTGGGTGTCTCCTGAGTACTTTGTTTTCCTGGCTTCTTCTTTCCTTTCAGAGTGAGGGGCAGGGTCGTCAGCCTGTGGAAAAGTACATTTTGCCATGTTCTGTGTCCCTACGCCTCATCCATCATATGTTATGTGTGCATGACCAATATGCATATGTTATTCCCCATGTCCGATTAAAGACGCAATTACAGTTGTGTCCACCTCTGGTATGTCATTTCCCAGTCCTCGTGAATACTACGAATACCAGGCCTATGTAAAGTTACGTTGCCACGTTTCTCAGTGTGCACGTTATTCCATTATAAAGTCCCCGTTTCCAGGCCTCAAAAGGGCCCGGACATTAGATTCAGCTCCTGTCTCCTGAAAGTCTCGCTGAGGAGCGATACAGCCCCCACCTGTATCCTCGACCTTTCACTTACTTCCTGCCTCGCAGTGCCCGGTGCAGCTTGGCTCTGCCTCTGAGTCTGCCAAATGTATGTTGTAGTTCCAGCTATCAGTTCAGTCCTCCTTCTCTGCATTCCTAAGCTACTGAACTGCATCAATAGTTTCCGTCATTGTCTAGCCTTCACGTCTCCATGTTAGAGAAATACTGTATTTACTGGTCATTTAATATTCTTCATCACGCACTACATGTAGAATAATGCATGGTCCAGTCTTAGAGTCAAGTTAGCTTTTCCCCTCATGACTTCTAGTTTATATCAACATGTTCCCTAAACATCAGATACTAGATAGGGTTTAGGTACATGTCGCTCCGACCCTCCAGACTTTAGTCTCTGCTCCTAGCACAGAGTTCGTAGCCCCCAGTTTCTCCTAGTAATACGTCATTGCCAGTTTACGCGCACCATTAGGTTAGAGGTCCCGGCTCCTTAGGTAGCCCCCTCCAATGTTTCCGCCCCATTCATGACATATTCTGTTACGTTTGCACCACATGTCTATGTATACGCCCAGTTACACCTACTTTTACTCTTATCTTTCGCGACTGCTACGCGTCACGCCTTCTGCTCCACCCACTGCTACGCCTACTGCAATGTAATGCTATGTGTTTGCGCTATGTATATAAGTTCATGTATTGTTATTAAAAGTTAGCGCGCTCATCCCAGACCCAGCCCCGGCAGCTGCCGGGCCCTGTCATCCTATTCCTATGCAGGTTGTCCTGATCCTGTCCTTATGCTGTAATAAACCTGCAGAAACTCCTACTACCTCGAATCTTGACTCTTATTTTATTGAGCTATCTGTTATGATATATGCCTAGTCAAAAATAGGGTATTATTTATTTATTTACCACATAATGGCGCCCGAACAGGGACTTGCCCTTTCCCCACGCGTCGGTGAAGCCACGCCGACCCCCTGACCCTCTGCAGTCGTGACGGAACCATACCGTGCACTGGCAGATATTTCTGCTTCAAGTATCCCTCAGGCCCACGGAGGAGACGGAGGAGGCGGTCCAGCATCCGAACGAGACGGTGGAGGAACGCGGCGAGTCCCGACCAGAGCCCAAGCCGAGAGTCCAAGGTCCGAGGTATCCGGAGGCCCACCCGTAACTGAAGTCCGAAGTTCATAGTTCGTCGTCGTAGAAGTCCAGTCCAGTCCGAGGCCTTCCGTTCCGTGCTGCCCGGTGAGTACCATTGCCGGGGTAGTATCTAGACAGGACCAATCTAAATTGACTCCTGGTCCGTGGGTTGGTGGTGCCCAGACTCACAAACGAAGTGTTCACCTAGGTGGATACGGGTCTTGATGCGTCCCTTTATGGGACCGGTATGTTCCGTACTGTTTCAGCAGTGCATCCAGTAATTCTAGTCTGTTCCGTTCTCGAGAAATTCTGTTCTGTTTCTGTTCTCAGTATTCCAGGTAATATTCTGTTCGAACTGTTATGTTATGATATTGTTTAATGTATTTCCAATGTCGTGGTATGCCTGAATTGTTTTCCCAATTGTTATTGTTCTTCGTGTATTGTATTGTGTTCCGATTCAAGTTTACAATGCCGCTCTTTTCAAGATTACGTCAGCTAAAAACTAGAAAGGGTTTATTAGAAGAAGCAGTTCCTGTTCCGCCGAGGGACAGTCCAGGTCATTTTATGTATCAGAAACATGGCATAAGCGCCATATTGTATCTAGATTTATGGGTAGAGTATACCAAACCGTTAGAAGAAAAGTATAGATGGCCCGTATCGGGTACATGGGATGCCGAATGTATCATGCGAGTAGAAGAAGCATTATGGAAAAAGAAAGCCAGACAGTCACAGAAAGATGCCATCGAGTTATGGCGTAAAGAAGCGCATAGAAGAACCGAAAAGGAAGTCAGAAAGTCAGAGTTAAGTAGAGAATCCCAAGAACGAGCCCAAGAAAGAGAATTAATCGAGATAGGTGAACAAGTCAAAGCCGAACAATCAGACAGACAGAGGCATGCCCTTATTAGGGGCATGTATCCTCTCCTTGCCGAGGGCTTGCCAAAAGCGACCCCAGAGGCATCCAGTAATTTCCCGCCACCATTAGTTCCGACCAAGCTACGTCACAAACAGACCGCAGCTGATATTTTTATTTCGTCCTATTTGGACGACACAGTCCCAGAATATGCAAATCCTGTTCGCGCTCCGCCAGTCCCTGTAAATCAGGCACTTCCCGCTCTTCCAGACACCGGAGTACCTGTTACGGTACCCCCGGTCCAGCCCGTCATACAAGTCCAGCCTGCATTTCCATTTCCCACTCTGCCAGGACGAAGAGCCTCAGTAGACGACTCTAGTTTAGGGGCCGCAGGAGGAGGTCCTCCTCAAACCCCGCCGCCACACAAGCGTTTAACGTTAGCCGAATTACATGCACAAGCGTCACAGCGTACGCCTAGGTATCAGTCTGTTGCAGAAATAAGAAAATCCCTTGCCGAATGTTGCTATGATCCAGTCCCAGGCGAGGATAATATGGTTTTATATTCATTCCGCGTAAGAAAGGTGGCCGAGTATCTAGTCACCTTACCGAATATGAAAGAAGATCTAGACAGAATATATCGTTTCATCCGTACAGGGGATGATCCAGAAAGTATTAGTGAGACTATGTCTCAAAGGAAAGCCGAGATCCAGCTCATGATATTAAAGTTCCTGATCAATTGTCTAATAAGAGAACAAGATTACCCGTCTAAAGATTCCGCCGAAATGAGAATCCTGACAAGGTGGAGTGATAATATAGCCGAGGGTAAGCACAAGACCGTCGGTGCTATGGAGAGTATGTACAAGAAAATCCGTAAAGAGATAATAAAGATACACGAACAACGTAAAGCAGCACAAGTAAGCGAGAAAGAAAGTATCTCTGATCCCGAAGAAGAGGAAGACGAGAATCCCGCCAGAATAGCGTATGTAGGAAAATCTAGATTTCCAGATCGCCATTTACGTCTAGAACACAAGTCTATTTTCCATCATTCAGCACCAGAACAAGGTTCTCTAGAACAAGTATTTCAAGCTACCGATCACATTCTGAAATCACGAATCGGTTATAGTGAGTTAAGTACCATGCATGAACAAGAACTAGCCCGATCAGCAGTCCGATGGATTACTGATTCTACCACTTTTCCAGACGAAATAGTGGCACAAATGTTCCTGAAATTGCCCCCAGCCGAGCAGCGACTGGTGGGTATGTATATGATCCAGCACCTCATTACTCTGTATGAGGGTCAACATTCTGATCCAGGCCCGTTACATGATATCCTGAACGAGTTACTCCAGTACAGATGGAGAGGTCTAGGTACCGATTTAATTAGTGTCATTCTAGAACAGCGTCACAAATATAGAACGTTCTTGAACCCGCATTTTGTTCATGTCTCACCCCCAGAAAGTAAACCGTTTTACATAGACAGACAGAATCCGTTACGAGAAGTCCACCCAGTCCAAGGGGCGGGTGGCGAAATGCAACGAGTGTTTGTATACACTCCGATTACAAAGATGGAACTCCTCGAGATGAAGAAATTAATTCCCTGTCATGACAAAGATCCAGCAGGGTTCCATAGGGAATTAAAAGACATGCTCCGTATGGGAGAATATACTTACCCAGATATCATTAAAATGTTAAAGGTCCTGTTACCCGCAGGGGTGTATGAAAAGTTAAAGGAAAAAGAATGGGAGGTGGGAGAGAAAAAGATCGATTGGGCAGCTCTAGAAGCTGAAGACAAGGCACGAGTACCAGGTACCGGTCTTGGAGATAAATGTAAAGAATTACCAGAATTATTGATTCAAGTTTTACCCAGATTATTGACAACGAGAAAAGAAGACTGGGATGCAATCTCAGCCTGTAAACAGAAACAAGACGAAGATATTAGTGATTTTTATTCTAGATTTGAAAAATGTTTCAGTATCAACAGTGGTCTCAAGACAAGTAGTGAGTCATACCCTCACCTTTTCGTTACTAAATTAGTCGAGAATTCAAGTCCACAAATTAAAAATCGAGTTTTGAAAGTTGAAAGCACCTGGCAAGCAAATACTCCGTCCCAGATGCTCCAGATGCTTCAGTACCACCAGAATAGAATTAGGGAAGAGCAAGAACACGAGAGAAAACGTATGAAAGATACGAAAATGAAAGTGCTAGTTGCACAATCTGTTCCTCAAGACAGTCAGAAGAGGGGTCCGAATCAAGCCAGTCATCCTGCAGCTCCCGTTAAAGGGAACTGCAATTATTGTAAACAGCCAGGTCATTTTATAAACGAGTGTGCAGTTCTGAAACATAATATAGCTACTGGTAAGACTAAAGAAAGACCACGTCCGCCTAGACAAGAACAAGTCTCACAGACTCCTCAGTCACAGAATGCACAACAGACAGTTACAGCACCGCAGCCTATTGCTGCAACACAGCATGTCACATCACAGATGTACCAGTATGCGCAGTCTGAGTATCCAGAGTACCAGCCATATTCATGAAACAGCCTAGAGAGGGAGGTAGGCTTGCCTCTCATCGAGATACCTGTAGATCAAGAAGGTCCCTATGTTCACAGTCAAGTATTAGGGAAAGACAGAAAGTTTCTGATTGATACAGGGGCAAGTAGGACCACAATTAGTCATGCCGAAGTTCCAGGGGCTCCGCTCTCAGGCTCAAGAAATGTTTCCCTTGGATTTTCAGGAAAACCTATCGTTAACGAGATATCTAAGCCAGTCACTCTAGAAGTAGGTCCATTGTCCCACACTACTGATCTGTTACTTACTAAGTCATGTCCAGAAAATCTGTTAGGCATTAAGACACTGAAAGAGTTAGGTGCAGTTATTTGCTGTTCCCCAGAGGGAATACGATTGTTCCTACGTGACTTTAAGGGTCACTATGTATTACGAGATTTTGATCCGAGATTGTCTAATGTTCCGCAGTATTTATGGGCGCAAGGTCCAACTGATGTAGGTTACATGCAAATCACACCCTATCGTGTGACTCTCAAGCCAGGTGTAGTGTTACCACGAATCAGACAGTACAGATTGCCACCTGAGGCTGTAGCAGCCTTATCCAAAATTATTGACGAACTCATCGCTCAAGGAGTAGTTGTAGAAACTGACTCCAATGTATGTAATTCTCCGATCATTCCAGTCATGAAACGTACTGATCCAAATGCACCCCCAGTATATCGATTAGTGATTGATTTACGAGAGCTTAATAAATGTATTATTCCTCAGTACCCAGTTGTCCCAGATATCTCTTCCCTGTTAACTGCTATTGATTCCGAAGCCACGTTCTTCACTGTCATAGACCTCAAGAATGCATTTTTTAGTGTTCCTATTCATCCAGACAGCCAGTTTCTTTTCGGATTTTGTTTAAATGGAAGGAGCTATGTGTTTACACGCGCTCCTCAAGGTTTCACAGAAAGTCCTAGTATTTACAGTCAGGCACTCAAGAGACAACTAGACAACATTCACATGCCAACTGACACTGCCCTGCTCCAGTATGTCGATGATCTACTGATCACAGCCCGTTCTGAACGTGACTGCGAGCGAGCATCACTCACAGTCTTGTATTTCCTAGCCGAGATGGGGCACAAGGTGTCACCTTCGAAGCTTCAATTCTGTGTCCAGCAAGTGGTATACTTAGGACACTTGCTGTCCAAGAGGGGTAGGCAGTTGACACCCGACCGTATCCAGTTAATAGCGAGTCTTCCCCAGCCCAGAACCCAGAAGGAGGTACGTGCCTTTATCGGCCTTACTTCTTATTGTAGACAATGGATTCCCCAGTATGCATTTCTAGCCAAGCCACTGATACAGTTAACGACACAGGAGGCAGCCGTATCGACTGTCCTCCCTTGGACATCTGAACATACACTTAGTTTCAACGAGTTAAAGAAAGCTTTATGCCAAGCTCCAGTTCTAGCTACACCGAACTACAGTAAGCCTTTTACACTTTTCGTTACTGAACGTGAAGGTACAGCATTATCTGTTCTTACACAAGATCAAGCAGGACAATCCAAGCCCTGTGCTTATTTTTCTAGCACATTAGATCCAGTCGCCCAGGCGTTGCCTGCGTGCCTCAAGTCAGTTGCAGCCACAGCACTAGCTATCAGACAAAGTGATTCCATAGTTTTAGGACATTCCCTGACAGTACAAGTTCCACATTCCGTAGAAGTTCTTTTAAACCGAACACAAACTCAGCACTTGACAATTGCACGTTTAACAGGTTATGAATTGACACTGTTTCAGCCACACATAGAAATTAGACGCTGCAACGTCCTGAATCCTGCTACACTGTTACCATCAGTTAATTCAAATCCTGACACACATGATTGCGTGGAAGTAGTTAACATTACGACAAAGCCAAGACAAGACCTGACAGACATTCCGTTACCAGATCCTGACCTGACACTTTATGTGGATGGTTCATGTATGAGAACTAGTACAGGAGAACTAGTCGCCGCGTATGCAGTGACTACTGACACCGAAG
Source organism: Lissotriton helveticus (assembly GCF_964261635.1). NCBI lineage: Eukaryota > Metazoa > Chordata > Amphibia > Caudata > Salamandridae > Lissotriton > Lissotriton helveticus. The sequence continues at coordinate 1,249,433,178 of NC_136068.1, read as the reverse complement.
TTATTGAAACACACCGTATTGATACCCTGTCCGCTCAAGCAGCAGAGCTAGTTGCTCTGACACAAGCCTGCATACACGCCAAGAACCTAAAAGTTAATGTTTATACAGATTCACGTTACGCATTCGGAGTTGTACACGACTTCGGAGTGCTCTGGCAGGAGAGAGGTTTCATGACTTCTCATGGAACCAAGATTCAGCATGGTCTCCTTATCCAAGCTTTGTTAGATGCCATACACTTACCGACATCTATCGCTATCATGAAATGCAAAGCACATACGAAAGTTACTGACATTATTTCCCAGGGTAATGATCTAGCAGATCGCACAGCCAAGCTTACAGCACAGACTCTAGACATTCCAGTTAACATGACACATACTCCAGATCCGACTACATGCATGACAGTTAAGGACCCTACTCAAGATGTCATAGATATCCAGTTACATGCTACTCCCGAGGAAATCAAGAAATGGTCTGAACAAGGAGGGGTCCAGACAGATCAAGGATGGTTAACGAAGGGTAGAGCCACATGGTTTCTCCCCAACTCTATGGTTCAAGTCATTATCAATACCGCACATAGTCCAGCACATTTAGGAGAAAAAGCTATGTTAGACAGTATCCAGAACATTTGGTTCAACAAGCATTTACGAGCTGCAGCCAAGCAGAAAGTCCGTACCTGTATGATATGTTGTCAGTTTAATCCAGGTAAAAGTGTCCCGGTGGAACAAGGTGGTTTCCAGCCCCCTGACCACCCTTTTGAGGTCCTCCAGATGGATTATATTCAAATGGAGCGATGTCGAGGTTTCAAGTATGTCCTTGTAGTAGTATGCGCTTTGTCCAGGTGGACAGAAGCATATCCAGTCCCAGATTACACAGCCGCGACCACTGCCAAGCAGTTGGTTCGTGAATTTTTCCCTAGGTATGGACTCCCTAGAGTCGTATATTCTGATAACGGTCAGCCATTCTCCTCAGAGTTAATGAAGCATGTTTCCCTGTTGTTAGGGTACCAGTGGAAGTTCCATTGTGTACGCCATCCTGAAGCAGCCGGTCTAGTCGAGAGACATAATCAGACCCTGAAAATCCGTATTGCAAAAGTCTGTAAAGAAAAAGGTGTGGACTGGCTAGTAGCTCTGCCAGTTGCTCTATTTTATATGCGCATGGTCGCACATTCCAGATCAGGTCTGTCCCCGTATGAGGTCGTATTCGGCCGCCCCCCTAACATGTGGGGTACTCCTAGACCCCGAAGTATTACCGATGTTTCATGTAATATGTTGACAGATTACCTAGCTTCCTTGATGTCTGCCCTCAACTCATGTCGTTCACAGGTTGCTGCCGCCTTTCCAGACAATACCGAGGTGGCACCGCATGAAATCGTTCCAGGTTCCCTTGTGATGGTCCGGAATTTTGACAGATCAAGTCCGCTGGAACCTCGTTGGAAGGAGCCACGTCAGGTCCTCTTGACCACCCGTACTGCTGTCAAGCTGGAAGGCAGGAAGGGGTGGGTCCACCTTTCTCATGTAAAACTTTTCAATGGATTAAAACCCGTTTCTAAAAACATTTCCAAGGATTCCCAGGATTTTAAAGACTGCCAAGACATTGTTCCTAAGGACTGTCCCGCAAAAGACATTGTTACAACCCCTCCCCTGTTAGAGAAAACTCCGCAACAGGAGTATAAGCAAAAACTACGGTCTAGTAAAATAAGTCAGTCAGTTTGATTGTGTAAGTCCTCCCCTAGGTGAAACGGTTAGATTGTTTCTGACATGTATAAAATAGACCCCCATAGTGAGAGAGTCAGTCAAGCTTCAATTCAATGTATCGTTTTTCTAAGTTTCATATTATTCATCAGCCTAATGATTTCCTGCACCAGTTATGCATTTTTCCTGTATTTTCCAGTTTCTCATGTAAATAAGTCTGCTAATGCTACAGTAGAGCACACGTTTAGTGATCTGCCTCCTCACGAATATTCTTACCGCCTCGCTATGCGTAACAACACATTTATCCGTATGTTACATTATTCACACCAGACCAGCAATGCCACTAATTGTTGGGTGTGTGGTCGACTCCCCCCTTTCCAGACCTCGAAGGGAGTTCTGCCACTTTTTCCTTATCCTTTTTCACATAATGGTTCATGTGGAGCATGGTCCACGTTAACGTCATCCTCAACAGATATGTCTTTTCTTAACAGTACATGTTTCCCAGACAAGCAAGGTCTCCCCCACAGAACCGGGTTAGATCTAGAAAATGAAGTGTATAATTTAGGTAATTATTCGTCGAATTTCATGGTCCTGAATGTTCAGTCTGATACTACTCCAGACTCACCTGCTATTTCAGAACTACCAGTCAAAGGCGAATTATGTGTCCGAAATTATGGTTCTGTACACGTAGGACATAGTGAATGTACTACTGTTATCCAGTATAGTGACAGTGGGAAATCTATTTTTAAAGCTTCACGTCATTCTTATTTTGTTTGTGGTCAAACTGCATATGTTCGTCTGCCCCTCGATTGGGAGGGAACCTGTTACATTGCCTTCCTACTGCCACCTGTTTTTCTAGCCCCACCTGACTACCATAGGAATTCCTTCCTAGTACACACTAGACACAAGAGAAATCTCCCGATTGTCGATTATACTGAAACCGCCGCAGAGCAATTCATTGATATAGATAAAGGTGTTTTCCCTTATTTAGGTACAGTTGTAAATAGTAAGCTAATCCGTAGGTTAACAAGAACCCTTGAAGCAGTAGTAGATGAGACTGCCTCCGCTCTAGGTAACTTAACTGAAGAGCAATCCTTTATGAGAATTGTCGTTTTACAGAATCGTCTCGTCCTTGACGTCATACTGGCCGATAGGGGCGGGGCCTGTAGACTCATCGGATCTAGTTGTTGCATTTTCATTCCAAATAACGCGCCGTCTGTTTATTCAGCTATAACCAGACTCCATAATATTGCCCGTCTGTTACACCAAGATCCAGGCACCTGGACATGGTCCGGTTGGTTCTGGAATATAATTTCCGCATGGGGATGGAAAGTCCTGTCTTTTCTAAGTATTGCAGTAGCGATCATATTAAGCTGCTGCCTCTGTATACAATGTGGCCCTGCGATTTGCAGCATGTACGCTACCTCTTGTATTCCTAGTCCCAAGCCCCGTTCTAAGTCCCGTTCCAAGATAATTCGAGACGAGCAAATGGTACTGTATGAAATAATAGACGGTATCATGAATATTGATGTTTCCTGATGGAAACGTAGTGACAAGGAGGGAATGTGGAAAAGTAAATTTTGCCATGTTCTGTGTCCCTACGCCTCATCCATCATATGTTATGTGTGCATGACCAATATGCATATGTTATTCCCCATGTCCGATTAAAGACGCAATTACAGTTGTGTCCACCTCTGGTATGTCATTTCCCAGTCCTCGTGAATACTACGAATACCAGGCCTATGTAAAGTTACGTTGCCACGTTTCTCAGTGTGCACGTTATTCCATTATAAAGTCCCCGTTTCCAGGCCTCAAAAGGGCCCGGACATTAGATTCAGCTCCTGTCTCCTGAAAGTCTCGCTGAGGAGCGATACAGCCCCCACCTGTATCCTCGACCTTTCACTTACTTCCTGCCTCGCAGTGCCCGGTGCAGCTTGGCTCTGCCTCTGAGTCTGCCAAATGTATGTTGTAGTTCCAGCTATCAGTTCAGTCCTCCTTCTCTGCATTCCTAAGCTACTGAACTGCATCAATAGTTTCCGTCATTGTCTAGCCTTCACGTCTCCATGTTAGAGAAATACTGTATTTACTGGTCATTTAATATTCTTCATCACGCACTACATGTAGAATAATGCATGGTCCAGTCTTAGAGTCAAGTTAGCTTTTCCCCTCATGACTTCTAGTTTATATCAACATGTTCCCTAAACATCAGATACTAGATAGGGTTTAGGTACATGTCGCTCCGACCCTCCAGACTTTAGTCTCTGCTCCTAGCACAGAGTTCGTAGCCCCCAGTTTCTCCTAGTAATACGTCATTGCCAGTTTACGCGCACCATTAGGTTAGAGGTCCCGGCTCCTTAGGTAGCCCCCTCCAATGTTTCCGCCCCATTCATGACATATTCTGTTACGTTTGCACCACATGTCTATGTATACGCCCAGTTACACCTACTTTTACTCTTATCTTTCGCGACTGCTACGCGTCACGCCTTCTGCTCCACCCACTGCTACGCCTACTGCAATGTAATGCTATGTGTTTGCGCTATGTATATAAGTTCATGTATTGTTATTAAAAGTTAGCGCGCTCATCCCAGACCCAGCCCCGGCAGCTGCCGGGCCCTGTCATCCTATTCCTATGCAGGTTGTCCTGATCCTGTCCTTATGCTGTAATAAACCTGCAGAAACTCCTACTACCTCGAATCTTGACTCTTATTTTATTGAGCTATCTGTTATGATATATGCCTAGTCAAAAATAGGGTATTATTTATTTATTTACCACAAGCCGCCCAGCAGGAGGTGGAGCCAGCATTGTGGAAGGCAGGTACAGCCCTATTCAGGCCCAGGGGCGAACTCCTCCCACCACTCCAGTTGCAAATGCAGTCATTCAGCCTAGGGCTGACTCAGCCAGCCTCTTGGGGAATCCCCAGCTCCTGTCACTCTCAAACCAGACAGTCAATCCACAAACAGACCAAGGCACACAGAAAGGTCAGACAAGAGAACAACAACTTTCTAAAAGTGCTGTTCTCAAACACAGGATTTAAAAACAACCTTTCCTAAAAGATGTGTTATTAAATTCTGAGTTCAGGGATACTAGATACTTATATCACATCTTGTTCCTATGGGAAGAAATGCTGGAAGCCACTGTAGCCAGCATCCCCCATGTTAATCTATGGAGCAAGATAGCCTTACAATAGTGAAAAACGAAAATGGCTGCCATTCACTATCAGAGCATGTCACTTGCACTAGTACATGCTCTACCTTTTACATACACTGCACCCTGCCCAGGGGGGTACCTTGGGCCTTCCATAGGGGTGACTGATGTGCACAAAAAGGGAAGGGTTAGGTGTAGTGAGTGGGGACACTGACCAGGAGGACATGGCAGTTTCTAAACTGCACACAGGCACTGCAGTGGCAGGCCTTAGACACCATTTAGGAGCTACTCCTGTGGGTGGCACAATCAGTGCTGCAGGCCCTCTAGTAGCATTTGTCATCACCAGCCCTGGCACACCCAGTGCACTTTACTAGGGACTTCATGGTGATACAAATATGCCATACATGTATATCCAATCAGAATAACAATGTACATAGGGAGCACTTACACTCTGGCACTGATCAGCAGTGGCAGAGTGTCCAAAGCATCTAAACCAGCAAAAGCGAAATCCAGCACAGCATCAAAAATACAGGAGGTAGAGGCAAAAAGGTAGGGGGAAACCACGCCAAAGATGCCAGGTCTAACACTGTTTCTCCCGTGAACACCGGACGTGTTTGAACTGCAGCTTCTGGTGCCAACCAGGAACCACGAATGCAGCACACTCTGCACCTGCCGAGCCCGGCCCATGTTTAAGTGAACAAAAACCACAAGGATGTCCCCTGGCGATCCTGACCCGAGATCCGGTGACCCCTCACCTGCCTCAAGTCTCCAGAAGACGCCTGCAGCCTCAATCCAGAGGGCCCCCTCTGCTGCGACCAGAGCAGGTAAGAAAATCCGACTTCCAAAGCCATCCCTGCACCCGAGGCCCCACGGCCTTGTGTGCCAACCCAGCGGTGCCTAACCATCCCTCCACATCCTAACTTACACCTTGAAGAGGTGGTCATTCCTGGAAGATCCTCATCCCCGAGCCTGCAGTGTTTCTTTGACCTGTAGAATTCCCATTGAAATCAACAGGGGACCCGACCTCAAAACTGCACCCTGCACCCGGCTGCCCTAACGCCGCTGAGGGTGCCCCTTTGGTGCTAACTTGGTCCCCAACGTGCTCTGAGCTTAACCCTAGGAGCTTTGCTCCCACAACCCTGTGGCCTGCTTGGCAGCCGCCACTAACCGGAGTCCCTCTATCCCCCATTGGATAACATTGGGCCTCAACACTCTGCACCCGGCCGCTCGAGTGCCGCTGAAGGTGCAACAACAGTGCATCACTGACCCTGGGAGACCCCTGAGTCTAACCCCAGAACCCTAACTCAAAAGACCGATTACTTACCTTGAAACCGATAACCTAACTTACCTGCTAAGTGAATTTCCTCCCATGGGATAACATTGGAGATTCTATGTGAAAAAGTTTCCAAGTGGCAACTTTTGAAGTACAATAATATTCCTTAAAAATCGTACCTTTAACCAAAATGCATTTACTCACCTGTTTTCAGGAAATGTCCCAGGTCTGAAACCAGGATCCAGTCCTGTGTTAAAAAAAGTAATCTGAAAAGTAATTAACGGCATTTTACTTTAAAAGCCCATTCAATTGAATGTACTATACCTGCAATGTGTTGCAATCTGCTTTATTAAAACTGTAACCAAAACCAGTACAAGTTACACAGCTATTTTAAACTGTGTTCATACAAGTAATTTACTACTGAAAAGTATTTTTATGCTTACCTGTACCAGGCTTGCATTGTTCTAGAAATAAAACAACAGATGTGCATGTACACAAGAATTCGTTATTTACCATGCAATTGTATTACATGGTAAATAACGAATTCTAAAGGCCCTGTAGCACTGTTAGAAGTGCTACCTACATAGGAAAATACAGATTCGGTAATTTTACCGATCGGTAATTTTACCGATTGGTAATTTTACAGATTCTGTAAAATTACCGAATCTGTATGTTTTCGGTGCCCCTACATACCAATGTCAAAATACCGGTCGGAAACGGCCGAAAATTGGTATTTTCGGCCGATTCCGACCGGTATTTTGAAATCTACATCTGGCCCTAAATGCTCTACACTGTCCTCTGATACTGCTTTACTGCTCGACCAAGCTACCACTTTAGGGAGTAAGGTTATATCTTAACTTTAGCTTCTGACAACCCTCTGGAGACTGCTGGACTCTGTGCACCCTGTACCTTACTTTGGTGCAGTATATACAGAGCCACTTTCTTACAGTTTGCACACCCACTCCACTTATTGCAGCAATGCCACGCCAGTAGTGACACTTCTTCTCAATAAAGCACACAGATAGGAGATTTGCACAGCCCCCTCAGTTTGGACGTCAGACATGCATGCAAGCTGCCGACACAACATGTTCTTCCTGCGACTGAAGAGTCGGGTGTGCCGGCTGCATCGGACTCCCATCTCTTTACGTGCAGCAGGGCAGGCATTACATTGGTCATCTTTCCCTGATGGCAGTGGTACGCCTTGTGGAAAGCCCCACGCACATCCTTTTTCTGTGCTGAAACTGTGTATGCGACTTGTTACCCATCATCTTTCACCTTAATGGCCGATTTTAAGTTGATGCTGCTTTGGTATATTGTTTCTCCAGGCCGTGCTCGACGGGTCTCTTGCAGTCAGTTCAGGCCATTTAGTGCTGCTTGCCAGCATCCTCTTGGGATGTGTCGGTGTTTTTTTGCGACATCGTCAAGGTTTTCGTTGTAAGGCTGTGTTTGAGTATCAGCATTCCTGCGACGACTACGTGTGTGTGTGTGGGGTGGGGGGAGAAGGGTACGTTGTCTGTCGGGGATGCTTTACAAAGTAAAGCTGGCGACCAGTGAATCGTATACAAAATTCTCCAACCTGCGTAAACATCAAAAACAAAATGTGTGAAAAGGTGGCAATTAGGCAGCCGCCTTAAAACATTCTCCAACTTGATTCGTGCATTTCTGAGCAGCTTTAGACGGTCTGTATTGCTTAATGGCATCCTGTCTGGAATGCTAACCTTGTCCCTGCCGCCCAAAATGCTGGAATTGCTGAATTGAACTCCAATTTGCCTGCTAACCAGACTCGGTGAGTGCAAAGCAAGACTATGGTACAGATAACCGCAGTTGGCTTGCATGCGTGCCTGTGGTTGTTGAGAGTGGGTAGCGGGGCTTTTGTTGTGGTGTTGCATAATGCAGTTGGGTATTAATCTCTTTTAATTGTCCGTCACCTCATTCTGCTCCTCTGCACAGGCCCGTCATTGTGGGCCGACTAGTTACCAGGGATTAACTCTTTCTGCAGGCGGTGTGAAGCCCCTTGCTCCACAGCTCATACATCTAAATTGCAGGACAGACTTTTAGTAGGGCAATTCATGAGAGGCTAAAACCTTAACACAAATGTTTATTCTACCTGCCTCTTGTGACTTTGCAGGTGCACTAAGTCATTTTGTTTACCTCTGTTGACTGTTGTAGCTGTGCGTTGAGTAAACAGCGGCCTGTGGAGTTCATGTGTAGAGCACGGGCCCGCTGACTCGAGCCTGGCAGCCTTTAGCCCTCGTTCAGCTCTTTTTTGAAACACATGCTGGTGCTTGTGGCGGCATGCACCATGCGAGAGCGAGCAGGAGCACGTCACAAGCACCAGTATGTGCTTCGAAAAAGAGCAGACTGCGCACGCACCACTCCCGGGCCAGCAATCACATGCTCGCGCCTCTCTCCTCGCCCACTCACTCGCTCCCCCCTCTGCGTCTCCTTTTTGCCTCTCCATTAACTCGCCATTTCCATCCCCCAATCCCTGTCTCCACGTGCTCGCTCCTCTCAAGCAAATCTTTCTTTCTCTTCCCATAGTTTTACTTCCCCTCTCCATTTCTGACCCCATCACCTCTCAGGCCCTCTCTCTAACTCAGCCCTCCGAAGCTCTCCCTCTTCCTGTCCACCCTCTTCCTCTCTGTTTCTCCCCACACGCCGCTCGCTCCTGCCTTCCTGCCATTCTGTTTCTCACCCCGACTCTTCTGTCTTCCTTCTTTCCGTATTCACCTCTACCGCGCTCTCTCCTGCCTTCTTCTGCCATCATCTCTCCCACTCTCTCTCTCCATCCGCTTTTCTCTCTTGCTTGCTTTCGCTCGACCTCTATTTATTTATTTTTCTTGCTTCAGCTCTCTACTCCGTATTCATCTTCATGTCTTTTTCCCACTTCCATGACCGTAATTTGTTTTATTTAGACTTTATTGCACCAAACCCTAAACTTGTCTACAATAATATTTACACTTTAAGAGAAGCACCAAATAAACGGGAATTTGCAGTAAAATGCTCTCACGGAGCCTTGATAAACAATGTCACATCAGACTGAGATAAACTGGCTTTCCATCGCGTCCCCCCCTCAGCCTCGGCGTGTGATAAACAGTGTCACATCAAAACTGAGAACACGCACATGGTCAGCGACTAGCTGCCGCCCCCCCCCCAATCCGGCACCCAATACCCAGGAACGTGGACACGAGACGTCTTTACTTTTTGGAAGGCGGGCGCTAGTCGCCCGGCCGTATTTATTAAAGTATGAAATTAAAAAAGGCTTTTAATTGCATAATAAACAATGAATACAAAAATCAGCAGGACATTTAGTTACACAATTCTTATCAACAAGTTTGAGAGCCTGACCTTAACAAAACTCTAATACATGTTGTTTCCTAACTTAGACTAAACATCCTAATCTTGATTTTTGTACATTTCTGGCCATATGGCAGGGTCACTACCGGTGTCAGGTCCTACAAGCTGCGCCTCCCCCATAGATGTGCGCATGCGCAGTGTTACCCCGGGAATTGCCCGGTCAACGCCCTGAACTCCATTTACCCACTAAAGGAGGGCCCTTACTCTGCGCCGGTGGCGTCATGAGTCCACGCGCGCGGGGTGGCTACCAGCCTAAGGAAAGCGTGAACTACTCCTACCCGCACTCCTTTGCTTTGCAGCATCCATTACCTTGCCCCTGGAGTTTTGGGAGTGGCCCGCAGGCCCCTCCCCCTGGGCGGGAACCTCCATAGGATGATGCCCGCCCCCTCAGACCTCAAATATGTGCTCACCGATAATGACCTTACCGCCACAGGCCAGCATTGTTAACCGACGATCTGGCCTCCCCCTGCCTTGACCTACCCTAGAAAGTTCTCACTTTAGGAAAAACCCTCCAACCAGGCCCTGACATTATCAGACCCCAGGACCTTCCCTTCCTCCGTCTAATGGACTACCCTCACCAGGTAGAATTATGCACCCCAAATACACCCATGTTGGATCGTCTGCAACCGGTGGGGCTTGAAATAATTTGTCCCACTGTGTGTTGATCCTCTTTACCGAGTGATTCAACGCCCTGACCGAGTCCGCCCCTCGCCCCTGCCACCGCGGGATAAGTTGAGACCCTACTACTGTGCCACCCGGGCAAGTCCTAGCGACCCACCCGCAGTGGAGATAAACTCATCAATGAGTATTCGCCTCCCAAGTTTGGCCAAGTCATTCCCCCCTAGGTGAAGTATCACCACTGACGGGGGGTCGGGCTGCTGAGCTAAGAGTCCCAGAAAGAAGTTCCTGAACTGATCAAGGCACAGACCCCCAAACCAAATCTTCCCTGTCCCGCGTCCAGCCTGTTGCTTGTGCTGGGACGTTGTAGCTCCTCCACTTCTAGTGATGAGTTCCTCCCCTGCGTCACAGGTTTGAGAAACTGCAAGAACCATGAAAAGACCAGGAAACCTGGGTGACAATCCCACTTCCACCTTAAGGAATGGGTAGCACTTACACCTGCCAGCACTACCTGGGCCCTTGCCCTTGGCTGTCCTCTTTCGCTGTCTGCTTCCCTTTTGACGTCCACCCGCTGCTGATGTTGCGGTGTGGAGCATCCCTCAGATATCCGCCACGGACCCAGCCGTGACTGACGTAAGCATCCCGTGGGCTGTCCACCTGTTGCAGCTGTTGTGATGTGGAGCACTCCAGGTATCCACCATGGACCCGGTCATACATAAATGGAAAAGATAAACACAAAGCATTAGTGTTTCTGTTGATAACTGCTGTACACGTGCTAGTCTTACATTACCATCACGTACTCGCTAAGTAAGTTTTAGATAACATTAGCGCCCGATGACTACTCATTCGTGTGCAGTAAAGCGACAGCTTGTGCAACTTGCGGACATCCACGTTAGGGCTACCTAAGGGTGCCTGGTAGTAAGCCCTTCCTGAAAGCTTAGACCTGTGGTCCTTAGTGAATGCAATAGCCCAACCATTGTTACTTCAGGACCATACACGGCGTGAAATGCCGTGGAATCGTACTGTCTATTTAGGTAATGTTCCTGACATCATACCCCAAGTTGATCCACACCTGCCTGCATTCCACGTACTCAGATGCTAGGCTTTATGACACTTGCTGACATTTACATTAGGGCTACCTAAGGGTGCCTGGTAGTATGACCTTCATGAAAGCTTAGACTTGTAGTCCACCGTGAATGCAATAGCCCATCCATTGTTACTTCAGGACAATACACATTTGTGAAATGCCGTGCAATAATATTGTATATTCAGGTAATGTTTCTGGCTTCTTAACGAAAGCTGCCCCACCCGTTCTGCATCCAATGCCCTCCGAAGCTAGGCTTTAGCTGAGATGAACCCCAGGTGCACTCCCCACCTTACTCTCCGTTGCGAGTGGTCAGCAGCATCAGTTTGTGACACCCGTAGCGCATTTAACTCCATGCTACCGTGTGGTGACTATTAATATAACCCTGGCTAAGAATAAGCCTGTAGGCTCCAGTGAATGCCATAGCTCCCCCCCCCCCCCACCCCAGGGTACCATCAGTTCTGCCCTGTAATTGGATGGGATACATATAAGCTTTTCTCAGAGGCCTATTCACACTTGCCCACCCCTAACCGTATTTACCATTTCTGTTTTCACTATCAAAGCCTGTAAGCCTACTATTCAGATCGAGAGGAGGTGGGGGGGGGGGGGGGGGGGGGGGCACCGTATTTACCAGTTCCACAGCAAAGTCATAAAGCATAGGATTAGCACCTTGCTATCCGTGCTGAGCTGTAAAATTGGCCCTAAGCCCCTTACCAGTCCAGTTATAGCTTTGGCTTTTGGTAAACCACTATCCAACCAAGCTGACATGAGGAAAAGCAACCCCTGACATGTGTTCCCCTCTTACTAAAAGCCCTCCGAGAAGTATAGCTCTCCGTTACCCAAGGGAGCACCCAGTTCCACCCTAATCTAAACCCCTTCAGACAGCAAGTGCATGAATTACTCAATAAAGAAGCAGGGAACCCTGGGTAGTTCTCAAATTTAGGTAACAAACAGCTCCCGTATAGAGCACTGTGTGCCGTGCCACCTAGGAAACTGGCTTTCACACTATTGTCAAGCCCTACACTTCAACATACGCTACTCGCAAGGAGGAACCCAAGGAAGAGGGCATCAGCATGGAGAACTTACGTGGGCCCGCCACCCTCTGAACAGACCCACTCATTGAGTAGTCTATACAATAAAGAGGTAGTTAGCTACGTCTGGTATTCCACTAATACCACACAGTGGAAACATAAAATGCGGTAACTCACAAGCCCACTAAAGGAAACCCTTCACTGTAGTTTTTGTAAGCAGCATCATTGAACAGTCAGTTTTACCAAATCAGTGCTGCTCGTAATTCCCTGCAATGATTGCGACGCCAGGCTTCTGGGAGCATCAATAATTGATGCCACCAGTATATCCAGGATAAGGACAACGCTGACCTATTCTTACTGTTACAGGTGAAAAGACTGGCCCATTTCACCTAGCCCAACATTGTTTCCATTTTGCTGAAAATATCAATGTAAATGTAAATGTGGGTACAAGACACACTTGATAGCTAGAGGAAGTTGGAGCACTACTACCTCCCCTATTTGTCCCCTAAACGACATCTGGCGCTGCAATACATCTGGCCACATAGTGCTGGCCGTTCCCCCAAGATCGTAACCAGCCGACAAGAGAGGCGACCAATGGCCCCTTGTAGCAATATCAACTATGACAAAAATATACAATGCTACACAACACTTTCCCCATTAAGTAGCACCATTTGCTACTAGGTCAGTGAATCAGGACAGACTATATTTGTCACCCAGACCCAATAGTTAAAAATGAAACGAACAGCCGAATGTGATTCCAGTATTTCCCTGCTGCGACCTTGTGGTTGAATTACCAATTGCGGGGATTAAAAAGCATACACCGTTACTTGTGGTTGCAACGTTAAATACGTTGACTTATCCTTTCCCCCGCACTTCTTTGGAAAGTATTCACATTACAAATTCAGGCACCGAGAGATTAAGTGAATTGCCCTAAAATCACAGGATGTATACGCGACCCAGAGTACCCTGGCCTCCAGCACCAGCGTCGGGCTTCTATGCCGACGGGCCACATCCCTTCCCTCTGCATTAATGCATGCATTCGAAAATTCACTTTTAAAACTTTGGCAGCTATGAGGACACCTTTTGAACAAGAGAGCTGTGGAAAAGTAAATTTTGCCATGTTCTGTGTCCCTACGCCTCATCCATCATATGTTATATGTGCATGATCAATATGCATATGTTATTCCCCATTTCTGATTAAAGACGCAATTACAGTTGTGTCCACCCCTAGTATGCTATTTTCCAGTCCTCGTGAATACTACGAATATCAGGCCTATGTAAGTAATGTTGCCACGTTTCTCAGTGTGCACGTTATTCAATTATAAAGTCCCCGTTTCCAGGCCTCAAAAGGGCCCGGACCACAGATTCAGCTCCTGTCTCCTGAAAGTCTCGCTGAGGAGCGATACAGCCCCCACCTGTATCCTCGACCCTTCACTTACTTCCTGCCTTGCAGTGCCCGGTGCACCCCGGCTCTGCCTCTGAGTCTGCCAAAAGTATGTTATAGTTCCTGCTATCAGTTCAGTCCTCCTCCTCTGCATTCCTAAGCTACTGAACTGCATCAATAGTTTCCGTCATTCTCTAGCCTTCTCGTCTCCATGTTAGAGAAATACTGTATTTAATGGTCATTTAGTATTCTTCATCACGCACTACATGTAGAATAATGCATGGTCCAGTCTTAGAATCAAGTTAGTTTTTCCCCTCATGACTTCTAGTTTATATCAACATGTTCCCTAAACAGTAGATACCAGATAGGGTTTAGGTACATGTCGCTCCGACCCTCCAGACTCTAGTCTCTGCTCCTAGCACAGAGTTCGTAGCCCCCAGCTTCTCCTAGTAACACGTCATTGTCAGTTTTCGCGCACCATTAGGTTAGAGGTCCCGGCTCCTTAGGTAGCCCCCTCCAAAGTTTCCGCCCATTCATGACATATTCTGTTACGTTTTGCATCACATGTTTAAGTAAACTCCCAGTTACACCTCTTTTTACTGTTATCTCTCGCGACTGCTACGCGTCACGCCTTCTACTCCACCTACTGTTACGCCTACTGCAATGTAATGCTATGTGTTTGCGCTATGTATATAAGTCAATGTTTTGTTATTAAATGTTAGCGCGCTCATCCCAGACCTAGCCCCAGCAGCTGCTGGGCCTCTTTTCCCCTGCTGGGCCCCAGTTGTCCTGCTGGGCCCTGTCATTCTGTTCCTATGCAGGTTGTCCTGATCCTGTCCTTATGCTGTAATAAACCTGCAGAAACTCCTACTACCTCGAATCTTGACTCTTATTTATTGAGCTATCTGTTATGCTATAAGTCTAGTCAAAAATAGGGTATTATTTATTTATTTACCACATAATGGCGCCCGAATAGGGACTTGCCCTTTCCCCACGCGTCGGTGAAGCCACGCCGACCCCCTGACCCTCTGCAGTCGTGACGGAACCATACTGGCCAAGTGCAGATATTTCTGCTTCAAGTATTCCTCAGGCCCACGGAGGAGACGGAGGAGGCGGTCCAGCATCCGAACGAGACGGTGGAGGAACGCGGCGAGTCCCGACCAGAGCCCAAGCCGAGAGTCCAAGGTCCGAGGTATCCGGAGGCCCACCCGTAACTGAAGTCCGAAGTCCGAAGTCCGTCGTAGTCCAGTCCCGTTCGAGGCCTTCCGTTCCGTGCTGCCCGGTGAGTACCATTGCTGGGGTAGTGTCTAGACAGGGTCAGTCTAAATTGACTCCTGGTCCGTGGGTTGGTGGTACCCAAGCCCACAAACAAAGTGTTCACCTAGGTGGATACGGGTCTTGATGCGTTCCTTTATGGGACCGGTATGTTCCGTACTGTTACAGCAGTGCATCCAGTAACTCTAGTCTGTTCCGTTCTCGAGAATTCTGTTCTGTTTCTGTTTTCAGTATTTTCAGGTAGTATTCTGTTCGAACTGTTATGTTATGATATTGTTTAATGTATTTCCAATGTCGTGGTATGCCTGAATTGTTTTCCCAATTGTTATTGTTTTTCGTGTATTGTATTGTGTTCCGATTCAAGTTTAGAATGCCGCTCTTTTCCAAGTTACGTCAGTTAAAAACTAGAAAGGGTCTGCTGGAAGCAGCAGTTCCTGTTCCGCCTAGGGACAGTCCAGGTCACTTTATGTATCAGAAACATGGCATAAGCGCCATATTGTATCTAGATTTATGGGTAGAGTATACCAAACAGTTAGAAGAAAAGTATAGATGGCCCGTATCGGGTACATGGGATGCCGAATGTATCATGCGAGTAGAAGAAGCATTATGGAAAAAGAAAGCCAGACAGTCACAGAAAGATGCCATCGAGTTATGGCGTAAGGAAGCGCATAGAAGAACGGAAAAGGAAGTCAGAAAGTCAGAGTTAAGTAGAGAATCCCAAGAACGAGCCCAAGAAAGAGAATTAATCGAGATAGGTGAACAAGTCAAAGCCGAACAGTCAGACAGACAGAGGCATGCCCTCATTAAGGGTATGTATCCTCTTCTTGCCGAAGGCTTGCCAAAAGCGACCCCAGAGGCACCCAGTAATTTCCCACCACCATTAGTTCCGACCAAACTACGTCACAAACCGACCGCAGCTGATATTTTTATTTCGTCCTATTTGGACGACACAGTTCCAGAATATGCAAATCCAGTTCGCGCTCCACCTGTCCCTGTAAATCAGGCATTTCCCGTTCCTCCAGACACCGGAGTACCTGTTACGGTACCCCCGGGTCAGCCTGTCATACAAGTTCAGCCCACGTTACAATTACCGACCCTGCAAGCACGAAGAATGTCAGTCGACGATTCTAGTATAGGGGCCGCAGGAGGAGGTCCTCCTCAAACCCCGCCGCCACACAAACGTTTATCAGCACTCGAATTACATGCTCAAGCATCACAGCGTACTCCTAAAAGTAATAAGTCTGTCACAGAAATCAGACAAGCCCTTGCCGAATGTGTCTATGACGCAGTCCCAGGCGAGTATAATATGGTTTTATATTCCGTACGCGTAAGAAGGGTGACCGAGTATCTAGTCACCTTACCAAATATGAAAGAAGATCTAGACAGAATATATCGTTTCATCCGTACAGGGGATGATCCAGAAAGTATTGGCGAGATTATGTCTCAAAGGAAAGCCGAGATTCAGCTCATGATATTAAAGTTCCTGATCAATTGTCTAATAAGAGAACAAGATTACCCGTCTAAAGATCCCGCCGAAATGAGAATCCTAACAAGGTGGAGTGATAATATAGCCGAGGGTAAGCACAAGACCATTAGTGCCATGGAAAGTATGTACAAGAAAATTCGTAAAGAAATAATAAGGTTACACGAACAGCGTAAAGCAGCACAAGTAAGCGAGAAAGAAAGTATCTCTGATCCTGAAGAGGAAGACGAGAATCCCGCCAGAATAGCGTATGTAGGAAAATCCAGATTTCCAGATCGCCATTTACGTCCAGAACCTAAGTCTATTTTTCATCATCTAGCACCAGAACAAGGTTCCCTAGAACAAGTATTTCAAGCTACCGATCACATTCTGAAATCACGAGTCGGATATAGCGAATTAAGTACCATGCACGAACAAGAACTAGCCCGATCAGCAGTCCGATGGATTACTGATTCTACCACTTTTCCAGACGAAATAGTGGCACAAATGTTTCTGAAACTGCCCCCAGCCGAGCAACGACTGGTGGGTATGTATATGATCCAGCACCTCATTACCCTGTATGAGGGTCAACATTCTGATCCAGGCCCGTTGCACGATATCCTGAACGAGTTACTCCAGTATAGATGGAGAGGTCTAGGTACCGATTTAATTAGTGTCATTCTAGAACAGCGCCACAAGTATAGAACGTTCCTGAACCCGCATTTTGTTCATGTCTCACCCCCAGAAAGTAAACCATTCTACATAGACAGACAGAATCCGCTACGAGAAGTCCACCCAGTCCAAGGGGCGGGTGGCGTAATGCAACGAGTGTTTGTATACACTCCGATATCAAAGATGGAACTTCTTGAAATGAAGAAATTAATCCCCTGTCACGACAAAGATCCAGCAGGGTTCCATAGAGAATTAAAAGACATGCTCCGTATGGGAGAATACACTTACCCAGATATCATTAAAATGTTAAAGGTCCTGCTACCCGCAGGGGTGTATGAAAAGTTAAAGGAAAAAGAATGGGAGGTGGGAGAGAAAAAGATCGATTGGGCAGCTCTAGAAGCTGAAGACAAGGCACGAGTACCAGGTACCGGTCTTGGAGATAAATGTAAAGAATTACCAGAATTATTGATTCAAGTTTTACCCAGATTATTGACAACTAGGAAAGAAGACTGGGATGCAATCTCAGCCTGTAAACAGAAACAAGATGAGGATATTAGTGATTTTTATTCTAGATTTGAGAAATGTTTCAGTATTAACAGTGGTCTCAAGACAAGTAGTGAGTCATACCCTCATCTTTTCGTTACCAAATTAGTCGAGAATTCAAGTCCACAAATTAAAAACCGAGTTTTGAAAGTCGAAAGCACCTGGCAAGCAAATACTCCGTCCCAGATGCTCCAGATGCTTCAGTATCACCAGAATAGAATTAGAGAAGAGCAAGAACACGAAAGAAAACGTATGAAAGACACGAAAATGAAAGTGCTAGTTGCACAGTCTATTCCTCAAGACAGTCAGAAGAGAGGTCCGAATCAAGCCAGTCACCCTGCGGCTCCCGTTAAAGGGAACTGCAATTATTGTAAACAGCCAGGTCATTTTATAAACGAGTGTGCAGTTCTGAAACACAACATAGCTACTGGTAAGACTAAAGAAAGACCACGTCCGCCGAGACAAGAACAAGTTTCACAGACTCCTCAGTCACAGAATGCACCACAGACCGTTACAGTACCGCAGCCCATTGCTGCAACACAGCACGTTACATCGCAGATGTACCAGTATGCACAGTCCGAGTATCCAGAGTACCAGTCATATTCATGAAACAGCCTAGAGAGGGAGGTAGGCTTGCCTCTCATCGAGATACCTGTAGACCAAGAAGGTCCCTATGTTCACAGTCAAGTATTAGGGAAAGACAGAAAGTTTTTGATCGATACAGGGGCAAGTAGGACCACAATTAGTCATGCCGAAGTTCCAGGGGCTCCGCTCTCAGGCTCAAGAAATGTTTCCCTTGGATTTTCAGGAAAACCCATAGTTAATGAAATATCTAAGCCAGTTACTCTAGAAGTAGGTCCATTGTCCCGTACTACTGATCTGTTACTTACTAAGTCATGTCCAGAAAATCTATTAGGTATTAAGACACTGAAAGAATTAGGTGCAGTTATTTGCTGTTCCCCAGAGGGAATACGTCTGTTCCTACGTGACTTTAAGGGTCACTATGTATTACGAGATTTTGATCCGAGATTGTCTAATGTTCCACAGCATTTATGGGCGCAAGGTCCAACTGATGTAGGTTACATGCAAATCACACCCTATCGTGTGACTCTCAAACCAGGTGTAGTGTTACCACGAATCAGACAGTACAGATTGCCACCTGAGGCTGTAGCAGCCTTATCCAAAATTATTGATGAGCTCATGGCTCAAGGAGTAGTTGTAGAAACTGACTCCAATGTATGCAATTCTCCGATCATTCCAGTCATGAAACGTACTGATCCGAATGCACCCCCAGTATATCGATTAGTGATTGATTTACGAGAGCTTAATAAATGTATTATTCCTCAGTACCCAGTCGTCCCAGACATTTCTTCCCTGTTAACAGCCATTGATTCCGAAGCCATGTTTTTCACTGTTATTGACCTCAAGAATGCATTTTTTAGTGTTCCAATTCATCCAGACAGCCAGTTTCTTTTCGGATTTTGTTTAAATGGAAGGAGCTATATGTTTACACGCGCTCCTCAAGGTTTCACAGAAAGCCCTAGTATTTACAGTCAAGCACTCAAGAGACAACTAGACAACATTCACATGCCAACTGACACTGCCCTGCTCCAGTATGTCGATGATCTACTGATCACAGCCCGTTCTGAACGTGCTTGCGAGCGAGCATCACTTACAGTTCTGTATTTTCTAGCCGAGATGGGGCACAAGGTGTCACCTTCGAAGCTTCAATTCTGTGTCCAGCAAGTGGTATACTTAGGACACTTGCTGTCCAAGAGGGGTAGGCAGTTGACACCCGACCGTATCCAGTTAATAGCGAGTCTTCCCCAGCCCAGAACCCAGAAGGAGGTACGTGCCTTTATCGGCCTTACTTCTTATTGTAGACAATGGATTCCCCAGTATGCATTCCTAGCCAAGCCACTGATACAGTTAACGACACAGGAGGCAGCCGTATCGACTGTCCTCCCTTGGACATCTGACCATACACTTAGTTTTAACGAGTTAAAGAAAGCCCTATGTCAAGCTCCAGTTCTAGCTACACCGAACTACAGTAAGCCTTTTACACTTTTCGTTACTGAACGCGAAGGTACAGCATTATCTGTCCTCACACAAGATCAAGCAGGTCAATACAAGCCCTGTGCTTATTTTTCGAGCACATTAGATCCAGTCGCCCAGGCGTTGCCTGCGTGCCTCAAGTCAGTTGCAGCCACAGCACTAGCTATCAGACAAAGTGATTCCATAGTTTTAGGACACTCCCTGACAGTACAGGTCCCACATTCAGTAGAAGTTCTTTTAAACCGAACACAAACTCAGCACTTGACAATTGCACGTTTAACAGGTTATGAATTGACACTGTTCCAGCCACACATAGAAATTAGACGCTGCAACGTCCTGAATCCTGCTACACTGTTACCATCAGCTAGTTCAAATCCAGACACACATGATTGTGTGGAAGTAGTTAACATTACGACAAAGCCAAGACAAGACCTGACAGATATTCCGTTACCAGATCCTGACCTGACACTTTATGTGGATGGTTCATGTATGAGAACTAATACAGGAGAACTAGTCGCCGCGTATGCAGTGACTACTGACACTGAAGTTATTGAAACACACCGTATTGATACCCTGTCCGCTCAAGCAGCAGAGCTAGTCGCTCTGACACAAGCCTGTATACATGCCAAGAACCTGAAGGTTAATGTTTACACAGATTCACGTTACGCATTCGGAGTTGTACACGACTTCGGAGTGCTCTGGCAGGAGAGAGGTTTTATGACTTCTCATGGAACCAAGATTCAGCATGGTCTCCTTATTCAAGCCCTGTTAGATGCCATACATTTACCGACATCTATTGCTATCATGAAGTGCAAAGCACATACGAAAGTCACTGACATTATTTCCCAAGGTAATGATTTAGCAGACCGCACAGCCAAGCTTACAGCACAGACTCCAGACATTCCAGTTAATATGACACATACTCCAGATCCGATTACATGCATGACAGTTAAGGACCCTACTCAAGATGTCATAGATATCCAGTTACATGCTACTCCCGATGAAATCAAGAAATGGTCTGTACAAGGAGGGGTCCAGACAGATCAAGGATGGTTAACGAAGGGTAGAGCCACATGGTTTCTCCCCGATTCTATGGTTCAAGTCATTATCAATACCGCACATAGTCCAGCACATTTAGGAGAAAAAGCTATGTTAGACAGTATCCAGAACATTTGGTTCAACAAGCATTTACGAGCTGCAGCCAAGCAGAAAGTCCGTACCTGTATGATATGTTGTCAGTTTAATCCAGGTAAAAGTGTCCCGGTGGAACAAGGTGGTTTCCAGCCCCCTGACCACCCTTTTGAGGTCCTCCAGATGGATTATATTCAAATGGAGCGATGTCGAGGTTTCAAGTATGTCCTTGTAGTTGTATGCGCCTTGTCCAGATGGACAGAAGCATATCCAGTCCCAGATTACACAGCCGCGACCACTGCCAAGCAGTTGGTTCGTGAATTCTTCCCTAGATATGGACTCCCTAGAGTCGTATATTCTGATAACGGCCAGCCATTCTCATCTGAACTCATGAAACACGTTTCCCTTTTGTTAGGGTACCAGTGGAAGTTCCATTGTGTACGCCATCCAGAAGCAGCTGGACTAGTCGAAAGGCATAATCAGACTCTGAAAATCCGTATAGCAAAAGTCTGTAAAGACAAGGGTGTGGACTGGTTAGTAGCTTTGCCAGTCGCTCTGTTTTACATGCGCATGGTCGCACATTCCAGATCAGGTCTGTCCCCGTATGAGGTCGTTTTCGGCCGCCCCCCTAATATGTGGGGTACTCCTAGACCCCGAAGTATTACCGATGTTTCATGTAATATGCTGACAGATTACCTAGCTTCCTTGATGTCTGCCCTCAACTCATGTCGTTCACAGGTTGCCGCCGCATTTCCAGACAATACCGAGGTGGCACCGCACGAGGTCGTTCCAGGCTCCCTTGTGATGATCAGAAATTTTGACAGATCAAGTCCGCTGGAACCACGTTGGAAGGAGCCACGTCAGGTCCTCTTGACCACCCGAACTGCCGTCAAGTTGGAAGGCAGGAAGGGGTGGGTCCACCTTTCTCATGTAAAACTTTTCAAAGGATCGAAACCAGTCTTCAAAAACATTTCCAAGAACATTTCCCAGGATTCGAAGGATTGCCAGAACATTGTTTTAAAGGACTGTCCCGCACAAGACATTATTACAACCCCTCCCTTGTTAGAGAAAACTCCGCAACAGGAGTATAAGTTAAAGCTCAGGTCTAATAAGTCAGCCAGTTTGATTGTATAAGTCCTCCCCTAGGTGAAACGGTTAGATTGTTTCTGACATGTATAAAATAGACCCCCATAGTGAGAGAGTCAGTCAAAGCTCAATCAAATGTATCGTTTTTCTGAGTTTCGTATTATTCATCAGCATAATGATTTCCTGCACCAGCTATGCTTTCTATCTGTGTTTTTCAGTTCCTCATGTGAATATGTCTGCTCATTCTACAGTAGAGCACACGTTTAGTGATCTGCCTCCTCATGAATATTCATACCGCCTCGCTATGCGTAATAACACATTTATCCGTATGTTACATTATTCACACCAGACCAGCAATGCCACTAATTGTTGGGTGTGTGGTCGACTCCCCCCTTTCCAGACACCGAAGGGAGTTCTGCCACTCTTTCCTTATCCATTCTCACACAATGGTTCGTGTGGAGCATGGTCCACGTTAACGTCATCCTCAACAGATATGTCTTTTCTTAACAGTACATGTTTCCCAGACAAGCAAGGTATCCCCCACAGAACAGGTTTAGATCTAGAAAATGAAGTATATAATTTAGGAAATTATTCGTCGAATTTCATGGTTCTGAATGTTCAGTCTGATACTACTCCAGACTCACCCGCTATTTCAGTACTACCAGTCAAAGGCGAATTATGTGTCCGTAGTTATGGTTCTGTACACATAGGTCATAGTGAATGTACTACTGTTATCCAGTATAGTGACAGTGGGAAATCTATTTTCAAAGCTTCACGTCATTCTTATTTTATTTGTGGTCAAACTGCATATGTCCGTCTGCCCCTCGATTGGGAGGGAACCTGTTACATTGCTTTCCTACTGCCACCTGTTTTTCTAGCCCCACCTGACTATCATAGGAACTCTTTCTTAGTACACACTAGACACAAGAGAAATCTCCCGATTGTCGATTATACTGAAACTACCGAAGAGCAATCCTTTATGAGAATTGTCGTTTTACAGAATCGTCTCGTCCTTGACGTCATACTGGCCGATAGGGGCGGGGCCTGTAGAATTCTCGGATCCAGTTGTTGTATTTTCATTCCTAATAACGCGCCGTCTGTTTATTCAGCTATAACCAGACTCCATAAAATTGCCCATCTGTTACACCAAGATCCAGGCACCTGGACATGGTCCGGTTGGTTCTGGAATATAATTTCCGCATGGGGTTGGAAAGTCCTGTCCTTTTTAGGTATTGCAGTAGCGATCATATTTAGCTGCTGCCTCTGTATACAATGTGGCCCTGCGATTTGCAGCATGTGTGCTACCTCTTGTATTCCTAGTCCCAAGCCCCGTTCTAAATCTCGTTCCAAGACAATTCGAGACGAGCAAATGGTACTGTATGAAATGATAGACGGTATCATGAATATTGATGTTTCCTGATGGAAACGTAGTGACAAGGAGGGAATGTGGAAAAGTAAATTTTGCCATGTTCTGTGTCCCTACGCCTCATCCATCATATGTTATATGTGCATGATCAATATGCATATGTTATTCCCCATTTCTGATTAAAGACGCAATTACAGTTGTGTCCACCCCTAGTATGCTATTTTCCAGTCCTCGTGAATACTACGAATATCAGGCCTATGTAAGTAATGTTGCCACGTTTCTCAGTGTGCACGTTATTCAATTATAAAGTCCCCGTTTCCAGGCCTCAAAAGGGCCCGGACCACAGATTCAGCTCCTGTCTCCTGAAAGTCTCGCTGAGGAGCGATACAGCCCCCACCTGTATCCTCGACCCTTCACTTACTTCCTGCCTTGCAGTGCCCGGTGCACCCCGGCTCTGCCTCTGAGTCTGCCAAAAGTATGTTATAGTTCCTGCTATCAGTTCAGTCCTCCTCCTCTGCATTCCTAAGCTACTGAACTGCATCAATAGTTTCCGTCATTCTCTAGCCTTCTCGTCTCCATGTTAGAGAAATACTGTATTTAATGGTCATTTAGTATTCTTCATCACGCACTACATGTAGAATAATGCATGGTCCAGTCTTAGAATCAAGTTAGTTTTTCCCCTCATGACTTCTAGTTTATATCAACATGTTCCCTAAACAGTAGATACCAGATAGGGTTTAGGTACATGTCGCTCCGACCCTCCAGACTCTAGTCTCTGCTCCTAGCACAGAGTTCGTAGCCCCCAGCTTCTCCTAGTAACACGTCATTGTCAGTTTTCGCGCACCATTAGGTTAGAGGTCCCGGCTCCTTAGGTAGCCCCCTCCAAAGTTTCCGCCCATTCATGACATATTCTGTTACGTTTTGCATCACATGTCTAAGTAAACTCCCAGTTACACCTCTTTTTACTGTTATCTCTCGCGACTGCTACGCGTCACGCCTTCTACTCCACCTACTGTTACGCCTACTGCAATGTAATGCTATGTGTTTGCGCTATGTATATAAGTCAATGTTTTGTTATTAAATGTTAGCGCGCTCATCCCAGACCTAGCCCCAGCAGCTGCTGGGCCTCTTTTCCCCTGCTGGGCCCCAGTTGTCCTGCTGGGCCCTGTCATTCTGTTCCTATGCAGGTTGTCCTGATCCTGTCCTTATGCTGTAATAAACCTGCAGAAACTCCTACTACCTCGAATCTTGACTCTTATTTATTGAGCTATCTGTTATGCTATAAGTCTAGTCAAAAATAGGGTATTATTTATTTATTTACCACAGAGCAACCGGCGCCTCTTGGTTGGTTAATTTGGTATGGCAGCACCATGGTCCCACTCGGTCACCGACACCTCAGAGATGATATTTTATTTATTTTCTAATTTAATTTATTTACTTATTTTTGGCATCATTATATCGCGCAGAATCAACCAGAAGGTGTTGGAGCGCTTCACACGGGCACCATATTAACATTACACTGTCAGGCAAACCTGCACTATTCGTACTTTCAATTCCTGTAAATTGATAAAAGTTTAAAATATGGTGCACGCTCTGCATATCTTTATACATACAGACTACAAGCAGAGTTATTTTCCCAACCAGGGAAGGGAAATATATTAAGGATTGCTGCAGACAGCACTCAAGGCACTGCCACCTAAGTTAGAACAGAGATAGTGCCTCGGTTACTGAGCCTGAGGCAATACATGCCTGATTTGTCGTTCTTTGTCAAAGAGCCACTTCCCGACTGTTTACTTGCTACCCCGGCGTGCCCCAATATGGTGGCCAAACGTAGATTTCCGCCCTGTCCCTGCCCAAGAACGAATACCATGGCGGAATGACTCTAAAAATTTAAAAGTGTCTCCAACAAGGTCTCGACAGATAAAATACTCGACCCAATTTATTTAGAGTTAGAATAGTGGGCCACGCCTTA
Source organism: Lissotriton helveticus (assembly GCF_964261635.1). Lineage (NCBI taxonomy): Eukaryota > Metazoa > Chordata > Amphibia > Caudata > Salamandridae > Lissotriton > Lissotriton helveticus. Next base: position 1,249,408,033 of record NC_136068.1, on the reverse strand, counting down.
ATTAAGGGCATGGTATAAGATTAACTAAAGTTTGACATCTGTGCTTAGCCTAGCCTGCTGCCCTAATTGTGCTTCGCTGTTTCTGTCATTGCATCCAAACAAAGAAGCCCCGACCGCGGGGCACACCGTTTCAGCGAGGGAGCGTCCAGGGACAAGGGGGTCTCCTGGGCGCTCCCCATCTCTTTATTCCCGAGGGGCCAGGCGGCCCCTCCTATAGCCCGCCCCCCCTGACCCGGACCCACTACCTAGGATCCGGGTCAGGGAGGCCGCCGGCCAATCGGCGGTGGGCCGCGCCCCCCAGGGCCCGCCCCCACCGCCGAGTGGCAACACAAGAGAAAGGGGGGGCGACGGTCGCCGCGCCGCCATGCGTGCGGGGGGGCCGAGGGCCCCCCCTTTTCATTTGCAATGTAATAGGTCTCGCATTAGGAAAGTTTGAGCTATTGGTATTGTAAATGACAAATTTATTTTTTATGTGTTGGTTTTGAAAATAGTGAATTTAGTAGCTTTGTCACTTACAATGCCAATAGTTTTAACTTTCGCAAATGTGACACTTACAGCATTTGTAATGAAATATGTGTTGTATTTACGTGACTTAGATGTATTGATATTACAAATAACAATGACTTTTGATTTTTTTAATGATTAATACTTAAATGTATTGTAATTTACAATTGCTATAGCTTAAACTTTTGTAAATAACTTTTGTGAAGATTATGTTCAGTGTATTTTATTGTGAGGAAAAACCAGGAACAGAAGTGAAATATTAACATCTTTTTGTGACATTTGTAATAAAGCTTGAAACATTGAGAGAACATATTTGAACCAGTTGTTGTTGAATGGTTGCACAGATTGATGCTGTGGTGGCGCTGAGTGATGTGGTGGCGACGAGTGTTGCTGTGGCGTTCAGTGATGCTGTGGTAGCGCATAGTGATGTTGTAGTGCCCCTGAGTGATGCTGTGGTGGTGCTGAGTGATGCTGTGGTGATGCGATAGATAGATAGAGTGAGTGCGATAGAGTAAGGGCGATAGATAGAGGGAGGGTGATAGATAGGGTGCACAGACATAATATCGACTCCAAAATATCGTTTGGACAGAATATCGAGTTTTAAATATCGTTTGGACAAAATATCGACAGGACAGAATATCAACAGTCAAAATATTGTTTTTAAGGTAAGTGAAGTAATATCGACTGTAAATAATATAGAAAGTGAAAATATCCAAGTATATAATCTAGATAGTAAAAAATATCGTTTTTTAAATAATATTTAATTATTTATAGTGTTTTTATGTTATAATATGTGTGAAAAGTGTCATTTTATGTTATAATTATTTTTAATTAATGATTTTTTTTAATTATTGTGTAATTTTATTCTGTAGCGGGTTGTGGGTTTATAGGGGAATAGGGTGGGAAGTAATTTAATTATAATTAATTAAATATGTAAATTTATTAATTGGTAGTAATAATTAATTAATTGGTAATTAAATAATATTTGTTAATTATTTAAAATGTAATTGGTAATTAATTTAATTTAATTGATTAATTGCTAATTATGTAAATTAAAATAATTTATTTCCTGTTGTGGGTTTATAGGGGAATAGGGTGGGAAGTAATTTAATTATAATTAATTAAATATGTAAATGTATTAATTGGTAGTAATATTTAATTAATTGGTAATTAAATAATATTTGTTAATTATTTAAAATGTAATTGGTAATTCATTTAATTTAATTGATTAATTGCTAATTATGTTAAATTAAAGGGGTATTTTTAGGGTTCAGGGTCAGTTTTTGGTTTTTGGGTAAAGGGGTATTTTTAGGGTTCAGGGTCAGTTTTTAGTTTTTGGGTAAAGGGGTATTTTTTGGGTTCAGGGTCAGTTTTTAGTTTTTGGGTAAAGGGGTATTTTTAGGGTTCAGGGTCAGTTTTTAGTTTTTGGGTAAAGGGGTATTTTTAGGGTTCAGGGTCAGTTTTTAGTTTTTGGGTAAAGGGGTATTTTTAGGGTTCAGGGTCAGTTTTTAGTTTTTGGGTAAAGGGGTATTTTTAGGGTTCAGGGTCAGTTTTTAGTTTTTGGGTAAAGGGGTATTTTTAGGGTTCAGGGTCGGTTTTGGGTAAAGGGGTATTTTTAGGGTTCAGGGTCTGTTTTGGGGTACAGGGGTACAGTGTAAAAATAAAGTAAAATTAAATTTACATTAATTTAATTTAATGAAATGAAATTAAATTAAATTAAATTATATTAAATTAATTTTAAATAATTTAAATTATAAAAATTATTATATACTTACCAATACTTACGTTGTAATGGTAGTGCGTTGTAAAAGTTGCGTTGTAACGTCATATATCCACTGTTGCACTCCTTGGAGTGGGAATAGTAATTTTAACCCCTACGCTATCCTACGCTTTCCCTACTGTTGCACCCACTGGAGTGGGAATAGTAATTTTTACTCTATTGTATTTGTACGTTAATAATATTGGCTATTATTTAATTAAATTTTGTTACTATATATATATATATGTTTTAAGAAATATGATTAAAAAAATATTATTTTTTTACTTTCATTAATTATTTAATTATTACAAGTTATTTTAAGTATTGTTAAGTATATTTTAGTAATTAATTTTTTATATTAATGTAATTAAACATTGTTTTTATTAAAGTCGATATTTTTGACAACTATATTTTTGTAAACGATATTTTTAACTCGATATTTTTGTACTTACCTGTTTGTAGATAGAAACTCGATATTTTGTCTCTCGATATTTTGTCAACGATATTTTTGTTGGTCGATATTCTGTCCCTCGATATTATTTCAGTGATCCGATAGATAGATAGAGTGAGGGCGATAGGTAGAGTGAGGGCGATAGGTAGAGTGAGGGCGATAGGTAGAGTGAGGGCGATAGGTAGAGTGAGGGCGATAGGTAGAGTGAGGGCGATAGGTAGAGTGAGGGCGATAGATAGAGTGAGGGCGATAGATAGATAGAGTGAGGGCGATAGGTAGAGTGAGGGCGATAGGTAGAGTGAGGGCGATAGGTAGAGTGAGGGCGATAGGTAGAGTGAGGGCGATAGGTAGAGTGAGGGCGATAGGTAGAGTGAGGGCGATACGTAGAGTGAGGGCGATAGAGTGAGGGCGATAGAGTGAGGGCGATAGAGTGAGGGCGATGGATAGAGTGAGGGCGATGGATAGAGTGAGGGCGATGGATAGAGTGAGGGCGATGGATAGAGTGAGGGCGATGGATAGAGTGAGGGCGATGGATAGAGTGAGGGCGATGGATAGAGTGAGGGCGATGGATAGAGTGAGGGCGATGGATAGAGTGAGGGCGATGGATAGAGTGAGGGCGATGGATAGAGTGAGGGCGATGGATAGAGTGAGGGCGATGGATAGAGTGAGGGCGATAGATAGATAGAGTGAGGGCGATGGATAGAGTGAGGGCGATGGATAGAGTGAGGGCGATGGATAGAGTGAGGGCGATGGATAGAGTGAGGGCGATGGATAGAGTGAGGGCGATGGATAGAGTGAGGGCGATGGATAGAGTGAGGGCGATGGATAGAGTGAGGGCGATGGATAGAGTGAGGGCGATGGATAGAGTGAGGGCGATGGATAGAGTGAGGGCGATGGATAGAGTGAGGGCGATAGATAGAGTGAGGGCGATAGATAGAGTGAGGGCGATGGATAGAGTGAGGGCGATGGATAGAGTGAGGGCGATGGATAGAGTGAGGGCGATGGATAGAGTGAGGGCGATGGATAGAGTGAGGGCGATAGAGTGAGGGCGATAGAGTGAGGGCGATAGAGTGAGGGCGATAGAGTGAGGGCGATAGAGTGAGGGCGATAGAGTGAGGGCGATAGAGTGAGGGCGATAGAGTGAGGGCGATAGAGTGAGGGCGATAGAGTGAGGGCGATAGAGTGAGGGCGATGGATAGAGTGAGGGCGATGGATAGAGTGAGGGCGATGGATAGAGTGAGGGCGATGGATAGAGTGAGGGCGATGGATAGAGTGAGGGCGATGGATAGAGTGAGGGCGATGGATAGAGTGAGGGCGATGGATAGAGTGAGGGCGATGGATAGAGTGAGGGCGATGGATAGAGTGAGGGCGATGGATAGAGTGAGGGCGATGGATAGAGTGAGGGCGATGGATAGATAGAGTGAGGGCGATGGATAGATAGAGTGAGGGCGATGGATAGATAGAGTGAGGGCGATGGATAGATAGAGTGAGGGCGATGGATAGATAGAGTGAGGGCGATAGATAGATAGAGTGAGGGCAATAGATAGAGTGAGGGCAATAGATAGAGTGAGGGCAATAGATAGAGTGAGGGCGATAGAGTGAGGGCGATAGAGTGAGGGCGATAGAGTGAGGGCGATAGAGGGAGGGCGATAGAGGGAGGGCGATAGAGGGAGGGCGATAGATAGATAGAGTGAGGGCAATCGATAGATAGAGTGAGGGCGATAGATAGGGTGAGGGCGATAGATAGGGTGAGGGCGATAGATAGGGTGAGGGCGATAGATTGATAGGGTGAGGGCGATAGATTGATAGGGTGAGGGTGATAGATTGATAGGGTGAGGGCGATAAATTGATAGGGTGAGGGCGATAGATTGATAGGGTGAGGGCGACAGATAGAGTGAGGGAGATAGATAGATAGAGTGAGGGCGATAGATAGATAGAGTGAGGGCGATAGATAAATGGAGTGAGGGCGATAGATAGATAGAGGGCGACAGATAGAGTGAGATAGATAGATAGAGTGAGGGCGACAGACAGAGTGAGGGCGATAGATAGAGTGAGGGCGATAGATAGAGTGAGGGCGATAGATAGAGGGAGGGAGATAGATAGATAGATAGATAGATAGATAGATAGAGTGAGGGTGACAGAGTGAGGGCGATAGATAGAGTGAGGGCGATAGATAGAGTGAGGGCGATAGATAGAGTGAGGGCGATAGATAGAGTGAGGGCGATAGATAGAGTGAGGGCGATAGATAGAGTGAGGGCGATAGATAGAGTGAGGGCGATAGATAGAGTGAGGGCGATAGATAGAGTGAGGGCGATAGATAGAGTGAGGGCGATAGATAGAGTGAGGGCGATAGATAGAGTGAGGGCGATAGAGTGAGGGCGATAGATAGAGTGAGGGCGATAGATAGAGTGAGGGCGATAGATAGAGTGAGGGCGATAGATAGAGTGAGGGCGATAGATAGAGTGAGGGCGATAGATAGAGTGAGGGCGATAGATAGAGTGAGGGCGATAGATAGAGTGAGGGCGATAGATAGAGTGAGGGCGATAGATAGAGTGAGGGCGATAGATAGAGTGAGGGCGATAGATAGAGTGAGGGCGATAGATAGAGTGAGGGCGATAGATAGAGTGAGGGCGATAGATAGAGTGAGGGCGATAGATAGAGTGAGGGCGATAGATAGAGTGAGGGCGATAGATAGAGTGAGGGCGATAGATAGAGTGACGGCGATAGATAGAGTGACGGCGATAGATAGTGAGGGCGACAGATTGATAGAGTGAGGGCGATAAATTGATAGAGTGAGGGTGATAGATTGATAGAGTGAGGGCGATAGATTGATAGAGTGAGGGCGATAGATTGATAGAGTGAGGGCGATAGATAGATAGAGTGAGGGCGATAGATAGATAGAGTGAGGGCGATAGATAGAGTGAGGGCGATAGATAGATAGAGTGAGGGCGATAGATAGATAGAGTGAGGGCGATAGATAGATAGAGTGAGGGCGATAGATAGATAGAGTGAGGGCGATAGATAGATAGAGTGAGGGCGATAGATAGAGTGAGGGCGATAGATAGAGTGAGGGCGATAGATAGAGTGAGGGCGATAGATAGAGTGAGGGCGATAGATAGAGTGAGGGCGATAGAGTGAGGGCGATCGATAGGGTGAGGGTGATAGATTGATAGAGTGAGGGCGATAGATTGATAGGGTGAGGGCGATAGATTGATAGGGTGAGGGCGATAGATTGATAGAGTGAGGGCGATAGATAGATAGATAGAGGGCGACAGATAGAGTGAGGGAGATAGATAGATAGATAGAGTGAGGGCGATAGATAAATGGAGTGAGGGCGATAGATAGATAGAGGGCGACAGATAGAGTGAGGGAGATAGATAGATAGAGTGAGGGTGACAGACAGAGTGAGGGCGATAGATAGACTGAGGGCGATAGATAGAGTGAGGGCGATAGAGTGAGGGCGATAGATAGAGTGAGGGCGATAGATAGATAGATAGATAGAATGAGGGTGACAGAGTGAGGGCGATAGATAGACTGAGGGCGATAGATAGAGTGAGGGCGATAGATAGAGTGAGGGCGATAGATAGAGTGAGGGCGATAGATAGAGTGAGGGCGATAGATAGATAGATAGATAGAGTGAGGGTGACAGAGTGAGGGCGATAGATAGAGTGAGGGCGATAGATAGAGTGAGGGCGATAGATAGAGTGAGGGCGATAGATAGAGTGAGGGTGATAGATAGAGTGAGGGAGATAGATAGATAGATAGAGTGAGGGTGACAGAGTGAGGGCGATAGATAGAGTGAGGGCGATAGATAGATAGAGTGAGGGCGATAGATAGATAGAGTGAGGGCGATAGATAGATAGATAGATAGAGTGAGGGCGCTAGATAGAGTGAGGGTGCTAGATAGAGTGAGGGCGCTAGATAGAGTGAGGGCGATAGATAGAGTGAGGGCGATAGATAGAGTGAGGGCGATAGATAGATAGAGTGAGGGCGATAGATAGATAGATAGAGTGAGGGCGATAAATAGGGTGAGGGTGATAGATTGATAGGGTGAGGGCGATAGATTGATAGAGTGAGGGCGATAGATTGATAGGGTGAGGGCGATAGATTGATAGAGTGAGGGCGATAGATTGATAGGGTGAGGGCGATAGATTGATAGGGTGAGGGCGATAGATTGATAGGGTGAGGGCGATAGATTGATAGGGTGAGGGCGATAGATTGATAGGGTGAGGGCGATAGATTGAGAGGGTGAGGGCGATAGAGTGAGGGCGATAGATAGAGTGAGGGTGATAGAGTAAGGGCGATAGATAGATAGATAGATAGATAGATAGATAGATAGATAGATAGATAGATAGATAGATAGATTGAGGGCGATAGAGTGAGGGCGTTAGAGTGAGGGCAATAGATAGATAGATAGATAGATAGATAGAGGGCGACAGATAGAGTGAGGGCGATAGATAGATAAATAGAGGGCGATAGAGTGAGGGCGATAGATAGAGTGAGGGCGATAGATAGAGTGAGGGCGATAGAGTGAGGGCGATAGATAGGGTGAGGGTGATAGATTGATAGGGTGAGGGTGATAGATTGATAGAGTGAGGGCGATAAATTGATAGGGTGAGGGCGATAGATTGATAGGGTGAGGGCGATAGATTGATAGAGTGAGGGCGATAGATTGATAGAGTGAGGGCGATAGATAGATAGATAGATAGAGGGCGACAGATAGAGTGAGGGAGATAGATAGATAGATAGAGTGAGGGCGATAGATAAATGGAGTGAGGGCGATAGATAGATAGAGGGCGACAGATAGAGTGAGGGAGATAGATAGATAGAGTGAGGGTGACAGACAGAGTGAGGGCGATAGATAGACTGAGGGCGATAGATAGAGTGAGGGCGATAGATAGAGTGAGGGCGATAGATAGAGTGAGGGCGATAGATAGATAGATAGAGTGAGGGTGACAGAGTGAGGGCGATAGATAGAGTGAGGGCGATAGATAGAGTGAGGGCGATAGATAGAGTGAGGGCGATAGATAGACTGAGGGCGATAGATAGAGTGAGGGCGATAGATAGAGTGAGGGCGATAGATAGATAGATAGATAGAGTGAGGGTGACAGAGTGAGGGCGATAGATAGAGTAAGGGTGATAGATAGAGTGAGGGCGATAGATAGAGTGAGGGCGATAGATAGAGTGAGGGCGATAGATAGAGTGAGGGAGATAGATAGAGTGAGGGAGATAGATAGATAGATAGATAGAGTGAGGGTGACAGAGTGAGGGCGATAGATAGAGTGAGGGCGATAGATAGAGTGAGGGCAATAGATAGAGTGAGGGCGATAGATAGAGTGAGGGCGATAGATAGATAGATAGAGTGAGGGTGACAGAGTGAGGGCGATAGATAGAGTGAGGGCGATAGATAGAGTGAGGGAGATAGAGTGAGGGCGATAGATAGAGTGAGGGCGATAGATAGGGTGAGGGTGATAGATTGATAGGGTGAGGGCGATAGATTGATAGGGTGAGGGCGATAGATTGATAGGGTGAGGGCGATAGATTGATAGATAGATAGAGTGAGGGTGACAGAGTGAGGGCGATAGATAGAGTGAGGGCGATAGATAGAGTGAGGGCGATAGATAGAGTGAGGGCGATAGAGTGAGGGCGATAGATAGAGTGAGGGCGATAGATAGATAGATAGAGTGAGGGTGACAGAGTGAGGGCGATAGATAGAGTGAGGGCGATAGAGTGAGGGTGATAGAGTAAGGGCGATAGATAGATAGATAGATAGATAGATAGATTGAGGGCGATAGAGTGAGGGCAATAGATAGATAGATAGAGGGCGACAGATAGATAGATAGAGTGAGGGCGATAGATAGGGTGAGGGTGATAGATTGATAGGGTGAGGGTGATAGATTGATAGAGTGAGGGCGATAAATTGATAGGGTGAGGGCGATAGATTGATAGGGTGAGGGCGATAGATTGATAGAGTGAGGGCGATAGATAGATAAATAGAGGGCGATAGATAGATAGATAGAGTGAGGGCGACAGATAGAGTGAGGGAGATAGATAGATAGATAGATAGAGTGAGGGTGACAGAGTGAGGGCGATAGATAGATAGAGTGAGGGCGATAGATAGAGTGAGGGCGACAGATAGAGTGAGGGAGATAGAGTGAGGGAGATAGAGTGAGGGCGATAGAGTGAGGGCGATAGAGTGAGGGCGATAGAGGGAGGGCGATAGAGGGAGGGCGATAGAGGGAGGGCGATAGAGGGAGGGCGATAGAGGGAGGGCGATAGAGTGAGGCGATAGATAGAGTGAGGGTGATAGAGTAAGGGCGATAGATAGATAGATAGATAGATAGATAGATAGATAGATAGATAGATTGATTGAGGGCAATAGATAGAGTGAGGGCGATAGATAGTGTGAGGGCGATAGATAGAGTGAGGGCGATAGAGTGAGGGCGATAGATAGATTGAGGGCGATAGATAGAGTGAGGGCGACAGATAGAGTAAGGGCGACAGATAGAGTAAGGGCGACAGATAGAGTAAGGGCGAAAGATAGATAGATAGATAGAGTGTGGGCAATAGATAGAGTGAGGGCTATAGAAAGATTGAGAGCAATAGATAGAGTGAGGGTGATAGAGTGAGGGCGATAGATAGAGTGAGGGCGATAGATAGAGTGAGGGCGATAGATAGATAGAGTGAGGGCGATAGAAAGATAGAGTGAGGGCGATAGATAGATAGAGTGAGGGCGATAGATAGATAGAGTGAGGGCGATAGATAGAGTGAGGGCGATAGATAGATAGAGTGAGGGCGATAGAGAGAGGGCGATAGATAGAGTGAGGGCGATAGATAGAGTGAGGGCGATAGATAGATAGAGTGAAGGTGATAGATAGATAGAGTGAGGGCGATAGAGAGAGGGCGATAGATAGAGTGAGGGCGATAGATAGAGTGAGGGCGATAGATAGGGCGAGTGAGGGCGATAGATTGATAGAGTGAGGGCGATAGATAGATAGAGTGAGGGCGATAGATAAATAGAGTGAGGGCGATAGATAAATAGAGTGAGGGCGATAGATAGATAGATAGGTAGAGTGAGGGCGATAGGTAGAGTGAGGGAGATAGATAGATAGGTAGAGTGAGGGCGATAGGTAGAGTGAGGGCGATAGATCGAAGGAGGGCGATAGAGTGAGGGCGATAGATAGACAGATTGAGGGCGATAGATAGATAGATAGATAGACATATTGAGGGCGATAGCTAGATAGATAGATAGATAGATAGATCGATAGAGTGAGGGCGACAGATAGATAGAGTGAGGGTGATAGACAGAGTGAGGGCGATAGAGTGAGGGCGATAGAGTGAGGGCGATAAAGTGAGGGCGATAGAGTGAGGGCGATAGAGTGAGGGCGATAGAGTGAGGGCGATAGCGTGAGGGCGATAGCGTGAGGGCGATAGCGTGAGGGCGATAGCGTGAGGGCGATAGAGTGAGGGCGATAGAGTGAGGGCGATAGAGTGAGGGCGATAGAGTGAGGGCGATAGAGTGAGGGCGATAGAGTGAGGGCGATAGAGTGAGGGCGATAGAGTGAGGGCGATAGAGTGAGGGCGATAGAGTGAGGGCGATAGAGTGAGGGCGATAGAGTGAGGGCGATAGAGTGAGGGCGATAGAGTGAGGGCGATAGAGTGAGGGCGATAGAGTGAGGGCGATAGAGTGAGGGCGATAGAGTGAGGGCGATAGAGTGAGGGCGATAGATTGATAGAGCGAGGGCGATAGATTGATAGAGCGAGGGCGATAGATTGATAGAGCGAGGGCGATAGATTGATAGAGCGAGGGCGATAGATTGATAGAGCGAGGGCGATAGATTGATAGAGCGAGGGCGATTGATTGATAGAGTGAGGGCGATTGATTGATAGAGTGAGGGCGATAGATTGATAGAGTGAGGGCGATAGATAGAGTGAGGGCGATAGATTGATAGAGTGAGGGCGATAGATTGATAGAGTGAGGGCGATAGATTGATAGAGTGAGGGCGATAGATTGATAGAGTGAGGGCGATAGTTTGATAGAGTGAGGGCGATAGTTTGATAGAGTGAGGGCGATAGATTGGTAGAGTGAGGTTGATAGATAGAGTGAGCGCGACAGATAGAGTGAGGGCGACAGATAGAGTGAGGGCGATAGATAGATAGAGGGCAACAGATAGAGTGAGGGCGATAGATAGATAGATAGAGGGAGGGTGATAGAGTGAGGGCGATAGATAGAGTGAGGGCGATAGATTGATAGAGTAAGGGCGATAGATTGATAGAGTAAGGGCGATAGATTGATAGAGTGAGGGCGATAGATTGATAGAGTGAGGGCGATAGATTGATAGAGTGAGGGCGATAGATTGATAGAGTGAGGGCGATAGATTGATAGAGTGAGGGCGATAGATTGATAGAGTGAGGGCGATAGATTGATAGAGTGAGGGCGATAGATAGATAGATAGAGTGAGGGCGATAGATAGATAGAGTGAGGGCAATCAATAGATAGAATGAGGGCGATAGATAGAGTGAGGGCGATAGATAGAGTGAGGGCGATAGATAGAGTGAGGGCGATAGATAGAGTGAGGGCAATCAATAGATAGAATGAGGGCGATAGAGTGAGGGCGATAGATAGAGTGAGGGCGATAGAGTGAGGGCGATAGATAGGGTGAGGGTGATAGATTGATAGGGTGAGGGCGATAGATTGATAGAGTGAGGGCGATAGAGTGAGGGCGATAGAGTGAGGGCGATAGAGTGAGGGCGATAGAGTGAGGGCGATAGAGTGAGGGCGATAGAGTGAGGGCGATAGAGTGAGGGCGATAGAGTGAGGGCGATAGAGTGAGGGCGATAGAGTGAGGGCGATAGAGCGAGGGCGATAGATTGATAGAGCGAGGGCGATAGATTGATAGAGTGAGGGCGATAGATTGATAGAGTGAGGACGATAGATTGATATAGTGAGGGCGATAGATTGATATAGTGAGGGCGATAGATTGATAGAGGGCGATTGATAGATAGAGTGAGGGCGTTAGAGTGAGGGCGTAGTGAGGGCGATAGAGTGAGGGCGATAGAGTGAGGGCGATAGAGTGAGGGCGACAGATAGAGTGAGGGCAATAGATAGAGTGAGGGCAATAGATAGAGTGAGGGCAATAGATAGAGTGAGGGCAATAGATAGAGTGAGGGCAATAGATAGAGTGAGGGCAATAGATAGAGTGAGGGCAATAGATAGAGTGAGGGCGATAGAGTGAGGGCGATAGAGTGAGGGCGATAGAGTGAGGGCGATAGAGTGAGGGCGATAGAGTGAGGGCGATAGAGTGAGGGCGATAGAGTGAGGGCGATAGAGTGAGGGCGATAGAGTGAGGGCGATAGAGTGAGGGCGATAGAGTGAGGGCGATAGAGTGAGGGCGATAGAGTGAGGGCGATAGATAGAGTGAGGGCGATAGATAGAGGGAGGGCGATAGATAGAGGGAGGGCGATAGATAGAGGGAGGGCGATAGATAGAGGGAGGGCGATAGATAGAGGGAGGGCGATAGATAGAGGGAGGGCGATGGATAGAGGGAGGGCGATGGATAGAGGGAGGGCGATAGATAGAGTAAGGGAGATAGATAGATAGATTCATAGATAGATAGATAGATAGATAGATTGAGGGCGACAGATAGAGTGAGGGAGATAGATAGAGTGAGGGAGATAGATAGATAGATAGATAGATAGATAGATAGATAGATAGATAGATAGATAGATAGATAGATAGATAGAGGGCGACAGATAGAGTGAGGGCAATAGATAGAGTGAGGGTGATAGAAAGAGTGAGGGCGATAAAGTAAGGGCGATAAAGTAAGGGCGATAAAGTAAGGGAGATAGATAGATAGATAGATAGATAGATAGATAGATAGATAGATAGATAGAGTGAGGGCGATAGATAGAGTGAGGGCGATAGATAGAGTGAGGGCGATAGATAGAGTGAGGGCGATAGATAGAGTGAGGGCGATAGATAGAGTGAGGGCGATAGATAGAGTGAGGGCGATAGATAGAGTGAGGGCGATAGATAGAGTGAGGGCGATAGATAGATAGATAGATAGATAGATAGATAGATAGATAGATAGATAGATAGATAGATAGATAGATAGATTGATTGATGGCGATAGATAGATAGATAGATAGATAGATTGATTGAGGGCGATAGATAGATAGAGTGAGGGCGATAGATAGACTGAGGGCGATAGATATAGTGAGGGAGATAGATGGATAGATAGATAGATAGATAGATAGATAGATAGATAGATAGATAGATAGATAGATAGATAGATAGATAGATAGATAGAGTGAGGGTGACAGATAGACTGAGGGCGATAGATAGAGTGACGGCGAAAGATAGAGTGAGGGCAATAGATAGAGTGAGGGCGATAGATTGATAGAGTGAGGGCGATAGATTGATAGAGTGAGGGCGATAGATTGATAGAGTGAGGGCGATAGAGTGAGGGCGATAGATAGAGTGAGGGCGATGGATAGAGTGAGGGCGATGGATAGAGTGAGGGTGATGGATAGAGTGAGGGTGATGGATAGAGTGAGGGTGATGGATAGAGTGAGGGTGATGGATAGAGTGAGGATGATAGATAGAGTGAGGGTGATGGATAGAGTGAGGGTGATGGATAGAGTGAGGGTGATGGATAGAGTGAGGGTGATGTATAGATAGGGCGAGTGAGGGCGATAGATAGGGCGAGTGAGGGTGATAGATAGGGCGAGTGAGGGCGATAGATAGGGCGAGTGAGGGCGATAGATAGGGCGAGTGAAAGCGATAGATAGGGCGAGTGAGGGCGATAGATAGTGAGGGAGAAAGATAGATAGAGTGAGGGAGATAGATAGATAGATAGATTGATAGAGTGAGGGCGATAGATAGAGTGAGGGCGATAGATAGGGTGAGGGTGATAGATTGATAGGGTGAGGGAGATAGATTGATAGGGTGAGGGCGATTGATAGAGTGAGGGCGATAGATTGATAGAGTGAGGGCGATAGATAGATAGACAGAGTGAGGGTGATAGATTGATAGATAGATAAATTGAGGGCGATAGATAGATAGATAGAGTGAGGGCGACAGATAGAGTGAGGGCGACAGATAGAGTGAGGGCGGTAGATAGATAGATAGAGGGCGACAGATAGAGTGAGGGCAATAGATAGAGTGAGGGTGATAGAAAGAGTGAGGGCGATAAAGTAAGGGCGATAAAGTAAGGGCGATAAAGTAAGGGAGATAGATAGATAGATAGATAGATAGATAGATAGATAGATAGATAGATAGATAGATAGATAGATAGATTGAGGGCAATAGATAGAGTGAGGGCGATAGATAGACTGAGGGCGATAGAGTGAGGGCGACAGATAGATAGATAGATTGATTGAGGGCGATAGATAGAGGGAGGGCGATAGATAGAGGGAGGGCGATAGATAGAGGGAGGGCGATAGATAGAGGGAGGGCGATAGATAGAGGGAGGGCGATAGATAGAGTAAGGGCGATAGATAGATAGATAGATAGATAGATAGATAGATAGATAGATAGATAGATAGATAGATAGATTGAGGGCGACAGATAGAGTGAGGGAGATAGATAGATAGAGTGAGGGAGATAGATAGATAGATAGATAGATAGATAGATAGATAGAGTGAGGGCGATAGATAGATAGATAGATAGAGGGCGACAGATAGAGTGAGGGAGATAGATAGATAGAGTGAGGGAGATAGATAGATAGATTGATAGATTGAGGGCGATAGATTGATAGAGTGAGGGCGATAGATTGATAGGGTGAGGGCGATAGATTGATAGGGTGAGGGCGATAGATTGATAGGGTGAGGGCAATAGATTGATAGGGTGAGGGCGATAGATTGATAGAGTGAGGGTGATAGATTGATAGAGTGAGGGCGATAGATTGATAGAGTGAGGGCGATTGATAGAGTGAGGGCGATAGATTGATAGAGTGAGGGCGATAGATTGATAGAGTGAGGGCGATAGATTGAAAGAGTTAGTGCGATTGATTGATAGATTGAGGGCGATAGATTGATAGAGTGAGGGCGATAGATTGATAGAGTGAGGGCGATAGATTGATAGAGTGAGGGCGATAGATTGATAGAGTGAGGGCGATAGATAGAGTGAGGGCGATAGATAGATAGAGTGAGGGCGATAGATAGATAGAGTGAGGGCGATAGATAAATAGAGTGAGGGCGATAGATAAATAGAGTGAGGGCGATAGATAGATAGATAGATAGGTAGAGTGAGGGCGATAGGTAGAGTGAGGGAGATAGATAGGTAGAGTGAGGGAGATAGATAGGTAGAGTGAGGGCGATAGATCGAAGGAGGGCGATAGAGTGAGGGCGATAGATAGACAGATTGAGGGCGATAGATAGATAGATAGATAGACATATTGAGGGCGATAGCTAGATAGATAGATAGATCGATAGAGTGAGGGCGACAGATAGATAGAGTGAGGGTGATAGATAGAGTGAGGGCGATAGAGGGAGGGCAATAGAGTGAGGGCAATAGAGTGAGGGCGATAGAGTGAGGGCGATAGAGTGCGGGCGATAGCGTGAGGGCGATAGCGTGAGGGCGATAGCGTGAGGGCGATAGAGTGAGGGCGATAGAGTGAGGGCGATAGAGTGAGGGCGATAGAGTGAGGGCGATAGAGTGAGGGCGATAGAGTGAGGGCGATAGAGTGAGGGCGATAGAGTGAGGGCGATAGAGTGAGGGCGATAGAGTGAGGGCGATAGAGTGAGGGCGATAGAGTGAGGGCGATAGATTGATAGAGCGAGGGCGATAGATAGAGTGAGGGCGATAGATAGAGTGAGGGCGATAGATAGAGTGAGGGCGATAGATAGATAGATAGATTGATGGCGAAAGCTAGATAGATAGATTGATTGAGGGCGATAGATAGATAGATTGATTGAGGGCGATAGATAGATAGATAGATAGATAGATAGATAGATAGATAGATAGATAGATTGATTGAGGGCGATAGATAGATAGAGTGAGGGCGATAGATAGACTGAGGGCGATAGATAGACTGAGGGAGATAGATAGATAGATAGATAGATAGATAGATAGATAGATAGATAGATAGATAGATAGATAGATAGATAGATAGATAGAGTGAGGGTGACAGATAGACTGAGGGCGATAGATAGAGTGACGGCGAAAGATAGAGTGAGGGCAATAGATAGAGTGAGGGCGATAGATTGATAGAGTGAGGGCGATAGATTGATAGAGGGAGGGCGATAGATAGAGGGAGGGCGATAGATAGAGTGAGGGCGATAGATAGAGTGAGGGCGATAGATAGAGTGAGGGCGATTGATAGAGTGAGGGCGATAGAGTGAGGGCGATAGAGTGAGGGCGATAGAGTGAGGGCGATAGATAGATAGATAGATTGATAGAGTGAGGGCGATGGATTGATAGAGTGAGGGCGATAGATTGATAGAGTGAGGGCGATAGATTGATAGAGTGAGTGCGATAGATTGATAGAGTGAGGGCGATAGATTGATAGAGTGAGGGCGATAGATAGGTAGATAGAGTGAGGGAGATAGATAGAGTGAGGGCGATAGATAGATAGATAGATAGATAGATAGATAGATAGATAGAGTGAGGGCGATAGATAGAGTGAGGGCGATAGAGTAAGGGCGATAGATAGATAGATAGATAGATAGATAGATAGATAGATAGATAGATAGATAGATAGATAGATAGATAGATTGAGGGCGATAGAGTGAGGGCGATAGATAGATAGAGGGCGACAGATAGAGTGAGGGAGATAGATAGATAGATAAATAGATTGATAGAGTGAGGGCGATAGATTGATAGAGTGAGGGCGATAGATTGATAGAGTGAGGGCGATAGATTGATAGAGTGAGGGCGATAGATTGATAGAGTGAGGGCGATAGATTGATAGAGTGAGGGCGATAGATTGATAGAGTGAGGGCGATAGATTGATAGAGTGAGTGCGATAGATTGATAGAGTTAGTGCGATAGATTGATAGAGTGAGTGCAATAGATTGATAGAGTGAGGGCGATAGATTGATAGAGTGAGGGCGATAGATTGATAGGGTGAGGGCGATAGATTGATAGGGTGAGGGCGATAGATAGAGTGAGGGCGATAGATAGAGTGAGGGTGATAGAGTAAGGGCGATAGATAGATAGATAGATAGATAGATAGATAGATAGATAGATAGATAGATAGATAGATAGATAGATTGAGGGTGATAGAGTGAGGGCGTTAGAGTGAGGGCAATAGATAGATAGATAGATAGATAGATAGATAGATAGATAGATGGCGACAGATAGAGTGAGGGCGATAGATAGATAGAGTGAGGGCGATAGATAGATTGAGGGCGATAGAGTGAGGGCGATAGATAAATAGAGGGCGATAGATAAATAGATAGAGTGAGGGTGACAGATAGAGTGAGGGAGATAGAAAGATAGATAGAGTGAGGGTGACAGAGTGAGGGCGATAGATAGATAGAGTGAGGGCGATAGATAGTGAGGGCGACAGAGTGAGGGCGATAGATTGATAGAGTGAGGGCGATAGATTGATAGAGTGAGGGCGATAGATTGATAGAGTGAGGGCGATAGATTGATAGAGTGAGGGCGATAGATTGATAGAGTGAGGGAGATAGACAGATAGAGTGAGGGCGATAGATAGATAGATAGATAGATAGAGTGAGGGCGATAGATAGATAGATAGATAGATAGATAGATAGATAGATAGATAGATAGATAGATAGATAGATAGATTGAGGGCGATAGAGTGAGGGCGATAGATAGATAGAGGGCGACAGATAGAGTGAGGGAGATAGATAGATAGATAAATAGATTGATAGAGTGAGGGCGATAGATTGATAGAGTGAGGGCGATAGATTGATAGAGTGAGGGCGATAGATTGATAGGGTGAGGGCGATAGATTGATAGGGTGAGGGCGATAGATTGATAGGGTGAGGGCGATAGATTGAGAGGGTGAGGGTGATAGATAGAGTGAGGGCGACAGATAGAGTGAGGGTGATAGAGTAAGGGCGATAGATAGAAAGATAGATAGATAGATAGATAGATAGATAGATAGATAGATAGATAGATAGATAGATAGATTGAGGGTGATAGAGTGAGGGCGTTGGAGTGAGGGCATTAGATAGATAGATAGATAGATAGATAGATAGATAGATAGATAGATGGCGACAGATAGAGTGAGGGCGATAGATAGATAGAGTGAGGGCGATAGATAGATTGAGCCCGATAGAGTGAGGGCGATAGATAAATAGAGGGCGATAGATAGTTAGATAGATAGAGTGAGGGCGACAGATAGACTGAGGGAGATAGAAAGATAGATAGAGTGAGGGTGACAGAGTGAGGGCGATAGATAGATAGAGTGAGGGCGATAGATAGTGAGGGCGATAGATAGTGAGGGCGACAGATAGAGTGAGGGAGATAGATAGAGTGAGGGCGATAGATAAATAGAGAGAGGGCGATAGATAGAGTGAGGGAGATAGATAGATAGATAAATAGATTGATAGAGTGAGGGCGATAGATTGATAGAGTGAGGGCGATAGATTGATAGAGTGAGGGAGATAGACAGATAGATAGATAGAGGGCGACAGATAGAGTGAGGGAGATAGATAGATAGATTGATTGATAGAGGGCGATAGATAGATAGATAGATAGATAGATAGATAGATAGATAGATAGATAGATAGATAGATAGATAGAGTGAGGGCGACAGAGTGAGGGAGATAGATAGATAGAGTGAGGGCGATAGATAGAGTGGGGGCGATAGATAGATAGATAGAGGGCGACAGATAGAGTGAGGGAGATAGATAGATAGATAGATAGATAGATAGATAGATAGATAGATAGATAGATAGATAGATGGATAGATAGAGTGAGGGTGATAGATAAATAGAGTGAGGGCGATAGATAGATATAGGGCGACAGATAGAGTGAGGGAGATAGATAGATAGATAAATAGATTGATAGAGTGAGGGCGATAGATTGATAGAGTGAGGGCGATAGATTGATAGAGTGAGGGCGATAGATTGATAGAGTGAGGGCGATAGATTGATAGTGTGAGGGCGATAGATTGATAGGGTGAGGGCGATAGATTGATAGTGTGAGGGCGATAGATTGATAGGGTGAGGGCGATAGATTGATAGAGTGAGGGCGATAGATTGATAGAGTGAGGGCGATAGATTGATAGAGTGAGTGCGATGGATTGATAGAGTGAGGGCGATGGATTGATAGAGTGAGTGCGATGGATTGATAGAGTGAGGGCGATAGATTGATAGAGTGAGGGTGATAGTTAGATAGATAGAGTGAGGGAGATAGAGTGAGGGCGATAGATAGATAGATAGAGTGAGGGCGATAGATAGAGTGAGGGCGATAGATAGAGTGAGGGCGATAGAGTAAGGGCGATAGATAGATAGATAGATTGAGGGCGATAGAGTGAGGGCGATAGATAGATAGATAGAGTGAGGGCGATAGATAGAGTGAGGGCGATAGATAGAGTGAGGGCGATAGATAGAGTGAGGGCGATAGATAGAGTGAGGGCGATAGATAGAGTGAGGGCGATAGATATAGTGAGGGCGTGTAATGACGTGCTTCTCTGTATGTTTTGGTGCTTCTGTCAGTCACCAGGTCATTACTTACCACATCCTTTCTCAGGTTACAGAAAGACACCACATTTCACAATACTTACCCAAGAAAGGAATAAACACTGACAACATTTAAGATCATTGCTGAGGAGCTCGCAAATAACAAGTCACAACACCTCCCAATGTAAGAGGGTAAACAACGCATGCTCCTCCTGGCAATGTAATTTAGACATCCCTGATGGGAGGCACTTTCCCTTCCGTATCAACAATCACCCATTAGAGGGGAATCACGCCTCCCTCTGTAAGTACTTGGTAAAAAAGGGTCTCAACCTTCCCTCACAAGGAATACCAACAAACGATATGCTCTAGGGTTTCTTTATTACATGATAATAGGATGACAAAAGAAAGAAATAACTAAACATCACAGTAAACATTAGCAGCAATCATCAGCACATAGATATACATAGAGCCTCAAAATAAAAGCATAGTTAGATAAAGTTAGATATACATCGAACACCTCACCATAATCTTAGGCGTCTTGTCATCTGAAGAAGGGTCCGTCTCTCTTTCCCACACTGGTTGGTTCCGGACTCTCTGTTGCACACACACATCTGCACGTCTGCACCGTGATGTATCATCAGACCGCCAAAACACCAGACCAGCATCTCAGCATCTCTCAGCATCTCAGAAGCTCTCTGCCTCTCAGAAAAACTCTCTCTCTGCTTCTCTCTCGGACCCCCTTTCTCTAATATAGAACTCTATCCTCTATCGAAGCTTCTGGAAGAACCCGCCTACCTTTCTCACAAGATTCCTGTACTTTTCCACACCAAGCACCCAACAGCAGCTGGCCAAGCTTTTGTTATGGCGCCAATGCGAAGAAGGCACATTCCTCCTGATAAGAACTGGTCTGCTCTGGTTCACTGCCGGTGAACAACACATGTAATCTCAAATATCACCTCTCACCTACAGAGGCTCAGAAGATGGCTGCAGTTTAGAATATGGAGTTGCTCAAGCATAGGCCTCTACTACTTGGAAAGCAGAATAATATTAGACCACGTCAAAGCCAATAGGCTAAAGTCATAATTCACCTAACTCAAATAACACTATGCACTTAATTCCTCAGTATCCACTATGGAGCACATGTGTGCACCATCACCAACAACTCTGCACCTCGACATCCCACACCTTCTATTCTTTGGCAAGATTATTGTAATGCAAGACCATCCTACATTAACGCTAAAGTAACATAGCACACTACAATCAGTACACAATGGTGGTGTTCGAGGGTCATCAAAGATCATCAGACCACTAAAGTGGCTCATTCACTACAGGGCGATAGATAGAGTGAGGGCGATAGATAGAGTGAGGGCGATTGATAGATAGATTGAGGGCGATAGAGTGAGGGCGAAAAATAGATAGATAGATAGATAGATAGATTGATTGAGGGCGATAGATAGATAGATAGATAGATAGAGTGAGGGCGATAGATACAGTGAGGGCGATGGATAGAGTGAGGGCGATAGATAGAGTGAGGGCGATAGATAGAGTGAGGGCGACAGATAGAGTGAGGGAGATAGAGTGAGGGCGATAGATAGAGTGAGGATGACAGATAGAGTGAGGGCGATAGATAGAGTGAGGGCGATAGAGTGAGGGCGATAGATTGATAGAGTGAGGGCGATAGATTGATAGAGTGAGGGCGATAGATTGATAGGGTGAGGGCGATAGATTGATAGGGTGAGGGCGATAGATTGATAGGGTGAGGGCGATAGATTGATAGGGTGAGGGAGATAAATTGATAGGGTGAGGGCGATAGATTGATAGAGTGAGGGCGATAGATAGATAGGTAGAGGGCGATAGATAGATAGATAGAGTGAGGGCGACAGATAGAGTGAGGGAGATAGATAGATAGATAGAGTGAGGGTGACAGATAGATAGAGTGAGGGCGATAGATAGAGTGAGGGCGATAGATAGAGTGAGGGCGATAGATAGATAGAGGGCAACAGATAGAGTGAGGGAGATAGATAGATAGATAGATAGATAGATAGATAGATAGATAGATAGATAGATAGATAGATAGATAGATAGATAGATAGATAGATAGAGTGAGGGTGATAGATAAATAGAGTGAGGGCGATAGATAGATAGAGGGCGACAGATAGAGTGAGGGAGACAGATAGATAGATAAATAGATTGATAGAGTGAGGGCGATAGATTGATAGAGTGAGGGCGATAGATTGATAGAGTGAGGGCGATAGATTGATAGAGTGAGGGCGATAGATTGATAGGGTGAGGGCGATAGATTGATAGGGTGAGGGTGATAGATTGAGAGGGTGAGGGCGATAGATTGATAGGGTGAGGGCGATAGATTGAGAGGGTGAGGGCGATAGAGTGAGGGCGATAGATAGAGTGAGGGTGATAGAGTGAGGGCGATAGATAGAGTGAGGGTGATAGAGTAAGGGCGATAGATAGATAGATAGATTGAGGGCGATAGAGTGAGGGCGTTAGAGTGAGGGCAATAGATAGATAGATAGATAGATAGAGGGCGACAGATAGAGTGAGGGCGATAGATAGATAAATAGAGGGCGATAGATAGAGTGAGGGCGACAGAGTGAGGGCGATAGATAGATAGCGTGAGGGCGATAGATAGAGTGAGGGCGATAGATAGAGTGAGGGCGATAGATAGAGTGAGGGCGACAGATAGCGTGAGGGAGATAGAGTGAGGGCGATAGATAAATAGAGAGAGGGCGACAGATAGAGTGAGGGCGATAGATAGAGTGAGGGCGATAGATAGAGTGAGGGCGATAGATAGAGTGAGGGCGATAGATAGAGTGAGGGCGATAGATAGAGTGAGGGCGATTGATAGAGTGAGGGCGATAGAGTGAGGGCGATAGAGTGAGGGCGATAGATAGATAGATAGATAGAGTGAGGGTGACAGAGTGAGGGCGATAGATAGAGTGAGGGAGATAGATAGAGTGAGGGCGACAGATAGAGTGAGGGCGATAGATAGTGAGGACGACAGATAGAGTGAGGGCGATAGATAGAGTGAGGGCGATAGATTGATAGGGTGAGGGCGATAGATTGATAGGGTGAGGGCGATAGATTGATAGGGTGAGGGCGATAGATTGATAGGGTAAGGGCGATAAATTGATAGGGTGAGGGCGTAGATTGATAGAGTGAGGGCGATAGATAGATAGGTAGAGGGCGATAGATAGATAGAGTGAGGGCGACAGATAGAGTGAGGGAGATAGATAGATAGATAGAGTGAGGGTGACAGATAGAGTGAGGGCGATAGATAGAGTGAGGGCGATAGATAGAGTGAGGGCGATAGATAGATAGAGGGCGACAGATAGAGTGAGGGAGATAGATAGATAGATAGATAGATAGATAGATAGATAGAGTGAGGGTGATAGATAAATAGAGTGAGGGCGATAGATAGATAGAGGGCGACAGATAGAGTGAGGGAGATAGATAGATAGATAAATAGATTGATAGAGTGAGGGCGATAGATTGATAGAGTGAGGGCGATAGATTGATAGAGTGAGGGTGATAGATTGATAGAGTGAGGGCGATAGATTGATAGGGTGAGGGCGATAGATTGATAGGGTGAGGGCGATAGATTGAGAGGGTGAGGGCGATAGAGTGAGGGCGATAGATAGAGTGAGGGTGATAGAGTGAGGGCGATAGATAGATAGATAGATTGAGGGCGATAGAGTGAGGGTGTTAGAGTGAGGGCAATAGATAGATAGATAGATAGAGGGCGACAGATAGAGTGAGGGAGATAGATAGATAGATAGATAGAGTGAGGGTGACAGAGTGAGGGCGATAGATAGATAGAGTGAGGGCGACAGATAGAGTGAGGGCGACAGATAGAGTGAGGGCGATAGATAGTGAGGACGACAGATAGAGTGAGGGCGATAGATAGAGTGAGGGCGATAGATTGATAGGGTGAGGGCGATAGATTGATAGGGTGAGGGCGATAGATTGATAGGGTGAGGGCGATAGATTGATAGGGTAAGGGCGATAAATTGATAGGGTGAGGGCGTAGATTGATAGAGTGAGGGCGATAGATAGATAGGTAGAGGGCGATAGATAGATAGAGTGAGGGCGACAGATAGAGTGAGGGAGATAGATAGATAGATAGAGTGAGGGTGACAGATAGAGTGAGGGCGATAGATAGAGTGAGGGCGATAGATAGAGTGAGGGCGATAGATAGATAGAGGGCGACAGATAGAGTGAGGGAGATAGATAGATAGATAGATAGATAGATAGAGTGAGGGTGATAGATAAATAGAGTGAGGGCGATAGATAGATAGAGGGCGACAGATAGAGTAAGGGAGATAGATAGATAGATAAATAGATTGATAGAGTGAGGGCGATAGATTGATAGAGTGAGGGCGATAGATTGATAGAGTGAGGGTGATAGATTGATAGAGTGAGGGCGATAGATTGATAGGGTGAGGGCGATAGATTGATAGGGTGAGGGCGATAGATTGAGAGGGTGAGGGCGATAGAGTGAGGGCGATAGATAGAGTGAGGGTGATAGAGTGAGGGCGATAGATAGATAGATAGATTGAGGGCGATAGAGTGAGGGTGTTAGAGTGAGGGCAATAGATAGATAGATAGATAGAGGGCGACAGATAGAGTGAGGGAGATAGATAGATAGATAGATAGAGTGAGGGTGACAGAGTGAGGGCGATAGATAGATAGAGTGAGGGCGACAGATAGAGTGAGGGCGACAGATAGAGTGAGGGAGATAGATAGATAGATAGAGTGAGGGTGACAGAGTGAGGGCGATAGATAGATAGAGTGAGGGCGATAGATAGAGTGAGGGCGACAGATAGAGTGAGGGAGATAGATAGAGTGAGGGCGATAGATAGAGTGAGGGCGATAGATAGAGTGAGGGCGATAGATAGAGTGAGGGCGATAGATAGAGTGAGGGCGATAGATAGAGTGAGGGCGATAGATAGAGTGAGGGCGATAGATAAATATATAGAGGGCGATAGATAGATAGAGTGAGGGCGACAGATAGAGTGAGGGAGATAGATAGAGTGAGGTCGATAGATAGAGTGAGGGCGATAGATAGAGTGAGGGCGATAGATAGAGTGAGGGCGATAGATAGAGTGAGGGCGATAGATAGAGTGAGGGCGATAGATAGAGTGAGGGCGATAGATAGAGTGAGGGCGATAGATAGAGTGTGGGCGATAGATAGAGTGTGGGCGATAGATAGAGTGAGGGCGATAGATAGAGTGAGGGCGATAGATAGAGTGAGGGCGATAGATAGAGTGAGGGCGATAGATAGAGTGAGGGCGATAGAGTGAGGGCGATAGATAGATAGATAGAGTGAGGGTGACAGAGTGAGGGCGATAGATAGATAGAGTGAGGGCGATAGATAGATAGAGTGAGGGCGATAGATAGAGTGAGGACGACAGATAGAGTGAGGGCGATAGGGTGAGGGCGATAGATTGATAGGGTGAGGGCGATAGATTGATAGGGTGAGGGCGATAGATTGATAGGGTGAGGGCGATAGATTGATAGGGTGAGGGCGATAAATTGATAGGGTGAGGGCGATAAATTGATAGGGTGAGGGCGATAGATTGATAGAGTGAGGGCGATAGATTGATAGAGTGAGGGCGATAGATAGATAGGTAGAGGGCGATAGATAGAGTGAGGGCGACAGATAGAGTGAGGGAGATAGATAGATAGATAGATAGATAGAGTGAGGGCGATAGATAGAGTGAGGGCGATAGATAGAGTGAGGGCGATAGATAGAGTGAGGGCGATAGATAGATAGATAGAGGGCGACAGATAGAGTGAGGGAGATAGATAGATAGATAAATAGATTGATAGAGTGAGGGCGATAGATTGATAGAGTGAGGGCGATAGATTGATAGAGTGAGGGCGATAGATTGATAGGGTGAGGGCGATAGATTGATAGGGTGAGGGCGATAGATTGAGAGGGTGAGGGCGATAGATTGAGAGGGTGAGGGCGATAGAGTGAGGGCGATAGATAGAGTGAGGGTGATAGAGTAAGGGCGATAGATAGATAGATTGAGGGCGATAGAGTGAGGGCGTTAGAGTGAGGGCAATAGATAGATAGATAGATAGAGGGCGACAGATAGAGTGAGGGCGATAGATAGATAAATAGAGGGCGATAGATGGATAGATAGAGTGAGGGCGACAGATAGAGTGAGGGAGATAGATAGATAGATAGATAGAGTGAGGTTGACAGAGTGAGGGCGATAGATAGATAGAGTGAGGGCGATAGATAGAGTGAGGGCGACAGATAGAGTGAGGGAGATAGAGTGAGTCGAAAGATAAATAGAGAGAGGGCGATAGATAGAGTGAGGGAGATAGATAGATAAATAGATTGATAGAGTGAGGGCGATAGATTGATAGAGTGAGGGTGATAGATTGATAGAGTGAGGGCGATAGATTGATAGAGTGAGGGAGATAGACAGATAGAGTGAGGGCGATAGATAAATAGAGTGAGGGCGATAGATAGATAGAGGGCGACATATAGAGTGAGGGAGATAGATAGATAGATTGATAGAGGGCGATAGATAGATAGATAGATAGATAGATAGATAGATAGATAGATAGATAGATAGATAGAGTGAGGACGAAAGAGTGAGGGAGATAGATAGATAGATAGAGTGAGGGTGACAGATAGAATGAGGGCGACAGATAGATAGAGTGAGGGCGATAGATAGAGTGGGGGCGATAGATAGATAGATAGAGGGCGACAGATAGAGTGAGGGAGATAGATAGATAGTGTGAGGGCGATAGATTGATAGTGTGAGGGCGATAGATTGATAGGGTGAGGGCGATAGATTGATAGTGTGAGGGCGATAGATTGATAGGGTGAGGGCGATAGATTGATAGAGTGAGGGCGATAGATAGAGTGAGGGCGATAGATTGATAGAGTGAGGGCGATAGATTGATAGAGTGAGTGCGATGGATTGATAGAGTGAGGGCGATAGATTGAGAGAGTGAGGGTGATAGTTAGATAGATAGAGTGAGGGAGATAGATAGAGTGAGGGCGATAGATAGATAGATAGATAGAGTAAGGGCGATAGATAGAGTGAGGGCGATAGATAGAGTGAGGGCGATAGAGTAAGGGCGATAGATAGATAGATAGATAGATTGAGGGCGATAGAGTGAGGGCGATAGATAGATAGATAGAGTGAGGGCGATAGATAGAGTGAGGGCGATAGATAGAGTGAGGGCGATAGATAGAGTGAGGGCGATAGATAGAGTGAGGGCGATAGATATAGTGAGGGCGTGTAATGACATGCTTCTCTGTATGTTTTGGTGCTTCTGTCAGTCACCAGGTCATTACTTACCACATCCTTGCTCAGGTTACAGAAAGACACCACATTTCACAATACTTACCCAAGAAAGGAATAAACACTGACAACATTTAAGATCATTGCTGAGGAGCTCGCAAATAACAAGTCACAACACCTCCCAATGTAAGAGGGTAAACAACGCATGCTCCTCCTGGCAATGTAATTTAGACATCCCTGATGGGAGGCACTTTCCCTTCCGTATCAACAATCACCCATTAGAGGGGAATCACGCCTCCCTCTGTAAGTACTTGGTAAAAAAGGGTCTCAACCTTCCCTCACAAGGAATACCAACAAACGATATGCTCTAGGGTTTCTTTATTACATGATAATAGGATGACAAAAGAAAGAAATAACTAAACATCACAGTAAACATTAGCAGCAATCATCAGCACATAGATATACATAGAGCCTCAAAATAAAAGCATAGTTAGATAAAGTTAGATATACATCGAACACCTCACCATAATCTTAGGCGTCTTGTCATCTGAAGAAGGGTCCGTCTCTCTTTCCCACACTGGTTGGTTCCGGACTCTCTGTTGCACACACACATCTGCACGTCTGCACCGTGATGTATCATCAGACCGCCAAAACACCAGACCAGCATCTCAGCATCTCTCAGCATCTCAGAAGCTCTCTGCCTCTCAGAAAAACTCTCTCTCTGCTTCTCTCTCGGACCCCCTTTCTCTAATATAGAACTCTATCCTCTATCGAAGCTTCTGGAAGAACCCGCCTACCTTTCTCACAAGATTCCTGTACTTTTCCACACCAAGCACCCAACAGCAGCTGGCCAAGCTTTTGTTATGGCGCCAATGCGAAGAAGGCACATTCCTCCTGATAAAAACTGGTCTGCTCTGGTTCACTGCCGGTGAACAACACATGTAATCTCAAATATCACCTCTCACCTACAGAGGCTCAGAAGATGGCTGCAGTTTAGAATATGGAGTTGCTCAAGCATAGGCCTCTACTACTTGGAAAGCAGAATAATATTAGACCACGTCAAAGCCAGTAGGCTATAGTCATAATTCACCTAACTCAAATAACACTATGCACTTAATTCCTCAGTATCCACTATGGAGCACATGTGTGCACCATCACCAACAACTCTGCACCTCGACATCCCACACCTTCTATTCTTTGGCAAGATTATTGTAATGCAAGACCATCCTACATTAACGCTAAAGTAACATAGCACACTACAATCAGTACACAATGGTGGTGTTCGAGGGTCATCAAAGATCATCAGACCACTAAAGTGGCTCATTCACTACAGGGCGATAGATAGAGTGAGGGCGATAGATAGATAGATTGAGGGCGATAGAGTGAGGGCGAAAAATAGATAGATAGATAGATAGATAGATAGATTGATTGAGGGCGATAGATAGATAGATAGATAGATAGAGTGAGGGCGATAGATAGAGTGAGGGCGATGGATAGAGTGAGGGCGATGGATAGAGTGAGGGCGATAGATAGAGTGAGGGCGATAGATAGAGTGAGGGCGACAGAGTGAGGGAGATAGAGTGAGGACGATAGATAGAGTGAGGATGACAGATAGAGTGAGGGCGATAGATAGAGTGAGGGCGATAGAGTGAGGGCGATAGATTGATAGAGTGAGGGCGATAGATTGATAGAGTGAGGGCGATAGATTGATAGGGTGAGGGCGATAGATTGATAGGGTGAGGGCGATAGATTGATAGGGTGAGGGCGATAAATTGATAGGGTGAGGGCGATAGATTGATAGAGTGAGGGCGATAGATAGATAGGTAGAGGGCGATAGATAGATAGATAGAGTGAGGGCGACAGATAGAGTGAGGGAGATAGATAGATAGATAGAGTGAGGGTGACAGATAGATAGAGTGAGGGCGATAGATAGAGTGAGGGCGATAGATAGAGTGAGGGCGATAGATAGATAGATAGAGGGCAACAGATAGAGTGAGGGAGATAGATAGATAGATAGATAGATAGATAGATAGATAGAGTGAGGGTGATAGATAAATAGAGTGAGGGCGATAGATAGATAGAGGGCGACAGATAGAGTGAGGGAGACAGATAGATAGATAAATAGATTGATAGAGTGAGGGCGATAGATTGATAGAGTGAGGGCGATAGATTGATAGAGTGAGGGCGATAGATTGATAGAGTGAGGGCGATAGATTGATAGGGTGAGGGCGATAGATTGATAGGGTGAGGGTGATAGATTGAGAGGGTGAGGGCGATAGAGTGAGGGCGATAGATAGAGTGAGGGTGATAGAGTAAGGGCGATAGATAGATAGATAGATAGATTGAGGGCGATAGAGTGAGGGCGTTAGAGTGAGGGCAATAGATAGATAAATAGAGGGCGACAGATAGAGTGAGGGCGATAGATAGATAAATAGAGGGCGATAGATAGAGTGAGGGCGATAGATAGATAGAGTGAGGGCGATAGATAGAGTGAGGGCGATAGATAGAGTGAGGGCGACAGATAGAGTGAGGGAGATAGAGTGAGGGCGATAGATAAATAGAGAGAGGGCGATAGATAGAGTGAGGGCGACAGATAGAGTGAGGGAGATAGATAGAGTGAGGGCGATAGATAGAGTGAGGGCGATAGATAGAGTGAGGGCGATAGATAGAGTGAGGGCGATAGATAGAGTGAGGGCGATAGATAGAGTGAGGGCGATAGATAGATAGATAGAGTGAGGGTGACAGAGTGAGGGCGATAGATAGATAGAGTGAGGGAGATAGATAGAGTGAGGGCGACAGATAGAGTGAGGGCGATAGATAGTGAGGACGACAGATAGAGTGAGGGCGATAGATTGATAGGGTGAGGGCGAAAGATTGATAGGGTGAGGGCGATAGATTGATAGGGTGAGGGCGATAGATTGATAGGGTGAGGGCGATAAATTGATAGGGTGAGGGCGTAGATTGATAGAGTGAGGGCGATAGATAGATAGGTAGAGGGCGATAGATAAATAGAGTGAGGGCGACAGATAGAGTGAGGGAGATAGATAGATAGATAGAGTGAGGGCGATAGATAGAGTGAGGGCGATAGATAGAGTGAGGGCGATAGATAGAGTGAGGGCGATAGATAGATAGAGGGCGACAGATAGAGTGAGGGAGATAGATAGATAGATAGATAGATAGATAGATAGATAGATAGATAGATAGATAGATAGATAGATAGAGTGAGGGTGATAGATAAATAGAGTGAGGGCGATAGATAGATAGAGGGCGACAGATAGAGTGAGGGAGATAGATAGATAGATAAATAGATTGATAGAGTGAGGGCGATAGATTGATAGAGTGAGGGCGATAGATTGATAGAGTGAGGGCGATAGATTGATAGGGTGAGGGCGATAGATTGATAGGGTGAGGGCGATAGATTGAGAGGGTGAGGGCGATAGAGTGAGGGCGATAGATAGAGTGAGGGTGATAGAGTGAGGGCGATAGATAGATAGATAGATTGAGGGCGATAGAGTGAGGGTGTTAGAGTGAGGGCAATAGATAGATAGATAGATAGAGGGCGACAGATAGAGTGAGGGAGATAGATAGATAGATAGATAGAGTGAGGGTGACAGAGTGAGGGCGATAGATAGATAGAGTGAGGGCGACAGATAGAGTGAGGGCGACAGATAGAGTGAGGGCGACAGATAGAGTGAGGGCGACAGAGTGAGGGAGATAGATAGAGTGAGGGCGATAGATAGAGTGAGGGCGATAGATAGAGTGAGGGCGATAGATAGAGTGAGGGCGATAGATAGAGTGAGGGCGATAGATAAATATATAGAGGGCGATAGATAGATAGAGTGAGGGCGACAGATAGATAGAGTGAGGGCGACAGATAGATAGAGTGAGGGAGATAGATAGAGTGAGGGAGATAGATAGAGTGAGGGAGATAGATAGAGTGAGGTCGATAGATAGAGTGAGGGCGATAGATAGAGTGAGGGCGATAGATAGAGTGAGGGCGATAGATAGAGTGAGGGCGATAGATAGAGTGAGGGCGATAGAGTGTGGGCGATAGATAGAGTGAGGGCGATAGATAGAGTGAGGGCGATAGATAGAGTGAGGGCGATAGATAGAGTGAGGGCGATAGATAGAGTGAGGGCGATAGATAGATAGATAGAGTGAGGGTGACAGAGTGAGGGCGATAGATAGATAGAGTGAGGGCGATAGATAGAGTGAGGGCGATAGATAGAGTGAGGGCGATAGATAGAGTGAGGGCGACAGATAGAGTGAGGGAGATAGAGTGAGAGCGATAGATAGAGTGAGGACGACAGATAGAGTGAGGGCGATAGAGTGAGGGCGATAGATTGATAGAGTGAGGGCGATAGATTGATAGGGTGAGGGCGATAGATTGATAGGGTGAGGGCGATAGATTGATAGGGTGAGGGCGATAGATTGATAGGGTGAGGGCGATAAATTGATAGGGTGAGGGCGATAAATTGATAGGGTGAGGGCGATAGATTGATAGAGTGAGGGCGATAGATAGATAGGTAGAGGGCAATAGATAGAGTGAGGGCGACAGATAGAGTGAGGGAGATAGATAGATAGATAGATAGAGTGAGGGTGACAGATAGAGTGAGGGCGATAGATAGAGTGAGGGCGATAGATAGAGTGAGGGCGATAGATAGAGTGAGGGCGATAGATAGATAGATAGAGGGCGACAGATAGAGTGAGGGAGATAGATAGATAGATAAATAGATTGATAGAGTGAGGGCGATAGATTGATAGAGTGAGGGCGATAGATTGATAGAGTGAGGGCGATAGATTGATAGGGTGAGGGCGATAGATTGATAGGGTGAGGGCGATAGATTGAGAGGGTGAGGGCGATAGATTGAGAGGGTGAGGGCGATAGAGTGAGGGCGATAGATAGAGTGAGGGTGATAGAGTAAGGGCGATAGATAGATAGATAGATTGAGGGCGATAGAGTGAGGGCGTTAGAGTGAGGGCAATAGATAGATAGATAGATAAAGGGCGACAGATAGAGTGAGGGAGATAGATAGATAGATAGAGTGAGGGTGATAGATAAATAGAGTGAGGGCGATAGATAGATAGAGGGCGACAGATAGAGTGAGGGAGATAGATAGATAGATAGATAGATAGATAGATAGATAGATAGATAGATAGATAGAGTGAGGGTGATGGATAGAGTGAGGGCGATAGATAGATAGATAGATAGATAGATAGATAGATAGATAGATAGAGTGAGGGCGATAGATAGAGTGAGGGCGATAGATAGAGTGAGGGCGATAGATAGAGTGAGGGCGATAGATAGAGTGAGGGCGATAGAGTAAGGGCGATAGATAGATAGATAGATAGATAGATAGATAGATAGATAGATAGATAGATAGATAGATAGATAGATAGATAGATAGATAGATTGAGGGCGATAGAGTGAGGGCGATAGATAGATAGAGGGCGACAGATAGAGTGAGATAGATAGATAGATAAATAGATTGATAGAGTGAGGGCGATAGATTGATAGAGTGAGGGCGATAGATTGATAGAGTGAGGGCGATAGATTGATAGAGTGAGGGCAATAGATTGATAGGGTGAGGGCGATAGATTGATAGGGTGAGGGCGATAGATTGAGAGGGTGAGGGCGATAGATAGAGTGAGGGTGATAGAGTAAGGGCGATAGATAGAAAGATAGATAGATAGATAGATAGATTGAGGGTGATAGAGTGAGGGCGTTAGAGTGAGGGCAATAGATAGATAGATAGATAGATAGATAGATAGAGGGTGACAGATAGAGTGAGGGCGATAGATAGATAGAGTGAGGGCGATAGATAGATTGAGGGCGATAGAGTGAGGGCGATAGATAAATAGAGGGCGATAGATAGATAAATAGATAGTGTGAGGGCGACAGATAGAGTGAGGGAGATAGAAAGATAGATAGAGTGAGGGCGATAGATAGATAGAGTGAGGGCGATAGATAGTGAGGGCGACAGATAGAGTGAGGGAGATAGATAGATAGATAAATAGATTGATAGAGTGAGGGCGATAGATTGATAGAGTGAGGGCGATAGATTGATAGAGTGAGGGCGATAGATTGATAGAGTGAGGGCGATAGATTGATAGAGTGAGGGAGATAGACAGATAGAGTGAGGGCGATAGATAAATAGAGTGAGTGCGATAGATTGATAGAGTGAGGGCGATAGATTGATAGAGTGAGGGCGATAGATAGATAGATAGAGTGAGGGAGATAGAGTGAGGGCGATAGATAGATAGATAGATAGAGTGAGGGCGATAGATAGAGTGAGGGCGATAGAGTGAGGGCGATAGATAGATAGATAGATAGATAGATAGATAGATAGATAGATAGATAGATAGATAGATAGATAGATAGATAGATAGATAGATAGATAGAGGGCGATAGATAGATAGAGGGCGACAGATAGAGTGAGGGAGATAGATAGATAGATAAATAGATTGATAGAGTGAGGGCGATAGATTGATAGAGTGAGGGCGATAGATAGATAGATAGAGTGAGGGAGATAGATAGAGTGAGGGCGATAGATTGATAGAGTGAGGGCGATAGATTGATAGAGTGAGGGCGATAGATTGATAGGGTGAGGGCGATAGATTGATAGGGTGAGGGCGATAGAGTGAGGGCGATAGATAGAGTGAGGGTGATAGAGTAAGGGCGATAGATAGATAGATAGATTGAGGGCGATAGAGTGAGGGCGTTAGAGTGAGGGCAATAGATAGATAGATAGATAAAGGGCGATAGAGTGAGGGAGATAGAGTGAGGGCGATAGATAGAGTGAGGACGACAGATAGAGTGAGGGCGATAGAGTGAGGGCGATAGATTGATAGAGTGAGGGCGATAGATTGATAGGGTGAGGGCGATAGATTGATAGGGTGAGGGCGATAGATTGATAGGGTGAGGGCGATAGATTGATAGGGTGAGGGCGATAAATTGATAGGGTGAGGGCGATAAATTGATAGGGTGAGGGCGATAAATTGATAGGGTGAGGGCGATAAATTGATAGGGTGAGGGCGATAGATAGATAGGTAGAGGGCGATAGAGTGAGGGCGACAGATAGAGTGAGGGAGATAGATAGATAGATAGAGTGAGGGTGACAGATAGAGTGAGGGCGATAGATAGAGTGAGGGCGATAGATAGAGTGAGGGCGATAGATAGAGTGAGGGCGATAGATAGATAGATAGAGGGCGACAGATAGAGTGAGGGAGATAGATAGATAGATAAATAGATTGATAGAGTGAGGGCGATAGATTGATAGGGTGAGGGCGATAGATTGATAGGGTGAGGGCGATAGATTGATAGGGTGAGGGCGATAGATTGAGAGGGTGAGGGCGATAGATTGAGAGGGTGAGGGCGATAGAGTGAGGGCGATAGATAGAGTGAGGGTGATAGATAAATAGAGGGCGATAGATGGATAGAGGGCGACAGATAGAGTGAGGGAGATAGATAGATAGATAGATTGAGGGCGATAGAGTGAGGGCGTCAGAGTGAGGGCAATAGATAGATAGATAGATAGATAGAGGGCGACAGATAGAGTGAGGGCGATAGATAGATAAATAGAGGGCGATAGATGGATAGATAGAGTGAGGGCGACAGATAGAGTGAGGGAGATAGATAGATAGAGTGAGGGTGACAGAGTGAGGGCGATAGATAGATAGAGTGAGGGCGATAGATAGAGTGAGGGCGACAGATAGAGTGAGGGAGATAGAGTGAGTCGAAAGATAAATAGAGAGAGGGCGATAGATAGATAGAGTGAGGGCAACAGATAGAGTGAGGGAGATAGATAGATAAATAGATTGATAGAGTGAGGGCGATAGATTGATAGAGTGAGGGTGATAGATTGATAGAGTGAGGGCGATAGATTGATAGAGTGAGGGAGATAGACAGATAGAGTGAGGGCGATAGATAAATAGAGTGAGGGCGATAGATAGATAGAGGGCGACATATAGAGTGAGGGAGATAGATAGATAGATAGATAGATAGATAGATAGATAGATAGATAGATAGATAGATAGATAGATAGAGTGAGGGCGATAGATAGAGTGGGGGCGATAGATAGATAGAGGGCGACAGATAGAGTGAGGGAGATAGATAGATAGATAGATAGATAGAGTGAGGGTGATAGATAAATAGAGTGAGGGCGATAGATAGATAGAGGGCGACAGATAGAGTGAGGGAGATAGATAGATAGATAGATAGATAGATAGATAGATAGATAGATAGATAGATAGATAGATAGATAGATAGATAGATAGAGTGAGGGAGATAGATAGAGTGAGGGCGATAGATTGATAGAGTGAGGGCGATAGATTGATAGAGTGAGGGCGATAGATTGATAGGGTGAGGGCGATAGATTGATAGGGTGAGGGCGATAGAGTGAGGGCGATAGATAGAGTGAGGGTGATAGAGTAAGGGCGATAGATAGATAGATAGATTGAGGGCGATAGAGTGAGGGCGATAGATAGATAGATAGATAGATAGATAGATAGATAGATAGATAGATAGATAGATAGATAGAGTGAGGGCGATAGATAGAGTGAGGGCGATAGATAGAGTGAGGGCGATAGATAGAGTGAGGGCGATAGAGTAAGGGAGATAGATAGATAGATAGATAGATAGATAGATAGATAGATAGATAGATAGATAGATAGATTGAGGGCGATAGAGTGAGGGCGATAGATAGATAGAGGGCGACAGATAGAGTGAGATAGATAGATAGATAAATAGATTGATAGAGTGAGGGCGATAGATTGATAGAGTGAGGGCGATAGATTGATAGAGTGAGGGCGATAGATTGATAGAGTGAGGGCAATAGATTGATAGGGTGAGGGCGATAGATTGATAGGGTGAGGGCGATAGATTGAGAGGGTGAGGGCGATAGATAGAGTGAGGGCGATAGATAGAGTGAGGGTGATAGAGTAAGGGCGATAGATAGAAAGATAGATAGATAGATAGATAGATTGAGGGTGATAGAGTGAGGGCGTTAGAGTGAGGGCAATAGATAGATAGATAGATAGATAGATAGAGGGTGACAGATAGAGTGAGGGCGATAGATAGATAGAGTGAGGGCGATAGATAGATTGAGGGCGATAGAGTGAGGGCGATAGATAAATAGAGGGCGATAGATAGATAAATAGATAGTGTGAGGGCGACAGATAGAGTGAGGGAGATAGAAAGATAGATAGAGTGAGGGCGATAGATAGATAGAGTGAGGGCGATAGATAGTGAGGGCGACAGATAGAGTGAGGGAGATAGATAGATAGATAAATAGATTGATAGAGTGAGGGCGATAGATTGATAGAGTGAGGGCGATAGATTGATAGAGTGAGGGCGATAGATTGATAGAGTGAGGGCGATAGATTGATAGAGTGAGGGAGATAGACAGATAGAGTGAGGGAGATAGACAGATAGAGTGAGGGCGATAGATAAATAGAGTGAGTGCGATAGATTGATAGAGTGAGGGCGATAGATTGATAGAGTGAGGGCGATAGATAGATAGATAGAGTGAGGGAGATAGATAGAGTGAGGGCGATAGATAGATAGATAGATAGAGTGAGGGCGATAGATAGAGTGAGGGCGATAGAGTGAGGGCGATAGATAGATAGATAGATAGATAGATAGATAGATAGATAGATAGATAGATAGATAGAGGGCGATAGATAGATAGAGGGCGACAGATAGAGTGAGGGAGATAGATAGATAGATAAATAGATTGATAGAGTGAGGGCGATAGATTGATAGAGTGAGGGCGATAGATAGATAGATAGAGTGAGGGAGATAGATAGAGTGAGGGCGATAGATTGATAGAGTGAGGGCGATAGATTGATAGGGTGAGGGCGATAGATTGATAGGGTGAGGGCGACAGATAGAGTGAGGGCGACAGATAGAGTGAGGGCGATAGATAGTGAGGACGACAGATAGAGTGAGGGCGATAGATAGAGTGAGGGCGATAGATTGATAGGGTGAGGGCGATAGATTGATAGGGTGAGGGCGATAGATTGATAGGGTGAGGGCGATAGATTGATAGGGTAAGGGCGATAAATTGATAGGGTGAGGGCGTAGATTGATAGAGTGAGGGCGATAGATAGATAGGTAGAGGGCGATAGATAGATAGAGTGAGGGCGACAGATAGAGTGAGGGAGATAGATAGATAGATAGAGTGAGGGTGACAGATAGAGTGAGGGCGATAGATAGAGTGAGGGCGATAGATAGAGTGAGGGCGATAGATAGATAGAGGGCGACAGATAGAGTGAGGGAGATAGATAGATAGATAGATAGATAGATAGATAGAGTGAGGGTGATAGATAAATAGAGTGAGGGCGATAGATAGATAGAGGGCGACAGATAGAGTAAGGGAGATAGATAGATAGATAGATAGATAGATAGAGTGAGGGCGATAGATAGAGTGAGGGCGATAGATAGAGTGAGGGCGATAGATAGAGTGAGGGCGATAGATAGATAGATAGAGGGCGACAGATAGAGTGAGGGAGATAGATAGATAGATAAATAGATTGATAGAGTGAGGGCGATAGATTGATAGAGTGAGGGTGATAGATTGATAGAGTGAGGGCGATAGATTGATAGGGTGAGGGCGATAGATTGATAGGGTGAGGGCGATAGATTGAGAGGGTGAGGGCGATAGAGTGAGGGCGATAGATAGAGTGAGGGTGATAGAGTGAGGGCGATAGATAGATAGATAGATTGAGGGCGATAGAGTGAGGGTGTTAGAGTGAGGGCAATAGATAGATAGATAGATAGAGGGCGACAGATAGAGTGAGGGAGATAGATAGATAGATAGATAGAGTGAGGGTGACAGAGTGAGGGCGATAGATAGATAGAGTGAGGGCGACAGATAGAGTGAGGGCGACAGATAGAGTGAGGGAGATAGATAGATAGATAGAGTGAGGGTGACAGAGTGAGGGCGATAGATAGATAGAGTGAGGGCGACAGATAGAGTGAGGGCGACAGATAGAGTGAGGGAGATAGATAGAGTGAGGGCGATAGATAGAGTGAGGGCGATAGATAGAGTGAGGGCGATAGATAGAGTGAGGGCGATAGATAGAGTGAGGGCGATAGATAGAGTGAGGGCGATAGATAAATATATAGAGGGCGATAGATAGATAGAGTGAGGGCGACAGATAGAGTGAGGGAGATAGATAGAGTGAGGTCGATAGATAGAGTGAGGGCGATAGATAGAGTGAGGGCGATAGATAGAGTGAGGGCGATAGATAGAGTGAGGGCGATAGATAGAGTGAGGGCGATAGATAGAGTGAGGGCGATAGATAGAGTGAGGGCGATAGATAGAGTGTGGGCGATAGATAGAGTGAGGGCGATAGATAGAGTGAGGGCGATAGATAGAGTGAGGGCGATAGATAGAGTGAGGGCGATAGATAGAGTGAGGGCGATAGAGTGAGGGCGATAGATAGATAGATAGAGTGAGGGTGACAGAGTGAGGGCGATAGATAGATAGAGTGAGGGCGATAGATAGATAGAGTGAGGGCGATAGATAGAGTGAGGACGACAGATAGAGTGAGGGCGATGGGGTGAGGGCGATAGATTGATAGGGTGAGGGCGATAGATTGATAGGGTGAGGGCGATAGATTGATAGGGTGAGGGCGATAGATTGATAGGGTGAGGGCGATAAATTGATAGGGTGAGGGCGATAAATTGATAGGGTGAGGGCGATAGATTGATAGAGTGAGGGCGATAGATAGATAGGTAGAGGGCGATAGATAGAGTGAGGGCGACAGATAGAGTGAGGGAGATAGATAGATAGATAGATAGATAGATAGAGTGAGGGCGATAGATAGAGTGAGGGCGATAGATAGAGTGAGGGCGATAGATAGAGTGAGGGCGATAGATAGATAGATAGAGGGCGACAGATAGAGTGAGGGAGATAGATAGATAGATAAATAGATTGATAGAGTGAGGGCGATAGATTGATAGAGTGAGGGCGATAGATTGATAGAGTGAGGGCGATAGATTGATAGGGTGAGGGCGATAGATTGATAGGGTGAGGGCGATAGATTGAGAGGGTGAGGGCGATAGATTGAGAGGGTGAGGGCGATAGAGTGAGGGCGATAGATAGAGTGAGGGTGATAGAGTAAGGGCGATAGATAGATAGATTGAGGGCGATAGAGTGAGGGCGTTAGAGTGAGGGCAATAGATAGATAGATAGATAGAGGGCGACAGATAGAGTGAGGGCGATAGATAGATAAATAGAGGGCGATAGATGGATAGATAGAGTGAGGGCGACAGATAGAGTGAGGGAGATAGATAGATAGATAGATAGAGTGAGGTTGACAGAGTGAGGGCGATAGATAGATAGAGTGAGGGCGATAGATAGAGTGAGGGCGACAGATAGAGTGAGGGAGATAGAGTGAGTCGAAAGATAAATAGAGAGAGGGCGATAGATAGAGTGAGGGAGATAGATAGATAAATAGATTGATAGAGTGAGGGCGATAGATTGATAGAGTGAGGGTGATAGATTGATAGAGTGAGGGCGATAGATTGATAGAGTGAGGGAGATAGACAGATAGAGTGAGGGCGATAGATAAATAGAGTGAGGGCGATAGATAGATAGAGGGCGACATATAGAGTGAGGGAGATAGATAGATAGATTGATAGAGGGCGATAGATAGATAGATAGATAGATAGATAGATAGATAGATAGATAGATAGATAGAGTGAGGACGAAAGAGTGAGGGAGATAGATAGATAGATAGAGTGAGGGTGACAGATAGAATGAGGGCGACAGATAGATAGAGTGAGGGCGATAGATAGAGTGGGGGCGATAGATAGATAGATAGAGGGCGACAGATAGAGTGAGGGAGATAGATAGATAGTGTGAGGGCGATAGATTGATAGTGTGAGGGCGATAGATTGATAGGGTGAGGGCGATAGATTGATAGTGTGAGGGCGATAGATTGATAGGGTGAGGGCGATAGATTGATAGAGTGAGGGCGATAGATAGAGTGAGGGCGATAGATTGATAGAGTGAGGGCGATAGATTGATAGAGTGAGTGCGATGGATTGATAGAGTGAGGGCGATAGATTGAGAGAGTGAGGGTGATAGTTAGATAGATAGAGTGAGGGAGATAGATAGAGTGAGGGCGATAGATAGATAGATAGATAGAGTAAGGGCGATAGATAGAGTGAGGGCGATAGATAGAGTGAGGGCGATAGAGTAAGGGCGATAGATAGATAGATAGATAGATTGAGGGCGATAGAGTGAGGGCGATAGATAGATAGATAGAGTGAGGGCGATAGATAGAGTGAGGGCGATAGATAGAGTGAGGGCGATAGATAGAGTGAGGGCGATAGATAGAGTGAGGGCGATAGATATAGTGAGGGCGTGTAATGACATGCTTCTCTGTATGTTTTGGTGCTTCTGTCAGTCACCAGGTCATTACTTACCACATCCTTGCTCAGGTTACAGAAAGACACCACATTTCACAATACTTACCCAAGAAAGGAATAAACACTGACAACATTTAAGATCATTGCTGAGGAGCTCGCAAATAACAAGTCACAACACCTCCCAATGTAAGAGGGTAAACAACGCATGCTCCTCCTGGCAATGTAATTTAGACATCCCTGATGGGAGGCACTTTCCCTTCCGTATCAACAATCACCCATTAGAGGGGAATCACGCCTCCCTCTGTAAGTACTTGGTAAAAAAGGGTCTCAACCTTCCCTCACAAGGAATACCAACAAACGATATGCTCTAGGGTTTCTTTATTACATGATAATAGGATGACAAAAGAAAGAAATAACTAAACATCACAGTAAACATTAGCAGCAATCATCAGCACATAGATATACATAGAGCCTCAAAATAAAAGCATAGTTAGATAAAGTTAGATATACATCGAACACCTCACCATAATCTTAGGCGTCTTGTCATCTGAAGAAGGGTCCGTCTCTCTTTCCCACACTGGTTGGTTCCGGACTCTCTGTTGCACACACACATCTGCACGTCTGCACCGTGATGTATCATCAGACCGCCAAAACACCAGACCAGCATCTCAGCATCTCTCAGCATCTCAGAAGCTCTCTGCCTCTCAGAAAAACTCTCTCTCTGCTTCTCTCTCGGACCCCCTTTCTCTAATATAGAACTCTATCCTCTATCGAAGCTTCTGGAAGAACCCGCCTACCTTTCTCACAAGATTCCTGTACTTTTCCACACCAAGCACCCAACAGCAGCTGGCCAAGCTTTTGTTATGGCGCCAATGCGAAGAAGGCACATTCCTCCTGATAAAAACTGGTCTGCTCTGGTTCACTGCCGGTGAACAACACATGTAATCTCAAATATCACCTCTCACCTACAGAGGCTCAGAAGATGGCTGCAGTTTAGAATATGGAGTTGCTCAAGCATAGGCCTCTACTACTTGGAAAGCAGAATAATATTAGACCACGTCAAAGCCAGTAGGCTATAGTCATAATTCACCTAACTCAAATAACACTATGCACTTAATTCCTCAGTATCCACTATGGAGCACATGTGTGCACCATCACCAACAACTCTGCACCTCGACATCCCACACCTTCTATTCTTTGGCAAGATTATTGTAATGCAAGACCATCCTACATTAACGCTAAAGTAACATAGCACACTACAATCAGTACACAATGGTGGTGTTCGAGGGTCATCAAAGATCATCAGACCACTAAAGTGGCTCATTCACTACAGGGCGATAGATAGAGTGAGGGCGATAGATAGATAGATTGAGGGCGATAGAGTGAGGGCGAAAAATAGATAGATAGATAGATAGATAGATAGATAGATTGATTGAGGGCGATAGATAGATAGATAGATAGATAGAGTGAGGGCGATAGATAGAGTGAGGGCGATGGATAGAGTGAGGGCGATGGATAGAGTGAGGGCGATAGATAGAGTGAGGGCGATAGATAGAGTGAGGGCGATAGATAGAGTGAGGGCGACAGAGTGAGGGAGATAGAGTGAGGACGATAGATAGAGTGAGGATGACAGATAGAGTGAGGGCGATAGATAGAGTGAGGGCGATAGAGTGAGGGCGATAGATTGATAGAGTGAGGGCGATAGATTGATAGAGTGAGGGCGATAGATTGATAGGGTGAGGGCGATAGATTGATAGGGTGAGGGCGATAGATTGATAGGGTGAGGGCGATAAATTGATAGGGTGAGGGCGATAGATTGATAGAGTGAGGGCGATAGATAGATAGGTAGAGGGCGATAGATAGATAGATAGAGTGAGGGCGACAGATAGAGTGAGGGAGATAGATAGATAGATAGAGTGAGGGTGACAGATAGATAGAGTGAGGGCGATAGATAGAGTGAGGGCGATAGATAGAGTGAGGGCGATAGATAGATAGATAGAGGGCAACAGATAGAGTGAGGGAGATAGATAGATAGATAGATAGATAGATAGATAGAGTGAGGGTGATAGATAAATAGAGTGAGGGCGATAGATAGATAGAGGGCGACAGATAGAGTGAGGGAGACAGATAGATAGATAAATAGATTGATAGAGTGAGGGCGATAGATTGATAGAGTGAGGGCGATAGATTGATAGAGTGAGGGCGATAGATTGATAGAGTGAGGGCGATAGATTGATAGGGTGAGGGCGATAGATTGATAGGGTGAGGGTGATAGATTGAGAGGGTGAGGGCGATAGAGTGAGGGCGATAGATAGAGTGAGGGTGATAGAGTAAGGGCGATAGATAGATAGATAGATAGATTGAGGGCGATAGAGTGAGGGCGTTAGAGTGAGGGCAATAGATAGATAAATAGAGGGCGACAGATAGAGTGAGGGCGATAGATAGATAAATAGAGGGCGATAGATAGAGTGAGGGCGATAGATAGATAGAGTGAGGGCGATAGATAGAGTGAGGGCGATAGATAGAGTGAGGGCGACAGATAGAGTGAGGGAGATAGAGTGAGGGCGATAGATAAATAGAGAGAGGGCGATAGATAGAGTGAGGGCGACAGATAGAGTGAGGGAGATAGATAGAGTGAGGGCGATAGATAGAGTGAGGGCGATAGATAGAGTGAGGGCGATAGATAGAGTGAGGGCGATAGATAGAGTGAGGGCGATAGATAGAGTGAGGGCGATAGATAGATAGATAGAGTGAGGGTGACAGAGTGAGGGCGATAGATAGATAGAGTGAGGGAGATAGATAGAGTGAGGGCGACAGATAGAGTGAGGGCGATAGATAGTGAGGACGACAGATAGAGTGAGGGCGATAGATTGATAGGGTGAGGGCGAAAGATTGATAGGGTGAGGGCGATAGATTGATAGGGTGAGGGCGATAGATTGATAGGGTGAGGGCGATAAATTGATAGGGTGAGGGCGTAGATTGATAGAGTGAGGGCGATAGATAGATAGGTAGAGGGCGATAGATAGATAGAGTGAGGGCGACAGATAGAGTGAGGGAGATAGATAGATAGATAGAGTGAGGGCGATAGATAGAGTGAGGGCGATAGATAGAGTGAGGGCGATAGATAGAGTGAGGGCGATAGATAGATAGAGGGCGACAGATAGAGTGAGGGAGATAGATAGATAGATAGATAGATAGATAGATAGATAGATAGATAGATAGATAGATAGAGTGAGGGTGATAGATAAATAGAGTGAGGGCGATAGATAGATAGAGGGCGACAGATAGAGTGAGGGAGATAGATAGATAGATAAATAGATTGATAGAGTGAGGGCGATAGATTGATAGAGTGAGGGCGATAGATTGATAGAGTGAGGGCGATAGATTGATAGGGTGAGGGCGATAGATTGATAGGGTGAGGGCGATAGATTGAGAGGGTGAGGGCGATAGAGTGAGGGCGATAGATAGAGTGAGGGTGATAGAGTGAGGGCGATAGATAGATAGATAGATTGAGGGCGATAGAGTGAGGGTGTTAGAGTGAGGGCAATAGATAGATAGATAGATAGAGGGCGACAGATAGAGTGAGGGAGATAGATAGATAGATAGATAGAGTGAGGGTGACAGAGTGAGGGCGATAGATAGATAGAGTGAGGGCGACAGATAGAGTGAGGGCGACA
Source organism: Lissotriton helveticus (assembly GCF_964261635.1). Taxonomy (NCBI): domain Eukaryota; kingdom Metazoa; phylum Chordata; class Amphibia; order Caudata; family Salamandridae; genus Lissotriton; species Lissotriton helveticus. The sequence continues at coordinate 1,249,364,376 of NC_136068.1, read as the reverse complement.
GATAGAGTGAGGGCGACAGATAGAGTGAGGGCGACAGAGTGAGGGAGATAGATAGAGTGAGGGCGATAGATAGAGTGAGGGCGATAGATAGAGTGAGGGCGATAGATAGAGTGAGGGCGATAGATAGAGTGAGGGCGATAGATAAATATATAGAGGGCGATAGATAGATAGAGTGAGGGCGACAGATAGATAGAGTGAGGGCGACAGATAGATAGAGTGAGGGAGATAGATAGAGTGAGGGAGATAGATAGAGTGAGGGAGATAGATAGAGTGAGGTCGATAGATAGAGTGAGGGCGATAGATAGAGTGAGGGCGATAGATAGAGTGAGGGCGATAGATAGAGTGAGGGCGATAGATAGAGTGAGGGCGATAGAGTGTGGGCGATAGATAGAGTGAGGGCGATAGATAGAGTGAGGGCGATAGATAGAGTGAGGGCGATAGATAGAGTGAGGGCGATAGATAGATAGATAGAGTGAGGGTGACAGAGTGAGGGCGATAGATAGATAGAGTGAGGGCGATAGATAGAGTGAGGGCGATAGATAGAGTGAGGGCGACAGATAGAGTGAGGGAGATAGAGTGAGAGCGATAGATAGAGTGAGGACGACAGATAGAGTGAGGGCGATAGAGTGAGGGCGATAGATTGATAGAGTGAGGGCGATAGATTGATAGGGTGAGGGCGATAGATTGATAGGGTGAGGGCGATAGATTGATAGGGTGAGGGCGATAGATTGATAGGGTGAGGGCGATAAATTGATAGGGTGAGGGCGATAAATTGATAGGGTGAGGGCGATAGATTGATAGAGTGAGGGCGATAGATAGATAGGTAGAGGGCAATAGATAGAGTGAGGGCGACAGATAGAGTGAGGGAGATAGATAGATAGATAGATAGAGTGAGGGTGACAGATAGAGTGAGGGCGATAGATAGAGTGAGGGCGATAGATAGAGTGAGGGCGATAGATAGAGTGAGGGCGATAGATAGATAGATAGAGGGCGACAGATAGAGTGAGGGAGATAGATAGATAGATAAATAGATTGATAGAGTGAGGGCGATAGATTGATAGAGTGAGGGCGATAGATTGATAGAGTGAGGGCGATAGATTGATAGGGTGAGGGCGATAGATTGATAGGGTGAGGGCGATAGATTGAGAGGGTGAGGGCGATAGATTGAGAGGGTGAGGGCGATAGAGTGAGGGCGATAGATAGAGTGAGGGTGATAGAGTAAGGGCGATAGATAGATAGATAGATTGAGGGCGATAGAGTGAGGGCGTTAGAGTGAGGGCAATAGATAGATAGATAGATAAAGGGCGACAGATAGAGTGAGGGAGATAGATAGATAGATAGAGTGAGGGTGATAGATAAATAGAGTGAGGGCGATAGATAGATAGAGGGCGACAGATAGAGTGAGGGAGATAGATAGATAGATAGATAGATAGATAGATAGATAGATAGATAGATAGATAGATAGATAGATAGAGTGAGGGTGATGGATAGAGTGAGGGCGATAGATAGATAGATAGATAGATAGATAGATAGATAGATAGATAGATAGATAGATAGATAGAGTGAGGGCGATAGATAGAGTGAGGGCGATAGATAGAGTGAGGGCGATAGATAGAGTGAGGGCGATAGAGTAAGGGCGATAGATAGATAGATAGATAGATAGATAGATAGATAGATAGATAGATAGATAGATTGAGGGCGATAGAGTGAGGGCGATAGATAGATAGAGGGCGACAGATAGAGTGAGATAGATAGATAGATAAATAGATTGATAGAGTGAGGGCGATAGATTGATAGAGTGAGGGCGATAGATTGATAGAGTGAGGGCGATAGATTGATAGAGTGAGGGCAATAGATTGATAGGGTGAGGGCGATAGATTGATAGGGTGAGGGCGATAGATTGAGAGGGTGAGGGCGATAGATAGAGTGAGGGTGATAGAGTAAGGGCGATAGATAGAAAGATAGATAGATAGATAGATAGATTGAGGGTGATAGAGTGAGGGCGTTAGAGTGAGGGCAATAGATAGATAGATAGATAGATAGATAGATAGAGGGTGACAGATAGAGTGAGGGCGATAGATAGATAGAGTGAGGGCGATAGATAGATTGAGGGCGATAGAGTGAGGGCGATAGATAAATAGAGGGCGATAGATAGATAAATAGATAGTGTGAGGGCGACAGATAGAGTGAGGGAGATAGAAAGATAGATAGAGTGAGGGCGATAGATAGATAGAGTGAGGGCGATAGATAGTGAGGGCGACAGATAGAGTGAGGGAGATAGATAGATAGATAAATAGATTGATAGAGTGAGGGCGATAGATTGATAGAGTGAGGGCGATAGATTGATAGAGTGAGGGCGATAGATTGATAGAGTGAGGGCGATAGATTGATAGAGTGAGGGAGATAGACAGATAGAGTGAGGGCGATAGATAAATAGAGTGAGTGCGATAGATTGATAGAGTGAGGGCGATAGATTGATAGAGTGAGGGCGATAGATAGATAGATAGAGTGAGGGAGATAGAGTGAGGGCGATAGATAGATAGATAGATAGAGTGAGGGCGATAGATAGAGTGAGGGCGATAGAGTGAGGGCGATAGATAGATAGATAGATAGATAGATAGATAGATAGATAGATAGATAGATAGATAGATAGAGGGCGATAGATAGATAGAGGGCGACAGATAGAGTGAGGGAGATAGATAGATAGATAAATAGATTGATAGAGTGAGGGCGATAGATTGATAGAGTGAGGGCGATAGATAGATAGATAGAGTGAGGGAGATAGATAGAGTGAGGGCGATAGATTGATAGAGTGAGGGCGATAGATTGATAGAGTGAGGGCGATAGATTGATAGGGTGAGGGCGATAGATTGATAGGGTGAGGGCGATAGAGTGAGGGCGATAGATAGAGTGAGGGTGATAGAGTAAGGGCGATAGATAGATAGATAGATTGAGGGCGATAGAGTGAGGGCGTTAGAGTGAGGGCAATAGATAGATAGATAGATAAAGGGCGATAGAGTGAGGGAGATAGAGTGAGGGCGATAGATAGAGTGAGGACGACAGATAGAGTGAGGGCGATAGAGTGAGGGCGATAGATTGATAGAGTGAGGGCGATAGATTGATAGGGTGAGGGCGATAGATTGATAGGGTGAGGGCGATAGATTGATAGGGTGAGGGCGATAGATTGATAGGGTGAGGGCGATAAATTGATAGGGTGAGGGCGATAAATTGATAGGGTGAGGGCGATAAATTGATAGGGTGAGGGCGATAAATTGATAGGGTGAGGGCGATAGATAGATAGGTAGAGGGCGATAGAGTGAGGGCGACAGATAGAGTGAGGGAGATAGATAGATAGATAGAGTGAGGGTGACAGATAGAGTGAGGGCGATAGATAGAGTGAGGGCGATAGATAGAGTGAGGGCGATAGATAGAGTGAGGGCGATAGATAGATAGATAGAGGGCGACAGATAGAGTGAGGGAGATAGATAGATAGATAAATAGATTGATAGAGTGAGGGCGATAGATTGATAGAGTGAGGGCGATAGATTGATAGGGTGAGGGCGATAGATTGATAGGGTGAGGGCGATAGATTGATAGGGTGAGGGCGATAGATTGAGAGGGTGAGGGCGATAGATTGAGAGGGTGAGGGCGATAGAGTGAGGGCGATAGATAGAGTGAGGGTGATAGATAAATAGAGGGCGATAGATGGATAGATAGAGTGAGGGCGACAGATAGAGTGAGGGAGATAGATAGATAGATAGATTGAGGGCGATAGAGTGAGGGCGTCAGAGTGAGGGCAATAGATAGATAGATAGATAGATAGAGGGCGACAGATAGAGTGAGGGCGATAGATAGATAAATAGAGGGCGATAGATGGATAGATAGAGTGAGGGCGACAGATAGAGTGAGGGAGATAGATAGATAGAGTGAGGGTGACAGAGTGAGGGCGATAGATAGATAGAGTGAGGGCGATAGATAGAGTGAGGGAGACAGATAGAGTGAGGGAGATAGAGTGAGTCGAAAGATAAATAGAGAGAGGGCGATAGATAGATAGAGTGAGGGCAACAGATAGAGTGAGGGAGATAGATAGATAAATAGATTGATAGAGTGAGGGCGATAGATTGATAGAGTGAGGGTGATAGATTGATAGAGTGAGGGCGATAGATTGATAGAGTGAGGGAGATAGACAGATAGAGTGAGGGCGATAGATAAATAGAGTGAGGGCGATAGATAGATAGAGGGCGACATATAGAGTGAGGGAGATAGATAGATAGATAGATAGATAGATAGATAGATAGATAGATAGATAGATAGATAGATAGAGTGAGGGCGATAGATAGAGTGGGGGCGATAGATAGATAGAGGGCGACAGATAGAGTGAGGGAGATAGATAGATAGATAGATAGAGTGAGGGTGATAGATAAATAGAGTGAGGGCGATAGATAGATAGAGGGCGACAGATAGAGTGAGGGAGATAGATAGATAGATAGATAGATAGATAGATAGATAGATAGATAGATAGATAGATAGATAGAGTGAGGGAGATAGATAGAGTGAGGGCGATAGATTGATAGAGTGAGGGCGATAGATTGATAGAGTGAGGGCGATAGATTGATAGGGTGAGGGCGATAGATTGATAGGGTGAGGGCGATAGAGTGAGGGCGATAGATAGAGTGAGGGTGATAGAGTAAGGGCGATAGATAGATAGATAGATTGAGGGCGATAGAGTGAGGGCGATAGATAGATAGATAGATAGATAGATAGATAGATAGATAGATAGATAGATAGATAGATAGATAGATAGAGTGAGGGCGATAGATAGAGTGAGGGCGATAGATAGAGTGAGGGCGATAGATAGAGTGAGGGCGATAGAGTAAGGGAGATAGATAGATAGATAGATAGATAGATAGATAGATAGATAGATAGATAGATAGATAGATAGATAGATTGAGGGCGATAGAGTGAGGGCGATAGATAGATAGAGGGCGACAGATAGAGTGAGATAGATAGATAGATAAATAGATTGATAGAGTGAGGGCGATAGATTGATAGAGTGAGGGCGATAGATTGATAGAGTGAGGGCGATAGATTGATAGAGTGAGGGCAATAGATTGATAGGGTGAGGGCGATAGATTGATAGGGTGAGGGCGATAGATTGAGAGGGTGAGGGCGATAGATAGAGTGAGGGCGATAGATAGAGTGAGGGTGATAGAGTAAGGGCGATAGATAGAAAGATAGATAGATAGATAGATAGATTGAGGGTGATAGAGTGAGGGCGTTAGAGTGAGGGCAATAGATAGATAGATAGATAGATAGATAGAGGGTGACAGATAGAGTGAGGGCGATAGATAGATAGAGTGAGGGCGATAGATAGATTGAGGGCGATAGAGTGAGGGCGATAGATAAATAGAGGGCGATAGATAGATAAATAGATAGTGTGAGGGCGACAGATAGAGTGAGGGAGATAGAAAGATAGATAGAGTGAGGGCGATAGATAGATAGAGTGAGGGCGATAGATAGTGAGGGCGACAGATAGAGTGAGGGAGATAGATAGATAGATAAATAGATTGATAGAGTGAGGGCGATAGATTGATAGAGTGAGGGCGATAGATTGATAGAGTGAGGGCGATAGATTGATAGAGTGAGGGCGATAGATTGATAGAGTGAGGGAGATAGACAGATAGAGTGAGGGCGATAGATAAATAGAGTGAGTGCGATAGATTGATAGAGTGAGGGCGATAGATTGATAGAGTGAGGGCGATAGATAGATAGATAGAGTGAGGGAGATAGATAGAGTGAGGGCGATAGATAGATAGATAGATAGAGTGAGGGCGATAGATAGAGTGAGGGCGATAGAGTGAGGGCGATAGATAGATAGATAGATAGATAGATAGATAGATAGATAGATAGATAGATAGATAGATAGAGGGCGATAGATAGATAGAGGGCGACAGATAGAGTGAGGGAGATAGATAGATAGATAAATAGATTGATAGAGTGAGGGCGATAGATTGATAGAGTGAGGGCGATAGATAGATAGATAGAGTGAGGGAGATAGATAGAGTGAGGGCGATAGATTGATAGGGTGAGGGCGATAGATTGATAGGGTGAGGGCGATAGATTGAGAGGGTGAGGGCGATAGATAGAGTGAGGGCGATAGATAGAGTGAGGGTGATAGAGTAAGGGCGATAGATAGATAGAAAGATAGATAGATAGATAGATAGATAGATAGATAGATAGATAGATAGATAGATAGAGTGTGATAGAGTGAGGGCGTTAGAGTGAGGGCAATAGATAGATAGATAGATAGATAGATAGATGGCGACAGATAGAGTGAGGGCGATAGATAGATAGAGTGAGGGCGATAGAGTGAGGGCGATAGATAAATAGAGGGCGATAGATAGATAGATAGATAGAGTGAGGGCGACAGATAGAGTGAGGGAGATAGAAAGATAGATAGAGTGAGGGTGACAGAGTGAGGGCGATAGATAGATAGAGTGAGGGCGACAGATAAATAGAGAGAGGGCGATAGATAGATGGAGAGAGGGCGACAGATAGAGTGAGGGAGATAGATAGATAGATAAATAGATTGATAGAGTGAGGGCGATAGATTGATAGAGTGAGGGCGATAGATTGATAGAGTGAGGGCGATAGATTGATAGAGTGAGGGCGATAGATTGATAGAGTGAGGGCGATAGATAAATAGAGTGAGGGCGATAGATAGATAGATAGATAGATAGAGGGCGACAGATAGAGTGAGGGAGATAGATAGATAGATAGATAGATAGAGGGCGATAGATAGATAGATAGATAGATAGATAGATAGATAGATAGAGTGAGGGCGACAGAGTGAGGGAGATAGATAGATAGATAGAGTGAGGGTGACAGATAGAGTGAGGGCGATAGATAGAGTGGGGGCGATAGATAGATAGATATAGGGCGACAGATAGAGTGAGGGCGATAGATTGATAGAGTGAGGGCGATAGATTGATAGAGTGAGGGCGGTAGATTGATAGAGTGAGGGCGATAGATTGATAGAGTGAGGGCGATAGATTGATAGAGTGAGGGCGATGGATTGATAGAGTGAGTGCGATGGATTGATAGAGTGAGGGCGATAGAGTGAGGGCGATAGATAGATAGATAGATAGATAGATAGAGTGAGGGCGATAGATAGAGTGAGGGCGATAGATAGAGTGAGGGCGATAGATAGAGTGAGGGCGATAGAGTGAGGGCGATAGATAGAGTGAAGGCGATAGATAGAGTGAGGGCGATAGATATAGTGAGGGCGTGTAATGACGTGCTTCTCTGTATGTTTTGGTGCTTCTGTCAGTCACCAGGTCATTACTTACCACATCCTTTCTCAGGTTACAGAAAGACACCACATTTCACAATACTTACCCAAGAAAGGAATAAACACTGACAACATTTAAGATCATTGCTGAGGAGCTCGCAAATAACAAGTCACAACACCTCCCAATGTAAGAGGGTAAACAACGCATGCTCCTCCTGGCAATGTAATTTAGACATCCCTGATGGGAGGCACTTTCCCTTCCGTATCAACAATCACCCATTAGAGGGGAATCACGCCTCCCTCTGTAAGTACTTGGTAAAAAAGGGTCTCAACCTTCCCTCACAAGGAATACCAACAAACGATATGCTCTAGGGTTTCTTTATTACATGATAATAGGATGACAAAAGAAAGAAATAACTAAACATCACAGTAAACATTAGCAGCAATCATCAGCACATAGATATACATAGAGCCTCAAAATAAAAGCATAGTTAGATAAAGTTAGATATACATCGAACACCTCACCATAATCTTAGGCGTCTTGTCATCTGAAGAAGGGTCCGTCTCTCTTTCCCACACTGGTTGGTTCCGGACTCTCTGTTGCACACACACATCTGCACGTCTGCACCGTGATGTATCATCAGACCGCCAAAACACCAGACCAGCATCTCAGCATCTCTCAGCATCTCAGAAGCTCTCTGCCTCTCAGAAAAACTCTCTCTCTGCTTCTCTCTCGGACCCCCTTTCTCTAATATAGAACTCTATCCTCTATCGAAGCTTCTGGAAGAACCCGCCTACCTTTCTCACAAGATTCCTGTACTTTTCCACACCAAGCACCCAACAGCAGCTGGCCAAGCTTTTGTTATGGCGCCAATGCGAAGTAGGCACATTCCTCCTGATAAGAACTGGTCTGCTCTGGTTCACTGCCGGTGAACAACACATGTAATCTCAAATATCACCTCTCACCTACAGAGGCTCAGAAGATGGCTGCAGTTTAGAATATGGAGTTGCTCAAGCATAGGCCTCTACTACTTGGAAAGCAGAATAATATTAGACCACGTCAAAGCCAATAGGCTAAAGTCATAATTCACCTAACTCAAATAACACTATGCACTTAATTCCTCAGTATCCACTATGGAGCACATGTGTGCACCATCACCAACAACTCTGCACCTCGACATCCCACACCTTCTATTCTTTGGCAAGATTATTGTAATGCAAGACCATCCTACATTAACGCTAAAGTAACATAGCACACTACAATCAGTACACAATGGTGGTGTTCGAGGGTCATCAAAGATCATCAGACCACTAAAGTGGCTCATTCACTACAGGGCGATAGATAGAGTGAGGGCGATAGATAGAGTGAGGGCGATAGATAGATAGATTGAGGGCGATAGAGTGAGGGCGAAAAATAGATAGATAGATAGATTGATTGAGGGCGATAGATAGATAGATAGATAGATAGATAGATAGATAGATAGATAGAGTGAGGGCGACAGATAGAGTGAGGGCGACAGATAGAGTGAGGGCGACAGATAGAGTGAGGGCGACAGATAGAGTGAGGGCGACAGATAGAGTGAGGGCGATAGATAGAGTGAGGGCGATAGATAGAGTGAGGGCGATAGATAGAGTGAGGGCGATAGATAGAGTGAGGGCGACAGATAGAGTGAGGGCGATAAATAGAGTGAGGGAGATAGATAGATAGATTGAGGGTGATAGAGGGAGGGTGATAGATAGATAGAGGGCGATAGATAGAGTGAGGGCGACAGATAAAGTGAGGGCGATAGATAGATAGATAGATAGAGGGCGATAGATAGATAGAGTGAGAGCGACAGATAGAGTGAGAGCGACAGCGATAGATAGAGTGAGGGCGATAGATAGAGTGAGGGCGATAGAGTGAGGGCGATAGAGTGAGGGCGATAGAGTGAGGGCGATAGAGTGAGAGCGATAGATAGAGTGAGGGCGATAGATAGATAGGGTGAGGGCGATAGATAGATAGGGTGAGGGCGATAGATAGATAGAGGGCGATAGATAGATAGAGTGAGGGCGACAGATAAAGTGAGGGCGATAGATAGATAGATAGATAGAGGGCGATAGATAGAGTGAGGGCGACAGATAAAGTGAGGGCGATAGATAGATAGATAGAGGGCGATAGATAGATAGAGTGAGAGCGACAGATAGAGTGAGAGCGACAGATAGAGTGAGAGCGACAGCGATAGATAGAGTGAGGGCGATAGATAGAGTGAGGGCGATAGATAGAGTGAGGGCGATAGATAGAGTGAGGGCGATAGATAGAGTGAGGGCGATAGATAGAGTGAGGGCGATAGAGTGAGAGCGATAGACAGATAGAGTGAGGGCGACAGATAGAGTGAGGGCTGCGCGTCCCATCCGGTTATCTACTTCTAACCTGCAGGTGAACTTTACATTGAAGTATGGCTGACTCTGTAGGTCATACTTCCAACGTCGACACAATGTACATTTTTATGAACACAACCCTTTCAAAATTGGATATTAAAAATCAATACACACTGAAAGAACGCAGTCATTAAATACATATTTCTATTTTAAAGGAAAAGAGTAAAAAAAAAAATGTAACCCCAAACAAGCTTTCACAAGCACTTTAAGAATGCAAAACTCTCATTACTGCGCCACAGCCTTGTTATTAAAGCAATTTGTTTAAAATTAATCTTACCCTTCAAGCATTAGTCTAAAATTCTTGTGTGCCAATTTCTATAAAAAAATATAGTTTATAGAAACTGCTTTAATTTAATAAAATACAATTTTGATTTCCGAACATTGCCAAATACAAGACTGTGAAACATTAAACAAGCATCGGCATAGCCAACAGGTCTCACCTTTGGGACATTTTAAGTGTTTAGTTATCCAGCACAATATACTTAGTGCAACAACATCAACTGTTGCATGGCTAAACACTTATAAGGTCCCAAAGGCGAGACCTATTGGCTATGCCAATACTTGTGCTTTCCTAGTTGCTGATTGTGTACAGTGTATTTACAGGTATGTACATTTTGTTGTGTTATATCAAGTGACATCACCCAGCCTTTCCTTTTACACTTCCTGTGCTCGAACAAGATGGGCTCATAATGCACTTTACTTTTCTTTCTTTAACTGCTAAGTAAGAAGAGTTTGTAAACGCCAGGTTTCAAAAATATAAGCAGCAATTTTTCAAAAGACCTAGCCTGACATTTGACTTCTGTCTTTGAAGCGCAGCAAATGTGATCAGATAAATGCAGAATATGAAGGCGTCTTATTTTATTGATTGGACTTGCGTGATCCGCGACCCACCAGTGGGTCATGCCCCACAGTTTGGTAAACACTATTCTAGGCCTCAAGCCCAGCTAATTCAGTAGAACATTTTTAATTCTCTATAACCATGGCAGTCAGTTGTAGGACTTATTTGCATTCTCCACGGTGTATCCATTAGACATAACCCATCTGGTCATGGTTCATTGATGATGGAAGCAAATTATTTATCCTTATTGCAATGAGGTGTAAAAACAGAATGGTATAATTGCCAAAGCTATGAAATAGTTTGATGTAGGAAGACCTTAGTCTTTTCCAGGCTGAAGAACCAAATACCATTTGTATCTATAATGTTTTGGGCTGACCATTACCGAAATGAAAGTAGGTGCTAGATCGAGCACTTCTTGCTACTGATCATACCTCGCACTTACGTTGTGATTTTCATTCCCAAATCAGAAATGATCACTCTTTTTTAATAGGTCCCAAATCGAGCTTTAAGTGGGGCCAGCTATGTATAAAAATATATGTATCTTGTATAATTTCTCCTGCTGTTGACTTTCCTGATTGTAATTTGCTCCAGAGGATTCCTCATTGTGGCATTCCTTTCATTTAACAGTTCCCAAATCTAGAGAAGTGAGGGGTCCTTCACCTGCAATACTGTAGGTGGCGATAAACGTAGCATTTGTGATCCCCTACTTGAAGTATCTTCCATTTGTTTTAAGCTTGTATGTAATGGATATCCCCTACATGTACTTGATGTCCTCTTTGTATCAAGGACTGGAGAGCCTGCTGCCTCTGAAGACTGACCTCATGCAGATAATTATAGACCCCGAATTTAAACCTCTATCCTCAGAATGTGCTTGTACTATTCATTCGAAGTAATACGTGGAAGTGTAGAGGATTCTGACGCTCTAGTGAAAACAAATCCTTGAGCTTCTCTGACTGGTCAAGGTCCTTGCTAAACGTCAGCCTGTGTGGCAGATTGTTGCTGCTATTCCTCTTTTGCTCAGAATATTCATTTTTTCTTTTCGTAATGGCTCTTCATCCTTGATGTCACTAGCAATGTAGGTAGAGCTGAAATCTTCAGTACTTTACAAATCTCTCTAATATCTCTGAATTTTCGTAAGACATAGATTGTAATTTATCACCTTCTGTGGGTGTCTGCGGTATTCACCAACTTTTCCCAGATGTTGCAAAGCCCAGAACACATGTCCTTTTGTTGGAGACTGAATCACATTTGGGGAGCACCCAAAAAAAGTCCTGCTCATCAGTTTCAATTATAAAAATGGAAGTGCTCATTCACATTTAGGTTCCTCAAATTAAAGTTCTGCTTTTTATAATTTATGTACACAGTAAACGCATTCACATCACTGAAGCCCTTAAAAACCCCCACCACCTTAATATACTGTGCACAGTCTTCTGTACCTTTGGGATACCGGGCATGGCTTGGTCTATATGTAGAGGTTGCTGCTACATGTACACTTATGGACATAAACTCGTATTCTGGAAGGCAAACATGATCTAATTCAGATATAACATCATGACAGTGAAGCAGAACATTCAAAGCACGGTAATAACATCTCTAAAATAGCCCCCAGCCTAAGATGAGAAAGCAATCCAGTCTTCTTTTGAGTTATTGTACCCTTAAATCCTATATTATGGGAATTCTGGGACTGTGCCCCTACATAAACAGACTTGGTTCCAAACACAAGCACCCTCAGGATCCAGAGTCTATGTTACAATGATTGACTTCAATGCAAATACCCTGTCTACCATCATTAAGTTCAGGAGTTTTGGCAGGCGTTTGTGACTCGGAATAATACTACCTCAAAGTGTTAGGCCAACACATTTTGCACTACATAGAATACCTAAATAAATAATGTGCAACTCAAATTTGGTATAATCCCTTACCTTCAGAGACTGCTTTGACAATATGAAGTCAAACTACGCTGTGATGCAAATAGAAATATATACCAATCCTTAGAAGTTTTGTTACTCTAAATTCCACTAGCTTTTGTTGGAGTACTAATGAATTTATTTTTCTAACCAGCAGTGATTCAAATGTATATAAAGATGGAGTAGCGATATTGCCCAATGAACAAGATATAGTCGGAGAGGAAGCACAGAAAATGAGCAGTGTGTTGCCTACAATGTGGCTTGGAACACAGAATGGATGGTGAGAAAAATACTTTAATTCCTCCTAGTAGTGAATTCTTTCAGTATCAAGGTCATGAAAAAGCACAACCATACGTTAAATGTGATCTATTGACGCTCATTTTAATTTTGTCGTCCATAAAGTGCAGATATGTTGTGGAATTTAGCAAATCCGCTAATAAACTTGTACTTGTTAAAATATATTTTGCAGCGAATAACTCCTCTGTTTGCCTCTCCACAGTTACAGGTACACTTTTCTTACTTCTCAGCTTAGAGAATTATTGACTTCTTGGCAAATGTTTTACATGTGCATTCCTGTGCCTTCTCTCTGTTTTCCTGCCAGCAAATGTTTTCTGTGTGCAAAGGGTTTATTTATAGGTTTTATAATCACCCGGAGGGGTATCTCAGCGCAAAGGACACGGCAGGCTAAGCTCAAAGAACAGTGGTTAGAAAAGAAAGGTTTTGAGACGCTTTCTAAAGCAAAGGTAATCGGAGCATTGTCGAAGTTGTATGGGAAGCTTATTTAAAATAAATTACAAAAATGTCTGCTCCACCTGGATTTCAAATAATAGGAACTAATCTATCAATGATCCATACTATACAACACACAAGTTACAAATATATCATTTTTTATTTTATATAAGTATACATTTTTTTCATTATTCATTTGTTTGTTGTCTGCTCCTATACCACTAATCTCATACAAACACATTAGTCATACTTCTCACACTCTCTTATAAAAGTCAAATGCGACCCCAGAATCCCATTACCACCCAAGCAGGAAGACTGCATTTTGTAATTGTAGTCCTCAATACTGGGTCATCGCCAATGAACTATGCAGAAACATTTTCAACGCATGTTCCAGTTTATATTTCTTTCTCACCACCTTCCTCAGGATCAGCTGTAATAATCCTTAATTTGTCTACTGAATCAGGTGCTTGTAAAACACTTCTCAGCGTTCCTTATTGTGGCCACGTCTTAAATATGTTAATAAATAGTCTGTGGTTGAGTGCACACTGGATCCGTTGGACTTGAATGAAGTACCTCACGCCTAACAACTAAGGCACACTGGAAATGCTTTGTTGTTATGAGTAAGGGGATTCATTCAAGCCCAACTCATCCAGCATTTATCCATCTATAGGCTCTTTCAGGATGCGCAGAATGCAGCATTATTTTAAATATATTCATATAGAATGTGCACACTCAATATAAATGATTCAGTTCAGTTCAGTTCAAACGTCTTTATTTCGATTTTTTAAATCATAAAAGACTTCAAGGTAAATACAAACATTATTCATAAAAACAATATAACAATATAAAATTCCACAATGTTCATTAAAAACATCATCAGTGCTTTAACCATTAAAAATTGATCAAAGATACTTTAAAGACGTACTGAAGTTCATACATATAGAAAATAAAAAATGTCATCCAGTTATATGACTGATGGGTGCCTAGCTCTGATAACCCATACCCATCCTAAGAATTTAGCCACTCCTATTGTTAAGCATTCCGAGGTATTGGATCTTAAAATCCACAGAGCTTCACCACACCCCCTTGTCTTTATCCTTTTACAAATGGGTTTAAGCCATTTACGGCGGGGTGCATTATAAGCTGGGCATGCGAAAAAGATATGACCTAGAGATTCCTTTTGGTCGTTACACCAAGGGCAAAACTCTGTTTGATGTCCACGCCATTTATATGTATACGACCTTACTGGTAGTGTGCCTATTCTAAACTGATGATAGATTTTTCTATCCAAACTTTTAGTAATATTATCCCAGTAAAGTCTACCTTATGGCTCAAGAACAATCCTGTCAGGTTTGCAGACTGTGATAACTTAACATGTTGGGCTTTTACAGTTGCCCAGTATAGTAATTTAAATTCTTGTTTTGACGGAAAAACATTGTTTCCCGGGTCGGACCACTGCAAACTTAAACCCATGTTTTGTAAAGTGGACTTCACTACCCGGAACCACAGGAGGTTACCAGACCCCATAATTGATCTTAGATCCAGGATTTCATTTGCAAATAAGATCAATTCTGGTGTGGACCAAATGCGACGCCACAAAGCTACCATCCTATAGCATGCTAGATCTTTGATAGAATGACATCGCATGTCCAAAAGAAGGGGTAATATCGGGGTGGATTGTGGGAGACTGACCAAACTCCGCAGAAACTTGTTTTGTATTTGGTCCAGAGGTGCAAGGTCCGCAAAACCCCATAGATCTGCACCAAAAAGAATTGCAGATCTAATTTTTGCGTTATATATTTTTATTGCTGGTGATATCCTTTTAGTGTGTGAGCAAATTTGCTCCTTAACCAGGCACCCTGTTAGGCGGGCGTATTTTAAACATAAGGCTTCAATCTGTGGCTTCCACCGCAACCTGTAATCTAAGACTACACCCAGATAGGTCATGACATTCACCTGTTCAAGGTCGATGCCATTCATACAGACATGAGTACATTGTGGTTTATTTTTAGTTAAGACCATGAATTTCGTTTTTTGGGACATTTATCTCTAGATCATTATTTTTACAGAAGTCCATGACCTTATTGATTGCAGACTGTAACCCCGTCTGAGTTTTAGCCAAAATCAACGTATCGTCTGCAAAGATTAGCAGGGGGAATTTTCTGCCTCCTAAAACTGGGGCATCTGTAGAGGGTGTCTTCGAGAAACTGCACTACTTGATTAATAAATAATAGAAATAAGGTGGGAGCAAGCACGCAACCCTGCCTTACGCCACGGGTGACCGGGAAGGGCTCTGTCACCTGACCCTGCCTGCCCCATCTTACTCTTGCAAAGTTGTTCTCATGCAGTCTTATGGTTAGTTCCAGGAGTTCAGGTGGCATTCCCATTTTCCCTAGTGCAACCCACATCTTCTCTCTCGGCACAAGATCGAATGCGGATTTGAAGTCCACAAACGCTGCGTAGATGGTCCCCCCTCCTAAAAACACAACCTTCCAATAAATCAAGATGAATCTTAGCACTTGATCTATTGGACTAGTACATGACCTAAATCCCGCTTGCATTGGAGATAAAATGTTGTCCGTGCTCATCCAAGCCTGTATTCTAGCCAGAACCATTCTTGCTATAACCTTCTGCAAGGCGTCTATAAGACTAATAGGATGGTAGTTCCCTGGTGACGAACGATCACCTTTTTTAAAAACCGGTAAGAGATCCGCACCTCTCCATGAATCTGGAACCCTAGCCCCATTTGCAATGGCATTAGCTAAAATCGTAATGTATTGCACCCAATTATGCTGATCATATTTAAAAAGATATGCCGGGACGCAATCCATTCCAGGGGCTTTACCAGCTTGAACCAAACTTAATGCATTCTGAACCTCTTTAAAATCAAACGCTACTAATGAACATTGCATTGAAGAAAATGTCAACCGGGCTATCTGAGCGTCTCCTGTTGCCTCATTCGGACCACAGAACTGTGATGCGTAATGGGCCACCCAATCCTCTGCGAGACATGATTTGATGGTATTTGTGAGTCCTGTGTCCCTCCCCATTTTACAACTTCCCAAAATTTTAACTGATTTGAAGACAGGCAGGCCTCATACAAATCCTGCCAGCGGCAGTCGTCCCACGATTGCTATGCCATTTTTTGGACCTTTTTATTATTTGTCCTTTCTACTTTGATATCTGATGACACCCTAGATTTTATAGCCTTAATCAATGCGCAGTGGGCCTGACGGCAGGATTTATCATACCATTTCGCTCCAGGCCGAACTCCCCCCTCTTTCCCAACAGTACCTGTCTTCGTAAAGTGGGATTTCAAATTATCAAACAGTTGCTCATGTAAAAAGCTAATCTGTTCGAGCGGGCCTGATTCAGCGATCACTTTTTTAGCTCTATCGACCGAGGTTGCGACTTCATGGGATATTTTGGTAAGGGACCCTGGGTCTTCCAAAACCCTGCACCAACGGACTCTACGGCAATTGTTTGTTAAAATGACCTCACCTATCATACAATTGGATGCTTTTGTTCTACCTATCCCCCCCCTCAATTTTCAAACTTAGTGTCAATGGGTTATGATCGCTCTCGGGTCGTACTTGAATTACCATATCATCTAACACTGACCAGAACTCTATTTTAATTAAAAAGTAATCAATCCTACTGGAGTTTATACCATTATCAAACATTACCTGCCCTGATTTGTCTGATTTCGCTCGTCCATTGGCTGCTCTTAGACCCCAATCCAAACAAAGGCCTAGCGCTGGGATGCCCAAGGGTAGCTATGCGCTCTATAAATCCAAATCCAAATCCAAATCCTAGCCAATGTAAGGCTGCCTCAGTAACCCTTTTAATAGGATTAAGAGCAAGGGCTGGTACATTCCATAATTGGTCTACCTCTCCATAGCTACCTTCATCCTCACCGGGTAGCGGTTCAAAGGTGCTGTTTAGGTCCCCTGCCACTATAATAAGTTTGTCCCTCCCAATTGACTCCAATAAGTGATCAAGGTCGTCAATGATTGCAGGGCTCCGGCCACCCGGCAGTCCCCTTGCATAGATGTTAATGATAAATATGTCACTTTGGTTATCACTACAAAGCTTTAATCCCAAAATATCAATATTTTGGACTGTCAATTCAAAAGGCCTATAGCCAAGGGATTTGCCCCCTATTAGCTGGTTTGTAAAAATTGATATAGCCTAATCGAAAAATTTGTTCTTGAGCCCAACTTTCCTGGAAAATAATTATGTCGTGCTGGTCAATAAACTCTCCCCAGTCAGCCCCCATCTATTTCCCCCTTCAAACCAGCAATATTCCAAGAGACTAGTTTAATCACTGGATCTTGTTTGGGAGATAAAGTGATTTGGCTTGGTTTAGTTGCCACTTGATGGTTAGTTCTCGAACACCCTTCCTCGACCAATGACAGGCTATCTATCACTTCAACCACCACAGTGCTTCTATCACACTCTCCCACACTGTTTCTCCCGACCAACGACTTTAGCGTCTCCTCATCTTTACTACACTGTATTGGGGCACATGTTTGCATCACCTTAACTTGAAATGGGCTAGAACCCTCAGATCTATTAGCTGTATATCCATTACAGCTTTTGTCGGCTATCGTACACAAGGGTCAATCCAGACCACTAAGCGAGTCATAACGATTATGTAGAGGTGGATAGAACGGGAGATGTGGTGTCAAACCCGAGTAATACCTTCCTCTAGGGCTGCTGTTTTGGTGTGGATGTCTTTGATGAGATGATCCACTAGTCCTGACTCTTTGGGGATAGAAGTATTGCAGGGACAGCGATTGAACATCTCCCACCTCACCAAACCTTGGGTTTCTGCTAATAAAGTCCACCACCCAGGGATCCCTAAAACTGACTATAATACAGTCCCCCTCTAAATCTTTAGGACAATACCCCACCCAAATTACTCTCCTAACATTAAGAATCTCAGTGGAGGACATGGGTGGGAGGGTTCTGTTTTTATTAAGCCAGAATTTAACTTTGTTATAGAGATCCCTATGTGTTTCAGTTTTCCCCACCTCCAAAGGAACAACCCCAGTTAGCGTGATGGTATAAGATGCGGATTCAGGGGGTAAGTTAACACAAGGAGGTCTAGGTTTAACAGACTTCATTTCAAGTTGACCTTGACCCAAAGAGTTGGTTGCTTTATCTATCTTACTAGGGGCAGACTGTGTTTTAGATACTGAACCTACTATAGGCGTTTTGTCCCTAGGTTTGGGAATGACCTTATTTTTCCCCTGCTTTAGGTGTTCTTGTTGGTGCAACTGGGGTACTGAGTTGACAGTTGGCCCTACCCTTGACATATCGTTGATGGGCTGTAACTGGCCTGCTGTTTGGATAGTTCCTGTATTAACATGAGCACTGGGAATCTTTTCCAACCGGACCGTATTTTCTCTAACTAATAGCTCCAACTGGTCCATTTTATCATTTAACAACCTTGTCCTTTCCAACAATGGCAACATTAATGACTTCATCAAAAGTTCTAATTTTCCCATAAAAATGTCATCATTATTTGACAAAGGTTGGTTGATGGTTTGATCGGTTGTTTTTTGAGGCCCAGGGATTTCTGTGGGGGGTATTATTAAAATCGGAGTGGGTAACTTCGCAGTGCCCCCCTTCTGAACTTTCTCTACCCTCTTCCTCTTGTTGTTAGTGGGTCTAGGCGGTGATACCTTAATTGGAC
Source organism: Lissotriton helveticus (assembly GCF_964261635.1). Taxonomy (NCBI): domain Eukaryota; kingdom Metazoa; phylum Chordata; class Amphibia; order Caudata; family Salamandridae; genus Lissotriton; species Lissotriton helveticus. Next base: position 1,249,345,492 of record NC_136068.1, on the reverse strand, counting down.
TTGTGACCCCTGCACTAGATATAGAACTAGAGGGATCAGCTGTATCGTCGGTGTTCAGTAAATCATCAAGAAGGGAACTACCTGATGATATCTCCAGGTCGTGAGTTACTACATCATGTTCCGTATTCTCTGGTACCAGGTTTGGGTTTTTATATAGGTTGTCACTGGGATTGAGTTCGCATAGTGGAACAGGGGATACGGTCTGCCCTATTTTCCCCAGCGAAGACCTTTTCCCAGTTATTAAATCAATAGAAAGCCGTTTTTCAACAGAAGCTATTTCCTTTTCCAGTATACTTGTTGTACGCTTAAAGAAGTGGTCAATAGTGCGGGTAAATACCCCATTTGTTGTCAAGACTTGAACCAGTCTTTCTTTACCTGATCTTAGAGGCATTATACCGTCTCTACTATACTACCAACCAGCCCTAAGAGTTATAACAGAAATAGTGATAATGATAGTAACAACGGTCCCAAATTTTTTAATAAAAACAAATATGAAACCAAAAGAAAAGGATCGGCAATCTAACCACACAACAATGCGGATAGGCAAGGACACACGAGAAAGAGGGATGACCCAACCCGACCTCTATCGTCCCCGGACGGCCTCAGACGGCCCGCCATTTGCCCGGGCTAGGTCCCGCGTCGCGGGATTAGGAGCGAGATTATATCGCTACGGGCGGTGGGCGGGAACACCGAGGGAAGAGGCAGCAGCTGGGTGTCAGAGAGCCTGCTGGACCTCGCAGTCCCTCGGCGTCAAAAGTACTCAAAGAGCTCTCCCCCTTTCAAAATGCACACAAGGCAGCAAGCGCCAGCAGTTTCCAGAGAATCCCACGTCGTCCCCTGCACACGAACAGCAGGAGTCACAATCAGGAAATCCCGCACGCACTGAGCGGCATCCATCAATATAAATTATTCTAAAAGGTATGTTTGTATCTGATTGTAATTGCTGGCATGTCAAGCAAGGTGCAATCCAGAGTAAACTAACTTGGAAAGGTTCTCTCAATGAGGTGCTGATATCTGGCTACTGCTGTCTAACTTTTCAGGCCAGTTTAGGATCTGACTACTATAAGGGAGACTGATAAGTGATTGTAAAATTGCAAGCTCCTGGGGGCGTGGCCTGAGACGTCAAGATGGCGGTCGCACTCTAAGAGTGCTCCTGGACCCCTCCGTCATCCGCCTCGCATCCTCTGTTCTCTGACTACCATCAACCGCTCTTACCTGCCTGCCCTGACTCCGGGGACACAGGGCATCGTCCGGAGCGGTCTGTGGCTTGTGTCGGCCTCCTGGAGCGTTCTGCCGACTTTCGATTCTCCAGGCCCTGAGATGTAAGATGGCGGCCTTCATCGCGCCGTACAGACGGGCCTGGTGCCCTGGCCCTGCGGACATCACCTTGTGTCGCTGTTCCCCCCCAGGCCGGCTTAGGCCTCCTGGCCTTGAGAAATGCTTCGGCCCCTGTCATGTGGTCGGCTGACCGTGTTGGCTCCCCCACTATCCGTGGGGGTGGAAAGGTAGCGCCTGGTGTTCTGGCCCACGGGACCGGCAACTCAGCCAATGATCCAGGCATGACGCCCACGGTGGCGCTCCCGGGTCCCCCGCATCCTCGTAGGGGGTGGGGCAGCCGCTGTCGCCCCTGATCAGCATTGGCCTCTGGGGAGCAGCTGCGGACTGGTGGGGGCCCTCGGTGTGGCGGCTACTACATCGGGTAGCGGAGGGTGAGCGGGACTGGTGTCCGGCCCTCATGGGGCCCCCTCTCTTCCACCCTTGCGGCGGCAGCCTGGCTCTCAGATTCCGTGGCCGCCCTCTCTTTGCCGACTTTTGCTTTCCTGAAGGCACGACTGGGGGGCCCATTAGCTGCGCAGACCGGGCAGCGGGCGCCCCCTTTTCCTTTACCCGGCGACCTCCGTAGATCCTTGGTCTGCATCTTGCCTCTCCTGGGCTCAGTCTCGCTGATGGCGGCTGTTGCCCCTGCTCGACTTTGGCCTTGGGGTCCGCCGGGGGGCTGACAGAGGGGCAGCTGTGGTCTGGTGGGGCCCTTGGTGTGGCGGCTACCACATCGGGTGGCGGAGGGTGAGCGGGACTGGTGTCCGGCCCTGGTGGTGCCCCCTTCTTCTACCCTTGCAGCGCTAGCCCGTATTTCAGAGACTGTGGCCACCCTATCTTTGCCGCCTCCTGCCTTCCTGGAATCGTGTCTGGGGGGCCCACCGGCTGGGCGGGGTCAGGCAGCGGGCGCCCCTTTCCCTCACGCCGCCCCCATCTGAGGGGTATCCCACCTTGCTGGAATCTGTCTTGGCATCCATCACCCCTGGAGTCTCCGGCGCCTGGCGGTGTACGCAGATCTTTGGGCCGCCTCTTGCCTCTCCTGGGCCCCGTCTCGCTGGTGGCGGCCGGCTGAGACCCAAGCGCAAGACTGCTCTGGTGAGTGGGGAGTGGGCTGGGGGGGGATCGGCTGCCTTTCCGGGCCGGGAGGTCAACTCTGGGCCTTCCAGAGGATGCCCCCCCAATCCTCCCAGGTGCTATGGCGGCCTGAGGCGCCATACCTGGTCCCGCTCAGCGGAGTCCTGAGGGCCTTGCTGCCGCCGTGCCTTCAGCCAGAGTGCGCACCTCTGCTGGACCTGCTCCGGTGAGCCCCTGCCCTCCCACCGACCTGGCAATTGCCATCCTGCTGAAAGGGGTTGTGGAGCAGGGCGCTGTCTGGGTCCCGGGTGCTCTTGGCCCGTCACCGTCCAAGCCACGAGGTTTAATCCTGCCATACCCGGCCTACACCCCTCTCTGGATGACGACCAACCGGAGGAATACCTGCTCAATCAATCAATCAATCAGGTCATTTATAGAGCGCGCTACTCACCCGTAGGGTCTCAAGGCGCTGGGATGGGGGGGGGGGTGCCGTTACTGCTCGAACAGCCAGGTCTTGAGCTTCTTCCTGAAGGAGAGGTGGTCTTGGGTCAGGCGCAGGTCGGTTGGGAGTGAGTTCCAGGTCTTGGCGGCCAGGTAGGAGAAGGACCTTCCTCCTGTTGTCGCTCTTCGGATGCGGGGGACGGCGGCGAGGGCGTGGCTGGTTGATCTGAGGAGGCGCTTGGGAGTGTAGAAGTTGATCCGGTTGTTGAGGTAGCTCGGGCCTTGGTCGTGTAGGGCTTTGTGCGCGTGGGTGAGGAGATGGAAGGTGATTCTCTTGTTGACCGGGAGCCAATGCAGATCTCTCAGGTGTCCGGAGATGTGGCTGCGTCTGGGGATGTCGAGGATGAGTCTGGCCGAGGCGTTCTGGATCCGCTGGAGTCTCTTCTGGAGCTTGGCGGTGGTTCCGGCGTAGAGGGCGTTGCCGTAGTCCAGTCGGCTGGTGACGAGGGCCTGGGTGACCGTCTTCCTCGTCTCGGTGGGGATCCACCGGAAGATCTTACGTAGCATGCGCAGGATGTTGAAGCAAGACGAGGAGACGGCGTTTACTTGTCTGGTCATGGAGAGGGAGGAGTCCAGGATGAAGCCCAGGTTGCGTGCGTGGTCCGTCGGTTTGGGTGCGGTGCCCAGGGCGGGGGGCCACCAGGAGTCGTCCCAGGCGGAGGGCGAGGAGCCCAGGATGAGGACCTCCGTCTTGTCCGAGTTCAGTTTCAGGCGGCTGGTCGTCATCCATTCGGCTACCTCTCTCATCCCTTCGTGCAGGTTGGCTCTGGCGGTGGCGGGGTCGTTGGTCAGGGAGAGGATCAGCTGGGTGTCGTCGGCGTAGGAGATTATGTTGAGGTTGTGTTGGCGTGCGATGGCCGCGAGGGGGCTCATGTAGATGTTGAAGAGGGTGGGGCTCAGTGAGGATCCTTGAGGGACGCCGCAGATGACTTTGGTGGCCTCTGACTTGTACGGTGGTAGGCGGACTCTCTGTGTTCTTCCGCCGAGGAAGGAGGTGATCCATTCCAGTGCCTTGTCCTGGATTCCGATGTTGCCGAGGCGCTGTACTAGGGTGCGGTGGCAGACAGTTTTGAAAGCCGCGGAGAGGTCCAGGAGGATGAGGGCTGCTGTTTCTCCGTTGTCCATCAGAGTTCGTATGTCATCGGTGGCAGCGATGAGGGCGGTCTCGGTGCTGTGGTTCGCTCGGAAGCCAGACTGTGAGGGGTCGAGGGATCCATTCGTCTCGAGGAAGGCGGCCAGCTGTTTGTTGACGGTCTTCTCGATGACTTTGGCCGGGAACGGGAGGAGCGAGATGGGACGGTAGTTCTTGAGGTCGGTGGGGTCTGCTGTGGGTTTCTTGAGAAGAGCGCTGAGTTCGGCGTGCTTCCAGCTCTCAGGGAAGGTGGCGGTGTCGAAGGAGGTGTTGATGATGTCCCGCAGGTGGGGTGCGATGACAGCGTCGGCCTTGTTGAAGACGTGGTGAGGGCAGGGGTCAGTCGGAGATCCGGAATGGATGGAGTTCATTGTGTGGATGGTGCCTTCGGTGCTGATCGGAGTCCAGGTGCGGAGGGTGGTGGTGGGTGGCGTTGTTGCGGTTGTGGCTTGCGTTGGTTGGTTGCTGAAGCTGTTGTGTATGTCCGCGATCTTGTTGTGGAAGTAGGACGCGAGGGAGTTGCAGAGATCTTGCGACGGGGTGATGTCATTGTTTCCGGCGTTGGGGTTGGAGAGCTCTTTCACGATGTTGAAGAGTTCCTTGCAGTTGTGTGCGTTGTTTTCCAGCCGGTCCTTGTATGTATTTTTCTTGGTGGCGCGGATCAGTTGGTGGTGTTTCCGGGTGGCGAGCTTGAGGGTGGTCATGTTGTCCGTCGTTGGTTCCCTTCTCCAGACTTTCTCGAGGGCTCGACAGTTCTTCTTGGAGCTCTTGAGTTCGTCGGTGAACCATGGTGTTTATCTGCTGCAGGGTCTGCTGGGCGGGGTTCTCAGAGGGGCGAGTTCGTCCGCGCCGTTGTTGATCCACTTCGTGAGGTTGTCGGCGGCCTGGCTGGGGTTAGCTGAGCTGGCGGGGGGGTGCTGGCTCAGGGAAGCGGTGAGCTGGTCGGCTGTGATCTTGTTCCAGCTTCTTCGGGCAACCTGTTGCTGGTGGTGGTGGATCGTCGTTCTTTTGAAGCTGAAGTGGACGCAGCTGTGGTCCGTCCAGTGGAGTCCTGTTGCGTGGCTGAAGGTGACGTCTTTGCTGGATGAGAAGACGGCGTCGAGTGTGTGTCCGGAGAGGTGGGTGGGGGTGGTCACCAGTTGCTTGAGTCCGAGGTTGGCGAGGTTGTCGAGCAGGCTGATGGTGTTGCGGTCGCTGTTGTTCTCCAGGTGGAAGTTGAGGTCCCCCAGGAGGATGTAGTCGGCGGAGGGGAGGGCATGCAGGCTGACGAAGTCGGCGATGTCCTCGCTGAATCGTGTGCGTGGACCCGGGGGTCGGTAGATCAGGGTGCCTCTGAGGGTGGTCTTCGGGTTGGTGTGGATCTGGAAGTGCAGGTGTTCAGCGGTGGTTAGGGTGTCGTCGGTGTTGGTCGTGATGCGGATGGTGTCTCTGTGGATGATGGCAATGCCTCCTCCCGTCAGGTTGGCGGTGCGGTCCCTCCGGATGATCTTGTAGCCCTCCGGGATGGCGATGGCGATGTCTGGGGCTGAGGAGGCGTTCATCCAGGTCTCGGTGAGGAAGGCAACGTCAGGGGCGGTGGTGTCGAGGAGGTTCCAGAGTTCTACGGCGTGTCTGTGGACGGAGCGGGTGTTGAGCAGGATGCACTTGAGGTGGTTGCTGCTGATGTTCGGCTTGGCGAGTGCTGGTGCAGGGTGAGTCCGGATGCAGGTGAACTTGCAGGCGTGGCAGCTGAAGGGTCCGTGGGTGTGCTTCGGGGCGGCTCGATGACATCCTGGGATGCGGCCGGTGTTGAGTGCGATGAGATCGGCGGCGTTGTAGGTTCGTCGGGTCGGCTTCCGTCGGTGGGGGCCAGGGGTCCTGGCGCTGGTCGCGATCCGGTCGCGGACGGGCGCAGACGGGCTTACCTTTGGCGCGCCTTCGGCGCACAATCGGCGCGCCCGCTGCGCGTTCGCACGGTCGCCATTTAAGGCGAAGTGCGCGGGTGGGCGGGGCAGCTGGGAGGCGGGAGCGGGGAGGGAACAGAAGGAAAAAAGGGGCGGGGTCGGCGGTGGTGGCGGGAAGCGGGGGGCGGCGAGGGAGGCGGGAAACACGAAGGAGAGCGGGCAGCGACTACGAGAACAAGCACAAATGAGAATCAAAAAACAAGCTAACACGGGCAGAACTATGAAATACAAGCACAAATGCTGGACAAAAAACACTTAATACGGGCAAAAACAACGAGGGAAAAAAACAAGCACAAATGATTTTAAAACAGGACAGAGCAACGAGAGCAGGGTCGGCCGGCAGCGCGGCTGGCAGCGAGGCAGAGGGCACAGCAGGGGGGCACACGCAGCAGCTGGTGGCCGTGCGGCGCGGGGGTGTCCCACAAGTGGGTCACACTCACCTGTGTCGCACGGTCGCCTTTTAAGGCCAAGTGCGCGGGTGGGCGGAGCAGCTGGGAGGCGGGAGCGGGGAGGGAACAGAAGGAAAAAAGGGGCGGGTCGGCGGTGGTGGCGGGAAGCGGGGGGCGGCGAGGGAGGCGGGAAACACGAAGGAGAGCGGGCAGCGACTACGAGGAGAACAAGCACAAATGAGAATCAAAAAACACGCTAACACGGGCAGAACTATGAAATACAAGCACAAATGCTGGACAAAAAACACTTAATACGGGCAAAAACAACGAGGGAAAAAAACAAGCACAAATGATTTTAAAACAGGACAGAGCAACGAGAGCAGGGTCGGCCGGCAGCGCGGCTGGCAGCGAGGCAGAGGGCACAGCAGGGGGGCACACGCAGCAGCTGGTGGCCGTGCGGCGCGGGGGTGCTGAGAGGCCTACAATCTTGATCTCCCCCTTTCCCCGCCAACATCATTGGGTTGCAGCAGTGTGAGGCATCGGGACGGTCTGAACTACCCCTTTTCCACCCTCTGGCTGATAGTAAGCTCCCTGCCACAGTGGTCGAGCGGGCTGATTCTTGCTCCCACAACTGGGCCCTTGGCTGGAATTACGTTTTCCCATACTCCAGTTCCCGTAGCCTCGCGGACTATCTGGCTGTAGGTCATGGAAAGAGACAAGGTCCCCATGTCCGCAACTGCCCCCACACAAACCAAAATGGAACGCTTCACCACCCAGGGGCCTGATCCACCGGGGCCAGCAGATGGCGTTCCCTCTACCCTGGGCACGGACCTGGAGACTATTCTGCAGGTCATCAGCTCTTCGCAGGCTTCAGTGGAGGGGAAGATAAAGGAGGTCAAGGTGGATGTGTCTCTTCTCCGGCTGGATCTCCCTAAGCCACGTCTTGCATAACTGAAGCTGAATCCCGAATTTCGACGGCGGAGGACGATATTTGCTAGCTTAAAGACCAAGTGGCTAGCCTGAGCTCGCACACCAGAGAACTCCACCGGCGCCCCAAAGACGTGAAAACCGCGTGCGCCGCAATAACCTCCGACTAGTGGGGTTCCCGGAAGGGGTTGGGAAGAATCAGGCGGCTGCCTTCGTAGAGGCTTGATTTTCCTCCTGTATGCCGAAAGACTCTCTTTCTGCCTGGTTTGTGGTAGAGAGGGCACATCGATCTCTTTCTCCGAAACCGCCGACTGGGGCCAATCCTCGCCCTTTTATCCTGAAGATCCTCAATTTCAAAGACCGAGATGCCATCCTACGTGAAGCACGTTCCCACGGTCCATTGAAGTTTCAAAACCATACCATTATGTATTTCCGGATAATACCAAGGAAGTGCGGGACCATTGTCGATCCTACATTGTGGTCATGAAGAAGTTTAGATCCCTAGGCCTCCAATACCAATTGCAATTCCCGGCACGCCTACGGGTCATGTTCCAAAATGCTAAACACTTCTTTGACTCCCCCCAAGCGGCCTGGACTTGGCTAACAGAGGAGCGGCCCCTCTCGCAACAACGCATTCCACCTCCCGGGCCGCCGGGCTCCCAGCCTGCACTACACCGGTCGCCAGAGCACCAGCGTCGACGGCGCACACACTCCAGCAGGAAAGGCTGATCCCAAATGGCGTCCCAGAGATCCTCCAGCCTAACGGCTCACAAACCGCGAAGTTCCTCCGCTCCTCCCCTCCTCGTTTCAGAATCCAAGCTTCTGGTGGCCCACTGGTGGACCCTCCACCTTCGGCGAGACCTTCTGGGAACAGATAATGACCTTTCTCGTAGCCCGACCATCTGAAGTGCTGATGACCGATTGATGAAGTGGTTGGCACTCCGAGGACATGCCTTGACCTCTGGATGATCTGGGGTTCTGGCAGACTGTTTTCTCTGAGTCTTCGTCTTCCTGCAGAGACACTGTATATCCGCTCATATGGAGGAGTCCTTCCACACTTCTCAACCCGAGCGTTTTAGTTTGGTTTTCTGGTTTTAGGGGGGTCGACAGATGCTTCTGTTCTTGAAGTTTAATGTAGGGGGAAGGGAGGGGGAGGGGGTTGGGAATGTTTGCTCGCGAAGTTTTATTCTGTTTTTTATTGTTTTATTACACCAACACGACGCTCGGATCCACTTCCCTATGGGCCCAACACACATGGTCCATCCCACCAGCGCGCTTTCACGCCTTCTCCAGATTTGCCGTCGCTCTCCAAGGTCCGATGAGTCATTGCACTGATCTCCAGCCTCCATGACTGACATACCATCTCCAAAGGCAGCCCTCCATATTTTATCCTGGCACGTTACTGGCCTATTAGACCGTCATAAACGAACAGCCGTTCTGCGGTACGCACAATGCCTCGATGTAGTAGTGCTTCTGCTTCAGGAGACGCACCAGATGGGTAACCACTGCTCCCTCCTAGCGCGATACGGCTACGATAGGGTCTGGCACTCAGGTTTCACTCGAGGTTCCCGTGGTGTAGCCATGATACTGAGGCGCATCCTTCCCTTTGTGATTTCGCAAGTCATACATGACCCGCAGCTGCAGGACGAGTCGCTGGTGGCAAGGGGTTCTATACCCTGGGTATTTATTTATTTATTGAGTTTTATATAGCGCTGGCTAGACCCGAAGGTATCAAAGCGCTTTACATTAGGTTCCACAGTGTAACAGAAAATGGTAACAATTACACATTATGTAAAAAAAAAAGCAATGCATTGAGAGAGGAAAGAAAGAGAGACATAAGTAGTGGAGGGGGGGAAGGGGAAGTGTGAAGGGGGAGGATGAGGGCTCGTCTCCCCTTTAGCTAAACAAGGTAGCTCCTTCGGGGTCCGGTGTCGCTCCATTCGGTGTCATCTCACTGGGAGGGGAGACAGATCAGAACTTCAGGAGCACAGGGTCGTCTTTGTGGGCAGCGGCTGCGTCGGGGTAGCTGGGGAGCGGCTACTTGGTCAACTAGACTGTTTCGGTGCCTGCAGACTGGTAACTCCAAGGCTGCCAATATGTGATGGGTTGGAAGTCTTCCTGGTTTCTTGGAAACTGGTCAGCTGCAGGACAAGTCGCTGGTCACGACTGTCGAGACTTGGTGCAAGCAAGCAGGGTTTGGTCACACGCAGGCGCGCATAGATGCAATTTTCATCCCATCTACTGACTGCACCACGATCCGAGGGGTACGAATACTCCCGAGAGGTATCTCCGACCACTCCCCGCTGCTCCTCAGTAAAGGGGCTCCTCCCCCTTACTCACGCCCAGTGTGGCGGTTGAACGCTTGGTTCCTTCAGGACAAGGAATTAAAGAAGACGGTGGGATTGGAACTGAAGCAATATTTCATCACCAATGCGGGATCGGTTCTCTCTCGGGGCACCCTGTGGGAGGCGGGCAAGGCCACTATTCGTGGATTTGCCAAAGGCCACTCCAACGTCAGCGGCGGGCCCACCTGCTGCAAATCACTTCACTGGAGGCACAAGCACTACGTCTTGAGCATTCCCCCTAAGTTGAAGGGGAGGCTGCTCGAGAGCGGCACCTCATGCGCATTCAAGCGGAAAGTAAACAACTTTCGTTGGAGGCCGCCAAGCTTCTGTGGAGATCGTCAGTGGCCAGAGTTTATGGCTGGGGTGATAAAAACAGAACAATCCTTCATAGGCTTGCTTCGTACCCCAGAGCGAACCGCATTATCCCAGAAATACTGGATCAGGATGGGTTGACACAACGATCCCTGGAGGCTATGGCCGGCACATTTTCTGCCTTTTACCGTCAACTCTATGCCACACGGACCCCAGGACGATCGCTCTGCGAATTGCTGGAAGCTGGGGGCGCTCACCTCCCTCAGCTGGACTCTGTGGCTCAGGCCGATCTTGACTGTCCAATCTCCCATGACGACATTAACAAGGCTATTGCTTGCACCTCGTTGAGTAAGACTCCCGGCCCAGACGGCCTCCCCCAGGAATACTATGCAGCATACCACAAGGCACTTGTGCCTCGCCTCGCTGACCTGTGTGCAGTGGCCTTGGATAAAGGTTCCTTCCTGCCCGAGACGGACATGGCCACCATTGTGGTCCTCCCGAAGCCACAACCACCATCTCCCCACTGTGCTAACTACCGTCCCATCTCCCTCATTAATATGGACATTAAACTGTACGCCGCAATTCTTGCCCAACGGCTGAAGCCCTACCTTACCACATTGGTTAAACCAGACCAATGTGGATTCATGCCCCAGCGAGGCACTCCGGAGGCTGCATGTGGCCCTGGCACACCGCCAGGTGCTTTCTCCTTACTTGGCGCTCCTTCACATCGATTTTGAGAAGGCGTTCGACTCTGTGGTTTGGACGTATCTGGGTGATGTACTAGCCGTGATGGGTTTTGGCCCTGCTTCCGTCACCTGGTTGGGGTCCTGTACACCCGGCCTCAAGTGCGTGTTCTGTTCAATGGGGTTCTCTTTGACGCCTTCCCCATCCAAAGGGGAACGAGACAAGGATGCCCAATCTCACCCCTTCTCTTCGCCTTGGCGATGGAGCCTCTAGCGACCTTGATTCGGTCCGAGAGTCTTGTTCGGGGATGGGAATGGCCCAACTCTGAAGTGGACAAGATCGTACTCTACGCGGACGATGTCCTGCTCTTCTTGACCGAACCCGCCCAGTCGGGCTCTCGTTGTCTCCAGATCCTACGCTCCTTTGGACAAACTTCTGGCCTCCGCATAAACTCTAGTAAATTGGCCTGGTCCCTTTACTTCTCTCCAGAGAGTGCTACGACGGGCAGTCCACAATACCGCTTTGGCGTCCGTCTTTTAAATATCTTGGGATCTCGGTTGCTGTCCTCCCAGAATTGGGATGGTCCCTCAATGTCACCCTGCTCGTGAAGAAAGCTAAGGCGGATCTCCACAGATGGCAGACACTACCCCTGAATCCCTTGGGGAGGGTCGCCTTGTTTAAAATTATGATTCTTCCCAGGTTTCTTTACGTCCTCCAAAACACCCCGTTCTGTTTCCCACGGGCGTGGTTTCGGGAACTAGACACTATGGCTACTAAATTCCTCTGATGGGGAAGGAGGGCCCGGCTGGCGTTAACTACTTGCCGGATTCCATCATTCGACGGGGGAATGGGGATGACACACTTATACCTATACTTCTTGGCGACTCGTTTATTGATTGTACATGACTGGTTCAACAGGGGGTGGTCTGACCCGGCCTTTAGGCTTGAACTATGTGAACTCAGCATGCCCAAAATCCAGTCCTTAATATACGGGGAATCCATCCCATCCACCTTGCCTGAAGTCACGCGCTCCACACTATTGACTTGGCGGGCTGCTCTGTGACATACTCAGTGGACACACAGACTCACCCAGCAAATGCCTCTATGGCATGGTACATGGCTCAGGGAAGTCGGTGGGTTGCAGGGGTTCCGAACGTGGGATCTTATAGGGATCTCTCAGCTCGGTGATGTGTGGGCGAGTGGCCACATGTGCTCTTTTAAAGACCTCCAGACCAGATACTCCCTACACCCATCACAGTTTTATAAATACTTGCAACTACGGCATGCCCTCCGCATACACATACCGGACGATACCAGGATCCCCGAGTACAGTCCTCCCGAGGCACAGACAATGCTAGGTGACATGGGGAAAGGGGGTATTTCCCTCATCTACCTGACACTGATCAATAACACCCCGACCTCCTTAAACCGACTCAGAGGCTAATGGGAGGAATGGGTAGGTCCTTTGGACGAGGAGGATTGGTGTGATGCTCTCATGTCTCCCAAGATGGTCACCGCGTCTGCTAAGCTCCGTTTGATCCGATTATACTATTTACATGCTGCCTACTTAACCCCGAAGCGCCTCCATCGTGCCAGCTTCTCCCTGGCTGCCTCATGTACGATATGTGGTCACGAGCCGGCTGACTTTTTCCACATTTATTTATTTCAATTTAATTTATTTCACATGGTCTGGGCATGCCCCCTGAACTTGATCAGTTCTGGGGTGAGATCGAAAGTGAGCTGACTGAGGTCCTGGGGTGGGAGGTTCCGCATGACCCACACCACTCCCTCTCTCGGGATTACGGATGGACTAGACGGGCCCAGGACCGAGAAATAACTTCACAATACAGCTATGGTTGTGGCCAAGCGGGATATAGCCGCCTCCTGGAAGCTTCCCACACCACCAGGTTCTAAGAAATGGCACAGGGGGTGGACTGGTGCGCGGCACAGAAAAAACCCATGTATGAGGCACGGGGGTGTCCTAAGAAATACCAGAGGGTATGGAGCAAGTGGCTAGGGGCTGTGGAATAGCCTGAACTTTATACATGATGCTTGTATTTACTGCTACAGGGTGGGGTTTTAAAGGCGATGTATTTGTTCTTTCAATTGTCTTTGCGTCACTATTGTTGCTATCAAATGTCATACTGCTGGTGCTAGTTCTATTGTTAAACAAATTGTTTATCAAAAGAAAAATTCCAAGCTCCTGATCCATTAGACAAACTAGTTTGAGTAAATACTAAAAAAAAAACTGTTGGACAGAAGTTTTTGTCTTACATATGAACCTGATCCTAGAAAGTAGTAATTGGGGTTATCCTTTGTGGTTGTGTTGCAAAAGGTTATTGAAACCATCCAGGCTCATTAATTACCTAATTTCTCTGCAGAATATTTTGTCTGAATTATTCTAAGCTTTTGTTCTGTACTGTCAGCTTGATATACTATAGCCACCCGTAGTGGAAAGGGGAAAAACAAATGACATACTTATGTTATGATGTGTTTTATATAGTATGTGCTGCCAGAGGGCACTTTCTGTATTTAGCTATTAGACAATAGGAGCTACTCCTTCCCCTTTGAGACTACCCCTCCACCCATGCCACCTGGTTGCAACAGACTGACGGAGGATGATGCTTCTTTGCACCGCCAGAAAGTGACTGCTCTCTTAGCCAAGAAAGCCATATTCTGAAAGAGACACGTTAATGATTGATTCCTTACCTTAGAATATCCCCAGGCGTCAGACTGGATCCGTAAAATTTTGCTAACAGTACCCTTGCGCGTCAGTAGGTGGCGTTGTGTGGCTCCGCGTCCGTCGCTGGCATCGTATGTGTCGAGATGACGTCACGGAGACTACTTAGGTGCCACCCATGCGTGCTGACGTCTGGTTTTTCTTTTTCCGCGCCAGTAAGCGCAGATCCGGTTAGAGCACGTACCTCAGTCATTTTTTGACTATCTTTTGGAGACTTTTTTTGTCTCATTTTGGTTCTCTCTGGTGCGAGTAGGGATGCCTGGTTTTAAGTCCTGCGGGACCTGCAGTCACAATATGTCGGTGGCGGACCTTCACGACGTCTGTCTCTACTGCCTGGAGAGCGACCATGACTCCAGGTCCTGTCTGGACTGTAGGGCTATGGCCCCGAAGGCCTTGAGGGTGTGGCGCCGCAAGTTGCTTGAAGTTTGGCACTCGGCCCCGTGCCGTTCGAGGTCCAGGGGTCGTTCCTGTGACTGCTCGTGGAGCCGTCATCACCGCTTCTCGGGATCCAAGTCTTCACCCTCGGATTTGGGTAAGAGATCACACAAAAAGAAGTAGTAGAAGCGTTTTTGCTCCCCGACGTCCCCCAGTCGGTCCTCGGATGTTGACGAGGGGGACAGGGGCTCCGCCCCTGCAGCTCCTCCTTAGCCTGGGAGTCCTGTGGCCTACCCTCCTTACCCGGGTCCGTTGACGACTCCCGCACAAATGAAAGAATTCCTTGCTGCCATGGACCGCCTGTTTAGGCCTCCCGCCGGTGCCCCTTCGGGCCCAGCGGTCCCGTGTCAGGATCCTGCTGGGCCGTCGACTCCTCCGGCGGCTCCAGCTCCGGCGCCGCTTGAGGCTCCAGCGTCGCTGGCTCCAGCCACGGCGCCAAGAGGTCCCATGCAGCCGGCTCAGACGCCACCCTCTGCTCTGCTGGCGGCGCCCCAGTGGATACCTCTGGTTCCGCCTCTGCCCCGGTTCCTGGACGGGTTTGTCCCCACCTGGGATCTGAATTGGGACAGGACGCCGGCTCGCCTCGGCCGGCGCCGATCCCGGCGCTGTTTCTGCCCACCCGCCGAAACCTGTGCTGACTGCACCGGCGGCGGAGGACGATTGGGAGGGGTCGGAGGACCCTCTTGCTCGTCAGTGTGATTCTGAGCAGGACTGGGTGAACGATTTGGAGGAGGCTGGCGGCCTTGACGTCTCCTCTGATCTGGGGTTTGCCTCTCCCCCGCCCACTATAGAGGAAGATGCCTCGTATTCGGTGGTGCTCCGTCGGGCAGCTGAGGTCCTTAAGCTTGATCTCCCCACAGTGACCCTTAAGACTAATCCCCTCACTGAGGTGCTCCAGTCGGCGTCCACTTCATCGGAACCACTGCTGCCCTTTAACAATGCCCTCACTGAAGTCTTGTTGGGCACTTGGTCACAGTGGGCCACAGGAACTTCTGTGGATAAAAACGTTGCCAGGCGTCATCGCCCGGCACCGGGTGACCCTGCCTTTCTGACTACTCATCCCACACCGGAAAGTCTAGTCATTCAAGCCTTGACGTCCCAGAGTGCTTTTCCCTCTGCTCCGCCGGATAAGGACTCTAAGAAGTTGGAACAGTTTGGTAAGTGGTTGTTCTCGTCGGCCAGCTTAGGGCTGCGGTCGGTGAACACTGCATGCCGTTTGGGCCACTATTCTCACATGGTGTGGGGTACCGTTGTTGAGGTGTTGCCTCAGTGCCCGGACGGAATCCAGACTGTGCTGTCTCAGGCTGTGGCTGAGGGTAAGGACGCTGCTAGGTTCGCCATTCGTTGTGGCTTGGACACCGCAGACTCCCTCGGTAGGGCAATTTCCAAGACCGTGGCGCTTTGTTGCCACGCCTGGTTGCGATCCACCAGGTTCTCCCTGGACATCCAGGGCTCAGTCATGGACATGCCCTTTGACAGCACTTGTATGTTGGGTGATAAGGTCAACACTGCACTGGAGCGTTTTAAGGACTCTCAGGCTAGGGCCAAGTCCTTGGGCCTTTCTACCACGCGCCCGGCCATGTCTACTTTTCATTCCTTTCGTGGCCAGGGCAGAGGCGAGCTTGCCCGTTTCTTCAGCCAAAAGCCTGCGCAGAACCAAACTCAGCGTGGGCGTGGAGGCCGCCGGTGTGGCTCCGGGGGCTGGCGTGAGGGTCAGTCCACCTCTCCCCTGCGACGTCAAACTCTAAACCTTCCTAGTCTGAGCTTCAGGTCGCATTCCAGCAAGGGTTGCTCCCTCCCATGCCACCTCGATTCCACCACATGTCGGGGATCACTTTGCTCTTCTCCAGCAGGAAGTTATGGCCCTCTTGGCCAAGGGGGCCATCAAGCACGTTCCTGGGCCGGAAGTAGGATGTGGTTTTTATTCCCACTACTTTCTGGTTCCCAAGAAGGACAAAGGGGGCTTGCACCCCATCTTGGACCTCAGGGACGTCAATTGCTTCCTCCAGAAGGAGAAGTTCAAGATGTTGACTATGGCTCAGGTCTTGGCTGCCCTTGACCCTGGAGACTGGATGGTAGTGTTGGACTTGCAGGACTCATATTTTCACATCCCCGTCCTGCCGGCCCACCGGCATTACCTGCGGTTCACGGTAGGCCAGGAGCATTTTTACTTTGCTGTGCTCCCCTTCGGCCTTACCAGTGCCACTCGGGTGTTCACAAAACTGATGGCGGTGGTCGAAGCTCACCTGCGCAGGTCAGGAGTGTCAGTCTTCCGCCACCTCGACAACTGGTTGTTGAAGGCGGGCTTACACCAGGTAGTCATCACCCACCTTCAGACTACGGCCGACCTTCTGCACTTCCTGGGGTTTTCCATCAAAGTGCCGAAGTCGCACCTGAGTCCCTCTCAGAAGCTCCCCTTCATCAGAGCGGTTCTGGACTCGATGCAGTTTCAGGTTTATAAGCCTTCTCCTTTTAAGTCTCCGGTTGTTAACCGCTTTCTGAAAGGCATTACGCACACGTTTCCTCCCGTACCATTCATCATGTCTCAATGGGACTTAAATCTTGTCTTGATTTATCTGATGTTCGTGCCTTTCGAGCCCCAACATAACTGTCCTTTGCGTATTCTCACTCTCAAGATGGCTTTTCTGGTAGCTATCACCTCTGCCAGAAGAGTGAGTGAGCTCCAGGCTCTTTCTTCTAAACCTCCTTTCCTTTCTGTTCATCCGGACAAGGTGGTTCTGAGGACCCGTCCTTCTTCCTTGCCTAACGTTGTCCCGCCCTTGCACATCGGGCAGGCCATCACTTCGCCCATCTTCTCTCCGCCTCCTCATCCTTCGAAAGAGGAAGAGAGGATCCACCGTCTGGACCCAAAACATGCGCTCTCTTTCTATCTGAAACGCACACAACAGTTCCAGGTGGATGACCAGCTCTTTGTTGGCTATGTGGGCGCCAAAAAAGGTCGGACCATGCACAAACGGACCATCTCTCGGTGGGTCGTTCTTTGCATCAAGGCCTGTTACTTGCTGGATGAGAAGGATCCTCCTGTGGGGCTGCGTGCCCATTCCACCAGGGCAACAGCAGCCACTACTGCCTTGGGACGCGGCATGCCCTTGCAGGACATTTGTCAGGCAGTTACATGGGGCTCGCTGTACACGTTTACCAAGCATTACTGCCTTGACAGTCAAGTCCGGAGAGATGGCTTCTCTGGCCGTTCTGTTCTCCGTGACTTTCTGGTGTAATCTTATTCGCAGACCCACCACCGGGGTTGGAATTGCTGGGGTATCTATTCTAAGGTAAGGAATCTATCACTAACGTGTCTCTTTCAGATGCACAAGTTACTACTAGTGTAACGATATATCTGTAAGAGACATTAGTTAGTGATAGATTCCTTACCGCCCCACCCATCCTCCCCGTTCTGCGGACTGATTACTAGGGTTTAGGACACCCCTTTCAGGGCCCTAGTTTCATGGCACCAGTAGTCAGTTTCTTGCATGGCTCTGCGTTCCTGGCGCGAAAAGTTGTGCACAGAACTGACGTCAGCGCGCATTGGTGGCACCTAATTAGTCTCCTTGATGTCATCTCGGCGCATATGATGCCAGCGATGGACGCGGAGCCGCATGACGCCACCTACTGACGCGCAGGGGTACTGCTAGCAACACTTTCCAGATCCAGTCTGACGCCTGGGGATATTCTAAGGTAAGGAATCTATCACTAACTAATGTCTCTTACAGATATATTGTTACACAAGTAGTAACTTGTGCGACAAGGTGCCTACACCATAAGTAGGTCATGGTTGCTATTCTAGCTTCTTTCTGGTGCACAAGAAGGATGGAGGCCTTTGTCCGATCCTAGATTTGCACCGTCTCAATTTTTTGTTTCTCATGAAGGAGAATTTCAAAATGCTCTCACTCCAGTCTTGTCTGCTCTGTACCGGGGATATGCAGTGTTGGACTTGCAGGATGCATACTTAAACATTCCCGTTCTGCCTGTCCACAGGTGTTATCTGTGGTTCACAGTGGGCCACGAGCACTTTAAGTTTGCCGTGCTCCCTTTTGGCCATACCTGTGCTTCTCAAGTGTTCACCAAGGTGATGGTGTTGGGTTGCAGCTCTTTTGTGGCGATCAGGGGTGCCAGTCTTCCCCTAACTCAACACCAATTGGACTTCGCCGTCTGTGCCTCAAAACACCTTGAAGCTGTCAAGTTGCCACCTGAGACTTGCACCTGGAAGGAGAACTGCATCACTGCCACATCTGAGGTTCCAACATGACTATCACAAGACTCTTTAAATTGGAGTCTGAAGGCCCCCTGCAACCACAACATTACCTGTGGCATATGCTGGCTAAGTCCAGAAGAAGGTCACCATCAGAAACCCACCACCCAACATGACTGTGATTGGGACACCACTGAGAAGCCGGTCTCCCACCAGCCCAAGTGGGACTACAGTGTGTCTCGACTGCTGCCCAGCATTTCTTTTGTGAGCACAGCCTGTGAGTTAGGGGTCCACCATCACCCAGAGAAACTGATTGGCTGATTCAGCCCCATAGACTAGATGCTAAAGGAGCAGGAACCGCTTCACCTGCGTTTTGTATTACACCACTAGACACTAGATTACAGGTAAGTGGAATGGTCAAGTGAGAGAAGGGGACAGCCTTGTAGCACACTACAGGCCTCGAAATATCATAAAAATGTTACTAGACCTGCAGGTCTAGTAACTTGAATATTGTTCTCGGCCTAACTGTAATGTACTTGACCCATAAGCTGGTCTCATTATGTCATCCTAGGCAAATATTTTATTTTGCAGAGCCACCTTTTTCTTCATTATCACACACAAGAGCACCTTCCAATATGTGAATTCAGCATTTCTGCTGTACAAATGAAAGCTATTTGATTGGATTCAATACTAAACGTTTGCTCCATGCACAATAGGAATCTAGCCCACATATGGGGTACATATGACCCCTGACTTGCCTCTTAGTTCACAGCTAGTTCTTCTTTAAATACTCACTTTTAATAAATGTTATTACAGCATGCGGTGGTAGTGCACTATCATTTACAGACAGCACATTTTTCATTGAAAAGGCCATAAACGTTTCCACTAACATGCCGTTTTACTTATAAAACTATATAGTGTATAAACAATCTGTGGAAATTGGATTTCAGCAAACATATTTATCATTTGCACATCACCAAGTAAAGTGTTCTGATTTGTTTTCATCTTACTAAAATATTTAAATGTGTTACAATAAAGCATAAAGCAAACAAATGGAGATGATGGACGGAGTGCTAAAACTTTGCAAACACTCACCCCCAGTCAAGTCTCCTGGTGTTTGCTTTAGAATAAAGCTTGACATTCTACATTCTTTCATTTCACACTTTTTGTACAGCCTGTTTGTCAGACTCTTCACTTTACAAAATCTTCAAACTTTACCGTCAGAGAAAGGATATTAATTGTAGATTTGAACTGACTTTTGACCTAGGTTTCAGAACACAGAATAAATGTGAGAAGATTAAAAAAAAGATTTGAAGGTATCTTTAGTGCTCCTTGACTTTGGGAATGAACAGTACACCTGTTTATTAGCTCAGCAGAAGGGGCGAGTACGCCCTAAATATAGCTTGCCCTGATAAAATCTGAATCGCCATTGTGAATGTGCGAGTAGATTTGTCCAGGCTTGTAAGGATATTTTTTCTGATTTGGTCTTGGAAAGTTACTGCTTAAATTTCGCCCTGTTACTATCTAAAGTCCATTCTCTGTACACTCTTTGGAAATTTCTCCCTATCGCGTGAACGTCCGGATATCAGTAATAAAGATGTCAATTTTACCCCTAATATTATTTCCTTTAATACATTTCTTTTTCAAGGTGGAAGCAGACTTTTTTTGTGGGGTTGGAGAGTAGATTTTAATCTTTCATTTGTGGTAACAAATCCTCTAGACTTACAGCCAGATTCATGACGGTAAAATCGGCTCGCAAAGGGCCAGATTCTGTGAATCTGGCCCTTTGCGAGCGCATTTTTTGCATTTGGGATTCATCATCCCAAATGCAAAAATCGCAAATTGCTAAATTGCGAGGAATTGCATTTAAGGAATCTCTATTTGAGATTCCTTAAATGCAATTCATGAACCATTTTTGAATTGCGAAATCGCTATTTTTGGCCGCTATTTACCGCGTAGTCGGACTTCGTGGTAAATAGCGAAAACTCAGAAAAATGCACTTTAGTGCATTTTTCTAAGTTGTATGTTACATACACACATGTCCTTTGGACATGTGTGTGCGCAACATCAGTCTACATTTACATTTCAGGGGTGCTACAGGGTGTCCTTTGGACTCCCCTGGCACCCTTGAAATCGCACCCTTATTTGCGATTAGCAAATTGCTAATAGCAATTTGCTAATCGCAAATAAGGAAGCTGTAGAAATCGCAAATAAAATTGCGATTTCTACATGAATCCCGTTTTGCGAGTCTTTAATAGCGATTCCTTAATAATCGCTATTAAGGACTCGCAAAACGGGACCATGATGAATCTGGGGGTTAGTCTAAAAATTCTCCAACTACCGAAGTCAGGACGGCTTGGCACTCTCCTGCCCTAGAACTTATTATTATGCTTCCATCGCAGTACAGCTGCAACCCTTCTTTATGCAGTGGTCTCATTTTGACAATTTGTTATACGTCTATATGCTTAACCGCTGTAGTATAGTCACTTTGCTGGGAGCCATTCATGAGCCCAAAATGCAAAAGGAAGTAAAGTATAAGACCCTGCTCGATATTAGTGTTGCAAAGCTACAATTTTATCACAAACTAGCAGCCCGTCCCGACGTTGTCCGGGTATGAATTGCTGCCGGCCAGTAGTATATTGTTTTATAGGATTTCGTTTTGATAGCATTTCTTATCTGTGACAGGCCTGTGAAACGCTCCGATTCACAGAGCACTGCTGATGCACTTAAGAGTGCACGTTCAGTAGTGTGTGAACTTGAGTTTCCCTACTTTATTTTTCCTTGCAATATTATATAGCGCGAACTCGACAACATGGCATGAGCACAATTTACATTACAGAAGAACACATTCATTTGTGGTAGGCACGGGGAGACAAAGCGATTTGCCTGGAATCACAGGATGTTGAGCTGATGCCGAGATTCGAACGCAGCTCCCCAGCTCTAAAGTTTGCAATTCTAGAACTTGTGGCGGGAGGTGTGTCTAAAAGTGTATGTCGGCGCTGGCCATCAATGAGGGAGACCTTTGCATTTTTGAAATGGGTGGTGAAAAAATATGAGTATGTTGCTGGAGATGTGGGACGCCGTGCCACCAATGTACTTACCGGGGGAGGGTAAACACCCATTATTCCGCAACTTTCTTTCCTCATACCATCACTCCGCATACTTTCATTACGAAAGTACCATGACTCCGCAATGCCATTATAACGCATGGCATTACAATTTATATGGTTTTACCACGCATACATTTACAACGAAATTAGTTGTAAATGCATAAATGGTAAAAGCATGTTTTGTAAAAAATGTTTGGATAAGGTAAGTATGGGTATAGGGGTATATGTTTTGGGGTACTGAGGTATATGTTTTGTGGTGTTTGGGTATTTTAAGGGTTCAGATATAGTTTTGGGTTATGGGGTACAGGGGTAGTTTTAGGGTTTAGGGATAGGTATGGGTTTTGGGGTACAGGGGTATTTTTAGGATTCAGGGCTAGGTTTGGGTTTTGGGGTATAGGAGTATTTTTAGGGTTCAGGGGTCGGTTTGGGTTTTGGGGTACAGGGGTATTTTAAGGGTTCAGGGCTAGGTTTGGGTTTTGGGATACAAGAGTATTTTTAGGGTTCAGGGCTAGGTTTGGGGTACAGGGGTATTTTAGGGTTCAGGGGTAGGTTTGGGTTTTGGGGTACAGGGTTATTTTTAGGGTTCAGGGCTAGGTTTGGGGTACAGTGGTATTTTTAGGGTTCAGGGCTAGGTTTGGGTTTTGGGGTACAGGGGTATTTTTAGGGTTCAGGGGTAGGTTTGGGTTTTGAGGTACAGGGGTATTTATAGGGTTCAGGGCTAGGTTTGGGTTTTGTGGTACAGGGGTATTTTTAGGGTTTAGGGATAGGTTTGGATTTGGGATTCAGGGTATATTTATAGGGTTAAGATGGGTTAGTGTTTAAGGGTGTTGGGGTATTTTAAGGAGTAAGGGTGGGTTATGATTATGGGGTGCAGGGGTATTTAAAGGGAGCAGGGTGGGATTAGCACACGATATGAGACAATGCATGAAGGGCGGAACGTACCACACGCCCCCAGCGTTTGTCAAGCCCCCAGCACAACGCAGACACGCCCACAAGGGACTACTTTGCTGGCACGGTTCTTTTACCTTTAAAATCTATATGGTGGGCGTCTGCATAGCCTATGTCCTTCTGCTGCAACTGCCCTTTCCAACGCTGTATTGGGTGTTGTGATTGGTGCTGTGGTTCCTGAGATTACCCGCCTCAAAGGTTTGGGCTCTCTCTTTATTATATTAGTATGGATTTGTTAGGGAGAGAGTCAGGACCTGCTGCTTTGCCTCTTTTGAGATTTTTTATGGCTTCCTCTACTTTTATGTTATTTCAGCATTGAGATCTTCCCTCCCCTCAATGTTTAGGGTTGGGAGATTTTGAGCATCTAGAAACATCATTATCTCATCTTTTGTGGGATTACTATCTTCCCAAGAAATTCTTGTTTTATTACTGCTTCATCTGAGCTGGGGCTTGAGGCGTTACGAGGATCTATGCTAGCTATTTTGTTTCTTGATTGATCTGTCCTAGTTTTCCATGCTAGCATCTTTCCACATCCTTCCCCGTATTCATAGTGGGCTAGCTTGCTAGCTTCCCATTTTTCTCTAACTCTATCGTCCAGAATCTCTGTTAGTACTTCTTTTTGTTTTAATCTGTCTAACTCCAGAGACGTTTTACTTGAGGAAGTAGTTCCTGCTGATATCTGCAGGCCGAGAGCCTTAATTTCGCTTTCTAGTTTGTAAATCTTCTGTTTGGTCATCTTAGATTTATACGCTGCCAGGCTGAGGGCTTTTCCCCTGATTACTGCCTTGTACGCGTCCCATGCGGTTTGTACTGAGACGCCCATTTTGTTATTTTTAAAGTAGAAGTCCGTCTCCTGCTTAAGCTGTTCGATGATCTGAAGATCTGAGAGGATAGTGCGATCCTTCGTCCACCTTGATCCTGAAGTAAGGTCCTTGAGTTGTAGAATGATCTGAACAGCAGAGTGATCCGACAAGTGAGCTGGGATATGTTCTACCTTCTGTATTCTCCCTACGAGACCCTGATCAACCAGAAAGAAGTCAATTCTTGATTGTATCCCCAGTTTTTTATTATGGAAAGTGAAATTATACCTTCTAGCCCCTTTTTCCTTCCAGATGTCTGCCAGACTTAAGTTTTTCCTACAAAGCCCCAGCCACTCTCTCATTTTTGGCAGGTCTGTTTGTTTCTTATGAGGAAGTCGGTCCACTCTTGGGTCGAGAATAAGATTAAAGTCTCCTCCTACTATGATTGGGAAAGAAGCTGAAAGCAATTGTGCGTATAGTGTCTGAAGGGGGGCTGGGTCATCTATGTTTGGACCGTAATAGCCTGCCACCGTGAAAGCATCATTACCTATTCTTACTTTAGCTATTGCCCATCTGCCCTTTGGGTCTGTTTCCGCTAATTCTACTCTCGCTTTCAGAGATTTTTGGCAACCCCCTTGATAACGCAGTTTTGGTCCGTGCACACATATTCATCTACCCAATGTAATTTTTTTATTATTTCCTCCCATTCTTTTTTTACAAGGTGAAGGATTATGATTTCACTATCTATTGTTTTTAACCACTTGCATGCTAATGACAAGGTGAACTCGTCATGAGGCACACTGAATCTGTGCTCATGACAAGGTCAACTCGTCATGTATAATGGGAAACATAAATCTGCAGCACGGGAGGGGAAAACTCCTTAGCAGCCAAGTGGTTAAGTACTCTAAAATGTTCCTTCTCCTACCCTATGTTTGTAGTCCGTTAACGTTCCAAGAAGTTATCTTCACTAGTCTCGAGTCATTCTTCATTTCTTATAATTTCTTTTTGTCTTTTGGCTGGCCTTCCCACCCTGAGTTTACTAGCTGCCGACTCCCATCTTCTTCTTGTTTCAATTTGAGGACATTTTTTTTCCCCCCCCCTAACTTGCTCCTATGTCTCCTGCATTATTTTTTACTTTCTTTTTTGTATTTTGTGCAAGTTTTAAAACTCCCTCCCTGGAGAAGCCTCCCTTTCTCTTCTTTGGGCCTTATTAATAGCCCTCTTCGACCTCCGTGTTTGCATTAGTTAAACTTCCCTTCATTGTTCTATTCTTGCGTCTTGTCACGCATTTGATCTCGTATTTGTTCCAGGAACGATTCTACTTCCCTTGGGTCCCTGATGTTGTGCATCTTATTCCTCCACATAATCCTGAGGGAGGTCGGAAATTTCATCTGCACTGAGGCCCCAAGGGACTTTAACTCTGGCATCATCTGCCCCAGCTCCCACTGCCTGTCTTGTGTTAATTTGGCGATATCCGAGCGGATTCTAAAGAACCAATCTTCTTTGTTGAAAGACCCTGTTTTTAGCGCTTAACTTAGAAACCTCTCTTTAAGGCTATATGTTCTGAAGTTAATTAGTATCTTCCTTGGGTTTTTCCTTTCCTTATTTCTCCCGAATGGACCCCGATGTACCTTCTAGCCCAAGAGCCTTACACCAAGGAAAGTATTCTGCCAGAAGTGCGACAATGAATTTTTTTATGTCCATACCCTCATGGCCTTCCGGTATATTCAGAATTCTTAAGTTGCTTCTTCTAGATTGATTTTCCAATACTTCAATCTTTTCCTCGATACTTTTGTCTTTTGCCTTCAGATTTCTAATTTCTTTCTGATTTAACTCCAGTCAACTGCTGTTTCTACCGCTGTCACTCTGTCTCCTAAGGCATTAAGTTTAGTATCTAGTAGATCGCATGCATCTTGGATCTTGCTTTGGTTAGCTTCTGAGATCGCAAATTTGGACCTGATTTCTTCCAGGATTTTTTCTAGTACAGCATCTGGTGAGCTCTGGCTCGGGTTGTCTGCCAGCCTACTCGTGGGTTCTGCTGGTGTGGTTGCTACTATTGTACTGCTTGAAGGTGCTTGGAGGTTGGGAGCTAAAGAGTCTTCCATCCTTGTCTGTGCCAATTTTTGATATTTTTCCTGTTTTTTCCTACTTTGGCCTTGTCCTTGCCCTTGCTCTTGTTGCTGACTCTGGGTCTGCTGTTGTAACCTGTTGCGCCTGTTGTGTCTGCTGTGTCTGCTGTATTTTTTAAAAAAAGGACCTCGGGGAAGGGGTGACCTTGATTTTGGAGGCTTCTGTTCGCTCCTCTATGTGCTCCTTTCCCCCTGTCTGCTTTTGTTTTTTGCTTTATGTCTGGCTTTACTGCTTTTCTTGGTTTTCTCGTAGTGCTTCGTGGGGCGACACTTTGTTTTTTAGGGATAGGCTGATTCAGTTTGAAAAACTGTCTATTCCTCAAGCAATAGGAGAAACGCTTCCCCTGTACAGAGCTTAAATTTTCCTCCTCCTCCTCTGTAGATTTGGTCGATCCTATGGGGCTGGAAAGCTCCAGAAACTCACCCTGTCCCTCTCCCCCTTTTTTTCTGAGAATATTCCAGGAGCTATTCCTGCCAGATTCGCTCTTTTATCTGGGGCTCCCTTGTATAACTGTTTGTTAATGTCTTGGCCCCCTACAGTTTTTTCCCTCACCCTTTTGTCACCGTGAACCCTGCTTACCCTGTTCATATGTGGAGGCTCCCTCGAGGGCTTCTTCTGCTCCTCCGTACACAGAGAAAAATAATCGTTTCCTATTACCGGCTCATTGCCTGCTCTGCAGCTCCCCACCTCCACGTTGGCTCCACTTCTGCTGCCGCTGTCTCCCCTTCCCCGGAAGAGGAAGGAGATCCTTCCTACTGCTCTCCGGCAGTTTCCCCTCGCGTTGGATGCCGCCTCCCACTGGAAGCTGCCGCTCTGTACTGCACTGCCTCGTTGAGTCCTCCTGATCGAGGTCACTTCTACATGCCGGTGAGTGATTGGGGTTTCGGGCATTGCCTGTGGGTTCGGGTTCTTATATTTGGTTATTTCTTTCCTTTTCTCGGGTCGGATCGGGTATCGTAACGGGCTATTAAGAAATCCTTTTAGCGCTACGCATGCTCCATCTGCCAAAAGTCTGCCAAAGTTATACCGTCACGGAGATTGTCATCTTTACACTGGATCGGGGCGAAGAGAAGCAGGTTTAATCATTCTTGGTTCGCTTTGACGCATTCCTGATGTAAACTCGTTCTATTAGGCTTTCCATCTCGTCATAATGTCTGGAGCAAACACGGAGCTCCCGACCGGACCTACCGGCTGCCATCTTCTCCCCCCGACAGACAGAACTGATTATGACATCTATGGTCCGGTGCAATTATTGAAGATTTCACATCATTCTTTGAGTGACTTTATCGCACCCAGTAAATTTTCTGATGATTGGGACTTTGAGACTGTTAACAGCATGATGAAAGATTTAGAAATGTCAGCTAAATTTACAGAATATGACTACTTGGAAGGGTCATCAGATTATGAACGAATGTATTGTTTTAATCATTATGGTCACCATTATTTGCATAAATCTGCAAACCCTAGAAATGTGTTTCACTACAATCAATGGGAACATTGTCCAACGCCGCCTAAAGGCAGCTCAAACACGTTCTATGAAAAGTTTCCATACTTCACAGAGTTTAATGTTACAAATCCAGAAATGTTTTATTTCAACACTTCTGTGCCAGGGAATTAATTTGCACGGAGCCTGTGACGGTTCTACAAATAACCTCTCTTGCCACCTGCACGGTTCGCCCTCCACAGCGATAGTACCGATTTTCAGGCAGATATCCAATGGCAGATACGTTATGCTCAACGATCACAGCTGTTGTGGCATGTTGCCAGGGAAAAGTTATCTCGTAACTGTGTCATCCACGGTCACTTGTTGTATGCAAGTATTGTATCCAAAAAGTGAGACAGGAAGGGAGACGGCTTTATGGCCTTCACTGAATATCTCTTCTATACAAATTGATACTTTAAGCAGAATGAAAGCCATTCTTTTACAAAAAAATGTGCCACTGACCTCGTCTAGAGAAACGTATGATCTGCAAGTAGCAAAGTCTTCTGCAGAGATACATGCATTATTATCAACATCCGATGGCAGTACTGATGGAAGTGTAAGACAAATGTCCAACACGCATTCCTGTCCGCAAAGCAAGCATCGAAGAACAGGTAAGATGCAATCTTGCCAGATTGGTCTGAACGATAGAAACCAGATTGTGTTCAGATCAGTACATTTCGCAGAAATGTTAAGTCAAATCTTAAACATGTCTGATACCAGCGGCATCGCACATGTATTTAAGACGAATTTTTCGGGACTGTTAACACCATTTGAAGCAGTCCTCTGCATTTTTCCAAATTTCGTGCACTCTGTGCACTCTGTGTTCGGCGGCCTGCCTCTCATCTTGGGACTAGTAGCAGGAATTCTATTTTTGTTCCTTCTGCTCCGATATGGCAACGCCGAAACTACCCTGGGACAATGCCTCCTTGCAATGAGATATCGTGAAAGGATTTTACAGATTCTTGGCTTGGCTCGTTTAAGAGATCTGAACACAATCTGGTTTCTATCGTTCAGACCAATCTGGCAAGATTGCATCTTACCTGTTCTTCGATGCCTGCTTTGAGGACAGGAATGCGTGTTGGACATTTGTCTTACACTTCCATCAGTACTGACATCGGATGTTGACGCTTTACTAGGTCCAGTAACGGCTCATGCATCGTGTTGCCCCCCAACGGCTGCCTATTCTGATGACGGCATTCATTGAGGTCTCACCGGCAAGTCTAACTGAGGGTGAGATACGAGAAACTGCAGGCATACAGGTACAATATACTACGGACATTGCTAATGCATCAAACGCTGACGGAGATGATCCACACTTCTGCACTTTTGATCTGCTAACTGAAGTGGTTCTACTTTCACCTACCACGGTAGACGGTTTCGTTGCGAGCCTAGATAATCTGATGTTTTCTCCTGACACTCCTGAGAATAACTTTTGATTATTTCACACAGCGTTCCCTGAACTCTGCAATTCGGCCTTCATTTTTCAGAATAATGCACTAATTTGAAGGTTTTTTTTAAATAGAACTTTTGGCACAGAGTAATCTGCTTAAAGTAGAACTATTCATTTTTGATGTTTGAATTTCCTAAAATGACAATATTTGGCTTCAACCTCGAAAACAAACACAGTTAAAAACTTATGCTATGGGACAGATTTCAGGTATCAATTGATGAATGTACTTTCGTTTTATTTAATGGGAGAATATATGCTCATGATTTATGCTTGATTTCAGATAACGCCTATAACTTTTGCATACCGTATATACTCATTTCATGTGAACAAGCCTATTCAAATGCATTTTTGTATTTTGGGGTGGGATTGTGAACACTTTGCTTTAGATATGTTCAGTGCTTAGGTGTTATTGAACGTAATAATCGTGGAGTGGGTGTTATGTTGGAATCTAGGACCCTAGTGTAATTTTCCCGATTCATGCCCATATATAGGTATAATTCACCCCGTCCTTTTTATATACTCATAGGAATCATTGCCTTATTTAGTCTTAGCCTGTGCAGCCCAAATACGGCATGGCTACTTCCACTAAACTCCGAGAATCCACAACGATTTCTTGGAAAAACCAGCCTTCAGCAGTCAGGGACTTCCCCCTGCTTGAAAACTAATGTATCCAAGAACTCCTGGAGTTTTCAAGGAATTGAGGCACTAGTGACGATATTATGTCCAATCTTACGTCAAACT
Organism: Lissotriton helveticus; assembly: GCF_964261635.1. Taxonomy (NCBI): domain Eukaryota; kingdom Metazoa; phylum Chordata; class Amphibia; order Caudata; family Salamandridae; genus Lissotriton; species Lissotriton helveticus. The sequence goes on along the minus strand of NC_136068.1, from coordinate 1,249,316,821 downwards.
CGGCACCTTCAAAGTATAAATATGCCTACATTTGCCCAGTCAAACACACAGTGGTTTAGGAGCAGATCGACTAACTACTTGCACGATGCCCTGCTGCTGCAAGTGCCGAAGGAAGCCGACCCTCCAACTGACGCACTGAGAAGACGCTGTCTTTTCTCTTGCCGAGAAATCCAGCTCCGGTGTTTCCTGGCTACCCTTGCGGGTTGCTGGGAGATCGAGTCCTGAGAGAGAGATACAGGACCTCTATCATTCTAAAACCAAGGTACGGAGCTGATTTGACCCTTAGAGAATTCTTGGAACAGATTCTTGGCAGAAAATTACTAGACTTAAGCTACACCACACTTACTGCTCCCTTGTACCAGACTTAGGTTAGGTACACCGGGGTAGGCGTATTTTAGAAGCACCAGTTGAGTACTTTTAGCCACTATTTTATCACTGTATGTATTTTATACATTTTATGTATTTTATGTTTATGGCTTAGAAACCATATCATGCTCTTACAGTACTCTTTTATAATACTATTCGTATTATATGCATTGTACTTCTTAACTAGCATTTCAATTGTAGCAGTGCATTTCTTATGCTTAAGAAATAAGATTGTTCAATAAATACTTTTATTGAAAACGCCCGTCTCTCTGTGGAAAAGTAAATTCTGCCATGTTCTGTGTCCCTACGTGTCATCCATCATATGTTATGTGTGCATGATTAATATGCATATGTATTCCCTTTGTTCGATTCAAGACGCAATTATAGTTGTGTCCACCTCTAGTATGTCAGTTTCCAGTCCTCGTGAATACTACGAATATCAGGCCTATGTAAAGCTACGTTGCCACGTCTCTCAGTGTGCACGTTATTTCATTGTAAAGTCCCCGTTTCTAGGCCTCAAAAGGGCCTGGACACCAGATTCAGCTCCTGTCTCCTGAGCCCTCGCTGAGGAGCGATACAGCCCCCACCTGTATCCTCGACCCTTCACTTACTTCCTGCCTCGCAGTGCCCGGTTCAGCCTGGCTCTGCCTCTGAGTCTGCCAAGAGTATGTTATAGTTTCAGTTATCAGTTCAGTCCTCCTTCTCTGCATTCCTAAGCTACTGAACTGCATCAATAGTTTCCGTCATTGTCTAGCCTTTCCGGCTCCATGTAAGAGAAATACTGTATTTAATGGTCATTTCGTATTCTTCATCACGCGCTACCTGTAGAATAATGCATGCTCCAGTCTTAGAGTCTGTTAGCCTTTCCCCTCCTGACTTCTAGTTTATATCAACATGTTCTCTAAACATCAGATACTAGATACTGCTTAGGTACATGTCGCCCTGACTCTCCAGACTTCAGTCTCTGCTCCTAGCACAGAGTTCATAGCCCCCAGCTTCTCCTAGTGATACGTCATTGCCAGTTTGCGCGCACCACCAGGTTAGAGGTCCCGGCTCCTTAGGTAGCCCCCTCCATGTTTCCGCCCCATTCATGACATATTCTGTTACGTTTGCATCACATGTCTATGTATACGCCCTGTTACACCCACTTTCACCCTTATCTTTCGCGACTGCTACGCGTCACACCCTTTGCTCCACCCACTGCTCCGCCTATCATATGTACTGTAATGCAACTGTTTTACTATATATGCTTGTGTATTGTTATTAAATGCTAGCGCGCTCATCCCAGATCCAGCCCCGGCAGCTGCTGGGCCCTGCCATCCTATTCCTATGCAGGTTGTCCTGTTCCTGTCCTTTATGCTGTAATAAACCTGCGAAACTCCTACTACCTCGAATCTTGACTCTTATTTATTGAGCTATCTGTTATTCATTTATGCATTCAAAAATAGGGTATTATTTATTTATTTACCACATAATGGCGCCCGAACAGGGACTTGCCCTTTCCCCACGCGCCGGTGAAGCCACGCCGGCCCCCTGACCCTCTGCAGCCGTGACGGAACCATACCGTGCACGTGCAGATATTTCTGCTTCAAGTATCCCTCAGGCCCACGGAGGAGACGGAGGAGGCGGTCCAGCATCCAGACGAGGCGGTGGAGGAATGCGGCGAGTCCCGACCAGAGCCCAAGCCAAGAGTCCAAGGTCCGAGGTATCCGGAGGTCCACCCGTAACTTAAGTCCGAAGTTCGTTGTCCGTCGTCGAAGCAGTCCAGTCCAGTCCGAGGCCTTCCGTTCTTGCTGCCCGGTGAGTACCATTACTGGGGTAGTATCTAGACAGGGTCAATCTAATTGACTCTGGTCCGTGGGTTGGTGGTACCCAGACACACAAACGAAGTGTCCACTTCGGTGGATGCGGGTCCTGACGTGTCTCTTTATGAGACCGGTAAGTTTCGTACTGTTTCAGCAGTGCATCTAGTTTCTGTTCTAGTCAGTTCAGTTCTCGAGAAAAAATCATGCATTCTGTTTTCCTGTAGCCAGGTATTCTGTTCGAACTGTTATTCATAATGTTCTTCATGTATCTTGATGTTGTGGTATGAGTGAGAAGTGATTTTCGTGTTTATTGTGTACTGTATTGTGTCCAGATTATAGTTCAGTCATGCCGCTGTTTTCAAAATTACGTCAGTTAAAAACTAGAAAGGGTTTGTTAGAGGAAGCAGTTCCTGTCCCGCCTAGGGACAGTCCAGGTCATTTTATGTATCAGAAGCATGGCATAAGTGCCATACTATATCTAGATTTATGGGTAAAGTATACAAAACAGTTAGAAGAAAAGTATAGATGGCCCGTATCGGGTACATGGGATGCCAAGTGCATCATGCGAGTAGAAGAGGCATTATGGAAAAAGAAAGCCAGACAATCACAGAAAGATGCCATCGAGCTATGGCGTAAAGAAGCTCATAAAAGAACCGAAAAAGAAATCAGAAAGTCAGAATTAAGTAGAGAATCCTCGGAACGAGCACAAGAAAAAGAACTAATCGAGATAGGTGAACAAGTCAAAGCCGAACAGTCAGACAGACAGAGGAATGCCCTCATTAAGGGTATGTATCCTCTTCTTGCTGAGGGCTTGCCAAAAGCGACCCCGGAGGCATCCAGTAATTTTCCGCCACCACTAGTTCCGATCAAGTTACGTCACAAACCAACCGCAGCTGATATTTTTATCTCGTCCTATTTGGACGACACAGTCCCAGAATATGCAAATCCTGTTCCCGCTCCACCAGTCCCTGTAAATCAGGCACTTCCCGTTCCTCCAGACACCGGGGCACCCTTTGCAGCACCTGCTACGGTCCCCCCGGTCCAGTCCGCCATACAAGTCCAGCCCGCATTCCAATTTCCCACCCTGCCAGGACGAAAAGCATCAGTTGATGATTCTAGCCTAGGGGCCACAGGAGGAGGTCCTCCTCGAACCCCGCCGCCACATAAGCGTTTAACGGCAGCCGAATTACATATGCAAGCGTCACAACGTACGCCCAGACTGTCTGTTGCAGAAATAAGAAAATCCCTTGCCGAATGCTGCTATGACCCAGTCCCAGGCGAAGATGATATGGTTTTATATTCATTACGCGTAAGAAATGTGGCCGAGTATCTAGTCACCCTACCAGATATGAAGGAAGATCTAGACAGAATATATCGTTTCATCCGTACAGGGGAAGATCCAGAAAGTATTAGTGATGTCATGTCCCAAAGGAAAGCTGAGACCCAGCTCATGATATTAAAGTTTCTGATTAATTGTCTAATAAGAGAACAAGATTACCCGTCCAAAAATCAGGCCGAAATGAAAGCCCTGATGAAGTGGAGTAATAGTATAGCCGAGGGTAAGCACAAGACTATCGGTGCTATGGAGAGTATGTACAAGAAAATCCGTAAAGAAATAATAAAGTTACACGAACAACGTAAAGCAGCACAAGTAAACGAGAAAGAAAGTAACTCTGATACTGAAGAGTTAGACGACGAGAATTCCGCCAGAATAGCGTATGTAGGACAACCTAGATTTCCAGATCGCCATTTACGCCTAGAACACAAGTCTATTTTTCATCATCCAGCACCAGACCAAGGTTCTCTAGAACAAGTATTTCAAGCTACCGATCACATTCTGAAATCACGAATCGGTTACAGTGAGTTAAGTACTATGCATGAACAAGAACTAGCCCGATCAGCAGTCCGATGGATTACTGATTCTACCACTTTTCCAGACGAAATAGTGGCACAAATGTTTCTGAAAATGCCCCCAGCCGAGCAACGACTGGTGGGTATGTATATGATTCAGCACCTCATTACTCTGTATGAGGGTCAACATTCTGATCCAGGTCCGTTACATGATATCCTGAACGAGTTACTCCAGTATAGATGGAGAGGTCTAGGTACCGATTTAATTAGTGTCATTCTAGAACAGCGCCACAAATATAGAACGTTTCTGAACCCGCATTTTGTTCATGTCTCACCCCCAGAAAGTAAACCATTTTACATAGACAGACAGAATCCGTTACGAGAAGTCCACCCAGTTAGAGGAACGGGTGGCGAAATGCAGCGAGTGTTTGTATACACTCCGATCACAAAGATGGAACTTCTGGAGATGAAGAAATTAATTCCCTGTCATGATAAAGATCCAGCAGGGTTCCATAGAGAATTAAAAGACATGCTCCGTATGGGAGAATACACGTATCCAGATATAATTAAAATGTTAAAGGTTCTGTTGCCCGCAGGGGTGTATGAAAAGCTCAAGGAAAAAGACTGGGAGGTGGGAGAGAAAAAGATCGATTGGGCAGGCCTAGAAGCTGAAGATAAGATACGAGTACCAGGTACCGGTCTCGGAGATAAATGTAAAGAATTACCTGAATTATTGATTCAAGTTTTACCCAGATTATTAACAACTAAAAAGGAAGACTGGGATGCAATCTCAGCCTGTAAACAGAAACAAGACGAAGATATTAGTGATTTTTATTCTAGATTCGAGAAATGTTTTAGCATCAACAGTGGCCTCAAGACAAGTAGTGAGTCATACCCTCACCTTTTTGTTACTAAATTAGTCGAGAATTCAAGTTCACCAATTAAAAATCGAGTTCTGAAAGTCGAAAGTACCTGGCAAGCTAATACCCCGTCCCAGATGTTGCAGATGCTCCAATACCACCAGAATAGAATCAGAGAAGAGCAAGAACATGAAAGAAAACGTATGAAAGACACGAAAATGAAAGTACTAGTTGCACAATCTGTTCCTCAAGACAGTCAGAAGAGGGGTCCGAATCAAGCCAGTCATCCTGCAGCTCCCGTTAAAGGGAATTGCAATTATTGTAAACAGCCAGGTCATTTTATAAACGAGTGTGCAGTTCTGAAACACAACATAGCTACTGGTAAGACTAAAGAAAGACCACGTCCGCCTAGACAAGAACAAGTTTCACAGACTCCTCAGTTACAGAATGCACCACAGACAGTTACAGCACCGCAGCCTATCGCTGCAACACAGCATGTCACACAGCAGATGTACCAGTATGCACAGTCTGAGTATCCAGAGTACCAACAGTATTCATGAAACAGCCTAGAGAGGGAGGTAGGCTTGCCTCTCATCGAGATACCTGTAGATCAAGAAGGTCCCTATGTTCATAGTCAAGTATTAGGGAAAGACAGAAAGTTTTTGATTGATACAGGGGCAAGTAGGACCACAATTAGTCACGCCGAAGTTCCAGGGGCTCCGCTCTCAGGCTCAAGAAATGTTTCCCTTGGATTTTCAGGAAAGCCTATCGTAAATGAGATCTCAAAGCCAGTTTCTCTAGAAGTAGGTCCATTGTCCCGCACTACTGATCTGTTACTTACTAAGTCATGTCCAGAAAATCTATTAGGCATTAAGACACTGAAAGAGTTAGGTGCAGTTATATGCTGTTCCCCAGAGGGAATACGATTGTTCCTACGTGACTTTAAGGGTCACTATGTATTACGAGATTTTGATTCAAGACTGTCTAATGTTCCACAGCACTTATGGGCGCAAGGTCCAACTGATGTAGGTTACATGCAAATCACACCCTATCGTGTGACTCTCAAGCCAGGTGTAGTGTTACCACGAATCAGACAGTACAGATTGCCACCTGAGGCTGTAGCAGCCTTATCCAAAATTATTGACGAGCTTATTGCTCAAGGAGTGGTTGTAGAAACCGACTCCAATGTATGTAATTCTCCGATCATTCCAGTCATGAAACGTACTGATCCAAATGCACCCCCAGTATATCGATTAGTGATTGACCTACGAGAGCTTAATAAATGTATCATTCCCCAGTACCCAGTTGTCCCAGATATCTCTTCCCTATTAACAGCCATTGATTCCGAAGCCACGTTCTTTACTGTAATCGACCTCAAGAACGCGTTTTTTAGTGTTCCCATTCATCCAGACAGCCAGTTCCTTTTCGGATTTTGTTTAAATGGAAGGAGCTATAAATTCACACGAGCTCCTCAAGGTTTCACAGAAAGTCCTAGTATTTACAGTCAAGCACTTAAGAGACAACTAGACAACATTCACATGCCAACTGACACTGCCCTGCTCCAGTATGTCGATGATCTACTGATCACAGCCCGTTCTGAACGTGCTTGCGAGCGAGCATCCCTTACAGTCTTGTATTTCCTAGCCGAGATGGGGCACAAGGTGTCCCCTTCTAAGCTTCAATTCTGTGTCCAGCAAGTGGTATACTTAGGACACTTACTGTCCAAGAGGGGTAGGCAGTTGACACCAGACCGTATCCAGTTAATAGCGAGTCTTCCTCAGCCCAAGACCCAGAAGGAGGTACGTGCTTTTATCGGCCTTACTTCTTATTGCAGACAATGGATTCCTCAGTATGCATTTCTAGCCAAGCCATTGATACAGTTAACGACACAGGAGGCAGCCGTATCGACTGTCCTCCCTTGGACATCTGAACATACACTTAGTTTCAATGAGTTAAAGAAAGCTTTATGCCAAGCTCCAGTTCTAGCGACACCGAACTACAGTAAGCCTTTTACACTTTTCGTTACTGAACGCGAAGGTACAGCATTATCTGTTCTCACACAAGATCAAGCAGGACAATACAAGCCATGTGCTTATTTTTCGAGCACATTAGATCCTGTAGCCCAGGCTCTGCCTGCGTGCCTCAAGTCAGTTGCAGCCACAGCACTAGCTATCAGGCAAAGTGATTCCATAGTCTTAGGACATTTCCTGACAGTACAGGTTCCACACTCTGTGGAAGTTCTTTTGAACCGAACACAAACTCAGCACTTGACAATTGCACGTTTAACAGGTTATGAATTGACATTATTCCAGCCACACATAGAAATCAGACGCTGCAACATCCTTAATCCTGCTACACTGTTACCATCAGTTAATTCAAATCCAGCCACACATGATTGCGTGGAAGTAGTTAACATTACGACAAAGCCAAGACAAGATCTGACAGATACTCCGTTACCAGATCCCGACCTGACACTTTATGTGGATGGTTCATGCATGAGAACTAGTACAGGAGAACTAGTCGCCGCGTATGCAGTGACTACTGACACTGAAGTTATTGAGACACACCGTATTGACACCCTGTCCGCTCAAGCAGCAGAGCTAGTTGCTCTGACACAAGCCTGCATACATGCCAAGAACTTGAAAGTTAATGTCTACACGGATTCACGTTACGCATTTGGAGTCGTACACGACTTCGGAGTGCTCTGGCAGGAGAGAGGTTTCATGACTTCTCATGGAACCAAGATTCAGCATGGTCTCCTTATTCAAGCTCTGTTAGATGCCATACACTTACCGACATCTATCGCTATCATGAAATGCAAAGCACATACGAAAGTTACTGACATTATTTCCCAAGGTAATGATCTAGCAGATCGCACAGCCAAGCTTACAGCACAGACTCCAGACATTCCAGTTAACATGACACACACTCCAGATCCGATTACATGTATGACAGTTAAGGACCCTACTCAAGATGTCATAGACATACAGTTACATGCTACTCCCGAAGAAATTAAGAAATGGTCCGAACAAGGAGGGGTCCAGACAGATCAAGGATGGTTAACGAAGGGTAGAGCAACATGGTTTCTCCCCGACTCTATGGTTCAAGTCATTATTAATACCGCACATAGTCCAGCACATTTAGGAGAAAAAGCTATGTTAGACAGTATCCAGAATATTTGGTTCAACAAACATTTACGAGCTGCAGCCAAGCAGAAAGTCCTTACCTGTATGATATGTTGTCAGTTTAATCCAGGTAAAAGTGTCCCGGTGGAACAAGGTGGATTCCAGCCCCCTGACCACCCTTTTGAAGTCCTCCAGATGGATTATATTCAGATGGAGCGATGTCGAGGTTTCAAGTATGTCCTTGTAGTTGTATGCGCTTTGTCCAGGTGGACAGAAGCATATCCAGTCCCAGATTACACAGCCGCGACCACTGCCAAGCAGTTGGTTCGTGAGTTCTTCCCCCGTTATGGACTCCCTAGAGTCGTATATTCTGATAACGGTCAGCCATTCTCATCTGAACTCATGAAGCACGTTTCCCTGTTGTTAGGGTACCAGTGGAAGTTTCATTGTGTACGCCATCCTGAAGCAGCCGGTCTCGTAGAGAGACATAATCAGACTCTGAAAATCCGAATTGCAAAAGTATGCAAAGAAAAAGGTGTGGACTGGCTGGTAGCCCTACCAGTCGCTTTATTTTATATGCGCATGGTCGCACATTCCAGATCAGGTCTGTCCCCGTATGAGGTCGTTTTCGGCCGCCCCCCTAACATGTGGGGTACTCCTAGACCCCGAAGTATTACCGATGTTTCAAGTAATATGCTGACAGATTACCTAGCTTCCTTGATGTCTGCCCTCAACTCATGTCGTTCACAGGTTGCCGCCGCATTTCCAGGCAATACCGAGGTGGCACCACATGAAATCGTTCCAGGATCCATGGTGTTGGTGAGGAATTTTGACAGATCAAGTCCGCTGGAGCCTCGCTGGAAGGAGCCCCGACAGGTCCTCCTCACCACCCGTACAGCCGTGAAGTTGGAAGGTCGCAAAGGCTGGGTGCACCTTTCTCATATAAAAAAGTTTTATGGACTGAAACCCGTCTTAAAGAACATTTCCCAGGATTTGAAGGATTGCCAAAGCACCATTTTTAAGGACTGTCCCGCAAAAGACAATGTTACTACACCCCCCCTGTTAGAGAAAACTCCGCAACAGGAGTATAAGTTAAAACTCCGGTCTAGTAAAATAAGTCAGTCAGTTTGATTGTCTAAGTCCTCCCCTAGGTGAAACGGTTAGACTGTTTCTGACATGTATAAAATAGACCCCCATAGTGAGAGAGTCAGTCAAAACTCAATCCGATGTATCGTTTTTCTAAGTTTCATATTATTTCTCAGCATTATGATTTCCTGCACCAGTTATGCATTTTACCTGTATCTTCCAGTTCCTCATGTAAATATGTCTTCTAATGCTACTGTAGAGCACATGTTTAGTGACCTACCTCCTCATGAACTCTCTTACCGCCTCGCTATGCGAAATAATTCCTTTATCCGCATGTTACATTACTCACACCAGACCAGCAATGCCACTAATTGTTGGGTGTGTGGTCGACTCCCCCCTTTCCAGACACCGAAGGGAGTTCTGCCACTTTTTCCTTATCCATTTTCACATAATGGTTCGTGTGGAGCATGGTCCACGTTAACGTCATCCTCAACAGATATGTCTTTTCTTAACAGTACATGTTTCCCAGACAAGCAAGGTCTCCCCCACAGAACAGGTTTAGATCTAGAAAATGAAGTGTATAATTTAGGTAACTATTCTTCGAATTTCATGGTCCTGAATGTTCAGTCTGATACTACTCCAGATTTACCTGCTATTTCAGTATTACCAGTCAAAGGCGAATTATGTGTCCGAAATTATGGTTCTGTACATGTAGGACATAGTGATTGTACTACTATTGTCAAGTATAGTGACAGTGGGAAATCTATTTTCAAAGCTTCACGTCATTCTTATTTTATTTGTGGTCAAACTGCATATGTTCGTCTGCCCCTCGATTGGGAGGGAACCTGCTACATTGCCTTCCTACTGCCACCTGTTTTCCTAGCCCCATCTGATTATCACAGAAACACACATCTAGTACACATTAGACAGAGAAGGGAGTCCCCAATTGTCGATTATACTGAAACTGCTCTAGAACAATATACAGATTTCAATAGAGGTTTCTTCTTCTTTATAGGACCTATCCAGAATAGTAAACTGATCCGTAGGTTAACAAGAACCCTCGAAGCTGTAGTAAATGAGACTGCCTCTGCTCTAGGTAACTTAACCGAAGAGCAATCTGCTATGAGATTTGTCGTTTTGCAGAATCGTCTCGTCCTTGACGTCATACTGGCCGATAGGGGCGGGGCCTGTAGAGTCATCGGATCTAGTTGCTGCATTTTCATTCCAAATAACGCGCCGTCTGTTTATTCAGCTATAACCAGACTCCATAAAATTGCCCATCTGTTACACCAAGATCCAGGCACCTGGACATGGTCCGGTTGGTTCTGGAATATAATTTCCGCATGGGGATGGAAAATATTGTCCTTTCTAGGTATTGCAGTAGCGATCATATTCAGCTGCTGCCTCTGTATACAATGTGGCCCTGCGATTTGCGGCATTTGTGCTACCTCTTGTATTCCTAATCCCAAGCCCCGTTCTAAATCCCGTTCCAGGATAATTCGAGACGAGCAAATGATACTGTATGAAATGATAGATGGTATCATGAATATTGATGTTTCCTGATGGAAACGTAGTGACAAGGAGGGAATGTGGAAAAGTAAATTCTGCCATGTTCTGTGTCCCTACGTGTCATCCATCATATGTTATGTGTGCATGATTAATATGCATATGTATTCCCTATGTTCGATTCAAGACGCAATTATAGTTGTGTCCACCTCTAGTATGTCAGTTTCCAGTCCTCGTGAATACTACGAATATCAGGCCTATGTAAAGCTACGTTGCCACGTCTCTCAGTGTGCACGTTATTTCATTGTAAAGTCCCCGTTTCTAGGCCTCAAAAGGGCCTGGACACCAGATTCAGCTCCTGTCTCCTGAGCCCTCGCTGAGGAGCGATACAGCCCCCACCTGTATCCTCGACCCTTCACTTACTTCCTGCCTCGCAGTGCCCGGTTCAGCCTGGCTCTGCCTCTGAGTCTGCCAAGAGTATGTTATAGTTTCAGTTATCAGTTCAGTCCTCCTTCTCTGCATTCCTAAGCTACTGAACTGCATCAATAGTTTCCGTCATTGTCTAGCCTTTCCGGCTCCATGTAAGAGAAATACTGTATTTAATGGTCATTTCGTATTCTTCATCACGCGCTACCTGTAGAATAATGCATGCTCCAGTCTTAGAGTCTGTTAGCCTTTCCCCTCCTGACTTCTAGTTTATATCAACATGTTCTCTAAACATCAGATACTAGATACTGCTTAGGTACATGTCGCCCTGACTCTCCAGACTTCAGTCTCTGCTCCTAGCACAGAGTTCATAGCCCCCAGCTTCTCCTAGTGATACGTCATTGCCAGTTTGCGCGCACCACCAGGTTAGAGGTCCCGGCTCCTTAGGTAGCCCCCTCCATGTTTCCGCCCCATTCATGACATATTCTGTTACGTTTGCATCACATGTCTATGTATACGCCCTGTTACACCCACTTTCACCCTTATCTTTCGCGACTGCTACGCGTCACACCCTTTGCTCCACCCACTGCTCCGCCTATCATATGTACTGTAATGCAACTGTTTTACTATATATGCTTGTGTATTGTTATTAAATGCTAGCGCGCTCATCCCAGATCCAGCCCCGGCAGCTGCTGGGCCCTGCCATCCTATTCCTATGCAGGTTGTCCTGTTCCTGTCCTTTATGCTGTAATAAACCTGCGAAACTCCTACTACCTCGAATCTTGACTCTTATTTATTGAGCTATCTGTTATTCATTTATGCATTCAAAAATAGGGTATTATTTATTTATTTACCACATCTCTATTTCTAAGCTACTCTGGTGAAACGAAGCATGCACATCTGACTGAGTGAAATAGCCGTCTATTGTTTCCGCGACTCTAGAGATACGTTTCATTCTGGGGAAACAAAGTTGTCATGTTGTATGGTTGTCAGAGACTAACCCCTCCTTGTTTATTCGAGAAAGTGTCTAGTGACCTCTGAGCTAGCTTATTTACAACAAGGGGTGGTGATGGACAGAGTCTCTGAATTAAGCAGAGTACTCTCACCCAGTCAAGAGATCAGGGCTAGATCCAACACCGTTTTTTAGCTCATTGCACCATCCCAGTTTCAGAACCTGGCTGTATGCAAATTAGTCTGTCCCTGGCCCAGTGCATCATGGGAACAGGGCAGACCAGACTACAAAAGCCAATTCTTACACTGGGAAGGAAACAAGCTTCCGGGGACCGGTTTCTGCCATTTCAGGCGTCTTCGGCCCGGCTTGCTTGAATCCTGATGGTGCAATGAGCAAGGGACTCACATCTGAGTATACCCTTCCACGCTTAGGGTGGACAAAATTATTTACAACAAGGGGTGGTGATGGACAGAGTCTCTGAATTAAGCAGAGTACTCTCACCCAGTCAAGAGATCAGGGCTAGATCCAACACCGTTTTTTAGCTCATTGCACCATCCCAGTTTCAGAACCTGGCTGTATGCAAATTAGTCTGTCCCTGGCCCAGTGCATCATGGGAACAGGGCAGACCAGACTACAAAAGCCAATTCTTACACTGGGAAGGAAACAAGCTTCCGGGGACCGGTTTCTGCCATTTCAGGCGTCTTCGGCCCGGCTTGCTTGAATCCTGATGGTGCAATGAGCAAGGGACTCACAATTAAGTCTAATATATTCGGCAGAGACCTAGTCGACTTAAGTCCTACGTCTAAGCTGCAGGATATATTATTCCAATGCGCAGAGCCTATTGGGAATATAGGAACTACACTACAGTTTCTTCAGGGAAGGCCGAGGATGAGTTTGGCTGTGGCATTCGGTATAGTCTGAAGTCTGTGTAGGTGCGTCTCGTGTGTAGGGATAGCCACTTACAGAGCTTTTTTAGCATGCTCAGAGTGAGGAAGCAGGCGGAGGAAAAGGTGTTGATCTGTGATTTCTTGGTGAGCTGGTTGCCAATGATGATTCTGAGGTTTCTGGCATGGTTGGAGGGAGTGGGTGCAGGTTCTAGGTCTGATGGCCACCAGGAGTTGTTCATGTGTTGCTGCTGTTACCAAAGATAAGTACTTCCATCTTGTCTGTGTTGAGCTGTAGGCAGTTGTTCTTATTCCATTCTCTGACATTTGTCATGCCTATGTGGAATTTGGTTTTAGTGATGGTGGGGTCGTTGGTGAGTGAGAAGGTGAGTTGGGTGTTGTTTGAGTAGGACATTAATTTGAGACCGTGGGATATGACAATGTTGGCCAGCGGAGTTATATATGGGTTGAAGAGCATTGGACTGAGGGATGAGTCCTGGGGACACCGCAGGTGATCTCCTTGAGTTCAAAGGTGAGAGGTAGGAGCTGGATCCTCTGGGTTCTTCCGGTTAGAAAGGGGGTTCACCCTCTGAGCGCATCACCTTGGATGCCGATCTGGTGGAGTCTTTCGATCAGCAATTGGTGGGATACAGTGTCAAAGGTTACTGAGAGGTTGAAGAGGAACAAAGTTGCTGTTTCTCCTTGGTCGAGTAGTGTTTGGATGTTGTTGGTTGTTGCAATCAGGGCAGTTTCGATTTTGTGATTGCTGGGAAAGTCAGATTGGAAGGCGTTGAGTAGCTAGTTTTGCTCCAGGTGTGTCATGAGTTGATTGTTGATGACCTTTTCCAGTGCCTTCACTGGGAATGGAAGCTGGCCAGTAGTTTGTTTGCTGGGTTCGGCGGTGGTTTTTTTGAGTAGGGGGTATCACTTCGGCATGTCACCAGGCGTTGGGAAATGTTGCAGTGGTGATAGAGGTGTTGAGTAGTGTGTTGTGTTCCTGGCTTATCCTTTGGTTTCTGAGGTTGAAGATGTGGTGCAGACATGGGTCTGTGGGATCTCCAGAGTGTATGGATTTCATGGTGGAGGAGGTGTCCTGGGTGGAGAGGTTATTCCAGGTGGTCAGTGTGTGGTTTGTGTCGGGTCGGGTCCGGTGGTGGCATATCTGTCAAGGAAAGTCCGTAGGTGTGAGTTGAGGTTTACAGTTTCTGTATATGGTTGCGATCTTGTCATGGAAGAAGTGGACAAGGTTGTAGCACAGCTCCTGTGAGAGTGTGATGTTGTTTTTGCTGGCAGCCGAGTTGGAGAGTTCCTTAACGATGTTGAAAAGTTCCTTGGTGGTGTTGGCGCTGGTTGTGATGCGTACGGCCAAGGCTATCTTCTATGTTGCTCTCAGCAGGCGGTGGTAGAGGTTGAAGGAGGTCTTTAAGGCTGCCCTGTTGGAGGTGTCATTGCTGATGTGCCATCTCCTCTCCCACCGTTTACTGTCTCATTTCACTGTTCTTAGTTTTTGGGTGTACCAGCTGGCCCTTTTGGAGGATTTTCTCTGGATGTTGTTCTTGATGGGGATGATGCTGTCTGCGCAATTGGTGATCCAGGCATTGATGTTTTTCACTCCCTGTTAGAGGTTGGTGCTGGTAGCAGGGTTGTAGGTGTTGAAGGCATTTGCCCAGCTTGTCTCTGAGATTTTGTTCCACCTCCATTGGAGGACGGTGGTCATCTTGGGGGTAGCTGGTGCAGGGGCTGAAGATGTTAAAGTGGAAAATGGAGTGATCGGTCCATGTGAGTTCTGTGACACGGCTGTATTTGACACGGTCGCTGGAGGTGAAAATTGGGTCCAGAGTTGTGGGGCAATCCGATGCTGCTCATACTATCAAGGTGGTTTTCAGTGTTTTTGTCATTGGGGTCGATGATGTGGAAATTCAGGTTACTGGGGAGGATGTAAACCTTGGAGTCTAAGGCTAGGGGCATTAGGAAGTCTGCGGTGGTGTTGCAGAAGCTGGAGCTCAGGTCTGGGAGTCAGTCTGCAATGGTGCATCTGATGGTTTCCTGTCATCTGTGTGGAACTTGAAGTTGAGATGTTCCATGAGGGTGGTGCTGTTATCGGTGGTGGTATACTGTATGTTCTCTTTGTGGAAGATGGCTGTTCCTCTTCTCGTCTTCTTGGTGCGGTCTTGGTGAGTGATTTTATATCTGGCGGGGATCGCAGTGGCAATGTCTGGGTCAGATGTGGGTTGGAGCTAGGTCTCAGTAAGATAGACTATGCTGGGTCCGAGGTTGGCAGTGAGGTCCCATAATTCAGTGGATTGCTTGTATAGTGAGAATGTGTTGAGAAGGGCGCATGTGAGTTGGTGTTTTTGTTCAGGTGGTATCTGTGGTGTGTTCGGAGTAGGGCTGGTGTGTGTGCAGTGGCAGGTGACGTGGCAGTGGGTAGAGGTGAAAAGTCCTACCGTGGAGTGTTGTTCGGCGATGTAGCAGTATTTGTTGCAGTGTCCGGGTTTGAGGGTGTAGAGCTCGGCGATGGTGTATCTTCGTAGGGAGAGAGGGCCAGGGGTCATGGTGCTGGATGCGATCCAGGCGCATACGGGTGCAGATGGTCTTGCCTTTTGCGCGGCTTTGGTGTGTCATGCTGTGGTCAGGCAGTTGGTGATGCTTCTGTTGGCTGGAAGAACGGTGACTGGAAATACCTGGTTGTGAAAACCCAGCAGGAAAACAGGGGAAGCTGCATTGTCACTGGATCTGTCTGGAACAAGCAGGAACTGGAGGCCACAGGCAAGTGGCAAGCTAAGTGTCCAGGTGCCTACTGCCTCTTAGTTCAGTAAGATTGTTTCTCAGTTCATGTTTAAAAACTCACTTTTGATAAATTAATTACTAAAGCTTATTTTGGTAGCACACTATCATATACAATCCGCATATTTTACTATTCAAATGGCTGCAATCTTTCCCACTAAGATGCAATTTTACTGATAAAACTACGGAGGGTATAAACCCATGATCTGTGGAAATTGGGTTTCAGCAAAAATGTTTATCAGTTAGTCAAAAGTTCTTTCTTCGACCATCAACTGGCCATAAAAGCCACGGAATAAATACTAAGTTCATATTTAAATTATAACAAATGCAATCCTTATAAATTTTAAATCATAACAACACGGATATCACAATTAAAACAGACGAGTTTACATCAGTAAAAGTAAATGATGAATATAATTTACTCTTAACCTTGTCAGATAAAATCTGTGCTGCTGATCTCCTGTCCCAGTTAAATAGCAATCAAATCTGGGACTATTAAAATATTTCATACAATTTATGGTAGCACTTGAGGTGAGAGTCTTTCCAATTTCACTTTCTTCTGTAAAAGAGACAAAAGCCTCTTTAACACTTCCTTTTGTCTGAGGGCCAACACCTTCTGGGGAGTCAAAAAGGGCTGTCCGATTGAGTGTAGAAAATCTTTTTTACGTATGCCATCCATGGAATGGCATTCATGTTATCTAGGTTTAAACAGTCCCTCAGAACTTCCCTAGAAAAATTGGCCCAGTCAGTGCTCCATAATTTTACCCATAATAATAAAGGGGCTATACCAGTATGATCTTCCAGAAATCCCATCTCTACTTCAGCATGTGTGATAAAACTTTGGGTTGATTTTAGTAATGCTTATTCTACATAAAAGTGTATTTTCTAATATCTGCAACTTTCTTAGGACTGTATAACCCCACATCCTGCCCGTACGAGTCAAGAGATAGGCACTTACTTTTGTACAGTTGAAGCATCTCCCTAATCGGCTTATGTCCCAGTCTTTTAGCAGACCTCAAAATTGCATCAACAGCTACCTCCATCTTTTGTGATCTTTGACAAATTAGACTTTACCAGGACCCATTTGGTATCAATAAGGAGACCTAGTTAACTAAAATGTACTAAAAGTAGTTACCTTTTCTATTGGGGTCCCTCTTAAGTTAAAACGCTTGATCTTCATGCTTTTGGGACCACAGGTCATTATAAAAGATTTCTAATGATTTACCTTAATATTTAGGTTATTCATAACATCATTAAAACCCTTTAATAAGCTTTGTAAACCATTAGCAGTTAGCCCCAGGAGAACTGCGTCATCAGCATACAAAAGAGCCGGGACTAAACAGGTGCTGGTTCTCAGGATGTCTTTACTACAAGCCCCTAAACAATTATTGAGGGAGTTAATGAAGAATAGAAAAAAGAGCCAGAATGCAACCCTGCCTCACTCCTCTGTTCACCCTTATGGGATTTGTGTTATCACCATTTAACATATAATGCACTTTAATGGTTGTGTCACAATGCATGCACTTAATCAAATCCAGCAGGGAAGAATCCACACCCGCCTGATCCATTAGGATCCACAATTTCTTTCTATCAACTAAGTCAACGGCTCAGGAGAGGCCCATAAACATTATGTAAAGGGCACCTCGTGACATACTTCCCCAGATAAGATTTAAAATCTGAAAGAAGCATGTAGTGATAGATTCCTTACCTTAGAATTATCCCCAGGTGTCAGACTGGATCCAGAAAGTTTTTTCATCAGCAGTACCCCTGCGCGTCGGTAGGCGTCGTCGTGCGGCTCTGCGTGCGCCATTAGCGCCGTCAGAGCTACTTAGACGCGCCCACGCACGCTGACGCCAGCAAGCGCAGATCCGGGAAGAGCAAGTACCCCCAGGCACTTTTTGACTGACTTTTTCTAGGCCTTTTACCAAATCAACTCCTGATGTCGTAGGCATGCCCGGTTTCAAGAACTGTGGGGACCTGTCATTGCATGATGTCGGTGACGGATCCCCACCACGTGTGTTTCTACTGCCTGGGGCGCGATCACGACCCCAAGTCGTGCCCCGACTGCCAGGCCATGGCGCCGAAGACTTTGCGGGAGTGGCCCCAAAAGTTGCTTGAAGTCCGGCAGTCAGCTCCGCACAGCTCAAGGTCGCGGTCCCGTGGGAGATCGAGGGACCGGTCGCAGAGTCGTCATCACCACTCTTCTGGATCTAAGTCTTCGCACTCGGGGTCAGGTAAGTCGAAGCATTCCAAGAAGAATTCGAAGAAGCATCGTCGCTCTTCGACTTCCCCTCTCCCGTCACATGACACGGATGAGGGTGAGGGCGGTGTCACCCCCGTGGCTCCGGCAGAGCCTGTGACGTCACCCCCAGTCTACCCCCCTTCCTGGGTTTAGGGGAGACGCCTGCCCAGGTGCAAGAATTTCTTGCTGCCACGGCCCGACTCTTTGGGCAGTCTGGCCCCGCCTTTGCGCCTACAGGCCCGACGGGGGTCCTGCCTTACCATCTCCGGTGGCTCCGGCGTCGCCACCAGCTCTGGCCCCGGCGCTGCAGGCCCCCCAGGGATCTCATTGTGAGAAGTTGGCCTGGAATATGATGTTCACTATTCTAGTGAACACCTTGCACCAGTCCAAACAACCCTTATGGTGATGGTTGTAAGTCAACCTTATAGACCAGCTATCCAAGTGGTAGCGTGGACAGAACAGTCTTAGGCTAAAAGACTCTTGAGGGCGTGTAAAGCCAGCTGTTTTACCATATGTAACCCCTTGAATATCAAATGAAAGGACACCACACACGATATATATATAAAATATATATGTATTTATTTACTAACACACTCCTCTGAACTCTTTATGAGATCAGAGGCAACAGCACATAACACGTTACTTAGTCAGAATACGTTAAGTTACACAAAACACAGTTAGGCCCTAGGGGCGAAGCAAACCATAAATTTAGAAAGTGGTATAAGTACCACGTCACGAGAAAAGGAAAGGCCTAGGGCCTAGAGAATCGCTGAGGCTACACTATCTGACCCTTAGGTTAGGAGTAGGAGGCCCACAGGCGGCGCGTGCAGTGTCTTTACACACACGCGATAGTCAATGTTAAGTCAATGGGAACTTGGAGTTTAGAAAAAGAAGGATTTAGGACACTTCCGTTGTAGCTAGAAGGAAACAACTAAAAACCTAGACACTTGGATAGTCAATACCCTTGGGAGCACCGAAGTACTCGCATTACCTCACCCACAGGAACGGGTGCATAGGTGTGAAGATGTGTCGGGTTTTGCCGTTGAAGTCTATGGAGCCTGTGAAGAAAGATGCTGCAGGCGACTAGGAGGAAGATGTCCGGGTGGATCCAAGGGTGGATCGAGGATGAAGAAGACCTGAAAGCAGAGGGGACAGAGTCTGGGTCACTAGCCAGTGACCGGGTGGCACCAGGAAGGAACCAGACGACGCCGAGGAGCAATCAGGTGCTGTCGTGAAGCTTGTCTCTTCAGCCACGCGGACCAGGAGGCGTCGAGGATGGCCAGATGCTGGAGATGAGCTGTCCCACGAAGGTTCTCGCATATGGAGTGGTCGACTGCCGGATTGGAGTCAACAAGCCTTGGCAAAGGCAACCCACGCAGGATTCAAAGAAGGCTTCTGATGCAGACCAGCAAGGTCTGAGGTGCCTCACCTTTGCAGGAAGGCAAGGGCCAGTCTGGAGCAACCAGACCAGCGAGTTGGTTCAAAAGGATTGTTGTCACAGAGGCTACTAGCCAGCGGGCCAGCAACCGGACAACGCGTCGAGCAGAACACAAGCAGAAGGGCCCCACACAGAACTCGTGGAGTGTGGAGGGCTGATCTTCGGTGCAGGTGGAGCTCGGATTCGGGGCTTCTCAATCCCCAGTGCACAGCTTCGAGGATTCCTCAGGAGCTGCACAGTTAGCAAGTCGTGGACTTTTCAAGATGGCCGGTCCCACGTGTTTCGTCGCCTCCACGGATCTCAGCTATGCTGCAGACGTGAAGAGAGGGTCAGAGAGGTCTGGAAGTCTGGGTTTTGTCAGGCTCTGTGCTCGGGTTCCGGCTGGAAACGTCGACAAAGCAAGCCGTTGATTTGCTGGATGGTGCCTGGTTGCCCAGGGTGGTCACTCCTTGGCCACAAGGGAGATTCTTCAGTCTTCAGCTTCAGCAGAACGTCGAAGGTCCAGAGTTTCGTTTCAAGTTTCAGTTCAGGATCAAATCTAAAGTCCAAGGACACAGCTCCTACCTTTATACAGCTAAAAGGGGCTGGATTAGTTCCTAGGTCCCTCCTATGGGTGGGACCAGGAAGGGGGTTGGTTACACCCCCTTTCCTTTGTCCAGTTTCGCACCAGAGCTGGGGCTGGAGTGCCCCAGCAACCGGTTTGAACTGGGGTATGCATGAAGCACCTAGTGTGCCTCAGGCAGTGTCTCAATCTATTCAACCCTCCCTGTCCCAATACACAAAGTCCTGTCTGGGGTGGTGCTCGCACCTCTCCAGGCAGGAAACCTATTGTCCAAACCTCCGTGACTGGAAGGACTCCCAGCAGCAGGAGGTCAGACTTGTGTCTGTGGCAGCAGCGTCCATTTTGTGACGCTGGGGCTCTGGTTAACTTTAACCGGGATAGTCAGAACTAACATGTCTTCTCCCTCTAGAAGGGTGGAATGCTACCCCCGTCGCCAGAATTGGCGAGGGGGTAGTATTCCAAAGCATATGACACCTTACACTACATGTTTAGAAAAGCCAAACCAAAGTTAGCGTTTAACCGCGAGGTTCATAATGCACTTAAGAGTATATGGTATGGCAATATCATAGAACAGCTATAAGTACATGGTTCCGACAGCTGCAGACATGCTCAGCTCATGCTAGAGCACCATCTCAAACATAACCAAGCACTCTGCCTCCAGGACTGTTAAGGCCTGCCATAGGAGTGACTTATGGGTTACTGTGTGTCTATATATAAGGTTAGATATAGGAATACTATATCTAAGCAAGGGGTGATTACACGGCCTAGCCCCAGCTGAGTGATCAGCCAGTTGTGTCAGTTTGAGTGGCCAGCCAGGGGTGGCAAAATACATGCTGCAGCCCCCGGTAGGCCTTGGTTACACCTATGCCCTGAGTACGTAGGGTACACTTCTACAGGGGCTGACAAGGTGAACCAATTCCCAATTGTGGTTGTACCTAGAGTACAGGGTGTGAATTTAGAGAGAGTGCATCTGGGCTGTGGGTCCGATTAGCAGGCCCACAGCCACATCTAAGTCGAAAACCAGTAAAGCAAAAGCAAAAAGAGGGGGTGACCATAGGAAGCAGACCCTACTCTCCTACACCCCCCCCCAAACTTAGAGACATTAAACTAACCTTGACCAGTTGAGTCTTCATGTTCTAAGTGGAAATATCTGGAGAGTCCATCTGCATTGGCATGGTCAGTCCCAGGTCTATGTTCCACTGTAAAGTCCATCCCCTGTAGGGAAATGGACCACCTAAGAAGTTTGGGAGTTTCACCCTTCATCTGATTTAACCATAGGAGGGGCTTGTGGTCTGTCTGAATCTTGAAGTGAGTGCCAAACAAGTATGGCCTCGGCTTCTTCAGGGCCGAAACCACAGCAAAGGCCTCCCTCTCTATAGCTGACCAACTTTTCTCTCTAGGGGTCAGCCATCTGCTTATGAAAGCAATGGGCTGGTCTTGACCTTCTATATTCAGTTGTGAAAGTACAGCTCCCACACCCAACTCAGAAGCATCTGTTTGGACTATGAACTCTTTGGAGTAATCTGGACTTTTCAGAATAGGTGCAGTACACATGGCCTGCTTCAGGTCATCAAATGCCTTTTGATAGCTAACTGTCCACTGAACTTTCTTTGGCATCTTTTTGGAAGTGAAGTCATTCAGTGGTGTCGCAATGGACCCATAGTCTTTCAAAAACTTCCTGTAGTACCCAGACAGGCCCAAGGAAGCTCTGACCTGTGTCTGGGTGATTGGAGGAGTCCAGTCTCTGATGGTCTGGATCTTGCTCTCCAGTTGGTGAACCTGACCCCCACCTACCAGGTGGCCCAGGTACACAACCTTGCTCTGCCCTATCTGGCTCTTTGTAGCCTTGATAGTGAGGCCTGCCTTTTGCAGAGCCTCTAAAACATTCCTCAGGTGCAGCAGGTGATCCTCCCAGGTGGAGCTAAAGACAGCAATATCATCTAGATAAGCTGCACAATAGTCATCCAGTCCTGTGAGAACTTGATTCACCAGCCTTTGGAAAGTGGCAGGTGCATTCTTCAAACCAAAGGGCATTACCACAAATAATGTCCTCCTGGAGTCGAAAATGCTGTCTTAGCTTTTGCATCCTCAGCTAATCTGATTTGCCAGTAGCCTGCTGTCAGGTAAAATGTGCTCAAGAACTTGGCACAAGCAATCTATCAATGAGCTCATCTGCCCTGGGGATAGGGTGGGCATCTGTCCTATTGACAACATTGAGACCTCTGTAGTCCACACAAAACCTCATCTCTCTCTTACCATCTTGGGTGTGTGGTTTTGGCACAAGGACTACTGGACTGGCCCAAGGGCTCTCTGAGGGCTCAATAACTCCCAGCTCCAACATCTTTTGGACCTCTGTCCTAATGCAGTCCCTGACATGGTCAGGTTGCCTGTAGATTTTACTCCTGACAGGCAAACTGTCACCAGTGTCCACCTCATGGGTGCACCAGCTTGTCTGACTTGGGGTCAGAGAAAACAGATGTCTGAAGGACTGAAGAACTTGTTTGCAGGCCTGTTGCTGATGTTCAGAGAGGCTGTCAGCAAAGACTACACCATCTACTGACCCATCATCAGGGTTCTGAGTAAGCAGGTCTGGGAGAGGGTCACTCTCTTCCTCCTGCCCCTCATCTGTAGCCATGAGCAAGCCCATGTCTGCCCTGTCGACAAATGATTTAAGTCTGTTGACATGAAGCACCCTGTGGGGGCTTCTGGGAGTCCCAAGGTCCACCAAATAGGTGACATCTCCCTTCTGTTCAACTATTGTATGGGGTCCAGACCATTTGTCCTGGAGGGCTGCTGGGGCCACTGGCTCCAACACCCATACTTTCTGTCCTGGCTGGTACATAGTCAGCACAGCCTTTTTGGTTATGCCAAGCTTTCTGAAGTTCTTGGCTGGCTTCAAGGTTTTTGAAAGCCTTCTCTGTATACTCAACCATCCTGGAGCTGAGACCAAGTACATAGTCCACTATGTCCTGCTTAGGCTTTTTGAGAGGTAACTCCCATCCTTCCTTCACAAGACATAGGGGTCCCCTTACAGGATGTGCAAACAAAAGCTCAAAAGGGCTGTAGCCAACCCCCTTTTGTGGGACCTCTCTGTAAGCAAACAGTAGGCAGGGTAAAATGCTGTCCCATCTTCGCTTCAGCTTTTCAGGTAACCCTTTTATCATCCCTTTGAGGGTCTTGTTGAATCTTTCCACAAGCCCATTACACTGTAGGTGATAGGGGGTGGTGAACTTATAGTTGACACCACACTCCTTCCACATTGCAGTTAGATATCCTGACATGAAGTTTGCACCTCTGTCAGAGACAACCTCCTTTGGAAACGCCACTCTGGAGAAAACTCCAAGTAGGGCCCTAGCCACGACAGGAGCTGTTGTGGTCCTCAGGGGAATAGCTTCTGGATACCTGGTGGCACGATCCACTACCACCAGTATGAATCTGTGCCCAGATGCTGTTTGGGGGTCCATTGGTCCAACAATGTCTATCCCCACTCTCTCAAAGGGTACCCCCACCACTGGTAGTGGTATAAGGGGGGCCTTTGTTGTGCCACCTGATTTGACACTGGCTTGGCAGGTAACACAGGAGCGACAAAACTCCTTGATATCTTCTGACATATGGGGCCAGTGAAAGTGAGGGACAAGCCTGTCCCAAGTCTTGTTCTGGCCTAGGTGTCCTGCTAAGGGAACATCATGGGCCAAGGTAAGAAGGAAGCCCCTAAATTGCAGAGGTATAACCAACCTCCTGGAAGCACCAGGCTTGGGGTCTCTAGCCTCTGAATAAAGGAGCCCATCATCCCAATACACTTTATGGGTACCTTGAGCATTCCCAGCAGCCTCAGCAGCAGCTTGCTGTCTGAGAGGTTCAAGAGAGGGACAATCTAATTGAGCCTGCCTCAGATCTGCCCTTGAGGGTCCAACTGTCCCAAGAAACTCAACCTGATCAGGCTCAAGCTCTTCTAGGACAGTTCCCTCTTGGATCTCAGAATCATCCTCCTGGGAGGGCTGATCCTTAACCTTGGGTAGTGTCTGGTCTATTGTTTCAAGATCCAGCATTTGTTCAGGTAAGCACTTTTTGGCCTGTGACCTGGTCACAGCAAGGACATGTGCTGATATTCCCAGCATTTCTGCATGGGTCCTATACTCCACCTCAGACCAAACTGAGGTTTCAAGATCATTACCTAACAGACACTCTACTGGAAGGTCTGAACTCACAACAACTCTTTTGAGGCCAGTTACCACTCCTCAGGAGAAGTTAACAACTGCCATACTATGGGAGGTAGTGGCATTGCTAGCGTTGGTCACTATGTAGGTCTCACCTAGTATGATCTGTTCAGGGTTCACAAAGTTAGGTGTCACCATAGTGACACTGACACATGTGTCCCTGTAGGCTTGAGCCATCTTGTCATTTATAAAAGGTGTCTGTCTGTACTTGCTCAGATTACTGGTATTTACAGTAGAGGACATTGCTATGTCCCCATCACAGACAAGAACAGCCTAAGTTGGTACTCTGACTAGGCCAGAGTCCACATCAGTTCCCAGGGTTAACCCTACTACACCCTTTTGCAGGGAACCACCACTAACAGCTGGACTAGGGGGAACAGTTGCCTTAGGGGGCAATGGTGGTTGGTGCTGTGCCCTTCTTGGTGCCCTCACTGAACCAGTGAGAGACTGATTTACAGTATCCACACCTGGGCTTCTTTGGACCTTCTTGTTTCTGTTCTTTTTGGAGCCACCCCCCCCCCCCCCTGTGCCTTTTGGGGGCCTGGTGAAGACTTCTGGTCTTTTTGTTTCTGCTCATTGCCCTTCTGGTCTGCCTTTTTCTGACCACCCCCTTGGTTCTGGTTTTTCTGCTTAATCCTGGTTCTGACCCATATGTCTGCCTTCTTTTCCAATTCTTGGGGAGAGGTCAGATCAGAGTCAATCAGCTATTGATGCAGTAACTGGTTTTGACAATTGTTAAGTATTTGCTCTCTCATGATCAAATTATACAATCCTGTATAGTCCTTAACTTAACTTCCCAATAACCAGCCTTCCAGAGCCTTAGTGCCACAATCAACAAAATCAGTCCAGTCCTGAGTCTGTGTCTTCTGGGTATCTCTGAACAACAACCTATATTGTTCAGTGGTTAGGCCAAACCCATCAACCAGAGCACTCTTCAGGACAGAGTAGTTGTTAGCATCCCCATCACTAATTGTGAGGAGCTTATCTCTACCTTTTTCTGAAAAGGAGAGCCATAAGATTGCTGCCCACTGACTTTGGGGTTCCTGCTGCACTTTGCAGGCCCTCTCCAAAGCAGTTATCCATTTGTGGATGTCATCCCCTTCTTTGTAGAGGGGCACAATCTTGCTTAGGTTTCTATTCTCATAGGACCTATCTTTATCCTTTAGGATATTGCTGCCACAAGTGGGTTCTAACCCACTCTCTCTATGCACTCTAGCACGAGCAAGCTTCTCTTTGGCCAGGGCAACCTCAAGTTCCTGCCTCTCATTCCTAAGAGCAGCCTCTCTCATTTTTGCCTCATGTTCCCTTCTCTGAGGGGAGGTCATCCCTCTCTGAGCAGGGCCATGAGAGCCATTTGAAGCCTGAGAGTGGAGAGAGTCCCTGGAGTGGGATCTCCTTCTTCTCTGCCTCTGGTTAAGCCCACTTGGCGTCTGTATGAGGGCTGCCCATACTGACTCCCATGTATACTGTTGTTGAATGCGTTATGTTTGGAACATGGCTTGGACAAAGGATATACTGTTGTTGAATGCGTTATGTTTGGAACATGGTCTGAGGGCCCTTAATGGCAGGACAAAGAGCGACCAAGGAGGAAATTGCACATTCGATAATGGCCACAATAGAAGCAGGATTGACTATGTCATTTGTAGTCTTGAGTTATGGTGTGGTGTGGGCGATATGGAAATTAAGGGTAGATTAGAAAGCGATCATAATCCCCCTTGTGTTACCCATTCATGATGGAGGGCCGCGCCTGACAACCCAGAATTATGTAGCGAGATCGTACCTGTTATGGCTAATGACTCACGAAGGGTGAAATGGCCAGATGTGTTGGCTAACCTGGCTTCCTTGGACCACATAAACTTGGAGGTGGATAATGCCATCGCCGCCATGGAAACAGCAAATCCTGTAACACCGGGTTCCTCCTTAATAACAGACATACATGACACATTCTTTTCCTCGAGAGGTCCCACAAAAGGGGGTTGGCTACAGCCCTTTTGAGCTTTTGTTTGCACATCCTGTAAGGGGACCCCTATGTCTTGTGAAGGAAGGATGGGAGTTTCCTCGACCACATTTTATAAAATTAGTCAAGGCAAATAGAAAAGTACCTATTAAATTGGCGAAGTGGTTTAACAAGCAGTGCAGGATAACCAGACTGGAGTTGGGTAGGGCAATCAAAAGCAGGGATAAGGCTTTGATTAGTATAGCCAGGAAACAGTATAATGACAACATCCGTAAGGCTAAGAAACAGTGGGATGAGGAGCACTGGGAGGAGCTACTCGAAGCTTCTGGGTTAAGAGATTCCAGACTTTTTTGGAAAATCGTGAAGTGGGGCAGAGGTGGTTCCCCCAACAACCCAGACAACAATGTTAATGAGGCATCATGGGTAGAGTATTTTAAACCTCAGTACGCAGAGAATAGGGATACAATAGACATAGAACCTATCCCAGTGGTACTTTGCAGGGGAGATCTATTCTCAAATAAAGAAGCTGAATTAGTAATTTCTACACTGCAAGGGGGGAAAGCCCCGGGGTTAGATGGAATTCCCTCACATATATTTAAACACGATAAGGTTCGGTGGGCAAGGTATGTGACCGCACTGGGAAATGCCCTTGCTAAAGGGGCTAAAATCCCAGAAATATGGAAGGGGGCAATAATTATACCGATCTATAAGAAAGGCGATCGGTCACTCCCGGCAAATTATAGACCGATAAGTCTGTTGGCCACCATCCAAAAAGTGGTGGGGAAGATGGTGGTCAACAAACTTATGGCTTGGGTAGATGAGAACAATGCTCTATCCCCCTACCAGGCAGGATTTAGGCGGGCAACCAGCACGGTAGATCAAATATTTCGATTTACCATGCTACGGTGGGGTACTGTACTCCTTGGCGAAGGCAGCCTTTATGTAGCATTTGTAGACTTGAGGGCTGCCTTCGACTTGGTGCCTAGGAGTAAGCTGTGGGTAGTTCTGAGCAAGATAGGGGTCCCACTTGAGTTGCTTACATTAATAATGCGTCTTCACGAAAGCAACTTTGCCAAAGTCCAGTGGGGGAAGAACGGGGAATCTACCATTAATTTCCCAATTGATCGGGGTGTACGGCAGGGATGTGCTATGGCACCCCTGCTGTTCTCCTTGTTCATTAATGGCATAGCGGATAGGATGTTGGATGCAAGGGTAGACGCACCATCGCTAGCGGGCATCAGGGTTCCGATCCTGATGTTCGCTGACGACACCCTGATTGTGTCCAAAACCCCGGCAGGACTCCAGCGAGCCTTGAACATATTTGATATGTTTTGTAAAGAACAAGGTCTCGAAGTTAATGTTAGTAAAACAAAGCTGATGGTTTTCGGACAAAGGCGCCAATCCCAACCAAGGGTATCTCTGAATAACACTAAACTGGAGGTAGTAAATGTTTTTACGTACCTAGGGGTAGAGATATCAAGTAAACCTGGTTGGTCGAGACATATTGAGAAGGCGGTACTGAAACATCAGCAGATTTCAGGAGTACTCCGGGTAGAACAAGTAAAATCCAAAACTAGGCCTATAAAACCGGTCCTCATGGTCTACGATGCAAAAGCTTTGGATGCAGCCCTCTACGGGGCTGAAGTATGGGGTTTTGAGAGGCTAAACACCCTTCAAATATCCGAGAACAGGTTCCTGAGAGGAATAACAAGTCTCCCACAGAGTACCCCACTAATACCACTGGGTCTGGATCTAGGAAGGAGATTGGTTAGCGATTGCGCTCGACTAAGGCCTATCCTTTACTGGAGACGGCTTTGGACGACCCCAGAAATTAGACATTATGCTGATGGGTTTCTAGCCCTAGTTAAATCAGATGTCTTTCACAAAATTACATGGCTGAAGATGCTCAGGGATGTTCTCGCTGAGCTCGGTCTCTCCAAGCTCTGGGAAAATCCCCTAGGGGAAGTATTCCCTAGTAAAAATACTATAAAGGCCATATATTGGGATTATATTGAACAGAAGCTCTGGAGGAGTGCAAACCCAGAAACAATGGGGGGTAGATTTATGGAAATTAAAATGAGACCTGCCCTAGAACAGTATTGGGACACTATAACTGTTCCGTTAGATAGGAAATTATTTTTCCAGTTAAGGGCAGGTTCCCTCCCCCTGAGGTCATTGACGTGTAGTTGGAGAAGTAGCAGTAGCTCGTGTTGCCCATTATGTGGTGCCACCAACGAAAGTATTGCTCACTTCTTATTTTTGTGTGAGGCCTATGTAAACCCAAGAAAATCCTGGCTGGCACCTGTCTGTAGAAATCTTGGGGTACTAAGTGGTGTTGAGGGGCTGAGAATTATTTGTACCTCCACTGAAATGCCTATTGTATTAGGAACAGCAAAATACTTGGGGTGGGCGTGGTCCATTAGGCGGAGGGCTCTATCTCCCAACATGCACTGAGTTTTTACCACTCTTTGAGAAAGCTTGCACAAGTTATCATTGTTAAGTATTTTATGTGTGTGTAATATGAATTTTAAATTGTAATATGTTCTTAAATGTATGTCAATCGCTGTGAATGTATAAATTTTTATGTTTGTGCTTTTATGAGTGTATAACTCGAATAAAGCTTTTTCAATCAATCAATCGACTCCCATGTATGCTTAAGTTAGCCTGGCTAAGTCTTCTGACTGGGATCTGGCTGTTTACCTCAAGATCAGAATCATCTTCTTCTACCCCCTCTTCTTCCTCATCTGGCACAATAGTATCAGCATCATCATCTGAGGAGGGAAGGACTTCATCTGCACTACCTGAATCACCTGTCTTAGGTGGATGTTGAGCATCATACTCTTCTAAGAGCTCAACCAGGAATTTGAGGGTAGGGTTGGAACCCTGTTTTAGCCGTCTAGAAGTACACAATTGTCTCAATTCTTGGAAGGCTAAGGC
Organism: Lissotriton helveticus; assembly: GCF_964261635.1. Lineage (NCBI taxonomy): Eukaryota > Metazoa > Chordata > Amphibia > Caudata > Salamandridae > Lissotriton > Lissotriton helveticus. Next base: position 1,249,287,820 of record NC_136068.1, on the reverse strand, counting down.
TTCATATCTTGAAGCAGTCCTCAAGGGATCTACTTCTGCAGGCAAAGAACCACTGGGGTTCACTGTCTGAGACATGTTTTCTAGTGAGGTGTGGTGTTGCACCTACCTACACTATATGTTTTCCTACAGAACCTCTCTAGGAGTTGTAGTCAGGGTGTGCTAGGCCCAGGCTCTACAACAACTAAGTTCAGTAGAACTTAAGTATCCTAAGACTTGTTTTTATATGTACCTACAGGTACCTATGTGATCTTGCAAATGGTATCTCAAGATTACAAGTGGTAAAACAACAGCAAGCTCTAATCCCACCGCTGCCACCAATGTGAGAAGTTGGCCTGGTATATGATGTTCACTATTCTAGTGAACACCTTGCACCAGTCCAAACAACCCTTATGGTGATGGTTGTAAGGCAACCTTATAGACCAGCTTTCCTAGTGGTAGCGTGGACAGAACAGTCTTAGGCTAAAAGACTCTTGAGGGCGTGTTAAGCCAGCTGTTTTACCAAATATAACCCCTTGAATATCAAATGAAAGGACACCACACAGGATATATATACAATATATATGTATTTATTTACTAACACACTCCTCTGAACTCTTTATGAGATCAGAGGCAACAGCACATAACAAGTTACTAAGTCAGAATACATTAAGTTGCACAAAATACAGTTAGGCCCTAGGGGCGAAGCAAACCATATACTAAGAAAGTGGTATAAGTTCCACGTCACAAGAAAAGAAAAGGCCTAGGGCCTAGAGAATCGCTGGGGCTACACTACCCTACTCTCCTACACTCGTGACACCTCCAACGGTGCTGGTCTCCCCGGCACCGCTTCCGACGTCGCCCCCTCCTCGGGAAGACATCGTCCCCAGTTTCAGCCCTGACCCGGACACAGTGCCAGATTGGCGTTGCTCGATACCGACACCAATGGGGCCTTTTATGCCCTATGTCCATCCTCCTTATTTTGAGCCTGTTCCACAGACTTCAGAGGAAGGGGAGGACTGGGAGGTGTCTGAGGACCCTCTGGCACAGGACTGTGTTTATGATGCGGACTGGGCAGAGGATTTGAGGGAAGCCAGTGGTCTTGACACCTCACCTGACCCTGGCATGCTGTCTCCTCCTATCCTGGCTACGGAGGAGGGAGCCAGTTACGCAGTGGTGTTGCGTAGGGCAGCCGAGGCCCTCCATCTCGAACTCCCTACGGTGGCCGTCAGGACTTACCTCTTGACAGAAGTGCTCCAACCGACGGCTTACCCTTGCTGGCGTTCAATGAAGCGCTGACGGACTTTCTTTTGGGCGCCTGGTCCAGGCCCAACACAGGGGCTCCTGTGGATAGGAACGTGGCCCGACGCCACCGCCGGGCTCCGGGCGACCCCCTCTTCCTCACCCCACCCCATCTCCGAGAGCTTGGTGGTCCAAGCCACAGCTTCCCAAAGCACTTTTCCTACCACACCTCGGGATAGGGAATCCAAGAAGCTGGATCAGTTTGGCAAGAAACTGTTTTCATCTGCCAGCTTAGGGCTGCGGTCGCTGAACACCGCATGCCTCTTGGGCCGTCATACCCCCGCTCTGTGGGACACGGTTGCGCAGGTGCTGCCCAACTGCCCGGAGGAGGCCCAGGCAGTTCTCCCAAGCGATTGCGGCCGGGAGAGATGCAGCAAAGTTCACCATACGTTGTGGGCTGGATACCGCCGACTCACTGGGCAAGTCGGTTTCCACGACAGTGGCGCTTCGGCACCTCGGCGCCTCGCCTGGTTGTGGACAACTAGCTTCTCAGGGATGTCCAGAACACCTTGATGGACATCCCCTTTGATGGCGTTCACCTTTTTGGCAACAAGGCAGATAGTGCGTTGGAGCGCTTCAAGGACTCCCATGCTACGACCAAGTCCTTGGGCCTCCGCCACCTTTTTCTTTTCGCTCCTTTCGTGGCCATGGAAGGGGCGCCGGGCAGCATTCGCAAAGCCACAGGCCACCGCAGCAACAACCTCAGCGTGGCCACGGATGTGGGAACCGGCGAGGCGATTCAGGGGGCCAGCTGGCGGGCCAGTCCACTTCCACCCCCGCAGCATCCACTTCAAACCCTTTCTAGTCCGACCTTTCAGGCCCATCCGACGCCAGTGGGTGGACGAATATGCCATCATCTCCACCACTGGGGCACCATCACTTCGGACAAGTGGGTGCTGCAAATTGTCCGAGGGGCTACTCCCTCCCCTTCGAGGCAGCCCCTCCAGCCATGCCACCTCAGTACCACCATATATCTGAAAGAAAAACGTTAGTGTTAGATTCCTTACCCTAGAATATCCCCAGGCGTCCGACTGGATCCGGAAAGTTTTCGTCAGCAGTACCCCTGCGCTTCGCTACACGTCGTCTGCGGCTCCGCGTCGTGATCGCCGGGATCATGTCGTCGGATTACTTAGACGCCGCCCTCGCGCGCTGACGTCAGTTCTTCTTTTTTCCGCGCCAGCAAGTGCAGATCCGGGAAGAGCAGTACTCTTAGTAATTTGTTTACTAACTTTTTTGATCACTTTCTATCACTTCTCGAGTCAACCTTCGACTCACGGTGCCGTTAGGGATGCCTGGTTTGAAACCTTACGAGGACTGTCACCGATTTGATGTCGGTGACCGACCCCCACCGTTAGTGCCTTTACTGTCTCGGTGCCGACCACGATGGCAAGTCGTGCCACGACTGCCGGGCATTGACCTCGAAGGCTAGACGGGAGCGGTCCCATAAGCGGCTCGAGATCCGGCAGTCGGCTCGAGGTCCCGGTCGAGGAGGAAGTCGAGGGACCGGTCGCATAGCCACAGTCATCACCGCTCATCAGGCTCCAAGTCCTCGGGTAAGTCGAGGCATTCGAAAAAAGTCGAAGAGGCGTCATCGCTCTTCTGACGCCCCCCGACGCAAGCACTGTGTCCAACTCCACACCCGACGGTCCCTGGGCTGCACGTGACGCCGGAGGAGATACGTGACTTCCTCGTGGCCATGAGGACTCACTTCCTTAAGACGGACCCTGCCACGGCGCCTTCCGGCCCCGCGGGTCCGTCTGGGAGCCCTAGCGGGCCGGCGGCTCCGGCCCCAGCGCCGTCGGGTGCTTCGGCCCCCTCGCCGTCGTCAAATCCAGTTCCGACGCTGCAGAGCCCCATAGGATCCGGGCCTGGAACTGGGTCGTCGCCAGTCGACCTTAAGACTCCTCCGCGTGTGCCGACCCCGAGGGTGTCGCCCACTACGCCGTCCCCAGACGATGTCGTCCCCAGTCCCAGTCCCAGCCCCGGTCCGGGTCCGGCATCGTACCGGCATCGTACCGGCGCCGGAGAAGGCGCCGACAGGTGAGCAATTAGCCTACGACCCGGCTCCATCATTTTTCCCTGACTATCAGGAGATGGATGACAAGCAGGACTAGGAGGGGTCTGAGGAGCCTCTGGCACTGCAGTGCCAGTTGAGCCAGGACTGGGCAGACAAGCTAGGGGAGGCCAGTGGTCTGGACCCTTCGCCCGACACTGGATTTGTCTCTCCTCCTTCCGTGGCTACGGAGGAGGGGGGCTGCTTTTAGTGTCGTGTTGACAAGGGCGGCCAAGGCCTTGGCTCTTGAGCTCCCTGTTGCAGCCGCGAGGACTAACCTCACTGAGGTGCCCAAACCGCAGGCAAGCTCCTCAGAGGCTCTCCTGCCATTCAATGAAGTCCCTCACCGACGTTCTGTTGGGCACCAGGTCCAAGCCCTCCACAGGCCTCCCTGTGTATCATAACGTGGCCCCACGCCACCGCCTGGCTCCTGGCGACCCTTGCTTCCTGTCCGTTCACCCCACCCCCGAGAGCCTGGTGATCCAGGCCTCTACATCTCAGACCGCGTTCCCGACCGCTCCTCCGGATCGGGAATCCAAAAGGTATGATCAGTTTATGAACAAACTGTTCTCCTCCTTGAGTTTGGGGCTGCGGTCTGTCAACACCGCCTGCCTTTTGGGCCTTTACACCCACTCTCTGTGGGACACGATTGAGGAGGTGCTGCCACAGTGCCTGGATGAGCCCCCGGCAAATCTCGCCCAAGCCCTTGCGGAAGGGCGGGATGCAGCACGCTATTCCATATGGTGTGGACTCGACACAATGGACTTGCTGGGTAGGGCGATTGCAACAACGGTGGCTGAGGTCCGCCAACTTTTCGGGGGATGTTCAGGCCACCCTCATGGACATAACCTTTGATGGCTGTCGCCTCTTTGGTGACAAGGCAGATAGTGCGCTGGAGCGTTTCAAGGACTCCAGGGCTACGGCCAAGGTCTTGGGCCTAGGCCAACACCAGCAAACTTCCGCTTTTCACTCCTTTCGTGGCCAAGGAAGGGGTACTGCCACATGTCCAGCCAGCCACTGACCGCAGACCCAGGCTCAACGCAGTTGCGGATGTGGTTACCGCCGTGGCGGTACCAGGGGACACCGGCAGGGTCAGTCCACACCCGCCCCTTCAGCATCTGCCTCTAAGCATTCCTAGTCTGGTATTTCAGGCCCATTCGTTGCCAGTGGGGGGCAGGGTCCGCCATCACCTCCCCCACTGGCGTGCCATCACGTCGGACAGGTGGGTGCTGCAAATCGTCCAAAGGGGCTGCTCCCTTCCCTTTGAGGCGACCCCCTCCAGCCATGCCACCGCAGTACCACCGCATGTCGGGGGATCACTTGCAACTTTTGCAGGAGGAAGTTACGGCTCTCTTGGCCAAGGGGGCCATCGAGCTAGTTCGTGGGCCAGAAGTAGGACGTGGTTGCTATTCCCACTACTTTCTGGTACCCAAGAAGGGAAAAGGAGGCCTACGCCCTATCTTTGACCTACGGAGCGTCAACGGCTTCCTCCGGAAGGAGAAGTTCAAGATGGGGACTGCTTACAGCGTTGTGTTGACAAGGGCTGCCAAGGCCTTGGCTCTTGAGCTCCCTGTCGCGGCTGCGAGGACTAACCTCACTGAGGTGCTCAAACCGCAGGCAAGCTCCTCAGAGCCTCTCCTGCCATTCAATGAAGGCCCTCACCGACGGTCTGTTGGGCACCTGGTCCAAGCCCTCCATAGGCCTCCCTGTGGATCAGAACGTGGCCCGACGCCACCGCCCGGCTCCGGGCGACCCTAGCTTTCTGTCCGCTGGTGATCCAGGCCTCTACATCCCAGACCGCATTCCCGACCGCTCCTCCGGATCGAGAATCTAAAAGGTACGATCAGTTTGGGAACAAACTGTTCTCCTCCTTGAGTTTGGGGCTACGGTCTGTCAACACCGCCTGCCTTTTGGGCCTTTACACCCACTCTCTGTGGGACACGATTGCGGAGGTGCTGCCACAGTGCCTGAAGGAGGCCTGGGCAAATCTCACCCAAGGCCTTGCGGAAGGGCGGGATGCAGCACGCTATTCCATACTGTGTGGACTCGACACAATGGACTCGCTGGGTAGGGCGATTGCAACAACGGTGGCAGTTTTCCGCCATGCCTGGCTGAGGTCCGCCAACTTTTCGGGGGATGTCCAGGCCCCTCATGGACATACCCTTTGATGGCCGTCGCTTCTTTGGTGACAAGGCGGATAGTGCGCTGGAGCGTTTCAAGGACTCCAGGGCTACGGCCAAGGTCTTGGGCCTAGGCCAACGCCAGCAAACTTCCGCTTTTCACTCCTTTCGTGGCCAAGGAAGGGGTGCTGCCACATGTCCAGCCAGCCACAGACCGCAGACCCAGGCTCAACGCCGTCGCGGATGTGGTTACCGCCATGACGGTGTGGTAAATAAATAATTACCCTGGCAGAATTTCTAGGCATTAACAAAGTATCATGCATCAAGTGAGAAGCAGAGTCCGTGGTATCTGAGTTAAAATGGGCTTTATTCCAATAACTCGAGTCAAAGGGAGAATTAGTTCCATCACCACAGAGGTTCAGGAAGAGTCTTCTAACAATTATTTACTGAACATAGTATATATACATATCTTGTACATAGGCTAAGCAGAGCAAGAAAGAAAATGAGATAAGAACATGTGGGTGTACATGAGGGTGTGTACTTTGATGAGTCATAGGTAGGTGATAGGTAGGTGTCATAGGTGGGTGGGTACTTAGGAGGAGTTTGCATGACCAGCTGGAACTCTGCCCTACTTGTGCAACTTTGAGCATGACGTGCAATTGACGTGTAACTGGGAGGAGAGCTTACTTTCAACCTAGTAGAGAGATCTCTTGTGTCAAGGCGACCAGCACATCTAGTACAACTGATATCTAGAGTCAGGGGATGTATTATCTGAAGAAAAGGTTGTTCGTCACTAAAAGACAGAGAGGGCATATTTATTCGTTCATTGCATGAGCTTTCTATGGGTGCAAGCACTGTAATTCACTTAAATGGAGACAGAATGGCTATCGGACGGGTTCTGTTTACTTTTCCTCACCGGGCAGGGATGCCACTCTGTACAGCAGACGGATAACTGTTATTCATAATACTGTCTTGGCAGACTTCTTGCTGACGTGACTGCAGCTCAGTATGCCAAGAGTCATGAAAACATTAATTCAGAAAGTGGTTTCAGGCTCAACCAGTACGATATTTATTTAAAAGAGCACAATGCAAAATGCAAATACATGGGCCTTCATTTTAGCTTAACGTTTGGGAGACTTGATGACTTGACTTGCAGGACATGTTTGCAGAGGCCTAGTGATTCAGGCCACTACGGGAAGTATGCATGGGTGACATGCACATGACATGTAACATAGGGTATATATAGTGGACATATTTGGTCAGGCAAAATATCAATTTCCTCAACGGGGGCAGGGTCAGTCCACACCCGCCCCTTCAGCATCTACCTCTAAGCCTTCCTAGTCCGGCATTTCAGACCCATTCGTCACCAGTGGGGGGCAGGGTCCGCCATCACCTCCCCCACTGGCGTGCCATCAGGTCGGACAGGTGGGTGCTGCAAATCGTCCAAAGGGGCTACTCCCTCCCCTTTGAGGCGACCCCTCCCGCCATGCCACCGCAGTACCACCGCATGTCGGGGGATCACTTGCAACTTCTGCAGAAGGAAGTTACGGCCCTCTTGGCCAAGGGGGCCATCAAGCTCGTTCCTGGGCCAGAAGTAGAACGTGGTTGCAATTCCCACTACTTTCTGGTACCCAAGAAGGGCAAAGGAGGCCTACGCCCTATCTTTGACCTACGGAGCGTCAACGGCTTCCTCCGGTAGGAGAAGTTCAAGATACTGACTTTGGCTCAGGTCCTAGCTGACCTAAACCCAGAAGACTGGATGGTAGCGTTGGACTTGCAGGTTGCGTATTTCCACATCCCCGTCCTGCCGGCCCACTGGCTTTACCTGCGATTCACGGTAGGCCACGAGCACTTTCAGTTTACCGTGCTCCCCTTCGGCCTTACCAGCGCCCCATGGATGTTCACGAAAGTGATGGAGGTGGTCGCAGCTCATATTCGCAGATTAGAGGTTTCAGTCTTCCCCTATCTCGACGATTGGTTGTTGAAGGCGGGCTCGCCCCAGACAGTCGTCTCCCACCTCCAGACTACGGCCGACCTCCTGCACTCGCTGGGGTTCTCCATCAACGTGCCGAAGTCACACCTGTGCCCCTCTCCGAAGCTCCTTTTCATCGGAGCGGTTCTAGACTCAGCGCAGTTTTGAGTTTATCCCCCTGAACAGCGGATTCGGGATATACAGGCTATGATTCCGATCTTTCAGCCTTTATCCTGAGTCTCGGTCAGGTTGACGCTGCGGCTCCTGGGGCTGATGGCCTCCTGCATTCTTCTGGAGCATCACGCCAGATGGCGGATGCGGGCTCTGCAGTGGGACCTGAAGTTTCAGTGTGCACAGCATGAGGGCAACCTGTCCGACCAGGTCCTGATCTCGAAGGGCACTGCGAGTCACTTGCAGTGGTGGCTCACGGACCGCGATTGGGTCAGCGGCAGATCTCTCTCCCTTCCCCAACCAGAGCACGTAGTGGTGAAAGATACGTCCCTCCTGGGACGGGGGGGCCACATGGGAGAGAGGGAGATAAGAGGTCTCTGGCCTCCGGCAGAGTTCCGGCTCCATATCAACCTTCTGGAGCTGTGGCTGATCCGTCTTGCACTGAAGGCATTCCTTCCCTCTGTCCCGGGAAGTGTAGTGCAGGTGTTCACGGACAACACCACCGCCATGTGGTACTGCAACAAACAGGGCGGCGTGGGGTCGTGGACCCTCTGTCAGGAGGCTCTGCGCCTCTGGACATATCTGGAACACCAGGGCGTCACCGTGGTGGTTCAACACCTGGCAGGTTCCCTGAACACCAGGGCGGACAAACTCAGCCGCAGGTGCATGATGGATAATGAATGGCGTCTGAACTCGGACGTGGCGCAAGGTCTCTTTTAGTTGTGGGAAGGCATTCGCTAGGAGACACTTTTCATCGCGAGTGGAGCTGCGGTCTGTTGTACGCCTTTCCGCCTATACCACTTCTGCCCAGAGTGCTGAAGAAGATCAGGCGAGACAGGGCCCAAGTCATCCTTGTGGCTCCGAACTGGGCACGAAGATACTGGTATACCGAGCTACTCAGCATGTCAGTCGATCCCCCGATTCGTCTGCCTCTTCAGGAGGATCTTCTGTCTCAGCAGCAAGGGACGCTCCTCCACCCAAACCTGTCCAGTCTCCACCTCCATGCGTGGAGATTGAGCGGCGACAGTTGAGGCCATTTGTCTTGCCTCCTGAAGTCTGTGATGTGATTCTAGCAGCCGGGCGTCCCTCCACAAAAACGGTATACGCCTGCAGGTGGAACAAATTTGTGGCATGGTGCACAGCAGAGGCTGTGGATCCACTCTCTGCCCCCCTTTCAGAGGTTCTCCTCTTCCTTCTGTCTCTTGCCCAGCAGGGCTCTGCTCGGGGAACTCTCAAGGGCTACCTCTCGGCCATTTCAGCCTTCTTAAAGCTTCCTGATCAGCCTTCTCTTTTCAAGTCCCCTGTTATAAATAGATTCTTGAAAGGCATCACACACATGTTTCCTCCTGTTCCCTTCCTGATGCCTCAATGGGACTTGAATCTTGTTCTGACTTTTCTGATGTGCGCTCCCTTTGAGCCACTTCATAACTGTCTCCTTCATCTTCTGACTCTTAAAACTGCATTCCTGGTTCCCATCACCTCTGCCAGCAGACTGAGTGATCTCGAGGCTCTATCTTCAAAACCTCCTTTCCTCTCTGTCCATCCGGACAAAGTTGTTCTGAGGACTCGTCCTTCTTTCCTGCCCAAGGTAGTCACAGCCTTTCACATCGGGCAGTCCATCACCTTGCCCACCTTCTTTCCGCCTCCGCATCCTTCAAAGAAGTAAGAGAGGTTCCACCGTCTGGACCGAAAACGTGCGCTTTCCTTCCATCTAGATCACACACGCCAGTTCCGGGTGGACGACCAACTCTTTGTTGGTTACATGGACGCTAAGAAGGGACGGGCGGTGCACAAGCGGACCATCTCTCGGTTGGTCGTCTTGTGCATCAAAGTTTGCTACTCCTTGGCGAAAAAGGAGCCTCCTGTTGGGCTGCGCGCCCATTCCACTCAGGCCACGGCGGCTACTACTGCATCTGTCAGGCAGCTACGTGGGCCTCGCTGCACACGTTTGCTAGGCACTACTGCCTGGACAGCCAAGTCCGGAGAGATGGCTTTTTCGGCCGTTCTGTTCTCCAGGACTTTCTGGTGTGATCTTGGTTCGCAGACCCACCACCGGGGTTGGTATTGCTGGGGTATCTATTCTAAGGTAAGGAATCTAACACTAACGTGTTTCTCTCAGATGCACAAGTTACTTACCTTCAGTAACGATATATCGGTAAGAAACATTAGTTAGTGTTAGATTCCTTACCGCCCCACCCATCCTCCCTGTTCTGCGAACCGACATCTAGGGTTAAGGACATCCCTTTCAGGGCCCTAGTTTCATGGCACCAGTGTCGGTTTCTATCATGGCTCTGCGTTACTGGCACTGAAAGCTATGTACAGAACTGATGTCAGCGCGCGAGGGCTGCGTCTAAGTACTCCGACGACATCATCCCGGCGAACGCGCCGACGGACGCAGACCTGCAGACGACGCCTAGCGACGCGCAGGGATACTGCTGACGAAAACTTTCCGGATACAGTCTGACGCCTGGGGATATTCTAAGGTAAGGAATCTAACACTAACTAATGTTTCTTACAGATATATCTTTACCGAAGGTAAGTAACTTGTGCGTCTGGGGATCACTTGGCGCTACTCCAGCAGGAAGTTGTAGCCCTCTTGGCCAAGGGGGCCATCAAGCGCGTTCCAACACCAGAAGTAGGTTGTGGTTGTTATTCCCACTACTTTCTGGTTCCAAAGGAGGAGAAGGGACTGCGTTCTATCTTAGACCTTCGGAACGTTAATTGCTTCCTCCGGAAGGAGAAGTTCAAGATGCTCACGCTGGCTCAGGTCTTGTCTGCCATAGACCCCCAAGACTGGATGGTAGCGTTGGACTTGCAGGACGCCTATTTCCATATCCCCGTCCTGCCTGCCCACAGATGCTACCCGCAATTCACGGTAGGCCACAATCATTTTCAGGTCACTGTGCTCCCCTTTGGCCTAACCAGCACCCCTCGGGTGTTAAGGAAAGTGATGGCGGTGGTCGCAGCTCATCTGCGCAGATCAGGGGTTGCAGGCTTCCCCTATCTCGACGACTGGTTGTTGAAGGCGGGCTCGCCCCAGTCAGTTGTCTCCCACCTCCAGACGACGGCCGACCTCCTGCATTTGCTGGGGTTCTCCATCAACGTGCCGAAGTCGCATCTGATTCCCTTGCAAAAGCTCCTTTTCATCTGCGCGATTCGGGTTTATCCTCCCGTACAGCGAGTCCAGAATATACAGGCTATGAATACGATCTTTCAGCCTCTGTCCTGGGTTTCAGTCAGGATGACCCTTTGGCTGCTGGGCTTGAGGTCCTCCTGCATCCTGCTTGTGGATCATGCCAGATGGCATATGCGGGCTCTGCAGTGGGACCTGAAGTTCCAGTGGGCACAACATCAGGACAACCTGTCCGATTACGTCCACATCTCGGAGGGCACTGCACGGCAATTGCAGTGGTGGCTCACGAATCGCCTCTCCCTTCCCCAACCGTAGCAGACAGTTGTGACGGACGGGTCCCTTCTGGGATGGGGCGGCCACATGGGGGAGGTGGTGATCAGAGCCCCCTGGTCTCCGGCGGAGTCCCAGCTCCACATCAACCTGTTGGAGCTTCAGGGATCCGACTGGTACTGAAGGCATTCCTTCCCTCTGTCCGGGGAAGTGTAGTGCAGGTGTTCACGGACAACACCTTCGCCATGTGGTACTGCAACAAACAGGGCGGGTGGGGTCGTGGACCCTTTGCCAGGAGGCTCTGCGCCTCTGGCAGTGGCTGGAACATCAGGGCGTGATCCTGGTGGTTCAACACCTGGCAGGTTCCCTGAACGCCAAGGCAGACAAACTCAGCCATCGGTACATGTTGGATCACGAATGGCGTCTGAACTCGGACGTGGCGCAAGGTCTCTTTCAGTAGTGGGGAGAGCCCTGGTTAGATGCACAATGTCATCAGTTCTGTGCGTTGGAATTTCCAAGGCGACACTCGCTCTGCGACGCTTTTCGGCACGAGTGGAGTTGTGGTCTGTTGTGCGCCTTTCCGCCTATACCACTTCTGCCCAGAGTGCTGAAGAAGATCAGGCGTGACTGGGCCGAAGTTATTCCTGTGGCTCCGGACTGGGCTCGAAGAGTATGGTATCCCGAGCTGCTCAGTATGAGCATCGATCCTCCGATTGTCTGCCTCTTCGGGAGGATCTTCTGTCGCAGCAAAAGGGGGCGGTCCTCCACCCGAACCTGTCCAGCCTCCACCTCCTTTAAAGAAAAAAATATTTTTATTAGGTTTTTTAAACATACAACAAGCATCAGTATCTTTCTACATATAGCAGCTGGTACAGACACAGTATTTCCACATTCATGTTGTAGGCACTACAGAAACTCCACATACGATATAGGAAAGCATCTCATGGCACAGGCAATTTATCCAGGGCTTGACATAGGAGCTTAGTCTCACCACACTGCGCCATTAGACATTGCAATTCCACTATATTACACCATACTTATGTGACAAACCCCCTCCCAGTCAGTTCTCAGCACACATATATTGTAATTGAGCTACACATCTTATCTAATACATGGCCCTTTCATGCACTATGCAATTTACAGAAAGCGTAATGCATAGGGGACTTTGCAGCGACTCATGGGGGAGCTTAAGGGTGTGCTATCAAAGAGCATGTCAAGGGGGCCCAGATATCCCTGGGTCTGGAGGCAACAGGTAGTAGTTCAGCATACGTGGTGACCCGCTCTTAGCAAGTCATTAAATCAGCAATCCAGTCTTTAAACTTCGGTGAGCGTCCCCTATCCCAACGGCAGGCCATGGCCTCTTGGCCATAAGCAACGCTAAAGCAGCATATTTGCGGTGTTCCGCTTGCAATGGTTTAACATAACCAAACCGAGCCCTCAGCGACGTGGGTTCAACGTGCGTGTTTACCGTTAGTGTCAGAGCTTTAAATATTTGTACCCAATATTCGTCCACTTCTGGGCATTCCCACGCCAAATGTAGGAAGTCCGCGCCGGGAGATTGACACCTGTCCGATTCTGTGAGCCGGTACCTGTACAGCCTGGCTGGAGTATAGTATATTCTGTGCAGGAATTTATAGTGTGTTATGTGAAGCCTGCTGCTGGCCAATACCCCCTCCGTTTGGAGACAGCTGAACTCCCAATGGTCATCAGTTAGTTCGAAATGCAGCTCCTCGCTCCATCATGTGCGGGACTGTGTAACCGGTAGTACTCTCAGTGTATGTACTGTCCTATATATTTGGGAGACAAGGAGTTTAGCATTGATCGTAATGGTTCTAAAATCTTTGGTTCCTCCGGTAAGTCCGGAGTGAGAGACCAAATCCATTGCTCGAGGTGGACATAGAGAAATGTGTCAAGTGGGGTGTGTTGCATGCTCTAAAACAGTTGTTCAGAAGTGCGGAAGCGGCCTTTATGATATAAGTCCCACCAAGTGCGAATGTGGGTACGTTCCCAGAATTTGTGAAAGAGTGCTTCATGGAGAAGAGGCATGCTAGGATGATAGGTGAGCGACAGAAGTGGTGAATATAGGATATCTACGCAGCCTCCACCTCCTTGCGTGGCGATTGAGCGGCGGCAGTTGATGTCTTTCGACCTGCCTCCTGAAGTCTGCAATGTTATCTTGGCAGCCAGGCGTCCCTCCAAAACGACAGTGTACTTTGCCCACCTTCTTTCCGCCTCCGCATCGATCTAAAGAGGAAGAGAGGCTCCATCGTCTGGACCCAAAACGTGCGCTCTCTTTCTATCTGAGCCACACACACAACAGTTCCGGGTGGATGACCAACTCTTTGTTGTATATGTGGGCGCTAAGAAAGGTTGGGCGGTGCACAAACGGACCATTTCTCGATGGGTCTTTCTGTGCATAAAGGCTTGTTATTCCTTGGCTAAAAGAGAGCATCCTGTGGGGCTGCGCGCCCATTCTACCAGGGCGACGGCAGCCACTACTGCTCTGGGACACGGCGTTCCCTTGCAGGACATTTGTCAGGCAGCTCTTTGGACCTCACTGCACACGTTTACCAAGCACTACTGACTGGACAACCAAGTCCGGGGAGACGGCTTCTTTGGCTCTTCTGTTCTCCAGGACTTTCTGGTGTGATCTTGGTTCGCAGACCCACCACCGGGGTTGGTATTGCTGGGGTATCTATTCTAAGGTAAGGAATCTATCACTACGTGTTTCTTTCAGATGCACAAGTTACTTACCTTCGGTAACGATATATTTGAAAGAAACAGGTTAGTATTAGATTCCTTATCTTAGAATATCCCCAGGCGTCAGACTGGATCCGGAAAATTTTGTGTAGCAGTACCCCTGCGAGTCGGTAGGCGTCGTCGGCGGATCCGTGGGCGTCGTTGGCACCGGGATGACGTTGTCGGAGTACTTAGACACCGCCCTCGTGCGCTGACGTCAGTTCTTCTTTTTTCCGCGCCAGCAAGCGCAGGTCCAGAGAAAGTGGTACCCTTTAGTCACTTTTTGACTAAGCTTTTTCGATTCTTTTTGGATAATTTTCGAGCCTACAACTCCATCGGTGCCGGAAGGGATGCCCGGATTCAAGCCTTGTGCCGACTGCAACCGACTGATGTTGGTTACCGACCCCCACCGCCAGTGCCTACATTGCCTGGGGCCCGACCACGATGACAAGTCGTGCCCCGACTGCCGGGCCTATACGTCGAAGGCTAGGCGGGTGCGGTCCTGCAAGTGCCTCGAGCTCCGGCAGTCGGCCCCGCGCCACTCGAGGTCCCGGTCCGGAAGGAGGTCGAGGGACCGGTCGCGGGGCCGGAATCATCACCACTCGTCGGGCTCCAAGTCCTCAGGTAAGAGGCACAAGAAGTCGAAGAGGCGACATCGCTCTTCTGACTCCCCCCGACGCTCGCGCGACGCGGCCGGGGGTTCGGGTGACACCGCCCACGCGGCTCCGCCGCAGCTGCAGGCATCGCGGCCTGCTCCATACCCGCCGGTCCCTGGGCAGAACGCGACGCCGGAGGAGATTGACGCCTTCCTCATGGACATGAGGTCGCTCTCTCCTCAGTCGGGTTCCGTGGCGCCTTCGGGCCCAGCGGACCCGACTGGGAGCCCAAGCGGGCCGGGTGCTTCGGCCCCAGTGCCGTCGGGTGCTTCGGCCCCGGCGCCGTCGGCGACTACGGTCCCGAAGCCACAAGACCCTACTGGATCTGGGTCGCCGCTGGTCGACCTTATGACCCCGCTGGCGTCGACCCCTAGGGTGTCACCCCCGGCGCCGTCCTCGGATGACGCTGTCCCTGGTCCGACCCTCGGTCCGAATCCGGCGTCTGAGCGGCGTCGCTCGATGCCGCATTCGACGCCGGCCGAATAGCAATTCTTTGAGGATCTGGGTCCATCCTTTATCCCTGAATTTCAGGACATGGACGACCATGGAGACTGGGGTGGACGAATACGCCATCATCTCCACCACTGGCGCACCATTACTTCGGACAAGTGGGTGCTGCAAATCGTCTGAAGGGGCTACTCCATCCCCTTCGAGGCTGCCCCTCCAGCCATGCCACCGCGTGTCGGGGATCACTTGCAACTTCTGCAAGAGGAAGTTACGGCCCTCTTGGCCAAGGGGGCCATCGAGCACGTTCCTGGGCCAGAAGTAGGGTGTGGTTGTTACTCCCACTACTTTCTGGTTCCCAAGAAGGGCAAAGGGGGCCTACGCCCTATCTTGGACCTCCGGAACGCCAACGGCTTCCTCCGTAAAGAGAAGTTCAAGATGCTGACTTTGGCTCAGGTCTTAGCTACCCTAGACCCAGGAGACTGGATAGTAGCGTTGGACTTGCAGGACGCCTATGTCCACATCCCCGTCCTGCCGGCCCACCGGCGTTACCTGCGGTTCACGGTAGGCCATGAGCACTTTCAGTTTACCGTGCTCTCCTTCGGCCTTACCAGCGCCCCACAGGTGTTCACGAAAGTGATGGTGTTGGTCGCAGCTCATCTGCGCAGGTTAGGGGTTTGTCTTCCCCTACCTTGACGACTGGTTGTTGAAGGCGGGCTCGCCCCAGACAGTCGTCAGCCACCTCCAGACTACGGCCGACCTCCTGCACCTGCTGGGGTTCTCCATCAATGTGCCAAAGTCGCACCTGTGTCCCTCTCAGAAGCTCCTCTTCATCGGAGCGGTTCTAGACTCGGCGCAGTTTCAGGTTTATCCTCCCGACAGCGGGTTCGGGATATTCAGGCTCTGATTCCGATCTTTCAGCCTTTATCCCGAGTCTCGGTCAGGTTGACGCTGCGGCTTCTGGGGCTGATGGCCTCCTGAATCCTTCTGGTGCATCACGCCAGGTGGCGGATGCGTGCTCTGAAGTGGGACCTGAAGCTTCAGTGGGCCCAGCATCAGGGCAATTTGTCCGACCATGTCTTGATCTCGGAGGGCACTGCAAGACAGTTGCAGTGGTGGCTCACGGACCGCGATTGGGTCAGCGGCAGATCCCTATCGCTAGCCCAACCGGAGCACGTAGTTGTGACGGACGCGTCCCTCCAGGGCTGGAGGGGCCACATGGGAGAGGCGGAGATCAGAGGCCTCTGGTCTCCGGCGGAGTCCCGGCTCCACATCAACCTTCTGGAGCTGTGGGCGATCCGGCTTGCACTGAAGGCATTCCCCCTCTCTGTCCGGGGGAGTGTCCGGGGGAGTGTAGTGCAGGTGTTCACGGACAACACGACTGCCATGTGGTACTGCAACAAACAGGGCGGGTGGGGTCATGGACCCTTTGCCAGGAGGCTCTGTGCCTCTGGCAGTGGCTGGAACATCAGGGCATGACCCTGGTGGTTCAACACCTGGCAGGTTCCCTGAAAGCCAGGGCGGACGAACTCCGCCGTCGGTGCATGATGGATCACGAATGGCATCTGAACTCGGACTTGGCGTAAGGCCTCTTTCAGCAGTGGGGAGAGCCTTGGTTAGATCTATTCGCCACAGAAGAGAACGCCCAATGTCATCAGTTCTGCGCGCTGGAATTTCCAAGGCGGCACTCGCTCGGAGACACTTTTCATCACGAGTGGAGTTGCGGTCTGTTGTACGCCTTTACGCCTCGACCACTTCTGCCCTTAGTGCTGAAGAAGATCAGGCGCGACCGGGCCCAAGTCATCCTTGTGGCTCCGGACTGGGCACAAAGATACTGGTATCCCGAGCTACTCAGCATGTCAGTCGATCCCCCGATTCGTCTGCCTCTTCAGGAGAACCTTCTGTCGCAGCAGCAGGGGACGGTCCTCCACCTGAACCTGTCCAGTCTCCACTTACTTGCGTGGAGATTGAGCGGCGGCAGTTGAGGCCATTTGACTTGCCTCCTGAAGTCTGTAATGTGATTCTGGCAGCCAGGCGTCCCTCCACAAAATCGGTATACGCCTGCAGGTAGAACAAATTTGTGGCATGGTGCACAGCAAAGTCTGTGGATCCCCTTTCTGCCCCTCTTTCAGAAGTTCTCCTCTTTCTTCTTTATCCTTGCCCAGCAAGGCTCTGCTCTGGGCACTCTAAAGGGCTACCTCTCTGCCATTTCCGCCTTCTTAAGGCTCCCTGATCAGCCCTCTTTGTTCAAGTGCCCGGTTGTAAATAGGTTTTTGAAGGGCATCACTCATATGTTTCCTCCTGTTCCTTTTGTGATGCCTCAGTGGGACTTGAACCTTGTTCTGACTTATCTGATGTGCGCTCCCTACGAGCCACTTCATAACTGTCCTCTTCGTCTCCTTACTCTTGAGACTGCATTCCTGGTTGCCATCACCTCTGTCAGGAGAGTGAGTAAGCTCCAGGCTGTTTCTTCTCAACCTCTCTTCCTTTCTGTCCATCCGGACAAAGTTGTGTTGCGGACGCGACCCTCTTTCCTGCCCAAGGTAGTCACAGCCTTCCACATCGGGCAGTCCATCACCTTGCCCACCTTCTTTCCGCCTCCGCATCGCTCGAAAGAGGAAGAGAGGCTCCACCGTCTGGACCCAAAATGTGCGCTCTCATATTATCTGGATCGCACACGCCAGTTCCGGGTGGATGACCAAATCTTTGTTGGTTACTAGGCGTAAAGAAGGGACGGGCTGTGCACAAACGGACCATTTCTCGATGGGTTGTCTTGTGCATCAAGGCTTGTTACTCTCTGACTAAGAAGGAGCCTCCTGTTTGGCTACGTGCCCTTTTCACTCGGACCCCGGCGGCTACTACTGCCCTGGGTGGGGGACTCCCCTTGCAGGACATCTGTCAGGCAGCTACGTGGGCCTCGCTGCACACGTTTTCTAGGCACTTACTGCCTGGACAGCCAAGTCCAGAGAGATGGCTTTTCGGCCGTTCTGTTCTCCAGGACTTTCTGGTGTGATTGTTGGTTCGCAGACCCACTACCGGGTTGGTATTGCGGGTAAGGAATCTAATACTAACCTGTTTCTTTCAGATTCACAAGTTACTTACCTTCGGTAACGATATATCTGTAAGAAACAGTAGTTAGTATTAGATTCAACCACCACTATGTCCACCACCACCACGTCCACTACCACCACCACCATGACCACCACCACATCCACATCCACCATGTCCACGACCACCATGTCCACCACCAAAAATGTCCATCACCACCATGTCCACCCCTACCACGTCCACCCCCACCACGTCCACCACCACCACGTCCACCACCACCACACCCACCACCACCACACCCACCACCACATCCAACACCACCATATCCACCACCACTACGTCAACCACCACCATGTCCACCACCACCACGTCCACCACAACCACGCCCACCACCACCACACCCACCACCACCACAACATCCACCACCACCATGCCCACTACCACCACGCCCACCACCACCACATCCACCACCACTATGTCCACCACCACCACATCCACCACTACCACATCCACCACCACCACATCCACCGCCACTATGTCCACCACCACCACGTCCCCCACCACCACCACACCCACCTCCACCACACCCACCACCACCACGTCCACCACCACTACTACCACCACCACATCCACCACCACAACCACGTCCTCCACCACCACCACGTCCACCACCACTATGTCCATCACCACCACATCCACCACCACCACATCCACCACTACCACATCCACATCCACCGCCATTATGTCCACCACCACCACGTCCCCCACCACCACCACACCCACCTCCCCCACACCCACCACTACCACATCCACCACCACATCCACCGCCACTATGTCCAACACCACCACGTCCACCACCACACCCACCTCCACCACACCCACCACCACCACGTCCACCACCACTACTACCACCACCACATCCACCACGTCCACCACTACCATGTGCACCACCACCACCACTACTACGTCCACCACTACCACGTCCACCACTACCACTATGTCCACCACGTCCACCACCACCAAGTCCACCACCACCACGTCCACCACCTCCACCATCACCACCATGTTCACCACCACCACGTCCACCACCACATCCACCACGTCCACCACCACCACCTCCCCCACCACCATGTCCACCACCACCACATCCACCACGACCATGTCCACCACCACCACGTCCACCACCACACCCACCTCCACCACCACCACGTCCACCACCACCACCACCATGTCCACCACCACTACCACCACGTCCACCCCCACCACCACCACGTCCACCCCCACCATGTCCACCTCCACACCCACTTCCACCACGTCCATCACCACCATGTCCACCACCATATCCACCACCAACACCACCACATCCACCACCACCACTACATCCACCACCACCACTACTTCCACCACCACGTCCACCACCACCACGTCCACAACCACCACGTCCACAACCACCACCACCACATCCACCACATCTACCACCACCATGTCCACCACCACCATGTCCACCACCACACCCATCTCCACCATCACCACATCCACCACCACCACCACGTTCACCACCACCATGTCCACCACATACACCACCACCACAATGTCCACCACGAGGCCACTTCCACGTCCACCACCACCACGTCTACCTCCACCACCACCACATCCACTACCACAACCACGTCCAATAACAAGTCCACCACCACATCCACCACTACCACCACCACGTCCGCCACTACCTCCACCACCACGTCCACCACCACCACGACGTCCACCACCACCACATCCACCACCATCACATCCACCACCACCATGTCCACCACCACCACCACATCCACCACCACCTCGTCCACCACCACGTCCACCACCATGTCCACCACCATCACATTCACCACCATCACGTCCACCACCACTACGTCTACCACCACCATGTCCACCACCACCACACCCACCTTCACCACACCCACCTCCACCACGTCCAACACCGCCACGTCTAACACCGCCATGTCCACCACCAACACCACCACATCCACCACCACATAAACAACCACCACATCCACAACCACCACGTCCACAACCACCACCACATCCACCACCACTACGTCCACCAACAACATGTCCACCACCACCACGCCCACCTCCACACCCACCTCCACCACCACGTCCACCACCATGTCCACCACATCCACCTCCACCACCACCACGTCCACCACCACCATGTCCACCACCACCACGTCTACCTCTACCACCACCACATCCACTACCACGTCCACCACCACATCCACCACTACATCCACCACCACCACGTCCACCTCCACGTCCACCACCACCACGTCCAGTACCACCACGTCCACCGCCACCACGTCCACCGCCACCACGTCCACCGCCACCACGTCCACTGCCACCACGTCCACCGCCACCACGTCCACCAGCACCACGGCCAATACCACTACATCCACCACATCCACCACCACCACGTTCACCACCACCACGTCCACCACCGCACCATGTCCACCACCACACCATGTCCACCACCACACCACGTCCACCACCACACCACGTCCATCACATCCACCACCACCACGTCCACCACCACCGCATCCACCACCACCACGTCCACCACCAACACCACCACATCCACCACGTCCCCCACCACCACATCCACCACCACTGCATCCCCCACCACCGTGTCCACCACCAACACCACCACATCCCCCACCACCACATTCACAACCACCACCACCACTCCAAATACCACTCATTGCCACATAATTACACGCCGCATAATTACACTCTACTGAATGCAACACACACTCTACACAATACCACTCAGTGCCACAAAATTATATGCTACATAATTACACTGCACTCAATGCAACATACACTCCACACAATACCACTCAGTGCCACATAATTATATGCTACATAATTACACTGCGCTCAACGAAACATACACTCCAAATACCAATCAGTGCCACGTAATTATACACCACATAATTACACTCTACTGAATGCAACACACACTCCACACAATATCACTCAGTGCCACATAATTATATGCTACATAATTACAATGCAACATACATTCCAAACAATACCACTCAGTGTCACATAATTACACGCCACACAATTACGCTCTACTGAATACAACATACACTCCTCATAATACAACTCAGTGCCACATAATGATATGCTACATAATTACACTGCGCTCAACGCAACATACACTCCAAATACCACTCAGTGCCACATAATTATATGCTACATCTTTACACTGCGCTCAATGCAACATACTCTCCAAATACCACTCAGTGCCACATAATTACACGCCACAAAATTACTCCTATCTATCTATCTATCTATCTATCTATCTATCTATCTATCTATCTATCTATCTATCGCTCTCACTCTATCTATCTATTTATCTATCTATCTATCTCCCTCACTCTATCTATCTATCGCCCTCACTCTATCTATCGCCCCTCACTCTATCGCCCCTCACTCTATCAATCTATCTATCACCCTCTATCTCTCTATCACCCTCACTCTATCTATCTATCGCCTTCACTCTATCTATCGACCTTACTCTATCTATCGCCCTCACTCTATCTATCGCCCTCACTCTATCTATCTATCGCCCCTCACTCTATCTATCTATCGCCCTCACTCTATCAATGTATCTATCGCCCTCACTCTATCTATCTATCGCCCCTCACTCTATCTATCTATCGCCCTCACTCTATCAATGTATCTATCACCCTCACTCTATCTTTCGCCCTCACTCTATCTATCTATCGCCCTCACTCTATCTATCTATAGCCCTCTATCTATCACCCTCACTCTATCTATCGCCCTCACTCTATCTATCTATCGCCCTCACTCTATCTATCTATAGCCCTCTATCTATCACCCTCACTCTATCTATCGCCCTCACTCTATATATCTATCTATCGCCCTCACTCTATCTATCGCCCCTCACTCTATCAATCTATCTATCGCCCTCACTCTATCTATCTATCTATCTATATATCTATCGCCCTCACTCTATCTATCTCCCCTCACTCTATCAATCTATCTATCGCCCTAACTCTATCGCCCTCACTCTATCGCCCGACTCTATCTATCACCCCTCACTCTATCAATCTAACTATCTATTGCCCTCACTCTATCTATCGCCCTCACTCTATCTATCTGTCTATCTATCGCCCTCTCTATCGCCATCATTCTATCTATCGATCGCCCTCACACTGTCTATTTATGTATGTATGTATGTATGTATTTTTATTCTTGTAAAGCGCATAAATCACCATTCGGTCTCATAGCGCTGACAGAAAACAGAAGGAGAGACAGGACGAGTAGGAGCCAAGCTCCTGATTAAAACAGCAATGTCTTGAGGTTTTTACGGAATGCTTTGTGATTGGTGTTTGATCTTAGAGACAGTGGTAGGGAATTCCATGTGACCGGGCCTATCTTAGAGAAACTTCTGTCCCCGTTTCTCACTGTCCGAACCTTAGGGATTTTTAGGAGGTGTTTGTTGGCCGAACGTAAGGTTCTATCTGGACAGTATCCATGCAATTTGTTCTTCAGGTATTTGGGCCCTAGTCCGTTAATTGACTTGTGCACTAAGCAGCATATCTTAAACTTAATGCGCTTCCTAATTGGAAGCCAATGTAGTTGGTTCAAACATGGAGCTGAGGGGGTGCGCGGAGGAAGGTTCAAGGTCAATCTTGCAGCTGAATTCTGGAGCGTTTGCAACTTGTTCAGTGCGTTTTCGTTTATGTCTGCAAATAGTGCATTGCCGTAATCCAAACAGCTTATGATAAGGCCTTGAATCAAAGGCTTCCGATAAACTATAGGTAGCCATTTAAAGATCTTTCTTAGGCTTCTCATAATGCCGATACTAGTGTGGACCACTTTATTTATATGAGGGGCCATGGTCAATTTGTCATCTAGGGTGACGCCGAGATTCCGGACTGTGTTTTTCGGGGTTGGGCATCGGCCCAATTCCTGTGGCCACCATTCCTCAGACCAGATTTTATTGGCTGCACCGAAAAGCATTATTTCGGTTTTACCTGCATTCAACATTAGATAGTTATTGGTCATCCATTCCTTTATCGCAGACAAGCATTTAACGAATCTCATTTTGGCGTCTGAGGGGTTTGAGTCCAGGGTGATCAAAATCTGGGTATCATCGGCATAGGATATTGTATCAAAGCCGAAGTCCCTGATAATCCTAGCTAGAGGTGACAGATAAATATTGAATAAGGTAGGGCTCAAAATTGAGCCCTGGGGAACACCTTTATCATTCCCGATCACCTCTGAAGAGAATGGTCCTGTTTTGACCCTGTAGCATCTCCCTGCTAAATAGCTCTGAATCCATCTGAGGGCGTGACCTCCGACACCAATCCCAGCCAGTCGTTCTAACAGGACGCCATGGGATATGGTGTCGAAGGCCGCCGAGAGATCTAAAAGAATCAGAATGGCAGATTGTTTAGCATCCAGAGCCAACCGGATGTTATCGGTCACCTCTAACAGGGCAGTCTCAGCGCTATGGGAGGCTCTGAACCCCGACTGAGATATATCCAAGAGCATGTGTTCTTCCACGTGTTTTGCTAGCTGCGAATTGATTATGGATTCCATAATTTTCCCAAAGAGTGGTAACAGTGATATGGGGCGATAATTTATTAATTGGTTAGGATCCGCATTGTTTTTTTTTAGAATTGGCCTAACCGTGGCTTCTTTCCACGCTGTAGGAAAAATGGACAGTGATAAAGATGTATTGAAGATTGAGGTTAATACCGGAACTATGGCTGGGGCTATCTTTATAAGTACCTGAGCCGAGGCTGGATCATCAGGAGAGCCAGATTTGGCTTTCTTCAGTTTATCGTTAACCTCCTCCTCTGAGATAGTGCAGAAGTCAAGTAAGCCCTCACTCTATCTATCTATCGCCCTCAATCACTCTATCTATCTATCACGCTCCCTCTATCTATCTATCACCCTCACTGTATCTATCGCCCTCACTCTATCTATCGAATCACCACACCATCACTCAGCACCACCACAGCATCACTCAGGGGCACCACAACATCTCCATGCGATACCACAGCTTCACTGAATGCCACAGCATCACTCGTCGCCACGACAACATCACTCAGCGCCACCACAGCATCAATCTGTGCAACCATTCAACAACAACTGGTTCAAATATGTTCTCTCAATGTTTCAAGCTTTATTACAAATGTCACACAAAGATGTTAATATTTCACTTCTGTTCTTGGATTTTCGTCACAATAAAATACACTGAACATAATCTTCACAAATGTTATTTACAAAAGTTTAAGCTATTGTCATAAATTACAATAACTTTTATTTAAGTATTACTTATTTAAAAAAATGAAAGCCATTGTTATTTGTAGGATCAATACATCTAAGTCACGTAAATACAACACATATTGCATTACAAATGCTATAGGTGTCACATTTGCGAAAGTTATAACTATTGGTATTGTAAATGACAAAGCTATTAATTTTGCTATTTTCAAAACCAACACATAAATAAAAAATGTGTCATTTACAATACCAATAGCTCAAACTTTCCTAATGCAAGACCTATTGCATTGCAAATGCTTGTTAAAAATTGAAATAATTATAGCATCACTCCAGGACTCAATTACATTTCACGTCACTGCTGCACTCAAAACGTTTGTTTAGAGTGGGGCCCAACAAGTCAATATTATATTTAAAAAGATCTACTGGGACCCCATCATGAGGACTGCAGCGACAATGGAAAGACTAATAAGGTCAACTAGCCTGTCCTCCTTTATTGCTAGGGGGTCAGGCCTCCTCTCTTTATCTTCTCTATTCCCTCTTTCGCTTGGTTAACAACCATTTACAATGCAACGGTCTCGCCTTTGCAAAAGTTAGAGGTATTGGCATTGTTAATGACAAACTTTTTATTTACGTGTTGGTTTTGAAAACAGATAAATAAATGGCATTGTCATTTACAATGCCAATAGCTTAATCTCTCGCAAATGCGAGACCTATTGCATTTTCAATGCAATAGGTCGCTTATTTACGCGAGTTTGAGCTATTGAAATTGCAAATAACAATGCTTTTTATTTATGTTTGAAAAACCAAAACATAAATAAAAGGTCTCACACTGCTGTCTCTCTCACACTGCTGTCTCTCCCTAGAACACACACACTGCTGTCTCTCACACTGCTGTCTCTCACAGACACTGCTGTTTCTCACACTGCTGTCTCTCATACACACTGTTGTCTCTTACACTGCAGGTGTAGGTTGTGGGATGTGGGTTTCCAGCTCATATCACACACACACACACACACACACACACACACACACACACAGAGCCAAACACACACACACACACACACACAGACCCACACACACACAGAGAGCCACACACACACACACACACACACACACACTTCAATGAATTTAAGAAAGAAAAATCTTGTACCCTTTTCTTCTCCGGGAACTCTCCCAAAGTCTGGAACTCGCTGCCTGAGGATCTGCTGGCAACCAATCACTCCTTCACTTCAGGAAGAAATTTAAGCCTCATCTTCTCAATAAATACCTGCACCCTCCCACATAAGCCATCTGACTGACCTGTTGCCCTTACCCCACACTCTTCAAATAAATATGAGCATCACTACCTTAGGGAAAAACTGTGACACTACTCTCCCCACTTTTGTAACACCCTACCATGCAACCTCAGAATGATATCATCCACACATCCTACTGTCTAGTGTATACTTCTTTTACATACTGTTACTATGTATTCTTATTAACTCCATATGCAACTCAAGTAACTGCTACTAACTCTCTAAAGTGCTCCGATACCTTTGGGTCAAGTTTGCGCTAAACATAACTCGATAAATAAATATTATGCAGCTTTTTTTCCATTTTATGTGGAACTCTTAGGAGTTTCGAATTATGAATTAAAAACAGGACTGGGTTTTATGCCTAAGACCCACACTTCAAACCTGTTCCTAGATTTCAGCACCCAGTCGAATGAAGACTAACAAGTGCAGCATTTTCTGAATAATGCATCCTAGGAATCCTTCTTGTGGTCGGAACTAGAATTTGGCAAATCCTGACCCTGGGTGGCTTGTGATGATTAACAAGCTTTATACTTAGTTTTACATTTCAGTGCAATTTTGTCTTGTGCTAATTTACTGTAAGTAACTTATTGTGCAAAACAAGTTCCAACACTATCATATTAAGAAGCAGAGTTTCTAGTGACCGTACTTGCCCGGACAAGTCCCTTCGGGTAGGCATGTGGGGAAATGGGCCTTTTACAAAAGCTGCATCCTTTCCTCAACCACACCAGACAAGATCACATGCCTTCTGGTTTATGGTGAACAACGTACGTTCAAACAAACATGCTTTTGTGAGAATAGGAATTTAAAGCAGTTGCTTGAGTTGTGTCTCTAGGTCTATGTTGATGCCAATCCCTCAATGTGTCTTTCTGCATCTACTTTCTGATGCCTGCAACCTGAAGCCCCATAGACAACTCCTGCTGAAACCCCACTGGCAACTCCTGGAACAGCAGTGTTTGCTAACACTATTCACCTCTCACATGGGGCAAGGTCTAAAGAAGTTCCAGTCTACTCTTAGTTAAGTATTATATTTGGCTATCACACAGTCCTTCTTTAACTAATGTAAATGAAAACTTGTGCTGCGCGATTTGAAATTATTCCATGTATTTAACCCCTACTTATTGGGCTCTTCAACAGCATAACCATTGACTACCACTTTATGTAGCACAGTCCTGCAGTAAGAGGTTCTTCTCAAATTAGTCTCTGGCACAAAATCTGAACATAAGCCCGTGGCACCTCCAGCATTCTCCATTGCTCCTCCAATGTATTAAAGAGCTGAAGATATTTCTTTACAGAGCACACGATAGCCATGGCCCATGTATAATTAGTATCTCATATATCGCTATTTGCTAATGCTGGAATACAAACAGTCCTGGCTATCAACTGGACCCTTACCATGATAGTGGCTTTCTGCCAGTGCTAATTACTTAGCCAACAGCAGTGTGCATGTTCGGACTTGTTATTTGGATATCACAATTGAAAACACAGGCCTACAATTTCAACCCAGTTTAATGTTGCAGGCAGAAAAAAAAACAGAACCAGTTCACAGTACATACACACCGAGAAGAGGGAGGACGCGCTTGAATAAGAAACAACTTGCGTATGGCTTTATACAGAAATGAAGGCATGAGGAGGAACTTTTGTGGACAGGTTTAGAACATGTGCAGAAGATCCTGGAAGGACTATGGTAAAGAAGGATGGGAAAAGCGAGGCAAACATGCAAATAATCCTATGTATTGACGGGACGGACAAAACAGAATTATTTCTAAATCATACCTTGTCCTCTTGCTCTCGCAGCATCTGCTCCTTCAGTCCCTCCAGCTCCCGGGGGAGCCTGTTCCTCAAGGACAGCAACTCTTGATGCAGTTTCCGCAGCCCATCCCTCTGTGCCAGGTACAGCCAGACAAGAGTCCCGAGGGCTCCTGCCAGCAGGGCCAGGAGAAGCTATCAATGCATGGAGCCGTGAGGGGGAGGGAGCTGCAGACCGAGACGAGGGGGCAGCTGGGGGGCTTTAGTGGGGTGGCTGGGTATGCACTGAAGAAGAACTTAGACTCCCGGGAGCGTGGCAATTACAGGTTATTACAATTTGCATGTATGTAACCATAACCCTGTGCGCTCTATAGAGAGGCCAAGGATTGGATGAGCATATAGTCTGGGCACTCACTGTGAAAAACTCTCACTGCCTTCGGCATCAACTCTGGAGCTCTTAACAGTGCCCTCTCATGAAAACCCAATGAACGCACTCAGACACCCAGACCCTCATTACAAATAAAGGGATTAGAATTTGTTCATGGGTTAGAATTATAAGTTGTCATAATTGTCACAGCGTCACAGTTGGATCCCCTGAGAGAGTCAGGTACGTCAAACCTGCTGGCACTCATGAGGGAAAAAGCAAAACATCTGATCTGGAATAGTGCAATTGGGGTGCTTGTGTGCCAGAACCACAAATCCCACGGTGCACTGGGGTGAAGGAGCACCTCTGGAGCATCATGCACCTGTTGGCATGGCACCGGTGTCGTCACCTGCCTATTGC
Source organism: Lissotriton helveticus (assembly GCF_964261635.1). Lineage (NCBI taxonomy): Eukaryota > Metazoa > Chordata > Amphibia > Caudata > Salamandridae > Lissotriton > Lissotriton helveticus. The sequence continues at coordinate 1,249,259,793 of NC_136068.1, read as the reverse complement.
TAAATGCATTATTGTGACAGGTACAGTGCTGCGCGTGCCTCGCGGTATCTGCTGGTTATGATTGCGGAATGCATTACCAGGAGAGGAGAGTTAATAATTGATGGGCGCGGGGCAAGTTTAGCTGGACTGCACAGAGTGATATGGAACAATCGTGTCAGCAGGCACAGGCCCACGTTTGTTTTAGGAAGGCCTCGTTCACCCTGGCAATGCGCACGTGAACGGTCACACTGGTTTCTGGTCGTCTTTGAACCTGTTTTCCCAGCCCTGGCATCCTGTGCCAAGGTTGTGGGAGCAGAGCGCTCTCCTGTCATTACCGGCTGAGTGTCTCGAGAAGGGACGGCAGCCTCCGCCATGTGCAGGTCCAGAGTGCTGCACAGTGACGACGGCAACGGCTCTGGCATGGGACTGACGGTGCATGGCTCCTGATCTGCCCACCTCTGCGTGAGGCCCACGGGGTCCTGACCGCGCCTACGGCGGTCCGGGAGGCGCCTGTTTCACCTGTGGAAATGATACACTCCAAGCGTGGCCCAGGTAAGCTGCTGGGGCTCGGGTGCCAGGGGGCAGACGTGGTCTGTGCCAGGGACGCACCAAGTTTACACTTACAGCGCCGTGTCCGATATTAGCCGGGCTTGGGGTAGCTGCTCTGATCATCCTGCAGTGCTTACCAGGTCGTTCCTTTTCCTTGCATAGTCAAGGAGGCTCCCTGTGTGCCTTTACTGCGCACTTACAAAGCAAGGGGGCAATAGGCTAGAAGGATGAGGCTTTCTAGCTGATCGACAGCCCCTGCCGCAGAAGGGGCTGCAGTTTCCATGTTCAGGACTTACTTATGATGCTTCGAGTGTACGTATAGTGCGTGGGGCCGCCCTGTGCATCTAAAATCTTGGGCTTGGGGGGTCTCTGAAGTAAAATGACAGCGTAAGTATTCGCATAGCGTCCCCTGGTGTCAATGCCCCTGTCCGGGTAAGGCTGGGACATTTAATATGCCTGCGCCACAAACAAAAGTGACCCTGTAAGAGAATTTCAAAGCTAAACAAGCGCTCGCCATCTCCGGAAGGCAAGAGAGGAGCGCTCCACACCACCATGTTTCTCCGAGGTGAAGCAGAAATGCCTCGGAGACACGCCCTGTTATTTTGGGACTGGGGGGCGTGTTTTTCTTTCTCTCCTCTTCCCATTGGCTGGAATATAAAATTCCAGCCAATGGGAAGAGGAGAGAAAGAAACTAAAAAACACACCCGTCAATCCAGAAAAGACGGGGCTTAAATGGAAAGACGCCCCTCTTCTCCAATGGCTGGCCAGCATTTAGGAGGCCAGCCAATGGATAAGATGGGCGGGTTCAAGCCCCACTCTGGAAAACATAAGATCTCGCCAGCGAGACTGCGCAAGTGCAGCCTACGCAGGCCGAGACCTAAAAACTGTCAAAAAGTGGTTAAACCAATCCTGTTCAAGGATATGGCTTTCAATGCCATTGAGGGGGTTGTCTCTAAAATAAATGCCAATTTACACCATCACAAAAAAGCGTGTTATTTCTCAGGTTGTCTTCTATTTCTAAGTCTTTCCAGGCCTTGGTTCTAATCTCCTGTCTCCTTTTCTCCAGGGTTAGCCTATAATTTTCCCTGGATGTTCTAATATCTTCTGAGTTTTGAGGGACTTTGATGGTGGTTTGTTTCAACATTTTTAGAGCTGATGTACAGTTAGTACTAAACCAGGAGGTGCCTAGACATTCTTCTGATGACTTAGTAGTATGCAATTCAGGTGCCACAAATCTGCAAATTTTTATAAAACCCTCCAGAATGTTCTCTGTGGCAATTTCCTGTGAGAGACACATAGTAATACCGTTAGAGGCCTTACTAATCAGATTATTAAAAAATGTATCTTGATTAATGTTCCTCCAGGTAATTTGGACCTCTTTGTTAGCTGTACATTTAACAGGATTCCTATTAATTGCCAGTCTCCCTGCTGACAAGCTAGTTTCAAAGCAAGCATAGAGAAATAGGGTTGTGATCGCTAAAATAAAGCGGGCATATTTCAGACTGCAGAAGTTGATCTGCGAGGTCAGCTTTTAAAAGAACTAAATCTTATGTACTCCTATTGTCTCTCCCTTTAAACGTATGGTGACTTTCATCGCTCTGAGGGTGGTAATCCATGGCAAAAATCTGATTTTGGGTTCAAATGACCCGAATTAGAGATTCATAATCAGCCAAATGTTTAAAATGATTTATAGCATCCCCCTGTAAATTTGAAAACCACAGGTAGTTTCCCAGTATAAGGGCATTTAATGATATTAAAATCTTCTGCCCATATAATTGAGCTAACTTTTGACCGGTGTCTTGCCACCGTATCTGACAAAATCCTCCCCAATTTGTTTACAATCTTCAGAGGTTGTGTGGTAAAATAATTGAAATAATAATTTTTAATAACCTCATTTAACAAATTACCCACTTGTTTTTGTTTTTTTTAAACAATTTGTATTGATTATGTGCCCACAACATACATACTTGATTCATAGATGTCTCTGTTCGCAGCATGTACAATGATGCAACTTCAGTTGCAAACCCAAACAACAATCCCTAGCCAAAGATTCCCACTACCCCCATCCCCCCCCCTTGTCAGTGTGCCTCCATCCCCCCACTACGGCTTGCCAGAAATTTCCTGGATGAAGCAGGCGGTTCCCCCCCTCATACCCCCCCCATTCGATATCCAGATGGAAGCCCAGGTATCGCCCAGTGCTGCATAAAACCTCCACTCCGTCCCTGAACCCAAGTGACCCACGCGATCCGCTCTCCCCTATAGCTGAACACACTGTCTAACTCCCCTCCTCCACAACCCCTTCCCCCGCACCCTCCCGTCACGCGTCCCCCTCCAAAGTCACCGGCGCGCCAACCTCTCCGCCATCATCAGCCTCCAAAAGTGACTGTAGGTCCGTCACTAGCGCGTTCCACGCCCTGGCCGTATCTAGCGCCTTATCGTTGGCCGTGCGCCTAGCTAATTGCAATCCAAGAGACCCTTCGCTCGCAGCCCATTGCAGGAAGCACCCCCGCCACCTCAGGAAGTTAGGCCCCCCTCTAGATTTCCAATGCAGTGTAAGTTCCCTCTTGGCCATTATCAACCCCAGATCGTAAAATTTGCTGGTAACTCTAGTGGCAGGAGTATGGGGAAACCAGAGTAGCAGGCATGCCCCCGCGTCTGCGTCAACCCGGCGACCTGTAACCGCATTCAAGCAGGATAGAACATCAATCCAGTATGTGCCAAGCCCTGTGCACGACCAGAACATATGCTCAAAGTCAGCGCCTTCCGTGGCACAGCGGGGACATATCGATTGCGCACCCCCGAAGATCCATTGAATTTTGGCCGGCGTCCAGTATGCCCTATGCAGAGTGTAGTACTGAACCAGCTGGAACCTAACATTGCGTGTGCCCTGCGGACAAGCTGAGGCCAGGTCGTCTCCGGTATCGGCCGACCAATGTCAGCCTCCCAGCGCTCCCGCAGCCCGTCAAGGGGAGGAGGTTCAGCCAGCGCCAGCCTCCTGTATAGGCAGGTGATGGCCTTATAAGTACCAGCCGCCATCACGACATACTGGCAACCCAGCGATGTGGGCGGTTCTACCAGCCCCGTCCTCCAGCGCTTCTGAATCCCAGTCACCAAAGCAGCATGCAGCAGGAAGTCACCCCATGGCAGGTCGAAGGCCTCCCGCAGGGCACAAAACGGCAGCAGGGCACCATCCCTATACAAATCCCCTAGCATGTGGACCCCGGAGTCCTCCCAACGGGCAAGCGCCGACCAGTCCCCTCCATGCGGGAGGGCCGTGTACATGTCCAAGGGAATCTCTGGTGCATATGGGACGCGACATCCCACCCGCCTGTGGCTATGTAGCCAGCACCGGCGAAGGGTCCGCTCCTCAAGAGTCAGCTGCTCCAACCGAAGCTCCTGTTGGAGCACGATGAAGGACAGGACATGGCGCTGCACAATCCGACCCTGCGGGCCGTCCGGTCCTCTAAATTCCCGCGCCACAGCCTGCGTGAGCCACTGTAGTTGTGCAGCTAAATAATACCATTCGAAGTCCGGCACCGCTAGGCCGCCCTCCTCACTGGACCTAAGCAAAGTATTCAGGGCTATACGTCTCCTGCCAGAACCCCAGATAAATCCTATCACCATGGATCTCAACGTTCGGAAGAAGGAAAGCGGTATCCACACCGGCAGCGTGCGGAAAAAGTAAAGCAGGCGCGGAAGGACCACCATTTTCAACAACGCAATTCGTCCTGCCACAGACAGCGGAAGGGTGCGCCAAAACCCCATGCTGCCTCTGATGCCCCTCATGGCCCTACCCACGTTCCCCTCATAAAGGAGCGAATGGGTGTGATAAATGTGGACTCCAAGGTACTGCAGGCAATCCGGTTCCCAGCGCAGGCCAATCGAGCACCTCAGGCTGGACACAAGGGGAGGTCAAGGGAAAGAGGCAGGTCTTAGACCAATTAACACGGAGGCCTGACAGGTTCCCGAATTCCTGGAGCAAGGCCCGTGCACCCGTCACCGACGTTTCCACATCAGCCAGGTACAACAAGAGGTCGTCGGCATACAAGGAAATATAATGCACGTCATTGCGCGATGTTACCCCCTCATAGTACCGACCCTGTCGGGCCCACGCCGCCAGCGGCTCAATCGCCAAAGCGAAGAGGAGCGGGGACAATGAACAACCTTGGTGGGTGCCCCTTTCCACCGAGCACGCCGCAGATATCGAGCGGCCCGTACGGACCCTAGCAGTAGCAGACTCATACAGCAGCCTCGTCCAGCGGACGAAGCCGTCCCCCAGCCCGAACCGAAGAAGCACGCAGAACAAATAAGGCCATTCCACACTATCGAATGCCCTTTCAATATCCACCGAGAGCACGGCCGCACCCGCGGGGCCCCCCCTTCAACGTCCATGACTCTTATCAGGCGCCGTATACACGTTGAGGTGTTCCTAGTGGGGATAAAGCCCGACTGATCCGGGTGTACCAGAGAGCACATATGGGCCGTCAACCGCGTCGCCAAGATCCTGCTCAACACCTTGTAGTCCACCGTGAGCATTGATAGCGGGCGATATGCCGTCCTAGTCGTGGGAAGGCCGCCCTTCTTCAACAACGGCACTATGATCGCCTCACGTGCTGACACCGGCAATCTGCCCTGTTCCCAGGCCTCCCCATATACCTGGTGTAATCGGGGTGCCAGAAGATCCACATACGCAGCATAAAACTCCACCGGGAGGCCGTCACCCCCCGGCGTTTTCTTCCTGGCCATATGCTTAATCGCCGCTCTGATCTCCCCCAGCGTGATAGCCGCCCCCAGTGCGGTGCTCTGTTCTGGGCCCAGCCGCTGCAACCGAGCCTCTTCAAGAAAGGCATCCAGTGCCGCCGGGTGCGCCGTCATTCTGCTCCGATAAAGTTCCGCGTAGTAATCCCGGAACTGAGCATTGATTTCCTGCTGCGAATGGACCAGATCACCGGTCGGAGTAGTCAGCGACAATATCGGCGTACCCTGAGTCTCATGATTGGCCAGCCACGCCAACAGCGAGCCGACCCGATCCCGCTCCGCGTGCGCTCGGACCATATATTCCCGATAGTCATGGCAGCGGAGCCTCTCCACCTGGGCAGCCACCCGCTCTCGAGCCGCTAGCACTTCCTCCCTATTGCCCCCCGCCACGTGACCGCACCTCTCCGCCTGCCGCAGAACGGCCTCCTCCCACTCTACATCAGCCAACAGCGTCCGGCGAACCCCCGAGGAGGACGAGAGGCACGTGCCTCTTATCACCACCTTGAAGGCGTCCCACTCAATCGCTCGAGTGGCTGCAGTACCAGAGTTCTCAAAGAAGTAACGTTCAATGCAGTCCTGCACTTCGTTGCGGAAGACCGGGTCCTCCAACGCCAGCGGGCTCAACCGCCACGTGGGAACCGGCTGCCATTGTCTGGACCAGAGGACCGTAAGCAGGCAAGGGTTATGGTCCGATATGGACCTCGCCAGGTACTCGCAGTCGCGTGTAAGTTCCTGGGCCCCACCCGAGCAGAGAAAGGTGTCGAGACGCACATGTAGGTCATGTGGTGCAGAATAAAACGAATAGTCCCTATCGGTGGGATGACACGTCCGCCACGCGTCCACGAGCCCCCACCGTTCTTGCCAGTCCCTCCGAGCCTTGGCCACTCTGCGCACCACCGACTGAGCCAGCGGCGGGTGGGAACGGTCCATCTCAACGTCCGTTACAGAATTAAAGTCCCCTCCCATGACCACCGTGCCCACGAACATAGGTGTCAACCTCCTCGACAACACGGAGAAGAACGCAGCCTGATCAAAGTTAGGGGCATAAACGCAGCAAAGCGCAACATCCCGGCCATCCAACCTCCCCAACACTGCCACAAACCGCCCGTCCGAATCCACCCTCGTAGTCAAGGGCTGAAAGGGGATACCCGCCCGCACCCAAATCAGCACCCCCCTAGCATGCGCAGAATAAGTAGTATAGAAGAGTTGCCCTCTCCATCGCCGCTGCAGCGCTTGTCCTTCTGCCAACGTTAAATGCGTCTCCTGTAAAAAGGCCACCTGGACCCCCTACGGACTAGGTATGCGTGCACTTTGTATCTCTTCCTCATGGAATTGAGCCCTCGCACATTCCAGGTGATGCACTTCAATTCTAATCTAGCCGCCATCAATGGGCACATATCGAAGTCCAATCTCCAACAGTCCCATCGGCACACTGACAATTCCCACAAACTCAAAAACCCCGTAACAGCCCCAACCAACCCCAATCCCACCCACCCCCAGAACAGGCATCAAACAGTTGTCACCCATCCAAACCCAGCCCCCCGTATACGAGGGAAACTCTGGAAGGTACCAGAGACTCACAAGTTATGTGAGATCGAGGGGGTGACTCCCCACCAGCCGGCCGGACAGCCAAAGGCCCGTCACGCCAGTAGAGGCCGATCCCGACCAAGAGTAGACCACCTCCCATCCCCCTCCCAGCAGCACCACCCCCCACTAAGGAGGCCAGGGGCCCTGCGTACACCGGCATTGACCCCAGGGTGCAGAGAACAACTTCAGTCCCATCAGCCCAAAAAGCAGGTCCTCATCAACCCAAGACGTGCCATCACCACAGGCCTAGCACACCCCCTTACTGTCCATCGCTCAGCTTCCTGGGAATCACTCATCCAGCAGTCCATCGGCAGTCTGCGGGGTGATCTGAGGCAACTCCCCAGTTTCCTTGTCCGAACCCCCATCTGAGCCGCCTGGTTCCGCCTCATCAGAGCCCAACCGGGAACCCGAGTCCACCGCCTGGGTGTCGGGTGCCGCTCCGGAGATGTCCGACACCGCCTGTAGGGCAGCCCTCCTCTCCTGGTCCGTCTGTGAAGCCGAGGGGGACCTCCTGCTCTGCTCTCTCCTCCGATTACGCCTGCTTCTGCGTGGTTTCGGCCGATCCTCAGCAGTCCCCGTCCAGGTACCTGCGCCATCCTTGCCTGCTCGATACCGCTCCAACCACTGCCAAGCGTCGTCCGGTGAGTCACAGAACGTCGCCACTCCATCCACCAGCACCCTCAGGCGAGCCGGGAACAGCAAAGAATACTGCACCCCCTCCTCGCGGAGAGCTCTCTTGACAGCGACGAAGGAGAAGCGGCAGTGCTGGACCTCCTGGGAGTAGTCGGGAAATATTGACACAGATGCATTGTCCACCTTGTATGGGCCAACCAGCCTGGCCTGCCGCAGGATAATGTCACGATCCCTGAAATGGAGCAGCCGAGCTATTACTGGTCGAGGGGGTCGGCCCGGGGCCAGGGGACGAGCCGGGACCCTATGAGCTCTTTCCAAGGTGTAGAAGTGCGTCAAACCTTCAGGGACCACCACGTCCCGCAGCCAGTTCTCTAAGTACGCAACCATGTCGTCCCCTTCAACATTTTCGGGCAGACCCACCACACGGACATTATTGCGTCTGTTGCGCCCTTCCGCGTCAGCCGCTCTCCTTTCCAGCTGCTGCACCCTGCGAGTCAAGTCCACCAATGTGGCATCCGACGCCGTCTGGGCCGGCTCCAATGTCCCTATTACCAGTTCTGCGGCCTTGACGCGGTCAGCAAGCTTGTTATGGTCCGCCTTCAAAAGGCCAAGGCTCGTGGAGACCTGAGCGATGTCTTGGCGCAACGCCTCTCTCGTGTCCCCTATGGCCTTAAGGATTTGGTCCATCTGTTGCTGTTGCAACCCCGTCGCCTGGCCGTCCGTCGACCGCAGCTCATGGGCGTCAAGGGAGTCTTCAGCCTGGTCCGGCGGCGCTGCGCCCGCCCCCTTCCGCGGCTTCCCCATGGATAAGCACCGGTATTTGCGCCGGCACCAAGTGCTGCAGGTCCGTCCCGATGTGCACCCCAGAAGAGGGTGGGAGCCGTCTTCCCGCAGGCCGGCCAGGCGAGAGGCTGGGGTCGCACACGAAGAAGAATAGACAGCCAGCAGGCACCCCTATGGGACTTCCTCCGCTCCAGGCCCCCACAACCGTCAGCCAGAACCACTAGCGATACCGCACCACTCCGGGCCTCTCGCGATCGCCGGTATGACCCAATGTCAGATCCCGGGACTGCAGCAGAGCGCTCCCAAGTCCCTACTCAAGGCTAGATGGCCGCCCCGGGGAGTCCGTGGCGCTCCCAGCGCCCTGTGCCCTATGGCGCTGGCACCAAGATTGAAGTCCACTGTGGGCCAATTAGGGGTCCCTCTTAAACGTTCCCGGATCCTCCGCAAGCACCGCGGTCACCGGCCAATCAGCAGCACCACCACTGCTCGGCAGGCCTCCAGTAGGTCAGAGACCCCCCAGCACCTGGGGGGGTGCCACTCCTCAAATGAGGCCGCAGGACCAGGGCGCCAATCGTCCGTTGCGCCGCCTATCGTCCGTTGCGCCGCCTATCGCCCGTTGCGTGCCTCCGTGCTCAGGGTCCCCTCCGGGCCGCTCCGCTCCACAAGTCCGCAATGACGACGTCACAGCACCCCTCACTCCGGTGCTTCGGCCCGTCCTTTCCTGCCTGTCGGGCTCCCAGCTCGCGGCCCCCAGCACCCGGGACCAGTGATTTCCCCAACACCGTCCTCCGGTCGTCCGCAGGAGTCCAGTCGCCGAACAGCCCCTCAGAAATCGAGGCCGGGGATCGGCCGTGGGTTGTAGGCCCTAACGAGATGGCCGGACGTCGCCTACGCAGCTCCCTCTGACGAGCTGAGTTTCAAGCAGCCGCAGGGCCCAGCACACATCAGATCGGCGCTAGAGTGCACTGCTACGGTCAGGGATCAATCCTGGGTGGTGGCGCCACCAGGGGGTCCTCGGGCAGGATAATCACCGAGACCGACCTGGAGCTCAGGGCTCTGGCGACCATGCTCGGCAGTGTCGTAGCCACGCCCCAACAAATTACCCACTTGTAATGACAGAATTTGATAAATGGTCTTGATGCTATGACTTTCACTTTCAGGTTTTTGATAGCACATGAGACAAAGGTAACCAAATCTCCCTTGCTCCTCCCTGCAGGTGACTGGGTAAATTGGGAACAATAGACTATATATCCATTGATGGTGATAGGGTCAACCGCCTGGCTTTCCTGATAACACATGATGTCATAGTTTTGAAGGACCGCCAACCAATCTTCATTGTTTGATTTATTCCTAAACCTCGCAATGTTTCATGAAAGAAATTGAAAACATTGCCGTCTTTGTTTGGGGTACACTTAGATGGAACAAGAAGGAGCTGTTTGAATACACGTTCCCCTTGAGGGGAAACCCCCACTTGACTGCTCTGGGTCGGGCGTCAATCATTTTCTGTAAGATTTGATAAATATCAAATCGGGTGGGGTGGGCAAAGTTCCCCCTGAGGGGCAGATTTAGTGTGAGTCTGTTCCTTTGGTTAGTCTGGTTGTTAGTGATGTAACCAAGAGGAGGAGGATAGAAAACCCCTAATGGGTAGGCCCGCATCTTACTCAAAATGTGGTTGGCAGAATTTAGGCGAGATCACCTAATACATACAAATTCTGGTTCCTTAAAATTTCAAACAATACAATCTCTTTCAACAGATTTCACAGAGGGGCCCACCAATTTTGCATTTCTTGCCATAATGATTTTATCCACAGTGATTGAGTCACAGTCTGTGTTCCTCCTAAACCAATATGTAGCTTTGTTAATAAGACTTTGGCTGGATTCCTGGGTGCCTTTTGCTAGGGGAGAGCATCTACTAAAATCATTGTGTATGGGGTACTCTCTGGTGGTAAGTGCAAGCTGTTGGGGGTACCCAGGATTTGAGATATACAAGCATTCGGCTGTCCATATGCAGACCAGTGCCACCATTGTCAGAAGTTCGCCAGACGAACCTTGCGTGACAGAGAACGGATAAAACTCCATGCTATGCTGTAAAAGGACAAGAGTCATCAGGTCGGTGGCCATGGAGGCCCTAGGACATCGTCTTCCAGCAAGCAAGGCCAAAAACAGCAACATTCCAATTCTCCTGACCCCAGGAAGAGGAAGGGGAGAAGAGATTCACCGTCGCCGTTGACACTCCTCCGCATCCAAGTAAGTCAGCGTCGAGGCACCACACTTCGGGCTCGAAGTCTGTGGCTGCAGATAGGACCAAGTCTCCGTCGACGTTGAGGCTTTCGTCGACGTCGAGACACTCTCCGCCGCCCTTGAGGGGGTCAGCGTCGAGAGTACTGACGGCTGACATATCGCCGCCGGCTGGCGTGCCGCCATCGAGAGGATCGTCGAGATCCCACCTCTCGACAACGAGGAGATCGAAGTCAATCCGGCGCCATGGAGGGTCGCCGTCAACATGACTTCGTGGAAGATCGCCGTCGACACGACATCATGGCAAATCGCCGTCGACTCAGCGTCCTAGCAGATCGCCGTCGAGATCACCAACTCGACGCCAAAGGTCGCCGTCGAGGTCACCTCATCATCATGGACGATTGACGTCAAGACCATCGAGACCTCACTCAACGCCGATGGTCACTCAGACATCATCGACGTCGAAGCACTTGACGGCGAGAGAAGAGGTCACAGGCATTGCAGAGTCCCTGAGGCAGTCAGATACCGGGTCCAGAGCATCGTCAGGGGACCAGTCATCGTCTCCTGGACTGTATATTGTGGAGATCTTTCCAGAAGTATCCCCCAAATCTGCGGAGGGGAAATCCTACAGTTTGTCTCCTCGCCGTCCGCAAGGTGCTGTATCTGGTGGTCGCAGTAGTCCAGACTCTGATTACTCCCACACGTATTTACCATCATGTCCAAGGACGAGCACTTCGGCCAACCCTTCGAAGTCTCACCCTAGGAAACCAAGATCTCCTGCCAGGCCAAGATCACCTTCCAGGCCAAGATCACCTTCCAGGCCAAGATCGCCTTCCAGACGTCGGTCTAGGTCCAGGGGTCGGCACAGCTGCCAACACAACAGGCCCCATAAGAGAAAGCGCACAAGATCGCCTACATGGTCTTCGTCTACAAGATCGACGGTCCGGGACTACTCTCCGACCTTCTCCTCCACACTGCCTTCACGGGTGTCACCCATAGATGACATCTCTACATTTACAGATGTTCTGGGTAGGGGGGGGCAAAGAAACTGAACATCTCTTTGCATACCCCAGTGGTTCCCACGTCTGTCATCTTTGATACCCTGCATCACCGGACAGCTCCTAGACCACTTCTACCTCTGGTGCCTGGATTCCTGGAACCGGCTACGGCCACCTTTCTTACTCCTGCGACGGTGGGTTCTGTACCATACAGAATCGCCCAAAAATACAAGGCTCCAGCAGAGGTGCCCTTGTTCCTCAGGACTGATCCACCAGCTGATTTGGTCATCGTGGCGGCAGCCATGAAATCCCACTCCGCTTCCACCTCAACCTCGCTGCCTCCTGAGAACGATAGTAAACAAATGGACTTTTATGGGAGGAAGATGTGCAACACTTCAGCATCATACATGAAGGTTGCCAGTGCATCTGCCCTTCTCGTGAGATACAACAGATCTCTCTGGGACTCTCTCACACGTTTCACTGAGAAGCTTCACAAAGAACACCGGCAGGATTTCACCGAAATCCTACAGGAAGGAGGGCTTGTAGCCAATCAAGTCATAAGTACTGCAGCGAATGCTTCTGATCCCGCCACTCATGGCTACTCCCATGGAGTCTGCTCACGCGCTTGGCTTGGCTGCGCCTCACAGGCCTCAAGCCTGATGCTCAGAAGAAGATACTAAACCTCCCTTTCAATGGCTCATCTCTGTTTGGGGCTCACACTGATGACGAGATGACCAAGATGAAGGCTGAGATGGACACTATCAAGGCTGTGGGTCTTGAGAAACATAAGGAGTTTAAGAAGCGCTTCCGTCAGGGCGACAAACGGTCGTACCAACAAGGGTTCAAACCCCTCAGTGGTCCTCCCAGACTCAGCAAAGATCTCAGTTCCAGCAGAGACGCCCTGGTAGAGGCAGAGGCAATAACACCAAGCAACAGTCCACCTCCAAGCAGCCTCCCAAACCTTGAGTCGTTGCTTCCTCCGCAACCGTTCGCCACTCCGGTGGGAGGGAGTGTAGCGTGTCACCTGGAAGAGTGGAAAACCATAACAAAGGACAAATGGGTGCTGAGTATTGTGCAGCATGGTTACTTGCTGAGGTTCAAGTCTCCTCCTTCGCAAGTGCCCCTGCAACTCAAGCGCCTTCCATGCATTCAAACTCAGCTGTTGAAGGACGAAGTTTCTATCCTTCTCACGAAAAAGGCCATAGAGGAGGTCCCTCCCATACGAAGAAATCAGGGAGTATACTCCCGCTACTTTCTAGTCCAAAAATGAGGAGTAGCCAAAGAGTACAGACCTATCATCATCATCATCATCATCATCATCAAAGCTTTATTTCGATATAGAAATATCTTAAAAGCATTTTACAAGTTATATAAGAAAGCACATTTTAAGAAGAATACACATAAAAGTTAAATTAAGGAATCTTTAAAAAAAAAAACTCTCAAAGGGTGCAGTTTGCTGTACAGGACAATGTAGTGGCTGTTCAAAATTCTAAACAATTAATCAACTGCATACCACAACCTGAGAGATTCATTTATCATAAGTATTTGGTCAATAAATAACAATTTAATACGAGATAAAAAATTAAAAAACCCACAGGGGAAAGTTACAAATGAATTAAACCATCTCAGCTTTGATGCAAAACAGATTTAAGGAAAAGATAAAATCTTCAATCAAGTCCCAGCGCTTTTGATCTTATCGCCCAAGCCCAGCTTAGGAATTTAGCCACACCGCAGGCGAAAGTTGTATTGGTGCCAGCTTGCAAAATTCTAAGCGTTTCGCGGTGGTTCCTAGTTCCAAGTTGCCAACAAATGGGTTTCATCCACTTAATTCTTGGATTAGTGTAGGCTGGGCATGCGAACAAGAGATGTGGGACACTTTCAACTACTCCTTCACAATGTGGGCAATTTGGAAGAGTTTGATAGGGGGGTTCCATTTATTTGTGTGCTCGCGCACAGGAAGCGTGCCTAATCTGAACTGAATAAAAAGGGCCCTATCCCTGGGTTTCTGAATAAAATCTAGATAGGGCTCCAAGCGGGACACCTGCTTGTGCTCACGAAACTCTTCGGTCAGTCTACCTGAGCTAGGGTTTCTGGTTTCCTGACTATCAACCCATGCCCAGTAGGCTCCCTTGATCTCTGCCTTGGTCAACAGGGTCTCTGACTCCCACGCCCCTTTGAGTCCCAATGCCAAGAGAAACTTATTTGTGTTTGTTAGCCAACTAATCCTATGGGATCCCGCAAGATTCATCACCTCTCTAAGGCCGTCGGCATATTTAGATAGCTCAGGTGTTCGCCAAAGACAAGCCCAATAGAGAAGAGGGCGTAAGGTGGCAAGATCCTTGATTGAGCGGCGTCCCAGATCACGTAGGTAGGTCTTGGTAGGGGTTCCCTGCGGGAGTGAGGTCAATTCTCTAAAAAATGTATTTTCCGCTTTTGTAATGAAATCAACACTGTCATAGCCCCAAAGCTCGGCACCATATAGTGCCGTACCTACGGCCCTGGCAGCATAAATTTCAAGAGCGGGAGCGATTGGCCTGAATTTTGAAGCACGATGTACCCTTCCTATTACACCCACAACACGCTTGTGATTCAAAGCCATTTTGTCAATGTTTGGGCGCCAACTTAAGTTATCAGAGATTCTAATTCCTAAGTAATCAAATGTTTTTACACACTCTAATGGAACCCCATCAAGTGTAAGGGTGGACTTGGCTGACCTACTAGGATTGAAGTAGAGAAGCTTTGTTTCAGAGGTATTAATTACTAAGCCCCTCAAGTGGCAAAAAAGATGGAACCTGTTTAACAATTTCTGTAGTCCGACAGGGGTTTTAGATATTAATAAAGTGTCGTCCGCAAAGAGTAGAACAGGCACTTTATCGCCCGCGAGAGCAGGGGCATCAGCATGTATTTCCAATAAAAAAGAGACCATCCCATTCACGAACAGTGAAAAGAGGGTGGGAGCCATGACGCATCCCTGACGGACGCCTCTATTAACAGGGATTCTGTCTGTTTTCTGCTCCTGTGAGCCCCACCTGATTCGGGCATAGTTGTCCTCATGCATACGGACCAAAAGATTTAAGAAAGGCTGAGGAAACCCCATCCCCTGTAGGACCGGCCATAGGCGGTCTCTAGGGACCAGGTCAAAGGCAGTCTTTAGGTCGATAAAAGTGAGATAAAGACTGCCCTTGCCAATGGTCACCACTTTCCAGTACAAAAGGGCCAGCCTAAAGGCCTGATCAACCGTACTTGTGCATTCCCTAAACCCTGCCTGGAATTGCGACAGGATATTGTTCTCCTCGGCCCAGGAGAGAATTCACTCCAGTAGGACCCTGCCAACCACCTTCTGACTAGCATCTATAAGGCTGATAGGGCGATAGTTGGCAGGATCCCCCCGGGGGCCAATCTTATAGATGGGAATTATTTCCGCCCCCTTCCATGAATCGAGGACGGGGGCCCCTTCCAGAAGAGCGTTAATAAGAAGAACAAAATATGTGGCCCATTTTCCGGGGTTTGCTTGGAATAAATCACCTAGTAACCCATCTTGGCCAGGGGCTTTTGCCAGGACGATCTTGTTTATGGCAGCCTCTACCTCGCTTTTCACTACGGGATCAAAAGGTGCTGGGGAAAAAGCAGACTGGGGGCAATATGGGAACCCTCTTCCATCGTAACTCTCATCTCCCGCATAAAGTTTTCTAAAATGGTCATGCCATTCCCTGTCGGTAATATGATTTGGAATCTGGTCAGGGTCCCGCCCATTGAATCTCCTGACCAGGCTCCAAAACAGCTCACCGTTCTTAGACAGACTAGCATCCTTTAAATCTTTCCAATATGATTCCTCCCATGTCCTCTTGGCCTCTACCACAGCCCGCCTATACTCCAATCTGGCCAGACGTACCTCACCAGTGTTATGGCTTTTGATAGCAGATATCAGTAAAGTCTTTTTCTGTCTACATGCCTTGTTATACCATGTTTCTGATGATTTACGAGCCATAGGACGCCTGTTGGGGGGGAAGAGTCTCTATAAAAAGAGAACCCATCTGGTCGACGGTATCTACATAGATCGACTCAACAGCTAAAGACCCATCCTTATCCAAGCATGCTATAGATAATTTAGTGGTCTGATCACTCAGAATCTCCCCTAAAACTCGCATTTTCTGTTCGTTCACTACAATCTTTGGCCATTTAACAAACCTCTTGCAATTGGATGGTAAAACTCCTTTTGTGGACATCCTGGGGCCAGTTTTGGGGCAACATTCCTTACTGGGCCACAAATCCATCATGGAGAGGGATAAAGGATTGTGATCACTATCAGTGGATGGAGTAATGATCATATTGATCACATGTCTCCAGAGTCTCCTGTCAATCAAGATATAATCAATCCTAGAGGGACACGAGACCCTGTTAAAAGTGTTAGCTCCCAAAGCATCCGAAGGCGTACATCCATTAGCAGCCCTCAGCCTGAATTCTAGTGCTAGGGCGTTCAGTTGAATAACCACTGGTGACCATTTCTTGACTGGCGGTATAGTTAGTGATGGTATTCCCCATCTAGCATCCTCATCCTTTATTCCTGTAATGTCATCAGAGGCCAGGGGTTCAAAAATGGAGTTTAAATCTCCGGCGACTATGATAAATGAATTAGTAAGACAGGAGAGGAGTTTGTTGGATAAAATGGAAATAGTTGGGGATTTTATTCCACCTCTTGTGCCTCTGGCATAGGCGTTGAATAATTCAATGGTGTTATCACCTGTTGGCCCCCTCAGAGTTAATCTCATCAGATCCGGGGTGGAGCAAGAATGTTGGATAACTCTGCAGTTGAGGTCAATCTTTACCCAAACCATAAGCCTCCCAGATGGACGGCCACGCCCTGCAGTAGTTGCTGGTATGCAGAAACAGGAGTAGCCAGATTTATACAACGGCTCTAAACTCTATGTTTCCTGAAAAATGCATAGTTCGTGGCCTTCTATATGGCTATTCCAATCAGGTAGTGATAGTTTGTTACGTAGTCCGGCTATATTCCAAGAGATAATTTTAAGGTTCCCCGAAGCAGGACCACAAGCGGACGTGACTTTGAGAGGAGAATCCCCAGCACTAACTAGTTCTCCTTTCTGATTAACATTAAGCATCATGGGGAAATCATCATGTTGGACTGGTAAATAAAGAGATGTTATACTTATATCGTGGGCTTCAACAAGAGTGCTGACATGATTACTAGTAGAATTGCTACCTTGAAGCAGTCAATCATTTAGATCTAAGGCGGAGTGCCCCGCCGTAGTTAAAGGATAGACGCGGTCATTCCACTTACTGATTCCCAATGTGGGAAATCGCCTAAACTGAATCGCAGAAGAGCCTGGCGGTGAAGTTCTAAAATCAAGTACTAATAGACCCTCAGCAAGCGCATGGTTAGTGAGTGTTAGCTCAATAATGTCTGTGCCATTATCTGCTGACCCTCTTCTTTGGGCCCTTATTATATCTTCCCTTATCAAGGACCGACATCCCCTTACATGGCGGATCCAATGTGTAGCTTTATTGATCAAAGAGCCCTCATCTCCTCTTGAATGTAATTTGGGACATTTACCATGTAGACTCTAGGTTGTCTATTCATAGATGAAAGGGGGGGATTGTATGATGATGAAAGTGGTGGATTAAGGCCAGGATTGTTATCCTCGACCTACGCCTGCTGAACAGGTTTATCAGAAAAGAAAATTTTTGTATGTTATCCCTGCACCAGATCTTTCCACACCTTCACCAGGGAGACTGGATGTGTGCCATCGACCTGCAGGACGCTTACTTTCATATACCTGTCTCAGTAAAGCATCGGGAATTTCTCAGGCTTCAGATAGACCGTCACCACTACCAGTATCGAGTACTACCGTTCGGCCTCAAATCCGCCCCACGGACATTCTCCAAGTGCATGGCGGTGGTGGCTGCCTTCCTCCGCAGGCGGAAGATCTTCGTCTATCCCTACCTAGACGACTGTCTCCTGAAAAGCTCCACATCTGTTCTGCTTCAGACCCATCTCTCTAACTGTCTCAATCTGATGCATTCTTTGGGGTTGCAGGTCAACTACAAAAAGTCAGTACCTACAAAAAGTCAGTACTCAATCCCACCCAACGAATACACTATCTGGGCGCCTCTCTGGACTCTGCAGAGGCAAACGTGTGTCCTTCGGAGCAGAGGTTATCATCAATGCTTCTGAAGTGCTGCATCCTGTTAGACACCCAAAACCCTACAGCCAGACAAGTGTCGTCGCTACTGGGATCGATGGCCTCATGCATCTACATTGTGCCCAATGCGCGTCTTCACATGAGGCCCCTGCAGCAGGCACTCAAGGACCAATGGTCTCAGAGATCAGGCTACTGGGAGGATCAGGTCTCTCTCCACCAAAGTGCCAGAGACTCCATCAGATGGTGAATGAAACGTTCTCATCTTCTGCAGGGAGTCCCGTTTCATCAGTCGCCTCCATCGCAAACAGTGGTCACAGATGCCTCAATGCACAGCTGGGGTGCTCATGTGCACCAGCTTCAGGTACAAGGTCTCTGGTCCGAAGTAGAAAGAAGCTATCACATCAACTTCTTGAAACTCCGGGCTGTCTATCTGGCGCTCAAATCCCTCTACCCGTCTCTGCGCGCCAACCACATCCAAGTTCAGACAGACAACACAACAATAATGTTCTATCTGAACAAGCAGGGAGGCACACGGTCACGAATTCTGTCTCTGGAAGCTCAATCCATTTGGCGCTGGCTTCTGGCGAGAGGTCTCTCCATCGTGGCAGTTCACCTCCCAAGAATCCTGAATGTTCAGGCGGACGGCCTAAGCAGAGAATTCATAGAAACGCACGACTGGGTGCTCAACGAAGACGTCGCCCAGGAAGTGTTTCGACAATGGGGAGTACCAGACATAGATCTGTTCTCAGACTCTGCAAACGCAAAATGCCCCGGTTCGTGTCCAGATTCCCCAGCAGGGATCACGTGGGAATGCACTTTTGATCAGCTGGTCCCAGACATTGCTGTACGCTTTTCCTCCCCTGCCTCTGATCCTAGAAATTCCACAGGAGCAACACCGGGATGATCCTGATAGCGCCGGAGTGGCCACGCCAGTGGTTGTACCCGGATCTCCTCCAGCTGTCGGAGGTTCTTCACCGGAGACTGCCCTGCCGCCCAGACTTGCTGACCAAGGACGAGGGGAGGGTGTTTCACCCCAACCTTCCTTCCCTTCGATTGACGGCATGGCTCCTGAGGTCATCCAATATGGCCACCTAGACCTTTCAGCTGACTGCATGAATTCTCAAAGAGGCAAAGAGGCCCTCCACTAGAAAGTCTTATGCTTTCAAGTGGAAGAGATTTTACATTTGGTGTATGGACAATTCTCTTGATCCAATCTAAGGTCAGGAGCAGGTGATTCTCCCATACTTATTACATTTGGCAAGGTCACGCCTGAAGTACCCCTCCATCAGGGTTCACTTAGCGGCAATAACAGCCTAAAGGAAGTCTCCTACTCAGACCTCATTCTTCCTCATGCCTGTGGTCACAAATTTCTTAGAGGGGCTTAAAGTGTTTCCACCAGTGAGGTCCCCCTCTCCTCCCTGGGAGCTTAACATCGTACTTACCAAATTGATGGGTGCTCCCTTCGAGCCTATCCATAAGGCATCTTTGCAGCACTTGACCTGGAAAGCTGCTTTTTTGGTAGTCATCACCTCCGCCCGCAGGGTGAGCGAGATCCAGGCCCTGTGTTGCAAGGAACCTTACATAGTGTTTCATGCCAATAGGGTGGTGCTGAGAACATATCCAGGCTTCCTGTCCAAGGTTGTCTCGGATTTCCATATCAATCAGACCATCACTTTGCCTACTTTCTTTCCTCAACCAACCACTCCCCCGGAGAGGTCTTTACACTCTCTAGATCTCCACAGGGTTTTGAAATTGTATCTGGCTAAAGCTCTTCCCCTTAAGAAGTCTGACCGGCTCTTTGTTAATTATGGGTCAACTAATACCGGTCTGTCAGCTTCAAAAGGTCTATTTCAAGATGGATCGTCTCCTGTATAGCTCTGTCTTACCAATTAGCTAACAAAGCTTTACAGGGCAAACCTCATGCACACTATGTTATGTTATGTTATTTATTTATTTATATAGCGCTCGGCTACTCAAAAAGAGTGTCCCGGCGCTTTATTGGAGAAAGGAAACGCTGCAACATAATAACATAACACCAGATAAAAAGAAAGAAAACAAAGATGCCAGACAAAAACTCACAATAAACAGGCTACTGAGTAAACAGCCAAGTTTTAAGGCCTTTTCTAAAGGCCAACAAGCTAGTGGCTCCCCGCAGAGCAAGCGGCAAAGAATTCCACAGCCGTGGCGCCAGCAATCCGAAAGAGCGGCCTCCAAGGCGCGCTTTCTTTACACGAGGAACAACTGCCAAGTACAGGGATTCCGACCTCAGAGACCTGGTCGGTTGATAAAAGACCAGTCTCTTTTGGAGGTACTTGGCTCCCCCCTTGTGAAGAGCTTTATAGGCCAAAGTTAGAGCCTTAAAGGCAATCCGCTTGCGGATGGGGAGCCAGTGCAGAGTTTCTAGCAAGCCCGACGCACTGGAACGCCTGTTCAAACCATAGATTGCCCTAGCAGCGGCATTCTGCACCACTTGAAGCCGCTGCAGCAAGTACTCTGGTAGGCCCAGGTAAAGAATGTTGGAATAATCCAACCTGGACCCAATCAGAGCCTGGACTGTCAATCTCCTATGCTCCTCGGAAAGCAGGGGCAGAAACCTCCGCAGCATCCTAAGGATGCCGAAGCAAGTGCCCGACACCCCCAAGATCTGGGATTTCAAGGTTAGCCTATTGTCCATCTTGACCCCCAGATTCTTGGCAACCTGAGAGGAACAAGACGGGGGGAACATATTCGGTGGCCACCAGGCCTGCCAGTCTGGCTCTGTATCACACCCAAAGAAAAGCACCTCGGACTTATCGGAATTGCACTGGAGGCTGTTCAGATGGAACCAGTGAAAAACAGCCCCAAGGCAATCCCGAATACTCTCCCCATCAAAGTCACCTCCTCTCGTACAAGAGAAGAGGAGCTGGGTGTCATCCGCGTAGGATACGATCCGGGCGCCCAACGACTCCACCAGCGCCGCCAGAGGGGTCATAATGATGTTAAAGAGGGTCGGGCTCAAAATAGAGCCTTGTGGGACCCCGACTCCCAGAGGCGGCATCACGGCGGAATCCGGCGGCGCCCAGATCGTTTGCCGGCGGCCGGCTAGAAAGGAAGAAAACCAATCGAACACCGTCCCCCGAAGGCCTATCTCGAAGAGTCTGGCGAGAAGACCATCATGGGGAACGGTGTCGAACGCCGCCGACAGATCTAACATCACCAGCATGACTTTGCCCCCCGAGTCCAGAACCCCTTTAATGGTTTCTGAGACCTCGAGGAGCGCAGTCTCTGTGCTAAGATGGGGACGAAAGCCCGATTGGGTGGCATGCAGGATCTCGTTAGTTTCAAGAAAGTTGGACAACACACCTTGTACGTGTTTCTCCAAAATCTTCGTGAGAGCCGGCAACAGAGAGATGGGCCTATAATTAACTGGGGCCTTCGGATCAAGGCCAGGCTTTTTAAGCAAGGGGATCACCATCGCCTGTTTCCAAGCTTGTGGGACCACTCCATGCTTTAATTATAGATTTAACAGCGGGTTGGCCAGTGGATTGATCACCTCCGCCACTTTCGCTAAAAATTTAGCCGGGCACGGGTCAAGAGGTGAGCCTGATTTTAAATTGCCCATTAGAGCCAAGGAGTCGGTAGCGGAGATCGGTGGAAATACACTCAGCGTCACACCTGGCCTAGCCAGTGGTGATGCGGTGAAGTCCGGTTCAATCTGGACCGCGGACACTGGTATCAGGAATGCCTCCTGGATGCGTTGAATCTTGCTCGTAAAAAAAACTGCAAGATCCGTAGCCCAGGTGCCTGATGGCTTCTCGTCCGAGGAATTAGACCAAGAAGAAGTGAATTCTCTCACAATGGAGAAAATCTCCTTACAGGAGTTCGAAGCGGCTTCTATTCTCCTGGCTAAATATGCTTTTTTTTCCAGACGAATGTCCCGGTGATAAGCCTTAACCACCGTTTTGTAGGTCTGCTTGGCACCAGTATCATATTGTGCCCGCCAGGCTCTTTCGGCTACCTTGCACTGCTGCCGCTTAGCCGACAGTGCAACGGTAAACCCTTCTCGGTGTCGGGCGAGATGTCAGTTCCGGGGCAAGATCATTTAGCCTGTCAAGAAGCCAGTCCTGCAGGGTCTGCAGATCCCTGTCCAAATCGCCGGAGAGGGGGCAAGGATGGAGTACTGCTGCCTGAACCAGCATCTCTGAGGTTACTCTGCTAGAGGGAAAGCTTCTACCACAGCTCTCCTTCGCAACATTCCAATATCTGAGATTTGTAAGGCGGCTACATGGCGTTCAGTACATACCTTTACCCGCCATTATTGCCTAGATTCAGATGCACAGACCGGTGCCCATGTGGGACAGGCCTCTTTAAGTAATTTGTTTGCATAACTGCATTATAAATGTGATGTTGATTCATGTTTTTGCTGTATACTTGATTTCTCGTCCGTGAGACTTTGGGTATGGGCTTGCTAATCTATTCATAGATTATGACTATTGATGAGTATCCCCTGGATGAGAAGGATTAGTTACTTACCTGTAATCCTAGTTCTCATCAAGGGGTATACTTATCAAAGTCATAAGCGACCCACCCACCTCCCCGAACGAGCATTACTGCAAAGTTATGGTATGTTACTTACGGATTTACTTAGGTGTTTATGCACCTCCAAAAAGAACTGACCTAACTGCCACCTGTGGTGCATCATGGGAGCAGGGGGTCGCCTACAGGTCTTAAAGGCACAGTATACCTACTCTAATGCCTTAAAGGTAAGGTGTCAG
This sequence comes from Lissotriton helveticus, assembly GCF_964261635.1. NCBI lineage: Eukaryota > Metazoa > Chordata > Amphibia > Caudata > Salamandridae > Lissotriton > Lissotriton helveticus. The sequence continues at coordinate 1,249,237,353 of NC_136068.1, read as the reverse complement.
TTTTCTTTGTTTCTTTATACTCTGCTGCAGCCTACTGGCAAATGCCTGCAATTACAGGTTTTTCTATGGCAATAAAGCATTGTTGTATGACAAATGTTTACTGCTCTCTTTCTTCCTTAGGGGTTGGGAGAGTATAGGTGCTTCTATGCAAACCTATGTAATTTCAGCATCTTTGCCATTTTGGAAATATTTTAGGCTGCATGTATATGTTTTCACATATGCATATATATGTATTTTCTATATGCTCAGGGATCCCGCACATGGGCGTGGATTATTCATTGATTATGACTTTCATGAGTATACCCCTGGATGAGAACTAGGATTACAAGTAAGTAACTAATCCTTTCTCACCTTTAGAATATCTCAGGCACCAGACTGGAGCCAGAAAGTCTTTCAGCATAGCTCTTCATGCCAGTATGTGGCATTGTGCAGCTCAACATCAATCCCACCGCCCGAAAGTGTTGGTTGGAGAACCATATATGCGCCAACCAAGTATGCTGACATCAGTTCCTAACTTTCCGTGCATACGCAGATCCAGATCTAGCTCCTAACCTTTTCTTGTCAGTTGGTGAGTTTTGTCTGTAAATTCTTGTGCAGTGTGCAAGGGAATATGCCCTCTCCTATAACTATAGTGTTTACACCTTGTATGGACTGTCTCAACTAGATGTCTGTTACAGATCCCCACTGGGTGCATTTGTAGTGCCTGGGTTCGGGCCAGGATGCTAAGTCGTGTGAGGAGTGTGCCGTGATGCATCCAAAGTAGATCTGGGGTTGCAAAGTCTAGCTGGATGTCGCTGAACACTGCAGGAAGTCACATACAAATTGCTGAAAGCCAAGAGCACCAAACTGTTCCTGCTCTTGGATCTGCTCCTGCATCAGGTTTTTTATCACAGTGAGAGTCTTTGGGGTAGTCAAAGTCTGAAAAGAAATACAAGAAGTCAAAGTGGGCCTTATCCTAGCCTTGCGACTCTCAAGATTCTGATAAGTCGTGATGACAGCAAGGTGCCCCTCTGTCTCAGTACTGTTACCCCACTGAGGTACTGATTCCGTAGTTGATCCCAAGGTACCCTAATTTCCAGGGATGTCAGTGGCACCACTACAGATTAAGATGTTTAATGTGGTCAAGCTACTAATCTTCTGCACCTTGCCGGTTCCATCTGGCATGTCTATGGGCCCCACAGTATCTATTAGTGAGACGACTCCATGCCTGGCACCACAATCCATGCTGATTCCTGCCATGTTGATGCGGGAGGAGCAAGTGGGTCTGATTGTCCTGTCCAGCTCCAAAGTGAATTCATCTCAACTTCAGCAAAATTTGCACTTGAACAGTTCTGACACACCTGGCCTAACTCATTCTGACTCTGTCAAGACAGTACCTTTACCTAGGAGCTGCTGGACTTACAATTACTGCCTATTGAGGTGAAAACCAACAGGGTCATACTGGCCATAGTGGCCACTGGGTGTTTTCCCGGTGGTCCGGAAAGGTGGGGGCCAGTTTTGGACCGGTGGAGGCCTTTTTTGTTTCTGGGGGCTGGTTTTGCAGCAGTGCTGCAATATCGGCCCCCTTTAACAAAAGCGCAGCAGCAGTGTTTCCCACCAGTTTTTGTTATTGGGGGCCGGTTTTGCAGCAGTGCTGCAATATCGGCCCCCTGTGACAAATGCACAGCAGCAGTGTTTCCCACCAGTTTTTGTTACTGTGGGCCGGTTTTGCAGCAGTGCTGCAATATTGGCCCCCTGTGACAAATGCACAGCAGCAGTGTTTCTCAACATCACCTATCCCCCAGGGGACAGTCCGAAGTAATTGCCAGGGCTGGTTTGCATTCCCAGTTTGGTCCTAAAAACCAACATCCTCATTGATGTATTACAATCTGGGCAGACGTTATCCGGGCCCTTGCTGCCATTCAGCCCAGCCTTGACTGACACCTTTATGGGTACTTGGGCTAAACTCTGTTTATACCAGCCTGTAAACAGATAGATAGTATGACATTACTGACCTCCTGCAGGTGACTTTGCCACCCTGACGCAGCATACTACGCCTGAGAGCATGGTAGCTCAGAAGAATTGAGGCATTGAGAAAGAGGATGTTCTCATCGGCTAGCCTCACCCATCGGTCATTCAACGCCACCTGTTTCCTGGGTAGGTACTCCCATGGCCATAGAGAACTTGTCTGCAGTTCCAGTGGAATTCAAGGCCAGCTATGTGCAGACCATTCAGGATAGCCAGGACACACTCAAATATTTGATACAGTCACTTCTGGATGCAGCCAACTGTTTAGGTAAAGGATGCAGAACTAGCTTGGTGCTCCTGCACCATGCGTTGATGAGATCCACCGGCTTCTTGGGTTATGTCAACGTTTCACTCAAGGAAATGCCTTGATAGGTCTCTCTTTTTTGATGAGAAGGCCAAATCTGTCCTAGAGTGCTTTAAGTATCGCCTTTCTTGAAAATAGGCACAATTGTGGCAGTAGCCCAGGATGCTGGCATTACTGAGCTCACTGCCGCATTTAGCACCCTAGTTAAAAGCGGTGCCCATACCTCTAAATTACTACGAAAGAGGTCTGGAGGGTTCCCTCCCAGGCGTTCTGTTGCAGTTGCGCCTTTCTCTCCTTAACGGCTTGCTTGTAGTTTATACGAGAAGGCGCCACCCAATCCCTATCCCTCGGGGACTGGTTAAGGGCCGCTGTCAGCTCTCTTAAGGCCCGTGTGCACAGGCTATCGAACCATCTGGGGGCTCTCATGGTGAACGACTGAGCAGGGGCTCTCAAAAGACTATCCGCTACCTGCGCAATATTCCTGAAGGCCTCTATTAAATCCACTCCTTGCACATCTAAATCTAAACATGTCCAGATATCCTGCTTAGCTCTGTGACACAAAGAGACATTAAAAGGAACGCGGTCTGGAGGGTTCCCATCCGGACCGGGCGCCTGGTTTCTTGTGAGTCCCTCAATTCCTGGTCTTACCTCGTCGAAAAAGAATATAATAAAGGGAGAGTTTTGTACTGAGGATGGGGTGTGCGGCTATTCCGATCTATGGGGCTGATTATACAGACCCTGAAAATAATGCTGCCATTGCTCTGGTAGGATATTGTTACTTAGTCCAGGTCTATTTGCGTCTTTAAAGCAAGGGTTATTAATAACTTTTCAGAAGCGGGTAGAGTACTTCAGCTCTGCTGCCTCTGTGATCTCCTCCCAGGCGTTCTGTTGCAGTTGCGCCTTTCTCTCCTTAACGGCTTGCTTGTAGTTTATACGAGAAGGCGCCACCCAATCCCTATCCCTCGGGGACTGGTTAAGGGCCGCTGTCAGCTCTCTTAAGGCCCGTGTGCACAGGCTATCGAACCATCTGGGGGCTCTCATGGTGAACGACTGAGCAGGGGCTCTCAAAAGACTATCCGCTACCTGCGCAATATTCCTGAAGGCCTCTATTAAATCCACTCCTTGCACATCTAAATCTAAACATGTCCAGATATCCTGCTTAGCTCTGTGACACAAAGAGACATTAAAAGGAACGCGGTCTGGAGGGTTCCCATCCGGACCGGGCGCCTGGTTTCTTGTGAGTCCCTCAATTCCTGGTCTTACCTCGTCGAAAAAGAATATAATAAAGGGAGAGTTTTGTACTGAGGATGGGGTGTGCGGCTATTCCGATCTATGGGGCTGATTATACAGACCCTGAAAATAATGCTGCCATTGCTCTGGTAGGATATTGTTACTTAGTCCAGGTCTATTTGCGTCTTTAAAGCAAGGGTTATTAATAACTTTTCAGAAGCGGGTAGAGTACTTCAGCTCTGCTGCCTCTGTGATCTCCTCCCAGGCGTTCTGTTGCAGTTGCGCCTTTCTCTCCTTAACGGCTTGCTTGTAGTTTATACGAGAAGGCGCCACCCAATGCCTATCCCTCGGGGACTGGTTAAGGGCCGCTGTCAGCTCCCTTAAGGCCCGTGTGCACAGGCTATCGAACCATCTGGGGGCTCTCATGGTGAACGACTGAGCAGGGGCTCTCAAAAGACTATCCGCTACCTGCGCAATATTCCTGAAGGCCTCTATTAAATCCACTCCTTGCACATCTAAATCTAAACATGTCCAGATATCCTGCTTAGCTCTGTGACACAAAGGGACATTAAAAGGAATGCGGTCTGGAGGGTTCCCATCCGGACCGGGCGCCTGGTTTCTTGTGAGTCCCTCAATTCCTGGTCTTACCTCGTCGAAAAAGAATATAATAAAGGGAGAGTTTTGTACTGAGGATGGGGTGTGCGGCTATTCCGATCTATGGGGCTGATTATACAGACCCTGAAAATAATGCTGCCATTGCTCTGGTAGGATATTGTTACTTAGTCCAGGTCTATTTGCGTCTTTAAAGCAAGGGTTATTAATAACTTTTCAGAAGCGGGTAGAGTACTTCAGCTCTGCTGCCTCTGTGATCTCCTCCCAGGCGTTCTGTTGCAGTTGCGCCTTTCTCTCCTTAACGGCTTGCTTGTAGTTTATACGAGAAGGCGCCACCCAATGCCTATCCCTCGGGGACTGGTTAAGGGCCGCTGTCAGCTCTCTTAAGGCCCGTGAGCACAGGCTATCGAACCATCTGGGGGCTCTCATGGTGGACGACTGAGCAGGGGCTCTCAAAAGACTATCCGCTACCTGCGCAATATTCCTGAAGGCCTCTATTAAATCCACTCCTTTCACATCTAAATCTAAACATGTCCAGATATCCTGCTTAGCTCTGTGACACAAAGAGACATTAAAAGGAACGCGGTCTGGAGGGTTCCCATCCGGACCGGGCGCCTGGTTTCTTGTGAGTCCCTCAATTCCTGGTCTTACCTCGTCGAAAAAGAATATAATAAAGGGAGAGTTTTGTACTGAGGATGGGGTGTGCGGCTATTCCGATCTATGGGGCTGATTATACAGACCCTGAAAATAATGCTGCCATTGCTCTGGTAGGATATTGTTACTTAGTCCAGGCCTATTTGCGTCTTTAAAGCAAGGGTTATTAATTACTTTTCAGAAGAGGGTAGAGTACTTCAGATCTGCTGCCTCTGTGATCTCCTCCCAGGCGTTCTGTTGCAGTTGCGCCTTTCTCTCCTTAACGGCTTGCTTGTAGTTTATACGAGAAGGCGCCACCCAATCCCTATCCCTCGGGGACTGGTTAAGGGCCGCTGTCAGCTCTCTTAAGGCCCATGAGCACAGGCTATCGAACCATCTGGGGGCTCTCATGGTGGACGACTGAGCAGGGGCTCTCAAAAGACTATCCGCTACCTGCGCAATATTCCTGAAGGCCTCTATTAAATCCACTCCTTGCACATCTAAATCTAAACATGTCCAGATATCCTGCTTAGCTCTGTAACACAAAGAGACATTAAAAGGAACGCAATCGACCTGGGCCTAACACAACCTCTTACCTTGATACGTTGCATCAATCTATGTCCCCCCTGTTAATCTATTTGGTACCCTATTGTGTTGTGCAGCAGTCAGACATAAAATCAGCAGGTTATGGTCACTAAACCCACTATATTGAATATCAAAAGAAATTATGCACTTTATCAATGTGGTGGAGACAAAAATATAATCGATGAACGAAGAACATTCTCTCCCTTTAAAGGTCGGGTTGCCTGGTCTGCACTGGGTGGTAACAATCTGATCCATCCTGTGAGATAGCCCGTAAGTGTTTAATATGGCACTCAATTCATGCCCCTCCTGCGTATGCTCCATATGTGGTCCCTCTCTTAGAGTGCAAGATGACCAATCGCCCTGGGACACCCTCAAAGTTGGGCACAGATGACAATTAAAATCACCCACAAGAATCAGCTGTAACTGGGCCAGTCCCCCCTCTCTCTTGTTTGCCCCATCAATGAGTTTAATTCCTTGAGACTATTCGTGCCATGCAATTGTGACCTTGCATTATTAAAAATGTATTAAGACAAACCTGTACATGTTATCGGAGAATTTGAGACCCAGGGCAACATCCGAATCCCATGCCAGATTCTTCCAACTATCCTGAATCCCAGGATCAATAAACATAGTCAGGCCGCCCCTTGCTCGTCCTGAGCCCGACCTTACAGCTAGACAGAAGGTTTTATATCCTTCCATGAAAAAATTATTTCCTGCCTCCCATGTCTCCTGTAGGCTTATTATTTGAAACTTTCTCACATACAGGAGCCATTGCTCATCCTTAAATTTACTTGATAGACCTGCTATGTTCCATGACATTTTTATGTCGCCTGCACCCAAACTCCCTGCCCTAGAGTCCACACTTGGTACACTACTAGGCATGGAAACAGCCCTCTCTAAGTTATTTAACCCCTGGTGGCTAGTGTCCCTGCATTCATGTATAATTTGCGGTGTTATCCCACCGGCGAGCTCCTCTCTCCTACCTGCTGTGCCACTGTTGACCCCTGGGGTGTCAGTGACTCTTCCCTCAGCCTCCCCATGTTGTAGTCAGTCAATATCATTCAGGTCCCTCAATGGGGCAAACTCGTTGCTTAAGGCAACCGGCCTGCCCCCCCAGATTATTTTCTCCCCCTGTCCTGCTTGACAGTGCAGAAAATTGGGAGTAGGTGGGGCCTATAAAAAAAGCCCAGCGGTAAAGGTTTGATACCTGTCTCTACTGCAAATGCACTGGGAGGATAAGAAAGGATCTTATGTGCTAATTCGCGATATCGAAGTCTGACAATCACACTATCTCCTGGAAAGGCTTTCCTCGACCTATCAATCCATGAAACCCTCCTTGCCATCAAAATGTGGCGATGCTCTGTGATGTTGAACCCCACGTACTTGCACATCCAGTGCGCCACTTTATTAATTAACTGTGCAGTGGGTTTGTCATGTGCGTTATTGTGCCCAGGGACACCTGTCAGAACCACTGTGTATGGGCAGCGTGCAGGTGGAAGGTCTATTACCGGGAGGTCTCGACTACTATAAGCAGCTACACTGGGCTCCCCCCTTGGTTGCTGGTACTCGCTATGTTCCCTGGGGGCCCTTTGTGCACCCTCCCTCCGTACAATGTCTAACCCTTCCGCCCCTATCCCCGGGGCTTTACGCTCGGAATCCCGCACCCAGCCTCAGACCCTGTTACCCCCCTGTTAATTTAGGGGGCGTGAGTTGCCGTTTCAACACAGGTGACTTCTCGTGGATTAGGACCCCCAGGAGACGGTATACCTGGTGTCCCTGGTGCCAACCTTCCCAGCGGCGGTGGTTTAGGGCCTTGGTGACTTGTACTTGATCTGAACAGTTACACCGGCACACCCCCAGATTCTGTGCTATTCTGTTTGACCTTTCGATTTGAGACAGGTTTTCCTCTATAATATATAATTTACATAGTAGAGGACTCAAAAGAATAGACACCAAAGTCTCAAGTTTTTTCCACTGGTTAGTGTTACAATCAGAGACCGACGGTGTTTGGGTACTACTCGTAGGCATAGTAATCATTGTTGGACCTTGTGTGAGTTCCGCTGTCCTGGTTTCAGGTTTTGATGCGTTGGCTATTTGCTGTTTTGCTTTGGTCCTTTGGTTTTGTCTTATCACCACACCTCCCCTACTATTTCGTTTGGCAGGAGGTTCATTATTACTTGCTATTATCGACCTTCCCAGGCTACCCCTTACTGATTTTTAGGTCTCGCCTACGCCGCGCGCATGTGCTGCATAGGAGACCTTTAGCCTTCGTGCAGTTCTTTTTCAAAGCACATACTCGTGCTTGTGGCGGCATACACATTGCGGGAGTGCGCAGCGGCGCGCCACAAGCACAAGTATGTGCTTTGAAAAAGAGCAGACTGCTCTCTCCAGCGGGGGCACCACTCGCGAGTGCACCTCTTCGCCTCTCTCTCCCGCTGCAGCGCGAGGCGCGCACGCTTGTTTTCATTGCTGCTGGCACTTAAAATGGAGCATCAAAAGTGCAAGAGCCCCAACCTTCAGTAAATACCTTTTAAAAGGAAGTCATCCTAAAATGTGTTTATTTACTTGTCGCGTATCAGATCCCTCAGACTACTGGGTTGCAGATAATGAAGAGTTTTGCTCTAGCATCTTCAGACGGTAGTGACCACAAAAAGTAAACAGCAATGTTTTCATTTCCTGTTTTCCTATCCTTTCATTTTTAATTTCTTCTTTTGCCTAAATTTTTCCTTCCTTTTTGTATTTCTGCGTTCATGCTTCCTTTCGTTTATTCTATTTTCCTTTTATTTCTTTGCTTTTTTATGTGCATTTTGATCTGTTTCATCATTTAAAAGGCTTGAGATCCCCGATTTTCTGCTTCCATGTGTAAAATCACCAACCAATGTTTTCGTATTGTCGTCCTCCACTTTCATGCTCTGATTAAGAGTCTTTAACGAAAAGGTTTAAGAGGTGAGTAGGTCTGTATATGATATGTTTAATTTTTTATCGATCATTTTTTAGGATGTTTTGACATGTGGAGAAAGCCTCTTTCATTTTGTCTAAGTACAGCATAAGATGACACAAATAAATTAGTAGAGATGGCCTTAGTGTGCTTTGGTCGACCTCTTTTGTGTGCCAATTCAGCTGATTCAGGGAACACAAAGATGTGCCTCTTTCCCATATTTCCAATGTCGCCGTAAACATACTTTAGGGTGAAAGGTGGTTCTATCCGCCTGCTGCTTTTTCTTCTGATCTTATGACAGCTACTTCTGATCTCTTTTACGTTTTGATGGCTCAGCAGTGGAATTTTCTTTTTTATTTATTGGTATTTTTAAACAATACTACTAATATTTCAAGCAACAAGCCAGTTGCCAATCAATGCATAGTCTTCGATACATTTACATCCCATGTCAAGTACAAATGTTAGTACATGCTAGTGTGTTCCTCCGCATTCCACATGAAAAGGCTGAGATCCTACGTGCCACATCAGACATTTTCCAAATCCCAATTGACAGTCTAACAAGACTCACTCCCTCTCCCCCCCAGGCTCGGTATAACAAGCATTGGCATAGCCTTAGGGACCTTATAAGTGTTTAGCCATGCAACAGTTAATGTTGTTGCAGTAAGGATATTGTACTGCATAACTAAATACTTATAAGGTCCCAAAGGTGAGACCTATTGGCTATGCCAATACTTGTTTAGATCTAGTGGCAACCTTACTCATGCCTGGGTCTGATACTGATAATGTCATCGGGGAGCCAAGGCTACCAGAGGGGCGGGAGCACAGCCACAGATGAGATAGCCCCTTCCCGCTCTGGCGCTGGCTCTGACACAACCTCACACCCCTAGAGACTAAGTTGATACTAGTAAATTCTTCCGTAATATCAAGGACCGGGTTTGCCTGGCTAGGAGTGACGTCTACTGACATCCCAGCCCTGCCCAATCTTGGACAATCGGCATGTGGCTGCTCAGTGGGAGTTCGTATGCGCGCTGGGGATTAGGCCATACATATACGGCCTATCGAGGATTGCTTCTGGGTGGCCAGAGTGTCCAAAGAAAGTCTCTTTCCCTTGAGCTGGATTTCATGTGTCAGGACTGACTCAGCTCTTGTTAGGAAGGCATCAAGGGTTCTCACAATATTATCCCCCGGATGTATGACGGTACAAAGCGTGCTATTACCACGCGTACCGTTACAACTCAGGTTTTTCAACGCAAGTCGTTACAACGACTTGCGTTGGGAGCACTGGATAGTGAATAGTTTAATTTACTATTCCAACTCCAGTCCCCGTGGATAGTAGGGAAGGTGTTGGATAGTAAATGAAACTATTCCCTTTCCTAGAGCGCCCTCCAGCGAAAGTCCTTGTAACGACTTTCGTTCTAAAACCTGCGTTGTAATGGTACCGCGTTGTTAGGGTTTCGTTGTAAAGGTTGTTCACCCCATCCCCCGTGGCTGTGCTGGTATCCTTGCGCTTCCCCATCCTTCTAAATACTAAACACCTATTAGCAGAAATCTAAAGCCAGTACCTTAGTTTGGTGAGTCCTCCTGTTAACCAGACGACAGAGAGTGTGCCCAGCCCAGCCTCCTCTGGACTTTGAAGGGCGCAGACGGGCAAGCCCGCGCGCATCCCGTGCTGCGGGAGTCCGTGCGAACCTCTGAAGCGCCGGGTGGCGTGGGAAACTGACGCAGCTCCTGCCGCAATTTTCTTTTTTTTTTTTTTTTTTTTTTAAGGTTTTATATAGCGCTAGCTCCACCCAAGGGTATCAGAGCGCTTTACATCAGTAATGGCATTACACAATAACAAACAATGATAATGAATTGGCAACATACTAGTTATACAGGTGTTAGAATCAGTACAAAAAACAGGTAATAATATAGGCAAAACAATAATGATTGAAGGCACAGATAGGTAGGGAGTAGCAAGTTGCAGGGACCTTAGTGTAATTGTAGATAGGACCATTTATAGAATGTCATGGAGGATTCAAAGGACAATAGTAGGTAGTGGGGGGTAAAGGGAGGGAGAAGGGAGGTGAGAAAAGGAAGATGGGAGGGGTGGAATGAGGGAAAGGGGAGAAGTCTAGGGAGGGAGGAGGAGAGGTGGTCAGGAAGGAGATCAGGGGTATTAGTTTCCCCAGAATGTGCTGAGTAGATACATTTTCTGTGTGGTCCTGCTCCTCTGGACCTCTGAAGCCAAACACGCTGGAAACACTCTGGAACTCCAGAGAGTTAAAAATACAGACATTTATAGACAATTGGTAAATTGTGATAATTAAATGCAAGTAGAACTCTAAGGTCTTGATCTACAAATGGAACATGCATCGTGGGGTGACATTTTAGAAAATTATGAATTTTGCAAAAAGAACTAATAATGTTTTTTTACTGTATGAAGGACTCCGCTATTGAGGCAGTGTGTCAGTGGGAGTACTTGTCGGATGACAAACTGCACAATTTTCATGTATACCCCGCACTCTGAAATAGAGTGCTTTCTGACAGCATACCAGGAGTAGATGAAATGTGATAAACTACAGTTAAAATCAGGTTATACTACCCAGTAATCCTCTACCAATTAGTCGGTGTTCCATCTAAAAAGATTCTATATTAGTGCACACTGGGACATATAATTGACTTTTGAGCTCTGTGTCAGAGGCCTCAGAAAGTGTCAAGAAAGAAAGCGATGTTAACAAGATTGGGTGATAATTATTTGCAACTCTAGACATAATTTCTGGGGCAGAGTGGGGTGAATGCAGAGCCACACAATCCCACCTACCGGTGTGCAGGTGTTATGCTGTAAAACATTCTGGATGTACACTGGTGCCTGTGTATATGCTAAAGATGAGGAATCTGTGCCAATATCCTATCCACGAGAAAAAGTAACTTGTTCATTTAGCCATTAAGCAGCTGGATAGTGGAAGGTATGATCAATCTCAAGCCGGCCAAGATGTTTATGATCTTCATTGCCTTGAGTGGCCTTTCCAGTTTTGGCCTACTAGTCTGTGCTTCCAGAAAGAACTCAGCAGAGTGGACTTGCTATTAAGAGCACAAAGCTGGATCTTCTTCAATCATAACATATGGTTGCTGAACTTTACCAGCCTGTCTCCTGTATTCCCTCAATATGGACATTTAAACATTCCACCAGATCATTACTATTTGATAAGAAGCCTCATGTTCTGCCACTGGGTTATAGTGGAAGGAGATAGTCATCTGTTGCGTGGAGATGTACATTGTTTACATAAACTGCAAATTAAAAAAAAACATTTGCTTACTACTTCCAGTTTCCAAAGTCTGGCAGGTGCCTTTCCAGTGGCTGAAACGTTTTTGGAAGGTTTTCCCTTCCATCAGAAAAACGCCTTCCCAATTGGTAGCACTACATTGCCTTGTGTAATTTGTAGGCCTTCATTTCTGCCTCAAACACACATTCTGGAAAGTAACATTTTTGCTGTCCCATATATGTGTACATAGGGTTAGTGTGATCTCAGACCTGCAGTCTAGCATGTCATGTGGAGTGCGCACCTGACCTTTCTCCTATACGTCACTGCAGACTTCATGTGATTCAAATTGTATTCATCTCTGGCAGAGAGAGCTTTACACCTTCGCCCATCATTCACCACATGTGACAGTTAGATCAGTTCTTTTTTCCCGGCTCCTTCTGTGAGGATCCTGGAGCATAGAGCTTGTCAATTATTGATATATTCTAGTCAGAAATTTGTTTATTTCATCTCTACTTGACAATTGTGACGGCTGATAACTTTTTCAGTCATTTTCTGACAATTTCGAGAGCTATTTTTTGTCAGAAATACCAGCTTTATTTAACAAGTGTCCTTCCTGTGGGAAGGAAATGGCAAAATCAGACCAACACTTTGTTTGTATTGTGTGTTTGCCATCTTCATCAAATCCAGAAACGTTTTATTACTGCCAGCAATTCTCCAGAAGAACTCTGTGTGACAGGGAGAAGTTAAGACTACATGCCTTGCTGGAGAGAGGAAAAGGACATTCTAAAAGTGGCCTTGAGAGCCGTCTTGTCTTCAAAGAGCCCTCTTCTCAGAAAAGACAAGAAAAACGGCATTAATCGGCTTCCCCAGCATCAAAAAAGAAGCACATTCCTGATTGTTCGCCGTCGGCATCGAGATCGACGTCGGAAAAGCAAGCAAGGCATGCAACGACTTTGAGGGACAGATCGCTGTCGAAGCGACGAGAGCCTCTGTCGCCGAAAAGTCGACGTCGAGGCACACTACTTCAGGCTCGAAGTATGTTGGTCCCGAGAGACCTAAGTAGACATCCAAGTCGGGGTCGACGTCGAAGCATTCGTCGACGTCTCGTTCTCCGCAGCCATCACGAGAGGACCGACGTCGAAGACACTGCCGCAAACCTACAAGCGGTTGACATCAAGGACTCCATCACAGTCCCGTAGAGGTTTGACGTCGAGGAGACTAATGTCGAAGACACCGCCACAAGCCTGCAGACGGTTAACGTCGAGGGCTCTATCACAGTCCCGTAGACAGTCGACGTCGGGGACGCAGACACAGAGAGCATCTTCACACAGACATGACTCCCCATATGTCTCGCCGCAGAAGCGGTCAACGTTGAAGGCGACACATCGTTCAACGTCAAGGGAGAAAAATCCTTCGGTACTATCAGGACAAGTACTAGAAATACCAGGGTCAATGTCGAGGTCCTTACGTTCGACGTTGAGGGAAGTGTCATCTTCGCCTGACATTCATATTAAGCAAATCACATTGAAGGAATCTCCGGTTCTGGGAGAGAAGACTCCTCCTGCCAATCTTTCTCCAAGATGGCTAGAGAGTGTGCAACACTGGAAGGTTCCACAGGGAAGTCCGGGCTCGGATTTCTCCCAAACGTACTCTCCCTCCAGGGTCTCGGCTGGGCCTCCTCCTACTGCATCCACGAGGGCTTCTACACGCAGGTCCCCGAGGAGAGCCAGGTCTCCATCGGCTCTTCGCTCATGATCCAGGACACGGGGATGATCTGGATCGCGCCCTTCTCCCACTCCAAAAAGGAGATGGAGGTCCTCTTCATTGTTCACGTCCTCATGATCTTCTATAACAGACTATTCACCAACACTGTCTGTGACACCTCCAGCCAGAGTGTCCAGATCGTTGATATAGGGACTTTTAACGAGGTTCTATGCCGGAGCAAGCAAACTGAAAATTGATATGTTGCCACCTACAGTGTCTTCTTCGGTCATATTCGAGACCCTGCACCACAGATCCTCGGCGAGGCCTATGCTTCCGTTGGTCCCAGGTCTGCTAGAGCCAGCGACGCAGACTTTAATTAATCCAGCTACAGTGAGCTCAGCTCCCTCATGTATTTCCAAGAAGTACAAGGCCCCAGATCAGGACCCCCCTCCAGATTTAGTCATAGTGGCGGCAGTTAGGAAAACACATCCAGCCTCAACATCCTCCACAGTCCCTCCGGGACTCTCTGGGCAAACGTATGTGTAGTGCATCGGCACCAGTAATGAAAGTGGCTAGTGCCTCTGCTCTCCTGGAGAGGTATGACAGGTCTCTTTGGGACTCTTTGCCTGATTCACGGAGAAGCTTCCTAAAGAAGATCAGCAAGATTTCCAAGAAATCCTGCAGAAAGGCGGCTTGGTGGCAAACCATGTCATTAGTGCAAACCAGGGGTCATTGGTGCAGCTGCTGACGCATCCGATGTGGCTGCCCATGGCATTTGCTCTAGACGCTCTGCCTCGTTGCGCCTCATGGGGCTAAAACCTGAGGCACAGCAGAGATTTGTCAACTTCACTTCAATGGCACATCTCTCTTTGGATCTCATGCGGATGATGAGATGTCCAAGATAAAAACGGAGTTGGACACTCTGAAAGCCGTTGGACTGGAGAAACAAAGAGTTACCTCGTAAGTAACGACCCTATGACCGGTGCTCTATCCAGCAGAGGGTTCACACCCCTCACTGGTCAACACAGCATCAACATCAACCCAGGTCTCACTACCATAATTGGAGGCCTGGTCGAGGAAGGGGAGCTGCAAGACAAGTATCTTCTGCAATGAAACAATCTGCAAAACAATGAGCTATGGCTTCCCCCATTCCCATTAACCGCTCCGGTGGGGGGGAAGTATTATGTGTTCCCTGTACGAGTGGAAGAAAATAACAAAAGACAAGTGGGTACTGAATATTGTTCAGAAGGGCTATTTGCTTAGATTCAAATCCCCTCCTCCATCAGTGCCAACTAGAGAAGGATTTCTCCCAAAACACCATTTGTTGCTAGTGGAGGTGAACAGTCTTCTGCAGAACGATGCCATAGAAATAGTCCCTGCTCCACAACAAAGGCAAGGAATCTATTTTCGTTATTTTCTGGTACAAAAAAGAGGCCTTATCAGAGAATACAGACCAATACCCGACCTGAGGCTTTTGAACAAATTCATCCGCAAACAAAACAATGTGGATGTTAGCACTGCATCAGATTTTCCCTCAGCTGCACCACGAGGGCTGGATGTGCTTCATAGATCTGCAGGACGCCTACTTTTCATGTACTGGTTTCCAAGAAGCATCAGAAATGCCTGCAGTTTCCAGTAGCTCTCCAGTAGTTCTAGGTTCTCCTGTTTGGGCTCAAATCAGCTCCCCGCACTTTTTCTAAATGTATGGCAGTAGTGGCAGCTTTTCTTCGCAAACAAGATATATTCATATATCCTTACCTGGATGATTGGCTTCTGAAGAGCTGGTCACCCACTCTGCTTCAGAATCATCTCAAATACTGCCTTCAAGTGCTGAGCAATCATGGCCTGCAAGTCAACTACAAGAAGCCGATCTTCAACCCGACCCAAAAGATCCACTACCTGGATGCTTCTCTGGATACCGCAAGGGCAAGCGTGTGTCCTTCGGAGGAGAGGTTGTTCTCAATCCGCGAGAAATGCCGCAATCTGCTCCTGTCTCAGCATCCCTCAGTCAGACAGGTGTCATTGCTACTAGGCTCGATGGCATCATGCATCTTCATTGTGTCAAAACCCAGATTACATATGCGTCCTCTACAGAAATCTCTGGTAGACCAATTGATGAAGATATCTTGTCACTGGGAGGAGCGTGTGGTTCTCCTCCAGTCGGCCAAAGATTCCATCAGATGGCGGATGAAGCGATCCCATCTAATGAAGGGAGTTCCCTTTCACCAGAAACCACCTACTCAAACAATCGTCACGGACGCTTCACTCCAAGGTTGGGGGGCTCATATGGGCCCTCTCCAGGTGCAAGGACTTTGCTCTGAGACAGAACAAGGGCATCAAATCAACCTCTGAGAACTGAGAGCTGTACACCTAGCACTCAAATCACTGTTCCCTTCCTTCCAGTCGCGTTCCCTGTTGGTTCAAACTGACAACACCACAACAATGCATTATCTGAATAAACGGGGGGAACCCGGTCGAGGCCGCTCTCTCTAAAGTCTCAGACCATCTGGAAATAGCTTCTCGCAAGAAATCTGTCCATGGTGGCGATTCATCTCCCGGGAACTCTCAACGTCCAAGCAGATGCCCTAAGTCGGGACTTTGTCGAATCTCACGACTGGGTGTTAAACAACAAGGTCTCTCAGGACATTTTCCACCATTGGGGAGTGCCAGACATAGACCTGTTTGCAGATCCAGTGAACGCAAAATGCCTCATCTTAGTGTCCAGGTTTCACAAACCAGAGTCACGGAGGAATGCGCTTTTGATCAAATGGTCTCAGACATTGCTATATCCTTTTCCACCAATTCCATTGATACCCACAGTGATTAACAAGTTTTACAGGGCCAAGACCAGAATGATACTGATAGCAGCAGAATGGCCCCATCAGTGGTGGTACCCGGATCTTCTTCGTTTGTCAGAAGCTCAACACAGGAGGTTACCATGCCGACCAGACTTACTGTCCATAAACAAGGGGAAGGTGTTCCACCCCAACCTCTCATCCATACGATTGAAGGCATGGCTCCTGAAGTCCTTCAATACGGACACTTAGGTTTGTCATCTGACTGCATGAACATACTTGGAGAAGCTAAAAGACCCTCTACCAGAAAATCGTTCGCTTTTAAATGGAAGCGCTTTTACTTATGGTTTATGAAAAATGGTCATGATCCTGTTCGAGGTCAAGAACAGGTGATCTTACCGTATTTGCTATACCTGGCCAAATCTGGCATTCAATTTTCATCTTTTAAAGTCCATCTAGCAGCTATCACAGCATACACAAAGTCCCCTATGCCGGTTTGCTTTTTTCAAATTCCTGTGGTTAAAGATTTTCTTGAGGGGTTAAAAAAGGTCTACCCACCAATCAGAACTCCATCATCATAGTTCTTGCTAAAATGATTGGGGCACTATTTGAGCCTATTCACAGAGCCTCTCTACAGCCCTTGTCATGGAAGACCTCTTTTTTAGTGTCCATCACCTCTTCTTGTAGAGCCAGTGAGATTCAGGCTTTATGCTGTAAAAAACCTTATATCGTGTTACATGCTAACAGAGTGGTTCTTAGAACAAATCTGAGTTTCCCACCTAAAGTGGTCTCAGATTTCCATATTAATCAGGCCATCGCTCTGCCCACGTTCTTTCTTAACCCTTCAAACCCTCTGGAGAGGACCCTTCATTAACTATACCTCAAGAGGGTCCTGAAATTCTATTTAGACAAAACCAAGGCATTGAGGGAATCAGACCGCCTGTTTGTGAACTATGGTTCCTTAAATACTGCTGGTACAACTTCCAAACTGTCCATCTCTAGGTGGATAGTGTCTTGTGTTTCTTTGTCTTACCAATTAGCCAAAAAAGCCCTCCCGGGCAAACCAGGGGAAAGGCCTCGACCCCGGCTCTCCTTAGGAATGTACCTATTGTAGAGATTTGCAAAGCAGCCACATGGTGATCTGTACACACATTCACTACCCATTACTGTTTGGTCTCTGACACACAGGCGGATGCTCAGTTTGGGCAAGCCTCACTAAGAAATTTGTTTGGATAATTCATCCTTAAGGTGTTATATTTGCTGTAGTTATGCTGTTGCTCCCACGTGGGAAAGTGGGTATAGGCTTGCTATTCTATTCAGTGCTTATGACTATAGATGAGTATCCCGTGGAAGAGAAGGATAAGTTACTTACCTGTAATCCTAGTTCTCTTCTAGGGTATACTCCTCAAAGTCATAAGCAACCCTCCGCCTTCCCGGACGAGTATTGACAGCATAGTAGCGTTTTGCACCTCTATGTCCTGGTTTCTCCTCCGTAAAAAAAGAACTGACCTAATGGTCACCTGTGGTGCATGATGGGAGCAAGGGGCTCCTGGAGGTCTTAAAGGCACAGTGTTCCAGGTGCTGGGAAGTTTTAAAGGCAAAGTGCCAAGTTTTTTGTACTGTAATGGTTTTTCATCTATGCAGCCTATAGGCTAATTGCCTGCTATTACTTATTGTTATCTGAAAGAAATAGTTAGTTATAGATTCCTTACCTTAGAATTACCCCCAGGCATCAGACTGGATCCGGAACGTTTTTCGCCAGCAGTACCCCTGCGCGTCGGAAGGCGTCGTGGTCGCCGGGATGATGTCGCGGTAGCTACTTGGAAGTAGCCCTCACCTGCTGACGTCAGTTCTTTCTTTTTCCACGCCAGCTAGCGCAGATCCGGAGAGAGCGGTACCTCGAGTCACTTTTTGGCCGACTTTTTCTTGACTTTTGTCAACATCGTTTTTGAGTCCATCGTCTCCAAGAGCATGAGGTATGCCTGGCTTGAAGGCTTGCGGTTCCTGTAACCGACTAATGTCAGTGACTGATCCGTACCGCGTGTGCCTCTTCTGCCTGGGGCGCGACCACGAAGTCCAAGTCGTGCCCCTACTGCCGGATCATGAATCTGAAGTCTTTGCGGGAGTGGTCCCGAAAGCTTCTCGAGGCCCGGCAATCGACCCCACGCCACTCAAGGTCCCAATCGCGTAGGAGCCACCATCCTCCTTCTTCCAAGTCTTCGCACTCGGGGTCAGGTAAGTCGAAGCACAAGAAGAAGTCGAAGAAGCATTGTCGCTCTTGAGTTCTCATTGTCCGTCGGCTGATGCGACGAGGGATGCGGGAGGTGCCACTCCTGCGCCTCTTTGTACGTACCCTGAGAGTTCACTCCGGCCTTCCCCCCCCCCCCCCCCCTTTCCGGGACCCGGAGCGATCCCTGCCTAGCTTCGTTAATTTTGCAAGCAATGCACGCCATCTTTGGGCAGCCCAACTCCGCTGGCGCGCCTTCAGGCCCTGCCGACTCGGCTGGGGGCCCTGGTCCTTAAACGCCGGCTGTTTTTGACCTCAGCACTCAGGGTCCCCTTGGATCCAGGCCTGGATCCGGATCGGCACCGGTCGACCTTGTAACACCTCCACCGGTCCCGACTCCACCGGCACCACATCCGCAGCCGGCATCGGCTGTGTCCCCAGCCGACGTCGACCCTGGCCTCCACCTCGAGGTAGACACAGAGGCAGACCGGCATCGTGCTTTTGTGCCCCTGTTCTACTCTGGCTCTAAGACCATATTGGCAGCCAGAGGAAAGTGAGGAGGAGGACTGGGAGGGGTCTGGAGACCCTTTGACTGACCAGTTGGGTTATGAACCAGACTAGACAGAGAAACTGGGGGAAGCCAATGGTCTGGATACCTCACCAGACCTTGGCAGGTTGTCTCCTCCTACAGTTGCTACGGAGGAGGGAGCGTCTTACGCTGTGGTGTTGCATAGGGCGGCCAGGGCTCTCCACCTTGAGTTACCTATGGTGGCAGTCAGGACTAACCTCCTGACAGAGGTGCTTCAGCTGGCGGCGAGCTTTTCAGCGCCCTTGCTGCTGTTTAATGAAGCCCTGACGGACATCCTTTTGGGCACCTGGTCCAGGCCCAACACAGGGGCTCCTGTGGATAGGATGATTGCCGGACGCCCGGCCCCGGGCGACCCCACTTTCCTCTCTCAACACCCTATCTCAGAGAGCTCGGTGGTCCAAGCCTCCACCTCCAAGGGCACATTCCCTAGCGCTCCACCTGATAGGGAATCCAAAAAGCTAGACCATCTTGGGAAGAAAATTCTTTCTTCCTGCAGCTTTGGACTGCGGTCGGTAAAACCCGCATGTCTGTTGGACCGTTACACCCACTCCGTGTGGGATATGGTTGCGCAAGTGCTGCCTCAGCGCTCGGAGTAGTCCCGGGCCGTACTGTCTCAAGCAGTTGCTTAAGGGAGAGACGCAGCAAAGTTTACCATCCGCTGTGGGCTTGATACCACCGACTCACAAGGCAGGACGATTTCCATGTCGGTAGCCCTTCAATGCTATGCCTGGTTGAGGTTGACTGGTTTTTCCAGGGATGTCCAATCCACCCTTATGGACATGCCCTCTGATGGCCGTCGCCTATTCGGTGACAAAGCAGACAGCGCGCTAGAGCTCTTTAAGGACTCTCGGCCTACGGCCAGGTACTTGGGCCTCTCCACCACCCGCCCTGCTCAGTCTGCTTTTCACACCTTTCGTGGCTACAGGAGGGGTCACCTGCCACGTCCCGCCCAGAGCCACAGGCCAGCGCAAGCTGTTCAGCCCCTGCCCGGCTGGGGACGTGGGAACCAGCGCTGGGGTTCTGAGGGCCAGGGGGCGGGCCAGTCCACCACAGCCCCCTCTGCAGCAGCCTCCAAACCCTCCTAGTCCGACCTTTCAGGGCCATCAATCGCCAGTGGGTGGCAGGATTCGCCATCACCTCTCCCACTGGCGAACCATCACATCGGACAGGTGGGTTTTGCAAATAGTCTGAAGGTGCTACTCCCTCCCCTTCGAGACTACCTCTCCATCCATGCCACCTCAGTACCATCGCATGTCAGAGGATCATCTGTCCCTTTTCCAACAGGAAGTTTCGGCACTCTTGGCCAGGGGTGCCATCGAGCGCGAAAAATCTGGTATCCTGAGCTACCACACATGGCCATCGATCCTCCGGTCAGACTGCCACTTCGGGCGGATCTTCTGTCGCAGCAGCAGGGGACGGTCCTCCACCCGAACCTGTCCAGCCTCCACCTCCTTTCGTGGAGATTGAGCGGCGGCAGTGGACATCGTTTGACCTGCCTCCGGAAGTCTGTGATGTAATCTTGGCAGCCAGGCATCCCTCCACTAAGACGGTATACGCCTGCAGATGGAACAAATTTGTGGCATGGTGCACAGCAAAGGCTGTGGATCCCCTTTCTCCCCCTCTTTCTGAGGTTTTCTTGTTCCTTCTTTTTTTGGCCCAGCATGGGCGTTGCTCTGGGCACTCTAAAGGGCTATCTCTCGGCCATTTCAGCCTTCCTTAGGCTTCCTGATCAGCCTTCTCCTTTAGTTCCCTGTTGTAAATTGTTTCCTTAAGGGCATTACTTATCTTTTTCCTCCTGTTCCCTTTGTAATGCCTCAGTGGGACTTGAACTCCCTTTGAGCTGCTGCATAACTGTCCTTTCAGACTTTTAACCTTGAAAACTGCCTTTCTGGTGGCCAGCACCTCTGCGCGCAGGGTGAGTGAGCTACAAGCTCTTTCTTCCAAGCCTCCCTTACTGGCTGTTCATCCGGACAAGGTCGTCCTCAGAACTAGACCTTCCTTTCTTCCCAAGGTGGTTACTTCTTTCCACAATGGCCAAACCATCACTTTGACCACCTTCTTTCCTCCTCCGCATCCTTCAAAAGAGTAAGAGAGGCTCCAACTTTCTGGATCAAAAACGTGCGCTTTCCTTCTATCTGGCTTGCACCAAACAATTCCGGGTGGACGACCAGCTCTTTGTTGGTTACATGGGCGCTAAGAAAGGTCGGGCCGTGCACAAACGGACCATCTCCAGATGGGTTATTCTGTGCATCAAAGCTTGCGATTTTTTGGCATCCCTCTGATCCGGCCAACTACAGGCCGATCTCCCTGCTTCCGGCCTTTTCAAAGCTGCTGCAAAAACATGTGAAGCAGCAGCTATCGTCCTTTATGGAAAAGAACGGCATACTTCACCCCAGCCAGTTGGGCTCTCGCCCTAACCACAGCACGGAAACAGCTCTGTTATAAGTGGCGGACTCTATCTGGCTGAGCCAGGAGACAGGCGAGAAGGCGTTGCTGTTTTTGTTAGACCTGTCAGCCGCCTTCGATATGGTGTTGCATCAGTTGCCCTGACCCGGCTTCACGCGATGGGCATCAGGGGTTTGGCTTGGAAATGGCTGGCATCTTTTCTAGAGGGGAGGGGGCAGGAGGTCTGGTGCCACCCTTTCTCAGATTCTTTGCACTCACTGAAGGTGGGGGTCCCACAGGGTTCAGCTCTGAGCCCGACCCTGTTTAACATTTACCTCACTCCTCTAGCCGAGGTGGCCGAATCAATGAGGGCCAAAATCGTATCCTATGCAGACGACACTCCGCTGTTGTTTACATGGAAGGCTAACAAGCCTGGTCTGGGTATGCTATTCAGTTCTTGCCTCTCAGCTGTCTTCGGTTAGCTGGCCTCTAACCAGCTGAAGTGTAATGCTGGTAAGACAGAGCTACTCTTTTTTGGTAAAGCGGCGGACACTCTTTTACAGGTCTTCTGGCCAGCGGACGCCCCTGTCCCCTCAACGAACAGCTTGGTGGTGAAAAATCTAGGGTTTAAATTGGACAACCAGCTGCTATTTCGTGCTCAAGTTAATGCAGTAGTAAGCTCCTGTTTTGCTCTGTTGTGTCTTCTATGGAAATGTTTGTTCTTTCTGTCCAGAGCGGCCAGAAAATAGGTGATTCAAACTCTGATTATATCCAGGCTGGATTATGGGAACAGACTCTATCTTAGCATACCTAGCTTCTTGCTTGACAGGCTTCAGCTTGTCCAGAATGCAGCAGCCCGTACCATCTTTGAGCACCCTTGGAATGCGCATGTCCCACCTTCTGAGGAGCCTGCACTGGCTCCCTGAAATGAAAAGAATTAGTTTTTAAAACTTTGCTCGGCACAGAAAGACCTATATGGAGAAGGACCAGGTTACCTTAAACGTAGGATTTCCTTCTACACTCCGCGTAGAAATCTTAGCTCCACCGATCTGTTGCTGGTTAATGTCCCCCGTTTGAAAAAGTCCAGGCTGGGAGGTAAGTCTCTCTCTTTCCTGTGGCCCTTTCACTTGAACAAAATGCCTCTTCATCTTAGAAGGATTGAATCCACTCCCTTGTTCCGAAAAAAACTGAAAACGTGGCTTTTTTCTTGCCTCTTAGCTCTCTTCTTCCATGCTACTACCTATCAGCTTTAGCGACCAAGACACTCTTTGGAGTAACAGTGCGCTCTACAAATACTCCTGCATAGACATAGACAGAAGGAGCATCCATTGGGGCTGCGAGCCCATTCCACGAGGGCGACGGCAGCTACTACTGCTTTGGGATGGGGAGTCCCTCTTAATGACATCTGTCAGGTCGCTACATGGGCATCGCTGCACACGTTCACCGAACACTTCTGCCTGGACAGCCAAGTCCGGAGAGACGGCTTCTCTGGCCTTTCTGTTCTCCAGGACTTTCTGGTGTGAACTTAGTTTGCAGACCCACCTTCGGGGTTGGTATTGCTGGGTAATCTAAGCTAAGGAATCTATAACTAATTGTTTGTTTCAGATGAACAAGTTAGTTACCTTCAATAACAATATATCTGTAAAATACATAGGTTAGTTATAGATTCCTTACCGCCCCACCCATCCTACCTGTTCTGCGAACTGAAGTCTAGGGTTAAGGACTTCCTTTCAGGGCCCTAGTTTTGTGCACCAGTGGTCAGAGTCTTGCATGGCTCTGCCCTTCTGGCA
The DNA here is from genome assembly GCF_964261635.1 of Lissotriton helveticus. Classification (NCBI taxonomy): domain Eukaryota; kingdom Metazoa; phylum Chordata; class Amphibia; order Caudata; family Salamandridae; genus Lissotriton; species Lissotriton helveticus. The sequence continues at coordinate 1,249,214,309 of NC_136068.1, read as the reverse complement.
TGGAAAGTCGTGTACAGAACTGACGTCAGCCCGCGAGGGTGGCGTCTATGTAGCTACCGCGACGTCATCCCGGCGACTACGACGACGAACGCAGAGTCGACCAACGCCACCTTCCGATGTGCAGGGGTACTGCTGACGAAAAACTTTCCAGATCCAGTCTGATGCATGGGGGTAATTGTAAGGTAATGAATCTATAAGTAACCTATGTTTCTTACTGATATATTGTTACCGAAGGTAAGTAACTTGTTCTTCTCTGAAAATAAAGGACAGTCTTGGAACATTATTTGAGTGTATGTTCTCTATTACAGTATTTATATGCAAAATTATTTTTGTCAGTGAGAAACTCATGTTATTTTGGGATATTACGCTATTTGAGGTCTAATAGGCAGCATGCTTATATATGTATACATGTATATATGTATGTTTTTGGAGGTACTCCGTACTTTTTTGCTCAAACATACACATATATATGTATTTTTGCATATGCTCCGGGGTCCCACACGTGGTCGGGGATTATTCAGTGCTTATGACTTTGATGAGTATACCCCTGGAAGAGATCTAGGATTACAGGTAAGTAACTTATCATTCCTCCCCCCTCATGCAAGCCACACATGCCTTTTCCCCCAATACTCTTCACCAACGTTTTCAGTACACATTTGCCCTGGGCCTTCCCACATCTCTCCTGGGGAAGCCATTTCCCAAAATCTACAAGAGCCAGTAACCAGGGGCAATTTGCACAGTGTCTCAGGTTTTCGCAAAAGATGTTTTTTTTGTTGTTTTTTGTTGTTTACATTTGTTTATTGGGTTTTGGCTAACATTGTACAGGTAGCATGAATACAGAAAGCTGCTGGCTTGCATTCCCGCCTAGAAGGTTCTTGCCTGGTTAGCAAGCTGGTGTCGTTGAAACCGCCTCCCCAAACAAAGAGCATTTGACTAGCTTCACTACAGTCAACCTCCCACCTCGTATCTCAGCAGTTTTCTTCTATATATAGCAGAAAATGACAGAATTAACTTAAGAATCAGGTTAGTGAATGCCATGCATGATAACTGCACCTGGTAACTGCATGAATTCTGGGATTATGCTTAAGAACAGTGTAGAAATGTAAACATGATGCTCTCAAAAAAAAAATTTAAACCGAGAAATATTCATGAAATAATGTGGGTAGGAAAGGAAGGTGATGCAACATCCAGCTTTACTCCAGCTAAAGAGTATTAAAGCAAAATAAAAACTCTTTGAACTTTAAATGTTGAAAGAATCGAACAAAATTGAAAAACTCTCCTAAACTAGTTAAGGCATACAAACAACAGTTGTACAAGGTTTTTAGTCATGAAATCTGCATGTTATTTCATTATGTAAAAACATGGGTTCAGGCTTGTCCGGCGAAGATGGCGGTCGCGGCTTGATCGCGCTCCGACCTGCCATCTAACATCCTGATTGAATATCCTGCCTTCGGACTCAAAAGATAGTTTGCCCCTGTGTCGGAGAGCCGTACAACATCAGCGAGCTCTCTGACGTGAGCCGGGGACTTGGAGGTGTGGTGGCGGCAGCGTTTACAGACCCGCGATCTGAGGCGGCCTAGTCCGGGGCGGCCAATTGAAAACCGGGGTCTCGATTGAACAGCGGGGCCGGGCGCGGAGGCTCTGACAGCGATGTGGCTGGAGGAGGTGCCGCCTGTGGTTGGCGCCCGAAATTCTGCGCCGAAGTCTTGTGGTTTCCTCCCCCTCCCCGGGGGGCTGAGCTGCCGCGGGGAACTGTGATGAGGCGGCGGACGAATGGAGGACGCACTCACAGGCGGCGGCCTTACTGCGGGGACTGAGACCCGGTGAGAGGAGGCCCTGGAGGGTTGACGGCCATCATGTGCTGTCCCGAGGCGGAGTGAGTGGTCAGCCGGGCAAGGAGGTGTGGAGGTGGATTGGGGGTACCAGAGGGGCCCTCCCTCCCCACCCCCCATCTGATTATCCTCAACTGCCCTGGAGGATTTTCTGTGTTTGGCGGCCTGATCGGGCCACAGCGGTTGTGGAAGGGGGGCAGTTTCCTCAGGATCTTGACAGTTCAGCCATCCACCCTGGGCTGCCGGTGGAGGTGCCGCTGCCTGGCGCTGGTGGGGCGAGCCGGGCACTGAACACGCATTAACATGCATGCAGCCGGACGGAGCCCCCCCCCGGGCACAGGTACGCTTGGGCATCCCCGGGCTAAGGACATTAGCGGCACCCCGAGTAGGACCAGGGTCAGTGTAGCGCATCGGTGGTCAAGTCGGGCCACGGAGTGGTGAAGCAAGGCCCTCTGGGTGAGAGTGGGGGTGGACTGCCAGCCATTTTGTTTACCCTCGTGGTGGTTGCCGTCTGCTAAAATGCCTAGTGAAGAATCTATTGACCCGGGCTCCAGCGTCTTTGCTGTCGGGCTGATTTCACGCTCGACCCCCTGAGTGGTTGCCCTTGAGTGTCGGGAGGCAGCACCTACGTCGGGAAGATGACATGAGATAAAGGTGGGGGAGGCCACACCAAGCAGGGCACCATAGACAAATTTACCAGAGCGGGTGCTGCGACAGGGGCTGCGGGGGTCAAAGAGCCAGGTGCCAGACAACCCGGCGCTAATGGAGGCCATTACTCAGTCTAGAGATATGCTGGACTCCAAGATCGGGGCCGTGGCTCCGACATTATACTGCTGAGGCAGGATTTGCGTAACGCTGTTGAACGCATCACAGGGACTGAGGCTTGCATATCGGAGGTAGAGGATGATGTCACGACCCTGAAGAAGAAAGTAGCAGCTATGGAGAAGATTCAGAAGGGTCTGGCGCTGCGGGCTGAGGATGCCGAGGGGAGGACTCGGCGCAACAACCTTCGCTTCGTGGGATTTCCAGAGGGATGCGAGGGTGATAGCTGGAGCGTTACTTGACACTGTGGTTGGAGGGCTGGCTCCCCCCGGACGCCCTCTCCCGTTGCTTCGTTGTGGAGCGTGCACATAGGGCCCTTATGGAGAAGCCCCCTCAAGGGGCACGTCCACGGCCGATCATTGCCAAATTCTTCAACTATATGGACCGCACTACTATACTGAAGCAGGCGAGGGCTAAGGAATCCCTCACTTGTGACAATGCAAAGATTCTTATTTTCCCAGACTACACGCGGTTACTGCAGCAGCTGCGACAGTCCTTCCTGGCGGCCAAAGCTCGCCTCCGAGACGTCAAGATCCAATATGCGCTGCTATATCCAGCCCGCCTGAGGGTGGTCTACCGATCTCGCACTCTGTTCTTTGACTCTCCCGAGGAAGTGTTCTCATGGACTGATGAAACTGTGAGAGTGCGGGTTCACACACCACCTGGCCGAGATTCGGACTCTTCGTCGAGTGAGGTGGCACGCTGGGGGCCCCGAGGCTAACGGCTAGGCAGCAGGAGATAGAGATACGGGTGTTGCTCTCGGTCCCGCTCTGCCCTCAGGCAGAAGGGCTTGTCATCGGAGAGACAGGCATCTGTGGATTGATCAACAGGCTCAACAGGGACTGGAATTCTGGTGACTGTTTCTTGATGTCCGAAAAGGCACATGTTTTGGGCTGGGTACCTGGTCACGTAGTGGTGGGCGGGAAGGAGTGAGGCCCAGGAGTTATGGGTGGCCAGTTGGGGATCCATTGGAAGGTTTGGTGCCTGTGGTGGGCTCCGAGCGGGAACGGGAGCCCGAGTTAAAACAACGTCTGCAGTCACGGACGGTCGACGAGAAGCGACCACCACATATAAATAAAAGGTGGACCAGAAGAGCATACGGGGGCACGAAGAAGCCCAGGTATGCCGGTAGGCACCGATGTGAAGATTTGAATGCTGGCAGTGTCCAGCCTTGTGTGGCAAAGAAAGTACCCCCAGCCCTGAAGAAGTTGCCGACCAACTTAGATAGGCAACGAAACATGTTGGCTTCATATAATACAAAACAAAGCACAACAGGAGAGTTTTGGTTTTAATGGGAGTAGATACCCAGCACGGAATAAAGTAGTTCAATTAGCTAGGGATATCTAACTCCATTTTTAAACAAGTGACCACACTGAGTAGCGGTGTTGACACCTTGGGGGTAGATGCACATGAGTGCGATAGGGATATACACCTTTAAGTTCATTAGGATTTACTTGCATAATTTTCCTACTTTGCAATTTTGTTTATTTTCAGTGTTTATTTTCAGTGGGAAGGAGCCAATGATGAGAAGTGGAACACACTGACGAGAACCTGTCAGCAGTTCCCTGGTGGTTGCTCCCGTGAGGTTCCTTCCCACCACCCACACATTTTTTCTGGCTTACCTCTCTCCTTGCCCTTGCATGAATTTGCATGAGTTTTTGATTGAGAGTAGGGAATATATACACATATGAGGAGACACACACAGAATATACGAGGATATTTTAAAGATAGGCACACCTTGTTGTAACTCCTTGAGTGGGTGGAAGGTTAAGTGTAACCACACCAACGAGTCAACAGAGGATGCTAAGGAATACATTGCCTATTCAGATCAAGATCAGGTTATTGTGAATAAGATGATATGAGTGGAGGGTACCTGAGTCTGAAGTTTCCCAATGAGCTCCAATTTTGGGAGAAGTGTCTTTTGTTCCCGCCTGTACTTCTGAGGCGTTGCTGAGTACCTGCCTCTTGCCCTTCCCTTCTGGATGTGGCCTCTCGGGCCTCCCTTGCGTGGGCTAGCCTGGTAGGCTCTGGTTACATCTCTTCATGTTATCCGCTAGTGTTGGTTGGTGTCCACTTAGTGCACCATTGAGTTGGGAGTAGTCCTTCTACCTCCCTTTGTTCTGGACTCTCTCTTCTGTTCTGGGATATAGCTAGTGCCGTTTCTGCATCTCATACGCATACGGGTATGGTGTCGCGCCATTCTGGCAGTTTGTGATGCCTTGTCTCCCATTGTCTTTTGCTCTTCAGAACTCTTTGGGTTACTGTCTGGCTGCTCCGCCACAGCCTTCGACATAGTCCGTCACTCGGTTGCCGGCTCAGTGCTTTGGGTACTTTCTGTTGTTCTATCGCAGACCCACCTCCCCCCTTGGGGTATGGCTGTGGTATCTATTCTAAGTTAAGGAATCTGTGGCTAGATGTCGCTATCAAATGTACAAGTTACTTACCTTTGGTAACGATGTATCTGGTAGAGACGTTGTCTAGCCGCAAATTCCTTAACGCCCACCCATCCTCCCCGTTCTGTGAGGACCTTGCCAGGTGGGCTTCTCCACTTGCCTCCTTTCAGTTGCCATTGGTTTTCTTTCAAGGGTGCTCACATTGTTGTGCCCCTTATTCAATTGCCATATGCAGCTGACTCCCTCCAGGTGGCTTCTCTCCTGTAAGATGGTGCCTTTTGATTCTCCTTCATCAGGAGATTCTTCTTCTTCCCCTGCTGCCTTCCCTCCCTCCTGCCTTCTCCATTGACTCAGGGCTCTTGTCTCCTCTATAGTCGTCTTCTTTGGAGATCTGTTGAGCTGTGCTTTAGTCTTCCTTTAATATAGGGGAAGTGCCAGTCTTTTCATCCTTCTTGCAGTGGATTGTTGTTCATTCTGTGCTCGTCCTTGTTGGATGACACATGGTTCTACGTGGTAATACCAGTCTATCGTTGTCTGTTAAAATATTCTTCCCTTGTTGCTCGCACTTTAGGAAGGGTCTACGCTTTGTTCCACTTTTGCTTTTTCACTTATAATATGTAGACAGTTTCTGATACTGTCTTTTATGATGGTGTTTTACACCATCCGCCTTCTTTGTTTGACCGATTTTTCATCCTTCGCACACTGTTCCCATACTTTCACAGTTTTGTTGGTGGCTCCGCGTTGTGCCGCTGAAAAGTTTCTCAGAAGAAAACTGACGTTAGTGCGCCAGGAGGGACTTATATGACCTAGCTGATGTCACGTACGTGGATGATGTCACAGCGGGGCGTGTGGCGACATCCCCCCGGCGCGCAGGGGTGCTGCTGCAAAAAAAATCCATTTCCAGTCTGACCCCTGGGGATATTCTAAGTTAAGGAATCTGTGGCTAGACAACGTCTCTACCAGATACATCGTTACCGAAGGTAAGTAACTGGTACATTAAGTCCACCTTTGGTTCTTTACAAAGATCCCTTGAGTAAAAATGTAATTCTGATGGCTACTTCTAACCACCAATTCTTCACTTTAGAATACTCCCTAGCCAACAGACTAGATCTGCAACGTCAAAGGGGACAAACTGAGCATACATCGTCTAGCAGATCATGAGCATCTCAAGGCAAGGTGGAGCAGGGTGTTTTCCATCAGTGTGCACAACTGGTCAAATCCTTTCACCACCATCGAGAATACTTTGTGTCAGAAATGTTGCATGTTTGAGTTTCCTCTAGAATACTCGTTAAGAGAGACGCTTTGGAAGGAATGCAACAAAGAGATAATGCTCACCTTCCCACCACTTCCTCTCCTGCCCTTAGTTGTGAATAATATAAAAATTGACAAGGCCCAAGTTATCCTGGCACCTCTGGATTGGGCCTGGAGAGGGTGGTGCCCAGATCTGCTGAGCATGAGCAGTTTTCATCCGATCATGCTACCACTTTGGGAGGACCATCTTTCCCAGCTGCAGGGCAGAGTTCTTCATCAGAATCTGTGCATCTCACACCTCCAGGCATGGGGATTGACAAGAGGCATTTGACTGATTTTGATTTACCACTTCAAGTGGTATGTTATCCTCGCTCTGAGGCCTCTCCATAAAATCCATCTAAGCTGCCCTCTGGGACATGTTGGTAACCTATAGTGGCAGGGATACTGACCCCTATCAAACAAAGCAGTCTGACATTCTTTTCTTTGTTTTATCATTAGTTCAGCAAGGCCTTGCAGTGGCCACTGTAAAATATTATTTGTCACCTCGTTCGTCCTTTCTATGTTTGCTGAACCAACAGTCCTTGTTAAACTCACCTGTTTAGATCTGATTAAGTAAGGTTTGAGTCAATTTCCTTCTCAAACTATTTGTGATGCCACAGTGGGACCTTAATGTAGTCTTGACAATCCTTATGCGTATCCCTTTGAAGCCTATGCATAGCTGCAAGCTGCATATCCTAACTTTGAAGTTGTTTGTTCCTTTTTGTGATTATGCCAGCTTGTCACATGAGTGAACTACAGGCATTGTCAGTGCAACCACTTTTGCTGAGGACTCAGACGGCCTTCTTACCAAAAGCATCACTTCCTTCCATGTTGGGCAATCCATCACTTTACAACCTTCTTTGTTCTTCATTGACCCTCGAAAGAGGAGGGGCCCCATCAGGAACCTGAAAAGGACTTTAAGCTTCTACATAATGTTATACTGTTCCCACTAGAAAAGTAGCACTGCGTATTAGGAGAACAGGACCTCAGAATATAGTGCTAGAGTTCATCTACACCATCTGAGACTATTGGTCCAGTTCCTATCTAGCTCAAAGTTCCTCACCTGAACCCCTAACCATCCTGGGGTGGCAGGTGATTTTGGCAACCTCGAACATGACACTCTGATCCCTAAGGGAATCATGGAAACAGATCTTACCCCTTTTGTTGTTTACTTATGCATGCCCATTTTCAATACATTTATTGAAACAATCGTAATCTTGCCTAGAAACGATGAGCTGTGATTTTTAGGCAGATTAAACAAAGCAATATAATCAGCATGATGAATATGATAAACTGTCTAATCATGGCAGTCTGATTTCTACATGTGTCTACCTATCACTACCCCTACTCTGAGAAATAGTGGATTTGCCCTCTGCCCGATCTCTTAGGTTAGCCTGAGGCCCCATACCTAGATAACTGGACCAAGGAGACGGCCTGATGTGGAATTTTCAGTCCCTCTTTGCAGGATGGAAAATCATCAGAAGCAGAGCTGCGTGTTGAAACAGGACCATTGTGACTGGAGTGCCCCTCTGACCCTTAAAGGGACAGTTTACCGTTTATGTAATAAAAGTACGGTGTTAGAGGTACTGCTCTGAAGCAGTGATGTGTCTAGATGTTAGAAGTTGTCTCCGAACAGGCAACACACGCACTAGGATATCTTATTCTATTCTAAGCCTTGAACTAAGTGTACAGATTATGTAGCAGGAAGGGCTTTCTAAATAAAAGCAGTATGTACAGCATCTTCTCAGAATAATATTGTGTCAGAAAAATATGTATAAATAATACAGCTTTTTTGGAGTCTGCTAAAACATGTAAAATGTACACTAAGAATGGAGAACCAAAGTGGGCCCAAGGAGACCTCAGTACAATGTGTCAAGGACCATCGGGAGCAAGATCAACATTTGTGGAGTTCTCCAGAGCAAAGTAAGGCTGTGCAGAAGTGGACCTTGTTGTTGTGGGTAGTCTTTTAAGATCTGTTAGGAACTGGCCCAGAAGCACCTCGGGGAAGGTCTTAAGGTCCATTTCACCAGCACTAAAGCTGCGGCCACTATTTTGGCACAGAAGATGCCTTGCCTTGATATCTGCCAGGCGGCAGTGTGGGCATCGATACTATGTTCACAAAGCACTACTACCTTGACATCCTGGTCCTGCGGGGAGGGCACTTAATCCTCTTAGTTCTACAGGATTTTTTGGTGGGCTGAGCCCTCTCTACAGACCCTCCACCCTGTGAAGGTAATTTTTTGGTATCTATTCTAAGGTGAAGAATCTGCTGTTAGATCTAACCAACAAAAGAACAAGTTACTCTCCTTTGGTATCACTGTTTTTTGCAGATAATCTAATTGCAGATTTCGTACTGCGCTCCCACCCTCTCTGCGGATTGGCCTCTTTTTAACTTCTAAAAAGGTCCCAGGTTAGGGATCAGCACTCTGTTACAAATAATTGTTAATGCTCCATTTCTGGGTGTGTGGAAAATAAAAAGATAAAAAAGTGATATCATTGCGCACAGGCGGCGCTTGCATGGAACTGCCACTTCAGGACCAGTATGAGTCAGTGGAAAGCTGCACAATGCCATCTAGAAGCACTTGGGAGCACACTTCCAGAAAAACAATCTCTAGATCAAGACGAGCACCTGGGGTATATTCTAAGATGGGGAATCTAATCTGTTGGTTGAGTATCCACCAAAAAGAGGATTGCCAAAAGTCTTGTTGGTTGAAATGTACACACTTCAAATTAAAAATGTAATCTGTATTTTAAATGAATTTATGAAGACCTAGAATAAAACCATATCTAGATTGTGTCAGTAGCATTTGGGTGGTCCACACAATTTGGCTTTTTCCAATAAAAAATATGCTTAACAAATATAAATGATTTTTGCGCATGTAATTAAAAAAAAGTTCAAAATAATTATTTATATATTTTTGACAACGGTATATCAAAATAAATATGTATTTATATATTTTTGACAATGGTAAATTAAATCTGTCTTATTTTTCTCATTGTAGCTTGTATGTTCATTCTTCTGTAGCCCAGTGGAGGAAATGTCTCCATTCCATTAAACTTAAGGATTCAGTTCTCAGCATTGTGTAAGTTCCTTTTCATTATCATTTGTTTTGATTATTTAGCTTGGTTGTCTATACTGTGTTTCTTTTAAACATGCATCTTTTTTACATTTTATTTTATGCTAGAAGGGTGCCATTGAGAGGATATTGGATTCGAAAATGGGGGTTGGTGGTCTTGCTAATTCCTCGTCCCTAAAAAAGAGGGGTCTCCAACCCATATTGGATCTTTGAACTATCATGGTGGTCCAGATTCTGGCCGCTCTAGACCTCGGAGACTGAACAATGTTCTTTCACCTGCAGGACATGTATTTTCATATACCCATTCTGTGGTCCCTTAAGTGTTACCTTCAGTTCAAGGTCGACTAGGAGCATTTCAGTGCTCCCCTTTGGCCTCAAAAATGCCTTTGGATGTTCACGAAGATGGTGGCTGTGGTTGTGGTACAGCTTCAGAGATTGGGAAGTCCAGTCTTCCTGTAACTAGATGACTGGCTGTTGATGACGGTTTTGACACAGTCATTTGAGACCACCTCTAGATGATGACAAATCTCTTGACATGGTTGGAGTTCACTATCAACTTAATAAAGAAACTCCTGACTCCTTTCCAGAGGTTGGCGTTCATTGGGGATATCCTGAGCACAGAGTAATAGTAGTAGTAATTATATATGGTTATTGGGACCAATGTCCATAAAACATTATTCACCATTAAAATACACTTAAAACAAAATTCCAGGAACAAAGCAAAACTTTAGTAAAATACTGCAGTACTAACTCCTGGCCAGCCCTATCATTTTAATAACCTGCTATAAATGAGCCATTATTACAGAAACATCTAAAAATACATTAACCTGCAGAGATATTGCTTCCTGTTTAGCCCATGTTTGATATCTTATGAATAAAGGTTTTAAAAACTTGGCTTAAACTGGTTTAAAAAATGAACAGTCTATCACAATATGACATAATGAATGATTCTTATCTAGGGGTCATTGTCCTGCCAATCTAGGTGTGAGAAGACTGGGTTACACCCAAGCCTTTTTTTAAGTATTTCAAATTGTAATTTGGGGTCCAGCAAAAAAAATTGACATACAGGAAGAGATCAGAATGACCTAAAGTTTTGTAAGTGAGACTAATGGAAGGGCTCTTCCATAAATAGGTCATATCCTGTCTGAAGGAGATATGGAATGCGATTTGTTTATTCAGAAAGAGTGCCATGTTGGAATTGAACCCACAGTGATATGTACAGATCTAAATTGATTGACTCTATTAATCACCATTCTAGCTCAATCCCTTTCACTGGCACAGATTTTCTCCCAGCACAACTTAGATATTTTAGATAAATGTTGATCCTAAAGTAGCTGATTGATGAACATTAATAGTTGAGAGCCTGCTATGAGAGACCACGAGGTAAAATTCATTTCCTGTCTTATCTCTTCAACCATAGACCTCTTGGGCACGCAGTTTCCTTTGTACGGCTAATCTCAAGGTGATCACGGGTCTAAACATAGGACCTTGGCTTCATATAAGAAAAGGGGTGGAGTTTTGCCACTATGGGCTTGCAAGAGAGAGGCTAATGATAGTGCTCCATAAGCATGATTGAATTTCACTTAGAATCCTAATTATAGTAAGACCCTAGTTTTGAGCGATTTAAGATAATCTTCCCATGTCAGGTAACTGGAAATTGTAAGCCCTACATACGTACACCTGTTCAGTAGCTCAATCTGCATTACATCACAGCGCCATTTATAGCTGTGTACCTGCTTCCCGAAAAGCAATATCTTTGTTTTCTTCATATTTATTTTCGTTATAATAGATGCTTTAAGCATCTAATTTCCTCTGAAACTCGATGGCCTTATAGTCTAAGACTATTCGGTTATCCTTATACAATAGATAAGGAATATGCTTTGAGCCCATTTTATGGGAAAAAGATTGTGATTTTAAAGCGGATAACCAGATAGCTACATAAAGATTAAAGAGGGCGGGCTCTAAGATGCAGTCTTGCCATAGACCCTTCCTAATTGGAATTCTTATGGACAGTCTCCCTGACGTACCTATTTCAACCTTGAACCAGTTGGACTTTTGGAGGGCCTGGAATTAATTTAAAAGATCTTCAAGAAATTTTCCAACTTTTCAATTTACACCACAGACGCCCTCTGTCCGCTGTGTCCAAGGCTGTGCAGAAATCAATAAGGTGACAATACAGTATTTCGCTTAAAGTCTGTTTATTGAGATTTACAGAACAAATAAGGTGCCATTACATAAAATAGGTAACATCATTTAGTCTTCAGACCCATTGACGTAACAGTGCATGCATGCAAAATTGACAAATCCTCTGGAATGGTGGCCAGAGGTGGGAGAAACTTAGGAGGGGCAAGTCAAACCCACCAGAGGGCTGTGTCTGGGCTTGAGGGTGCTTCTGGCTCAATGGACATCAAACAAGGGGGGAGTGAACAAGGAAAGGGGATGAGCCTGGGAGAGGAGGACTAAGGGGAATAGAGAGGGAGAGGGAACCAGTTATCCCCAGCAAGGTATTCTGGGGATGAATTTGTGCACGGTGCCAGGGGGTTAGTTGCTGTTTGTTAGGCAGAGGGTTACTGGGCATGCTCCATCAGAGTCATGAAGTGTGAAGGGGACGCTTCATGTCTAATCGTCAAAGAGGTGGAGGGCTCGCAACCTAGGGCGTTGGAAGCAGGAGTATTCCAAGCAGGCTATGTAGTGGAGAAGGCGTGATCAAAGTCGCTGAAATTTCTTGTCAGTGTGTGTGAGCTTATGCGTCATCTGTTACAGTGCGATGGTGTGCCAGAGCTGGGTGAACCAGGATGCTGTGGGAGGGGCCAGCAGAGAGCGTCAGGAACGTTCTATGAGCTGTTCAGCTGCGCACTTCATGTGCCACACTAGGTACCAATCTGCATGGGTCATTGCGGTTAATGATACAAGGCGGGCGCCTAGTGTGATTGTGTGGTAGTCATCTGATATTGGATATCCCAGAGTGCCCTTGATGTGGCTCAGGATCTCCGTCCAGACTGTCTTCAGGGTAGGGCATGCCGACCATATGTGGTGGCAGTTACCTTGCGAGGCCCCGTAGCGCCAGCAGGAGGCTGGAACTGCGGGACGCATGACATGTAAATAGGTAGGGGTATAATACTGTTGAAATATGACCTTGTACACTGCTTTCTGAGGAATCCTTCTGTGTATGCGCGGAATGTCATGCCATAGTTGCTCCCACTGTTTCTGGGTGGTGTCAGACGCGTCATCCAAGAACCACTTCCACTGGTATGGGTGGCAGGGAAGAAGGCACAATTGTTGCAGAACTGCATATGTTTTAGATACCAACCTCCGGGAGACCGTGTAGTTGCGGACAAGGTGTTCAAAATGTTTGAGGGGCGAGTGGCAACCTCGGCATTGGGGCGGTGAAGAGCCCAGTGGTGAAGCTGGAAATATTGGTGACGATGAGTTTCAGACAGGTGAAAGTCCTGTTTGCATTGTTCGAAGGACTTAACAGTAAGGCCTTGGAAGAGGTCATGTAATGTCCTACATTCGCCCAGCACCCACTCCGGGAAGTCCTCCCGGAGTAGAGCAGGAGAAAAGTCGGGGTTGCATGCTATGGGGGTATGTGGCGATGGGAATGTGATCAATCCGCATCTTAAAGCCAGTTTGTCCCAGATCTCCAACACAGTGCGTGTCAGGGTGGCGGCGTAGATGCTGCGTGGACGGAAGTTTTTGGGCAGCCAGGCGAGGTCCCATAGTGGTCTGCAGGCCACTGCTCTGTCCATATGCAGCCAATGTTTTTCACTTTCCTGCACCATTCATTCATAAATGAAGCGCAGGTGCACTGCCCAGTAATTGTCCAGGAGGTTGGGGCATGCCAGCCCCCCGCAATTGCGGGGAGCATTAGGAGAGCTGTGGATATGCGAGGGTGTTTTCCCCTCCAGATGGAGGAGAGGATGTCGGCCTGAAGTTTGGTGATGTCTTTGGCAGGGATGGGCATGGGGAGCGATTGGAATAAATAGAGAAGTCTGGGGAGAATATTCATCTTCACCACGTTGATGGGACCCAGCCAGGAAATGTGGAGAGGCCTCCACCGGCGGAGGTCTTCTCAAATCTCCTTCCGAAGGTGCAAAAATTTGGATTTGTCCAGGAAGAAAAGGAGTCTGTGATGGTGATTCCGAGGTACTGTATGGAATTCAGGGCCCATTGAAAGGAAAAATGTGCCTGAGGGTGCAGGAAACGCTGCAGCAGGAGATAGAGTTTGAGCACCAGTGTCTTTGCTAGGTTAATTTTGTCTCCCAAGCCCGCTTGTAAGTTTGCAGGGTCCAGACGACCGCTGGGAGACAGGTGATTGGCTCTTTGAGCACCAGGAGGAGGTCGTCAGCATAGAGCAGGACCTTGTGTTCCTGGCCAATGAAAGGAATGCCCCTGATGTCGACAGAGCATCGGAGTTGGATAGCCAGGGGCTCAACCACCAAGGCGAAGATGAGGGGGGGCATCAGGCAGGCTGGTGCCTCTGAACTACGAGAAGGAGTTGGTGTTCGTGCCGTTAATGCAGATGGAGGAGGTGGGCACCGTGTAAGAGGGCTGAGCCCTATTTTCAGCAGCACTGCCCTCAAGAAGGCCCGGCTCACCCTGTCAAAGGCCTTCTCCGCATCTAAGGAGAAGAGGAGAGCGGGTTATGAATTGGCGCTGTGCCTTTTTGACCAGGTGTGCCAAGCGATGGAAGTTGTCAGGGCCTTGTCTGGCTGTTATAAACCTCAGTTGATCGGGCTCTATTATTCCAGGGAGAAGGTTCTTCAGGGGATTAGCCAGTATCTTGGCATAGCGTTTCATTTCTGTGTTTAGGAGGGCTATTGGGCGATAAGAGGAGCTTAAGGTAGAGTCCTTGACCGGCTTGAGAATCTGAACTATTTCATTATTGGACTTGGTGGAAGGCCTGTAGAGGAATTAAGGAAGTTAAAAGCGTGAGCAGGGGGCCTTGAAGCTGCGGTAGGAAAGTGGCATAAAAGGGCTTCGGAACACTGTCCGGACCAGGAGATTTCCCTTTAGGCAGTTCCTCGAGTGCCCTGCGGAGTTCAGTGGCCGAAAAGGGCTCCTCCAGGTCACATGTGTGGGAAGGGTCCAGAGTGGGCCATGGACAGTTCTGGAGATAGATAGTTATCAATCTCAGCAAGGGGCATTGAGAGTTCGGTAATAGTCCTGGAAGGCTTCCCGCTTGTCCACCTCTCAGATTGCCCAGGCGTAGTCTACTTTCTGGAGCTTGGCAATATGGGAGCCCATGAGCTGGTGACGCAATCTGCGCTCCAGGAGAGAGCCTACCTTGTCACTCCCTAGTAGAATTTTTGCTTAAGGATGAGGATTTAGTGCTCTGCCTAGTTGACCCCCAGGGCCCGGAGCTGCCCCCCTCAGGACAGCCAGTTGGCACTTAGCTATTAGCGTGGGGTGTTATTTGTCAGTGTGCTCAAGGGTGACGATGTCTGCTGTGAGTGTGGTTTCGAGGAAGAGTGCCCCTCGTGCCCTGGCTATAGAGATGAAGGTCAGCGTGCCGCATATGGTGGCTTTAAAGCCATCCCATAGAGCGTGGGGGAGTCTTTGGGCATTGTATTAAGCTGGAAATACTCTGTGATGACGTCCTGCACCGCAGCCCTGTCAATGTGTTCCCACAGGAGATGGGGGGGAAACGCCAGCACGGTGTGTGCAGTGTCGGCCTTGTGGGTAGTCCGTCTGAGCTTGATGTCGATGTGGTGTGAGATGGAGATGTCAGCTATGTGCCCTGAGGGTAGAGGAGGCAGTAGGGAAATGGAAACAAATAGTTGGTCGATGCGGGAGTAGGATAGGTGCACATGCAAGTGGAAGGAGAAGTTCAGGTGTAGGTAGCACCAGGTGTCTACCAGGCTTACGTCCCGATTGTGTTCTTGAGCTGTCCAAAAAACGTGCAAGTAGCCTGGCCATGAGGGGTGCTCCTGTCTAGCTGAGGGTCCCAGACCAGATTGAAGTCGCCCCCCACGACCAAGTACTAAGTTGGTCTAAGAGGGTGCGGCGTACAAAAGTGTATTGGGCTTGATAGGGCACTTAGAGGTTGAGCAGTGTCAAGTCGTCCCTTCCACGTGAGAGGGATAAACCTCTCCCCAGTCGAGGAGAGCTCAATGAGTGTGGGGGGTGGCCCTTGGCAGATCGGATGGCCAGTTTGGTCAAATAGTCAAACCTATAGGGGAGAAATATTCAGTGAGGGAAACAAAACAATAAGCAACAGTGGAACGGATTCTGTGCCCTAAGCCCTGCTGAAAGAGCTGCAGTCATGGAGTCATGGAGCTGGCCCCGCGACGGCGGGAGAGGAGGTCGAGCCTTGATGCGTGAGCCACTCCCCCTCTGCTGGGCGTTGCGCCCCCTCCGATGTTATCATCTGGAGATGCCCAATGATTTCTGCTTTAGCCGTCTACGCGTTCTGGGGGTAGGGGGAGACAAGTGGGGCGAGAGCGACCCCGCCAATGGACCCTGCACCACTTGGGTTGCCAGGGGTCTGTGTGTTGAAGAGGAGGAGCGAGGGTCCCTGTCTTGGGGGTCCCCCTGGAGGTCCAGGAGAGACTTAACCTCTGTGAGAGAGCGGACCTTTTTGTTTGCCATTGCTGGTGAAGAGCAGACCGGAGGGGTGTGCCCATTGGTATTTTGGGATTGAAAGTGTTCTGTGATGAGCCTAAAGTCCCTCCTCTTCTTGAAAGATTTGTATAGCGTGGCCACGAAAGACCAGGTCCGCCTTGGCCCTTGCCACTTGGAGCACTGCCTCTTTGTCTTGGAAGTAGTGGACCCTGGTGAGAATGTCTGGGGGGGCCTGCGGGCGCCCCGCAGTGGCACAAACCCTGTGCACCCTGTCCAGGATCAGGGGGGCCTCCACTAAACCAGACGAATGGCTGTCAAGAGGTCCCAGGTGAAGAACATGATTTCTTCGCCCTCCCCTTCGTGAGAGATGCCCCTGATGCAGAGCTTTTTGTGCTTCCCCCGATTCTCCAAGTCCTCCTGCTTGGCCTGGAGCTTGATATGTTGTTCCTCCAGAGTGTTCACTCTGCGCCAATAGGGCCACCTGATCCTCTGACAGGGAATCAACAGTGCATTCGAGGTCGTTCACCCTGGTTCCCACGGCCACAATGTCCCTACGCAGCTTGGCAAGGCCGTTCTTGACTTCTGCCTTCAGGTAGTCTATTTATTGGCATATGTCTGCAAGGAATTTCTCTAAGTAGTTCTGTGTTATGGATAAGGTAGGAGACGTCTTGGAGGGGGAGGAGTGGTGTCCGTCTTGGCACTCATACCCATTGTGGTCGCTTTAGCCCAGAGGGAGGTTACTGAGCCGTTCTGGGCAGCCTTGCTCCTGGGCATGGCAGGCGTAAGCTCCCCAGAAGTCCGCTACTGAGCGTAAGAGATCAGACCACCGTTCACCAAGCGACCAGGACTGTGGCAGAGCTCGATAGTTGGGCGCTGCGATGGGGAATTTCCAGAGATAAGAGAGGAATAGGCTCCAGAGGGCAGCGGTAGAACCAAGGCAGGCATGGGATCATTGGGAGTGAGGAGAACCAGCGTCCGGCAGCAGGAGGCGAGTACCTGAGGCCCCAAGGGTGCCTCCAGCACGCTGCAAGGCAGTTCACCCCCGAGGGGGCCAGCGAGGGCCACGCCCAGCCGCCAGCAGGTCCAGCCAACAAATGGCGAGAGCAGCAGTTAGGGCCCGGGGGAAAGTCCAGGAAAGTGAGTATGCGCAGGTTTCCTGGAGGGGGGAGCGCCAACTGAAGTAGTTACCCGATGAGGCCCCCAGAGATAGCTCCCCGAGCGACCCCAGGATACAGCCCAGGATCGTGGGAGCCGGTAGCTGGAGGGCGACCGACTTACAGTGCGGGGGGCACCCCAAACAAGGAGGCCCGATGGGGCCAGTCAGAGGAAAAAAGCAGCGGCCCGGCCGGGAGGGGTCCAAAGTGAGGCAAAGCGTGGGGTCCAGAGAGCACTGCCCAGGTCTGTCACTTCACATGCACCCCAAGTCAACTAGAGGGAAGGTCCAACAATGCACTGCAGGACCCAGGGGAGTGATCCAGGGCCGGGCAGATAAGATCGAGGCCACCAGCCCAGCAACCGCCATGATGGAGGGAGAGCAACTTGGCTGGAAGGCTGATGTGCCCAGTTAATGCCCCCGCCAGACCTGACCAGTTGGGTAGGTGCTCCGGTATCGCAGGGGAGGGGCCAGAGAGTTGGACGACCCAGTACCTGAAGGGCCGGTGTGGGGCAGGGCGCAGCGGATATCCGCTTTCAGCATCAGGCGCCCCGGGGCCGGCCAGGAGGAGGCATTGGTGTTGCAGCAGGCTGCGGCCAGAAGACAAGTAGGCAGAGTCCAGGGGCCAGGGGAGCAGCAGCCGTGCCCCCGGGGAGTCACTGTTGGTGTTGCAGAAGCCCCAGAGCGCTCACGACCCAAGCCAGGTACTCACCGTGTCAGGGCACGCTCCCAGGCAGGGCGGGACGTCCTCGATGGCGCCGGTCCGGATGGGACCACATCGCTGAGGGTTCAGAGGTCGAGGGGGCTGCGGCGATCTCTCCAGCGGCCCCCCTTCGTGTCCCGGAGTCCGACTGGAACCAGGGGGTCTGCATTGGCGTGCCCCGGTGGAGATGCAGTCCAGGGCTTTCTTAGGGAAGATGGCAGTGACTGAGTCTGCAGTCACGAGGACTGTGGCAGAGCGGCAAGTCCAGAAGAGGAAAGGGGCTCAACGGCTTGTCCACCGGATCAGCCCCGGTAAGTAGGGACTCTGACACCACCGCGGGCCAGAGTAGGCTGTGAATGCGGCTTGTGTAGGCATTTGGGGCGCAGTGTTGGCTGGAGCTATGAAATTACATGTCTTTCGCCATGTTAAATTAGGCCACACCCCCGAAACACAGCCTTTGATTTATGGCTGATTTTTAAATTATTGCCCATAGTTTAAAACAGTGGTCTGCGGTAGAGTTGCCTTCCCGAAAACCGTCTTGTTTATGGGAAGAAGGATGTGATCCTTAAACCAACTCTCCTGATGGTTTAGTAAAACTTTAGAAAAAACCTTTTCTGAAATATTTAGCAGACTATAATTTGCTAGACACCTGGCATCTCTCTTTTTAAGACTGAGTTTTACAACCGACCATCTGCCATAGTCAGAATATTTCCTTGTTTTAGCAATCCATGTCAAGGAGAGGGAACAAATATTTGCCCACCAGTCACAATTGTTTTTTATCATCACTGCCGAACTAACTATTTATTTATTTTATTTCTTAAATTTTGTATAAGCGCAACAGCTACCCAACAAGGGTTTCCCGGCGCTATCAAAGGAGCAGCAGAGTAGGAACAACCTACTGGCCAAATAGCCAGGTTTTTAGTGACTTTCGAAACAAGAGAAGGTCGGAGTGCATGCGCAAAGAAAGAGGAAGAGCATTCCATAATACAGGGCCCAAGTATGAAAAGGACCGACCGCCAATGCGGGAAAGTCTTATCTTGGGGACCTGGAATTTTGCTTGTGTGGCAGACCGAAGAGTGGGGGAAGGTACATAGGGGAGGGCTAGGTGTTTGAGATAGCGGGGGGCTCTATTGTGTTTAATCGGGAACATGTAGGTTAAAGCCTTAAACCTGGTCCGTTTTTCGACTGGAAGCCAATGTAGCTTATTGAGCAGGCTAGAGGCCGAGGAGAATCTTGAGGCCTGGCACAGTAATCTTGCGGCCCTGTTTTGCACACGCTGCAACTTGCGCATGACATCTTTATTAGCTCCCAGGTAAAGGATGTTACCGTAGTCCAGCCTTGCAGTGACAAGGGCCTGGACTACGGTTCTCTGGGTAGGGGCAGGCAACATCCATACAATCTTCCTCAGCCATCTCAAGATGGTAAAGCAGGTAGCCGCAACCTTGGTGACCTGTTGACGCATAGATAGAGATTCGTCAATGATAAAGCCAAGGTTGTGGACCTGCTGGGAGGGCTGAGGAAGAGGACCCATTTCTGTCTGCCAGTGTAGAGGGCCCCAGAGTCCTTTCTCCTTGCCCAGGACCAGCACCTCTGTTTTTTCCCCATTCAATTTTTGAAATTTTGCATTCATCCAGGATGACACCTTGTTAAGCCCTATCCTAAGGGCTGAGGGCTCTGTAGTCTTCCCTGCTGAAAGAGAGAAGACAATCTGGGTGTCGTCGGCATAGGAAAAAATTGACAACCCAGATTCCTCAACAATAGTAGCTAGGGGTCTAACATAAATGTTAAATAACAAGGGACTAAGGATAGAGCCCTGTGGGACCCCATGGGGTGATGAATGGACCTCAGCATTGGCAGTAGATGAAAAACCTGAAAAGTACGGTTTGTGAGAAATGAAGTCAGCTAGTTTAGAGCGGCGCCCGTAACTCCTATGGATTGGAGGGATTGTTTTAGTACGGCATGGGAAACAGTATCAAAGGCCGCACTCAGGTCCAATAGCACCAAGGCCACTGTTTCGCCCGCATCCATGTTCCTGCGGAGCAGTTCCTAAGAGTGTCGTCTCAGTCGAATAGCCGGTCCTAAAACTGGATTGGGAGGGGTGGAGAAGCTCGTTAGTTTCGACGTACTGAGATAACTGGATATTAATGTGCCTCTTTAAGACTTTAGAGAGGGCGGGAAGCAAAGAAATCGGTCGATAGTTGGAGGGGAGAGCCGGGTCTGTATTAGCTTTTTTCAATAGAGGAACCACCATAGCATGCTTCTAGTCAGCAGGGACGGAAGACTCCATAAGGGATGCATTAAGAAGTTCCAGAATACGTTGAAGGGCCGTCTGTTCAAGCTGTAGCAGTACAGAAATAGGAAGGGTATCGAGCGGAGATCCAGAGTGGGTCTTATTAAGGAGAAGTTTAAGCATGGTCATGTCAAGGAGTGACTAGGTGTTGAGTACATTTTCCCTGTCAGGACCAAGGGTAGTTGGACAGTCAGGCAGGGGGCAAAATTGATCCGAAATCAAGGCGGAGAGAGGATTAGGTGGAGGGGTGTTACCTGCCAGTGCAGAATAGATTGTCTCCACTTTATTAAGAAAAAACTGAGCAAGGTCCTCACATTGCATTGTATTTAACTAGGGGGAGCCTGCGCAGTGTCTGTACCTGTGAGCTCTTTGACCATCTTAAAAAGGGTTTTAGGACAGTTGTTAGCCCCTGTAATGGTAGAAGAGACAAAATTGGCACGTGCAGACCTACAGTGGGAATGATACGCCCTTTTTGCTGTCAAATAGGCAGCTATAGCATCAGTTGTATAGTTCTTGCGCCATCGTCTTTCCATGTTTTTGCATTTAGTTTTTTCCCTTTTTAGCTCTTCAGAGAACCAGCGGGAGGAGGGCGGTGGTTGTTTC
Organism: Lissotriton helveticus; assembly: GCF_964261635.1. Taxonomy (NCBI): domain Eukaryota; kingdom Metazoa; phylum Chordata; class Amphibia; order Caudata; family Salamandridae; genus Lissotriton; species Lissotriton helveticus. The sequence continues at coordinate 1,249,193,582 of NC_136068.1, read as the reverse complement.
GTTTCCTAGATGAAACCGGAAGACAAGTTCCCAATGCTGATCAAATCCGGCATTGAAAGGCCACCAGATCAAGGGCGAGGATATTTTTAAAGACAGGAGCGTTGATGCAAAGAAAATGATTAAGTTTAACTATGTCTAGGTCTTTCCAGTTTCTGAATGGTTTTTTTACACTGTCGCTCCATTTATGTGAAGGGCAAGGGACCGCAAGCGACAAGCTCACTAAAAAGTGATCGGACCAACACACAAGGCTCACTTTTGATGTATCTGCCGCGCGCGAGCACCACAGCCTCCTTTTGAGGCGCCCGCCTTGGGAGGGGAACGCAACAACTAGAGCGTCCCTTTCCCCAAAATGGCGGCGGCGTGTGGCACAACTCGGAAGTGGGTTAGGGATCAAAGAAAGATTTGTCCTGTGACCTCCTTCCACAACAAACAGTCCGCTCTTGACTGCGGTGGAACGGGGGGGCCACAGGAGAACAAAACACAACCTTTAGAAAAAATAATATCTCAATATAACATCAGTTAAAAACACAAGGATTGTGATTCCAGAGTGTTATTCAAATACAGTTCTCCCAAAGTGTGCAAAACATCCAATTCATTCACCCCTTAAATAAAATAACTAGTAAAAATTTCCGTTTCGAATTGCAGCAGTAGCGTTACTCGTATGGCTCACTTTTGATGTATCTATCCGGGCCGGATGCTCTACTCAATTTAAGGGATGTTGTTATAGTTTTAATATCTTTACTTGAGAGCCTAGTTGTCATCCAGTCAAGTACGAAGCCCAACTGGTCCTTATATTGTTCAACGAAGGACAAAGTGGGTTGGATGTTTATTCTGGGCACAGCGTGATTTAAGCCCTTCCCTCCACTGCAGCGAGTCTGGGATATTCAAGCTATGATCCCGGTGTATCAGCTTCATTCCTTGATCTACGTCAATGCAGATCTGAGGCTTCTTGGCCTCCTTAGTCTCCAGATCTACCTAGTCAACTAAACTAGGTGCACATGCCGGCTCTGTAATGAAATGTGAAGTTTCAGTGGGCCCTGCAGCAGAGAAATATGAAGACTCCATCCAGGGGAGGCTGGTGCAAATTCTCTTGAGGTACTGCAACAAGCATAGCACAGTGGAGTCCTGTACTAGGATGCCTTGCACCTCTGGAGTTTACATTTCTCTGATTGCAAGCCATCTGGCGCAATCGTTAAATGTCAGAATGAAGGAGCTCAGCAGGCAGTGTCTGGCAGATTGCAAATGGAGTCTGTATCCTGAGGTAGCGCACTGCATTTTCCGACAGTGGGGAGAACCCTAACAATCTGTTTGCACCGTTGAGAGTATAGTGTCAACGGATTTGCACATTGGAGTTTCCTTGTTGACACTGACTCCAAGACATATTCCTTACCCCTGGCTCTTCTAAAAAAAAAAATCAAGAATGACCAATCCCAAGTCATCCTATTGGCTTCAGATTGGGCCAAGAGAGTGTGAGACCCGGAAATTCTGGAAATGAGTATCTGCCCTCTGACCAGGCTCCCATGTTGGGAGGAGCTCATATTACAGCAGCAGGCCAGGATGCTGCACCCAAATCTATGCAATTTATAACTACATGCCTGGGTTCGCCTGGCAGCCACTGACTGTGTTTGATCTTCTGCCTGATATGGTAAATGACTTCCACAAAATCATTTACGCTGCGTGCTGGTGCAAATTTGTGGCCCAGTGTATTTGTCGCAGGACTGGCCGCTTAGAAGCAAAGGTTGTGTTTGTTTTATCTATGGCTTAGCAAGGTTTTGCAGTGGGCACAATTAAAGATTACTTGTTGGCCCTTTCGGCCTTTCTACTTTTGCTGAACCAACCATCTTTTTGTAAATCACATGTTTGATACACATGTTCCATCTCAATCCATATCTGATAGCACATTGGGACCTTATCTGATTCTTGACTTTAATCTGTATGCCCTTCGATCCGATAGATGGCTGCTCTTAAAGTCTTCTGATTCTAAAGACTGTGTTCTTCATTGCGAATACTTCAGCTTGTCGCGCGAGTTAACTTTAGGCATTGTTTCTTTATTGGGGCGTCGGGGCATTGCCTTCCTGTTTGTGTGTATCGTATTAATTGTTTAATTAATATTTTATTGTTTATTTTAATTTATTTTTTTGCCATAGTGTGCGGCATGGCCCGTGCATTGTTTGCCTTATTTACAGCAGTGAGGCGGGCCAACGTGGGTGGGGGTAGGTCTAGGTGCTTGAATAATTGACTGGTCAGCTTCCGGCCTCCTCGGGGCAGAGGGCTCCTGTCCGGTTGGACAGATTCCTTGCTCTGACCAGCCAGACATGCTCACTTGAACCCTTGCCTACCTCCGCAGTGTAAGAGGCCTGGGGATTGCTACCACAGCCCGAACTCTCTTAACAAGCGATTGCAGCACTTGACCACGCCTGTTCTCATGCTGTTTACTAACATGAACAGCAAAGGAGTGGCGCAAGGTGTGGTCCAAGAGATGCAGGGTGGGACTGAGCAGGGCTGATCTGGTGGTCACAAGTTCGAATCACGCGTGCCTGAAGGTACGAAGAGTGTTCTTTATCAAACTGAGAAGGTCCGGACCGGGACCAGGCAGAGAGTCACTAAGAATTTAGAAGTTCAGACAGTCACAAACCTTCTTATGCTTGAATTTCTGTGGTTGCAGAAGGCATGCTGCTTCTACCTGCCAGCCGAGAGCACAGACGGATGATCTCTCCCGCTGTGCCAGCAACTCTTAATTTGCCAAGCTATTTCGTTTCCTAGCACTGTTGGATTGAAAGTCAGGATAAAGTGAGGTTACAAATAGATCTCTGTGCTTGGCACTGCACTCCCTCAGCTTCCTCACAAGCTGAACCAGGCCCGGCTCACAGAGCGCGAAGGCACTCAAGTCAGATGGGGGGCAGCATGAGCTGTGGTGGACGAAACCCGTGTTGGTGGTGTCTGTAACATATACAATGCATTATTAATGTGTAAGTAGAGCAATGTATGGTGTCTAGATCTCCGTGAGGCAGTTTCTGTGTGAGAGGGGTGAGGGCGCAGGATCTTGGAGGAGTGTGTAGCGGGCACATGCTTTTCGTGCCATGTGTTGGTGGCTGTTGATGTGGGAAGACTATGTAAAGACACAATTTTTACTTTTCAATTTCACATCAGTGACAAGGCAGCAGTGCGGCCAACAACACATATTAATGTTTTTATTTTAATTCAGGGTTTTTAAATAGCACACAGGTGGCGTCCTGTTGGTTTGATGATGTGCTGGTGTTGCGGAGGGACTTGAAGAACTGGAATTTTCTCGAGGGTAGCACCTGGCGGTGAAATGCTTATTGGAGCAACAAAAGTTTAAGGTGGAATTTGGGTGGGTGTCAGAGGGGCGGAAGGTGAAAAAGAGAGCATATTGGGTGGAGGGCCCTGTGGTGTATGGTATACTTGACTCACCAGTCAAGGTATTTCACCTAAGCTGTGTAAGGTGGTATCTCGGGGTTTAGACCAGCAGTCAGTCTCAGGATGTGATGTGCGATCTCAGTGGTACGCGCACATAGGGGTGGCCCTTGCTAATGTTATCCAGTGGGACAATGATAGTCCATGGCCACCGCTCGCCATCCCCTGAGATGGACTGGTCGAGTGTTAATTAATGGAGCGATGCTGGTCTGCGGTTGTGATGCAGTCGCCTCAGTCAGGCGCAAACATAGAAATTAAGTTAATGTAGCACCTGAACCCTATTCTCGATGGCCTTGGTCAAGCGCTTACAGAGAAACAAGCATTACAAATGCAATAGGTCTTGCCTTTCATTAAGTTAAAGCTATTTGTTTTGCTATACCATAACATTAGCAAAGGAAATGGCTTCAACTTAATCAAAGGCGAGACCTATTGCATTTTCAATACTTGTTGTAAATTATGCTGTTTTTTTGTATTAAAGCTCTACACGAGGACACATTCACTTGTAGTAGGCAATGTAGATGATGTAATTTGCCCAGAATCACAGGTTGCTGAGCTGACTCAGAGATTAGAACCCGGGTCTCCAGTTTTAAAGTTGGCTGCTCTGCCCTTTATGCCTCCTGGGTGGCAGATTGTTAAGGGGCGCAGCACTGCCTTTTCCACCCTAGGGAGCTGTATGTTTTGGCACTGCGGCACGACAAAAGCGCATACAGCCGGAAAATAAATGGCTCCCACAGAAACATATTTGCGCTCATTTCAAATGGGGACAAACAGTTCATCCATACAGCTGAACCTTGTTAGCTGACATCATAGACAACATACCAGAATGTACCTGTGCATGTTCCATGCCAAGGCATACATGACGTCATCAGTCAGCCAGAGTGTAGCTATTGTTAGTGCAGCAGGTGCAGTGGTACCGGGTCATTAGTAGCCCACAGCGTACCAATTGCTGTCGAGTTTACAGTGGAAGCACAGGTCATGGGGTCCATTTGCTGCAACTTTGCTACAAAAGTGCAGTAATTCATGGTTTTTGTCCTAACAGCGCTAAAATTGGTGGGATTGCTCAATCTTCTGGTGGGCAAAAGTAAAAGTACTAGTCCCGAAATACAACGTATGGTTGAGTGAAACACAGCATGAACATGTCACAACCTACTTGGCAGTCACGCGAATCCTGGTTAATCCTGGTTAATCCAAACATAGATTTCAAACTCCCTAACTTCTAACAGTGGTTAAAATAGTAACTACTCTCGAAGTGACACACAGCCGGGTGCTAAAATGAAAGCCCTGCGCCGTTTTTGGTAAGAATGAGGTTTTACATTGTAGTTAACATCAGTATAATTGTGGGTAACAGTTTCCATCAAGCTGCTATTATCTTGGAAGCTCTTTCAAATGCGCACACGTAGTTGCTAAAGAAAGACCGGTCCACGCGCCAAGGAGTCTGTGGCAGTGGCAGCAGTTCCTTTTAGTTTAGAAATGTGCATTTTATTGGCGAGAAAAGTAACAGTTATCATCAGGCTACCCTTATTTAGGAAAGTCTTTGAAATGCACACACACATAAATGCTAAAAGAAATAAGGGTGCATGCACAAAGAAGTCTGTCAGTGAGATCAGTTTATATGGTTTGTGTTTTGTTGTATTGAAACTTTAAACAAGGAAACATTCATTTTTAGTAGGCACAGGAAGATGAAGTTACTTGCCCAGAATCACAGGATGCTGCGCCGACGCCAAGACTGGACAGGTGTAATACACATGACAGTGCTATGACTATCTATCAGCAGTGGTTAGAAAACATAACAAGAATTATTGCGATCATGAGCATCAAATATCACAAGTCTTCCCTCAGAAAGTAGCCACAGGTGTGAGTGCCCAAAAATCATCTTTCCTTGGCACGTCACCAAAAAGCCCCTCCGTTTTAGACCTCTCTTGGGCACAGGAGACGTGGTCCAATGGCTGAGTTGTGGGCTGAGAACGATGTCAAATGGTGGCTCTTCTGCTTCGCTAAACTGAGTGATATTGGACACAACACTTCCGCCTCTCCACAATCTGAAGCAGCACTGCAGCTGCAACCCACCGCCTGGTCTGATTTCTTTACTTAGAAACTTATAGGCCCTAATCCCATCCGGATGAAACACCCCTGAAGCAGGGTGTCTCCAGAACATGCACAAAAGACATTTAATCCAAAATAATTTTACATTTACTAGTAAACCTGGATGTGGACAAGCTAATATTGATCTACAAACATGAAATCAACTAGGAAGGGGGCGCTAGAGGGCGCGAGACGAGATGGCCGCACTTTAGTGAGGCTCCGTCGGATCAAGTAAACATCCTACATTAATCCTGTGCATCCTGCAGCCTGAACGGCCCGGCCGAGGCGGCTGGCTATCCCCAGCTCACCCAGAGCTCTGTGGCGGTTGCGGAGCCTCTGAGCCCCGAGGATCGATCGATATCCTTGGGCCCGTGGCGGGCCTGCAGAGTGGTGGAGATAACCGCGTAAGGCTGTGCCCCGGCTCTCCCCTAGTGTCGGAGCCCAGCGGAAGCGGCTCCGGGGACGTGCGGTCTGCCTGAAACATCCTGCGGTGAGCCTGGCCCGCAGACGGCGAACAAATACCGGGAGAATATCGGAGGCTGCCTGGGAGGAGCCGCGAGCGGTGCCCCGGGGGACGGCTGGGCTCCAGCGGCCAGCAGCGAAATCCGGAGTGAAGGTGCGGGCGGCGTCCGGACGCTCTCGGCTCCGGCTGCGGTGAGTGAGGCTGGGATCGGGCGCTGCCTGGGACCGCGGAGGTGGTTGTGGGCCTAGCGCGCGCCCTTGCTCTGCGAGCTGTGGTCGGGACGGGAGGGACGGGCGGGGTGCCTGGAGGGGGTGCGGCAGACGGCCTGTGGTGACCGGGGAGACTCCTGTGGACCTTGCCTTCACCGAGCTGCCATTTTTTGACCGGCAACCTCACGGCGTGCAGGCCTGAGATCCCCGACCTCAATTACAACGTGGCCCAGGACGGGAGCTTCTGTTCGGGGCTCTGATTACAGAGGGGCCTGGTAATCTGCTGGACAATTGTTTTTTGTTGCACAGTCCTGCCACGTCGTGAGTCGCTTTCCTTCATAAGTGTGGTGGGTGTGTACAGAGGCACTGGGACATTAACACCCTGCTATTCCTGAGGGGCTCTGGGGATTATCTGGTCGTCTATATTCCTGTGGTGCGAGGAGCTGACCACATCTCAACATGGGCAAGCCGGACAGAGGTCAAACGAAAATAAATTTTGACTCGCGCAGACTGGCCAAACAGTCGCAAAAAGCGGCCTCTGATTCGGAATCTGAAACGGCTACTGGAGGGGCGCCTAAACTAGAGGACACGTTAGCAGCCATGCAGAAAACGCTGCAATCTATTGAAGGCGCCATGTCGGCGGTGACCCACCGCCTTGATCACATGTCTTCGCAACTGGAAAAACATAACGCCCGCATGGGGGAAGTTGAGCAGAGGGTCTCGGCCACTGAAGAGGGCCTCACGGAGATTGCGGGCAAAACCTCCGACATGGATAAACTACTGGCGGTCATTAGGGCTAAGAACGAGGATTTGGAGGCCCGCTCAAGACGCAACAACATCCGCGTCACAGGCCTGCCGGAATCGACAAATGTGGGGAAAATGGAGGTGTATATGGAGCGTCTTATTACTGATATTTTTGGGACAGAGCACTTATCGACCATGTTCATTGTTGAGAGGGCGCACAGGTCGTTGGCGGCCATGCCGCCGCCGGGCACTCCACCGCGCCCTGTCATCGCGCGCCTCCTGAACTACAGAGACCGGGACGCCATTTTGCGTATGGCGAGGGAAAAGGGCGCCATCGAACACCAAGGAAACAAGCTCGAGTTTTTTCCGGATTTCACGGCGGCTGTGCAAGCGGCTAGAAAGGAGTATGGCACAGTTAAACAATTTTTGAGAAAGGAGGAGGTTCCGTATGCTATGCTCTATCCTGCAAGACTTCGAATTGGTGCCCCTGCTGACAATAAAATATTTCATACTCCGAAGGCGGCGATGGATTACGCAAAAAAGCTTAAACGGAAAAAGCGAGACTCTGCCACGACGCATGGGGAGGAAGAGGGGGCCAATGAGGAACTTTGAACAGTGTTATGGATATTCCGGGGTCCCCTAGACGGGGCTATGTGACGACTGCCTGGGCATCTTTCATTACTGTGCGAACACTCTACTAACGGGACTGCGTTCAGCGTCTATGTTTCCGGGGGGTTGGGGGCGGACTCTATGCATGCTCGGATGCTGGTTTGATGGTTGATCTGCCCCTGGGTCATGGGGGTGCCTGGTAGTCTTGGGTTGGGCTCGGGAGGTTGGATGCATATCTCGGGAATACTGGAGGGTGTTGGCCTTGATATCCATTGCGTGATTTCGATTGGTTGGAATGTTGCCATCACGCTCTGACTCTATTGGGATGTCAAGTAATTGAGGCTTGATCCCCTCCTGTTACGGCCGTGACGGGAGGTCTGAGCACCCTAGCGTCTCTCCAATGGGTGTGCCCCAAATGTTGTATGGAAGGGGGGGAGATGGAGACTTTGGGATCGGGAAGGGATGGCTTTGGCTAGATTGGGTGGCTGAAGTGGGAGGGGGGTTGTTGGGGCTGGGGGGTCAGTTTTGGGAATGTTTTGGATTCCTCCCCTGTTGGGAGGGTTTGATGAGCACACACGGCCATGTCAGAGTTTTTATTATGCTGTACACCCAGTTGCTAGCGCAGCGGGGTTGGATGGGTAGGTTCAGCTTGCGCGCCACGACTCAGTATATTTCTCATAGAATTTCCGCGCTGCTAAGTGTCTCAGCTCTCATTAGTCCTGTGATGCGTTTTCAGGATGGCTAGCGGTAGTGCACTCAACTGGCTAACTTGGAATGTGAGAGGCCTCAATAGTCCCAAAAAGATTCGACAGGTGTTGGGGTATCTGACACGTCACAATGCTCATGTTGTTTTCCTTCAGGAGACACACTTAACGACTCAAAAGGCAGTCTCTGTGGCCAAGCAGTGGGCTGGTTTCCGATTAGCTACGACATATTCCTCCTATGCTCGGGGTGTTATGGTCCTGATCAAGAGGGGTATACAGTTTGAGAGTCTGCGTGAGGAGGTCGATAAAGAGGGGAGGTATATCCTTTTGCATGGTAGGCTATGTGGCAAGTTGTTTACTATGGTTAATGTCTATGGGCCTAATACGGACGACCCGGAATTCTTTCGGGTCCTGTGGAACAAGGTATATGATCTGCCGCCTGCTGCCATTATCTGTGGGGGTGATTATAATGTGGTGCTAGATGTCGAAGTGGATAGGAAAACTCCTCATCTCTCCCATGAGAAAAAGTCTGCGAAAGTGCTGCGGGATGGTATGACTGATATAGGACTGGTGGATGCGTGGAGACTGCGACACCCAGGGGACACAGAGGGCACATGCTATACGTATGCACGAGACACGTGGTCCCGCTTGGATTACTGGTTGGTGACGCGGGATGTGAATGCATGGATAGAGGGTGTAGAACATCTGCCACGTACACTGTCGGACCATGCTCCGGTGGCACTGACACTGTCTATACCGCAGTATGCATCTGCGCCTTACACATGGAAATTACACCCCACTGCCTTGTTGGATCAGGTGTTTAAGACAGACTTGCGTGAAGCGATAACGCTTTTCTTTGTTGAGAATGAGAGTCCGGAGATGAGTAAATGCACTATATGGGAGGCGTTCAAAGTCACTATTAGGGGGGTGTGTATTGGGAAGCAAGCTGGAGTACTCAAGTCATTACGCAACTCTCTCGCGCGCTTAGAGCGTGACTTGAAGGAACTGGAACGCCGGTATGATGCCTCTGCCTCTGATGCGACGTTGGCCGAAATTCGATCTAAGGTAGACGAATATAACAAGTTGAGTGATCAGGAGGCTTGCCATTTGGCCAAACGACGAAGAGCTCGGCATTATGGGGAGGGGGGCCGACCAGGTCGTGCACTAGCAGAGCGTATTCTGGAACCATGGGCGAAACACTATACTGTGCAAGGGATCACGGTAGATGATCGCAGCGTGACTGACGCGGAGGGGATTCTTCACCAATTTGTAGATTATTATCGGGGAATGTATGGCCACAGGACGACAGCCAGTGAGGATGCGGTGAGCCAGTATCTGGATGAGGTGGCGTTGGTCTGGCTTTCTGCGGCTCAACAAAACTTTCTAATGCATCACATCACAGCTGAAGAGCTGCGGGAAGCCATAGCTGATCTACCCAATGGGAAGGCAGCGGGTACGGATGGGCTCCCGTCCGAATTCTATAAAGAATATGTAGACGAGTTGTTGCCGCACCTGGCCGAAATGTATGAGGAATCGTTTGAGCAAGGGCGTCTGCCAGACACGTTAAGAGAGGCCCTCATAGTCGCGCTGCCCAAACCCGGCAAGCCGTCTGATCAGTGTGAGTCCTATAGGCCGTTATCCTTAATGAATACTGACGTGAAAATATTGGCTAAAGTGCTTGCGACGCGGTTGCGCTTGCTTCTTCTGGTGATGGTCCTGCCGGACCAATCGGGCTTTATTCCTTCCCGGTCTACTGCCCATAATTTGCGGGCTATGTTCGCGGTCCTCCATCTGATAAAACCGGAACTTCCAGCCGCCGCTGTTTTTTTAGACGCGGCGAAAGCATTTGATTCGATTGCGTGGCATTTCTTGTTCTCAGTGCTACGCCGCATGGGAGTCCCTCTTGTCTTTGTCCAATGGGTAAGGCTATTGTATACGGACCCAGTGGCCCGGGTGAGGATCAACGGACATGTTTCGGACGTTTTTCCCATTAAACGCGGAACTAGGCAGGGATGTCCGCTCTCGCCTCTGTTATTTGCGCTAATTATGGAACCTTAGCGTGTATCCTGCGTCAACGGCATTCGCAATCTGCCCTGTGTTTCGATCGGAGACCGCTGGCTGTGTCCATGTACGCGGATGACATGGTATTGTATGTAAGGGAGCCTGAGATTTATCTGGAGGGGTTGATACGAGAATATATTCGCTTTGAGTGGTTTGCGGGCCTGTCCATAAACTGGGAGAAATCGATTATTATGCCACTCACTGACAGCACAGTGCACTTCCCGCTCAACTTCCCCTTAGAATGGGCTACCGACCCGGTCCGATATCTTGGTATCTGGATGCACCGTGATCCAGATGAAATGCTTCGGGTGAACTATGGCACGGCGATTTCTAAGCTCGAGGACCAGGTGGATAGATGGAAAAGACTACCACTGTCTCTGGCTGACCGAGTGGCATTGATCAAGATGGTAGTCCTCCCGAGATTTTTGTATCTATTTGTAAATGCCCCGTTAGCACTCAAGAGCCATTTTTTCGCCACGCTTCGTTCTTTGCTGATAAGCTTGGTCTGGGGGGGCAAGAAGCCACGCCTGAGCTGGACTACTTTGACGAAACCATATGAGCTCGGAGGATTCTCAATTCCGGACATGCATCTTTATTATCTGTGTGCCCAAGCACATTTTGCCACGTATTGGATATCAGCTCCGCCCTATACGCCTCACGTTGCTGTGGAGGCCGGGGCGTCCGGGCCGCTGCCGCTGCAAGCCATGATAGTAAACTCTCAAACGGCATATGAACGGAACGACGTGGATACGGTACGTAGCACGGCTGCGGCCTGGAATGCGCTCGGTCAGCGTGCTGGTAAACTTCCCCTGTATGCACCGGCGATGCCCCTTTCGTGGCATGAACACATATCAGTGCTGGGGGACACAGGGGCGCTTCGCCTTCTGAGATCTGCCGGTTTGCACCTCATGGGGGATGTATTCCAGGGTGGCACCTTTATCACATTGGCGGCCTTTTTGGCAAAGGGCGGCAATGCCAGCATGGCTACGTTTATATACATTCGACTCCGAGCTGCACTTCGGAGCCACTATCCGTCTTTTCCGGCAGAACCTCCGGTGCTGGAAGGGTTGCAACTCCTTTATTCGGCAAAAGACAGAACGAAGCTGGTATCTCGGTTATATAGAGCTGCGCAGCGAGATGAGGGTGTGTTGGATGCTAGCTCCAAAAGTAAATGGGACGCGGTGTTACAGCACCCATTGACGGACGATGAATGGGAGGAGTGCTGCTCCATGACGGGTAATTATGCAGCAAATGGCAATTTTCGACTTATTCATTATAAGTATTTGCATCAACTCTATTATACTCCGGTGCAATTGTGCAGGTATGGGCTTCGTGAAACCGATAATTGCACGCGTTGCGGACTTGGGCCTGCGGACTTTCTGCATCGAGCTTGGGGTTGCACTAAGGTGGGAGAATTCTGGGCTGCTGTGGTCGCGACAGTATCTGCTATGGCTGAGGTTGTGATTGACTGCACCCCTCGAGTGTGTCTCCTAGGCTTGATATCAGGGGTCCCGAGGGGAGTGCGTAAACTTGTATGCCTGTCGCTGCAAATGGCTAAACAAAGGGTTGCAGTGTGTTGGGGTGGTAGGAGAGCACCTGCCCTGCCGGGATCAACTGCTCTGTTACCACGAAGAACTGCCGGCTGGTTCTCGGCCTACCGATATTTGGGGACCATACACTGCTTATATGCTTGCTAGAGCGGAGTCTGAATCTGAGGCCGACTGAAACAGGCTGCGAGGGCCCTTACTACACTTACCTTCTACACTGGTGGGAGCAATGGGACTACTGAGGCAAGTTAATTGACTGCACTGCATTGATATGAGGCATGGTGCTGACAGGTTCCTTATCCTTACAGGTTTTTCATTGTCTAACTTGGCTTGAGTGTTTGGCGAGAACGGGAGGCGTGATGTCGCTTGCTGCTTGACCTGATTTCACTGTACTGGCTGTGCTCTGTATATAGGTTGAAATGGTTACCTTATTTAGGATCGCTAAGCTTACGACTTACAATGAGAAATTGTTGATAATGTTCCTATGGGTTTAACAGTTATGGACAAGTGGAGCGCTCCACAGCACTACAATAATGCATACTTCACCATGCTGTATCCACTTAAGTCATTTGTGCTCTCTTTGATATGATAGCCATGAGGATTTAACTGCGGCCGGCCCTGCGGGGTTGTTGGCGGGACGCTGTGTTAACTGACATAAGTTTATGGAGCGGCCGGCCCTTGGAAGGTTGTAGGCCACCAGCTGTGTTCACTTTCTTACCAAGCAATAAAGGTTTTTGAAAACTTAAAAAAAAAGAAAAAAAAAAAAAAAGAAATCAACTAGGAAACTGTCAGTTCAGTTTACTGAAGACTGTAGAAAAACACAGCAACTCCCCACACTTCCTCCAGAGCATTGGTTATAGCTTTTCAATACCAGTGAACGCTGAAGCGTTTAACCTATCATTTAAGGTAATCCTGGGCTATCAGAGTCTGATTAACCCAGGTCTTCATTTACAAGGATCCACTCTGCTGTTAAATATCTCCTTCCTGCCTCCCTCTATTGTGCCGTGAGGTGCTGGGTGGAGAGATGGCGGTGTTATCTGATGCAGGAATACAGTGCTAAAAAAACGGGTATGGAGCACCACAGAAAGAGTTGAATAAAAGGGGTCAGAGGGTGGAAAACATAAAGTAACCGAGAGATGAAGGAATGAAGAGACAACGTTTCTGAAGTAGAATGAAAGTGAGAGAAAAAGTGACCATTGGAGTGAGGGAGGACTGGCCGCCCAGCCGTGGCAGGAGCACCGGGAAGGGCTCCGGACAGATCTGCAAAGAGTCCTGCGTTGTGCCGCGCGGGCTGCTGGTTTTCCAGTCAATATCGGTACAGTAGCTAGCGGAGCTGACTTCAGCCTTCCACCAGCAGATACCCACATCTCAGCCTGCAGAATGCAACATGAAGATAGTTCTGCAGGTAAGGGCAGCTGTGAACACCAGGGAGGATGAGGGCCAGTACTGAAAGTGCTGACTGTACAACCGAGAGAACCAATCTCTGATCCCAGCTTCCCGCTTAAGTGCTTTGTGACCCTGGGAAAATGACTTCATGCCACGGTGCCCTGGTCTGGAAAGGGTGGGTTGGGATAACTTGAAAAACAAGCGCAATACCGCAAAAGCAGCCGCGTGTTTATTTTCGCATCACGCTTTCACTTTAAGTGAAAGCGCGATGCGAAAGTAAACATGCGGCTGACTTTGCCAAAGCCGAATGCAAAGACAAAAGTGCATATGGAGTAATGAAGGGGAGAGTGTCACGCCACCGGTACAAGATCAACTCCCAGTGGGTGAGGCCAGAAGGAGACAAGGTGGCAACAAGGAGGGACTAAGAAGCCTTCTTTACAATCAAAAGTCTGCGTTTTGCATGGAAGCTGACGCTAGCCAATTAAAAAGATGGGCAGGGCTTCAACTCCACCTCCGAGAGCTTCGGAATCTGTATTGATTCCAAGAAGCTCTTGGATGACGAGAGCAACGCATGCGCGCAGCTTTCGACAGCCGAGACCTAATAAACGGGTTTGTGTTGCTGTTGTCAGAGTAATCAAATGAAAGCGATTTTGTATTTTCTCGCACTTCACAAGAACTGCATATTTTAATTTGATGATGACATTAAGATACTTTTTAAGACTCTGTTAGACATTTTGCGTTCGCTGTCATCTCGTTATGAGGAAGTAGAACTTTTTAAGAGGTAGGTGTGATAGTAATTTCTTAAACAGGGGATGGAGACAGGGCTAATTGCAAATGAGTGCACTATGATTATTACAGAGCGTGCCGGGACAGGGCCTTGGGTTACTGCAGATAGTGCCTCATATGCTTCACTCAGTGGCAGTAGTGGGCGGTTTCTGAGGGGGACGATGTGTTCTTACAGTTTTTTAAACTAAGAAAAACAGTTCTCCTGCTTTCTCTGAAAAGAAAATCGTCCCAGGACGGGTAATTGCAGCAGCTAAAATGCTTCAGCTGAAGTATAAGGCATGGAGTATTCTGTGCTGTGAATCCGAGAAAAGGGCAGATATCTAAACAAGCTATGTTGCCAGGGTGCCTGCTTGCCTGAAAGAAATATGAATGTGCGCAACTGGTCAATCTGTAATTGTAAAAGGTGCTTGGAAGCGTATATCCGCTTTAATTGATGGAATCATTTGAAGATTCCTGATGACACAGACTTATTCTTTTTGAGTGGAGTTGCAAGTGAGTTAACTACTGAGCTGTGAAAAGTGTGCTTTTAAATGACAGTTCTAAAAAAAATTGCACTACATAGAGTTGGGTATTACTAAAATATATATTTTTGAAGTACTTTTTTATCTTAAACATTTCATAGCAGCCTAGCTTATATTGTGTGTTGAGACCGTCCTTCACGACATGATGCGTTTTTTAAATTACATCTATTATCTTTGTTTTGTTGAGTCATCTCTATCCCTGTGGGCACCTGTCCCCTGCCCTGGTCTTTCCTTATTGATCGCAGGTTTGGCAAGTGATCTACATCACGCTCAGCTCTTCTGTAGCTGAGGCCCAAATCTGGCAGAGAGGAAAAGGTTAAATCATTCACACCAAGTTTGTTAGTGAAAAAAGTAAATGCATGAGAGAATCCAAGTGTAGGCCGTTTGCCCACTATTATCTTTAAAATGTGTTTGTTCTGCCATTACCTGGTGTAGAAAAGTGACTCTTTTGGACATGGTTAGCCCCCACTTATTGCCTGGAAAATCATGTAGTTTTGACTGGAAGTGCACAGGGCCCTTGCCAACCAGGTCCGCTGTGCCAGATCTCCTTCCCTAAACTGTAACTTTTGTTTCCACCATTTAAGCCCCTTGTGAAAGGCACACCTAGCACCAAATACCTTGAGGTTAAAGAGGGTCTCTAAGGGCTTCAGCACAAATTGTGCCACCCTAAGGGACCCCTCACTGTGAGAATGTGCCCTCTTTCTTCCATGGTATGCACCCACTTTTTGCTGAATTGCTGATGTGCTTTGACTGAGTGTGTTATACACAAATGGGGCCGCTCCTATTAGAATGACCTAAAAAGTGCTCAGAAGTGTTTTGTGAGTGTGGACATCTCACAAAAAGTTTAGGACTGGCCTCACACACCACCTGGTGTCCTGTTTCATCATTGGCCAGTCCTCGCCCTCTAAGCACTTGGTTTGATAGAGGGCGGGCATACACCTGAGAGTGAGTACAATTAAAAGCCATTACAGTTACCGCATTTAATTTTTAATGAACTAGGTGGCTGTATGATGTATAAAAACAAGTGAACGGAGAAATGGGGAGATGTATTAATCCCTCGCTGTGTAGAATTGGGTTGACATGTTTCTTCTGCCTTGTGTCAACAGTGGTACATGGCATTCATCTGGACCTAGATAATATAATATATGAAGGGCTCCACTTTTATCAACACTGTGATTAGAAAAAACCTGCGATGGGTTGACCTTTGTCACACTCTGCTGTCTAGAGGTCTTTAGTACCCCACAGTCTTTGCCCTATGTGCCTCATGGGAGGGGGAGTAAAGGAAAGCCCCTGTAGTCAAACCTTTGTCAAGGTGCGCTCTCCATGGCATCACCTGTCATCACTCACATACACATAACACTTCTGAGCACTTTTTAGGTCATTCTAATAGGAGCGGCCCCATTTGTGTATAACATTTTGTGTTGGAGGCTGGCCGGTTCCTATGGCCCTGGTGTGCCTCTAGTTCCCTTCCCCAGTAGAATCTGTGGCTAGTGTGCGTTCTTTGACTGAGTGTGCCATGGACTCCTGCCAATCAGGAACCCAGGGTCTGTGTTCCTTCCCTAAACCTGCATTGAAGCCTAAACCTATTTGGCATCTCTGGCCACATGTCAGCCCCTGGTAAATGGTACCATAGGTACCCAGGGCACTGTGACCAGAGAGGGCCCCTAAGGGCTGAAGCACGTATTGTGCCACCCTTGGAGGCCCTGTGCCCTCACACACTGCCTTTGCAGTCTTGGTGCAGAACAAAACAAAGAGTCGACATGGGACACATCCCTGTGTGCCATGCCCACAAAACACTGCCCTGTATCCATTAAAGTGGTAAGTGGTCCCAGTGTATTACTGGCTTTCACATGGAGGGGAACAAAAAAGGAATTGTTTTGTTTGAAAAAAGCTCATAAATCATTAGACAATGTGGGAAAGGAAACAATAATGTTCAACCAATGTTATTTCATCACATAGGGAATGCATTTTCATGAACAGTTTTAAGAAAAACCTAACAAGGTATCACATTGAAATGTATGGTACCCAGGGGGTGGAAAAGGAGGGGTGAAAGAAAGTTGTTAGGTAGTAAGTGATGGGAGAGAACGTTTTGTGATGGTGACAAACCTATCACATACAGTTTTGGTATATATTGGTCATATACCACTTTAATAGATACCGTCTCGTACCCAGGTCCTAGTGATTCCGGGTTTGCCCTTTTTCTGTAACTACAAAACACTGCCCTGGCATACATCAGTCACCTCTCTAGCTGTGTGCCCTATGCCAGTGGTGAGGGTACAGGTGCATGAGCCCTGTACCCCTACAGTACCCAGGTCCATTCCTGGGCACTGTAAGTTCAGTGCTGCCATTAAGATGGTCCTGGGAGTTTGTCATTACAAACTCCACAGCACCATAATGGCTACACTGAAGACTGAGAAGTTTGGTATCAAACTTCTCAGCAGATTAAACCCACACTGATGCCAGTGTGGGATTTAATGTAAAATGCACGACAGAGGGCATCTTAGAGATGCCCCCCTGACACTCGACCAAATCCCAGTGACCTAACTGAGTGGCTGCCTAGGCTGCCACCACCAGACATGTATCTGGACCCCTGGGTCAAGAGCTTGCTGCTCTCGGGGGCCTGAAACAATGCACATCCTGGGACGAGGTGCCAAGCCTCCTCCCCCAGGAAGGGCAGGGTTCACGAAGGAGAAGCTTCAAAGGCATGTACCGCCTTTGTGAGCCTCTCCAGACCACTTGCTGTACTCAGCAACTGGTCCCCACTGGTTCTACCCCCCACTTTAGGCGGGAGACCTGGCGGGAAAAACAAAGTGAGAAAGGGAGGTGTGCCCACCTCTGCCAACTGCACCCCTAAGGTGGGGGAGGCGAGGTGAAGCACAACCTCTAGTCCCCGCCATCTTGAGGATGGGGGGACCCAGACAACCAGGGACAGGCTCCTGCCCCCTCCCACTGGAGAGTGGCAGAATAGGGGGTGTACCCACCCCAAGGAAGGGACCCATTGGTCCCTGACCTTTACCTACCTGTAACGCCCCTACATTTAGTATTTAGGGGCAGCCTGAGCCTTCCTTCCTCAGATCCAGCAACCACAAGAAAAGAAGGAGATGAAGCAATGCAGAGCTAACAAGAGGACAACGCCTACTGACTTGGCCCCAGCCCCACAGGCCTGTCTCCCCTTGAACCTGCTCCTGCGAAACCCCGGCGTGTCCAGCGGTCAGCAACCTCAAAAACCCCAGAGGACCTGCCTGCATTCACTTTCCAAGCTGTTTCTCCCGTGAACACCGGACGTGTTTAAACTGCAGCTTCTGGTGCCAGCCAGAAACCACGAATCCAGCACACTCTGCACCCGCCTAGCCCGGCCCGTGTTTGAGTGAACAAACACCACGAGGAGATCCCCCTGGCGATCCTGACCCGAGATCCGGTGCCCCCTGACCTGCCTGAAGCCTCCAGACGATGCCTGCAGCCTCAATCCAGAGGACCCCCCCTACCGCGACCAGAGCGGGTAAGAAAATCCGACGTCCAAAGGCACCCCTGCACCCCACGGCCTTGTGTGCCCAACCCAGCTGTACCTAACCATCCCTCTACATCCCAACTTACCCCTAGAAGTGGTGGTCGCTCCTGGAAGATCCTCGTCCCCAAGCCTGCAGTGTTTCTTTGTCCCGGAGAATCCCTATTGAAATCAACAGGGCACCCGACCTCAAAACAGCACCCTGCACTCGGCTGCCCTAGCGCCTCTGAGGGTGCCCCTTTTGTGCTAACTTGGTCCCCAACTTGCCCTGAGCTTAACCCTAGGAGCTTTGCTCCCACAACCCTGTGGCCTGCTTACCAGTCGCCACCAACCGGAGCCCCCCTATCCTCCTTAGGAAAACATTGGGTCTCAACACTCTGCCCCCGGCCGCCTGAGTGCCGCTGAGTGTGCAATAACAGGGCATCACTGACCCTGGGAGACCCCTGAGCCTAACCCCAAAACCCTAACTCAAAAGACCTATTACTTACCTTGAAACCGATAACTCATTTTTCCTCATAGGACAACATTGACACTTTTAATCCCCAAAAATTTCGACTTTTGAAAACTACAAATATTCCTTAAAAATCTGCCGAATAACCAAAACGCATTTTCTCAACTGTTTTCAGGAAATGTCCCAGTGCTGAATCTAGGTATCCAGTACTGAGTAAGGAAAAGTATCGATAACCTAACTTACCTGCTAAGTGAATTTCCTCCCATAGGATAACATTGGTGATTATATGTGAAAAAGTTTTTAAGTGGCAACTTTTGAAATGCAATAATATTCTTTAAAAATATTACCTTTAACCAAAACGCATTTATTCACCTGTTTTCAGGAAATGTCCCAGGGCTGAATCTAGGATCCAGTCCTGTGTTAGCAAAAGTAATCTGAAAAGTAATTAACTACATTTTACTTAAAAAGCCCATTCATTTGAATGTACTATACCTGCAATGTGTTGCAAACTGCTTACTTAACCTCTTCCATGCTCATGACGAGCTCAGCTCGTCATGCAGTACAGTGCTCCTGTGCTCATGACGAGCTGAGCTCGTCATGACCACACCCGTTTTTATTGCTGTCCAGCACAGCAGAGGAATATGTGCAGCATCCATGTGGTTAAAACTGTGGCCAAAACCATAACAAGTTATTTATGAAATTGGACAGCACCCTTCAAGAGTTATGCACTGTTGCAAAACAATTGTCGAAAAAGAACATACATATGAGCAGAGTATTGTTTTCCCAAGCGTACACAGAATACACACAATCTTGTGACTTTGATTTTCTTTCTTTTATTCAGTTATTATTCTTTCTTTTCTTTTTTTGATAGTTGCAAATAGCCGACGCGTTTCGTCCGTTGTCATATAAAAAAAAACATAACAAGTTACCCTGCAATTTTGAACTGTGTTTATATAAGTAATTTACTACCGAAAATTATTTTTATGCTTACCTGTACCAGGCTTGCTTGGTTCTGGAAATAAAACAATATATTTTTTGGCCTAGCGTTCAGTTCTTGAGTGTGTGGATTCATTTGCTGACTGAATGTGTACATTAAATGCTTCACACTGTCCTCTGATACTGCCTTACTGCTCGACCAAGCTACCACTTTAGAGAGTAAGGTTCTATCTAAATTTAGCCTCTGCCAAACCTCTGGAGACTCTTGCACTCTATGCACCCTGTACCTCACATTGGTGCAGTATATATAGAGCCAGTTTCTTACACTCACCAAGCACATGCACACTGCCACTGCAGCCTTTGTGTTTTGGTGCAGACAAAACTGAAAAGTCAACATGGCACCAGTGTGCCATTCCCATAGACACTGCGTGAGCTATAGGTAGACACCCCTCTAGCATCCAGGCTAGGGTGCCCTATATGTCCTGTGAGAGCATATCTTGCATGAGCAGATATGCCCCTGCAATAGCCTTGTTGATTCCTGGATAGTGGGCTGCACACTTGTCATTACGAATTCCCCAGGTACATGATGGCTTCACTGAAATATGGGATGCATGGTACCAAACCTCTCAGCAAAATAAACCAGCACTGGAATCTAGTGTCAGATTTATTCATAAGTGTGCACAGAGGACCCATTAGAAGGATCCCCTGAAATCTACCAATCCTTAGTGAGGTCACCAACTGGCCTGAGCCAGCCTGCTAGATAAATGATTAAACGTGAGGTAGAAAGATTACTTTGGATAAAGTAAAAAATACATAAACCAGATTATATGGTAGATAAGATAAAAAGAGATAAAAGAAGAGAGAAATTAGAAGAGATATATGTAAGGAGGCGGATATTTAAAGAAGTGATGTATTGTCTATTATAGAGATGACTTTGTAGATCTACTTACTAATTATTAAGTGGAGTCTGGGAATAAACTTTAAAAAGTCGCTTATTTTCTTAATTCTGTTGGCTTATAGTAGATTTTTCTGAAATATACATATGTAAGAAGATGTTGGTTATACTGGTCTATTCGAATATAAACTGTAGCGTAAACTAATACGGATAGGTTTAATGGTACTTACTAAAAGGTCCCACTTTCATTAATATAGGGATCGATAAAAACAAATATGAAGATCAGAAGTTTTCATTAAAAGGTCAAATCCAAGGATATCCTGTTAGTCTAATATAGGAAAAAGACTAAATGAATCTGTCCTATTTAATTAAATTTACACCGATATACTACATGGGCAATTGTATTTTATTTATCTCTCTCTGGACTAATATATTCCATTTATTGTAGGTATCACTGTGTGCATGGTATTGTAACGATGGAAATTCATCCTAGGACTCTAACTAATATTTATTCTATTTCTATAACGAACATATCAGATATGTCATAGGACAAAATTGGTATATATCTAACTCGCTTAGTCTGTATGACTTATGTGACTAGAAAACTGACTTCTCTCTCGTTATCTTTTAATGTTGCAAAATAAAACTTGAATATATAGAAGTCCAGATACACTACTCCTACCTGTATGTAGAAATAGCCTTGTTTAATATATAAGATTACACATAGAAGCGGCTTGATGGCTTCTCCTTGTAGATATCTATTAAAATTCGGCACGAGTAATTCTAAAAAAAATAGATATTGATAAAGCGTGATCAATAGTATATCAAAAATCAGAAACTTATATTGATCGCCTAATGTCAACATCTGACTGAATAGTACATACCTTAAATCGCAATAAAAAAGGCGCAGCGGAAGCACCAATTGTTTAACTGCCACACCGGATCTGGTCAACAGTAAATCTTACATTCGAGGTTCGTTAGGCTGCATATTAAAAAGAGAAAACAGATAGGGACGCAACGTGAATCACTAAATCTAATCTATTATGAAATTCTAAACTATCGTGCCCGAATTGGTGGTTCGGAGTACTTACATGTGAGTTTATGATAGAAAATTTCGTCTAGGAGCCTCGGCCGCTGGTGGCGTCTGACTTTACAGGATGAGGAAGTCAAACATTGCAGCCCAATTGGCGGCCGCCTTAAGTAATGGCTGCTGATTGGTAGTCAGCGGTCATGTGATTACGGGACTAATTCCGTTCCGGATTATTATTTTAAACGAGCCTAAAAGCGAGTCCGGAGATACTAAATTATTATCTTATTTGATATCTGGAAAGAAAAGATATTTTATTCTGTCAAAAGCTGCATGTATGTTCTTATTTCGCTTTTTGTTGTTTTTTGCGAGAACCAATTAATGTGCACATATTTATATGGACATAGACAAAAGACTATGTTGGGACAAATGTTGGGACTGCAATGTAATAAATCAGTTCTCAGTTTTCTTTTATTATTCAACTCTTATATGTATATCTATTCATTTCTATATCTTAGTATCCAATGAACCTTCTTATTTTTCTACCTTAGGTAGAAAATATCAAGGATCTTAAGCGAGGTAAAGACTCAATAAGAGATTAGATTTTATCTATCTCATAATATAGGTTAAAATATAGGGAATGAAATTACAAATAGAGATTAGATTCCATCTCTCTACTAGTATAAATTAAAATATAAGGAGTGACAATTTCAAAACAAATTAATTCTCTAAGTTTTTACAAATAATTATGGACAAACATCTGCAAAAAGTCTTATTTCCATTACTTATTGCAACGGAGCTTATGTATTTCCTATAGAACTGCTACAATATCTAACGAATTCTGGATGTACTGAGGTTTATGATCTTTCTAGGTGATTGCATTCTCCCATGGGATCTCATTATTGAGGCCCCTTCTGTGGGTATCAAGTGAAAAAATCCAAAAAACTTCTTGTTTCTTACGAATCTTGTCACCTCCCTTACTTGTTGGGGTTCTGATCTTTTCTAGGATCCTCCACTTGAAGTCTTCCGGTCTATGATCTTTCTCTACAAAGTGTTTAACCATAGGTGACAGAAGCTTTTTGGTACGGATCGCAGAGCGATGTTCTGTGAGCCGAGTTTGAATCGGTCTTGATGTCTCTCCTACGTAACCTAAAGCGCATGGGCAAAGAATAAAATAAACAACATTTGAGGTTTTGCAATTCCACATTTCTGTTGCACGAATGGTATATTCATTGTGAACCAAGGTTTCTTCTTCTAAAATGGAACTACATGATTTGCACATAGAACATTTCTTAGTGCCCCTAACTGGGACCTCACTGTCAATTGATCTTTGCACTAGATTTGTTGTCCTCTAATCTCCTTCAAATCTGGAATGTACAACCAGATCTTTCAGATTTCTATTTCGCCGGTGGGCGAACATAGGCTTTTCTAGTTTCAAGTTGTCAGTAGGATTGCTGTTTAGGATATGCCAGTTGGCATTAACAATCTGTTTTATCTTTGCATCCAATGTAGAATGTCTTGTAACGCATACTAATTTGGTATTTTCTGTGCATTTTTTAGATTTGAGGAGATGATCCCTGTCAAAAAATCTAGCTCTTTTATAAGAGTCTCTGACAAGACGGTGGGGATACCGACGTTCTAAAAATTTCGTCCTCATAATTGCTGCTTGCCGATCAAAATCTTTTAGATCCGTGCAGTTTCTTCTTACTCTTAAGAATTGGGAGAAAGGGATACCCTGTTTCTGATCTCTGGGGTGGAAGCTGTTACAATGTAAAACTGTATTTCTAGCAGTGGGTTTTACATATAAATCCACTTTTAGTTTCTCTTAACTTTGAAAGATCAAAATGTCCAAAAATTCTACTTGTTTTGAATTGATTTGGGCAGTGAATTTCAAATTTGGATCAGTAGCATTAAGCCACTCGAGAAATTCGAGTAAAGTCTCTCTCCCATTGGTCCAGACAAAAAAGATGTCATCAATATATCTGGACCAATGGGAGACCGACTCAAAAAATGGTGCTATCTCATTGTATATGAAGCGTTGTTCAAATTCATTTAGAGAGAATAGTCACTCTTAATGTAAGTAGCCAATTGGCTACTACCTTGCCCTCCATTTAAACACCACTAAATGTGGTATGTAGGTGGCCCCCCAAGCCCTGAACTTCAGTTCCTAATGACCTAAGAAGAGCCATAAACTACAGAATCGCACCAGCAGAGAAGACTGCAAAACCCAACTGACTTGGCCCCATCCTTACCGGCCTCTCTGCAGCCTTCGACAATCCTGCACCAAAAGGCGACCCTTCTTGCAGCCCAGCGACCTCCAAAGCATTGAGAGGATTGCCTGCCTTCAATAAAGATCAAGACTCCCGAGAACAGAGGACCAGCTCACTAAACAACCATCTTTAAAGTAAGTAGTCTGTAACCTGAAGAAACGCAAACCCTGCCCCGGTATCACCTCTGCACCCAACGCCTCTAGCCTGATTCCAAGTGGCCCACCAGTCCCAGCGAAGTTCCCCAACGCTCCAGAGCCCGAGTTCACCATGAACTGACCTCTATCGGACATCTCAATGTCATCTGCAGCCTCTGCAAGGAGGCCCCCCTCTGCTTCTGTACGCTGTTTCCAACACCAAAAGGCACCCCTTCACCCGTCTGCCCTAGGCCTTGTTGAAGAGGACAAAAGGTGTCCCTACGTCCCCAAGCATCGCAACCTAACCTCTACAGTGTAGATTTCCTTCGACCAGCCTAATGGCCTGAGCTAGCTGCCCTTGTTTGATATGGCTGCTCTCCATTGCCTTGAATTGGGTACCCAACACTGTCGCAGCACCCTACACCAGGCCGCCCCTAGGCCGCTGGTGGTGTAGTGTTGGTGCTGCTTTTGGCCGGGCCCAGTGCTTGAACCCCTGATGGCTGCCCCCCAAGCTGCTGCTACTTACCTGTAAGCAGCCCCTGATCAATTGCCCCCAATAATATTGATTTGTATTGGCCCCCAACCTCAAACTTGCAACCTGCTCCCGGCTGCCCAGTGCCACTGGTGGTGCACGGTTGGTGCGGAACTGAACCTTGCCCAATACTTACCTTAACGTCCGAATACTGGTCTTGTAAGTCAGTGTTATCCCTATGTTTGCTAAATGTGTCCTTCCTCCCATAGGTTAACTTTGCAGAGTCTGAAAATAGCACTGTGTCCATTTTCTAAACTGAAAAATATTTCTCTTGAAAAATGTATTTACCTATGATGAAGTTCCAAGTACTATTTTTATAAATTGGTCTCAGATTTACTCATTGAGTGTGTGTCTCATATATTGCCACTGCATTTTAAACAAATGCTTAACACAGTCCTCTGATAAGCCTAACTGCTCGCCCACGCTACCGCAAAAGAGAGCATTAGCCTCTACAAAACCTCTGGGGATCCATTGGACTCTCTGCACGTCAAAATATACTTAATCATCACATTTAGCAGGACATGCCTCTTCAAAGACCTCATGTGATTAAACAGGAGTTCTGTAGGCATAATTCACAGCAGTCACAAGTTATATATGAGTAACAGAAATTACTGCTTTTCCCCCCAATATTGATCGTTGAGTGTTTTTTTTATCAGAATATAGACGCATGCATGTCAGCACATGTATATAGTAAGGTTGTGTTTAACCGATTGAAAAAACAAGGCGTTTCTGAGTACAGAAATGTCAGATGCAGACCTCAGCTTGCCATACAGTCTCTTTTCTCTTGTACAGTGCATACTTTGAACTGAGTCACTTTCAGGCATTTATAAGGGGCCACCATTGAGAGCTCTGGAGCAAAGGCTGAAGGTAGTACACATTTCTCACAGTGGGTCAAAAAGATGCTCAGAATACTTGGTCATCTAATTCTTGGCCTCTGTGCTGAACAAACAGAGTAATGGTTACTTATTCCAGTTGCAATTGTGATTCTGTGCAACTGTGTGTGAAGGAGGTACACAGTTGCCAAAATATTGAGAAGGCAAAAGTAAATGAAAATACAGTGTGTACAGGTGAGTTAATGCGTTGTTTGTTTGGGGGTTGTGGAGAAGGAAATGCGAGGAAGTGAATTCAGGAGTCAATAAAAGAAGGCTGCTTAAGATACGATATGCGTATGGATGAGATGTGAAGAGAAGAGAAAAACGTAGAATGAGCATAGGGGGCATGATTGAAACACTCTGAAAACCGCTACCCCTTCCAAAGGCCTCAGTAATGTTTAATTCACAGTCTCATAATTTCAGAATTGAAACATTTTATTTATTTTATTAACCACCTTGCTTTCTCAGATTTGCTTGAAAATGCACTATTTATTTGCCAACTCATAATTTTTCTGGGGGGAAAATCCCCTCGGAACTTCCTTATGACAGTCAGGCGCACTCACTGCTCTCTCTGGCCATAGGGAACCCAACTCAAACATTTATGCCTCACCACTTTCAAATGCCACCAGCCGCCACTGGTCAGTTCACTGCCCTCCACCACCTTTTTTCCTGACAAACTGGAACTGAGGTCTTGGGCGACCTAGTTGCCTAAAGTCTTCGCTCCCTTCCACATTGGGCAGTGTGTTTTCCTGCCTACATTCTTCACTCTACCTCACCCCCCCTAAAAAACAGGAGTGGCTTCTTCGACTGGACCCCAAATGGTCTTTAAGGTTTAATGTTGAAATACCAGGACCAGATTTCTGTGGGTTCTCAGAGTCAAAGAAAATGAAGGCAGTGCAGAGAGAAATTTGTTGTCATGTGTAGGTAGCTGGCTCTCTATATAGTACAATAAAAAGAAGTTCACTGTGTAGAGAGTTCAGTGGTTTCCCAATTGGCTTACAGATGCTAAAGTAGATAATACTTACACTTACTTTTGTGGTAGTGTGGGCGAGCAGTTAGGCTTATAAGAGGGTAGTGCTAAGCATTTATTGCACTCACAGAGGCAATTGATGAGACACACACTCAAAGAATAAATCCAAGACTAAATAAGAAAAATAACACTTTTTAAATGTATTTTGTAAAACCAAGAACTTTGTTGAAAAATAAGTACTCTTTTTGTTTGAAATTTTCACTGGTAAGTAAACCGTTTAAACCTGCGCTCTTTTAAACACAATGCAATGCTATGGGAGGAAAAGTCAGCAATGCAGACAGGTAGGTACAGTCTGTTTCAGGGGTTCAGCATCAGGGTTCGGAGTTGTAGTGGGCCAGGGTCCAAATACTACTAGCAGTTCGGAGAGTGCCCAAGTTTTCCCGGGAGCAGAGTGCTGGTGAGCTTGTAGCTGGGTATGCTATGATGGAGGGAAGGGGGCACCTGGAAATAGGCTGTACAGGGGGGCTTAGGGGCATGTCCAAGAGAACACAAATGGGGGCTTAAGTTGAAAGGGGTCCTGGAGCAAGGGGGCATAGACGTTTTTTCAGTACCCAAGCCATGCGGCTCAATGCAGAGTGGTTAGGGCTTCTGGGCTGGTTCACAAAGATGCTCCTTGTAGTTTGAGGCAAACAGCTGGCAGGAGCAAAATCAGTACATCTGGGCCACTAATGATGCGGGTCTTAGTTATACTGACAACCCTCGATGGCTGCTTGGTCATGGTTCAATAGGAATCCTGTCCGGACTGGACTCTCACTGTTGGGTGTAAGGTGCCCGGTATCCCAGGGGCTGATGCTGCACAGCTCCAGTTGGTCCTGGTGTCCTCACAATTGGCGGGGAGGCATATCTGACCTTCCAGAGCATGTGTACCTTCTTCCGGCTGTCTGTTGAGTCAATTAGGCCAGGCAGCTGCAAGGTGGTGCCTGCTGACTACAGAAGAGTAGCTCCTCTAATCCAAGGGAGACTTTAGGCAAGTTTTTGAAGTGCTGACATGCTACCCAAGGCTTTGGTAGTTCTTGAGCTTGCAGGACGAGACCCTCTGTCACGATTTTGACAGTTGCGAGCAGGCAGGGTTTTGCACCAAAAGTTCTCAGCTCATCTGCTGTTCTCACCAGGCAGTGACTCTTCTTTGTCCTCTTTCTCTTGATCTGTCGAATCAGAGTTCCGGAGTGTCACCTAAATACTCAATGTAGGGGTGTTATAGGGGAGTGACAGGTAGTATCTAATGGGCTACCTACTTTTAGGGTGTCTACACCCTCTATATGACCACTCCCTGAGGGAAGTAGGCATAACTCTGACCCTAAAATACTAATCCCACCCAAATCAAGAATGGAGAATCTGAAAAGTGGGGTCCACATCAGCTGGTCCACCTTAGGGGTGGTGCCAGTTGAGGGTGGGCACACCTCCTAATCTTACTCATTTTCCTGCCTGTCTTGTCACCAAAATCTCTGGACAGGGGGTGGTCATCTCCACCATCTTGAGAGACCTGGGTCACATAACAAAGGCATCAGGGCCTTTGAAGCTACCTGCTGTGGAATGCAGTTCCTGCTTGCAGGAGGTGTGGACACCTCTGTCCAGAGCAGGCTTTGTTCCTGACCCTCGAGAACGAATGCTCTACCTCAGCGGGTCAGAAATTTGTATAGGGTGGCAAGCTGGTCGAGACCAGTCAGTGAATACACTAGGGATTGGTAGGCTTTCAGGGGTCACCTCTAAGGTGCCCTCTGAGTGCATTTATTAATAAAACGAGCACTGGCATCAGTGTGGGTTTATCAAGACGAGGTGTTTGGTAACAAAAACCTTGGGTTACAGTGAATCCATCATGTAGCTGAGAAACTTGTAATGATGAGTAACCAGTCCATGTACTTGGTATGGCTCCGATGTACACTTGTGGTATTTAAGGGTAAACTTAGATATCACCGTGACACATCCACTCCCGCAGATATGCCCACACATGGGTACAGTGCACCCTGCCTTAGGTCTTAATGCCTGCTGCAAGGGTGACTTACCTATATGACATACAGTGTTTTGCAGACATGACACACAGGGGTATGTGCCATGTTGACCATAATTTTTCTCTGCACCAAGACATGAAGGCTGCAATGGAAGTTTGCATGAGCTTGGTGTGGGGCCCCTTAGGGTGGCAAAATTCGTGCTGCAGCGCTTAGGGATTCTCTTTAGTTCCAAGGCCCTTGATACCAGAAGTACCACTTACTAGGGACTTACAGGGATTCTAAATGGGTGCCAATTGTGGAACAATGGTGCATTCGAGGGAAAGAACACTGGTTCTTGGGATCTTGTTAGAAGGAACTCCGTACACTGTCAGTCAAATTTGCATCAGATACCAGGCAACAAGTGGGTGGATACTGCAACAAAAACCCAGTTTCCTACAACATGGCTAGTCCTCTGCATTAAGATCCACAAGGGCCAAGACTGATACCACGGCGTTGGCATGCAGAATGCCTGACTTTGATATCTGTCAAGTAGTGAAGTGGGCATTGGAATACTACTGCCTTGACAATCTGGTCTTACAAGAAGGGCATGTGGCCTGTTCAGTGTTTCAGAACTTCTTGATCTTCGTCTCCAAAGACCCTACAACTTAGGGAGGTATTGCTCTTGATATATATTCTATGATGAGGAAATTGCGGTTAGAAGTATCTACCAGAAGAACAAGTTACGTACCTTTGGTAACGCTGTTTCACATGGGTACTCTAACTAAACAAATTTATAAAGCGCGTGGCTACACTAGCTAGTGTGTCCCCGGGCTGCGACAAGAGCCCGTTCCAGGCAAGTAAGGTAAGGCAAAGAGGGATCAGACAGGAGAATTACCAGATGAGAACTGCATATCTGTCATTGAATTTCCCATTTCCCATTGAGTGGCCTCTTGTGCACATCTAAAAAGGTACCAAGTAGGAATTGGCGCACTGCTACCAACAATTGTTTTACGCTCTGCAACTGAGGGTGCGGAAAGAGTTACTAGAAATTGACTTTATGACGTTGAATAGCGCTTTTATGCAGCTCCACTCCATCACTGCCAGGGGGTATTGAGCCAGCGCAGAGCCACACTGCTCCACCTATTGGTGCCCAGGAATATTATTGTGGAAAAACTGTGAGAACCAATCTGGTGCCTTCCCTTAATCTTTCTTCAAAACCCGTTGTGGGCTGCTACATCATGCAAATCGGGATCCCAGGAAAGATTCTACAGTATTAATGGAAGTTGTCCTGCCAAATTAAATAGCTTAAAACCGTGTAATAGAATATGGATCCTTCAGTTTGAATCATTGACATATTGGTAATCTATTAAGAAAATATACTCTGTAGTAAAATAGATAAATAAAAAGACATGTTGGAATACAACATTCACATTAATAACGTTTTAGAAACTCTAAATAAGCCCTGAGGAATTAGATTACCACAAAATGCGTGTTGCCTGCAGTTGACAGTGTAATGTGACACTCAAAATGAACTGTAAAAAGATATTTTGAATAAGAAACACTTGAAAGTTTGAATAAAGATCAAGGAAGATATGAAAGAACTGGATTTCTGTGTGTGTGTGTGTATATATATATATATATATATATATATATCTATATATATCTATCTATATAAATATATCTATATATCTATATAAATATATCTATATATATATATATGTGTATATATATATATATATATATATATATATGTATATGTATATATATATGTATATATATATATATATTCACTGAAAAAACCATAGGTTTTAGGCCTTATATAGTTAAGAATTAGCATTTAAAAAACCTTGAAAATTCACTGAAAAAACCATAGGTTTCAGGCCTTATATAGTTAGGAATTAACATATAAAAAACCATTGAAATTCCTCCTATATAGTTAGTTGGACTGACTATATATGGCGCACCCGCAATCCACTGCTGATGATGTCACATATTACATCATTCATGACATGGTCAGTGACATCACTGATGACATCACTGATGACATCTCAAATGACATCAGTGATGACATCACTGATGACATCATCCAGTGACTATATGTTTCTGTAAAGTTTAAATATGTTTTACATAATGAAGAATGAGTGGATGTATAAGTGTCTGGATGAAGGATTTAGTAGGTGCGTGACTGACTGTATGAGTGAGTGATTAAATGTGTCTTACTGAATGCATAGGTTAGTGACTAAACTGTGAATGTGTGCATCCGTATGTCTGTTGACGTGTAAGCTGCTGCATGCGTTGATCAGTAGCTATATGAGTGGCTATATGGGTTATTGATTGGTTGCCCAAATATTTGTATGGGAGACTGTGTGTGTGTGTGGCTGGCTGGGAGGTGTGTGACTGTGCAGATCAATGTGTACTTGTATCAGTGATTGTATAAGAGAGTAAGTATGTGTTAGTATATGTTTGAATAAGTAAGGTGTTGTGTGTATAACTATATAGATGAGGAAATGGAAGTGTGATTGATTCTTTCATGACTGACTAGGTGTGTGAGTAACTCCATGGATGAGTGGCAGTGCGTGAGTGTCTGCATAGGTGTATGAGTGCATATGATAGTGTTGCATTGATGAGTGACTGTATGTATGAGTGATTGTATGGGTGAATGAGTGGATGTGTGAGTAGACCTAGGAATCATTGAGTGCCTATGTAGTAACTTGTATTGGTGTGTCAATAGTTTCAAGAATGGTAGTCTGTATTTAACACTGGGTGTATCAAAGGTTATATTAGAGTGTGAGGAGGTGCATCGTATTATCACATGAATGATGTAATCAGTGATGTCATCAGTGATGTCAAATGAGATGTCATCAGTGATGTCATTTGAGATGTCATCAGTGATGTCACTGACCATGTCATGAATGATGTAATATGTGACATCATCAGCAGTGGATTGCGGGTGCGCCATATATAGTCAGTGCAACTAACTATATAGGAGGAATTTCAAGGGTTTTTTATATGTTAATTCCTAACTGTATAAGGCCTGAAACCTATGGTTTTTTCAGTGAATTTTCAAGGTTTTTTAAATGCTAATTCCTAACTATATAAGGCCTAAAACCTATGGTTTTTTCAGTGAATTTCAAAGGTTTTTTAAATGCTAATTCCTAACTATATAAGGCCTAAAACCTATGGTTTTTTCAGTGAATATAAATATATACATACATAGTGGGGTGCCCCATCTCTATGTACCGTGCTATGGGGCCCTGGTCCGGAGTATTGGGTGATTCACCTCTATCAGTGGTGCTTAGCTTGGTTTCTATTAAATTACTAGCAATGGGTTGACAATGTTGTTTTTCTCACAAAGTCCTGGTGAAAATATGCTCAGTCATTCACAAAATGACATCATTCTGGGATCACCACAGCGCCCACCACTCAGTTTTACAACCTTCTTTTGTTTTTACCAGATGTTCACAAACTCGCATTGAGTGCAGACGAAACCATTCTGTACCTGTGAGCACCCCAGGGAAGAGCAGAGCGCCTCACTGACGCGAACATCGCCCCCAGGGTCCTTCCACTGGGCACATCCGGTATAACCCACGTGTCACCCAACTGCAGTCACCTGCACAACCCACTCAGCTAACTTGCCCCTCCCCCCCCCATAATTACTAACTATCCCGAAGGGAAACACTGTAAATGCTGTGTGCTACTGCTTCTGCGCAGAGCGCTAATGGACTGCTTCCTCCTATCACTTCTCATGCACCCCTGTGAGCAAAATCAAGCAATGCAGTACATGGAAAAAGAAACATATCGGAAATTACACCCACTGGAGCAACGAGAAACTCTAAGAAGATCTTGAAACTGGTGCAAAGCACCTGATCTTTGCAGCATGCATTTTAACCCTCTGCGCTACTTTATGGTGATTAAAAACTGCTACTAGCCAAAACTCTGATCTCTCTCCAAAAGGAACATTATTTATAAGTTAACTTTGATGTTTTTATTGTTGTGGGAAAACTGCTGGGCCCGCAAGTAACTCTTCAGCAGGAGCTTTTACACCAATAAGTTATGTCTAAGCAAAGCATCCCCTACCCCAACTCAGCTGCAGGTGCAGCTGAACCATAAGAAACAAAAGGATCTCTGTGGCAAAACTTATTCCCCACTGAGCTATCTACATAAAATGCAGTTTGGTTCTTTGCTGAAGACATGTTAACCCTCTGCACTACTATATGATAAATCAGCTCAAAACTAGCACGAGAAAAAACACTAATCTCTCTCTAGCAAGTCTTTGACTTACTATGAATTACTGTAAGTTCTGGGAAAAATGCATGCTGCCTCAGGCTGGTACCAGTCTATGCAATCACAATATCCTGGGCTAAAACAGACACTGCCTTCTTGGCTGTGACGGTAGACCCCCAGCCCACAACCTGCATAAAGAAAAACAGTGGGAAACTGACAGATCTTGCCACTCATAAAAATTGAAGATGACTTAAATATGGATCGTGACTACAAAAATGTTCAAATACGAATTCAATTGTACTAGATTTCTAGCTTTGTAACATAACAAAACTCGCATCAATAAGGAAAACAATCAAAAAGCAACTTTTATAGAATCATTGTCTGTTGTGTCATATAACTAACAGCTCTCCTTTTTCATAATGAAACCGTTACGCTTGTATGAATTAAGTAATTCTAAATTGTCTTTACTCATAGAAAGGTTTCATTAGCAACTTCCCATTATATGAACGAGTTGGTGCGAAAGAGACTTTATATGTAAACAGTTTAGCGTGAAAAACGTCAGCTTTCATCTACACACTTGGTAGAGAGCTTCTACAAATGGTGAAACACACAGCCTAAGACAGCTCTCAAGTGGGCATTCATTATCTCTCGGCAGCAAACAGAATGCAGGAGTGAGGGTAGACAAGATGCCAATCCTGCTCTGCGATTGCAGACAGAGGGTGTCTAATATTAATTTTACTTCCCTTGGCATCTGTGTGAATGATGAGACAGTTTAATGCATTTAGATTGTTCTAATTTATCGTATTCTACTGGAATAGAAATTATTTTTTGTTTAAAGTTATTGCACCATTGCTGTGTCATACTGTGAAGGAGCTGGTTGCAAGCCCGTTTTTTTTCCTGTGTCAGTCATGGGAGCCCTGGAGGGAACAGCAACAATGGGCGAGGATAACTCCACTGCGGCCAGTAGGAGGAGGCAGCACTGTGAGAGGGGCAGGGCTCGATTTGGGGTACCACGAGGGTGGACGGCGTCCCCCCACTTATTTTACCGGGTGGACGCCATCCCCCCTGCCCAAAAGCTGTGAAGAAGAAACTTTCATACACGGCCCTTCGATGCAATGTAATACATTTACACATCCCAAGAGAGCCGTCTGAGTTTCTGGCACCCGCACTGTACGTGCCCGCCGGCTCCCCAAGGGGGGTCATTCTGCGTGTTTTTGTTATGGGTCCCCTGGCCCGTAACTTACTTACATACCTATTCACACGAATCGATCACCAATCATCTGCAGGTGACTCTGAGGTCTACTGTAACAATTTGGCTATTTGAAGGTTGAAATGCGTGACATCAAGACTGATGGAAACCATTTCTTTTCACTCGGAGACTCCACCAGTTTCTTTTCTAAGCGGTTACTAATTCCGATAGCGACCTTCACACCTGCGAGCGCTAAGAGGCGCTTTCAGCAGCAGTTAACACTTTATCGGCCGCCCAAGAGGGCTACACGTTTGCGCAAGTTACTTGTTCTGGAACTTGCAGGTTTTTTGAAAGTTGTGAAAAAACATAACATTGGTTGGGGGTTACATACATTAGACGCAAAGGGCAAAACAGAACAAAGCATTCGTTTTCTGTCACCACGGAAGGAAATACATTTGCCAGCCACAGCGCCACCGCACACATTCCATGCTTGGCGGCAGCCGTGCTATATATCCATACATGGGACTTGCCTTTACAAACATGTGCCCTTCGGCATTTTCTGGAGAAATGTTTTTCAAATGAACTCACTGGAATAAGACACCCAGATAAAAGCGATTTAGAAATAGAAACCACACTGTCTGCCCAGTATCTGGAGCAATGCAGCGATACAATGGCAATATTAGCCAACTTTGTCTTTTATTTAATTTTACCAACAGGTCGTTCTAAAATGTCCTAGGTCCAGGTGCGAGCTGTTCACCCAGTTCCTGCATTATCAGAATTGTAGCCCTAGCGATCTCGTTGAAAAATTGGACTATTACATGTCCTAAAATGCAAAGAGAAAACGTGGACTGGACCAGCTACTCGTGCATGGGCCTGGGTGACGTAAGAACCCTGCCTCTGCCAGTGACACTACCCCCACGAATGGCTCATCCAATCACATAAAATAAAGTAAACTGCTTTATTATCAATGACGCCTCATTCCACAGTGGGTTAATGGCGTGTGTCCCCCTTCACCCCCTCAGGTGAAGCTGGACTCCCTGTCATGAGAGGTGACTGACTACCTTTCGTGTAATTCACCCACCAAATACTAAGCTGTCTGTAAACAGTACGCAAGTCTCCCACAATAAAAATATGCTCGCCTTTAAACAGTCCGCCATGAACACCCCAAAAACTATGCTTGCCTGTCAACAGCAGTAAGGGTTGGAGCCCAAGTCTGGCATGTGACACGTGTCACTCTGTCATGTGGCATATGCCACATCTGATGTGACATATGCCATAGATTTTCTACTTGGTCTTTCATTATTATCAGTTGAGCATTTCCAAAGGACTATGTTTCACTCTGCTAAAATAAATAAATTGTTTAAAAAAATAAAAATAATTTCCCGAGGTGGGGTTTGAACCCTGGTCAAAACTCACTCAAAGCCCTGTGTCATGTGGCATATGCCACATCTGATGTGACATATGCCATAGATTTTCTACTTGGTCTTTCATTATTATCAGTTGAGCATTTCCAAAGGACTATGTTTCACTCTGCTAAAATAAATAAATTGTTTAAAAAAATAAAAATAATATTAAAAAATAATTTCCCGAGGTGGGGTTTGAACCCTGGTCAAAACTCACTCAAAGCCCCTGTACATTAACAGTGAGCTACTTACTCTGCTGAAAGTTCCCCAGCCAAAGGTATCTATGTCATAGAATAAGGTTGTCAGTCCTTCCTCTATTTCTATTGTCTTTGGACTGTAGATACCAGAAATCTTCTCTCGTTTTACATTCTTTAAATACAAATAGCCCTTCCTTTCATACAGTCTGCCACTAGCCCCATGCATTTCCAATTCTTACACAACCATCCCTAAATTCTCATTCCACTAAATAAGTGATTTCTTTCATAGCAAACCTGTCCCCCCTATCCACGTGCCACACAGGATGCCATTATCAATGCCTGACATGCACTATGAGTAAGGAGGCCATATTTCTCCCAGATACTGCTAGGGGGGTCATTTACAAAGGCACAGCTTTCATTTGTGGAATTTAGAAATAAAAAAAAAAATAAATAAAAAAAAGATTTTCCCCACCTGGGGTTTGAACCCTGGTCAAAACTCACTCAAAGCCCCTGCACATACACAGTGAGCCACCTACTCTGCTGAAAGTTCCCCAGCCAAAGGTATCTATGTCATAGAATAAGGTTGTCAGTCCTTCCTCTATTTCTATTGTCTTTGGACTGTAGATACCAGAAATCTTCTCTCGATTTCCATTCTTTAAATACAAATAGCCCTTCCTTTCATACAGTCTGCCACTAGCCCCATGCATTTCCAATTCTTACACAATCATCCCTAAATTCTCATTCCACTAAATAAGTGATTTCTTTCATAGCAAACCTGTCCCCCCTATCCACGTGCCACACAGGATGCCATTATCAATGCCTGACATGCACTATGAGTAAGGAGGCCATCGTTCTCCCAGATACTGGTAGGGGGTCATTTACAAAGGCACAGCTTTCATTTGTGGAATTTAGAAATAAAATAAAAAAAAAAAAAAAAAAACATTTTCCCCACCTGGGCTTTGAACCCTGGTCAAAACTCACTCAAAGCCCCTGCACATACACAGTGAGCCACGTACTCTGCTGAAAGTTCCCCAGCCAAAGGTATCTATGTCATAGAATAAGGTTGTCAGTCCTTCCTCTATTTCTATTGTCTTTGGACTGTAGACACCAGAAATCTTCTCTCGATTTACATTCTTTAAATACAAATAGCCCTTCCTTTCATACAGTCTGCCACTAGCCCCATGCATTTCCAATTCTTACACAATCATCCCCAAATTCTCATTCCACTAAATAAGTGATTTCTTTCATAGCAAACCTGTCCCCCCTATCCACATGCCACACAGCATGGCATCATCAATGCCTCACATGCACTATGACTAAGGAGGCCATAGTTCTCCCAGACACTGCTAGGGGGTGATTTACAAAGATATAAAAGGATGTCGTCAGCTTAGAGCGAAATGCGATCCTCAAACTCCGGGGTCCAGCTGATACCACTCATCGAGGGCTGCCAACGCAGCCAGGCAGCGAGCGGTTCCAAGGCCATAGCAAAGAGGAGAGGGGACAACGGGCATCCCTGTCGCGTGCCTCTCCCCAGTACAAAGGGGCCAGAGACTTTGCCATTCACCACTACCTGGGCCAGCGGCTCCTTGTATAACAGTTTTACCCATCTGTTAAATCGCAGGCCGAAACTAAACTTTGCCAGCGCGGCCCAAAGGTATGGCCACTCCACCGTATCGAAGGCCATCATTGCATCCAGGGATGCCAAGATGGCCGGCTCACGTATGGACGCCACTCTCGCGAGGACTCCATGGAGACGCCGCAGGTTCAGTGTGGTATTGCGATGTGGAATAAAGCCGGACTCATCAGGATGGACTAAATCACCAATGACTGTTATCAGGCGATTCGCCAGGACCTTAGCCAGAATCTTAGGCTCGGCGTTCAAAAGTGAAATGGGCCTATAGGATGTACAATGTTCTCGCGGCTTTCCCTCTTTGTGGATAACTGCAATGGTTGCGAGCCTTTGATCACGGGGGAGGAGGCCCGCATCATGCGATTCAAGAAACATAGCCCGACGTTATGGCGCTATCTTGTCGGGTCTTAGTTTGTACAGTTCAATAGGGAGCCCGTTTGGTCCCATCACTTTGACTGAACGCACTGAACGGATCGCCAGCGCAATCTCATCAGCAGTCAGTACAGCATCGATCAATTCCCTGTCTTCGTCAGCTAGGC
Source organism: Lissotriton helveticus (assembly GCF_964261635.1). Taxonomy (NCBI): domain Eukaryota; kingdom Metazoa; phylum Chordata; class Amphibia; order Caudata; family Salamandridae; genus Lissotriton; species Lissotriton helveticus. The sequence goes on along the minus strand of NC_136068.1, from coordinate 1,249,156,273 downwards.
GGGGTAAAGCTATGTCTCGCAACAACAAGTGCGAGTCAGTCAAAAGTAACTTTATTTCGATTGAATTTACAATCATAAAAAGTGCATTTAAAAACGAATATTTACAACAGTATAAAAAATTCCATTTGCTCATTAATTACTAAAGAAAGCGGAGCGCTATTGCTTCAAAACAATAAGAAATCGTTCAAGTTCAACTAAACACTGACACTCTATGCACAAATATATTATCACAGTAGTCATTTGCGCGGAAATAAAGTCTTAAGGAGCAGTGGTTAGTAATTGGGAATGGATTTTCAAGCAGGTTTTGAGGTAGCAGGCTACAGTGTTGGCAACATACGGGGTGTCTAAGTATTGAAGTGCCAAAAGAGCCGGTCTGCATCTTCTCAATCCTAAGTGCCGGAGAAGTGGGACCAGCCAACGTTTCCGCGGGGTCTCATAAAGACTGCAGAAGAAGGTTACATGCAGGGTTGACTGGCGAGTATGACCATCACATGGACAGTTAGCTATTTCACGTGACCAATCAGAGGGCACAGGCAGTGAGACAAGGCGATAAAATACATCAAACCGAAATCTGGTTAAAACATATCTCTCATAATTAGACAAAAAAAAAGACAGATAAGGTTGAATGCCATAGGAGGATTGAATCATCGTTAAATGAACATTTGACTTTTTACCAAGTTCCGAACACAAACGTAAATTGCTTAAATGGGCGACACATAGTTTTTTCAAAGTTTTTCTAGGTATAGCCAATAGAGATTCAGGGTCAGTGAAATATGCAGGGTAATTCAGATCATTCAAAAATTTAAAAACATATAACAGCCAGGGAATCTTTTTCCAATAGGTCAGTGTGAGACAGTCAGATATTAGTGACCTAGTAAGATGACATTGCTCCTGAGTCCATATACGATGCCATAGGAGAATCGGCTGGTACCTAATGATGTCAGTTAGATACTCCCAGCCGAGCTCCATATGGGTGCCGTAAGTAGGAGCACTTCGGGGAAGGGCTAATATATATTTCAAAAAGTCATTTTCGATAATTTGAAGCTCATCTGCGGGCGTATAGCCCCATACACCAGCCCCGTACGTGGCCACGCTCATGCATTTAGCTTGGTAGATCTTCAAAATCACAGCAGGGGCGGGCTTGCCCAGTTTCCTTGAGAATGAAGTCAACGCCGATGTTGTGCGTTGAAACTGCAATTTCGTGCTGGAAGTGGCAGGTTTCCAGGACAGATGCTTATCAATGAGAATACCTAGATAAGGGTAGGTGTTAGCAGTTTCTAACCTGGTCTTCTCAATAAAAGGAGATTTGCATTTTTGGGCTTTCTTGCCAATATTCATAACAAAAGTCTTGGACTTATTAACTTAAAGTCCAAGAGAAAGCATGAATTGGCAGTATTTATCTAGTTGAATCTGTAGTTGGTTAGGTGTCCTTGCTAGGATGACAGAATCGTCTGCATATAATAATGCAGGGATTGGGCGGGTGTTTATGCAGGGGAGATCTTTACTATCAACTAGCATCGCTTGCTCCAGTCCATTAGTGTAGATGTTAAATAAGAATGGAGCAAGGACGCAACCCTGCCTAACGCCTTTTGCAATGTTAAAGGATTCAGAAAGCTCCCCTTTGATGCCGTATCTCACACAAGCTTTTGCATCCGAGTATAACTCTCGGAGGAAATTCAGCAGTGCAAGATCTATGCCCAGATTACTCAAGATCGCCCATAGCTTGGAATGAATTACGCAGTCGAATGCGGAACTCAAGTCCACATAGACTAGGTAAAGATTACCGCCTTTGGCCCAGGCGTATTTACCCATAAGCAGAGTCAGGTTTAAGGCCTGTTCTACAGTGCCCAGACCCTCCTGGAAACCAAACTGTAAGTCGGTTAAGATCTTATTCTCTGTGGCCCAGTCCCGTAGTCGTTCCAGAATTAATCTGCCGGCGACCTTGCCCAGAGAATCCAAGAGGGAGATGGGCCTGTAGCAGGCTGGGTTGTCCCGTTCTCCCTTTTTAAATATGGGTAGGAGCACAGAAGTGGACCAAGAATCAATAAGGCCGATCTGAGTCACTGCGGACATGACCTGCGTAACAATTGGGGACCATAAGTCTATGTTGCTAACAAAGATGTCTAAGGGGACCCCATCAGGACCGGGCGCTTTACCGGTCTTTGAGGAGGTCAGTGCCGCGGTCACCTCCACTAGATCGAAGTGGAGGTCAATAGGGTAGATATTGTTACTAGTGACAGCTGCCGCCTCTAGTCTAGGAGCCTCAGTTGTCAAGGTGGGGTCCCCGAAGATCTGCGAGTAGTGTGCTACCCATTTATCAGCGGGTACTGCCACGTCAAGATGCCGTACAGCAGTTGCATCAGCTAGGAAAGGGGCCTTAACTGTTCTCCAAAACAGGGTACAGTACTTGCTTAGTGTGCTCTGGTGTAGTTGGGCCCAGAGATTATTTTTTATTTCCCGTTTACGGGATTTTTGTGCCATCTTATAGTTTTTTCTTAAAGACGCAATCTGAAAGAAACAGGTTAGTATTAGATTCCTTACCTTAGAATATCCCCAGGCGTCAGTCTGGATCCGGAAACTTTTGCGTAGCAGTACCCCTGCGCGTCGGTAGGCGTCGTCTGCAGGCGTCCCCTGCGGCTCCGCGTCGTCGGCGTCGTGCGCCGTGATGACGTCGCTGGAGTATATAGACGCCGCCTCCGCGCGCTGACGTCAGTTCTTCTTTTTTCCGCGCCAGTTAGCGCAGATCCGAAGAGCAGTACTCCGGTCTTTTGACCAAGTGTTTGTAAAATTTAATCTTTCTACGGTGCCGGTAGGATGCCTGGGTTTAAGAGCTGCGACGAGTGCGACCGCATGATGTCGGTCACCGACCACCATCGACTCTGCCTCCGGTGTCTGGGCGCGGACCACGACGTGGAGTCCTGCGTCGACTGTCGGGCCTTGACTGGAAAAGCTAGGCGGGAGCGGTCCCGCAAGCTTCTCGAGCTCCGGGTGTCGGCCCCGCGTCGAGAGCGGTCCCGGTCCGGTCGGAGGTCGAGGGAGCGGTCGAGGGAACGATCGCGGAGCCGCCATGGGCGCTCCGGGAGTCGCCACCATTCCTCCGGCTCGTCAGGTAAGCACAAGAAGTCGGGGCGTCGCCATCGCACCCCCGACTCCCCCCGACGCCCGCGTAATGCGGCCGGGGGCTCGGGTGACCCCACCCCCGCGGCCCCGCGTGGGTCGCCGACGCCGTCTACCCCATACCCGTCGGTCCCTGGGGAAGGCGCGTCGCGTGAGGAGATCGAGGCCTTCCTCATTGATATGAGGGCGAGGTCTTCTCCGGCGGGGCCTTCGGCGCCTGCGGGCCCGTCGGTCCCGTCTGGGGGCCCAAGCGGTTCGGGTGCTCCTGCCCCGGCGCTGCCGGCGGCTCCGGCCCCGGCGCCGCTGGTTCCCTCTGGTTCGTCGCCGGCTGGTCTCCCGGCCTCTCCGGCGTCGGTTCCTGTGGGCCAACCCGTGGTACCGCCCCCGCGTGGTGCAGCGACTCCGCCGTCGGCTCCGGCCGGCGTCGGGTCCCCGGCACCGACGCCGCGCGGCGCCACCCCCCTTTCCTCCCCGACTCCAGACGCGGAGTCGGACCGGCGTCGGCCGACGCCGGATTCGACGCCGATGGGGCCCGTTGACCCCGACGTCTATATCGTCGACCCAGAATATGGGTATGATGACGATGAGTATGGAGAGGGTTGGGAGGGGTCTGAGGACCCTCTCTCCCGTGCCTGCCAGTATGATGTGGACTGGGTAGGTGATCTGGGTGATGCCAGTGGCCTGGACGAGTCGCCCAACCCTGGGTTTGTCTCTCCGTCCCCTGTGGCGTCTGAGGCAGGTGCTGCCTATTCGGTGGTCCTGATGAGGGCTGCCAAGGCCTTGCACCTTGAGCTCCCCGTCGCGAAGGTCAAGCCGAACATTCTGACCGAAGTGTTTAAACCGCAGTCATGCCCCCAGGAGCCTCTGCTGCCGTTTAATGAGGCCCTGTCGGATGTCCTTTTGGGCACCTGGTCCAGGCCCGCTTCTGGTGCGCCGGTTGACCGGAATGTCGCGAGGCGTCACCGTCCATGCTCGGACGACCCTGCCTTTTTATCCACCCATCCCTCCCCGGAGAGTCTGGTGATCCAGGCCTCCACTTCGCAGTCCGCATTTCCGTCGGCTCCGCCCGATAGGGAATCAAAGCGGTATGACCAATTTGGTAAAAAGGTCTTTTCCTCTTTGAGCGCTGGACTGCGGTCTTGTAATACCGCGTGCCTCTTGGGCCGCTACACCCACTCCCTGTGGGATACGGTCGAGGAGTGTCTGCCGCAATGTCCCCAGGAGGTGCGGGACAAGCTCACACGGGCCTTAGTTGAAGGCCGGGATGCGGCGCGGTACTCGATCCGTTGTGGTCTCGACACGACCGACTCGTTGGGACGGGCGATGTCCACAACGGTGGCGATTCGTCGCCATGCTTGGCTGAGATCTGCCAACTTCTCGCCAGACGTCCAAAATTCACTCATGGACATGCCATTTGATGGCAGTCGCCTGTTTGGTGACAAAGCGGACCACGCGCTGGAGCGCTTCAAGGACTCCAGGGTCACGGCCAAGTCCTTGGGTCTTTCGACCCAGCGCCAGCAGACGGGTTCGTTTCGGCCCTTTCGTGGCCAAGGGAGGGGAGGTCCCACACGTGCTGCCAGCCACGCGACGCAGAACGCTCCCCAGCGCGGTGGCGGCCGTGGTTTCCGCCGTGGTGGCGGTAGAGGCCTGCGGCGTGGTCAGTCCACGCCTCCCTCCGCTGCTGCATCCAAGCCTTCCTAGTCCGAGCTTTCGGGCTCACGTGACGCCAGTGGGTGGCAGGGTTCGCCATCACCACTCCCGCTGGCGCGCGATAACATCGGACAGGTGGGTGCTGCAGCTTGTCCGAAGGGGCTATGCCCTCCCCTTCGAGTCCACTCCTCCAGCCATGCCACCGCAGAACCACCGTGTGTCGGGGGACCACTTGACACTTCTGCAGGAGGAAGTTACGGCCCTCTTGGCCAAGGGGGCCATCGAGCGCGTTCCTGGGCCAGAAGTAGGGTGTGGTTGCTACTCCCACTACTTTCTGGTACCCAAGAAGGACAAGGGAGGTCTGCGTCCTATCTTGGATCTACGGAACGTCAACGGCTTCCTCCGGAAGGAGAAGTTCAAGATGTTGACTTTGGCTCAGGTCTTGGCTGCTCTAGACCCACAAGACTGGATGGTAGCGTTGGACTTGCAGGATGCGTATTTTCACATCCCCGTCCTGCCGGCCCACCGGCGTTACCTGCGGTTCACGGTGGGCCACGAGCACTTTCAGTTTATCGTGCTCCCATTCGGCCTTACCAGCGCCCCACGGGTGTTCACGAAAGTGATGGCGGTGGTCGCAGCTCATCTGCGCCGGTTAGGGGTTTCAGTCTTCCCCTACCTCGACGACTGGCTGTTGAAGGCGGGCTCGCCCCATACAGTCGTCCACCACCTTCAGATGACGGCAGACCTCCTGCACGAGCTGGGGTTTTCCATCAATGTGCCGAAATCACACCTGTGTCCCTCTCAAAAGCTCCTTTTCATCGGAGCGGTTCTCGACTCGGCGCAGTTTCGGGTTTATCCTCCGGAACGACGGGTCCGGGATATTCAGGCTCTGATTCCCATCTTTCAGCCGTTATCCCGGGTTTCGGTCAGGTTGACGCTGCGGCTTCTGGGGCTGATGGCCTCCTGCATCCTTCTGGTGCATCACGCCAGGTGGCGGATGCGGGCTCTGCAGTGGGACCTGAAGTTTCAGTGGGCCCAGCATCAGGGCAACCTATCCGACCATGTCCTGATCTCGGAGGGCACTGCGAGACAGTTGCAGTGGTGGCTTACGGACCGCGATTGGGTCAGGGGCAGATCCCTCTCCCTTCCCCAACCGGAGCACGTGGTTGTGACGGACGCGTCCCTCCAAGGCTGGGGTGGCCACTTGGGAGAGGCGGAGATCAGAGGCCTCTGGTCTCCGGCGGAATCCCGGCTCCATATCAACATGTTGGAGCTGCGGGCGATTCGCCTAGCACTGAAGGCATTCCTCCCCTTTGTCAACGGGAGTGTGGTGCAGGTGTTCACGGACAACACCACCGCCATGTGGTACTGCAACAAACAGGGCGGTGTGGGGTCGTGGACCCTTTGCCAGGAGGCTCTGCGCCTCTGGCAATGGCTGGAACGTCAGGGCGTGACTCTGACGGTTCAACACCTGGCAGGTTCTCTGAACGCCAGGGCGGACGAACTCAGCCGTCGGTGCTCGGTGGATCACGAATGGCGTCTGAACTCGGATGTGGCGAGAGGCCTCTTTCAGCAATGGGGAGAGCCTTGGTTAGATCTATTCGCCACAGAAGAGAACGCGCAATGTCATCAGTTCTGCGCGTTGGAGTTTCCAAGACGGCACTCGCTCGGCGACGCCTTTCGGCGCGAGTGGAGTTGCGGTCTGTTGTACGCCTTTCCGCCTATACCACTTCTGCCCAGAGTGCTGAAGAAGATCAGGCGCGACCGGGCCCAAGTTATCCTTGTGGCTCCGGACTGGGCTCGAAGGTACTGGTATCCCGAGCTACTCAGCATGACAGTCGGTCCCTCGATCCGCCTGCCCCTTCAGGAGGACCTTCTGTCGCAGCAGCAGGGGACGGTCCTCCACCCGAACCTGTCCAGTCTCCACCTCCATGCGTGGAGATTGAGCGGCGACAGTTGAGGCCATTTGACTTGCCTCCTGAAGTCTGTGATGTCATTCTGGCAGCCAGGCGTCCCTCCACAAAGTCGGTATACGCCTGCCGGTGGAACAGATTTGTGGCATGGTGCACAGCAAAGGCTGTGGATCCCCTTTCTGCCCCTCTGTCTGAGGTTCTCCTCTTCCTCCTTTCCCTTGCCCAGCAGGGCTCTGCTCTGGGCACTATCAAGGGCTATCTTTCTGCCCTTTCCGCCTTCTTGAGACTACCTGATCAGCCATCTTTGTTCAAGTCCCCTATTGTGTTAAGATTCTTGAAGGGCATCACGCACATGTATCCTCCAACTCCGTTCGTGATGCCTCAGTGGGACTTGAACTTGGTTTTGACTTTCCTGATGTGCGCTCCCTTTGAGCCCCTTCATTCCTGTCCTCTCCGTCTTCTCACCTTAAAGACGGCCTTCCTGGTAGCCATCACCTCTGCCAGGAGAGTGAGTGAGCTCCAGGCTCTTTCTATTCAACCTCCTTTCTTGTCTGTTCATCCTGATAAGGTGGTTCTTCGGACTAGACCTTCTTTCCTGCCCAAGGTAGTCTCTGCTTTTCACATTGGGCAGTCCATCACCTTGCCCTCCTTCTTCCCGCCTCCGCATCCTTCAAAGGATGAAGAGCGGCTCCATCGTCTGGACCCAAAACGTGCGCTTTCATTCTATATGGATCGCACACGCCAGTTCCGGGTGGATGACCAACTGTTTGTTGGCTACGTGGGTGAGAAGAAGGGAAGGGCGGTACAGAAACGGACCATCTCTCGGTGGGTCGTCCTGTGCATCAAAGCATGCTACTCTTTGGCTCGGAAGGAGCCTCCTGTTGGGCTGAGGGCCCATTCCACTCGGGCCACGGCGGCTACTACTGCCCTGGGCCGGGGAGTCCCTTTGCAGGACATTTGCCAGGCGGCCACGTGGGCCTCGCTGCACACCTTTGCGAGGCACTACTGCCTGGACAGTCAAGTCCGGAGGGATGGCTTCTTTGGCCGTTCGGTCCTCCAGGACTTTCTGGTGTAGGTTGTATTGGTTCGCAGACCCACCACCGGGGTTGGTATTGCTGGGGTATCTATTCTAAGGTAAGGAATCTAATACTAACCTGTTTCTTTCAGATGAACAAGTTACTTACCTTCGGTAACGATATATCTGTAAGAAACAGTAGTTAGTATTAGATTCCTTACCGCCCCTCCCATCCTCCCCGTTCTGCGAACTGATACCTAGGGTTAAGGACATCCCTTTCAGGGCCCTAGTTTTCAAATGGCACCAGTGTTGGTTCTCACATGGCTCTGCGTGTTCTGGTGCGGAAAAGCTGTGTGCAAAGAACTGACGTCAGCGCGCGGAGGCGGCGTCTATATACTCCAGCGACGTCATCACGGCGCACGACGCCGACGACGCGGAGCCGCAGGGGACGCCTGCAGACGACGCCTACCGACGCGCAGGGGTACTGCTACGCAAAAGTTTCCGGATCCAGACTGACGCCTGGGGATATTCTAAGGTAAGGAATCTAATACTAACTACTGTTTCTTACAGATATATCGTTACCGAAGGTAAGTAACTTGTTCATTAGGGGCTGGTCCCTGACTTGATTGTGTAGAGCGTTTTTTAGTGCACGCTGGGCTTCACGGCAATGGGAATCAAACCACCCACTGGAATCCTTATCGTTATCGTGAGTCTTATGTTGGCGAGTAAGCTCTTGTCTGATGGCTTCTAAGATTTTAACGAAGCTAGAGAGGATCAGCTGAGGGGATGATGACATCTCCAAACAGTGATAGATTAAGGGAAGGGTTCTTTGGATGATCTTGCTAGTGGCCTCTGAGGGATTGATCATCGACCATTTGAGAGTATAGCCATTAATTTTACTCATCTACAGGGAATGCTGCGTTAAGAGGCTTGTTTTTGGACAGGCTGAGGATGGGGTATTCAATACTATAGTGGTGCTGTTTGAGTAGTGATCGCTTGAGGGATCGGTACCAGTTGTAAAGTGTTTCAATCGGTTGTTTAAAGATTGGGAACATAAGATAAAATCAATAATTGTGCTAAATCCTCTACCGTGAAAAGTCGTCTTGAACTCAACAGCAGGACTCACTAAAATGTTCGCGAATTCAAGTTCTAGAGCAAAAATACAGTTATTTAAAGCGTCACCAACACTACTGTGGGCGAAGTGGGCCAGGGGGGCGTCGTGCTCGTCTTGGAGCCCACAAATACCTTTGTTATAGTTGTTACACAAATAAACATTGAAATCCCCACCCCACACAACATGGCATTGTAGCTGTTGGTTCTTGGCTTTCTGATCTTGTAAATATAAAGTGATTTCCAACAAAGATTTTACACAGTCACCAGGCGTGGAATTATTGTACATATTGATGAAATAATAACAAGAACTATTGTCTGGAACTAATTTGAGAATTTGAAAGATTGGAAAGACTAACGGGACTTCCGTGGTCGTAAAAGGAATTAAGTTGGAAATGTAAATGGCTAAGCCACCCTTGGGTCTTCCATGAGTGGACGGTATGGCCGGAAGATGGAATGTTTTGAAGCCCTGAATGTGAATAGGATCAATTGCCCAGGTTTCTTGAAGGCAGATTAGCTTATATTTATTGGTCACTTCTAGCCAGGACTGGAGATGGATTTTGGATCTAAGGCCAGCTACGTTCCAGTATATGACTGGAAGATCCTGGGTTGATGAAAAAATAGGGTTTGAAAACTGAGGTTCAGCAGAGGAGTGTGGGGGTTGGGACAAGGACTGAGTGGTTGGGACGGAAAGGGAGAGGGTAGGTTTTGGATCACTGAGTTGAAGAATAATAGGTTGTTGGCTCAGAGGTGAGTCAACTGGGGTAGCTGACAAAGTGTGACACAAATCCTGGTGAGTAGAAGTTGACGGCTGTTGGGTCAAGGGTTGCTGGGGAGGACAAGACTCAGGCTGGGTACCAGACAGGGGTGGCAAAATAGAGCCGACCGTCCGAGTGCTCTTACAGGAGTGTTTGGGGTTGGGCGGAACATTGTTGGGGCCACTGTCTGAGATGGGTAGAGTTGGTGGTCAGTCCACCATATCCAAACAGTCATATCTATTGGATAATGGTGGGCCTCTCCAGTTGTTAAAGTTGTTAAAGTGGCCTGGTGGTGGATTGCTAAAACCGTACCCAGACCACTGGTCTCGATCTCTAATCCCACCCCAGTTCCCTACCCTCGTCCAGGACCACGGAGGACCAGCGTTACGTCGTGTAGTCGGGGGATAGAAGTACGACAGATTGTGAGTGGCTATCCCTTCAGTAGAGGTATGATCACCCCAGGAGCAGATATGCTCAACTGTATTGGGATCTGCAAAGTTTACTATAACGCAGTCGCCCTGGATGTTTTTCGGTTCGTTGCCTAGCCAAGGCACTCTGCGCACTGTAGTAACTCTGTTGTCCATAAAGATTGGAAGAGGTCTGTTGCTGGACAACCAGTATATTACTTTTTTTTTTAAAGACCATACCGGTTCGTCTTGGTTTGGGGAGAGTTCCGGAACACCAGTCATTATTACTACATATGGAGAAGCCTTGGGTGGGAAATGAATAGGGGGAGTCCTTCTCTTACGGTTTTTCGGAATGGTATTGAATCCAGTAGAGTTTTTGGGATGGGTGGGGGCAGGAGTGGGGGCTGCGGTGGTAGAAAGGGAAGAAAGAGGATTTAAATGGGTAGATGATGTTGGGTTGGGATTGGTTGCAGAATGTGACGGTAAGGGATTAGTGGATTTGGGAGGTGGTTGCGGCTTGTTTGTAGGTGTTAAAGAATGTTTTTGAGTAGGCTTCTCTGGGGCTTTTTCTTTGTTGGTGTTGGGATTCTGCGCAGAGGTTACAGGCTTTGATGTTTTTACGTTTAAAGTAGTGGGCCTACCTTGCGCCAAGTTGGAATCCTTCTTGTTTCCCTTACTTTGGTTTAGTCCTAGAGACAGTTGAGTTAGTTGGGACTGAACCAAGTGTAGAGCCTTTTCAATTGGTTCCAAGTGGGATTTAAATAAATCTCCAATTCTGGTAAGCAGTAAGCTATCGTTGCTACATGTGTTAGTTGTAAGGTTACCATTTTCCATGTCTCCTCCACTGTCATAGCTACTGGAGCTAGTACAGCTGATATTCGGGTTAACAGAGATAGGATCCACTGCTTGTGCACTTGACAGTGAAGGAGAATGGTGGGGGGTTGAAGGGTTAAAGATTTGCGGGGGAGGATCAGAGACAGAAGGAGTTGCAAGGATAGTTGTAGAAGAAGGAATGGTGGAGTGGTGGGACTTAGTAGTTGCCTTCTTCTTCAATTTTTTGGGAATTGCTCCTTCTCGTATACCCCTGGCTATTGGGGAGGAGGGGGGATTATCTGGTTGGGTAACAAAAATAACTGGAGATTTTTCAAGAGAGAAATGGGATTCGGAAATATCTAGGGATGCAGATAGGTCCACTGTGCGGGGGACGGTGTGCATTTCTGCATGTGCTGTCACTGGAGGGGGCAGATCAACAGGACGAAGTGGGGTTTTTGCAGTGGCCAGTAAGCCCATTGAAGAGCGTCTGTCAATCATCAGGTCCTGTGAGATCCTCCGGTCCAATAGAATGATACCCTGCTCAATGGCATCGTTAGCTTTCGTTATAAATTGGTCTATTGGCCCAATGACCTCAGCTGCAGATTGAGCCTGCTTTTTAACAGTATTCCTGGTGGTTCTCGGACACATTGTACCATAAGGATCGTAACAGTAGTAAGGTACAATGAAACTTCTAAGGCCAAATAGCAAAAACTGGCGGGACCTAAATAGATGTTTTGTCAGTGGCAAAATATAAAAGCAAACTGAAAATAGGGTGGCCCAGTCCAGTCCTGCCCGGTCTTGAACGGGCTTAAACGGGCCCGCCCTTGGCCCGGGCTTCGCCTGCGCTTCGCCCCGCGCGTCCCGCGGTGCGTTTGGGTCTGTTCAATTTATGGTGAGCTAGTTAGGGGGCGTGGCCGCCGGGGGAAGAGGCACCAGCTGTTAGGTGTAGAGGCTGCTGGTCCTCGCAGTCCCCCGGTGGAGCCAACAGGTAGCCTCAAGGTCTAGTGCACGCTGGGAGCGTGCAGGCTGTCCGCCGATTGCGGAGAAGCTCCCACCAGCGGCGCGACCTTTCCTGTGCAGATTAGGTGTTGCAAAGCGCCCTCCGAGTTCAGCGTTCAGGTATCCTCCTTGTTGGCAAGTAGAGTTTAAGCAAATGAGCGGCAAATGCGAGTCCTCTTCGGGTCTGTCCGATACGGGAGAATAAACCCCCTGAAAATATTCTGCGAAGCGTTCCACTATTTCCACTGGGTCAGTAACTCTCATACCACTCTGACTTTCAATCACCGGAACCACCCGACTCGCTCTCTCCTTCTTGTCCAGCCATGCAATCAATTTACCTGCCTTATCCCCAACATCATACAAATGCCCCTGCTGCTCTCTACTCATGGATCTGGCAGCGTCAGTGACCAGTGCTTTATAATCACTCTGTTTGAGACTAAGAGCATGAAATTTCTCCTGAGTAACATCATGTTCCAAATCTTCTTCCAACTCGTCTATTTCGGATTCAAGTCGGATTACTTCTTCATGTTTACTCCTCTTGGCACAGGAAATCAACGACAAAGCCTGCGCACGGATAACTGTTTTGAAAGCCTCCCAAAGTGAAACAGCAGAAGACACTGACCCCAAGTTTTCAAGTAAATAGTGCTCTATAGACTTAACCAATGCTGCACGGGTCCTAGGGTTGCGGAGGTACCATGGGTTTATGGGAGCTAACCTCCCTTCTGCTCCAACACCAGTATCCAACACCATGAGTAGCGGGTAGTGATCTGAAATGCCACGAGGCAGATGTCTAACCTCCTTAACCATCATGGCCTGCGCCGCTGGCATCAGAACATAATCAAGCCTAGAGAGGCTGCCATGTGCCCCGGAGTGGAAGGTGTATTGTGTCTGCCCAGGGTGTAGCAAGCGCCGACAATCTACTAATCCCAAAGTGTCCATAAGCCTACTCAGCCAAGCCTTTGATCCCGGCAGGTCCCTAGGTGGATAACGATCTTCCCTCCCACAAACAACCGAAATAAAGTCACCACCCACTATCAGGAATCCTTCCGGGAGATTCAGAAATACTTTACCGATATCTTCAAATGTGGACTATTGCAGACCAGGTGGGACATAAACAGACATTAGAAGTATAGTCTTTACCTCCCATCTGCCCACTATTACTGCATAACGTCCCCTGTCATCATAAATCACCTCGTCAATTTCCAAGGGGAGGGAGGCTCTGATCATTACCCCCACCCCGAGACCCGGAGGTGAAGCCCGAATGAGCGACAAGACGATAACCTCGTCTGCTCATGGATGAGCAGGAATTTTCTATAAGGTGTGTCTCTTGTAGCAGGACCACATCTGGTGACATTCTCTTGAGTAGTTGGAGAACCACCCTTCTTTTAATTCTGTCCCCGAGACCATTGACATTCCATGACATTAGTCTCAACCCCCTATCCCCCATCCCAATAGTGCCCACCACCCCATCCCAGAGAAAGACGCATCACCAGCGGACAATAAGCAAACGATACGGCACCTTGTGTTAAACCAAATCAAACCCCAACACCCAACCCCCTCCCCCCAACCAGAAAACCAAGCATCTACCCCCCTCCCTGCATTCTGCGTCTGACCCATCAGCCACCCCAACTTGCAGTGTGCCTGTCGCCCCATTCACTAACTAGTCTACAAAAAGAAACCCCAGAGGAGGACGAGTCCCTGTCCCTCCCGCCACCTCGTAGAAGCAGCAAAACATATTTATACATACGATATGCGACCCCCAGCAGTACACTATGCAATAGTTCAGTGAACCTAGTCAATATTCCTTATTCTTGCGCCGATCCGCCGTCTTCCGTACCCCCAGAGCGGTCTGCTGGATCTCTTCTCACGGGCAGAGTGTCAAGCCAGTCACTATCCACATCTGGGCGGTCAAAGAAAAAGGCCTTGTCCTCATATTCGACCCGCAACCGTGCAGGGAAGAGCATAGCGTACTTCAAATCCATGTCTCGCATCCGCCTTTTTACTCCTTGAAAGGCCAATCGTTGTTTTTGGACAGATTGAGTGACGTCCGGGTAGAAGCTCACTGTAGTATTCTCAAACTTGACGGGTCCACCCACTCTCGAGGCCTGCAAAATAGCGTCTCTATCGCGGAAGTTAAAAATCCTAGCGATAATAGGACTTGGTGGGGCACCCGGCTTCGGCCTCCCGCCCGGCACTCTGTGCGCCCGTTCCACCACGAAGAATTTACTCAAGCCTTTGGGGGCAAGATGATTGAGGGCCAGATCTTCCACAAAAAGATCCGTTGCGGTTTCTTCTGATTTTTCAGGAATACCAATAATGCGTATGTTATTCCGCCTTGCACGCCTTTCGGAATCCTCCAATCGGCGGGCAAACTGTTCGTTGGCAGTTTGCAAATTACGGACCTCCGTTTGCAAGTCAGAAACGTCGGTAGAGAGACTGGCTGTGGCCAAATCTAGGGATTTTACCTTCTCGTTCGTTTTGTAGAGGTCCGCCCTAATTAAGGTGACATTCACAGCCACGGTATCCAACTTTAAAGCCAGAGCCTCGTATTGTTGTCCGATTGAAGTTTTCATGCCAGCAATGGCGCCCATGACGACTTGAAGGCTCAATTCCTCTGGGTCTTCAAAAGTCACATTCGCCCCTCTGGTAGTTTTAGGGATGGTACCGGGTGATCCCCTGGGCTGGGTGAATCGTTCGATACTATCCGCCTGCGTCACACTGCCCCTGCCGGTGATCTTGGTCTTCCGCCGGTCTCCGTCTTGCTTGCCCGCCATATTGGGTTCTGTGCCCCGGAGGGCCCTGTGCGACCTGGTGTCAATATCCGCACTTCGTAGCCCACTAGAATTCAAATGTTCAGGTTGTGTAGCAGGGTTTCCGTTCTCCCACAGAACTGTGCATAGAGATCTAGAACCTCAGTGAGTTAGGATGATCCAAAACTCATCTCAGTATAAGAAATCCCCTTACCTAGCTAGCTACAGTGTCTCATGGATCATTATAAAATGATCCATGTCTTAGACAAACCAGAACATGATCTTTAGAATACCTCAGGAATCGTGGAACACATGAACACTCTTTCGTTATATAATCATTTCAAACCAAAACTGAGAGTCAAAGAACACACGTGCAAGTTTGAAATATTTATTATTCAATGCAAAGTTCTCAAACGCAGTATCTTGTATAATACCAAAATGCAGATTATAAAAATCAGAGTTAGCAGCATAGTCACTAATCCATAGTAAGCAAACGGTGATAGCATGTTACAATGCAAAATCTATAGAAATCTATATCACCTATATTTCGCGCACCCTATTTAGCATATTATTTTATATCTAAGAAGGTCTCATTCGGGCTTTAGCAGGGCGGACCCATACCTCTAAATGTCAGTAGGAGTAGATCACATCAACAGCTACCAGCTCTCTTCATGCGCAGCACCAAGTGTCTACGTTCATTCCGTGTAACTCTATCTTAAACCCGCGTAGAGCCCAAAATGTTGGCATCAACATTATTTGTGTTATGTCTAATGTGGTGCGAGGATCAGGCCTCCCAGCAACCTTGTGTTAGGTTATTCTTAGAGTGTGCAGCTCTCAGTGTGCAGACAGTTGTACCAAGTGTACCAGGCAAAGCTGATAGCATAGTAATAACATATTATTCTCAAATAAATCACCTCACCGCTTCTAGGGTGAAAGCGACAACAACAAGTAGGTGTCGTGTGCAAAACTGAAGCCGAAGGAAAAATGGCTGTTTAAACATGTAATACACTCATGCTAACTTAACGCAATATATGTAACGAAGTATCCATATGACAGTTGAGAAAGGGTTTCTCCCGGTCCGCACCAAGTACTTGCGGTAGATACACTGCAGAGTGAAGCGCCCAGCGGAGGCCGATGATCAATCTGTCGATAACACCCTCGCTCACCAGTGAGGTCTCAAAAACTAAACCGAAAGTTGACCAGGGGCATCGATCCCACTGCAGGTAGCCGTTGTTCTTCAACTACTGCCTGGGTATTGGTGCCACTTGAGCTCCATGCCCTTCCACCCCTGTGGGCCAGAAAGTTGCGATCGGTGTAATTCATTTTCCCAATGTCCAAATCGATTTTGGAAAGCAGCTAGTGCCTCTGCCGGGTCTGCACTTCAATATTCCATCCGAATAATCCGGATTCGTTTCAGTATATATGTAGGAGGCAGCGAGGGTCTCGGGAGCTCTTAGCTCACGCGGCCATCTCGGATGCTCGCGAAGCTTTTCCCCATGTACCAATCTTAACTGAAGACATTAACCCTCCAACGCATTCAGGTGAAATTGTGTACGTGGCAGCCCAACAGCTGTGTTAATTAAACACAGCTCATCATTACATACCCCTCTTTGCTCCCTGACTCGCAGCATGGTACACTGTATGAATCTACTCTTAACAGTTGACGTCTCACAAAAAGATATATGCTTTAATAATTCCAAAAATCCGATAATGTAACCAGCAATCCTCCAAACTCCCAATCTGAGATAACATTCAAAACAATCCTGGGTGGTGCGCTGCAAACTGCTATACTTTAGAGTACAGTCCTCGTTTCTAGCGTCTCAGGGGCTCCCCATGCGCAGGCAACATACAATATAGTTGGGGCAAACTTCATATGTTAACTCAGCAATATTTCACAAATCAGCAATAAAATATACGTTTCAGTCGTACCGGTTCCCTCATGTATTTCAGTGTTCAACACAGTATTGAGAAAATACTGTGGATTAGTAACAGCGTGCATCCCAGGTGTCTACGCGTCTAGCAACAGCATTCCCCCACAAATACACCCCAATACCTCAATTTATAGTCCATACAAATGCAGGAGCTTGCAGCGTTTATGCAATCAAGTACGCCGTCTGCTGGTTGACATCCACTTTTCCTACTGAATCCTGCGAATTCTGTAGGCCATATATCTGTTCGTCATCACTAGACATGTCTCATTGGCTGGATTTAGATGCATTCTCTTCATCGGGGAACCCCTGATCTCTGCAACTGCCTGCATGGTGTCTTGCTGTCAGCTCAGGATCAGCTCCGAGCGTGGACCCACAAGTGGCAAAGGCGGTGTCATTATTCTCGTATAACGTTACTCTCTCCGCCAGTTGCGAAAAGGGCCTTTCAGTTTCGGTAGCCTTGTTGTTGTGGCCATGTCCCGAGGCCCCACATTGGTGAAGGTTTCCAGCCAGTCCTCCGCCTGATGCTGATAAGGCTGGCCCGCTATTAGCACGTATTCTCAGAGATTACCCCCCACATCCCCTGATCCATGAGATAACCACTAGCGCTGGGGATACCCTGAATATACAATGGGATATAAATGCAGCATTTTGTGAATATTGCCAAGACTTGTAACAGTCCCCCCCCCCCCCACCATTGGTGGAAGACCCCTTGATGCCATTTTGAACAGGCGCACAGTTCCCACAATTTGAAAAAACAGCGCAAGACGCTCTATCTGGCACTATCACAAGGTCTGAAATCAAGGCAGCCATCAGGAGCCTCCCTCAAAACAAGGACCCAGGTCTGGACGGCCTCCCGTCCGAATTCAATGCCACGTTTGCGGATACTCTTGTGCCACAACTAGAGAAACTGTGTAATGCTGCGCTGTTCTCGGGGTCATTGCCACCCACCATATGACAGGCACTCTTAATGTCTCTCTCCAAACCAGCACGCCAGGCAATGTATCTTTCAGAGTTCCCCCCAACTATCTCTAATCACTACAGACTACAATCTATTCAGTAAAGTACTGGCTGGCTGCCTACTTCCATATTTACACAACCTAATCCAACCAGATCAATGTGGGTTTGTACCAGTGCAGTGCACTTCACTTAACATCAGCAGGTTTTACCATGTTATGACTGCAACCCCCAAGGAGAGAGCCCACGCAGGTTGTATCACCTTGAATCTGAGAGAGGCATTCAATATGCTCATATTGGACTACATATTCCCTGCACTTGAACTATTTGGCATCCCGCCGGGTTATTTAATGTGGGTCAGGCTCCTGTACAAGGACCCCAGGGCAAGGGCCCGTACAGGGCGACATATCTCGGAGGAGTACCCGGTTTGAAAAGGCACACGGCAGGGTTGCACACTGTCTCCTCTGTTGTTTGTGCTGGCCCTGGAGCCTTAGCCCTTAGGGTACGGTTATCGCCTGTACAACCGGCCATACGTATCGGCCAAACAACACGCATTATCTCCGCATACACGGATGACATCATTCTGTATGCTTAAGACCTCACCTCTCTATCACTGGCCACAGGCATTTTGTATGCTTTTGCGTTGCTTTCGGGCATCAGAATTAATGTCAGTATGTATTATGCCTTTTTTCCCGGCAAGGGGATTGCCCAGAGACGGTTCAGTTTGGCCCTCATTCTTTAAAAGTCGCAGCACATACTTTAAAATATCGGGGTATACAGATTTATCGCTCAACACCAAACCTCATTGACGTTAACCTAGGTAAGGCTATGCGCTCTCTACACTCACATGTAACCTTCTGGTCCTCCCTACTGCTATCATAGATGGGCCGAGTGGCAATTTCGACAATGGGAGCCCTCCCCTTGCTACTGTATTTCTTAACCAATTTGCCGGTTGTGATCCCGACCCTGCTGCTTAACTATGAACATTACTCTTTCCGTTTTGATTTGGGGAAGTGGCCACCGCAGAGTAGGACTGAGTAAGCTGCAACTGGACACTGATAAAGGGGACTAGGTTACAGTGGCTCTCAGATTGGCTGTCAGGGCGTAACTTACATTAAATTAAATTATTCACCTGCCGATGTGGATCGCGGACGGGTTCCTACTCTGATCCTACCAGAGGCTAAGATTCCGACCGATGCTCGCTGCTTTTACGCACAGCTCTCATTTATTATAAATAATCCACACACTACACACGTGGCTGCCTCCCTTACTCTGACACCATACCACTACTTGGGATCCTGACCCCAAATGGCCTCCTCACTAAACTGAGACTGCTCCCCTGGGCTGAAGGCGGTTTAGCTAGAGTGGGAGACCTATTTCACAACAGCACATTTATGGAACACGACAATTTTGTCTGGAGCAAAGGAGTCACGGATGCATTAGATTTACTACATGCCACACTTCTGCAATATGTAAAGAAACATTCGTCCCCCCACAGGGAGAAACCTCCCCACCATGAAATGGTCTTCATAACCTACCTGATAGTGAATGGCCGACACCTCACCAACTGGCTTTACAGAGGCATAACTAACCAAACTAGAATTTCACAGAATGTTTTAAGCAACAAATGCACCGAAGACTTGGGTACAGACATGATGTATGGGGACTGGAGCAGGTCCTTGGCATACCCTTTGAGAATCCCACGGAATGCCAAATTCAACTTCATTCAATACATTTTTTTGCAGAGGGCATATCTCACCCTGCACCTTCTGCAGCGTATCTTCCCAGCCACACAGCACTGCTGTCCTAGATGTAAAATATAAGATGCTAACCTGCTATGTATGTTATGTCAATGCACCGTGATTATGTCTTACTGGTTAGAATTGTTATCACTGATATCAGCTGTGGTTGGTGTCCCCATTCCGCGTACTCCTGCAGTATTCCTTTTGGGATTGATGCGGCTCCATAAGGCGCAGAAAGAACAACTTCGGTTTATAGACTTGCCTCTACTCCTGACTAAGCAATCCATTACGATGAGGTGGAGGTCGGCTGGTCCCCCACAGCTTCATGGCTGCCATGGGGTAGTGGTGTAATGAAGCGGGTCAGAGAGTGCTGCTATCCGCCTGGAGGAAGACCTGGGTTTGTGAACAAAAAATATCTCTTTAGACTGTGTCAGTATCCTGGAGTCGTTGAAGGCTCTGGCCCCGCTGCCATTGCATGTAGCTCGAAATTAGCACCTGTCCTATTATATACAGCATCGCCGTACAATCCCCTCCCCACTCGCCACCCCGCTCCCGCCTCCCAGCTGCTCCTCCCTCGCTACGCCCTCGCCACTATCTACTTATGACAGATGCATTTACGCGCAGCGGGCGCGCCATAAGCGCGCCAAAGGCGCACCAAAGGTGAGCCCGTCTACGTCCATCCGCGCCTTGACCGCGCCTAGCGGAAGACCCCCTGGCCCCCGCAAAAACCACTCCACCCGCCTAACGTACAATGTCGCAACCCTCTCTGCACTTAACACCGGCCGACTACCCGACTGCCACCGAGCCGCCCCAGGACGCACCCATGGACCCTTCACCTGCCAATCCTGCAAGTTCTGCTGCATCAGGACCCACACTGCAACCACTACCGCCAAACAGAGCCCAAACAACAACCACCTAAAGTGGATCCTGCTCAACACGCGCTCGGTCCCCAAACACGCCATTGAACTATGGAACCTACTCAACACCACATCACCGGACGTTGCCTTTCTTACAGAAACCTGGATGAACGCCTCATCAGCGCCCGACATCTCCGTAGCCATCCCGGACGGATACAAGATCATCCGAAAGGACCGCATCAACCAAACAGGAGGAGGTATCGCCATCGTTCACAAGAACTCCATCCGCATCACGACCAGCTCCGACGACACCCTCACAGCTGCCGAACACCTTCACTTCCAGATACACACCGACCCCAAGACCACACTTAGAGGCACCCTCATCTACAGACCACCAGGACCCCGCACGCAATTCAGCGAAGACATCACCGACTTTATCAGCCCACACGCCCTCCCCTCCGAGGACTACATTCTCCTAGGGGACCTCAACTTCCACCTGTAGAAGAGCAACGACAGCAACACCACCACCCTTCTGGACAACCTCGCTAATCTCGGACTCAAACAACTGGTAAACACCCCCACCACCACGCTGGACACACGCTGGACCCAATCGTCTCCTCCAGCAAGCACGTTTCCTTCAACCACGCCACAGGACTCCACTGGACAGACCACAGCTGTGTCCACTTCAACTTTAGAAAGACCACGACCCACCACCACCCACAACAAGTCCCCCGCAGAAACTGGAACATAATTACCACCGACCAACTCACCACATCGCTAAACCAAAACCCTCCCGCCAAATCATCGGACCCAAATCAAGCAGCCGTCAATCTCGCACAATGGATCACCCACTGCGCTGACGAATTAGCACCCCTGAAAAACCATCACAACAACAAAGGTAGCAAAAAAGCCTCCTTGTTCAATGACGACCTCAAGAACTCCAAAAAGAACTGCCGCACCCTCGAGAAAACGTGGCGAAAAAACCCAACCACAGACAACATGACCGCCCTCAAGGACGCCACCCGCAAAGACCACCAGCTGATCCGATCCTCCAAGAAATCAGCATTCCAGGATCGAATCGACAACAACGCCCACAACAGCAAGGAACTCTTCAGCATCGTCAAATAGTTTACCAATCCCAGCGCCGTCTCCAGCGACATCACTCCCTCTCAAGACCTCTGCGACTCACAAGCATCATTCTTCCACAGCAAAATCGCTGACATACATAACATCTTCGGCGACCAGTCCACCCCCCTTACTACCGAACTGAAGCCCGCCACCACCACCCTTTGCACCTGGAACCCGATCAGCACCGAAGACACCATCCGCTTGATGAACTCCATACACTCCGGATCACCAACCGACCCATGCCCCCACCACATCTTCAACAAGGCTGACTCCATCAACTGCTCCCTCAACACCGCCACCTTCCAGGAAAGCTGGAAACATGCCGAACTCAGGGCCCTACTAAAGAAACCTACAGCAGACCCCACTGAACTTAAGAACTACCGCACCATCTCGCTCCTCTCTTTCCCTGCCAAATTCATAGAAAGCCTGCATGAGCCCATTTTACTTCTTATTTATCTCATATTCAAATTTTTTAATTTTTATTTAATGCGTTTGAAATAAGGAAAAGGTTTTTTTTTCATCTTTCTGAAGTGTTTTTCAGTGCCCCTATTTTAAACAAAAAAATCTTAAAATCAAAAGATAGCTCGTCTGGGATTTGACCCAGGACCTCTCACACCCAAAGCAAGAATCATACCCCTAGACCAACATGCCACTGGGAAGTTCATTTACCAATAGGGTTTAGATGTCTGTACACGTAGAGCTCGTGCTCTATATTTTCGCACCAGTTATGCACATTGCACTGGAAGTGGCAAAAATTAGATCTTGTTGAGGGAAGATGGTTTAAGGCACAAACAGTGACTTCTTTTAGAAAATGTTCACGTCCTTTTATTTCAAACGATTTACAACAAGAAGACATTAATTAAAAAAAAAAAAATGGATTACACTCATTTCCCTTGCACGAGGTTGTTTCAAATTTGTGAATAGAATATAGTAAGTTTGTTACATTTATAAGATGCAAAACAGAAGTATCTGATAATGAGCAGAGATGTCAACGAGCGGAAGCCCGAGTGGGATCCGGCTGCACACCGACTGCACTTCCGATTATCACTCGTTGAAACCGGTGCACAGTGACAGACAGACAGGAGGTGGCGCTACGGAGACAACATTGAATATCGAAAAGGAGAGCAATTAGCGAATTCCAAGCTTAAAGAGCTTGCAAAGATTATTGCTACTAGGAGCGTTGGCCTTTAAGAACAAAAATAGAAATCATAGATGTAAAATAAACAAACCGCCTGGGGACTTGAACCCTGGTCCCTCAGATTAATAGCCTGATGCTCTACCGACTGAGCTATCCAGGCTCATTTGAAAATTGGCAGGCTTGTAATTATATATGGAAAAAAAAAATGGCGTCCCCACACTGCTGTTTTCTTTGTTTCATAGTTTTCCTCTGTTTCCTGAGCCCTTCAGATCAATCCAGACAGGATCCATCAGAGAGTTTCACACTCCGAGTGTCTCCCCCGCACTGTGCTCACCACGCATTCTGCCTGCAGAATGAAGGAGCTGTTTGCATGCCATCACATTCACATAACATTAGTGGAAGAGCTCGAGTGCTCCTATGTGCGACTGCTTGTGAGTAGAGTGTGCACATGCATAAGTGTGACTGCTCGTGAGTGGAGTGTGCGACTGCTCGTGAGTGGAGTTTGCGCTTGAATTTGTGTAACTGCTTGTGAGTGGAGTGTGTGCGACTGCTCGTGAGTCGAGTGTGCATGTGTGTGACTGCTATTGAGTGGAGTTTGTGCTTGCATGTGTGTGACTGCTTGTTGGAAATGGCCCTGTTTGCAGGGTTATCCCCAAATATTTAGATTTTTCCTCCTATTATTTCCTGACCTGTGTGCATTGGTTTTAGGACTATGGGCACTTAACCACTCCAAATCAGTGATAAAGTATGCTCTCTGTGTAAACTGTGTTATGGATTGGTTTTATCATGATTGGCTATTTGATTCATGTGTCAGTCCCTAGTAAAGTGCACTGCGAGTGCCAGGGCATATAAATCAAATGCTGTTGGTGGGCTGCAGCACTGGATTGTGCCACCCACGCAAACAGCATGTAAAGTGTAACTCTGGCCTGCCATTGCGTAGCCTGTCCACAGCCTAGGGCTGCCATGTCGAATTGGCAAGTGCACACACTTGCAAGTCCCTAAACCTTCCCTTTTCTACATGTAAGTCGCCTCGAGGTAGGTCCAATGTACCCCCATGGGCAGGGTGCACTGTATGTGAAAGGTAGGACATGCGCTGGTGTGTGTGGCATGTCCTGATTGTGAATTTAATTTATTTTTATTTATTTTAAAAGTTTTATAGAGCGCGAACAAGATCCTTACGGATATCAGAGCTCTTTACATACAGAATGGGATAAAAAGGCAAGGAGTAATAATTAAACAAAACATTTTGTGCAAAGATGAGCAAATTGTTACAAAAAAAGAAACAAGGTAAGGTAGCAACGGTGCATAGGTGGTCAATATACATAGTCACAGGAGGAAGAGTACTGAGTTACGAGATTACATTAGTCAAAGTTCAGGTAACTTTAGCTAATAGGAGAGATTTTACTTCTTTTTTGAAGGATGCCAAGGATGAGATAAGTCTGATTTCTGGAGGGAGGGCATTCCAGATCCTGGGCGCCATCCCTGAGAAGGAGCATTTATAAGTTTTTTCTTGTGAAATCTCTGAGGTTTCAAAAGAAGATTGTCTGCACTTCTTGTCACTCTTGAGCCACCCGAGATTGTCAGTTTCTGAGCGAGGTAGCTGGGGGAGTTATGGTGTATAACCTTGTGGGTCATGCAGGTGATTTTCAGATGTATTCTAGCTTCGTAAGGCAGCCAGTTCAAAGCTTTTAGATCAGGAGAAATGTGTGAAAGTTTTTTTGAGCCCGTGATTAGTCTGTCTGCAGCATTAATAGAGGCTTTTATTGGTGCGGTTGTCGATATGGGGAGAACACAGAGGGCAACACTTCCATAATCCACTCGAGGGATGGCTAGGGCTTGGACTGCAGTTCTGAAGTCATTGAGAGGAAGGAAAGTTTTCAATTTCCGCAATGTGTTGATTTTGAAATTAGCTCCCTTCGTTGCATTGCTGATGTGATGATGCATATTGAGATTGCAGTCAAGGGTTATGCCTAAAGATTTCGCTGAGTCCACAATAGTAGGTTGAACGTTGAGTGCAATGAGATGGTTAAGCCAGGACTGAGTGAGGGGGACTTTGGTGGGAGGCGCTATTAGGAGGAATTCCGTTTTTTGAAGGTTAAGTTTGAGGTGACTCTCTGCCAGCCAAGTCTGTATGTTCCTAAGCGTTGTGTATTTTGATGTCATCAAGGGTGTGTATTTTAAGGTAGAGCTGGGTATTGTCTGCGTACATGTGAAATTGAACATTAGATGCTTGAAGTAGTGCGGTAAGTGGTTCCATGAGTATATTGAACAGAGTAGGGGAGAGGGAGGATCCTTGAGGGACACCAGTGTTACAGGAACTGGTGTGGACATAGTATTGTTAATCTTGAATTTCGCTGGGGACGCACTGAGGTAGTGCTTGATCCTTGTGTGCACCACCCCATTGCTACAGCCTGGTCCTGCTGGATGGCAGATCGGGAGCGGAATGGCAGTGACCTGAAGAGTGACCAGAAGGCGCGCTACTGAGCGGAGGTACCCGTATACGATCCTTGGTGCTCCCCTGCGGTGGTCGCTGAGTGCCTGGTCTGCTGGCTCTGCGTAAGGACAGGATGTCGAAATCCACTCAGCCTAATAGTATCACACAGTGTACAACCCAGCGTCTGCCGTCGCAACGGATTACGGGGCAGAGAGGTCAAGAGGAGTGCGCGGATGTGCCGGCGGAGCCTTCCCGGGCGGAGTTGCTGAAGGCCATACAGGGCTCCCATTCTGCGCTGGAGCGGCAGATAGAGACTGTATCGCTTGATGTCAACCTTCTGCGAACGGATCTTCGCAAAGTGGCGGATAAGGTATCGGTGGCTTCCCTCCAGAAGACAGTCATGCAACTCACCTCTATGAAGCACGCATTGGAACGAAAAGCTGAGGACGCGGAGGGTAGGGCGCGCCGCAGCAACATTAGAGTCCTGGGTGTGCCGGAGCGATTGGAGGCGGGGAATGCCGAGCGCTTCCTGGAGGACTGGATTCAGACTCAACTGTGCCCGCATGGGCTATCAAATGTATTTGGCATCGAACTAGCGCATAGGGCCATGGTACCCCCGCACCCGGGGGAGCCTCCGAGGGCATTGATTGCGAAGATCCTGAACTATATAGTCCGGGATTGCATTCTGAAGGCGGCGAGGTAGACGGAGTCTCTCACCATTGAGAACAGCCACATATGCATCTATCCTGATTACACCCAACAGGTGCAAGAGCAGCGAAAGTCCTACCTGGGAGTCAAGCAGAAGCTCCAGGAGATGAAGCTACAATATATGCTGTTATATCCGGCCAAGGTCAAGGTGATATCTCAGGGCCGGGCACATTTCTTCGAATAGCCCGCTGAGGTGTGGGAGTGGCAGGAGATACAGGGGTGACGACATGCCCACGGGAGAGTGAGGGGGGCCCCGTGAGACCTGGGGGAACCATCCCCAGAGACAACGATGCGGAAGGCGGAGCCGTTGGGACCTTCCTTGGCAAGGGATGGTCCAGAGTCCTCGGGCGCATCCGCCCCTGGGGACGTGTTGGTTCCAGATACCCTGCAGGACATTGTGCCAGGTACAGACTCTACGGCTCCGGTGATCCCAGAGACTGGAATGTCTGAACTGCTGCAGGGGACGGCTCTGTCGTAAGGTACTGTTGGAGTGAAGAGTGTTGTGCTCTGCTTTGGGGGCTTTAGTGCTGGGCCTTGAGTTTGTATGAGGTACCTGGGAGCCGTGCTGTTCGAGCTTGAATGACGGAGAGGAGCGTAGGACCTGTATCCCGTTGGAACGACCTTATGTGGCGGTGTCTGTCTTTATTTTGGCTGGGGAGGGCCCTGCTTTGGGACTGATGCCGGCGGCCAAGCCCAGGTTCATTCCTGTACGTCTGGGTCCCATGGGGAGCTAGAAGGGGGGTGGGTGGTGTTTGGTTGGGTGTGTGTGTGTGTGTGTATTGGATGGGACGAATAGGGTGGCTGTGTACATCCTGGCACCAGCAGGGGGAGGGCAGGATAGCGTGTTTTGTTGTTGCTGTCATCTTGCTCGTGGGTGGGGGTGGGGGTAGATGTTATGGGGGGGTTGTGGGGTTGGGGGGGCTTGGGGTGTTGGTGGGGTTGGGAGGGGAAATTGTTGCTGGCATCGAGAGTACTGTGTTTCTGTTATTTGAATGGCTGATCAGATGGGCTAGGTCCCCCGGCCTGGATGCTGGTTGGGCCCGTGGGTGGCGGAACACGCCGTTTGTAATATATGTCCAGGTTGGGCGTGATCTCCTGTCATGGGGTTTAAATTCTTAACTTGGAACGTGCGTGGATTGGGCACTTGCACTAAAAGATACAGGGTCCTTTCATTCCTCCAACGCCATGGCGTCTCCATTGCGTGCCTCCAGGAGACCCACTTGAACGAAGAGGGTGCCCAGAAGCTGTCCTAAAAATGACGGCCCAGATGTTTCATTCATCCTATTCTAGGTGGCACCTGGGGTTCCCTGTGCCATGATTGTGTAACAATAATAAATGCATGGGGCTAGTGGCAGACTGTATGAAAGGAAGGGCTATTTGTATTTAAAGAATGTAAATCGAGAGAAGATTTCTGGTGTCTACAGTCCAAAGACAATAGAAATAGAGGAAGGACTGACAACCTTATTCTATGACATAGATACCTTTGGCTGGGGAACTTTCAGCAGAGTACGTGGCTCACTGTGTATGTGCAGGGGCTTTGAGTGAGTTTTGACCAGGGTTCAAACCCCAGGTGGGGAAAATGTTTTTTTTTTTTTTTTTTATTTTATTTCTAAATTCCACAAATGAAAGCTGTGCCTTTGTAAATGACCCCCTATGGCCTCCTTACTCATAGTGCATGTCAGGCATTGATAATGGCATCCTGTGTGGCACGTGGATAGGGGGGACAGGTTTGCTATGAAAGAAATCACTTATTTAGTGGAATGAGAATTTAGGGATGATTGTGTAAGAATTGGAAATGCATGGGGCTAGTGGCAGACTGTATGAAAGGAAGGGCTATTTGTATTTAAAGAATGGAAATCGAGAGAAGATTTCTGGTATCTACAGTCCAAAGACAATAGAAATAGAGGAAGGACTGACAACCTTATTCTATGACATAGATACCTTTGGCTGGGGAACTTTCAGCAGAGTAGGTGGCTCACTGTGTATGTGCAGGGGCTTTGAGTGAGTTTTGACCAGGGTTCAAACCCCAGGTGGGGAAAATCTTTTATTTTTTTTTTTATTTTTTTATTTCTAAATTCCACAAATGAAAGCTGTGCCTTTGTAAATGACCCCCTAGCAGTATCTGGGAGAAATATGGCCTCCTTACTCATAGTGCATGTCAGGCATTGATAATGGCATCCTGTGTGGCACGTGGATAGGGGGACAGGTTTGCTATGAAAGAAATCACTTATTTAGTGGAATGAGAATTTAGGGATGATTGTGTAAGAATTGGAAATGCATGGGGCTAGTGGCAGACTGTATGAAAGGAAGGGCTATTTGTATTTAAAGAATGTAAAACGAGAGAAGATTTCTGGTATCTACAGTCCAAAGACAATAGAAATAGAGGAAGGACTGACAACCTTATTCTATGACATAGATACCTTTGGCTGGGGAACTTACAGCAGAGTATGTGGCTCACTGTGTATGTGCAGGGGCTTTGAGTGAGTTTTGACCAGGGTTCAAACCCCAGGTGAGGAAAATCATTTTTTTATTTTTTTTATTGTATTTCTAAATTCCACAAATGAAAGCTGTGCCTTTGTAAATGACCCCCTAGCAGTATCTAGGAGAACTATGGCCTCCTTACTCATAGTGCATGTCAGGCATTGATAATGGCATGCTGTGTGGCACGTGGATAGGGGGGACAGGTTTGCTATGAAAGAAATCACTTATTTAGTGGAATGAGAATTTGGGGATGATTGTGTAAGAATTGGAAATGCATGGGGCTAGTGGCAGACTGTATGAAAGGAAGGGCTATTTGTATTTAAAGAATGTAAAACGAGAGAAGATTTCTGGTATCTACAGTCCAAAGACAATAGAAATAGAGGAAGGACTGACAACCTTATTCTATGACATAGATACCTTTGGCTGGGGAACTTACAGCAGAGTATGTGGCTCACTGTGTATGTGCAGGGGCTTTGAGTGAGTTTTGACCAGGGTTCAAACCCCAGGTGAGGAAAATCATTTTTTTATTTTTTTTATTTTATTTCTAAATTCCACAAATGAAAGCTGTGCCTTTGTAAATGACCCCCTAGCAGTATCTAGGAGAACTATGGCATCCTTACTCATAGTGCATGTCAGGCATTGATAATGGCATGCTGTGTGGCACGTGGATAGGGGGGACAGGTTTGCTATGAAAGAAATCACTTATTTAGTGGAATGAGAATTTGGGGATGATTGTGTAAGAATTGGAAATGCATGGGGCTAGTGGCAGACTGTATGAAAGGAAGGGCTATTTGTATTTAAAGAATGTAAATCGAGAGAAGATTTCTGGTATCTACAGTCCAAAGACAATTGAAATAGAGGAAGGGCTGACAACCTTATTCTATGACATAGATACCTTTGGCTGGGGAACTTTCAGCAGAGTACGTGGCCCACTGTGTATGTGCAGGAGCGTTGAGTGAGATTTGACCAGGGTTCAAACCCCAGGTGGGGAAAATCGTTTTTGTTTTTTTTTTAAATTTTATTTCTAAATTCCACAAATGAAAGCTGTGCCTTTGTAAATGACCCCCTAGCAGTATCTAGGAGAACTATGGCCTCCTTACTCATAGTGCATGTCAGGCATTGATAATGGCATGCTGTGTGGCACGTGGATAGGGGGGACAGGTTTGCTATGAAAGAAATCACTTATTTAGTGGAATGAGAATTTGGGGATGATTGTGTAAGAATTGGAAATGCATGGGGCTAGTGGCAGACTGTATGAAAGGAAGGGCTATTTGTATTTAAAGAATGTAAATCGAGAGAAGATTTCTGGTATCTACAGTCCAAAGACAATTGAAATAGAGGAAGGACTGACACCCTTATTTTATGACATAGATACCTTTGGCTGGGGAACTTTCAGCAGAGTAAGTGGCTCACTGTGTAGGTGCAGGGGCTTTGAGTGAGTTGTGAACAGGGTTCAAACCCCAAGTGGGGGAAATCGTTTTTTTTTTTTTTAAATTTTATTTCTAAATTCCACAAATGAAAGCTGTGCCTTTGTAAGTGACCCCCTAGCAGTATCTGGGAGAACTATGGCCTCCTTACTCATAGTGCATGTCAGGCATTGATAATGGCATGCTGTGTGGCACGTGGATAGGGGGGACAGGTTTGCTATGAAAGAAATCACTTATTTAGTGGAATGAGAATTTGGGGATGATTGTGTAAGAATTGGAAATGCATGGGGCTAGTGGCAGACTGTATGAAAGGAAGGGCTATTTGTATTTAAGGAATGTAAATCGAGAGAAGATTTCTGGTATCTACAGTCCAAAGACAGTTGAAATAGAGGAAGGACTGACAACCTTATTCTATGACATAGATACCTTTGGCTGGGGAACTTTCAGCAGAGTAGGTGGCTCACTGTGTATGTGCAGGGGCTTTGAGTGAGTTTTGAACAGGGTTCAAACCCCACCTCTGGAAATTATTTTTTAATATTATTTTTATTTTTTTTAACAATTTATTTATTTTAGCAGAGTGAAACATAGTCCTTTGGAAATGCTCAACTGATAATAATGAAAGACCAAGTAGAAAATCTATGGCATATGTCACATCAGATGTGGCATATGCCACATGACAGAGTGACACGTGTCACATGCCAGACTTGGGCTCCAACCCCTTCTCGTCAACAGTAAGCCATTCGCCCACCAACAACAAAAACAGATTCAGTCAGCTACCGATATCCAGCTCTATTTACACGCACTGGTTTTCCTCCAGCTGAAGCAAACTAGCGTATTATTACTTCTACGTGTGACAGCTTGTGTGTTTGTGGATTTAGTGAAAGTCTGGTAGTATATTTGCCCGATAAAATGCAATTTCACAACCAAACGTGCGGAAAGGAAAGCGAAATTTATTTACAGGCAAAAAAAAGACTATTTCGGTCTTCAACAAAACATAGAATCACGAATGTTTTATCATTTCCAACCTACTATTCACAGTTTACGAATAGATGAATCCAGCAAGTCAGAGAGCACAGCCAATCTAAGCTGTGGCTCCCCTGAGGTAAATGTAGTTCACAGTTTTGCCCCCGCCCCAACCTCTGCCATAATCCCTGGTTACTGGAGGTAAAAACGCACTGGAGTGAGGAAAATTCAGCAGCAGGATATAATGATCCGAAATGACAGAGACAATAATGACAATGAATTTCATGTCTCCCAGTCATGAGTCGGGGATGCTTGACTGGGCTGACTTATACAATTAAATTGTTACAGGTACAGCAGGGGATGCAGTTATCGTCTGCATGCTTTCGGGAGCGATGCCTGCAGCCAAACAGTGCCATGGAATGCACAGCGTTCCTTTTGTTATGCACAAACAAGATAACTCCTGCAGGTATACTAATGCTGCTGTACCCTTTGACAGAAGAAAAACTGGGTTAAAGACACAAGTCATTTTTAGGTACTGATTTTATGCATTTTGAAGGTTAAAAAACATTGAACGCTATACAACGTGTAATGTGATTTAGTTTTGCCTTAAAAACTAGTACGTGTAATAAAAGCCTATTTTGTGGCACGGTAGTGATAACACTGGGTTAGTGGCTCGTCCGCAGTTTCTTGTGTTCCAGGCAAGTTATACAAGTCTACCAAGCATAACACCTTCCCCTGACAGCTTCTATAAATCATATGCCATTTCTGAACCCTAAAAACTACAAATATGCAAATTTCCGCTGCGCGTTGGCACCAGGTCTCCCTTCCTCCTTGCTGCTTTAAACTGCCCTTGGCTATTTCCGTTTTGAAACAAAGATGTTTCTTTACAATTCCCAACCTACTCCGAGGGGAGAACGTATTGTTTGTGATCCGTAGCAGAAAGGAAAAGCTACGAAAATGCGCCAGCATCACCCGGTCTCCCCCTCGGCACGGGAGACCGGGCGGACACATCGAAGGCTTCCCCCAGGCAGGGCGAAGCGGAAACCAAGTCCTCCCGGCCCCGCCCACAACCAGGCGGCGGCCATCATGAGGCGGCTCGGGCCGCGGCGGTGATCTCGGGGGTAAAACGAGGGGTGGGCACCCTCGAAATTGAAATAAAACAGACTAAAATAAAAGAGAGAAGCCCCCCCCCCCCCAAAAAAATGTTCTCGAAAAATCGCGGGGTGCGCGCACGGTGCTCACTTACAGATATATAACTGTTTTCTCTTTTAATTTTCTCAGGAACCACTGGAGGGATTTACACTATTTTACCAAAAGCGTGATCTGCGTACCAGACACTACCATTTTGCCAAGTTTGGTGTAATTCCCTTCAGCGGTTAAAGCTGTAGCCGTGTCTAAAAGTCCTATGCAAATTAACATGGGGAAAACACGTTTTGGGACCCCCCTTTTTTCTCAGCCCCCACTTGACTAATCCCCCCCAAACTTTCAGGGAAGGAGAGGAGCGGAGCGAGCCATCTTCTTTGAGAAATTTGCGAAGATTCATCAACCAGCGCCAAAGTTATTCCCAATAGAATGTTGGGGATTTCCTATGGAAACGAGGTCCTAACTATATATACCTACTGACGACCGTCAGTAGGTAATATATATATATATATATATACCACCGACTAATGAGCGCCACAACTGCTCGAAATGGACCTTGCAAGTAAATCCGCCGAAAGGCACAAAGAGCAGCGGCTGCCGCCAGGGACTATCCCAGGTTCGGACTCGAACAAACACGAAAATGGTTTGTGAGGGAATAGAGGTAAAGAAGAAATATGGCAGAATCTAATAAGCATCGCCCACCGAAGGGATATTACTGAGAGGCGGGTTTGAACTACAGGAACCAGAAGGCTCGGCAATGTAACTCATTGCAACACCCACTGGAGGGTAACAATGGATATTTAAATGAGAAACAAGCTGGTGCTGACAGTTCATTCACAGCCTCGTGATGTTTGCCGTGCTCCTCCTCTGATGAAGGCCTAAGTGGGGCTGAAATGCATCAGGATACTTGGAGCGCTGAAAATAAAACTAACTTACCTCGATGTGTGCGGCTCACTCTTTCCCCTAGGAGAGGTGCTGGTGATATATAACGGCCTGGTCCGGCCATGGAGCAACGCACCACCGACTAATGAGCGCCACAACTGCTCGAAATGGACCTTGCAAGTAAATCCGCCGAAAGGCACAAAGAGCAGCAGCTGCCGACAGGGACTATCCCAGGTTCGGACTCGAACAAACACGAAAATGGTTTGTGAGGGAATCGAGGTAAAGAAGAAATATGGCAGAATCAAATAAGGATCGCCCACCGAAGGGATATTACTGAGAGGCGGGTTTGAACTACAGGAACCAGAAGGCTCAGCACTGTAACTCATTGCAACACCCACTGGAGTGTAACAATGGATATTTAAATGAGCAACAAGCTGGCGCTGACAGTTCAATCACTGCCTCGTGATGTTTGCCGTGCTCCTCCTCTGATGAAGGCCTAGGTGGGACTGAAATGCATTACGATACTTGGAGCGCTGAAAATAAAACTTGAAAACTTACCTCGATCCTGAGAGCCCCTGGGGGCCAACTAGCCCACCAAGTTTTTCCAGTAAGCGCCATTGTGCTGCATTGCAGAAAGGTGGTCCAGGACGTATCCCTTTTGACACCTCTCTGCAACAGCGCTTACTGAAGGTACCTAGTGGGCTAGTTTGACCCTAGGGACCTTCAGGATTCAAGGGGAATTAATATCCCAACTTAAAACGGACACAGGGCGTGTTTACACAGTGGGGAAGGGAAGGGGCCTGAGGTGAAGTGTGCAAACACGTCCTGTGGCGCGTTTTAAGTTGGGGAAATAATTCTCCTTCAATTCTGAGGGCCCCTGGGGGCTAACTAGCCCACCAGGAGCTTCCAGTAAGCCCCACTGCGCTAAGTTGCAGAGAGGTGGTCCAGGCGGTGCTCCTTTGTATACCTCTCTGCAACGCTGGTCTGTGGCGCTTATTGGAGGTACCTAGTGGGCTAGTTGGTCCCTAGGAACCCTCAGGATTCAAGGGGACTTAATTTCCTAACTTAAAAAGGCCACGGGGTGTGTTTCCACACATGTCACCTCAGGCCCCCCCCTTCAACAGTGTGCAAACGCGCCCTGTGGCCCGTTTTAAGAGGTAGTTTTAATCCCCCTGCCCTATTATGTACTAGGGGCTTACAGAGGAGGCCATGGTAATCACAGGGGTACCCCAACGCATAGTGTTCCTTAGTGTATGTAGGTGTTTTCACCGTATTCTAAGTATTTTTTAGCATAGCACTGGCTCGAGGAGTGGTTAGTTAGAGTCAGTTACCACCAGTACCCATCAGAAAAAGTTGAGGGTACAGGATTTTTTTGCACCAAGGCCTCTTTCTGCTCCACTGTTTGTTCTTTCTACACGTCTTCCTTCTTCCTGCACTGTTCTTCTCTTTGAGGACTTCTGTTGCTTCTTTCTGCATTTCTTTTGCTTCTGTGCATTTTTCTTCTTTCTTCACATGTCCTACCTCCGTAGGCATGGTTAGAAACTAGCATTTAAAAAACCTTTGAAATTCACTGAAAACCCATAGGTTTCAGGCACGTTATAATTAGGAATTAGCATTTAAAAAACCTTTGAAATTCACTGAAAAAAACATAGGTTTCAGGCACGTTATAGTTAGGAATCAGCATTTTAAAAACCTTGGAGATTCACAGAAAAAAAACATACGTTTCAGGGCCGTTTTAGTTAGCTGGACATTTCACTCGTACAAAACCATTGAAATTCCCCCGTTATAGTTAATTCAGCTAAGTATAACTTGCGCGCCCGCAGTGCACTACTGATGACGTCACATATTACATCACTCATGACATGGTCAGTGACATCACTCATGACATCACTGATGACATCTCAAATTACATCACTGATGACATTATCCTTGTGATAGAGTGGGAGACCTCCTCTCACCCTAATATAACCTATGATACACACACTCAAAAATACAAACTAACATTTTCAAAACAATGCACATACCAACATCAGTTACAACACACCTATTTAGTTGTTTGTTCAACAGGACGCTGTGGAAAACCCTTCTTACTTGCTGGGACTCTTCGTCACTTGTGGACTCTTGCCCCTACGCCACACCTCGCGGTACCCGCTTCGCTGTGTGGGACACCCTTGAACTGTGGCCTTGAAGAGAGCCGTTATCCAGGACTTGCTGTGGGTGCGCAATCTCGAGCAGGGCTGCGAGCGGCGGGACCAGGACTCAATTTCCCAGGAGTCCTCGCTAGCCCGAACCTCTGACACCTGCCTTGCCCCGCCCCACCAACGAACATAAAAGTCCCCGCCTCTGGATGGTCTTTGGGACGCTGTGGAAAACCCTTCTTAGTTGCTGGGACTCTTCGTCACTTGTGGACTCTTGCCCCTACGCCACACCTCGCGGTACCCGCTTCGCGGGTCCCGCTTCGCTGTGTGGGACACCCTTGAACTGTGGCCTTGAAGAGAGCCGTTATCCAGGACTTGCTGTGGGTGCGCAATCTCGAGCAGGGCTGCGAGCGGCGGGACCGGTACTCAATTTCCCAGGAGTCCTCGCTAGCCCGAACCTCTGACACCTGGGCCGCTCTCCCTGCCTTGCCCCGCCCCACCAACGAACATAAAAGTCCCCGCCTCTGGATGGTCTTTGGGACGCTGTGGAAAACCCTTCTTACTTGCTGGGACTCTTCGTCACTTGTGGACTCTTGCCCCTACGCCACACCTCGCAGGACCCGCTTCTCGGGTCCCGCTTTGCGGGTCCCGCTTCGCTGTGTGGGACACCCTTGAACTGTGGCCTTGAAGAGAGCCGTTATCCAGGACTTGCTGTGGGTGCGCAATCTCGAGCAGGGCTGCGAGCGGCGGGACCGGGACTCAATTTCCCAGGAGTCCTCGCTAGCCCGAACCTCTGACACCTGGGCCGCTCTCCCTGCCTTGCCCCGCCCCACCAACGAACATAAAAGTCCCCGCCTCTGGATGGTCTTTGGGACGCTGTGGAAAACCCTTCTTACTTGCTGGGACTCTTCGTCACTTGTGGACTCTTGTCCCTACGCCACACCTCGCAGGACCCGCTTCTCGGGTCCCGCTTTGCGGGTCCCGCTTCGCTGTGTGGGACACCCTTGAACTGTGGCCTTGAAGAGAGCCGTTATCCAGGACTTGCTGTGGGTGCGCAATCTCGAGCAGGGCTGCGAGCGGCGGGACCGGGACTCAATTTCCCAGGAGTCCTCGCTAGCCCGAACCTCTGACACCTGGGCCGCTCTCCCTGCCTTGCCCCGCCCCACCAACGAACATAAAAGTCCCCGCCTCTGGATGGTCTTTGGGACGCTGTGGAAAACCCTTCTTACTTGCTGGGACTCTTCGTCACTTGTGGACTCTTGCCCCTATGCCACACCTCGCGGTACCCGCTTCGCGGGTCCCGCTTCGCTGTGTGGGACACCCTTGAACTGTGGCCTTGAAGAGAGCCGTTATCCAGGACTTGCTGTGGGTGCGCAATCTCGAGCAGGGCCGCGAGCGGCGGGACCGGGACTCAATTTCCCAGGAGTCCTCGCTAGCCCGAACCTCTGACACCTGGGCCGCTCTCCCTGCCTTGCCCCGCCCCACCAACTAATGATCTAATTTTAACAACCCCCGATCACCGCTGCGCGGAAGCGCGCCGGGAGAAGCCCAGGACAAGGGCGGGCCCGTTTTAGCCCGTGTAAGACCGGACCGGGCCCCTCCTCTAAGCTTGTCCTTGTTTGCTGTTCTATATCTGGTGTAAAAGCCAGTATTGTTGTCTTATACTTGTACTGATTTACTTCCTAAAACTGTTTATTGTATTATTGTATAATTTTATATGGGCGTCTGTGTGGGTTAGTATTATATATATATATATATACATATTTTAAAATTATGTCCACGCGAGGAAGTAGGAGTAAGACCGCTGCCGAAGGGGGCCAGATAGTGGGTCCCATAAATAACTTCCTTATAAGAGCAAATTCGTTTATCGATCAGGGTATCGCCGATATGGAACGAAGAGTATCCCAAGATCTAACACTGGCTCTTCAAAAAAGATCCTCTTTGGGTCTTCTAGCAACTGCAAAAACCCCATAGCAGATAAGGAAAACCCCCTCGATAGAAGTTCGTGCTGATGTCCTTAGTCTACCAAATGTGGTTGACCTATCAGCATCAGAACTTCTCTCTGATTCCCAAATCAGTTTAGAAAGAACACCAGATTTATCTTTACACACTACGCCAGAGGTTACAAGACGGTTGAGAGGAAAGAGGGAGGGGGCTGTAAGGAAAAAAAGGGATAAACCGAAAACTCAAAGGAGAAAGAGGACACAGGAACTAGCCAAACATCAGGGGGTGACTCTAAATCAAACTTCCCCGAAGGGTGGGGGAGACATGGGTAAAAAAAGGAAAAATGATGTACAAATCTCAGTTTCAAATGAGTCCATCAGAAATGAAACCCCTTTAGCCTTGATTATGAATGTGGGGGGAGATAAAGTTAAAGTGGTAGATAATCAATTTCTAACAAAATTGGGAGAGTTGTTCAAATCCCTCCTCTCCCCGTTAGAAACTAGACTACAGAAAATGGAAAAACATCTAGACGAACTACTCACTCTTTCTAAAAGGAACAACCCATTCACTCATGGGGCACCAAAGATAGGGGGTAATAAACTACCTACTGATAAAATTGTGGTCCCGCAAGTAACAAAAGCGGCGGGAGTAGGGCAAACTGTAATATCAAAACCAACAAAAACCCCTACAGCAGTAGAGAAGAAAACTGTCGATAAAACGAAGGTGGTTAGTAATACCCCCATAGTACCCCTGACAGATCTTAATGGGGATTCCCATAGGGAAATTGTTAAAAGTAGATTCCCTGCCAATCTTCCCCCTGAGGCTGGCCCTTTTGTGGTGGTGTTGACTGGTGTTCCAGAGTTGTCAAACACCTCAGAGGAACCCCCTTGGGCACTAAACAACAAGGTCCAATACTGGCTAAATAACAACCGACCATTACCACCTGGCTGGTCGAGCCAGATTCTAACTGTTCGTAGAGTTCCCTGGGTGGGCCATGGAAAGAAGTCAATCCAAGGCGACTGTATTTTGGTAAATTTCAAGGATCCTCGTACGGTGAATTATATCTGCTCATGGGGCCCTCGAGATAATAATGCAGGCATAGATGCAAAACGGCTTTCCTTTTTCTATCCCCCTCGGTCCTATAATGACCAAGTAAACGAAGAAAATTGGCATAGAGTAGGCCACCGAATTTCAGGAAGAGAGTGGGAGGATTGGAGAGGAAATTTTGATGGATATCCTACTAGAGAAGAATGGGGTGGAAATGTTACTAGATTTCTCCCCAAAGAACCTTTTTTTAGGGATACCTGGAGAGGAATCCCAACTAGGAATAGGTATAGCTGTCTGGAGACGGTGGATTGACCACCAACTCCAACAAGCCGTCTAAATGGGGATCGGGTGCACACTGATTGTATCTCATCACAGGGAGAGAGAGCTGTTCCTAGACAGTTAGAATCCGCCCCACTGGCTGTAGAAAAGGGTTTAACGGTAGCAACTCCGAGAGTGAATGACGCACCCCAGTTGCAAATTTTAACAGAGGGAGAAAGTTAGCATGGTTGAGGGTTATCCTTTCCGTCTGATTTCGTGGAATATAGCTGGGCTAGCACGGAGACTAGGGGATCCGGCATGGTTAAAATTTGTCGCATCCTTTGATATTATTTGTCTCCAGGAGACATGGAGTAGAGGGGACCTTGGACTTGATGGTTATCAATCTTTTAACGTTCCAGCTGAACCTTCATCTGCTGGTAGAGCCAAGGGTGTGCCTCATGGCAGCTATTTCTATAAAGCATACTGGGATAAATACTGTTATACTGATTGAATCTCCATGGTACCAATTACTATTGATTAAGGATTTATTTTTGGTGCCTTTGCTTTTAATTAATTGGTATTACGATATATTTCACTCCCAGTCCACAGAGGTCATACAAAAACTACAGGACGAGATTGCTAAAGTATCCAACACTACATCACCTTTATTTATTATATGGGTAGGAGATTTTAATTGTACTCTGTGTAAATTTAGCGGCACAAGAGTTTGTGGTCTGGTAGACCTAAATGATCAGCCTTCTGCTCATTTTAAGCACACAAAACAGGGAGAGGCTTTAAACAATATAATAATAATTAATGATATTTGTGCCCTGGACATGTCAAATTTCTCAAGATTACGGAGAATTCCCACTTTTTATGGAACAGGAGGACAGGCGAGTGTGATCGACTTCGTTCTGGTTTCCAGAAAATATTCTTATCTTATTAATGATTTCCATATTGAGGCTAACCCAGTAAGTGATCATAACCCATTAATTCTGACTCTGTGTCCTGTCTCCAAGAGAATGCAGACTTTGGAGCATACAATTAAATTCAGTCAGAATCAGGGGGTTACCTTAAAGTGGAATAAGATAGATGTAAGCTACCTCGAGCGTCAGATTTTTAAAATAAACACACATAGGATAGATGCCTGCCTAAATCCACTTAATGAGCCGGAGGTTATAATTGATAACTTTGAGAAACTTTTAGATAATGTGGCTTCGCATTTACTGAAACCTGTGGGTGGAAATAGGGAAAATACCTGCAAATGGTTTGATCGAGAATGCTCAAGAGCTCAGTCTAGCCTAGCGAAGTCTTTACGCCAAGTACCACGGGATAGGGATTCAGTTAAAATGGCAAGGAAAACTTATAGAGATGCCATTTTTAAGCGTAAATCAGAGTTAAAAACAAAGGCGTGGGATGACTTACGGAAGGCCTCAGAATTAAAAGACAGCCGACTCTTCTGGGAGGTTATAAATCGCCCTTTTTTAACGTGTGAGGAAAAGGATACCCTTCAGGTGCACATCCCAGGGGAAACCTGGGAGGTTCACTATGGGCATATCTTTAACCCAAAGGGGGCCCCGGATGTAATAGGTAATGACAGCATCGGTGATCCTAAGCTGGAGTCAGCGAATATGCTTAGCCGCTCGCTGACTCTTACTGAGGTAGAGGCCGCATTAAGTAAGGGCATGTCATTAAAGGCTCCTGGGCCGGACTCAGTGCCTTTGGACCTTTTTAAACACAATATTGAAGTGTGGGCACCACTTTTACTACTCTTGTTCAAAGCGGTTGTGGTTGGCTGTATCCCAGCCTCATGGCAAGAGGCGATAGTGGTCCCGATATTTAAGAAAGGCAATAAATGTGACCCCTGTTGTTATAGACCTATATCGCTCATTGATGCATCTTGTAAATTAATGGGCAGGGTGATTTTGGCCCGTCTGGAAACATGGGCCGAGTCGAATGATATCATTGTGGAATCCCAATATGGATTCAGGCGGGGAAAAGGCACCACAGAGCAGTGCCTAAATTTGGCGCTAATCATGGGTAGGTACATGAGGGCCAAGTGTGGTTGTGTCCACTTGGCTTTCATGGACTTATCCAGTGCTTTTGATACTGTTTGTAGAAACAAACTTTGGCAAATGATGGAGTCTATGGGGTTTGAGGAGCCTTTGGTTACACTCCTCTGCAGACTCAATTAATTCAATTCAATTCAAAAATCCTTTATTCGACTGTATGAAATGCAGTCATAAAAGTACAATAAAATCAATCATGAACATTCAAAACAATGTTAAAAAGACAGTTTATCAGGAGCGAGAAGTTGCAAAAAGAGGAAGGGACAGTTTCTCAAGCAAAATATGAATATGCTATTTAACTAAAAAACATCTTGCTGGGGGAGGAGTATTTCCTGGCGGAATACGCCTTCCATACTTTTTCGGAATTTCAGGGCTGTTTTTAAAAAATTACATAAAAACAGTGTACTTTCACAATGTAGCATTTGAAGATAAAATAATGCAGGCCTTATTTGTACAAAGTTCACTTGTTTAAAAAGTGGTTTTAAAAACAGTTTTCGTGGTATCATGTAGTAGGAGCATATAAATAAAAAGTGAGCCAGATCTTGCGCAGACTTGTTGTCGCAGCCGCAAGCTGGCAACACTTGTCCCCTGTGGGCACCGCTAGGCACGGCTAGCAGCAAGTGATACAAATCAAAGCGAAATCTGGTCATCAAAAAACGATCATATCTAGAAATAGGCCAGGATAGATAGGGTTCAATTTGCACACAGGTTTTTGTTAAAACATGCTTCCTCACACTGCTTTTTTTAAGCTCAGATTGTTCCCTAGCTAGCTTCCAGTTCAACATAAAAGAGTCTTTCACATGAATTACATCTTGTTTTGAAACTTGCTGTGGTGTTAGGAAAAGTTCCAGCCGACCCAATTCATGAAGACAATTTCTGATATATTTTAACCAGGGTATCTTATATTTCCCTTCCCAGGTAAGTGCGTCAAGAAGGATACTTTGGGTAAATGGTATATCTTCATTTGTCCAACAGTTTAACCAGCACAACAGAGGGTTTACAGCTATTTTATCTCCTAGGTAGGGCATACCAAGTTCTTCGTGGATGGAGAAATTAGCTGTACTTTTAGGAAGACTTAAAACTTGTTTTAGGAAATTGTTTTCAGTTGTTATGAGGTCGGCCACGGGGACAAAACCCCAGATTTCACTCCCATAACAGGCCACGGCGGTGCTTTTAGCTTGATACAGTTTCAACAAAGCAACCACTGGTGTGTTTCTCATTTTACGTGCAAAGTCTATTATTGCGGCATTTGTCCTTGCTGTTTCTCCCTTTTTTTCACTACCGCAGGTCCCCAAGCGAGTTTATGATCAAATAATACGCCATGGTATGAAAAAGTCTTTGTTAATGGTATTTTTTCCCCATTAACAAAAAAGGGATAGGACTTTTTTGAGCCAGAGCCTATCTTCTTAGCAAATGATTTTGTATTATTGATGCTTAGGCCCCTTGAGTTAATAAATGAATAAAAAGAGTCAAGTAATGTTTGGAGGCCCAATGCAGTTCTGGAGATAAGGACGGCATTGTCTGCATATAGCAGAACAGGCACGCCCTTTCTCCCTATGTATGGGTAATCAGTTTTTGTGTTTAAAAGATGCTCCTCGAGTCCATTAATATACAAATTAAAAAGAAATGGTGCTAAAATACAGCCCTGTCTAACCCCCCGATTTATCCTGAAGTCTCTAGTAACTTTCAAGTCTTTTGTATAGTGGACATTTGCTCACGTATCACTATGGAGGTCAGCTAAAAAGTTAATCAGATTCTTCTCGACCCCCATTTGGAGCAAAACGTCCCAGAGCCTGCCTCTATCAACACAATCAAAGGCCGATGATAAATCCATAAAGGCCATATACACAGTTCCTTTTCTGGCCATAGTATACTTTCCGCTGATTAGATATAGGTTCAGGCATTGAGTTATTGTTGGTCTGAACCCATATTGAACGGGGGACATTACGTTGTTGATTTTGGCCCACATCGTCAACCTGTTTAAGATTATTCCTCCCACTACCTTTGCAACTGAGTTTATCAGGGAGATGGGCCTATAACATGCCACATTATTTCTGTCGCCCTTCTTGTAGACTGGTACTATAGTTGAGGTCCCCCAAGACTTGGGGCTCCCGGTTGCGACTCCAGCATTGACAACCGCAGTGAGAATTGGAGCCCATAGAGAGATATTTGATTTGTATAAGTCTGGAGGGAGGTTGTCTGGACCAGGGGCCTTGTTACTAGTTAGGCCACGAATACCCTTCTCTATTTCTTCAACTGTAAAGTGCAAAGGAGCTTCTTCTGTAGTTTTAGGTTCATACGCTGCCTGTGGTTTGTCGCTCTTAAAGATTAAACTGAAATGGGAGATCCACTCATCCTCGGGTATGTTGGTTCCAAGGCTGGGAGCATTAGGGTCGTCAAACATGGGCTTATTGATTATGCTCCAGAACTTGGAGCTGTTGCCCAGGGTTGATGGGTCAAGCAGAGACTCCCAGATATGTGCTTTTATTTCCTTTTTCCGGGTTGCCATAATAGATTTGTATTCAGATCGCAAGATTTTAATGTGTGCGGAATCCCTTGGTTTTTTCTTGAGGGACATTTTCAGGTTCCGATTAGCTACTGAACAAGCGTGGTCAAACCATCTTGGCTGGTAAAAGGTTGTGCCCTTTATTGGTGCAGATAGCAATTGTCCAATTTTTTGAACCACGACAGCAAAGGCAGATGGGATGGTTTCAGGTGGTGTAGACTCTGAGACACAGAGGTTAAATTCCTGGTTGCAACTTTTATTGACCGACTCATACAATGTATCGCTATTTATCATGGACCATTTCAATCGACGATTTCCATTGATCAACTTTAGAGCACCCATGTCTTTATGATTTTTCTGTGAATCAAAAAGACCCACTCCTAGTACAATTGAGATTGGGTTGTGGTCACTAAAGATGCTTTCATGTATTTTAAAGTTTGAGGCTAAATTTGCCAGGTCAATAGAAAGAAATATATGGTCAATGAAGGAGCCCTGCTCAGAGCCTTTATAGGTTGGTACTTCATAGATAAAGGAGTCATCTTTCAGAGACATAGCGATGCTCAAGTTCAGATCGTCAATTAAATTATTGACATGGGTACCTCGCACGCAATGAGCAAAATGAAGGCCTGCCCTGTTTTCACACCCCAGGGAACCCATGGTTGTCATAGCAGGGTTTCCACAGATATGCGCGTTCAAATCACCAGTGATTATTATGTTCCGTGGCAATTTTGCCTTTTCGCCTTGCAGGTAATTGTGGAGCTTAAGGATATTACACTGTCCTAGTGATGTTACTGAGTTGTAAAAATTGACCAGGGTTAGTGCATTTCTGCCCTTCCTTAACTGCATAACCTGGATGTTCCTATTTTCCGGTTGTTTAATTTTGCCCTGACAGATAAGGGAGAGGCTGATGAATATTGCGAAACCCCCCTTTGATCTGCCACTGGGCGATGGAGTAGCTGGCACAAAGAAGCTCTGGAAACCCTCGATAAAAACATTATTATCTGTGAGCACAATATGGCAAAGTTCTTCACGAATTCAATCCACGTGTGATCCTTTATTTTTGCAGCCAAACCTGCTATGTTCCATGACAAGATTTTTATAGTCTTGAGTACATCGTGGTCGGCCACTGTCTCTTGGGTCATACCAATGGGCAGATGCAAGTCTTGGTTATATCGGTTTTTTATAGCTGCTGATTGGTTTCTAGTACTAGGTGGCAAGTTAGGAGCTATAATAGGAGGAGAGCTGCAAAAATCATGGGTGGAGGGAACAT
Source organism: Lissotriton helveticus (assembly GCF_964261635.1). Lineage (NCBI taxonomy): Eukaryota > Metazoa > Chordata > Amphibia > Caudata > Salamandridae > Lissotriton > Lissotriton helveticus. The sequence goes on along the minus strand of NC_136068.1, from coordinate 1,249,112,721 downwards.
ATGCCGCTTGTAAAGAAAGATTCTCAGGAGGGATTATTAGAGGCTCTATAGTATTAATAGTGGGTACCACTCTTAGAGGGGCTAAGGTGCTTGCTGAGTTGTCAGTGCTTATTATATTGGATTGTTCCACCCGATTCAGGAGGCCTGATGAGGCGTTGAGAGACAGGGCAGGTGTCAGTCAATCCACCTCATCCAATTGACCATGATCATAGAAAACATCATATCTGTTTGAAGTCGGAACTCCGAATTGATTATGAAACAGATAGGGGTGTACCTGGTCTCGTTTATATACATATGGTACAGATTCCCTTCTCTCAAACATTGATGGGGGATAATTATATGGTCTGTCTTCACAGGGTTGTGCGTATCCTCTTTGTTCAAAGTCTGAGATCGTCACCTGACTAGGGGCAAGAGGTGGCGCCCATGGTTGATCTTGAACTAGGGGCACCAACAAGCCTTCCTGACTATAAGAAGTCTGGGCATTTTTATTTTGCCCATTTATTTTAGAGGGGTAAAAGTAACTTAAACCCTTCGTCCGAATCAGGCTATTTATCAGGGGACTCCTCCAGCTGGTGATAAAATTTGCCACTCGTCTGTCTCTGAAATTAACTACAATGCAGTCTCCCTCTGTTGATTTGAATCTAGGGCCCACCCAATCTACTCTCTCCACATGACAGATCTGCCCACTTATGTGAGAGGGAAGTGGTCTATGTATAGTTAGCCACTGCATTACCTTATTTTTTAGTTCCGTATAGGTCTCCCCCCTGTTGTCGGCCAGTTTGGGAACCCCAATCATGACAATGGTGTAAGCGTTTGATTCAGGTGGAAGATTTAAATAGATAGGTCTTTTTGCTGTCATGGATTTAAACTGATTTGCCCCTGCTGTTTTGATGGGAATATTCGGTGTTAATGGGGTTGGATTTTGCAGCAGCTATGTATTTGTTATAGCTAGATCTGGGGAGCAACCCTCAGCGGCCCACTCACTATCGTCAGACTCATCAGCTACCTGTATAGCTTGTGTGTTACTTATAGGCGTGGCTACAGAGTGTGGTAAATTGAAGGCTACTTGTGTGGTGGTTACTAAATTTGGGGTAACTGGGAGTCCCTGTCGCTGATTCGAAGGCTGTTTGATGGCACTAGTTGTGGTGTCTTTAATAGCCTTTGCAGTTTTAATGTTTTTCTTATTAAGTGTTTTACTTGCTGGAACAAAGATGGAAGTGGGTGATTTCAGTATTTTAAGCATGTTGGAGGAGACTTCATTTTGTGCTCTCTCAAATTTTCCTAAGGCCTACTCTATATTAATAATTCGATTACTGATGGGCTGTAAAAGAGATTTGACCATTGATTCTATTTCGCTCAGGAGGGGTATTTTCAATGTAGATGAGTGATCCGTATGACTTATCTGGTCTTTAACCGGATTACTCTCTATAGACTTCTCGCTTAAGATTATATCTGGGTCCTGGGTAGATGTTGAGGGAATCCCGGTCGTGATTTTCGTGGTGAGTTTAGCCTGTCTAAGTTTTGACCAAATGTCTTTAATTGAGTGTTGCTGTTTATTTATTGAACGGTAGGTTTTCCTCAGCGGGCGCTTAGTCTTACGTTTTTTCCTATGTTGCTGGATTACACTAGATGTACCATGGGTTATACCTGTTGTGAGTTGAATAGCAGGTATTGGATCCTCCACTAGTTGAATCTCTGAGTGAAGAGACGATGTGTGCAGGCAACTTGTGTTGTTATCGAGGCTGATCATTACCAGGGGACTACTCTCCATGGAGTTACCAGTATGACATGTAAACAAGGCTCTCGGGGTATTGTCTTTGATATGTGAGCCTGGCAAGTCTGTGAATGACTGCATTAACAGAGATTCCTGGGAGTTAATTGTGGCATCCATGATGTGTATATTGCTGCTAGTATGTAAAGATAAGTCTGGGAAGCACAAATCCGGAGTCAGGGAGAGTCGTCTCTCTGTATCCTGTATGGCATCCGCCACTATGCCAATAGTTTTTTGCAGCATAAGGTCTATGGCAGTTATAGTGGGTAGTGGTGTACTAACAGGTTTTAGTCTTGTGGTGGATCTTGTCGCCACCGGGGTTTTCCTTATTTGGTTCATTCTTGTAGTATGGATGTATTATTAAGTACTACAAACCTAGCTCACGAAATACCTTGTGCCCAGGAGGTCGGGTGGGTAGATGTTAAGGGGGTGGCCCGTCCCGGCCTCCTCGGTCCCCTGAGGGCCACAGAGGGCCCGCCCTTTGCCCGGGCTTAGCCCGGCGCGGTCCCGCGCGCTCCCGTGACGCGGGAGATGATTGCCGGTTTTAAGCGCCACCAGACGCGCTCCGCCTCAACGCGACTTCCGGTCGCGGAGGCCGCTGGGAGATGTAGTTTTCCTACACTCTCCCCCACACTACGGCAGCGCTGATGGAGGAAGGCTGCGGCGGGGGGAGGTGTCAGGCAGCGGTGGAGCAGCGGCGAAGGCAGCAGTGCCGGCGTCTGGACAAGGGCTCTCTGGCAGGTTAGCACGCAGGTTTCCCACTGTAGGCAAGGAAGTTTTCACAGGCACCCGCTCCACTGCAGATGATTGCCGGTTTTAAGCGCCACCAGGCGCGCTCCGCCTCAACGCGACTTCCGGTCGCGGAGGCTGCTGGGAGATGTAGTTTTCCTACACTCTCCCCCACACTACGGCAGCGCTGATGGAGGAAGGCTGCGGCGGGGGGAGGTGTCAGGCAGCGGTGGAGCAGCGGCGAAGGCAGCAGTGCCGGCGTCTGGACAAGGGCTCTCTGGCAGGTTAGCACGCAGGTTTCCCACTGTAGGCAAGGAAGTTTTCACAGGCACCCGCTCCACTGCAGGTGATTGCCGGTTTTAAGCGCCACCAGGCGCGCTCCGCCTCAACGCGACTTCCGGTCGCGGAGGCCGCTGGGAGATGTAGTTTTCCTACACTCTCCCCCACACTATGGCAGCGCTGATGGAGGAAGGCTGCGGCGGGGGGAGGTGTCAGGCAGCGGTGGAGCAGCGGCGAAGGCAGCAGTGCCGGCGTCTGGACAAGGGCTCTCTCGCAGGTTAGCACGCAGGTTTCCCACTGTAGGCAGACTCCATGCTGCCACGACAGTAAGGGTTAGATTTGGCCCAGCCGGGGAGAAAACAAAGCCCATTACATCGACCGAGGGTGTTCGCCAGGGGTGTATACTGGCCCCCTTTTTATTCCTGGTATACACAAATGGCCTGGAAGTTTTCCTGTTGGAGAGCTGTGCTGATTTTCCCCAGGTAAATGGCAAACGGATACCGATGTTATCGTATGCAGATGACACGGTTCTGATGACACTAACAGCGAACAGTATGCAAATTTGCCTAAATGCTTTCGAAACCTTCATGCAGGGTCTAGATTTAAGGGTCAACTTCACAAAGTCCTTCACTATGATTTGCGGCCCCAAAGGAGTAAAATCTCGCTGGCTTATGGTGAAGGACTCACATATTGTGAAAGTTGACTGCTTTAATTACTTAGGGAACATTTTTAATAAAACTTTGAGTTGGGACCCCCTGGTGTCTGCCCGTGTCCAAAAGGCCACCCAAGCAGTAGAGGCTATTTTCCGTTTTTCCAGTAAACTGGGTCAGAAGCCGGTTGCAGAATTAATATCCCTATACAAAGAAAAATGCATCCCAGTTGCTATATACGGTGCGGGTGTGTGGGGAACGCAATCCTGCAACAAAATTCAAATTATGGAAAATAAGTATATCAAACGGCTCCTATGCGTGCCAATGGGCACCTCTAATTTGTTTTGCCATACTGAGGTGGGTCTTGAATTTGTGAGTGACACCATCCATGTCTCCCCCTTACTGCTTTGGAGTAAGGTTTGGAGCTCAGATGATTTGAAACTCACCAAGGTAATACTACAAGATTGCCTCAAGTTGGAGCACTTCCAGAGGATCCCTTGGCTGTCATATGTTCGGGAAACTCTTTTTAGGATAGGTTTGGGTCACATTTTTACGAACACTGAGTCCATTGGTAGTGAGACAAAGTTATTAATTAAAGAGGCGTACCGCACCAAGTTAGGTGCCCTGAGAAACAGTGAGAGTGTGGTTTATCACAAGGGAAGGCTGCAGCGTCAACCATACCTTTCATATATAGGACATGCACAATGGCGTTTTTACTTGACTAGGTTCCGCCTTAATACACTGCATTTCTTATTTGCCTTTCCAAAACAAGCGGGATGGTGTGAGAGTTTACCCCCCTGTGCCTGTAACAACAATGTTTCTCAAAACACTCTTCATCTTGTACTATTTTGCACTCTGTACAAAGATCCAAGAAACCGTTTTATCAGGCCGGTTTTGATATCCCTCGGAACTCGTTATTATAAAGAGGGATATGACCATTTACTCTCACTATCAACCCCAGCAATATGTAATGCTGTGCTTAATTTTATTCGAGTGGCACTTACTATTAGAAATCGATATTAATTATCCTTATGGTATACAAGTTGACTGATAAAATATCGTATAGATTACCATTTGATATGAATTGTATTGTATCGACTGAAATTTTAGCTGTTTTTATATGTGTGATTTTTTGTATTTGTAAAATCTTCAGTGGTAATATAATAATGTTTAAGGTTGTAAATACAATGGTATCATGTTTTTTTAAACAGTGTAATTGTCTGAACTTTTATGATTTGTTTGTACGAATCGAAACAAAGTTATTATGACTGACTGACTGTAATTCCAAGATCTGCAGACACATCCACTCATTCACAAACAGTCCTATACAGTCACTCTTACATGTATTCCTTCACCATATGTACTCATACACCTATACATCCTGTTACACACCGCCACTCATCTATAGAGTTACTCACACACATACTCTCACATGCAAACAAAGTATCAAACATCCATTAACTTGCATATACAGTTATACACACACTACCACACTTACTTCTACAGAAACTTACACATACTTACTCTCTCAAACAATCACTTATAGAAACACCTACTTATTTCTACAGGAACTCTTCCAATCTCTCACATATACTCACTTATATACACCAATACTCACATATACTACTTTAAAACATATGTAGTTACTCATAAAGCCACTATTCAGACAGTCATTCACTGACTAATACACCCATACACACTGTCATCCACCTATACATTCCTGCATACATGCTGTCTTCAACACATACAAACAGTGAGTCACTCATTTATGCATCGATGCACTAAGTAATACCCTCCAACGAACCATACAGACACTCATACTGATGCTCAAAAAAGCAACTAATAACCCATATAGACACTCATGTAGCTACTCACCAACCCATGCAGCCACGTATACACAAAGTGAGAGACTGATACAGATATTTACATATTTAAACATTACTCACTAACCCATGCATTCACTAAAATACACTTAATCAGTCAGTTATACAATCAATTTTACAAAATAATATCATCCATTTAGACACTTATACACCCATTTATTCTTCCATCGACCTTGGGATGTACATATATACTGGATGATGTCATTTGAGATGTCATCAGTGATTTCATGAGTGATGTCACCCACCATGTCATGAGTGATGTAATATGTGACGTCATCAGCAGTACATTGCGGGCGCGCAAGTTATAGTTAGCTGAACTAACTATAACGAGGGAATTTCACTGGTTTTGTACGAGTGAAATGTCCAGCTAACTATAACACCCCTGAAACTATATATACACACCGTAATTAAGAAATAGATATGAGCTTTTGACTCCCCTGGCATGCCTTTGGGTCCACAGGGGCTTTCAGTCCAGTTCCACGTGTGGCTCCTTTCCTGGCATCGTCTGCATCCTTGGGACTTGTTATACCAACTCCACTCCAGACTTGTACTCTGGCACCACAACCCATGCCGCTTCCCGCCACTGATGCCGGACGATAATCTGAGGACAACGCCCATGTCAAACTGAACTAACTTCAGCCAAAGCTCGATCAGTATTGTGCTATCAAATTCCAACAAGTTCTCATGCGGCCTCAATCTGTCCTTGTGCCTCTACTGAGATGCCTCTATCAGCAGCGGCTCCAATATCTTTTAGTTTCTGACAACCCTCTGCTAGAGCAGAGTGCATCCCAGGATTTTCATGATGATGGGGATTGTGGGCTCCCATCTCATTACACTACTGATGACCACCAGTGGGCTTGACACCTCTTATTAGGCAGAACTATGGAAGAGAATGCCTCATTTGCAGTAGTTGTTCGGAGGGCAGCCAAGGTGCTCTCCTTTGTGACTAAAACATATATTGTGACAAAAAGTCTGTGGTCGGGCCTGCAACATCTGAGCCCTTTGCTTTCCAATGGTAGCAGTGAGCATGATTATCTGACAGAGACTTCTAGCTGCAGATTCCTTACTTTAGAATTGTCCCCTGGCATCAGATTGGATCTGGTAGTCATCTGTATATGCGCCAATGCAGTTCTCTGACGTCAGTCCTTTTTTCCCCACAATATTCAGCACAGATATGGGAATAGCTACCCCTGGTCATTTCTTTACTACCTTTTTGTCAAAGTGTTTTGAGGTTTTTTCCTCCTGGTGTGACAGGTTCTGTTATCCAAGAAAGCTGGCTTCAAGCCGTGCGGTGGCAGGAGCCACTTCATGTCGCTGATGGACCCACACCTTCTGTGCCTCTGAGGAATCTAGCTCAACCACAATCCGAAGGCCTGCTCTGATTGCTGTGCCATAGACCCAGAGGCCTTGAGGGAGCAACCTCTCAAGCTCCTGGTAGCTTAATGTGCGACAATCCTAGTTGAAAGGAAGGTCCCCAGCTGAAAGTAAGGTCCCGGCTGCGGATTCTAAGAAGTTTGCCGCACTCAACGTCGTCTTTGCTTTATCATTTCCTCATCCGTCGGCTGAAGAGACGAGGGAGTTTCCCTTAAGGCCTGGCTCCATGGTTGATTCAGTGTCTGGGTGCACTCAGCGTCTCCCCAAGTTTACGGGAATCGGAGTAAACCGTGTATAGTGGAGAGAGTTTTAAGGCTATGCACCTAATCTTAGGGCAGAAGTTCACTCTGACGTGCCTTCGGGCGCTGGATTCACATCTGCAGCTTCATCACCAGTTGGGCCCCAGGGATCCAGAGATGGATCCTGACTGGTGCCGGCCATGCCATGTCAACCTTCCCTTGCGCAGGTCCCAAGGCTGACACTCCCAGCGCTGCTGACGTCATACCATAAACATCTCCGACAAGGAGCCGAAGGGGCGTCACCCAATACCAACTGCATCACCAACTGGAGCCACGCCTTCCTATGGGTAGAACTTATGTCAGAATGGGAGGGGTCGCTGGGTCCTGAAGAATACCAGCTTTATGAGTCTTTGGACTGGTATGAGGATCTGCGTGAAGCCAATGGACTAGACACTTCTCCATATACTGGCATGCTTTTTCCCCCTAACGTGGCTATGGAGGAGTGAGCTTCATTTGCTATGGTGGTGTGGAGGTCAGCTGAGGTCCTGGACCTTACTTTGCCCTCTGTCTATTGCTTGACAGAAGTACATCAACCAGGAGTGTCCCCTTCCGAACCGCTTCTTCTATTCAATGAATCGCTTACTGATGTCCTGCTTGGCACCCAGTCCATGGCCAACACAGGGGCTCCTGTGAACAGGACAATTGCCTATGGTCCCTCTCCAGGGGACCCCAAATTCCTCAGGGAACACCCTACCCCGGAGAGCTTGGTAATCGAAGCTTCTACTTCACATGTAAATCCTGGCGCATTCCCAACCACTCTGCCGGATCGGGAATCCAAGAGGCTGGACATTTTAGGCAAGAAAATGTTTTCTTCCTCCAGCCTGGCTTTGCGGTCGGCGAACACTGCATGCCTTTTGGGCAGCTATTCCCACACCCTGTGGGATAGGGTTGCACAGGTGCTGCCAACGGTTCTGGGGGAGGCCCAGGCCGTCCTCTCCCAGGCTGATGCAGACGGGAGGGATGCAGCTAAGTTCACCATTATATGTAGACTAGACACCACTGACTCACTAGGCAGAGCAGTTTTGTCTCTGGTGGCCCTGCGATGCCACGCCCACTTGAGACCTACTGTCTTTTCTGGGGATGTCCAGACATCAGTCATGGACATGCCCTTTGATGGCTCCCATCTTTTTGGAGACAAGGCAGATTCGGCACTGGAGTGCTTTAAGGACAGCAGGGCTGCTGCCAGGTCCTTGGGCCTTTCCATGGCCCCTCATCACTCTTTTGCTCTGTTCGTGGCCATGGAAGGGGTGTCCAGCTGCTTTCTTACATGCCCAGCCAGATGTGCATGCTTTTCATCCTCCGCAAAAAAAACAGATGATGGACAGAATGCTGAACAGTACAAACATTTACCCCAGTCAACAGATCTAGGTTTAATCCAAAGTTTGGTGCTTCAGGACTACGATGCATGTAATTTGTCTGAAGACCCACGTCCAGGGAGGTATTGCTTGGGTATCATTTCTATGGTGAGGAATTTGCGGCTACAACTCTATCTGATAAACAAGTTACATACTTTCTGTAATGCCTTCTCTGGTAGAGACTTTATCTATCTGCAGAATTATGCAAAAGCAAAGGTTAATGGTAAGTTTAAGGGTGAACAGTCAAAAAGATGTAATGAGGACCAAAGGGTCCTGTTTTTCTGCAGTATTTTATACACAGCTTGGTGATGAGTAGGCAGAAGACTGTATTAGAGGAAGACAAAGAGCGTTCAAAGAAGAGTTAATTGGTGAGGAAAGAAAGTGTGTAAATTACTCTTGGAGGTACTGGATCCAGAAATATAGTCCAAGGTGAGGCACCTGGGTGAAAATTCAGAGGAAAAGTTGTATTTGTGAGAATTTGTGGTATAGATCCAGTGCTACCTTTTTACCACACCAGATGCATGAACAAAAGATATGAAAATAAGTGGATTGTATGCCAATATGGCATGTGATGGAAAAGTGATAAATAACTGTATGGAAATCTGTAGAAAAAAGAGTCACCTGGAGGAGGTGGACCGCAGAGGTCTCTGGTGGAGGGCTGGTGCCGGTCCTCTAGAGTACTAGAGCTGTGATCCCTTCATCTGGCCCTGAAGGCCTTCTTGCCAACCATCAAGGGGAGGCTGGTGCAGGTTCTCACAGACAGCATTATCCATGTGGTACTGAATCAAGCTGGGGATAGTCTGACCTTGTGTCCTGTGCCTTCTGTTTTTGCACCTCAGGTGGTGGCTGAAGTTCCAGGGCATCTGTCTGGCCGCAAGTCAACTGGCGGGATCCCTGAACACCGTAGAGGGCGATCTGAACATGTGTCTGGCAGTTCACAAGTGGTAATTACATGCCAAGATGGCACAGGGCATATTCTGTAGGGGAAACCTAGCTAGATCTTATTGTCACTGTTGAAAATGCTCACACGGGCAAGTTGGTGCTGAGGACTGGGTCAGAATTCTTACCTAAAGTTTTGACTACATTCCATGATGGACAATCCATCATTATACCAGGTTTTCTTTTTTTTTTTACACTCCTTCCTCACCCCTTGAAAGAGGATGAGCTGCGTCATTGATTGGACTTCTAAAGGAGGTTAAGCCCTTCCATAGATCTTAATAATGATCGCTGAGTGGACAGTCCGCTTTTTGTGGGGTTCTCTGAAACAAAGAAAGGGAAGATCGTACAGGAAAGGACACTGCTCGAGGTGGATTATTTCTTAATTGAGATTTTCAACGCACTGGCCAATGAGCTCCTAAGGTCAGAGAGACCACTCAACCAGGGCCTAGACTGCTACTACAGCGGAGGCGCAGGGGAGCTTGTCATTGACATCTGAGACGTGAGCATCAGAGCGTACGTCACAAAGCATTACTGCCTTGGCACCCAGGTCTTAAAGGAATGACACTTCGCCCGCTTGGTTTTGCAAGACCTTTTTTGGTCTAAGTCCTCTCCAAAGACCCTCCACCTTGCAAAGATACTGCTATGGTGTCTATTCTACGGTGAGGAATCTGCTGTTAGAAGCATAAATCAGTAGAACAAGTTACTTACCTTCGGTAACGCTTTCTCATCTGCTTTGTTGCACACTTGAATATGAACTTACGTAATTCTGAATGAATGAATGTGCTTTAAAAGTGTAGTTCTTTACTAGCTGTCCTAGTTTTAAGTTGACTGCTGTTAAATGGACTTGTTTGACTTGATTGAGCAGCTCCAATCTGGCCCTGTTTGTTTGGCTCTTTGGTGTAGCAGAGAAGGCTGTCTTGTTTCTCTTGTTATTCTTTTTGTGCTTGAAGGCACATGGAAATGTGAGTGAGTGACTGATTATCTTCTATCAACTATGCGCTTGGCATATACTGTGCGGTTTAAATCATTGTATGCTTTAAATTGTTTTCAGAAAGTAAATGCCATTTACAATAAAATCACTCATGGTGGTTGTTGCTTTTAATAACATTCCTCTATTTTGAGACTGACAGTGCTGGCACTGCCTGTTATTTTTTTATGTTCCAACCTTTTACTCTGGTTAAACTTGCTAGTGCTGTATTAGAAAAGAAAGCAAATAACAGGCTTTACATCATCCTAGCTAACAAAGTGATTCATATTCAGAAGCATTTTTAGATGGTTGTCTGGACATGGATCATCGAGGTAGCACTTCTGGAGCAACTGTTTTTCCACAGCTTCCGGAAACTTCATTGGCATGTCTCCTCATAGCAGTCATTTCTAGAACTGGTTGATCAATAGTCCAGTACTGACTGCAGCTAAGATGGCATATCTTACGTTTAAATCTGTCCATAATAGCAATAAAAACTGCTGATCTGAGGAATGAAAAATGCAAAAAGAATCTGAGCCACTTTTCATCCAATGAGGCAGCTAAGTACTGCTTTGATAATTTGCAGAATCTCATCAATTCTTTATTTAAATGTAAATCAGACATTTATTTTCATTATTATTTTGCGTTTGTATTGTGAACTTTGATAATAGTTAAAGGGTTCTTTCATTTTCAAACCTGTCTCCCCTAATTAACAAGGATAACTCGGTTATCAACATAAATCCCTCTTTTCTATTTTGCGTTCAATCAAAGTTCCACCTGATTGACTTTTTGTTTGTATTCTTGAGCCATCCCCCTCTTATGGTGATTAAATGCCACTTAACTTACTTGCGAGATGTTTTCCATGTTAATCTTAGTAGAACTAATGATGTTTCTTCTAAAGAATGGTGGTTTTTATGGATACAAAACATCTACAAATTTCAAAAATGAATCTGTGCTTCATCCTCCTGGCTGACCAAATCGTATTTAAATTTCCGTTTCCCTTCCTAATCAACCTAATTGGAAAGAAAAGTAAATTTTGGCCACAAGAGTACTGCATAATACATTTACTAGAGAATTATGTATTTTCTTAGTGTGTTATCTTTTTCGATGAATTTAGTACAAATGAGCAGTGGTGACTATGTGCCCTCATATTAACCACATCTCAAAATAACTTTCTGGCCGTCCATCTGCCATCTTCATTTAAAAGTCAATAAAAATTGAGAAAGAAATTAAACTAGGTATACGCTCAGTTTGTGCACTGAGTGGCCACAGGGTTGAATTTATTTACAGTTTTCAGAAGTAATGTTATTTCCCTCTTGACAACAGTGCCTCATAAGTTACAACTTAGAGAGGATCTAGAACTAGAAACACTAGATACTCCAATTGTCATTTGAAATAAGTCAGTGAAACATCAAACATGATTTCTTAAAATTTAAAAATAGTCAAGAACTGAGAAACGGTTAATGCCCAAGCTAAAAAAAGAGTAAGCAGTCTCATCAATATTTCTGAAATTTCATAATACATATGCACTAGTTCAAGTCCGTCAGAAAGAAGGGAAAACCAAAGTTAAAATGTTGTGCACAAATGTCATGCTTTAATTTGCAACTAGGGTTTAAAGTGCACATGGAGCAATTTTCTGGTTAAAACATAATCTGTATAAGGTCTTTGTTACTAAAAAGCTGTGTTTGCTGAATAGAAATCATATAGCATTTGGATTTGATTGACTTTTTCTTACATTGTTATCCTATTTTGAGTGCATATTGGGTATACGCTTTAAATACAGTGAACAGGACATCCTCCAAAGTCTACATAACTCCCAAAGTGTTCTAATTGTTCTTAATAATTTTCTTTTCCCTTTTTTTCCTGTTTTGTTGTTTTGCAGTCATGTGAAAGGAATAGTATTAGTTGCTCTAGCAGATGGAACATTAGCAATCTTTCATAGAGGAGTTGGTAAGTATTTTTACTTAAACCCTTTGAGCATACTGTTTGACTATTTGACTATAGCATTGATATAAATTGCTGAGCCCTATCTTTTCCTTTGTATTAGCCATTCTTTTGCTTTTCAGTGAAGACCTACACTGCACACATGTTTTAATCTTTTATTCTGGCTGTTTCACAATCTTTCTTTTTTAGTCTTCATTATCATTTTTCAGAAGAGCTTCACTTGGTGTAAGATTTAAAACTAAAACACTTGCTAGCACAATACCAACAGTAGAATGTAAGGCAACCCAGAAAGGAATAAAAAGTAAAAAGAATTCATTAGACAGTTTTCTCAACACTTAATCATCCAGTGAAATCTGCAAAGTTGGTTTTGGGATTGGGCGTTGGAGAACATTTGCAGCCCGCAGGCCCCCTCCCCTTTCTGTGTGGGTGATGTAGACACACGCCATGCCAGAGCCTTTTGTGAGACATGGTGTCCTAATTGTCGCAGCTTGAATTGGGGGAAAAAAGGGATGGTGTATCAGGGATTTTGAAGAAGGAAGCAAATAACTAAGTAGTGGAAATGTGAAGGGTTTAAGAAAGTGAGTGGAGACGATAATGCAAGCTACGTAAGCTGTGGGCAAGTGCCAGACTTGTAGGTATTACTAAGCTGGTGAACTGAATGTTGCCACAGGAATAATGTGGAACCCACCACCCTCTTCCCCTCCACAGTGCTGAACCTAACCAAGACTTTGAATGATACTGATTGTGAATGGGTGGTGGGGTGAGGGATAAGGAGAAGGCACAGTTAAAGTCCCTCTGCTCATCTCATCAAATAGAAGCTTTCTCTTGAGGCCATCAGTCTCTCACGAGTGACAGCTCTTTTATACTAAACAGAACTCATGCCTCCTAGTTTAATATCTGCTTTTTTTTCAGTTGCATGCAGTTTATTTTCTTGTACAAAGCGATACAAAAGGGGATGGTGATGGACGGAGCATCTGAACCAATCAAACACTCACACCCAGTCAAAAGATCTGGGTTTAATCCATCACCGTTCTTCAGCCCACTCTGCCACCCCAGTTCAGATATGGCCATATGCAAATCAGTCTGACCCTGTGCCTCATGGGAGCAGTCCAGCCCGAACTGCCAAGCCATGCCTTCCCAGGACTGAAAACAACACAACCAACAGACGCACTACATTGCACAACCTATTTATTTAAACCTTCAGAAACAAAGTTAGTAAATGCCCAGACTGGACTGAAGGACAACTCTTTTCTAAAGTTGGGGAATATAGCGGTAAACTTTGACAATGCGCATTAATACATGTTCCATCTTTAACACCTTAAACTGAAAGTTTAGACCCTAAGACAAATTCACCTATCATAGAGCTTCCAAGTAGATTTGGCTTTTTCAGCTAGAGGCAATAGCTGTAGACCCCCAGCTGGCGTCATCCCCGGCTTCCATCCCGATGTAGAACCGGAGCTGGACTGGCGCCGCCCGACGCCGGATCCGGCACCGAGTGATACTTTTGAGCCTGTGTTCCACCCTGGCCATTTTCAGCCAGATTGGCAGCCAGAGGAGGGTGAGGAAGACTGAGAGAGGTTGGATGACCCTTTAACTGCCCAGCTAGAGTGTGAGCAGGACTGCAGAGAGGAACTGGGAGATGCCAGTGTTCTGGATACCTCCCCAGACCTAGGCATGTTGTCACCTCCTACCATGGTTATGAAGGAGGGAGCGTCATGTGCAGTGATGTTGCGTAGGGTGGCCGAGGCTCTCCACCTTGAGGTTCCTACAGTGGCAGTCAGGACTAACCTCCTGACAGAGGTGCTTCAGCCGGCAGCGAGCTCTTTGGAGCCCCTGCTGCCGTTCAATGAAGCCCTTACGGACATCGTTTTGGGCACCTGGTCCATGCCCCACACTGGGGCACCTGTGGATAGGATGGTTGCCCGACGCCACTGCCCGGCCCCGGTCGACCCCACTTTCCTCTCCCAAGACCCTACCGCTGAGAGCTTGGTGGTCCAGGCCTCTGCGTCCAAGGGCACCTTCCCTACAGCTCCACTTGATAGGGAATCCAAGAAGCTGGACCAACTTGGGAAGAAGATGTTTTCTTCCTCCAGGGACTGTGGTCGATAAACACTGCATGTCTGTTGGGCCGTTATTCCCACTCTGTGTTGGACTCAGTGGCGCAGGTGCTGCCTCAGAGGCCTGGGCCGGGCTCTCCTGTGTTGTCTCAGAGAGGAGAGATGCAGCAAAGTTTACCATCCGCTATGTACTGGATACTGCCGATGCACTGGGCAGAACAATTGCCACCTCAGTAGCCCTTCGGCGCCAGGCCTGGTTGCTTTCGACTGGCTTTTCCAGGAATGTCCAATCCACACTTATGGACATGCCCTTCGATGGTGGTCGCCTTTTCAGCGACAAGACAGACAATGAATTAGAGAGCTTTAAGGACTCTCGAGCTACGGCCAGGTCCTTGGGCCTCTCTACCACCCACCCGCGCAGTCTGCCTTTCGAAACTTTCGTGGCTACGGAAGGTGTGCCCCAGTAAGTCCCACACAGAGCCACAGGCCGGCACTGGCATTTCTGCCACAGCGCGACTGGGTTGTGGGAACCACCGGCATGGTTCTGGCGGCCAGCGAGCGGTCCATGCAACCACAGCCCCCTCTACATCTGCCTCCAAACCCTCCTAGTCCAACCTTCCAGGGCCACTAAACGCCAGTGGGTGGCTGGATCCGCTTCTGGTGCACCATCAAGTCGGACAAGTGGGTTCTGCAGATAGTCCGAAAGGGCTACTCCCTCCCCTTCAAGACTACCCCTCCCTCCATGCCACCTCAATACCATCACGTCGGAGGATCACCTGACCCTTCTCCAACAGGAAGTTTTGCCCTCTTGGCCAAGGGGGCCATCAAGCTCGTTCCTGTCCCAGAAGTAGGTCGTGGTTGTTATTCTCACTACTTTCTGGTGCCCAAGAAGGACAAAGGCCTGCGTCCTATCTTGGATCTCAGGAACATCAACCGCTTCCTCCGGAAGGAGAAGTTCAGAATGTTGACGCTCACTCAGGGCTTGTTTGCCCTCGACCCCAGAGACTGGTTGGTAGCATTGGACTTGCAAGACACTTATTTCCACATCCCCATCCTGCCTGCCCACCGGCGTTACCTACGGTTCACAGTAGGCCAGGAGCACCTTCAGTTTACCGTGCTCCCCTTTGGCCGTACCAGAACCCCTCGGGTGTTCACGAAAGTGATGGCGGTGGTCGAAGCTCATCTGCGCAGATCAGGGGTTCCAGTCTTGCCCTATCTCGATGACTGGTTTTTGAAGGCGGGCTCGCCCCAGGCAGTCATCTCCCACCTCCAGGCTACGGGCAACCTCCTGCATTTGCTGGGGTTCTCCATCAACGCGCCAAAGTCACGCCTGATTCCCTCTCAGAAGCTCCTCTGATCGAAGCGGTTCTGGACACGATGCAGTTTCGGGTCTATCCTCCCGAACAGCGAGTCCGGGATATTCGGGCTATGATTCCGATCTTTCAGCCTCTATCCTGGGTTTCGGTCAGGATGACCTTGAGGCTGCTGGGCCTCATGACCTTCTGCATCCTGCTGATCGATCATGCCAGGTGCCATATGCGGGCTCTGTAGTAGGACCTGAAGTTCTAGTGGGTGCAGCATCAGGGGAATCTGTCCGATGACGTCCAGATCTCCGAGGGCACTGAACGACAATTGCAGTGGTGGCTCATGCACCAGGATTGGGTCAACGGCTGATCCCTCTCCCTTCCCCAACCAGAACACACAGTGGTGACAGACGCATCTCTTCTGGGCTGGGGCAGACACATTGGAGAGGTGGGGATCAGAGGCCTCTTGTCTCCGGTGGTGTCCAAGCTCCACATCAACCTTCTGGAGCTCAGGGTGATCCATCTTGCACTGAAGGCATTCCTTCCCTCTGTCCAGGGAAGAGTAGTGCAGGTGTTCATGGACACCTCCTCCACCATGTGGTACTAAAACAAACAGGGCGGGTGTGGTCGTGGACCCTATGTCAAGAGGCTCTCAACATTTGGACATGGCTGGAACATCAGGGCATATGCCTGGTGATTCAACACCTGGCTGGTTCTCTGAACGCCAGTGCGGACTAGCTCAGCCGCAAGTGCATGATGGATCACATATGGCGTCTTCACTCAGAGGTGGTGCAAGGTCTCTTTCTAATTTGGGGAAAGCCTTGGTTAGATCTATTCGCCACCGAAGAGAACGCGCAATGTCAGCAATTTTGCGCGTTGGAATTTCCAAGGCGGCACTCGCTAGGCTTTTCGTTGCAAGTGGAGTTGCGGTCTGGTATACACCTTTCCGCCTATACCACTTCTGCCCAGAGTGCTGAATAAGATCAAGCACGACCGGGCCCAAGTCATTCTAGTGGCTCCGGATTGGGCACGAAGAGTCTGGTATCTAGAGCTGCTCAACATGGCCATCGATCTTCCGATCAGACTGCCTCTTTGGGAGGATCTTGTGTTGCAGCAACAGGGGACCGTCCTCCACCCGAAACTGTCCAGCCTCCACCTCCTTGCGTGGAGATTGATCGGCGCCAGTTGACATCATCTGACTTGCCTCCCAAAGTCTGTGATGTAATCTTTGCAGCCAGGTGTCCCTCCACTAAGACGGTATACGCCTGCAGATGGAACAAATTTATGGCCTGGTGCGCAGCAAAGTCTGTCCATCCCCTTTCTGTCCCTCTTTCTGAGGTTCTCTTGTTCCTCCTTTCTTTGGCCCCGCAGGGCTCTGCTCTGGGCACTATCTAGGGCTTTCTTTCGGCCATCTCTGCATTTCTAAGGTTTCCTGATCAGCCTTCTCACTTCAAGTCCCTGGTTATAAATAATTTCTTAAAAGGCATCACTCATCTCTTTCCTCCTATTCCCTTTGTGACACCTCAGTGGGACTTGAACTTGGTCTTGACCTATTTGATGTGTGTGCTCCCTTTGAGCCGCTTCACAACTGCCTCTTCGACTCTTAACTCTTAAGACTGCATTTCTGTTAGTCATCACATCTGCTAGAAAAGTGAGTGAGCTCCAGGCTCTTTCATCCAAGCCTCCTTTTCTGGCTGTACATCCGGACAAGGTTGTCTTACAAACTCGTCCATCCTTTCTTCCCAAGGTGGTCACCTCATTTCACATTGGGCAAACAATTACATTGCCCACTTTCTTTCCACCTTTGCATCCTTCGAAAGACGAAGAGAGTCTCCACTGTCTGGACCCAAAACAGGCGTTTTCCTTCTATCTGGTTCGCACCAAACAGTTCCGGGTGGATGACCCAGCTCTGTTGGCTATGTGGGCGCCAAGAAAGGTCGGGCCATACACAAGCGGACAATTTCTAGATGGTTCATTTTGTGTATTAAAGCCTGTTATTCTCTTGCTAAAAAGGAGCCGCCACTACTGCTTTGGGACTAGGAGTCCCACTGAATGACATCTGTCAGGCAGCTACTTGGGCATCATTGCACACGCTTACAAGACACTACTGCCTGGACAGCCAAGTCCGGAGAGACGGCTTCTTTGGCCATTCTGTTCTCCATAACTTTCTGGTGTGATCTTGGTTTGCAGACCCACCTCCGGTGTTGGTATTGCTGGGGTATCTATTCTAAGGTAAGGAATCTATAACTAACTGTTTCTTTCAGATGCACAAGTTACTTACCTTCGGTAACGATATATCTGTAAGAAACATAGGTTAGTTATAGATTACTTATCGCCCCACCCATCCTCCCCGTTTTGCGAATTGATTTCTAGGGTTAAGGACATCCTTTCAGGGCCCTACTTTTGTGCACCAGTGGTCAGTGTCTTGCATGGCTCTGCGTTCCTGGCGCGGAAAGTCGTGTACAGAACTGACAGCGCACGAGGGCGGCATCTAAGTAACCTCTGCGACGTCATCCTGGCGATCATGACGGCAACGACAGATGAGGAGTCGACCGACGCCGCCTACCGACGCGCAGGGGTACTGCTGACGAAAACTTTCCAGATCCAGCCTGACTCCTGGGGGAAATTTTAAGGTAAGGAATCTGTAACTAACCTATGTTTGTTACAGATAAATCGTTACCAAAGGTAAGTAACTTGTGCATATATATTACCCCTAAAACACTAAAATTACCCTTACTACCCCAATACCCATACCGCCTAAAACCCTGAAATTACAGTTACTACCCCATTACCCATATCTCCCTAAAATCCTAAACTTACCCTTACCACCCCATTCCCATACCCCTAAACCCGAAAATTACCCTTTCCACCCCAAAACCCATACCCACCCTGAACCCTAAAATTACTCCTGGCACCCCAAAACCCATAACCCCCCTGAACCCCAAAATTAACCTTGGCACCCCAAAACCCACCCTGAACCCCAAAATTAACCCTTGCACCCCACAAACCAAACACCCTGAACCCTAAAATTAACCCTGACACCCCAAAACCCAAACCCATGCTGAACCCCAAAATGAACCCTTGCACCCCACAACCCAAATGCACTCTGAACCCTAAAATTAATCCATGCACCCCAAAACCCAAACATACACTGAACTCTAAAATTACCCTTGCTACCCCAAAACCCATACCCAGCCTAAATCTTAAAATTACCCTTGCTATCCCAAAACCAAAATCCACCCTGAACCCTAAAAATGACCTTGGCACCCCAAAACCCACCCTAAACCCTATACTTACCTTATACTTACATGTAAAACACATATGCCTTTACCATTCATGCCTTTACAAAGAAATTTGTTGTAAAGGCAGGCGTGGTACAAGCATATGTATTGTAATGTCATGCGTTGTAATGGCATTGCGATGTAATGTTAGTTGCATTGTTACAACCGCGTTGTAATGGCAACACGTTATAACATCCGCGTTGTAAAGGATGTTTCCCTTCTAATTTATGCGGATCAAACACAAATGCTGAAATCAGCCACTGAAGAGGTTTGTGAGCAGAGCAGCACTGCTGGGGGTGCAGTGATACTACTGCATATTAAGATGGCGGTCCCCGGTGTGAGAATGCCAAGAGAAGAGAACAGGAGAGGCACCTGCACACTGTGGAGAACTGAAGACCAGGCCTACGGCCATGAAGGGGGCAGATTGGAGACCTCCCCCTGCTGCTCCGATAATTGGAGGAGTCCAATAAGGGTTTGGTGGAGTCCAATAAGGGTTTGGTGAAGAAGTAACACAGGACCAAGTGCCAGGGTTAGCAGCAGGTGGCAGCTTGAAGCCTCATTGAGTTACAGCACCTTGGGTGGGCTGCATGCCTATAGGTGGCCTAAATGATCAGTACCTTCAATATTAGAAAAAAGGCAATCTGTAGAATGTGTTAGCTGCAGATACACATGCTATGAACACTCCTGCTATCTAGTGTTGGGCTTTGCAACTTGTTTTTCTTGAAGAAGTCTTTTGCTGCTGACATGACATCAAGACTCCTACTCTTAAAGTGAATGCCCATGTTCCACAGCTTCATTGTTAGATAGATTTATTTCCCGCCATCAGGTTTGGACGGAGAGAGCCGGGGCTCTGTGCAACTTTGGTGCCTCTGCTACTTTCCAACGGGAAATGGACTGAGACCAATCTCTCCACAAGGATACCTTGTCCCTGGTTCCCCATCCACTTCATTGACCGTTAAATTTGGATCCAGCAACCTTCACCGTCCCATACACGAAGGCGGGCGGCTGTCTTGTGCATACCCCTTCCTCTGCACCGACGAGAATACTCTGCTCCGGATAATGAATATTAAAAGAGACAGACTTTTCAGTAAGTGCCCACAGTCCGGGCCAAAGTAACCAAACTTAGATCATCACAACACTTGCAACCTTTGCCTTTCACAGCCTGGAACATGTTTAAGAACAAGAAATTCCATCGCTCCTGAGGTGAGAGACACCTAGTTCACAGCATGGAGATGGGGGCAGAGGGATAATTCTCTGCAGAGGAAAAACAAGTCTGCACCGGCCATGAGGATGATGGCGCTGAATGTGGCGTCTGGCATCGCGTGCAGTCCGCACTTTGTCACATCTGATGACTCCATTCAAAGAGAGGAGGAGGGTCAGGATGAGCCGTCGCCTCCATCTCCTTGATTAATCCACGGGATCCGGGCCCAGGATGAAGATCACTCCAAGGGTCGTGAGTAGCCAGGGCCATCTGGCCCCCCACAGAAACAAAACACGTAGACCCAAACTGCCTCCCCATTAAAGCCTTGGTGTCTCACAGCCTACGGGTTCTGGTCGACACTGAGAGCATGCCTCGGAGACGACAGGACAATATCTCAACCAAATCCAATTGGGCTCAAGGCCCTAGGGAGAAAATTGTAGAGGAATTCCTTCAACACCGAAACAGCTCTCGATGCCGACAAAGCCATTGATGCCTGCAAAGCCCTCGATACTGTCCAAACCCTATGTGCTGTGTCCTCCCTCGATGCCAGCAAAGTCATCGAACTCAAGCAGACTTCAGGCATTGGTGACACACACAACAACGTAGAAAAAAACATTGGTGCCACTGCCGACGACATCAATATTCTCTGCTCAAAAGGAGCATCGTACAGAGCAACCTTACAAGGGCATAACTGTCATTAAGGTCTTTATGGAAGGTTTAAAAATAAGAATTCCCCCACGAGCACCACCGGTCCATGAAACCTAAATGTGGTGCTTACTAGACTAATGTGCCCACCTTTTGAACCATTACATTCCTGTTCATTACAGTTCCTTTCATGGAAGGTTTATTTCCTGGTGGCTAGCACATCTCTAAGAAGTATAGTGAAATACATACTCTTACAATAGAAGAATCTAAGTTTTCAGGATATCCAGGATAAGGTGCGACTACAGATAAACCCCAAGTTTCTTACACAAGTCGTCTTACCTTTTCACTTAAATCAGACACTTGATCTGCCTGTCTCTTTCCCAAAACCAGAGACAGTTGCAGAAAGAGATTTTCCTACACTTGATGCCAAAAGGGCAATAATGTATTACATTGATAGAACTAAACCATTTAGAAAAAGACAACAGATGTGTGTTGCTTTCTCAATCCCTAGAAGAGGAAGCGCAATTTCCAAAGCAGATATTGCAAGATTGATAGTCAAAAGCATACAGGTATGTTACCTTAAAGCTAAAGGAACATTAACAACAGTTTCAGGAGCACATGCTACTTACTAGGAAGAAAGGTGCTTCTATGGCCTTTCTAGGTAACATTCCTTTAGCTGACATTTGCAAGGATGCTACATGGAGAAGGCCCCAAATGTTTACTAAGCACTATTGTGTGAATGTCCAAGCAAGACAACAAGGTGTTGTTGGTCCAACAGTCCTAAGCACCTTATTCCATACATCTGCACCATCTAATGCCTAAAGCCATAGTAATCGAGAAATACCTTGCAGTCCTTGACTTGCCCACAATAGGGAAAGAGGAAAGGTTAATTGGATTGAGATATATCTGTGGAGAAGTCTATTAAACATATCAAAAAATGGAAGACTCCAGGCCCTAATGCGTTGCCTGTGGAGTTGTTTAATAGTTGAGTTTCTTGGGTCTATTGGTTCCTCTTATACAACACTTACTTATTGAGGCTAGAAATAAGGAAGCCCTCCCACCCAATTTAACCCAAGCAGTCATCAACAAGAAACACAAAGAGAGGTAGATTCCCTGATGACTTCTCAATGTAGCGGTGAAGATCCTGACAAGAATACTGATTACTTGTTTTCTTCATGTAACGGAACTGGTGTTATGTAAAAGCGCTCTGATACCCAATGTCTTCAAGCCTAGTTTGCACTATATAAAACTCAAAAAAAAAAAGTTATAAGTTCCCTCATTGATAGGGACCAGTTTGGTTTCTTGCCCCAGAGATCTATGTGGCACAATTTCAGAAGAATAAATAAGTATATGGTGGATATCCAACATTAGATAGCCCCACAAGCAATAATCTCATTGGATGCAGAACAGGCATTTTATGTGCTTCAAAATGTTGAATTTGGTAAGGTTTTTGCAACAGTGTGGTGCTTCTCTATCCAGTTCCAAGAGCTGTGGTGCAAGTGAATGGGGCGACCTCATCGAAATTCTCTTTGAGGAGTACGAGGAAGAGGTGAACACTGTCATGTCTCTTGTTTGCATTTTGTCTGGAGCCACTAGCATGCTTGGTGCGGGCGAAGGAGATTAAGGGGTTCTGATTAACCACTAGCACACAGGAGGAGAAAACCTTCCTATATTCGGTTGATATCCTTTTATTTGTGCCTAGTCCAAGTTTTTGGTGACTATGATAGGTATTCAAGGTATAAAATAAATAGGAACACATCTATCATGTTTTTGTCCAAGGGATGGAGCTTAGGAGGGGATCTTTCTCCAGGTTTAAGGGTCACAGAAGTGGGATTCGAATACCTGGGACATTATGGGACTCCAGGGGCAGAGAACTAGAAATAAGAGATACATGGTTCAATGTGACCTGGTGGGTTTCGCTCCCATTAATGCTACTTGCATGAGCAGCTCTTTTTAAAATGACAACGCTGCCAATGCAGCAGTACATTTAACATACCAGGCCTTTTGCTATACAGGCACAGACTTTTCTGGTTACGGAGAGGAAAGTGCATCCATACTTTTGGGAAGGGGATACACAAAGGATAGCATTAAAGATGCTGTTACGATTGGTGTGTAATGGTGAAATTTCACTCACAGAAATTAAAGAGCATTATTGAGTGACATATTTGGTGGGAAAGGGCCGCAAGGCTAATGCCGGGCACACAAGCGACATTGGCTGCTTAGGAAAGGGCGACATGCTGCCTGGGGAAGCAAGTCAAAATAAAAAAAGGAACACTTCTCTGGGGAGTAGGTCTGCTAAAAGAAGTGACCAGTTGCAGGGCTTTAAACCCTGTGCTGCAAATGGAGTCACTGAGTTGGGAGACTTGATGCCGGGGAAAAGCATTGATTGTTCACTAGTTTACAGGCAGAATTTGATTTGGAACCCAGGACAGTTGTTTAGATAATTACTATTGAGACAAGCACTCTAGGCGGAAGGTCTTCCATGGGTAGGTGGGTGTAGTTCTGTAATATGTCCCATGGGATGGAAGAATGCTCCTGGCGGTGCGATCTGTAAAACTCTTAGCAATAATATGCCGGATGGGCTGTGAAGTTAACGGAACAGATAAGAGGAGCATATCATTACTGAAGTACCGGGTTTTTAAGAACCCAGCGGTGCCAGGGAACACACCCTAAGACTTCGAGTCCTTCCTGTCCCAGACTACAGAAACACAGAGTCTTGTTGGTGAAGTCAAAGATCGAATTTATTGGCTGCAGCCAGTAACAGGTATCCTAGAAGTACAACACGGTGTATATTCTCAGGAGACTGCTCAATCTTACAAAGCCAGCCATCCCTTTTTATACAAAATATTATGCTTTAGGCAAACATTCCTTATTTTACAGTTGACCATTCACATATTTTCACAACAAAGAAAAAGCAGAATCATGAGGCCAAGCCCATTTTTCAGTTCGCCCAGCCCACAATCAATTTCCCGGCAAGGTCCAATACTTTCATCAGATATCGAACGGACCCCTAATAAAATTGGGCACCTCCTCATCGTAAAGCAGGCCATAAAGCAAGAAACAGAGACAGGTGTGTGTAAGATTAGGCATAGTTGTGTGCGATGAAAGGTTTATGGCATGCGGCACCTTGATCCTAATCTCGGTCGGCCACTGGGAAAGGAACTGGCCGAACAGGTTTGGCTTCGGGCAGTGGAGTCAGCTTGCCCAGGTCACATAGAAGTCAGCTAAAGGTGTACGTGTCCCAAAAGACTTATTCGGCCTTAGTCATCGGCCTATGTGAGGGCAACCACAAAATGGCTGCCATACACAAAATTGAACCCAAGGGTTCAGAACGGAATCCCTGATTTCAGGGTGATCTCGCCACTCGAATACGCCGAAAATGCTTGTATATAGTATACTCGCCATTCTCGGTCTGCTGAAACCAAAATAGGCATGATACGACGAGGTTTATGACACGGGTCCAGAATTTTCAGTACTACAGACCCTCCTTTTGCCCTTACATAGGCAATCAACCTACACTCGTCCCTCGATACAGGTTTCCTTACACATAATGCAGCACAGAGGCCACATAAAGCAGGAGCACACTGTACGCATAGACAGAACAGGAAAAGAATGGCTAAGATCATCCCAATGACCATCAGAATCTTCCATCCCCAGGCCGATAACAGTTCCCAGAACCACCCCATCAATGACCAATCTCCGTTATCCACATGAATTGATTCAGAGATTTTATGTAGTTTGGAAATGGCCTGGTAGACTGTTGGAGCGTTATCGGGAATGAAAACACAGCAACTTGATTGGATCACTTTACATACCCCACCTCGGTCTGCAAGTATGACATCTAGCGCAACTCTATTCTGAAGAGTCATAAGACGATCCGACTGAAGCTCAGCAGTCAAGTTACTAAGGGCACCGGCAGTTTAAACTACGGTGGATTCAACCACCCTCGTTAATTGCCTTATGTTCCTGCTGGTAACCATGGGTCCCCAAAACGGCAAAAAACCCTTCAAGAAGTCTCCCAATTCTTGTCCTGCAGTGTCTTCTTTACTGAAGACACCTCTAACTATCCTTGTCTTGTGGTAATCTGCCGTATCTGTGTAGGTGGGTGGCAACAGGAACGAAACAAAACATGTGCCCGAGAAGTCAGGGGGCAACCATGTGTAGGCTCTATCATGACAGATGAAATAGGTACCCTTAGCTGCTAGGAACGAAGGGGAAGTCTGAGACGCAAAGACATATGTCTCCGTGCAGATACTTTTTCCTAACTGAGCTCTGGGATTCTTGCCATTACCTTGTAGACATAGGTGACCCTGATGGGGTACAATCCAAATCGGGGAGGATCTCTTTGCTCGCTGGTTCTCACTCAGAGTAACTCCGGTCACGTTCCATCCAATATATGCTAGTGTCTCATCTCTCGGGATAGTCTCATAGGAAGTAGCTTCTCTAATCATATCTACTATACCCTTAACTAGAGCACTATTCTTTGGATTATCTTTTACAGAACGTAGGGGGTGGACTTCATGAGCATAGATGAACATCGTTCTGTATGCCCACACAGAACCATTATGGCTGAAAGGCAGGACCATATCAGTAGTATGAGGCATAAGACCACACACCCAACAGTTAGTCGTGTTCACTACTAATTGGTGTTGGTGCAAAAGCTGAACGAAAGAGTTATTGATAAACTCTTATCTCCTAACGGACTCATGTTCAGCTAAAGGGTGAAAAGAATGTGAGGAAACAGTAGAAGGAGGCATGGGCTGTATAGTGGGTGCAAATGTCACTCGAAAATAAAATAAAACATATCCTATTAAAAACATCATTACACTAAACAACATGAAAATGCAGATTATCAAAAAGCGTTTTCTGGTCATGATTATACATATTTTGGCTTTAAAGTTCGTCTCTTTGGCAGGTCTCTCCATCTCGAAAAACTCCATCCTCTAACCTTGCTGCTCACGGAGGTAGGGTGTTCCGTGCTAAGGAATGCGCCTGTCAGTCCAAGGGAAACGCCCAGGAACCAACCAGAACCGTCGACCTTGTGTCTTCGGCTTGCACTCCAAAGACTTGTCGCCCGCGACCCTACAGCTGAACCCGGATGGTGGTTCGAAAAACAAAAATAAAAAAGTTTCTCAGATGGGAGAGCTGCACTTTCAAAAAAATAGCAAAGTATTTATTTGTCCATAGTTCTCGGCCTCGGATTATAACGGATTTTTCCAGGTAATGTCTGGTCTTGAAACAAGAGTTCAGGCTCGGTAGTGTCCAATCGAATTGACGGTGGCACAGCTTCTTGCAAAAGATTGTCACTTTCACGTTCAGAATTTGTTCCTTTTACACGTGCATCGCTGAAAGGCAGAAAATGAGGCACAGTCTCAGAATCAGCAATACCCTCCTGGACCCACCGGTTGTACGGCAGAGGCAAAGGGACCCTCTTACAATGTACGCCGTGGATCCAGTTTTTCTTCCCTTCCACTCGCACGGCTGATCTCGTTGACAAAAGGACTAGGTGGGTGCCGGTCCAACGGGGCTGATCATTCTTTGTCCGCTGGAAGTTTTTAACTAAGACCCACTAACCAGAATCAATAGTGTGTCCTGGAGCTTCAGAGACCTGAGGCAGAGTATCGTGAACCTGTTGGTGTAAAACACGCAATTTAGCCGTCAAATCATACAAATAATCAAGCAATACAGGGTGTTCAATTTCACTGAATTTTGTCGGCCTAGGCACTCCCCATATGTTGGCCGGGTGGCCGAACACGATTTCGTAAGGACTAAGTCCCACTCGTGAGTGCACAGTCATTCATGTCGATAGAAGTGCTAATGGTAAAGCATCGGGCCATTTAAGACCAGAACTCGCTTGTATTTTGGCCAGTTTCAGTTTTAATGTGCCATTGTAGCACTCTACTAGTCCAGCTGATTGGGGGTGATTTGCAGCGTGAAACTTCTGCCGGATTCCTAGCCCTTCACATACACTCTTCATCACTTGACCCACAAATTCGCTCCCATTATCACTCCAGACCATTCTCGGCAACCCAAATCTGGGGAAGAATTCTTTGACAAGGGCTTTAGCTGTGGACATGGCAGTGTTATCTTTCAGGGGATATGCTTCTACCCATCTCGAAAAGGCACAAACAACGAGTATGTATTTTAAGTTGTTGCACCTCTCCATGTGGATGAAATCTAGCTGCAAAACCTCGAACGGATACGTTGGAGGCGCAAAATGACCAGCTGGAGTTGGAGTTCCCCTACCAGGATTGTATTTCAGACAAACCATACAATTCTTGACCACGTTCTCTGCACACTTCGGAATTCCAGCATTTTGCCACACTGGAGCCAACAACTTACAGATCCCTTTCACACTGATGTGAGCCATTCCATGGGCCATTGTAACCACTGCAAGCACATATGCATCGGGTAACAACCATCGCTGATGTTCTGACAATTCAACCCAACAACCATTTGCATCCAATTTACCCGTACTCTCTCTCCACACACTCAACTCTTTCTCTGTAGCTTCAGCTTGAATAGACTTCACACTCTCTATCGTACCTTCACACATTCCAATGTCACCAACCCATCTCGCAGGGCCTGCAACATACATTCGACTCATCACATCCCTCGCTGTTTCTTTTGCGATTTCATCAGCAAATGCATTACCACGACCAACATCATCAGTAACCTTCTTATGTGCACTGCATTTCACAATCGCGACTTGCAACGGCAAGGTAAGTGACTCAAGAAGCTCATTCACCAACTGACCATGCTGTATCTTGGCTCCATGCGAGATCAGGAACCCACGTTCTTTCCACAATCGTCCAAAACTATGGGCCACACCAAATGCATACTGGCTGTCTGTATATATGGTCACTTTCATTCCTTTTGATAACACACACACTCTTGTAAGTGCAATCAACTCTGCTGCTTGAGCTGAATTATGTGGGATACGTGCAGCTTCAACAATCGTATGCAAAGTCGTAACAGCATATGCCGCAGTCGTATCACCATTCGGAAGCTTGAAGCATGAACCATCCACCCATAAGGTACCATCACACTCCACAAGAGGAGTGTCTTTGAGATCTACTCTCCCTTTCGTTTCTTCCTCTGTCTTAAGAAAACAATCATGCTGTTAAGAAACATCTGTTTCTGCTACAATCGGCAACAACATAGCTGGATTCAACGTGTTGCATCTTTTTATGTGCACATGAGTTGCTAAAAGTGTCAACTCGTAACCTGACAACCGAGCACTAGTTAAGTGCTGTGTCTTGGTCCTGTTTAACAAAATGTCCACTGCATGTGGAACCATTACAATCAACATTAGAGCATTAGAGATTAGAGCGTACCAGGAGGACGGATTCGACCTGGACCTGACCTATATTTATCCAAACATTATTGCCATGGGATTTCCAGCAGACCGGCTTGAAGGTGTATACAGAAACAACATTGACGATGTTGTAAGGTTTTTGGATCAAAAACATAAAAACTACTACAAGATCTACAATTTGTGCGCTGAGAGACATTATGATACCACCAAATTTAACTGCAGAGTTGCACAGTATCCTTTTGAAGACCACAACCCACCACAGCTAGAGCTTATCAAACCTTTTTGCGAAGACCTTGACCAGTGGTTAAGTGAAAATGACAATCATGTTGCGGCAATTCACTGTAAAGCTGGAAAGGGAAGAACAGGTGTTATGATATGTGCATATTTGCTACATCGAAAGAAATTTTTACAACCACAGGATGCACTAGATTTCTATGGAGAAGTACGGACCAGAGATAAAAAGGGAGTGACCATCCCTAGTCAAAGACGTTATGTTTTTTACTATAGCTATCTATTACAGAAAAATCTGGATTACAGACCAGTGGCACTACTTTTTCACAAGATTGTGTTTGAAACAATTCCAATGTTCAGTGGCGGAACAAGTAATCCCCAGTTTGTAGTCTACCAGCTAAAAGTGAAGATTTACACTTCACCTCCTGGGCTAACAAGACGTGAAGACCGCTACATGCACTTTGAGTTCCCTCAGCCTTTGCCAGTATGCGGTGATATCAAAGTGGAGTTCTTCCACAAGCAAAGAACGATAATGAAAAAGGAAAAAATGTTTCACTTTTGGATAAACACGTTCTTTGTACCAGGACCCGATGAAAGCTCAGGAAGAGTAGAAAATGGAACTTTACACAGAGATCCGGAACTTGATAGTATATGCAGCGCAGATCATCCGGATAACGACAAGGACTATCTTATCCATACGTTATCAAAATATGATCTGGACAAGGCAAATAAAGACAAGGCCAACAGACTTTTCTCTCCAAACTTCAAGGTTTGTTAATAGTTCTAGTAAAAAGACAGTATGAACCAAAGAAGTATGCTCCTGTCTTTCTCTTATTCTGAACTGCTCTGTGACATACTAGTTCTCATCTTGAGTAACATTAAGATGAAAAATGCAGGATCCCTGGACCAAAAGAGCATTTTTTCTTGGTAGAAATATAATTTCTTTTAGGTATTGCAATTCCTGTTTATCCATATGCTGCTCATACCAAACAGACACCACATTTTGCATTTGTGTGATCTTTTAAAATATGTCACTGCTTTTAATCAGTCTTTTGCTTAGGTGTTAGTTGGCATCATGGTGATAGACTATTGCTTGTCCTCCTAAAGCTGAACATATTTGAGCGCTTTCCCTGTTTGAGTCTATGTATGCTTAGTCCTCGAGGAGTCTCACCGCCTTGTCTTTAGTTTTGTCCTGAAATGCTGACAAGCTCTCACTAACCAATCAAGCAGGTTTGCTTAGCTTTTACATTGCATTTTCTGCCATGTTCCCACTTTCTAAAATTTGCCTATTGAGCAGTTTTTTCAAAAAGGTTTTCGCAAATGTACAGTCAAATCCAGGTGTGTTTAACAACAAAAAAGATGTGGCTTGACAGTCCAGCTCTCACCAGACAGTTATGCGAGTATCATCAGGAAGAGAGGCTATGGCTCCACCCACGTGTTGGGAGCCAGGAGTACATGTTTTGAGTGGGCAGAAGTTGCATGCTGCCACAGAAAAGTGCTTTCTCTCTACACAGCTGTGAACATTTTGTTGATTTATCCAGCTTCCTAAGATTGAAGTTTAAGGGGCTCACACATTTCATTGCAATGCTGTGTTGGATAACTAGATCATTGATGGTGTTTCTTTGACAGCAGCACAGATAGGAGGGTGGTGGTTTTTAATGTGCATGGATTTTTAGGTCTGCCTTAAACGTGCATTTGTAAGACTGACCTATTGGCATTGCCAATGCTTGTTTTAATATATTTATCTCGATTTCATTAGCGATTTAGTAAATTAAAAGCATACTTTCAAGTAGCATGATTATACTTAAAATCCCTGAACTGGCTGCCTTTTGAAGCCAGGATACAGCTGAAAATCGCTTGTATGACTCACATGGCTGTACACCACAAGTCACCCAACTACCTCACTCAAAAGCTGACTATATCAGGGGGCTCGAGATCCACCAGAAGCACAAAAAATCTCCTCCTGAAACCGCGAAGATTCCGGAAGGAAAAAACTTCTAAACGATCCTTCTCTGGAATGGCACCCAGGATCTGGAATGCACTCCCTCCTGAAACAAGGCTTATCTCCTCCGCTGCATTTTTTAAGAAAGAAGTAAAAGCCATCCTTATGGCTAAATTCACTTGAACTCTTTTTTGGATATGTCGAATACATTGCACCGACTTTGTATTATTTGTTTATCTGATTGTCTAACTGTACTTTTTGTTTTATTTGATTGCTATCCTACTTTGCTACTCACATACTACCTACTACTATTTTGTACCCAAAAGTTTGTTTAATCACTCCCTTGTTTCCCTTACCCCTTGTTTCTGTAAAGCGCTCTGATATCTGCAAAGATCTTGTTTGCGCTATATAAAACTTTGAAAATATAAAATAAATAAAAAATAAATAAATAAAAACATATTATTCATCACTAAACCAGCAGACTGCCGAATAGAAACTGCTGCTGCCGCTGTGGCTCTTAAGCTACTCGGCAACGCTCTAGCTACCGGATCCAAAGTCGACGAAAAATACGCACATGGACGCTGCTTGTCCCCAAAAGACTGTGTCAACACTGTCAATGCACAACCTTCTTTCTCATGGACATACAGTGTAAAAGGCTTACTGTAGTCGGGGGTAACCAACACAAGAGCCGAACACAATGCATCACGCAATTCGGAAAAACTTTTCTGACAATCTTCAGACCATGGAAGGGGATTCGTTGTATCTTTACAAGTCAATGCCACCAAAGGTTTGGCCAGCAAAGAAAAATTCGGTATCCATTGTCTGCAATATGACGTAATACCCAAGAAAGCACGCACTTCTCTCTGTGTCGTTGGCACACTCAATTTTGCAATTGCCTGTATTCTTTCTGGGGTCAGTTTCCTTCCCTCCTTCGATAAGAGATGACCTAAGTAGGTCACTTCTTGTCGACAATATTGTAGTTTCGAAAGGGACACTTTGTGATGCAAATCAGACAAATTACGCAATAATGACAACGTTGCTTCTTACAAATTTCCTCAGTATCTGCAGCGACTAGTAAATCGTCAACGTACTGGATAAGGGTAGCGCCATCAGGTAAAACAATTGTATCAAGCTGTGTTTTTAAAGCCTGACTATATATCGATGGACTTTCACAGTAGCCCTGAGGGGCACGTTTGAACCGGAAGCTTCGGCCTCCTAAACAGAAGCCGAAAATATCCCTACTCTCCTCGGCAATCGGGATGCTGAAAAAGGCATTTTTCAAGTCAATCACCGAGAACCAAGTTGCGGAAGCTGGAATCATAGTCAATAGGGCAGTGATATCAGGAACAACTGGAAATTGTGGCACAACTATTTTATTCACCTCTCTAAGATCGATTACAAATCTGTAAACGGGTGGCTGAGAAGGGTCAGTATGCTTCAAAACAGGCAGAACAGGACTATTGCAAACGTTGCCTCTTGTCTCTTCAATTACATATTTTTCAATCAAATCATAAATGATCGCTAGCAACGCTTTCTCACCTTCACTAGAGATCTTGTATTGGGGAATGCGTGGCATTTTAACATTGGCTTTCAATGTCACAACATATGGCGGTATTTCCAAAAGACCCACATCATTAGGACCAGTAGCCCAAAGGATATCAGGAAGAATCGACAATTCTATCGGAAGTTTATCCTTCGACAAATACATTTGGGAGACCACTTTCTTACTTAGTGTAAGTTGTACTCCTGAAGGAGAACAATACAAGGTTGCATACAATCTTTTCAACAGATCCAATCCTAACAAGTTCTCACCACAACCTGTCGTCAAAATAAAGGGGTGCTTCTAATTCACAAGGTCCAACAGAAAGGGACATAGGACTAGAAATCGGGTTCCTAACCGGGGCGCCAGAAAAACCTACTGAAACATTCATTTCGCCAGACAAAGGTGCTCCAGGGAGTTTAGAGTGCATAATAGAACTCTTTGTAGCACCAGTATCCAACAGAAAAGGCTCTGACACACCTGATGTAATCACCTCAACATAAGGTCCACTCTGATCTACTGGAACTGAAACAACTCCCTCTCTTTGTCTATGGCTGTCCTAGCAATCATTACCTTCCATATTCTCATCTTCTGCATAGTAGTTATCAGCATAGTATTGAGGCGTCCTACCGGACGCGTTATTCTGCTGGTCAAAACTATTCATTGAATTCTGAGGAGGAAATGGACGTGCATTCTGGGAGAATCCTCCACGCCCTCTACCTCTAAGAGTTTGTGAAACACCTCGACCTCTTGCGCTAGAAACACCATTCATACGCTGTAACAGAGCAGGGCAGCTACTTTTAAAATGACCCTCTTCTTTGCAATATGCACATTGATTAGGGCCTACAGGAAAACGTTGTTGAGAAAACTCGAACCTTTGCGAGTTTCTCTGAAATTGCTGAGGTTGCTGATAATCACGCTGACCATTACGGGGCGGATAAGCTTGCTGTAAAAGAACCTTCGTCTTTAACTCTTTAGTTTTCTTGTCTGCTCTATCTTTCTCGTCCTTATCTCTATTTTCATAATACTGCGCAGTAGCCAATATCTGTGCTGATGAGGAAACGGCCCAAGAACTCTCTGAATCTTTCAATTTCTTACACAACTCAGGAAGCAAATTATGTACGAACTTGTCAACGAACAACCGTTGACCACCTTCTGTACTCATGTATTGACCACTGTGGTCGATAAACGTCTCTTCAAACCTAGTGAAGAAATCAGACACGGTTTCCTCTTTCTTCTGCTTACATGCAGACAATTTGTCCCAATTCACTCGCATAGCAGGCATTAAAGTCTTCATGTAAGTAACGATCTTGCCAGGAAGTTCTGCAACTAAAGGCTCAGGTTTAGCACCAACAACTTGTCGGCCATCTGCAGCAGCGATATTAATCCAGGTATCACCTAACTCCTGCGCATGATCTGTGTGACGAATCAAACCCCATAAAGGCTGTGGAACAACATTTCCAAACAACATGTCTATATCAGCTAAATTCATGACACATGAGTCTGCAGTCTGTGATAATTCCTTATAATACCCTGCAGGATTTTTACGGGGGTCAGGCAAAGTCTGCTTAAGGGCCAAAACTTCAGCTCGTTTCCACGGAACATGTACCCAAACACGCTGAAATTGTGCTGGCACAGCATCGACGTTATTAGCGACTTCAGCTGCAACGGCATCCTTCCACACCGGAGGAACCTCTCTCATTGGACATTGTCTCGCTTTCCTCCTAACAGAGGAATCATGCTCAAACAATGACCGAGAAACACCCTCACTCCTAAACGACAATAATGTCGCAACTGCTTTTTCAACATCGGAACCAACAATTGTGCCTTTTGCAAACTCGTACCGTACACGACACAGCTCAGGTGGATTGCATTCTAAATCATTTTCCTCCAATTCCTCACAAAGAAAAGCACACATTTTCTCGAAAACGTATCTCTGTTTCGGTTCTTCCCACTGATGGAAGACATCCATAACAGAATCTAGCTCATATCTTGTAGGGTCAGTAACCCATTTATGTGCCAAATAATTCAATGTTTCCCGCTCTCTAGAGTCGGGCAGTTGACTACGCAGTTGTTTGCTTGTTGAAACAGGGGTCATACTTGTTGCCCCAAAAAGAGGATACAGAAGACTAGCAACAGTGTCAGTCATTCTCTGTCGAACAGAAGGAGAAGTCGACGAAAGAACAGGAGGAAAAACAGAGTGAGGCAAAGCCGACGCAGATGCAGACGCAGAGGCAGTAACAGGAGGAACATCAGAAGAGGTAGTCGATGTAGTAGGCAAAGTCGTAGGAAGTACAGGGGGAGCAGGTAGCAAAGTCGGCGGCCCTTGAGGAGGCTGCGCCGTAGCAGTAGGAGCCAACTGAAGAGGAGCTGGCGGTTGTGGAAGAACCTGAGGCACAACAACCGGAGGTTGCACAACTAAAGGTTGCGGAGGTGCAGTAGCACTCTGCGCATAAGGGGGTGGTGAATTCAACAAATGTGACATTAAAGGATCTTTCTCAAGTTCCTTTGCTGCATCCTGCTGGAGAGGTGACAAAACTGGATAGCATTTATCGATTGCCATTTTACGTTGCCTGTGCAACTGCTCACTCGCTTGCTCTTCTTCGTTATCTTTATACTGCATAGCAACTCGCATTATCGAGATACCCTTTTCTCTTTTATTCCTTTTAGCTAATTTAATTTCTTTCTGTTTGGCTTTCTTTCGCCATAGGCGGAAAGAGTCAAACATCGCCGGCGGGCTTTCTTCTTAAAAAGTCTAACCTCTAGATTATCTAATATCTCTGTGTCAAAACTACCATATTGGGGCCATTTTAAAACACCATCCTTCCTGGTGTATCGAATCCATACTTCATTATATGTGATGGGGCCCACGCCATGCTTCACATAGAGCTCATAGGTTGGAGTTCCAATCGGAGGAACCGGGCACGAGTCCTCCAATCGGGAATCCCTATTACAACCAAGACAAAACAAATTTCCAAGTCTGCTAAGACCAGGCATCTTCGCTCTCTAGTCTAGCTTCAAACTTCAAAGGATTATCGAAATACGATAGTCTCGTGAATACATGAGTCCCTCGGCTTTGGTACTTGCAAGTTCCAAATCAAAGATCCCAAGGTGATACCCAAACTAAGAACCAAGCTAAGGACTGGGAGACGCTCCACTTATACTTAACTGAGGTATCGATGACGTCACCAGAAGACTCGTCTATCGTTTCGCTCTACAAATCAACAAAAGGGTCCAAGACAGGCCGATAGTCAGGGCAGCAGTCCTTTGTAGCCGTCGGGAAGCGGGGAACCTCGCAGCAAAGACTTTCGGACCTCGAGCGACATACAGGGGTCGATGAAGTGGTTGGCCTTCCTCCAGAATTTTCACACGAAGCTCCTCACGAACCTCTGGGTTGGACCGGTACCGCTGAAATCGCCCCACGTTGGGCGCCAACTGAAGTACCGGGTTTTTAAGAACCCAGCGGTGCCAGGGAACACACCCTAAGACTTCGAGTCCTTCCTGTCCCAGACTACAGAAACACAGAGTCTTCTTGGTGAAGTCAAAGATCGAATTTATTGGCTGCAGCCAGTAACAGGTATCCTAGAAGTACAACACGGTGTATATTCTCAGGAGACTGCTCAATCTTACAAAGCCAGCCATCCCTTTTTATACAAAATATTATGCTTTAGGCAAACATTCCTTATTTTACAGTTGACCATTCACATATTTTCACAACAAAGAAAAAGCAGAATCATGATGACAAGCCCATTTTTCAGTTCGCCCAGCCCACAATCAATTTCCCGGCAAGGTCCAATACTTTCATCAGATATCGAACGGACCCCTAATAAAATCGGGCACCTCCTCATCGTAAAGCAGGTCATAAAGCAAGAAACAGAGACAGGTGTGTGTAAAATTAGGCATAGTTGTGTGCGATGAAAGGTTTATGGCATGCGGCACCTTGATCCTAATCTCGGTCGGCCACTGGGAAAGGAACTGGCCGAACAGGTTTGGCTTCGGGCAGTG
The DNA here is from genome assembly GCF_964261635.1 of Lissotriton helveticus. Lineage (NCBI taxonomy): Eukaryota > Metazoa > Chordata > Amphibia > Caudata > Salamandridae > Lissotriton > Lissotriton helveticus. The sequence continues at coordinate 1,249,077,010 of NC_136068.1, read as the reverse complement.
GAGTCAGCTTGCCCAGGTCACATAGAAGTCAGCTAAAGGTGTACGTGTCCCAAAAGACTTATTCGGCCTTAGTCATCGGCCTATGTGAGGGCAACCACAAAATGGCTGCCATACACAAAATGGAACCCGAGGGTTCAGAACGGAATCCCTGATTTCAGGGTGATCTCGCCACTCGAATACGCCGAAAATGCTTGTATATAGTATACTCGTCATTCTCGGTCTGCTGATACCAAAATCGTCATGATACAACGAGGTTTATGACACGGGTCCAGAATTTTCAGTACTACATTACAATGGAGGATGCAGACTTGGAGGCGGCGCTAATGCACCCGTGGGAGGTGGTGATGAAGTCACGTCTTTGCCTGGTCTGCTTAAAATATTTACACTGCAACAGAAGTAGGTTGTACAAAACCGGGAGGATCCATTCATCCATTTGCTCGAATTGTGAGTGGAAAGAGGCTACATTTATAGAGGCAGTCTGGACATGTAACAAGGTGCAGGAATACTGGCAGTTAATAGCCTGAAGAGCATTGCCAAATATTGATTTGTGATATCCCACTCTTCCTTCATCTAGAATCTTGGGGATACCGAACAATGTTAATTCACTTAGATCTAAGCTTACATTTTGTATGTTGGCCTTACAAGTCACCAAGAGAGATCTGGCACAAAGGTGGACAACACAAACTATTTTAATTGAAAGCAAAAATCTCTCTAAAGCCCCCAGATCATTATGGGAGGCACTTAGAGATTTACAGAGTGGTGTAGTGTAGTTCCTATATTCCCAATAGGCTCTGCGCATTGGAATAACATAAACAATAGTTTAGACGTAGGACTGAGGTCGACTAGGTCTCTATTGAATATGTTAGACTTAATTATGAAATGCCAGCTAGCTCAGAGGTCACTAGAAACTTTCTCGAGTAAACAAGGTGTAGTATCCGGAAATACTGCCTCTATTTGAGTAATTTTTTGAGCTAACCAGAACGGAATTTGTTCCCGTTTTGCGGGTAATTTGCCAATGACTGATTGTATAGTCTGTGGTGTAATTTTATTTGTGTTCCCCTGGTGAGGGGTGTGCTGTGGAATTTTTATCGCTGGTTGGACTGTTAAAGTCCGCATGACATATTGGACCAATTGTCTATGTATTTTTATTAGTTGTTTTAGCTGAACTAAAATTTCTCCGCTCTACATTTTTTCAATGTCAGGATGTGGTGTATAGCTGGCTAGAACCGGCCATGTGGCTCCTGGTCTACCTAGTGGACCGAGCCTGGTGAAGTGATTTTGATGTTTTAGGGCGCCATTAAACCAAAGCTGATGCTCTTGGTACGTTAGTGGAATTTCAACGTCCTCGAAAGGAATGTATTCCGTTGGAGATTCCTCTACTTTGTAGTAGTGGAAATCGTGTGTCACAGCATTTGCTGCTGGAAAATGTATCCATGAATAGAATACGTCTGTCTGCCGATATTCATGGGCCTCTACCACAAATATGACTGTACCGCCTCTTGGTGATACTCCATTTTCTATAAGTTTTATAGTTATTGTTTTCCTTACATTGACTGGGATTATTATTGCCTCCGGGTCATCTTGGAGGGCTGTGTCATCTAAGACTGCTTGAGCTATTCTAGCTCTTTCCCTTTCGTTGTCACTTTCCGACATGTTTTCTGACAGAAAGTTTTGCAGAGCAAGTTTCAAGGAGACAAAGATTAGGTGCACAATATTTTGGAACACTATCCTTCAACGTTGACTAAACCAAAAACTAATACATAGGATTCTCGTCCTACTAAGTTTTGATGGATATTAACCTTTCACACACTCCAGACGTCTATTGGAGTTTTTACGGGAGAAAGGGGTCTGTGTGAAAAGCACGACTGAGTTAATCTAGTATCTAGCGTTAAATTATCGCCTCACCAAATGTTGGGCGCCATGTAGTGTAGTTCCTATATTCCCAATAGGCTCTGCGCATTGGAATAACATAAATGATAGTTTAGACATCGGATTGAGGTCGACTAGGTCTCTATTGAATATGTTAGACTTAATTATGAAATGCCAGCTAGCTCAGAGGTCACTAGAAACTTTCTCGAGTAAACAAGAAGGTGTTAACTTTCCTGAATAGACAAGAAGGGATTAGTTTCTGACAACCGCATAAACATGACTCCTTTGCTCCCTCCAGAATAAGGAGTATATCTCCAGAGTCGCGGAAACAATAGATAACTATTTCACTCAGTCAATCGTGCATGCTTAGTTTCACCAGAACTGCAGAGAAATAGAGAGACTGGCGTTTTCAATAAAAGAGGTTATTTATTGAACAGTCTTCTTTCTCATGCAAGAGAAGTGAGTTGCCACAATTGCAATACCTATCATAAAGTAAAGTGCGTACAGTAAAAGGAGTATTACAAAGTAATACTGTAAAAGCATGGTATGGTTTCTAAGCCATACAGTGTTTAAAATAGATAAAATATATACATATATAAAATCATGACTAAACTTACTCAACTGGTGCTTCTAAGATACGCCTACCCCGGTCTACCTAACCTAAGCCTAGTACGTGGGAAGGAGTAAGTGAGCTGCAGTTTAAGTTAAGATAGTTTTTGCCAAGAATCTGAATCAAGAATTCTCTAAGGATCTAATCAGCTCCGTACCTTGGTTATAGAATGAAGGAGGTCTTGTATCTCTTTCTCAGGACTCGATCTCCCAGCAACCCGCAAGGGTGACTGGAAACACTGGAGCTGGATTTCTCGGCAGGAGAAAAGACGGCGTCTCTCTCAGTGCGTCAATGGGAGGGTCGGCTTCCTTCGGCACTTGCTACAGCAGGGCGTCGGGCAAGTAGATAGCTGATCTGCTCCAAACCACCGTGTGTTTTGCTAGGGCAGATGCTGGTATGTTTATACCTGGAAGGTGCCGAGTTTGGCGTAAGGGTGGACATAAGACGTCACTAAGAACTCGCAGTTCTTTCAGGACTCCAGGAGTTCTAGGACAAATCAATACAGAAGCAGGGGGAATTCCCGGGCTCCTGGAGGCTTGGTTTGATTAAGAACACGTTGTGCTTTCTAGGAGTCTATGGGAGTAGCCTTGCCGTATTTGGACTGCATTGGCTATGACTAAATATGGATATGATTCTTATGCCTTTATAAGCCTGTTTGCATGTACACTTAGTAAGGAGTTCACTACAGTGTCCTCAACGCCACGTATCTGTAGGGCAGCGCCGTCCGTTGGCTCAGGTCTACAGTAAGGTCCAGCAGGTCCTTAAAATGACAGCAATGTGACTGAATGAGGTCAGAGATCACATCATTACGGACTGCAACATCGCTTTTCTGCACGTGCGCACTCTAGCTGATGCATCCCACCCCTCCTGCAGCACCGCGCTGAAGAGGTGTCTGTAGGACAGCGCTGCCTGCTTGCTCAGGCCTACCTTATGGTACAGCTGGTCTTTAAACTACTGCCTTCGAGCTCCACTGCAGACCGCAGTGTTATTCAGCTTTGGATCAACACTACAGATAGCATTGAATTCAGCCTTGATTTAAAATTGGTCTTTAAAATAGGGCACCCTCAAGTTTAGTGATCTGAAAGATAGTATAGAATTAGTAATTGTAGAATACATACAACTGCACACACATAGTTCTCCATTTCACCTCTGCGCACCCAGGCTGCTGAACCCCTTCAACTCCCACTGCAAGGAGGAGTCTGTGCGCTCTTATGCTCCGAGGTTGCTGTACCCATCCACTCCCACTGCCCAGCGGTGGCTTCCCATTCCTACGCAACCAAACTGCTGCACCCCATCCACTCCCACTGCCCGGAGGTGAGTGCCGTTCCTGCGCACCCAGAGTGTTGCACCCCATCCACTCTCACTGCCCGGAGGTGAGTGCCCGTTCCTGCACTCCCAGACTGCTGCACCCCATCCACTCCCACTGACCGGAGGTGATTGTCCGTTCCTGCGCACCCCGACTGTTGCACCCCATCCACTCCCACTGCCCGGAGGTGACTGTCCGTTCCTGCGTACCCAGACTGCTGCACCCCATCCACTCCCACTGCTCGGAGGTGACTGCCCGCTCCTACGCACCCAGACTCCTGTACTCCATCCACTCCCACTGCCTAGAGGTTACTGCCCGCTCCTGTGCACTCAGGCTGCTGCACCCTATCTACTCCCACCGCCCAGAGGTGACTTCTCGCTGCTGCGGAAAGAAGCTTCTCTGTCCACCTTGTGCCACCGGCGTGTGTGAAAGAGGGTCCACCACGTGCGAAGCAACCTTCTCAGGCATTGTCAGGATGGCCACGCATCATCGTAGGTTCTACAGGCATTGAGCTCTGGTGGTGTTGGGGGGGAGGCCAATGCGTGACACACAGCCTGTTAGATAAAAAGCAAGATAAGAGTGTGCGTCATGCGTTCATCAAAGCAGAGAGGAAGAGAGAGAAAGAGTGTGAGAGTGACACTGAAGAGAATTTTTGCAGCTCACCTTTCTGTCACCAGTGTGTCTGCCACCACGTGCACCCTGAAGATCCACATCTGAAAGATAGTAGAGAATTAGTAAGTGTAAGAAAGTCCAGTACGCAGGAATGAAATCCGTCCCCATCGGTCCCCCATGCCCTCCCAATGCGATCAGTGTCTTATGACTCAGACGCACTACCTGTGATATTAGCCATTTTAACGTTCATGTGACCAGCGGTAGGCAGCACTGTTACTTAGCCACCCTGGTGGGAGTATCCTGGGCACCTCGCTCTGAAACATAGCTTGCATGTTCTACCTGTGTCCCAGTATGAACCAATGCACTCAAACCCGATTCCCCAAGTGAGTCAAAGTTATAATCTATAAATGATTTTTGTGCACGCAGAGGAACAAGCACCCTGGGATATTTGTGCAGTGCTAGATGCACTCAAGGGTACCTCCTTGCTGCGCTCATCACTCATATCCTTCATACCTTGCAAGCACCCATTAACACCTGTTCTAGTTGAAACGTGTAGAAGAGTAACCTGCCCGCCCCGGAACTGCAATATTCTCTCTTGTTGGGGGCCAGCCTTGCAAAAGGGTACTCTACACAGAAGAGGAGATCTCTCCTGCGCTATCAAGAAGGCTTGGGTGTGGGAGGCGGTGCGGGGGCTGCTCTGGGTCACGTCATCAGCTCCAACGGTATGGAAAAGCTTGCACTGTTCATAAGGCCGCCTCACCCGAGGGGTGGGCGTCGCTCACCTGTGTCCCCGATGATAATATACTTGAAAAGGTACGCGTAAGCCATAGTAGCGCCGCCCACTGGCTGGTGTTGCTGGGGCTGCGGAATGCTTTCTTTGTGTCTGCCTTAGGGCAGGGGGAGTCGCGATCCTTACTTCAATCTCTTCGCAGTGATACGGGTGAGGGGCCCGGTCAGTCCCGAGCAGTGGGGGAACCAGTAGTGCGAGCGCACCATAGAGGAGCGGGGGGAGGGAGCGTGGCAGGGGCAGCAAGGCAAACGTGCGCTGCTGCGCGTGCTAGCCACCGTCGTGAATGGGTGTTACCAAGGCGGGACATGCGCCCGCCTTTGACCAATGGCGTGATTTTAAAAAAAAAAATTTAAACACGCAAAAGCCAATCCCTGACTGTGAAACCTGATCGAATGCACAAGCATGTGGTCAGCTTTCAAAACCCCATACAAAAGGGCTCTCGCTGAGCGAGCAATGCTGCGCACTGCAACGCAGGCACGAGCCCTAAAAAAACAGAGAAAGGAAAGGTTTTCAAAATAAGATAGTAAATTTAAGGGTACAAACTATGAAAAAATAAATACTCCACTACTTTGCTACAGATGTGGGAGCGACGGACATTTGGCCCATTCTACAAATTGTCCTGCCATTGGAAAAAAAAATCAAAATGCAATGAGACAGGGTATATACGACTGCGTATGCCTAAATCGCTGCGTCGCCTTTCTGAATCCAGGCTGTTGCACCCCATCCACTCCCGCCGCTCAGAGGTGTCTGCCCGCCGCTGCTCACCCAGGCCTCGCTGCTCACCTTTTCGCAGACAGGGCACCCTCCACATCATGCAGCCCCGCTCTGCAACCAAGAAGTCTCACATTTGGTGCTGAGTCTTGATATCGCCATGGCAAAGGACATACTCGTGCACCCATCATCGTCACAGATTGTTCACCCGCTCAGCCCTTCCGATGCCACTAACTCAGTGACCAGTGAGGCCACGCACGTGGCGGTAGGCCCCCCTGTTGCAGGGCTCAGGCCTACACTGCGGTCGAGCAGGGCACACAATACATGAGGTGTCCGGACCACCGGGACGGGCCATCACCGCAGAATGCATACCAGCTCAGCACTTACAATGCCCGTTCCGTGGCTGAGTGCCTGTGCCGGCCACAGTGCAGCTGCTGCAAGCAACTCTAAAATGGCGTCTAGCACATGTGCCCGGTCTTTTTTATTGGGAGGGTCACGTGTCATGTGACGCCAATGCTGGAGGGGTGTGGTGTGAGTGTATAGCAGCCGTGAGGGAGTGGCTGTGGTGTACTGACAACTAGACCTCTGAGCAGCAGATCACAACAATGAAAATCTGGGCCATGCAGCATTGTTGTCCTTTCCTGTAAGCGTAAGCAGAGTGGGCTGGTGTGGCCTATGCTAGTACTGCGTGAGGCTGTGAAGAATGACTCTGGAGCTATGGGCGTGGCTTCGTCGTGAGGTATATGAGGATTCAACTGATGCGGGTGTCCGTGTTGTAGTGCTGCCGTCACCCGGGTTGCAAGCGGAAATGTGAAATTCTGTGAGTAAAGTCCCACAACATGGCTAACATGGAAGGTACGAGGAATCACTGACTCTACATTCCTCCATAGTTCCACACATGGAAGATGGTGGATATGACGCATTTCTGTGGATATGAATGTTTATTGCATATTCACTGGAGTGTTGTAGCTGTAGCAATACAGGGCCATGGAAATTCAGGTTGCAGTTTTTGGCACATGGAGGGCAGCTAATTAGAGCGAAGCTCATGGTCGGAGTTAGGCTGCGCCAACCTATGTACTTATGTGGTCCCTTGGCTAGACTGCTGAACTTGGTGCTGGAAACCAGGGTTCGAGCCTCGGGGTCGCACCCACATCCTGTGATTATGGGCAAATCACGTAATCTCCGCGTGCCTGAATGTGTAATGTAAATACGGTGCTCATGTAAAGCGCTGAAATACTTTTGGGTCGAGTTCGCGCTATATAAATATGCAACAAAAAAAACAACTCCGGCAATCCCCACTCACTTATAATTTTACTATACACTTTGCTTGCAGTACTCTAATGATCCATTCACTATGTTCGTACTTGTAGAATGAGCGAGAGAAAGTTACATAACCAAAGTTTTTCCTACTGCAAGAGGTAACATGGTTGCATACGCTGTCTCAGCACAATGTAATGTGGTAGGGCCCAGGGGCAGCATCTTGTAAACATAATGACTCCTTTTTATTACCAAGGTCACATGTTCAGTGATGTCTGTGCTGGCTGCATGTGGGGTGAGTGTAAGCCAGCCCTCTGGGAGTGGTTGGTGCTGGTAATAAGTAGAACAGTAATCATTGGATCATACACCGAGATTACATCATAAAGGGTCTATGACTTGTGCTGCAGTAAGATAGGAGCACCACATGTGAAATAATGCACCAAAGATTCTATCGTGAAGGGTCCATGACTTGTGGTGCACTGAGGTACGGGCATCAGAAGCATTCAGCGTGTGCGCAGCCTGCGATGATACGTGGTCCGGGCGTGTCACAATGGGAACAATGTCTGTTGCCTACTGGACTGCGTAATCTGCAATTGCGACTCGATCTGAATTGTTAGCCCTGCTATCTGCAGTGTAGATCAAAGGCAGTAGTCAGCACAGACATCGAAGAAAGCTTTTTGTCACATTTTTTTAACACCATCTGAGGACATAGAGTACCATTCTCTCTGCATTTAATAAAAACAAGACTGAGTTCATATTGTGAGCTCGGCTGACCACAGTGTAGGCATATGGAAGAAAACATGAAATACGTATGGAATACATTGTCGAAACATGTAGGTTTCAGGGACATTATAGTTCAAATTGTGAGCTGTCCGCAGTGTAGACTGCCATTCAGTGTTTGTTTGGACTTGCAAGATGAATTTGGTTATTGTACTAAAGCTATAACTGATATAGAACAAGTTCTTGAAGCAAGGATACTAAAAGGATATTGTGTAGGTTTGAGGGGCGTTCTACTTAGTTGCGTACTGCACTCTTCAATTAATGAATGAAGAGTCAATTTAATTGTGAGCCCTGATGACCGCAGTGTGGGCAGGAGGCAGCGGTCAGCAAGGGCCCACGGCCACGTTGCTTTGAGTAGAGCTGCACAGTATTGGCAATTCAGCATGTGCAGCCAGCGATAAGTGGGGCACTGAGTTAGTGGCACCTGTAGCAGCCAGCCTGTGTGGAGCCTGCGATGATGCGTGGTCCAGGCAGGCCGAACTGGTAGCAATGTCTTTTGCCTACTAAATTCTGCCTTAATAAGGCCACGTGGCGATGACTTATGGTGCACTGAGTTAGGGGTACCTCTGGCGCTCAGCGTGTGCCCACCCTGCGATGATGCTTGGTCCGGGCGGGCCGCACTGGGAGCAATTTCTTCTGTCTAATAAATTCTGCCTTAATAGGGCCACGTGGCGATGACTTATGGTGCAGTGAGTTAGTGGCACCTGAAGAACTCAGCGTGTGTGCACCCTGCGATGATGCGTGGTCCGGGCGGGTCGCACTGGTACAATGTGTCTTGCCTCCTGGACTGCGTCATCTGCAATCGCCACTCCACCTGAGTTCTGAGCCCTGCTGTCCGCAGTGTAGATCAAAGGCAGTAGTCAGCACAGACATCGAGGAATGCTTTTTGTCACATCCTTTAGCAAAATCTGGGGACATAGAGTACAATTCTCTCTGCATTAACTAAATCAAGGCTGAATTCAATGCTGTCCGTAGTGTAGATCCAAAGCTGAATTCAAGCTGTGAACCTTGGTGTCCGCAGTGCACATCGAAGGCAGTAGTTCGCTTAGACATCGAGCAATGCTTTTTGTCACTTCTTCACAAAATTCGAGGAGATAGAGTACAGTTCTCTGTGCAATTAATAAATCAATGCTGAATTCAAGTTGTGAACCTAGCTGTCCGCAGTGTAGATCGAAGGCAGTAGTCGATACAGACATAAGTCTATGGTGCTGTGCGCTGGGTTCGCAGGGGGCCTGTGTCGACGAAGCCCGCGGTCATGGCGGCAGCCATGTGTCAGGGTGAGGGCCGCCGCTCTGCCAGACTCTTTTGTCTTCGCACAAGTGAACCATGCCTAGGGCGTGGCCTATGTATTTATACTCTTACGCTGGAGTTGCGTACGTTGGACCAGCCCACTCCGCTTCCACTTCAAGAGGGATGTCATCAGTGATATCATGAGTGATGTCACTGACCATGTCTTGAGTGATGTAATATGTGACGTCATCAGCAGTGCATTGCGGGCGCGCGAGTTATAGTTAGCTGAACTAACTATAACGGGGGAATTTCAATGGTTTTGTACGAGTGAAATGTCCAGCTAACTATAACGCCCCTGAAACCTATGGTTTTTTCAGTGAATTTCTAAGGTTTTTTAAATGCTAATTCCTAACTATAACGTCTGTAAAATCTATGTTTTTTTCAGTGAATATGTATATGTATGTGTATATATATATATATATTACCTACTGGCAGTCGCCAGTAGGTATATATAGTTAGGATTTTTTTGAATAGGGATTTCTGAAAATTCTATGTTGAATAACTTTGGCGTTGATGGACCGAATTGGCTGAAATTGTCAGGAAAATGGCACATTTTGTGTCTGAGCGTCCCCTGAAAGTTTGGGGGGGTTTCGTCAAGCGGGGCCCGAGAAAAAAGGGGGGTCCCAAAACGTGTTTTTAACATTGAGTTTTCCATAGGGCGGTTGGATTCACTTTTAGCTCGAACGGCTGAATGGATTTCCACAAAACTTGGCAAAATTGTAGGGACTGGTAGCCCGATGTGCCTTTGCTATGTCTCAAGATATATGCTCCAGTGGTTTTTACGAAAATTAACTTTGAAAAATATATATTGGGCTACATTGGGCTATATATATGTTAGAGCCCAAATGTAGCCCAATGTAGCCCAATGTAGCCCAAAGATGGCCACCAGAGACCAAAAAAAGCAAATGTAGCCCAAATATCAGCCAGATGTAGCCCAACTATAGCCCAATGACAGGATTTCCCAGAGTGTTCTAAAGAACAACTAGAACGCTAACAGTCTTACTTATGACAAAAGTATGGCACACCTGAAGTCATCTTGATTGGAATAAAGTGGTAACACTTAATACATTTAATTTGAAAAGGAACAAAATGAGGGGTTTCATTTTGCCATAGAAATGTTATATATATATATATATATATATATATATATATATATATATATATATATATATATATTTATATATATATATATATATGTATTACCTACTGGCGGTCGCCAGTAGGTATATATAGTTAGGATTCTTTTGAATAGGGATTTCTGAAAATTCTATGTTGAATAACTTTGGCGTTGATGGACTGAATTGGCTGAAATTTTCAGGAAAATGGCACATTTCGTTTCTGAGCGTCCCCTGAAAGTTTAGGGGGGTTTCGTCAAGCGGGGGCCGAGAAAAAAGGGGGGTCCCAAAACGTGTTTTTAACATTGAGTTTTCCATAGGGCGGTTGGACTCACTTTTAGCTCGAACGGCTGAATGGATTTCTATGAAACTTGGCAAAATTGTAGAGACTGTTTGCCCGCTGTGCCTTTGCTAGGTCTCAAGATATGTGCTCCAGTGGATTTTGAGAAATTAACGTTCAAAAAAATATATATATCTGTGACAGCGTCCCGGTTGTTGTGCTGTGTGGGTGATGTAAGTACCAACATGTAGGTACCAATGAAGAGTCTAAAATTCAATGTACACCGTCTCCTCTGTAGATATTTTGTATGTTCTAATATGGGTTATTTAAATGTAAATGTGTGGAAAAGCACTTCATGCTTTAAAGCAATTGTATTTTTGAACTGATTGTTCTTTCCTCTTAGTCCTCCTCTTTGTTGTTTTTTCCCCACACTCTTCAGCATGATAGTTGATAAATTTGTTCCCTCAAAAAATTTATATACATAAAAAAATTATATTAAATACATATAAAATATATTTTTCCTTTAAAAGAAGAATACATTTTACAGCTTTTGATATTTGCTATTAAAAAACCATTGAAATTCACTGAAAAAACCATAGGTTATAGACCATATATAGGTAGGAATTAGCATTTACAAAACCTTGAAAATTCACTGAAAAAACCATAGGTTATAGACCATATATAGTTAGGAATTAGCATTTACAAAACCTTATTTTACTCACACAAAACCATTGAAATTCGCATATATAGTTAGTTGCACTAACTATATATCGCGCACCCGCAATCCACTGCTGATCATGTTACATATTACATCATTCATGACATGGTCAGTGACATCACTGATGACATCACTGATGACATCTCAAATGACATCACTGATGACATCACTGATGACAACATCCAGTGACTGTATGTTTCTGTAAAGTTAAAATATGTCTTACATATTGAAGAATGAGTGGATGTATAAGTGTCTGGATGAAGGATTTAGTAGGTGCATGACTGACTGTATGAGTGAGTGATTAAATGTGTCTCACTGAGTGCATGGGTTAGTGACTAAACTGTCTTAATTTGTGCATCATTATGTCTGTTGTTCTGTAAACTGCTGCATGTGTTGAACAGTAGCTATATGAGTAACTATATGGGTTATTGATTGGTTGCCCAAGTATTTGTATGGGAGACTGAGTGTGTGTGTGGGTGGCTGGGGGGTGTATGACTCTGTGCATAGATGTGTGAGCAGTTGATTCACTAGATGTATGGGTTCAAAAGTGCATGTGGAAACAGCTGTATGGGCGGTTGACTGTGTGCATGAGTGTATTGGTGAGTGAATGGATATCTCAGTGCTACATGTCAAAGTAAGTACATATGTAAAACACAGTATATGTGAGAGTTGACATATATAAATAACTGTGCATAAGAGCCAGTGAATGTGTGAGTGGCTGTATGGATCATTGTGAACTTGTATCAGGGATTGTATAAGAGACTAAATATGTGTTAGTATATGTTTGAATAAGTAAGGTGTGTATAACTGTATAGTTGAGGAAATGGAGGTGTGATTGATTCTTTGCATGACTGACTAGGTGTGTGAGTAACTCCATGGATGAGTGACAGTCTGTGAGTGTCTGTTTACACTGAGTGTATCTAAGGTTATATTAGAGTCTGAAGAGGTTCATCGTATTATCACATGAATGATGTCATCAGTGATGTGATCAGTAATGTCAAATGAGATGTCATCAGTGATGTCATCAGTGATGTCATTTGAGATGTCATCAGTGATGTCATCAGCGATGTCATCAGCGATGTCATTTGAGATGTCATCAGTGATGTCATCAGTGATGTCACTGACCATGTCATGAATGATGTAATATGTGACATGATCAGCAGTGGATTGCGGGTGCGCGATATATAGTTAGTGCAACTAACTATATATGCGAATTTCAATGGTTTTGTGTGAGTAAAATAAGGTTTTGTAAATGCTAATTCCTAACTATATATGGTCTATAACCTATGGTTTTTTCCAGTGATATATATATATATATGTGTGTATATATATATATATATATATCAAATCAAAGAGTTGCCTGCAGTAGGAAGACCCACACAAAGAGGTAAGTAGTATGCCTGTATTTCACGAAGGATGCAGCAGGAAACAGGGCACATTGCTTCACTATATTTTCATTTCTTCTGCCCGACGCGTTTCGTGTCAGTTAAGCACTTCCTCATGGGCCAAAGTCTTATCTTGATGAACAGCACAGCGTTTTTGAAACATCCTTTCAAGTTCATCCCCCGCCCTTGATGGGCGTGGCTCATACGGCATTATGGGACTTGTGGTGCTTCGTTTTACCAACAGTGGGTTCTGTGCTGTCCTCAATTATAGTAAACTCCGTCTTACCCCAGTGGGTTGTGATGTCAATGGCAGCTGGTTTCTGGGTCCGTTAATTACTTCGTGGGCTTCCTTTTCCTTTGGCCACCTCGCCGTTTTGACGCTGTAGCAGGGCTGCACCAAGGTGCAGCGAGGTCTTTCCTGCGGCTCAGGCGGGCCGCTAACATCAAATCAAACAGTTGCCTGCTGTAGGAAGACCCACACAAAGAGGTAAGTAGTATGCCTTTATTTCACGAAGGATGCAGCAGGAAACAGGGCACATTGCTTCACTATATTTTCATTTCTTCTGCCCGACGCGTTTCGTGTCAGTTAAGCACTTCCTCATGGGCCAAAGTCTTATCTTGATGAACGGCACAGCGTTTTTGAAACATCCTTTCAAGTTCATCCCCCGCCCTTGATGGGCGTGGCTCATACGGCATTATAGGACTTGTGGTGCTTCGTTTTTCCAACAGTGGGTTCTGTGCTGTCCTCAATTATAGTAAACTCCGTCTTACCCCAGTGGGTTGTGATGTCAATGGCAGCTGGTTTCTGGGTCCGTTAATTACTTCGTGTGCTTCCTTGTCCTTTGGCCACCTCGCCGTTTTGACGTTGTAGCAGGGCTGCACCAAGGTGCAGCGGGGTCTTTCCTGCGGCTCAGGCGGGCCGCTAACATCAAATCAAACAGTTGCCTGCTGTAGGAAGACCCACACAAAGAGATAAGTTGTATGCCTTTATTTCACGAAGGATGCAGCAGGAAACAGGGCACATTGCTTCACTATAATTTCATTTCTTCTGCCCGACGCGTTTCGTGTCAGTTAAGCACTTCCTCATGGGCCAAAGTCTTATCTTGATGAACGGCACAGCGTTTTTGAAACATCCTATCAAGTGACAATAGTATTAATTGATGAAGAATATCTAAACAATTCCTTTGAGGACAATTGTAAATTTGTTATTGATTATACCCAGTCCTCACGGGATTATTGGGTGGCTCTGTTTTCATGAACGTTCACGTCAGGGCGGGGTTGTGTGGCGCCGGCGCTCAGAGGTGCTGCTGCAAATAATTTTCTGGATCAAGTCTGATGCCTGGGGATATTCTAAGTTAAGGAATCTGCGGCTAGACAACGTATCTACCAGATACATCGTTTACCGAAGGTAAGTAACTCGTACATCTCTTGGTGCTGCACCCATACCAAGACAGTAGTCTTCTGCTTGAAATGAGGTTGTGATTGGTGCTCTCCTTGTGAAACTAGACCTTGCATTGTCAGGGACAGGTGTAGACCTCTGCACACTATGGGCAGGGAACAATCTTTTATACCATGTAGGGGACAGTTCTGTCCTAACAAATGCCTCTTTCAGTTCTGACTACGCGTATCTTTAGTCCACTATTGGATAACCTTGTTCTTTGGATCAGTCGAAAGTCTATCTGTATTCAGAAGATTCATTCAGGCTTTGTGCTGCATTGTGAAATCTAATCAGCAGAAACAAGTTAGTTAGTTTTTGCAAGAATTAATATTTCCTGCTTGATTTAAACAAAACAAGAAGATACAGGATGAAACCCTAGGTCCATAAGGCATACCAATATTATAACAGAGTTTTATGTAAAGACCCACAGAACAGAAATTACATAGTTCTCACATCAGCCGAAGTGAGTGTAATTTATTTTGCAAAGTAGTCTTTGAGATACAAAAAGCATACAAATATTCTGTATTTGTTTATTTACATTCTATACATTTTTATTTGAAAGTGATTTGTGAACCCCAGTGAAGTGACCATAACCAAGCCAGTGAAATAAATGAGGTGCTATTGTAGAACTGATACAGTGGTTATTGGTAACTTAAAAGAGGAGCAAGTTGAAGATATAGCGGTTAGGGGGCCCTTCAGGACAGACATTCTAGGGATGAGCAACACAATGAGGGTGCCTGAATGTAGAAGTCCCTCTTAATAATTGCGGGGTACTTCTCAAGGATGATCCGGATATGCAGTGCCTTTAACACGAAATCCACAGCTTGGCTTCAGGCGTTGTTCACAGTAACTATGTTACTGTAGGTCCGAATCATAGACGTGAGTAGTATCAGGAATTGAGGATGGTGCTTTATTTACCAAATGAGGCAAGGATAGCCGTAACCAATATATTGAGCAGGGACTGTCAAGGAAACACTAATTAGTTGTAAGTCACAGCCAAGGAATGAAGGCAATGCTTCTTCGATCAGATAGGCAGGGCACAGTAATTCAATTATCCTGCTGCGACCGTCAAGGAAATGAATACTTCCGATGGCAATGCGCTGTCACAGGCAAGTGTGCCTATCTGGGCTTTGTCATGAAATGGGCATCTCATCAACTTTGGATTCAACTCATTAATTGACATCAACCAGTTGAGTGGTTTGTGATCTTTCTGTACAAGAAACTTGTTATAAACCAAGTAAGGCCATAACCTTGTCAAAGCCCACAATATCGTGTAGGATTCGTTTTCTATGGCCGCCAAATTCTGTTTCCTAGGCAGCTGACTGCATCTTATAAAGGCCACTGGATACTCTATCTGTGTGATCAAGTTGCTCCAGTACTGCTGGAGCTCTAAGGTGTCAATCTGTACAGTGAGAAGGTGTCCATAGGTGCATTAGTCCTAATCACTTTCTTAGGTTGTTTTTAGGATGTCAAGGCTGTCAGAGGCTCAACTATATGATTCAGAAAAGGGGGTGGTGATGAACAGAGTGCCTGAATTAAGCAGACCACTCTTACCCAGTCCAAAGATCAGGGCTTGATCCATCACCGTTTTTTAGCTCACTGCACCATCCCAGCTCAGAACTTGGCTATATGCAAATTAGTCTGTTCCTGTCCCAGTGCATGATGGGAACAGGGCAAACCAAACTACCAAGCCAATTCTTATACTGGGAAGGAAACAAGCTTCCGGGGACCGGTTTCTGCCATTTCAGGCGTCTTCGGCCCGGCTTGCTTGAATCCTGATGGTGCAATGAGCAAGGGACTCACATCTGAGTATACCCTTCCACGCTTATGGTGGACAAAATGATTCAGAAAAGGGGGTGGTGATGAACAGAGTGCCTGAATTAAGCAGACCACTCTTACCCAGTCCAAAGATCAGGGCTTGATCCATCACCGTTTTTTGGCCACTATAGGTGTGGCAGGGTATACTCAGACATGAGTCCCTTTCTCACTGCTCCATCAGGATTCAAGCAAGCCGGGCCGAAGAGGCTGAAATGCCAGAAACCGGTCCCCGGTAGCTTGTCTCCTTTCTGGTGAAGAATTGGCTTGGTAGTTTGGTCTGCCCTGTTCCCATGATGCACTGGGCCAGGGACAGACTAATTTGCATATAGCCAGGTTCTGAGCTGGGATGGGGCAGTGAGATAAATAACGGTGATGGATCAAGCCCTGATCTTTGGACTGGGTAAGAGTGGTCTGCTTAATTCAGACACTCTGTTCATCACCACCCCCTTTTCTGTATCGTCAGAGGCTCAACTATAGTCCGAAAGTTGACCACAAAGTTCCTGTAATAGCCAGTGAGTAATAGGAAGGCTCTCTATGGAGTCTGGGTGGTGGGGACTAAACACTACAACACAAACTGGATATTGGCACCCAACAAGCGGATCTTCCCTTCCCTCACATGATACCCAAGTCAAACTACAGAAGACTGACCCACTTGGTTTCCTTTATGGCCTATTTTACTCCCTGTATCCTGTCCAACTACAAGTTGTTCTCCCAAGAATCGCTAAAGAATGCAATATCTTCAAGGTAGCCCACACAGACCTCTTCTAGTCCTGATGAAACATGGTTCACTAGGCTCTAGAAAGTGGTACGATCAGTCTTCTGCCCAGAGTGTATTATCCTGAACTGGTATACAGCCTCCCGCATAGTAAATACATTCTCCTCCTTGGCTTTAGGTGTGAATGTTATCTGCCAGTGGACAAATCAGAGGTATTCAAATAGCGAGCAGCACCTTGCCTAATCATGAGCTCATTGGATCTAGAGATTTGGTGTGCATTGGTCTTGGTTAGTTCATTAGTGGGCCTTTAGTCCACTCAAAAACGTACGTCTATGGATCCTTGTTTCAGCACCAGTACCACTTGACTTGCCAAATGACTATGGGAGCATTCCATAAAACCTGAGTACAACAACTTACAAGCTTCTGCCTTGATGCACTCCTGGACTGGGTCATATATATATTGCTCTTCACTAACAGTGTATTTGTGACATGAACATGGAAAAGTGTCAAGCTTGGAGTGAGCAGAAAAAAGGGAATATCGTCCTTACATCTGTCTACACTCTTTCTGCTGCTTAGGTGTTAGCTCTGGGGCAAGTTATACCCTATCCACAGAACTATCATTACTCGTCAGGGGTAGGAAGCAGTATATAAATACACATACAATACATATCACCATGCACCAGGTCAGGATGTGGTTCACTGTCTTTTCCAACCTCCACAGTCATTGCCATGATGCTCTCTTTGACTCTTCCAGAGGGGAGACTTACGCTGGTTCACACTGAACATCCACATTAGCTTCCTTGTGGCATCTGTATCTACCAAGTAGTTAACCTGAGAAATTTTTTGTGCTACTTTCTATTACTTCCACCGCTTATCCTCTAGAGCTCTTGAACAAGTGGGCTGCAGTAGCACCACCTCTTGACCCTCGTGGTACTTGTTCAGCATTGCTTTTTTGTTGTACCACTCCTTTATCAGCTGTTGGCTTGCCTGAAGGTTGTCTTTGCTTGACTCATGTTTTGCACCTTCAAGTTCCCAAGGCCATTCACACAGTCCAATGCATCCTTTTGAGTTGACTGTTAGGATCCTTCCTACCCTTCTCTGACAAATGTTAGGTACTCAAACAGAAACTCGACAGGACTGATCCCTATCTCTTTCTGTGGAAGACCGATTTGCAGCTTTGGCCTGGTCAGCAAAGCTAATGTGGTTTAAATCACGTAGGCTTCTGTTCCTGATACTAAACTAGGGGCAATCAAATTTTTTTTTTCTCAGATACTAGTTTCCAACACAACCCCCATGGTTTTTGGATGGATGTGCTTAAAGATATGTACATCCCTTTCTCAAATGCCCATTGCTAATAGGTAGAGTGCACAATAGCCCTCTTGAGTCTTTGTACCCACAATCAACATACTTGCTATCCAAATATCTGACTGTTCAAATGCCTTTGCTGTAGCAATAGTATCATGTAAATTGGGGTTCCCTAATATCCACATTTGCTCTTGTGTTTTCTTACATCTAGCATTCACAATAATTTGATCCCTAATCATCTAATCTGCTATAGCACCAAAATTACAGGAAATTACAAGCTTTCTAAGAGCAGTTAGGAAGTCATCAAAAGACTCTGAATCTCTTTGAGATCTTGTATACAACTTTTATCTATTAAGTGCTATACTTGTTGTTGGTTTAAACCTAGTTTCAATATGTAAAAGCGGTTCATCAAAACACCCTAGATCACCTTGAACAGTAGGTAGAGTTCTAAACACGCTTGCCCCTCTGACCCAAGACAATGAAGAAAAATATATATTTTTTTCATTTCCCATCCTTTCACCATCAATAGCTTTTAAGTAAGTTAAAAATTCCTCCTTCCTTCTGGTCCAAGGAATCGGAGGATCACCTTTAGATTGAAGAAATTTAGATGGAGGTTCAAACTGCATAGTGATGATTAAGTAGTACCACAATATAAATAAACAGTGAATCAGTGTAGCAAAGTAACTTGTGATGAAAAATGAGGTTCGAAATTAGGCTGTGCACATCAGCATGATGTGCAGACACAAAGAAATAAACAAAACATAAAAGTACCTTTCGAGGAAGTTCAGTAAAAGAAATTCACGAGTTGCAGTTTAGTACATCACTCTGTACTGTTGTATATGAAGTGTTGGACCGATGCACAGTCGAGCGAATCGACGAAGGAAATGAAGTGCTGAACAATGCCATGAAACACTGGAACAGTAATGCTGTGTCGTGCTTATAAACGAACTGCTTGCGCTGTGAGGAGAAAATTACTTTTAAAATGGCGGCTGCGTGATGACGAAATTGCGTAACGTTATGCAAACGTGATGATGTCTCATGGCGCCTTGCAGGAACGTCATGGCAACCAGGAACAAAGGAACACCTCGCGTCATTCAGAAGAAGGAGAAGACGCTTCAGGTTTCCATGGAGAAAAGCTGGCGTGCGGTAAGCTTTCTCGCGTTCGTGCAGGCAGGTTGTTAGGAGTTGAAAGACGCCGCAACGTTTCAAATAGTAGAAAATATGTAGGGAAAAGGTAAAAGCACCTACTGAAGTGCAGTACCAGCGGTGAACAGGAAATATATTCTTCCAATTATGAATTGCAGCACAATCCAGAACTTCTCATAGGATAGTAAAAAAATTAAAAATAAATATTCCAGGTCCAAATGTACCACTCCTGTGCCAATACAGTAGCAGGTACGATGATTCCCGTCGCCAAAAATGTAAAATTCATGTAAAAATAAGTCAGATAGTCCAAGATAAATAAAATGACTTTAATGTAGAAGGCACAGTACTGCTCTCTTCCAAGTCCTCAGGCAGAGTGCCCCAGACATGCTAGATTCTAATTCGAATTGGAACAGACACAAAAGGAATGGCAGGTGCCATAATCAAAAGTACACAAAGTTTTAAAGGGGAACGGACAGCATATAAACAAATGATATGTACAATAAAATGTAACATTTTTCTTTCCCTCCCCGATCTAGGGACTATGGTTGTTCGTTGTTTTGGAGTTTAACGGGTGCCCGGCATGTAGTCAAGGCTCATACCATTTTCCACACATCGTTCAAAAGGAATGGAGAAGGAGGGTTCTCTCTAGAACAAATCAGAAGAAAGCCTGGAGGCCACTATGGCTTCTTTAGCGAAAGGTCTAAGGGTACTGAGCCTAAATTCCGAGGGTCTGAATAACACGGTCAAAAGGAGGGTGATCCTCTCCGACCTGGAACACTCTCAGGCGGATGTCTACCTTTTACAGAAAATGCATCTGCATGTAAGGATTGGAATAGACCTAAATCCTGAGCCTTCCAACAGCAGTTCTTCTCATTAACACACAAGACGCCGGGGCTGCCGTTAATGTTCTCCCACTCTTTTCGTGGAAAAGTGCGGATGAAAATTTCTAAGATTAAGGGCTGCTTCTTGGGATGTCACATTCACTTTGGCTCTCATTCCATAACTCTAGGGTCCATTTATGCTCCCAATGAGGGTCAAGAACAGTTTTTACATGGGGCAGTAGCAGACATCATGACTACATAAGACCAATGGGTGGTGCTAGGGGGAGATCTAAACCTGGCATAACAAACTAACCAGGTCGACCCAGCGGCAGGGATCAGCAGGGACAGTTAGTCCAGGAGGGCCCTGTGGTTGCAGGAATTGGGTCTGAGGGATCTATGGCGGGGTACACACCCAGAATCAAGAGATTACACCTTGTACACTCACGCACATAAATCCTACACTAAGATTGAGTACTTCCTGGGTTACAGAGAGGCCCCGGTGGCGACACACTCGGTGGAGATTGAACTCCACTCCTTATCTGATCATTAAGCGATCCTGTTAAACTTACCCTCCCACTACACAGCAAGGTGTCCTGCTCGTGGCGCTAAGGGAAACCCTACTCTGCATACCAGAGGTAGTTCAACAGGTAGACAGAGCGATTATGGACTACTTGGAAGTAAACACACCCCAGAGACCTCAATAGCGATGGTATGGGATGAAATGAAAGCAGTGATTAGAGGGTAGTTGATCGCCATATCTGCGACAGACAAAAAAGTCAGGCGAGACAAGCGCATACAATTACAACAACAAATGCGGGAACTCAAACGCATTCACCATCACACTGGGGCGCCCAGGGTTTGGCAACAACTGGAGGCAGTTAGGAAGCAATTAGCCAGCCTGGATCTAGCTAGTGTACAAGATACTACGCCTTTAACATGCGTTATACGTGGGGGGAGCCAATGTGAGAGAATGCTAGGGAATAAACTCAAAGGACTGCGCCAGGCCAATGTGGTGGAAGCATTGATAACAGAAGACGCAACAATGATTGAAGGACATGAGACTGTTGCAGCTAGGTTTGGATCTTTTTACAAGGATCTATATTCGGCGCAAGATTTCTGCAGCCCCCTCCCTGAATCCCAGGGGGGGATATCTCTGAATATCCCCCCCTGGGAATATCTCTGAGTATTTGCAGGGAGCTAAGGTGATGCGCTTAACAGCAGAACAGACAGCAGACCTGAATAATACAATCAGAATTGAGGAAGTAATTGCTGTAATCTCCAGGTTGAAGCCGCATAAATTCCCCAGCCCGGACGGCTTCCCGTTTCGTTTTTATAAAGCCTTTTGTAACTCTGTGGCTCCTCTCCTCCCTAGAGTGTTTAACGCAATCACAAGCTCAATTATACTCCCTACTTCAATGACGGAGGCCTCAGTGGTGGTCATAGCGAAACCAGGCAAAGATAAGAGATTATGCGGGTCCCATCGACCCATATCGCTCCTAAACGTCGACGCATAGTTGTTCACTGGGATCTTGGTGGCTCGCCTCGCCCGTCTCGTGCCTGGACTATTGGACCCAGATCAGTTAGCTTTTTATTCCTAGTAGACAGTGCTCAGATAACACCAGGCGGATCCTTCATCTTATTGACAAGGCGACACGCTTCCAGCGCGAGATGATGCTCTTCTCCATTGACGCAGAGAAGGCTTTCGACCTCGTACATTGGCTTTATCTAGCAGGGGTACTGAAACGCTTTGGGCTAGGGTATCAGTCCTGCTCGTGGATGTTGAGCAGGTATGGGAGGCCGAGGGCTTCTTTCTGATGGATACATTTGCCAGTGGATTCCTCACCTTGTGAATATTCCCCTGCGTCAGCAACATTCGGAAGTTCTTTTTGTAGCTTCGCCCCGACGTGGACGACGTCACAGAAGCACGGCACCGCACGCGGCTCCGCTGACGTCACTGACTCCATAATAGGCCCACGTCGGCGTGATGACATCAGTTCCCTTTTTTCTGCGTCGTCGACGCTAACAGTTTTCGAGGGATCCTCTGTAGCTGTTGGTAACTTTGTTACTGTTGTTATCTGTCTGGTGTCTTCTTGCTTCTTTGTCTCTTGTCAAAGATGTCTACTAAGAAGACCGGCTCAAAGCCGTGCGGGGTGTGCGGAAAGATGATGTCGATTACGGACCCGCACGAAGACTGTATTTGGTGCCTGAGTTCGGACCATGATGTGCAGGGGTGTTCTTCCTGCAAGAAGATGAACCCGAAAGCCCATCGTGAGAGAGAGGCGAAACTTCTGGTGGCCAAATTAAAAGGTAAAAAGGAAAAGAAGACTTCGAGGTCGCGGTCGAGGCGGACGAGGTCTAAGTCGAGATCGAGGTCCCGCACGGCGTCGCCTTCGAAGTCGTCATCGGGGCATGCTTCTAGATCAGCAAAAAAGAAGCATAAGAAGAAAAGAAAAGACATGGATCTCGTCATCATTCTGGAAAAGACTCGGATTCGAGACCGAAGTCGCCTAGGAGGAGACATAGAAAAGATGAAGTATCTCCTTCACCAGAGATTCTGGATCCGGAAGGTGAGGCCACGCCCTTGGAGTCGCCGGAGCATTCCCTGGCTCCAGTATCGAATCCTTCTCCGGCGCCGTCTCCGGCTCGAGAGGAAGAAGAGGCTCCATTACCAGAGGGTTCGATGACTCCGGTTCATCCACCTGTAGAATAGCACGTGAATCCGGAGCCTCCACGTGAGCATCCTGTGGGTCCTTACCCGCCCTTTCCAGCTCCAGGTCAAGACCCTACACAGTTTTTGAACGCGATGTATGGTGTCTACTCGAGAGCTTTATACCTCTGGGGCACCGTCAGGTCCCATGGGTCTATTGGCTTATGCTCCAGCTCCATTTATGCCGGCGCCGACTCCACCTTGGCATTTCCCAGCGCCGCCGAGGTCTTCGACGCCGATACCATCGTCACCGGTGCCGGTCCGACCTAGAGAACATCGACCTGTGCTCCCGGATCCGATCTCGACGCCGGCTCCGTCGGAGTCGAACGCGGATCCGACAACGCCGCTCTTGAAGGAGAGATTGAGGCGTGAAGCTCAGCGCCTTGCCGAAGAGCGAAGGTATAGAGAGGATGAACCTTAAGTCGAAGAAGGTGAGCTTCAATAGGATTATTTTGATTACTTGAGGGAGGCTAGCGGTTTGGAGCTTTTGCCTGATTGTTAGCTATCTTCTGTTTCAGATGCCCCTTCAGAAGACGTTGCACCATACCATGTGGTCATCAAGAAGGCTGCAATCTTTTGAATTTAAGCCTTCATACTGCTGAATTAAAATCTAATCTTTTGACAGAAGTCCTCCATTCCCCATCTTCTGTTGTGGAACCATTACTTCCTTATAATGAGGCTTTGACAGAACCTATATTGGAGGTTTGGAACAGGCCTCTCACAGCTCCTGCAGTTGCTAAGGGGGTTGCGAGGAGGTATAGAGTGGCGCTTGGTGACCCAGATTTTTTATCATCACACCCTTTGCCTGAAAGTTTGGTGATACAGGCAGCCTGTTCAAAGAAGTCTGTTGGTGCTTTCCCTCAAGTGCCTGGAGACAAGGAGTCTAAGAAACAAGATCAAACTGCGAAGAAAATATTCTCATCGGCGATTATGGCTCTTAAGTCAATTAATGCCACATGCCTTTTGGGGAGATACATACATGCATTAATGGACTCTCTAAAGCCGTTGGCTCCTAAGATTCCGGAGGAGGACAGAAAGGATTTTAATGAGGTTTTAGCTTACACACAAGCAGCTGCGCGTCACATTATACAAAGCGGACTTGACACTGCTGATTCAGTAGCTAGGGTTATGGGGACTTCTATTGCCTCTAGAAGAGCAGCCTGGTTAAAATCATCTGACTTTTCTGCGGACGTTCAAGCAACCTTATTGGATTTGTCCTTTGATGGTTCTGGTCTTTTTGGCAAAAAGGCTGATGCATCTTTAGAAAGATTTAAGGACAGTAAGGCTACTGCCAGATCTTTGGGGTTGCAGATCAGGGGCACTGCGAATAAAAGATAGGAGTTTTGGACGTTCCTCCTTTCGACCCTACCATCAAACTCAACAGCAGCAGCAACCGCAAAATCCGCTGTATAAATCCTACAGGGGCAGGCAAAGAGCTTGTCCTCGAGGACGCCAAGTCTCCTCCTCTTCCTCTTCCTACCCCCCTCCATCATCAGCAAAGCAGCCCTAGATCCACCATTCCGGATCATGCAGGTCCTGTAGGGGGTCGGCTTACCTATTTTCTACGGGATTGGGAATCAGTCACATCGAACCTTTGGGTTCTCAATCTCGTGGAGAATGTGTATGCACTTCCCTTCCGGGAGTTCCAAAAAGAATTATCCTTCTTGCCAGGGTTTTTGCTTGGAGGACCACCTGCTTCTCTTGCAAGAGGAAGTCCTAACACTACTGTAAAAAGGTGCGATAGAGGTGGTTCCAGAGCAGGAAAGGGGTCAGGGATGCTACTCCCGTTATTTCCTGATCCCCAAGAAGGATGGCAGACTTCGTCCAATCCTGGATCTCAGGATCTTGAACCTTTTTCTGAAGCAGGAGAAGTTCAAGATGCTCACCCTTGCGCAGGTTCTTCAAGCGCTGATGGAAGAAGACTGGATGGTGTCAATAGACTTGCAGGATGCGTATTTTCACATCCCTATCCTGAAGTCGCACAGGAAGTATCTCCGTTTCAAGGTGGGTTTGCAACATTACCAGTTTGCGGTCCTTCCGTTTGGTCTTACTACTGTGCCTCGAGTCTTCACCAAGGTGATGGCTGTGGTGGCGGCACATCTCAGAAGGTCAGGGATACCAGTGTTCCCTGATCTGGACGATTGGGTGATCAAAGCAGAATCTCCAGAGATAGTGCTCCATCATCTGCAAGTCACAACTCAGTTGTTGTACAGGTTGGATTTTTCAATAAATGTGCCCAAATCTCTTCTGGTGCCCTCCCAGCGCAACCTGTTCATAGGTGCTGTACTGGACACAACTGTATGTCGTGCATTCCCTCCTCCTTCTCAAAGGATTCTCAACATACAGGAAATGATTCCTTTATTTTACAATGGAGCGGTCCTTCCAGTCCTGAAGGTCCTTCGTCTGCTCGGTCTGATGGCTTCCTGCATTGTGCTGGTCAACCATGCACTCTGGCACATGAGGGCACTCCAGTGGTGCCTCTGCAGGCAGTGGTATCAACACAACGGAGATCTCAGGGAGTCGATCAGGATCTCCAGAGAAACTGCAGCGGATCTGTCTTGGTGGAGCGTGGAGGACAATCTGACTCAGGGGAAGCCCTTCCACCTACCTCCATCGGTGGCCACGGTGATAACGGATGCATCCACTCTAGGGTGGGGTGCTCATCTGGGGGATCTGGAGATCAAAGGTCTTTGGTCTCCAGAGGAAAGGTTGCTTCACATCAACCTTCTAGAGTTGAGGGCGATACGTCTGGCGCTCAAGGCCTTCCTCCCTTCCCTTCGCGGTCAGTCGGTTCAAGTCCTGACGGACAACACGACCGCGATGTGGTATGTCAATAAGCAGGGAGGAGTGGGGTCGCAGTGTCTCTGCAGACAGGCTCTGCGTCTCTGGTCCTGGGTTCAGGACCATCAGATTTGTCTGATGGCAAATCAACTGGCCGGAGTTCTGAACGTACGTGCAGACAGTCTCAGTCGGCAGTTCTCAGCCGACCACGAGTGGAGGCTTCATCCAGAGGTAGTTCGTCACGTCTTCCGGACGTGGGGAACTTCTCAGGTGGACCTGTTTGCCACTCACGAGAATGCTCACTGCCCGTCATTCTGCAGTCTCCAGTATCCGATGCAGGAAGCTTTTGGGGACGCGTTTCAGTTGAGTTGGGACTCAAAACTCCTTTACATGTTTCCTCCCATACCCTAGATTCCTCGGGTTCTGAGGAAGATTCGCCAAGACCGGGCCCAAGTCATATTGATCGCCCCGGGTTGGCCAAGAAGGGTGTTGTACACAGATCTTCTCCACCTCTCCTCGTGCCCTCCGCTCCGTCTCCCTCTAAGGGCAGATCTCCTCTCTCAGATGGAGGGGCAGGTTCTACACCCCCACTTCCAGACCTTACACCTTCATGCCTGGAGATTGAACGGGGCAACCTGAATTCCTTTTCTCTCCCACATGATGTGGTGGATGTCATTTTATCGGCCAGGCGTGACTCAACCACATCTATTTACTCTTATAGGTGGTCTAAGTTTGTTTCTTGGTGTGGAGAGAAAACCATCGATTTTTTGACGGCTCGTTTATTTGACATACTTCAGTTTGCGCTTTCTCTGGCTCAGCAAGGGTTTGCTGTAGCTACAGTCAAAAGTTATTTATCGGCATTGTCGGCATTTCTCTGTTTGCCGGATCAGCCGTCTTTATTTAAATCTCCTGTTGTCTTGAGGTTTCTAAAAGGCCTTACGAATAAATTTCCTCCTACTCCCTTTATTGTGCCTCAATGGGACTTGAACCTTGTGTGAGAAGTTGGCCTGGTATATGATGTTCACTATTCTAGTGAGCACCATGCACCAGTCCAAACAACTCTTATGGTGATGGTTGTAAGGTCAACCTTATAGACCAGCTATCCTAGAGGTAGCGTGGACAGAACAGTCTTAGGCTATAAGACTCTTGAGGGCGTGTAAAGCCAGCTGTTGTACCATATGTAACCCCTTGAATACCAAATGAAAGGACACAACACAGGATATATATAAAATATATATGTATTTATTCACTAACACACTCCTCTGAACTCTTTATGAGGTCAGAGGCAAAAGCACATAACAAGTTATTCTTAGAAACACTTTAAATAGCACAATTTACAGTTAGGCCCTAGGGGCGCGTAAAACCATATACTAACTAAGTGGTATAAGAACCACGACTCGGGAAAAGGAAGGGCCTAGGGCCTAGAGAATCGCTGGGGCTACACTATCTGACCATTAGGTTAGGAGTAGGAGGCCCACAGGCAGCGCGTGCATGGTCAGTACACTCACGCGAGAGTCAATAGAAAGTCAATAGGAACCTAAAAAGGTAAGTAACAAAGATTTAGGACACTTCCGGTCTAAATAGGAAGATACAACTAACAAAACTAGACACTAGGATAGTTAATCCCCACAGGAGCACCGAAGTACTCGCGTTACCTCACCCACGGGCTGCGGGTGCATAGGTGTCAAAGTGTGTCGGGTTTTCTCGTTGATTCCTATAGAGCCTTGGAAGAAGATGCTGCAGGCGACCAGGAGGAAGATGTCCGGGTGGATCCAAGGGTGGATCGGAGTTGAAGAAGACCTGAAAGCAGAGGGGACAGAGTCTATGTCACTAGCCAGTGACCAGGTGGAACCAGGAAGGAACCAGACGTCGTCGAGGAGCAGGTGCTGTCGTGAAGCTTGTCTTTGCAGCCACGCGGACCAGGAGGCGTCGAGGACGACCAGGTGCTGGAGAGGAGCTGTCCCACGAAGGTTCTCGCAGATGGAGGGGTTGACTTCAAGATCGGAGCCTAAATGCCTAAGCAAAGGCAACCCACGCAGGATACACAGAAGGCTTCTGGTGCAGACCAGGAGGGTCTGAGGTACTTCACCTCTTCAGGGAAGCAAGGGCCAGTCTGGAGCAACCAGACCAGCGATGGATTTTCATAAGGATCGTCGTCACAGGGCTACTAGCCAACTGGCCAGCAACCGGGACAACGCGTCGAGCAGAACACAAGCAGAAGGGCCCCACGCATATCTCGTGGAGTGTGGAGGGCTGGTCTTCGGTGCAGGTGGAGCTCGTTGTCGGGGTGTCTCAGTCCCCAGGGCACAGCTTCGAGGATGCCTCAGGAGCTGCGCTGTTAGCAAGTTGAAGACTTTCCAAGTTGCCTGGTTCCACGGGTTCCGACGCCTTCCACAGGGTTCAGCTGTGCTGGAGTCGTGCAGTGGGGTCCGAGAGGTCCGGGAGTCGAGGTCTTGACAGGCTCTGTGCTCAGGTTCCGGCGGGAACGGGGACAAAGCAAGCCGTCGAGTTGCTGGATGGTGCCTGGTTGCCCAGGGTGGTCACTCCTTCAGTTCAGGTGAATGTCGAAGGGTCCAGAGTTTTGTTTCAAGTCAATTCCAGGATTAATCTAAAGTCCTGGGGTTCAGCTCCTACCTTTATACAACTAAAAGGGGCTGGATTACTTTCTAGGTCCCTCTTATGGGTGGGATCAGGAAGGGGGGTGGTTACACCCCCTCTCCTTTGTCCAGTTTCGTGCCAGAGCTGGGGCTGGAGTGCCCCATCACCGGTTTAAACTGGACTATGCATGGAGCACCTAGTGTGCCCCAGGCAGTGTCTCATTCTATTCAGCCCTCCCTGTCCCAATACACAAAGTCCTGTCTGGGGTGGTGCTCGCACCTCTCCAGGCAGGAAACCTATTGTCCAAACCTCCGTGACTGGAAAGACTCCCAGCAGCAGGAGATCAGACTTGTGTCTGTGGCAGCAGCGTCCATTTTGTGACGCTGGGGCTCTGGTTAACTTTAACCGGGATAGTCGGCAACAACATGTCTTCCCCCTCTAGAAGGGTGGAATGCTACCCCCGTCGCCAGAATTGGCGAGGGGGTAGTATTCCAAAGCGTATGACACCTTACACGACATGTTTAGATAAAGCCAAACCACAGTTAGCATACAACCGCGAGGATTATAATGCCCTTAAGAGTATATGGTATGGTGATATCATAGAACAGCTATAAGGTCATGGTTCCGAAAGCTGCAGACAGACTCAGCTCATGCTAGAGCACCATCTCACACATAACCAAGCACTCTGCCTCCAGGATTGTTAAGGCCTGCCATAGGAGTGACTTATAGGTTACTGTGTGTCTATATATAAGGGTAGATATAGGAATACTACCTAAGCAAGGTGTGATTACACAACCTTGCCCCAGCTGAGTGATCAGCCAGTTGTGTCAGTTTGAGTGGCCAGCCAGGGGTGGCATAATACATGCTGCAGCCCCTGGTAGGCCTTGGTTACACCTATGCCCTGAGTACCTAGGCTACACTTCTACAGGGGCTGAGAAGGTGAACCAATTTTCAATTGTGGTTGTACCTTGAGTACATGGTGTGAATTTAGAGAGAGTGCATCTGGGCTGTGGGTCTGATTAGCAGGCCCACAGCCACATCTAAGTCGAAAACCAGTAAAGCAAAAGCAAAAAGTGGGGGTGACCATAGGAAGCAGACCCTACTCTCCTACACCTTGTACTTACTTTCTTGATGGGTTCACCCTTTGAACCTTTACACAAGTGTGCTCTGAGACTGTTGTCTTTTTAAAACGGTCTTCCTGGTTGCAATTACCTCGGCAAGGAGGGTAAGTGAGCTTCAAGCTCTTAGTTCTAAGCCCCCATTCTTGACCATTCATGCTGAACGAATGGTTCTCAGGACCAGGGCTGCTTTTCTGCCTTAGGTGGTAACTCCCTTCCATCTAGGACAGTATATTACCCTCCCTACCTTTTATCCTCCCCCTCACCCTTCCAAGGAGGAGGAGAGACTTCCCCGCTTGGACCCAAAGAGGGTGGTGAGCTTCTACCTAGACAGGACCAGAGACTTCAGAGTGGATGACCCGCTCTTTGTTGGTTTTGTTGGAGCCAGAAGAGGCAAGGCGGTGCACAAGCGCATGCTGTCAAGATGGATTGTCTTGTGTATCAAGATTTGCTACTCTCTGGCGTGTAAGGAACCTCCTGAAGGTTTAAGAGCTCATTCCACTAGAGCAAGGTCTGCTACATCTGCTTTGTCTAGGGGTGTACCTGTAGAGGACATTTGTAGAGCGGCGACTTGGGCCTCCCTCCACACTTTCGCGAAGCATTACTGCTTGGATTCCGAAGTGAGGAGGGACGGCCACTTTGCACGTTCTGTCCTCCAGTATTTTCTGGTATAGGAGAGTGGACACCCTCCTCCGGGAGTGAGGACTGATGTGGAACTCTATTCACAAGGTGAGGAATCCACTGGCAGATGTATCCATCAGAAGAACAAGTTATTTACTTTCGGTAACGCTTTTTCTGGTGGATACAGTATCTGCCTGTGGTTTCCTCACTGGCCCACCCGCCTCCCCGTTGTCGACTCTTCTATACCTAAGTTATTGCCAATGTTTTAATGTATATGTTTTCTTTCCAAAATAGTGTGTTATTCTACTTGATTAGCTTCATTGTCTTCACACTATGTGTGTTATCTTGACTATTGTGTACTGTGTATACTGTATATATTTCTGTGATCGGCCCATCCGTGTGCCTCAAATGCACGGAAAAAAGGGGGGAACTGATGTCATCATGCAGATGTGGGCCTATTATGGAGTCGGTGACGTCAGCAGAGCCACGCGCGATGCCGTGCTTCTGTGACATCGTCGGCGCGAAGCTACAAAAAGAATTTTCAAATGTTGCTGACGCAGGGGGATATTCACAAGGTGAGGAATCCACAGGCAGATACTGTATCCACCAGAAAAAGCGTTACCAAAGGTAAGTAACTTGTTCATCTGAAAGAAACAGGTTAGTATTAGATTCCTTACCTTAGAATACCCCCAGGCGTCAGACTGGATCCAGAAACTTTTGCGTAGCAGTACCCTTGCGCGTCGGTAGGCGTCGTCTGCGGCTCTGCATCCGTCGCTGGCGCCGGGATGACGTAGCCGGAGTACTTAGACGCCGCCCTCGCGCGCTAACGTCAGTTCCTGTTTTTTCCACGCCATCAAGCGCCGACTGCAACCGACTGATGTCGGTTACCGACCCCCATCGCCGGTGTCTTCATTGCCTGGGGGCCCGACCATGATGACAAGTCGTGCCCCGACTGCTGGGCCTTGACGTCGAAGGCTTGGCGGGAGCGGTCCCGCAAGTGCCTCGCGCTCCGGCAGTCAGCCCCGCGCCGTTCGAGGTCCCGGTCCGGAAGGAGGTCGAGGGACCGGTCGCGGGGCCGGAGTCACACAGTTCCGGGAGTCGTCATCAGTCTTCAAGCTCGAAGTCCTCAGGAAAGAGGCACAAGAAGTCGAAGAGGCGCAATCGCTCTTCTGACTCCCCCCTGCCCCCCCCGACGCTCGCGTGACGCGGCCGGGAGTTCGGGCGACACCAGCTCCGCCGGAGCCGCAGGCGTCGCGGCCTGCTCCATACCCGCCGGTCCCTGGGCAGAACGCGACGCCGGAGGAGACAGAGTCCTTCCTCATGGCCATGAGGTCGCTTGCCCCTCCGTCGGGTTCCGCAGCGCCTTCGGGCCAAGCGGTCCTGACTGGATCACCACGTGGGCCGGGTGCTTCGGCCTCAGCGCCGTCGGGTGCTTCCGCCCCGACGCCGTCGGCGACTTCAGTCCCGATGCCGCAGGGCACCGCCGGATCCGGGTCGTCGCCGGTCGACCTCACCGGCGACGGCCCCTAGGGTGTGGGCCCCGGCGCCGTCCCAGGACGACGCCGTCCCCGGTCCTACCCTCGATTCGGGTCCGGCGTCGGAGCGGCGCCGCTCTCGACGCCGATGGGAGACTTTTACTTCTACGACCCAGCCCCATCCTTTGAAACTAAGTACCAGGTGATGGGTGCCAAGGAGGATTGGGAGGGGTCCGAGGACCCTCTGGCAACGTGGCTACGGAGGAGGAGGCTGCCTATAGTGTGGTGCTGACGCGGGCTGCCAAGGCCTTGGGCCTTGAGCTCCCCGTCGCGGCCGTGAGGACTAACCTTGTCACTGAGGTCCTTAAACCGCAGGCAAGCTCGCCCGAGCCTCTGCTGCCTTTTAATGAGGCCTTGTCAGACGTTCTTCTGGGCACAAGGTCCAAGCCTGCTACAGGTCCGCCTGTAGATAGGAACATGGCCAGGCACCACCGCCCGGCTCCGGGCGACCCTTGATTCCTGTCCACCCACCCCACCCCCGAGAGCCTGGTCATCCAGCCTCTAACTCCCAGACCGCATTCCCGACGGCTCCCCCCCGATCGGGAATCCAAGAGGTGTGAGCAATACGGGAAAAAGGTATTCTCCTCCCTGAGTTTG
The DNA here is from genome assembly GCF_964261635.1 of Lissotriton helveticus. Classification (NCBI taxonomy): domain Eukaryota; kingdom Metazoa; phylum Chordata; class Amphibia; order Caudata; family Salamandridae; genus Lissotriton; species Lissotriton helveticus. The sequence continues at coordinate 1,249,045,087 of NC_136068.1, read as the reverse complement.
TGGTTGCGGTCAGTCAACACCGCTTGCCTCTTGGGCCGTTACACCCACTCTCTTGTGTCGCGGACTTGCTGCCACAATGTCCGGAGGAGGCCCGGACTAAACTCACCCAAGCCCTTGCGGAGGGTCGAGATGCGGCACGGTATTCCATCCGGTGTGGGCTGTATACCACAGACTCACTGGGCAGAGCGATGGCAACGACGGTGGCGATTCGTCGCCACGCCTGGTTGAGGTCCGCCAACTTTTCGGCTGATGTCCAAAACACCCTTATGGACATGCCGTTTGATGGCCGTCGCCTCTTTGGCGACAAGGCCGACCATGCGCTTGAGCGCTTTAAGGACTCCAGGGCTACGGCCAAGTCCTTGGGCCTCTCGGCCCGCGCCAGCAAACGACTGCCTTTCGCCCCTTTCGTGGCCAAGGAAGGGGCGCCCCCAGACGTCCTGCCAGCCACGGGCCGCAGACTACCATCCAGCGCGGTGCGGATGTGGAAACCGCCGTGGCGGCGGTCGGGGACAACGGCGAGGCCAGTCCACACCTACTCCTGCAGCATCCGCCTCAAAACCCTCCTAGTCCGAGCGTTCAGGCCCATGTGACGCCAGTGGGGGGCAGGGTTCGCCATCACCACCTCCACTGTCACATCGGACAGGTGGGTGCTGCAAATCGTCCAAAGGGGCTACTCCCTCCACATACGAGGCTTTCCCTCGTGCCATGCCACTGCAGTACCACCGCGTGTCGGGGGATCACTTGAAACTTCTACAAGAGGAAGTTATGGCCCTCTTAGCCAAGGGGGCCATAGAGCTCGTTCCTGGGCCAGAAGTAGGGTGTGGTTGTTACTTTCAGGTACCCAAGAAGGGCAAAGGGGGCCTACGCCCTATTTTGGATCTGCGGAACGTCAACGGCTTCCTCCGGAAGGAGAAGTTCAAGATGCTGACACTGGCTCGGGTCTTAGCTGCCCTGGACCCGGGAGACTGGATGGTAGCGTAGGCTTGCAGGATGCTTATTTTCACATCCCCGTCCTGCCGGCCCACCGGCGTTACCTGCGGTTCTCGGTAGGCCACGAGCACTTTCAGTTTACCGTGCTCCCCTTCGGCCTTACCAGCGCCCCACGGGTGTTCACGAAAGTGAAGGCGGTGGTCGCAGCTCATCTGCGCAGGTTAGGGGTTTCAATCTTCCCCTACCTCGACGACTGGTTGTTGAAGGCGGGCGTCAGCCACCTCCAGACTACGGCCAACCTGCACCTGCTGGGGTTCTCCATCAATGTGCCGAAGTCACACCTGTATCCCTCTTAGAAGCTCCTCTTCATCGGCGCAGTTTCAGGTTTATCCTCCCGAACAGCGGGTTCGGGATATTATGGCTCTGATTCCGATCTTTCAGCCGTTATCCCGGGTCTCGTTCAGGTTGACGCTGCGGCTTCTGGGACTGATGGCCTCCTGCATCCTTCTGGTGCATCACGCCCGGTGGCGGATGCGGGCTCTGCAGTGGTACTTGAAGTTTCAGTGGGCCCAGCATCATAGCAACTTGTCCGACCATGTCATGATCCCGGAGGCCACTGCAAGACAGTTCCAGTGGTGGCTCACGGACTGCGATTGGGTCAGCGGCAGATCCCTCTCCCTACCCCAACCGGAGCACGTAGTTGTGACGGACGTGTCCCTCCAGGACTGGGGGGGCCACATGGGAGAGGCGGAGATCAGAGGCCTCTGGTCTCCGGCGGATTCCTAGCTCCACATCAACCTTCTGGAGCTGCGGGCGATCCGGCTTGCACTGAAGGCATTCCTCCCCTCTGTCCGGAGGAGTGTAGTGCAGGTGTTCACGGACAACACCACCACCGTGTGGTACTGCAACAAACAAGGCGGTGTGGGGTCTTGGACCCTATGCTAGGAGGCTTTGCGCCTCTGGCAGTGGCTGGAACATCAGGGCGTGACACTGGTGGTTCAACACCTGGCAGGTTCCCTGAATGCCAGGGCGGACCAACTCAGCCGTCGGTGCATGATGGATCATGAATGGCGTCTGGCCTCTTTCAGCAGTGGGGAGAGCCTTGGTTAGATCTATTTGCCACAGAAGAGAACGCGCAATGTCATCAGTTCTGCGCGTTGGAATTTCCAAGGCGGCACTCGCTCGGAGACGCTTTTCGTCACGAGTGGAGCTGCTGTCTGTTGTACGCCTTTCCGCCTATACCACTTCTGCCCAGAGTGCTGAAGAAGATCAGGCGCGACCGGGCCCAAGTTTTCCTTGTGGCGCCGGACTAGGCACGAAGATATTGGTATCCAGAGCTACTCAGCATGTCTGTCGATCCCCCAATTCGTCTGCCTCTTCAGGAGGACCTTCTGTCCCAGCAGCAGGGGACGGTCCTCCACCCGAACCTTTCCAGTCTCCACCTCCATGCTTGGAGATTGAGCGGCGACAGTTGAGTCCATTTGACTTGCCTCCTGAAGTATGTAATGTGATTCTGGCAGTCAGGCGTCCCTCCACAAAGTCGGTATACGCCTGCAGGTGGAACAGATTTGTGGGATGGTGCACAGCAAAGGCTGCGGATCCACTCTCTGCCCCCCTTTCTGAGGTTCTCCTCTTCCTTCTTTCTCTTGCCCAGCAGGTCTCTGCTCTGGGCACTATCAAGGGCTACCTTTCTGCCCTTTCCGCCTTCTTGAGGCTACCTGATCAGCCTTCTTTGTTCATGTCCCCGATTGTTAATAGATTCTTGAAGGGCATCACTCATATGTTCCCCCCTGTTCCTTTCGTGATGCCCCAGTGGGACTTGAACCTGGTTCTGACTTACCTGATGTGCGCTCCCTTTGAGCCACTTCATAACTGTCCTCTCCGTCTTCTTACACTTAAGACTGCTTTCCTTGTTGCCATCACCTCTGCCAGGAGGGTGAGTGAGCTCCAGGCTCTTTCCTCTAAACCTCCTTTCCTTTCTGTCCATCCGGACAAGGTTGTGTTGCGGACGAGACCCTCTTTCCTGCCCAAGGTAGTCACAGCCTTCCACATCGGGCAGTCCATCACCTTTCCCACCTTCTTTCCGCCTCCGCATCCCTCGAAAGAGGAAGAGAGGCTCCACCGTCTGGAACCAAAACGTGCGCTCTCATACTATCTGGATCGCACACGCCAGTTCCGGATGGATGACCAACTCTTTGCTGGTTACGTGGGCGCTAAGAAGGGGCGGGCGGTGCACAAACGGACCATCTCTCGGTGGGTCGTGTTGTGCATCAAGGCATGCTACTCTTTGGCTAAGAAGGAGCCTCCAGTTGGGCTGAGGGCCCATTACACTCGGGCCACGGCGGCTACTACTGCCCTGGGCCAGGGAGTCCCCTTGCAGGACATCTGTCAGGCAGCTACGTCGGCCTCGCTGCACACGTTTGCAAGACACTACTGCCTGGACAGCCAAGTCCGGAGAGATGGCTTTTTCTGCCGTTCCGTTCTCCAGGACTTTCTGGTGTGATCATTGGTTCGCAGACCCACCACCGGGGTTGGTATTGCTGGGTTATCTATTCTAAGGTAAGGAATCTAATACTAACCTGTTTCTTTCAGATGCACAAGTTACTTACCTTCGGTAACGATATATCTGTAAGAAACAGTAGTTAGTATTAGATTCCTTAACGCCCCACCCATCCTCCCCGTTATGCGAACCGATATCTAGGGTTAAGGTCATCCCTTTCAGGGCCCTAGTTTCATGGCACCAGTGTTGGTTTTTATCATGGCTCTGCGTTTCTGGCGCGGAAAAGCTGTGTATAAGAACTGACGTCAGCGCGCGAGGGGCGGCGTCTAAGTACTCCGGCGACGTCATCCCGGCGCCAACGGACGCGGAGCCGCAGACGACGCCTACCGACGCACAAGGGTACTGCTACGCAAAAGTTTCCGGATCCAGTCTGACGCCTGGGGATATTCTAAGGTAAGGAATCTAATACTAACTACTGTTTCTTACAGATATATCGTTACCGAAGGTAAGTAACTTGTGCGTCAAGTCCAGAGAGACGGCTTCTTTGGCCGTTCTGTTCTCCAGGACTTTCTGGTGTGATTTTGGTTCGCAGACCCACCATCTGGGATGGTATTGCTGGGGTATCTATTCTAAGGTAAGGAATCTAACACTAACGTGTTTCTTTCAGATGCACAAGTTACTTACCTTTGGTAACGATATATCTGTAAGAAACATTAGTTAGTGTTAGATTCCTTACCGCCCCACCCATCCTCCCCGTTCTGCAAACCAATATCTAGGGTTAAGGACTTTCCCTGTAAGGGCCCTAGTTTCATGGCACCAGTGTCAGTTTCTTGCATGGCTCTGCATTCCTGGCGCGGAAAGCTATGTACAGAACTGATGTCAGCACACGAGGGCGGCGTCTAAGTACTCCAGCGACGTCACTCTGGCGATCACGACGTTGAGGACTGATGCGGAGCCGCAGACGTCGCCTACTGACGTGCAGGGGTACTGCTGATGAAAAGTTTCCGGATCCAGTCTGACGCCTGGGGATATTCTAAGGTAAGGAATGTAACACTAACTAATGTTTCTCCCAGATATATCGTTACCGAAGGTAAGTAACTTGTGTGTCAAGTGGGAACTCTCTTTCGAATAGGGTTTTTTTTTCCCCTCATCCCAGACCTATTAGTAACTGTGTGGGGGGTTACCTTTTCTTGTGCTCACCCATATCTTGACCTTCTCTCTCTCAATTTCTTCCTGAAAAAGAGAAGTTCAAAATGCTCACTCTTGCACAAGTCCTGGCTACACTGGACCCAGGAGATTGGACACTTGCGTTGGACTTGCAGGATGCTTATTTTCGCATCCCTGTCCTGCCTGCCCGTAGACGTTACCTGCAGTTCACAGTAGATCATGAGCACTTTGTTTGCCATGCTACCCTCTGGCTTGCCCAGTACCCTTCTGGTGTTCATCAAGGTGATGGCAGTGGTTGCAGCTCATCTGCGGAGATTAGGTATGCCAGTTTTCCTAGCTCAATGACTGCCTGTTGAAAATGGGCTAGTCCCAGGCAGTCGTCTCCCACCTCCAGACTACAGCGGACCTCCTACATATGCTGGGGGTCATTATCAGCATGCCAAAGTCACACCTGACTCCGTCTCGGATGCTCCTTTTCGTCGTGGCTGTTCTGGACACAATGCAGTTTTGGGTTTATCCTCCCAAGCGGCGAGTCCAGGATATTCCGGCTATGATACTAATGTTTCTGCCGCTATCCTGGGTTTTGGTGTGACGGACTCTGAGGCTGCTGGGTCTCATGGCCTTCTTCATCCTTCTAGTGACACATGCCAAATGGCATATGTTGTCTCGGCAGTGGGACCTGAAGGTCCAGTGGGCGAAGCATCAGGGTAGTCTTTCTAACTTGGCCCAGATCTCAGAGGGAACTGTAAAGGACCTGCTGGGGTGGCTAACAAACCATGATTAGATCATTGTCAAACCCCTCTTTCTTCCTCAGCAAGATCTCACAATAGTGACAGATGCCTCACTCTGGGATGCGACAGCCATGTGGGAGAGGTGGAGATCAGAAGACTCTGGTATCTGGCGGAATCCAGACTCCACATCAGCATGCTGGAGATCCTTGTGATGTAACTGGCCTTGAAAGTCTTTCTTCTTTCAGTCGAAGTAAGGCTTGTACAGGTGTCTACGAACAACACCACTGCTATGTGGTACTGCAACAAACAGGACTGGGTGGGGTTGTGGACCATTTGTCATGAGGCCCTGCATCCAGGGGGGGTCCCTAGGCTTACCCATACTGGAGGAGGCTCCCTCAGCCCCTACTGGTGGGAGGGAGCCCTTCACCATATCTTCGGGGGGGGGTGGGGGGGGGGTCAAGTTTTGTCACACCACGTCCTGCATCTCTGGACATAGCTGGAACAGCAGGGCATTTTCCTAGAGGTTAAACACCTGGCAGGTTCCCTGAACGCCACGCCAGATGAACTCAGCCGACGATGCCTAGCAGATCAGGAATGACGTCTCCACCCGGAGGTGGCACAAGTTCTCTTTCAACAGTGGAGAGCGCCTCGGTTAGATGTGTTTTCCTCCACTGAGAACGCTGTGTCAGCAGTTTTTGTGTGCTGGCATTTCCAAGGCAGCTCTCTCTCAGTGATGCTTTTTGTCTCGAGTGGAGCTCAGGCCACCTGTATGCCTATCCGCCTAAGCGACTGCTGCTCAGAGTTCTCAAGAACATGAGGGCCGACCGGGCCCAAGTCATCCTTGTGGCTGCAGACTGGCCGTGGACAGTCTGGTATCCCGAGCTTCTGAACGTGAGCATCAATCCTCCGATTGGGCTGCCCCTTCAGGAGGATCTCCTATCACAGCTGCAGGGAAGGGTCCTCCACCCGAACCTGTCAACTCTTCGTCTTCTTGCGTGAATATTGAGTGGCAACTGTTGCTAGCTTTTGACCTTCCTTCTGAAGTCTGTAATGTTATTCTGGCAGCCAAGCATCTCTCCACCAAGACTGTATACGCATGTCTTTGGAAAACGTTTGTATGATATTGTACAGAAAAGTCTATCGATCCTCTTTCTGCCTCCCTTTCTGATATTTTTCTTTTTATTTTGACCCTTGTTGAGCAGGGCTCTACTCTGGGCACTCTGAAAGGATATATCTGATAGAGACTACTAGCCACAGATTCCTTCACATAAAATTATCCCCGGGCGTGAGACTGGATCTGGAAACTTTTTGCCACAGCATCCCTGTGCGCTGGGTGCGGGGTGAAACCACGCGACTCCGCCCAGGCATCGTCCCCGTACATGACGTCAGCGAGGTCACATAAGCCCCACCCCGGCGCGCCTACGTCAGTTTTTTCCTTTTCCGCGTGCAATACGGTCTTTGCTCTGGCGTGTTTGGGGCCCTTTTTTCTTCCTCATTGTGACTATTTTTTGGTGGAACAGTGTGCGAATGCCTTCGGGCTTCTAAACTTGCACGTCGTGTGGGCGTCTTATGTCAGCGACGGACCCTCACCTCATTTGTATGTGGCGTTTATGGGAAGATCACAGCACCACTGATTGTGAGGCGTGCCAACAGTTGAAGCCGAAGTTGCGGCGGGAGCGCCGGATGAAACTACTCTTGGCGCTTCTCTCAAGGTCGGCTTCATCCCCTTGATCTTCCTTGGCAGACGGCTTCAGAAGCTGTCGTTGTCGTTGTTCTTGCCCCTCTCTGATGTCGCAAGAGCGTCGCTCCCTGGTGGGTAAGTGTCGCAGTTTGTCCCCGGGGCTGGTGTTCGGCCTGCAGGGGGCGTGGGCTCTCTGCGGGTGATCTTCCTATGCGTCTCGTCTTCCTATGCACCGTTTCCCGGTAAGGGGGCGTCGAGAGTCCATATGGAGACATATGCAGCGGCTTTGCAGGCCTCGCTGGCGTCTCCTCCTCCTTCCCCTCCTGGCGCGTCAGCGGATCCCTTGCCTTGCGCGGGGCCCTCCGCGGCGCTGCCGGCGGCTCCGGCCCGGCGCCAACTGGTTCGGATCCAGGCTTGGAGGATGTGGTGCTGTTAGGGTGCCGTCTCCTCATGGGTCCCTCCTTCGGACCACGGCACATCTGCCTCGCCGCAAACTCCTGCGGGAGTCCCTGTGGTGTCGCAGGAAGTCGCCGGGGCTCGGGTCGCATCCCCGATCCCCGCTCAGCCCTCAGGCCGCTGCCACGGCATCGGCACCTGCTGGTCCGGGCGGTGCCACAGGGGCCGGTGGGCCCTCCTCGTCCCGCTCTGGGTCAAGGTTGGACGGGGACTCCCCCTCCAGGCCCCTCACGTCCCTCCCTGCAGGCGGCTGCCTCGTCGGAGGGCGAGTCGGAGGTTGAATAGTCCCTGGCGCCACCACATGGGTCGCTGGGCCACCTCCGTCACATCCTGGGCTGAGGCTGGCGGAGGGCTTCGTGTCATTTCCCCCGGTACCTCTCGTTCCTCCACGCAGGCAGCTGCCTCGGCGGAGGTCGAGTTGCAGTCGTTCCGGCGCCACCAATTGGCCACTCCGGCTCCAGCTCCACTCCGGTCCCCGGCGCGGTGTGACGTGGAGGAGCCCTATCCGGCATCTGACTCGGCTCCGGATGGTGTTGACGTCCTGCCTCAGGCGGCGGACTCTACGGCTCCACACAAAGGTCGTGGCGCGGATTCGTCTTCGGACGCCCCCTCTTCTCCGGAGGTTGGGTGCCTACTGCTGTCATCCTCCCCGGAGACAGGCCGCCGCGTGGTGTATTTTACGCCGCCATCATCGCAGGGCGGCTCCCTGCCATTTCCGAGGCTGAGGTGTTCACTGGAGGAGCGGCAGGTCCCCCATTCTTCAGTTCCTTCTGGCTTCCAGGTCTGGCCTTTGCCCTCCCCGCTTAGCTTCGGGGACGGCCGCCTTAGTTTACAGCCGTCGCCCACGGAGGAGCTGCTTTCTCCACCGTGGGGTCCTACGAAGGTGGGTGCGGCCTTCGCTCATGCATTGTCCACGGCTGTGGGTATCCTGCACATGGGTGACACTGTTGCTCATTTCCCGACGGACCATCTCTTGGAGATTCTCCACCAGGGCTCAGCTTCCTCAAAGGAAGCTGTTGCTTTCCTTTGAGGGTTCGCTCCTTTCCTCTCTGATGGGGACTTAGAGGCGCCCTGCCTCAGGGGATACGGTGCCCCAACACCTTCTGCACCAGCACCTTCCAGCGCCGTGTGACCTGCTTTTGCAGACTGCTTTTCCTTCCTTGCCGCCACTGTTGACTCGGCCTTCCCGGGAGGCCCGCTGGCAGACTCTTGGGGGGCGCAACAAGTTTGCCTCGACCAGCACTGCCCTACAGGCCCTTAACACCTTATGTGTGTTGGCTAGGGCCTCCTCTTCTTTGTGGGACTCAGCTCAGTCTTTGGGGTCCGCATTTTCCCAGGAGATTGTTCAGGTGGACTTAAGGCATCTTGCATTGGATGGCCGGGAGCTAGCTGCGTTTATTCTCCACTCCGCTCTAGACATCTCAGAGGTGCTGGTGCTTGACTTCGGGACGGCGTGTTCCTGAAAACATTCGGGAGCGGCTGATTGATCTTCCGTTTGATGGCAGCCTGTTATTCCATGCCCCCGCGGACTCCGCCATCCAAAGGTTCTTGGCAGGGCTCCGTCCTCCTCCTCTGCCTTATCCTCCTCCTCCCCCTTCCCCTCCTCAGTGACTACTGAGTTGAGCTGGTTCTGGACCTTCTTTTGGGTCGGTTGCCCTTGCTGTGCAGTGTGTTTTCTGGCCATTCTAACCCTCCTTGCTGGGGCTATGGCGTTGTTGGCTGCTGGACGGCCCCTTTGTTGACTGTGTGTGTTTTTGCTGGCGTTATCTACACAGAATTGGCCCTGAGATTAGGCCTTCTGTTTTTCTCTTGGGCTGCTTGACAAGCCTTCCGCAGGGGGGGCTTTTCTCCTTGGCTCTTTCGTTTTTCCTCTGCTGCGGAAGTTCTTCCAAAGAGGGTTCCCAGGTCTTGGGACTTAATGTACCCTACGTAGGGTAGTGGTAGCTGTTATATAGCTTGCGCTCTGCTAGGGAGTTCTGGTCGCCTTTGGGTACCTGTTCTCCATGGCGTTTATGTATGTTGCTATTGCTTCTTGAGGTAGTGTGCATGGCCCCTCGTGGTGGTGTGTCCGGGCATTACCACACCTTCCTGTCCCTGTCCTGAGGGCTGAGATGATTTTGTATTCTCCCTTGTCAGGCGTTGCCTGCCCGGTCTTCCTGGGGCCCGGGCTGTTTTTCTTGCTTCTGGCAGCATATGTCTGTTGGCGCTGCTCTGGCTGGCCTGTTGCCTCCATCTGGGATGGGCTCGCCTTCTTTTCCCTCGTTTCATTGGGCCCTCTAGGCTTCTCCTTCTTCCTCTTCTTGTCCTGGCATTGGATGGAAGCTTTGTTGCCTTGTAGGGGAGTGGGGTAGTGCGGCCTCTCTGGCCTTGCCCTTGGTTCCTCTGTTGTGAGTGTAAGGGCCTCTTCAGTCTCCTTTCTTCTTCCTCCATCCCTTTTGGGGTCGGTGGTGTTCTGCTTGTGGAAGGGACAAGGTTACTTACCTGGTCTGCAGGTCTGGTCCCCTGTGGGACCCTCTGTCCTGTCCTGGCTGGTGGGGTCCTTTCGCAGACCCTTCTTCCCCGTGGGTATTGCTAGGGTATCTATTCTACGTAAAGGAATCTGCGACTAGTAGTCTCTATCAGATGTACGAGTTACTTACCTTCGGTAACGATGTATCTGGTAAAGATGATTCTAGCCGCAGATTCCTTCACGACCCACCCTTCCTCACCGTTCTGCGAGGACCCTTGGGTTGGTCTCGGCACTCGCCTCCCGGTGTGGGGCTGTGTCTCCTGAGAGTGCATTCTTTCTCTCTTGACACCATTTTTATCAGCGCCACCCTGTCTGCAAATGTCAATGGGAGCCGCACCCACCTAGCTACCATTTCTTCAAGTTACACTATAGCAGTCCCATAATTTTCACGCACAAGCTGCGGATCTTTGTGCACCCAGACACCCACATACTTGACAGGCTCATCACTCCATATCACTGGGTATTCCAGCTGCACTCTTTTCGTACACTCCGTTAAAGCAAATACTACTGACTTATCCCAATTTATCCCTAATCCCGAGTGCCATTCAAATCTAATGTATTCCCGTATCAGTTTCTCCAGATGCACCTCAGGCTCACGAACATATAGGACCATATCATCGGCATACATGGACACCGCCAATGGCCTCTGCTGAAATTGAAACGCCGCCTGCGCGTGCCGCTGCCGCAAGATGCAGGCCAAGGGCTCCAACACGAGAGCGAAAAGGAGCGGCGATAGGGGACAGCCCTGCCTCGTCCCTCGACCAATCGGGAATGTGTCAGAGGTTATACCATTTATACGAATGTGGGCCACCGACGCTGTGTACAGCAGCTTAATCCAATTAGTGAAAATAAGGGGCACACTCATCCGATGCAACACTGCCAGCATGTACCGCCAAGATATAGAATCAAATGCTTTTGCAGCATCCAGTAGGACTGCCGCTGCCGGTAGCTCAGGCTTCAGGAGGTGCATCACTGCAAAGAGCGTTCGTAAGTTGTGCGTGGTGGAGCGGGTCGGGACAAAGCCCGATTGTTCAGGCAGGACCATCACAGGTAGCAACAATTGCAATCTAGTTGCAAGCACCTTAGCCAGAATTTTTACATCCGTATTCATTAGCGACAAAGGCCAATATGAGTCGCACCTATCGGGGTCCTTCCCTGGTTTAGAAAGGGCCACAATCAGCGCTTCGCAGAGCGTGGCCGGCAGCCTCTGCTGTTCATACGCCTCCTCAAACATATCCTGAAGATGAGGTGCCAGAATATCCAGATACTCTTTGTAAAACTCCGCAGGGAGTCCATCCGTGCCCGTTGCCTTACCATTAGGCAAAGCATTGACCGCATCGCGTATCTCCTCCAAAGTGAACGGATGCATTAAAAAGTCCTGCTGCCCTTTGGACAACCACACCAAAGCTACGTCCTCTAGATATTCTGCTATTTCGGGTTCGTCAGCGGTTTGCTTACACCTATACATACCCTCATAATACTCAACAAAAGAGGCTAAAATACCCTCACTATCACAACACCTGTCCCCATCCACACAGATTGAGTCCACCGTATTGTTTTTCTCCCAGCATTCAGTTATTTTTCTCACCAGCGCCTTACCTGGACGCCCTCCCTCCCCATAATATCTGGCCATCCATCTCCGAGACACATGCTTCACTTCCATATCTACCAACTCATTATACTCCGTGATCTTTGATCTAATGATCGCTAGGGTAGCAACATCCATGTCCCTGTCATACTGTCTCTCAAGGTCAAGTAGTTCCACCTCTAGGGTCTGCATAGATCCCCGGAGCGACTTAAGTACACCAGCCTGTAGACCAATCCACACCCCATGGATCGCTACCTTGAACGCCTCCCACAGGGTATCCAAGCCTTCCACCGTGCCTACATTGTGGTCAAAGTACTGACTAATAGCCTCCCTGACGCCCTCACAAAATACTTGATCTTGCAGAGCTGTGGGTTGTAATCGCCACTGAAACAGTGGCGGGGCATAACTAGGTATCAACATAGTGAACAGTGCAGGGGAGTGATCAGAGAGTGTCCTAGGTAAATGGGCAACATACGTAACCCGCGAGTGCACATCACTAGTAGTCAGCCAGTAGTCCAGACGGGACCAAGACTGATGCGCATAGGAGTGGCAAGTACCCTCCCGAGCCGCAGGGTGTCTCAGCCGCCAAATATCAATAAGGGACAGATTGCGGATTCCAGTCTGAACCGCCTGCACAGCCTTCTTAACTAATGGGTCAGATTTAGTGTGCCGATCTAGATGCGGATTCAAGATTACATTGAAATCCCCACCGCAAATAATGGTAGTCGGCCGTAGCCTATAAACTTTATCCCATAAGACATCATAAAAGGCAGGGTCATCAACATTAGGGCCGTATACGTTGATAATGGTGACCATCATCCCACATAATTTCCCCTGCACTATTACGTACCGACCATCCGTATCAGCCTCTACATGAGACGGCTCGAAAACAAGATTTTTTTAAATCAAAATCAGGACCCCCCTCGCATATGAGGAATATGACGATACAAATTTAGCACCCGCCCATCTAGTGGCAACATTCTCGGCAGCTTGTCTGTTTCAGTGTGTTTCTTGTAATAGTGCGACTTGTACGTTGTGCCTATCAAAGAAAGCAAGAACCTGTCTAGTTTTCTTTGGATTGCTCAATCCCCTGACATTCCACGTTATACATGTCACCTTACCACCCTCCACCAGCATCTAGTAGGTTCCGAGCCAGAATAAGAGCTATGCATCCTGCCCCTGCGCCACATACAATAAAATCACACCGCCTCTGCACCCTACGCCACACTAAGCCACCGGATATCGTGTCCCCAACAAACCCCCCCACCCACTGAAGCATCCCAAACATGCCAAGTTGCCCCAACACCTCAAAATACAGAAACAAAACCCCCCTCCCCACCCATCGCGAGAAGCTAGTCCTCTCACTATCTACCCCCATATCAAAAAGAGCACTTGGGTAATTCCCTCCTGGGGGACACCAGCCGCCCACAGACCTCAAGGTGGTACCAAGGGGGGTCGGGGCAAACCAACAATCCCTCCCCAGCAAAATCCACGGTCATCATAGCAACAATAACAACCTAAACATTGTCAGAATCTGACACATACTCGAGCGCACAGAAACCTCCCTCCACATTCAGACAACATAATGTAATTGTCAACAGCCCCTACCCTGAGTGGAAGATGCCAAAGAGAAGCGGACCTAGCATAAAATAAAGCAGTGCAACAATACAAAACTGAACGTCCCACCACCCTGATTCCCCCAATTCACACCAGGCCCATTACACGTGTACAGAGCAGTACAAATAATAACATCCTCAGGAGAATCAACAGCGACGAAATGTTAGAGACAAGTCCATCTCAAAAATGTCCAGCAGTCATCTCTCCCCGCTCCACAGACAGCACATCCCAGAAAATGACCATAGTCCCATTACTGTGTCAAATCGCCTGTGAAAGGAAGTGCAGTAATGACAAATGTGCAACGTCCCACATCTGTATTGTACAGGAGTATCATACCACCTGGAGGAACTGACTAATCCTCATTGTCCGCATCCTCACCAGCCTGCCGAGTCTCGGCACGCTTCTCCAACTGCTTAATGTATTGCATAGCGTCTTTCGGGGTCATGCAAATCCGAGGCTTGCTTCCATACATTATCTTAAGCCGAGCAGGATACAACATGGCATACTGGATTTGCATACCCTGCAACTTTTTCTTGACTTGCTGAAACTCTTGCCGGGCCTGCTGTACCCCTACCGTAAAATCCGGAAACAATGCCACCTCCATCCCCTGATAGCTAGTGGTGCCCAGCTCTCTGGCGCGCCGAAGGACCACATCTCTGTCGCGATAATTTAAAAGTCTCGCGATAATTGGACGTGGCGGGGCTCCAGGCACCGGACGCTGCGCCAGCGACCGATGTGCTCTTTCCACTACCAGAATTTTGGAGAAATGCTCCTCACCCAGCATGGTTTTTAGCATGTCTTCAACATAAAGTTCCAGCTTACCCGTATTGGTGGATTCAGGCACTCCTGTGATGCGCAAGTTGTTACGGCGCGATCTCGCCTCCAAGTCCTCGTTCTTGGCCCTTATGACCTCCAAGATCTTGTCTATTTCAGAGCAGGACTTCATGACATGGTCCACCCTATCCTCAACCGTGGAGATACGCTGTTCTGCCTCCGTCAGACGAGCCCCATGTTTGTCTAACTTAGCTGACATGGCGTCCATACGCAAATTCAAATTATCAATCTTGCCATCTATAGTTTGAAGACTCTGCTGCATTGACATGAGCACTTTTTCTAGCTTAGAGCTACTTCCAGACTCCATCTCCGTCTCCGTGTCAGACGTCATCTGCTTTTGTGTTTTCTTCGGCCGTTTAGTTTCAAAAGATAGTGTAGATTGCAGGTGTTTGTCCGGTTTCCCCATCCTGTCTCGCGCACAGTCAATCAGTTGATCGTGGATGACACCCACCGAACAATCCACAAGAGTATACAGAAGTCCCACTCGCCGTCTGGGCCTCACGTCACCAGGACAGAATGCCATCAGTGCTGGCAGACGCACCGTACAATGCAACCGTTAGCCCAGCCACCGGAAGCACACCAGGCGCAACAGTTCTTATTCAATACCGGAGGTTTAACACTTCCCAGGCTCGCTTCAGAATGACTCAGAACATCGATAAGGCTTGGACATAAAGAGGGAGCGAGCAGGCAGCACCCGAGGCGACCCGGCCTGGGCCTGCTCACAAACAGGCCTTGCGCCAACCCCTTCTTCCAGCAGCGAGGTGGTACCCCAGGCAAGCCAACCACAGCACTAAAAGGCCTTACCAGTCCCTGCAGCAGCGTCCAAACGGGAACCTGAAACGCGGCACCAGTCCCATGGTCATTCCAGTTCAGTAGATGCCACCAGAATTGATATGCAGATCCCCAACAGCAGCCGGGGCTCACAGCAGCACCTCCACACAACCCACTGTGTCTCCTGTAACTAACTTCATATGGCCAACACAGCACAGGGGCCTCCCAGCGCGCAATCACGCCACCAATGTCCAGGCCTCGTCTCACACTCCTGATGTCCAGGCCTCTTTCCGCGCTCCCGATGCTCCGGCCTCTTCCCGCACCCCGATGTCCAGGCCCTTTGCCGCGCTCAGAACTGCTCCACTCACCAGCACGTTGCCAACAGTCCAGTCGGTGTCCGCCAAGGCCTCAGAACCAAGCGCAAGCCGTCCACAGCGCCGCCTCCAGAGCCCACAGCGCCAGCAGAGCACCCAGCCGTTTCTCCGCTCCAGGGCACACCGCAGCGGCAATAGGGCTGCGCCGCCACCGCCCGTCAAGCCTCCGCATAGCCTCACGTCGTCACAGCAGGCCTCTGTTCTTTTGGCTGCTCCCTGCCAGTAGGTGTCTCTAATGTCAGACGCGATCCCAGTGGGGCTTTACCTCTCGCACCAGCACTGTCGTACACGGCTCACCACTTCCACGGAAAGACCGCTCCACAAAGGCCTCACCGCCACTGCCCGTCAAGCCTCCACACAGCCTCCCGCCGTTGTTGTGTCAGGCCTCCGTTCTTTTCGGCTGCTCCCTGCCAGACAGTGCCGCTACCATCAGCCGTGATCCCAGCGGGGCTCTACCTCACGCACCAGCACTGCGGTACACGGCTCACCGCTTCCAAGGTAAGACCGCTCCGCAAAGCCCTGGCCAACTGTCACACACTTTTCCCCGCCAGAGATCAAAAGCGCTCTCACCGTCCACAGGCTAGGTCCGTGCAGCGCTACACTAACGCAGATGCCTAGGGAAGGACAAGGATAAAGGACGGATTGTAGCCCCGACAAGCAGAGCTGCGCTAATGTGCGGCCATCTTGCTTCGGGCTCGCTAGTGCCCCCAAGCAGCCTCCTGAAGACTTAAGAGCACATTCCACCAGAGCGAAGGCTGCTACCGCTTCGTAAGCAGTTGGAGTTCTAGTTCTGGACATCTGTCAGGCAGCAATGTGGGCGTCCCTGCACATGTTTATCAAGCATTACTGCCTGGAAAATCGGGTCTACAGGGACAGGCATTTTGCCCCTTCAGTCATGCAGGACTTCTTAGTCTAAATGTGCCCGCAGACCCACCTCCGGGGATGGTATTGCTTGTGCATCTATTTAAAGGTGAAGAATTTGCAACTAGATGTCTCTATTAGATGAACAAGTTTCTTACCTTTGGTAACTCCTTATCTAGTAGAGACAATATCAACCCGCAGATTCCTTACTAACCAACCCATCCTTCCCGCTCTGTGGGCAGATTTCTAGGGTCATGGCTGATGTCTTTCAGGGCCCTAGTTTGAACACAACAGTGTCAGTGCACTTCATGACTGCACGCTTCTGGCATGGAAAGTCGTGAAAAGTAACTGATGTCAGTGAGCCAAGGTGGCATCAATATAGGTGATGCGGACATCACTTCCAATGAGGACGACGCCACACTTATCCGGCCAATGCCACCTACTGGCGTGCAGGTCTACTGCTCTAGAAAAATCTACTGGATCCAGTCTGACGCCTGGAGAAATTCAAAGGTATTATCGACGACTGGCTGTTGAAGGCTGACTCGCCCCAGCTATTGTCTCCCACCTCCTGACTACAGTAAACCTCTTGTACTCGCTGAGGTTCACTATCAACATGCCAAAGTCACACCTGACTCCCTCTCAGATGTTCCCTTTCATTCGAGTTTCGGGATTATCCTCCCAAGCGGCAAGTCCAGTATATTCATGCTATGATACCGATGTTGCAGCCTCAAGCTTCGATTTCGGCGGGGTAGACCCCAAAGCTTTTGGGACTCATGACCTTCTGCATCTTGCTGGTAATTCATGCTAGATTGCATATGGAGGCTCTGCAGTGAGACCTGAAGTTTCAATGGGTACACCATCAGGGGACGCTTTGTGACATGGTCCAGATCTCTGAGGGAACTGCAAAAGATCTGCAGAGGTGGCTCATGAACTGCAATTGTGTCAGAGGCAAACCCCGCTTCCTTCCCCAACCAGATCTACAGTAGTGACAGATGCATCACTCCTGGGATGGGGCGGCCATCTGTGAGGGGTGGAGATCAGAGGACTCTGGTCTCCAGCGGAATCCGGACTCTACATCAACCTGCTGGAGCAGGGTATAAGCCAAAGACTGGAATGCGCCATTGCCCTTGATGCTTATGGGGCACTGTTTGGCATTTTGGTATCCCTCCAGGCAACGACGATAGGGCAGAACCAGATGCTATTTATTTTAACATTAGTGGCTAGATCATTCGTTTTAGCCAAATGGAAATGTCATTTTGTTCCCACAGTTGCCCAGTGGATTTCAAAGAGGCAAAAAATCTGTATTTGCAAGGTTATGTATGCCAGGAGTGGGGGTTGATTACTCAAATAAATACAATTTGGTACAATGTGGGAACGGGGTATAGAGTGGTAGTAAAAAAAACAAAAACTGCTGGAGCTCCATGCAATCCACCTGCCACTGAAAGCCTGCAACAAACAGGGGTGGGTCTTTGACCCTTTGTCAAGAGGCCCTGCGCCTCTGGACATGGCTGGAACAGTAGGGCGTATCCCTGGTGGTTTAATACCTGGCAGGCTTTCAGAATGCCATTGCGGACAAACTCAATTCTCGATGCCTAGCAGATCACGAATGGCTACTCCAACCAGAGTTGGCAAAAGTCCTCTTTCAACAGTGGGGAGAGCCTTGGTTAGATCTATTCGCCTTTGTTGAAAGCGCAATGTCAGCAGTTTTGCACATTGGAATTTCCAAGGCGGCTGTCACTCAGAGATGCTTTCATCTCTTGTGGAGCACAGGCTTCCTATATGACTTTCCGCCCATACAACTCCTGCCCGGAGTTCCTCCAGTACCACTCCTGCCCAGAGTTCCTTCCATACCACTCCTGCCCAGAGTTCTGAAGAAGATCAAGAATAACCTACCCAAGACATCCTTGTGGCTACAGATTGGGCTTGGAGAGACTGGTATCCCAAGCCTCTGAGCATGGCCATTGATACTCCGGTCAGGCTGCCCCTTCCAGAGGATATTCTGTCATAGCAGTAGGGGATGGTCCTCCACCTGAACCTGTCCAGCCTTTGCCCTATTGCTTGGAGGTTGAACAGTGCCATTTGACAGCCTTTGACCTTCCTCCTGAAGTCTGTAACTACATGTTGGCAGCCAGGCGTCCTTCCAGCAAGACAGTATATGCCTGGCATTGGAAAACATTTGTGGCATGGCGTGCAGAAAAATACATTGATTCCCTTTCTTCCCCTTCTTTTTTAAGTTTTACTCTTCATTATTTCCCTTATCCAACAGGCCTGTGCTCTGGACACTCTTAAGAGATATCTGTCTGCTCTTTCTGCTTTTTTTTGCAGCTGCCTGACCAGTCCCCTATTGTACATAGGTGTAGGAAAGTGCTCCTTTTTGACATGGTCACCCCCACTTTTTATCTGGTATTTGATGCAATTTTGACTGAAGTGCACTGGGTTCTCTTAACCAGGTCCCCAGTGCCAGTGTTCTTTCCCCAAAGCATGGTAAATGCTCAGTTGTTCACAAATTGGCAAGGCGTTTAGCACCTCTATAAGTCCGTAGTAAATGGTATCCCTGGTTCCTAGGGCATGGGTACTAAAGAGGGCCCCTAAGAGATGTAGCATGTATTGTATTGAGCATGTAAGGGACCCGCCACCAAACATAGGCAGACTGCCATTGCAGGCTGTGTGAAATGGTGCATACAAATGTTAAAACACAAAATGGCACACACCCTGTGTTATGTGGGCACACACCCTGCATGCCATATATGTAAGTCACCCTTACAACAGGCCTTACAGCACTAAGGCAGGGTGCTTTATATTACAATGTATATGTTAAATGCTATGTATTAGCAGAATATTGTGGGCGATAGTACAGTGGTACTAATGAACTTCATTTTTGATTTACAGATCCCTTGACAAAGGCGCTATTGCGCCGAAATGCATTGGGAGGCCACATAAACTATAAAAAATGCATTGAAGGATGAAGTTATTGCAAATATAACTACACGAGTGACACAAACTCGAGTGAAAGAGTGTTATGGAAAATAAGAATTATAACAAACAATAAAATATTTTTGAAACGAAATAATTTTACTGAAGAGATTTATTAGCTGGGGATCCAGCCTAAACTTGTGCCCAAGGAGTCAAGCCAAATAACGACTTGCTTATTTTTTCATTTCGCAGTACCGGATCAGTCACACCCATAAAGTGGGCTCAACGAAAGAAGGGTTTCTCCATTTTGATTTTGGTGCTCGGAATTCTGGGACTGGGTTTTGCCCACTCCCCCACAGGAAGTGATCATATTGAGGGTGTAGTGACCACAAGGGTAAGTAGCCAATTGGCTACTACTCTACACTCCCCTTAAGGCCCCTAAATTCAGTATTTAGGTGGCCTCCTGACACCAGGACCTCCGATTCGACTGACTGAAGAAAGAAGAGGACAAAGAGGAGCCAAAGAAGCAAAAACTGCTGGACTACTGATGGACTTTGACTCCTAACCCTGCTGGCCTGCCTGCTTCTGTCCCTACAATCTCGACATTCCGACGTCTCCTGCAATTGTGCACCGTCCGAAAGCCTCGGAGGGCCTCCCGCACTTTGCCAAGTCGTTAGCATCTCCCATGAAGCAGAGGAGCCACTTCACTCTTTCCTGCTGGCACCTACACTCTTCTGCTGACCACGAGGTCCACCAATGCAGCAGGCACCCAGGAGGAGGTCTCCATACTTCAACAGGTCAGATCCGATTCCCCACCAAGTGAAAAAGACGCCAGGACCAACCGGAGTTTCCCTGCACCAATACCCGGGGTACCGCACCCCTTGCAACAACTAAAGCTTGTTTGAGTCCAATCAGGACTCCAACGCCGCAAAGACTGAGCAGCTGATGAGAGACCCCAGCACTGTAGAGGCCAGCAACTAGAGTGGTCCAGCTGTCCTGATTTGTCCCCCTTTGCAGGTCCAACTGAGAACCATGGGTGCCTTTGACGCACAGGCAACAGCCAACCAAAACCCTCTGCACCTGAGCTCCCCGGCCCGGGTCCACGACCATCATCAGTGCTCCCCAGGACCCCCACAATCATAGCCCCCTGTTGGGAGCTCCCGGACTTGCCCCGAGTCCCACCCCTGAAGCCTGTTTCTAGATGGCCCCCCTCTTTTCCTTTTCCTGTGGTGTGGTGCGCAAGGCTACCAACCCCCAGCATCTCTGCACCTGGACACACCAGGGCAGGTAAACTCGAACTGCTGGTGGTATTTTGAAACTTGACCCCCTAGCGCCTTAAGTCCTAAAGGGGGTCTCAAGATTGGTTTGCAAATACCTGTATGCAGTATGTGTTTCTTTCTCCATAGTTACGCATTGCTGCGTGAAAACGCATTTGAGTGAACATTTTTACTTACCTGCAAAAACTGATAAACTGAAAAGTACTCTATGTACCCAATTATGAAGTGCTTGATGTTAAAGTAAATATAAAAATTCTTGTTATTTTTCTAAAATTGGTTTCGAGTTTCTTCTTGAGTGCATGTCTCATTTATTGATTCCTGCTCGCCCACACTACCACAAATGGGAGCATTTGGAATCATTAATTTAAGCCCTGTGAACCAATAAGGGTTTTCTGGACTTTATACACAGTGTACCTCATTTTGGTATTCTGCAAAAAAGCCAGCTTCCTGCAATAGGTTTCTAAAAGGACTTATTCCTCTCTTGACTGCTTCACCCTTTACCATGCCTCAGTGGGTCCTGATTCTGAAATTGACTTTCTTGATATGTGCTTGTGAGAAGTTGGCCTGATGTGCAATGTTCACTATTCTAGTGATCACTATATATCAGTCCAAACAACCCTTATTGATGATTGGTTGTAAGTCAACCTTATAGACCAGCTATCCTAGTAGCATGGATACGAGCAGTCTAAGGCTAAGACTCTAGAGGGCGTGTTAAGCCAGCTGTTTTACCATCACATTACCCCTTGAACACCCAGTGAAAGGACACCACACAAGTGGTATGAAAATAAACAGTGTATTTATTAGAATCACAACAACCCTGTACTCTTTATGAGGACAGGGTGCTAGGCACACAACAAAACTCTTACGAAAATACTTAAGTTAGCACGTTATACACAAATGCCCGAGGGGCACGAAAAACCATATACTTTAAAAGTGGAATGCGAAATTACTAGCAGGTAAGTACAGTACTAATAGGCTTTGGAATCGCTAGGACTTGACTAGGGAATCGTTAGATTACTTCTAGGAGACCTAGGGGACTCGGGTGCAGAGTGTGCACTCTCACGCGGGATGCGGGACAAAGTCTATGGGAGCTAGTAAAGGCAAAGTTAGTGTTCACGGGCGAACCCGACCTGGTAGGAAGAAAACGACAGTGGATCCTGACCCTAGGGTAGTGAGGCTATGCTGGGACACCGAAGTGCCGAAGTTACCTAGCCCAGGGGCTGCAGCTGCATAGGTCTGAAAAGACGTCGGGGATGTCGTTGCCGGACCAGGAGCCTGGAAGAAGGAAGTTGCTGGCAGGCGACCAGTGAAGGAAAGTTGGTTGGATCCAAGCCTGGATCGAGGAAGAAGAAACCTGAAAGCAGAGGGGACCAAGTTCTTGAATCACTAGCCAGTGATTAAGTGGGCACCAGGATGGCACCGGGCGAAGTCACCTCGACTAGGTGAGTGGGCGACGCTGGCTCTGCAGATCTCACGGACCAGGAGGCGTTGTCGGCGACCAGGATGGAGAGGCGAGCTGTCCCACGATGGATGAAGCTGTCGGCGTCGAAGTTACCCAGGATTGGGCAACAAGCCTTGGCTAATTCAAGCCCACGCGGTGGACTCAAAATGGCGTCTTGAGTGGACCAGGAGGGTCCGGGGTGCTCCTCTTTTTGAAGGGAGCAAGGGCCAGCCTGGAGCAACCAGACCAGCAGCAGAAATGTCGTCGGGCGTCGTTCAGAAGGCCACAAGCCAGCGGGCTAGTAGCCAAACAACGCGGTGAGCAGCAAAAAGCAGAAGGGCCCCACGCCGATCGTGGAGATGCTGGGGGGCTACTCTTCGGTGCTGGAGCTGCTCAGGGTCGGGGCTTCTCGGACCCCAAAGCACTCACCAGGAAATTACTCGGCGGGCTTGCTGTGCAGAAGTCGTGCAGTCTTGAAGATGGCCGGTCCCTCGAGGTCTCGTCACACCCACGAATCTCAGCGTGACTGATGATGTAGGTAGAGGTCAGAGGTGCCAGGGAAGCCGGTTCTCGTCGAGCTGGGCAGTCTTGATCCGGAGGAGAGACTTGCAGCAGACCGTAGTGTTCTTAAGATGGTGCCTGCGGATTCAGGGTGACTACTCCTTAGTCACAAGGGAGAAATCTTAGGAAGAAGTCTTGAGTTCCTTTCGTGGAAAGTAGTTTCAGGATTCAAAGATGATCTGATTTGGAAGGGGGCCAGTCTCTACCTTTATCCTGTAAAAAGGGGCTGGCACGCGACTAAGTCCTGCCCTAGGGGTGGGACTGGGAGGGGGGTGGTTACACCCACTTCCTTGGCGGGCTTTTCCCCAGCACAGGGTCTGGAGTGACCCTGGAACTGGTTCCAGCCAGCCTATGCACAGTGAGCACCGGGGTGCCACGTGCAGTCACCTTCCTCTAAAGCCCTGCCTACCTACAATACACAAAACCCTGTCTGGGACGGTGCTGGCTCCGCCCCTGGCAGGAAACCCTTTGTCCTTATCTCCTGCTCTGGGAGGACTCCCAGCAGCAGGAGGGCAGACTTGTGTCTCGGTGGCAGCATCCATTTTGTGGATGCTAAGGCTCTGTCTGACTTTAACCGGGGTTAGGGGTTACATACATGTCGTGTCCCTCTAGAAGGGTGGAATGCTAACCCCGTCGCCAGAATTGGCGAGGGGTTAGTATTCCAATTCGTATGACACCTTACTCGACATGTTTTGATAAAGCGATACCAGAGTTGGCACATAACCGCGAGGATTATAATGCACTTAAGAGTATATGGTATGCGATATCATGGAAACGGCTAAGGGATGGATCCCGAAAGCCGCAGACAGGCTCAGCTCATGCCAGAGCACCATCTCACACGATTCCAAGCACTCTGCCTTCAGGATTGTTAAGGCCTGCCATAGGAGTGACTGATAGGAGATCTGTGTGTCCATTTTAGGGTTAGATATAGGTATACTATATCTAAAGCAAAGGGTGAGTACACCACCTTGCCCCAGCTGTCGTGCAGCCAGTTGTGTCAGTTTAGTTAGTCAACCCAGGGGTGGCACAATACATGCTTCAGCCCCTGGGAGACTTCTGGGTACACCTCAGCCCTGGGTACAGGGACTTGGAGAGGGCCCAGTGCCAATTCAGTACCTGAGTACAATTTGGATAGAGAGAACAGCTAGGCTGTGGGTCTGATTAGCAGGCCCACAGCCAGGGAAAGTCGTAAACCAGTGCAGCAAAAAGCAAAAATCTGGGTGATCATAGGATTGCAGACCCTACTCTCCTACAGTGCTCAATTTGAGCCTCTCCAGAATTGTCCCCCTGACGATTAAAACATCCTTTCTTGTGGCTATTACATTTGCCCTTAGATTAAGTGAGCTGCAGGCCTGGTCATCTATGCTGCCTTACTTATCAGTCTATCCTGACAGACTGGTGCTTCGAACAAGGCAAAACCAAAGGGGATGATGGATGGAGTGTTGAACATTGCAAGCACTCACCCCCAGCCAACTGATCTGGGTTTAATCCATCATCATTCTTTAGCTTACTCCACCACCCCAGTTCAGACATGGCCATATGCAAATCAGTCTGACCCTGTGCCTCATGGGAACAATCCAGCCAGAACTGCCAAACCATGTCTTCCCTGGACCGGAAACAAGCATCCTGGGACTGGTTTTTGGCTAATCAGCTGTCATCAGCCAGTCTAGCTTGAATCCAGTGGCAAAGTGAGCAAGGGACCCACGTCTGGGCATACCCTGCCAACTTAGGACGAACAAAGCAAAACCATAGGGGATGATGGACTGAGTGTTGAACATTGCAAGCACTCGCCCCCAGCCAACTGATCTGGGTTTAATCCATCATCATTCTTTAGCTTACTCCACCACCCCAGTTCAGACATGACCATATGCAAATCAGTCTGACCCTGTGCCTCATGGGAACAGTCCAGCCCGAACTGCCAAGTCATGTCTTCCCTAGACCGTAAATAAGCATCCTCGGAGCGGTTTCTGGCTAATCAGCCGTCATCAGCCAGGCTAGCTTGAATTCAGTGGCCTTTGGTATCGCGGTGCTTTGAACAAGGACCTCCTGTCTACTGAAAGTGATTACCACATTTCATTCAGGCCAATCCATCACACTTCCTACCTTTTACGCTCCTCCACATCCTTCTAAAGAAGAGCGATCCACTGTACCTAAAGAGCGTTGCCGTTCTTCCTTGACAGTACACTAGAGTTCTAGATGGACGACCAACTCTTTTCTTTAGATATGTTGGCGCGAAGAAAGGCCGAGCTGTGCAGAAGCAGACCATCTCCAGATGGGACGTGCACTACATTAAATTCTGCAATGCATTAGCCAAGAAGCTACCTCCAGAAGGTTTGCAGCTCATTCCCCCAGAGCTAAAGCTGCGACCACTACATTAGCTCGCGAAGTTCCGGTCCTGTACATCTGTCAGGCAACGTGACCTTCTTGTTCAAGTTCACAAAACATTACTACCTGACAGTCCAGTCCGTACGGATGGGCCCTTTATGTGTTGGAACCTGCAGCACTTCCTTGTTTGAAATTGATCCGTAGATCCACCACCGGGGATGGTAGTGCTTGGGTATCTTTTCAAAGGTAAGGCATCTGTGGCTAGAAGTCTATCAGATAACCAAATTACTTGCCTTCGGTAGCGCCTTATCTGGTAGAAACTTTGGGACTGATTTAGATCTTGGCTTATCTGTCAACGTTGTGACAAAGTAACCCATCTGGCGAATATTAATCCCATTATATCCTATGTGATTTATATTTTGCCAGATAGGATGTTTGTCACCATTGTGACGAAGTAATCCGCCCGAAAAAATCTAAATCAAGCCCTATGTCTAGCCTCCAGATTCCTTACCGATCCATCCATCTAGCCCCCCTCTGCAAACTGATTTCTATGGACAGGGTGCCTTTCTGGGCTAATTTTTCACACCAGTGGTCCATGTTCTTCATGGCTCCATGCTTCTGACGTGGAAAGTCGTGAAAAGAAACTGACTTCAGCTCACCTATGTTGCAGCTATATAGGTGCTGTTGACTTCACGTCTGGCATGGACGACGCTGCCGGCATCACCTACCAGCATGCAGGGGTACTACTTAAGAAAAATCTTCTGTATCCAGTCTGACACCTGGTAAATTCAAAGGAAAGGACTCTACGGCTTGATATAGTCTCTACCAGATATGGCGTTACCGAAGGTAAGTAACTTTTTCATTATTACCAGTCCTACCTATAATTTCACTTTAACCTTCTAACAGAAACATTATTCAAAATGTTTATAAGCAGTATTGCTTCATACTTCTTCAAAATATTATTTCTGCAGATGGACAGTGGGATTTGACAAACTATCACCTTTTAGACTTGGGGCGCCCTCATCATTCAATACGATGTATGGCAGTTGTGCATGATAAAGTCTGGTGTGGCTACAGGAACAAGATTTATATTGTGCAACCAAAGGCCATGAAAATAGAGGCAAGTTTGTTAAGATTTGTTTTGTAATGGGTGTCAAATCATCTGTTAGTCAAACTATAGAGGATGTTTAAAAGTATTATTTGTAATATTTCACTGCATTTTCTGATTCGTAGATTTAACAGATAACAGGAGGAATTAAGGAGTATTCAGTATTGAACGACATTCCGCACTTTCAAATTAATATGAAATGAATAATCTGCCTTTACTTAGTGTGTATTATACCACAGTTTTGCCATGGATTAAAGCGTTACAGTGCATGTTTTCTGTTGCCAACTTAAATGATATCTTATTCAAGTTAGACTTGTTTAATGAAACATGTGGCATGCAAATAATAGTAGATGTCAATGACTATTATTTAGGGCCAGTTGTATGTGGCACTGGTCACAATTTTCAATCAGTATTTTTTGCTGATAGTGTGCTATTATGCAAATCGATCTATGTACTAATAGGTCGGTTTGCAGTGGTCCATTATTAATGTTTTGTTGTAAGGATCCTGTCTTCCAGCAGAGAGACCCCTTTTTAGGTCTCGCGCCTGCGATGCATATGGCGAAGCCATATGCGCATCGCGCAGGCGCGATACTATAGTTGCCGGGTCTGCTTCCCAGGAGACAGGAAACTGGCACGCGCACGCTCAGGAAAGCGATCGGAGCCAGCCACGCGCGCGCGTTCCCAATCTCCTGTCTCTCTGGTTTCTACTTCCAAGCATTGCTTGTTTATCTTGTGGTGTTATCTCCATTTCCTGATGTTAGATGCCCCAGGACTGAATATCCAGCAGTGGAGTGTTGGTTATTTTGTTTTCACTGTACCACTCGGGTGACTGGCGCAAATCCAGTAGCCAGCTGTTTGTTTGTCCATTTTGTGCGGTCCCTGGACCAAGCAGCGGAGTACTGTGGAGGTAGGAAGGACAATAGTTTTAAAATGGAGTGTAAACTGCTTTCCGGGATGACAGTTGTTTCTCAACGCTGACACACGAGTGTCACTTTTCAGCAGTGCGCGGGGGAGGGAGTGTTGAAGGTGAAATGGGGTTTAGAATGTATCGTCCCGTTAACTTTCCAGGGGGCCGGGGCTAGCTATCAATAGTTCAGCAGGTGCAGTGGCACCGAGCTAGTGGCATGGAGGGCACAGTTATTGCTACATTTTTACCACCTAACCTAGTGTGACCAGATTTTCAGAACGAAAAACGGGGAGAGGCACGGACACAGAAATGTAACTGAATTGATGTCCTTTTAGGTCTCGGCATCTTCTATACAAAGATATGTAGATAGATAGACATTTTTAAACATTTCCGTCCCCTTCTGTGAAGAGCTCCATTGTCCGGCTGTAGCAGCCCTCAGTCACGCCTCATTAAATTCAGCTGTGTCGCTTGTTTCCTAAAGCCAATCTCGACGCTGCATGAATGAGCTGTATGCACACTCACCTCTGAAAGTCATGACTTTCACTGCGCTCCTCGTGTTTTTGAGAATTAACTTATAGCTGAGAAGCAGTTATCACCGTTTCTCGTTGCTGGAAGGAGCTTACTAACAAGAGCGTTATGTAATGTTTAGTCGGTGGGCCAGGCTCACCCACTCAACTTTGGGAGGGGGATTTTGTCATACAACCCCCCCCCCCCTCCCCCCCTCCCCCCGCATATGTTATACTAAAGAACACCGGGGTGTGAACGCGGGGAGTTACCATGCACTAATCCAAGTGAGTGTTGTCATTGCATAGAACATTTTGTAAGTTGTGTGGGTCTGCGTTGCCTTGCAGAACCCCTGTGTCCACAACTTAACATGCATTAGGATACCTGAGGACCCCTACAAAGTACTTAGAGCCCACCCTACCGCCACAGATGCTTAGGCAGTGGTTTATATGTAAAAGAGGTGCAGGTACTTACTATCCTAAGTAGTACCTGTTTGCTAATACTGACAAGCATTTACAATGCAGTAGGTCTCGTTTTATTTGCTTCAAAACTGCTGCCTCAGGACCAGTGGAAGAAATCCTCACCACGGAGGCGAAAGTGCAAAGATGTAAGTGCACTGGGACTAGAGTGAAAGCATCATTTTTACATAGGCATGGGGAAGGGTGCTATCAACGACTTTCATGATGGGTATGTATTGTTATTTGGCTGTTTTTAATTAGTAAAACAAAGGTGAAAAGCTAGAAGCTCTGCTTTACTGCACGTTGGCTCTGACGTCAACGGCGGTCATTAAAGGAGTTATTAAAAAACTGCAAGTTACTGCAGGTTTCAGTGGCAGTTGTTTCAACCTATTGATCCAATCCATTGGCAAGTATTTGTTGTGCTTTAGGTACTTAATTACCCACATAGAAAGATTGTATTCTAAAATAGCTTTTAGGCTTGCAGCACCCCCTGCAGAGGTCTGAGCACCGAGAAAATCTGGTTGTAATACTGGTGAGATAGGCCACGGGGTTCATGCGCTTGCTAGATTGAGCTCTAATCTCCTTTGATAGTTTGAAGGAGCCACAGCGATCCTCGTTACGTCTTTCAGTTTGTTTCCATTTCACCATCGATAATGTGCGGGTGTGGTAGCTTAGTGAGTCAGCGTGCCTGCTGCAGAGTGTTGGGGCCTTCCCCAAGCGTGCACAAATAACAGGCAAGGGTTACATATAAAACAGAAGAAATGGTAGCAAGGTAGGGCTTGGGCTAGGGAGGCATTCTTCTATAATATGTGTTCCCATTGTTCCACTATTTACTGAAGTAAAGCGTTATTGATATATTTTCAAATAGTTTTAAGCCACTTTTCCAGCCAAACACACACTTTTCGAAAATAGCCCTTTTGGCTATATTCTTTGAACATAAAACCACCACCTCAGAGGTGGCGGATTAAAAATCTGTTCTCACACTATAACTAAACAACTTCAGCCACCCTTAAATAGGAGGAAGTGGGAAAAGAACCGCACTTTCTTTTCACATTTTTCTCCTCTTTTCCTCAAAATCCCCGCATTTTAAGGCACAATTCTCACCACCTTTCATTCACTAGTAAGAACATAAGGAAACAAGCATTTGCAATGCAATAGGTCTCACATTTACGAGAGTTTAAGCGATTGGCATTGTAAATGACAATGCTTTTTATTTATGTTTTAAATAAAATGAAACCAAAAATAAAAGGCATTGTCATTTGCAATGTCAATAGCTCACACTTGCGTAAATGCGAGACCTATTGCATTGCAAATGCTTGTTCATTGAAGGCATGTTATTAAGTGTTAAGTGATTAATTGTTATGACATTGGCATTTGTTTTTATCCTGTAAATGTACAATGAATATCTCTGATAAGCAAGCCCAATCAAAAACACAATGTGATAATTTACATATTATTAAGCTTAGAAATGTTTCCAGCACTGTCATCAATCTTATGATGGTCTCCCTCCATAATTCTTTTATTTTAATCATTGCTTTTGGGTTTCTTTCCTTTAGTTTTAGGTTCTGAACACACATACAGGACAGTTTCCATTTTAGTTATAATTTCCATTTTAGTCAGAATGTTCAGCTTATTTACCTTTGGCCCCGAATCTATCCTAGACAATAGAGGCTTCCATTTTTCCTCAAATTGTGCAGTCATCAGCATGCCTGACTTTGACACAGATGCCGTCTGTGCCTATCTTTCCAAGAACTGTGAAAGTGTCAACTCATTCATATATAGAGATCAACAAACCTCAGTCTGGGACAGGAGCCTTTTTCAAAGCCATATAACGTCCATAGCCAAAATAGTGTTGTCTGAATTGACATCCTCTCATTTTATATGTCCATAAGGAAACGTCCTTGATGCACATAATCTATGTCAGACCTTCCTCAAGTTATGTCAGAAAGTCCAATATCTGCTAAGACTCAGTATATAAGCACTTTCACTTGACCACTTAGTTAGGAGAGAACACGTCGGCCAGGCTGCGAACGCAGATCCAGGTATGCATCACGACCGAAAGAGTCTTAAGTAAGACTCCCCGAAGCTCTTCAGAGCATTTCATTCTACCTTCACAAACTGGTATGAGGACTTTGTTCTCCTATAGACCCAATCTCCAAGCTCTTGGTCTTGTGCTCGAAATAGCTGATAAGCTATTTCAAACAGACACCAAATCCCTTTTTCCAGGTATGGGCTTGCCCTCCAAAACTCAGGACTGGTTATTTATACATCTGCTAGAACTAGTATAGCAGTTAGAGATAGCACAGTGAGGGTGTAAGTGCTATAAATTGTGATGTTGCGACTTTCCCCTTTTTTCACTGATATTGAAAAGCTTAGCTGCTTTTATTATTGTAGGAAAGTGTGCCTTTTGACATAGTTACCCTCAACGTAGGACCTCAGAACAAAAGAGGGTTCCCAAGGGCCGCAGCCCGAATTGTGCCACCCTAAGGAACCTCTCACCAAGATCATGCAAACTGCCATTGCATCCTACATGTTTTGGTGCAGAGAAAACCGAAGAATCAGCATAGCACACACCTCTGTGCACCATGCCAGCAAAGATTTTCACGTGGTATAGGTAAGTCACCCCTACGGCACGTCTTACAGCCCGAAAGCAGGGTGCACTATAGCCTTGTTTAGACATATCCACCCCAGTGGGTGTGTCCCCATGATACCTAAGTTCATCCTTCGATATTATGAGTGCGCAGGAAAGCCATAACGAGTACATGGGCTGTTCAACCGTCAATATGTTTCCCCAGCTACATGATGGCTTCACTGTACCCCGAGGTGTTTGGTACTAAACACCTCATCTTAATAAACCCACACTGAGGCCAGTGCTGGATTTATTAATGAATGCACCCAGAAGACACCTTAGAGATGTCCCCTCAAAATCTACAGACTACTAGTTTGCTAGTATGTTGACTGACTTTTCTCAAACAGTCAGCCACCATAGACAGGTTTCTGATTTCCTGAGGTGGGAACCTTCGCTCTTGGAGGTCAGGAACAAAACTTGCTCTGGGTGTAGTTGTTCGCACCTTCAAGCTGGATGTGCATTCCAGAGCTGAAGGCTTTAAAGGCACTGCAGCCTATTTGATAATGGAGGTGCCCACCCCACTGTCCTGACCCCACTTTTTTGCAGCAATACAGGTAGGACAATTAGTAAGATTAGGAAGTGTTCCCACATACAGTCATCACCACCCCTAAGGCGGGCCTGGCGATGTGGACCCTACTTTTTTAAGATCAGGGTTAGGCCCACTTCCCACAGGAAGTGGTCATATAGAGGGCGTAGAAACCCTGAAGGTAGGTATTCTATTGTCTACTACCTGTGACTCCCCGAAAATGCCCCTTACTTGAGTATTTAGGTGGCAACCCTGAACCCAAGAACTCGAATTTGACGAATCAACAGAAGAAGGACGATGAAGAGGTACTGCTTGGTGAGAACTGCAGCTTTGACTTTGGACTTTGGCGCAAAACCCTGCCGTCTTCAGCCCTCTCTTGACAAACACGAAAGAGTGACTTGTCCTGAGAGTCGGGGAACTACCAAGCCCGACAAGCAGAGTGTGGTCCACTGCCTTGCACCTCCATGGCCTTATCGACTCTGCAGACAACCAGGAGAAGGTACTTGTGCTCCGGAAGGTCACGTCCATCTCCTCACTCTGTGAAGAGACCAGAACCAGCCGGAGCAGTGTAGGACCAACCCCGCGGGGTATCGGACGCCTGCACCAAACATCAGCAGTGAGAGTCCAGTCATTTTGGAGCTCTCGGTTTGTCTGCAAGTCCCCCTGTGAAGCCTATTTTTCAGTGGCCCTCCTTCACCCTAGCATGGCAGCTACCAGCCTCGTTAGCACCCTGCTCCTGGTAGAACTCGGGCGTTTCCCGAAGACCTGCAGGTAGCACTTTGGACCTTGGCCGAATACAACTCCGAACCCTGAAGTTGAACCTCTGAAACCGACTGTACCTACCTTTATGCATCTTTGATTTGTCCTCCCATAGGACTGTATTGTGCGTAAAAAGGCACAGGTTTGAACGTTTTACTTACCTGTGACTATTTCAATTGAAAACTGTACTTAACTTTGAAAGAAGTTCTTTAGTTTAAAACATATATAAAAATAAGTGTTATTTTTTAAATTTCGTTGCAGATTTACTCATTGAGTTCAACAAATGTTTATCACTACCCTCTGATAAGCCTAACTGCTCGCCCACACTACCACAAAAGAGAGCATTAGTATTATATACTGTTTGCCTCTGTAAGCCAATTGGGGACCCACTGGACTCTCTGCATAGTATACTTCATTTTAGTATACTATATAGAGAGCCAGCTTCCTACGCCCTCTGTGTGGTCTTAAAGGATCAGATCTCTGGCCCTGGCGAGGACTTTCTTCTGCCTCAGCTGCTGTGAAATCACATGACTGTCAGACACCAGTGTCATGTTTTTTTTTTTTTAAACATGAATTTGTCAGCAGTACATTACAGTAAGCATGTAATAAATCAGTTCAAAAAGTCACCAAGTAGCCAGAAAACATATTCAGCACTGTGAGAGGACTGATAGAATTGTCCTGCGAGCTGGAGAACTACCAAAGCCTTGAGGATCCTGCCAGCACTTCAAAACCCACCAACAGACTCCCTTGGAGTAGAGGAGCTACTTCTCTGCAGTCCGCAAGCACTGTCAAGCAGTGTGCGGTCCACTGCCTTCCACATCCATGGCCTTATTGACTCCACAGACAACTAGGAGAAGGTAATTGTGCTCTGGAAGGTCACGTATGTCTCCTCACTGAGTGTGAAGACACCAGAACCAACCGGAGCAGTGCAGCATCTTTTTTTTTTTATTTTAAAAGTTTTATATAGCGCTGGCTAGACCCAAAGGTATCAGAGCGCTTTACATGATCAGGATAGTATAAGGTAAACATGGTATAAAAAGCATAATAACAAAGTAAAAAACAATGCGATTACAAATCAAGAAGGAATGAAACAGGAGCTGGAGCAATACAATACAGGTAATATAGGTAGAGTGGAGTACAGGAAGAGAGACATATATTACTGAGACAAATATGGTATGGTGAAAAAAGATCAAGAGTCAGGCACAGGTTAGGATCCCCAATAGTTGTTAAGGAGGTGGGTTTTGAGGTCTTTTTTTAAGCAGGCGTAAGAGGGGTTCCACGCAGGTTTTTAGGGAGGGTATTCCAGATAGTAGGGGCATTGCCAGAAAAGGAGAGAGATTATGTGGTTTTCTTTTTATGCAGAGGTGGGATTAGGAGGAGGGCATTGGTGCTTCTCAGAGGACGAGGGGTACCAGCGATGAGGAGTTTCTTGTATAGGTACTGCGGAGTGTTTTGCTCGAGGGCTGTACGAGTAATAAAAGCTGTTTTGTAAGCTGTTCTCCCTTCGATAGGGAGCAATTTAAGAGATTTGAGAGCTGGGGAGATATGATCGAAGCGTTTAGAGTCTGTGATGAGCTTGGTTGCAAGGTTTAGCACAGCTTTAATTGGAGCAAGGTGGACCTTGGGGATTCCGTTGAGGATGGCGTTGCCATAGTCAATACGTGAAAGAACCAGTGATTAAACTGCAAGTTTAAAGTCATCGATGGGTAAGAATGGTTTGATTTTCTTGAGGTGACGGAGCGTGAAGAGGGCTCCTTTGGCAGAGTTTTTGATGTGAACGTTAAAGGTGAGGGTGTTGTCAATAGTAATGCCAAGAGATGTGACGGAGTTGGACAGTGTGAGTGAGCAGTTGAGTGCGTTAAGGTCTGAAATCCATGATTGAATGGGGAGACGGTTCTTTTTAGGGGAGAAAAGGATGATTTCCGTTTTATTAGGGTTTAGCATGAGTTTTAATCTTGTAATAGATTTGGGTGTCATCAGCGTATAGGTGGTAGTTGATGCCTGCTTGTTTAAGAATGAGAGGGAGGGGTTCCATAAAGAGTTTAAAGAGGGAAGGAGAGAGAATAGATCCTTGGGGGACTCCAAGGGAGACAGGATAGGGGTTAGAGAGACAAGTTTGAATTTTGATTTGCTGAGTTCGGTGTTGAAGGTATGAGGTGAACCATTTGAGGGCGGTGCCATTAAGGCCGAAACGGGTCCTAAGAACATTAAGTAAGGCTGAAAGGTTGACTGTATCGAACGCTGCGGAGAGATCAAGGAGGATAAGAAGGCAGGTCTCGCCATTATCAAGTGATTGATGGATGTCATCAATGAGACATTGAGCATTGCCGTTTCGGTGCTGCAGCCTTTCCTGAAGCCAGGCTGAAGGGGGTCGAGTAGGTTGAAGTTTTCGATTTGTTTGTCAAGTTGTAGTAGGACATGTTCTTCAAGGACCTTTGAGAGAAGGGGGAGGTTGGTGATAGGGCGGAGATTGTTTAGGTCATTGGGTCAGCATCTGAAACAGACACGTTAGTGATAGATTCCTTACCTTAGAATATCCCCAGACGTCAGACTGGATCCGGAAATTTTTTGCGTAGCAGTACCCTTGCGCGTCGGTAGGAGTCGTCTACAGCTCCGCATCTGTCGTCGGCATCGTGGGCGCAGTGATGATGTCGTCGGAGTACTTAGACGCCGCCTCCGCGTGCTGACGTCAGTTCTTCTTTTTTCCGCGCCAGCAGCGCAGATCCGGAAAAAGTGGTACCTTAGTCTTCGACTCCGAGCGGTGCCGGTAGGGATGCCAGGTTTTAAGCCTCGTGAGGATTGCGACTGACTGATGTCGGTCACGGACCCTCACCGTCGGTGTCTCCACTGTCTCGTGTCGATCATGACGACAAGACCTGCTCCGACTGCCGGGCCCTGACCTCGAAAGCTAGGCAGGAGCGGTCCCGCAAGCCACTCGAGTTCCGGCAGTCGGCCCCGCGCCGTTAGAGGTCCCGGTCCGGACGGCGGTCGAGGGACCGGTCGCGGGAGCGGAACCACCATAGCTCCGGGAGTCGACATCACTCCTCAGGGTCGAAGTCGTCCGGTAAGCACAAGAAGTCGAAGAGACGTCATCGCTCTTCCGAGTCCCCGCGACGCGGCCGGGGGTTCGGGTGACACCACCCACGTGGCTCCGTCGGAGTCGCGGGCGTCGCGTCCGGCCCCACACCCTCCAGTCCCTGGGCCACGCGCGACGCCAGAAGAGATCGAGCGGTTCCTCATGGCCATAAGGTCCCTCACTCCTCCGACAGGCTCCGTGGCGCCTTTGGGCCCAGCGGACCCGTCTGGGGGGCCTAGAGGGTCGGGGGCTTCGGCCCCGACGCCGTCGGGTGCTTCGGCCCGGCGCAGCAGGGCCCCACTGGATCTGCTTCTGGATCCGGGTCGTCGCCGGTTCACCTGACGACCTCACCGGTGCCGGCTCCTCAGGTGTCACCTCCGGCGCCGTCTTCGGACGTCGTCGTCCCCGATGCCTCCCTCGATCCGGAGCGGCGCCGCTCTCGACACCGTTTGAAGAATTCATCTTCCATGAGCCGGCCCGATCATTTGACACCCCTGAATACCAGGAGATGGGTGATGAGGAGTATTGGGAGTGGTCTGAGGACCCTCTGACATGGGACAGTCAGTCCCAGGAGGACTGGACAGGTGGACTTGGGGATGCAAGTGGTCTGGACACCTTGCCAGACACTGGTTTTGTCTCACCTCCTACCGTGGCTACGGAGGAGGGGGCAACCTACAGTGTGGTGCTGACGCGGGCGGCCAAGGCCTTGGGCCTTGAACTCCCCGCCGCGGCCGTGAGGACTAACCTCCTCACTGAGGTCCTTAAACCACAGTCCAGCTCGGCTGAGCCTCTGCTGCCGTTTAATGAGGCCTTGACCGCGTTCTTTTGGGCACTTGGTCCAGCCCCGCTACAGGTTCGCCTGTAAATAGGAACGTGGACAGACGCCACTGCCCGGCCCCGAGCGACCCTTGTTTCCTGTCCACCCACCCCACCCCTGAGAGCCTGGTGATCCAGGCCTCCAATTCCCAGACCGCATTCCCGTCGTCACCGCCTGACAGGGAATCCAAGAGGTATGAGCAATACGGCAAAAAGGTATTCTCCTCCCTGAGTCTGGGACTGCAGTCTTCCAACACCGCATGCCTCTTGGGCCGCTACACCCACTCTCTGTGGGATACGGTCGCGGACATGCTGCCAGAATGCCCGTTGGAGGTACGGGCTACACTCGGCCAAGCCCTTGTGGAGGGCCGAGATGCAGCGCGGTATTCTATCCGGTGTGGGCTGGATACCACCGACTCACTGGGCAGAGCGATGGCAACGACGGTGGCGATTCGTCGCCACGCCTGGTTGAGGTCAGCCAACTTCTCGGCCGATGTCCAAAATACACTCATGGACATGCCGTTTGATGGCCGTCGCCTTTTTGGCGATAAGGCAGACCATGCGCTTGAGCGCTTTAAGGACTCCAGGGCTACGACTAGGTCCTTGGGCCTCTCGGCCCCGCGCCAGCAAACGGGTGCCTTGCGCTCCTTTCATGGCCACGGAAGGGGCGCCCCCACACGTGCTGCCAGCCACGCCCCGCAGACTAACATCCAACGCGGTGGCGGCCGTGGAAACCGCCGTGGAGGCGGTCGGGGACAACGGCGAGGCCAGTCCACACCCTCCCCCGCAGCATCCGCCTCATTACCCTCCTAGTCCGTGCTTTCAGGCCCATGTGACGCCAGTGGGGGGCAGGGTTCACCATCACCTCCTCCACTGGCGCACTGTCACATCGGACAGGTGGGTGCTGCAAATCGTCCGAAGGGGCTACTCCCTCCCCTTCGAGGCGGCTCCTCCAGCCATGCCACCGCAATACCACCGCGTATCGGGGGATCATTTGTGACTTCTGCAAGAGGAAGTTACGCCCTCTTGGCCAAGGGGGCCATCGAGCGCGTTCCTGGGCCAGAGGTAGGGTGTGGTTGTTACTCCCACTACTTTCTGGTACCCAAGAATGGCAAAGGGGGCCTACGCCCTATCTTGGACCTACGGAACGTCAACGGCTTCCTCCGGAAGGAGAAGTTCAAAATGCTGACACTAGCTCAGGTCCTAGCTGCCCTGGACCCAGAAGACTGGATGGTAGCGTTGGACTTGCAGGACTCTTATTTCCACATCCCCGTCCTGCCGGCCCACCGGTACTACCTGTGGTTCACGGTTGGCCACAAGCACTTTCAGTTTACCGGGCTCCCCTTCGGCCTTACCAGCGCCCCACGGGTGTTCACAAAGGTGATGGCAGTGGTCGCAGCTCATCTGTGCAGGTTAGGGGTTTCAGTCTTCCCCTACCTCGATGACTGGTTGTTGAAGGCGGTCGTCAGCCACTTTCAGACGACGGCAGACCTCCTGCACCTGCTGGGGTTCTCCATCAATGTGCCGAAGTCACACCTGTGCCGCTCTCAGAAGCTCCTCTTCATCGGAGCGGTTCTCGACTCGGCGCAGTTTCGGGTTTCTCCACCCGAACAGCGGGTTCAGGATATTCAGGCTCTGATTCCACTCTTTCAGCCTTTATCCCGGTTCTCGGTCAGGTTGACGCTGCGGCTTCTGGGGCTGATGGCCTCCTGCATCCTTCTGGTGCATAACGCCCGGTGGCGGATGCGGGCTCTTCAGTGGGACCTGAAGTTTCAGTGGGCCCAGCATCAGGGCAACCTCTCCGACCATGTCCTGATCTCGGAGGGCACTGCGAGACAGCTGCAGTGGTGGCCCACGGACCGCGATTGGGTCAGCGTTAGATCCCTCTCCCTTCCCCAACCGGAGCACGTAGTTGTGACGGACGCGTCCCTCCCGTGCTGGGGAGGCCACATGGGAGAGGCGGAGATCAGAGACCTCTGGTCTCCGGCGGAGTCCCGGCTCCATATCAACCTTTTGGAGCTGCGGGCGATTCGTCTAGCACTGAAGGCATTCCTCCCCACTGTCCGGGGGAGTGTAGTGCAGATGTTCACGGACAACAGCACCGCCATGTGGTACTGCAACAAACAGGGAGGGGTGGGGTCGTGGACCCTTTGCCAGGAGGCTCTGCGCCTCTGGCAGTGGCTGGAACATCAGGGCGTGACCCTGGTGGTTCAACACCTGGCAGGTTTGTCTGAACGCCAGGGCGGACGAACTCAGCCGTCGGTGCATGATGGATCACGAAAGGCGTCTGAACTCGGACGTGGCGCAAGGCCACTCTCAGCAGTGGGGAGAGCCTTGGTTAGATCTATTCGCCACCGAAGAGAACGCGCAATGTCATCAGTTCTGCGCGTTGGAATTTCCAAGGCGGCACTCGCTCGGAGTCGCTTTTCGTCGCGAGTGGTATTGCGGTCTGTTGTACGTCTTTCCGCCTATACCACTTCTGCCCAGAGTGCTGAAGAAGATCAAGCGCGACCGGGCCCAAGTCATCCTTGTGGCTCCGGACTGGGCACGAAGGTACTGGTATCCCGAGCTACTCAGTATGTCAGTCGATCCCCCGGTTCGTCTGCCTCTTCAGGAGGACCTTCTGTCGCAGCAGCAGGGGACGGTCCTCCACCCGAACCTGTCCAGTCTCCACCTCCATGCTTGGAGATTGAGCGGCGACAGTTGTGGCCATTTGACTTGCCTCCTGAAGTCTGTAATGTCATTCTGGCAGCCAGGCGTCCCTCCACAAAGTCGGTATACGCCTGCAGGTGGAACAGATTTGTGGCATGGTGCACAGCAAAGGCTGTGGATCCACTTTCTGCCCCTCTTTCTGAGGTTCTTCTCTTCCTTCTTTCTCTCGCGCAGCAGGGCTCTGCTCTGGGCATTATCAAGGGCTACCTTTCTGCCCCTTCGGCCTTTCTAAGGCTGCCTGATCAACCTTCTTTGTTCAAGTCCCCTATTGTAAATCGTTTTCTGAAGAGCATCACACACATGTTCCCTCCTGTTCCGTTTGTGATGCCTCAGTGGGACTTGAACCTTGTTCTTACATTTCTGATGTGCGCTCCCTTTGAGCCACTTCACAACTGCCCTCTCCGCCTTCTTACTCTGAAGACTGCTTTCCTGGTTGCCATCACCTCTGCCAGGAGAGTGAGTGAGCTCCAGGCTCTTTCATCTAAACCCCCTTTCCTTTCTGTCCATCTGGACAAGGTTGTGTTGCGGACTAGGCCATCTTTCCTGCCCAAGGTTGTCACGGCCTTCCACATCGGGCAGTCTATCACCTTGCCCACCTTCTTTCCGCCACCGCATCCGTCTAAAGAGGAAGAGCGGCTCCACCGTCTGGACCCAAAACGTGCGCTCTCATACTATCTGGATCGCACACGCCAGTTCCGGGTGGATGACCAACTCTTTGTTGGTTACGTGGGTGCTAAGAAGGGAAAGGCAGTGCACAAGCGGACCATCTCTCGGTGGATCATCTTGTGTATCCAGGCATGTTACTCCTTGGCTAAAAAGGAGCCCCCTGTTGGATTGAGGGCTCATTCCACTCGGGCCACGGCGACTACACTGCCCTGGGCCGGGGAGTGCCCTTGCAGGACATTTGCCAGGCAGCTATATGGGCCTCGCTGCCCACGTTTGCAAGACACTATTGCCTGGACAGTCAAGTCCGGAGGGTTGGCTTTTTTGGCCGTCCCGTCCTCCAGGACTTTCTGGTGTGATTATCGGTTCGCAGATCCACCACCGGGGTTGGTATTGCTGGGGTATCTATTCTAAGGTAAGGAATCTATCACTAACGTGTCTCTTTCAGATGCACAGGGTACTGCTTGTGTTACAATATATCTGTAAGAGACATTAGTTAGTGATAGATTCCTTACCGACTGTAGGAGAGTGGGGTCTGCAATCCTATGGTCACCCCAGAGTTTTTGCTTTTTGCTTCACTGGTTTACTACTTTACCTGGCTGTGGGCCTGCTAATCAGACCCACAGCCTAGCTGTTCTCTCTCTAAATTGACAACCATGTACTTTAGGTGCATTTACCAATTGGTACTGGGCCACCTTATCAGTCCCTGTACAGTGTACCTTAGGTATCCAGGGCATAGGTGTACCCAGGGCCTACCAGGGGCTGAAGCATGTATTATGCCACCCCTGGCTGGCCATCTAAAACTGACACAACTGGCTGCAAGACAGCTGGGGCAAGGTGGTGTAAACACCTTTTGCTGTAGATATAGTATACCTATATCTAACCCCAAAATGGACACATATACTCCTATCAGTCACTCCTTTGGCAGACCTTATCAATCCTGAAGGCAGAGTGCTTGGAATTATGTGAGATGGTGCTCTAGCATGAGCTGAGCCTGTCTACAGCTTTCGGAACCAAGTCCTTTAGCTGTTTCCATGATAATGCTATACCATATACTCTTAAGTGCATTATCAACCTCGCGGTTAAATGCTAACTCTGGTATAACATTATCAAAACATGTCGAGTAAG
Organism: Lissotriton helveticus; assembly: GCF_964261635.1. Classification (NCBI taxonomy): domain Eukaryota; kingdom Metazoa; phylum Chordata; class Amphibia; order Caudata; family Salamandridae; genus Lissotriton; species Lissotriton helveticus. The sequence continues at coordinate 1,249,005,265 of NC_136068.1, read as the reverse complement.
GTGTCATACGAATTGGAATACTACCCCCTCGCCAATTCTGGCGACGGGGGTAGCATTCCACCCTTCTAGAGGGACACTACATGTATGTAACTGTGAACCCCGGTTAAAGTTAACTCGAGCCTTGGCATCACAAAATGGATGCTGCCACCACAGACACAAGTCTGACCTCCAGCTGCTGGGAGTCCTTCCAGCGAGGGAGTCTTGGACAAAGGGTTTCCTGCCTTGGGAGGTGCTAGCACCACCCCAGACAGGATTTTGTGTATTGGGTAGGATAGGCCTGAAAGGAATGAGACATGCCTGGGGCACACAAGGTGCCCTGTGCATACACCGGTTCAAACCAGTTGCTGGGGCATCCCTGCCTCAGCTCTGGCGCGAAAACCGGACAAAGGATAGGGGGTGTAACCACCCCCCTGCCTGGTCCCACCCAGGGGAGGGACCTAGTCGTAGTGCAGCCCCCTTTAGCAGGATAAAGGTAGGAGCTGGTCCCATTCCAAATTAGATTAATCCTGAACTACTCTACAAGAAGAAACTCTGGACTTCGACGTTCTGCTTCCCAGAAGACTGAAGAAATCTCCCTTGTGGGCAAGGAGTGTCCACCCTTCAACTGCAGGCACCATCAAGTGTCCAGCGGCTTCACTTTGTCGTCTTCCCTCGAGGATCCAGACTTCAGAGCCCGACGAGGCCCGGATTCCCAGACCTGTCCGACCTCAACTCACATCTGCAGCCAAGCTGAGACCCGTGGGTGCGACGAGACACGTGGGACCGGCCATCTTGAACGAACCAGCGCTTCGCTTCCAGCACGACTCCCGAGGTAAACTCGACCAAGTGCTTTGGGGATTGAGAAGCCCCAGCCCCGAGCAGCCCCTGCACCGAAGATCAGCGCTCCAGCATCCACGAGATCTGCGTGGGGCCCTTCTGCTTGTTTGCTGCTCGACGCGTTGTCTGGTCACTTGCCGGCTGGCTAGTGGCCTCCTAGACGACGAGCCTTGAAATCTTCACTGCTGGTCTGGTTGCTCCAGACTGGCCCTTGCTCCCTTCCAAAAGAGGGGCACCCCGGACTCTCCTAGTCCGCACCAGACGCTTTTTCCACTCACCGCGTGGGTTGCCTTTGCCAAGGCCTGTTGACGCCGATTCCGGAACAGACACCGCCGACAGCGAGAGCCTGCGTGGGACAGCTCGTGCCTCCATCCTGGTCGTCGAAGACACCTCCTGGTTCACGTGGCTGCAGAGTCAAGCGCCCACTCTTCACCTGATCGCGACGACAGCATCTGGTTTTCTTCCTGGTTCCACACCGGTCACTGGCTAGTGACTTTTGAACACTGTCCCCTCTGCTTTCGGGTCCTCTTCTTCACCGATCCACCCTTGGATCGCACCGGACATCTTCCTCCTGGTCGCCTGCAGCATCTTTTCTTCCAGGCTCCATTGACTTCAACGCGAGAACCCGACACACTTTGACACCTATGCACCTGCAGCCCGTGGGTGAGGTAACGAGAGCATTTCGGTGCTCAAGGGTAGTTTAACTGTCCTAGTGTCCAGTTCTACAGTCGTTTTAGTCCTAACTAGTCAGGATTGTCCGTACTTACCTTTTACTTGAACTGTACTGTCCATAGACGTTGTTACGCATCTCGCGTGTGAGTTCACACTCTGCACACGCGTTCCGTGGGCCTCCTATTACTTACCTAGAGTTAGTGTAGCGTGGTCCCATCGATCCTACAGCCTCTGGACAGCTCCATTCCTTCTATCGACTTTCACATTCCACTTACTTAGTATATGGTTTGTCGTGCCCCTAGGGCACCAGTGTAATTTTGTGCAACTTGTCGTATTTTTCCCAAGAGATTGTCATGTGCTTAGCCCTCTGATCTCATAAAGAGTTCAGAGGTGTTACTGTTTATTTTCATAACAACCTGTGTGGTGTCCTTTCATCTGGTATTCAAGGGGTTATATTGTGGTAAAACAGCTGGCTTCACATGCCAAAAGAGTTTAGCCTAAGACTGCTTTGTCCATGCTACCATTAGGATAGCTGGTCTATAAGGTTGACTTACAACCAATCACCATAAGGGTTGTTTGGACTGATACAAGGTGATCACTAGAACTAGTGAGCATCATATATCAGGCCAACTTCTCACACCGACCCACCCATCTTCCCCGTTCTGCGAACCGATATCTAGGCTTAAGGTCATCCCCTTCAGGGCCCTAGTTTCAATGGCACCAGTGTTGGTTTTTAACATGGCTCTGCGTTTCTGGCGTGGAAAAGCTGTGTCTAAGAACTGACATCAGCACGCGGAGGCGGCGTCTAAGTACTCCGACGACGTCATCACGGCACCCACGACGCCGGACGCGGAGCCGCAGACGACGCCTACCGACGCGCAAGGGTACAGCTACGCAAAAAAATTCTGTATCCAGTCTGACGCCTGGGGATATTCTAAGGTAAGAAATCTATCACTAACCAATGTCTCTTACAGATAGATCGTTACACAAGTAGTAACTTGTGCATTAGGATTTTTAATTATGGGCGGGATTTGTCCAAGTTGAAGGGAGGTGGGGACACAGCCAGTGGAGAGAGAGGTGTTGATAATTTTGGTCCAGAATGGGGCGATGATGTGTTTAAGGGTGGAGACAAGATTGGAGGTACAGGGTCTTTTGTGTGGAAGGACGGTTTAAGATTGCCAATTATTTTGAGGACTTATAGCTCTGCGACGGGCTGGAAGTTGAGCAAGGATGCATTGTTCTTTAGTTGTGAGTTAGGGGAGTTGGTAGCCGGTGAAGAGGTAGGAGGGAGGCCAGTGGAGTGGTTTGGTGGGTGTAGAGAAGTGGGTGGGTGAGAAGGGTCGTAAGGGAGCGGGTTGGAGGGTGGTTGTGTGGGAAGGAAGGATTGATCAATTTTGGTGTTTTTTTCTGAGAAGAAATGGGCAATTTCGTCGCATCTGGCTGAGGAGGCTGTCATATTAGGAGGTGCTGGGGAAGTTTGGTTTCGAATTATATTGAAGAGTTCCCTGGGTCTGTTTTTGGCACAATCAAGTTGAGTGCGGAAGAAGGATGCCTTTTGCTTGAAGATGTGTTTTTTTGTACGTGGATCTAGCACGTCTACGTTGAGCCAGATGAGAGGGAGAGGGCTGGTGTCTCCAGGTTCTTTCCGCTAGTCTGAGTGCCCGTCTTTCATTATTGAACTCAGTATTAAACCAAGAGTTTGAGGGGATGTTTCTTTGGTTTTTGAGTTTAGGCGGGGCCAGTTTGTCAAGAATACCAGTGACAGTATTATTGAAGAGTTCAGTGAGCTCATTTGCATTTTGTGAGTCGGGAATGAGAAGGAGTTGAGCTTGGAGTTTAGATTGGAGAGCGTCTGGGGGGATACCTTTTAGGTTCCTTGTTATTTCTTAGGTCTGTTAACTTTAGAGGCGGGGAGGCTTGCCGAGGTATCGATGGTGAACGGTATAAGGTGATGGTCAGATCAGTCAATGGGGATGATATTGGTCACGGATGTCAGATCTTCATTAGACAGAATGACGTCAAGTATGGAACCTTTGGAGTGTGTTGGGGATAAGCAAAGTTGTTTTAGTTCACTGATCTCAAGGAGAGTAGTGAGGAGGGAGATAGTTTCGTTCCAATGGAGGTTAAGATCCCCAAGAAAGAGATTTTTTGAGTTGGATAATGCAGAATTTGTCAGCTCAGATAAGTCCTCAATGAAGGGCTGTGGTGGACCCGGGGGGCGATAGATGTTGTGTAGGCGAATTGGGAGGGAGTTTTGAGTTGAAAGTTGCGCTTCCAGGTATTCGCAGGAGGAGTAGCCTGGGTTAGTGACAAGGGATAACTGAAAATAATTTTTAAAAGATAATGGCGAGACCACCCCCCACTCTGTCTGGTCTGTCTTTTCCAAGAATAGAGTATCCAAGAGGGGAGAGTAGGTAGAGTATGCTCGCTGAGTGGTCATTTAGCCAGGTTTCTGTGAGGAATGCGATATCCATGGATTCACTCAGGATTGTTTCCAAAATTTCCGTGGCGTGTTAAACAGCGGATCGGCAGTTGACGAGCATGCACTTCAGTAGTGTGGGGTTGTAAATTGAGGGTCGGCCCGAGGGGATCAACGTGAGTTGGGGCGGTGGTCTGGGGGAAGTGGGGGAGGAAGGGGTTCTATTAGTACCTGTAATAACACGGATGGGAGCGTGGGGGAGTGGAGGGTTTGTGGTTGGTAAATTAGGAAGGTAGGAGTTGCATAGGTCGGCGAAATCAGACGGGGAGAGATGGTTAGAGGTGCGGCGAGGTCTGTGTGTACCGCAGCAGAGAGGGAGTGATCTCCAACTGTTGTGTGAGGGATTTTTGAGGGAGGGTGGGAGGGGGTTTTATGGTGGGGGAGAGTTTTGGCGCTGAGGAGGATGAAATCTTTCCTGAGTCGGGTCAGTTCAGTAGTTACGTTATAAAGGTCACGTTCAATGTTTTGTAGGCTATGGGCAATTAAGGTGAGGTGAGGTGTCGAGAGGGCGCGGTCTGTGTTATTTGCGGAGGGTGGACTAGTGTGTGTGAGGAGGGAGATGGGGTAGGAGATGTGTGGTGGAAGGCGATGGGGCTGGGAGTTTTGAGGGGTTCGCTAGTCAAATTAGATCGGTCAAGTTTGATGTTGTGTAGGTTCGGAGGCATACGGTTCCGGGGAGGGAAAGAAGGGGCGTAAGAGAAAAGAGGAATACAGTCTGGGGAAAGGGGGTGGTCTTTAATAGTTGCTGTTAAGTGTCACAGGAGGGGTTAGGTTGTTTAGGGGGCATAGAGTTTCCGGTGAAGCGGGTGATTGAGGGGAAAGGATGGTGGAGTATGTGAGTGGTTGGGTCAGGGGGAGGGCGTTTGGGGGGTCAAGGTGAGGTGGGGTCATGGAAGGAGAGTGGTAACTGAGTGATTGGGAGCGGGGGCTATCATTGTTCAAGGAGGAGTCCGAAGAGAGGGAGTTCATGGGGGTAGGGGGAGAGAGGGAGATAAGAGGGGGATGTGAGGTATGTGATTGGGGATGGGGAAGTCATTAGCAGCAGAGAGGTCCAAGGAGGGAGATAGTGAAGTCCATTGTTTGACGACGGTGTTAGTTGGGTGGTTAAGAGTGGAGGTAGAGCAGGGGGGAAGGGGAGAGGTATGAGGGGTGCTATTCGTTTGGGGAGGTGGAGTGTTAGGCGTCGAGTGGTCGAGGAGGAGGGACATAGTGCTGAAGTGGAGTTCGAAGATGGAAAGATGGGATGCCATGGCTTGCATGAGGATGTTACCTGTTTTGAAGATGGAGATATTAACATCACCATGAAAGGCTGGGGAGTGAGTGATGAATATTTTAAATCCATATGGTATTTTGGTTAATTTAGAGATTGGGAGGTGTTGAAGGAAGATGCTCTTCCATTTAGAGGGGTGTTTGGAGTAAAAGATGTAGTTGGTGATAATGGGGGAGGTGAGGCTGATGTAGTTGTCAACAATGAGTGTTTCCGGGTCACGGATAAGGAGTTTATATTTGAAGTTTTTTCTAGCATGTTTGGAGAGACTGGGGGGGTCAAGAATGATCCAGGAGTTAAAGCCATGTTTGAGGAGAGTAGGGTCCAGGGGTTGATGGATGGTGCTGTGAGGAGGCATGTTGGGAGGACGAGGGAGGAGGACAGAGTGAGGACAGGAAAGTTAAGGAGATGAGGGTAGAGGAGGAGAGGGGGATTGGAAATCCAAAAAGTGGGGTGGGGGGGTCGCTGGGAGAGAAAAGGTAGAGCGAGATCAGGAAGTAGGGTAAGCAAGCGAGGAATTGGAAACCAAAAACTGGGGGGATGGGTGGTGCTGGGAAAGAAAAAAAATAGGGGCAGGAACGGCAAGTAGTGTAAGCAAGCGAGGAGTAAAAAATCTGGCGCAGATTAGAGACCAAAACAGATTACATCGCTAAAATGGAGCAAATAACATAGTTAAAATAACACGATAAATATGATGATATTAATAGTGGCGAAATATAGGGAGGTAGATTAAACAAAATTGGAGATTGAAATCAGAGGCAGATTGGACCGCAAACACAGATTAACATCGGTAATATGGAGTATCAAGAGTGAGAGTCCAGTCATTTTGGAGCACTCGGTTTGTCTTCAAGTCCCCCTGTGAAGCCTGTTTTTCAGTAGCCCTACTTCACCATAGCGTGCCAGCTACCAGCCTCACTAGCACCCTGCTCCTGGTAGAACCCGGGAGGTTCCCAAAGACCTGCAGGAAGCACTTTGGACCTTGGCCGATTACAACTCCGAACACTGAAGTTGAACCCCGGAAACCGACTGTCCCTACCTTTATGCATCTTTGATTTTTCCTCCCAGAAGACTGTATTGTGCAAAGAAATGCACAGGTTTGAATGTTTTACTTACCTGTGACTATTCTATTGAAAACTGTACTTAACTTTGGAAGAAGTTCTTTAGTTTAAAACATCGGTGCAGATTTATTCATTGAGTGTGTGTCTTATTTATTGCCTCTGTGAGTACAACAAATGTGTAGCACTAACCTCTCATAAGCCTAACTGCTCGCCCACACTACCACAAAAGAGAGCATTTGGAATTATTATTTTAAGCCCTGTGAACCGATAAGGGTTTTCTGGACTTCCTATATAGTATACCTCATTTTGGTATGCTGGATAAAAAGCCAGCTTCCTGCAATAGATTTCTAAAAGGAATTATTCCTCTCTTGGCTGCTTCACCATTTATCATGCCTCAGTGGGACATGAATCTGGTGTTGACTTTCTTGATGTGTGCTCTTTTCGAGTCTCTCCATAACTGTCCCCTCAAGCTTCTGACGATTAAAACATCCTTCCTTCTGGCTATTACATTTGCCCGTAGAGTAAGTGAGCTGCAGGCCTTGTCATCTACGCTACCTTACTTATCAGTCAACAAGGCCTCCTGTCTTTTTGCCTCAGGAAACATAGTATCCTTCTTTTTAGTATACTTAAGCTGTGGGGTTTTAGGTTTAAACCTATAATAACTGATAAAACCCCACTGAAAGAGAAATAGCCCTCACCAGTGAAAACATATAAACACTGAAAAAACACCTGCACAACCACAAACTAAATGCCATTCAAAGAAAGGAAAAAGAGAGTGAAAGAGTCATTTATTTTCTTCCTGACTAGGCCAATACAATGTAACATTGTTATACAAGGTAGCAGTAACAAAGCCTGGGCTAACATTATTCTGCCTGAGTTTTGTTGTTTAGGGATGCCACTAAAATATTGTTTCTTCTTCCTTTTGGTTTTTTCAGTTTTGTGGTCTTTGGTCTAAAGATGCAAGGTTTAGAAGCATGTTTTAGGTCTCGTTTAATTAGTTTATAAACTGTAGAGAATCAGGAAATATCAAAATCATATTTGATATTTTGGCTGCGTTTGATTCTTTCACTGTTAGGAAAAATGGCTTGTTTCATAAGAAGCTTTCCTGATATGTGTAATCACATGTACCCACCGAGAATGGGTAAAAACCCTTAATACATCAGCCCACAGTTTCTAGTGGGTCTGTATTGACAGTAGGTGAATGGCCAACACCTCAGGATTTAAACATTTAATCCAAGGTATAAGGACAAGTATATGTATAAAGAGTGCAATCACCAAGCATCAAGGATATTGATGAAAACGTGACAACAGACTTTTGGAAAACATGGAACGCAGTGTCACTTGGAATGCTCTGAAAAAATGTTCTTTACAAGTTCAACAAAGATTGGAGGGATAATGTTTGTTTTTGCAGTGATTCAGCTACATATATGAAAAAGTTGTGTGATGACCTGTCAAAATTGATACCTGAGCTGAAGTGATTCCCTGTAGGAGATCCTTTCCACTTGTTAGATGGTATGCTGAAAACATCTTTGCAATCTTCAGAGTTAATGAGGGATGCTATTGACTTTTTAGTCCATTCTGGTGCACTATTTCCTTATGCACAGGAACTAAAACGCAAAGATTTATAATTTTGTGCTTTGTGTGGCAACAAAAAAGAGACATCTCAACTGGGTCCCTTAGCTGATGGTTCTCACTCCAAGGGGCTATGAATGCTATATTATCCATGTGGCAACCGTTTACAGAATGTTTGCTGAGTGATGGTGCCAAAGGCAAGAAATGTGAGGATCTTTGGTCGCATAAACATAGTGATGTGAAAAAAGTGCACTCTACTGCATTAGATTTTTACAGGAAAACATAACTTCTGTAGTGGATATAATAAAAAAACTAGAGCTTGAAAAAAGCCTTGTCTGCCAAGTGTTCAGCATAATTGGTGAAGATGTGTAACTTCTCCTTGAGAGTAGGCTGGGCGACACCTTTAGTGATTTTGGCACAGCAACCAGTATTGGCAGGGAAAGCTATGTCAGTGGTCAGAGTTTGAAAATTGTGTACTGGCTGTTTTGGAGGTGCCCGTCTCAAGTGCCAATGTTGAGAGGGTCTTTTCACAGAAGTTTACATGGGAAGGAAAGGGCGAGCACACGTGACCAAAGGCTCACTGAAGAAGTATTGTATGGTGTATTACAATAAGTTTAATTTGCAAAATTCTATTTGGACCTCATATACACCATACGTACATTGTCTATATATCATGTTATATAAGTGCAGAAAGCAAGCAATATTAAAGCAAAATGTTCCATAAACATCGGAAAAACACTTTTTCTGTTGTTTTTAGTGGCGTGAAAATGTGTAATCACTGATAACAACTGTCTTTTAAGGTATTGAAAACACTGAAAAAAAACCACCAGAATTTACCAAAAATAGAAACTGAAAACAGGAAAGCCTAAGTATACTATATAGAGAGCCAGCGTCCTACTGTGTGGTCTCAAAGGATCAGATCTTTGGGCCTGGTGTAGACTTCCTTCTGCCTCACCTACTGTTCAATCTCATGCTTGTCAGACACAAGTGTCATGTCTTTTTTTTTTTTAAACATAAATTTTTCTGAAGTACATTACAGTAAGCATGTGATTAAGCAGTCCAAAAAGTCACCAAATATCCAGAAAACATATTCAGCACTGTGAGAGGACCGACAGAAGCAAAGATCACATTGTAGAATGGTGTTGCAGAATGATGCAAAGGGGTTGGAGTGTGGGGAGGGGTACAACTAATGGTGGGCAGGGAGGAGAAATGTGTGAGAAGTTGGCCTGATATATGATGCTCACTAGTTCTAGTGATCACCTTGTATCAGTCCAAACAACCCTTATGGTGATTGGTTGTAAGTCAACCTTATAGACCAGCTATCCTAATGGTAGCATGGACAAAGCAGTCTTAGGCTAAACTCTTTTGGCATGTGAAGCCAGCTGTTTTACCACAATATAACCCCTTGAATACCAGATGAAAGGATACCACACAGGTTGTTATGAAAATAAACAATATATTTATTAATAACAACACCTCTGAACTCTTTATGAGGTCAGAGGGCTAAGCACATGACAATACTAAGAAGGAAATACGAGTTAGCACAATATTTACATGTGTGCCTTAGGGGCACGACAAACCATATACTAAAAACAATGGAATGCGAGGAAGGAAAGTACTGTAAAGAGATCCAGAGGCTGGAGGATCGCTGGGACTACGCTACGAACTAGGTAAGTAAGGAGCAGGAGGCCCACGGGACTCACGTGCAGAGTGGAAACTCTCACCCGGTATGCGTACCAACGTCTATGGATACTACAGTTTACAAAGTTACGGATTCCGGACGAACCCGGCTGGATGGAGGGAAAACAACAGTGGACCTGGACACTAGGATAGTGGACACTGACTTCAGCACCTAGAAGCTTTAGTTACCTAACCCACAGGCTGCGGGTGCATAGGGCTGAAGTGGTGTCGGGTTTGCTGCGTTGATCCCGGTGATGCCTGAAACAAAGAGTTGCTGGCAGGCAGCCAGATGAAGGAGTACGGTGGTTCCAAGGCTGGAACTAGAAAGGAGAAGTCCTGAAAGGGAAGGGGACAGAGTCTTGGTCACTAGCCAGTGACGGTGCGGGAACCAGATGCTGTTGCCGCGTTCAGGTGAAGGAAGGGTCGCTTCTCTCTGTAGCTGCGCGGACCAGGAGCTGTTCTTCACGACCAGGCTGGAGGCACGGGCTGTCCCACGTAGTTTGCTGCTGATGGCGGTGTTGGATCGTCGATCTGGTCAACAGGCCTTGGCTAGTGCAAGCCACGCGGTGGAACAAAGATGGCGTCTGGTGCGGACCAGGAGGGTCCGGGGTGCTTCTCTTTCACAAGGAAGCAAGGGCCAGTCTGGGGGACCAGACCAGCAGTGTCGAAATCTTCGGGTCGTCGTCTCAGAGGTCACAAGCCAGCCGGCAAGTGACCAGACAACAGGAACAGCAGCAACCAGGCAAAAGGGCCCCACGCAGATCTCGTGGAGGCTGGGGGGCTGGTCTTTGATGCAGGTGCTGCGTCGGTGTGGGGCTTCTCAGTCCCCAATGAACTTACTCGAGGGTCACTCGGGGGTCGTGCTGGAAGCGCTGTGGAGGTTTCTTCAAGATGGCCGTCTCTACGTTGCTCGTCGCACCCACAGGTCCCAGCTGTGCTGTGGATGTGGGTAGAGGTCAGAGGGGTCTGGAGGTCCGGGTCTCGTTGAGCTGGGTCGTCAGATTCCGGGAAGGAAGGACTTGCAGCAAACCGCACAGGAGCTTGATGGTGCCTGCGAAGCAGGATGGTCACTCCCTGACCATAGGGGAGATTCTTCAGTCTTCTGGTGTCCAGGAGGTTGAAGGTCAAGAGTTCTTCGTGGAAGTTGTCAAGATTAATCTAACTGGGAATGGGACCAGCTCCTACCTTTATTCAGCTAAAGGGGGCTGCACTACGACTAGCTCCCTCCTCTGGGTGGGACCAGGAAGGGGGTGGTTACACCCCCTATCCTTTGTCCAGTTTCCCGCCAGAGCTGGGGCTGGAGTGCCCCAGCAACTGGTTGGAAACGGTGTATGCACAGGGCACCTTGTGTGCCCCAGGCATGTCTCATTCCTTTCAGCCTTGGCCTACCTAATACACAAAATCCTGTCTGGGGTGGTGCTAGCACCTCCCAAGGCAGGAAACCCTTTGTCTGAGCCTCCCTCGCTGGAAGGACTCCCAGCAGCAGGAGGTCAGACTTGTGTCTGTGGTGGCAGCATCCATCTTGTGATGCTGAGGCTCGAGTTAACTTTAACCGGGGTTCACAGTTACATACATGTCGTGTCCCTCTAGAAAGGTGGAATGCTACCCCCGTCGCCAGAATTGGCGAGGGGGTAGTATTCCAATCCGTATGACACCTTACTCGACATGTTTTGATAATGTTATACCAGAGTTAGCATTTAACCGCGAGGATTATAATGCACTTAAGAGTATATGGTATAGCGTTATCATGGAACAGCTATTAGGACTTGGTTCCGCAAGCTGCAAACGGGCTCAGCTCATGCCAGAGCACCATCTCATATAATTCCAAGCACTCTGCCTTCAGGATTGATAAGGCCTTCCATAGGAGTGACTGATAGGAATATATGTGTCCATTTTTAGGGTTAGATATAGGGAACTATATCTAAAGCAAAGGGTGATTACACCACCTTGCCCCAGCTGTCGTGGAGCCAGTTGTGTCTCTTTTGGATGGGCAGCCAGGGGTGGCATAATACATGCTGCAGCCCCTGGTAGGCCCTGGGTACACCTATGCCCTGGATACCTAAGGTATACTGTACAGGGACTGATAAGGTGGCCCAGTACCAATTGGTAAATGCACCTAGGGTACATGGTTGTAATTTAGAGAGAGAACAGCTAGGCTGTGGGTCTGATTAGCAGGCCCACAGCCAGGGAAAGTCGTAAATCAGTGAAGCAAAAAGCAAAAATCTGGGGTGGCCATGGGATTGCAGACCCCACTCTCCTACATAACCCCCCCCCCCCCCGCCCCCCCAAACGTAGGGACATCAAACTAACCTTGACCAGGTGAGTCTTCTTGTTCTAAGTGGAAGTACCTGGAGAGACCGTCTGCATTACCATGGTCAGTCCCTGGGCGGTGCTCCACTGTAAAGTCCATCCCCTGTAGGGAAATGGACCACCTAAGAAGTTTGGGGTTTTCACCCTTCATTTGATTTAGCCATAAGAGGGGCTTATGGTCGGTCTGAATCTTGAAGTGAGTACCAAATAAGTATGGCCTCAACTTCTTCAGGGCCCAAACCACAGCAAAGGCCTCCCTCTCAATAGCTGACCAACGTTTCTCTCTAGGGGTCAGCCTTCTACTTATAAAAGCAATGGGATGGTCATGACCATCAATATTCAGCTGAGATAGAACAGCTCCCACACCCAACTCAGAAGCATCTGTTTGGACAATGAAAGGTTTGGAGTAGTCTGGACTCTTGAGAATAGGTGCAGTGCACATGGCCTACTTTAGGTCATCGAATGCCTTCTGACAGCTAACTGTCCACTGAACTTTCTTTGGCATTTTCTTACTTGTCAGGTCATTGAGTGGAGTCACAATGGTTCCATAATTTCTGACAAATTTCCTATAGTAACCAGACAGGCCCAAGAAAGCTCTGACCTGTGTCTGGGTGGTTGGAGGAGCCCAGTCCTTTATGGCCTGTATCTTGCTCTCCAAAGGTTGAACTTGGCCTCCACCTACAAGGTGGCCCAAGTATACAACTTGACTCTGCCCTATCTGGCACTTAGTAGCCTTGATAATGATGCTTGCCTTTTGCAGGGCCTCTAAAACTTTCCTTAGGTCGATCAGGTGATCCTCCAAGGTGGAGCTAAAGACAGCAATATCATCTAGATATGCTGCACAAAAGTCATCCAACCCAGTGAGAACTTGGTTCACCAACCTTTGAAAAGTGGCAGGTGCATTTTTCAAACCAAAGGGCATCACCACAAATTGGTAATGACCTCCTGGGGTAGAAAATGCTGTCTTGGCCTTGGCATCCTCAGCTAACCTGATTTGCCAATAACCAGCTGTGAGGTCAAATGTACTTAAGAAAGTTGCAGAAGCCAACTTGTCTATCAGTTCATCTGCCCTGGGTATTGGATGGGCATCTGTCTTAGTGACAGCATTGAGACCCCTGTAGTCTACGCAAAACCTCATCTCTCTCTTACCAAGCTGGGTGTGAGGTTTAGGCACTAGAACTACAGGACTAGCCCAAGGGCTCTCTGAGGGTTCAATGACTCCCAATTCCAACATCTTTTGTACTTCTTGTTTAATGCGTCCCTGACGTGGTCAGGTTGCCTGTAGATTTTACTCTTTATAGGCAGACTGTCTCCAGTGTCCACCTCATGTGTGCACCAGTTTGTCTGACTGGGGGTCAAAGAAAACATTTGTCTGAAGGATTGAAGGACTTGCTTACAATCCTTTTGTTGATGCTCAGAGAGGCTGTCAGAAAAGACTACACCATCTACTGACCCATCATCAGGGTTCTGAGTGAGCAGGTCTGGGAGAGGGTCACTCTCTTCCTCCTGTCCCTCATCTGTGGCCATGAGCAAGCCCATGTCCTCCCTGTCAACAAATGCTTTGAGCCTATTCACATGAAGTACTCTGTGAGGGCTCCTGGGAGTTCCCATGTCCACCAAGTAGGTGACTTCTCCCTTTTGCTCAATGATGGTATGGGGTCCAGACCATTTGTCTTGGAGAGCTGCTGGGGCCACTGGCTCCAACACCCACACCTTCTGTCCTGCATGATACACAGTTAGGACAGCCTTTTGGTCATGCCAAGCTTTTTGAAGTTCCTGGCTGGCCTCAAGGTTTTTAGATGCCTTCTCCATGTACTCTGCCATCCTGGAGCGGAGACCAAGTACATAGTCCACTATGTCAAGCTTAGGCTTTTTGAGAGGTAACTCCCATCCTTCCTTTACAAGACATAGGGGTCCTCTTACAGGATGCCCAAACAGAAGCTCAAAAGGACTGTAACCAACCCCCTTCTGTGGGACCTCTCTGTAAGCAAACAGGAGGCAGGGTAAAAGGATATCCCACCTTCGCCTGAGCTTCTCAGGTAATCCTTTTATCATCCCTTTGGGGGTCTTGTTGAATCTCTCAACAAGCCCATTGCATTGTGGGTGATGTGGTGAATTTATAATTGACACCACACTCCTTCCACATAGCAGTCAAGTATCCTGACATGAAGTTTGCACCTCTGTCAGAGACAACCTCCTTAGGAAACCCCACTCTGGAGAAAACTCCAAGTAGGGCCCTGGCCACAACAGGAGCTGTAGTGGTCCTAAGGGGAATAGCTTCTGGATACCTGGTGACATGATCCACTACCACCAGTATAAATCTGTGCCCAGATGCTGTTGGGGGGCCCATTGGTCCAACAATGTCAATCCCCACTCTTTCAAAGGGAACCCCCACCACAGGTAGTGGTATAAGGGGGGCCTTTGTGGTGCCACCTGATTTGCCACTGGCTTGGCAGGTGACACATGAGCGACAAAACTCTTTAGTGTCCTCAGACATATGAGGCCAGTGAAAGTGTGGGGCAAGCCTGTCCCAAGTCTTGTTCTGGCCTAAGTGACCTGCAAGGGGAATTTCGTGGGCTAAGGTGAGAAGGAAACCTCTAAGAGACAAGGGGATGACCAGCCTCCTGGTAGCACCAGGCTTGGGGTCTCTTGCCTCAGAGTATAGGAGTCCATCGTCCCAGTATACCTTATGGGCACCTGTAGCATTCCCTGCAGCCTCAGCAGCAGCCTGCTGTCTGAGGGGTTCAAGAGAGGAACAGTCTAACTGTGCCTGCCTCAAGTCTGCCCTGGAAGGTCCCCCTGTCCCAAGAAACTCAACCTGTTCAGGCTCAAGCTCTTCTAGGACAGTTCCTTCTGGGGTCTTGGGGTCAGTCTCCTGAGAGAGCTGATCCTCCACCTGAGGCAGGGGGGAAGGGTCAACTTCTTGGCCTGTGACCTAGTCACAGCAAGGACATGTGCTGATAAACCTAACCTTTCCACATGAGTCCTATACTCCACATCTGACCATAAGGAGGATTCCAAATCATTGCCCAAAAGACAGTCCACTGGGAGGTCTGAACTAACAACAACCCTTTTGAGGCCATTTACCCCTCCCCAGGAGAAATTAACAAGTGCCATACTATGGGAGGTAGTGGCATTGCTAGCATTGGTCACCAGGTAGTCTGAACCTAGTATTACCTGTTCAGGGTCCACAAAGTTTGGTGTCACCATAGTGACACTGGCACAAGTGTCCCTGTAGGCGTGAGCCATTTTTCCATTGATCAAAGGCGTTTGCCTGTACTTGCCCAGAGTACTGGGACTTATTGTAGGGGTCATATCCATGTCCACAGTACAAACAAGAACAGCCTGAGTAGGTATCCTGACTAAGTCAGAACCCGCCTCAGTTGCCAGGGTTAACCCCACTATAGCCTTGGGAGGATTACTACCACTACTAACTGTACTAGGGGGTGCAGATGCCTTAGGGGCAGTAGTGGTAGGAGTTGGGCCTTTCTTGGTGCACTCACTAAACCAGTGAGTATTACTTTTACAGTAGTGGCACCATGGTTTCCTCTGACCATTATTCTTCTTCTTTTGGGAATTCTGGGACCCACCCTCTTTAGATTGTTGGGGCCCTGTTGAAGACTTCTGGTCATTCTGCTTATTCTCATTACCCTTGGGGTCTGCTTTCTTCTGGCCACCACCCTGGTTCTGGTTCTGCTGCTTGACCCTTGTCCTGACCCATCTGTCTGCCTTCTTTCCCAATTCTTGGGGAGAGGTCAGATCTGAGTCAATAAGGTGCTGATGCAACAACTGATTTTGACAATTATTTAAGATTTGTTCCCTCATAATTAGATTATACAATCCTGTGTAATCAGTAACTTTACTTCCCAGTAACCAGCCTTCAAAAGCCTTAGTGGCACAATCAACAAAGTCAGCCCAATCCTGAGACTGAATTTTCTTGGTGTCTCTGAACAGCAACCTGTACTGTTCAGTTGTTGAGCCAAACCCATCAATCAGTGTATTCTTCAGGACTTGGTAATTGTTAGCATCCTCAGCTCTAGTAGTGAGGAGCTTATCTCTACCTTTACCTTCAAAGGAGAGCCACAATATAGCTGCCCACTGACTCTGAGGGATGCACTGGACAGTGCAGGCCCTCTCCAAAGCAGTCATCCATTTGTGGATGTCATCCCCTTGTTTAAAGGGGGGCACTATTTTACTCAGGTGTCTAGTATCAAAACTCCTGTCTTTATCCTTAGGGATATTGCTGCCACCAGTGGGGACTACCCCACTCAACTGTTGCTCTCTAGCAAAGGCAAGCTTCTCCTTGGCAAGGGCAAGTTCTTCCCTGTGGATCCTCAGATTAGCCTGTTTCATCCTTGCTTCATGCTCTCTCCTCTGAGGGGAAGTCATTCTCCTCTGGGGAGAAGTCATTCTCCTCTGGGAAGAGGCATGAGAGTGCACAGATCTATTGGAGTCCCTAGAATGAGACCTATCTCTTCTAACTCCAAAGTTAGGCCTGCTTAGGTTCAGTACTGGGGGTCCCCCTGATCCTTCCCTATGTAGGTCTAAGTTGGCCCTAGTAAGTTCGCTGACTAGCTCAGGACCTTTGTCTGCCTCATCCCCAGAAGGATCCTCTTCATCCTCCTCCTCCTCTACTTCCTCAGTTTCAGGGAGGTCAGGATCACCAAGGGTACCCTCTAAGGCTGGCATGCTCCCATCTGTATGAGCAGCTTTTCTAGCATCATATGTCTCTAAGAGACCTAACAGAAAAGGAGTGGTAGGGTTAGAACCCTGTTTCAATTTCCTGGAGGTACACAATTGTCTCATCTCCTGGAAACTGAGAGCTGCATATCTGGAAAGGACCTGTGGAGGGTCACTAACCACTAGGGGAGTCTCTGAAGATTCTCCATGGGTAGACATGCTTTCTAGTGAGGTGTAAGTGATGCACCTACCTACACTATGGGTTTTCCTACTGATCCCTTGCTAAGAGTTGTAGTCAGGGTGTGCTAGGCCTTTTCTACTACAACAGCTGGTTCAGTAGAACTCAGAGTATTTCTAAGCTTGTTATATGTACCTATGGTACCTTATGTGATCTTTCAAATGATATCTCAAGATTATATTTGGTAAAAACAACAGCAAGCTCAAATCCCAACCACTGCACACCAATGTGAGAAGTTGGCCTGATATATGATGCTCACTAGTTCTAGTGATCATCTTGTATCAGTCCAAACAACCCTTATGGTGATTGGTTGTAAGTCAACCTTATAGACCAGCTATCCTAATGGTAGCATGGACAAAGCAGTCTTAGGCTAAACTCTTTTGGCATGTGAAGCCAGCTGTTTTACCACAATATAACCCCTTGAATACCAGATGAAAGGACACCACACAGGTTGTTATGAAAATAAACAATATATTTATTAATAACAACACCTCTGAACTCTTTATGAGGTCAGAGGGCTAAGCACATGACAATACTAAGAAGGAAATACGAGTTAGCACAATATTTACACGTGTGCCTTAGGGGCACGACAAACCATATACTAAAAACAATGGAATGCGAGGAAGGAAAGTACTGTAAAGAGATCCAGAGGCTGGAGGATCGCTGGGACTACGCTACGAACTAGGTAAGTAAGGAGCAGGAGGCCCACGGGACTCACGTGCAGAGTGGAAACTCTCACCCGGTATGCGTACCAACGTCTATGGATACTACAGTTTACAAAGTTACGGATTCCGGACGAACCCGGCTGGATGGAGGGAAAACAACAGTGGACCTGGACACTAGGATAGTGGACACTGACTTCAGCACCTAGAAGCTTTAGTTACCTAACCCACAGGCTGCGGGTGCATAGGGCTGAAGTGGTGTTGGGTTTGCTGTGTTGATCCCGGTGATGCCTGAAACAAAGAGTTGCTGGCAGGCAGCCAGATGGAGGAGTCCGGTGGTTCCAAGGCTGGAACTAGAAAGGAGAAGTCCTGAAAGGGAAGGGGACAGAGTCTTGGTCACTAGCCAGTGACGGTGCTGGAACCAGGAGGTAACCAGATGCTGTCGCCGCGTTCAGGTGAAGGAAGGGTCGCTTCTCTCTGTAGCTGCGCGGACATGGAGCTGTTCTTCACGACCAGGCTGGAGGCACGGGCTGTCCCACGTAGTCTGCTGCTGATGGCGGTGTTGGATCGTCGATCTGGTCAACAGGCCTTGGCTAGTGCAAGCCACGCGGTGGAACAAAGATGGCGTCTGGTGGGGACCAGGAGGGTCCGGGGTGCTTCTCTTTCACAAGGAAGCAAGGGCAAGTCTGGGGGACCAGACCAGCAGTGTTGAAATCTTCGGGTCGTCGTCTCAGAGGTCACAAGCCAGCCGGCAAGTGACCAGACAACAGGAACAGCAGCAACCAGGCAAAAGGGCCCCACGCAGATCTCGTGGAGGCTGGGGGGCTGGTCTTTGATGCAGGTGCTGCGTCGGTGTGGGGCTTCTCAGTCCCCAATGCACTTACTCGAGGGTCACTCGGGGGTCGTGCTGGAAGCGCTGTGCTGGTTTCTTCAAGATGGCCGTCTCCCCGTTGCTCGTCGCACCCACGGGTCCCAGCTGTGCTGTGGATGTGGGTAGAGGTCAGAGGGGTCTGGAGGTCCGGGTCTCGTTGAGCTGGGTCGTCAGATTCCGGGAAGGAAGGACTTGCAGCAAACCGCACAGGAGCTTGATGGTGCCTGCGAAGCAAGATGGTCACTCCCTGACCATAGGGGAGATTCTTCAGTCTTCTGGTGTCCAGGAGGTCGAAGGTCAAGAGTTCTCCGTGGAAGTTGTCAAGATTAATCTAACTGGGAATGGGACCAGCTCCTACCTTTATTCAGCTAAAGGGGGCTGCACTACGACTAGGTCCCTCCTCTGGGTGGGACCAGGAAGGGGGGTGGTTACACCCCCTATCCTTTGTCCAGTTTCCCGCCAGATCTGGGGCTGGAGTGCCCCAGCAACTGGTTGGAACCGGTGTATGCACAGGGCACCTTGTGTGCCCCAGGCATGTCTCATTCCTTTCAGCCTTGGCCTACCTAATACACAAATTCCTGTCTGGGGTGGTGCTAGCACCTCCCAAGGCAGGAAACCCTTTGTCTGAGCCTCCCTCGCTGGAAGGACTCCCAGCAGCAGGAGGTCAGACTTGTGTCTGTGGTGGCAGCATCCATCTTGTGATGCTGAGGCTCGAGTTAACTTTAACCGGGGTTCACAGTTACATACATGTCGTGTCCCTCTAGAAGGGTGGAATGCTACCCCCGTCGCCAGAATTGGCGAGGGGGTAGTATTCCAATCCGTATGACACCTTACTCGACATGTTTTGATAATGTTATACCAGAGTTAGCATTTAACCGCGAGGATTATAATGCACTTAAGAGTATATGGTATAGCGTTATCATGGAACAGCTATTAGGACTTGGTTCCGCAAGCTGCAAACGGGCTCAGCTCATGCCAGAGCACCGTCTCACATAATTCCAAGCACTCTGCCTTCAGGATTGATAAGGCCTTCCATAGGAGTGACTGATAGGAATATATGTGTCCATTTTTAGGGTTAGATATAGGGAACTATATCTAAAGCAAAGGGTGATTACACCACCTTGCCCCAGCTGTCGTGCAGCCAGTTGTGTCTGTTTTGGATGGCCAGCCAGGGGTGGCATAATACATGCTGCAGCCCCTGGTAGGCCCTGGGTACACCTATGCCCTGGATACCTAAGGTATACTGTACAGGGACTGATAAGGTGGCCCAGTACCAATTGGTAAATGCACCTAGGGTACATGGTTGTAATTTAGAGAGAGAACAGCTAGGCTGTGGGTCTGATTAGCAGGCCCACAGCCGGGGAAAGTCGTAAATCAGTGAAGCAAAAAGCAAAAATCTGGGGTGGCCATGGGATTGCAGACCCCACTATCCTACAAAATGTCACACTAGTCTAAACATCCTCAATAACTTTTACATATTGTCACCGGCTGGATGTGTGGACTAATTGGAAACGTAAAGTAAAGCCACCCTCCCTCTTCGGCTTTCCCCAGGTGTGAAATCCCAGTAGAGCAGCTAGATCCCCCGGTTCATATTCTTGGCCAGGACAGAGCGACGGCCATATCACAAATCTATCTGGTTACCATTTACAGTATTCTATCCCGAAAAATTGGTTCTATGTACAGACCTCCTTCTTTCTGCCAAAGGTGGCACCTGCCTTCCATGTGGGACAGCCTGTCATTCTTCAAATGTTTTTTTTTTTTTACCCCTCCTGGCCCTTCCAATGAGGAGGAGCGGTTGCACAGGCTGCGCTCTGTATGAACTACCCTCTATTATATTGAAAGTTTGAGATCAGATACAGTGAATGACCAGCAGGTTGTCGGTTTTTCTATTGTCAAAAATGGAAAAGTAGTGACTAAGTCTACCACCAAGGGTCACTCTTTACACTAAGATCTCTTATACCTTGCTAAGAAAGAATCTTCTGTTCAAGTGAGCTCCACAAGGGCATGGCAGTTCTTCTCCCCTATCTAGAGGTGGTCTGGCGGCTGATATCTACTGAGCAGCTACTTAATCTTCGTTACAAACCTTTGCCAACTCCTCATGCATAGCAGCTCAGGCCTGGAATAATGACTACTTCTATAGATCTGTGCAGCTTTATTCTTTTGCTTCGATTGCTCAGTCCTTCCTACTGGTGGGTAGTGCTTTGTTGTGGCGTCCCTCAATATGGTGAACACATGCAGCACCAATGATGGAATTGCACAATGCTAGGCTGCTCCAAATTGCAATGACCCGATAGGTGACTGCTACTTTTCACCGTGTGGAAAAACAAAAAATCAACACAAACAGCAGAGTCCGCCAGTGACTTCAGCAGGAATTTAGGATGTTCACGTAGAAATCACCTAAGTGAAAATGGTGTCAGATCCCTCATTTCACTCACTAAGATGCATGTCATATATTCCTCAAGAGTACATTGTCTGTGTGCAATGAAAGCTTGTACTTCTCTACCTTGGTAGTTTTTATCTGGAGTAATGGTTGCTCTTGCTGCCTTCTGTGCAAGAGGGAAGCGTGCTTTGGAACTGTACCTGTTCTACAAGGAGCAATGCTTGCACTGGTATTCCCCAATGAGATTGTCTTTTGATGGGAAAAGCTTTCACTGCTGCTGCCCTACCAGTACTTACCCTTTGAAGGAAGAAAGCTTCTAGAGTTTCTGCCCGAAGTGTACCTTCTATATGAAGATGGGTTATTTCACCAAAGTTTCCTTATCTTATGAAAAAAGAAAGGATATAGTGAATGCAATTGGGTCTCCTATTTTTAATTGTACGACAGGGAGGCACCTGTAAAACCATTATCTGAAAGAAACACGTTAGTGTTAGATTCCTTACCTTAGAATATACCCAGGCGTCAGACTGGATCCGGAAAATTTTGCGTAGCAGTACCCCTGCGCGTCGGTAGGCGTCATTTGCGGCTCCGCGTCGGTCATCGGCGTCGTGATCGGCAGGATGACGGCGTCGGAGGACTTAGACGCTGCCCTAG
The DNA here is from genome assembly GCF_964261635.1 of Lissotriton helveticus. Lineage (NCBI taxonomy): Eukaryota > Metazoa > Chordata > Amphibia > Caudata > Salamandridae > Lissotriton > Lissotriton helveticus. Next base: position 1,248,983,929 of record NC_136068.1, on the reverse strand, counting down.
CGCGCCGACGTCAGTTCTTCTTTTTTCCGTGCCAGCAAGCGCAGATCCGGGAAGAGCAGTACTCTAGTCGTTATTTGACTAACTCTTTTGATCTCTTTTGATCACTTTTCGAGTCGATTATCGACTCGCGGTGCCGATAGGGATGCCTGGGTTTAAACCTTGCGAGGCCTGTCACCGCCTGATGTCAGTTACCGACCCCCACCGTCTGTGCCTTTACTGCCTCTGGGCCGACCATGATGACAAGTCGTGCCCCGACTGCCTCGTTCGCTGACGTCCATTCTTCCCTTTTTCCGCACCAACAAGCGCAGATCCGGGAAGAGCGTACCCTTTTTTGACTAACTTTTTGGACATTTTTGTCTATCTTTTCTGAGTCGACATCGACTCCTGGTGCCGGTAGGGATGCCCGGGTTCAAGCCGTGTGACGCCTGTCACCGACTGATGTCGGTTACCGACCCCCACCGCTGGTGTCTCTACTGTTTGGGGGCCGACCATGATGATAAATCGTGCCCAGACTGTCGAGCATTGATGTCGAAGGCTAGGCGGGATCATTCCCGTAAGCTCCTCGAGCTCCGGCAGTCGGCTCCGCGCCGCTTGAGGTTCCGGTCGAGGAGCCCGCGGGTCCGACTCGGCGCCCTAGCGGGCCGGCATCTCCAGCCCCGGCGCCGTCGGGTGCCTCGGCCCCGGCGCCGTCGGCGACTACGGTCCTGACACCGCAGTGCCCCGCAGGATCCAGGCCTGGATCCGGGTCGTCGCCAGTCTGCCTCACGACTCCTCCGCAGGCGCCGACCCTGAGGGTGTCGCTCTCTGTGCCGTCCTCGGACAACGTCGAAACCAGTTTCCGCCCCGGTCCGGGTGTGGCGTCGGACCGGCGCCGCTGGGTGCCGTCTCCGACGTCAATGGGTGAGGCCTTCACCTACGACCCGGCTCCATCATTTTTGCCTGTTTATCAGGAGATGGATGACGAGGAGGACTGGGAGGGGTCTGAGGACCCTCACAGCCGTGCCAGTTGAGCCAGGACTGGGCAGAAGAGCTGGGGGAGGCCAGTGGTCTGGACACTTTGCCCGACACTGGATTCGTTTCTCCTCCTTCCATGGCTTCGGAGGAGGGGGCTGCTTACAGCGTGGTGTTGAACAGGGCGGCCAGGGCCTTGGCTCTTGAGCTCCCTGTCGTGGCCGTGAGGACTAACCTCCTCACTGAGGTGCTCAAACCGCAGGCAAGCTCCTCGGCGCCTCTACTGCCATTTAACAAAGCCCTCACCGACGTTATGATGGGCACCTGGTCCAAGCCCTCCACAGGCCCCCCTGTGGATCGGAAAGTGGCCCGACGCCACGGCCCATATCTGGGCGACCCCTGCTTTTTGTCCGTTCACCCCACCCCCGAGAGCCTGGTGATCCAGGCCTCTACTTACCAGACCGCATTCCCGACCACTCCCCAGGATCGGGAATCCAAAAGGTATGATCAGTTTGGGAAGAAACTGTTCTCCTCCCTGATTTTGGGGCTGCGGTCTGTCAACAACGCCTGAGTTTTGGGCCGTTACACCGACTCTCTGTGGGATACGGTTGCGGAGGTGCTGCCACAGTGCCCGGAGGAGGCCCAGACATGACTCGCTCAAGCCCTGGCGGAAGGGCGGGAATGCAGCACGCTACTCGATCCGGTGTGGACTTGACACCACAGACTCGCTGGGTAGAGTGATTGCAACGACAGTGGCGGTTCGCCGCCACGCCTGGCTGAGGTCCACCAACTTTTCGGGGGATGTCCAGGCCACACTCATGGACATGCCCTTCAATGGCCGTCGCCTCTGTGGCAACAAAGCAGATAGTGCGCTGGTGCATTTTAAGGACTCCAGGGCTACGGCCAAGTCCTTGGGCCTAGGCCTTCGCCAGCAAACTTCCGCATTTCCAGCCAGCCACAGGCCGCAGAACCAGTCTCAACACGGTCGCAGACGTGGTTACCGGCGTGGCGGTTCCGGGGGACACTGGCAGGGTCAGTCCCCACCCGCCCCTGCAGCATCTGCCTCGAAGCCTTCCTAATCCGACATTTCAGGCCCATTTGATGCCAGTGGGAGGCAGAGTCCGCCATCACCTCCCCCACTGGCGTACCATCACGTCAGACAGGTGGGTGCTGCAAATCGTCCAAAGGGGCTACTCCCTCCCCTTCAAGGCGACCCATTCAGCAATGCCACCGCGGTACCACAGTATGTCGGGGATCGCTTGCAACTTCAGCAGGAGGAAGTTACGGCCTTCTTGGCCAAGGGGGCCATCAAGCGCGTTCCTGAGACAGAAGTAGGACGTGGTTGCTATTGCCACTACTTTCTGGTACCCCAAGAAGGGCAAAGGAGGCCTACGCCCTATCTTGGACCTACAGAGCATCAACAGCTTCCTCCGGAAGGAGAAGTTCAAGATGCTGACTTTGGCTCAGGTCCTAGCTGCCCTAGACCCAGGAGACTGGATGGTAGCGTTGGACTTGCAGGATGCGTATTTCCACATCCTCGTCCTGCCAGCCCACCGGCGCTACCTGCGGTTCACGGTAGGCCACGAGCACTTTCAGTTTACCACGCTCCCCTTCGGCCTTACCAGCGTCCCTCGGATGTTCACGAAAGCGATGGCGGTGGTCACAACTCATCTGCGCATTCAGGGGGTTCAGTCTTCTCCTATCTCGACGATTGGTTGTTGAAGGCGGGCTCGCCCCAAACAGTCGTCTCCCACCTCCAGACCACGGCCGACCTCCTGCACTTGCTGGGGTTCTCCATCAACGTGCCGATGTCACACCTGTGCCCCACTCAGAAGCTCCTTTTCATCTTAGCGGTTCTGGACTCGGTGCCGTTTCGGGTTTATCCCCCCCCGAACAGCAGGTTCGTTATATTCAGGCTCTGATTCCGATCTTTCAGCCTTTATCCCAAGTCTCGGTCAGGTTGACGCTGCGGCTCCTGGGGCTGATGGCCTCCTGCATCCTTCTGGTGCATCACGCCAGGTGGCGGATGCGGGCTCTGCAGTGGGACCTGAAGTTTCAGTGGGCACAACATCAGAGCAACCTGTCCGACCACGTCCTGATCTCGGAGGGCACTGCGAGTCAGTTGCAGTGGTGTCTCAAGTACCACGATTGGGTCAGCGGCAGATCTCTCTCCCTACCCCAAACTGAGCACGTAGTGGAGACAGATGCGTCTCTCCTGGGATGGGGGGGCCACATGGGAGAGAGGGAGATCAGAGGCCTATGGTCTCCGTCGGAGTCCCGGCTCCATATCAACCTTCTGGAGCTGCGGGTGATCCGACTTGCACTGAAGGCATTCCTTCCCTCTGCCCGGGGAAGTGTAGTGCAGGTGTTCATGGACAACACCACCGCCATGTGGTACTGCAACAAACAGGGCGGGGTGTGGTCGTGGACCCTTTGTCAGGAGGCTCTGCGCCTCTGGCAATGGCTGGAACACCAGGGCATAACCCTGGTGGCTCAACATCTGGCAGGTTCCCTGAATGCCAGGGCGGACAAACTCATCCGCCGGTGCATGATGGATCACAAATGGCGTCTGAACTCTGACATGGCGCAAGGTCTCTTTCAGCAGTGGGGAGAGCCTTGGTTAGATCTATTCGCCACCGAAGAGAACGCGCAATGTCATCAGTTCTGCGCGTTGAAATTTCTAAGACGGCACTCGCTCGAGTGGAGCTGTGGTCTGTTGTACGCCTTTCCACCTATACCACTTCTGCCCAGAGTGCTGAAGAAGATCAGGCGACACTGGGCCCAAGTCATCCATGTGACTCAGGACTGGGCACGAAGATACTGGTATCTCGAGCTACTCAGCATGTCAGTTGATCCCCCGATTTGTCTGCCTCTTCAGGAGGACCTTCTGTCGCAGCAGCAGGGGACTGTCCTCCACCCGAACCTGTCCAGTCTCCACCTACATGCGTGGAGATTGAGCGGCGACAGTTGAGGCCATCTGACTTGCCTCCTGAAGTCTGTGATGTGATTCTGGCAGCCAGGCTTCCCTCCACAAAAACGGTGTACGCCTGCAGGTGGAACAAATTTGTGGCATGGTGCACAGCAGAGGCTGTGGATCCACTCTCTGCCCCCCTTTCAGAGGTTCTCCTCTTCCTCCTTTCTCTTGCCCAGCAGGGCTCTGCTCTGAGCACTATCAAGGGCTACCTCTAAGCCATTTCAGCCTTCTTAGGGCTTCCTGATCAGCCTTTTCTTTTCAAGTCCCCTGTTGTGAATAGATTCTTGGAAGGCATCACACACATGTTTCCTCCTGTTCCCTTCGTGATGCCTCAGTGGGACTTGAATCTTGTTCGAACATACCTGATGTGCGCTCCCTTTTGTGAGAAGTTGGCCTGATATATGATGCTCACTAGTTCTAGTGATCACCTTGTATCAGTCCAAACAACCCTTATGGTGATTGGTTGTAAGTCAACCTTATAGACCAGCTATCCTAATGGTAGCATGGACAAAGCAGTCTTAGGCTAAACTCTTTTGGCATGTGAAGCCAGCTGTTTTACCACAATATAACCCCTTGAATACCAGATGAAAGCACACCACACAGGTTGTTATGAAAATAAACAGTATATTTATTAATAACAACACCTCTGAACTCTTTATGAGGTCAGAGGGCTAAGCACATGACAATCTCTTACGAAAAATACTACAAGTCGCACAAAATTACAATGGTGACCTAGGGGCACGACAAACCATATACTAAGTAAGTGGAATGTGAAAGTCGATAAAAGGAATGGAGCTGTCCAGAGGCTGTAGGATCGCTGGGACCACACTATACTAACTTCAGGTAAGTAATAGGAGGCCCACGGAACGCGTGTGCAGAGTGTGAACTCACACGCGAGATGCATAACAACGTCTATGGACAGTACAGTTCAAGTTAAAGGTGAGTACGGACAATCCTGACTAGGTAGGACTAAAACGACGGTGGAACTGGACACTAGGACAGTTAAACTACCCTTGAGCACCGAAATGCTCTTGTTACCTCACCCACGGGCTGCGGGTGCATAGGTGTCAAAGTGCGTCGGGTTCTCTCGTTGAAGTCAATGGAGCCTGAAAGAAAAGATGCTGCAGGCGACCAGGAGGAAGATGTCCGGTGCAATCCAAGGGTGGATTGTTGAAGAAGGAGACCTGAAAGCAGAGGGGACAATGTTCACAGTCACTAGCCAGTGACTGGAGTGGAACCAGGAAGGAACCAAATGTCGTCGTCGCGATCAGGTGAAGAGTGGACGCTTGACTCTGCAGCCACGTGGACCAGGAGGTGTCTTCGACGACCAGGATGGAGGCACGAGCTGTCCCACGCAGGCTCTCGCTGTCGGCGGTGTCGGATCCGGGCTGGGACTCAACAGGCCTTGGCAAAGGCAACCCACGCGGTGAGTGAAGAAAGCGTCTGGTGCGGACTAGGAGAGTCCGGGGTGCCCCTCTTTTGGAAGGGAGCAAGGGCCAGTCTGGAGCAACCAGACCAGCAGTGAAGATTCAAAGGTTCGTCGTCTAGGAGGCCACTAGCCAGCCGGCAAGTGGCCAGACAACGCGTCGAGCAGCAACAAAGCAGAAGGGCCCCACGCAGATCTCGTGGATGCTGGAGGGCTGATCTTCGGTGCAGGGGCTGCTCGGGGTTGGGGCTTCTCAGTCCCCAAAGCACTTGGTCGAGTTTACCTCGGGAGTCGTGCTGGAAGCGAAGTGCAGGTTCGTTCAAGATGGCCGGTCCCACGTGTCTCGTCGCACCCACGGGTCTCAGCTTTGCTGTAGATGTAGGTTGAGGTCGGAGAGGTCTGGGAATCCGGGTCTCGTCGGGCTCTGAAGTCTGGATCCTCGAGGGAAGACGACAAAGTGAAGCCGCTGGACGCTTGATGGTGCCTGCAGTTGCAGGGTGGATACTCCTTGTCCACAAGGGAGATTCTTCAGTCTTCTGTGGAGCAGAACGTCGAAGGCCAGAGTTTCTTCTTGATGAATAGTTCAGGATAATCTAATTTGGAATGGGACCAGCTCCTACCTTTATTCTCCTAAAGGGGGCTGCACTACTGACTAGGTCCCTCCCCTGGGTGGGACCAGGAAGGGGGGTGGCTACCAGAGCTGGGGCAGGGATGCCCCAGCAACTGGTTTGAACCGGTGTATGCACAGGGCACCTTGTGTGCCCCAGGCATGTCTCATTCCTTTCAGGCCTCCCTACCCCAATACACAAAATCCTGTCTGGGGTGGTGCTAGCACCTCCCAAGGCAGGAAACCCTTTGTCCAAGCCATCCTCGCTGGAAGGACTCCCAGCAGCAGGAGGTCAGACTTGTGTCTGTGGTGGCCGCATCCATTTTGTGATGCTGAGGCTCGAGTTAACTTTAACCGGGGTTCACAGTTACATACATGTCGTGTCCCTCTAGAAGGGTGGAATGGTACCCCCCGTCGCCAGAATTGGCGAGGGGGTAGTATTCCAAATCGTATGACACCTTACTCGACATGTTTTGATAATGTTATACCAGAGTTGGCATTTAACCGCGAGGTTGATAATGCACTTAAGAGTATATGGTATAGCGTTATCGTGGAACAGCTATTAGGACTTGGTTCCGCAAGCTGCAAACGGGCTCAGCTCATGCCAGAGCACCATCTCACATAATTCCAAGCACTCTGCCTTCAGGATTGATAAGGCCTTCCATAGGAGTGACTGATAGGGATATATGTGTCCATTTTAGGGTTAGATATAGGTATACTATATCTACAGTATATTACACCACCTTGCCCCAGCTGTCATGCAGCCAGTTGTGTCAGATTTAGATGGCCAGCCAGGGGTGGCATAATACATGCTTCAGCCCCTGGTAGGCCCTGGGTACACCTATGCCCGGGGTACAGGGACTGATGAGGTGGCCCAGTACCAATTGGTAAATGCACCTAAAGTACATGGATGTCAATTTAGAGTGAGAACAGCTAGGCTGTGGGTCTGATTAGCAGGCCCACAGCCAGGGAAAGTCGTAAACCAGTGAAGCAAAAAAGCAAAAATCTGGGGTAACCATAGGATTGCAGACCCCACTCTCCTACACCCTTGAGCCGCTTCATAACTGTCCTCTTCGTCTTCTGACTCTTAAAACTGCATTTCTGGTTGCCATCACCTCTGCCAGGAGAGTGAGTGAGCTCCAGGCTCTATCTTCTAAACCGCCTTTCCTCTCTGTCCATCTGGACAAGGGTGTTCTGAGGACTCGTCCTTTTTTCCTGTTCAAGGTAGTCACAGCCTTTCACATCGGGCAGTCCATCACCTTGCCCACCTTATTTCAGCTTTGGCATCCCTCGAAAGAGGAAGAGAGGCTCCACTGTCTCGACCCAAAACGTGCGCTCTCCTATCTAGATCGCACACGCCAGTTCCGGGTGGACGACCAGCTCTTTGTTGGTTACGTGGGCACTAAGAAGGGACGGGCGGTGCACAAGCAGACCATCTCTCCGTGGGTCGTTTTGGCATCAAGGTTTGCTACTGCTTGGCAAAAAAGGAGCCTCCTGTTGGGCTGCGCGCCCATTCTACTCGGGCCACCGCGGCTACTACTGCCCTGGGTCGGGGAGTCCTCTTGCAGGACATCTGCCAAGCAGCTAAGTGGGCCTCGCTGCCCACGTTTTCTAGGCACCTACTGCCTGGACAGCCAAGTCCAGAGAGATGGCTTTTTCAGCCGTTCCGTTCTCCAGGACTTTCTGGTGTGATCTTGGTTCGCAGTCCCACCAGCGGGGTTGGTATTGCTGGGGTATCTATTCTAAGGTAAGGAATCTAAGACTAACGTGTTTCTTTCAGATGTACAAGTTACTTACCTTCGGTAACGATATATCTGTAAGAAACATTAGTTAGTGTTAGATTCCTCACCACCCCACCCATCCTCGCCGTTCTGTGAACCGATATCTAGGGTTAAGGACATCCCTTTCAGGGCCCTAGTTTCATGGCACCAGTGCCTGTTTCTATCATGGCTCTGCGTTACTGGCGCGGAAAGCTACGTACAGAACTGATGTCAGCGCGCGAGGGCGGCGTCTAAGTACTCTGACGACTTCATCCCGGCGATCACGACGCCGATGACGGACGCGGAGCCACAGACCACGCCTACCGACGCTCAGGGGTACTGCTGACAAAAACTTTCCTGATCCAGTCTGACGCCTGGGGATATTCTAAGGTAAGAAATCTAACACTAACTAATGTTTCTTACAGATATATCGTTACCGAAGGTGAGTAACTCGTGCATTGGCTCTCACACACAATTTTAATACATGCCTTACAGTCTAACAAAGCGAGAAGATAAATGCTGACATAACCTGACCCATACTAGGGAACCCATATAGGATACTGTATAATCAGTGGACGGTAGGATTCTTGGATGTTTCCCAGTGCTGGAGGTGGAAACCACTGATGTGCTGTGCTAGACATGGTGCGGTTTCATCATTCTATATAAGTTCATGAATGTTTGGCAATTGCATAGTAGTTTTGGAATATTTATTTAAGGGGGTTTTATGTCTGTTTACAAAGCGTGTACAACAACCACTGCAGAAACTTCAGATGTCCATGACATACATTTGTTGTGTTGTGAAGCACTGTATAAACATATCTGATAGAGACTACTAGCCACAGATTCCTTAACGTAGAATTATCCCCAGGCGTAAGACTGGATCCGTAAAATTTTCTTTGCCATAGCATCTCTGCGTGCCGGGTGGCGGTACCACGTGACTCCGCCCTGACGTCGCCTGCGGGCTTGATGTCAGCAAGGTCACATAAGCCCCACCCCGCCGACGTCAGTTTTTTACCTTTTCCGCGTGAAACACAGATCTGGATCGTGTGCTTGGCCTGTTTTAAGGCCTTCTTTTCACGCTTTGCGTTGAGGAACAGTATGCGAATGCCTTCAGGCTTCAAGACGTGTACTTCTTGTGCACGTCAGATGTCAGCGACGGACCCTCACCCTATCTGTGTGTGGTGTTTGGGCGAGCACCATGACTCTACGGACTGCAACGCTTGTCAGCACCTCAAACCGAAGTCCCGGTGTGAGCACCGGATGAAATTGCTATCGGCCCGCTTGTCCAGGTCAGTGTCGTCCCAGCATCCTTCCCCTACCTCAGAAGCCAGGAGCTGCCGTTTCCGACTGCGGCATCGCCCTTCGCCACGGCCCCAAGGGCGTCGCTCGCCAGCTGGTTAGTCCTGCACCTTGTCTCCGAGGCCCTATCCTTGTGCGGCGGAGGACGCGTGTTCCCCTTGCGACGTGTGCCCTCGCTTGTCGTCACCCTACCCTCCGTTCCCTGGCGTCGGGGCGACTAGGGCTCAAATGACAGCCTATGCTGCGGCTCTGCAGGCTTCTTTGTCCCCTCCTGAGACGTCCGCGGATCCCCTGCCTCGCGCATGGCCTTCCACGGAGTCGCCGGCAGCTCCGACCCCGGCACCGACAGGTTCGAATTCAGGTTGTAGGAGGGTGGTGTCGTCGAGGTGCGGTCCTGCGGGGCTCCCCTCTTCGACCCACGGCCTCCCTGCCTCACCGCAAATACCTATGGGGATCCCTGTGGCGTCACAGGAGAACGCCGGGACTCAGGGCTCGCCACCGAGTCCCACTCGGTCCTGTGGGCAAGCTTTCCTTGCCTTTCCGGCCAGGCTTTCCTCCCCGGTCCTGGCAGTGCCACGGGTGGAGGCCTGGGCCTGGGGTGCTTTCCCGAGTCCCTCTCGATTCTCTACCCAGGCGGCTGCCTCGTGTGAGGTCAAGCCGGCGCCTTTTTGATGCCGTTCCTTAGCCGACCTGTCTTAGTTTGCAGCTGTCACCCACGGAGGAATTGCTTTCTTCCCTGCAGTGCCCTATGGAGCCCACTGTTGCCTTCATTCGGGCTATTTCCACAGCCGCTGGCATTCTGCAGATGGGTGACCCCGTCACCCCATTGCCTACGGATCACCTGCTGAAAGTTCTCCGCTAGGGCTCTGGGGGGCGGGAGCTGCTTCTCTCCACAACTCTCTTCTGGGGGGCGTCCTGGCATGGGTGATCTGGTACCTCAGCAGCTCCTACACTGCCACCGTCCTGCTCCGCATGACCCAGTCTGTCTTTCCTTCCACCCTTCTACTCAGGGCCGTCTTCTGCGAACTGCCTTTCCTTCTTTGCCCTTGGTGTTGTTTCCTCCGTCACGGGAGGCCCGGTGGTTGGATTCTTAGAGACAAAACATCTTTGCTTCCTCCAGTACTGCTTTGCGGGCGCTCAACACCCTTTGTGTTTTGGCCAGGGCTACCTCCAGCCTGTGGGATTCTGTGGATTCCCTTCTGTCTCGTGTTCCCCACGAGGGTGCTAGCACTGATCTACGGCACCATGTGTTGGACGGTCGGGAGTTGGCTGCGTTTATTCTACGTGCTGCCTTAGATGTTGCTGATGCTCTCGGCTGTGCTATGGCCACCTCTGTGGCCCTCCGTCGCCATGCTTGGTTGCGGGATGGTGTTTTTCCTGAGAATATTAGGGAGCGTCTGGTTGACATGCCCTTTGATGGGGTGCTTTTGTTTAACACCCAAGCGGACTCCGCCATTCAACGTCTGCTTGCGGTGCTCCGTCCTCCTCCCCCTCCATAAGCTTGGCTTGTTGATCCTCCGGGGCTTGATGGGAGGCGTTATCCCATGTTTTTCCTGGAATCTGGTGTTGTGAGTGGCCCGTTTGTATGTTCTGTGTGGTTTGACATGCATTCGGGGTCCCTAGGTTGGCCCCTCTCGCTCTCTCTTCTTTGTTGGCGGCTGGTTCAGCCCCTCTGGCAATTGTGTATTTTTTGGCTGACTGATAAGCCGTCTGTGGTTCTAACCGCAGGTCCTTATGTTCTTGTTCTCTGATGCAGGATTTTTTCCCTAAGAGTGGTTCCCATGTTTTCTTTGGGAGGTGACTTACCCTAAGTGGGGTTCTTGTAGCTATTGTATAGCTCTGTCCTATGCTGGAAGGGTGTGGACTCCCCCTTTGCTGGTTCCTCGCCTTTCCTGGTGTTACTGTATACCGCTGGTGCAGTTTCTTTGCTTTTGTCTGGACGTAGCTTGCGCTGCTCCAATTTCTGTCCTTTTCAGTATCCGCTGCATCGCTGGACCGGCTTGGCATGCCGTCTGCGGCATTGCGCTGTGGTGTTTCCGCCCTTTTTTGTCTGGCGTTTCGGCCTGGTCCTCTGGTGTTTCAGGGGAAATTGGATTTCCTAATTTTTTCCTGTGTTCTGGTGGACGGCCTTATCTGTCCTAAGTACATCTCCTCCTTTCTTCTGGCTGGTCCCACTTCTTTCGTGGGTCAGTTTTGTCTGGAACGGTCTCCCTTTAGGGGTTGTTCTGGATTTCCCTGGCCTTTGTCTTAGTCTTGCCCTCGGCTTGGTCTGGACGCTCAGCTTCATGGTACTTGCCAGCTGCCGGCTATGCACGCCTGCTCTTTCTGGTCCACAGCAGGGGGCCTTTGCGTGTGCTGTTTTGCTCCTGCCTCTTGTTCTGCTGGAGCCTTGCGAGACAACGTCTCTCTTCTCACGCCTGCCTTCCTGACTGTGGTGCCGTTCCAGCTGTCCCCTTCACTGAGTGTTCTCCTGTGGAGGGCTTTGCCTCCATTTCTTCCTCTTCTCCTTGGAGTTTGGGGTGATTCTTTTCTTCCTCGGTACTCCTTTGCCATTGTCTGTCCCTCCCGGGCTGCCTGGCGGATGTCCCTGGTACCTTTGACGGGCTTGGGGTATCCTGGCCTCCCTTCACCTCGTCCTTGCTTCCTTCTGCCTGGTGGGGCTGGGCAGCCCTTCTTGTCCCCATTACACATCCCCTGCTGGGGCCCTGTGTTTCTTCCTACTGGGAGGCTCTCTCGCAGGCCGTCCTCCTCCTCCTCCTCCTCCTCCTCCTCCTCCTCCTCCCTTCTGGGTATGGCTAGGGTATCTATTCTACATTAAGGAATCTGCGGCTAGTAGTCTCTTTCAGATCTACAAGTTACTTACCTTCGGTAACGATGTATCTGGTAGAGACTATTCTAGCCACAGATTCCTTCACAACCCGCTCGTCCTCCTCGTTCTGCAAGGACCTTCAGCTTGGTCTTCTGCAGTCGCCTGCCTCAGAGTGGTTTTATCTTCTGCGAGTGCCCTCTTTCACTTTCTCCCTAATGGGATGCATGTTCTGTTTGTTTGATCCACTCCTTCCTTTCTGGTGATTGGTTGGTGGGTTCATGGGTACTTCTGCGTCCCTGCATCCTGGTCTTCCAGTGTGGGGCCTAATCATGCTCTTCTCCCTTTTTCATTGCTTGAAATTTCTGACTCCTATGCAGTCCTCTGAGTTGGAGTCTCTTGGCTGTGCCGCGACCCTTAGCTCTTTACAGGGAGTGCGCCTCCCCTTCTGGTGTTGTCTTGGGGTAAATTGTCGTTACTCTTCTGTTCTGGCCTTGTTGTCCCTTTCTGTTTATAGACTGGGGTTGCAGGCCTCTTTTGTCTGCTGTGACGTTTTTCACATGCTCTTCTGCTCCCAAGGAGGATGTTGTATTTGCTTGCAGGGTTGCTTCGCAGTAGCTGTGCCCTGCTCTTCCCTTCTTTAACTTTCGGTGCCACAGTGTCTGGCACTCTCGCGGATGGTGCTGTTCCTCACCGTTTGTTTATTCCCTTTTCTGTTTATCTGATTTTTTTCGCACACTGTTCCCATATTCTCACAGGTTTTGTTTGTGATGGCTCTTCCTTGTGGCGCTGAAAAGTTTTCCGAAGAAAACTGATGTTGGCGCGCCGGGGTGACATTGCTGACATCATGCCCGCGGATGACGACAGGGCTGAGTGTCCCCCCCACCCTTCCCCCCCCCCTCCTCCCCCTGGTGCGTAGAGATGCTATGGCAAAGAAAATTTTCCGGATCCAGTCTTACGCCTGGGGATAATTCTACTTTAAGGAATCTGCGGCTAGAATCGTCTCTTCCAGATACATTGTTACCGAAGGTAAGTAACTTGTACTTCTACAAAAAATTCAACACAGTTCGAATTTCCAATGCTCGTTCATGGTAATAGTGAAACAGTGAACTTCCATAAAATATGTAAGCAGAGTGTACTTTTAATTTTACATGTGAAACAAGCAGGTGTAAATTAATTAGAAGACTTTACAAAATGTTAAAACAAATCTGACAAGGGGCTTTATATCATACATAACACCTTTGGCCAGTCCTGGCCTTTTAGCCAACATCACTTTGCCATCTGGGGCTTTGAATCCATAATGAAAGCATCACAAGAAAAACTACAAGCATCATAATGCAACTTACCTCTGGCAGAAAAGCCAGGAATGGCTGATCGTATTGTATGTCTTAGTACCACTTGATATAGTTGTAAAATGCTAAATGAAATTTAGTTCCTGACTTTGTTGTTTATTTTTTTTGCAGTCAAGGGTTAAACAGCCCAGAGGGTGAGACGACAGAGATGGCCTTTCAAATGTAAATGCAAGCATCTCACAATGGCATGAAGAAAGGTGTTCTTTACCAGAGCAATGATGTGCTGACACCCTTCTTCTCAAGCTTTTCCTCTTCCTAGAGTTTGGTCTGATATAGATGGAGCACATGTTACACCAGTGTGAAAAGGTGCAGCACGTGCTGCTGGTACTGCCCTCTAGGGCCGCCAGTGTTGCTTTTGGAGCCATTCGTAATGTGAGGTCCCTGTAGTACAAAGTATCCAATTGAAGAAAATGTTACTTCCTATGAACAGGCATCCTATAGCTAACCCGAATCAAAGAGGTGTGCACTGGCAGGGTCTTCCTGTCTATCTCAGAATGAAAGGTCGCTCAGCCTTTCCTAGAATAGGATGCCCTGCCTGCCTGCTAAAACGAATTCCTTAACGACCTCTGTGGCAGGTACGGTGACATGTAATCTACAAGGCAGGAGGGTGCTTTATTATACAGCCAGAGAAAGGTTCTCTGTTCCCCAACACCCCTCCCTACTACACCAAGCTGTTCTAAGAGCCCAATGCCAGTTATAGAAAATCCTAAATCTGACTCCGAGTCTTAGCCACTCTCTTGTCTTCTTCCCTTTTTTGGAACATTACTTATGGATATTCAACATCCTGATCGCACCATGACCCCTCTACCTTGTTCAAGAAGGTTGGAGTCTACTCTTTTGTCGGAGAATAGGGCAAAAGACGCATCCACCAATCATAACCTAGAAAAAGGGCCACATCAACCCATCCAGTTATTATAAATTTGACAGAGGGAGATGATGCATCATGATTGGTCAGGATTCCTTCAACCCCTAGTTAAGGTTCAATTTCCATTCTGTCAGTGGTCAAACTGGGAATCGGGTAGAAGCCTCCATGCCTACTTTTAGGTCTCACCTGCCAGACTCTGTAAGGTCTCTGGTTGCGAAATGGCCTATTGTCCACTTACAGTGGGCTTCGTCCCTGTTCATTGCTTACAATTGGTTGGTTTTATTGTCACTTACATTTGCTTGGGTTTTATTTATTAGCTTCTGTCAGCTCTCCTTCTTTTTGTTGTATTTGTCGCTCCAGTGGAGCATAGCCTCTTTACTTGTACCCTTCCACTTCTTCCTTTTCAGGCACTACCTTTTTTTTGGGGGGGGCAGCACTCTATGAGAGTGCATGTGTTTTCCAGCTGTCTCCCTCGTGTTTTCTCTTCCCCCCCCAAGCACAGTCCATGTTGCTCTGTCTTTTTTGCCTGTTGGCTTTTGCACACTCCCCCATATTGCTTTGTCACTTGTGTGCTTCTCCCTCAAGTGCTACTTCCCCTCTTGCCTGCTCTTCTTTCCTTAGTGCTGCATTTCCCTCCAGCTCCCTGTTGCTGCCCTCCTCTCTCTACGCACAGTATTTTTTAAAAATTACTTACAATATTTTTTGTCTTTGCCATTTTTTTTATTTATGGTGGATCAAGGTGCAAATTGCTACCAGCTGTCTCTATCAGAATTACTTTTGCACTACTTCTGTTTCTTTTAAAAAAAATTACCAATCCATCTCGGAATAGTAAATAAATCGGAAAGGGCATCCACATTATTTTATAGGCATGCATTTGTCATTGCACTTTTTTTTTATTTGCACACCTTTTCAGCATATTTTACAACATTGTTAAAAAGACATTGACAAAGCCAGTGCTTGTTTTCTTTGTCTAGTCAGAAGGGGGGGGTACACAATAGGGGTCATGTTACATGGCTCAAGAGGTAACTGTTCATAGAAACTGCAGAATTCTTAGCTTACTGTGCAGGCAGTCAAAATATTGACCTACTTTATAGTTCTGCCTGTTGGAGCAACTGTGATAAATACTGTGAATGGAAATAAGCCAGGATTTACGGAAAAAAACAAAACATAAGGGACCCAAATGTAACAAACCAAATAGGTTGTGCAGAGAAAGACTAACATTGAATGTTCACTCAAGAACCCTTGGGTAAATTAAGATACAAAGTATACTTATTTGTGTGATGCTACCTGACAAGGCTATTGTTGGGAAGAAAGGTTTCTGGGTCCAATCTGGTACCTGGGGATATTCCTAAAGTGAGGAATCTGTGGAGAGATAGGAAAGCCTTCAGAAATATCATAACCTAAGGTGCGCACCTTTTGTTTAGGATTTTAAAAATGCGTCTAATGTTTTCTCAAAAAAAAGACCTAAACAAAGAGATATAAAGTTTTTTTCTGAAATGATATAAAATTCATTTTCTAGAAATCGTTTGATGCACATCCAAGGAAAGAAAGTCAAGTGAGACAACTGGCCTGGGTAGGTGACGGTGTTTGGGTTTCTATTCGTCTCGATTCTACACTTCGCCTTTATCACGCGCACACTTATCAGCATTTACAAGATGTGGATATCGAACCCTACGTAAGCAAGATGTTAGGTAAGATATGTATCTTGAGGTAACAATTCAATTGATCATGATGGACCAGAATATATATTATACTTTGACTTGTAAAAATAAAATAAGGTTGGACATTTGTCAGCTATTTGCACTGGTCATTGGTAAGTATTTTGTGTTGTGACTTCAATAGAGAGGCAATATATTTTTTTCTTTAACATTGCATTGAGTTTACTATCATGTAAGAAGCACGTAAACTTAATTCAGATATAATAATTTTTGTAATATTAGATTAAATCGTAGCCTTTCAGCCATTATACATATTTTTTATATTGTCACATTTCATATTGACTATTTGGACAGTTAAAATATCACATACGCTATTCACCTCTCATGCAGTTGGTGCTCAAAAATTCATTGTGAGAACAAAAGACATGTGGTAAACCTTCTCTTATTAAAACAATTCTTTCACCTCAGCTTTTCAAAGTCACTCGCAACAACTGCAAATCACTGACTTCTCATAGTCTGGAAATGAAAATAAAGTCAGTGTGGCACAACTCATCAGCCAGTCTGAAAAGAAATTACAATTGTACATTAACTGAAACACAGCTGGACCTTCTAAAATTGAATTACAGCCCTGCAAAACATTGAAACATTTCCCCTAAGATTTAAGTAACCTACTTATTGTTTTACCAGCAAAATATTCCCATGTTTGCATTATTTAAAATACACCTATCAACTATCTTTTAAATATACTTTGCGCTTCTTGTAACTCTATTTCTGTGTAAAGCAGTCCGCCACTTCATTGTGATATGCATAATAAGCCACATTTGACTTATAATATTTTGACATCTATAGTTTATAGTAAATTATTGTATCTAAAATAAATGGCAAGTAATGACCAGCTGATTATACATGCTTTCTATATATTTTGTTTGGAAGGTCACTATGAACCATCCTAAAAAATATACCTCCACTCAAATCTTTTGTTATTTTATTCCTGCTAAATAATGATATATTTGAGGAAACTGGAATTGAGGGAAGAAACTCGAGACTATGCAGTGTTTCAATTCACCCAATTCAGTTTCCAATAACCCTCTTCCCTTCTTTAAACAGACATGTAGGCCGGATTTCTCGAAAAATGAAAGTTAGGCTCACAGAACATATAAGCACTATCAGGACAGCTAACATCAAATCGAGTCTGGCGGCACATTGGGCAGAACAAAAACATACTATTCCTCAATTACAGTACACCATACTTGAGAAAATCACAGTGATACCCCATACTGACGCTCACAAGCATTTGGTGCAAAGAGAAACATACTGGATACGTACTACTGTATGGTCTAAATGACAAGTTAGAAATGGTCTGTTTTTTGTAAATCGTGTTAATGACTGACGTGTATTTCATTGATGAATTGTTTTACCACCATTCATCCGAAATAACAATGTACATTTGGTGCTTTCAAGCTTCACACGTGTCCTGCTCAGATCGATGGATACAGCTTTCTGATATACCAATAGTTTTTTCTCTGTGCGCATGCATCACACTGATACACATTGTTTATAGCTATTAGATTGGGATAGAGACCAGAATCCGATTAGAATATCTGGATTTTTCCCTATGACTATAGGGAGACACATTGCGCTCTTTGATGTGATAGGTATTGATGGATTTCGTCCGCATGATCACAGAGATACGCAGTTAGCTCACCCAGTTACTTGCAGGTACAGTTGTTCTCATTATGCACAGGTTCTAGTGACTTATCCATGTCATCATTTCTTCTAAATCTTTTCAGTTCTGATAAGATTTCCATCTTTGTTCCTCACTTTCCTCACATTGACTTTTAGTTTTTTAACACCGTCTGTTTTAGATTCTAATTTCCATAAATATTGTTTATAGCCATTAGATTGGAATGACTATAGGGATACTCATTGTGCTCTTTAATCTTAAAGGTATAGATGGATTTCGTCCGCTTGATTACCGAGATACACAGCTAGCTCACCCGGTTACACGTAGGTACAGTTGTTCTTATTATGCACAGGTTCGAGTGACCTATCCACGGATTTTTTCTACATTTCCCCAATTCTGGTAATATTTCCATTCTTTATTTGCTTTGACTTTTAACACTTTAACTCCATTATTTTTAGATTCTAATCCTCACACTACTGACTAGCTATAGCCTGTTGTCCACATGCATCATTTCTAGCGCTTTTACTTTTAGCGCCATTTCCAGTTTAAAAGCACTGGGATAGATGCAGTCAGGTTGTAGGCGGCATACTGGAAGGAGGTCAAAGGGGCAAGTCTGGTGTGATGATTCTGTAAGTAGGCGTTGTTTTTAGAGTGGGTGCACTAGAGCTTTGGTAAAGATCGAGCAATTAGTGACTCGTTTTCATGTTCCCTTTAGTTTGGATTGATAATCCAGGACGCACTGTTGCTGTTCCTGAGGCTGATATATATATATATATAGACAAGCATTTGCAATGCAATCGGTCTCGCAGTTACACAAGTTTGAGCTACTGGCATTGTAAATAGCTACGCCTTTTATTTTGGTATTGGTTTTTAAATCATAAATAAAAGACATTGTCATTTACAATGGCAATAGCTTAACCCGCGTAAACGTGAGACCTCTTGCATTGAAAATGCTTTTATTTTTTGGAGCACCTGCCATCTCAGGTTCAATGTAAACCCATAATTTTGTTGATGCTATATATCCAACAGGATACATATAGATAGCATTTTATTTCCGTAGAATATAGTTCCTAATGTGGTTCCTGCTGCGATATAGTTGTCCAAAGACATGTTGGTAACAAAACCATGTTTGATTTTAGAACCAAAGTGCAAGGCTCACATATTTTCCTACAGAGCTATCAGTCAATGCTGTAGATAGGCCCTATTTTACAGTAGCACTAGCTGGGCACTAAAAATCAGTAAAAGGTTGATCAACTGCCTTCCGGTAAAAACCAAGGGTGGGCAGGTCCAGTTGTGGACTGGGGGTTTTGTGGCCTAGGACGTGGAAATTATTCATCGCCTGTGCAGGCGACCACCGCCCGCTGCAGGGGATGACTTCACATGCCATGGCAGCAGGTTCATAATCTAACTTGGAGGGGGTGGCTCGCAGACAGGAAGGTACTTGTAACACAGAGGTCCGATGCTGTGGACTGCGCTGGACTTCTGGGGAAGCCAGCCCTGAGACAGCACATTCACCTACATTCACAGGCACTGAATTGGATTTCCTGCATGATCAGACTCTACTGAATACTTGTGCACGAAAGAGAACCACTCACAGGGTACGAAACATCGGGCCAAATGCAGCGCCTAGTGATCTCTATAAAGCACATGGTACAGGTAATGTTGGTGTGGCAAAGCATACATTTTCGAGTGCCATCGTGAATTTAACACCATTGATTAAAAGTGAATTGCAAACAACATGAAAGGCACATTTTAAGGGGAAGGTGCTCAGTCTCACCTTACAAAGTCAGGCAGCCTTCGTTGGGACGTGGGCAGGGCCAGCCAAACAAACAGGAAGTAACCGCCGGGGAAGACGTCCGGAACTCTGCAGCAGGCTCAATGCAGAAGTCCCGGCCCCATCAGAGGGACCGGGTAAAGAGCAAAGCAGACTGCATGGCACTACAGGCAAGACGGGGCTCCCGACTGGTGAGGAGAGCCCCGCTTCGTGCCAAGAGACGGCCAGGGAGCCTGCAGACCGAGCCGGTGAGTCAGAGCGTAATTGGATGCATTGCCGGCGCCCATTCTGTTAGCGGACCCACGCCTTGAGCGCACACATCGGCTGTCTCAAAGAGACGCCGTGAGCGTGCACATGACATGTCCGGGCCCCGTCCGATGTGCACGCGTATGGTGCGAGCATGTGTTGTGATAACGCGCCGAGCCGTACGCGTACACAGCTGATGTCTTTCACGCGCGGGCACCTATCCTGTCCCACATGCTAAGCAAGTCGGCAACAATAGGTCTCGCTTACGCGAGAAGCGCATGGCGCTGCATTTCTAGGCGAGACCGAAAAAAGGAGGAGGTAACTTTTGCTTTGCAATAATGATGAGGCTCCATGATAAGAAACTATGCAATTAAGGTTGTTTTCACCATTTGTACTTATAGGTACGACACATGAGGCATAGAATTCGAATTGGTGCATTCACCAGTGTAATTGCTTATACTGGCTGGAAAGCAACTAAGAATATTTTGTTTACAGCAGACAGGAAGTACATCCCTCTTGCATGCGAGTCATACTTGGTACCCCTTTTTTAATGGTGGTTTATGGCAATATATTTTCAATGATATTAAGTCCATGGATGTAGCATATTTTCATGAGGATCTTTCTATTTTTCAGAATAGGAATAATTGTCGTTACATATCTGGATAGGTGAGGCATTAGATGTCTTTCTGCACTCTTGTGAGTTTTTGGGTTATAAGGTGCAGTTTCATTTTTTCAACACAATACACTTAACACCATAGACTGGAATTTTGTCACAGGTTTCTTAGCGCATATGCATATTCATCTTTTTAACTCACCTCTGACTGCACTTTCACGTGTTAAGCTTGAATTATATAAATTTCTGATTAAATAATAAATACATTACTCACGGGTCCGTCTCTGATCAGCCTGTGGATTGAAATAATGAGATAGGTATCACACTGTTTTTGATTAAAGAATTTACTTTGTTACTTGCAGTGTTCCCCTGATGAAGGGTCTTCCCAAAATGCATTGGGATATGTAAACACTACGGGAAGTTGGATGCTTGAAGAATGAATTCACATCTCTTGATTTTATGTTCAATAAATAAGAAACTATATATCATCATCACCTTTGCATAATCATTGAGTGTAGAAACGTTTGTAATTTGGTTCATGAAGTTCGGCACTTTTATGTGAATAGAATGTTATTCATAAAATGTATTAAGCCTTTAAAACACTTCATTGATGATAATAATCACTGCAACTGTATAGCACCAATTTTTGGGCTGGTGAAAAGAGCACCTTTTACTCATGTAGCAATTCTTTTGTTTGCATGTTCTTTTGTAACAGTAGTGGTCCCACTCTCACTGGGTGCCCATAGTGGCGTTTTACTGTTGGTGGGACTGCCACTCTTCTTCAGATGCCTTTCCAATATATTTAAACAGATGGGGGTCTTATGTAATGTAGTCCTTCATAGGCGTGGGTGTTCATGTCAGCATGCCATTTTTACTTTTGCCTTTCATCATACTCTATTGTGTTTCTACCATGGGACTTGCAGCCAATATCCCTGCTTCTGTTTGAGTTTTGGGGCTGTAATTCTTGGCTTCATCAACTCTAGGATGGCAGATCCCCTCCAGGTCAGAAATTCCCAAGTTATCTGCTGGGCTCTTCTTTGGCAGTTGCAGTGCTCTGTCGTCCTTTCAGGTTCTGGAGTTTTTCTGCCTGTGGTGTTTCCTACCATTGCTTTATCTGTTGCCTTCAGCCTGTTTCAGTTGTAGGTGTCTTTCGTCTGGCTTGCTCTGTGGTGGCTTTTTGCTCTGGGAACATTTTGGTCTATGAATGACTGCTCTCTACCAGTGGCTTCATTTGCTGCTGCAAGTCGTTCATGATTCCAGCTCTTACAGGCTCAGTGACCACCTTCTCTTTGGTCCATGTTCTGGCATTTGTGCTCTAGCTATGCATTACTCAGTTAGGGCTGTTCTCTTCCTGGCCCAGGGTTCATCCTTAGCCTTTTTATCCTTCATTGGTTTGTATGGTCTTGATTTGCCCTCCTGGCTTTGTTGGTTTTGGTTGACCATCCTGTTGTCTTCTTGTTTTGGTTTGGATCCCCTGCAGTTGGTGTCAAGACCTTGCTTACCTGTGGCTTGGGTTTTTCAAGGACAATGGAGGTTCTCTTTACCTGAAGGCTGTAGGGCCCAGGCACTCTACTTTTGGGTGCTTTGCTTGTGCATTCATCCTGCTCTGAAGCCTTTGGGCCTTCACACAGCCTTCTTTGTCCTGTTGATTGTGATGCTTAGAATCAGCTAGTAATCTCCTTTAGTCTGAGTTCTTATGTTCCTTGTCACAGTACTCCTTATCGGCTGCGTTTGCAGACTTTTCCTAAATTGCTATTTCTTACTTGGAAATCGGAATTTTGCAATTTCCAAAATAGCTATTTCCCAATTGCAATTATAAATTTGTAGAAATCACGATCATTGGAATCCACTGTTACATACATCTTATTTTGCAATTCCCTAATAGCAATTTCTACGAATTCGCCATTTGGAAATCACAAAGTCTTATGTCCGTACATAAGGTGGTAAATTCTTTGATTTAACTGTTAAATAACCTGTAAACTAAATGCACTCCCCCTACACTGGGGCTGAACATACCTTACGGTGCAATGTATGTAGCGACCCAGCGATGTTAAATTATTTTAGCCCTCTTTGGTTGGGCCAACTATCAAATACCTATGTGTATACCTGCATCAGCAACGGTATGTGGCAATTGCATGCAGTTCCTGTAAAAGCATAATGCAGCTGTATCACTTCTAGCACATTAGGTCAGCACAAAACTCGACTGGCAGATCTGCTATACACTGGATGGAGTATTTATAATGCTACCAGTTTGTTATGTGTGTCCATAGCACAAGCGGTTATCGATTTCAGACTCTACAGAAGATAGAGATCCATTCCCTAAATATCTTTACTACCACAAAATGCCACTCAACATCACCTTTGACTACATAGCTGCGATCCTATTAGGAACCAGCCTTATGATCCGCACATCTGATCCTGTGCAGATGGGCCACCTGCTTGCGCCTGATTTATTCCTTACAGTTCACTGCAGAGCTCCTTGATCACATCATTACTAATTATTAAAGTAGCCAGATCTACTCTATAGATGATGTGGAGGTATTTTATTGAATTTGTGCATTACAAAGTGTCTCACAGCTGGTCACATCAGGACAGCCACCAGTGTGATCTCCAATGTCTCAGTAGACCCTTGACAGCAATTCTTAGAGCATCCTCACTCTTCTGTTTTACACACCACATTCTTGCACCATCATCGACTCGTTATCATAGTTTTCTTAATTAAATATATATTTAAATATTTCATTAACTCTGTAATCTATAATAATTCTAGCTCTGCACCACTTCCAGGAGGGGCCATGTTGGTCCAGCTGCACCTCTGGACATACAGCCAGTATATTAGGCGACAACCAGTGCGCTTGCTTCTGTTCCTGTTTTACAGCGCCTCTTTAGCATGGGGCTAGACTGCTGTCTGCTTCTCACCATGACATTTCTCAGAACTAAACAATGACTAGATCAAATATCTCCTCTAAAATGCTTAAATTTCAAGCTTTTCCACAAGTACTGCACAATGATGTCCCTTTCATATCCACATGATATCTGCATGCTTGGGTCAGAGGGTGATGTCGCAGCTGGTGATTCTTGTGCCATGCACCCGAAAGCTGCCTGGGAATCGGAGGTCATGTTGTTTTTGGCTAAGACCCACAGGGAAATACAGAAGTGTTCACTCACAGGGAAGTCACATGTAAGAGAACAATCTCACAAAAGGCCTTTCCACAAAAAACTCAAAAATGGCAATAGCCGATCAAGGTATCAGTGGAATTTGTGGATGCTGAGCTCTCCCTCGTCGTTCCAAAATCCAGGTTTTGGGACCCCTCAGCAAACCCTATGCAGGTCGAAGCCTTCTGGTTTGATATGTTGGATCTTTTCAGAAAGACTCCTGAACCCTCTGGACTACCCCACAGTGGGAGTACAGTCCAATGGATTTTTGGCCCCAACAGCTCCTCAGGTGGTGCGTCAATGGGGTTCGACCCTATTCCCTAAAAAAAAGTTGCCTGCCAAGGTGCTGTTTAGTCAGATCCTGCATTAACACTGACACAGAGGTCCTTCACGTGGCCAACCATGATGCTGCTCCTGAATTTGTTGACTTTGGATGATATTAATTGTGTGATAGGAGAAAAAGTTCATGCAAACTTTAATGACGTTCCTTTGACAGAGCGTTTTCCTAGGTTTCAGAGAGTTGACTGGCTGGAGGAGTTTTACAGCTTCGATTCCAATGGCTTATCGATGCCTAAGGTTATGGCCATACAGAAGATGGTCATTCGGAGGCTGATAAGCCCCATCCCACTTATAATACTGAAGTTGGCTTATAACTGGACTCAATGTCCTAGACACTTAAAATAGCAGGACCAGTAGTAGCACTTCTCAGTTCTACCTATTGATTCCTTCACTTGTTCTTGTTCAATTATGTAAGCAATCTTTTAATTGACTTTCTGGGTGCATGATGCAGTGCTTTGGTTGGCACTTATCACTTTCATAACATTTTTGACTTGTAGAAAATATTCTTCTGCCCATATCTTGCATTCTCTTGCTGAATGGCCCGAATTTCTTTACTTATGGTCTTGACTCATTGTAATCCTTTCTCATAATCTGATTTCCACACAGTTGTAATGAGTTGGGATCTCAATTACCACACTTATCTCTTACATTTTATTTCATTTTATTTAGGCAAGATTAAACCCAAACAATTTATTTGTAATTTCTAAAAGGTATATTGGTCATATTTATTTGTATTTCATTCATCAAGGCTTTTCTTCGAATAGTTATGGGACTAGTCAATTAACTTTCCTTTGTCACAGTTCCTTCCACTGCTTCACAATGCATTTTGCACTGAAAGCGCATCAACAGGGAACTATTTCACTCTAAGTACTGATATAAAAAAATTGGGGGCCTAAAGGAATTACTATATTTTGAAAAGGAAATTCTAAACATCTGATAAACGTCATATTTGGCATGTTCTGCAGGCCAACACTGAGGGCAAGGACGTTCTGGTGTGCACCAACCGATTCTGTAGGTTGTATATAATTAGAAAGTAATAGTTGTTATAGTTTCCATTTAATCCACAGTTTGGTGTCATCAAAAGAGCTACGTGCCTCAAATAGTGATTCTGCCACTAGTTTGCGATCTCTGATAATATTATGTAAATGACTTGTTCAGATTACACTCCCTAGAAATCACCACAACTATTTGGAATTGCAGGACTGTTCCTTGGTTACTGTTCCAGGATTTCTGTTTAGAAAATTAAAATTAATTAGCAAATTTGTTAAAGAAATGTAAATATCTCTACATTTTTCATTGTATGTTCAGACTGGAATGAGTTATTGAGGCAGGGAGTACTACAGCTCCTAGGCCTGCATCTGCCACAAAATCCCATTGGTGTGCAAAAATACCAAAGGGATACATGTGTTTAAACAATCATATGCTGATGTTTTTTTTTAAATCCTCTAGCACATAGGTATGAAAACAGCCCTGCAGTGAAAGGGTAATCACTAAGCACGATATAGCAATAGAGTGGGGGAACACGCGCTGCTCCAAAAAATTAGTTTGTGCGTGGGGATAGAACTGTACACAGAGGCAGAAAGGTTGTCGACGAAATTAAAGCAAATATGGAGACCCTGGCAAGGATGGGAGAAGATGAGACATCCTAATGAATTAACTGCTAGGGAACGTATTCAGCAGCAGAAAAATAGGGCCTGGGCCTATCTGATGGACAATTGGCATAACATTCAGTGAGTCAACTGTGAATGATTTACAATAAGAAGTTACTGATTCATAACTAAAGAAACGGTTACAAACTAATATGCATAGGTGTAGACCGAAATAAGCAACTTAGAAAAGAGATTGCATATCTAAAAACGAAGAATAAATTAAAAGCGGATCAGATTTCAAGAAACTGTCTCCATCCAATGTTAACTAGCTCGCAATCTTAACTGTGCTTTCAATAAACTCCTAAGCAAGAGCAGGTATGCACAAAAAGAAGTAGTAGCAAAAACATGAGTAAAATAATGGTCAACTGTCTGAAATACACAAAATGGAAATATTTACATTAATGTCACAATCTTGTAAGTAACATCCAGTGGCTCTGACGTGGCAGATATTATGAAACTGTTTCATGGAGGCCTAGATACAGTAATGCATCTTCTACCAAAAGGATCACCACATACCTACAAAAATGCATCTGCACCTCTATCTGTATTAGAGACAGCACCCCTAATAGCAGCTCTCCGGGTACAAGTGGTCTCTCAGCCAGATCTTTCAAAACCTTTGCAAACTATTCCAAAAGACTCAATACCCAACCAAACTAACTCCCAACCTGCTTGAGTATGCTCAAAATGTTATGCATTATCCACGCCCTCACGTCTGGTCCATCTTCTTTTTTTTATTTCCTTCTGCTTCTTGTATGTTTTCTTTCTAATACACATTCATATTAGAAATGCCTCACTTCCATATTCCCATTGGAACTTAAGTAAGGCATCAAATGATTAACAGACAATGTATACAGACAACATAACTCGTAGGTCATATGTTCTACTGTACTTGCCAGTTTCGGCAGTTCCTTCAGAAATACCTTCAGAATTTAAAGAACTAAAGAGAAGCGTGTTTCATCGAACACACAATGGACTCTCACCCATGTTGGAACAGAATATTTGCTAACTTTTTCTTCGTGTCCTCTTATGAATAAATCTAAATCTTTACTATTGTCATAAGTATTATTAGAATTGCTTTTGTTATTAATATTATTATTTTTACTATCATTTTCCATGCATACATTTCTAAAAATTAAATAAAATATTTTGAACACAAAAAATATATTTATGCTCTGTTTCAGGAACTGGGAAATTGGGATTCTCTTTTGTAAGAATCACTGCACTTATGGTGTCCTGTAACCGTCTGTGGGTTGGGACCGGAAATGGTGTCATCATATCCATTCCATTGACTGAAAGTAAGTACAGTTTAAATTAATGCTTAAAAAAAAATAAAGATCATAATTGGACTTGACATTTTCAAAATAATTGTTTCATTCATATATATTAGCCAGCATGCATGTTATTTATTCAAGGCCTGTTACTCATTGGCTAAGAAAGAGCCCTATGTGGGGCTGCGTGCCCATTCCAGCAGGGCAAAGGCAGCTACTAATGCTTTGGGACGCGACATTCCCTTGCAGGACATTTGTCAGGCAGCTACGTGGGCCTCGCTGCACACGCGTACCAAGCATTACTGCCTTGACAGTCAAGTCCGGAGAGACTCCTTCTTTGGCCGTTCTGTTCTCCATGACTTTCTGGTGTAATCTTGTTTGCAGTCCCACCACCGGGGTTGGTATTGCTGGGGTATCTATTCTAAGGTAAGGAATCTATCACTAACGTGTCTCTTTCAGATGCACAAGTTACTACTTGTGTAACGATATATCTGTAAGAGCCATTAGTTAGTGATAGATTCCTTACTGCCCCACCCATCAACCCCGTTATGCGAACTGATTACTAGGGTTAAGGACATCCCTTTCAGGGCCCTAGTTTTCAATGCCCCAGTGTTCAGTATCTTGCATGGCTCTGCTTTCCTGGCGGGGAAAGTAATGTACAGAACTGACGCCAGCGCGCATGGGTGGCACCTAAATCGTCTCCGTGACATCTCAGCGCATACTACGCCAGCGACGGACGCTGAGTCGCAGGATGCCACCTGACGTGCAGGGGTACTGCTAAGCAAAACTTTCCGTATCCAGTCTGATGCCTGGGGATATTCTAAGGTAAGGAATCTATCACTAACTAATGTCTCTTACAGATATATCGTTACAAAAGTAGTAACTTGTGCATTCCGGCTACTTTCTGGTGCCCAAGAATGATATAGGCCTCTGTCCTTTTTTAGACCTGAACCCCCTCAATGCCCTCCTCTGGAAGGAGAAATGCACAATGCTTACCCTGGCCCAGGCATTGTGTGCCCTCAACCCAGGAGACTGGATGGTGGCATTGAACCTGCAGGACCCCTATTCCTGCAAGCTCATCAGCGCTACCTGCTGTACAGAGTGGCACAGAAGCATATTCAGTTTGCTGTGCTTCCCTTTGGCCACACCAGCACTCTTCCGGTGTTCAGAAAAATAATGGCGGTGGTGGCAGCAAGCCTTCAGAGGTCAGGGGTGCCAGTCTTCCCTTAGCACGAAGACTGTCTGTTGAAGGTGAGCTCACCCTAAGTATTCGTCAACCACATCCAGACTACGGCGAACTTTCTGTCATCTTTGTGGCTCACTATCACTTGCCAAAGTTACACCTAACTCCTTTTCAGACTCTCCCCTTCATTGAAGCCATTCTGAACACTGTTCAGTTTTGAACCCCCTGAGAAAGAGACTCCAGGACATTCAGGCTATAATGTCAATCTTTCAGCCTCGGTCTCGGATTATAGTTAAGTTGACTCTGAGGCTCCTGACGACCTCCTGCATTCTGCTTATCGAGGGCACCAGTTGGCATGTGCAGAATCTACAGTGGGATCTGAATTCCCAGTGGGCCCAACAGCACGGGGACCTCTTCTATCACGTTCAGATTTCAGAGGAGATTGCAAAACATTATATTGGTGATTGCTGATCTGCAATTGGACCCCTCTTCTTTACCCATCCAGAAGTCACAGTGTTGACCGATGCATTGCTCTTGGTTTTGAGTGGCCATCTGGGAGAAGTGTATATCCGAGGCCTGTCATCTCTAGCAGATTCCTGGCTCCATATCAACCTGCTGGGGATGAGGGTAATCCGCTATGCTTTGAAAGCCTTGTAGGAGAGTATGGTCTGCTTCCTATGGTCACCCCCACTTTTTGCTTTTGCTTTACTGGTTTTCGACTTAGATGTGGCTGTGGGCCTGCTATCAGACCCACAGCCCAGATGCACTCTCTCTAAATTCACACCATGTACTCTAGGTACATCCACAATTGGGAATTGGTTCACCTTATCAGCCCCTGTAGAAGTGTACCCTAGGTACTCAGGGCATAGGTGTAACCAAGGCCTACCAGGGGCTGCAGCATGTATTATGCCACCACTGGCTGGCCACTCAAACTGACACAACTGGCTGATCACTCAGCTAGGGCAAGGTCGTGTAATCACCCCTTGCTTAGGTATAGTATTCTTATATCTACCCTGATATATAGACACACCTCAGTAACCTATAAGTCACTCCTATGGCAGGCCTTAACAATCCTGGAGGCAGAGTGCTTGGTTATGTGTGAGATGGTGCTCTAGCATGAGCTGAGCCTGTCTGCAACTTTCGGAACCATGTCCTTATAGCTGTTCTATGATATCGCCACACCATATACTCTTAAGTGCATTATAATCCTCACGGTTGTATGCTAACTTTGGTTTGGCTTTATCTAAACATGTTGTGTAAGGTGTCATACGCTTTGGAATTCTACCCCCTCTCCAATTCTGGCGACGAGGGTAGCATTCCACCCTTCTAGAGGGAGAAGACATGGTAGTTCTGACTATCCCGGTTAAAGTTAACCAGAGCCCCAGCATCACAAAATGGACGCTGCTGCCACAGACACAAGTCTGACCTCCTGCTGCTGGGAGTCCTTCCAGTCATGGAGGTTGGACAATAGGTTTCCTGCCTGGAGAGGTGCGAGCACCACCCCAGACAGGACTTTGTGTATTGGGACAGGGAGGGCTGAATAGAATGAGACACTGCCTGGGGCACACTAGGTGCTCCATTCATAGTCCAGTTCAAACCGGTGCTGGGGCACTCCAGCCCCAGCTCTGGCGCGAAACTGGACAAAGGAGAGGGGATGTAACCACCCCCCTTCCTGGTCCCACCCATAGGAGGGACCTAGAAAGTAATCCAGCCCCCTTTAGTTGTATAAAGGTAGGAGCTGAACCCCAGGACTTTAGATTAATCCTGGAATCGACTTGAAACGAAACTCTGGACCCTTGGACATTCACCTGAGCTGAAGACTGAAGAATCTCCCTTGTGGCCAAGGAGTGACCACCCTGGGCAACCAGGCACCATCCAGCAACTCGGCGGCTTGCTTTGTCCCCGTTCCCGCCGGAACCCGAGCACAGAGCCTGACAAGACCTCGACTCCCGGACCTCTCTGACCTCACTGCACGACTCCAGCACAGCTGAGCCCCGTGGAAGGCGTCGGAACCCGTGGAACCAGGCAACTTGGAAAGTCTTCAACTTGCTAACAGCGCAGCTCCTGAGGCATCCTCGAAGCTGTGCCCTGGGGACTGAGACACCCCGACACCGAGCTCCACCTGCACCGAAGACCAGCCCTCCACACTCCACGAGATCTGCGTGGGGCCCTTCTGCTTGTGTTCTGCTCGACGCGTTGTCCCGGTTGCTAGCCAGTTGGCTAGTAGCCCTGTGACGACGATCCTTTTGAAAAAAATCCATCGCTGGTCTGGTTGCTCCAGACTGGCCCTTGCTTCCCTGAAGAGGTGAAGTACCTCAGACCCTCCTGGTCTGCACCAGAAGCCTTTTGTGTATCCTGCGTGAGTTGCCTTTGCTTAGGCTTGTTGGCTCCGATCTGGAAGTCGACCACTCCATCTGCGAGAACCTTTGTGGCACTGCTCCTCTCCAGCACCTGGTCGTCCTCGACGCCTCCTGGTCCGCGTGGCTGCAAAGACCAGCTTCACGACAGCACCTGATTGCTCCTCGACGACGTCTGGTTCCTTCCTGGTTCCACCCGGTCACTGGCTAGTGACCTAGACTCTGTCCCCTCTGCTTTGAGGTCTTCTTCCACTCCGATCCACCCTTGGATCCACCCGGACATCTTCCTCCTGGTCGCCTGCAGCATCTTTTTCCAAGGCTCCTTAGGAATCAACGAGAAAACCAGACACACTTTGACACCTATGCACCCGCAGCCCGTGGGTGAGGTAACGCGAGTACTTCGGTGCTCCTGTAGGGATTGACTATCCTAGTGTCTAGTTTTGTTAGTTTTGTAATCTTAGTTAGACCGGAAGTGTCCTAAATCTTCAATTACTTACTTTTTAAGTTCCTATTGACTTTCTATTGACTCTCGCGTGAGTGTACTCACACTGCACGCGCCGCCTGTTGGCCTCCTACTCCTAACCTAAGGTTCAGATAGCGTAGCCCCAGCGATTCTCTAGGCCCTAGGCCTTTCCTTTTCCCGAGTCGTGGTTCTTATACCACTTACTTAGTATATGGTTTTACGCGCCCCTAGGGCCTAACTGTAAATTATGCTATTTAAAGTATTTCTAAGAGTAACTTGTTATGTGCTTTTGCCTCTGACCTCATAAAGAGTTCAGAGGAGTGTGTTAGTAAATAAATACATATATATTTTATATATATATATCCTGTGTGGTGTCCTTTAATTTGGTATTGAAGGGGTTACATATGGTAAAACAGCTGGCTTTACACGCCCTCAAGAGTCTTTTAGCCTAAGACTGTTCTGTCCACGCTACCTCTAGGATAGCTGGTCTATAAGGTTGACTTTACAACCATCACCATAAGGGTTGTTTGGACTGGTGCAAGGTGCTCACTAGAATAGTGAACATCATATACCAGGCCAACTTCTCACATTGGTGTGCAGCGGTTGGGATTAGAGCTTGCTGTTGTTTTACCACTTGTAATCTTGAGATATCATTTGAAAGATCACATAGGTACCTGTAGGTGCATATAAAAACAAATCTTAGTATACTTAAGTTCTACTGAACTTAGCTGTTGTAGAGCCTGGGCCTAGCACACCCTGACTACAACTCCTAGAAAGGTTCTGTAGGAAAACAAATAGTGTAGGTAGGTGCAACACCCCACCTCACTAGAAACCATGTCTCATCCAGTGAACCCCAGTGGTTCTCTGCCTGAAGAAGTAGATCCCTTGAGGACTGCTTCAAGATATGAAGCCTTAGCCTTCCAAGAATTGAGACAATTGTGTACTTCTAGAAGGCTAAAACAGGGTTCAAACCCTACCCTCAAGTTCCTGGTTGAGCTCTTAGAAGAGTATGATGCTCAACAGCCACCTAAGACAGGTGTCACAGGTAGTGCAGATGAAGTCTTTCCCTCTTCAGATCATAATACTGATACTCCTGTACCAGAGGAATAAGCGGGGGTAGAAGAAGATGATTCTGATCCTGAGACAAATAGCCAGGTCCCAGTGAGAAGACTTAGCCAGACTAACCTAAGCATACATGGGAGTCAGTATGGGCAGCCCTCATACAGACCTCCAAGTGGGCTTAACCAGAGGCAGAGAAGAGGGAGGTCCCACTCCAGGGACTCTCTCCACTCTCAGGCTTCAAATGGCTCTCATGGCCTTGCTCAGTGAGGGATGACTTCCCCCTCAGAGAAGGGAACATGAGGCAAAGATGAAAGAGGATGCTCTTAGGATGGAGAGGCAGGAACCTGAGGTTGCCCTGGCCAAAGAGAAGTTTTCCTGTGCTAGTGAGCATAGAGAGAGTGGGTTAGAACCAACTGGTGGCAGCAATATTCCTAAGGATAAAGATAGGTCCTATGAAAGTAGACACCTAAGCAAGATTGTGTCCCCCTATAAAGAAGGGGATGACATCCACAAATGGGTTACTGCTTTGGAGAGGGCCTGCAAAGTGCAGCAGGTACCCCAAAGTCAGTGGGCAGCAATCTTATGGCTCTCCTTTTTTGAAAAAGGTAGAGATAAGCTCCCTACAGTTAGTGATGGGGATGCTAACAACTACTCTGTCCTGAAGAGTGCTCTGATTGATGGGTTTGGCCTAACCACTGAACAGTATAGGTTTATGTTTAGAGATACCCAGAAGACACAGACTCAGGACTGGACTGATTTTGTTGATTGTGCCACTAAGGCTCTGGAAGGCTGGTTATTGGGAAGTCAAGTTAGGGACTATACAGGGTTGTATAATTTGATCATGAGAGAACAAATCCTTAGCAACTGTCAAAATCAGCTATTGCATCAGTACCTGATTGACTCTGATCTGACCTCTCCCCATGAATTGGGAAGAAGGCAGACAAATGGGTCAGAACCAGGACCAAGCAGAAAAACCAGAACCAAGGTGGTGATCAGAAAAAGGCAGACCAGAAGGGTAATGAGCAGAAACAAAAAGATCAGAAGTCTTCACCAGGCCCCCAAAAGGCACAGGGGGAGGGTGGCTCCAAAAAGAACAAACAGAAACAAGAAGGTCCAAAGAAGCCCTGGTGTGGATACTGTAAGTCAGTCTCTCACTGGTTTAGTGAGTGCACAAAGAAAGGCACAGCACCAACCACCATTGCCCCTAAGGCAACTGTTCCCCCTAGTCCAGCTGTTAGTGGTGGTTCCCAGAAAAAGGGTGTAGTAGGGTTAACCCTGGGAACTGAGGTGGACTCTGGCCTAGTCAGAGTACCAACTCAGGCTGTTCTTGTCTGTGATGGGGACATAGCAATGTCCTCTAATGTAAGTCCAAGTACTCTGAGCAAGTACAGACAGACACCTTTTATTAATGACAAGATGGGTCAGGCCTACAGGGACACTTGTGCCAGTGTCACCATGGTGACACCTAACTTTGTGGACCCTGAACAGATCATACTAGGTGAGACCTACCTAGTGACCAACGCTAGCAATGCCACTACCTCCCATAGTATGGCAGTTGTTAACTTCTCCTGGGGAGGGGTAACTGGCCTCAAAAGAGTTGTTGTGAGTTCAGACCTTCCAGTAGAGTGTCTGTTAGATAATGATCTTGAAACCTCAGTTTGGTCTGAGGTGGAGTATAGGACCCATGCAGAAATGCTGGGAATATCAGCACATGTCCTTGCTGTGACCAGGTCACAGGCCAAAAAGTGCTTACCTGAACAAGTGCTGGATCTTGGAACAATAGACCAGACACTACCCAAGAGAAAGAGCAAGAGGGTTAAGGCAGTGCCTTCCCCCCTGCCTCAGGTTGAGGATCAGCCCTCCCAGGAGGATGATTCTGAGATCCAAGAGGGAACTGTCCTTGAAGAGGTTGAGCCTGATCAGGTTGAGTTTCTTGAGACAGGGGGACCCTCAAGGGCAGATCTGAGGCCGGCTCAATTAGATTGTTCCTCTCTTGAACCCCTCAGACAGCAGGCTGCTGCTGAGGCTGCTGGGAATGCTCAAGGTACCCATAAAGTGTATTGGGATGATGGGCTCCTTTATTCAGAGGCTAGAGACGCCAAGCCTGGTGCTTCCAGGAGGTTGGTTATACCTCTGCAATTTAGGGGCTTCCTTCTTACCTTGGCCCATGATATTCCCTTAGCAGGACACCTGGGCCAGAACAAGACTTGGGACAGGCTTGTCCCTCCCTTTCACTGGCCCCATATGTCAGAAGATACCAAGGAGTTTTGTTGCTCCTGTGTTACCTGCCAAGCCAGTGGCAAATCAGATGGCACAACAAAGGCCCCCCTCATACCACTACCTGTGGTGGGGATAGACATTGTAGGACCAATGGACCCCCAAACAGCATCTGGGCACAGATTTATACTGGTGGTAGTGGATCATGCCACCAGGTATACAGAAGCTATTCCCCTGAGGACCACAACAGCTCCTGTTGTGGCTAGGGCCCTACTTGGGGTATTCTCCAGAGTGGGGTTTCCAAAGGAGGTTGTCTCTGACAGAGGTGCCAACTTCATGTCAGGCTATTTAACTGCAATGTGGAAGGAGTGTGGTGTCAACTATAAGTTCACCACTCCCTATCACCCACAGTGCAATGGGCTTGTGGAAAAATTCAACAAGACCCTCAAAGGGATGATAAAAGGGTTACCTGAAAAGCTGAGGCGAAGATGGGACATCCTTTTACCCTGCCTTCTGTTAGCTTACAGAGAGGTTCCACAAAAGGGGGTTGGCTACAGCCCTTTTGAGCTTTTGTTTGGGCATCCTGTAAGAGGACCCCTATGTCTTGTGAAGGAAGGATGGGAGTTACCTCTCAAAAAGCCTAAACTTGACATCGTGGACTATGTACTTGGTCTCCGCTCCAGGATGGCTGAGTATATGGAGAAGGCTTCCAAAAACCTTGAGGCCAGCCAAGAACTTCAGAAAGCTTGGCATGACCAAAAGGCTGTGCTGACTGTGTACCAGCCAGGACAGAAAGTGTGGGTGTTGGAGCCAGTGGCCCCAGCAGCACTCCAGGACAAATGGTCTGGACCCCATACAATAGTTGAACAGAAGGGAGATGTCACCTACTTGGTGGACCTTGGGACTCCCAGAAGCCCTCACAGGGTGCTTCATGTCAACAGACTAAAAGCATTTGTCGACTGGGCAGACATGGGCTTGCTCATGGCTACAGATGAGGGGCAGGAGGAAGAGAGTGACCCTCTCCCAGACCTGCTTATTCAGAACCCTGATGATGGGTCAGTAGATGGTGTAGTCTTTGCAGACAGCCTCTCTGAACATCAGCAACAGGACTGCAGACAAGTTCTTCAGTCCTTCAGACATCTGTTTTCCCTGACCCCAAGTCAGACAAAGTGGTGCACCCATGAGGTGGACACTGGTGACAGTCTGCATGTCAAGAGTAAAATCAACAGGCAACCTGACCATGTCAGGGATTGCATTAGGACAGAGCTGGGAGTTATTGAGCCCTCAGAGAGCCCTTGGGCCAGTCCAGTAGTCCTGGTGCCAAAACCTCACACCCAAGATGGTAAGAGAGAGGAGAGGTTTTGTGTGGACTACAGAGGTCTCAATGCTGTCACTAGGACAGATGCCCACCCCATCCCCAGGGCAGATGAGCTCATTGATAGATTGGCTTCTGCCAAATTCTTGAGCACATTTGACCTGACAGCAGGCTACTGGCAAATCAGATTAGCTGAGGATGCAAAAGCCAAGACAGCATTTTCGACCCCAGGAGGACATTATCAATTTGTGGTAATGCCCTTTGGTTTGAAGAATGCACCTGCCACTTTCCAAAGGTTGGTGAATCAAGTTCTCACAGGACTGGATGAGTATTGTGCAGCTTATCTTGATGATATTGCTGTATTTAGCTCCACCTGGGAGAATCACCTG
The DNA here is from genome assembly GCF_964261635.1 of Lissotriton helveticus. Lineage (NCBI taxonomy): Eukaryota > Metazoa > Chordata > Amphibia > Caudata > Salamandridae > Lissotriton > Lissotriton helveticus. The sequence continues at coordinate 1,248,948,516 of NC_136068.1, read as the reverse complement.
GTCCACCTGAGGAATGTTTTAGAGGCTCTGCAAAAGGCAGGCCTCACTATCAAGGCTACAAAGTGCCAGATAGGGCAGAGCAAGGTTGTGTACCTGGGCCACCTGGTAGGTGGGGGTCAGGTTCAACCACTGGAGAGCAAGATCCAGACCATCAGAGACTGGACTCCTCCAATCACCCAGACACAGGTCAGAACTTTCTTGGGCCTGTCTGGGTACTACAGGAAGTTTATGAAACACTATGGTTCCATGTGATACCACTGAATGACCTCACTTCCAAAAAGATGCCAAAGAAAGTTCAGTGGACAGTTAGCTGTCAAAAGGCATTTGATGACCTGAAGCAGGCCGTGTGTACTGCACCTATTCTGAAAAGTCCAGATTACTCCAAAGAGTTCATAGTCCAAACAGATGCTTCTGAGTTGGGTGTGGGAACTGTACTTTCACAACTGAATATAGATGGTCAAGACCAGCCCATTGCTTTCATAAGCAGAATGCTGACCCCTAGAGAGAAACGTTGGTCAGCTATAGAGAGGGAGGCCTTTGCTGTGGTTTGGGCCCTGAAGAAGCTGAGGCCATACTTGTTTGGCACTCACTTCAAGATTCAGACAGACCACAAGCCCCTCCTATGGTTAAATCAGATGAAGGGTGAAAATCCCAAACTTCTTAGGTGGTCCATTTCCCTACAGGGGATGGACTTTACAGTGGACCATAGACCTGGGACTGACCATGCCAATGCAGATGGACTCTCTAGATATTTCCACTTAGAACATGAAGACTCAACTGGTCAAGGTTACTTTAATGTCCCTAAGTTAAGGGGGGGGGTTGTGTAGGAGAGTAGGGTCTGCTTCCTATGGTCACCCCCACTTTTTGCTTTTGCTTTACTGGTTTTCGACTTAGATGTGGCTGCGGGCCTGCTAATTGGACCCACAGCTCAGATGCACTCTCTCTAAATTCACACCATGTACTCTAGGTACATCCACAATTGGGAATTGGTTCACCTTATCAGCCCCTGTAGAACGTGTACCCTAGGTACTCAGGGCATAGGTGTAACCAAGGCCTACCAGGGGCAGCAGCATGTATTATGCCACCCCTGGCTGGCCACTCAAACTGACACAACTGGCTGATCACTCAGCTGGGGCAAGGTCGTGTAATCACCCCTTGCTTAGGTATAGTATTCCTATATCAACCCTGATATATAGACACACAGTAACCTATAAGTCACTCCTATGGCAGACCTTAACAATCCTGGAGGCAGAGTGCTTGGTTATGTGTGAGATGGTGCTCTAGCATGAGCTGAGCGTGTCTGCAGCTTTCAGAACCATGTCCTTATAGCTGTTCTATGATATCGCCATACCATATACTCTTAAGTGTATTATAATCCTCGCAGATGTATGCTAACTTTGGTTTGGCTTTATCTAAACATTTCGTGTAAGGTGTCCTACGCTTTGGAATACTACCCCCTCGCCAATTCTGGTGACAGGGGTAGCATTCCACCCTTCTAGAGGGAGAAGACATGTTAGTTCTGACTATCCCGGTTAAAGTTAACCAGAGCCCCAGCGTCACAAAATGGACGCTGCTGCCACAGACACAAGTCTGACCTCCTGCTGCTAGGAGTCCTTCCAGTCACGGAGGTTTGGACAATAGGTTTCCTGCCTGGAGAGGTGCGAGCACCAGCCCAGACAGGACTTTGTGTATTGGGACAGAGAGGGCTGAATAGAATAAGACACTGCCTGGGGCACACTAGGTGCTCCATGCATAGTACAGTTCAAACCATTGCTGGGGCACTCCAGCCCCAGCTCTGGCGTGAAACTGGACCAAGGAGAGGGGGTGTAACCACCCCCCTTCCTGGTCCCACCCATAGGAGGGACCTAGAAAGTAATCCAGCCCCTTTTAGTTGTATAAAGGTAGGAGCTGAACCCCAGGACTTTAGATTAATCCTGGAATCGACTTGAAACGAAACTCTGGACCCTTGGACATTCACCTGAGCTGAAGACTGAAGAATCTCCCTTGTGGCCAAGGAGTGACCACCCTGGGCAACCAGGCACCATCCAGCAACTCGACGGCTTGCTTTGTCCCCGTTCCCGCCGGAACCCGAGCACAGGGCCTGACAAGACCTCAACTCCCGGACCTTTCTGACCCCACTGCACAACTCCCGCACAGCTGAGCCCCGTGGAAGACGGGCATCCTCGAAGCTGTGCCCAGGGAACTGAGACACCCCGACACCGAGCTCCACCTGCTCCGAAGACCAGCCCTCCACACTCCACGAGATCTTCGTGGGGCTCTTCTGCTTGTGTTCTGCTCGACGCGTTGTCCCGGTTGCTGGCCAGTTGGCTAGTAGCCCTGTGACGACGATCCTTTTGAAAATACATCGCTGGTCTGGTTGCTCCAGACTGGCCCTTGCTTCCCTGAAGAGGTGAGCACCAGAAGCCTTTTGTGTATCCTGCGCGGGTCGCCTTTGCTTAGGTTTGTTGGCTCAATTCTGGAAGTCGACCCCTCCAACTGCGAGAACCTTCGTGGGACAGCTCTTCTCCAGCACCTGGTCGTCCTCGACGCCTCCTGGTCCGCGTGGCTGCAAAGACAAGCTTCACGACAGCACCTGATTGTTCCTCGACGACGTCTGGTACTTTCCTGGTTCCTCCTGATCACTGGCTAGTGACCTAGACTCTGTCCCCTCTGCTTTCAGGTCTTCTTCCACTCCGATCCACCCTTGGATCCACCCGGACATCTTCCTCCTGGTCGCTTGCAGCATCTTCTTCCAAGGCTCCATAGGAATAAACGAGAAAACCCGACACACTTTGACACCTATGCACCCGCAGCCCGTGGGTGAGGTAACGCGAGTACTTCGGTGCTCCTGTAGGGATTGACTATCCTAGTGTCTAGTTTTGTTAGTTGTGTAATCTTAGTTAGACCGGAAGTGTCCTAAATCTTCAATTACTTACTTTTTAAGTTCCTATTGACTTTCTATTGACTCTCGCGTGAGTGTACTGACACTGCACGCGTCGCCTGTGGGCCTCCTACTCCTAACCTAGGGTTCAGATAGCGTAGCCCTAGCGATTCTCTAGGCCCTAGGCCTTTCCTTTTCCAGAGTCGTGTTTCTTATACCACTTACTTAGTATATGGTTTTACGCGCCCCTAGGGCCTAACTGTAAATTGTGCTATTTAAAGTATTTCTAAGAGTAACTTGTTATGTGCTTATGCCTCTGACCTCATAAAGAGTTCAGAGGAGTGTGTTAGTAAATAAATACATATATATTTTATATATATCCTGTGTGGTGTCCTTTCATTTGGTATGCAAGGAGTTACATATGGTAAAACAGCTGGCTGTACACACCCTCAAGAGTCTTTTAGCCTACGACTGTTCTGTCCACGCTACCTCTAGGATAGCTGGTCTATAAGGTTGACTTTACAACCATCACCATAAGGGTTGTTTGGACTGGTGCAAGGTGCTCACTAGAATGTTGAACATCATATACCAGGCCAACTTCTCACAAGCCTTCCTTCCATCCAACAAAGGGAGGCTGGTTCAGGTGCTCATGGACACACTACTGCCATGTGGTCCTGCCTCAAGTGGAGTAAGGTGGGGTCTCAAACCCAATGCCAGCTGGCTTTGTGCCTCTGGAAATGACTGGACCACTGAGGTATTTTTCCTGGTGGTGAATCACCAGACAGGATCCTTGACTGCCTGAGAAACTGTTGGAAAGTGCCTCTTTTTGGACATGGTTAGCCCCTACTTTTTGCCTGGAAAATTATGTAACTTCAACTTGAAGTACACAGGGTTCCTGCCAACCAGGTCCTGTGTGCCAGAGCTATTTCCTTAAACTTTACCTTTTGTTTCCCTATTGGCATGACTTCAGTACCTCTTGTAAGTCCCTAGTAAATGGTACCCCTGTTACCTAGTGCATTGGCACTAAAGAAGGACCCCAAGGGTAACATCACAAATTGTGCTGTTGTGTAGTTCCTACAAATCTATATAGGATCTGTGGTTCGATCCCCAGCACCGACGGGAGGTCAGCCCAGCTCAGCACCATGTGACTCTGGGCAATAGCTTGCTTAATCTTCCTGACGGCCCCCAGCACCGGGATGCCTCCGAGTAGCTGTGCGCTTTACAAATACTGGATTTATATTTATTTACATAACATCCGACTGGACGGTATAACTGACAAATGCTAAAATATGCATGGTTAAAAAGCATAAAACCATAGCTAAAATATAAGTTTAAGAACATCTAAAAAAAATGGTATCTGAAAAAATGAAGCAAAAGTAAACAAAACTTAATGAGTCCTCTAAATAGTCAATATACTGCTAGAACAACTGAGCACGCCGAAAGCCATAGTGCTCAGTGAGAGCAAAAGAGGGAAAATAAAACAAAAATAATGTTTTCGAAATCCAGTTTTGGTTGTTTTCAAAAAAGGCTGAATTGTTCCCAGCACACGGAAAGCCATATGTTTGTGTCCTGAGTGGAAGACGCAACATCACTGCTGCTTGCCTTCACAGAGGACGGTCCCTGTAACACCTCTTGGATCAGGTCAATGGAGCAAAGGTGATCTTCTCTGGTTCCTACAGCCTCTGCTCATGAAGTACTTGATTCGTGTAAGTCTGGTACAGAGCCGGTGTGCATTCCGACAGGAGCTGAAGCATCCCATGGTGTATCTAAGAATGCTGGGATCAACATTGGAATACGCTGAGGACACTAGACTACGTGGGCCTTTAATTGGTCCATCAGCACTGCCACACCCAGAGGCTCAACCGATGGAAGTGTTAGACAGATGTCCAATACGTATCCGTATCTGCAGAATAGGCAGTGGAGTACAGGCAAGATGCAGTCAACCCAGACTGATCTGAACAATAGAAATCAATGCTCGCTTAGCTCCCGAAACCGAGATGTGCCCAGATGGAGTACCTTGCGTTCACAGCAAGGTCATTCCAAGAGCGCTTTTTTCCATCTCTTTGGAATGTGGGGCGTCCATTGTGTAGCAGGAAAATTAAAACCAGGATACCCACTACAAGTAGTAGGACCAGCGGAAGCCCTCCAAAAACGCTTCCCAATACGAAGTGTATCAATGATTGAACAATGCTGAAGAACATCTGGAAGGTGCTTAATAGCCGAGAACCTATGCTATTAAATAGGTGTACTATCTCACTCGTATCAGACATGTTAAAGATACGATGTGCCATTTCCCCGAAATGGAGCAGGAAGTTGGTTTCGATTAGGGCATATATCTCAGCTGAAGACCTTGCAACCTGGAGATCAAAAGTCTCTTGGGCTGAGGGTAAGGAGTAAGGCCTCCTAGGGAACTTTGTGGCATGTTATTAAGTGCCCTCTGGACCCCATATAGGTGATTGACCCAACTGCCACCCAAGCCTAATGCTCTCTCTGTTAAGGATTGCTTTAAGTTCAGTTTTTTCCTCTCCACAATTGAATTTCCCTCTGAATGATACGGAGAGAAGTACTGCGATGCAACACCCAAACTTACCATGGCTTCTTTGTAAGCCCGAGAGCTAAAGGCAGGGCCACAGTCAGAATGTAATGTGCCAATTGCGTATGTCCCTATGAAAACTCACAAATCCTTTAAACAGTTTGAGCGTAAGCGGAGCACTGGGGCCAAACCCACAGGAATCTAGAACACAAATCCACTGCCACCTAGATGTACTTGTAAGTCCCATCTGATTGTAAGGGGCTGCAATGGTCCAAATAGACACATGTGAGTGGTCTGTCTGATATCAGTAGTGGTCTTTGTGGCAGATGTGCTATGGTGGAGCCCATCATATGCTGACAGATGTCGCACTTAAGGACAAACCCTTGGTTTGCTTGGTAAGTCCTGGCCACCAATAACGTTGTTTCAGCAATTAAACTGCTGCAGTGATACTCGTGTGTGCTGATCCCGGACCCTAGTGTGCATCTAGTATTAAACCTAATCCGCAATCCATATTTGGTATTACTCTATCCTCCACTCCTGGAATTTGAGCATATGGTATGTTTTGCGCATCTAACTTATAGGAGTACTTGAGTGGAAAACCTTTTGGCAAGGCTGAGCTGTTATTATGCATAGCGTTGACAGCTACCATTATCTTTCCGTCTATCCTCGTGTTAGAACAAGTTATTGCAGCAACGGCAGCCGTTCGCACTGTTGCCTTGGCCGCATCATCAGCCAATGAATTCCCTGCAATGTTCACGCCAACACGCTGATGACTCAGCCTATGAATCGCCTGAACCCTTGGCAAGCCTTTTTTGAGCTCTGCCACTTGTTCCTAGAGTAACTTGTACCTTCTGAATCTTTAAACCCATTTTGGCCCATGTAGTGAAGATATTCATTGTAAGACTGGACACAATAAAATGAATCGCACACAAGTGTGGGGCATTCTCATCTGTATTTTTTTTTTAGTGCCGGTATCACGGGTTTTAGTTCTGCGAGTCGTGCCGTGCAATCTCCTAGATACTGCGTCTGCGTATTGCTAGAACAGAACTTACTGGCCCGCATACAACCCTTTACAGTTGCATAAGCTACGCTGTATTGCTGCTTATTTCTTATGGCAGGCTGAGCAGAACCGTCAGTGTAAATTATGTATTCATACTGATCTAGAGGCATTATTTCATTTGGGAGGGGATATTCTTGTTCATACTGCAAAAATGCTTGTCTTTTTAATGTAGAATTACATTTGTAGTTTACATAAGTTGCAGTGAGAGAATTAACACATTGTGTCCATTGTAGATGCAGGGCTTTCGCTTTTGGAACGCTTGCTTTTGTAACAGCCTCTAAGGTTGGTACCAGAGTCGCAACAATTATTCGTTTCCAGTGGCGGCTGGTGACATTTGAAAGTGGTGACGCGTAAAACAATTGTTGTACTTAACTGCGGCAAGCGCGCGTAGCGAGCGAATCTGAACCGCCTAAGGTGGTTGTCCCCCAGAGAAATCTTTGATGCCCCCATGAAAGAGCCGCCACTGGCTCTGGAGCCCCAACCTCATCCACCTGGCTCAGGCTCCCCGGTGTCGTACTCTCCTCTCTTCCTGCCTAACTGCTCCCATCCCAAAGAGTGGAATGATGGGGCATCTTTTAACAACGATGGGATCAGATGTAGGTACACCGGGACATGCTTGCAAGAAGGCATCTGCTCTCATTAGTGACCGTTCTTAAAATCAATACTCCCTCTTCCCAAACAAAGTGATGCGACCATCACAAAATCCAACTGCGAGGGTAGAAGTACCCCCCAAACTTGTGGGAAAGAGGGAGGTAGTGCGAAATAACTACTCCGCTGAACAACCTTTCGAAAATAGTCTTCAAACGCTGACCTGGAATGTCCCATTGCCTCAACAACGGGAGAGCACGTTCAAAAGAAAGCAACACAATTAGGTAAAAACACTGAAAACCACCACAACATAGTAAAATGTATTCACGTAAAAAAAAGACTACCTTAGCCATCGCCCACCACATAGGAGGCACACAAACCCAGGCTGCCGCAATGTATTCCGTGCAGCCAAAAAAAGGAACTTAAAGAAGCTGAGGCTGTGGAAAGTAAAGCAGATGCAAAACAAACTGAGCTACGAATAAACAGGTTCATTTTGTAGTTTGAGTTACTGCAACCTGGTGAGAAGTTGTTTGGGAACTGTTGAGTAAAACTGCCAAAAAGTCTTAATGGGAGGAAAATAAAGACAGAGGGGGCTTCTCGGTGAAGCTGCAGACTGCCTACCTTGCCTGTTCTTGGGTCCCTGGTGTGCCCCTGCTACCTGGTGGGCTCTTTATTTTGCCTGCTTGCCTTCACCGCTTCCTGCTGCAGCAAGTGTTCGGATGTGCAGCAAGGCTATGCGAGTCAATTTCTCGGCAGTGATTAGAAGCTGGTATTTCACCCTGACTGTTGATCAGATTGGAGTGAGTGAATTGCACTCACTTTTGTCCATCTACCCCGCCCCAATCCTCCCGGCCCCACAGTGAGCCAGGAGATCTCACGAGCCATTGCATAACCACCAACGCTCCAAAAACCAAACTAACCCTCTCTTTTTATTGTCTCCCCAGGCCTATCGGCTTTCTCAAGACTGTTCCTTTCCATGTCCACCCTTACACATTTTCATCTGCTGCCGTGTTTGTCATTAAAAGATGGACACATTTTATTGTTAATCCCTTTCATCACACGGTTTGAAATTTTTTCTGAGATCAACCAGTGCTGCCTTATTAAAAATATTGTAGTGCTTCTTGCTGCATTGCCATGATTTCTGTGATTGTTTGCACCATAACTCATGAATAGCTGCAGGCAGCAATTCGCGGCCGACATGACGGGTGAAGGGGGTGGGTGGAAATGGGGTCGTCGCGGGGGGGGTGGGGGGGGGGGGTGGGGGGCTTTATTTAAAGAAACATTTGAAACTTACCGTCCCGCGCTTCTTAATGGCTCTCGACTCCCGCCGTCCTGCGATTTTCAATTCCTGGGCTGCAGCTCTTGTCATCACACAAAGGCAGCCTCCCTCCCCTCCGCCAATCACAACACTGCAATGGCAGCGTTGTGATTGGTGAGGCGCAGCGGAGAGCGCCCCACCTGGGTCATTTTCTCTCTGTAGGCTGCTGCATGCACAGCCTACAAAGAGGAAAAGGGAGAGTGGGCGGTCCTGCTCGAGGTCAGGGGGGAGTGGCTTGCCCACTGATGTGCATACTGACTGTTTGGTTGGCCTCAGGCTGACCAAACAGTCAGTACGTACAACAGTAGGCAAGCCACTCCCCCCTGCCCTCGAGCAAGACTGCCCACCCCCAACAGCACTTCTGCTTTCTTGCCGTGCGAGAAAGCAGAAACATAAAATGTTAGTTATTACCATTTATGTTTCTGCCTTCTCGCACTGCGTGAAAGCAGTCGGACAACGCCCCCACGTCACTGTTCATTTCCCTTGAGCCAGTGCTCTTTCTCTCACTACAGCAACCTGTATTGGTGTTAGTATTTTTTCAGTTGACGCAAAATGCATCTCAGCGTTTGTGTACAAATGTGATTTGTATGCAAAGGTTACAGTTCCGCCTTCATTGAAGGTTAGGTAAGTGTACATGGATTGACCCTTCATTTACACGGATCACCAACTTGTAGTATTTACTCGTGTATTTCAATGATTGGAAGCTATCATGTCAGCTTGTAGGGAACAAAGAGTTTCTGTATGTTCCTGTGTCCAATGTCAAACTGAGAAATGAGGTCTAACTAAGTCGTGGAAAGGTTTTACTTTTTCAGCGTAATCTAAAATGTATGTTCTGCTAAAATTTAGGAATCCTAAAATGGATTGTCCGTTTTTCAGGGTCTTTGGAGATTGGAGCAGCACACACATTTTCTAAAAAATTAGCTACTAGGCTTTTTCCTTCACGCGAGAGCTCATATCCTAAAAATAAGACATTAAGGTGAACAATTTTAGATTTTTTTAAGTAAAATTTCTAGGCCTCAGAGGCGCACCCCAACTTTATGTTGTTCACGCTATTCAAATGATCCAATTGCTCATCATCCGTCAGATAAAAATCATCTACATAGGACACTCCCTCCTTGTCATCAAAATTTTTGAAGTAACTCTGATACTCTTGCTGAGAATAACACCGGGCTAATAACCCGGGGCTATTCTTATATCATTGGGGCAATCTACAGAACTAGCGTTGAGAGCCGAGGGCCAAAAAATGCTGTTAAATATCTGCTTTCAGGCGCTAACTTTTGGCAAAGGAATCCATTTGAGATATCTAGTGTTATTTTGTATTTTTTCCGCACACTGTTATTCCGTAATGTGGCACTGTGTGCATTCTGTACTGCAAATGTTGTTGTGCAAGTGTTCAAATGCCTGTCATCTAAAACTAGATGATCTGATTTGTCGGGTTTCATTACGGGAAACAAAGGATTATTCATCGAAGGGGTGCAATTCTCCATTACACCCTGGTATTCGAGTTGATCTAAGATCTCCCTGACTTGTTTTTTCGTGTCATGTTTTATTGGGTTCCCACTCCTGCACATCCCTTGTCTTCATAGCACGCCAGTTACAGAGACCTCTTTTGCCTCGTTTCCCCAGCTATCCGGAAACTCCTGAGAATTTGGCCTTGGCACTTTGGACCTTGGCCATGGACATTACGATTTCCAAAAGAGTTACCACAACAAATACTATAATTGCATTGCTTTTCCACTTGCCTGTTCGAGGCATGTGGGCTGCTGAATTCATATCTTAGCATAGATCGCCGCCTAGCGTTGGGTCCGAATGTTTGCACCATGTTGTCTTGGAAGAGTCTTCGAAGTATCACGAGATAGGTGACTCCTCCCCTAGACTACAGTGCGCATGGGCATCTTCTCCATCTTCAGATTGTTTTTCTCCGCCATTGGGTACGGATGCACTTCGACAACTCCAACTTCGGGACCGAAGTGTTCCAAGATTCAAAGGCCAAAAACCTTCAACTTTCGACGGTATGGTTTCTGCTCGGTATCTCTCGAATCAACAACTCTTTCCATCTATATCTGGTCATCGACGCGGGCCGTTGGGCCTTTTCGACGCCACGTGGGCCCCCTGCCAAAGGAAAGGACCCCGTTCAAAAGATGCACACAATGTCGATCCAAGTTTCCACATAGCGACAAGCATACAGTATGCAACAGGTGCCTATCTCCGGAGCACAAAAGAAGATAACTGCCTAGCTTGTGCTCAGTTCCGTCCGAAGAAGACTATCCGGAACCGAAGAGCTGCCCGACTAGAGATACAGCGGCTGGCACCAGAACCAGAAAACATTTTTGAGGACGAACATGAACTACCAGAGGCAGCGGACTCCGACTTGGAGCTAGTCACCGTAGAAGACCAGTCGGACTCCGATGACGAGATCCCACCGGGGCAAACCGTGAGTACCAAAGCCCCTACCCCGCCTCCACCTCCATCCAAGGCTCCGGTCAAAGCAACGCCCAAAAGCCTTAGCTGAGACCGAAACATAGCTTCAGAAGCCCCCTTCCGGCTCGGCTACGAAGACTACACCTAAGCCTTCCGGTACACCGTACCAAGTAAAACACTTCCCAAAAAGACTGTTGATCCAAAAAAGGCCACAGAGCCGAGAACGGGCACCGACACTAAAAGACTCGTCGACCCGAAAAAGAGCGTCGATCCAAAAAAGAGCGTCGACCCGAAAAAGGTCATCGACCCAAAAAAAGGTATCGACCCGAAGAAAGGCGTCCATCCGAAGAATACCGCTGAGCCGAAGAAAGCCGTCGAACTGAAAAGGCACATCGAGCCGAAAAAGACAGTAGGGCCGAAAAAGACCGTCGACTCAAACAAGAACGTCGACCCGAAAACCGCTGTCGAGCCGACAAAAGACGTCAAGCCGGATACAGCTCCACGGAAACATAAGGACAAGAAAGCGACCGATCCAAAAATCTCAGCGCCAAAGCCACAGACAGTAGAAGAAGAACTTTTTCATCCTGATCCAGTGAGCCCAGGCCAAAATAGACTGTATATAGAACCTCAAACAGGACATATAGCAGTAAAAACAAGAGAACACTGGACACAGAAGCTCCTTCTCTTGTTCCTCCTAAGAAAAAAGACTTTGGGACATCCCCTTCAAGACCTTTCACACCTCCTCCTTTCACTCCTGACATGCCTTATGTTCATGAGATGGGCTCCATGCCATATGTTCCATATTCTCCTACACTCCACATTATGATGAGGGAGAAGACATGGGTGAAGATCCTCAACAGGATTTTATGGACCCTGACGATCAAGGAAACCAAGAAACCACATGGGACGATCAGAACGACCCTGATGACCCATATGATTCACAACCCATTCCCGATCCCTCCACATACCCCACAAAGCCATCTCCTACTGACGACACTGTCGCTTTTAACCAGCTAGTAGACCGAGCAGCTCAGTATCGTGGCGGAGACCTGCACACTGACCCTATAGAGGAGGATTTCCTATTTAACACCTTCCCAACATCAGAGAAGACTGTACGTATACTACCTATGTTAAAGGGAGTACTAAAGCATGCATCAGACATCTTTAAAGACCCAGCTAGAGCGTGTGTACTCAATCCAAGAATTGAAAAGAAATATAAACCAGCCCCTACAGACCCCTCCTATATCCAAGCTCAGCTACCACTAGACTCTCTAGTTGTTTCTAATGCTAGGAAAAGAGCGAATTCGCAAACAACAGGTGATGCCCCCCTCCAGACCAGGAGTCAAAGATTTTAGAAGCCACAGGCAAAAAAGTAGCTTCCAAGCGGCTAATACATGGAGAATTGCCAATACACAAACTCTCCTAGCACGCTATGATAGAGCACACTATGATGAACTGGAAGGGTTATTACAATACCTACCAGAACCCTATAATGCAAAAGCAAATGCATTAATACAGGAAGGGAAATTCATCACCAATGCATCCATTAAATGCGCCCTTGATGTAGCGGATACATCCGCTAGGTCTGTGAACACTAGTGTGTTACTACGCCGGTATGCCTGGCTCCGCATTTCTGGATTTAAGAATGAAGTGCAGTCTACCATACTTAATCAACCCATTAACCAGGATTTCTTGTTTGGCCCTGCAGTGGATACCATCTTAGAAAAGATGAAAAAAGATACAGACACAGCTAAGTCCATGGGTGCACTTCAATTTCAACAGTCTCGAAGCTCCTTTCGTCGCTCCTCAGGCAGAGGCAACACATCCCAGGCCTCTTCCTCATTTAAAAGTACTACACAAAGCACCTTTAATAGAGGCTCCAATAGAGGAGGTTATAGAGGGAACAATAACAAAGGCAGAGGACGTGGTGGTAACAATATCAGAGCCTCCACCACCACCAAACAGTGACTTGTTCACACTCCCTCCAGACCATTTAACACCAGTCGGAGGGCGAATAACACAATTCCTACCAGTCTGGAACGCCATCACTACAGACAGGTGGGTGAGACAAATTATCCAGTATAGTTACTGCCTGGAACTCATTTCTACTCCACCCAACATACCGCCCCAAACACCGTCCAATGTCCAAAGAACACATCACGCTGTTAAAACAAGAGGTACTCTCCATGCTTCAAAAAGGTGCCATAGAGCCAGTCCCATTTCATCATCAAGGGACAGGAGTATTTGATTTATTTTTAAAGTTTTATAGAGCGCGAACAAGATCCTTACGGATATCAGAGCGCTTTACAAACAGAGTGTGATAAAAAGGCAAATGAATAATAATTAAACAAAAACATTTGAGAAAATAGGTGTAAATGGTTACAAAATAAAGAAAAACAATGTAAGGTGGCAGCGGTGCATAGATGGTCAGTATACAAACAAAATACAATATATTTAGTCTCAGGAGGAAGAGTACCGAGTTACCAGATTACAATAGTCAAAGTTCAGGTAAATTTGGCTAAGAGGAGAGCTTTTACTTCTTTTTTGAAGGATGCAGTGGATGAGATAAGTCTGATTTCTGGAGGGAGGGCATTCCATATTCTGGGGGCCATTCCTGAGAAGGAACGTTCATACGTTTTTTTCTTGTGGAATCTCCTAGGTTTCAAAAGAAGGTTGTCTGTGCTTCTTGTCGCTCTGGAGCCACCAAAGATTGTCAATTTCTGAGCGAGATAGCTGAAAAAAAAAGACGGATCCCTCAGACCAATATTGGACCTAAGACCTCTGAACCAATACATACTATCAGAGCATTTCCATATGATCACTTTACAACAAGTGCTCCCACTGCTCCAGCAAGGCGACTTCCTTGCTACATTAGACCTCAAGGATGCATACTTTCACATCCCTATATATCCAGCTCATAGGAGATACCTCAGGTTCACAATCGAAGGTCAACACTACCAATTCAAAGTTCTCCCCTTTGGAGTAACTAGAGCACCAAGGGTTTTTACAAAATGCCTAGCAGTAGTAGCAGCACACCTCAGAAGGCAACACATTCATGTGTTACCCTACCTTGACGATTGGCTCATAAAAGCCAACTAATACGCTCAGTGTGCCAGCCATACCTCACAGACAATCCAGCTACTGCACAGTCTAGGGTTTTCCATAAATTACCCAAAATCACATCTGCAACCCTCCCACATACAACAATATCTGGGAGCTACAGTAAATACCTCAGTGGGAAAGGCATATCCAAATCCAGCCAGGATAGCCAACATACAATCTCTCATTCAAAAATTTCAGATACAACACTCTACCAGCTCGAGTGTTCATGCAGCTTATAGGCATGATGGCCTCCTGCATATTCATCGTCCCTCATTCTCGCCTTCGCATGCATCCCTTACAAGAATGCCTAGCACGGCAGTGGAACCAGGCTCAAGGACAATTAAAAGACTCAGTGTTGGTAGACAGTCGCACTTACAACTCTCTGCAATGGTGGAACCCACAAAACCTTTCCAAGGGGCGACTGTTCCAAGAGCCAGTTCCACAAGTAGTTTTAACAGCGGTCGCATCACTGACAGGTTGGGGAGCCCATCTCCTTCAATACACAGTCCAAGGTCTCTGGACAGTCATACAGAAGACACTACATATAAACCACTTAGAGTTACTAGCAGTATTTCTAGCGATGAAAGCTTTTCAGAAATACGTGTACAAGGCTGTGTTAATCGGACGGACAACATGACAGCCATGTACTACATCCAAAAACAGGGCGGGACACACTCTCTGCAGCTGCCTCACCTAGCACAACGCATATGGAGGTGGGCGATTCCACAAAACATTTATCTCCTAGCAGAACATCTCCCAGGAATAGACAATCAGATAGCAGATCTACTGAGCCGACACAGTCAACAAGTACACGAATGGGAGATTCGCCCTCAAGTTCTTCAACCATTCTTCCAAAAGTGGGGACATCTAGAAATAGATCTGTTTGCCACAAACGAAAACTCAAAATGCCCGTCCTTTGCCGCCAGGTTCCCACATCCGTTGTCACAAGGCAATGCGATATGGATGAACTGGTCAGGCAGATTTGCGTACGCTTTTCCACCAACCCCACTGATTCCATTGGTGGCACGCAAACTAAGGCAACAATCACTCACAATGATCCTAGTTGCTCCCACATGGGCAAGACAACCATGGTACACGACACTCCTGGAACTCTCTGTAGTCCCCCACCAAAGGCTGCGCCTTTCGCCACAGTTGCTAGCACAGACCCATGGAGAAATCAGGCACCCAGATCCCAATCACATGAACCTAGCGATCTGGATCCTGAGGTCTTAGAGTTCGGATATCTTAACTTGCCTCCCGACTGCATGAGCATTATCAAGGAAGCAAGGTGTCCCACTACCAGAGCATGCTACGCAGCTAAATGGAAAAGATTTGTAATCTATTGTAATAATAATCAAATTAATCAATTGGATGCCTCCTTCCAAAACTTAATTTGTTACCTGCTACATCTTCAAAGATTTAACTTATCATACTCATCAATAAGGCTACACCTTGCTGCTATAGCAGCATATCTTCAAAACAGACAACATGTCTCCCTGTTTAAAATACCACCTATCAAAGCTTTAATGGAAGGACTTAAAAGAATTATCCCTCCAAAGCATCCACCTTCTCCAGTCTGGAACCTAAACATAGTACTTACCAGACTCACAGGACCTCCCTCCGAACCACTTCATTCATGTGAACTACAATTCTTAACATGGAAGGTGGCTTTTTTAATTGCCATTCCCTCCCTTAGGCGAGTAAGTGAGCTTCAGGCACTAACCATTAAGGAACCTTTCATGCAAATACACCCCAATAAGGTAGTACTCCGTACAAACCCTAAATTTATGCCAAAAGTTATCTCCACTTTTCACATCAATCAGTCCATAGAATTACCAGTTTTCTTTCAAAACCCGCAATCAGTAGCTGAAAGAGCTCTACACACACTAGACGTTGAAAGAGCTCTGCTATATTATGTTGACAGAACAAAATCATTCAGAAAGACAAAGCAACTATTTGTGCCTTTTCACCACAACATAAGGGAAATCCCATTTCCATGACAGGAATAGCTAGATGGATCGTTTAATGCATTCAAATATGCTATCAAAAAACAAAGCGCACTTTAACAGTTCCCTCAAGAGCACACTCAACGCGTAAAAAGGGGGCATTCATGGCTTTCCTAGGAAATGTTCCCTTAGAAGACATATGTAGGGCAGCTACATGGTCTACAATACACACTTTCACTAAACACTACTATGTTGACGTGCAAGCTAAGCAAGAAGCTGCTGTAGGCCAGGCTGTCCTGAAAACTCTTTTTCAAACCACTGCAGCTGGTACAGGTAACCACCGCTAGAGGAGAAACTGCTATACAGTCTATGCTAAGATATGAATTCAGAATACTTACTTGGCATGTAGGGCTGCTGACATTCATATCGCCCACCCTCCTCCCCGGTGCCTGTCACAGCTGCAGGGTTACCTTCTTAACATACATTTACATGGTCATCTCTTACTTTTCTATACTCCATCTTTGCCACAATGGCGAAAAATAATCTGAAGATTGAGAAGATGCCCATGCGCACTGTAGTCCAGGGGAGGAGTCACCTATCTCATGATACTTCGAAGACTCTTCCAAGACAACAAGGTGCAAACATCCGGACTCAACACTAGACGGCGAACTATGCTAAGATATGAATATCTGAAAGAGACACGTTAGTATTAGATTCCTTACCTTAGAATATCCCCAGACGTCAGACTGGATCCGGAAATTTTTGCGTAGCAGTACCCTTGCGCGTCGGCAGGCGTCGTCTGCGGCTCCGCGTCCGTCGTCGGCGTTGTGGGCGCCGTGATGACGTCATCGGAGTACTTAGACGCCGCCTCCTCGTGCTGATGTCAGTTCTTCTTTTTTCCGCGCCAACAAGCGCAGCTCTGGAAAAAGCAGTGACCCTAGTCATTTTTTGACTAACTTTTTTGATCACTTTTGATTGTTCTCGAAGTCTATCGACTCCGACGGTGCCGTAGGGATGCCCGGATTTAAGCACTGCGAGGATTGCGACCGCCTGATGTCGGTCACGGATCCTCACCGCCTGTGTTTATCTTGTCTCGGCGTCGACCACGACGACAAGGCCTGCTCCGACTGCCGGGCCCTCTCTTCGAAGGCCAGACGGGAGCGGTCCCGCAGGCGGCTCGAACTCCGGCAGTCGGTCCCGCGCCGCGAGAGGTCCCGATCCCATGGGAGGTCGAGGGACAGGTCGTGGGCTCGGAGCCACCACAGTTCCGAGGGTAGGCCGCACTCCTCCGGGTCGAAGTCATCGTCAGGTAAGCGGCACAAGAAGTCCAAGCGGCGTCATCGCTCCTCGGACTCCCCCCGACGCTCGCGCGATGCGGCCGGGGGTTCGGGTGACACCACCCACGCGGCTCCGACTGAGTCGCAGGCGCCGCGTCCAGTCCCATACCCTACGGTCCCTGGGCTCAATGCGTCGCCGGAGGAGATCGAGCGCTTCCTCGTGGCCATGAGGAAACTCTCTCCTCCGACAGGCTCCGCGGCGCCTTCGGGCCCAGCGGACCCGTCTGGGACCCCTAGCGGGTCGGGGGTATCTGCCCTGACGCCGTTGGGTGCTTCGGCCCCGCCGACGCCTTCGGGCCCGGCGCCGCAGGTTCCCGTTATCCCGACGCCGCCGGCGCCGAGGGGTTCAGTTGTTCCAGCGCCACCGGCGCCTTCGGGCCCGGCGCCGCTGGACCTCCTTCGGGATCTGGTTCGTCGCCGGTGGACCTTACGACCTCCCCGGCGTCTGACCCTCAGGTGTCGCCTCCGGCGCCGTCCTCAAGCGGCGCCGTCCCCGGTTCCACCTTCGTTCCTGTTCCGGCGCCGGAACGGCCCCGATGGGCGCCGCTCCAGACGTCGTTTGGGGAGTTTCACTTCTATGAACAGGCCCCATTAGCTGAGAACCCTGAGTTTCAGGAGATGGGTGATGAAGAGGACTGGGAGGGGTCTGAGGACCCTCTGACCAGGGAGTGTCAGTCTCATGAGGACTGGACAGGAGACCTTGTGGAGGCCAGTGGCCTGGACACCTCTCCAGACACTGGTTTTGTCTCCCCTCCTACCGTGGCTTCGGAGGAGGGGGCAAAATATAGTGTGGTGCTGATGAGGGCTGCCAAGGCCTTGGGCCTTGAGCTCCCCGTCGCGGCCGTGAGGACTAACCTCCTCACTGAGGTCCTTAAACCGCAGTCAAGCTCGGCCGAGCCTCTGCTGCCCTTTAATGAGGCCTTGACCGACGTTCTTCTGGGCACTTGGTCCAAGCCCGCTACGGGTTCGCCCGTAGATAGGAACGTGGCCAGACGCCACCGCCCAGCCCGGCGACCCATGTTTCCTGTCCTCCCACCCTACCCCCGAGAGCCTGGTCATCCAGGCCTCCAATTCCCAGACCGCATTCCCGTCGGCCCCGCCGGACAGGGAATCCAAGAGGTATAACCAGTATGGGAAGAAGATCTTCTCATCCCTTAGTCTAGGCCTGCGGTCTTCCAACACCGCCTGCCTCTTGGGACGTTACACCCACTCTGTGTGGGATAAGGTCGCGGAAGTGCTGCCAGAGTGTCCGTTGGAGGTACGGGCCAAACTCGGCCAAGCCCTTGTGGAGGGCCGGGATGCAGCCAAGTATTCCATCCGGTGTGGGCTGGATACCACCGACTCGCTAGGTAGAGCGATGGCAACGACGGTGGCGGTCAGACGCCACGCCTGGCTGAGGTCCGCCAACTTCTCGGCAGATGTCCAGAGCACGCTCATGGACATGCCGTTCGAAGGCCGTCGCCTCTTTGGCGACAAGGCAGACCATGCGCTTGAGCGCTTTAAGGACTCCAAGGCTACGGCCAAGTCCTTGGGCCTCTCGGGCCAGCGCCAGCAATCGGCTGCCTTTCACTCCTTTCGTGGCCACGGAAGGGGTGCGCCCACACGCGCCGCCATCCACGCTCCGCAGGGCAATACCCAACACGGTGGCGGCAGTGGGAACCGCCGTCCGGGCGGTCGGGGGCAGCGGCGAGGTCAGTCCACACCTTCCCCCGCAGCATCCGCCTCTAAACCCTCCTAGTCCGTGCTTTCAGGCCCATGTGACGCCAGTGGGGGGCAGGGTTCGCCATCACCACCTCCACTGGCGCACTGTCACGTCGGACAGGTGGGTGCTGCAAATCGTCCGAAGGGGCTACTCCCTCCCCTTCGAGGCGACTCCTCCAGCCATGCCACCGCAGAACCACCGTGTGTCGGGGGATCATTTGCGACTTCTGCAGGAGGAAGTTACGGCCCTCTTGGCCAAGGGGGCCATCAAGCGCGTTCCTGGGCCAGAAGTAGGGTGTGGTTGCTACTCCCACTACTTTCTGGTACCCAAGAAGGGCAAAGGGGGCCTCGCCCTATCTTGGACCTAAGGAACGTCAACGGCTTCCCTTGGAAGGAGAAGTTCAAGATGCTGACACTGGCTCAGGTCCTGGCTGCCCTGGACCCCGGAGACTGGATGGTAGCGTTGGACTTGCAGAACGCTTACTTTCATATCCCCGTCCTGCCTGCCCACCGGCGCTACCTGCTGTTCATGGTTGGCCACGAGCACTTTCAATTTACCGTGCTCCCCTTCGGCCTTACCAGCGCCCCACGGGTGTTCACAAAGGTGATGGCGGTGGTCGCAGCTCATCTGCGCAGGTTAGGGGTTTCAGTCTTCCCCTACCTCGACGACTGGTTGTTGAAGGCGGGCTCGCCCCAGACAGTCGTCAGCCACCTCCAGACGACGGCAGACCTCCTGCACCAGCTGGGGTTCTCCATCAATGTGCCGAAGTCACACCTGTGCCCCTCTCAGAAGCTCCTCTTCATCGGAGCGGTTCTGGACTCGGCGCGGTTTCGGGTTTATCCACCCGAACAGCGGATCTGGGATATTCAGGCTCTGATTCCCATCTTTCAGCCGTTATCCCGGGTTTCGGTCAGGTTGACGCTGCGGCTTCTGGGGCTGATGGCCTCCTGCATCCTTCTGGTGCATCACGTCAGGTGGCAGATGCGGGCTCTGCAGTGGGACCTGAAGTTTCAGTGGGCCCAGCATCAGGGCAACCTATCCGACCACGTCCTGATCTCGGAGGGCACTGCGAGACAGCTGCAGTGGTGGCTTATGGACCGCGATTAGGTCAGCGGCAGATCCCTCTCCCTCCCCCAACCGGAGCACGTAGTTGTGACGGACGCGTCCCTCCAGGGCTGGGGAGGCCACATGGGAGAGGCGGAGATCAGAGGCCTCTGGTCTCCGACGGAGACCCGGCTCCACATCAACCTGTTGGAGCTCAGGGCGATTCGTCTGGCACTGAGGGCATTCCTCCCCTCTGTCCAGGGGAGTGTAGTGCAGGTGTTCACGGACAACACCACCGCCATGTGGTACTGCAACAAACAAGGCGGGGTGGGGTCGTGGATCCTTTGTCAAGAGGCTCTTCGCCTTTGGCAATGGCTGGAACGCCAGGGCGTGACCCTGGTGGCTCAACACCTGGCAGGTTCTCTGAACGCCAGGGCGGACGAGCTCAGCCGTCGGTGCATGATGGATCACGAATGGCGTCTGAACTCGGACGTGGCGCAAGGCCTCCTTCAGCGATGGGGCGAGCCTTGGTTAGATCTATTCGCCACCGAAGAGAACGCGCAATGTCATCAGTTCTGCGCGTTGGAATTTCCAAGGCGGCACTCGCTCGGAGATGCTTTTTGTCGCGAGTGGAGTTGCGGTCTGTTGTACGCCTTTCCGCATATACCACTTCTGCCCAGAGTGCAGAAGAAGATCAAGCGCGACCGGGCCCAAGTCATCCTTGTGGCTCCGGACTGGGCGAGAAGGTACTGGTATCCAGAGCTACTCAGTATGTCAGTCGATCCCCCGGTTCGTCTGCCTCTTCAGGAGGACCTTCTGTCGCAGCAGCAGGGGACGGTCCTCCACCCGAACCTGTCCAGTCTCCACCTCCATGCTTGGAGATTAGGCGGCGACAGTTGAGGCCATTTGACTTGCCTCCTGAAGTTTGTAACATCATTCTGGCAGCCAGGCGTCCCTCCACAAAGTCGGTATACGCCTGCAGGTGGAACAGATTTGTGGCATGGTGCACAGCAAAGGCTGTGGATCCCCTCACTGCCCCTCTTTCTGAGGTCCTTCTCTTCCTTCTTTCTCTTGCCCAGCAGGGCTCTGCTCTGGGCACTATCAAGGGCTACCTTTATGCCCTTTCAGCCTTTCTCAGGCTGCCTGATCAACCATCTTTGTTCAAGTCCCCTATTGTTAATAGATTTCTTAAGGGCATCACACACACGTTTCCTCCTGTTCCGTTTGTGATGCCTCAGTGGGACTTGAACCTGGTTCTTACATTTCTGATGTGCGCTCCCTTTGAGCCACTTCACAACTGTCCTCTTCGCCTTCTGACTTTGAAGACTGCTTTCCTGGTTGCCATCACCTCTGCCAGGAGAGTGAGTGAGCTCCAGGCCCTTTCTTGTACTCCACCTTTCCTTTCTGTCCATCCGGACAAAGTGGTGCTGCGTACCAAACCTTCTTTCCTGCCCAAGGTTGTCACGGCCTTCCACATCGGGCAGTCTATCACCTTGCCAACCTTCTTCCCGCCACCGCATCCCTCTAAAGAGGAAGAGCGGCTCCACCGTCTGGACCCAAAACGTGCGCTCTCATTCTACTTGGATCGCACACGCCAGTTCCGGGTGGATGACAAACTCTTTGTTGGTTACGTGGGCGCGAAGAAGGGGAAAGCGGTGCACAAGAGGACCATCTCCCGGTGGATCATCTTGTGTATCCAGGCATGCTACTCCTTGGCTCGGAAGGAGCCTCCTGCTGGATTGCGGGCTCATTCTACCCGAGCCACGGCGACTACCACTGCCCTGGGCAGGGGAGTGCCCTTACAAGACATCTGTCAGGCAGCTACGTGGGCATCGTTGCACACGTTTGCGAGACACTACTGCCTGGACAGCCAAGTCCGGAGGGATGGCTTCTTTGGCCGTTCCGTCCTCCGGGACTTTCTGGTGTGATTATTGGTTCACAGACCCACCACCGGGGTTGGTATTGCTGGGGTATCTATTCTAAGGTAAGGAATCTAATACTAACGTGTCTCTTTCAGATGCACAAGTTACTACTTGTGTAACGATATATCTGTAAGAGACATTAGTTAGTATTAGATTCCTTACCGACCCACCCATCCTCCCCGTTCTGCGAACCAATATCTAGGGTTAGGGTTGTCCCCTTTCAGGGCCCTAGTTTCAATGGCACCAGTGTTGGTTTTTAACATGGCTCTGCGTTTCTGGTGCGGAAAAGCTGTCTAAGAACTGACGTCAGCACGCGGAGGCGGCGTCTAAGTACTCCGACGACGTCATCACGACGCCGACGACGGACGCGGAGCCGCAGACGACGCCTGCCGACGCGCAAGGGTACTGCTACGCAAAAATTTCCGGATCCAGTCTGACGCCTGGGGATATTCTAAGGTAAGGAATCTAATATTAACTAATGTCTCTTACAGATATATCGTTACACAAGTAGTAACTTGTGCGTCAGCAGCCCTACATGCCAAGAACAGATGCATACTGGTAAGTAGCATTTTCCTTTTCCTTCTATGGGTAATGTATTGTGTGTAATTGCACACAACTGCGGTTATTGCATTTTACTATAATTTATCATATTGCAAAATGCATTTATCTTGTACCAGTCCTTGGTCTAAATATTTATAGAAAAAGTACTATTTTTCAACTTCATTCTTTGAGTGTGTGTAATCATTTATTGTCTTGGTGTGTACAACAAATGCTAAGTACTACCCTCTGATATGCCTAACTGCTCACCCACACTACAACAAAAGTAGACCATTAGTATTATCTACTTTTGCCTCTGTAAAGCAATAAGGGTCTCTTTGACCTCTCTGCACAGTGTACCCCATTGTAGTGTACTGTACAGAGAGGTGGGTTTCCTCCAGTATTGCTCGAGCTAAAGTCTTCTGGATCCAACCTGACACCTGGGAAATTCTACAGTAAGGAATCTGCGGCTAGATCATGTATCTACCAGATAAAGCGTTATGGAAGATAAGTAACTTGTTTGTCAGGTTTGCAGGGATGGGCACTTCGCCTGCTCGTCCCTGCAGGACTTTTTAGTTTAGAATTTGTCCGCAGCCCACCACCGGGGTTAGTATTGCTTGGGTATCTATTCAAAGATAAGGAATCTGCGACTAGATATCTCTATCAGATGAACAAGTTACTTACCTTCGATAACGCATTTTCTGGTAGAGAAAAGTTCTAACCGCAGATTCTTTATTGACCCACCCATTCCCCCTGCTCTGCAGACAAGTTTCTAGGGTAAGGGCTGATCCCTTTCAGGTTGAATACACCAGTGTCCGTGCACCTCATGGCTCCACTCTCTTGGCGTGCAAATTCGTGAAAAGTAAGCGGCTCCAGCGCGCCGCGGTGGCGCCCATATAGGTTGGATGTCACTTCCGGCACAGACGAAGCCGACAGTTTTGTGTGGGGCTTATTGGCCCCACCTACCGGCGCACAGGGCTACTGCTCAAGCAAAAACATTCCATATCCAGTCTGAACCCGGAAATTCAAAGGTAAGGAATCTGCATCTAGATCTTGTCTATACCTGATAATGCATTACCAAAGGTAAGTAACTTGGCCATATTTGCCAATGTTGTTAATTATAAAGTTTTTTTCCACAAAGTCGTTTTTGGATCCAAACTAGTGCCTGGGAAGATTTGCATGAGGAATTTCCATGAATTTACTTAGCTTTGCAAAGAAAGTAACTTGGAAATCTTGTACAGCATTTTGAATTATGTTATTTATTTATTTTTAAAAAGTGTATCTGGAAGACTATGGGTCTGATTTAGAGTTGGGGGAGACAGTACTGGGCCAAACTCCTAAACCACCTCTCTTATATAAAGTTGGACGGATTGTGAGGTTTCCGTTGGTGGTGCTTCAGTTGCCTCTGAAAACTTATTCCGATGGCCTGACGAAGCACTGAATGCCAGAGTAAGGGCTTCAAGCCTGCCCACCCTATTTACTGCTGACAATCCGATGTCTGGCTATCAATGGCGGGGGAAACTTAAAACTGGTGAACATGAAAATCCAAATAATGCCCCGCCCCCGGCCCATAGAAAAAACATCTTGGTTATGTGTGAGGGGAGCATTAGCTATTTGTTTTTCAAAACCTTCCACTATGGGAGCTCGTTTTGAAAAACAAACAGTTTGGTGGATGGTTGTCAAAACTGACAGCGGTTGTACGTCAAATATTTGTACCTCAGTGGAAACAGCAATTATCTCTAAATTTGGCAAGTGGTGGTCAGTTAGCATGGCAAATGTAATGTCCTCCTCCACACCGACAGAGCAACTACAACCCGCCAAACTCTAAATCGGGCCCTATATTACTACAGAATAAAAAATGTGTGCCTGCCACATTGGACTACTCTCCAGTTGTAAAGTTGTTAATTCTCTGCGGTCCTATCATACTTACCGTATACAAAATTATGTTTTCTCTTCAGCTGTAATCTTGCACCAGGGACGTTTACTGGGACTGAGAGGTAAGTGATATAAACCTTAAAGAAATCACTTTTTTATTTCTTGATAGCCCACTGGGTCCATAATTTTAAGGATTACTGTGTTCATTTTTATAAATATGTTATAAATGGAACAAATATTTCTCAATTGTTTTTGGTACGTTGCCACCTACATGACCTGCTTATCGTATCCTATATAATGCAAATGAACGTAGTTATTCATAAAATCTGTCATTGCTTGTACCCTCCAATATGGAATATTACTTATCTTGTCTAACAATTAAATATCTCCATTTATATATTTGATCTGGGATCACTGTGAAAGACATAAAATTCTCTCCAGAGATAATATCCACAATAGGCATGCCTGATTGGCTTTTTTATGTGAAGTATGAGGAGTAAAAGGAGTTTGAGTAGGAATCGTGCAGCAAAAGAAATCTCAGGATACATGCCCTGGTATAATTATGTATCTGATAGAGACATCTAGCCGCAGATTCCTTAACTTAGACTATCCTCCAAGCCCCAGAACGGATTCGGTGATTTTTCAGCAGTACCTCTGCGCACCGGGGACGGCGTCACATGGCTCTGCACTGACGTCGTCCACGGATATTACGTCAGTGGAGCCATATAAGTCCCTCCCGGCACGCTGACATCAGTTTTCTTCTTTTCCGCGCCTGCAACGCAGATTCGGGAGAAGTGGTTCCTCTGAGGCCTTACTGATGCCTTTTTGCATTTGGCAACAGTGTGCCGATGTCTTCGGGCTTTAAGTAATGTGAGACCTACGCGGCAGATGTCGGTGACGGTTCCGGAGACGTTGCGACGTCGGGAGTTGGCCCAGTGGGGCTTCCAATTCAAACGTCGGGCCGCAGTCCACCTACGGTGTCAGGGCACAGTCCTGTGGGGCTCCCTGCACTGACATCTGATCCGGCGGCAGCAGTGGACTTGTCCCCGAGTCAACGCCGTCCCACACCACAGTCTCCCCTCGCGGTGGATGTTGGATGCACGCTGTCCCGACATCGGTCAACGGAGTCTCCTTCGGCGTTCGGAGACGTCGATGCGGTGCGGTCTCGATGTTTGACGCCGGAGACGTCCTTTCCTCCTCCTTTGCTGATGGTGGATGAGGCCCAGGAGATTCACCCCTGTGTTGCTTACGCATTCCTCGGAACATGTTTATGTGGAGCCATTGCAGGCCCTTGACCCTCCTCGGGCTGCAGAGGCTGTGGCCTTTGGTGGACGTGTTGACCTGCAACCGTTCCCTAATTATGATCTTCTATCGCCACCTAGACTGACCACGGAGGCTAGTGCAGCGTTTGCACGAGTTGTTTGCAAAGCTGCTGACATATTACAGAACCAGCCTCCTTCTTTCTCTCTGCCTTCTGATCCTTTTTTGGATCTGCTCCACCAGGGCCACACAGATGTCGAGCCCTTGCGATCCTTTGGCACGTCAGTACGACATTCTTCTGGGGACTTGTGCGATGCCCTTCTCGGGGGACCCTGTGAAACGTGCTATCGCACAATATAATTGCCTGGCTCCAGATGACCCTGTCTGTCTTTCCCTACACCCTAGGGCTCAAGGGCTTGTCGTCCAGGCAGCCTCTGCTTCGCTGCAGTCGTCCTCTCCTCTGATACTTCCATCCACAAGGGAGTCTCACTGGTTTGAGACATGTGGTAGACAAATATTTGCATCCGCAAGCTCGGGCTTTTGGGCCTTGAACACGTCCTGCGTGTTTGCATGGGCTACTTTCGCCCTCTGGGACTTATTTGAGCGCCTCGTTCCCCCTCTTCCGGAAGGCCCTCGGGCTGACCGGACTCAGGTACTCCACGATGGTCATGAGCTGACAAAATTTTCAATTCGATCAGCCAAGGACACCACTGACTTTGTGGGTCGGGCTATATCCAGGTCAGCTGCTCAGTGTCGCATGCTTGGCTGCGTGATGGCAATTTTCCTGAGAATGTTCAGGAGCGTCTATTAGATTTGCCTTTTGATGGGGCTTATCTTTTTGACTGTCATGCAAACTCAGAGGTCCAGCGTCTCATGTCGGGTTTCCTGTGGTTTACATGGTTTAAAGTCCATTGTTGTGGACTTATTGTCTTGTTTGCATTGGTTGCAGTATTGTCACTGCCTTTCTCTGGTGACCATCTCTGGGTTCAAGCTAATTCCCAGACGGGCAGTATAGCTAGACTACTGTTTCTGCCCTTATTTTCCTCTCCTCTGTCTAAGTGCTAGTCTCAAGAGTTGTTCCCTTGCTTTTTATAGGGATGTGACATACCCTATGTGGGGTATTCATTGGTTATTGTATAGCCATCCTACCTTGCCACAGGAGGTGTTCTTCCTGAGTGGTGTGTGGACTATGCCCCAGGTACTGTTCTTCCTGGATGGTGTAGGTCCTTACTAAGGATTCTGCGAGGTCCTCTTAGGATTGTTATCTTCTTTCCCTCTTGGGAATTTTCCTATAGTTCATGCTTTAGGCGTATCACAACATGGTTTTCGCTTCCTCCCGTCCCCCTACTGTGTGGGACTTCTCCTCTGGTAAGACCCACGACATTGGCGTAGGTTTCTTTGGAGCTTACATGTTTGTATTTTATGGTTGGTCCGTAGTTCTCTCCTGCCTCTGAGGATGCAGACTTCTCCAGAGTATTGCTAGGTTTACGCTACGACTGCCTCATCCTGGCATGTTCACAAGTTCATTTTCTTGGCTTTGGCTGTCTTTCAATCTTTTCGCTGTGTTTTCACCTTTTTTGCCTATGTTGGGTGTCTTAACCTTAAGCCAGTGTCTCTCGTGAGCATGTTTTTCCTGTTCTTCATCCGGAACAGTTTCTGTTCCGCTTTCAGTTCTGGCACGGTCTGTGGGTACACACTGGGCACGTTCATATGCACTGGGTGGCCTGATAGTGCAGCTTGCGCCACAGCGTTGGCTGCGTTCTAATATCTGAAAGAGACACGTTAGTGATAGATTCCTTACCTTAGAATATCCGCAGGCGTCAGACTAGATCCCTAAATTTTTGCGTAGCAGTACCCTTGCGCGTCGGTAGGCGTCGTCTGCGGCTCCGCGTCCGTCGTCGGCGTCGTGGGCGCCGTGATGACGTCATCGGAGTACTTAGACGCTGCCTCCGCGTGCTGACGTCAGTTCTTTTTTCCGCGCCAGCAGCGCAGATCCGGAAAAAGTGGTACCTTAGTCTTTTTTTGCTACATTTTTTGATCTCTTTTGATCGTTCTTTTTTGAGTCTTCGACTCCGAACGGTGCCGGTAGGGATGCCAGGTTTCAAGCACTGTGAGGATTGCGACCGACTGATATCGGTTTTGGACCCTCACCGTCGGTGTCTCCACTGTCTCGGCGTCGACCACGACGATAAGACCTGTTCCGACTGCCGGGCCCTGACTTCGAAAGCTAGGCGGGAGCGGTCCCGCAAGCGACTCGAACTCCGGCAGTCGGCCCCGCGCCAAGAGAGGTCCCGGTCCGAACGGAGGTCGAGGGACCGGTCGCGGGAGCGGAGCCGCCATAGCTCCGGGAGTCGACATCACTCCTCTGGGTCGAAGTCGTCAGGTAAGCACAAGAAGTCGAAGAGACGTCATCGCTCTTCCGACTCCCCCCGACGCGGCCGGGGGTCCAGGTGACACCGCCCACGCGGCTCCGTCGGAGTCGCAGGCGCCGCATCCGGCCCCATACCCTCCGGTCCATAGGCCGCGCGCGACGCAGGAGGAGATCGAGCGGTTCCTCATGGCCATGAGGTCCCTCACTCCCCCCGGCGGGCTCCTCGGTGCCTTCGGGCCCAGCGGACCCGTCTGGGGGCCCTAGCGGGTCGGGGGCTTCGGCCCCGACGCCGTCGGGTGCTTCGGCTCCGACGCCGCCGGCGCCTTCGGGCCTGGCGCCGCAGGCCCCCGCTGGATCCAGATCCGGATCCGGGTCGTCGCCGGTGGTCTTAACGACCTCCCCGGCGCCGGTCCCTCAGGTGTCACCCCCGGCGCTGTCTTCGGGCGGCGCCGTCCCCGATGGCTCCCTCGACCCGGTTCCGGCGCCGGAACGGCGCCGCTTCAGACGCTGTTCGGAGAGTTCACTTTCCATGAACCGGCCCCATCATTTACTAACCCTGAGTACCAGGAGATGGGTGATGAGGAGGATTGGGAGGGGTTTGAGGACCCTCTGACACGTGAATGTCAGTCCCAGGAGGACTGGACAGGTGAACTTGGGGAGGCCAGTGGTCTGGACACTTCGCCGGACACTGGCTTTGTCTCACCTCCTACCGTGGCTTCGGAGGAGGGGGCAACCTACAGTGTGGTGTTGATGAGGGCGGCCAAGGCCTTGGGCCTTGAGCTCCCCGTCGCGGCCGTGAGGACTAACCTCCTCACTGAGGTCCTTAAGCCGCAGTCATGCTCAGCCGAGCCTCTGCTACCGTTTAACGAGGCCTTAACTGGCGTTCTTTTGGGCATGTGGTCCAAGCCCGCTACAGGTTCGCCTGTAGATAGAAACGTGGCCAGACGCCACCGCCCGGCCCCGGGCGACCCATGTTTCCTGTCCACCCACCCCACTCCTGAGAGCCTGGTGATCCAGGCCTCAAATTCCCAGACCGCATTCCTGTCGGCTCCGCCTGACAGGGAATCCAAGAGGTATGAGCAATACGGCAAGAAGATATTCTCCTCCCTCAGTTTGGGACTGCGGTCTTCCAACACCGCATGCCTCTTGGGCCGCTACACCCACTACTTGTGGGACACGGTTGCGGACGTGCTGCCAGAATACCCGTTGGAGGTACGGGCTAAACTCGGCCAAGCCCTTGTGGAGGGCCGAGATGCGGCACGTTATTCAATTCGGTGTGGACTAGATACCACCGATACACTGGGCAGAGCGATGGCAACGACGGTGGCGATTCGTCGCCACGCCTGGTTGAGATCCGCCAACTTCTCGGCTGATGTCCAGAATACACTGATGGACATGCCGTTTGATGGCCGTTGCCTTTTTGGCGACAAGGCAGACCATGCGCTTGAGCGCTTTAAGGACTCCAGGGCTACGGCCAAGTCCTTGGGCCTCTCGGCCCAGCGTCAGTAATCGGCTGCTTTTCACTCCTTTCGTGGCCACGGAAGGGGTGTTCCCACACGTGCTGCCAGCCACGCGTCGCAGGGTAATACCCAACGCGGTGGCGGCCGTGGAAACTGCTGTGGCGGCGGTCGGGGTCAATGGCGAGGTCAGTCCACACCTTCCCCCGCGGCATCCGCCTCAAAACACTCCTAGTCCGTGCTTTCAGGCCCATGTGTCGCTAGTGGGGGGCAGGGTTCGCCATCACCTCCTCCACTGGCACACCGTCACTTCGGACAGGTGGGTGCTGCAAATCGTCCGATGGGGCTACTCCCTCCCCTTCGAGACGACCCCTCCAGCCATGCCACCGCAATACCACCGAGTATCGGGGGATCATTTGCGACTTCTGCAGGTGGAAGTTACGGCCCTCTTGGCCAAGGGGGCCATCGAGTGCGTTCCTGGGCCAGAAGTAGGGTGTGCTTGTTACTCCCACTACTTTCTGGTAGCCAAGAAGGGCAAAGGAGGCCTGTAGGAGAGTGGGGTCTGCAATCCTATGATCACCCCAGATTTTTGCTTTTTGCTTCACTGGTTTACGACTTTCCCTGGCTGTGGGCCTGCTAATCAGACCCACAGCCTAGCTGTTCTCTCTCTAAATTGACAACCATGTACTTTAGGTGCATTTACCAATTGGTACTGGGCCACCTTATCAGTCCCTGTACCCAGGGCATAGGTGTATCCAGGGCCTACCAGGGGCTGAAGCATGTATTATGCCACCCCTGGCTGGCCATCTAAATCTGACACAACTGGCTGCATGACAGCTGGGGCAAGGTGGTGTAAACACCCTTTGCTGTAGATATAGTATACCTATATCTAACCCTAAAATGGACACATATATTCCTATCAGTCACTCCTATGGAAGGCCTTATCAATCCTGAAGGCAGAGTGCTTGGAATTATGTGAGATGGTGCTCTGGCATGAGCTGAGCCCGTTTGCAGCTTGCGGAACCAAGTCCTAATAGCTGTTCCATGATAACGCTATACCATATACTCTTAAGTGCATTATCAACCTCGCGGTTAAATGCTAACTCTGGTATAACATTATCAAAACATGTCGAGTAAGGTGTCATACGATTTGGAATACTACCCCCTCGCCAATTCTGGCGACGGGGGTAGCATTCCACCCTTCTACAGGGACACGACATGTATGTAACTGTGAACCCCGGTTAAAGTTAACTCGAGCCTCAGCATCACAAAATGGATGCTGCCACCACAGACACACGTCTGACCTCCTGCTGCTGGGAGTCCTTCCAGCGAGGATGGCTTGGACAAAGGGTTTCCTGCCTTGGGAGGTGCTAGCACCACCCCAGACAGGACTTTGTGTATTGGGTAGGATAGGCCTGAAAGGAATGAGACATGCCTGGGGCACACAAGGTGTCCTGTGCATACACCGGTTCAAACCAGTTGCTGGGGCATCCCTGCCCCAGCTCTGGCGCGAAACCGGACAAAGGATAGGGGGTGTAACCACCCCCCTTCCTGGTCCCACCCAGGGGAGGGACCTAGTCAGTAGTGCAGCCCCCTTTAGCAGGATAAAGGTAGGTGCTGGTCCCATTCCAAATTAGATTAATCCTGAACTACTCTACAAGAAGAAACTCTGGACGTCGACGTTCTGCTCCACAGAAGACTGAAGAAAATCTCCCTTGTGGGCAAGGAGTGTCCACCCTGCAACTGCAGGCACCATCAAGCGTCCAGCGGCTTCCCTTTGTCGTCTTCCTTCCAGGATCCAGACTTCAGAGCCCGACGAGACCCGGATTCCCAGACCTCTCCGACCTCAACCTACATCTGCAGCACAGCTGAGATCCGTGGGTGCGACGAGACACGTGGGACCGGCCATCTTGAAAGAAACTGCACTTCGCTTCCAGCACGACTCCCGAGGTAAACTCGACCAAGTGCTTTGGGGACTGAGAAGCCCCAGCCCCGAGCAGCTCCTGCACCGAAGATCAGCCCTCCAGCCTCCACGAGATCTGCGTGGGGCAATTCTGCTTGTCAGCTGCTCGACGCGTTGTCTGGTCACTTGCCGGCTGGCTAGCGACCTCCTAGACGACGAACCTTTGAATCTTTGCTGCTGGTCTGGTTGCTCCAGACTGGCCCTTGCTTCCTTCCAAAAGAGGGGCACCCCGGACTCTCCTAGTCCGCACCACACGTCTTTTCCACTCACCGCGCGGGTTGCCTTTGCCAAGGCCTGTTCTCCAATTCCGGATCCGACACCGCCGACAGCGAGAGCCTGCGTGGGACAGCTCGTGCCTCCATCCTGGTCGTCGAAGACACCTCCTGGTCCACGTGGCTGCAGAGTCAAGCGTCCACTCTTCACCTGATCGCGACGACAGCACCTGGTTCCTTCCTGGTTCCACACCGGTCACTGGCTAGTGACTTTGAACACTGTCCCCTCTGCTTTCAGGTCCTCTTCTTCCCCGATCCACCCTTGGATCGCACCGGACATCTTCCTCCTGGTCGCCTGCAGCATCTTTTCTTTCAGTCTCCATTGACTTCAACGCGAGAACCCGACACACTTTGGCACCTATGCACCTGCAGCCCGTGGGTGAGGTAACGAGAGCATTTCGGTGCTCAAGGGTAGTTTAACTGTCCTAGTGTCCAGTTCCACAGTCGTTTTAGTCCTACCTAGTCAGGATTGTCCGTACTCACCTTTAACTTGAACTGTACTGTCCATATACGTTGTTACGCATCTCGCGTGTGAGTTCACACTCTGCACACGCATTCCGTGGGCCTCCTATTACTTACCTAGAGTTAGTGTAGCTTGGTCCCATCGATCCTACAGCCTCTGGACAGCTCCATTCCCTTTATCGACTTTCACATTCCACTTACTTAGTATATGGTTTGTCGTGCCCCTAGGGCACCATTGTAATTTTGTGCAACTTGTCATATTTTTCGTAAGAGATTGTCATGTGCTTAGCCCTCTGACCTCATTGAGAGTTCAGAGGTGTTGTTAATAATAAATATACTGTTTATTTTCATAACAACCTGGTTGGTGTCCTTTCATCTGGTATTCAAGGGGTTATATTGTGGTAAAACAGCTGGCTTCACATGCCAAAAGAGTTTAGCCTAAGACTGCTTTGTCCATGCTACCATTAGGATAGCTGGTCTATAAGGTTGACTTACAACCAATCACCATAAGGGTTGTTTGGACTGATACAAGGTGATCACTAGAACTAGTGAGCATCATATATCAGGCCAACTTCTCACACGCAGGTTAGGGGTTTCAGTCTTCCCCTACCTCGACGACTGGTTGTTGAAGGCGGGCTCGCCCCAGACAGTAGTCAGCCACCTCCAGACTACGGTAGACCTCCTGCACCAGCTGGGGTTCTCCCTCAATGTGCCAAAGTCACACCTGTGCCCCTCTCAGAAGCTCCTCTTCATCGGAGCGGTTCTGGACTCGGCGCGGTTTCGGGTTTATCCTCCCGAACAGCGGGTCTGGGATATTCAGGCTCTGATTCCACTCTTTCAGCCTTTATCCCGGGTCTCGGTCAGGTTGACGCTGCGGCTTCTGAGGCTGATGGCCTCCTGCATCCTACTGGTGCATCACGCCAGGTGGCGGATGCGGGCTCTGCAGTGGGACCTGAAGTTTCAGTGGGCCCAGCATCAGGGCAATCTGTCCGACCACGTCCTGATCTCGGAGGGCACTGCGAGACAGCTGCAGTGGTGGCTCACGGACCGCGATTGGGTCAGCGGCAGATCCCTCTCCCTTCCCCAACCGGAGCACGTGGTTGTGACGGACGCGTCCCTCCAGGGCTGCTGAGGCCACATGGGAGAGGCGGAGATCAGAGGCCTCTGGTCTCCGGCGGAGGCCCGGCTCCATACCAACCTTTTGGAGTTGCAGGCGATTCGTCTAGCATTGAAGGCATTCCTCCCCTCTGTCCGGGGGAGTGTAGTGCAGGTGTTCACGGACAACACCACCGCCATGTGGTACTGCAACAAACAGGGCGGGGTGGGGTCGTGGACCCTTTGCCAGGAGGCTCTGCGCCTCTGGCAGTGGCTGGAACGCCAGGGCGTGACCCTGGGGGCTCAACACCTGGCAGGTTCTCTGAACGCCAGGGCGGACGAGCTCAGCAGTCGGTGCATGATGGATCACGAATGGCGTCTGAACTCGGACGTGGCGCAAGGCCTCTTTCAGCGATGGGGAGAGCCTTGGTTAGATCTATTCGCCACCGAAAAGAACGCGCAATGTCATCAGTTCTGCGCGTTGGAATTTCCAAGGCGGCACTCGCTCGGAGATGCTTTTCGTCGCGAGTGGAGTTGCGGTCTTTTGTACGCCTTTCCGCCTATACCACTTCTGCCTAGAGTGCTGGAGAAGATCAAGCGCGACCAAGCCCAAGTCATCCTTGTGGCTCCGGACTGGGCACGAAGGTACTGGTATCCAGAGCTACTCAGTATGCCAGTCGATCCCCCGGTTCGTCTGCCTCTTCGGGAGGACCTTCTGTCGCAGCAGCTGGGAAAGGTCCTCCACCCGAACCTGTCCAGTCTCCACCTCCATGCTTGGAGATTGAGCGGCGACAGTTGAGGCCATTTGACTTGCCTCCTGAAGTCTGTAATGTCATTCTGGCAGCCAGGCGTCCCTCAACAAAGTCACTATACGCCTGCAGGTGGAACAGATTTGTGGCATGGTGCACAGCAAAGGCTGTGGATCCTCTTGCTGCCCCTCTCTCTGAGGTTCTTCTCTTCCTTCTTTCTCTTGCCCAGAAGGGCTCTGCTCTGGGCACTATCAAGGGCTACCTTTCTGCCCTTTCAGCCTTTCTAAGGCTGCCTGATCAACCTTCTTTGTTCAAGTCCCCTATTGTAAATCGCTTTCTGAAGGGCATCACACACACGTTCCCACCTGTTCCGTTTGTGATGCCTCAGTGGGACTTGAACCTTGTTCTTACGTTTCTGATGTGCGCTCCCTTTGAGCCACTTCACAACTGCCATCTTTCCTGCCCAAGGTTGTCACGGCCTTCCACATCGGGCAGTCTATCACCTTGCCCACCTTCTTTCCGCCACCGCATCCCTCTAAAGAGGAAGAGCGGCTCCACCGTCTGGACCCAAAACGTGCACTTTCATTCTACTTGGATCGCACACGCCAGTTCCGGGTGGATGACCAACTCTTTGTTGGTTACGTGGGCGCTAAGAAGGGGAAAGCGGTGCACAAGAGGACCATCTCTCCGTGGATCACCTTGTGTATCCAGGCATGTTATTCCTTGGCTAAAAAGGAGCCCCCTGTTGGATTGCGGGCTCATTCCACCCGAGCCACGGCAACTACAACTGCCTTGGGCCGGGGAGTGCCCTTGCAGGACATTTGCCAGGCGGCTACGTGGGCCTCGCTGCACACGTTTGCGAGACACTACTGCCTGGACAGTCAAGTCCGGAGGGATGGCTTCTTTGGCCGTTCCGTCCTCCATGACTTTCTGGTGTGATTATTGGTTTGCAGACCCACCACCGGTGTTGGTATTGCTGGGGTATCTATTCTAAGGTAAGTAATCTATCACTAACGTGTCTCTTTCAGATGCACAAGTTACTACTTGTGTAACAATATATCTGTAAGAGACATTAGTTAGTGATAGATTCCTTACCGACTCACCCATCCTCCCCATTCTGCGAACCGATATCTAGGGTTAAGGTCATCCCCTTTCAGGGCCCTAGTTTCAATGGCACCAGTGTTGGTTTTTAACATGGCTCAGCGCTTCTGGCGCGGAAAAGCTGTGTCTAAGAACTGACGTCAGCACGCGGCGGCGGCGTCTAAGTACTCTGACGACGTCATCACGGCGCCGCCGCCGACGGACGCGTGGCCGCAGACGACGCCTACCAACGTGCAAGGGTACTGCTACGCAAAAATTTCCGGATCCAGTCTGACGCCTGGGGATATTCTAAGGTAAGGAATCTATCACTAACTAATGTCTCTTACAGATATATCGTTACACAAGTAGTAACTTGTGCGTTTGTGGTATTGTGTACTCTTCAATCTCTGGTGTTAGGAAGTGCGTATGTCCTTGGTCTTCCCTTTGCTCATTGCGAGGCAGGGTCTCAGGTCCCTCTACTCATGGCCTCAGCCGATGTTATCCTTAGAAGTCTTTCTGTTCAGAGATACTCATTGTAATTTATAGAGTGTCTGTATATGGATATATATACATATTTCTGAATATATCTGCATGTGATTCACTGTGTTTTGACGTATGTTTTGTCCTGCTATGGTTTCAAATCGGTGCCTTAGGTACCTATTATGCGGGCTGCTGGATTTGTCTTGCGCATGCTCTTCGAGTTTCCCTTAGATTAATAAAAAAAAATTATGTGTGTATACTTAAATATGTGTATATATATATATATATGTGTGTGTGTGTATGTATAGATAGGCATACATATCATAATATGTATACTGAAGGCGGGAGAGCACTCATACTATGTTTTTCCTTGTTGCACTATCTTGGGTTTCTTGGTCCCCGATTATGTCTCTCTCTCTCTTTCTCTGTCTATTATGAGAGTGAGCCGTATGTTTGTGTCCGGCTTCTGCTGGTATCCTTTGACCAGTGTACTTCGGTGTATGGTTGGTCATTATGACTACCTGGTGATATGTTCTGTGTCTTTCTGCCGACGCATATGTACTGTCGATGCTACATTTAATGGGCTTTTCCGTGTGTGGTGTGGCTTCCACGGTCTGCATCTGTGTATCCCTCTTATTCGCCTACATGTATCTCCTTGTAGTCATGGTTTAGTATAGCTCTACATTGGTGACATCTGTCTCTCTACATGTCATTCTTGGAGTACACTGTAGTGCATACTCCTTTTGTATGTTCTAACTCTGTCATGCTGTTTTGTCCTTTCTCTGGGACTTTTATTTTTTGCTGATCCATGGGATCCTGCACACAGTTCTGCTTCTTATTCTTGTTACAGAAGCTTATTTGATTTGCTTTCATTATGCACTGGCAGTCTGGTTTCTGTGCTTTCCCTTTGTTCCTTCATGGAAGGTGAAAGTCTTGTACTGTCATTTGACGGACTGTGGTGCCATTGCCTTTCCTTGTTCATGCTCCTATTCCAGAGCTTAATGGATCTAGTGTCAGCCACGCTTGCACTTTTTTAGTCAATCTTTATTGACGGAGTATTTCTCTTTGGAATTAGGTGGGGTTCAGTCGCAGACCCTCCTCCAAGTTAAAGAAACTGCGGCTATATGTCTCTATCAGATGAACAAGTTACTTTCCTTCGGTAACAATACATCTATTAGAGACACTGTCTAGCCACAGATCCCTTAACGCCCACCCATCCTCCCCGCTCTGCGAGGACCTTTTAAGGTTGGGTTCTTCCCACTGGTCTTTCTGCCTGTGGTCTCTGCTTCATGCGTGTTCATCTCTTCACATCCTTCCCAGGTCAGGGTGTCTTATTCTGTTTTACCTGTTGCTTCTCCACCCATTCTTGCAACTGGTTGGTGGGCCCCTATATCCATCCACGCTCTTGCATGCTGGTTCTTTTCCAGTGTTTAGATTGGTCATATCCTTCTTTCCTCATTCCCCGTCATACTTTTTCTCCATTAGTTTGGAGTCTTTTTGACTATGCTACAGTCAATTGGTCATAATTAATGCGTATGGTTGCAGACACTCTGCTGTTGCAGAAATGTTGTCAATTGTCATAACTTCATGTCATTACAGTCTTCTTGTCCTTTACAATGACATTCATGTGGTTGCAACTGCTTGTCGTGTACCACAACATTAATTTCCATTGCTGTTTTTCCTCATAGGAGGGTATGGTTCCACACACTCACAGTTTTAGTAGAGGCTCCGCGTTGTGGCGTGGAAAAGTTTCACAATAGAAAACTGACATCAGCGCACCGGGAGGGAATTACATGGCTCCACTGATGTCATATCCGTGGACGACGTCCGGACTGAGCCATGCGATGCCGTCCTCTGGCGCTCAGAGGTACTGCTGAAAAATCTCCTGATCCAGTCTGGCACCTGGAGGATATTCTAAGTTAAGGAATCTGCTGCTAGACTGTGTCTCTACCAGGTAAATCGTTACCGAAGATAAGTAACTTGTTCTTTCCTTTCTTTTCTTTTCTTAACAATAAAAGGCAGATTTAAAGGTGGTGGATTGACTTTACTTGTTTCTTGCTGTTGAGAGCGTTTTGGTGCAAGTTAGGTATTAACTGTTTTCTTGCAATTTCAGCAAAGGCACATTTTATTAATTGCGCAGTTTGTGGTAGGAAGCAGTCTTAAAGAGGGAAACATCCAGGGTGCAGTTTGTCAGGAAATATCATATAGAATTTTAAGAGCCAGAGAAAGATTCTGGCTTAAAGCAATACAAAGAGGATTCCTCAGGTTTTGTAACTTTTTTTCCCAGACTTTCGTGCTTCCATTGCTGCAGAAGGGCCAAGAGTGATGTATCTGTACACCCTCCCTCATTCCTGCCTTTCC
Source organism: Lissotriton helveticus (assembly GCF_964261635.1). Classification (NCBI taxonomy): domain Eukaryota; kingdom Metazoa; phylum Chordata; class Amphibia; order Caudata; family Salamandridae; genus Lissotriton; species Lissotriton helveticus. The sequence continues at coordinate 1,248,910,700 of NC_136068.1, read as the reverse complement.
CCTGTGTTGGATATTGCCCGGTCCAGCTCTAAATGCCTGAAGTACATTAAAGAACCTCAAACATTGCTTCTGGAGTTTAGGTTGAAACCATAATCACGTTGAAGAACTTACTTTGTGTCAACGACCTCTAATTCTGGGAGCTTGGGCATCCAGACCTGTATCATTTAAAATTTTGAATTTTCAAGGGGCCTTTTGTTTAACCCCTTAGGCGCGCATGACGAGCTGAGCTCGTCATGAGTTGTGCCGCTCGCACGCTTATGACGAGCTCAGCTCGTCATGTAACGCGGCTTTTTGAAAAAAGCCGCGTAGCGCGAAAATCGCCGCAGCGCGCATGCGGTTAAATAGTTTTTCAGTTTTCGAGGATCATGACAATGATCCAAGTTGACCTGCATTATCTTTTGCATCTTTGCATCATGAAAATTCATATTGATCATTCCCTAGAGGAAAATTGAGCAAATCGTCCTTTTAAAGTTGAGATTCTCCCTAATATTCTGACATTAAAATGAAGAGATGACTACAGGTAGAAGGCAAAAGGTAAAGTCTCTCTCAGTCCTGTACTCAATTAGGGTTCTCAGGATGCTTCCCTCTAATTTCTTACATTTCTGTTGCTTCTAGTACATTTTTTCTCACTTTCGATGTCACCTACAGAAGTGAGTTAAATAGAGCCGCCAGTGAGCTTCAACAGGAGTATTTAGTGATTGTTGAGCTATACTAAACTACAAAAAGATGCATGATGAATGTATGTGGTTCCTGATTAAAAAAACTGTGTCTAAGGTGCATAAAGTGACATCTCCTCCAGATGAATAGAACTAAGTCCTATTTATTGTATCTTTATCAATTAATTTGTAAAGTGCTGGGACAGCTAAAGACCACTTCACACGGTTGGTATTGTAAGGAAAGGGTGAAATAGGAGCCACAAATGACCATTTTATTCGGATCAGACCAAATACTTGACCAGCTCTCAGAATTGTTTGGAGAACTCTGGCAGGGCAGGTAAAGAAGCAAAAGTTTGGAAAGTAGGAAGTTTTAAATTAAACCCTTAGAGGCCTTTGGCCAAACATGAGTGCTAGCATCATATAATCAGGACTCCTTGTGAATGAGTTGGGCAGAGAAATTCTGTGCTAGTCAAAGTGAAGGAATGAGGTATAGTCATTGGTGATCAGTAGGATACAGTCTGTCCCTCATTTGAGTCACCATTACAGTGTCTGATAAGCGTGTGAGGCGAGTTGGACCATAGTCCATCGCCAAGGTCTGTCTAGTAAACTCGAAGTTAAAGACTAGTTCTGCTTTTCTGATTGGAACTTTGCAAATGTTTTGCCGCAATATAGTCCTTTTTTACCAACCTCTGAGTCTTAATTACATATGTTAAATGAGATTTCTTGTTGAAGATATAGAGTATAGTTACGTTTCCTGACTTTTAGGGGCCATTTTGGTTGTCGCTGTTTTAATTGCAGTCTGCCGAGCGATTTCTGACTATGGGTCGCACTTTCCACTAGGTGTGGAGCCTCTCATGGTATCTCAGCGGAGCCTGGTTTCTTCTTTGCTTTGGGAAGGTGGCAAGTCTGACTGCGGCCACCCTTCTCCATTCCTTGGGAGGGACCATGTTGTTGCTCCTCGCCACCTACCTCCGCAGTAGTCTCCATTATCAGTAAGCCCAATACCTTGAAGGCTTCTTTTACTTCAGTTATGTGGTGCGTTTTGTTATGGTACTCTAACCCTATACCAAAAGCATAAGCCCATGGATATTTGATGTTGTCCCGTCTGAGTTTTTCCATGACTGGTCTGAGTTGTTGGCGTCGGGCTGGGTAGCTGGTGCTATGTCCTAGAACAGTTGGCAGGAATGACCCTGGAATTTTAATACCTCTAGTTTCCTTGCTGCCTGTAGTATGGCCTATTTGGTCTTGAATGAGTGTAATTTTGCCAATATGTCTCGAGGCCTGCAAGTTTCCCCTTGATTGGGTCTTCCAACTCTATGGACTCTGTCTATTTTGATTTTTGCTGTTGCTGTCCCCATTGCTTCAGAGAACAGGCCTATGACAAAGGCCTCTAGATCCGGCCCCTCTGCTTCCTCATCCAGATTGCAAATCCGTATGTTTTCCCGTCTTGACCTGTTCTCGAGATCGTCGTACTTTAGTAGCACAGCTTGTAGTTGAGTTTGGAAATCCCACGTAGTAGATGTCAGCTGTTCCGTTTTCTGTTCCAAGCTGGTAGTTGTAGATTCTACGTTCAGCACTCTGGTCCCCACCAAATCGACATCCTGATGCAAGCTGGTGAGTATGCCAATGAGATCAGCCTTGTGTGAGTCCATGGATTGCACTATATCCACCTTTAGCTCCTCTTGTAGCTCTTGCTTGAATTTCCTCAGTGACTCTAGGAGATCCTCCTTAGATAGCGCCATGTTGTGTTCCCCGACGCTGACTCCTGCGCTTCTTTGGTGGCTGTGTGGGCGAAATAAGAGGAAACTATTGTTTTGCTGTTTTTTTGGCGGCATAGATGAGCTCTGTATCGGCCATGGTTACTTTAGTGTCCAGTTTCTCCCCACCTAAAGTGGGGGAAGGATTTGACTTTTAAAAATGTGTGGTCGCTCTGGGATCTGTTTAGGCGTCTGTTCTCTATGCGTGCAGTATGACTCTTTACCCTTGATGTTAAAGCGCTTTGATGCCTCTGTCCACTGCGCTATTCAAAGTCTTTAGTTTTAGTTCCTTGTTGACGTTGTCCTAGGGACTGTAGCCCGCTTTGGATGACCAGTGGTGTGATTGCAGAGTTCTCTTCCCTTGGATGTTTTAACTGCTATGATTCCTTAGTCGCTTTTCACGTGGACTCAGCATGGCCGTGTTCAAATGATCTGTTCTCTCGTCTTGCTCTTATTAGAGCCAGTATGCTCACTCTCTGGATCTCAATGGAGTGAATCAGGGCCGGGGTCATGGGCGGGCGCCGAGGGCAGTACCACAAATTAGCTGCAGGGAACCTTGCCAGCTAGTATTGCTTTGGGGTTCCCGAGGCAGGTGCTGTTGCCTGTTTGCTTATAGAGTGTCTCAGCCGGGCACCATTTTAAAGTCAGGCACGCAGCTTCAACTACTCCTTGCCGCCTCAGATTCTCCCAACAATGTTCCCCCACTGACCCCCAGACTCAGTTCACACCCTGACTTGGTCGTAAGGTCCTGGGACTCCACAAGGGTTCCCACGCTGGGAGCACTATTTTTATGTCTGGCAGGCACCCTCTGATCGGTTGTGTCTCGCATATCGTGCCCTCCACTCATTGGCACTACCCCCGGCGGAGTCAATCTTCATAGGGGTGCCCGGTGGGGTGTCAGTGTCCTGGGCAATTAGCAGTGTGCCGCGATGTCGCAGCATGCCTGCCGTACTCGTCTATTTCCGTCTTCGCCGCAGGTTACGTCCTAGCCTGGGTCCAGCTCCCCTCGGCCCTCGCGGAGTCCAGCACCATCCGCAGTCCGTTTCTTCCTCCCGACCCGATCCAGACCAAATGCCTCAATCCCAACGGGTCAAGAGGTAAGAATCTTCATTCATTGTGCAGTATTGTCCTTAAAATCCTGCCTTAATGGGGCCTCGGCGACGGAGCATAAAAGCTTATTTTTATTTAAACTGAGGTTAACAATGGCCACTGGTTTGAGTTAGAATGTTTACGTTTTGTTTATCTTTCTTGAAAAGGCAATAAGCCGCTATGTGGAGTAGTGGATTTAATCAATTCTGTGGCAGCAGTGTTTACTGCATAATTATGTATTTAACATATTAGACATATAATTAGCATCCTAATTCATTGTAGATTCCCTAAAACTCTTGTTTCTAGCTTAAATGGTTGAAAATAATGCAGCATAATTTCCATTTTTACCCCATAATTTATATTACCTTGTTGCATAATTAATCCTCCAGCTCATAATCCTAGTAGCCCTGACATTGTTTAAGCTCTGCAGAATGGTTTGGATGATCTTGTTATGATGATAATCTTTATTTCAAGGGTAACCGTGAAATATTTTCCATATTTCATGGTTCCCTATGATATATATTGGTTTGATACCACTGCATTTCATGCAAAAAATGCTTTAAAACATGTGTCATATATATATATATATATATATATATTCACAACAGGATTTTTACCTCGCGGTAAAAAAGAAATGAAGCGCACACACTTGTTCACAAAAGTCGTGGCGGTTTTATTCGCAAGGTTCCACCATGCCCAACGTGTTTCGCCTTAGCATAAGGATTGATCACGGCATGTTATCACAAAAGAAAAGGACTTCTTTTATTTCAGTAGGCACACAGTTACTTTCTGTTTTCTGGTTGCTGTGCATTGTGGTATTTGTGGTAAAATATTTACACGTGACTTAACATTATAAATCTATCAAATTAAGGTGCACTTTTTTGTGTGATTTAGAACCATATTATAATTTATACTTTTGCTAAGCTATTTATGCACTATTGTCCATTTGTTTTCAAAGTTCATTGCTCTCTGGTGAGCATTTTTATGGATATAATAACTACCATTTTTAGTAATGGTTCGCCATCCTGCAGCTTTTACTATCCATTATTTTCCCCCGGATGTTTCTTCTCTCTGGTGAGTTTTTGTGGGAGACATCTGTTGTTTTAGGATTCCAGAGTGGTTTCTTAGAGGTGCACATAAAGTTCCTCATTTTGATTTAGACCAAGCGGGTCTAAAGTTCTGAAGAAGAGTATATGTTTCGATTCTCATTGTCTCAGAGTTTTATTTTGGTCTCCACCTCTTTCTGTTTTCGGGACTTGTTCTAGAGCCCAATATTTCAAGGACTCCCACTTGCCATCATGATGTGTTTCCATGTGTTTAGCTATGGCATTGGCACGGTCCTTATGATTTGTGGCTCTGATATGTTCGAGTATTCGCTTTTTTACTTGGCAGTGGGTTTCTGTGCAGCTACGAGTGTGGCAGGACTGTATTTACCCAAATTGCAGAAAACCCAATGCTCCATACTGCAATGTTCCGTGACATCGCTGAACACCGCTTCCTTCACGGGGGGGGGGGGCCTTCCGCGTCCCTGGATCGGCCGCAATTCAAATTACCACACTCATAGCTACACAGAAAACCCCTGCGGAAATGTATTTTAATGTGGAACTGGCAACCGCTATCACTTAAAGACTTACCTTGTGAAAGAACTCTAAGTTCCTGGATGCAATGTGCAGACACGCCCATCGGGCAGCATTTAAATAACTGTTACTTTGAGTTGCGGTATTTTGCTTGGTTCGCATTAGCGAGATTACCTGTGACCAAGGGCGAGGATGCCCGAAACGCGTCAGGACTTAAATACTGGCAAAATAAATTCTGTGCGCTGTGTTGCTGTTCAGCAGGACTGCCTTGCAGGAATAAAGCAACACACCAACGGGTGTGGCCTCCAAGTCTGGTGCTCCATGTTTCCGTTGTGGATTGATGATGCACTTTTTAGCAACTTATTTTATTCATAGTACTAGATAATATATATATATATATATATATATATATATATATATATATATATATATATATTATAAAGAGAGAGCCCAAACCTTTGAGGCGGGTAATAATCTCAAGAACCACAGCACCAATCACAACACCCAATACAGCTTTGGAAAGGGCAGTTGCAGTAGAAGGACATAGGCTATACAGATGCCCACCATATACATTTGAAAGGTAAAAGAACCTTACCAGCAATGTAGTCCCTTGTGGGCGTGGGCGGGGTGTGGCATGACGACAAAAAAAAGCGTTCCTTATAAGTGTGTGTTGTGCTAGGGGGCGTGTTCTGGGGGCATGAACAAGTCCAATGGGCGTGGCAATTGCGCGGCAGCAAGGGGTGTGGCCAATGGGCGCGACAACCAGCAACAATCGCACGGCACATCCCCCCAAAAAAAGCGTGCCTTGAGGCGTGCCTAATGGGCGCGGCAATTGCCGGGGCTTAGGCGGGGGCAGACGCGTCTGATCGTGCCTTCGGGGAAAATAACTGCACAGTATCCTGCGCGTAGTCAGCCAGTCAACTCTCTGCATAAAAGACTGTGCCTGCCGGGACACTAACTGCAGCGCCTCCTGCGCGCTGTCACACACTCAACTCTCTGCATAAACCAATTGACACCAGGCGCACAACATCAACCAGGGCTGGAGCTGGGCTCCGGCGGCGTATGACGCGACTAAGCGAGCCTGCTGGGACACTAACCTTTGAACTGACTGCACTTTCCCACACGTGCAGCGTCTCCAGTGCGCGCTGTCACCCACTCAACTCTCTGCATCAACGACTTTACACCACAAGCACAACATCAAACAAAACTGGAGCCGGGCCTCAAGCGGGCTATGACGCGATTCAGCATGCCTGCGGGGACACGAAATTTACAACTGAATACACTTTCACATACGCTTACCAACGGAAGTGGAGTACATACACACTAGAGACATCTGCTAATACTTCTTACTCCGAGGTACACACAGTATCTGCACACACATGCCTAACTATTGCAACACTTCATGCTAAAAATGTTCTCTACCGCGAGATTTTAAAATAAATTTCCCTTGCCTATTACACCCATTGCACACATTCTGTTTCATACCTGGACAACGTTGGGACGGGCTGCTAGTATATATATATATAGTGTGTGTGTCCAGGCGTGTGTTTGTGTAAATATATAAATGTCCTTAAATTGCACTTGACATCACTGTATGTATCTTTTTCTTCTAGCCAATAAAGCTCCAGTTGGATTAGGAAATCGCCCAGGGAGTGTGATTCGTGTTTATGGTGATGAAAATAGCGACAAAGTAACTCCTGGAACTTTTATACCATACTGTTCAATGGCACATGCACAGTTGTGCTTCCATGGGCATCGAGATGCTGTGAAATTCTTTGTTGCTGTGCCTGGTAAGTTTTTGATATATTTACATTGTATTAATTGCGAACATTTACACTACTTTGAACTGCAAAATCTCAATTTCGATCCTTCATGAATAACCTGGTATGGACCGCAATAGTCATGAAAGCATTATTAGCTTCATAAGTGCATGTTTTTCGGGGAACCATAGATGTGAATGTTTTTTCAGTACTGCTACTCAATATCACATATTTTTCTCTGGTTATTCACTAGTGGCCAGATGTACTAATGTTTTTTGCGGGCACAAATGGGGTTTAGACCCATTTGCGACCACAAAAAACGTGTGCCCCATGTACTAATCCTATTTTGCTAGTCGCAAATCAATTTGCGACTCGCAAAATAGGATTAGTGACTCGCTATTATGAAGGGGCGTTCCAAGGTGGTCCCTTCCTAATAGTGACTCCTGAAATTATGTTGCAGTTTACCACCCTTCACAGAAGGGTGGTAAACCACTCGCAAACGGGAAGGGCTACCCAGGGGACCCCTTCCCCTTTGTGAGTAGCTATCAAAATATTTTTTAAAGGTAGGCAGGGACCACTGCCTGCCCTTAAAAAGTGAAACGGAAAAGTTTCATTTTAATTTATTTAATGCATCCCTTTTTAGGTCTCGTGGGCGTTTTGCGCTCCTCGCTCTGCGAGAGATATTGCTAGAAAAGAAATTCTAAAGGGGACTCTAAGCCCCGCCCTTTTTTTCAATTGGGTAGCGTCAGCGTTTATGGTAAACACTGGCTTCCTCCTTGGAAAGGTGTGTTTTTGGTTGCCTCCCTGTCCGTTTTTTGGACGGCCCCTCCGGACACCATCGCCTGCTTTGCAGCTGCAGTGAAGACTTTCCTTATCTGCTTGTTTATTTAACAAGCAGATAAGAAAAGTTGTCAGGACTGATGTGTAGCAGGCACGGAGCGCAGAGGCGCACAGGGTCATGAGAAGGACAGGGGGATTCCGACAGACTCTGTGTTTTGCACGGGCAGCCTCTCCTCGCATGAGCCCCTCACCCCCCTCGGAGCACACTATACAGAGCCCAAGCCAGATTCGAATTTGCATAATGTCATCATCAGTCTACAGGATTGAATTTGAATTTAAAAACATTTGTTAAGCGCACGTATACCAGGCGGTTTGTTGGCGCTGAGGGATGCAAAACCTGGAAGATAGAGGAGAAAGCGAGGGCGAGAAAGCTTGCAGAAAAAGGAAAGTTTTGAGCGCCCTACGGAACTCAGGATACAAGGGTATAGATCTGGTAGTGAGAGGAAGGGAGTTCCAGAAAGTGGGGCCGAGAACAGCAAATTTCAAGCCCCCTAACTTGCTCTTTCTGAACCGCGGCACAGAAAGAAGAGACTGGGTGGAAGAGCGTAATTCTCGAGCGGGGCTGTAGTTGTTAATTTCCGAGTTTATGAAAGCTGGGGCAGTTTCGGCACGGGCCTGAAACGTTGTGCATCCCAGCTTGAAGAGAGCCCGCTCTCTAATGGGGAGCCAGTGCAAGGCCTTTATTAGAGGAGTGGTATGGTGCGACTTGGAAAGACCATGGATGAGGCGGGCAGCTTGGTTCTGGACCAGTTGGAGGCGCCGGAGGGCATAGGCGGGGATGCCATTGTACAAGATGTTGACGTAGTCTAGGCGCGAGGGAACCATCGCCATCAAGATGAGTTTTAAAGCAGGAAAAGAAAAGAATCTGGAAATGTTTCTGATGGTGCGAAGGGTGAAAAAACAGGATGAGACCACCGTGCTGATCTGGGAGTGCAGAGTGAGATGTTGGTTTAGCGTGATCCCAAGTGTTTTGACTGAGTGAGAGGGTGAAGGGGGGGAACCAAGGGAGGGGGGCCAAAAAGTGGGGGTCCAGGGACTGGATGTACCACCGGTAAGAACTAACTCAGTTTTGTCTGGGTTAAGATTAAGATGGTTAAGGTTCATCCAGTCCCTGATAAAAATCATAACTGATTGAAAACTGTGGATGGACTCAGGGGAGTGTGAAAGGTTGAAAATGAGCTGGAGGTCATCAACATAGTTGAAACCCGTGACCTCCAGCTGCTGCAGAGCAAAAATAAGAGGAAAGATGTACAAATTAAACTGAAGAGGGGAAAGGGAGGAACCCTGAGGGACACCGCACTGCACCTTGCACGGGGGGCAGAAAAGTCTGCTAGGTGGACAGCCTGAGTGCGGTCGCTTAAAAAAGAGGTGAGCCAAGCCAGGACGGTCCCCCCTGACGCCCGCCGCCTCGACATGGGTAAGAAGAATGGAATGATCAACCGTGTCAAAGGCGGCGGACAAATCAAGGAGGACCAGAGCCTGGGGCCGCCATCCCCTCCCTGAGCTTGTCCATGACTGAAACCACCACTTTCTCGGTGGAGTGGAGTGGACGAAAGCCGGCCTGGAAGGGGGCTAAGCAGCCATTATCCTCGACAAAAGAGCTGAGGATTGTGGTAATGTGGCACTCCAGGATTTTGCCCAAGTAGGGGAGGAGGGAGATGGGACGGTAATTGGAGAGGGAAGAGGGCTCCGCACCGGGTTTTTTCAAGATAGGAATTATTGTTGCCGATTTATGATGGTCGGGGACAATGCCTTGTTTGAGGGAGTCATTGAGGAAAGCCAAGGGGGCGCAGGGCAAGCTAGGAAGATCTCTCTCAATACAAAAGCAGGGCAGACATCGGAGGGGGAGCCAGATTTAACCCGGGCCAGCAGGGAAGAAAAGGTTTCCCTGGTCAGAGGAGGTATATGATCCAGATGGAGTCTGTTGGGTGGAGGCTGAGGGGCAATAAAGGAAGAGGAGGGCAGTGATATATTAGCCTTAATGAGTGCAATTTTTTCAATAAAAAAATTATTAAGGGAATCGCAGAGAAATTGGGAGGGGGGAGGTTGAAGGGAGGCTCTATCTGACGAGGCCAACTCGTAGACTGTAGAGAAAATTTCCCTGGGCTGATTTTCAGCCGAGAGAATTTTACCCGAAAAATAGTCCGTCTTGGCAAGGAGGATAGCCTTTTTGTATCTATTAAGTGTAAGGGAATAATGTGTTTTTAAAGTCAGGCAGTAAGCGTGCCTCCAGGCGCGCTCGGCCTGACGCCACCCAGTTTTTTCTCCTTAAGGTCATCGGTGAACCATTTATTGGCATTGTGGGTGCGTCTGACTGTGACGCGTCTCAAGGGAGCCACTTGGTCACATGCCCTAGAGAGCCATTCATTGATGGCAACTACCTGAGATGAGGGGACGAGCTCCTCTAGGGCGGGACAAGAACCTTGAAGGGAGGAGCAGAGGGAGGGCATGTCAACCTTATTCCAATTACGGGCCCAGGTGTTCTTGGGAAAGGAAGGGCGTTTGGCAAGGCTAAGGTCAAGGAAGAACGAGATCAAAAAATGATCGGACCAAAGGCAGGGCGTAATGATTGGGGATGTGTCCGGGACGTTAAGAGACCAAATTTGGTCCAGGGTATGCCCCCGGACATGGGTGGGTGTGTGGACGTGCGACACAAAATTTAGACTGTGAAGGAGGTCGGTGAAATCTTTGGACACCGCGTCTTCCGCGGGGTCAGATGGCCAAAAATTAAAATCCCCAAGAACTAGAACAGAGGAGTTGTTAACTACTAACGTGGCGAGCAACTCCTGGAGCCCAGTAATAAATCGGGGTGTTGATTGGGGGGGGGGGGCGATAGACAAGGACGCAGGTAATAGGGACTTGAAAGGAGGCAGATCACATCACCAGACAGTCGACTGCTATAATGGCCAGGGAAGAGAGCAATTGGAAGTGGAAACCAGAGCGGACAATCAGGGCAACACCACCGCCAGAATTGTCATATTTCAAGATGCAGCAAGCTGAAAAAAGGTAGTTAAGCATTTTGCTCACAACTCCTGCCGAGGGAGTTTTTGCTTTCTCACACACCTTTATGAGACATTGAATGTTTGCTACGAGGTCCGTAAATCGAAACCAAATTAAATTATTGGCACACACCACCTTTCCATTTAAATTCTACTTGCACACCTGCATTTCTATCAGCCATTTTAGTATAAACTTATTTACATTGTATTAAACCCCTAAAACAACCTAATGAACTACCCTCTGAAAGACCACCCCAGAGCCAGAGAACCAGAACAGCATAGCCGCTTAGAGGGAGAGAATCAGGTCAGCAGAGCTGCTTCAGAGGGAGAGAACTAGTTCAGCAGAGCTGCTTTAAATCCAGAGAACAAGGTCAACATAGCCACTGTAGAGCCAGAGAACCAGGTCAGCAGAGCTGCTGTAGAGCCAGAGAACCAGGTCAGCAGAGCTGCTTCAAAGCCTGAGAAACAGGTCAGCAGAGCCGCTCTAGAGCCAGAGAACCAGGTCAGCAGAGCCGCTCTTGAGCCAGAGAACCAGGTCAGCAGAGTCGTTGTAGAGCCAGGGAACCAGGTCAGCAGAGCTGCTCTAGAGCCAGAGAACCAGGTCAGCACAGCTGCTCTAAAGCCAGAGAACTAGGTCAGCACAGCTGCTGCAGAGCCAGAGAACCAGGTCAGAACAGCCGCTCTAGAGCCAGAGAACCAGGTCAGCAGAGCTGCTTAAGCGCAGGAGAACCAGGTCAAAAGGCCCGCTGTAGAGCCAGAGAACCAGGTCAGCAGAGCTGCTTCAAAGCCAAAGAACCAGCAGAGCCGCTCTAGAGCCAGAGAACCAGGTCAGCAGAGCTGCTTTAGGGCCAGAAAACCAGGTCAGCAGACCCGCTGTAGAGCCGCAGAGCCAGGTCAGCAGAGCTGCTGTAGAGCCACAGAGCCAGGTCAGCAGAGCTGCTGTAGAGCCAGAGAACCAGGTCAGCAGATCTGCTTTAGAGCCAGAGAACCAGGTCAGCAGATCTGCTTTAGAGCCAGAGAACCAGGTCAGCAGAGCTGCTGTAGAGCCAGAGAACCAGGTCAGCAGAGCTGCTTCAAAGCCTGAGAACCAGGTCAGCAGAGCCGCTCTAGAGCCAGAGAACCAGGACAGCAGAGCCGCTCTTGAGCCAGAGAACCAGGTCAGCAGAGTCGTTGTAGAGCCAGGGAACCAGGTCAGCAGAGCTGCTCTAGAGCCAGAGAACCAGGTCAGCACAGCTGCTCTAAAGCCAGAGAACTAGGTCAGCACAGCTGCTGTAGAGCCAGAGAACCAGGTCAGAACAGCTGCTCTAGAGCCAGAGAACCAGGTCAGCAGAGCTGCTTAAGCGCAGGAGAACCAGGTCAAGAGGCCCGCTGTAGAGCCAGAGAACAAGGTCAGCAGAGCTGCTGTAGAGCCAGAGAACCAGGTCAGCAGAGCTGCTTCAAAGCCAAAGAACCAGCAGGGCCGCTCTAGAGCCAGAGAACCAGGTCAGCAGAGCTGCTTTAGGGCCAGAAAACCAGGTCAGCAGACCCGCTGTAGAGCCACAGAGCCAGGTCAGCAGAGCTGCTGTAGAGCCACAGAGCCAGGTCAGCAGAGCTGCTGTAGAGCCAGAGAACCAGGTCAGCAGATCTGCTTTAGAGCCAGAGAACCAGGTCAGCAGAGCTGCTGTAGACCCAGAGAACCAGGTCAGCAGAGCCGTTGTAGAGCCAGAGAACCAGGTCAGCAGAACTGCTGTACAGCCAGAGAACTCGGCAAGCACAGCCGCTCTAGGGCCAGAGAACCAGGTCAGCAGAGCTGCTTTGGAGCCAAAGAACTAGGTCTGCCGAACTGCTGTAGAGCCAGAGAACCAGGTTAGCACAGCCGCTCTAGAGCCAGAGAACCAGGACAGCAGAGCCGCTCTTGAGCCAGAGAACCAGGTCAGCAGAGTCGTTGTAGAGCCAGGGAACCAGGTCAGCAGAGCTGCTCTAGAGCCAGAGAACCAGGTCAGCACAGCTGCTCTAAAGCCAGAGAACTAGGTCAGCACAGCTGCTGTAGAGCCAGAGAACCAGGTCAGAACAGCCGCTCTAGAGCCAGAGAACCAGGTCAGCAGAGCTGCTTAAGCGCAGGAGAACCAGGTCAAGAGGCCCGCTGTAGAGCCAGAGAACAAGGTCAGCAGAGCTGCTGTAGAGCCAGAGAACCAGGTCAGCAGAGCTGCTTCAAAGCCAAAGAACCAGCAGGGCCGCTCTAGAGCCAGAGAACCAGGTCAGCAGAGCTGCTTTAGGGCCAGAAAACCAGGTCAGCAGACCCGCTGTAGAGCCACAGAGCCAGGTCAGCAGAGCTGCTGTAGAGCCACAGAGCCAGGTCAGCAGAGCTGCTGTAGAGCCAGAGAACCAGGTCAGCAGATCTGCTTTAGAGCCAGAGAACCAGGTCAGCAGAGCTGCTGTAGACCCAGAGAACCAGGTCAGCAGAGCCGTTGTAGAGCCAGAGAACCAGGTCAGCAGAACTGCTGTACAGCCAGAGAACTCGGCCAGCACAGCCGCTCTAGGGCCAGAGAACCAGGTCAGCAGAGCTGCTTTGGAGCCAAAGAACTAGGTCTGCAGAACTGCTGTAGAGCCAGAGAACCAGGTTAGCACAGCCGCTCTAGAACCAGAGAACCAGGTCAGCAGAGCTGCTTTAGAGCAGGAGAACCAGGTCAACAGAGCCGCTGTAGAGCCATCGAACCAGGTCAGCAGAACTGCTCTAGAGCCAGAGAACCAGGTCAGCAGAGCTGCTCTAGAGCCAGAGAACTAGGTCAGCAGAGCTACTGTGGGGCCAGAGAACCAGGTCAGCACAGCCGCTCTAGAGCCAGAGAACCAGGTCAGCAGCGCTGCTCAATAGCAGGAGAACCAGGTCAACAGAGCCGCTGTAGAGCCAGAGAACAAGGTCAGCAGAGCTGCTTAAGAGCCAGAGAACCAGGTCTGCACAGCCGCTCTAGAGCCAGAGAACCAGGTCAACAGAGCCGCCGTAGAGCCAGAGAACCAGATCAGCAGAGCTGCTCTAGAGCCAGAGAACCAGGTCAGCAGAGCTGTTGTAGAGGCAGAGAACCTGGTCAGCAGAGCTGCTCTAGAGCAAGAGAACCGTGTCAGCAGAGCCGCTGTAGAGCCAGAAAACCAGGCCCTCAGAGCTGCTCTAGATCCAGAGAACCAGGTCAGCAGAGCTGCTTTAGAGCCAGAGAACCAGGTCAGCATAGCCGCTGTAGAACCAGAGACCCAGGTCAGCAGAGCTGCTTTAGAGCCAGAAAACCAGGTCAGCAGAGCTGCTGTAGAGCCAGAGACCCAGGTCACCACAGCTGCTTTAGAATGAGAGACCCAGGTCAGCAGAGCTGCTGTAGAGCCAGTGAACCAGGTCAGCAGAGCCGCTGTAGAGCCAGAGAACCAGGTCAACAGAGCTGTTGTAGAGCCAGAGAACCAGGTCAGCAGACCCGCTGTAGAGCCACAGAGCCAGGTCAGCAGAGCTGCTGTAGAGCCACAGAGCCAGGTCAGCAGAGCTGCTGTAGAGCCAGAGAACCAGGTCAGCAGATCTGCTTTAGAGCCAGAGAACCAGGTCAGCAGAGCTGCTGTAGACCCAGAGAACCAGGTCAGCAGAGCCGTTGTAGAGCCAGAGAACCAGGTCAGCAGAACTGCTGTACAGCCAGAGAACTCGGCCAGCACAGCCGCTCTAGGGCCAGAGAACCAGGTCAGCAGAGCTGCTTTGGAGCCAAAGAACTAGGTCTGCAGAACTGCTGTAGAGCCAGAGAACCAGGTTAGCACAGCCGCTCTAGAGCCAGAGAACCAGGACAGCAGAGCCGCTCTTGAGCCAGAGAACCAGGTCAGCAGAGTCGTTGTAGAGCCAGGGAACCAGGTCAGCAGAGCTGCTCTAGAGCCAGAGAACCAGGTCAGCACAGCTGCTCTAAAGCCAGAGAACTAGGTCAGCACAGCTGCTGTAGAGCCAGAGAACCAGGTCAGAACAGCCGCTCTAGAGCCAGAGAACCAGGTCAGCAGAGCTGCTTAAGCGCAGGAGAACCAGGTCAAGAGGCCCGCTGTAGAGCCAGAGAACAAGGTCAGCAGAGCTGCTGTAGAGCCAGAGAACCAGGTCAGCAGAGCTGCTTCAAAGCCAAAGAACCAGCAGGGCCGCTCTAGAGCCAGAGAACCAGGTCAGCAGAGCTGCTTTAGGGCCAGAAAACCAGGTCAGCAGACCCGCTGTAGAGCCACAGAGCCAGGTCAGCAGAGCTGCTGTAGAGCCACAGAGCCAGGTCAGCAGAGCTGCTGTAGAGCCAGAGAACCAGGTCAGCAGATCTGCTTTAGAGCCAGAGAACCAGGTCAGCAGAGCTGCTGTAGACCCAGAGAACCAGGTCAGCAGAGCCGTTGTAGAGCCAGAGAACCAGGTCAGCAGAACTGCTGTACAGCCAGAGAACTCGGCCAGCACAGCCGCTCTAGGGCCAGAGAACCAGGTCAGCAGAGCTGCTTTGGAGCCAAAGAACTAGGTCTGCAGAACTGCTGTAGAGCCAGAGAACCAGGTTAGCACAGCCGCTCTAGAGCCAGAGAACCAGGTCAGCAGAGCTGCTTTAGAGCAGGAGAACCAGGTCAACAGAGCCGCTGTAGAGCCATCGAACCAGGTCAGCAGAACTGCTCTAGAGCCAGAGAACCAGGTCAGCAGAGCTGCTCTAGAGCCAGAGAACTAGGTCAGCAGAGCTACTGTGGGGCCAGAGAACCAGGTCAGCACAGCCGCTCTAGAGCCAGAGAACCAGGTCAGCAGCGCTGCTCAAGAGCAGGAGAACCAGGTCAACAGAGCCGCTGTAGAGCCAGAGAACAAGGTCAGCAGAGCTGCTTAAGAGCCAGAGAACCAGGTCTGCACAGCCGCTCTAGAGCCAGAGAACCAGGTCAACAGAGCCGCCGTAGAGCCAGAGAACCAGATCGGGTATTAGAACAGGGTTAACCCATAACAAGTCACTGAGACCTGGGTATTCGAAGTACTGAAAGGAAGGGGTCTCAGTAAGAGAACAAATATACTTATAACTTTAAAGAAGATTCAAACAATACTAAATGAATTCGACATTGTTTTAATTCACAATGAGGAGCAATGTATCGAATACATTAACATTTTAAATGCATAGAATAGGTTGTACGGTGCCCAAAAGGGGAGGGGAGGAAGTGATAGTGTGAGGATGGCGTGGTGGAAACTTGTGACAATAAAAACAAGAATTATCCAAAAATCTTTGCTACAATTGTGTTTTCATTTCATTACACAAAGAATGAGTCGCTTTGACGATATATACATAAACAATGTCATACTCCAATACAGCAATTACTGGCAAAAATGTGGGGAAGGAGTTGACTATATGGATGATGTCGACGTTTCGAAAGGGGAGGGGAGGAAGTGATAGTGTGAGGATGGCGTGGTGGAAACTTGTGACAATAAAAACAAGAATTATCCAAAAATCTTTGCTACAATTGTGTTTTCATTTCATTACACAAAGAATGAGTCGCTTTGACGATATATACATAAACAATGTCATACTCCAATACAGCAATTACTGGCAAAAATGTGGGGAAGGAGTTGACTATATGGATGATGTCGACGTTTCGACCCTCTGAATAGCGCAGGGTTGGTTGAGCCCTTGCCGTGGGGTCTTCTTCAGGACAGGGAAACGGGCAGGCAACCTGATAGATACGTATATATAGAGGATATTAATAATGAGAAGGCGGAATGTATCGGTTAATACAAAAACAGTATTTAAAATCACTATCGCACACATGGAAGAGCATACCGTTGTACTTGGCGCTCTATCTGATCACTGCAATCGTCTTCCAAGTGGTTTGACGTACTGCAGATATGAGAGAAAATGGAACGTGACTTAGACTGGACTGTGAGCGCATAAGGCACTCCAAAGAAATCATGGTAATTATGATCAAAATCTCACCGTTAGGATAAGTAGTCCATCATACATTCGAGATACATAATGGAGAGTTGGAGAGCGCGGCCGGCCGTGAGGCGCTGACACGGTTAAATTCTGAAAAGACGATATGCAAGTGCTTAGGATATTGGGTACTGTGCATATAGTCAGTAGGTGCTGTTAATACATTGAAAAAGGGGGGGTTTTTTTGCTTACCGGTGTCCCAATCGGATTACTAGGTGGTGGTGCGTCCCCTCTGTGTCAGTAAAATCTGAAAAACGCGTAAGGACGGGCTTAGACACTAGCGAGTACCACAATTGGTTACATTATAATAATAACCGGGCATACGGGATTGGACATTTGCGTGTGCCACGCATCATTATATTGCAAGATTAACCGGGGACACGGACTCACCGATTTCTTCAGCTTGGTCGGTGTGGTCTAAGGCGCAACCTCGGTTTGATGGTTGACCTAGAAAGGGAAATTGCACACAGTCAGTCCTTCGTCATAGGGGCATGTCTGGTGAAGGATCGCATGCAGTATAGAGGCATTTGCAGCCAAAGCGACTAAGGCTTACCTCAAATGCCGACTGAATCGGACCACGGGGAACGCTGGCGTCTTGCGAGACGTGGCAGATTTCCTGGTTACGAACATAACCATGGAAACGGATCACGTGACCCGCGCGATTGCAAATGAAGCGCGAAGACAGACTGCGGTGGAACTGGGTCAGAGCCTGAATTAGCAATTGGAAAATTAAATTAAATTACGATTCGGCTGGAAAACCTTTTATTGGCCGTTTGCGAGCATTGGCCTTAAATTTCAACCATGCGTATCTTATTGGTATGGACATGAAGTACAAAACTGTGTCCTCACGCGGTTGCCATGGAGACTGACGCTATATTAGACGAGTTGGTGTGGGATGACGGGTGGCCTAAAGCAACTCGTGGAAATACGATTTTTATGTAGACATATCAAGATACAGCTCTAGTGCAGACATTTCATTGACACTACAGTGTTTCAGTTGAGATTCAACACATTCTTGTTGGCGGTATCTTATAGCGCTGGTTCATAGCACCAGATGTATGCATTTATACATTGATAATAATTAAGGGAGTACCTCTCTGCAAGAGGGTATAGTCCCACTTGATATACATAGGACTCATTAAGAAAGTGCATCTAAACATTACTAATGACTAGGAGAGTACCTCTCTGCAAGAGGGTATAGTCCCCCTCAGTATACATTGGACTCGTTTGGCCACGGCCCGGATATTCACATAAGCCACACCAATGTTAATGATAACATTGGTGTGGCTTATGTGAATATCCGGGCCGTGGCCAAACGAGTCCAATGTATACTGAGGGGGACTATACCCTCTTGCAGAGAGGTACTCTCGCGGGTCACGTGATCCGTTTCCATGGTTATGTTCGTAACCAGGAAATCTGCCACGTCTCGCAAGACGCCAGCGTTCCCCGTGGTCCGATTCAGTCGGCATTTGAGGTAAGCCTTAGTCGCTTTGGCTGCAAATGCCTCTATACTGCATGCGATCCTTCACCAGACATGCCCCTATGACGAAGGACTGACTGTGTGCAATTTCCCTTTCTAGGTCAACCATCAAACCGAGGTTGCGCCTTAGACCACACCGACCAAGCTGAAGAAATCGGTGAGTCCGTGTCCCCGGTTAATCTTGCAATATAATGATGCGTGGCACACGCAAATGTCCAATCCCGTATGCCCGGTTATTATTATAATGTAACCAATTGTGGTACTCGCTAGTGTCTAAGCCCGTCCTTACGCGTTTTTCAGATTTTACTGACACAGAGGGGACGCACCACCACCTAGTAATCCGATTGGGACACCGGTAAGCAAAAAAACCCCCCCTTTTTCAATGTATTAACAGCACCTACTGACTATATGCACAGTACCCAATATCCTAAGCACTTGCATATCGTCTTTTCAGAATTTAACCGTGTCAGCGCCTCACGGCCGGCCGCGCTCTCCAACTCTCCATTATGTATCTCGAATGTATGATGGACTACTTATCCTAACGGTGAGATTTTGATCATAATTACCATGATTTCTTTGGAGTGCCTTATGCGCTCACAGTCCAGTCTAAGTCACGTTCCATTTTCTCTCATATCTGCAGTACGTCAAACCACTTGGAAGACGATTGCAGTGATCAGATAGAGCGCCAAGTACAACGGTATGCTCTTCCATGTGTGCGATAGTGATTTTAAATACTGTTTTTGTATTAACCGATACATTCCGCCTTCTCATTATTAATATCCTCTATATATACGTATCTATCAGGTTGCCTGCCCGTTTCCCTGTCCTGAAGAAGACCCCACGGCAAGGGCTCAACCAACCCTGCGCTATTCAGAGGGTCGAAACGTCGACATCATCCATATAGTCAACTCCTTCCCCACATTTTTGCCAGTAATTGCTGTATTGGAGTATGACATTGTTTATGTATATATCGTCAAAGCGACTCATTCTTTGTGTAATGAAATGAAAACACAATTGTAGCAAAGATTTTTGGATAATTCTTGTTTTTATTGTCACAAGTTTCCACCACGCCATCCTCACACTATCACTTCCTCCCCTCCCCTTTTGGGCACCGTACAACCTATTCTATGCATTTAAAATGTTAATGTATTCGATACATTGCTCCTCATTGTGAATTAAAACAATGTCGAATTCATTTAGTATTGTTTGAATCTTCTTTAAAGTTATAAGTATATTTGTTCTCTTACTGAGACCCCTTCCTTTCAGTACAGAGAACCAGATCAGCAGAGCTGCTCTAGAGCCAGAGAACCAGGTCAGCAGAGCTGTTGTAGAGGCAGAGAACCTGGTCAGCAGAGCTGCTCTAGAGCAAGAGAACCGTGTCAGCAGAGCCGCTGTAGAGCCAGAAAACCAGGCCCTCAGAGCTGCTCTAGATCCAGAGAACCAGGTCAGCAGAGCTGCTTTAGAGCCAGAGAACCAGGTCAGCAGAGCCACTGTAGAACCAGAGACCCAGGTCAGCAGAGCTGCTTTAGAGCCAGAAAACCAGGTCAGCAGAGCTGCTGTAGAGCCAGAGACCCAGGTCACCACAGCTGCTTTAGAATGAGAGACCCAGGTCAGCAGAGCTGCTGTAGAGCCAGTGAACCAGGTCAGCAGAGCCGCTGTAGAGCCAGAGAACCAGGTCAACAGAGCTGTTGTAGAGCCAGAGAACCAGGTCAGCAGAGCTGTTGTAGAGCCAGAGAACCAGGTCAGCAGAGCTGCTATAGAGCCAGAGAACCAGGTCAGCAGAGCCGCTGTAGAGCAAGAGAACCAGCAGAGCCGTTGTAGAGCCAGAGAGCCAGGTCAGCAGAGCCATTGTAGAGCCAGAGAACCAGGTCAGCAGAGCCGCTGTAGAGCCAGAGAACCAGGTCAGCAGATCTGCTTTAGAGCCAAAGAACCAGGTCAGCAGAGCTGCTCTAGAGCCAGAGAACCAGGTCAGCAGAGCTGCTGTAGAGCCAGAGAACCAGGTCAGCAGATCTGCTTTAGAGCCAAAGAACCAGGTCAGCAGAGCTGCTCTAGAGCCAGAGAACCAGGTCAGCAGAGCTGCTCTAGAGACAGAGAACCAGGTCAACAGAGCCGCTCTGGAGCCAGAGTCACAAGGTCATAGGTCAAGCGCTGTCCTCCCAGGTGGGTTTGTAAAGCTGCCACCTGGAAGAAGCACATATGCAACCGGAACAGCTGAGCAGGGGCACTTTCATACTTCTGTGAAAGTGCCATTGTGCTGTAAAGCCAGCAAACTCTGTTCAAGCTAGTGGTGGGCGGAATTTGCGAAATTGTTTAAAATCTTACCGAACACGCAGAAATATTGCGAAGACTCAGAAGTTTTTTCCCCTGCCTGTTTGCGATATTTTCTGCGTGATCGAGTTGAAAAAGTCTCGCCAACTTACCCATGCGGTCGCCTATGGGCGCGGCCATCTTGTTTTCACTTGTCCCGCCCGCGATGCTTATTTTCTGTTCCAGGTCGCGCAATGCATGATCGCGCCCGTTCGTGATACGTATTTCCTGTTCGGGAACGCTTTTACATGTTGGCGACGCTTTTTGCATGCTTGGGGAGAAAATATCGCGCAAACTTGCCCACGTGGTCGCGATGGGCGCGGCCATCTTGTTTTTCACTTTATTGCATGGTTCTGGGGCCTGCTTTTCAATCCTCTCTATCTTTTCAATCCTTTGTTTCTAAACACTGTTTTTAAATCTATTTTATTTATTATCTCTCTGACTATTTTCCTGCTTCTATATTTTTGGTTTTGGTCTACTTTTAGTGTGTTTTTTAACTACTTTTTCACTCTTTTTCTATTACCTGCTTTTTCCATTTCTTTTACTTACTTTTTTAATTTTTACCTTTTCTTTTCCGCCCCCGCCTACCCCAGAATCATGACAAATGGCCACAGCCACAGGGCTCATCACAGCCAGAGCCGCGACCGCCTTCCTCGCGGAAGGCGGCGTCCACAAGGGGTGCAGGCATTTGCCTTATTTGGGGAGGTGGAGTTGGCTGCACTCGTTTTCTTTGTGCAGCGCCACCTCCCCTTAACCCAGGCAGCAGGTGGCAGGTCTGGGCGCGGTTACAGTCTCCGGGAGCGTCGGCAGCGGTGGGAAAAGGTGCGCCGGGCAGTGTTCCGCAGCTTTCGGGTCCGGCGCACCCAGAACCAACTGTCGCACCAGTGGTCCGATATCCTGGACCGGGAGCAGGACCTGCTGGACCTGCTAGGAGTGGAGGTCCCGGGTCTTGGTGAGTAACTAATTATTACTACTTTGTGTCTGTTCTTCTGTTATGTGTTTTATATTGCAAATATCTGTTTTTTCCTACTAGCTAGATTGCTGCTGCTTACATTACAGGTAAATTACGTTTAAAAGCCTTCTGTGATTGTTGTGATGACACAGGTGCTCTTCTGCGCTACTATTCTTACTTGTTTGTAACTTTGCGTTTGCGCTCGCTTAGCGTGATTATGTAAGATTTTATAGAGAAATTAAGTTACGTAATGCTATAGTGACTCTAGTCCTTACTTTGTCCTGTCACTAAGAGATAGGGGTGGATTGATACTTAGGTTTAGTTACTTTGTATGAGTTTGTAATTTTTTGTGGTATGTGTGATGCCCCCTCTGTTACGTCACGTGCTGCTAGTACCCCAGTCTTTAGTAGAACCATTTCTAGTTTGTGCAATGAGTGGTAATAGGCTTAGCACTAGCAGAACATCATTCACGTCAATCAATCAACCAAAAGTTTGGTGTATACAAAAATGTAGTCATGTGTCCTCCATTTGACCATATGCATTGTTGAGGACTAAAAGAAGTGGAAATGCATTCTTAGTGTACAATTGGCACGCTTGGAATAGGTGGGCTAGGTCAGGTGGTACGTCGTACTTAGGCTTAGTTACTATTCTGGAATCAGAATGGAAGACTTGATTAGTGTTGATAAATAGTAAGTTGTCGATCCGCGAATTCCCCAATACTACTTGTCGACCGTTCTTTATAAATATTTTATTTGTTTCAAACCAATCATCAATGCTTGTCACTTTCCTATATCTTTCCTGTTCAGCACCCAGGGGAGGCAGACAGGGTCGCAGTCGGCGGGAAAACACCAGCAACAGGAGGACACCAACGAGGGCTATTCTGCTGGCCTTAGTAAGTCTTCTTGTTTTTAATATTAATCATTCTTATTCCATAACTTTTACTGCACCATATTTTTCCTGAACTATTGTTTCCTTTTCCTAATGTTATTTTTTACCAACAATTATCCTTCGATCTGTACTATCTGTTTCGGAATTCTTGTTATCCCTGCCTCTGCTATGAAGACTCTCTGGACTACTACTATTAGTCTGTCTGTAGTAGCTAAGCTTGCCCAGTTGGCCACTCTTTATTTAAAAGGTTTTAAATAAAACTCAGATTCACCAGTAGCTCTAGCCATTGAGTCCAGTCCTTTGGGTTGTCCTCTTGTACTATTTCTAGTCTTATTGATCTTGAGTCTTTGGTAATCTTGAGGCTTTTCGACAATTCTCACCAACAAATGTCCAAGCAGATTTATTACTATTTTGATAGGATAGGACATACTACTACTGTTGTAGGGATCTTGCACATACAGAACTTTGCACAAGAAAATAGGATGTTGGTGATGGGAGGTTAGACCTTCCTCACAATTCAATCAGAAGTTCAGAACCCACTAAAATCCCCTGCCCGACTAGTTATTGTAGTGTCTCGTCATAACTATTAGCTCTCCGAACCCTTCCCCCAAGACACCCAACAAGTAGACAACCCAGAACATAACACACCTGACCTCTCAGTCGTGGAAGCAATGCATATGCACACCCTTCCTTTAGCTCGCTCACTCGTGTAAGTCCACACAAAATACCACCGAGTCTATGTAAGTTCAAAAGTTGTATTTTTATTTTGAATTGACAAGCTATCTACGTTGTGCTATAATGCAGCACCAACAGGAAAATGCATAACATTAAAACAATAAACATTGTTACACTTACAGTTACTTACAACAACTAGAAGTCCATTCTAGAAAAAAAGGGAAATCATGATAACTGAACAGTGGCGGAAGCACCACCATCCCCTTGTTAGGAATATAGTTTATATAAAATTTGCAATGAAGATCTCTGAGCGAATTCTGGGGACCCCTCACCTTAGAAGAACCTAGTACTGGTAGTTGTTACATCATAAGCTCTGCAAAGCTCTGGTTCCTAGAAGGGAATCTTCCGTCTGTAATGAGAATAATGGTGCACGTTAGTATATTGCTCAGCCGTGCCAAAAAGTGTTGCATTTTTATGGATAAGCAATATGGACTAACACCACAACTTCATAAAAAAGTGGCTTGTTAATGTTTTGGTTGACCTTGTACGCAGCGCTAGGACAGTAGCAGTATGAGGCCATGTGGGCTTAAAGGTGTCTCTTATACAACAAGCTGCAACGTAATGTCACGTGTGCAAAAATAAAAGACACAAAGGTAAAATGGTTGCATGGCTCTGGCTAACTAAGCCAAGACTAGAATGACCCTAGGGATCAGATAACTACTTGTGTCTACTTTAGTACTACCTGATTTGTACTAGTGATGTATTGTATACTATTAGCTAATTTTTCTATCTTGCTACTGGCCAATAGGGTGAGGTGTATATGACACCTAAAAAATGTGCAATGTTTTTGTAGGCGCACTACCAACCATCAGTGCCGGGGCCAGCGGCGACGTGGCTGAAGAGTAGGAAGCGGCAGTTGCGGATGGAGCTGCAGGGAGCGAGCCAGCACCAGTGGCGGACGGTGGTAAGTTAGATTCATAATCCTTAACTATTGACATTACACTCACAGCAAGGGTGTACTGTATGTATACTGTACTGTTGAGACTTAGGGCCCCATTAGGATGGCGGGCGGATTGCCCTCACCGGGCCAGTGGTACATATTACAATGGCTGGGTGGTCCGCTGCGGATGGAAAGACCGTCCGCCGCTTTTCCGCACGGTCGACATGTCGACTAGGCGGAAAAGGGTTCAATATGGTGGCGGTCTGAAGACACCGCCAGCCATATTACATTGTGCATTTTAGGATGCCTTTCCATGGCACATGGGGGGCACATGGGGGGTGCCTATGGATGGTACCCCCCTGCCTTTCAAAGCACAACGTGGCAGCCACCGAGCAGTGCCTGTCACGTTGTGCTTTGAAAAGCACAACATGTATTTTTAGAAGTGCGGCAGGCGGTGCTTTCAGCACCGCCCGCCACAATGTTAAAAATACCGGATGCGCCCGCCACTGTGGCGGGCGCATCCTAATTGCCCCCACGGGACCCCCGCCCTTATGGTGGGCAGGCCCTTTTAGCATGAGGATGGCGGCGGACTAAGTCCGCCCACCATCCTAATGATGCCCTAAGTAAGTAAGAGTTGTTTGAAGAGTCAAGACACCCTTTAATTGGCATTAGTAAAGGCATTAGGGGTGGGAGTATTGAGTAACCAATGGCCTCTTCCATCTGATTTCAACTCCGCTTTGAAAGTGTTATGGAGAAGACTAAAAGTCAGATCAGATCATCTGGTGTTGAACTAAAAAAGGGTAAGACGGGTGGAAGGAAGAAGGACAGGCACAATTTAGTATTTATGACTGACAGAGAGAAGGATACGTGTGATGCAAGCATGCAAATTAAATTGCAAAGGTGGCGGATAGGAATCTGATGCATTGTTGGTTGAATGCCTGAAAAAATCCCGCATATGTTAAAGACCAAGCAAGTGGGAGGATAGATACATACCACAAATGTTATGTACTGTGCTTTATAGTGCTACCATGCCACTATGCGTACTATAATTAACTTGTCTTACTGGTTTTCTAAGAGTAGATTTTATAATAGTCTTGTTTTTTTCTTTTTGATATACAGCTACTCCTTCAAAATCAGATCGGAAGGAGTTGGCCGCCGAGGCACGTCGCCGGAAGTTGGAGGCGATACAAGTGGAATATCGACGGCTGGTGGTCCTGGAGGAGAAGGCGGCAGCAGCTGAACACTCCTCCAAAGCCCGGGCCCCAGCCACCACCCTTTAGCGGTACGGCGCCACCGTCTGGTGGCCGCCCGCCGCCGCCCCCTTTCCATCACTGGTGCCCCCCCACAGTGGCTGCAACTGCCGCGCTCTAAAGCGTTGCGCTGCCCTACTATAGGAGGCAGTGCGTGTCCTCCAAAGACAATCCCCGCCGAACCTAGGAGACCCTGTTTATTGCCCCGTTTTATTATTGTTTTGGTGGGTGGGAATGGGCGTTGGGGTTTTGGACATTTGGTTGGACATCTTTATGGACAATTGGACAATGGTTGGGGTTAGGGAGAGGGGTGGGTCAGGCTTGTGGGTTTTGTTACATAGTTTATATTTGTTAGGGTTCTTATCTGAAAGAAACAAGTTAGTATTAGATTCCTTACCTTAGAATATCCCCAGGCGTCAGACTGGATCTGGAAAATTTTGCGTAGCAGTACCCTTGCGCGTTGGTAGGCATCGTCTGCGGCTCCGCATCCGTAGTCGGCGTTGTTGGCGCCGGGATGACATCGTCGGAGTACTTAGACGCCGCCCTTGCGCACTGACGTCAGTTCTTCTTTTTTCCGCGCCAGCAAGCCCAGGTCCGAAGAAAGTGGTACTCTTTAGTCACTTTTTGACTAAGCTTTTTCGATCATTTTTGGATCCGTTTCGAGTCTACGACTCCATCGGTGCCGGTAGGGATGCCCGGGTTCAAGCCCTGTGCCGACTGCACCCGACTGATGTCGGTTACCGACCCCCACCGACCCCCACCGCCGGTGCCTACATTGCCTGGGGCCCGACCACGATGACAAGTCGTGCCCCGACTGCCGGGCCTTTACGCCGAAGGCTACGCTGGAGTGGTCCCGCAAGCGCCTCGAGCTCCGGTAGTCGGCCCGCGCCGCTCGAGGTCCCGGTCAAGAAGGAGGTCGAGGGACCGGTCGCGGGGCCGGAGTCATCACAGCTTGGCGAGTCAACACCACTCGTCGGACCTCAAGTCCTCAGGTAAGAGGCACAAAAAGTCGAAGAGGCGACATCGCTCTTCCGACCCCCCGACGCTAGCGCGACGTGGCCGGGGGTTCGGGTGATACCGACCACGTGGCTAGGCGTCGCGGCCTGCTCCATACCAGCCGGTGCCTGGGCAGAACGCGACGCCGGAGGAGATCGATGCCTTCCTCATGGCCATGAGGTCGCTCTCTCCTCCGTCTGGTTACGCGGCGCTTTCGGGCCCAGCGGACCCGACTGGGAGCCCAAGCGGGCCGGGTGCTTCGGCCGTTGGCGACTGCGGTCCCGACGCCGCAAGGCCCCACTGGAACCGGACCCGGTCGCCGCTGGTTGACCATAAGACCCCGCCGGCGTCGACCCCTAGGGTGTCACGGGACGACGCCGTCCCTGGTCCGACTCTCGGTCCGGATCCGGCATCAGAGCAACGTCGCTCGACGCCGCATTCGACGCCGGCCGAAGAGCAATTCTTCGAAGATCTGGGTCGATCATTTATCCCTAAATTTCAGGACATGGACGACGGGGGAGACTGTGGGGGTCTGAGGACCCCCTGGCACATATGAGGTCATATGAGGACTGGACACAGGAACTAGGGAAGCCAGTGGCCTGGATACCTCCCCAAACACTGGTTTTGTCTCCCCTCCTACTGTGGGTATAGAGGAGGGGCAGCTTATAGTGTGGTGCTGATGAGGGCAGCCAAGGCCTTGGCTCTTGAGCTCCCCGTCGCAACAGTGAGGTCCAACATCCTCACAGAGGTCCTTAAACCGCAGTTAAGCTCCCCAGAGCCTCTACTGCCGTTTAATGAGGCTCTCACAGACGTCCTGTTGGGCACTTGGTCCATGCCCACTACAGGCCCTCCTGTAGATAGGAACGTCGCTAGGCGCCACCTCCCAGCTCCGGGTGATCCTAGTTTCTTGTCCACCCACCCCACCCCGAGAGTCTGGTTATCCAGGCCTCTACCTCCCAATCCGCATTCCCGACGGCACCACCAGATCGGGAATCCAAGATGTATGAACAGTTCGGAAAGAAGATGTTCTCCCTTAGTTTGGGGTTGCGGTCAGTCAACACCGCGTGCCTCTTGGGCCGTTACACCCACTCTCTGTGGGATACGGTTGTGGCCGTGCTGCCTGAGTGCCCGGAGGGAGCCCGGGCGAAACTCGCTCAAGCCCTTGCGGAGGGAAGGGACGCAGCGCGGTACTCTATCAGATGTGGACTGGATACCACGGACTCGCTAGGAAGAGCGATTTCAACGTCTGTGGTGGTTCGCCGCCACGCCTGGCTGAGGTCCGCCAACTTTTCGGCCGATGTCCAAAACACCCAGCTACGTGGGCCTCGCTGCACATGTTCGCAAGACACTACTGCCTGGACAGCCAAGTCCGGAGAGATGGCTTTTTCGGCCGTTCCGTTCTCCAGGACTTTCTGGTGTGAACATTGGTTTGCAGACCCACCACCAGGGTTGGTATTGCTGGGGTATCTATTCTAAGGTAAGGGATCTAATACTAACCTGTTTCTTTCAGATGCACAAGTTACTTACCTTCGGTAACGACATATCGGTAAGAAACAGTAGTTCGTATTAGATTCCTTACCACCCCACCCATCCTCCCCGTTCTGCGAACCGATATCTAGGGTTAAGGTCATCCCCTTTCAGGGCCCTAGTTTTTATGGCACCAGTGTTGGTTTTTATCATGGCTCTGCGTTTCTGGCGCGGAAAAGCTGTGTATAAGAACTGACGTCAGCGCGCGAGGGCGGCATCTAAGTACTCTGACTACATCATCCCGGCGCCGACGACGGACGCGGAGCCGCAGACGACACCTACCGACACGCAGGGGTACTGCAATGCAAAATTTTCCGGATCCAGTCTGACGCCTGGGGATATTCTAAGGTAAGGAATCTAATACTAACTACTGTTCCTTACAGATATATCGTTACCGAATGTAAGTAACTTGTGCATTAAATCAATATTTCTAATTTACATACAATGTTGCTAACTTTTTGTGGGTGGGGTTACTGTTTTACATCACACTGTTTCCTTGCTGGTGCAGGGCCGCCCATAGCCAGCGTTTGATTTAAATACTTGGCTGACTTTGTAAGACACAAAAAGATAGATGTGGCACCCCTCACTGATTGAGTTGTCCTACTAGTACTGTCAGTCTCTCACTTCTAGTCTATGCATTCTTTAACGGGACTCACAGGGGTGTGTGAATTGAAAACATGGCCATTATTAATTATGCCTCCCCCAAACTTCTCTTACCTTTGCTTGATGTTTAAGTGAAACACAGCGATGGCTGCATGGTGATGATGGTGTCCTTTCCTAACATGCCATGGTTGTGGTGGTGGTAGTAGTAGTAGACACTGGCGGGGCAACAGCAGTTGCAAAAAAAGAAAGTGAGACAGTCAGTCAGTCGCCTGAGAGAGACTGTTCGAGGAGTAATAGAATTAAGTAAATTACAGAACTTACCGCGACTCAATAATATGCAAAAATATTTTATAACAAAACATAACGGTGGTGGGGATAGCCTACTAAACAGACTTACAAACTGTAGTTGTGTTGACTTGAGTAGGGCTACAGTACACTCGACACGAGCGTAACAGTTAGTGCTGTGTATGAGGATGACAACAAATCCTATCAATGCCGGCAATTAATGAGGATGCATATGTTCCTTTGGTAAATACAGATCACCTCTAAAATATACTGCTCATGGGTGGCCAAGCAGAAGAAGATCCTCGCTCTGCCTTGAAATTGAAGTACTGTTGCTTTCGTCACATCCGCCCCAGCAAGCGTGTGATAAATTATTGGTGTACATTTAATTTAGTCACACCTAAATAAGTCACACAGCCCGGGGGAAGATGGTTAGAGTTTGTTGAATGGATGGGAAGGGGGGTTGGGGGAAAGGATTGAAAATAAAAAACAGTACGCATGGACAAACAACAAAACACAATTTCTGTAGACTACTGTAGGAGAGAAGGTTCTGCTTCCTATGGTCACCCCCACTTTTTGCTGTGATTCACTGGTTTTTCGACTTTAGTGTGGCTGTGGGCCTTCTAAACAGACCCTCAGCCCAGCTGTTCTCTCTCTAAATTCATACCATGTACTTTAGGTACATACCTAATTGTACCTTTGTGAGCCCCCGTATAGTGTACCATAGGTACCCAGGGCATAGGTGCATCCAAGGTCTAACAGGGGCTGCAGCATGAATTATGCCACCCCTGGCTGGCCATCCAAACTGACACCACGTGCTGATCAAGGTGGGCAAGGTGATGTAATCACCCCTTGCTTAGATATAGTATACCTATATCTAACCTTATATATAGACACATATGTACCTGTAAGTCACCCTATGGCAGGCCTTAACAATCCTGGAGGCAGAGTGCTTGGTTTTATGTGAGATGGTGCTCTAGCATGAGCTGAGCCCGTCTGCAGCTTTCGGAACCATGTACTTATAGCTGTTCTATGATATAGCCAAACCATATACTCTTAAGTGCATTATAATCCTCGCGGTTAATGCTAACTTTGGTTTGGCTTTATCAAAACATGTCGTGTAAGGTGTCAAACACTTTGGAATACTACCCCCCGCCAGTTTAGGCGGCGGGGGTAGCATTCCACCCTTCTGGAGGGAGAAGACATGTAGTTACTGCTTTACCCGGTTAAAGTTAAACAGAGCCTCAGCATCACAAAATGAATGCTGCTGCCACAGACACGGGTCAGACCTCCTGCTGCTGGATGAAACTCCGGCAAAGGGAGGCCTGGACAATAGGTTTCCTGCCTTGGGAGGTGCTAGCACCTCCCCAGACAGGCTTTTAGTGTATTGGGGCAGGGAGGGCTGCAAAATGAGACTGTCTGGGGCACACAAGGTGCTCCATGCATAGCCCGGTTCAAACCAGTTGCTGGGGCACTCCAGCCCCAGCTCTGGCGTGAATCTGGACAAAGGGAAAGGGGTGTAACCACCCCCTTCCCAGGTTCCACCAATAGGAGGTACCTAGCAGGTAATCCAGCCCCTTAGTTTAGTATAAAGTTAGGAGCTGAGTCTAGAGACTTTAGATTTATCCTGGAAAGAAACTCTGAAACGAAACTCTTGGACCTTCAACGTTCCATATCGACTGGAAGACTGAAGACATCTCCCTTGTGGTCAAGGAGTGACCACCGTGTGCAAACAGGCACCAACAGTAACTTGCGGTGTTTGCTTTGCTTTGTCGACGCTCCAGCCGGAACCCGAAGACTTAGCGAACGCAGGAACTGGACTTCCAGACTTCTCTGACTCCGACCCACATCCACAGCAAAGCTGAGTCCCGTGGCGGACAAGAGAGTCGTGGGACCGGACATCCTGGACTACCTGCTTTTTGCTACCTGTGCAGCTCCTGAGGTACCCTCGAAGTTGTGCATTGGGGTTTGAGAAGCTCCAGACCCGAGCAGCAATTGCACCGAAGCTCAGCCCTCCACACTCCCCGAGTGCCGCGTGGGGCCTGCGCCTGCATTTCAGCTCAACGCGTCTTCGCGGTTGCTAGCCCGTTGGCTTGTAAGCCCTCTAAAGACATCCTTGTGAAACTACACCGCTTGCCTGGTTGATCCGGGCTTGCTCCAGCTTCTCTGCGAAGGAGAAGCTCCCCAGACCTTGCTGGTCTAAACTGAAGCCAATCTTCCCATCCTGCGTGGATTGCACTTGCCAAGGTTTGTTGGGTCCAATCCGGATACCGCCACCGCCAACAGCTAGATCCGTCGTGGTGTGGAAAAGTACATTTTGCCATGTTCTGTGTCCCTACGAGTCCTCCATCTTATGTTATGTGTGCATGATTAAATATGCATATGTATCCCCCATGTTTGATTAAAGACGCAATTACAGTTGTGTCCATCATTAGTATGCCAGTTTCCAGTTCT
Source organism: Lissotriton helveticus (assembly GCF_964261635.1). Lineage (NCBI taxonomy): Eukaryota > Metazoa > Chordata > Amphibia > Caudata > Salamandridae > Lissotriton > Lissotriton helveticus. Next base: position 1,248,879,759 of record NC_136068.1, on the reverse strand, counting down.
CGTGAAAGCTACGAGTATCAGGCCTATGTAAAGTTACGTTGCCACGTTTCTCAGTGTGCACGTTATTTCATTGTAAAGTCCCCGTTTCTAGGCCTCAAAAGGGCCCGGACACCAGATTCAGCTCCTGTCTTCTGAGTCCTCGCTGAGGAGCGATACAGCCCCCACCTGTATCCTCGACCCTTCACTTACTTCCTGCCTCACAGTGCCCGGCTCAGCCTGGCTCTGCCTCTGAGTCTGCCAAGAGTATGTTATGATTCTAGTTATCAGTCCAGCCCTCCTTCTTTGCATTTCTAAGCTACTGAATCGCATCAATAATTTCCGTCATTGTCTAGCCTTTACGTCTCCATGTAAGAGAAATACTGCATTTAATGGTCATTTAATATTCTTCATCACGCACTACATGTAGAATAATGCATGCACCATTCTTAGAGTCTGTTAGCCTTTACCCCGATAACTTTTGGATTCTATCAACATGTTCTCTAAACATCAGATACTAGATACTGTTTAGGTACATGTCGCCCTGACTCTCCAGACTTCAGTCTCTGCTCCTAGCACAGAGTTCATAGCCCCCAGCTTCTCCTAGTAACACGTCATTGTCAGTTTGCGCGCACCATTAGGTTAGAGGTCCCGGCTCCTTAGGTAGCCCCCTCCATGTTTCCGCCCCATTTATGACATATTCTGTTACGTTTACATCACATGTCTATGTATACGCCCCTGTTACACCCATTTTCACCCTTATCTTTCGCGACTGCTATTGACCACACCCACTGCTCCGCCTATCATATGTACTGTAATGCAATTGTTTTACTATATATGCTTGTGTATTGTTATTAAATGTTACGCCAGTCCTTTCCCCAGAGCGTGCCGATTCTGATCCTGCCCCCGGCAGCGCTGCCATCCTGTTCCCGTGCAGGTTGTCCTGTTCCTGTCCTTTATGCTGTAATAAACCTGCAAACTCCTACTACCTCGAGTCTTGACTCTTATTTATTGAGCTATCTGTTATTGCTATGCCTAGTCAAACCTAGATCCGGTATTATTTATTTATATACCACATGATGGCGCCCGAATAGGGACTTGCCCTTTCCCCACGCGCCGGTGAAGCCACGCGTGCCCCCTGACCCTCTGCAGCCGTGACGGAACCATACCGTGCACGTGCAGATATTTCTGCTTCAAGTATCCCTCAGGCCCACGGAGGAGACGGAGGTAGCGGTCCAGCATCCAGACGAGGCGGTGGAGGAACGCGGCGAGTCCCGACCAGAGCCCAAGCCGAGAGTCCAAGGTCCGAGGTATCCGGAGGCCCACCCGTAACAGAAGTTCGAAGTTCGTCCGTCCGGCGTCGAAGCAGTCCAGTCGAGTCCGAGGCCTTCCGTTCTTGCTGCCCGGTGAGTACCATTGCTGGGGTAGTATCTAGACAGGGTCAATCTAATTGACTCTGGTCCGTGGGTTGGTGGTACACAGACCCCAAAACGAAGTGTCCACTTCGGTGGATGCGGGTCCTGACGTGTCTCTTTATGAGACCGGTAAGTTTCGTACTGTTTCAGCAGTGCATCTAGTTTCTGTTCTAGTCAGTTCTGTTCTCGAGAAATTCATGTATTCTGTTTTCAGTATTCCAGGTAGTATTTTGTTCGAACTGTTATTTTAAATATTCTTCATGTATTTTAATGTCGTGGTATGAATGTGAAGTAATTATCGTGTTCATTGTGTATTGTATTGTGTCTAGATTACAGTTCAGTCATGCCCTTATTCTCGAAATTACGTCAGTTAAAAACTAGAAAAGGTCTGCTAGAAGCAGCAGTTCCTGTCCCGCCTAGGGACAGTCCAGGTCATTTTATGTATCAGAAGCATGGCATAAGTGCCATATTATATCTAGATTTATGGGTAGAGTATACCAAAGAGTTAGAGGAAAAGTATAGATGGCCCGTATCAGGTACATGGGATGCCGAGTGCATCATGAGAGTAGAAGAAGCATTATGGAAAAAGAAAGCCAGACAGTCACAGAAAGATGCCATCGAGTTATGGCGCAAAGAATCTCATAAAAGAACCGAAAAAGAAATCAGAAAGTCAGAACTAAGTAGAGAATCCTTGGAACGAGCCCAGGAAAGGGAACTAATCGAGACAGGTGAACGAGTTAAAACAGAACAGTCAGACAGACAGAGGCATGCCCTCATCAAGGGTATGTATCCTCTTCTTGCCGAGGGCTTGCCAAAAGCAACCCCGGAGGCATCCAGTAATTTTCCGCCACCATTGGTTCCGACCAAGCTACGTCACAAACCGACCGCAGCTGATATTTTCATCTCGTCCTATTTGGACGACACAGTCCCGGAATATGCAAATCCTGTTCCGCCAGTCCCTGTAAATCAGGCACTTCCTGCTACTCCAGACACCGGGGCACCCCTTGCAGTACCTGCTACGGTCCCCCAGGTTCAGCCCGTCACACAAATTCAGCCCGCATTTCAATTTCCCGCCGCGCTAGTACGAAGAGCATCAGTCGACGATTCCAGTTTAGGGGCCGCAGGAGGAGGTCCTCCTGGTACCCCGCCACCGCACCAACGAAGAACGTTGGCCGAGTTACATGAATGTGCGTTACAGCGTACGCCCAAATTTAAGTCCGTTGCAGAAATCCGACGAGCTCTCACTGAATGCCGCTATGATCCAGTTGCAGGTGATGATAGTACAGTAATATATTCCATCCGTGTAAGACGGGTGACCGGGTATTTAGACACCCTACCAGATATGAAAGGAGATCTAGACAGGATATATCGTTTCATCCGTACAGGGGATGATCCAGAAAGTATTGGCGAAGCCATGTCTCAAAGGAAAGCTGAGATCCAGCTCATGATATTAAAGTTTCTGATTAATTGTCTAATAAGAGAACAAGATTACCCGACTAAAGATCCGGCCGAAATGAAAATCCTGACAAGGTGGAGTGATAATATAGCCGAGGGTAAACACAAGACTATCAGTAGTATAGAGAGTATGTACAAGAAAATCCGTAAAGAAATAATAAAGTTACACGAACAACGTAAAGCAGCACAAGTAAGCGAGAAAGAAAATGACTCTTCTACAGAAGAGGTAGAGGACGAGAATCCCACTAGAATAGCGTATGTAGGAAAATCTAGATTTCCAGATCGCCATTTGCGCCTAGAACACAAGTCAGTTTTACATCATCCAGCACCAGAACAAGGTTCTCTGGAACAAGTATTTCAAGCTACCGATCACATTCTGAAATCACGAATCGGTTACAGTGAATTAAGTACTATGCATGAACAAGAACTAGCCCGATCAGCAGTCCGATGGATTACTGATTCTACCACTTTTCCAGACGAAATAGTGGCACAAATGTTTCTGAAACTGCCCCCAGCCGAACAGCGACTGGTGGGTATGTATATGATCCAGCACCTCATTACATTGTATGAGGGTCAACATTCTGATCCAGGTCCGTTACACGATGTCCTGAACGAGTTACTCCAGTATAGATGGAAAGGTTTAGGTACCGATTTAATTAGTGTCATTCTAGAACAGCGCCACAAATATAGTATGTTTTTGAACCCGCATTTTGTTCATGTCTCACCTCCAGAAAGTAAACCGTTTTACATAGACAGACAGAATCCGTTACGAGAAGTACACCCAGTTAGGACAACAGATGGTGAAATGCAACGAGTGTTTGTTTACACTCCGATTACAAAGATGGAACTCTTAGAGATGAAAAAGTTAATTCCCTGTCATGATAAAGATCCAGCAGGGTTCCACCGAGAATTAAAGGACATGCTCCGTATGGGAGAATACACATATCCAGATATTATTAAAATGTTAAAAGTCCTGTTGCCCGCAGGGGTATATGAGAAACTCAAGGAAAAAGATTGGGAGGTGGGAGAGAAAAAGATCGATTGGGCAGTTCTCGAAGCTGAAGATAAGATACGAGTACCAGGTACCGGTCTAGGAGAGAAATGTAAAGAATTACCAGAACTGTTAATACAAGTTTTGCCAAGATTATTAGCCACTAAAAAGGAAGACTGGGATGCAATCTCAGCCTGTAAACAGAAACAAGACGAAGACACTAGTGATTTTTATTCTAGATTTGAAAAATGTTTTAGTATAAACAGTGGCCTCAAGACAAGTAGCGAGTCATACCCTCATCTTTTTGTTACTAAATTAGTCGAGAATTCAAGTCCACAAGTTAAGAATCGAGTTTTGAAAGTCGAAAGTACCTGGCAAGCTAATACCCCGTCCCAGATGTTACAGATGCTCCAATACCACCAGAATAGAATCAGAGAAGAGCAAGAACACGAGAGAAAGCGTATGAAAGACACGAAAATGAAAGTACTAGTTGCACAATCTATTCCTCAAGACAGTCAGAAGAGGGGTCCGAATCAAGCCAGTCATCCTACAGCTCCCGTTAAAGGGACATGCAATTATTGTAAACAGCCAGGTCATTTTATAAACGAATGTGCAGTTCTGAAACACAATATAGCTACCGGTAAGACTAAAGAAAGACCACGTCCGCCTAGACAAGAACAAGTTTCACAGACTTCTCAGCCACAGAATGCACAACAGACAGTTCCAGTACCGCAGCCTATTGCTGCAACACAGCATGTTACACAGCAGATGTACCAGTATGCACAGTCCGAGTATCCAGAGTATCAGCCATATTCATGAAACAGCCTAGAGAGGGAGGTAGGCTTGCCTCTCATCGAGATACCTGTAGATCAAGAGGGTCCCTATGTTCATAGTCAAGTATTAGGGAAAGACAGAAAGTTTTTGATTGATACAGGGGCAAGTAGGACCACCATCAGTCACGCCGAAGTTCCAGGGGCTCCGCTCTCAGGCTCTAGAAATGTTTCCCTTGGATTTTCAGAAAAACCTATCGTAAATGAAATTTCAAAGCCAGTTACTCTAGAAGTAGGTCCATTGTCCCGCACTACTGATCTGTTACTTACGAAGTCATGTCCAGAAAATCTGTTAGGCATTAAGACACTGAAAGAATTAGGTGCAGTCATATGCTGCTCCCCCGAGGGAATACGATTGTTCCTACGTGACTTCAAGGGTCACTATGTATTACGAGATTTTGATCCGAGATTGTCTAATGTTCCGCAGCATCTATGGGCACAAGGTCCAACTGATGTTGGTTATATGCAAATCACACCCCATCGTGTGACTCTCAAGTCAGGTGTAGTGTTACCACGAATCAGGCAGTACAGATTGCCACCTGAGGCTGTAGCAGCCTTATCCAAAATTATTGACGAGCTCATCGCTCAAGGAGTAGTTGTAGAAACTGACTCCAATGTATGTAATTCTCCGATCATTCCTGTCATGAAACGTACTGATCCAAATGCACCCCCAGTATATCGATTAGTGATTGATCTCCGAGAGCTTAATAAATGTATTATTCCCCAGTACCCAGTTGTCCCAGATATCTCTTCCCTATTGACAGCCATTGATTCTGAAGCCTCATTTTTTACAGTCATAGACCTCAAGAACGCATTTTTTAGTGTCCCCATTCATCCAGACAGCCAGTTCCTTTTCGGATTTTGTTTAAATGGAAGGAGCTATATGTTCACACGAGCTCCTCAAGGTTTCACAGAAAGTCCTAGTATTTACAGTCAAGCACTTAAGAGACAACTAGACAGTATTCACATGCCAACTGACACTGCCCTGCTCCAGTATGTCGATGATCTACTGATCACAGCCCGTTCTGAACGTGCTTGCGAGCGAGCATCCCTTACAGTCTTGTATTTCCTTGCCGAGATGGGGCACAAGGTGTCCCCTTCTAAGCTTCAATTCTGTGTCCAGCAAGTGATCTATTTAGGCCACTTACTGTCCAAGAGGGGTAGGCAGTTGACACCCGACCGTATCCAGTTAATAGCGAGTCTTCCTCAGCCCAAGACCCAGAAGGAGGTACGTGCTTTTATTGGCCTCACTTCTTACTGCAGACAATGGATTCCTCAGTATGCATTTCTAGCTAAACCACTGATACAGTTAACGACACAGGAGGCAGCCGTATCGACTGTCCTCCCTTGGACATCTGAACATACACTTAGTTTTAATGAGTTAAAGAAAGCTCTATGCCAAGCTCCAGTTCTAGCTACACCGAACTACAGTAAGCCTTTTACACTTTTTGTCACTGAACGCGAAGGTACAGCATTATCTGTTCTCACACAAGATCAAGCAGGACAATACAAGCCTTGTGCTTATTTTTCGAGCACATTAGATCCTGTAGCCCAGGCTCTGCCTGCGTGCCTCAAGTCAGTTGCAGCCACAGCACTAGCTATCAGACAAAGTGATTCCATAGTATTAGGACATTCCTTGACAGTACAAGTCCCACACTCCGTGGAAGTTCTTTTAAACCGAACACAGACTCAGCACTTGACAATTGCACGTTTAACAGGTTATGAATTGACACTGTTCCAGCCACACATAGAAATCAGACGCTGCAACGTTCTAAATCCTGCCACACTGTTACCGTCAGTAAATTCAAATCCTGCCACACACGACTGTGTGGAAGTAGTTAATATTATGACTAAGCCAAGACAAGATCTGACAGATATTCCATTACCAGATCCAGACCTGACACTTTATGTGGATGGTTCATGTATGAGAACAAGTACAGGAGAACTAGTAGCCGCGTATGCAGTGACTACTGACACTGAAGTTATTGAAACACACCGTATTGACACCCTGTCTGCTCAAGCAGCAGAGCTAGTTGCTCTGACACAAGCCTGTATACACGCCAAGAACCTGAAAGTTAATGTTTACACAGATTCACGTTACGCATTTGGAGTCGTACACGACTTTGGAGTGCTCTGGCAGGAGAGAGGTTTCATGACTTCTCATGGAACCAAGATTCAGCATGGTCTCCTTATTCAAGCTCTGTTAGATGCCATACACTTACCGACATCCATTGCTATCATGAAATGCAAAGCACATACGAAAGTTACTGACACTATTTCCCAGGGTAATGATCTAGCAGATCGCACAGCCAAGCTTACAGCACAGATACCAGACATTCCAGTTAATAAGACACCGACATACACTCCAGATCCGACTACCTGTATGACAGTTAAGGACCCTACTCAAGATGTCATAGATATCCAGTTACATGCTACTCCCGATGAAATCAAGAAATGGTCCGAACAAGGAGGGGTCCAGACAGATCAGGGATGGGTAACGAAGGGTAAAGCCACATGGTTTCTCCCCGACTCCATGGTTCAAGTCATTATCAATACCGCACATAGTCCAGCACATTTAGGAGAAAAAGCTATGTTAGACAGTATCCAGAACATTTGGTTCAACAAGCATTTACGAGCTGCAGCCAAGCAGAAAGTCCGTACTTGTATGATATGTTGTCAGTTTAATCCAGGTAAAAGTGTCCCGGTGGAACAAGGTGGATTCCAGCCCCCTGACCACCCTTTTGAAGTCCTCCAGATGGATTATATTCAGATGGAGCGATGTCGAGGTTTCAAGTATGTCCTCGTAGTTGTATGCGCTTTGTCCAGGTGGACGGAAGCATATCCAGTCCCAGATTACACAGCCACGACTACTGCCAAGCAGTTGGTTCGTGAGTTCTTCCCCCGTTATGGACTCCCTAGAGTCGTATATTCTGACAACGGCCAGCCATTCTCATCCGAGCTAATGAAACATGTTTCCCTGTTGTTAGGGTACCAGTGGAAGTTCCATTGTGTACGCCATCCTGAAGCAGCCGGTCTCGTAGAGAGACATAATCAGACCCTGAAAATTCGCATTGCCAAAGTATGTCAAGAGAAAGGTGTGGACTGGCTAGTAGCTCTGCCGGTCGCCCTGTTCTATATGCGCATGGTCGCACATTCCAGATCAGGTCTGTCCCCTTATGAGGTCGTATTCGGCCGCCCCCCTAACATGTGGGGTACACCTAGACCTCGAAGTATTACCGATGTTTCAAGTAATATGCTGACAGATTACCTAGCTTCCTTGATGTCTGCCCTCAACTCTTGTCGTTCACAGGTTGCTGCCGCATTTCCAGACAATACCGAGGTGGCACCGCATGAAATCGTTCCCGGATCCATGGTCCTAGTGCGAAATTTTGATCGTTCAAGTCCGCTGGAGCCTCGCTGGAAGGAGCCCCGACAGGTCCTCCTGGCCACCCGTACAGCCGTAAAGTTGGAGGGACGCAAAGGCTGGGTGCATCTTTCGCATATCAAGAAATTTTATGGTTTGAAACCAGTTTCAAAGAACATTCCCGAGGATTTAAAGGACTGCCAAAGTACTATTCTTAAGGACTGTCCCGCAAAAGACAATGATACTGCACCCTCCCTGTTAGAGAAAACTCCGCAACAGGAGTATAAGAAAAAGTTAAGGTCTAGTAAAATAAGTCAGCCAGTTTGATTGTCTAAGTCCTCCCCTAGGTGAAACGGTTAGACCGGTTTCTGACATGTATATAATAGACCCCCACAGAGAGAGAGTTAGTGAGAACTCTAGAAGTTGCACTATTATTTTATGTTTTCTGCTATATTTCAGCATTATGATTTCCTGCACCAGTTATGCATTTTATTTGTGTTTTTCAGTTTCTCATGTAAATAAGTCTTCTAATGTTACAGTAGAGCACACGTTTAGTGATCTGCCTCCTCATGAACTCTCTTACCGCCTCGCTATGCGTAACAATTCTTTTATCCGCATGTTACATTATTCACACCAGACCAGCAATGCCACTAATTGTTGGGTGTGTGGTCGACTCCCCCCTTTCCAGACACCGAAGGGAGTTCTGCCACTCTTTCCTTATCCATTTTCACATAATGGTTCGTGTGGAGCATGGTCCACGTTAACGTCATCCTCAACAGATATGTCTTTACTTAACAGTACATGTTTCCCAGACAAGCAAGGTCTTCCCCACAGAACAGGGTTAGATCTAGAGAATGAAGTTTATAATCTAGGTAATTATTCTTCGAATTTCATGGTCCTGAATGTTCAGTCTGATTCTACTCCAGACTTACCTGCTATTTCAGTACTACCAGTCAAAGGTGAATTATGTGTCCGGAATAATGGTTCCGTACATGTAGGCCATAGTGATTGTACTACTATTGTCAAGTATGGTGACAGTAGGAAATCTATTTTCAAAGCTTCACGTCATTCTTATTTTGTTTGTGTTCAGACCGCATATGTTCGTCTGCCCCTCGATTGGGAGGGTACATGTTACATTGCCTTCCTACTGCCACCAGTTTTCCTAGCCCCACCTGATTATCATAGGAATTCCCACCTAGTACATACTAGACACAAGAGAAATTTCCCGATTGTCGATTATACTGAAACTGCTCTAGAACAATATATAGATATCAATAAAGGTGTCTTCCCCTACTTAGGTACTGTCGTGAATAGTAAACTGATACGTAGATTAACCAGAACACTTGAAGCAGTAGTGATTGAGACTACTTCTGCTCTAGGTAACTTAACCGAAGAACAATCCTTTATGAGAAATGTCGTGCTCCAGAATCGTCTCGTCCTTGACGTCATACTGGCCGATAGGGGCGGGGCCTGTAGAGTCATCGGATCTAGTTGCTGCATTTTCATTCCTAATAACGCGCCGTCTGTTTATTCAGCTATAACCAGACTCCATAAAATTGCCCATATGTTACACCAAGATCCAGGCACCTGGACATGGTCCGGTTGGTTCTGGAATATAATTTCCGCCTGGGGATGGAAAGTATTGTCATTTCTGGGTATTGCAGTAGTGATCATATTCAGTTGCTGCCTCTGTTTACAATGTGGCCCTGCGATTTGCGGCATTTGTGCTACATCATGTGTTCCTAGTCCCAAGTCCCGTCCTAAATCCAGTTCCAAGAAAACTCGAAACGAGCAAATGATACTGTATGAAATGATAGATGGTATCATGAATATTGATGTTTCCTGATGGAAACGTAGTGACAAGGAGGGAATGTGGAAAAGTAAATTTTGCCATGTTCTGTGTCCCTACGAGTCCTCCATCTTATGTTATGTGTGCATGATTAAATATGCATATGTATCCCCCATGTTTGATTAAAGACGCAATTACAGTTGTGTCCATCATTAGTATGCCAGTTTCCAGTTCTCGTGAAAGCTACGAGTATCAGGCCTATGTAAAGTTACGTTGCCACGTTTCTCAGTGTGCACGTTATTTCATTGTAAAGTCCCCGTTTCTAGGCCTCAAAAGGGCCCGGACACCAGATTCAGCTCCTGTCTTCTGAGTCCTCGCTGAGGAGCGATACAGCCCCCACCTGTATCCTCGACCCTTCACTTACTTCCTGCCTCACAGTGCCCGGCTCAGCCTGGCTCTGCCTCTGAGTCTGCCAAGAGTATGTTATGATTCTAGTTATCAGTCCAGCCCTCCTTCTTTGCATTTCTAAGCTACTGAATCGCATCAATAATTTCCGTCATTGTCTAGCCTTTACGTCTCCATGTAAGAGAAATACTGCATTTAATGGTCATTTAATATTCTTCATCACGCACTACATGTAGAATAATGCATGCACCATTCTTAGAGTCTGTTAGCCTTTACCCCGATAACTTTTGGATTCTATCAACATGTTCTCTAAACATCAGATACTAGATACTGTTTAGGTACATGTCGCCCTGACTCTCCAGACTTCAGTCTCTGCTCCTAGCACAGAGTTCATAGCCCCCAGCTTCTCCTAGTAACACGTCATTGTCAGTTTGCGCGCACCATTAGGTTAGAGGTCCCGGCTCCTTAGGTAGCCCCCTCCATGTTTCCGCCCCATTTATGACATATTCTGTTACGTTTACATCACATGTCTATGTATACGCCCCTGTTACACCCATTTTCACCCTTATCTTTCGCGACTGCTATTGACCACACCCACTGCTCCGCCTATCATATGTACTGTAATGCAATTGTTTTACTATATATGCTTGTGTATTGTTATTAAATGTTACGCCAGTCCTTTCCCCAGAGCGTGCCGATTCTGATCCTGCCCCCGGCAGCGCTGCCATCCTGTTCCCGTGCAGGTTGTCCTGTTCCTGTCCTTTATGCTGTAATAAACCTGCAAACTCCTACTACCTCGAGTCTTGACTCTTATTTATTGAGCTATCTGTTATTGCTATGCCTAGTCAAACCTAGATCCGGTATTATTTATTTATATACCACAGTGGGACAGCTCGACTCCAGCTCCTGGTCGTCGTCAACGCCTCCTGGTTCTCGTGGCTGCAGACACAAGCTTCACCTCTTCACCTGATTGCATCTCGACATCACCTGGTTCCTTCCTGGTTCCTTCCTGGTCACTGGCTAGTGATCCAGACTCTGTCCCCTCTGTTTTCAGGTTCTTCTCAACTCCGATCCACCCTTGGATCCACCCGGACACTTTCCTCCTGGTCGCCTGCAGCACTTTCTTGCAGCTCTCCATAGGAAACAGCGACGAAACCCGACACGAAAGAACACCTATGCAACCGGCTTCCCTGGGTGAGGTAACTCGAGTACTCCGGTGCTCCCGTGGTTATTAACTATCCAAGTGTCCTAGTCTAACAGGGTTTTCCAGTAGTCCACCCGGAAGTGTCCAAAATCTACTACTTTGTAACTTTTACGTTCCCATTGAAACTCTATGGTAACTCGCGTGTGTGTTTAGACACTGCACACGCTTCCCGTGGGCCTCCTACTTCCAATCCCTTGGTTGTTCAGTGTAGCCCCAGAGATTTCCTAGGCCCTCGGCCTACTCACCTTTCCTGAAGTGGTTCTTATACCACTTCTTTAGTATATGGTTCGTGAGGCCCTTAGGGCAGAATTGTATTTGTGCAACTTATAGTATGCTTATTGAGTAACTTGTGCTGTATCTTGAACTCTGACCTCATAAAGAATGCAGAGGGGTTGTGTTAGTAATAAATACATATATATCTGTAAGAGACACGTTAGTGATAGATTCCTTACCTTAGAATATCCCCAGGCGTCAGGCTGGATCCGGAAATTTTTGCGTAGCAGTACCCCTGCTCGTCGGTAGGCGTCGTCTGCGGCTCCGCGTCCGTCGTGGGCGCCGTGATGACGTCGTCGGAGTACTTAGACGCCGCCTCCGCGTGCTGACGTCAGTTCTTCTTTTTTCCGCGCCAGCAGCGCAGATCCGGAAAAAGCGGTACCTTAGTCTTTTTTGACTAAACTTTTTTGATCTCTTTTGATCGTTCTTTTTCGAGTCTTCGACTCTGAACGGTGCCGGTAGGGATGCCAGGTTTCAAGCACTGTGAGGATTGCGACCGACTGATGTCGGTCACGGACCCTCACTGTCGGTGTCTCCACTGTCTCGGCGTCGACCACGACGAAAAGACCTGTCCCGACTGCCGGGCCCTGACTTCGAAAGCTAGGCGGGAGCGGTCCCGCAAGCGACTTGAACTCCGACAGTCGGCCCCGCGCCAAGAGAGGTGCCGGTCCGAACGGAGGTCGAAGGACTGGGAGCTGAGCCGCCATAGCTCCGGGAGTCGACATCACTCCTCTGGGTCGAAATAGTCAGGTAAGCACAAGAAGTCGAAGAGAAGTCATCGCTCTTCCGACTCCCCCCGACGCTCGCGCGGCCGGGGGTTCAGGTGACGCCGCCCACGCGGCTCCATCAGAGTCGCAGGCGCCGCGTCCGGCCCCATGCCCTCCGGTCCCTGGGCCGCGCGCGACGCAGGAGGAGATTGAGCGGTTCCTCATGGCTATGAGGTCCCTCACTCTCCCTGCGGGCTCTGCGGCGCCTTCGGGCCCAGCGGACCCATCTGGGGGCCCTAGCGGGTCGGGGGCTTTGGTCCCGACGCCGCCGAGTGCTTCGGCTCCGACGTCGCCGGTGCCTTCTGGCCCGGCGCCGCAGGCCCCCGCTGGATCCAGATCCGGGTCGTCGCCGGTGGACTTAACGACCTCCCCGGCGCCGGTCCCTCAGGTGTCACGCCCGGCGCCGTCTTCGGGCGGCGCCGTCCCCGATGCCTCCCTCTACCCGGTTCCGGGGCCGCTTCAGACGCCGTTCGGAGAGTTCACTTTCCATGAACCGGCCCCATTATTTACTAACCCTGAGTACCAGGAGATGGGTGATGAGGAGGATTGGGAGGGGTCTGAGGACCCTCTGACACGTGAATGTCAGTCCCAGGAGGACTGGACAGGTGAACTTGGGGAGGCCAGTGGTCTGGACACTTCGCCTTACACTGGCTTTGTCTCACCTCCTACCGTGGCTTCGGAGGAGGGGGCAACCTACAGTGTGGTGTTGATGAGGGCGGCCAAGGCCTTGGGCCTTGAGCTCCCCGTCGCGGCCGTGAAGACTAACCTCCTCACTGAGGTCCTTAAGCCGCAGTCCTGCTCAGCCGAGCCTCTGCTGCCGTTTAACGAGGCCTTAACCGACGTTCTTTTGGGCACTTTGTCCAAGCCCGCTATAGGTTCGCCTGTAGATAGGAACGTGGCCAGACGCCACCGCCCGGCCCCGGGCGACCCATGTTTCCTGTCCACCCACCCCACCCCTGAGAGCCTGGTGATCCAGGCCTCAAATTCCCAGACCACATTCCCGTCGGATCCGCCTGACAGGGAATCCAAGAGGTATGAGCAATACGGCAAGAAGGTATTCTCCTCCCTCAGTTTGGGACTGCGGTCTTTCAACACCGCATGCCTCTTGGGCCGCTACACCCACTCCTTGTGGGACGCGGTCGCGGACGTGCTGCCAGAATGCCCGTTGAAGGTACGGGCTAAACTCGGCCAAGCCCTTGTGGAGGGCCGAGATGTGGCACGTTATTCAATTCGGTGTGGACTGGATACCACCGATTCACTGGGCAGAGCGATGGCAACGACGGTGCCGATTCGTCGCCACGCCTGGTTGAGATCCGCCAACTTCTCGGCTGATGTCCAGAATACACTGATGGACATGCCGTTTGATGGCCGTCGCCTTTTTGGCGACAAGGCAGACATGCGCTTGAGCGCTTTGAGGACTCCAGGGCTACGGTCAAGTCCTTGGGCCTCTCTGCCCCGCGCCAGCAATCGGCTGCTTTTCACTCCTTTCGTGGCCACGGAAGGGGTGTTCCCACATGTGCTGCCAGCCACGTGCCTCAGGGTAATACCCAACGCGGGGGCGGCCGTGGAAACCGCCGTGGCGGCGGTCGGGGTCAACTGCGAGGTCAATCCACACCTTCCCCCGCGGCATCCGCCTCAAAACCCTCCTAGTCCGTGCTTTCAGGCCCATGTGTCTCCAGTGGGGGGCAGGGTTCGCCATCACCTCCTCCACTGGCACACTGTCACTTCGGACAGGTGGGTGCTGCAAAAAGTCCGAAGGGGCTACTCCCTCCCTTTCGAGGCGACCCCTCCAGCCATGCCACCGCAATGCCACCGAGTATCCGGGGATCATTTGCGACTTCTGCAGGAGGAAGTTTCGGCCCTCTTGGCCAAGGGGGCCATTGAGCGCGTTCCTGGGCCAGAAGTAGGGTGTGGTTGCTACTCCCACTACTTTCTGGTACCCAAGAAGGGCAAAGGGGGCCTACGCCCTATCTTGGACCTACAGAACGTCAACGGCTTCCTCCGGAAGGAGAAGTTCAAAATGCTGACACTAGCTCAGGTCCTAGCTGCCCTGGACCCAGAAGACTGGATGGTAGCGTTGGACTTGCATGACGCTTATTTCCACATCCCCGTCTTGCCGGCCCACCGGCGCTACCTGCGGTTAACGGTTGGCCAGGAGCACTTTCAATTTACCGTGCTCCCCTTTGGCCTTACCAGCGCCCCACGGGTGTTCACAAAGGTGATGGCGGTGGTCGCAGCTCATCTGCGCAGGTTAGGGGTTTCAGTCTTCCCCTACCTCGACGACTGGTTGTTGAAGGCGGGCTCGCCCCAGACAGCCGTCAGCCACCTTCAGACAATGGCAGACCTCCTGCACCTGCTGGGGTTCTCCATCAATGTGCCGAAGTCACACCTGTGCCCCTCTCAGAAGCTCCTCTTCATCGGAGCGGTTCTCGACTCAGCGCAGCTTTGGGTTTCTCCACCCGAACAGCGGGTTCGGGATATTCAGGCTCTGATTCCACTCTTTCAGCCTTTATCCCGGGTATCGGTCAGGTTGACGCTGCGGCTTCTGGGGCTGATGGCCTCCTGCATCCTTCTGGTGCATCACGCTCGGCTGCGGGCTCTGCAGTGGGACCTGAAGTTTCAGTGGGCCCAGCATCAAGGCAACCTTTCCAACCATGTCCTGATCTCGGAGGGCACTGCGAGACAGCTGCAGTGGTGGCTCACGGACCGCGATTGGGTCAGTGACAGATCCCTTTCCCAGCCGGAGCACGTAGTTGTGACGGACGCGTCCCTCCAGGCTGGGGAGGCCACATGGGAGAGGCGGAGATCAGAGGCCTCTGGTCTCCGGCGGAGTCCCAGCTCCATATCAACCTTTTGGAGCTGCGGGCGATTCGTCTAGCACTGAAGGCATTCCTCCCCTCTGTCCGTGGGAGTGTAGTGCAGGTGTTCACGGACAACACCACCGCCATGTGGTACTGCAACAAACAGGGTGGGGTGGGGTCGTGGACCCTTTGTGGTTCAACACCTGGCAGTTTCTCTGACAATGGGGAGAGCCTTGGTTAGATCTATTCGCCACCGAAGAGAACGCGCAATGTCATCAGTTCTGCGCGTTGGAATTTCCAAGGCGGCACTCGCTCGGCGACGCTTTTCGTCGCGTGTGGAGTTGCGGTCTGTTATACACCTTTCCGCCTATACCACTTCTGCCCAGAGTGCTGAAAAAGATCAAGCGCGACCGGGCACAAGTCATCCTTGTGGCTCCGGACTGGGCATGAAGGTACTGGTATCCAGAGCTACTCAGTATGTCAGTCGATCCCCCAGTACGTCTGCCTCTTCAGGAGGACCTTCTGTCGCAGCAGCAGGGGACGGTCCTCCACCCGAACCTGTCCAGTCTCCACCTCCATGCTTGGAGATTGAGCGGCGACAGTTGAGGCCATTTGACTTGCCTCCTGAAGTCTGTAATGTCATTCTGGCAGCCAGGCGTCCCTCCACAAAGTCGGTATACGCCTGCAGGTGGAACAAATTTGTGGCATGGTGCACAGCAAAGGCTGTGGATCCTCTTGCTGCCCCTCTTTCTGAGGTTCTTCTCTTCCTTCTTTCTCTTGCCCAGCAGGGCTCTGCTCTGGGCGCTATCAAGGGCTACCTTTCTGCCCTTTCAGCCTTTCTAAGGATGCCTGATCAGCCTTCTTTGTTCAAGTCCCCTATTGTAAATCGTTTTCTGAAGGGCATCACACACACTTTCCCTCCTGTTCCGTTTGTGATACCTCAGTGGGACTTGAACCTTGTTCTTACGTTTCTGATGTGCGCTCCCTTTGAGCCACTTCACAACTGTCCTCTCCGTTTTCTTACCTTAAAGACTGTCTTCCTGGTTGCCATCACCTCTGCCAGGAGAGTGAGTGAGCTCCAGGCTCTTTCCTTTACTCCTCCTTTCCTTTCTGTCCATCCGGACAAGGTTGTGTTGCGTACTAAGCCATCTTTCCTGCCCAAGGTTGTCACGGCCTTCCATATCGGGCAGTCTATCACCTTGCCCACCTTCTTTCCGCCACCGCATCCCTCTAAAGAGGAAGAGCGGCTCCACCGTCTGGACCCAAAACGTGTGCTTTCATTTTACTTGGATCGCATTAGCCAGTTCCGGGTGGATGACCAACTCTTTGTTGGTTACGTGGGCGCTAAGAAGGGGAAAGCGGTGCACAAGAGGACCATCTCTCGGTGGATCATCTTGTGTATCCAGGCATGTTAATCCTTGGCTAAGAAGGAGCCCCTGTTGGATTGCGGGCCCATTCCACCCTGGCCACGGCTACCACAACTGCCCTGGGCCGGGGTGTGCCCTTGCAGGACATTTGCCAGGCAGCTACGTGGGCCTAGCTACACACGTTTGCAAGACACTACTGTCTTGACAGTCAAGTCCGGAGGGATGGCTTCTTTGGCCGTTCCGTCCTCCAGGACTTTCTGGTGTGATTATTGGTTCGCAGACCCACTACCGGGGTTGGTATTGCTGGGGTATCTATTCTAAGGTAACAAATCTATCACTAACATGTCTCTTTCAGATGCACAAGTTACTACTTGTGTAATGATATATCTGTAAGAGACATTAGTTAGTGATAGATTCCTTACCGACCCACCCATCCTCCCGGTTCTGCGAACCGATATCTAGGGTTAAGGTTATCCCCTTCCAGGGCCCTAGTTTCATGGCACCAGTGTTGGTTCTATCATGGCTCTGCGTATCTGGCGCAGAAAAGCTGTGTATCAGAACTGACGTCAGCGCGCATGGGCGGCGTCTAAGTACTCCGACGATGTCATTCCGGCGCTAACAACGCCGACGACGGACGCGGAGCCGCGGACGACGCCTGCCGGCGCGCAGGGGTATTGCTACGCAAAATTTTCCGGATTCAGTCTGACGCCTGGGGATATTCTAAGGTAAGGAATCTATCACTAACTAATGTCTCTTACAGATATATCGTTACACAAGTAGTAACTTGTGCACCAAGGTGCATGGCAATAAGTACATTACTGCCATTATCTGTGGCAACAAAACCAATACTAAGCCCTCTTGGGCGCATCCATTCAAAAACCTTGCTGCGAAACACTTCCAAAATGTTTACAGCAGTATGAGATTTCTCCATGGCGAACATGGCTACAGTTGCATGTTTCCGAGTAGCTTTAAAAATCTCAGCTGTCAACAGCACCTCCTTCAGATAGCTTATCTCTAACCCCCACAAAAGAGACCCAGTGTGCAGTGATGCACATGTAATCTGTGGCTTGGCAACTGGTCCACATGTCTGTTGTCAGGTGGATATTGTGAACAGCACTCTGCTGCAAAGCTTGTCCAACCAATTCCAGCACATCATGATGTAGTGCCGGAACAGCAATTCTTGCGAAATAGGACCGGCTGGGAACCTTCCATTTAGGGCAGATAGCTGACACAAATTCAAGGAAACCAATCCCTTCCACAAATGAAAAAGGGAGAAGGTCCAGTGCTAACATTTTAGCCAGCTTCGCATTGTACAACCGTGCCGTTGTGTGGTTGAGTTGGAACTGCCCCTCCAACCTAAGCATGCTCTTAATGGTAGGCTGGATTACTTTCCTTTCTAGTGCTGTTGTTTTCATTAACCCACTTAGGCTCAACAATGCTTTTTGTCTCATTGCAGTACTCAGTCGCCTTGGTGTCTCAGCCTGACTCTGAGTATGGCTCTTACTGCAGTGCCACTCAGATGTTACTGATGAGGATGTGGGTGGTACCACTACACTACTGGGGACAGGGCTAGAAATGCCTCCCTCTTCTTCACTTTCCACCGCAATAATATCGTCCCCTGATTCTTCATGCCCAACTTCAATGGGTTGAGTTTTTTTTACTTTATTTTAAGTGAAGTAGGTGATTCTCCCACACGATAGGGTAGTGTATTCTGAGATGAC
The DNA here is from genome assembly GCF_964261635.1 of Lissotriton helveticus. Taxonomy (NCBI): domain Eukaryota; kingdom Metazoa; phylum Chordata; class Amphibia; order Caudata; family Salamandridae; genus Lissotriton; species Lissotriton helveticus. The sequence continues at coordinate 1,248,861,401 of NC_136068.1, read as the reverse complement.
TTGCTTGGCCTCCGGTACCATATTTTGTACCAACCTTACCCCGCCGAACACCTTGTCAAATTGAGCATATAGCAACGTTCTCCTCCTTGGTGCTAACAGAAAAGAAGTCCCAAACTGGGGAGGAGCACTTTCTGGCACTGGTGGATGTGCCACTTAAAATACCAGATGAACTGGAGGGAGTGCTTGAAATGTGACTCTGTGCAGCTACACTGTGACTTTTACTACCACTACCTGCAGCTGGAGGTGGTGGTGGTGTAACCTGTGTTGGTTGTATCCGTGTTACATCCCAATCAGTAGCAGCCTTTCTGGATAGGGTGAGAATGATGGTCTCCATGCCCTTTGGGCGGGAGTGATGTGCATGATGACTGGCTCATCTTCATCAACATCATCCCCCTCTTCTACATCTACCTCCATAACTCTTAAGTTTTTCTGGAACCTTTTTTTTCAGAAGCATTGTCTTGTGGCGTGTATCACTCTCAGACTGAGCTGGTGGCTGCCAAGTGGCATCACGATCATCAGAAGCGGGGCTTGTAGAAGAAAATGATGGACTAAGCCTCCTTTTCCTTGCTGGAGGTCAGGAAGACAATAGATCTTCCCAAACAGTGGTTTGCTCCACTTTGCAGGAAGCTCGATTTCCTGAAATGCCCCTATTTCAGGAGCAACAATTACTATTGTGAGCTGTTCTTGCGGCTGCTGCTGTTCTTGCGGCTGCTGCTGTTCTTGCGGCTGCTGCTGTTCTTGCGGCTGCACATTTATCCGCCTGCATTGATTGTGTACTACTTTGCGATAGTGACATTTCAACATCGCTGCTCGTTAGTAGACTGGCTACCTCTGCGACACTCAAGGGCTTGGGCCTAGGTTGGAGGGGTTGGACCGCTTGTGCGGAGATGCTGCTCCCAGTTTGGTTCCCGGACAATGCTGCTGCAGGCGTAATTTCTTTGGTCCCAAAAAAAACATTGTCTGGCACACCAGTCGTGGTTAATGGCACTTCCTTTTTCTGTTCCTCCTTCTCACCGGCAACTTTCTTGGTACTGGACCTGGTACCTTTCTTTGGGGCCATCTTCTTCAGATGTCAGGAAGGACACAGGTGGACGCAGGTGCACAAGTTGTGGTCACACGTGGACGTGATGCGCAGCAGGACTTCTGTCTGGCTGGCAGTACAACGGGTGATGATGATGACACCTCCTCCTCTGGCTTTTTGTGCACCTAAAAGCAAATAAGCCAGGAGAAGAACATCAGTGAAATGTTGCATTTGTTGTTGTGGTTCAGTTACTACTGTACTAGTACAAACAAAAGATATAGTCTAGCCATTTCTGAGACTTTGTCAACAAGGGCTATGTTATACTACTGTTACGCACTACACTCTCAGGAAGGATAGGAAAGAGATTAAGAACCACCAAAATAAAAATTTAATGGAAGTGGGCTGGACCCTATTTGCCATTAAATTATTTGAGCACCACATCATTCATGGAGCTGCTGCTGTCAAAGGGGGTGGATGGATGGAAGCAGTAAGCAAATAGGAAAACCATGCAGGCCTATATGGCAAAAGCAGGACACTAATAACCTCCACCACAAAAAAGGCCACCAGCCACATGGACACTCACAAATCACAAGCAACAAGCAGGGGGCCTGGGAAACACCAGGAGCTGACAAAAGGCCTATAAAAGCCAGGCAAAGTATGCATGCTAAAGCACACTACTCTGCCTTTTTAATGCAATAAAATGCATGCATTGCACACCAACACACACCAGACACACACAACAAAGGCATGTCTTTAAGACACCCAACATCAGAAAGCCCACCCCCAAAAAACACATTTCCCAACTCAATCCAATGCCATCCATGCCCTAAATGATGTCTAAATTCAACAGACCACACAGAAACACTTGATTAATAAAGCTGGAGCTACCTGATCTGAGCTTACCGGATGAAGGCAGGCCTGTTGGCAGACAAGGCCAGACAAGCTTGCAGGCCTAGGCTTCAAAATGACCACCAGCCACAAGGCCAGGCCCAACATCAGAAAGCACACCCCAAAAAAACACATTTCCCAACTCAATCCAATGCCATCCATGGCCTATATGATGTCTACGTTCAACAGACCACACAGAAACACTTGATTAATAAAGCTCTGGCTACCTGCTCTGAGCCTACCGGGTGAAAGCAGGCCTGTTGGCAGACAAGGCCAGACAAGCTTGCAGCCCAAGGCTTCAAAATGGTCACCAGCCACAGGGCCAGGCCCAACATCAGAAAGCCCACCCCAAAAAAACACATTTCCCAACTCAATCCAATGCCATCCATGCCCTAAATGATGTCTAAATTCAACAGACTACACAGAAACACTTGATTAATAAAGCTGTGGCTACCTGCTCTGAGCCTACCCGATGAAAGCAGGCCTGTTGGCAGACAAGGCCAGATAAACTTACAGGCCTAGGCTTCAAAATGGCCACCAGCCACATGGCCAGGCCCAACATCAGAAAGCCCACCCCAAAAAAACACGTTTCCCAACTCAATACAATGCCACCCATGCCCTAAATGATGTCTAAATTCAACAGACCACACAGAAACACTTGTTTAATGCAGCTGTGGCTACCTGCTCTGACCCTACTGGATGAAAGCAGGCCTGTTGGCAGACAAGGCCAGACAAGCTTGCAGGCCTAGGCTTCTAAATGTCCACCAGCCACAAGGCCAGGCCCAACAACAGAAAGCCCACCCCAAAAAAACACATTTCCCAACTCAATCCAATGCCATCCATTCCCTAAATGATGCTTGAAAAAAATGAAATACATTCAAAAAACACCAAAGGAACAGTTGCTTTATCATGCACACACCCATGAGGCCATGACTAGCTCTGGGCCTACTGACTACTACTACCCACAACATTTGAAAAAAAGGAATGATAGTTACCAAAATTGTAGTTGCAACAACTGCAATGCCCCCAATCAAACAGACACAACAACCACTTACTTGTAAAATATCCGATTAAAATACCCTCAAATCCAATGGCAATGATGCAGCAGACAAAAAGAGTGATCTTTCATGGTCAAAATGAGCAGGAGATGGACAAAGCACTGGGAGGAGCCTGCTGGACAGGAACAGGAAGTTGAATATTCTGTGGCACCTCCTCCCTCTCCCCCATTTTAAAAAAGTACTCCTTGCCCAAAAAAGGACAGCCAAATGTCAATCGGAGAAGTTTTTTTCACCCAAATCATCATTTGCAGAAGGTTTTATGCTGCTGGAGCTGATATTCTTCTCCAGATTGAAAATTTTAAATGTTAGAGTTCTCGAGCTTCACATTACTTCCGCCAGATGTCGATGGCGCGTCCAAAATGACGTGTTCGCGTTCTCTTGCTCCCTGTCGTGTTGGATATGACGTGTTCGCGTCCTCACGCTCTCGCTCATGGTGGAGAATGACATGTTCGAGATCTCATACTCTCACGGTGCACGATCGCGAGACGAATGACGTGATCGCGGGATATCGCAAATGGCTATCAACATCTTGTGGCGCACGCGACCAGATCGGGAAAACTTGTCGGCGATGGCGGGCACGAGAACGTATTTTTACAGCGCGAGCATGAAAAAAAATTCCGGTACACTGCGGATTTTGGAAATTTTTGCATTTTCGCGCTCTCCGCGGAATGCGAAAATTTCAAATTATCTCAATTTCTGCGAGCGGAACAGAATTTGACGCCCACCCCTAGTTTAAATGACTCCCTTTCATCTTGTCCCACAGCAATGTAAATGGGTCGTTTGCACACCTCCGTGAAAAACATGGAGTTTCTCCAGCTGTAAGATTTTCTTGCAGGTTTTAAAGGCAAATTGTGAAAGAGTATTTCGTGTTTCTCTAACAGCAGTGAACACATGCTAACGTCCCCACTCCCCGCCGACATTCGAGGAGATAACTCCCATTTTAAGCCCCTGGTACTGGCCATCAGTATATAATTGGCATTTTTTCTGATGTTTTTTATGTGCGTCTGTAAAACACCATAGACTGTGCAGGTTGATGGAGGAGTTGCTCTTATTTAAACAGGATTACAGCATATAGCTTTGCATCAAAGAATACTTGTTTTTCTCTCTTTTTTTTTTACTTTAATGAGCGCGGGCCGTCTTCATGGACACGAGCAATGCAAAGCAATAGGTGTTGCTTTTGGTATTGTAAATAAACAAAAATAATGCCTATGGTACCGTTTTATATAAGCTATAACTTAATTATGGAAAAGACACTGTTAATTATCCTTTCCTGACCTAAACTAGTGATCACGAATCAATCTCAATTGAGTCACAGTACTTTATTCCTACATAAGCTAAGAATACATGAATCACTCTAAAAGGGATTATCAAGATTATTTATTATTTCTTAAAGCTCGTTTTTCTGATTTTTTTTGTAGTAGAAACACTTATTATGCCAACACGTATATATACAAACACAACAATACACAATTTATACAATACAAACAAAAGACAATTCTTTTCAAAAACAAACAATTTGTTGGTCTAAACAGCCCGTAGATAGTTCAGTAGAAGGACGTTGACTAATAATTATGTCAAAGCATTCCCTATATTCGGTCATTAACATAAAGATTATTAGGGCTTCCAAGGGTCAATTCCTTTCTCCCTTCGTTCTATATAAAGCTCCTTATCTATGTGTTATCATAAACAGTATCACAATTTTCTTATGTTGATGCCTTTATACATGCAGTCGACGCGTTTCAGCCTTTTTCTTAGTACAGGCCTCTTCAGGACTTAAGGGCAATTTAACCAAAAGAATCCTTAAGACAATTACTCTGGGTATATTATTTATACCGGAAATGAGGCGTCTTAGCAACAATTATAGCGCTAGACGGGGAATTTCTTCAACCCAGCAGGTCTCTGCCTCCAACTTTTAAGGGGCCACAGCTCCCATTTTCATAATTATGGGAATAACGCCGCTGGATCGCTAGTCGGCATCGTTTATGGTCGGAACTACGACGGTATCTGATCGTCTTCGAACCTCCGACTTTCGTTCTTGATTAATGAAAACATTCTTGGCAAATGCTTTCGCTTTGGTTCGTCTTGCGCCGGTCCAAGAATTTCACCTCTAGCGGCACAATACGAATGCCCCCGGCCGTCCCTCTTAATCATGGTCCCAGTTCTTGTCGGCGATCGCGGGCACGAGAACGTATTTTTACAGCGCGAGCATGAAAAAAAATTCTGGTTATCTGCGGATTTTGGAAATTTTTGCATTTTCGCGCTCTCCGCGGAATGCGAACATTTCAAATTATCTCAATTTCTGCGAGCGGAACAGAATTTGACGCCCACCCCTAGTTTAAACGACTCCCTTTCATCTTGGCCCACAGCAATGTAAATGGGTCGTTTGCACACCTCCGTGAAAAACATGGAGTTTACCCAGCTGTAAGATTTTCTTGCAGGTTTTAAAGGCAAATTGTGAAAGAGTATTTCGTGTTTATCTAACAGCAGTGAACACATGCTAACGTCCCCACTTCCCGCCGACATTCGAGGAGATAACTCCCATTTTAAGCCCCTGGGTCTGGCCATCAGTATATAATTGTCATTTTTTCTGATGTTTTTTATTTGCGTCTGTATAACACCATAGACTGTGCAGGTTGATGGAGGAGTTGCTCTTATTTAAACAGGATTACAGCAAATAGCTTTGCATCAAAGAATAATTGTTTTTCTCTCTCTTTTTTTACTTTAATGAGTGCGGGCCGTCTTCATGGACACGAGCTATGCAAAGCAATAGGTGTTGCTTTTGGTATTGTAAATAACAATGGCAAAAGGCATTGCCATTAACAATGCCAATAGCTCCAAAACTCGCAGTTGCGAGACCTCTTGCATTTGTAATGCTTATTCCTTTAAGGAAAAAGGGCTGCATTTAAAAAAAAAAAAAATTGCTTTATTTAACCGCTTTGCTGCGGCGCAAATTCCGCCGCTGTGCTGGAACAGTCCAATCCTGGGCGTAGCTCAGATGGCCCCTGGCCGTCGTGCGCACTCGTCCACCGTGACCCATGACTGCCGGGGGCCATAAGGAGTACCGAAGAGGTTAAAAGCAGTCCCAGACATGGTGGTCTGCTGACCCTAGCAGGCCACCATCCCTGGGAGTGCCAGCCATTCCCAATGGGGTCGCAAATTGCGAAAGCCTCATTAATATGCAATTTGCTACCCCATTGGGAATCGCAAACAGTGTCTACAAAACTGTTGTACATCTCAATTTGCTGGTCGCAAATTGCAAGTCGCAAGTGTGATGCAATTTGCGACTCGCAAATTGGCGGGTCGTACATCTGGTCCTAGGTGCTAATGTAATATTTAGATTTAAAGCTTCAACCATATTGAAGGGCATCTCCTTAGCCAAGTAAGAAACAAACCCAGCTTCTCTACATGCAGGGCTGTTCACATAAGTAATTTACACTGCTGAGTAAGTTACACATGTAAGTTTATTCTTACACTTCCGAGTCACCATTTACAAGAGTAGACATGCATGTCAACACCCCCCGAAACAGGGAGTGGAGCCAAATTTACGTTTTCAAGTTCAGCACCACCTATGGCCAACTAATAATACTGTAACACCCTTCCATAGAAATTAAGGGAGACGGGGACCTAAAATAGATGTAAAAAAAATATATTATTTCATTATAACATACTAGCAGCCCGTCCCGACGTTGTCCGGGTATGAATTGCTGCCGGCCAGTAGTATATTGTTTTGTAGGATTTCGTTTTGATAGCATTTCTTATCTGTGACAGGCCTGTGAAACACTCCGATTCACAGTGCACTGCTGATGCACTTAAGAGTGCACGTTCAGTAGTGTGTGAACTCGAGTTTCCCTTCTTTATTTTTCCTTGCAATATTATATAGCGCAAACTCGACAACATGGCATGAGCACAATTTACATTACAGAAGAACACATTCATTTGTGGTAGGCACGGGAGACAAAGCGATTTGCCTGGAATCACAGGATGTTGAGCTGATGCCGAGATTCGAACGTAGCTCCCCAGCTCTTAAGTTTGCAATTCTAGAACTTGTGGCGGGAGGTGTGTCTAAAAGTGTATGTCAACGTTGGCCATCAATGAGAGAGACCCGTGCATTTTTCAAATGGATGGTGAAAAAATATGAGTATGTTGCTGGAGATGTGGGACGCCGTGCCACCAATGTACTTACCGGGGGAGGGTAAACACCCATTATTCCGCAACTTTCTTTCCGCATACCATCACTCTGCATACTTTCATTACGAAAGTACCATGACTCCGCAATGCCATTATAACACATGGCATTACATTTTATATGGTTTTACCACGCATACATTTACAATGAAATTTCTTGTAAATGCATGAATGGTAAAAGCATGTTTTTTTTAATGTTTGGATAAGGTAAGTATGGGTATAGGGGTATATGTTTTGGGGTACTGAGGTATATGTTTTCGGGTGTTTGGGTATTTTATGGGTTCAGATATAGTTTTGGGTTATGGGTTACAGGGGTAGTTTTAGGGTTAGGTATGGGTTTTGGGGTACAGGGGTATTTTTAGGGTTCAGGGCTAGGTTTGGGTTTTGGGGTATAGGGGTATTTTTAGGGTTCAGGGGTCGGTTTGGGTTTTGGGGTATAGGGGTATTTTAAGGGTTCAGGGCTAGGTTTGGGTTTTGGGGTACAGGAGTATTTTTAGGGTTCAGAGCTAAGTTTGGGTTTTGGGGTTCAGGGGTATTTTAGGGTTCAGGGGTAGGTTTGGGTTTTGGGGTACAGGGTTATTTTTAGGGTTCAGGACTAGGTTTGGGTTTTGGGGTACAGGGTTATTTTTAGGGTTCAGGACTAGGTTTGGGTTTTGGGGTACAGGGGTATTTTTAGGGTTCAGGGTAGTTTTGGGGTACAGGGGTATTTTAGGGTTCAGGGGTGGGTTTGGGGTACAGTGGTATTTTTAGGGTTCAGGGCTAGGTTTGGGTTTTAGGGTACAGGGGTAGGTTTGGGTTTTGGGGTACAGGGGTATTTTTAGGGTTCAGGGGTAGGTTTGGGTTTTGAGGTACAGGGGTATTTATAGGGTTCAGGGGTAGGTTTGGGGGTACAGGGGTATTTTTAGGGGTTAGGGATAGGTTTGGGTTTTGGGGTACAGGGTATATTTATAGGGTTAAGATGGGTTAGTGTTTAAGGGTGTTGGGGTATTTTAAGGAGTAAGGGTGGGTTATGATTTTGGGGTGCAGGGGTATTTAAAGGGAGCAGGGTGGGATTAGCACACGATATGAGACAATGCATGAAGGGCGGAACGTACCACACGCCCCCAGCGTTTGTCACGCCCCAGCACAACGCAGACACGCCCACAAGGGACTACTTTGCTAGCACGGTTCTTTTACTTTTTAAATGTATATGGTGGGCGTCTGCATAGCCTATGTCCTTCTGCTGCAACTGCCCTTTCCAACGCTGTATTGGGTGTTGTGATTGGTGCTGTGGGTCCTGAGATTACCCGCCTCAAAGGTTTGGGCTCTCTCTTTTTTATATTAGTCCTAGCAGCCTGTCCCGACGTTGTCCGGGAGCAACAGGCTTCTCCGACCCCCGCCCGCCCTGACATTGTCCAGCAGCCTGGCCCCCGCCTGCCCCGACCCCCGCCTGCCCCAACATGGGTCCCCTTACCTCAGCCGCCGTTCATCACGCCTGTCCGCTGCTCGCACCGCCGCTGGCCTGTCCGCTGCTCCTCACGTCACCGTTCCTCCCCCGCGCCATGTCTGCCGCTCCTCGTCGTGCACCTGGACGCCGCTCCTCCCCGCGCTCCTGACGTGAGCACGCACGTCGTGGCCGGCGCTACTTCGGAGGGACTACTTTTTTTTTTACTGTAAATTTTTTAAATAACGTTTTTTTTTAAATTTATATAGCCTATAACCATCTACACACCCTGACGATTCCAACGGTGTATCGGGTGTGTGGATTGGCGCTGTGGTTCCCGAGTTTACCCGCCTCAAAGGCTGAAAGTTCTTCCTTTATTATAGTAGTATAGATAGATTTTAGTAACCTCTAGTCTAAAACTGTTTAAATTTACAAATAAGTGTAACTATTTTAAAACAACGAAAAACTGAAATATAATATATTTTTCCTTCTTCATAAGTCTGGACTCTCCATACTTTGCCAGGTAATGATTTTATATGTTGACATTGTTGGAACCAGGCATCCCACTTTGTATGAGTGACTGGTTGGTGCGGGTATTTACCTAGTCTTCCTAGGTTTGTTCCCTTATTGTTACGTTTTTCGATTTCGAAGTTATTCAAAAACAAACAAAAAATGTATGTTATGATGTAATGATGTAATTTCTCATAATTGTGAACTAATAATAAAAAGAAGTATGAACAGAAAAACTAAAATATTTTAAAATAATTCTATATATGATACTGTAAGTTTTAATACATAAATATTTTTTCCTTTAGGTGGGATATAATTTGTAAATAAATTTTTTAAAATAGTGTTTATATTTTGTAATATATTTAACTTAATTAAATATTTAGTTCAAAAACGAAATAGTGCCGTACCATTTTTTTTTTTACATTTTATTCTACATTTAAAAGAAATAGCTAACTTTAATTTATATTTATAATAAAAGTATTTTTTACATTATAAGTATAGAAAAATTCTATTTTGGTCCTTGGTATTTTTGACACAATATTTTTGTATCACGATATTATTGTTGTTGATATTAAGTAAGTTAACCAACCATATTAGATATAGTATCCACATTTTTTGTATTACTTGTTTATTTAAAAGTAGTTTGCTTGAAACGGTTATTTTATTTAAACTGCAGTTAACAATGGGCACTGCTTGGAGTTAGAATGTTTAAGTTTTGTTCATCTTTTTTAATAGGCATTAGGCAATGATGTGGATTTAACCAATTCTGTGGCAGCAGTGTTTACTGTGTAATTATGGATTTACCGTATTAGACATATAATTAGCATGCTAATTCACATTTGTAGAGTCCCTAAAACTGTTGTTTTTAGCTTAAATGGCTAAAAATAATGCAGCATATTTGGCATTTTACTCCATAATGTATAACCTGGTTGCATAATTATTCCTCCATGCCTCATAATCCTAGCAGCCCTGACAACATTCAAGCTCTGCAGAATGGTTTGGGTGATCTCGTTATGATGATGAACTCTGTATTTCATAGGCAACCATGAAATGTTCAAGTTTAATAAACTTTTTTTTCTTGATGTTCCCTATACTTCACCCTATATTTAGGAACTCATGATGTCCTACATACACTCCCTACTAGTACGTGGCTTAATAGCCTCATCACTGTTAATATCTCTGCTATCCAAAGGTAAAACAACACTTTAGAAGTGGCAGGCGACTCTCCTTGATAATGCGAGTATGACATCCACAACTGCCTGAAACCTACACCATATTAGGTGTCAACCTAATGCTATGGTACTTATTTTTTCTTTAAAAAAATAAGTCTGTGTTTGACTACAGGGGACGCCTAGTATTTCCCTTCCATGGGACAATGAGTTCCTAAATATAGGGCCAGAAAGTGCAATTGTGTTGCATGCTTTTCAGTAGTATTCACTGTCACTTTCTTTCATGGCCCTGCAGTGTATTACATATTTCATCTTGCTATCAACTAAAGATGGTTTTTATTTTAAACACAGAAATCACGATAAAGACTACCTACTTGCACATAAGTGTGTTTTTTATATTTGACTTGTTCAGTTTATTTGATATCATACAGGAACTTTTTGCCGGAGTTGATACCACAGGGAGTATCACATGCTTTAGGAATTAGAGTGAGTGCCTATGCATGATTGTGAATGACCACTGACTAAAAGTAGGGATCATTGTCCTGAAGAAAGATGTGGAGCCCTGAGGCGCTGTACAATCATCTGAAAGATGTTGACCCAAAGGGATTAGGAAACTGCAATTATCCCTACAATGCCAACCTTCTGTTTTTAATATCCATCTAAAAATCCCAGAAAAACTCATGTTGTGGGGTTATTGATAGGGATTTCTAACATTTCCTTCGAATCCTTCACCTCATGAGAAAGTGAATTCACCCATTACAACAAAGCACTTTCCTTAACAACTGGAAGCCCATCCATCCCCCCTCTCCCTGGTAAACTGATGGATGGATGTGACAACCTTATAATGAAGGAAGCCACCTAATTTGACAGGTGAGAGTTTGTCTTAATTTCTTAGAAGAATCCAGCCACACCTACAGCCAGGATTAGTGGGTTCCCCTATTAAGGTAATTAATTGTGCCTACCCCTTAGCCCAGATAACTTTGTTTTGTTATTATTACATGACTGGAAGGATGCTATCTTGGACAACCCTGTCCTCTCTTCCCCCTTTTTAGGTCTCGGCTAGTGTAGGCTGCGCTTGCGCAGTCTTGCTGGCGAGATTTTATGTCTTCTAGTATGGAACTTAAACAAGCCAGCTCTTCTCCATTGGCTGGCTTCCCAAACGGCGGCCTGCCATTGGAGAAGAGCTTTGTCTGTCACTTTAAGCCCCGTCCGTTTCGGATTGAGGGGCGTGTTTTTTTCGCTTCTTTCTCTCCTCTTCCCATTGGCTGGACTTTTATATTCCAGCCAATGGGAAGAGGAGAGAAAGAAAAACACGTCCCCCAGTCTGAAGATGATGGGGCGTTTCTCCGATCCATTTTTGATGGACCTCGGAGAAACATGGTGGTGTTCATGGCATGGTCCGAGGTTCATGGCCGTGTAATGCCTGCTGAAACGTAACTACAGGTTCGTACCTGTTCCCACTGTTAACACAAACAGCGTGCGGCGCCTGTCTTATTACTGCCATGTATGCTATTTCGATTATTAGGGAGAAGGAGGAGGGCTGGCAGCTCTCGGGTTACAGTTTGTGCAGCAGCCACACACAGCACGTTTCACAACACACTGTCAGTCGGCCGCTGCAGGCAGCCTCGAGTAAGGGAAGTAAACACAGCCCTGAACCTCACCTGGGATCCCAGGAGTCCTCCCTGCGGCAGCAGGTTGGCTGCGCACCTCCACATGTGCCTCTCCTGCTGGAGTGCCCTCGCTAGATTTTGAACTGCACACAGAGAGGGCATTTCGCAAAGGCCCGTGCATGGCGGCCGGACAGGGGGAGTGCATCCATATTAGACTGCTTCTTCGACTGCTTCTTTTTTGCGTGCGCATGTCTTCGAAGGCTGTGGCGGTGGAGGCTCGCGGGACCGGTGCTAGGCGCGAGGCTCCTGCCACAGGTTGCAGCTGAGTGACGCACCAGCAGCTGGAGGTGTTGGGGAGAATTTGTTGATTCCAGCAGCTGGGGGCGGACGGGACCCTGCAGGCGTTTGACTCCACCGGGCACCCGTGCCCCCTGCGGGCATGCAGCCCAGCACTCCCCTCCGGTAGGACCCAAGGCAGCGCCTCGGACAAGAGGGGGGATTGACTCAGCGCCAACATGAGCGACAGCAGCGAGAGAATTTCATTCTTCGTGCCCACCTTCCTGCTGCCCGGCATTTCGGCGCAGGAGAGGCCAGCAGCTGGCAGCCTCTGGCACGAGGTAGAGGAGGGCGGTGGGCAGGCGACGGGGTGCCCGGCCCGCTGCGGTCTAAGCCCGGGTGCAGCAGCACCTCCGTGGTGTACGTGGTGAAGGAGGCCAGCCCCGGGGTGCAGGCCTGCGAGGGCACCACGCTGGAGAGCCTGCGGGAGGCGTGCGAGGGGGCCGGCGTCCTCTTGGAGATGCTGCCCTTCGGCAAGCTGGACTTCGGGGAGACCGGCGTGCTGGACCGCTTTACAATGCAGGTGAGAGGCCCGCGGGAGAGCCGCCACCGGCCCTGGCGTCTGATAACTACCATGCACAATATATACCAGGCAAGCCTCCATTGAGCTTAGGTAGTGTGCTAACAACCTATCGTGCACAGCTGTCGATGGTGTAGCAAGTGCAGTGCCACCGAGACTCAGGGCCCTAGCGCCCGCGGAACCATGATTGTTGTTGTATCTTTATTACCCAGCCAGCTGTCAGGTGGCATATTTCATTACCTGCACAGGGCCATTGGCACCTTACACAGCCTTTTAGCTACACTTCTCAACTGCCAACCAGCCACCAGTTCCCTGCAGCCTCTGCCTACCTGTAGCCACACTGCTCCTCATGTATGCCTCCAACCAAGCCACCCTGACACCTGCCCTGCATCCTGTTCCCTAACTAGAGCCTGTAATCCACTGTCCTGACCTCCGCCTCTTGGGTGTGCCACGCCAATCGCTTGCCATGCACCATGCATCCTGCCCGAGTACCCTACCCAGCCTAAATGTCAGTTCTGCCTCCACCCTACCTACCCTTCAGCAGCTCCGCAGCTTGTGCCATGCCACTTCCTTCCCAGAACACTCTCTTGCTGCATGTGCCCCTATCCCGTCACCTCTGTAGTCTAATTAGCTACCCTAACTAGCATGCTCTTTGACCCGACCTTCTTGCTGCCTACAGTTTGTTTAGCCTGCTATCTACCGTGACCTGCTTGCTTGCAGCTTCTTTAGTCCGCGTTTTTCTTCTTCTGGCTGTTTGCACCCCGTGGTGGAGGTAGGGAGTGTGGGAAGGGGGATCTGGGAGGCAGGACGTGCCCATACTTTTTTTAAGTTTTAGAAAATCAGCAATACTACATTTTGTGAAAAGACAAGATTAATTACAATGGTTGGAATGCTTCAGCTGAAGTGTGGGGCAGGAAGTCTTCTGTGCTGCGAAACCAAGGGAGGTGCAGACAGCTAGACAAGCCTTTTTTGCCAGGGGGCCTGCTTCCCCAAAAGAAACGTAAATGTACTCAACTGGTCAATCTGCCAGTGGGTTCATCCACTTAAAGCCCTGGATCTGGTGAGACTGGCTCCCTCGCCCCCTTCAGTTTACAGCAAAGACCTGGGCCGAGGACAGTCTGCGTGGCATGTAAACAGCATGGCTCTCTTAGGTAGGGCACCCCCTCAGTTTCTGCAGGGTACCCTCGCTGAGGTCAGTGTGCGTGGGATGCAGCAAGCTTGCTCCGGTGTCACTGGCTCGCTTGCACTCTTCAGTTTACAGCAAATACCTGGCACTGGTTTTCCTCGATTGGGGCTGCCATTGAGATGCAGTGAGGTGCCCTCCACCACTGGTACCACCGGGCTTATCGGCATTTGGCACACTAGCTGGCTCTGTGTGTGTGGCTCTGTGTCTGTGTGTGCCTCTGTGTGTCTGTGTCTGTGTGTGTGTGTGTGTGTGTGTGTGGCTCTGTGTGTGTGTGGCTCTGTGTGTGTGTGTGGCTGTGTGTGTGTGTCTCTGTGTGTGTGTGTGTGTTTGTGGCTCTGTGTGTGTGTGTGTAGGGCTCTGTGTGTGTGTGGTTCTCTGACTGTGTGTGTGTGTGTGTGTCTGTGTGTGTGTGTTTGTGTGGCTCTGTGTGTGTGTGCTGGGCTCTGTGTGTGTGTGTTGGGCTGTGTGTGTGTGTGTGTTGGGCTCTGTGTGTGTTGGGCTCTGTGTGTGTGTTGGGCTCTGTGTGTGTGTGTGGGGGGGGCTCTGTGTGTGGGGGGTCTCTGTGTGTGTTTGTTGGGCTCTGTGTGTGTGTGGGGGGCTCTGTGTCTGCTAATACTCTCTACTACTCTCTAATGCTCACCTATTGCCATTGTAAATGACAATACCATTTATTTATGTTTTTAAAAAAAATGCCATTTGCAATGCCAATAGCTCTAACTTTAACAAAGACGAGACCATTGCATTGTAAATGCTTGTTTGTTGATGCATTGTCAAAACTAAAACTTAGGATATAGTAAAATGCAATCCATTTGCACCTTTGAAATTCCTTACTTTTTAATTGACTATCATTCCAAATTGTACTGTTAGTAGTTATTTCTGTTGCAGATGTGGTTGAAGTGTGTGTGTGTGTGCGTGCGTGCGTGCGTGTGTGTGTGTGTGTGTGTGTGTGTGTGTGTGTGTGCGCGCGTGTGTGTGTGTGTGTGTGTGCGTGTGTGTGTGTGTGTGTGTGTGACTGGAAAATATTGAAGAACGTGTTGAAAAATGTTTAATGTGAACAGAATGGATCACTGAATGTGGAATGCTTTTCTGTGGTATTCACTGTCACTTTCTTTCATGGCCCTGCAGTGTATTATATATTTCATCTTGCTGTCAACTAAATATGGTTTTTATTTTAAACACAGAAATCACGATAAAGACTACCTACTTGCACATAAGTGTGTTTTTTCTGTTTGACTTGTTCAGTTTATTTTATATCATACAGGAACTTTTTGCCGGAGTTGATACCACAAGGAGTATCACATGCTTTAGGAATTGGAGTGAGTGCCTATGCATGATTGTGAATGACCATTGACTAAAAGTAGGGATCATGGTCCTGAAGAAAGATGTGGAGCCCTATGGCTCATTATAACTTGTGATGCCTTTTGGGGTGACAATACATTTTTTTTAATGTAAAAATGTGTGTGGATTTAAGATATTTGAGTGCTAATATTTGGGTGGTCCAGCAACCATTACGAAATGTTTCAGAGACAATTAATATGGGAGTTGATCCTATTGTTTTAGTGCTATTGTTCTACCCCTCTACATAGCTCCAAGTTGGACTTCATCCTGATTTCAAGCATTTGATTTTTTTTTGCTATTGGGGGTTTAATAATTATGTGGTTTGGTTTAGCTTGGCTTTGGCAGCCTTAGAGATTCATGTTGTATGGTTCCTTCGAATGTAGTAGGACTTTGTATTAGTTCAACACAACTTCACATTATAGAGACTGAGTGTACTCATATCATCAGTAAATGTTGGTCCAGCTAGCTCACAGTACAGCATCTCCCAAACTTCCAGCTTTGTAAATGCTATTGGTAACCTCAAGCATGACCACTCTAGCGAGAGAATGATAGAGGTACCCTTCTGCCAGACACAGTTAGAATGATCTAACCCCATACCGTGGTGTATTGTCTCAGGAAGCCGGCCTTAGCGAACACACTCAATCTAAGGGGCCGATTACGATATTGTTTGGAAACTCTTCTGACCGAATCTGTTTCGGGATAGTTTCCGACTGACTCAGGTTCTGCAAGTCCGACCGACCAATTACGATGCTTCCCAACATTGTTTGGTCTGAGTCGCATTGACTTCAATGGGAGCTGTGTTCTGAATGAGAAAACGGGCTCCCATTGAAAAATGGGGTGGTTTGAGAAAACCATGCACCCTTTGACAGGCACCCCATGGTGCCTGCCACTCTGTGCATGATTGGTAAGAGGGGTCCCTTGGGTACCGCCATGGCCCCAACTGGAGGTCTACTGGTGAAGGGGTGCCTGCTACAGGCCCCCAAAGTCAGATTCCGACAGGCGTTTTGTTTCGGGCAGACCTAATTGTAACAGCTGTCCGAATCAGTCATCGTAATCGCTCGTTAGGAAACCGTGTCCATAAAGCTGTACGATTTAGCTCTGAATGACTCAGGCTGTCCAAAAGCCATTCGGACAGCCCGAACGGTTTCCTTGCATTGTAATCAGTCGTCCGTAAAGTTGTCTGATTCGGTCGGAAATATAGGTTCTGAATTGGATTCGCCGAATCCCGTTCAAAGCTTTTCCGGATGGCATCGTAATCGACCCCTTAGTAAGCCTGCGCATATCTCTGCTTGCACAGCTTTCTTTATACTCAAGATGAATGTCAGGGCCTGTGGAACTGTCTCTCATTTTCAGTAGTTTGCAGCAGTCATGATAACTCCAATGTCAAGTACCTCTCACGGAAATTAAAACAGATGCTGTTTAAATGATAAAACTGAAATCACCCTTATCACATTCTGTTAGAGATGCAGAATAACACCTTTCCTTAGTCTGGAGGAAAAGAGTCTTCTCCTACTACGACCACATAACAATGCAAGGACATCGCGTTGAAGTATGTGTGTCTTGGGAATTAACAGTGTAGGCTACAGAACAATGATGTCTACCAAAAATAAATACGTGTATGGCATTCTCTCGTGTTAGTGCAAAAACATGTTTAAACCACCATCTTAAAAAGATGTTCAATGACACAGGTTGGGGATACAACTATATAAAAATAGCAATAGCACTAAGTTTGTATAAAAAGCCTTGCATTACAGAAGAAACTTCATCGGCTGAGTCAAAGTCCATAAAAATGCTGCCAATTATAAATCATGTTGTTTGAGTAAAAATGAAAATTTAACAAAATCCCAATACAAGAGATTATGAGGCATCAGAGGAGGAGGATGAAATTTCCGAAATGTCCAAGACATCCGTATCCAGATTGTCAATAGGGCCCAGACATCTGCAGACATCACATCGAAAGAGGCCTGAAGAAATATCCCAGTGACGAAGATAGTCATCACCAGCCCATTCAGCAGATGCCCAAGGCAACAGTGGAAGGAGTACAGCATCAGAAAAGTATCTATAAGCCAGGAAAGCTGAATTTGAAGGAGCATCTGTTATTAATGAAGGGAACTCATAACAGACATATCGCAACACAGAAAGCAGCATCATTTGACTACACAACCAGTGCGACAGCAAAAGACGCATAAGTAGAGTTTTATCAAGAAACTGCAATAATTGCGTAGCAAGGCCTAAGTCGAGCTCATATTCAAATGAGTACCATAGGTTGCACTCTCTGAAATCAAAAGGGGCAGAGACCAGTTCTTGTTGAGTTCCAATAACAGGCTCTCTGAAATATTGTATCATGTATTCACGACACAGAAGGTCGTGTAGTAGTTCCATTTCCATTTGTCATCACTGTGGGACATCCATTGCAGAGCAGTAAAAATTGAATACAAGAAGCAACAGCATAATTATAATGCCTCCAAAATGCTTTAAAACAAGGAGTGTAGAAAGGCGGAACAACTCCAAGTACTGTCTGGAACGTAGAAACCTGTCCAAACCCAATCACCTTGAAAAAGGTGTGCCA
This sequence comes from Lissotriton helveticus, assembly GCF_964261635.1. Classification (NCBI taxonomy): domain Eukaryota; kingdom Metazoa; phylum Chordata; class Amphibia; order Caudata; family Salamandridae; genus Lissotriton; species Lissotriton helveticus. The sequence goes on along the minus strand of NC_136068.1, from coordinate 1,248,843,588 downwards.
CTCCAGCTGTATTAGAAGCTTTGAAAATACAACGTGCAAGCTCACTGAAATGCTGTGGAAATTGAGTTCATAATGAGATTGCACTTCTTGCGAGGAACTTGGGGATCAAAAGTTTATCGGGCAGATGTAAGAGCTACATCAGTATGAAACAATAAGGCTATGAGTCTGCTCAACCAATAAAAGTGTATGGCATCCACGGGGACCTTGGGCAACCAAAGTAATTTCTCTGATAGTATCTGTAGTAGGATACAAGAAATGCGTACAGCAAGTTAACACCTTCAAAACTGTGCACAAATACATACCACCTGGTTTCATCCTGCAACACCTTTTATCATTTAAAATTAGATAGCTTCCATTGGAAAGCATCCAAAATTCAGTCTTGATCACTTATACATGAACACCTTTCAAAAAAACATGTTAAGTTAGCCATAGAGGCATTACAAACTCCATGAAGCGTAATCTGTCTGCAGACCAAAGATTGACCCAAAGAAGCCTCTCAATCACTTAAACTAACAAATGCCTCTTTGTTCTCGTGCATGCATCTCTACCAAACAGGGAGGGACCAAGCTTTGTATAAAAAATGTGGACCCATCGTCTCATATCTGCCTGCTTGAAAATGCTGAAGACATGATATGAAATGTGGAAATCAGAAAAGAAATGAACCCACAAATTAACCAAACTGCAGTGAGAGTTTCAGCGACCGAAAAGGGAACTTTTACTAAACGTTCGATATTAAGCATGATATGGGTCTCTTCTTTTTAAGCCTTTTTTTGCATATATGTCAAATTAAAATGCAAAAATAACTTAGTTGCATTTAAATAATTCCCTGCCACTTTAATAGATTTTAAAACCTGCAGAGTCCAACTCCATTGCAAAATCGATCTCAACTGACTCTGGCCATATTGAAGCTCAGACATGTTATTTTGTAAGATATCAAATGCAGATGAAACAATATTATTCAATTAATTAATACAAGTTGACAATGTGGTCATGCCATTTTCGACAACCACCACAGCTTTTTTCAAAATTAACCTTAGCAATTTGGCTCAAACGTTCAGTTGCCTCTTGTTGAGAAATTTTCTACATTTCCTTATAACTGGCATATATAAAATATTTAGGGGACAAAACCTTTGTTGTGCTCCCAGTGCTGAGAAAGTGGTTACATTCCGGCATTGTGTTGTGGGAATTCTGTACAGCATAAGTCCATGAATGACTGTATAAATGGTAATAGTCTAAGACTATACAATAAGAATGATCAAGTTTAATCACAGGAAATAATGGATTATTTATAGGGTAGACACAAGGGTCAATCACACGTTGATATTCTAATTGTGGTAGAATCTTCCTAACAGCATATTTAGCTTCCTATTTATTAGGATATTGTAATAACAATCATGGAGAGTCCCTCTGTTATGCCCAAAAATAATGTTTCCATTCCACCTAGATGTTTTTATATAAGAAAAACACAGGTTTTTCCTAAATTACCTTCACCCACCAGGGTTGCCAGTTGGTGGCATGCTTCATCGTCTGGCTCTTCCCGTCCCACTGCGGAACAGGGCTTGCTGCGACCTTTGGAGAAGTGGGAGCACTTATAGTTGATACTATGTGTGAACGAATTGTGGAGGTCTGAGTGGGAGAAAAACAAGTTAAAAATACCTAGACAGTAGGAAAACAGCTTTATTATTACCCCTGTCCGACATAGTTAAAATATGAGGAAATGGGAACTTATGTTAGTAATAAATGTAATAAATGTATACATAACCCATTGGTGTTGAAATCCTCATAGATTGATTACCAACTAGAAGGGAAAGAAAAAGCATAATTTAAAAGTACATTATGCGCATATGAATCTGTGCCCCAACGACAAAAACATTGCACTTGTGTAGAAAAACCATGATATATTTTTCATCATAAAGGTGATCCCTTTTAGTGCTGCCATAAGTGATTAAATCGTTTTTTAATTAACATGCAGGACACTTAAAAGACACATGAACACATAACATGAGTTATGAAGGTTTGTGTCATGGTAAAAAACATACATTATTGTTGATTGCAAACCTTAGACCATACGGGGGAAGGGACGCCGGTCAGTCACACTCTGTATATGGAAGATAAATCAGACAGATTCCCCGTCAACAAAATCAGTACTGAGGGCTAAGAAGCATTTCTGCCAGAGGTATGGCAGTTACATACTGTCATTTTTTGCCGTACTCACTGCCTCATGGCTTCTCCCTCGCATCAAGGTGAGTGCCAGCCAGTGTCTCCGACGATCAAAGGATGCCGCAGTAGTAGGCTCCTTTTACTCTGAGACCGGACAGCGTCCTTGTGTGCGATGCCGCTAGACCGCTGACTTCTCAAATGGCCGCCATCGGTGGCATTACTTACTGGTATGTAAACCTTTGTAAACCTTCATTTTCAGGAAGGTATATTCGTTATTGAAACAGAACATTATTCGGTTTAGTATAAGAGTATAAGATAGCATACAATTTTGGAGCAACAAAGAGAATATTTTGAATGCCATTCTTTAGCCCGAAATTATTTTCGCCACCTTGTGCTGAAAAAAGGTGTGGCATTTTTGAACATCCAAACGAGTAGTATATGTGAAAAAGGTTTTTAGAAAGTTTTTTAATAAAACACCTTTTCAAAACTAAAAGGTATGGGATTGAGAACATATATATATATATATATATATATATATATATATATATATATATATATATATATATATATATGTTTGGAAAAACATATGTATGGACAGTTTCTCATTTGAGATTGCACGGGAGTTAGGAAAAAGAGGGGCGGATGGTATATATATATCTTTTGCAGAGATGGAAAGGGGTGTACATATAGCTTGTTTTTTTAATTACTTTTCATTGATAAGTTCTATCAATTGGGCATTTGCGTGATACTGCCCTGTTATAGATGGTGGAGGACGTGCATGACATTCTGTGTTAGGTGCCCAATTACTTAATGAAATGACCCCAGGTGATATTTTTGTCGAGACCCAAAACGTGCGTTTTGAGGCGGAATACACATCGTTGTTCTTTTTCAAAGAGGTGAGATTCTTGCTGTACCCGCTCAACGATGACCCAGTTGAAGTCATTAGTTGTCATCCCAATGTTACGTAAATGACATGAGCCGGTTATCATGTTTGCCACACACTCTGTGTTGCAATTTGTGAACTGTCTCAGATCCCAAGTGGTATTGTTGTCAAATGTGATGGTGCGTGTTGTTTTCATTAGGAGGCATACACTGCAGTTCTCACTGCATTGGAAAAAGGCGCATTTGAGTTTCCCTAGTATCGTTGGTTTTTGCCCATGTATGTACAAAGATATCTCCGAGACTCCGCTCTCTCTTGTGTGAGAACATGAGTTTTGGGAAACGAAGGATGTGCCAATGTTTATTGATGATTTTGCTTATCTGCTTTGAGGCAGTGTTATTGGTCGTTCCTCCTGTTTTTTGGGGGGCAGTGTCTCAAGGAAGACCTCTCTTTGAATATTCTTTGCCCTTTTCATTGCTTTTGAAATAATTATTCTAGGATAATTCCTTGCTTCCCATTTTGATGATACAGCTTCAGCTAGTTGCCTGTAGTCCTGCAAATCGGAGCAGTTACATCTGATTCTTAAGAATCATCTGAATGGTAGATTGTCCTTCAAGTGTCTTGGATGAAAACGATCAAACATAAGGAGGCAATTTTTAGCCATAGATTTTTTGTGGTAGTCTTCAAAGTACTCTTCATGGTCATGATATTTAGATCAAGGGAAACCAGATCTGTTTTTGAGATGGTGTGAGTAAACTTCAAGTAGGTGTTCTGTACATTCAGCTACTGTAAAAAAAAGCCTGGGCATTTTTCTCATCCCCTTGCCAAATCACCAGGATGTCATCGATATAATGTTTCCACAGCTTGATGTGGTCGAGATATGGATTTTGCTGATTTAGGATTTTGTGTTTCTCCAGGTGGTGTGCATATAGACCTGCTGTTCTTGGTGCAAAGGTACTACCCATGCTCTTTGCGTGTTTCTGCAGGTATAGGGTGTCTTCGAATCTGAAAAAATAATTGGAGGTCAAGGTCCATTTACAGCAATCCATTATGATATTCCTTTTTTTATAAAGATGTTAGAGAAGCACTGTGAGTCCATCTTTGGTTTCACATACTCCTGTGTGCGATCGCCTCAACCCCCCCTCTCTCTAACCTCTTTTCTGGAGAGTCCTCCAAGGAACGAGAAGGACGTGTATCAGAATATGTTTTCACGGTTGTGCAAATAATAACTGCTCCCAGAAGACTCCAGTTGCGGAGAACTAGTCTGTGTTTTATGGCTAGTCTTTTCTTTATTTTCATCCCAGCATTTTTTTGAAGACTCAGGGGCCTTCTTAATCCCTAAATCAGCTTCTGGCTTACCTTTAATTTGTGGTTTATTAGGCCATGTTCCAGAACTATCTTGACCTATAAAAGTATAGGTTTTAGAGATTATTTTAGGTAGTTTGTGTTCCTGATTTACGGTGGGAACTAAATCGCGAGCCATGGGCATATCGCCAAAAAAGCTGCCTTCCCCCAAATATTTGTTAAAATAATTGAGGACACTGTGACAGAGTTGCAAATGAGTATCATCCCCAAATCTAGAGCAGTGGCAGCTCAATGTTCAGTTTGAATCTGTTTAAGCACTTCAGGCAAACAGAAGTTGAAGGAGTGCCATGAGTAATGGGTAGAAGGAAGCAAATACAGTTCCCCATGTATTGCACTCCCCACCCGAGGAAACCATATCTAGTGGAAGACACATTGTGAGAATTCTAAGCTTATCTTGCGGTCCCATATGGTCAAAGCCTGCCTCAAACTGATTAGGTTTTTGTACATTCCAAAATACAATCTCATCACATTTGGCTGGGATCTTAAACCATTATTATCATTAATGGTAATTTGACTATTTGCAGGCACAAGTAACTGTGCCTGGTCAGATTGAGGAGCCTTTGCTGGGGCTGTATTCAAAGTACACATAATGCACTGCATCAGACGGCGATACAGTTTAACCAGATGGTTCAAGAGAGCAATCGTCTCCTGCTATGTTAACCGATTTGCTACTGGAAGAGGCATACAGTGTGCTACGACCGGTTAGGTAGCCCCTTTGTTACTGAGAGGACCCAGTCTTACATTCTGATGAGTTTGTGGGAGGACGTCTTGAAGCCAGTTATGATGATCCTGGCAAGTTAATGGGATTTCTAAATACTCATAAGATCTATATGCAAAAAGAGCAGCATTCTCAGTATATGCATGAAATGTTTGTGAATTAGCATCAACTGCAGGAAAATAAACCCAGGAATATATATTTTTTTAATTTATACGCTTTGTGCACCTCAATCAGGTAGGTAACATTTCACCCGCCATTAGTGAACCCATAGCAATTTAAATGATTACTTACTGGTTGTTGCAATTAATAACAATAACCACTGCTTGTGTCATATTAATGAATGAAATTCAAAGAAAAGAAACACTTGGTAACTTCGAACATGACCAATCTTATTCACAAGGAATTCATGGAAACAGATCTAACCCTTTCATTTGTCACTTTTGCATGCTCAGAGTTTTAAAAAGAAATAAGACAATAATACATTTTTGAATGTTAATTGAAAAGATCTAATCCTTGTAAGCAAAACATGAACTGTGATAATTGGACAGATGAGATGCATCATTGTGTGATAAGCATGGTGAAAAACAAACAATTCAACCATGTTAATTGTTCCTAATGTTATTCCTATCTATCACTAAAACCCCTACTCTAGCGAGAGCATGACGGGAGTACCCTGGTGCCAGACCCAGTTGGAATGACCTAACCCCTTACCTTATTCTAATGTCTCAGGAAGCAGGCCTCCAGGCAAGAAATGCACTCCATTGAAGTGTGCAATCCTGCACACATCTCTGCTTGTGCAGCTATATTCCTTTTTAGGATGAATGTCGGGCCTATGGAGCTTACTCTCGTTCACAGCTCTCTGCAGCATGCATGATAACTCAGATGTAAAGTGGCTCTCGTCGAATTCAAAATAGATGCTGTCTGGAGAAAAAGAGTTGACCCCTACAAGAGCATTTATTGTCTCCTGTTTTCAAGTTGACATTTTATTTTCTACGAAGAATTTTGATGATCATGATGAGTGTGCCAAGGAGGTCTTTGAGAGTCTGAAAGTTACGGGATTGACTTATGAAGAACTGGCAATTGCGTGTTAATTTGCTAACATATTCAGTAATTTCTTTTTTTTTTTTAAATCTTGTAGTTGAACTTGCAGATGCATATCAAACATCTCAGGTTGATGACAGCAGTCATAACATGTACAGTTTTAATGGCAATCTCATCTCCCAAACCCCCACATTTCTTATTTCTCCCTCTCAACATTATTTAATTAACTATTCAATTTATCTAGTTTCACGCGCCAACATATTCGGTCATATTTGAGGCATGTGATAGACAAAGATCGAATCAAAAAGAACGTGCATTTGAAGAGAAGAGTTAATTTGGCTTCTGAATTCAATAACAAAGAAAAGCTAAATTTTCCGAAATAAAGAAATGTTACTCCACATTTGTCAAAGAATTTGCAAGGAAGGTTGAATCGTTGAGATCTTTGTTGAGAAAAAGGGGGATAGAATTAATTTGTGTGGTAGAGCTGTTTTGCACTTAACAGCATGTAAAACATGAAATATGTAATATTCCTTTGTTAGGTAGGTTTGATATTACTAAGCAGACTATAAGGGCTATAGATGCCACTGCCAGGGACCTCTTAGTTTCAAATTGCCAGGCAAGAAAATGGTGGTGTTTACTTCCAAGACACTGCGAGAAGCCAAACTGAAGTTTTCAGTAGTGGAATAAAAAGTTGTGGGTGTTCTTTGGGCTGACCCCAATTCTAACCACAAATTCTCTGTGGAAACAGACGAAATCCCAAAACTTTCTCTAGTAGTTGATCTTATGTGCCATATGCACTACTTTTTTATACAGACTTCTAGCTGCAGATTCCTCACCTTTTGAATATTCTCCAGAGGTCAGACTGGATCTGTAAACATTTTTCATAGTACCTCTGTGCACCAGAAGGTGGCACAGTGCCACTCCACACTGACGCCATTCCCCTCCTGAATTCCTATAAAGTCTCCACTCCTGTACTCTGACTTTTGATAGAGACTTCTAACCACATATTCCTCATCTGGCAGTTGCAGGCACCAGGCATATCCCCGGTGTGCTGGAGGGGTGGGGGCAGGTTTTGTGCCCGTGGCGGCCGCTTTTATCACTGGGGGCCATTTTTGTAGCAGGGCTGTAATATCTGCCCCCTGTAACAAAAGCAGGAGCAGTGATTATTGCTAGCGACCCTCCCCCTGCTCCTAGGGCCTGTCGAGCAGCAATTTGCCAGGGCTAGTTGCTGTTCCCTGCCCGGGCACTGGCACTGATATCAGTTCCTTTTGTTCCACACCAACAACACTCACCTGGAGAGCTACTTCAGTAATTTTTTTACCAACTTTTTGCCGAAGCTTCAGGGTTCAGGCCTTGCAGGGACTGCCACAGGCAGATGGCTGTGTCCAATTCCCACTTGTTTTTTATCTCTGGTGCCTAGGGTAGTGACATGACCCCAAGGCCTATGTCTAGTGCAAGTCGATGCGCCTGAAAGCGATTTGTGACTGGGTGATGAAGCTCCTGGCAGCACAGCAAAAGAAGGTTCTGCACCACTTTCGTTCCCTTGGAAGATCTAGGTCGGTTTCTGGTCCGCTCCCACAGTTGCTAGTCTTCCTGCTCCACGATCTCCTCTCCAAAAAGCACAAAAAGAAGAAATCAAATCACTCTTTGCCTCCTGTGCATTCTCAACATCGTGTTCCAAGCCCGCAACCGCACTCCACCTGCAGAGCCTGCATCGGGGCTCGCTCTGCACTACCCAAGTTTCCCTCGGCCAAAGCAATGTCTACCCAAATCAAAGACTTGTATGACGCCATGCATGCCATCTTTGTTCCACTGACTCTCTGGAGTGCCGTCACATACCGTTACGCGATCACCCTTGAATCCAACCGGGCCCTCTGGATCCCTGTCCCCTATGGATCCGGAACTATGCCGCCACGGCTGCCTCCATCCAGCCCGGCTCGGCCCCTTTCAATGCCATCCCCGGTGCTGCTGCTCGAATACGAGCCAGTTATCATTCCAGATGCCAACCCGGTGCACCATGGCTCCTGTCATTGTCGATGCCTGCACCATCGAGGCTTCAACATCCCCTAGGCTTTCCACCCCTTGACAGCCCTACCTTTCTGAAGGGGAGAAAATGTATGGTCCCCTAGAGGACCCTGATGACAACTGGGATGAGGGTCTGGGTGACACCAGTGGCGTGGATACCTTCCCAGATTCTGGCATGATTTTCTCTCCGGGCTAGATTTCTGGCAAAGGCACATATTTTGCCACTTTGATGGGCAGGGCGGCTCAGGTTCTTGATTTCCAGCTGTTAGTCGAGGTCAAGACCAATGGCTTGACAGAGATGCTTCAATCTGGGACGGGCTTGTGTGAACCCATGCACTCCTTTAATGAATCCCTCACCAAAGTGCTCATGCGGTCCAGGACGAATCCTTGCTCAGGGGCTCCTGTGCACTGAATGATTGTCCATCGGCACTGCCCCACCTCAGAGACCCAGTCTTCCTCTGCCAGCACCCCGCGCCCCAGAGCCTGGTGTGGTGAAGGCCTCAACAGCAAAGGTCACCCCAATGCATTCCCTACCATACCACTGAATAGGGAATCCAAGAGACTGGACACCTTAGGGAGGTGCATCTTTTCTTCCACCAATCCTTCCTTGTTGTAAGTAAATATTGCATGCCTCTTGGGCCAATATTCCCACGCGTTATGGGATTTCCTTGCGCAGCTGCTTCCCATTCTGCCTGGGAATGCTGTACTCTCCTCAACCAGACTCTGGTGGACGGCAGTGATTAGTCAGGCACCCCCTGTCCCAATGGTCGGTAATTACATCCGACAAGTGGGAGCTTCAGGTTGTGCCGAAATAGTATTCTCTAACATTTGTGGAAACACCTCAGCCTCTTCTACAATCCCAAGAGTGGTTGACAGAAGACCAGTTCACCTTACTCCTTCAGGAAGTGCTGGCTCTTTATTTCAGAGGAGGCATCAAGAGGCTGCCTGCGCCCAAAGTAGGATGTGGTTGTTATTCCCGCTACTTTCTGGTGACAAGAAAAATGGAGGCCTTTGCCCTATACTAGATCTGCACCCTCTCAATGCCTTCCTGAAAAAAAGGAATTCAGGATGTTCACATGGACTCAGGTACTGTCTTCCCTGGATCCTGGAGACTGGATGGTAATGCTGGTCCTGCAAGACGCGTATTTCCACATCCCCATCCAGCGAACCACAAACATTTCCTATTGTTCACAGTGGGCCACGAGCATTTCCAGTTTGCTTCGCTCCCTTTTGATCTCACCAGTACTCCTCTCAAAAGTGTTGGCAGTGTTTGCAGCCCATTTGCTGAGGGTGGGGATGTGAGAAGTGGGCCTGATATATGATGCTCACTAGTTCTAGTGGTACAAAAGGGGGTGGTGATGGACGGAGCATCTGAACCAATCAAACACTCACACCCAGTCAAAAGATCTGGGTTTGATTCATCACCGTTCTTTAGCCCACTCTGCCACCCCAGTTCAGACATGGCTATATGCAAATCAGTCTGACCCTGTGCCTCATGGGAACAGTCCAGCCCGAACTGCCAAACCATGCCTTCCCTGGACCGGAAACAAGCTTCCGAGGACCGGTTTCTGGCATTACAGCCGTCTTCAGCCCGGCTTGCTTGAATCCAGTGGCAAAGTGAGCAAGGGACTCACGTCTGAGCATACCCTGCCACACTAATGGCGGCCAAAAGCGGTACAAAAGGGGGTGGTGATGGACGGAGCATCTGAACCAATCAAACACTCACACCCAGTCAAAAGATCTGGGTTTGATCCATCACCGTTCTTTAGCCCACTCTGCCACCCCAGTTCAGACATGGCTATATGCAAATCAGTCTGACCCTGTGCCTCATGGGAACAGTCCAGCCCGAATTGCCAAGCCATGCCTTCCCTGGACCGGAAACAAGCTTCCGAGGACCGGTTTCTGGCATTACAGCCGTCTTCAGCCCGGCTTGCTTGAATCCAGTGGCAAAGTGAGCAAGGGACTCACGTCTGAGCATACCCTGCCACACTAATGGCGGCCAAAAGCGGTACAAAAGGGGGTGGTGATGGACCGCACTAGTTCTACTGATCACCTTGTATCAGTCCAAACAACCCTTATGGTGATTGGTTGTAAGTCAACCTTATAGACCAGCTATCCTAATGGTAGCATGGACAAAGCAGTCTTAGGCTAAACTCTTTTGGCATGTGAAGCTAGCTGTTTTACCACATATAACCCCTTGAATACCAGATGAAAGGACACCACAAGGTTGTTATGAAAATAAACAATATATATATATTAATAATAAACACCTCTGAACTCTTTATGAGATCAGAGGGCTAAGCACATAACAATCTCTTTAAGAAAAACACAATAAGTTGCACAAATTACAATGGTGCCCTAGGGGCACGGCAAACCATATACTAAGTAAATAGTATAAGTAGAACGATTTAGGAAATGAAGATGCCCAGAGGCTGTAGGTTCGCTGGGACTACCCTACCCTAACCTTAGGTAAGTGGCAGGAGGCCCACAGGACGCGGGTGCAGAGTGTGAACTCACACGCGAGATGCAGAACAAAGTAAATGGGCAGAACAAATTACGAAAAGGTAAGTAAAAGACAGTTCCTACTAGGTACGACTAAAACAACAGGATACCTGGACACTAGGAGAGTCAATCTACCCTTGAGCACCGAAATGCTCTTGTTACCTCACCCACGGGCTGCGGTGCATAGGTGTCAAAGTGTGTCGGGTTTCCGCGTCGAAGTCTATGGAGCCTTGAAGAAAGATGCTGCAGGCGACCAGGAGGAAGATGTCCGGTGCGATCCACGGGTGGATCGAGGAAGAAGAGGACCTGAAAGCAGAGGGAACAGTGTTCAAAGTCACTAGCCAGTGTCCGGTGTGGAACCAGGAGGGAACCAGATGCTGTCGTCGCGATCAGGTGAAGAGTGGACGCTTATCTCTGCAGCCACGTGGACCAGGAGGTGTCTTCGACGACCAGGATGGAGGCACGAGCTGTCCCACGCAGGCTCTCGCTGTCGGCGGTGTCAGATCCGGATTTGGAGTCAACAGGCCTTGGCAAAGGCAACCCACGCGGTGAGTGGAAATAGCGTCTGGAGTGGACCAGGAAGGTCCGGGTTGCTCCTCTTTTGGAAGGGAGCAAGGGCCAGTCTGGAGCAACCAGACCAGCAGTGTAAATTTCGTGGATCATCGTCTAGGAGGTCACTAGCCAGCCGGCAAGTGACCAGACAACGCGTCGAGCAGCAACCAAGCAAAAGGGCCCCATGCAGATCTCGTGGATGCTGGAGGGATGATCTTCGGTGCAGGAGCTGCTTGGGGCTGGGGCTTCTCAATCCCCAAAGCACTTACTCGAGGATGCCTCTGAAGTCGTGCTGGAAGCGAAGTGCAGTTTCTTCAAGATGGCCGGTCCCACGTGTCTCGTCGCACCCACGGGTCTCAGCTGTGCTGCAGATGTGGGTAGAGGTCGGAGAGGTCTGGGAGTCCGGGTCTCTTCGGGCTCTGAAGTCTGGATCCGGCAGGAAGGACGACAAAGTGAACCGCTAGGACGCTTGATGGTGCCTGCAGTTGCAGGGTGGAGACTCCTTGCCCACAAGGGAGATTCTTCAGTCTTCTGTGGAGCAGAACGTCGAAGTCCAGAGTTTCTTCTTTGTAGAGTTGTTAACGATAATCTAACTTGGAATGGGACCAGCTCCTACCTTTATCCTGCTAAAGGGTGCTGCACTAGTGACTAGGTCCCTTCCATGGGTGGGAACAGGAAGGGGGGTGGTTACACCCCCTATCCTTTGTCCGGTTTCGCGCCAGAGCTGGGGCTGGAGTGCCCCAGCAACTGGTGTGAACCGGGGTATGCACAGGGACACCTTGTGTGCCCCAGGCATGTCTCATTCCTTTCGGCCCTCCCTACCTCAATACACAACATCCTGTCTGGGGTGGTGCTAGCACCTTCCAAGGCAGGAAACCCTTTGTCCAGGCCTCCCTCGCTGGAAGGACTCCCAGCAGCAAGAGGTCAGACTTGTGTCTGTGGTGGCAGCATCCATTTTGTGATGCTGAGGCTCTGCTTAACTATAACCGGGGTTACAGTTACATACATGTCTTATCCCTCTAGAAGGGTGGAATGCTACCCCCGTCGCCAGAACTGGCGAGGGGGTAGTATTCCAAAGCGTATGACACCTTACACAACATGTTTTGATAATGCCATACCAAAGTTAGCAATAACCGCGAGGATTATAATGCACTTAAGAGTATATGGTATAGCGTTACCATGGAAACAGCTAAAGGACTTGGTTCCGAAAGCTGTAGACAGGCTCAGCTCATGCTAGAGCACCATCTCACATAATTCCAAGCACTCTGCCTTCAGGATTGATAAGGCCTGCCATAGGAGTGACTGATAGGAGTATATGTGTCCATTTTGGGGTTAGATATAGGTATACTATATCTATAGCAAAGGGTGATTACACCACCTTGCCCCAGCTGTCTTAGCAGCCAGTTGTGTCAGTTTGGATGGCCAGCCAGGGGTGGCATAATACATGCTGCAGCCCCTGGTAGGCCCTGGGTACACCTATGCCCTGGGTACCTAAGGTACACTGTACAGGGGCTGATAAGGTGACCCAGTATCCAATTAGGGTTGTAGCTAAGGTACATGGAGTCCATTTTACAGAGAGAGCAATTAGTCTGGGGTCCTGAATAGCAGGGCCCCAGGCCAACTAGGTCGAAAACCAGCTAAACACTAGGCAAAAAGTTGGGAGTAACCATAGTCAGATATCCACCTTCCTACAGGGGATTCCTGTTTTCCCCTACCTCAATGACTGGTTGCTGAAGACAAACTCGCCCCAGACAGTTGTCACCAACCTCCAGACTAAGGTGAACCTTTTGCATTCGCTGGGGTTCACTATCAACATGCCAGGGTCACACCTGACTCCCTCTCATGTATTCCCTTTGATCTGAGCCATTCAGTACACAGTGTAGTTCGGCATAACATTCCAGCCTCAAGCACACGCCACAGTATATTCAATCCTAAAGTTGATATTATGTGATCCTTTTTATTTTTCAGCCTTTTGGCCTCTTCTTAGTTTTTATCCTTAGAACCAACACGTGGTTTGTCGCTTAGGGGCATACCCCACATCTTCCTCGGGGCTGTCCAGCCAATCTAGAAGAAATCCTGGAAATATTCCTTAGTCCATGTTGTACTTCCGTCCTGGATAAAAGCAACAAATTGTCCACAAGTATCACCAGTTATCTCTGATCTTTATTTTTAGCACGAACATCCCGAAATCTGTGCCTTTAAACTTAAGCAGAAAGTCTCCTGTATCCACAGAAATGCTCCCTATACTGCACTATATGACCTAAAAGAGACTATTAGTTCTAGATTCCTTACCTTAGAATTACTCCCAGGCGTAGGACTGGATCCAGAGAATTTTTCTTCAGCAGTACCCCTGCGCGTTGGTAGGTGGCGTCGTGATTGCCAGAATGACTTTGCAGTATCTACTTAGACGCCACCCCTACGTGCTGATGTCGGTTAGTTCTTTATCCGCGCCAGCTAGCGCAGATCCGGAGAGAGTGGTACACTTAGGAATTTTTGGACTAGTGTTTTTCGACTTTTTGTCAACATCTTTTTCGAGTCGTTCGACTCCTGGTGCACGCAGGGATGTCACATCGGTGAACCGGCTTCATGCCTTGTGACTCTTCTCACAATCTGTCTGTCACAGATCCGCACCTCATGTGCCTTTTGTGCCTGGATCGCGACCACGACCCGAAGTCGTGCTCTGACTGGTGGGCCATGAACCCGAAGTCTTTGCGGTAGCAATCCCGAAAGCTCCTGGAGGCCCGGCAGTCAGCTCCGTGAGGCTCAAGGTCCCGTTCCAGAGGGAGGTTCTGGGACCAGTCGCAGAGTCACCACCATCACTCCTCGTCGAAGTCGATTCGATTCAATAAGCTTTATTCGGTTAAAATGTGGCAACCATAAAAGCAAAAGTGCAGGCACAATTAATAAAATCCAGTTACAAATTCATTAAATAGACAAAATACAATCACAGTTCTTATAACTTTGAAACATCATACTTTTCCTTGCATGGATTGATCTTAAAATAAATGTTGCAGTGTAAAAATAAATCTCTGGCTCTCTCAGTGTAAACAGTAGACTCATAGCTTCATTAGTAGTTATAGTGTGGTATTTTTTAAAAAGAGGTTTTAAACAATGCGGAAATTCAAGTACAAATGTGTGTGTAAATGTAAATGTGTGTATACTTGTAAAGCGCACTATCACCTGAAAGGTATCTTGGCACTGTATACCGCTGTGGAACCCTTCCTGGCTTTCCCTGTGAGATGCCCCCTTACTGGGCACCTCCAAGGTGAGGCCAGGCATCCTAGCGCTTTCGGGACCGTTGTGGAGATTAAGCAAGCTATTGCCCAGAGTTGCAGAGTGGGACCCATGATTAGAGTAGGCACCTAGGCGAGAATTATCGAGTCCATGGACTTTGAGCCCAAGACCCTGCCACGTCGGGAATTGAACCCTGACCTCTGCCTCAGGGTCTGCCGCTCTAATCGGTGAGCCACACTTCTCCACTCGCACAGGAGAAGAAAGTGCAAGGTGCTTTGTTTTGTATGCCCATCATATGGACAAGGGGAGGCTGGACGCTGTTTCACACTAGGAAACGCTACCAATGATGGACAAGGCCCAGTCTCATTCTTGTTAGAACAAAATGATGTGAAGGTCTTGTTACCAGAGTCAGATAGGTTTGAAAACCATCATAATCTAAATAGGTATGATAAAACTGACATGTTATTTGCTTCCCTAACGATCTCATTCTACGCTCCTTCCTTTGTAACAAGAATGTATTCTTTGTCTCTTGTTTGGTCAACTCTGTTACTTTGTTTGGGTTATCCAGGATTGTAAGTTTAAATAGGTCTTCGTAAGCATGTGCCATATATTTAAGCCAGGGGATCTTAAAACAGTTGTCTAATCGAAGGCAATCTTTGATGATAAATAATAAATACTGTCTCTTCTTTCTGCCATATTGATCTCCAAAGCAGAAGGGGTCTAAGCGCAATCAGGTCCGACAAGTAATTAATCCCCACTTCACAATGGATTAATTCAGAGGAAGCTGAAGTAGGCAGACAGAGTAGTTTTTTGAGTAAAGAATTGCCATTCTCCTATTACCATGACTAGAGAATCTGGATTTCATTAAAGACACGGAGGCTCACATTATGCAGAACTTTTAATGCAGTCTCTAAGCAGCCACATTCATCATAGTTAAAAGGTTCCATAAAAGAACATTCACAATAAATAAATGACATGAGCCAACAAGAGTCTGCCTCTTTTAAATGTGGAAATACAGAGAAGTCCGTAAAAGAACAATAAACTTAAAAATATCCAAATAACATCAGAAGAGCTTCAGGTGAAAATATCCGAAATCCAAACAACTTCAGGAGAACTTCAGGAGGAAATATCCGAAGATGGTAAAACTGTAACAGCATCCAATCATCTCGAAATAAAGAAGGATTATCTGAAAAGAATAGGCAAACGTAAATTTGAAGCAAACCAAATAAAGAAGGCAATAAGAATTATATCAAAAAGATATAAAACAACTTGTTAGAACTGTAAGCCATATAATGAAGAGTAAAACATATTATTGAGGTAAAGCTGTAAACATAGTAAGCAAATATAAAGGAACATATCCCAGCCCAGGGAGGGATGGGTAGGATAATATGAGCCTCCGTGTCTTTGATGAAATCCAGATTCTCTAGTCATGGTAATAGGAGAATCGCAATTTCATTACAAGAACGGAGGCTACATTATGCATGTTGGTAGCTTTGTAAGACAACGTCAGACATATGTTCTATAGGCTTACAGTAATGTGACCAAAAGTGCTAGCATTTGACCAATCAGCACCTTTAAGAATATCATCCAACTTACCACCAGACCAGAGGGATTTGCTGGCCATGGCACCACTAAGAGAGTGAGCCTGATATTTACGTAAATCGATACCTGCTAAACTCATGGCAGTTTTAACCCATCTAGCAATGGAAGTAGAAGAGATAGCTTTATGTGGCCTAACAAAGGAAATAAGCAACTGTTTGACTTCAGGGGGTCGAAGAAGAGACATCCTGTGATCGTACTCTCTTAAACAACCGACCACACAAAGTTTAGGGCATGAGTCAAAGCGAGGATAGAAAATAGAATCGGACATAGTTTTAGTTCTTCTAAAAAGTTCAAATTTCACACCAAACATGTTTTAGGACCTATTAGAAATCTCTAAAGCTTTAACATCGGAGACTCTTCGACAGGAAATAAGACATAACAGAGAGGCGAGTTTGCTAGAGAGAATTTTTCTGTTAAGGAAAGTGTTATCAGGCCAACTAGTGAAAAGATCTAAAATTAAGGTAACATCCCAAAGAGAATCATACTTTGGTTTTGGGGGTCTTCTTAGACTGATGCTCTTCATAACTCTACAAACGATAAAATTTGTACCTACCGTTTTACCATTCACAAGAATATGATCAGCAGATATAGCTGATCTATAGCAATTGATGGTTCTATAGCTAAGACCTCTATCAAATTGTTCACAGAGGAAATTAACTATGTCAACAATAGGTGCCTTAAGGGAATCCAGGTTCATTTCCACGCACCAACGAACCCATGTTCTCCAAATGTTGTTGTTTCTGTAGTGGGTGCCAGGAGACCATGATTCTGAGAGGAGAGCTGAAGCTGTAGACGAAAGTCCTGAGATTTCGTTTGATCTCCTGACACTCTCCAAGCAAGAAGGTTCAAATTCCCTGTCTGGATTAGAGGATGAATTCTGCCATCTACCTCTGTTAGGAGATGTTCCAGGCAAGAGATTAGGAAGGGAGGGTCGCAAGCCAGTTCCTGAGCCGTTGGGAACCAAGCCTGAGAAGGCCAGAAGAGAGTTACTAGAACAAGGGAGCAATGTTTGATCCTCACTTTCTGTAAAACTCTCTGGATCATGGCAAAGGGGGAAAAGGCATAAGCCTTTAGTTCCTTCCAGGATTGGAGAAAGGCGTTCACAGCTAGAGCTCCTGGGTCGGGCATCCAGCTGAAATATTTTTCCAGTTGAAATGTTAGTCTGCTCGCGAAAAGATCTATTTCCAAGGGTCCCCAAACCTTGTTCAGACAGTTGAAAATGGTAATGTCAAGTTTCCAATCGCTGTGGTCTATGAGAAATCTCGAGTTCCAATCTGCTGAGATGTTGGTCTTCCCTGGAAGGTATTCTGCTTTCAGAGCAATTTTGTTTTCTGGTCGAGAAGGCAGGCTCGCCAGCCATGCAGGCTGGCATCTGACTCAAAAACGAATTCGGGTTTCGAACCAAAAATCGCTTTTCCATTCCAGGCTTCCAGGTTTTCTAGCCACCAATTCAGTTCCAACTTGGCATCCAAGTCTAAAGAGACGTGATCTTTGTACCAAAGACCTGATCTTAGGGCTCCCGCTTTCTCTCTCTGGAGGGCTCGATAATTCAGAGGCCCAGGAAAGATTGCTTGGATAGAGGAGGAGAGAAGACCGAGAAGTCTGGCGAGTTCCCTCAGGGGGAAGTCTTCTAGTTTCAGGTCACAACAAATTTCTTTTTTGATTTTGGTAATTTTTTAGGAGGGAAGAAGGAGGAGACATTTGGATGTGTCCACCGTGAAACCCAAATATTCCATCGATCTTGAAGGAATCAGGACTGATTTCTCTTTGTTGATGATGAAACCTAAATTTTCTAGAAGGTTCATAACTGTTTTTAGATCTTGAGAAAGTTCTTGAGACATAATTAGAATGTCGTCTGGATAGATGATCAAGCGGTGTCCTCTTTCCCTTAGAAAGGAGGCGATCGGTCTCATAACCTTGGTAAAACACCAAGGGGCTGAAGAAATTCCGAAAGGAAGGGCTTTGAACTGGTACAATCGATCTTTCCAAAGGAACTGGAGAAAAGGTTGATGTATTTCGGCCATAGGAATGGGGAAGTAGGCGTCTTTTAGGTCTAGTTTTACTAGCCAATCTCCTTCCAAAAGAAGATCTCTTAAGAGATGAATCCCTTCCATTTTCAAATGGTGTACCATTGAAATGGTACACCAAAAACTTGTTGAGATGTTTTAAATTTATAACAGGTCTCCACCCTTTTTCTTTCTTCTCTACCAAGAAAAGGGTGCTTATGAATCGGAGTTCTTCTAGAGAGATTTTTTTTTTTGATCGCACCTTTCTTGAGCATGGGAGAGATCTCCTCTTCTATTATTTTCTGCTGTTCTGAGGAAATTTGAAATTTTTTTTGAAGAAAGGACTGAGTTGGAGTTTCTGTAAAGTCTATTTTGAAACCTCTCACGGTGTTTAAGACCCAAGGGTCTTGAGTGACCATCTTCCTGTTCTGAAAAAAGAAGCCTTGAGCAAGAATACTCACTTGTTGTAATGTCGGTGGAGGATTGACCGCAAGATCTAAATCCTCTTGAATGCATGCCTCGTCCTCTCTGGGGATAGAACTGCGAGTTATTGAATTGCTGAAAGCCTCTTCCGAATCCGCGTGATCTAGAGGAGGGCCTTTGGTTGAATCGGCCGGAAGATTGACCCCTTCTTCCGGCCCGAATAAAAAGGTTATTATTAAAAACCTTACGCATGTTTTGTTGTGCTTTATCCAAAGCCGTAAAGGTTGACACGTACTTGCCAAGAGACTTTGAGATCCTCGCCAAATAGTAACCCTTTAGGGTTCTGGGACGTCTCCTTATCAGCCATGTCAGAGAGTTTAGGGTTTATTTTGGTTAGCACAACTGTACGCCTCTCAGCATTTAGGCTGGCATTAGCGTTTCCAAGGAGGATAAGGGCTATCTGGCTCCAGCCTCTAATTGTCAGTATTAAGGGGGGTGCCATTAACATGGCTCTCTTCAGCTGCGTTGGTAATTCTAGCCAGTGGACCCAGGAGATCCAAAACTCGGTCCTGACATCCTTTAAGGGATCTCTCCATGCCTTTGCGTGAATCCCGCCCAATCTTGAAAATACATTTTATTAATTCTGGGTCTAAATTAGGAGTTTGGCAAGCTTTTTCATCAATTGTAGGTCTGGAGCACTCAGCTTTCAGAATATTGCGAGTGTTACGCTCAAGTGGATATCTCAACCACTTATTAATGAATTTAGGTACGTGGTCCTGAGGCCACCATTCAGAGCTTCTATGGTGTTTGAGGTTAAGGGGAGAGAACATTTGCTCTCCCAAAGGGTCAAGAATGGTGTCCTTCAAGGAAGAGGAGGGTTGAGGGGGACTAAAAAGGTCTTGGTCATAGTCCTCGTTCAAATCAAGGATGTATTCCTCAGGGGTATCGGACGAATTATCATCTCTGAATTCATTTTCACCCATTAGGTCATGAGCACTAGGATTTTTAGTGCCGCTAGGGACACCCGGATATTGTGTGCCGCGAGGGACACCTTGATAAGTGCTAGGACCTCCTGTAGTGCTCCGAAGGGTTAAACGTTCGATCTCTTACCCCAATAGTTATCAATATTGACACATTCAGTCAAAGGAATCAAATTAATAGTAAATACAGAGTTATAACTTGCGGTTGAGGCAGAAGGTAACAGCTGATCGTGAAGACCGAGTAACTGACTCGATATAGCTCGCGATCAGCTGTCCTCCTCGTTGTCATAGAAACCGGCGCCTCGCGCCGGAGAATTTGCATCGCAGAGAAAGTCAAGCGCAATTGTGAAGAGGAAAGCACCCGGGCAACGCGACCGCGCGACGTCGCTGTTGCCAAGATGCACACCTCTAAAGCGTAAGCCTCACGAAAGCGCGCTCGAGCATCGGCTGAAATGTAATGAAAAGGGAATAAAAAGGGAATAAAACATTGTTAAACGGTGATGAGAGGCCAGAAAACGAAGAGAAAATTAACGCTAATATCGCGTGAGGCAATACAATAGAAGGAGCAGAAAAAACAGCACGGAATGGAAAAGCAGTGAAAACGGCAAGCTTAATAAAAGGTAATAATTACAATCGATTGATACTTACGATTGCTGCAAAGGAAAAAAACGTTCGAAAAAGAACACATAGCACAGTAAAAATAATGTGAATAATAAAGGGGGCGTGGCTAGCAGCCAAGCATGGTGGCTGTGTAGCGTAGGAGCTCTGTAAGCGAAGCTGCCCCATTCATAAATCCGTACCTAAAATCTGCCACAAAGCAGCCTCTGGAGGCAGATCCCGAAGTCGGAACCAGAGCGGCACCGTCCGGTGCAATCCCGGTGGATTTCTGATGCCCAAAACGTCAGAGGCCGTACAGTGTCCGGTTGCGGCCTAACAACACCCCAGCAGCACCGGTCCCGGGTAATTATATGCCCGGGCGGAAGTGAATGCACAGCGGGGACGGCGACCGGAAGTCAGCCCAGACTCCAGTTGCGAGGAGAATCGTTTGAGGGGCATGATCCGGGACGGAGGAGCGGTAAAGGCACGTCATACACCCGAATCCAGCAAGAAGTGTCTGAAGCACCAGCTGGCCGCTAAATTGTTGAAACGCGACGGAGGCATAGATCGAGACCCGCCATTGCGATCTGGACATACGGCCCTAGCTGCAGAGAGCGGCACAACGGAAACTCCCTAATCAAAGAACATTCACCGCATGCATTGGAAGCCAACCCCCCCACTCCCCCCCCCCCCCGCTGAACACAGCCGGTAAGCAGACGCGGCGGGGCAAAAGACCCGGGAAGAGTGGGCGCCCCGCGTTGTGGGGGAAGTGCCCGTCCGCTGGCCTGTCCTGATCGGCCCACATTATGCTACCAGACTGCGGGGAAGATACAAGGAATACCGGTGGAGCTCCGGTTCATGCAGTAAGCCACAGAGGCCGGTGGAGGGGCCAAGAGATGAATTCTGCTTGAGGGCTTGTAGAGAGGACAACGAAGAGAAACTACTCAAGGACCCATAGCGATGGCGACGAAGAGACACTACACGAGGCCCTGGGTTCGATGTGGCATACAAGCTGACTTCAGTGCGGTGGGCTTCATAATTCCAGTGGCAGAAGGGGCGCGGGGTGAGCACCTCCCGGCGGTGAGGCCATAACAATGACTTCTAGAGGAGACGGGCCTGCCGCGTTTTCTGAAACCGCGGGCTGTAGGGACATTATACTGTGTACGGAGGTCTTCACGCCTCATCCAAGGGCGTACCTGAGCAGTTCCAATCCCAGCGGCAGGGACGCGGAGTTACAGAATCGGTGCAGATATTAGTGAGGGGCCACCTACACCCTGAGGACTCGCCGTAACGACTACCATGTCAGGCAGGGGGCCTAGAAATACCACGACACAAGCCAGGCTGGACAAATATGCCTACGACAAAGGCAACCCGCCGCAGACAGAAGGACGCACCTCCACAGGAAAAGGCGTGGAGGCAGAGGGGGCCAAGAAAGTGACGTTGGAGGACATAATGAAAACGCTGTCCAATGTACAGACGACGGTGGGGTCGATCTCCACAGACGTGAGCCTATTACGGGCAGATTTTCACAAAATGACGGAGCGGGTTGCGCAGGTGGAGGTGGTCACGAAGTCCCTGGTTGAAGATACCTCGGAGTTGCAGCTGGCGATGGAGCGTATGCAAGCCGTCAACAAACAACTGCAAGAAAAAGTGGATGATCAGGAAGGGCGCTCGAGACGAAATAACATACGAATTTTGGGAGTGCCGGAATCAGAAGGCAAACGAGCGATGGACCTATATGTCGAGGAACTGATCAAGACCAAGTTGCAACCCAAAGGACTGTCGCATTTTTTCTCTGTTGAGAGAGCGCATAGAGTGCCCGGAGGAGCGCCTAAGCCGGGTGAGGCACCACGACCGGTGCTAGCCAGACTATTCAATTTTAGAGACAGAGATGCGATACTCCAAGCAGCGAGGGTTTCACCACCAATCAAGATTCAAAACTCGACACTTGCCTTTTTCCCGGACTACACGGCAGAAGTAGCCCATCGTCGGAAAACTTTCACGGAGGTCAAGAAGGCACTAAGAGCGAAAGAACTACCTTACTCGATGCTGTTCCCGGCGAGGCTAAGAATAGTTGACAACAACAAGACATGGTTCTTCGACACACCTGCGGCCGCGCAGGATTGGCTGGAGGGCTGGAGACAAGTGGGGGCGCCCCGCCGCACCAACAAGGGCCAACGGAACCTGCGAAACGAGCTCCTTTCAGAAACACAGACATCGGGTGCGACAATCTGGAAAACCCGTCGGTGATGGGTTCTGAGAATGGCAAACATCAGCCGGACCCCTAATCGACCGGCTCTAGCGGATACAACGGTTGTTTTCTACTGCGAGGGGCGTGTTGCCTTTGGATTCTGACCGGGAGAAGCTAAGGAGGGCAGATGGGGCCGCTGCCATCTTGAGACTCCTTACCCCCGCAAGCAAGTACAATGGTTTGGGACAGGGACAAGCACTCTGCTAAGTTGGGGAGGCGGGCGGTTATAGGTCCGTGGAGTAGGGAGGCAGGGAGGTGGGTTGGGGGGGGTTCAATTGTTATTGTTCATGTTTCACACATTATGGCACGATACAACGAGATACGAACACATACCACTCGACAGGGCAGCAGATGTATTGTACTGATGAGGGAGGCAGAGCTAGTCGCACCCAAACCACTTCACTATGTCACAACACTCGCAATCCACCGCCCATGAGGGCTTGATGCAACACACCACGGTTCCGCCCCTGAGAATGTTGACATGGAATTATTGTTCCAAACTAGTTCGGACAGTGGACCACTCCAGCGCAAAGCAAAGCACCAATCCAAATATCACCAATTATTAAATTTTCAATAAGCCAGCGTGCATTTTCCATATGCTCCCTGTCCCAAGAGCATTACCCAAACCTGGGTAAAAAGTCTATTTTTGTCCTAAATGAAAAAGCACCACTACAAGGGTGAGACTCCTCCAATCATGGGAGATTAATAAGTCTTTCAAGTATCCTCTTACATAGACGCTGAGTCGTGATGTACAAAATTCAATGTTCTTTTAATGATCCACTTAGAGACAAGACACCAGCCAACGCGTTTCGTTCTGTCACCACAACTTCTTCAGGGCGCATAAGATATTTCAAAGTCGTGTTGTGTTCCAAAAAAAGAGGTATTTTCAATATTTTCCCATATATATGGATTTTCTGTATTCGATTTTCCTTCTACGGTAAGCCCGGTGATCTGGGTACTCAAATAATTCCCAAATAA
Source organism: Lissotriton helveticus (assembly GCF_964261635.1). Classification (NCBI taxonomy): domain Eukaryota; kingdom Metazoa; phylum Chordata; class Amphibia; order Caudata; family Salamandridae; genus Lissotriton; species Lissotriton helveticus. The sequence continues at coordinate 1,248,820,274 of NC_136068.1, read as the reverse complement.
TTCCCAGACTTTGGATCTATATTTCCTGTAAGTATATAGTGAGCAAGGCTTAGCCTTATGCAATTGAAGTTCGTTCTACGTAGTCAGAAAATCCCACCTCCTATTCTTTGGGGAAAACCAAGTAGATATCTCCTTACGGCCGTTGCCTTTCGGTCGATCTGGATATCACGAATTCGGCGTCTCGGTATCCTGACGCGATATCGTCTCCATTGTTGACATGGAATGTACGGGGACTGGGAGACAAAATCAAGAGGGGGCTGGTGATGCAGGCTCTCAAGCGACAGGGCCCGGCGCTAGTTCTACTGCAGGAAACACACCTCACAGGGAGGGCATGTCAAGCGCTGGACCGACGGGGCTACAGAATGGTAGCACACTCTGAATTCACATCTGGCTCCAGGGGGACGGGTATTCTGATGAAGAAGGCCTCCCCGTTCATTCTCTTGCTACACAAATTAGATGACCAAGGACGCTTTGCAGCGATACATGGGCAGTGGGAAGGCCGGCTTTTAAATGTGGTATCAGTCTATATACCTCCGGCACTTCAAACAGTAGCCCTACCAGCATTGGGAGAGTTTCTGCTGGATATCCCGGCGGGAGACATTATAATTGGGGGAGATTTCAACTCAGTGGCGGACCCGGTAGTAGATAAATTCCCAGTACGGGCCCAAGCGTCTGGTCCCTCAGGCTTCCAGGGTTTCTTAACAGCATTGGGCCTAGCAGATATTTGGAGGCACAAACACCCCACTACGACACAGTATACCTATCACTCGGCAGTACACAATAGTCTGTCCCGTATAGACTACTTCCTGATGCTGGGTAATGGGATGAACGGCATAGACACCATAGAAATACTCCCCAGGGGCATATCGGACCATTCACCGGTGGTGCTAACTCTCTCCAGCCGAGAGAAGACTAGGAGGAGAATATTCCCCATCTACCCTAATTTCCTGAAAGTCCCTAAAATCAAGAAAGATCTCAAGAAAGTGACCAAATTCTACTTCAATGAAAATGAAGCGTCAGTGACCTCTCCCTCGATTCTTTGGGAAGCGTACAAAACAGTCCTTCGTGGACAAGCGATGGCCTCCATTACGGAGCACAAAAGGGCACAACGAAGGGAACTCTCAGAACTAGAACTGTCCCTGCACACCGCGAACGTAGCCCATATGGCGGACCCCAAGGTAAACTCAGCGCACATTTTGCAGTTACACCAGCAGCGGTATAGGGAACACATCCGAATGCAAGTCCTTGACAATATCTCGGCTACAACCCACAGGGTCTACGACGTGAGAGATAAAGCCGGAAAGATGTTAGCTTGGTTAGAAAAGAAGGGAGGAAGCAATAGAGGCATACAGCAATTATGCACTACTGAAGGACAACCTCAGGCGCACCCCGAGGAGATTGTAAACATACTGGCAGATCACTTTGAGAGGGTATATACCCCTGACCGTACGGTCCCGGAAAGCACAGCCCTGGACTCCCTTAACCATATAGTGACCAGGACGCTTCCACAGGCGGCAGTCCAAGAATTGGAAGCTGACCTTACTGTCGATGAAATACAACTAGCTATACGGGCGATACAATCCGGGAAAGCCCTGGGCCCCATCAGGATCCCCATAGAGTGGTACAAACTCATGTCAGATACACTCAGCCCACCGCTGCTGGCTATGTACGCAGAGAGTCTCACGAACGCGGAACTCCCGCGAGATCAGCGGACAGCCGCTATAGTGGCGATACCGAAACCTGGTAAGCCGCCGGCAGAATGCGCGTCATACCGCCCTATCTCTCTTATCAATGCGGAAACAAAGATTCTCGCGAAGCTGTTAGCCACTAGATTGATGGCCCATCTGCCACTATTGATCCACCCTGATCAATCAGGTTTTATGCCGCACAGAAGCACCGCTTTCAATCTCAGACGAGTACATGGGGTGTTGGCACGATCTCCGTTATTACTAGAATGAGCTGTAATCCTTTCGTTAGACGCAAGAATGGTGTTCGACATGGTGGAATGGGGGCACTTATTCGCAGTGCTGACCCGCATGGGATTCGGCCCCAAATTCATAGCCTGGATACGCCTTCTGTACGCCAATCCAGTTGCTCATATTGTAGCCAACGGGCACATCTCACGCACAATCCAGCTGGCGCGGGGGACCCGACAGGGCTGTCCCCTCTCGCCCCTGTTATTTGCCCTGGTATTAGAACCGTTGGCGGCACTGATTAGGAGTACAACTTTGTTGAAAGGCATTGACTGGAGAGAGGGGTGGGAGGATCGGGTGTCATAGTACGTCGACGATATGTTGGTGTATCTGACGGATCCAGAAAGGAGTATACTGGCACTTCTGACGATATGCGACGCCTACGGGAAAACGTCGGATACACGCTAAATTGGTCAAAGTCAGTATTGTATTTTCTGAAGGGGCCAGCGCCCACACTCAACGGGGAATGCCCGCTTATGAGGGCCACGACCTCCTTTAAATATCTTGGTATAAATATCACTGACAGTCAGACGGAATTCTATGACAAAAACCTGAAACCGCTACTGGACCGACTACGAAACGATGTGAAGCATTGGGCGCTGCTGCCGCTGACACTCCTCGGTAGGGTAGCACTCTACAAAATGATTGCCCTCCCTAGGTTCCTTTATGCCTTGGAAAACTCACCCTACCCAGTCACACCGCGGTACTTTCGGCAGGTGACATCATTGGTATCCAACCTGCTATGGAATAACCGACCTGCGCGTATTGCCCATACCAAACTGAATAGAAGTTGGTATGAGGGAGGGATTGCATTGCCAAACCTGCAATTGTACTACTGGGCAGCCCAACTCAAAATCATCAACCAATGGATTCATGCACCCTGGGATTATCCAGCCTACAGGGCTGACTGGATCCAGCTAGGCGCAGACAGCATGCTCTCAATACTCTATAACAAAGGTCAGGCAGCGAGGTTGTTAGGACCCACAAAGCACACGACCACGATATGGCACATGGCGCAAGCAAAGTTGGGCTGGAAGGGAACAATCACTAAGCTCACCCCACTCTGGGACACTAAGGCGTTGGGGCAATTGAGAAGGAGTAAGGGGTTTTGGCAGTGGGACAACATAGGGATATCCACAGTGGGAGACTTATGGGACAAGGGGACAGTAGTCCCATTCACCCAACTCCAGCAACAATTTGATCTGGGTCCGACCGAAACCTACAGGTACGTGCAGATCAGACATGCACTACTGCAGGCAATACCAACAGATACTGAAGTCCCGGAGTCCTCCCCACTGGAGGATAGACTACTCACTGATTACATGCAACGTAGTGCCACTTCCCTCACCTACAAAAAACTATTAAATAACCTGTCAGACCCTACATTAAAACTGCGCGAGAGGTGGGTGGAGGAGCTGGGCGACATGGATGACACCGAATAAAACGAAGCGCTGGCGTCCCCGAGGGAGGTGGGCAACTCGGCCAGGTTCAGGCTGGTACAATTAAAAATCCTGCATCATATATACTATACTAGAACCACACTACACAAACTCCAGCGGGCTCCACATCCTTATTGTCTTCGGAACTGTGGTGAAGAAGATAACATGATCCATACCCTCTGGGACTGTCCATTCATAGCTGCCTACTGGGTGCAAGTGATGCGCACGATTTCACAAACACTAAAGGTGTCACTGACACCAGAGCCACGTAAATGTATTTTGAATATTTGGGATCCAAATGACTTGTCCAGGTATGGTTTAATATGGGGCACGTTGGCCCTCATGGTGGCGAAGCGGGATATCGCACAAAAATGGGGCGCAACAGAATTACCCACATTGGCACAGTGGAGCCGGAATATGGACTTATTGATGTTTACAGAAAGGGCGGTGTATGTAACTAGGGCTTGCCCTCGTAAGTGGAACAAGGTTTGGACTAGTTGGAATGTATATAGGGGAGAACTATGTGACCCATTGCCACAAGATGATGACGCCAACTCAGACGAAGAATAGGAGGGGGAATGGGATTGTGACAACTGACCTACTAGCCGCAGTAGACTAAATAGTGGACTACCTCACATGGTACTGTACTTATACACTCCGATTATGTGCAACTATGTATTCAGATCTTCGCAGAACTATTGTCGTACTGATTGTCAACGTGTATGTTTATTACACTGAAAAATAATAAAAATTGTTTAAAAAAAAATAAATAATGTGAATAGACATAAAAACAGGTTATTAGGGAAGAAAGTAAGGGGATTTCCGTAAATTGGGAATCGGTATGGCAGCAGTGTGGGAAGGAAAGGGTGGGAATGACCCAAAATTCCAAATATTATTCATATAAAATAAAGATAATGAAAGGAATGAATAGTACTTATCTGCTCCGAGACGCATTTAAATGAGGCAGACTCTTGTTGGCTCATGCCATTTATTTATTCTGAATGTTCTTTTATGGAACCTTTTAACTATGATGTATGCGGCTGCTCAGAGACTGCATTAAAAGTTCTGCATAATGTAGCCTCCGTTCTTGTAATGAAATTTTCCTCGATTTACAATTCTTCACTGGAATGATGACCCCATACCCCTGTGCCATATAATGCGATAGACGTACATCTAGCTTTGTAGATATTGTCATTTTTTTAATTTGGCGATCCCCTAATTTAGATGCGAACCTGAAGACCCCATGCACACTTTTTGACATCTTGGCCTGGACATTAGACCTCTCCCGTGACCATTTCCCGTCACCAGAGAAAGATATCCCCAGGTAGCAGAAATTGTCCACGATTTGCTCTTTTTGCCCATCTATAAAAAAGGATTTTGTCTTCCTGGGTTTCGGACCACAGATCATGGTATAGGTTTTCGTCTTATTGATGCGCAGCTTCCTCCCGTTAATAAAATCAGCAAACCTGTCTATTAGCCTTTGTAGGCCTACCGGCGTTCGGGATAAGAGTACCGCGTCATCTGAATAAAGCGAACCGGCACATTCTGGCACTCCGCTTGGGGGGCATCCGACTGTACAAGTTTGAGTGCTGCGTCTACTTTATTAAAAAATAGAGTAAAAATCAGTGGTGCTAGAACGCAGCTTTGTCGTATGCCACGTTTAACTTTAAATTTGGGGGTGCATTCGCCCCTTTGGCCGTACCGTACTGATTTCGATAGTTTGTCATAAAGCCTGGCTAAAGAATAAATAATGGGCTCTGGGGCTCCAAGGTTAAGTAGGAGTGTAGCGTGGTCCACTAGATCGAAGGCGCTACTAAGGTCAGCAAAACATAGAAAGAGGTTCCCTTGCTTGGCACAGGTATATTTTCCAATTAAAAGTTCTACATTAATACACTGTTCTAAGTTGCCCAGCCCGTTCCTTAAGCCATATTGAGCCTGTGTCAGTGGGAAACAACCTTTACAGCGACTCATTCACAACGAAGTGCCTGAACAACGACTCCTTAACAACGACTGAACCTGAATCACAAGTCTTTTAACCACTAATGAATTAACAACTACCTCTGGCCAGTAGATGGCACTCTTGGATTGTATATGAAATATGTATTACTATTGAAAAAACGGTGGCTGGCTGTATTTTATATGGTTTTGTAGAGTGGATTTTTTTTTAGCAAAGTAAGTTTAGGAAACGGTTTTAAAAGAAAATACTTTAAAATGTAAGTATTTTGGTAAGCATTAAAGGTAAGTATTTTGTGTAATATATATATGTACATGTATATGTATACATGTATGTGTGTTTATATATATGTGTGTTTGTGTATATATATATATATATATATATATGTGTGTTCCTCTCAATTGTCCCCGTCGCAGAGGGAACACTTTTGTTGGTGCCCGCGTCCAAGACCGGGAGCGTGTCTTCATTTAATTCCAAAAGCAAAAAGAATCACGCGGCACACTTCTTGGCAGATAATTCACGATTTATTTTTACAGGTCTCTTGCAAAACTCCTACACGTTTCGAACAAACGTTCTTGGTCACGGCAGTGTTCTACAATTGGTCCTTTCTCCATTTCCACATTTTATACTCTCACCCTTTCCTTTCAGCGGTGATGCATTATGGGCCTTATAGTTTCTTTGTGAATTAGTACGTTTTTACTTTTTGTAAATCGTTCTGAATTGGACATTAATGTGGGGAGATTTCTAAAAACAGACACTCAAACAATACGTTTTATCCTGAAGTAGGATATATATTACGTATTTTCAAATATGTCGATTGCGCTATAGTTTAAGCGCTACGATTTTATGGGTGTCTTATTAATAGATATGGTCATTACTAGGGCTGAGTGCCCTTTGCCCCACATTAGGTCCTATTCAATTGAATTATATCACTATCACAAGCCCTCATTGTTATTATCTAGGTACATTAGCCAACATTAGTGGCTCATACTGCGATCAAAACATGCCAAACATGATATCAATTCTTGTTATTGCATTTTTCCGGTTAGTTTACAAATGAACATGCATTTCTTCGTCTGCATTCAGGCCTTTTGGGTGTCTACATAATAATAGAGTTTTGGTCACTAAGTAACAGTTCTTTGATCCGTGGGGTAGTACAGAATTGTACGATATTTGCAGATACCAATACATGATCTATTATACTGTTTGTATTTCTTCCTGTGAAAGTTGGAATCAACTTCCCAAGCCCATCCCGAGCACATTACATTTATATCCATGTCATATTTGACCACCAAAGTATTTAATGTATCCCCATGGGTATTATGTGGGAAATGTACACAGTAATTACCCACATACCTTGGTCATAGACAGAGAACAAATTGGCCAATTAAAATCTCCGACCCATACAACGTCGAAGTTGGCATTTACTTCTTTGCTCAGTTTACCTATTTCCGTCTCTAATTCGAAAACTACTTTTTGACGGGTAGAGTCAAATAAATTATTGTAGAAATGTATCAATAGAACATCCCGACTGTCTTTATGGTACAACCATAATATCTGTGAGTGACACCCTACATTCATAACCCTTTTAACTTCCACGGGCAGTTTGTTTGACATAAGTATTAGCAGCCCTCCCTTCGCTCTGCCAACAGAGAAATGCGATTCTGGGAGATCATATGATGTAAACTCTTCATAATAAACACGATCAGTACTCCAGGGATCCTGGAGGCATATAATATTTGTTTATTGAGGAAATCCAACCAACCCAACATATCCCTTTTGTTTGCCAATCCGGCTATACTCCAGGAGACTATGGTAAACCCATTGGCTAGGGGGCTACCTGTATTAACAGCAAGTTGGGCGATTATACATAAACTGCCCTCAGTCTCACTAATTAGGAAGTCCAATGCGGGAGAGGCAATAGCTTTTTCCATTAATTGCCCTGTATTTTCATCTAGATTAACCCCTTGCTCCCGACTTAGAGTATTAACAACAGACAGATTTATGTTCTCCACCACATTTGGCACCCCCCCTACTGAAAGCCCTACACACAGCTGCCCAGTACCGTCGAGACCCGCCTTCCTGTTGGGTGGGCGGGCAATGCTTTGTCAGTCATTTTCCTCGAGTGTCCTGAGTGGTTGGAATCTATTAGATATAGGCAAGGCAAAGTGCGACTGGGGTAGCATTATCAAATTGGCTCTGCGTTGCTCCTGGTCTACTCCCATAATGGGTGAGGGCCTCAGATGTCTATAAAACAAGCCTCAGGGAAGAAGTGATGTTTAAGAATCATTATGTGGTAAGGCAGCTGCTCTGTCCAGGAAGGTCCTAGCCCAGTTGGGGTACCTGAAATTAATAATTACACAGTCACCTTGCGTGGTTTTCTTTAAGGGTCTGATCAAGGTTTACTCTTCTGGTCATGAGTATCTGGTCTGCATGGTTCACAGGCTAACCACAATTTCGATTTAACCAATGCAACACTTTGTTTTTTAGGGAAGAGTGTGTTTCCCTTTGGCCAGGGTCAAGTTGAGGGGCATTTACCAAGACTGCCACATATGGACAGCATTCTGAGGGTAGGTTGATTGATCTACCATTTCTTCCCTCTATGTCCTCTTTCTCTGGTAAATTTTTAGGGGCCTGGGTTATCTCTACTTTTGAAGTCCTATCCCCTCTGGTATCGCAGGGACGATTACTCCTTGTCACATTCTGTCCGGGGCCTAAAGGGATTAAGTTTGCACCTGTTTGAGGTACACAGCGATTAAAACCTTCCTCGTCCCGAACCCACTCGTTCCTGTCAGTAACAGATAGGGCACCAGTTAATGGGTTAGCAGTCGATGTTCCTACTTCTCGCTGATCCTGTAGACCCCCCATGTTGCCCATTCGCATTCTCCGTTGGCAATTCGATGGTATGTTTAAGTAGGCTCCTAAGTTTAATAATTTCTCCATTTAGTTTATCTATTTTATCATGGAGTGGTTTAATAAAAACTTCTAGTTTAGAGGTTAAAACAGCTATAATGTGTTTAACTTGCTCATCGGGCAGAGGTCCTAAACTAGAGGGTTTCTCCACTGGTTTAGCGGGAGAATTCGATAGTGGGACTGTTTTGACTCTATTAGTTGTCCCGGGTTTTTGCTGGGTTTTTCTACAGCTCCTTTTCCTTTTTGGTGTAGGTGAGCCATTGGGTGAGAGTAAACATAATGCTTCAGTAGATGCAGGGAGATCTGGGCCAGGGTCTGGGATATCAGAATTCACAATGGGAGTAGTGTCTTGTTCATTTCTTAGGTTAGGCTCTACTCTCAGTCCTATAACATCATTAGGCACTGTACCTGGTCCTAATGAAATGCGGCGTTCCGCCCTATCTATTTCAACATTAATAGGGCTAACCGCCCTCACAAAGTAGGAGTCGATGGTAGAGCAGGGGGGATCAGCTACAGTTTTATGTACTTTTTGTAGTTTACATTTCAACATACTGGGGGAGGGTACTATATAATTAATAGGAGGATACGTGACAGGGTCCACAGAAAACCTGGCACGATGCCTATAGTGTGCAAGATGACGATATACTAAATGCCAGGTATATAAAGTGCGAGTAGTGCCAAAAAAGAAGGGTAGAAATGCTAAGTATATACACAGCTACCCCAAGGCAGAGGGTAATATGAGTGATAGAATGGCCAAGTACCAGTAAGAACAGTCAGAACCTATGAAATCCACTAAAAGATTTAAAATCACTTAATTCATGCTAATTATCCCATAAAAAAAATAAAACAATACAATGATATACACTATCAAACACACATCTATATTTGTAACCGGTATGTTAATATCTAATATGCTTCACAAACCCTAGCTAAGACTGTCAATTGTCCAGCTTAGATTTAAAGAATAAAATTGGTTAGTGTTGCAATGACCAGCGCTCTAGAGTAACGGGAGCAAGATTATAAAACGGGACCCTCCTTTCTCTATGCAGCAGAACTTCGTATTAGCCGGCGCTTACATTTCTGCCAGAAAGTTTGTGGTTTTAGACAATTGTGTTCTTAGCCGGGCTACTTACAACTTCTTCAACTGTGTGTCCAGGTCACAAGACCAAGAGATGGGGCCCGGCCCAGCCTCGCACAGTCTCGGACGGGCTCAGATGGGCCCGCCCTTGGTCAAGGCTTAATCCGGGCGGCGCGCGCGTCCCTCGCTGTGTGGTTCTTGGTCTGCCTTAGTAGGTGCCTCCTGGCGCTGCGACGGTGGCAGCAAGGGAGCTTGGGGAGTGTAGTCCAGCACTCTCCCGCTCCCCATCAGCTTCACCTGGCTCACGGTAGACTTGGCCCCCACCTCAGTACTCTCCCGGCATCAGGTAGGATTCCCGCGCTGCGTGGGTCTTGGTCTGCCTTAGTAGGCGCTTCCTGGCGCTGCGACGGTGACGGTGGCAGCAAGGGAGCTTGGGGAGTGTAGTCCAGCACTCTACCGCTCCCCGTCAGCTTCACCCGGCTCTCGGCAGACTTGGCCCCCACCTCAGTACTCTCCCGGCATCAGGTAGGATTCTTCGTCGAAGTCTTTGTCTTCGGGTAAGAAGAAAGCGAAGAAGCTCTATCGCTCTTCGCCTTCTCCCCGTCTGTCAGCCACGCGGGACGCAGAAGGTCGTCGTCCTTTGGCTCCTCCCACAGAGCCTACTGGGATGGCTCAGAGCACCATTCCCTTCCCGGTAGCCGGAGCGTCCCCTGCCCAGCTTCGTACCTTTTTATGAAGCCCTCCACTCCCTCTTTGGGCAGCCCGTCTCCGCCGGCGCGCCTTCGGGTTCCGCCGTCTCGGCTGGGGGCTCTATGCCCAGGATGCCGGCAGCTCTGGCCTCGGTGCCGCAGGGCCCCCAGTGATCCAGACCTGGATCCCTGAACGGTGCCGGTCGACCTTACGACACCGCATCCGGCACTGATTCCTTTGACGACGCCTCCGCCACCTCCGATGCTGGTTGTCTCTCCGGCCAGCGTCGACCTGAGCCTTTCCCTCGTCTTGGACACGGAGCCGGACCGGCGCTGACCGGTACTTTGTGCCACTGTTCTCCCATGGCATTCCCTATTGCCCTGAGTGGCAACCCAAGGAGGGCTGGGAGGGGTCTGTTGACCCTTTGGCAGACCAGCTGGAGGAGCCAGACTGGAGAGAGGAGTTGGAGGAAGCCAGTGGTCTGGATACCTCCCCAGACCTCAGCATGCTTTCTCCCTCTACCGTGGCTACGGATGAAGAAGCCTCCTATGCTGTGCTGTTGCGCTGGGCGGCTGAGGCCTTCTGCCTTGATGTTTCCCACAGTGACAGTCAGAAAGAACCTCCTGACTGAGGTGCTTCATCCAGCAGCGGCCTCTTCGGAGTCCCTGCTACCATTCAGTAAGGCCCTCACAGACATCCTTCTAGACACTTGGTCCAGGCCTAGCACTGGAGCTCCTGTGGATAGGATGATTGTCGACGCAACTGCCCGGTCCCGGCCTACCCCATTTTCCTCTCCCAACACCCTACCCCTGAGAGCTTGGCGGTCCAAGCCTCAACATTCAAAGGTGTGTTCCCTACTGCTCCCCCAGATAGGGAATCCAAGAAGCTTGACCATCGTGGGAAGAAGATGTTTTCTTCCTCCAGCTTAGGACGGCAGTCTGTAAACACCGCATGTCTCTTGGGCCATTACACCCAATCTGTGTGGGATACGGTTGCGCAGGTGCTACCGCAGTGTCCGGAGGAGGCCCGTGTCACACACTCCCTTGCAGTTGCAGAGGGGAGAGATGCATCAAAGTTTGCCATCCTCTGTGGGCTGGACACCGCCGACTCGCTGGGTAGAACGATAACTATGTCAGTAGACATAAGTTGCTACGCCTGGCTGAGATGCACTGACTTTTCTGGGGATGTTCAATCGTCTCTCTTGGACATGCCTATTGATGGCCTTCATCTGTTCAACGACAAGACGGACCATGCACTTGAGCGCTTCAAGGATTCTAGAGCTACGGCCAGATCCTTAGGCCTTGCTGCCTCCTCTCGTCCTGTGAAGTCTGCCTTTTGCTCCTTTCGTGGCTATGGAAGTGGTGCCACACCGCGTTCCACCCAGGGCTACAGGACGGCGCAAACTACCGAGCCTCTGTGCAGCCAGGGATGTGGGACACAATGCCGTGGGCCTGGGGACCAGCTGGCGGGCCAGTCCACCAGTGCCCCCTCTGCAGTAGCCTCTAAGCATTCCTAGTCTGACATTTCAGGGCCACCAGTTGCTAGTGGGCAGTAGGATCCGCCATCACCTCCCAACACTGGCACAACCTCACGTCTGACAGGTGGGTTATGCAGGTAGTCCGAAGGGGCTCTTACCTCCCCTTCGAGACTACCCCTCCCTCCATGCCACCAACACTCCATCGCATGTCGGAGGATCACTTGGCCCTTCTCCACCAGGAAGTTACGGCTCTCTTGGCCAACGGAGCTATCGAGCGAGTCCCTGTCCCAGAAGTAAGTTGTGGTTGTTACGTGCACTACTTCTTGGTGCCCAAGAAGGACAAAGTCCTGCGTCCTATCTTGGATCTCAGAGACGTCAACTGCTTCTTCCGGAAAGAGAAGTTCAACATTTTGACATTAGCTCAGGTCCTGTCTGCCCTCGACCCCGGAGACTGGTTGGTAGCGTTGGACTTGCAGGATGCTTATTTCCAAATCCCCGTCCTCCCAGCCCACAGGTGTTACCTACGGTTCACAGTAGACCACAAGCATTTTCAGTTTACCGTGCTCCACTTTGGCCTTACCAGCAACCCTCGGGTGTTCCCGAAAGTGATAGCGGTGGTCACAGCTCATCTGCGCAGATCACGGGTTCCAGTCTTCCCCTATCTCGACGACTGGTTGTTGAAGGCGGTCTCGCCCCAGGCTGTCGTCTCCCACCTCCAGACTACGGCGGACATCCTGCATTCACTAGGGTTCACTAGGGTGCCGAAGTCACACCTGATTCTCTCGCAGAAGCTCCTTTTCATCGGGGCAGTTCTGGATACAGTGAAGTTTCCGTCTTATCACCCCGAGCGGCAAGTCTGGGATATTCGGGCTATGATACTGATGTTTCAGCCTCTATTTTGGATTTCGGTGAGAATGATTCTGAGGCTGCTGGGTCTCATTGCCTCCTGCATCCTGCTGCTGGATCATGCCAGATGGCATATGCAGGCTGTGCAGTGGGACCTGAAGTTCCAGTGGGCGCAGCATTAGGGGAATCTTTCCGATGTCTTCCTGATCTCGGAGGGCACTGCACACCAATTGCAGTGGTGGCTATCGATTAGGTCAACGGCAGATCCCTTTCCCTTCCCCAACCAGACTGCACTGTGGTGACAGATGCGTCAATTCTGGGATGGGACGGCCACATGGGAGAGGCAGAGAACAGAGACGTCTGGTCTCCGGCGGAGTCCGGGCTCCACATCAACCTTCTGGAGCTCCGGGCGATTCGTCTTGCACTGAAGGCATTCCTTCCTTCTGTCAGAAGAAGAGTAGTGCAGGTGTTCACGGACAACACCATCGCCATGTGGTACTGCAACAAACCCGGGCGGGTGGGGTCGAGGACCCTATGTCAAGAGGCTCTCCGCCTCTGACGTGGCTGGAACATCAGGGGATGTCCCTGGTAGTTCAACACCTGGCAGGTTCCCTGAACGCCATGGCGGACAAACTCAGCTGCCAGTGCATGATGGATCACGAATCACCCGGAAGTGATCCAAGGTCTCTTTCAGCAGTGGGGAGAGCCTCAGTTAGATCTGATGCCACTGAAGAGAACGTGCAATGTCAGCAGTTAGGCGCGTTGGAATTTTCCACAGCAGTACTCGCTCGCGACGCTTTTTGTCACAAGTGGAATTGCAGTCTTCTATACGCCTTTACACTTCTACCCAGAGTGCTGAAGAAGATTAAGCGTGACTGGGCCCAAGTCATCCTGGTGGCTCCGGACTGGGCACGAAGAGTCTGGTATCCCGAGCTCTTGAACATGGCCATTGATCCTCCGATCAGGCTGCCTCTTCGGATGGATCTTTGTCGCAGATGGGGACGATCCTGCACCCAAACCTGTCCAGTCTCCACCTCATTGCGTGGAGATTGAGCGGCGACAGTTGACAGCTTTTGACCTTCCTCCCAAAGTCTGTAATGTCTTCTTGGCAGCCAGGCATCCCTCCACCAAAACGGTATACGCCTGTAGATGAAACAAATTTGTGCCATGGGGTACAGCAAAGGCTGTGGATCTCCTTTCTGCCCCTCTTTCAGAGGTTCTCCTCTGCATTCTCTCTTTGGCCCAGCAGGGCACACTGAAAGGCTATCTTTCTGTCATTTCAGCCTTTCTTCACCTTCCTGATCAGCCTTCTCTTTTCAAGTACCCTATTGTAAATAGATTTGTTAAGGACATTACTAACCTCTTTCCTCCTATTCCTTTCGTAATGCAACGTGTGACTTAAAACTGGTCTTAACTTACCATATGTGTGCTTCTTTCGAGCCACTACATAATTGTCCTCTTAGACTCTTGACCTTAAAGACTGCTTTTCTGGTTGCCATCACCTCTGTTCGCAGGGTGAGTGAGCTTCAGGCTCTTACTTCTAAACCTCCTTCCCTTTTTGTTCACCCGGTTGTCCTTCGAACTAGACCTTCTTTTCTTCCCAAAGTGGTTACCTCTTTCCAGATACGACAGACCATCACTTTCCCAGCCTTCTTCCAACCCCTGCATCCTTATAAAGAGGAGGAGAGGGTTCACCGTCTGGATCCAAAACATGAGCTATCATTTTATCCAGATCGCACAAAACAATTCCGGGTGGATGTATAGCTTTTTGTTGGCTATGTGGGTGCCAAGAAAGATCGAGCTGTGCAAAAACGAACCATCTCTCGATGAGTTTCTTTGCATTAAAATCTGTTATTCCTTGGAGAAAAAGGAGCCTCCAGAAGGGGTGCACTCCCATCCACCATGGTGATGGCAGCCACTACTGCTTTGGGACGTGGAGTCCCACTCAGTGACCTCTGCCAGGCAGCCACGTAAGCATCATTGCACATGTTCACTAAACATTACTGCCTGGATAGCCAAGTCCAGAGAGACGGCTTCTTTGGGCGTTCAGTTCTCCAGGACTTTCTGGTGTGCACTTGGATTGCAGACCCACCTCCGGGGTTGGTATTGCTGGGGTATCTATTCTAAGGTAAGGAGTCTATAACTACTACATTCTTTTTTTTTTCTTCTCAAATATCTTTATTGAATTTTATATTAACAGAGCAGCCCCTCCCCCCCCCACCCCCCCCCCAGGTCAGATAAGATAAAAGAAAAAAAAAGTAAGATAAGCAAGACGTAGTTGGGATACATACATATAGGGATTTGGGAAATTGAATTAATAGTTCAAACGATAATAGGTTGTTGAGTTTAAACAATCGAAGCATTTCACTTCTATTTACAAAGATACAAACATAATCTGATAAGTTATAAACAACAAATACATTACACACGTTACAAATTGATATTTTTACAGTTTTGAAATCAAGCTGATTGATACATCATGTCATAAGGAATTACCTTGTAATTGGGACCATTCAATTAAAGGGTTCCAGATTTTAAGCCCCATGGCCCTCCGCCTTCTGCCTTTTCTTTGATATATAGCCATGTCTAGGTTTAAAATGGCTAACAATCTAGAAAACCATTGTTGGAAAGATGGAGGATTAGAATCCAGCCAGGCGAAGGCGATACAGATTCTTAAAACTGCCATGGCAATGAATACTAGTTCATGTCCCGGGCGGGAGTCAGTGAGACTAGTCGCCCCGAGCATAATCACTTCAGTAGTGAGGGCTAATACGCTTGTTAAAAACCGTTCGATACTAAGTTTTAGGGAGGATAGGTTTATACAAGAGGAAAATATGTGTATGCAATCAGCTTTAGGTGTCATACATCTAAAGCAAAAAGTGCTCTCCCACTCCCCCATTTAGCAATTCTGTCAGGGGTGTAGTACATAAAAAAGCAGGTATTATAAAACTGTGTTTGCAATTTTGTTGACATAAGGATGGTTCGAGACAAACCATACGCATAATTAAACTCTTCTGTAGTGATAGCTATTTTTCCCTGCCACTTCTGTGCTGTTTTCTCGAGGTTATCAGGAAAGAGGGATAATAAGAGAGAATACATCCCCCCAATGGTGAATTTCTTGGATTTTTTTAATGTTTCAGCTGCCATTATTTTATCAAAAGAAATATTTGCCCTGATCCGTTGTAGTAAAAAATCTCTGATTTGCAAATATTTTTAAAAATCCCTCCACTCCAATTGCTATATCTCTCTTAAAGTTTCAAAAGAATGTAACCCTTCATTTGAAAAAAGACATCCAATATGTGTGATTGCAGCGGTAATCCATCTATCAATACAAGCTTCTCTAAAGATTTCAGGAAGGATCGGGTTGCAGCCTAGCGGGGAATAGTAGGAAAGTCGTCCTATATCCAACAGTTTCCTCACAGCTTTCCATGCTTTAACCCCCCCCCCCCCACCCCGAGCAAGGTCTTTAGGCAGACCTGTTTGTGGTAACTATCATAGAGAAATCTCCATAAATAGCCCTTGCTCCTATTACCCAAAACTAGCTGATGAATTGAGGGTTGTTCTTCCCCTGAGGCGGACTCCGTGCTGTCTAATAGAAAACGTTTGTGATTGTATAATAGCATAGATGTCCAATAATACACCTTAAGATTAGGGAGGACTAAACCTCCTTTTTCTTTGGGAAGGGTCAAGAACTTGTAAGCTCTTCGGGGTTGCGAATATGACCAAATAAAACTGGAAAAAGTGTGTTCCATCAATTTAAACCAATGTTCCGAAATTTCCAGGTTAATTGCTCTAAACATATAGAGTAGTTTAAGGAAATAAACCATTTTTAATGCATTTGCCCGACCTATCAAGGATAGATGTAGATTATCCATGCGTCGGAGGTCTTTCTGCATTTTATCTAGCAGGGGACTCATATTTAGGTCAACCAGTTTATCGAGCTTGGAGGTGATAGAGACCCCCAGGTAGGTCGCTTTTGATGTCACACGAGGATCTATCATAGTACATTTATCATTAGGACCACTTGAGTTTTACTCTGATTGAGGGCGTAGGTAGGGCTGATACAGGATCAGGTGTAACTATGGCAATGTCGTCGGCATAGGCGAGAGTTTTGGTCATATAGCCTTGGGACAAGATGGGAGTGATACCAGCATTGGCTTCCAAACTGCGGATAAGGGGATCGATGTAAATCGCAAACAGCAATGGGGAGCATGGACATCCTTGTCGAGTTCCCCTTGATATTATTAGTTCTTTAGAAGGATTGCCATTTACCATCACTACAGCTTTAGGGTCGATGTATAGTTTTTGTACTGCTTGGATAAATACCTGATTAAATCCCAATCGGCCTATTGTCAGCCACAGAAATTACCAGGAGACCCGGTCAAAGGCCTTTTCGGCGTCTAGGGGTATGCTATGGGCACTTATAATGCGCGCAGCTGCTCCAGCAAAGGAGCGTCCTGGTGCAAGACAAGGTAGAACACAACACCGCTAAAAGCAAAGACGGGAAAGAGGAACAACTACGGGGCGAAAATTAAAATAGAAAAGTTTTAATGGCCTTACGAAACAACAGGAGGTCCTCCAACAACCGGATCTCTACCGGAAGGGAGTTCCAGATGGCCGCAGCTCTCACTCGAAAAGATCGGCCCCCAGCTCGGCAAAGCTTGAACCGGGGGACCACAGCGAGAGCCTGGCCCAAGGATCTGAGAGAGCGTGTCGGAACATAAAAAGATAGGAGGTTGGTGAGGATCTGGGGGGCAGAACCTTTCAGGATTTTGAAGGCCAGACACAGGACCTTGAAATGGATTCTCATCTTGACCGGCAGCCAGTGCAAAGATCGTAAGGTGTTAGAGACGGGACAAAACCTGGGCAGGCCAACTATCGCTCTGGCTGCAGCATTTTGGACGCGCTGCAAGCGGGTGATTTCTGCCTGGTTGGCCCCCACCAGGAGAGAGCTGGCATAGTCAAGCCGGGACATCACCGTCGCCTGAATCACCAGCTGCCTGGTCGGGGCATCAAAAAATTTGAGAACAGGTCTTAGGCCCCGAAGAACACCAAAGCAGCAGGCCGCAGTTCTCTTTGTGTGGCCAGCAAAGTTGAGGATAGGATCCAGCCAGACTCCCAGGTTTCTGAGTTCCGACACCGGAGTCGGAGACGGCCCCAGTTCAGAAGGCCACCACCTGTCCCCCCAGAGATCCGCTCTCTTACCGACAATCATGATTTCAGTCTTCTTTGCGTTAAGTTGGAGACAGTTGGCAGTCATCCAACTGGCCACTGCCCGCAGTCCACTCTGAAACCTAGGGGCATCCTGCTCCGCATCCCCACTGATAGTAACCGCTAGCTGAGTATCGTCGGCATATGAGACCATAGTCATGCCCCACTGCTTGACGACCTCAGCCAGCGGTCTCACGTATAGATTGAATAACGTGGGACTCAGCGAGGATCCCTGCGGAACCCCCATGGCCAGAGGATGGAATTTGGACTGGTGAGGTGGAATGGCCACGCAAAAAGAGCGATTGTCGAGAAAGGAGCGGAACCACTGCAGAGCAAGCCCACCAATGCCAGTCTCCTCCAAGCGGTGCAACAGAATGCGGTGAGAGACGGTGTCAAAGGCGGCGCTGAGATCTAATAATACAAGCGCCGCCGTCTGACCCGCATCCAACACCGCACGCAAATGCTCCACCATGGCAAGAAGGGCTGTCTCCGTGCTGTGACCAGCACGGAAGCCGTTCTGCGTGGGGTCCAAGACATTGGCCCGAGTTAGATGGTCTGAGAGGGCCAGATTAACATGGGCCTCCGCAACTTTCGCCGGCCAAGGAAGCAATGAAATAGGGCGGTAGTTCTCAGGTTTTAATGGGTCCAACGAAGGCTTCTTCAGGATTGGAGAAACCACTGCCTGCTTCCATTTGGATGGAACCAAGCCCGAGGTCAGCGAGAGGTTAATCAGGGAGCACACCGTAGAGCGTCCCAGAAAAGACTGGTCTCTGAAGAGGGCAGGTCTTAACGGATCCGAAGGAGAGCCGGACTTAATTTGCTGGGCCAATTTGTTGAACCCCTCAGGTAGTAACGGGGGAAAAGAGTGCATGATGGTATGACCTTGAATGCAATCTAGGGCTCCGAAGATGGTCCAATACTAGGGAAGGCCTGATAGATAACCTGGACTTTCTCCAGAAAAAAGGATGCCAAGGCCTCGCAATGGGAGATGGTACAGGCTGCCAGAGAAGAGGTCCTTTTCGCCAAGAGGTCTTTAAGGACTTTAAAGATGGTATAAGTGCCATTGGGTCTCCTGTCATTTCTGTATTGTCAAATAAGCTGTTCACTCTCTGGATATGATCTGTGGTTCCTCTTCCGGGCACAAACCCATGTTGGGATTTTGAAACAAGTTTGTGGATTAATGGTGCAATACGGTTCGCTATCAATTTGGAATAGATTTTAGAGTCCACGTTGATTAAGGTAATAGGGCGATAGGAGCCCATCTGATCTGGTGGTTTATTTTTTTCAGAAAGACTACTATTTTGGCTTTTGACCTGACCATGACCTTGGTGGTTGTCCCCCGTGAAATCGAGCTGGGCAAAAACGAACCATCTCTCGATGAGTTTCTTTGCATTAAAATCTGTTATTCCTTGGCGAAAAAGGAGCCTCCAGAAGGGGTGCGCTCCCATCCACCATGGCGATGGCAGCCACTACTGCTTTGGGACGTGGAGTCCCACTCAGTGACCTCTGCCAGGCAGCCACGTAAGCATCATTGCACATTTTTCACTAAACATTACTGCTTGCATAGCCAAGTCCAGAGAGACGGCTTCTTTGGCGTTCAGTTCTCCAGGACTTTCTGGTATGAACTTGGATTGCAGACCCACCTCCGGGGTTGGTATTGATGGGGTATCTATTCTAAGGTAAGGAGTCTATAACTACATTCTATTTCAGATGAACAAGTTACTTACCTTTGGTAACGATATAACTGTTAGAGACATATATTAGTTATAGATTCCTTACCGCCCCACCCATCCTCCCCGTCCTGCGAACTGACTTCCAGAGCAAAGGACCCCCTTTCAGGACCCTAGTTTTGTGAACCATTGGTCAGTGTCTTGCATAGCACTGCGCTTCTGGCGTGGAATGTCGTGTAAAGAACTGACGTCAGCGCGCAGTGGCGGCGTCTAAGTAGATACTGCAACATCCTTCCCGGCGATCATGACGCCAACGACGAACGCGGAGTCGACCGACGCCACCAAGAAAAATTCTCCGGATCCAGTGTGACGCCTGGGGGTAATTTTAAGGTAAGCAATCTATAACTAATATATGTCTCTTACAGATATATTGTTACCAAAGGTAAGTAACTGCTTCTTCACTCGTGCATGAGTGCGTTCGCTCTACTTCTGGCGTGCAGTTCAGCAACAGGAATTTCAGGCTATGATACTCCGATGTTTCGGTCTTTACCCTGGATTTCGGGGAGAATGACTCTGAAGGTGGTGGATCTCATGGCCTCCTACATAATACAAGTACAACACTCCGTATGTCAAATTTGGACTCTGCAGTGGGACCTAAAGTCCCAGGTGATGCAGCATAAGGAAAATCTTTCTGACCTGGTCCAGATATTGGAGGCACTGCAAAATATCTGCAGTGGTGGTTCACACACTGCGATTGGGTTATGGGTAGCCCCTGTCCCTTCCCAACCTAGAGCTCATAGTGGTGGCAGAAGCGCCAATCCTCGGTTGGGGCAGTCATCTGGGAGAGTTAAAGATTACAGGGCTCTGGTCTCCAGCAGAATCTCAGCTCCATGTCAACTTGTTGGAGTTGAGAACTATCCATTCTGCATTGAAAGCTTTCCTTCCATCCATGAAAGGAAGCCTGGTTCAGATGTTCACAGATAACCCCAGTGCCAGGTGGTGTTGCAACAAGGAGGATGAATTGTGAGTCCGTCTGTAGATGCGGACAATCTCAAACGCAATTGGCGTCAGCTCGCGGGAGTGGCGCCATTATTATCTCTGCCTGTCTCTTGCAGAGCAGGAGGGTGTTGGTGTGTAGCCGTGCAAAGCCACCTTCCAGCACGCAGTGATATTATGAAAAAAGGATCCAGGGCCAGTCTGACGCCTGAGGAATATTGAAAATGTGAGGAATCTGCAACTAGATAAAGTCTCTACCAGGAAGAGTGTTACTGAAGGTAAGTAACTTGTTCATCAGACACTTTGACAAGCTTTCCCCGCCTCCATAAGCAGAGATGCGTTGCTATATAGGCCTCACTCTTGCTCACTGATATCAGTTCCTTTTTTGCATGTTTTTTCCGTGCCCTTAGCATCGATTTTTTTTTTGTTTTCTACTTCCTCCAAAATTCTGTTTTTTGACAGTGGTCATAGGGGATTCTCCCCCAAAGACTACAGACTTAAAGGCATGCCAAACCTGCCGAAAGCAGTTTTCTGTTACCGACACATGATTTCTGTTTTTAGTGTCTAGGGTCCAAGCTTGATTCACAGTCATGCAACAAATTGACTCTGATGCTCCCACATGCCAAAGATTGGGAGGCAAAGTAGTATGTCGCCAAACAGAAGAAGTGAGGCTGGTCATGCTCCAAGTCTCAATCTTGAACCAAGGCACTACATCTGTCCTGGTTGAGAACAGTCTGGGCGCTTTAAGCATAAGCCCTGGGTTTCGAAGGCTGTTTGTCAATCAGCAAGGGTGTAGCACTGCACCCCACCCATTTCCTAACTCGTCACAGCGTGAAGTGGGAACAAGCCTCCATGACCCCACCCCACTCTGGGAGGAGCTGGTAGAGGTTTGCAGTGAACACGAGGCTGGATGTCCACGAAGTGACCTGTCTGCATGATAAAAGCAAACAGGTTGCTGGGAAGCTCAGACAGAGTACCCGCAGAGAAGAAATCGATTCTGACTACTTCTCTTCATGTCATTTGTGTCTACCACACCAAGACTCAGGTAACGTACAAAAAAAATGAAAAGAGCCATAACGTTACCACTGATTAATGCGCAATGTACATTTGTTGTCACAAAAAAAATCTTCATTTGTAGAACAATAGCGAAGCTCCTTTAGGAAAACGCCCTTTGTATATTGAGTAAATCTAAGACGAAGACCCATAATAAATCTTGGCACAAACACAAGCCGGTGATCGAAAGGCCTGACTCCACCCCAGCTGCCTTATTCCAACCTGATTTCTCAGTTGGAGCCAATGAATCCTGCATTCCCAAGACCACCTGCAACTATACAGCATATAGAAGCTTTCAAAGAGGCAATACTGCAGCGCTTCCATATGATTTTGTGTACCTCACTTTACTGATGATGGGCTTTGCTCCAAATTGCTGGTGATCTTGATACATAATTAGGAAAGGAATTAGACTACCCTTTTGACCCACCCAGCTGAGGAAAGTGCCTTGTTTGTTCTATCTGAAAGAAACACGTTAGTTAGATTCCTTACCTTAGAATAACCCCCAGGCGTCAGACTGGATCCGGGAAATTTAGCGTAGCAGTACCCTTGCGTGTCGGTAGGCGTCGTTGGCGCCAGGATGACATCGTCGGAGTACTTAGACGCCGCCTGGCCCGCTGACGTCAGTTCTTCTTTTTTCCGCGCCCGCTAAGCGCAGGTCTGGAGAAAGCAGTACCTTAGTCATTTTTTGACTAAAACTTTTTGATCTTTTTGATCTCTTCTAGAGTCTTCACGACTCTCGGTGCCGGTAGGGAATGCCTGGGTACAAGCCCTGTACCGACTGCAACCGACTGATGTCGGTTACCGATCCCCACCGCCGGTGCCTGTATGCCTTGGGGCCGACCACGACGACCGGTCGTGTCCCGACTGCCTGGCCTTGACGTCGAAGGCTAGGCGGGAGCGGTCCCGCAAGCGCCTTAAGCTTCGGCAGTCGGCCCCGCGTCGCTCAAGGTCCTGGTCCAGGAGGGGGTTGAGGGACCGGTCGCGGGGCCACAGTCATCGAAGCTTGACGAGTCGACACCATTTGTCGGGCTCCAAGTCCTCAGGTAAGAGGCACAAGAAGTCGAAGAGACGCCATCGCTCTTCTGACTCCCCCCGACGCTCGCGCGACGCAGCCAGCTCCAAACCCGCCGGTCCCTGGGCTGAACACGACGCCGGAGGAGATCGAGGCCTTCCTCATGGCCATGAGGTCCCTCTCTCCTCCGTCGGGTCCCGCTGTGCCTCCGGGCCCCGCGACCCCGACTGTGAGTCCAAGCGGGCCGGGTGCTCTGGCCCCAGCGCCGTCGGGTGCTTCGGCCCCGGCGCCGTCGGTGACTTCGGTCCCGACGCCGCAGGCTCCCGCTGGATCCGGTTCTGCATCTGGGTCGACGCTGGTCGACCTCACGAACCCGCCGGCATCGACCCCCAGGGTGTCGCCCCCGTCCCCGCACAACGCCGTCCCTGATCCCTCTCTCGGTCCGGATCCGGCGTCGGACCGGCGTTGACCAATGCCGCGTTCGACGCCGGCTGAAGAGCCTCTCTTCTTTGATCCGGCTCCATCCTTTGACCCTGAGTTTCAGGAGATGGAGGACGAAGGGGATTGGGAGGGGTTTGAGGACCCTCTGACACGTGTGTGTCAGTCCTTCCAGGACTGGACAGAGGAGCTAGGGGAGGCCAGTGGTCTTGATACCTCCCCTGACACTGGCTTTGTCTCCCCTCCTACCGTGGCTACGGAGGAGGGGGCTGCTTATAGTGTGGTGCTGACGCAGGCAGCCAATGCCTTGGCGCTTACGCTCCCCATCGCTACTGTGAGGTCTGACATCCTCACTGAGGTCCTTAAACCCCAGACTGGCGCTCCAGAGCCTTTACTGCCGTTTAATGAGGCTCTCATGGACGTCCTGTTGGGCACCTGGTCCAGGCCCGCTACAGGCCCCCCTGTAGATAGCAACGCCACCAGGCGCCAGCTCCGAGCGACCCTAGCTTCCTGTCCACCCATCCCACCCCCGAGAGCCTGGTTATCCAGGCCTCTACTTCCCAATCTGCATTCCCGACTGCACCCCCAGATCGGGAATCCAAAAGGTATGAACAGTTTGGTAAGAAACTGTTCTCATCCCTCAGCTGTGAGTTGCAGTCAGTAAACACCGCTTGCCTTTTGGGTCGTAATACCCACTCTCTGTGGGATACGGTTGCGCCCGTGCTTCCAGAGTGTCCGGAGGGGGCCCCGGCAAAACTCGCTCAAGCCCTCGCAGAGGGACGAGACGCAGCTCGGTATTCTATACGATGTGGGTTGGATACCACGGACTCGCTGGGCAGGGCGATGTCAACGACGGTGGCGGTTCACTGCCACGCCTGGCTGAGGTCCGACAACTTTTCGGCCGATGTCCAAAACACCCTCATGGACATGCCGTTTGATGGCAGCCACCTCTTTGGTGGCAAGGCAGATCATGCGCTTGAACGTTTCAAGGTCAGCAGCAGTCTGCCTTTCGCTCCTTTCGTGGCCAAGGAAGGGGCGCCCCTTCACGTCCTGCCAGCCACGGGCCGAAGTCTAACATAAAACGTGGCGGCGGACGTGGTAACCACCGTGGCAATGCCAGGGGACAATGGTGCGGCCAGCCTACATCCACTCCCGCAGCATCTGCCTCAAAGCCCTCCTAGTCCGAGCTTTCAGGCCCATTTAACGCCAGTGGGGGGCAGGGTCCGCCATCACCTCCTTCACCGGCGTACCATCACTTCGGACAGGTGGGTGCTGCAAATCGTCCGAAGGGGCTACTCCCTCCCCTTCGAGGCGACCCCTCCAGCCATGCCACCGCAGTACCACCACGTGTTGGGGATCATTTGCTACTTCTGCAAGAGGAAGTGTCGGCCCTCTTGGCCAAGGGGGCCATCGAGCACGTTCCTGGGCCAGAAGTAGGTTGTGGGTGCTATTCCCACTACTTTCTGGTTCCCAAGAAGGGCAAAGGGGGCCTACGCCCTATCTTGGACCTGCGGAACATCAACGGCTTCCTCCGGAAGGAGAGGTTCAAGATGCTGACTCTGGCTCAGGTTTTAACTGCCCTGGACCCCGGAGACTGGATGGTAGCGTTGGACTTGCAGGACGCGTATTTCCACATCCCCATCCTGCCGGCCCACCGGCGTTACCTGCGGTTCATGGTAGGCCACGAGCACTTCCAGTTCACCGTGCTCCCCTTTGGCCTTACCAGCACCCCACGGGTGTTAACGAAAGTGATGGCGGTGGTCGCAGCTCATCTGCGCAGGTTAGGGGTGTCAGTCTTCCCCGACCTCGACAACTGGTTGTTGAAGGCGGGCTCGCCCCAGGCAGTCGTCAGCCACCTTCAGACTACGGCTGACCTCCTGCACTTGCTGGGGTTTTCCCTCAATGTGCCGAAGTCACACCTGTGTCCCTCTCAAAGGCTTCTCTTCATCGGAGCGGTTCTGGATTCGGCGCAGTTTCGGGTTTATCCTCCCTGTAGGAAGGTGGATACCTGACTATGGTTACCCCAGATTTTTTGCCTTGTGTTTAGCTGGTTTTCGACTTAGTTGGCCTGGGATCCTGCTAATCAGGGCCCCAGGCTATCTGCTCTCTCTATAAAATGGACTCCATGTACCTTAGGTACATAGCTAATTGGATATTGGGTCACTCTTGTGAGTCCCTGTACAGTGTACTATAGGTACCCAGGGCATAGGTGCACCCTTGGCCTACCAGGGGCTGCAGCATGTATTATGCACCCCTGGCTGGCCATCCAAACTGACACAACTGGCTGATCACTCAGCTGGGTCAAGGTGGTGTAATCACCCCTTGCTTAGGTGTAGTTTTCCTATACCTACCCTTATATATATATATATATATATATATATATATATATATATATATATATATATATATATATATATATATAGACTCCCAATTGCCTGAAGCTTCAGGAGGCACATGATGATGGGAGGAGTTCCCTGAAACGCGTCGGGCAAGACAGAATGGAGCGAGGTGGCGAAAGGCGCTGACTAACAAACCCGGAGGGCAGAGGACTGTCGTGTGCCTCCTGAAGCTTCAGGCAATTGGGAGTCTATGTTACAGCACGGCCGCCTGGGCCGTGGGGAGAGCACCATCAACTGCCGTGGATATGACCCTTCACAGCGAAGTGAGGCGGACGCTTCCAAACAGGTTGGAGGTTGAGCACAGAACTCTAAGTAAATGACACAGCGCACGGAACCACGGAAGCAGCCTACTATAGGCAAACTAATATGCCTGATTATCAACGAACACTCGACTTTACTTAAAAGTGATAATAAATCAAGGCACACCAAGCGGACTACAAATCCCATAAATGACGGTATGACGCAGCTTGTCAGCAGACGCCTACCAGGAGATTTGAGTATAAATGAGCCGCAAACCAGTGATGCCATTACGAGTGTTTTTTTAAGGCAGCCCCTGATGATGGGAGGAGTTCCCTGAAACGCATCGGGCAAGACAGAATGGAGCGAAAGGCGCTGACTAACAAACCCGGAGGGCAGAGGACTGTCGTGTGCCTCCTGAAGCTTCAGGCAATTGGGAGTCTATATATATATATATATATACACACATATACACCTATAAGTCACTCCTATGGCAGGACTTAACAATCCTGAAGGCAGAGTGCTTGGTTTGATGTGAGATGACGCTCTAGCATGAGCTGAGCCTGTCTGCAGCTTTTGGAACCATGTCCTTATAGCTGTTCTATGATATTGCCATACCATATACTCTTAAGTGCATTATGAACCTCGCGGTTAAATGCTAACTCTGGTTTGGCTTTATCAAAACATGTCGTGTAAGGTGTCATACGCTTTTGAATACTACCCCCTCGCCAGTTCTGGCAACGGGGGTAGCATTCCACCCTTCTAGAGGGAAAAGACATGTTACTTCCATTAATACTGGTTAAAGTTAACCAGAGCCTCAGCATCACAAATGGATGCCGCTGCCACAGACACAAGTCTGACCTCCTGCTGCTGGGAGTCCTTCCAGCGAGGGAGGCTTGGACAATAGGTTTCCTGTCACAGGGAGGTGCTAGCACCACCCTAGACAGGCTATAGTGTATTGTGGCAGGGAGGGCTGAATGAAATGAGACACTGCTTGGGGCACACAAGGTGTCCCATGCGTAGTCCAGTTCATACCGGTGCTGGGGCACTCCAGCCCCAGCTCTGGCGTGAAACTGGACAATGAGAAAGGCGTGTTACCACCCCCTTCCTGGGTCCCACCCATAGGAGGGACCTAGCAGGTAATCCAGCCCCTAGATTTGTTATATAGGTAGGAGCTGAGTCCCAAGACTTTAGATTTGATCCTGAACTGAAACTTGAAACGAAACTCTGGACCTTCGACGTTCTACTGAAGCTGAAGACTGAAGAATCTCCCTTGTGGCCAAGGAGTGACCACCCTGGGCAACCAGGCACCATCCAGCAAATCAAAGGCTTGCTTTGTCGACATTTCCCGCCGGAAACCGAGCAGAGAGCCTGACAAGACCCAGACTTCCAGACCTCTCTGACCCTCTCTTCACGTCTGCAGCATAGCTGAGATCCGTCCATCTTGAAAAGTCCACGACTTGCTAGCTGTGCTGCTCCTGAGGAATCCTCGAAGCTGTGCACTGGGGATTGAGAAGCCCTGAATCCGAGCTCCACCTGCACCGAAGATCAGCCCTTCACACTCCACGTGTTCTGCGTGGGGCCCTTCTGCTTGTGTTCTGCTCGACGCGTTGTCCGGTTGCTGGCCCGTTGGCTAGTAGCCTCTGTGAAGACAATCCTTTTGAACCAACTCGCTGGTCTGGTTGCTGCAGACTGGCCCTTGCCTCCCTAAAAAGGTGAGGCACCTCAGACCTTGCTGGTCTGCATCAGAAGCCTTCTTTGAATCCTGCGTGGGTTACCTTTGCCAAGGCTTGTTGACTCCAATCCGGCAGTCGACCCCTCCATCTGCGAGAACCTTCGTGGGACAGCTCCTCTCCAGCATCTGGTCGTCCTCGACGCCTCCTGGTCCGCGTGGCTGAAGAGACAAGCTTCACGACAGCACCTGATTGCTCCTCGACGTCGTCTGGTTCCTTCCTGGTTCCACCCGGTCACTGGCTAGTGACCCAGACTCTGTCCCCTCTGCTTTCAGGTCTTCTTCATCCTCGATCCACCCTTGGATCCACCCGGACATCTTCCTCCTGGTCGCCTGCAGCATCTTTCTTCACAGGCTCCATAGACTTCAACGGCGAAACCCGACACATCTTCACACCTGTGCACCCGCTTCCTGTGGGTGAGGTAACGAGAGTACTTCGGTGCTCCCAAGGGTATTGACTATCCAAGTTTCTAGGTTTTTAGTTGTTTCCTTCTAGCTAGACCGGAAGTGTCCTAAATCCTTCTTTTTCTAAACTCTTAAGTTCCCATTGACTTAACATTGACTATCGCGTGTTTGCACGCGCCGCGTGTGGGCGTCCTACTCCTAACCTAAGTGCAAGGTGTTCACTAGAATAGTGAACATCATATACCAGGCCATCTTCTCACACTCCCGAACAGCGGGTTCGGGATATTCAGGCTCTGATTCCGATCTTTCAGCCTTTATCCCGGGTCTCAGTCAGGTTGACGCTGCGGCTTCTGGGGCTGTTGGCCTCCTGCATCCTTCTGGTGCATCACGCCAGGTGGGACTTTCTGATGTGATCTTGGTTCGCAGACCCACCACGTCGGTTGGGATTGTTGGGGTATCTATTCTAAGGTAAGGAATCTAACTAACGTGTTTCTTTCAGATGAACAAGTTACTTACCTTCAGTAACGATATGTTCGAGGCATGTGGGCTGCTGAATTCATATCTGTGCATAGATCGCCGCCTAGTGTTGGGTCCGGATGATTGCACATTGTTGTCCTGGAAGAGTCTTCGAAGTATCACGAGATAGGTGGCTCCTCCCCTGGACTACAGTGCGCATGGGCATCCTCTCCATCCTCAGATTGTTTTTTTCCGCCATTGGGTTCGGATGTACTTTCTTAACTCAAGTTCGGAAACTTTTCTAAATGCCAAAAGGCCTTCGGGGTCGTCGGTATTGTCATTTCGATCGGTGCCGAGTACTTGTTCCAGTTCTTTTCGAGCAGGACGTCGAAGAGAGCCGCGTGGCCTTTTCGACACCAGAGGCCCGATCGTCGATGGAACGGAGCCCGTTCAAACGATACCCCCTTAGTAATTCTAAGAACCCACACATCGATGTACACCCGGTGTGCAACAAGTGCCTATCTCCGGAGCACAATGAGGCCAACTGCCTAGCTTGTGCTCAATTCAGGTCAAAGAAGACCCTTCGACTTTGACGCGCAGCGAGGCAGACGATGACGAGGCCAGCGCCCGACCCGGTGAATATCTTCGATGAAGAAGACGATGAGGTCGTCGACACTGAGGATCCAGAACAGGAGTCGGATCCCGGTTCGGAGCGTGACTCCAACTATTATGAAGACGACGAAGGACACGTCGAGGATGAAAATGTCGTCGAGGTAAGGGACGACGCATCGGCCGTCGATGACGACTCGAGCGATGAACCAGGCCCAACAGTGAGTACGGGGCCCGAAACAGACACGCAAAGACTTCCAAGGGCTCAGTTCGAGGCATTGCCAACAGGCCTTAGCCAAGATCATGACGAACATTCTATAGCCCCGCGTCTCGGCCCGGCTAAGAATATATCACACGAGCCATCGGTCGAACATTACCAGTCACTGGTTAAATCGAAACCGAAAGCCATGGAGTCAAGAACGAAACCGAAACTGCTGGAGACAGTCTTCGGATCGAAGAGTTCGGATCTATCGAATTCGACAAAGAAGAAAGGTGTCGCCTACCCTGCGGGGTCACAAATAAGGGGTGTTGACCCAAAGATCGGTACGCTGAAGTCCATAACTAAAGTCAGGTGCGTCGAACCGACAAGGTCGACGTCGACGGACAGCGACACAAATAAGGGACTCGAGTCTCGGAAGGTTCTCAATCCGAAGCAACGAGTCGACAGGCCACAGTTCGTCAAAGGCCTCGATCCGAAGTCCAAGAGCGGCTCGAAGGACCACGCCGTGTCGAGGCAGAAGAGCGCGCCTCCAACGCCACAGGCGCCTAAGTCGACGCAAGGTCAAAAACATATTGGCGAAAAGACAAAGTCGGGCGGACCAATGACGACGCCAGCCCCCAAGTCTATGGGTGCCTTGCAGTCACAACAATTCAGAGGAGTCTCCTTTCGTCGCTCCGGTAACAGAGGAGCTGCACGAGGCCAGGCATCCCAGCAGACTCCATACAATAAAGGGAGCACAAAGACCACCTATAATAAAAACAATAGAGGTGGATACCGTGGCAACAGCAATAAAGGCAGAAGACGAGGGAATAACAACACCAGATCCTCCACCAATACTAAACAGTGACGTCTTGTCACTGCCCCCAGACCATGTAACACCGGTCGGGGGACGATTACAACAGTTCCTGCCAGTCTGGGCAAGCATTACCACAAACAGGTGGGTGAGACAACTTATCCAGTTCGGGTATTGTCTAGAGCTAACCTCCACTCCACCCAACATACCCCCAAGACACCGTCCTATGTCCGCAGAGCACATACACTTATTGCAGTAAGAAGTCATCAGCATGCTGCAAAAAGGGGCCATAGAACTCGTACCTGTACAGCAACAGGGTACAGGGGTATACTCGCTGTACTTCTTAATCCCCAAAAAGGACGGGTCTCTCAGGCCAATACTGGACCTCAGGCCCCTAAAGCAATACATCTTGTCAGAACATTTTCACATGCTCACATTACAGCAGGTTCTACCATTGCTCAGTCAGGGAGATTTCCTCGCAACACTAGACCTAAAAGACGCATATTTCCACATACCGATACATCCAGCACACAGGAAATATCTCAGGTTTACCATACAGAATCAGCACTACCAGTTCAAGGTCCTGCCTTTCGGGGTGACAACAGCCCCCAGGGTGTTTACCAAGTGCCTAGCGACAGTAGCTGCGCACCTACGGAGGAACCATATTCACGTCTACCCCTATCTGGACGACTGGCTTATACAAGCAAAGTCAGCCCAGCAATGTGCCAGCCACATGTCCCGCACTATTCACCTCCTACACAGCCTCGGATTCTCATTAAACTACCCAAAGTCTCATCTTCAACCCGCCCACGTACAACAGTACCTGGGAGCAACAATAGACACTCTGGCAGCAAAAGCGCAGCCAAACTCAGCAAGAATCCACAGCATTCAATTACTGATTCAGAAATTCAGACCCCAACACTTGCTCACAGTAAGGGTGTTTATGCAGTTGATAGGCATGATGGCCTCCTGCATCTTCATAGTCCCTCACGCGAGACTACACATGCGTCAGCTTCAGGAGTGCTTAGCACGGCAGTGGAACCAGGCTCAAGGACAATTAAAAGACCTAGTGTTGGTGACCGGTCGCGCATACAACTCTCTGCATTGGTGGAACCCAAAAAACCTTTGCAGGGGACGACCGTTCCAAGAGCCTATACCACAAATAGTGTTGACGACGGACGCATCTCTCCTGGGATGGGGAGCGCATGTCCTCCATTACACAGTACAGGGACTATGGACGACACAGCAAAGGATGCACATCAACCTGCTGGAACTGATGGCAATCTTTATTGCAATGAAGGCGTTCAAAGTACATTTGTGCAACAAAGTCGTGTTGATCCGCACGGACAACATGACTGCCATGTACTACATACAGAAGCAGGGAGGGACACACTCTCCACAGTTGTCACATCTAGCGCAAAGCATGTGGAAGTGGGCCATTCAGAGGAACATATTCCTCATGGCGGAACACCTCCCAGGCAGGGACAACCTGTTGGCGGATCTGCTCAGCAGACACAGCCACCAGATGCACGAGTGGGAGATACATCGCTCAGTGCTACAACCGTACTTCCAGCAGTGGGGTCACCCAGAGATAGACCTGTTCGCCACAAGGGAAAACGCAAAATGCCAAAGCTTCGCCGCCAGGTTTCCACACCCGCAGTCAGGCATATTTGCGTACGCTTTTCCACCGGCCCGCTCATACCACTAGTGGCACGCAAACTACGACAACACTCAATGACCCTCTGTGAGAAGTTGGCCTGATATATGATGCTCACTAGTTCTAGTGATCACCCTGTATCAGTCCAAACAACCCTTATGGTGATTGGTTGTAAGTCAACCTTATAGACCAGCTATCCTAATGGTAGCATGGACAAAGCAGTCTTAGGCTAAACTCTTTTGTCATGTGAAGCCAGCTGTTTTACCACAATATAACCCCTTGAATACCAGATGAAAGGACACCACACAGGTCGTTATGAAAATAAACAATATATTTATTAATAACAAACACCTCTGAACTCCTTATGAGGTCATAGGGCTAAGCACATGACAATCTCTTAGGAAAAATACGATAAGTTGCACAAAATTACGATGGTTCCCTAGGGGCGCGGCAAACCATATACTAAGTAAATGGTATAAGGAAATCGATAGAAGGAATGGAGCTTTCCAGAGGCTGTAGAATCGTTGGGACCACGCTACCCTAACTTTAGGTAAGTAATAGGAGGCCCACGGGACGCATGTGCAGAGTGTGAACTCGCACGCGAGATGCGTAACAACGTCTATGGACAGTACAGTTCAAGAAAAAGGTGAGTACGGACAATCCTGACTAGTTAGGACTAAAACGACTGTGAATCTGGACACTAGGAGAGTCAATCTACCCTTGAGCACCGAAATGCTCTTGTTACCTCACCCACGGGCTGCGGGTGCATAGGTGTGAAGTCGTGTCGGGTTTCTGCGTTGAAGTCTATGGAGCCTGGAAGAAAAGATGCTGCAGGCGACCAGGAGGAAGATGTCCGGTGTGATCCAAGGGTAGATCAGAGTTGCTGAAGACCTGAAAGCAGAGGGGACAATGTTCAAAGTCACTAGCCAGTGACTGGAGTGGAACCAGGAAGGAACCAGATGTCGTCGTCGCGATCAGGTGAAGAGTGGACGCTTGACTCTCCAGCCACGTGGACCAGGAGGTGTCTTCGACGACCAGGATGGAGGCACGAGATGTCCCACGTAGGCTCTCGCTGTCGGCGGTGTCTGTTCCGGATTCGGCGTCAACAGGCCTTGGCAAAGGCAACCCACGCGGTGAGTGGAAAAGGCGTCTGGTGCGGACTAGGAGAGTCCGGGGTGCTCCTCTTTTGGAAGGGAGCAAGGGCCAGTCTGGAGCAACCAGACCAGCAGTGAAGATTTCAAGGTTTGTCGTCTAGGATGGCACTAGCCAGCCGGCAAGTGACCAGACAACGCGTCGAGCAGCAAACAGGCAGAAGGGACCACACAGATCTCGTGGAAGCTGGAGGGCTGATCTTCGGTGCAGGAGCTGCTCGGGGCTGGGGCTTCTCAATCCCCAAAACACTTGGTCGAGTTTACCTCGGGAGTCGTGCTGGAAGCGAAGTGCAGTTTCTTTCAAGATGGCTGGTCCCACGTGTCTCGTCGCACCCACGGGTCTCAGCTGTGCTGCAGATGTGAGTTGAGGTCGGAGAGGTCTGGGAATCCGGGTCTCGTCGGGCTCTGAAGTCTGGATCCTCGAGGGAAGACGACAAAGTGAAGCTGCTGGACGCTTGATGGTGCCTGCAGTTGCAGGGTGGACACTCCTTGCCCACAAGGGCGATTTCTTCAGTCTTCTGTGGAGCAGAACGTCGAAGTCCAGAGTTTCTTCTTGTAGAGTAGTTCAGGATTAATCTAATTTGGAATGGGACCAGCTCCTACCTTTATCCTGCTAAAGGGGGCTGTACTGGTGACTAGGTCCCTCCCCTGGGTGGGACCAGGAAGGGGGGTGGTTACACCCCCTATCCTTTGTCCGGTTTCGCGCCAGAGCTGGGGCAGGGATGCCCCAGCAACTGGTTTGAACCGGTGTATGCACAGGACACCTTGTGTGCCCCAGGCATGTCTCATTCCTTTCAGGCCTATCCTACCCAATACACAAAATCCTGTCTGGGGTGGTGCTAGCACCTCCCAAGGCAGGAAACCCTTTGTCCAAGCCTCCCTCGCTGGAAGGACTCCCAGCATCAGGAGGTCAGACTTGTGTCTGTGGTGGCAGCATCCATTTTGTGATGCAAAGGCTCGAGTTAACTTCAACCGGGGTTCACAGTTACATACATGTCGTGTCCCTCTAGAAGGGTGGAATGCTACCCCCGTCGCCAGAATTGGCGAGGGGGTAGTATTCCAATTCGTATGACACCTTACTCGACATGTTTTGATAATGCTATACCAAAGTTAGCATTTAACCGCGAGGATTATAATGCACTTCAGAGTATATGGTATAGCGTTATCATGGAACAGCTATAAGGACTTGGTTCTGCAAGCTGCAGACAGGCTCAGCTCATGCCAGAGCACCATCTCACATAATTCCAAGCACTCTGCCTTCAGGATTGATAAGGCCTGCCATAGGAGTGACTGATAGGAATATATGTGTCCATTTTAGGGTTAGATATAGGTAACTATATCTACAGCAAAGGGTGATTACACCACCTTGCCCCAGCTGTCTTACCAGACAGTTGTGTCTGTTTAGATGGCCAGCCAGGGGTGGCATAATACATGCTTCAGCCCCTGGTAGGCCCTGGGTACACCTATGCCCTGGGTACCTAAGGTACACTGTACAGGGACTGAAATGTGGCCCAGTACCAATTGGTAAATGCACGTAAAGTACATGGATGTCAATTTAGAGAGAGAACAGCTAGGCTGTGGGTCTGATTAGCAGGCCCACAGCCAGGGAAAGTCGTAAACCAGTGAAGCTTAGCAAAAAGCAAAAATCTGGGGTGACCATAGGATTGCAGACCCCACTCTCCTACACCCTCATCCTAGTTGCTCCAACGTGGGCGAGGCAACCATTGTACACCACGTTCCTAGAAATTTCCATGGTGCCTTATCAAAGGCTGCAATTAACACCTAATCTTTTAACGCAGAGCCATGGAGGCGTTCAGCACCCAGATCCGCAACAGTTAAACCTTGCGATCTGGCTCCTGAAGTCATAGAGTTTGGTTACCTGAACTTGCCTCCTGACTGCATGAATATTATCAAGGAGGCAAGAAGACCTACAACCAGAGCAGCATGCTATGCGGCAAAGTGGAAACGATTTGTCATCTATTGTAACAATAATGACGTAAATCTGCCTGATGCATCAACTCAAAACATCATATGTTATCTGTTACATTTACACAGATGCAATCTTGCCTACAGTTCCATACGTATACATTTAGCTGCGGTGGCAGCTTATCTTCAAAACAGGCAGCACCTTTCACTCTTCATAGTACCTGCTATTAAAGCTTTCATGGAGGGGCTCAAACGAGTGATTCCTCCAAGACACCCACCTTCACCTGTCTGGAACCTGAACGTGGTTCTAACCAGACTGATGGGACCACCTTTTGAACCTCTACACTTGTGTGAAATACAATTCCTAACGTGGAAAGTGGCTTTTTTAGTGGCGATTACATCACTTAGAAGAGTTAGTGAGCTGCAAGCCCTAACTATTCAGGAGCCATTCATCCAAATTCGCACAAATAGGGTAGTGCTACGCACAAACCCTAAATTTATGCCAAAGGTGGTATCCCAGTTTCACATCAATCAAACAATAGAACTGCCAGTGTTCTTCCCAAATCCAGATTCAGTGGCAGAAAGAGCTCTACATACACTAGACGTTAAGAGAGCTCTCCTGTACTATATGGACAGGACAAAACATTTCAGGAAAACTAAGCAACTGTTTGTTGCCTTTTCACCACAGCATAAAGGCAACCCCATTTCCAAATCGGGTGTAGCCAGATGGATTGTTAAGTGCATACAGATTTGTTATCAGAAAGCTAAACGCACATTAACAGTTCCCCCAAGAGCGCATTCAACACGCAAGTTAGGGGCATCCATGGCTTTCCTGGGAAACATTCCTCTAGAAGAAATATGTAGAGCAGCCACATGGTCTACCATACATACATTTACCAAACACTACTGTGTAGATGTACACTCCAAGCAGCAAGCAGCTGTAGGACAAGCTGTTCTCAAGACTCTTTTTCAGACTGCTGCAGCTGGCACGGGCAACCACCGCTAAGGGGGAGACTGCTTTCCATTCTATGCACAGATATGAATTCAGCAGCCCACATGCCTCGAACGGAATATGCTATTTACCAGTATGCATCTGTTCTTGGCATATGGTGCTGCTGACATTCATATCGCCCGCCCTCCTCCCCGGGGCCTGTCGCAGCTGTAGCACTCAGAATTAATCTCTAGCATGGACATCACTTACTGTATCATACTCCATCTCTGCCACAATGGCGAAAAACAATCTGAGGATGGAGAGGATGCCCATGCACGCTGTAGTCCAGGGGAGGAG
Organism: Lissotriton helveticus; assembly: GCF_964261635.1. Lineage (NCBI taxonomy): Eukaryota > Metazoa > Chordata > Amphibia > Caudata > Salamandridae > Lissotriton > Lissotriton helveticus. The sequence goes on along the minus strand of NC_136068.1, from coordinate 1,248,784,651 downwards.
CCACCTATCTCGTGATACTTCGAAGACTCTTCCAGGACAACAATGTGCAATCATTCGGACCCAACACTAGGCGGCGATCTATGCACAGATATGAATGTCAGCAGCCCTACATGCCAAGAACAGATGCATAATGGTAAGTAGCATATTCCATCTGTAAGAAACATTAGTTAGTTAGATTCCTTACCGCCCCACCCATCCTCCCCGTCTGCGAACCGATATCTAGGGTTAAGGTCATCCCTTTCAGGGCCCTTGTTTCATGGTACCAGTGTCGATTTTAATCATGGCTCTGCATTTCTGGCGCGGAAAAGCTGTCTATAAGAACTGACGTCAGTGCGCGAGGGCGGTGTCTAAGTACTCCGACGACGTCATCCCGGAGCCAACGACGCTGACAAAGGACGCGGAGCCGCAGGCGACACCTACCGACGTGCAAAGGTACTGCTATGCAAAATTTTCCGGATCCAGTCTGACGCCTGGGGGTTATTCTAAGGTAAGGAATCTAACTAACTAATGTTTCTTACAGATATATCGTTACCGAAGGTAAGTAACTTATTCGTCATGCTGAGCAGCAGAAGTGATGGAACTGCAGTTGCCAACTTTGGAAACTATTGCTGATCTGCTTATTGGCATTTTGAAGTCTCTTTCTTTAGCTCACTTTGCCACCCCAGTTCAGACCCAGCTATATGCAAATCAGTCTTGACCCTGTGCCTCATGGGAACAGTCCAGCCCGAACTACCAAGCCAGGTGTTTCGTGTACTGGATACAAGCATCCTGGGACTGGTTTCAGGGTAACAACCCTCTTCAGCCAGGCTACCTTGAATCCAGTGACAAAGTGAGCAATGCACCTCCTTGTGTTTCCTTTGCTTGCCCTAAGTTGGCCCGGTATGTCCAGAAGTGAGTCCCATGCTCTCAATGCCACTGGAGTCAAGCTATCTTGACTCATGAGGGGTGAAGAACGAAATCGATCCTAGGATGCTTGTTTCCAGTCCTGGGAGGACCTGGCCTGGCAGTTCTCTGGCTGGGCTGTTCCCATTGGGCGCAGGGTCAAACCTGATTTGCATATGGCTGGGTTCAAACTGGAATGGCATGGGGAGCAAAAAACGATGGATTTAAGCCCAGATCTCTGTACTGGGGTGAATGTATGACATTGTTCATCATTCTGTCCATCAATTGTTCTTTTTGCATTTGTCACCCCGAGTGGGATGGGTATGCACAGACGTGGGTCCTGTGCTCTCCATGCCACTGGAGTCAAGGTATCTTGGTTGATGAGAGGTGAAACCCCAAAACCGGTCCGAGGATGCTTATTTCCAGGCCAGGGAGGACCTGGCCTGGCAGTTCGGACTGGACTGTTCCCATTGGGTGCAGGGTCAAAACTGATTTGCATATGGCTCGGTTCGTACTAGAATGGCATGAGGAGGAAAAAAAGATTGATTTAGGCCCAGATCTCTGAACTGGGATAAAGATATGACATTGTTCTGCATTCGATTTAGGCCCAGATCTCTGAACTGGGATAAAGATATGACATTGTTCTGCATTCTGTCCATCAATTGTTCTTTTTGCATTTGTCATCCCTATATCTAAGGCAGGGGCGGTTTCTTCATTAGGGCGGCAGGGCTCCGCCCCCATTCAATTTCTGCATCTATTGCCTTCTCATTATTTTTTTTAACAAACAGTTAATCCATTAACCTTCAAAAGAGTGTGCCCCTCGATCTGCGCGAGGGTCAGGCAAACTCAGTTACTTTCAATATAGGCACATGTGCTAAAGGGCATGTGTCATCGCAGGATTTGGAGGGCTTACCTGGTTTCAGCCCTGATCCTCGGTGGCCAATAACACTGTGAGGCACTGCCCCCTTATGACGCACTACATCCTCGCTGATTGAATACAGCCTGGTCGCTTTAAGCATAAGCCCTGGGTTTCAAAGGCTGTTTGTCAATCAGTAAGGGTGTAGCACTGCATCCCACCCATTTCCTAACTCGTCACAGCATGGGTTGGGAACAAGCCTCCATGACCCCACCCCCACGCTGGGAGAGGTTTACAGTGAACACGAGGCTGGATGTCCACGAAGTGACCTGTCTGCATGATAAAAGCAAACAGGTTGCTGCGAAGCGCAGACAGAGTACCCGCAGAGAAGAAATCGTTTCTGACTACTTCTCTTCAAGTCATTTGTGTCTACCATACCAAGACTCAGGTAATGTACAAAAACAAATGGAAATAAATAGCCATCACGTTACAACTGATTAATGCGCAATGTACATTTGTTGTCACATAAAATATTCATTTGTAGGAAAAATATTGAAGCTCCTTTAGGAAAACGCCCTTTGTATATTGAGGAACCTCCTCCTATGAGGTGCCGTGCGTGGACATCATGCGTGCATGAATGGTGTTATTAGACAGGAAATGGCGGTCCGGTGTTTGTAGTTGTGTGCTTTATTAACTGTGAAGCGTGTCTTATATACTCTTCACAGTAGTGTGTCCATGACATTGGTTCATGTTTGCGAACCACGTCAGTCTTGCTGCCCTGTCTGAACTGGTGGTTTTGTTGTCAGACAGTGCAAGTTTACTGTTGTGCTGGGCAGATGAACCGATCCTGGGTGTACGTGGAGGAAGGAACCAGTGTACAAGGCCGGAATACCAAGTATTCTCTTATCTGCTGCTCTGCTGCACTGCAGAGTGTTGTCTGCCCAGGAAGCACCCTACCAAGTCCCTGTCTGTCCCTCCTACAGTGCTGCCTGACACGTAATCCAGCTCACGGCACCCCCAAAAACCACAGGCAGACTGCAGCCATCTGAAGTGACTCCCCTACCTCACGTGATGTCTCATCACCAAGTGCTGCCAGGAGGATTGAATCGGTGCGTAATGCTTTTCAGAGCAATCAGGTCTCCAAGCCCTGGCCTAGTGCATGCTGCAATCGGCACTGCCCTAAATGTACATGGTGTTTGGGGCATCAGTGTTCATGTTTAAAATGTTGTTTTAACTTTCACAGAAAACGAAACCACCACATCCACGTTTTATTTGCTTACGCCAGGGTCCACTGCACAGTACACTGTGAGCTACTGGTTTGAGGTTGTAGCATAAAAAATAATGTTCTGCAGTTTGCCTAAAGCGCTTCAGTTGTTTGTGATTTTTTAAATCCTTTATTTTGATGCACCATAAAAAGACAATATAGCTGTGCTTTGGAAAACTTTAGGTCATTCATTATTTTCATTGCGCCGCCTTTACTTTTAGTTTATGACTGAGACTGTTCTGAAGCAGCACAGGAAGGCTGTTTCAGGAGACAGTTGTATGTCTGCACCTACCTCAGAGGACCACTAGGCTCATTAAAGCATCCAGCAAGCTAAACCCCTGCCCTGCCAAATCATGTGTATTGTCAAGCAGGGTCAGATTTAGGGTCGTGCAACTGCTGCTGCCAAAGGTCGATTGGGGTAAAAGAGGGGGAGCTATTTGTTCTCCGACCTTTCAGTATAAGCAGTATGGAATATGTGTTTTTGTTATTTCACATATGAATATTTGGAATCCCTCAACTCCCATTTAAACACCAAATGGGACACAATGCGCCAGAACTGCCAGAGCTGCCTTGAACCAGATTTGAGTCCTTGCGACCGCTCAGCTTCCTGTGATTCTGGGCAAATCACTTAATCTCCTGTATCCACCCCACACCACCCCCAAGAGAAACAAACAAATCCAACCTTGTGTAATGTTACTGCCAGGGTGCCCATGTAAAGTGTATATATATATATATATATATATATATATATATATATATATATATAAATAAAAACGGCCTGCACTGGTGCAGCCATGTAACAAACATGTCCCGACACTGTGCACTGCACAGCAGATAGCTCTCAGGGTCTGAAAAGTAATGCAAGAACAGCTTGCCAAGTTTTGGTGTTTTGTTGCACAGTTCTATACTCATACTTGCAGTTCTGCAATTAAAGTCCAAATATATTTTCCAGCATGCAACATATAGACCACAGCAACATCTACCTGCAAGAGATGATGATTGGGGACTTCTGCTGCTACTAATCTAATGGTATCTTCTATGATGGCAAGAAGCCAGCAGAAGGTGCAGTGGCACCAGGGCCCAAAAACCCGAAGCTCCGCTATACCATGATTATTGCTGTATTTTCTAGTTCAAATGAAGGCCAATGGGCTCATTAGCTTTACAGATATTCAACGCCTGGGGTGCCTATTTTTGGGGGTGGGTGGTTGTGCTTGTCTTGGGGGTTGTAGAGCATTTTACTAACAGACTAATTTTATGCTTGGGGTATTTCTTGGCACGCTTCTAATGTTTCTAGGCACTTGTGCTAGAAATGCCCCATTGTGATCACTTTTAATTAAAAAATCTGAAGCATATGTATGCTGTAAAACCCACCCACTTAAATCCATTAAAAACAATTCTTAATAGGAAGAAACCCCCTGACCCCCACACACACATTCCCCCTTTTTTCTATTTCGGACATGTACGCTTTACATGCTCTCAAATTGCACTCTGGGCAAAGATTACAGCCCCACCACTTATAATATCCATCAGCTGCCACTGATCTAAGGTCACTGCACTTAAAACCTATAAGTCACCCTTAAAGCAGGCCTTTCAATCCTGAAGACAAGGTGCTCGGTTCTAAGTATGAGGGCGTCCTTGCATGAGCAGGACACCCCTACAACCTTCGGAGTCCATTCTCCCGGCTTGTAAGTGCATCAGCCATTTTCTGTAGAGCATCAACCCCTCCATAGCCCCAGATACCAGCCCCATATGTTGCTGTACTAATACATTTAGCTTTATATATCTGGAGCATCTCAACTGGTGGCCTCTTGCCTAGCCTCTGTGAAAAATGAACCAATGACGTTGTAGACCTCATAAAGAGGATTTTTCTGGCATTAATTGCTCGTCTCGATGATCCTTTGTCATCGATTACAATCCCTAGATACGGGTATGTTTTGGTAATATCTAGCTTTTCGTTATCTAAAAAAATATCCTTTTGTTTCTTTGTTTCTTTGATCCCGTCCCACAGCTCATTATAAATGTCTTACTAATGTTAATTTTTAGATCAAGTTTGGCCTTAAAAATATGATATCTGTTGAGGGCGTGTTGCAATTCGAGGGAAGTTCGGGCTAAAATCACGGCGTCATCCGCGTAAAGTAGAGCGAGTATGGAGCGCTTCTGCAACAACGGTAGGTCCTGGCATCCATCCAGCATGGCCTGTTCTAGACCATTGGTATAAAGTGTAAAAAGGAAAGGAGCCACGACACAACCCTGCCTGACCCCCCTCTCTACTTTAAAAGGTGCCGTGAGCTCCCCCGCAGTCCCAAACCTTACCCTTGCCGTAGAGTTCTCGTAGAAAATTTAATATGGGGATCTCCACACCCATCTTTTCTAGAGTGCTCCAGAGTTTAGCATGGCTTACTCAGTCGAATGTGGCAGTTAGATCGACATACACCATGTATAACTTTCCTCCCTTAGCTTTGACGTATTTCCCCGTTAAAAGTGCTATATTAAGGGCTTGCTCCACGGTGCCCAATCCCTCCCTGAACCCGAATTGTACATCAGACAGTACTTTGGTGTAATCCGCCCATTGCTGTAGCCGGTTTAGAATGATACAGCCTGCCACTTTTCCCAAAGAGTCTAATAGCGATATGGGGCGGTAGCAGGCTGGGTTCTGTCGGTCTCCTTTCTTAAAAATCGGGACCAGGATTGATTCCGATCATGAATCAATAGGTACGACTATGCACGTGGCAGCTAAGATTCTCGTCAGTAGTGGGGTCCATAGATCCATATTATGTTTGAAAAGATTTACAGGGACCCCGTCGGGGCCTGGGGCCTTGCCCCCTTTACTCGCCTTTAGGGCATGTTCCACATCAATTAAGGTGATCTCAAAAGGAATAGGAAAACTTTGGGGATTTAGATGGTCAATTATCATAAGGTTATCAGCACTTATGTGCTGATAACATCATGATAATTGACCATCACTCAGTCACTCAATCACGGTATTATCAGCACACTACTCACCCGTGAGGGTCTCAAGCCGCTGAGAGGGGGGAGGTGGATGATGGGGAGAGAGACAGCAGTTCCTTTCAGTCGAAGAGCCAGGTCTTGAGTGCCTTCCTGAAGGTGTTCAGGGAGGGGGCGCGTCTGATGTCGATAGGAAATTCATTTAACTGAATGTTAAATCACTTGGATTCACCTTGGCCACCAGCATCACTCTTATAGAACACTGTAAAGAAATAAAAACTTATTTGTGTGGCTTGCACAACTTTGGGTCCACACTCACCTCTTGATTGGGAACCAAACACCCCATTATAGCGCTGGACTCTCTCAGGGTGGTGAAGTAGAGCAGTCCAAGGCCTACTACAGTGGGGTGGTGTGGGTTAGTAATTACCATTTGCTGGCACGCAATAATAACACCCAATAAATGATTATCCAGTCTGTGCTTTTTCATTGAAAAAGGAAAGGAACTTTTATTACACACACTTTAATACTAAGCAGTAATTTACAAATATACATAAGGCTGGTGTACATTCCTTTGGCAACATTACATTTGACTCCTAAGGAGTCATGACCCCACAGATTACATCACCCTCTCCCCTCTCCCATATACTGCACATATGTATATAGGAGGTCGTTACTTTACTTCAGATCAATGCTAACTTTCTTACAGACCAGAATCCATGTCATAATACTTCATTTCATCACTGGCTTTATTAAACGTAATCCATCTGCAATCATTATAAGTAATAAAGCATTGCAACCATGTGCTCTCATTATAATTAATACAAAATTGCAGCCCTTCATGAATAATTGTTACTGTAGGCTATAACAGCTTAGAATAAAGCATTGTCACTAACACTTTTATAAAAAAGCATTGCTCAAACAAGAACCATGTGTCTGTGTCTTTCTTAAGCAAACGTAGGCTGCATAAGATGCAGCCATAAAACCAGTCCTATAGGGCACTGCACTCCCAGCTGCAAAGCAAAGTCTTCCTTACTTCCAAAGTGGTCACCTCCTTTCACACCGGGCAAACCATCACTTTGCCCATCTTCTTTCTGCCTCTGTATCCTTCTAAAGAGGGAGAGATGCTCCACCCTCTGGACCCAAAACGTGCGCTTCCCTTCTATCTGGATCACACAAAACAGTTCCTGGCGGATGGCCAGCTCTTTGTTGGCTACGGTGGCGCCATGAAAGGTCGGGCCGTACACATGCAGACCATCTCTAGATGGGTTGTTTTGTGTATTAAAGCCTGTTATTCTCTGAAGCCTCCAGTGGGGCTACGCACCCATTCCACCAGGGCGACGGCAGCCACTACTGCTTTGGGACGAGGAGTCCCTCTGAATGACATCTGTCAGGCAGCTACGTGGGCATCGCTGCACACATTTATAAACCACTAATGCCTGGCAGCCAAGGCGGAAAGACTGCTTCTTTGGCCGTTCTGTTCTCCAGGACTTCCTGTTGTGATCTTGGTTTGCAGACCCACCTCTGGGGTTGGTATTGCTGGGGTATCTATTCTAAGGTAAGGAATCTATAACTAATGACAAGTTACTTACCTTTGGTAACAATATATCTGTAAGAAACATAGGTTAGTTATACATTCCTTACCGCCCCACCCATCCTCCCTGTTATGCGAACTGATTTCTAGGGTTAAGGACATCCTTTCTGGGCCCTAGTGTTGGGCACAAGTAGTCAGTGTTTTTTATGGCTCTGCTTTCCTGGCGCGGAAAGTTGTGTACAGAACTGACGTCAGCGCGCGCGGGCGGCGTCTAAGTAACCTCCGCAACGTCATTCCGGTGACTACGGCGCCGACGACGGATGTGTAGTAGACTTTGGCCACCTACCAACGCGCAAAGTACTGCTGATGAAAAACTTGCTGGATCCAGTCTGACGCCTGGGGGATATTCTAAGGTAAGGAAGCTATAACTAACCTATGTTTCTTACAGATATATTGTTACCGAAGGTAAGTAACTTGTGCTTCTTCACCTCACTTCCAGCACCTGAGGGGTGGAGGTGGCAAAGGTGGGCACACTCCTATTCTTTCTATGTTTTCCCAACTGTTCTCCCGCCAAAAAGTAGGTGAGGACAGAAAAGGGGTGAGGACAGGAAGGGTGCCTGCTTTCTCTAACAGGAGGCACTGGGATCGCATTACAAAAGCGACAAGGCCTTTGAAACTCCCCGGCATGGATGACTCTTCCTGAGCAGGGGAAGGTGTGAACACCTCCACCCAGGAAAGGCATTGTTGTCTGTCTCAGAGTGTGCCAGCACTCTCTCCAGGAGGTCAGAACACTGTCTGGTGGTAGCATAATGACTCAGGCCAGTCGGTGACCACACGATAAGGATTGGTAGGTTTCAGGGGAGTTCTCCAAGAAGTCCTATGTGTGCACCTTTTAATTAATCTGACACTGTAATAAGAGCAGGATTATTAGGAGGAGTTGTTTGGTACCAAACATCCTATATTTCAGTGATGCATCATGGAGCTAGGAAACTCGTAATGCCTAGTGTCCAGCCCAATACTTTACTATGGCTTCCCTGGTCACTTACAATATCAAGGAATCAACAAGGATATTGTCGGTGTATGTCCTCACAGGAGATTTTGTGCGCCTTGCCTTAGGACTGATACCTACTAGAGGGGTGTATTACCTATATTAAATACAACTTTAATCTACATATTACCTTCCTTATACATAAATACCTTCTATGTACTTATGTATCTGTATATTTATTACTTTGCTTCTAATTCAGCATATCCAATGCCAATCAATCATAAAACTTTATTCGAATCTTGTTTTGATCCATAAAAGTACATACAATTAAAACATTGCTATCAAATAATTTTTTATAATACATAATATGACTGTTAAAACTTCATATGTACAAATCACTTTGTTGTCCCATTTATTTGGGTTTTTTTCAATCCAGGGCATTCTTCAATCAGCTTCATAAACTAGATGGTCTAGATATGCAAGAGAGTTCCCTCTATGTACAGCCCTACTGATATAACCATCAACAGCACAACAGGCAAATTAATTTTCAAGGGTACAAATACATTTCATGGCGTCCTTATAAAAAAACATAATTTCTATGTAATAGAAATTGGCCAGAAAAAATGCTTTCTAATGTCACAAAATTTACAAAATAGCCTAAAGTGCATGGTGGACTAAATTGCTTTCCCATCACATGGGCATTAATGAATGATTTTCTGCCATTGTTCGCGATTTGGGAAAGCCACCAGTTCAGGAACAGTACCTAAACATAATCTTGTCATATAAAATCTATCCTGAGTGTTTGTAATTTTGACCAAATAATTTGGTAGGCCAGCCAACTCGTGTATGCCATGTATCTTGACACACTTGTTTTTTCCTCCTCCCTTATAGCCCTTTCCTGGGTTAGTTTCTCCATTTACAACTTTTTAATTTCTCTTTTACCAAATTGCAAGATGTCTGTGGGGGATTTTACCGGTGGACATATATCAATATTTTTTAGCAATACGTCCATGTAGGCTAGCTATGGGATTTTGTTAGTACGTTCTAAAGTTAAACAATCCCTGAATATATCCCTTGTGAAGTTTGGTCCCTCTTTGCCCCAGATGTTGTGCCACGCACACAAAGCTCTTACTTGAATTAGGTCGGCCACATATGGCGCATCCAGCTCTTTATGCAAGAGCTATGTAGAGGTCGATCTTGGTGGGCCAGCATACGGCAGAAAAAATTATTTTTGCAGGATTGCAATATATTAAGGTTGGCATTACCCCACACTATAGAGCCAGAGGTTGCTACTGAAAGGCATTTACTGCCATATATTTTAAGCATGTCACGGATAGGTTTGCTACCTATTTTGTTACAAAATCAAAAAATCGCCTTTATAGTTCTAATGAATTTAAGTCTGGACTGGTCTAAGTGAGGAGGCCAATTTCCATTCAAATAAAATACCAAGATAAGAGAAGTTTTAGACTTCTGTTAACTTATAGTCCCTTACAAAATTATACTTTTTTTCTTAGCCCTACCTCGGCCACAGACCATCACAAACGTTTTGGTGAGGTTTAGTTTTAAGTCTCTCTGCTCCATATATGAGACAAAGCCTTCAATCAATACTTGTAATCCATTGGCAGTTCTTGAAATTAGAACTGCATCGTCTGCATACTGGAACAGCGGGGTCAGTCGTGCACCAATATCTGAAAGAGACATGTCAGTGATAGATTCCTTACCTTAGAATATCCCCAGGCGTCAGACTGAATCTGTAACGTTTTGCTAGCAGTACCCCTGCGCATCAGTAGGTGGCGTTGTGCGGCTACGCTTCTGTCGCTGACGTCGAATGCGCGGAGATGACATCACGGAGACTGCTTAGGTGCCACCCATGCGCGCTGATGTCAGTTCTTTCTTTTTCCACGCCTGTAAGCGCAGATCCGGTTAGAGCACGTACCCTAGTCACTTATTGACTATCTTTTTTGTGACTTTTTGTCTCTTGTTGGTCTTTTCTGGTGCGTAGGGATGCCTGGTTTTAAGTCCTGTGGGGCCTGCCATCGCAATATGTCGGAGGCGGACCCCCACGATGTCTGTCTCTATTGCCTGGAGCGCCACCACGACTCCCGGTCCTGTCTGGACTGTCGGGCCATGGTCCGAAGGCCTTGAGGGAGCGGCTCCGGAAGTTGCTTGAAGTTCGGCAATCGTCCCAGCGCCGTTCTCGGTCCAGGGGCCGTTCTCGTGAACGCTCGCGGGGCCACCATCACTGCTCCTTTGACTCCAAGTCTTTACCCTCGGATTCGGGTAAGAGACAACACAAAAAGAAGTCGAAGAAGCGTTGTCGCTCTCCGACGTCCCCCCGTCAGTCCTCGGATGCGGACGAGGGGGACAGGGTTTCGCAGTCAATGCCAGAAACCGGTCCAGGGAAGACATGGCTTGGCAGTACAGGCTGGACTGTTCCCATGAGGCACAGGGTCAGACTGATTTGCATATGGCCATGTCTGAACTGGGGTGGCAGAGTGGGCTAAAGAACGGTGATGGATTAAACCCAGATCTTTTGACTGGGTGCGAGTGTTTGATTGGTTCAGATGCTCCGTCCATCACCCCCCCCCACCCTCCTCCCCCCTCTTTTGTCTCCGGCGTAGAGGTCCGCGTGGAAATCTCGAAAGATTTCAGCTATAGTCGCGTCATCCGTCACCGGCCTGAGGGCTGCTTATTCTGCTTTATCTTGATCTAGGCAAAGTTGGCGCTATGCTCTGGAGGTCCCTGTCCTCTGATGTAGTTGCTCAAGTTCCCGAGACTCTCTGAGTGAGTTCCACCCTCTTACGTTCCCTATCCCGATTGTGAGCTGACGAGATCGCTATGAATTTCCCCCAGAGGGCTGTCTTTAAGGCTGCCCACTGCGTGGCTAGTGAAGTGTCCGGATTAGCTTTGAAGGAATTAAGCTCTGTGATGGCTCTCTGGATTTGAGTAAGCATTGGTAGGAGCTGCAATAGCGTGTCACGCAAGCGCCAGTGTCTGAGAGGGCGTGGTGAGCATGGGAGGTGAAAACTGGCCAGGACTGGGGAGTGATCCGAGAGAGAGGCCGTCAGAATATCTATATTGGTCACATGGGCCTGGAGGGAGGAGGAGCCTAAGAGATAGTCAAGGCGCACATAGGTTTTGTGTGCCCCTGAGTAAAAGGTGTAACTACGAGTGCGGGGATGAAAATGGCACCAGAGGTCAGACAGTCCCAGCTCCTGAAGCAAAGCCTGTCTGAGGCAGCGTCCGCCTCCCGTATAGCCGTGAGGAGGAACTTTGTCTGCCCCTCGTTAGGTGCATAAATAGATCCCAGAACAAAGATAATTTCTCCTAGCGAGAACTGCTATGTCAGTAAGCGACCCCTGATCTCTGCTTGCTTCTGTAGAACCCTCCCTGAGAAGGTCCGAGAAACCAGGATGGCCAATTTTGTGGTTTTGGAGGAGAAAAACTGTATGGGGAACGCCCTAGCCCTCAATCTATGATGATCTTTGGAGAGGAGGTGGGTCTCTTGGAGTAGACATATGTCAGCCTTAGAGTGCTCAAGGCAATGTAGAATGGCCCTGCGTTTGATTGGATTATTCAGGCCCCGCATGTTAAGGGTCAGAACTTTAAGGGAATTGTGCGCCATCAGAGATACGGGGTCGAGGTGAATTGAGGTACATGGCGTTGGCCAAGTGTGCAGCAACTAACCCATTAAAGTGGGAGAAAGCGTAAGGTGGCCAGCGGTGCAGGATATGGCAGTGCGCTAGAAGTACCCAAGGGAGGTGGACAACGAAACCCAAACCAAACCAAACAAAACCCCAAAAACAATCCCATTAACACTAATATCTCAGACAACAGCAAAGAAGTGAAAAATGCAGAAAAAACCCAGTCTCTAGGGCAGTGCTTTCCAAACTGTGTGTCCCGACCCAGTACTGTGTCGTCTGCAAATGGTGGGTGTGTCGCAGGATGACACCAGTATTAAGAGCACTTAGCACATAAGTGCTGCTAATTAGGAGGCATTCCTTTGAAAGAGTGTCTCTGAGTCAGCCGCAGCAGCGCGGACTCCAAGACACTCCGCTCTATGGAGGCCCGGCGTTTCAAAACCATAGCCCCATTAACAAGTAAATGGTCTTTTAAAGACCTGCGAAGTACTCTGTGCGGCTGTGTGTGTGTGTGCCCGGGAAGCTGGGGTGTGGTGACAGATGGGAAGTGTCTGAATGTCAGCTTTGTGTGCGGTGGATACGATGACTGCGGAGACCTCAGCGATGAGCCGCACCACTGTGGTAATTGGAGTGCCTTTGTCAAGTGAACTAACAGAGCACATTTCAAGTGGGGAACATCCTTTTCAACGCGGATGTTACCCCGCAGTGCTTTTACGACGCGTCCTTTACAACGCAAGTCGTAACCACGACTTGCGCTGGAGGGCGCTAAAGGATAAAGAATAGTATATTTACAATTCCAACACCTTCCCTACTATCCACGGGGACTGGTGTTAGAATAGTAAATTATACTATTCACTATCCGCGCCCAACAACTCAAGTAATTGTAACGACTTGCGTTGTTAAAGACGCGTTGTAAAGGCACGCGTTGAAACGGTACGCGTTGTACCGTCATACATCCTTTCAAGTAGTGAGAAGATTCCTGCTGTAATTTACTGCCCGATTACTTCCTTGGTGTATGTGCAAATAAGACCCATACATTGAAATTTGTATATGTGTATACTAAACATACAAGCAGATGCCATTAATGATTTCGAATGAATTTGATTACACCCGATTTGTCTCTGGTGATAAAAAAAAATAGATTGGGTTCTTTAAACACCACCGCAAAGTTAGTGCAAGAATGCAAAACTCTTAACGTTATGCAAGAGAAGGTGAATGGACATGTCCTGGGGAGGCCATAAAATGAAGAAGCTGTATTGCTTGCCAGCACGTTTAGAGGAGCTGAGAAATAACAAAATGCATTAAAGTGGACTTTTAATGAGAAAGACTAATATATGAAAAATGCAATATAATTCAGTATGTTATAGGGCCTAATGTACGGATTTCTCAATTTCAAAAAGTGGGTGCAAATTGCATACCGTATTTTTGCGAATGAAAACGAATTTGTGAACCAGCGAATATAGTAAGAGGGGGAGGGCGACAGAGGGGGGAGGGCGACAGAGGGGGGAGGGCGACAGATGGGCGGAGACAGACAAGAGACAGACAGAGGTAGGGAGACAGACAAGAGACCGAGGTAGGGAGGCAGACAAGAGACCGAGGTAGGGAGGCAGACAAGAGACCGAGGTAGGGAGGCAGACAAGAGACAGAGGGAGGGAGAGAGAGACAGGGAGGGAGACGGAGAGAGAGGGAGGGAGACGGAGAGAGAGGGAGGGAGACGGAGAGAGAGGGAGGGAGACGGAGAGGTAGGCCTTCCGGGCCCTGAAACTCATTCTCATGGCGTTGGTTCTATCGCGCCTGGACTATGGCAACATTCTGTACAATGGCATTCCTGCCTATGCCCGCCGACGCCTCCAATTGTTCCAGAATCAGGCTGCCCGTCTTGTCTATGGTCTATCCAAGTCTTATCATGTGACCCCTCTTCTTAAGGACCTGCACTGGCTCCCCATTAAAGAACGTGCCCTTTTTAAGCTGGTTTGTACAACTTTTCAGGCCCGTGCTGGGACTGCCCCCGCTTTTATTAATTCTGAAATCAAGGCCTACACTCCCTGCAGAGAGCTACGTTCATCCTCTCAGTCTCTTCTCTCTGTACCATGGTTTAAGAAGAACAAAACGGGAGGGATGAAATTTGCTGTTCTCGCTCCAACCTTCTGGAACACCCTCCCTCCCCACATAAGATCTGCTGGCTGCTATCTTCAGTTCCGCGGGGCACTCAAAACTTTTCTTTTCCTGCAAGCCTTCTCCTCTTAGCATCTGCTCCTCCGTTTCCTAGGGTCTGCGTCCTTTAGCGCCAAGAAACCGCCTGGTAGTCGTGCGCTTAATGAATACTTTTAAATTTAAATTCAGAGAGGGAGACAGAGTGAGTGAGATAGAGGGAGACAGAAGGAGGGAGAGAGAGGGAGCAAGAGAGAGGTAGGAAGACAGCGAGAGAGGGAGTGAGAGAGACAGACAGAGATAGAGACAGAAACAGACAGAGACAGAAACAGACAGAGACAAATAGAGGCAGGGACAGGGGCAGACAAATAGAGGCAGAGACAGGGACAGGGGCATACAAATAGAGGCAGGGACAGGGGCAGACAAATAGAGACATACGGAGACGGAGGGAGACAGGGACAGACAGACAGATAGAGGCAGAGAGGGAGAGGGAGAGGAGAAGGAGATGGAGAGAGAGGGAGACAGAGGGAGGGAGGCAGAGGGAGACAGTCAGGGGGAGACAGAGAGAGAGGGAGGGAGACAGACAGGGAGATAGAGAGAGAGAGAGGGGGGTGGACAGAGCGAGAGAGGGAGAGAGATGGAGAGACGGAGAGAGACAGAGGGAGGGAGACAGAGAGAGGGAGAGAGAGAGAGGGAGAGAGACTGAGTGAGACAGTTATAGAGAGAGAGAGAGACAGAGTGAGACAGTTAGAGAGAGAGAGGGGGAGAGAGAGAGAGGGAGACAAACAGAGTGAGTGAGCACCGCCCCCGAATCCCCCTTAGGTGGTTCGGGCTCGCTACGCTCTCTACACTGCCTTACTGTGTCCCAAAATTATGCATCTCCAAAAAGTGTGTCCCCAACATGAAAAGTTTGGAAAGCTGTGCTCTAGGGTATAGTCCGCCAGCTTGGAGGAGCCGGGTGGTCGTCAAATGGGTGCTCATGACGTGACCAAGGGAAGAGGGCCAGTGAATCACGGCAAGGGCACATAGTGGCCAGTGTCTCACTCGGTGGTGGGTTTCGTTCCGGCCAGGGCATCGACCGTGGAGGCAAGGGCCTCCTGCTGTCCCTTACGACAACTGCCTTATTTGGTTTTCGGACACGCCGCCTCCTCCTCTGTCTCTGCCACCCCGAAGGCGTGATCTCATGCTTGGGGCTGCCGCTGCGTCGGTCATCGTCCTCGCCATCAGGCACTGTCAGGCCCAACAGTTGACAGGACTCTGTGAGGGAGCGCATCTGGTGGAGCTTGCCTTCAAAGCGGAAGATGAGGTGGAATGGGTGCCCCCAGGAGTACGTGATGATGTGCTGTCTGAGATGGTTCTTCACTGGGCGGAATTGGGTGACTAGGGCTTGGCCCTGGTGCAATACAGGAGAGTGACCTTGATAGGAGAGAGGGTGGAGGGTTCTTGCTTTTGCCAGGATGGCTTCCTTGGTTTTGAAGTCTTGCAGGCATACTAATATGTCTGCCGGGGGGCGTTGGGCGCCCTCGGAGGGCCAACTCTGTGTACTCTATCTAAGACAATTTCAACGTCCGGAGCGGCTGCCCAGATATGGCGGAAGAGGCCCTGTGTAAAAGCAAAGAGATCCTTGGTGTCCTCCGCTATCTTCACCCCTCGGATTCGGATGTTATGTCGACGCGATCTTCACTCAAGGTCCTCTAAGTGAGTTTGTAGATTAAGTTAATGATCTTGGAGCCGAAGAACCTCCTGTTCGAGCATGGTCACCTCCGTCGTGGTGGTGTCGTGTTTAGTCTCCAGCGTTGCGACCCGCTCATCCAAGTCCCTGCGAATTTCCCGCATCTCGGCCGTCGGGTCTGCCTTCACCGTTTGTATATCAGCTCTGAGAGTGTTGAAGAGCGATTCCTGGAATGCCTTATTGATAGGCTCAGCTCCGGCCCCGGGGGTGGATTGCGCAGTCGCCATTGAGAGGGATGCCGCCGTGGTGTCAGGGGCAGTCTGTGCCTTCCCAAAAATGTATTGCAGTGTTTTCTGCTTCCTCATCCGAGCCAAGGACATAGTCTTGAGGGCACCAAGAGAAGGCCTGAGCCGGGGGAAAATGTTTGTTTATGTTTCGGGTGAGGGGGAAGAGGCCCCCAGCAGCGCTGCCCGCTGCGATATGGATCTGAGCTTGTAGCCTCCGTGTCCCAGGGATCCATGCACGTGTTCAGAAGAACAACGCTCCCAGCAGTCCAAAGATATGTCGATCCACGACCACTAGAAAAACCACCATCAGCAAGAAGGCCGCCTGGCCAGCAAGGTGGACCAGCAAGACGTGTGTGTCCTCCGGAGATGGACAGCGAAGCAAGCAAGAGCAATCAGGGGCGTGAGTGCGCGCTCCACCAGGGCACTTAGACGGGCCTACACCACCACGTGCCGCCGCCTTCTATAGTCTGCAAATGCCTCACGTGGCTCACACCCGTCCGTGGCACCGTAGGGCAGCGGAGGCCCGTGAGCTATGGACCAGTCACTCTCAGTAAGCAGTAAAGTGCGCCCTACAGGAACGTTCAAGAGGGAGGGAGCCGGGACGCAGGGACCCCGTTACTTGAAGCTGATTACACCACCTCCAGCGGCTCCGTGGTGCACCCGAAATGAGGGCTCTCCCAGTCGTGCTTAGCAGGGACCTAGCTCCTCTGCCGGCTCCCGAGCCGATCCCCTCGGTGCGCGGCAATCACACCGCTTTGAGCTCTGTCGCTACTTCCCGGCTACCGCCCCCAGCCTTGCAACAACAGGCTCCGAGCTGACCCAGGCGAGCCCGCCAGCGCACACCTGTCCAGTAGGCGAGGTTGGTCGGATGTAAGTCCGGGCTCCTCCGGCCTGATCAGCGGCCTCTGTGAGAATCCTCTGTAGCCTGCGTGCGTATAGTGTGGGCGAAGCAGATCTCTCAGGTGCCCAAATCTACCAGCGCGAGACGGTGTCGGTGTGTGGTGGCCGCCTGTTGAAATCTTGTATGGGTATGGTGCTACCCGGCCCCCACCGCTAAATACCTGCGGTCCTCGCTGGGTCCAGGCCCCTGTTTTGGCTCCGGTGCTGTGTGTGGCAGACCGGCTTCACACTGACTCAAATCCGGCGTGGTGGTGAGGTGTGTGGGCCGCAGCTTGTGGGCCCCCAGCAAGCTCTTCGGAGCCTCTGTGGCCGTTTAATGAGGCCTTGTCTGACGGTCTTCTGGGCACCTGGTCCAGGCCTGCTACAGGTCCTCCTGTAGATAGGAACGTGGCCAGACGCCACCGCCCGGCTCCGGGCGACCCTTGCTTCCTGTCCACCCACCCCACCCCCGAGAGCCTGGTCATCCAGGCCTCTAACACTCATTCCCGACGGCTCCCTCCGATCGGGAATCCAAGAGGTACGAGCAATATGGCAAAAAGATGTTCTCCTCCCTGAGTTTGGGATTGCTGTCAGTTAACACCGCGTGCCTCTTGGGCGTTATACCCACTCTCTGTGGGACACGGTCGCGGACGTGCTACCACAATGTCCAGAGGAGGCCCGGACTAAACTCGCCCAAGCCCTTGCGGAGGGTCGAGATGCGGCATGGTACTCCATCAGATGTGGACTGGACACCACGGACTCGCTAGGTAGAGCGATGGCAACGACGGTGGCGATTCGTCGCCACGCCTGGCTGAGGTGCGCCAACTTTTCGGCTGATGTCCAAAACACCCTTATGGACATGCCGTTTGATGGCCGTCGCCTCTTTGGCGACAAGGCAGACAGTGCGCTTGAGCCTTTTAAGGACTCCAGAGCTACGGCCAAGTCCTTGGGCCTGTCGGCCCCGCGCCTTCAATCTGCTGCCTTTCGCCCCTTTCGGGGCCAAGGAAGGGGCGCCCCCACACGTCCTGCCAGCCACGGGCCGCAGACTAACATCCAGCGCGGTGGCGGACGTGGTAACCGCCGTGGCGGTGCCCGGGGACAAAGGCACGGCCAGTCCACATCCACCCCGCAGCATCCGCCTCAAAGCCCTCCTAGTCCGAGCTTTCCGGCCCACATGACGCCAGTGGGAGGCAGGGTTCGCCATCACCTCCTCCACTGGCGCAACATCACATCGGACAGGTGGGTGCTGCAAATCGTCCGAAGGGGCTACTACCTCCCCTTCGAGGCGACCCCTCCAGCCATGCCACCGCAGTACCACCGCGTGTAGGGGGATCACTTGAATCTTCTGCGAGAGGAAGTTGCGGCCCCCTTGGCCAAGGGGCCATTGAGCGCGTTCCTGGGCCAGAAGTAGGGTGTGGTTGTTACTCCCACTACTTTCTGGTTCCCAAGAAGGGCAGAGGGGACCTACGCCCTATCTTGGACCTGCGGAATGTCAACGGCTTCCTCCAGAAGGAGAGGTTCAAGATGCTAACACTGGCTCAGGTCTTAGCTGCCCTGGACCCGAGAGACTGGATGGTAGTGTTGGACTTGCAGGACGCCTATTTCCACTTCCCCGTCCTGCTGGCCCACCGGCGCTACCTTCGGTTCACGGTAGGCCACAAGCACTTTCAATTTACCGTGCTCCCCTTCGGCCTTACCAGCGCCCCAAGGGTGTTCAAAAATGTGATGGGGGTGGTTGTAGCTCATCTGCGCAGGTTAGGGGTTTCAGTCTTCCCCTACCTCGACGAATGGTTGTTGAAGGCGGGCTCGCCCCAGACAGTCGTCAGCCACCTCCAGACTACAGCCGACCTCCTGCACCTGCTGGGGCTCTCCATCAATGTGCCGAAGTCGCACCTGTGTCCCTCTCAGAAGCTCCTCTTCATCGGAGCGGTTCTAGACTCGGCGCAGTTTCGGGTTTATCGTCCCGAACAGCGGGTTTGGGATATTCAGGCTCTGATTCCAATCTTTCAGCCATTATCCCGAGTCTCGTCAGGTTGACGCTGCGGCTTCTGGGGCTGATGGCCTCCTGCATCCTTCTGGTGCATCACACCAGGTGGCGGATGCGGGCTCTGCATTGGGACCTGAAGTTTCAGTGGGCCCAGCATCAGGGCAACTTGTCCGACCATGTCTTGATCTCGGAGGGCACTGCAAGACAGTTGCAGTGGTGGCTCACGGACCGCGATTGGGTCAGCGGCAGATCCCTCTCCCTACTCCAACCGGAGCACGTAGTTGTGACGGACGTGTCCCTCCAATGCTGGGGAGGCCACATGGGAGAGGCGGAGATCAGAGGCCTCTGGTCTCCGGCGGAGTCCCATCTCCATATCAACCTTCTGGAGCTGCGGGCGATCCGACTTGCACTGAAGGCAATCCTCCCCTCTGTCCGGGGGAGTGTAGTGCAGGTGTTCACGGACAACACCACCACCATGTGGTACTGCAACAAACAGGGCGGGGTGGGGTCCTGGACCCTATGCTAGGAGGCTCTGCGCCTGGTGGTTCAACACCTGGCAGGTTCCCTGAACGCCAGGGCGGACGAACTCACCCATCGGTGCATGATGGATCACGAATGGCGTCTGAACTCGGACGTGGTGCAAGGCCTCTTTCAGCAGTGGGGAGAGCCTTGGTTAGATCTATTCGCCACAGAAGAGAACGCGCAATGTCATCAGTTCTGCGCTTTGGAATTTCCAAGGCGGCACTCGCTCGGAGACGCTTTTCGTCGCGAGTGGAGTTGCGGTCTATTGTTCGCCTTTCCGCCTATACCACTTCTGCCCAGAGTGCTGAAGAAGATCAGGCGCGACCAGGCCCAAGTCATCCTTGTGGCTCCGGACTGGGCACGGAGGTTCTGCTATCCAGAGCTACTCAGCATGTCTGTCGATCCCCCGATTCATCTGCCTCTTCAGGAGGACCTTCTGCCGCAGCAGCAGGGTACGGTCCTCCACCCGAACCTGTCCAGTCTCCACTTACATGCGTGGAGATTGAGCGGCGGCAGTTGAGGCCATTTCACTTGCTTCCTGAAGTCTGTAATGTCATTCTGGCAGCCAGGCGTCCCTCCACAAAATCGGTATACGCCTGCAGGTGGAACAAGTTTGTGGCATGGTGCACAGCAAAGGCTGTGGGTCCCCTTTCTGCCTCTCTTTCAGAGGTTCTCCTCTTTCTTCTTTCTCTTGCCCAGCAGGGTTCTGCTCTGGGCACTCTGAAGGGCTACCTCTCGGCCATTTCCGCCTTCTTAAGGCTACCTGATCAGCCCTCTTTGTTCAAGTCCCCAATTGTAGATAGGTTTTTGAAGGGCATCACCCATGTTTCCTCCAGTTCCTTTTGTGATGCTTCAGTGGGACTTGAACCTTGTTCTCACTTTTCTGATGTGCGCTCCCTTTGAGCCACTTCATAACTGTCCTCTTCGCCTCCTTACTCTGAAGATCGCCTTCCTGGTTGCCATCACCACTGCCAGGAGAGTGAGTGAGCTCCAGGCCCTTTCCTCTAAGCCTCCTTTCCTTTCAGTCCATCCGGACAAAGTTGTGTTGCGGACGCGACCCTCTTTCCTGCCCAAGGTAGCCACAGCCTTCCACATCGGGCAGTCCATCACTTTGCCCACCTTCTTTCCGCCTCCGCATCCATCGAAAGAGGAAGAGAGGCTCCACCGTCTGGACCCAAAACATGCGCTCTCATTCTATCTGGATCGCACACGCCAGTTCCGGGTGGATGACCAACTCTTCATTGGTTACGTGGGCGCTAAGAAGGGACGGGCGATGCACAAGCGAACCATTTCTCGATGGGTCGTCTTGTGCATCAAGGCTTGATACTCTTTGGCTCGAAAGGAGCCTCCTGTGGGGCTTCGTGCCCATTCCACACGGGCCACGGCGGCTACTACTGCCCTGGGCCAGGGAGTCCCCCTGCAGGACATCTGTCAGGCAGCTAGGTGGGCCTCGCTGCACACATTCGCAAGACACTACTGCCTGGACAGCCAAGTCCGGAGAGAGATGGCTTTTTCGGCCGTTCTGTTCTCCAGGACTTTCTGGTGTGATTATTCGTTCGCAGACCCAGCACCGGGGTTGGTATTGCTGGGGTATTTATTCTAAGGTAAGGAATCTAATACTAACCGGTTTCTTTCAGATGCACAAGTTACTTACCTTTGGTAACGATATATCTGTACGAAACAGTAGTTAGTATTTGATTCCTTACCGCCCCACCCATCCTCCCCTTCTGCGAAACCGATATCTAGGGTTAAGGTCATCCCCTTTCAGGGCCCTAGTTTTTATGGCACCAGTGTTGGTTATTATCATGGCTCTGCGTTTTCTGGCGCAGAAAAGCTGTGTATAAGAACTGACGTCAGCGCGCGAGGGCGGCGTCTAAGTACTCCGGCGACGTCATCCCGACGACGCCTACCGACGCGCAAGGGTACTGCAACGCAAAAGTTTCCGGATCCAGTCTGACGCCTGGGGGTATTGTAAAGTAAGGAATCTAATACTAACTACTGTTTCTTACAGATATATCGTTGCCGAAGGGAAGTAACTTGTGCTTTTCATCTCGAGTGGAGTTGCTGTCTATTGTATGCCTTTCCGCCTATACCACTTCAGCCCAGAGTGCTGGAGAAGATCAGGCACGACCTGGCCCAAGTCATTCTTGTGGCTCTGGATTGGGCACGAAGTGTCTGGTATCCAAGCTGCTCAACATGGCCATCAATCCTCGGATCCGACTCCCTCTTCGGGAGGATCTTCTGTCGCAGCAGCAGGGGACTCCACCCGAGCCTGTCCAGCATCCACCTCCTTGCGTGGAGATTGAGTGGCGGCAGTTTATGTAGTTTGACCTACCTCCCGAAGTTTGCGATGTAATGTTGGCAGCCAGATGTCCCTCCTCTAAAATGGTATACGCCTGTCGGTGGAACAAATTTGTGGCATGGTGCACAGCAAAGGCTGTGGATCCTCTCTCTGCCCCTCTTTCTGAGGTTCTCTAGTTCCTCCTTTCTTTGGCCCAGCAGGGCTCTGCTCTGGGCACTATCAAGGGCTATCTTTCGTCCATTTCTGCCTTCCTTTGGCTTCCAGATCAGCCTTCTCTTTTCAAGTCCCCAGTTGTTAACTGAATCTTGAAATGCATAACTCACCTCTTTCCTCCTATTCCTTTCGTTATGCTACAGTGGGACTTGAATCTAGTCTTAACTTATTTAATATACGCTCCCTTTGAGCCACTTCACAAATGTCCTTTAGGTTTTTAACTCTGAAAACTGCATTCCTGGTGGACATCACTTCTGCCAGACGAGTGAGTGAGCTCCAGGCTCTTTCTTCAAAGCCTCCTTTTCTCTCTGTGCATCCGGGCAAAGTTGTCCTCAGAACCTGTCCATCCTTTCTGCCAAAGGTCGTTACTGCCTTTCACATTGGGCAGACCATTACTTTGCCCACCTTCTTTCCGCCTTTGCATCCTTCCAAACAGGAAGAGAGCCTTCACCGTCTGGACCCAAAACGTGTGCTGTCTTTTTATCTAGACCGCACAAAACTGTTCCGGGTGGATGCCCAGCTCTTTATTGGCTACGTGGGCGCCAAAAAAGGTTGGGCAGTACACAAACAGACTATCTCTCGGTGGATTGTTTTGTGTATCAAGGTCTGTTATTCTCTGGTGTAAAAGGGGTCTCCAGTGGGGTTGTGCACCCATTCCACCAGGGCGACGGCAGCCACTACTGCTTTAGGGTGAGGAGTTCCTGTGAACGATACCTGTCAGGCAGCTACGTGGGCATTGTTGCACACCCTTACAAAACACTACTGCCTGGACAGTCAAGTCCGGAGCGACAGCTTCTTTGGCCGTTCTGTTCTCCAGGACTCTCTGGTGTAATATTGGTTCGCAGACCGACCACGGGGGTTGGTATTGCTGGGGTATCTATTATAAGGTAAGGAATCTATAACTAACATGTTTCTTTCAGATGAACAAGTTACTTACCTTTGGTAACGATATATCTGTAAGAAACATTAGTTAGTTATAGATTCCTTACCGCCCCACCCATACTTCCTGTACTGCAAACTGATTTTTAGGATTAAGGATATCTTTTTGGGCCCTAGTTTTGTGTACCAATGGTCAGTGTCTTGCATGGCTCTGCGTTTCTGGCCCGGAAAGTCGTGTACAGAACTGACGTCAGCACGCAAGGGCGTTGTTTAAGTAGCTGCCGCGACGTCATCCCGGCGACACACCGCCAACGTCATGACCGACGCCACCTTCCAACGCTCAGAGGTACTGCTGACGAAAAACTTTCCGGAGCCAGTCTTACGCCTGTGGGTAATTCTAAAGTAAGGAATCTATAACTAACTAATGGTTCTTACAGTTATATCGTAACTTGTTCATCACTGTTTCTTTTGTTTGTAATTTATTAACTTTATTCACTTGTTTGGATTGGAAAAAAATGAATTTTCTTTTTGCATACTTTGATGGTTTAAAACAAAACAACCAAATAAAGTCATTACTACTACTATATCCTAACATCAATACCTTTCCTGCATGTTTTGAAGCAGTATGGTAATCCGCTGTGTTTCTAATACATAGGTATTCTTGGTGACTCAGCAGTGGCTATTTGTTTTCCTTACCTTTGAAAGTTTTGGTTTGATTGTTGAAACACAAACTTTTACGTTTGGCAATTGTAGTGTACAGGTTTTAGTGAAAGTGCTCTTGGACTAAGTGCTAAGGTTCTGCCTGTTATATGACTGCACTGCACTGTTAACACACTCAGGAGATAGGAGGGTATAGTTAATTAAAAATACATTTATTATAATTTACAAATAATCCTACAATGTGTAATTGAACTTACATTTTCTTCTGCCATAAAATCTTAACCAGCAGTGTATTCTTGGTACAACGTAAAGGGCTATGATATAATCAAGGGAGGGTTGTAATAGTTAAACATTTGTCGTTACAGGTCAAGTGGTTTGTCCCGAGACGAATGGCTCAGAAGCTGGTGATAAAACAACATGTGAAGTACAAGAATCATCTGGACAGAATATCTTAAAGTCCATGCTTGTGATAAGTGGTGGTGAAGGATATATTGATTTCAGAATGGGTAAACAAATTAACTTCAGGCACCCTTTTTAAACCTAAAGTTGTTTTCTCTTGTTCTAGAGTCTCTAGACAGTCCACTGTTCTATCTGCATTCAAGCTTAGTGCCAAGCTGTGTTAAGAGTTACAGAGTTTTATTTCTGCATGAATTTAAGATTTTGGTAGGCATAACATTTAGTAAAAGCTACCTGCAAACATTGAAGTTATTTTGTATACTGTAAGGCTCATTATAAAAACAGCTTGAAAATTGGCATTGGCTTTTGTGCAAGCAGAGTTGCCTGCTCCTATTGAAATCATCTGCTTCAGGGTGCCCAGAATTCAATGACTCCGTACACCACCTGGGACATAAGAGCTGTGGCAATTTAGATTTTAGATGCAGTGTTTTTCAAAAATGGTTCATTACTTGTCTTTTTTGGTTGAAAGCTAATTAAGAAGTTTTAGGCTTTTGAAATAAGCAAGGCCGATGCATCTTTGTTGGTCTGAAACTAACCAAATAGTTTAGAGCACCTCCTACCTTCTTCAGCAGCTAAAGAAACCAACAACTTAATGCTTCACCTACATTATTCCACACTGCACTATGTCTTTAATCAACTGGTGATTAATTAATCAAAAAGTGTAAAACTATGAAGAGCCAAAATGTCTTTGCCAAGCTTTCCAAAATTCATCGATTTTCTATTACAAAGCAAACACAAACTCAAATTCTACATCTAACGTAGTGGCATTGCAGGGCCTCAATGAAAAAAAATCATCCTTTTACGGAGACAAATCTCCATTCTTTAATCTTGATCCTATTCATCACAGTCAAGTGTAACTGCATCAGGAAAGATGATTGGTGCTTGTCAGCTGAGGATTGATCCCCTATCCAACAGGACACATTTCTATGGCATTTGGTCTCCGCCCCCTGGCCTTCTCTTTGTTCCAACACTGTTGCATCAATATTCACCTACTTCTGCTGTTGTCTTTATTCTTCCACTGCTGTATCAGTGCTTGTCAACATGACGTCAGTTAGTTTTGTGAGCTCACAATATAGGGACATAAAACATATCGCTTCCAAAGATAGAAATCTACAAGGAACAAGATTCCTGCATGTAGTATCATTCTTCTTTGCCTAGCATTCTGTCATCGCCAAAATTGCAAGTCTGAATATCGAGGATCTATTTAGGGTGACCAACTGGCATGGGTGCAAATTCAGAATGGTGAGTGTAAAAATTCAGGACAAAGGGTCAAAATTCAGGACAAAACTTCGGTAACAAAAGGTACGATTTACAGACACATCAGAGGAGGTGGTGCAATAGTATACAAGTAATCCCATCTATATTCAAACATATTCATCCATTTACAAACCTATCCATCATGTATCCTTCCATCCATCATTGCACTCATCCATCCCTCCATCCACACTTTCACGAATCCATCCATCATCTTTTCACCCTATCCATCCGTACACTCATCCATCCACTCTTCCACCCATTCACTCATCCATCCAGCCATTTACCCTTTCACCCATACAGCCATCCTTTCACTTGCTCATTCATCCACCCAGTCACTCATCCTTCCACCCATTCACCTTGTCAATCACCCATCTATCCTCCCTTTCTCTCTCCATTGACCCTTTCACTTAGCCAGCCATCCTTCCATCCATCCACCCATCCTTCTACTCATCCACTCATGAATCCATCCATTGACCCTATTACTCATCCATCATTTCACTCATCCATCCACCGATTCACTCGCCCATCATCCACCCTTTCATTTTTTCATCCATCCATCCTTCCACTCATCCACCCACCCTTTTACCCATCCATCAACACTTTCACCCTTCCATCCAGTTCCCTTTTCTCTCATCCATCCACTCACTCATCCATCCACTCACTCATCCATCCTTTCACTCATTATCCATCCATTCATCCATTTACCCTTTCACTAATCCAGCCAGCCATCCACCATCTTACTCACTCGCCCACCTTTTCATATTAATAATGAGCTGAGCCTTTGTCTGCAGAGTTGCAGACAGAAGAGGCCCATCAAGAATTTCACCCTTGCTGTAGTTCCTAAAGTGTGGGGTTGGGTTAGGGTTCACTATGCCCTTGCACATAGGCAGTTTGAAAAATGAGTCATGCACAGTGCCATGCCATGAGGTGACTGTGACCTGGTGTTGTTTCCAGGGCTTTAAGCGGGATGAAAAAAAGGGGGGTCTCTCCAAAGGAGCTGTTTGATTTAATTAAGGGCATAGCTTAAAACACCCAAGCTAAAAATCTGTGCTTAGCATAGTGTGTCGTGGGACAGTTTTATTGCCTTTTCTGTCATTGCATCCAGATATATAACACAAGTAACGTTACACCTACAACAAGCCAGAACTATTGGCTCTGTCAGTGGTTGTTAGTTGCATAAAATAAAAATGCAGCAACCATGGCTTCGTTGAATATAATATTGAAAATGTACTTTTCTAAAATGATGAGACTAAAAGAACTCTAGCCCCTTCTTTTTAACTTGTTTCACCGGCTTCTTTTCATGAACTGGATTCTGTAGCAGCATTGGCGTGTTTGCACATTTTTTTTTATGCTGATTTATATAGCGCACACTCGACCCGAAGGTATTAGAGCGCTTTACATGAGCAGTGGATACGTTCCACAAGGACACATTCAGGCACGGGGAGTGTGAGAAGTTGACCTGATATATGATGCTCACTAGTTCTAGTGATCACCTTGTATCAGTCCAAACAACCCTTATGGTGATTGGTTGTAAGTCAACCTTATAGACCAGCTATCCTAATGGTAGCATGGACAAAGCAGTCTTAGGCTAAACTCTTTTGGCATGTGAAGCCAGCTGTTTTACCCCAATATAACCCCTTGAATACCAGATGAAAGGACACAACACAGGTTGTTATGAAAATAAACAGTATATTTCTTAATAACAACACCTCTGAACTCTTTATGAGGTCAGAGGGCTAAGCACATGACAATCTCTTACGAAAAATACGACAAGTTGCACAAAATTACAATGGTGCCCTAGGGGCACGACAAACCATATACTAAGTAAGTGGAATGTGAGAGTCGATAAAAGGAACGGAGCTGTCCAGAGGCTGTAGGATCGATGGGACCACGCTACACTAACTTCAGGTAAGTAATAGGAGGCCCACGGAACGCGTGTGCAGAGTGTGAACTCACACGCGAGATGCGTAACAACGTCTATGGACAGTACAGTTCAAGTTAAAGGTAAGTACGGACAATCCTGACTAGGTAGGACAACAACGACTGTGGAATTGGACACTAGGACAGTTAGACTACCCTTGAGCACCGAAATGCTCTCGTTACCTCACCCACGGGCTGCGGGTGCATAGGTGCCAAAGTGTGTCGGGTTCTCGCGTTGAAGTCAATGGAGCCTGAAAGAAAAGATGCTGCAGGCGACCAGGAGGAAGATGTCCGGTGCAATCCAAGGGTGGATTGGTGAAGAAGAGGACCTGAAAGCAGAGGGGACAGTGTTCAAAGTCACTAGCCAGTGACCGGTGTGGAACCAGGAAGGAACCAGGTGCTGTCGTCGCGATCAGGTGAAGAGTGGACGCTTGACTCTGCAGCCACGTGGACCAGGAGGTGTCTTCGACCACCAGGATGGAGGCACAAACTGTCCCACGCAGGCTTTCGCTGTCGGCGGTGTCGGTTCCGGGATTGGAGTCAACAGGCCTTGGCAAAGGCAGCCCACGCGGTGAAGGGAAAAGACGTCTGGTGCGGACTAGGAGAGTCCGGGGTGCCCCTCTTTTGGAAGGGAGCAAGGGCCAGTCTGGAGCAACCAGACCAGCAGTGAAGATTCAAAGGTTCGTCGTCTAGGAGGCCACTAGCCAGCCGGCAAGTGACCAGATAAAGCGTCGAGCAGCAAACAAGCAGAAGGGCCCCACGCAGATCTCGTGAAAGCTGGAGGGCTGATCTTCGGTGCAGGGGCTGCTCGGGGTTGGGGCTTCTCAGTCCCCAAAGCACTTGGTCGAGTTTACCTCGGGAGTCATGCTGGAAGCGAAGTGCAGGTTCGTTCAAGATGGCCGGTCCCACGTGTCTCGTTGCACCCACGGGTCTCAGCTTTGCTGCAGATGTGAGTTGAGGTCGGAGAGGTCTGGGAATCCGGGTCTCGTCGGGCTCTGAAGTCTGGATCCTCGAGGGAAGACGACAAAGTGAAGCCGCTGGACGCTTGATGGTACTTACAGTTGCAGGGTGGACACTCCTTGCCCACAAGGGAGATTCTTCAGTCTTCTGTGGAGCAGAACGTCGAAGGCCAGAGTTTCTTCTTGTTGAATAGTTCAGGATAATCTAATTTGGAATGGGACCAGCTCCTACCTTTATTCTCCTAAAGGGGGCTGCACTACTGACTAGGTCCCTCCCCTGGGTGGGACCAGGAAGGGGGGTGGTTACACCCACTATCCTTTGTCCGGTTTCCCGCTAGAGCTGGGGCTGGGATGCCCCAGCAACTGGTTTGAACCGGTGTATGCACAGGGCACCTTGTGTGCCCCAGGCATGTCTCATTCCTTTCAGGCCTATCCTCCCCAATACACAAAGTCCTGTCTGGGGTGGTGCTAGCACCTCCCAAGGCAGGAAACCCTTTGTCCAAGCCATCCTCGCTGGAAGGACTCCCAGCAGCAGGAGGTCAGACGTGTGTCTGTGGTGGCAGCATCCATTTTGTGATGCTGAGGCTCGAGTTAATTTTAACCGGGGTTCACAGTTACATACATGTCGTGTCCCTCTAGAAGGGTGGAATGCTACCCCCGTCGCCAGAATTGGCAAGGGGGTAGTATTCCAAATCGTATGACACCTTACTTGACATGTTTTGATAATGTTATACCAGAGTTAGCATTTAACCGCGAGGTTGATAATGCACTTAAGAGTATATGGTATAGCGTAATCATGGAACAGCTATTAGGACTTGATTCCGCAAGCTGCAAACGGGCTCAGCTCATGCCAGAGCACCATCTCACATAATTCCAAGCACTCTGCCTTCAGGATTGATAAGGCCTTCCATAGGAGTGACTGATAGGAATATATGTGTCCATTTTAGGGTTAGATATAGGTATACTATATCTACAGCAAAGGGTGTTTACACCACCTTGCCCCAGCTGTCATGCAGCCAGTTGTGTCAGATTTAGATGGCCAGCCAGGGGTGGCATAATACATGCTTCAGCCCCTGGTAGGCCCTGGATACACCTATGCCCTGGGTACAGGGACTGATAAGGTGGCCCAGTACCAATTGGTAAATGCACCTAAAGTACATGGTTGTCAATTTAGAGAGAGAACAGCTAGGCTGTGGGTCTGATTAGCAGGCCCACAGCCAGGGAAAGTCGTAAACCAGTGAAGCAAAAAGCAAAAATCTGGGGTGACCATAGGATTGCAGACCCCACTCTCCTACAGCGAGATTAAGTGATTTGCCCAGAATCACAGGATGTGGACGCGACCCGAGGCTCGAACCCTGGTTTCGAGCACCAAAGTCGGCAATCTAGCCGTCAGACCACATCCTCTCCCCTCATTTTGAGAATATTCCCTTCAATCAGGGGTATCAAAAATACAAGAGTAGAGCAAGGAACCCATTAGCATCATCAGCTCGACCTTAACTAAACTAAAGAAACAGGTGCAACTACCAACTCTGTGAACATTTCCCCTAGTGCAAGGAAAATCTTACATACTGCATGCAACCCGTAACGTGCTACATCCAATCAAAATTCTGTGACCTACTAACTCCTCCAGCCCAAAATGAATCTTCATGAAAGGAAACAAAACAGTGGCTGCTACACCCATCTTTATGTAATAAAATAAAACTTCCAGAAAAGACCAGCTTAACCGTTGCATGAAAACCACTTACGACTGCATATTTGCTAGTGACACCCTGTGACTCAGACAAGACAGCCCATTAAACCAATATCTGATAATGTACTCACCGAATCTTGTACTTCACTACACTTGTGACTCAAAATGGAGCAATACAAAAAAGTCCAGTCTTATTCCTTCCATCTGACAGAATGCGCTGCCCTGCACCGTGGCAGGGAGAGGCCACCACATGCAGTAACACTCCAAACTGGCCCATTGTCATTCGGTATGTGGCAATCAGCCGTGGACAGAATGACAATGGGCGGGTGGGGCTGCTCTTGTGCTCCCAGGAAGAGTGTGAGGCGGTCCCATTAGGGTGCTGAGGCTTCATGCAGGGAACAGTGCTGTTCCCTGCAATACCCAAAATTACGGAAAAAAGGCGTCCGTAAAAGGGATCCTCACAGACAACGGACGTGAGGTCCAGATTACGGACGGTCCGTGAAATTTACGGACGGTTGGTCACCCTAGATCCATTGGCTTACAGGTTTGCTGAACCACCGTAGCAATGGCATCTATGATTTCTATTGGTAGTGACCTTGTTTATAAAACAATACAAACCTAGTAGTGGCTGGGTAAGTTTTGCGCAACAACAACTGCTGTAATATTCTCAAAATAAAGCGGCTCAAGGGAACATGGGGAAGCGGCCACCAGCGCCCCCAAAGAGAGAACTCTTATGAAACCAGGGAGTTCAATTAACAAAGATAAATTGTCCCCGAGCACATAGATACAGATTCTTAAATTGTCCCAAGAGAAAAGATAACCACAATCAAAAATTGTTCTTTCAAAAGTTCATCAAATCAAGTTCCTTTAATTTTCATTTCTTTTCTCTTCATATATCAACAAATTCTTCATAATTTTCTTCAAATTGACATAGAAATGTAGCCAATGCACCAAGGACCAATGCCAACACGTGTTTCGTCAGAGGGTAAAATTACCCAAATGACTTCTTCAGGGCAAAAGATACAGTCCAAATATGAGGTCAGGTAAACAAATTCCAGAAGATATTAGTTCACAGAAAACGAACCCCTTCTGATGGCGTGAGGAGCACTCTCCTGGATCCTTATTATATTTTACTCTACAAAGAAGAACTCGGAGATAGAAAATGGATTGAGTTCTCAGTAATATTTGAGGAACTAATATCTTCTGGAATTTGTTTACCTGACCTCATATTTGGACTGTATCTTTTGCCCTGAAGAAGTCATTTGGGTAATTTTACCCTCTGACGAAACACGTGTTGGCATTGGTCCTTGGTGCATTGGCTACATTTCTATGTCAATTTGAAGAAAATTATGAAGAATTTGTTGATATATGAAGAGAAAAGAAATGAAAATTAAAGGAACTTGATTTGATGAACTTTTGAAAGAACAATTTTTGATTGTGGTTATCTTTTCTCTTGGGACAATTTAAGAATCTGTATCTATGTGCTCGGGGACAATTTATCCTTGTTTATAAAACATTAAAGAGTTTACTGCTTTAAAGATCAGGTGTAGGTGGTTGTATTTCTACATCCGTGATATGAAATTGTTTTCTCGAATATGGCAGAGGAATGTTTGAGATCACTTAAGCATTGCATTTAGTATATGTGTTTCTGATGGATATTCTCTCTGCAGAATTGTCACCTTAAGAAGATGCCCAGATATCAGACTGGATTTGTCCAAAAAAAATCAGCATAGCACCTGGGCACTGGTAGGTGATATCTTGCAGCTCCGTGTCGACCCCGTAATTGACAGCTGCTGCTGCAAACAAGCACCAATCAGGCACTCTAACGATAGTTCCTTTCTTTCTGCACCACTGGATGTGAATCCAGAGCTAGATCCTAACTTTTTCTTTCCAATTGATTAGTCTTTTGTCTTTTCCAGTGTGTGAGGGAAAACACCCTCTCCTAAAACACCAGGGTTTAAAACTTGTCACCATCTCAAGCACATGTCTCTGGTATTTGGGAGCAGGTCATAGCTCCAAGTCGTTCAAGGAGTATGCACTCAAAGGCAATTCAGAATCCCAAGGGAATCTGTCCGATTTCTTCCAGGTTTCAGAGGAGATTGCAAAAGATCTGCAATGGTGTCGCTCAGTTATATTTGGACTAGCAGACCCTGTTCTTACCCCATCGAGAGCTGCCGATGGTGACAGAGGCATCATTACTTGGCTCTGGGTTATCTTGAAAAGGTGGAGACCAGAGGACTCTGGTATTCGACAGAGACCCGCCTCCACATCAACCTGTTGGCTTTGCAGGCCCTTCGCTTTGCGTTGAAAGCATTTCTTCCTTCCATCCATTCAGGAGAGGCTGGTGCATGTCCTCACGGGCAACACCACCGCCTGTGGTATTGCAACAAGCAGGGGAGGAGAGTGCGGAGGGGGTTAGGGTGGGGTACGGGTGCATGGCTTGGGCCCTGTGCCAGGAGGCCCTACCCGCTGAAACTTGCTAAATCGCTAGGGCATTTCACTGATCGTACAACACCTACCAGGATCTTTAAACACTAGAGGGAACAAATTCAGCTTGTGCTGCCTAGTGGATCACAAATGGCAATAACACGGTAATGTGCCACAAGGCGTCTCCCAGCAGTGAGAGGAACCCTGGCTGGATCTTTTTGTCACCATTGTGAACCTGCAGTGTCAACACTTTGGGCATTGGCGTTTCCAAAAAGGCTCTCTCACTCTGTGTGTGTGTGTGTGTGTGTCTCTCTCTCTCGATCTCTTTTTTTTTTCTGGCTAGAGTAGAGTACTGGGACTAAAGTACGCCTTTCTGCCTCTCCTGCCCGGAGTTCTGAAGGAGATCAAGAAGGACCAGGCCAAAGTCAACATAGTAGCTCTGGAGTGGAAAGGAGTGTGTGGTTCCTGGAATTTCTGAGAATGAGCATCTGTCGTCTGATCAAGCTACTAATTCAGGAGGCTCTTTCATCGCAGTAGTATGGCTGGGTTCCGCACATGGGCACGTACAATCTTAACGGTGGGAACTCTTCGGAGCCCGTGTTTCGTTACACCTCACAGTTATCCCCTGAAGAAGGGCGGAGCCCGAAATGCATCGGGAATCATTATAACTGTGTATTCCATCTTGCATCTAAGCATGAAGCACCCAATGCTTATGAAAAAACTCATTTTGAATTGCGGATACGTTTAATTAAAATGTGAAACTTTGAATCTCACTATGATATTTGGACTATATTTGTTTATGGAATAAGACCCTCGCGTCAATCTACGTTGTGCTTCGAGAAGCTTCCCCCTAGCCAGGGGGCGGCATTGCATTAGTTCCTCACGTACAATCTTCCCCTCCTTGCATGGATATTTAGCAGTTGCAACCGAGTGCATTCCATCCCACTCCTGAAGTTGTGGATATCATCCTTGCTGCCAGTGTCCCTCTAATTAATCTATCTACACCGGACACTGGACACATTTGTGACCTGGTGTAGCACCAACAATACAGACCTGTTACAGGCCAAACTGTTGGATGTCTTGCTGTTTGTTTTATGTTTGGCCCAACAAGGACGTGCAGTTAGCACAGTTAATGGTTATTTGTTGTTAGTTTTTTAGGTCTCGCCTTGAGACGTAAAGTAATCTGTATGTTGACTGTAACTCCGTGTAATTTGTTTTACCGTTTGCGATTGGTTTAACTGTTGCATTGCTGTTCTTATCTTGCTTTCTGTTGGCTGTTGATCCGATAGTAACTTGCGTGTAGTCCAAGAGCAGCGGCGCCCAACTACAATTTTCGTCTGCTCCGCTCGCACTTGTTAAGCTTTTTATCAGCCGTAGCTGGAAAAGACCAGTTGTTGTGCTTTGATCGAAGAATACAACTATTTTACTACAACTCACTCATCTTTACTAACCACCACTCTACTTTTCTCTAAAAGACTTTCATTCACTTCATGCCAATACACTCTACTTTACTCTAACCAACAATACTTTGTTCCACTCCACTCCGATTCACTCCACTATACTCCAGTCTACTCAATACTACTCTACTTTACTGCGACCTGCTTTGGCAAATTAAAAATGATGAGAAAGATCTTTCCATTTCTGCCAATGGAGGCTCGCAGAACCGTCACTCAGGCATTAATCACTGCCCATCTGGATTATGCCAACAGTCTGTATGCTGGGGCCCCTTTATATCAAATTGAACGCCTGCAGGTGGTACAGAATGCTGCGGCAAGACTGATTGGTAACATCCCATATAGACACTCTATCTCTGCGTTCCGCAAAGAACTCCATTGGCTTCCTATAGCCAACCGTATCAAATTTAAAACGCTTGTTCTGGCCTATCGAGCTCTGAACGGCTCTGGCCCAGAATACTTAAGAAAGAGATTGAGATTGTCTCACTCAGTCAGAGACCTTCGTTCTAACAATCTGCGTCTCATGTTTGTGCCTAGATTCCGTCGCTCAAGAATGGGTGGCAGAGCATTCGCTGTCTTAGCTGCCAAACATTGGAACAGCTTACCGATCGACCTGAGATTCGCCCCATCTGAAGCTCTTTTTCGAAGATGCCTGAAAACTTGGCTATTCGCTTCTATCTAGATTGCTCTTCTCTTCTAGCAGATAATTTTAGCGCCGGGACACCCCCGTTGGGGGTAGCCGTGCGCTTTATAAAATCCATAAATAATAATAATAATAATAACCACACTCATTTGCAAGACAATAAGTCTTGCATTTGCAGAAGTTTTAGCTATTAGCATTATAAATACCAATACCTTTCAATTAGGTGTTTTAAAAACCTGCAAGCAATACAAAAAACACAC
Organism: Lissotriton helveticus; assembly: GCF_964261635.1. Taxonomy (NCBI): domain Eukaryota; kingdom Metazoa; phylum Chordata; class Amphibia; order Caudata; family Salamandridae; genus Lissotriton; species Lissotriton helveticus. The sequence goes on along the minus strand of NC_136068.1, from coordinate 1,248,749,925 downwards.
ACTTTGTACTTATAATAGTTGATATCTGAAAGAAACAGGTTAGTATTAGATTCCTTACCTTAGAATATCCCCAGGCGTCAGACTGGATCTGGAAGATTTTGCGTAGCAGTACCCCTGCGCGTCGGTAGGCGATGTCTGCGGCTCCGCGTTCGGCGTCGTTGGCGCCGGGATGACGTCGTCGGAGTACTTAGACGCCGCCCTTGCGCGCTGACGTCAGTTCTTTTTTTCCGCGCCAGCAAGCGCTGGTCCAGAGAAAGTGGTACCCTTTAGTCGCTTTTTGACTAAGCTTTTTCGATCCTTTTTGGATCCGTTTCGAGTCTACGACTCCATCGGTACCGGTAGGGATGCCCGGGTTCAAGCCCTGTGCCAACTGCAACCGACTGATATCGGTTACCGACCCCCACCTTCGGTGCCTACATTGCCTGGGGCCCGACCACGATGACAAGTCGTGCCCCGACTGCCGGGCCTTGATGTTGAAGGCTAGGCGGGAGCGGTCCCGCAAGCGCCTCGATCTCCGGCAGTCGGCCCCGCGCCGCTCGAGGTCCCGGTCCGGAAGGAGGTCGAGGGACCGGTCGCGGGGCCGGAGTCATCACAGCTCGGCGAGTCGACGCCACTCGTCGGGCTCCAAATCCTCAGGTAAGAGGCACAAGAAGTCAAAGAGGCGACATCGCTCTTCTGACTCCCCCCGACGCTCGCGCGACGTGGCCGGGGGTTCGGGTGACACCGCCCACGTGGCTAGGCGTTGCGGCCTGCTCCATACCCGCCGGTCCCTGGGCAGAGCGCGACGCCGGAGTAGATCGATGCCTTCCTCATGGCCATGAGGTCACTCTCTCCTCCGTCTGGTTACGCGGCGCTTACGGGTCCAGCGGACCCGACTGGGAGCCCGAGCGGGCCGGTTGCTTCGGCCCCGGTGCCGTCTGCGACTTCGATCCCGACGCCGCAAGGCCCCACTGGATCCGGATCCGGGTCGCCGCTGGTCGACCATACGACCCCGCCGGCGTCGACCCCTAGGGTGTCTCCCCCAGCGCCGTCCTCTGACGGCGCCGTCCCTGGTCCGACTCCCGGTCCGGATCCGGCGTCGGAGCAACGTCGCTCGACGCCGCATTCGACGCCGGCCGAAGAGCAATTCTTCGAGGATCTGGGTCCATCCTTTATCCCTAAATTTCAGGACATGGATGACGAGGGAGACTGGGGGGGGGGGTCTGAGGACCCCCTGGCACCTGAGTCCCAGTCATATGAGGACTGGACACAGAAACTAGGGGAAGCCAGTGGCCTGGATACCTCCCCAGACACTGGTTTTGTCTCCCCTCCCACCGTGGCTACAGAGGAGGGGGCAGCTTATAGTGTGGTGCTGATGAGGGCAGCCAAGGCCTTGGTTCTTGAGCTCCCCGTCGCAACAGTGAGGTCCAACATCCTCACATAGGTCCTTAAACCGCAGGTAAGCTCCCCAGAGCCTCTACTGCTGTTTAATGAGGCTCTCATAGACGTCCTGTTGGGCACTCGGTCCAGGCCCACTACAGGCCCTCCTGTAGATAGGAACGACGCTAGGCGCCACCGCCCAGCTCCGGGCGACCCTAGTTTCTTGTCCACCCACCCCACCCCGAGAGTCTGGTTATCCAGGCCTCTACCTCCCAATCCGCATTCCCGACGGCACCACCAGATCGGGAATCCAAGAGGTATGAATAGTTCGGAAAGAAGATGTTCTCCTCCCTTAGTTTGGGGTTGCGGTCAGTCAACATCGCGTGCCTCTTGGGCCGTTACACCCATGCTCTGTGGGACACGGTTGCGGCCGTGCTGCCTGAGTGCCCGGAGGGAGCCCAGGCAAAACTCGCTCAAGCCCTCGCGGAGGGAAGAGACGCAGCGCAGTACTCTATTAGATGTGGACTGAATACCACAGACTCGCTAGGAAGAGCGATTTCCACGTCTTTGGCGGTTCGCCGCCACGCCTGGCTGAGGTCCGCCAACTTTTCGGCCAATGTCCAAAACGCCCTTATGGACATGCCGTTCGATGGCAGCCACCTCTTCGGTGGCAAGGCAGATCATACGCTGGAACGCTTTAAGGACTCCAGGGCTACGGCCAAGTCCTTGGGCCTGTCGGCCCCGCACCAGCAATCTTCTGCCCAGCGCTCCTTTCGTGGCCACGGAAGGTGTGCTCCCACACGTCCTGCTAGCCACGGGCCGCAGACTAACATTTAGCGCGGTGGCGGACGTGGTTACCGCCGCGGCGGTAACAGGGGACAACGGCGCGGCCAGTCCACATCCACCCCCGCAGCATCCACCTTCCTAGTCTGAGTTTTTGGGCCCATTTGACGCCAGTGGGGGGCAGGGTCCCGCCATCACCTCCTCCACTGGTGCTCCATCACATCGGACAGGTGGGTGCTGCAAATCGTTCGAAGGGGCTCCTCCCTCCCCTTCGAGGCGACCCCTCCAGCCATGCCACCGCAGTATCACCGCATTTCGGGGGATCACTTGCAACTTCTGCAAGAGGAAGTTACGGCCCTCTTGGCCAAGGGGGCCATTGAGCGCGTTCCTGGGCCAGAAGTAGGGTGTGTGTGGTTGTTACTCCCACTACTTTCTGGTTCCCAAGAAGGGCAAAGGGGGCCTACGCCCTATCTTGGACCTCCGGAACGTCAACGGCTTCCTCCGGAAGGAGAAGTTCAAGATGCTGACTTTGCTCAGGTCTTAGCTGCCCTAGACCCAGGAGACTGGATGGTAGCGTTGGACTTGCAGGACGCCTATTTCCACATCCCCGTCCTGCCGGGCCACCGGCGTTACCTGCGGTTCACGGTAGGCCACGAGCACTGTCAGTTTACCGTGCTCCCCTTTGGCCTTACCAGCGCCCCACGGGTGTTCACCAAAGTGATGGCGGTGGTCGCAGCTCAGTGCGCAAGTTAGGGGATCCAGTCCTCCCCTACCACGACGACTGGTTGTTGAAGGCGGACTCGCCCCAGACAGCCGTCAGCCACCTCCAGACTACGGCCGACCTCCTGCACCTGCTGGGGTTTCTCCATCAATGTGCCAAAGTCGCACATGTGTCCCTCTCAGAAGCTCCTCTTCATCGGAGCGGTTCTAGACTCGGCGCAGTTTCGGGTTTATCCTCCTGAACAGCGGGTTCGGGATATTCAGGCTCTGATTCCGATCTTTCAGCCTTTATCCCGAGTCTCGGTCAGGTTGATGCTGCGTCTTCTAGGGCTGATGGCCTCCTGCATCCTTCTGGTGCATCACGCCAGCTGGCGGATGCGGGCTCTGCAGTGGGACCTAAAGTTTCAGTGGGCCCAGCATCAGGGCAACTTGTCCGACCATGTCTTGATCTCGGAGGGCACTGCAAGACAGTTGCAGTGGTGGCTCACAGACCGCGATTGGGTCAGCGGCAGATCCCTCTCCCTACCCCAACCGGAGCACGCATTTGTGACGGACGCGTCCCTCCAGAGATGGGGGGGTCACATGGGATAGGCGGAGATCAGAGGCCTCTGGTCTCCGGCGGAGTCTCAGCTCCACATCAACCTTCTGGAGCTGCGGGCGATCCGACTTGCACTGAAGGCATTCCTCCCCTCTGTCCTGGGGAGTGTAGTGCAGGTGTTCACGGACAACACCACCCCCATGTGGTACTGCAACAAACAGGGCGGGGTGGGGTCGTGAACCCTTTGCCAGGAGGCTCTGCGCCTCTGGCAGTGACTGGAACATGTAGGTATGTATGTATGTATGTATACTTGTTAAGCGCAACTGCCACCCAAAGGGTATCCTGGCGCTACATTGCTCTTGGAAAGAGGTGGGTTTTAAGATCCTTCTTGAAGGAAGTCAGATCTTGCCTACTCCTCAGCGACAGAGGTAAGGTGTTCCACAATTTGGCAGCCGCAAAGCTGAAGGCAAGGCCGCCCATCCTCACTCTGTTAATCTTAGGGACCATCACCAAGAACGCAGAAGAAGACCTCAGGGGTCTAGCGGCTTGGTACCAGGAGAAAAGATTTTGAAGCAGCGTTGGTCCCAGTCCATGTAAAGCCCTGAAGACAAGGCATGAGGCCTTAAAAAGAATCCGCTGCTGGACAGGTAGCCAGTGGAGATCAGAGAGTGCTGCCAATGACGATGCAGAACGTTGGCGAGATAAAGCCAATTTGGCTGCCATATTTTGAATCCTCTGTAACTTTGATATCAGGATATTGGCAGCCTTCCAGAAGCAGTGCGTTGCAGTCGTCTAACCTACTGAGGATGGTACTACGCACCACTTCTGCCCTGGCTCCTAGAGGAAGTAACAGCAAGATTTTTCGTAAGGCTCGAAGCAAGCCCATACAAGTCGCCGTGGTCCTGTTGACAGAGGCGTCAAGCTGCAGGCTAGGCTCAAACAAGACCCCTAAGTTGTGAGCCGACTTAGCCGCGGTCACCGTACCCAAGATAGAGGCTGGCCAAAAGACGTCCGGCAGCGGGCGAGGAAGCCGATCCAAGGAGCAGTGAAGAACCTCGGTTTTCGACCCGTTGAATTGAAGCGAGTTGAGTCGTAGCCATTCTGCTGTTGCCGTCATGCACCGGTGAAAGGTGTCCCTCGAGACTGTCTCTTTGCCCTCAAATGAAAAAATCAGTTGAGTGTCATCGGCATAGTTGATGACTGATATGCCGAATGACTTTATCAAACTTATTAGGTGTCGGAGGTATAGGTTGAAGAGGATCGGACTGATCGCTGACCCCTGAGGTACACCTTGATTCACCTGGCGCACGGCTGAACGGAACGGTGGCAACGCCACGCTTGCTGTCTGTTGCAGAGATAGGATGTTAACCAGCTTAAAGCCAAGCCAGTTACACCTGCTCTCCGAAGGCGGCCCAGTAAAACCGCATGGTCCACTGTGTCGAACGCGGCCGAAATTGTCCAGCAGCACTAAGAATGCTGCCTTACCCATGTCGATACGCGTTCGCAGATCATCCAACACGGCGACCAAGGCGGTCTCAGTGCCATGGGCCGGCCTAAAGCTGAATTGGGCTACATCCAGACAAGAGTTGATTTCAAGGAAGTTGGATAAGGCTCTTGTGACCAGCTTCTCTATGATTTTTATCGGGAATGGTAAAAGCGAGATGGGCCTGTAATTGGCCGGACATAGAGGGTCCAAGGAAGCCTTTTTTAGCAAAGGTGTTACTACTGCCATCTTCCAACTGTCTGGGACTGAAGCTGTAGCCAACGACTGACAGCAGATGGTGTAAAGTGGAGGAAACAGCTCTGCCTGGAATGACTTCCAGATCTTATGTGGCATTGGGTCAAGTGGTGAACCCGAGGAAACGCTATTGGCCAGTACGCAAAATTCCTCCAAAGAGGGGATGGGAAAACAGGACAGCCGAGGTTGCCATTCCTTGTCGTCGACCCACTCAGAATCCAAAGAATAGAGAGATTCTGAGGAGAGAGGCAGTAACGGGCCAGGCTGACTGGAAGCCAAAAGTCCATTCAAAATTGTCCTGATTTTCTCCTCAAACGCAGAGGCCAGAAAATCGCACAGTTCCTGAGAGGCCGGAATAGCTGGTACTGCGCAGGCTGGGTTAGCTAGATTATTAACTAGTTTAAAAAGAGTCTGCGACTTATTAGAAGCCTTAGCCAAGGTGTCTTCCAGAAACTTAGCTTTGGCCATCCTTAAATGGGCTTTATATTCCTGCAAGACCTCTTTATAGGCCGCCCTATCTGATTCCCTGTATCCTCTCCTCCAAGCACGCTCTGCCTGTTTACAGCGAAGTTTCTGCTGGCTAAGATCGCTAGTAAACCAGGCATTGACTCTCATGGGTTTGTCCCTCACCCTCCGTAAGGGGACCAATTCATCTAGTGATGTCAAGATCTGCTGGCAAAGGGCAGCATAGCTCTTATCCACACTGTCTCCCACGAAGGAAGCTCTAGGCAGTAATGTGGGTAGACTCGACCCCCTTAGTAGGCGGGACCATTGCCTGCTGAGTTTGAACCTGCCCGGACCATTTATGCTTAACGGTCCTCCAGGCAAGGAGATGGACATGAGAATCAATGCGTGATCGGTCCAACATTGATCCATGACCTCATTAACTACAACCAGCTCTTTGTCAGCAAATACCAAATCCAAAGTGTGCCCCTTAGCGTGAGTAGGTGACAGCACAAGCTGCTCTAGTTGTACATTGCTACACGCTTGGCAAAGTTCTCTAAAAGCCAGATCTTGAGGGCCGGTGGGCCATAAATTAAAATCGCCCAACACTATGAATCTAGCATGGGAGTTTGATAGGTCATAGATCAAGTCGACCAATTGCTGGGAGGCCGAGGCAGTCAGGGAAGGCGGTCTATAACAAAGAAGACCTGCTACCAAAGTACCACCCTGGGCCGTTAAAGAGAAGCCCATGAGCTCAAACCCCAACACTTCTTTTACTGCGAGCTGCGAGAGGGAGAGCAAGTCTCTATAGATGAATCCCACTCCACCACCCCTCCCTGAAGCTCTGGAGTGTGCCTTATGAGGTAACCCGGTGGGCAGGCCCAGCCGATCTCCACACCACTGTCCACTTTAGTCCAGGTCTCGGTTAGAAATAGTATATCCAAATTAGAGGATTCGATTAAAAAGGCAATCTCAGCGTGGTGCTTAACGAGTGAATGAACATTAAGCAAACCACAGGAGAGAGCACCATAAGAAGATGAAAACATAGTACGCTGCTTACCTAAATCAGTGTAACAGTTCAGCGCACACAATTCCTCCCGAGAGTATACCAAGTGAGGAGAGGCCACCACTGTCGCACCGGGATCAACCGGGACGCGAACGGGCGCAAACGGGCTTACCTCTGGCGCGCCTACGGGGCGCCCGCTGCGCGCCTGCTCACCCATTCCTATTTATAGTATTACGCCACGCGGGGGTCCGGCTAGTAGAGCCTCTGGACCCGAACAAATATGGTGCCTGAAAATGGCAAAAGCCTCAGTCACCCACCCAAGATGGCGGTCGGAGCGCCACAAGCAGGAACCTCACTGACTAAATCCCGCCAAATGCGGGTGAAATAACGATTATAGTGCAGGTAAGCCTGACTATACCCCGATTATAGTTGGTAGCAAGCGCATGATAATTAGGCAAAGATTAAAGCAGCGCGATCAGAGGCAGCGCGATTTTAAAAAACAGAGTGCCCAAGTAAACAAAATACAACAATTTAAAATAAGCACAACAATGCGCGCGATAGCAGAGTAAGGTCTGCCTAACGTACCGGAGGAGCGGCTTAAATAAGCTCTCCAATACGCGGGGGTCCGGCTAGTAGAGCCTCTGGACCCGAACAAATATGGCGCCTGAAAATGGCCCAAGCCTCAGTCACCCACCCAAGATGGCAGTCGGAGCGCCACAAGCAGGAACCTCACTGACTAAATCCCGCCAAATGCGGGTGAAATAACGATTATAGTGCAGGTAAGCCTGACTATACCCCGATTATAGTTGGTAGCAAGCGCCTGATAATTAGGCAAAGATTAAAGCAGCGCGATCAGAGGCAGCGCGATTTTAAAAAACAGAGTGCCCAAGTAAACAAAATACAACAATTTAAAATAAGCACAACAATGCGCGCGACCCTAGTGGTTCAACACCTGCCAGGTTCCCTGAACGCCAGGGCGGACGAACTCAGCCGTCGGTGCATGATGGATCACGAATGGCCTCTGAACTCGTGGCGTAAGGCCTCTTTAAGCAGTGGGGAGAGCCTTGGTTAGATCTATTCGCCACAGAAGAGAACGCGCAATGTCATCAGTTCTGCGCGTTGGAATTTCCGAGGCGGCACTCGCTCGGAGACGGTTTTCGTCGCGAGTGGAGTTGCGGTCTGTTGTAAGCCTTTCCGCCTATACCACTTCTGCCCAGAGTGCTGAAGAAGATCAGGCGCGACCGGGCCCAAGTCATCCTTGTGGCTCCGGACTGGGCACGAAGTGACTGGTATCCCGATGTAGGAGAGTAGGGTCTGCTTCCTATGGTCACCCCCACTTTTTGCTTTTGCTTCTCTGGTTTTCGACTTAGATATGGATGTGGGCCTGCTAATCAGACCTACAGCCAAGATGCACTCTCTCTAAATTCACACCATGTACTCTAGGTACATACACAATTGGGAATTGGTTCACCTTGTCAGCCCCTGTAGAAGTGTACCCTAGGTACTCAGGGCATAGGTGTAACCATGGCCTACCAGGGGCTGCAGCATGTATTATGCCACCCCTGGCTGGCCACTCAAATAGACACAACTGGCTGATCACTCAGCTGGGGTAAGGTCGTGTAATCACCCCTTGCTTAGGTATAGTATTCCTATACCTACTTATATATAGACACATAGTAACCTATAAGTCACTCCTATGGCAGGCCTTAACAATCCTGGAGGCAGAGTGCTTGGTTATGTGTGAGATGGAGCTCTAGCATGAGCTGAGCCTGTCTGCAGCTTTCGGAACCATGTCCTTATAGCTGTTCTATGATATTGCCATACCATATACTCTTAAGTGCATTATGAACCTCGCGGTTAAATGCTAACTTTGGTTTGGCTTTATCCAAACATGTCGTGTAAGGTGTCATACGCTTTGGAATACTACCCCCTCGCCAATTCTGGCGACGGGGGTAGCATTCCCCCTTCTAGAGGGAGAAGACATGTTATTGCTGACTATCCCGATTAAAGTTAACCAGAGCCCCAGCGTCACAAAATGGACGCTGCTGCCACCGACACAAGTCTGACCTCCTGCTGCTGGGAGTCCTTCCAGTCACGGAGGTTTGGACAATAGGTTTCCTGCCTGGAGAGGTGCGAGCACCACCCCAGACAGGACTTTGTGTATTGGGACAGGGAGGGCTGAATAGAATGAGACACTGCCTGGGGCACACTAGGTGCTCCATGCATACCCCAGTTCAAACCGGTTGCTGGGGCACTCCAGCCCCAGCTCTGGCACGAAACTGGACAAAGGAGAGGGCGTGTAACCACCCCCCTTCCTGGTCCCACCCATAGGAGGGACCTAGAAAGTAATCCAGCCCCTTTTAGTTGTATAAAGGTAGGAGCTGAGTCCTGAGACTTTAGATTAATCCTGAACCGAAACTTGACACGAAACTCTGGACCTTCGACGTTCTGCTGAAGCTGAAGACTGAAGAATCTCCCTTGTGGCCAAGGAGGGACCATCCTGGGCAACCAGGCACCATCCAGCAAATCAACGGCTTGCTTTGTCTTCGTTCCCGCCGGAACCCGAGCACAGAGCCTGACAAGACCCAGACTTCCAGACCTCTCTGACCCTCACGACTGCAGCATAGCTGAGATCCGTGGAGGCGACGAGACACGTGGGACCGGACATCTTGAAAAGCCTGCAACTTGCTAACTGTGTAGCTCCTGAGGCATCCTCGAAGCTGTGCACTGGGGATTGAGAAACCCCGAACCCGAGCTCCACCTGCGCCGAAGATCAGCCCTCCACACTCCACGAGTTCTGCGTGGGGCCCTTCTCCTTTTGAATCGACTTGCTGGTCTGGTTGCTCCAGACTGGCCTCTGCTTCCCTGAAAAGGTGAAGCACCTCAGACCTTGCTGGTCTGCACCAGAAGCCTTTGTTGTATCCTGCGTGGGTTGCCTTTGCCAAGGCTTGTTGACTCCAATCCGGAAGTCGACCCCTCCATCTGCGAGAACCTTCGTGGGACAGCTCCTCTCCAGCCCCTGGTCGTCGTCGACGCCTCCTGGTCCACGTGGCTGCAAAGACAAGCTACAAGACAGCACCTGATTGCTCCTCGACGTCATCTGGTTCCTTCCTGGTTCCACCCGGTGACTGGCTAGTGACCCAGACTCTGTCCCCTCTGCTTTCAGGTCCTCCTCATCCTCGATCCACCCTTGGATCCTCCCGGACATCTTCCTCCTGGTCGCCTGCAGCATGTTTTCTTCAAGGCTCCATAGGACTCAACGACGAAACCCGACACATCTTCACACCTATGCACCCGCCGTCCGTGGGTGAGGTAACGCGAGTACTATGGTGCTCCCAAGGGTATTGACTATCCAAGTGTCTAAGTCTTTAGTTGTTTCCTCCTAGCTAAACCGGAAGTGTCCTAAATCCTTCTAAATCTAACTTCTAAGTTCCCATTGACTTTACATTGACTCCCGCGTGTGTGTAAAGACACTGCACGCGCGCCGCCTGTGGGCCTCCTCATCTAAACTAAGGTTCAGATAGTGTAGCCCCAGCGATTCCCTAGGCCCAAGGCCTTTCCTTTTCTCGTGACGTGGTACTTATACCACTTTCTTAATATATGGTTTGCTTCGCCCCTAGGGCCTAACTGTAAATTGTGCAACTTAACGTATTCTGACTAAGTATCTTGTTATGTGCTTCAGCCTCTGTTCTCAGAGGAGTGTGTTAGTAAATAAATACATATATATTTTATATATATCCTGTGTGGTGTCCTTTCATTTGATATTCAAGGGGTTGCATATGGTAAAACAGCTGGCTTTACACGCCCTCAAGAGTCTTTTAGCCTAAGACTGTTCTGTCCATGCTACCACTAGGATAGCTTGTCTATAAGGTTGACTTACAACCATCACCATAAGGGTTGTTTGGACTGGTGCAAGGTGATCACTAGAATAGTGATCATCATATACCAGGCCAACTTCTCACACCCGAGCTACTCAGCATGTCAGTCGATCCCCCGATTCGTCTGCCTCTTCAGGAGAACCTTCTGTCGCAGCAGCAGGGGAGGGTCCTCCTCCCGAACCTGTCCAGTCTCCACTTACATGCGTTTAGATTGAGCGGCGGCATTTGAGGCCATTTGACTTGCCTCCTGAAGTCTGTAATGTGATTTTGGCAGCCACAAAATCGGTATACGCCTGTAGGTGGAACATATTTGTGGCATGGTGCACAGCAAAGGCTGTGGATCCCCTTTCTGCCCCTCTTTCAGAGGTTCTCCTCTTTCTTCTTTCTCTTGCCCAGCAGTGCTCTGCTCTGGGCACTCTAAAGTGCTACCTCTCTACCATTTCCGCCTTCTTAAGGCTCCCTGATCAGCCCTCTTTGTTCAAGTCCCCGGTTGTAAATAGGTTTTTGAAGGGCATCACTCATATGTTTTCTCCTGTTCCTTTCGTGATGCCTCGGTGGGACTTGAACCTTGTTCTTACTTATCTGATGTGCGCTCCCTTTGAGCCACTTCATAACTGTCCTCTTCGTCTCCTTACTCTTAAGACTGCTTTCCTGGTTGCCTTCACCTCTGCCAGGAGAGTGAGTGAGCTCCAGGCTCTTTCTTCTCAACGTCCCTTCCTTTCTGTCCATCCGGGCAAAGTTGTGTTGCGGGCACGACCCTCTTTCCTGCCCAAAGTAGTCACAGCCTTCCATATCGGGCAGTCCATCACCTTGCCCACCTTCTTTCCGCCTCCGCATCCCTTGAAAGAGGAAGAGAGGCTCCACCGTCTGGACCCAAAATGTGCGCTCTTATATTATCTGGATCGCACACGCCAGTTCCAGGTGGATGATCAACTCTTTGTTGGTTACGTGGGCGCAAAGAAGGGACGGCCGGTGCACAATCCGACCATTTCTCGATGGGTCGCCTTGTGCATCAAGGCTTGTTACTCTCTGGCTAAGAAGGAGCCTTCTGTGGGGCTACGTGCCCATTCCACTCGGGCCACAGCGGCTACTACTGCCCTGGGTCGGGGAGTCCCCTTCCAGGACATCTGTCAGGCAGCTACGTGGGCATCGCTGTACACATTTGCAAGACACTACTGCCTGGACAGCCAAGTCCGGAGAGATGGCTTTTTCGGGTGTTCCATTCTCCAGGACTTTCTGGTGTGATCATTGGTTCGCAGACCCACCACCGGGTTTGGTATTGCTGGGGTATCTATTCTAAGGTAAGGAATCTAATACTAACCTGTTTCTTTCAGATGCACAAGTTACTTACCTTTGGTAACGATATATCTGTAAGAAACAGTAGTTAGTATTAGATTCCTTACCGCCCCACCCATCCTCCCCGATATCTAGGGTTAAGGTCATACCCTTTCAGGGCCCTAGTTTTTATGGCACCAGTGTTGGTTTTTATCATGGCTCTGCGTTTCTGGCGCGGAAAAGCTGTGTATAAGAACTGACGTCGGCGCACGAGGGTGGCGTCTAAGTACTCCGACGACGTCATCCTGACGACAGACGTGGAGCCGCGGACGACGCCTAACGACGCGCAGAGGTACTGCTATGCAAAATTTTCCGGATCCAGTCTGACGCCTGGGGATATTCTAAGGTAAGGAATCTAATACTAACTACTCTTACTTACAGATATATCGTTACCGAAGGTAAGTAACTTGTGCTACAAGAAGCAAAGTGGCAATAACAGAGCCTCTTTTAATGCCAGCCTTACTCATCGTTAGCAGACTATGTTTATGCACCACTTGCCACTTTTCAAAAATCCTAAATAAAAGGCATAAACATTTACAATACCAATAGCTCAAACCCTTGCAAATGCGAGACCTATTGCATTGCAAATGCTTGTTGTGTATTCCGGACCAACCATCCTTGTTCAAATCACCTTTTGTGATGTGATTTCTAAACGGTTTAATCCATGTGTTTCCTCCTACACCATTAGTGATGCCGTATAGGACCTTGATTTGTTCCTTGCTTTTCTTATGTGCAGCCTTTTTGACCTGTTGAACAGCTGTCCTGTATATCCCCTGACCCTGAAGAATGTCTTTCTCATAGTGATTATGTCTCGCGTGCGTGAGCTTCAGGCTCTCTGAGTCCAGCACCCCACACCTCCTCCTTTAAGGACAAGCTGGTGTTGATGACTAGAGCAGCCTTTCTACAGCTATCCCAGTTTCCTCTCGCAAATTTACAGCTATGATGTTACTTTTGGCCAAGAGGAAGGTGGCGATGCATGAGGGGGTTGGGAGGCGACTGCTCCATGCAAAAAGTTGCTGGCTGCTAGACATGATGTACCTTTTTAACTCTGCAAACAGTGCGAGATCATGAGATACCTGAAACTGTGGAAACCGGGGACTGTGATACTCCTCCATAAATATTGGATTGGCCCTTTAGCGAATGGAAATAACCACTGCCACGAGTAAGCTGACTGCTTCTCATACATGAGATTATACATACCAATTTCTTCCCTTGTATATGTACTTGAAGTACGCTTTATAGTGCGGTTCTATGCTGGGAACTGCATGATTTCTTGCTTTGTTTTCTTCTATTCTTATACTCTTCTCTTTTGCGACTTATAAAACTTAATGAAGGAAAAGAGCAATCTTCCTACTAAAGGTTGTGACTGCCTCTCATGTTGGTCAGTCCACACGTTTCCGACATTCTTCACCCCACCTTTCCCCTCTAAAAAGGAGGAGAGACTCCATTGTTTGAACCTCAAACGAGCACTGAGCTTTTCAATGTATCACACCAAAGATGGGTGAACATTCAGCTGATCATGAGGTTCTCTGGGTGAAAAGAAAGGCAACACAGTGCAAAAAATGAGTTTGTCCTGGTGGGTAGTCCTATGCATTAAGGTCTGCTACACATTGGCCAACAACCAGCCTTCAGAAGGATAGAGTGCCCATTCCACCACGACCAACGCTGCTACTACTGCCTGAAGTGCCTGTCCTGGATCTGGCAGGCCTCAATGTGAGCATCAGTGCATTTGTTGATGAAGTATTAATTCCTTGACAGCCAGGTCGAACAGGACGGATATTTGGACTGTGTAGTACCTTTTGTTGTGAGTCATTCCATAGATCCACCAAGTTTGAAGAACACGTTTGTGGAATGCCCTCTTTTCCCTCTAAGTAGTTGCCAAATTTGAGATCTGTTTACTGGAATTAATAGTTTGTTTTGAGCTCCACGCCTGAGGGCATGGACGGCGTCAAGAAATAATCTGACATAATCCTGCTTGGTTAGCACTTACATGCAGCTCCAGCCATCACTTCCGGGGCGAGACCGGATCAGCGCATAGCTGCACAACACTATCTGCCAGCACCAAGGCTATGCTGAAAAATTTTCTGAATCCGGTCTGACACCTGGAGATCGCCTAAAGGTGTGGAATCTGATGCTTGAGTATCCACCACAAAGCGTGTTAACAAAGGTAATGAACTAGTTTGTGCGAATCAGTTACTTCAACATTCTTTAAATACGGTGGCGTGGTCTATATTTCTAAAAGCAATATTTTTTCATAAATAGCTTGTATTTTTTATGACTGCTGTGTCCATATGACTCGGGGAAAGAGAATAGTTTTGAAAAACATCAGAAGTACATTACAAGAACTTCTGCAGATCAAAATTAATCTCTTCTCAAAGTGGCACAGCCCATGGTCTCACTGCAAGTCTTTGACAGTGGTAATGTAGGTTAGAAGTGCAGTTGGTAATCTTACTGTATGTTTGTGCTGCATACAGTGCATTTGTGCATAACAGTGCCGCAGATTAGCCATTCAGTGTGTGAGTGGGTTACTGTCAAACAAGGCCCGCCGTGTTTGGCTTCTTTCTCTCTCATCTTGTTTTTTGCTTCTGTAAAAAACGGAGCTGTGGCCCACATTTAGTGAACATTTGGGATTTACACAGAGCTCTTCCTACAGCTGTGCTTATTTAGTGCATTTTTGTGTTACATGTAAGCTGAGCCTGGCCACTAGGTTTTGAGGGCAAATTGTTGCTTGAATGTGTGAGATATGCAATTGTGGAGGCACAAGTGCAAGGCCCGCAGCTATGTACTGTTCGTGCACCCTGTAGTTTTTTCGGCTTGATCACCCTGCATTCCTTGCATTTTTGTGGATATATTTTGCTGGTATTATGACTCGGGACTCTGACACTGCCATTCATTGCCACAGTACGTGTGCTGTAGCTCTAAAACGGTGCTTTTAAAATTGTTTTCATCCAGTAGGCCTATTTAATTTTCCTGTAAGAACGGGATAGATGATGCAGAAATTGTTAAATTGTCCTCTGTGAGCTTACTCCTGCTACATATATGGTAAAATATAACTGACAAGAGCACCACTGTTCTCTGGCTGGGTTCCAGTTTAAAAGCACTATAGTGACTCCTGGTAAGAAATGCACTCCAACGTCTTCTACTACCAACTTTTATTACCAATGCCATGGGCCCTTAGAACAGTTAGATTGTCACTAACGAGCAAAAACCGAGTGCCACACAGCATGCATTTTCTGGGGCAAGGAGTAATACTACCCATAGCAATGGCATTGTTGCCCATTGTTCCACCGAGGTTGTTTAAGTCAGTCATCCCATCATCATAATCTTTATTTCGATCTCCAGGATCATAAAAGTGCATTCACATAAAAACGTAAAACCTTTTTCCACATGCACAAAAATTGGTTCAATAAAACCAAAGCGTATATACATATATAAGTGAATTAATAATCGTTTGTTCTCAAGACAAATATACTTCATTGAAAAGTGAAAAAATCATTTGATATCCGTCTTAGCTCTATTTTGTTTGAAACCTTTAAGTTAAAGCAATAGCTGTTTAAAAAGATCAATATTAATCAAATAGCTATCTATGTATTATGCTGTTTTCATGTATGGCAACAAGGTGGGCTATGTGTTATATTTCTTACAAATCCTAAACTATGAAATAGTATAAATAGGCATAAAGTGCCATGTAACAATAAACACCAATTCTACCAAACATATTTTGGAAATAATTGGAATGAAGTTGGGCTTTGCTAATCTATCATTTTTAACCCTACTGGGTGCGCTACATTCTGTTCACTTAATTGACTACTATATTATGTAGCCCCAGGGATAATATGCATTTTTTTTACGTATTACCCTCATCCAGCCCAAAAATTGGGCATTTGATATTACACACTGCTCGCTTGTGTTTGAGTATAGTATTCTTAGTGCAATATTGCTGCCCCTAGTGCTCATATTTTTACATAATGTTTTTAAGCATTTTTTCCGTGGGGCCTCATAGGCAGGGAAAACAAAGTATGTGCAAATAAGTCCCCACTTGCTCTACACATAGTTACTAGCTACTGTCATCTGTGTTGTACAATTTGTGTGTGAAAGACTTTAATGGAAGATTGCCCACCCGTAATTGGAAGTAGTCTCTTCTATCTGAGGGTTTGGATATAAAATTGCAGTATCGCTCGTACAGGAGACTAGGGCCAGATGTAGGTAGAAATGATTTACCGATTCTTAATTACCGAATTTTACCGATTCGGTAATTAAGAATCGGTAAATCAGAGGGGTGGAGATGTAGGTATTCCAGATGTGCTGGAATACCGAATTGGAACGAATCGGTAAATACCGACTTTCACAAGGGTGCAGGGGGTGTCACTTTGACACCCTCTGGCCCCCCCAAAACAGGCTCGGGTGCCATGTGGCAGGTCTGCCTGTCATATGGCATAGGTGTGCATGCACACATGTGCATGCACACCGGAATCGGTATTTTACCACCAAATTGGATTTGATGGTAAAATACCGATTCGGTAAGGCTTGTGGGACTCAGAAGAGTCCCACCTACATCTCAGATTTACCGAATCGGTAAAAATACCGATTCGGTATTTTACAGAATCGGTAAATTTACCGAATCAGTAAATTTACCGATTCTGTAAAATAATGCCCCTACATACCATTTCTGAAATACCGGTCGGTAACTGCGGAAAATACCAATTTTCGGCCGTTACCGACCGACCTACATCTGGCCCACGACTCGAACTCTAAAAATCTACCTGTCAATGGCGAGTTCTAGGTTCTATTTATGATGTCAGTTACAGTCATAGTCCAGTATAGCTCTTTCATTTCCCTTTTTGAGGGAAAACGTTGGCTCATGGAATCCTCCCATAGGTGTCTCAAATCCATTGTTACCAGTGTTCATTTAACTTTTTGCAGCCAGCTGATCTTTCGTGTGGTGTCAGCGTCCCAGATGTCCTTAAGATGTCCTTAAGTGTTACAGCATAATGTGCTAGCTATGGGGTTGTCCTTAGTGTACACCTGTATGCTATTGGGCGTAATCTCGCTACCCTATCCAGAGATTTACATCCTAGATCGTAGTACAAATGCTTTAATGTGGTATTTTGCAGAAAACCTGTGATACCTCTGGCTGAGACTAATGGTGTCAAATTTTCGAAGCCCCATAGTTAAGAAACAATAAAGTATTGAGGCTCTAATTTTGGAATTATAAATCTTTAACACAGGGCTAATGGTTTTGTAAATGATGTTGTGTGTTCTTTTACCAATGTGCCTGCCAGTTGACGATGTTTTAAGGCAGTAGTTTCGATCTGGGGTTTCCAAGTACTATTTTTTTAGCTAAGGTAACCCCTAGATCAGTGGTTCCCAAACTTTTGACTCCTGAGGACCCCCAATGAATCACTACTGGAAGCAGGGGATCCCCAAGCAATTCGTACAATTTCAATTTCAAAAAATTAAAACAGTAATTCGCAAAAAATACACAAACAAGTACACACCAAACAAATACTTGCATTACTAAAGCTTTTATTATTTTATATTGAAAATTATGCAAATGTGCAACATCTACAATTCAACGATAACTATAATAAGTTATAGTTATCATGATAAGGGGCAGCGAATGGGCAGCAGTGGTAGTCAGGGGGCCGGGACCGCTGGGGGCACAGCAGCGGGGAAAACGAGTGGAACAGAAGGCAAAAGGGGCACAAAAACAAGAAAAAAACGAGTGGCGCAGATGGGCACAAAAAAGAGAGGAACAGAGGGCTGAAGGGCACAAAAAATGAGGGAAAACGAGTGGAACAGAGAGCAGAAAGGCACAAAAACGAGGGGAAATCGAGTGGCACAGAGGGCAAAAGGGCACAAAAAGAGTATAACAGAGGGCAGAAGGGCACAAAAAACGAGGGAAAAACGAGTGGCACAGAAGGCAGAAGGGCACAAAAAAACAAGTGGAACAGAGGGCAGAAGGGTACAAAAAATGAGTGGAACAGAGGGCAGAAAGACAAAAAACGAGTGGAACAGAGGGCAGAAAGGCACAACAAACGAGGGAAAACGAGTGGAACAGAGGGCAGAAAGGCACAAAAAACGAAGGAAAAACGAGTGGCACAGAGGGCAGAAGGGCACAAAAAAACGAGTGGAATAGAGGGCAGAAGGGCACAAAAAATAAGTGGAACAGAGGGCAGAAAGGCACAAAAACGAGTGGCACAGAGGGCAGAAGGGCACCAAAAAACGAGTGGAACAGAGGGCAGAAGGGCACAAAAAACGAGGGAAAAATGAGTGCCCTAGATAATTAAAAACATCAGTCTTTTTGAGGGGCTCATTATTTAGACATACATTGCCCTTGATTGGCCGATTTTTGTGTAAAACCATGAATTTTGTTTTACTCGCATTTATCACTAGGCCTCGCACCTTACATAAATCTTCAAAACGCAGAAGTGCAGGCCGTTCTGGGTTTTAGACATGAGTGTTTTCTGCGAACATGAGCAATGGTACTTTGGCACCTGCAAGGACCGTAGCATCTGTTGGATGGGTAGAAAAGAAAATTGCTACCTCATTCAATAATAAAGAAAATAAAGTTGGGGCCATGACACACCCTTGGCGAAGCCCCTTATATACGGGAAATCGGTCTGTAATGTTACCCTGTGCACCCCATCGTGCCTGGGCGAAGTTGTCCTCATGTAGTCTGACAATTATGGATAATAGGTCTGATGGGATTCCTACGTTCATAAGGACCATCTAGAGTTTTTTCCTTGAGACCAGGCTGAACGCAGATTTGAGGTCCACGAAGGCAGCATAGATAGTGCCTTTGGCAATCTCTTCGGTGCTCATTCAACAAAAAAAGGAGCTCAGAGGGAAAAACAGAAAAGGTAGCCCTCCACTCAAAATCCACAGTATACAATATGACCCAATCCACTGGCGTAAGCCTGAATCAGTGACTACAAGAGGGTGCGCAAAACTATAGCTCCCCACCAGTCTCTTACACACTTTATAATGAGACAACTGCACTGTTCTCCGCCATAGTTAAAAACCTGTTCTCCCGGGCACCAGGCAAGAAACTAGTAAAAGTGCACCAAATGATAATAGGTTACACATTCAAGGGAGGGCCCGTGCTGTGTGGCATGCCTGGAGACTGCCCCTCACATGTCCGCACCCTGTCCCTCTCTCCAGAGGCAGAGAGAAGTCAGGAGGTCCAGTGCCCACAGACAGAGAGAACAGAGAGAAAAGCTTGACTCAGATGATGACTTTCAATAGATATCAGCGAGCTAGGTAGCAACGATGACCAGGCAGGACGGGGCTATAAAAATAGGCATCCTGCAAGTCCAGCACTAACATCCAGTCTCCTGGGTCCAGAGCAGACAGGACCTGAGCTATGGTGAGCATCTTGAACTTACCTTTTTGAGAAATTCATTGAGGACTCTGAGGTTGAGGATAGGACGAAAGCCTTTGTCCTTCTTTGGGACCAAATATTTGTAGGAATAACAACCGCAGCCTGTTTCTGGCCCGGGAACCCTCTCTATAGCTCCCTTGGCCAAGAGAGTTGTGACTTCCTCGTGGAGTAAGGCAAAGTGATCCTCCTTCAGCCAATCGTACATTGGAGGCATGGTTGGAGGGGTTGGTCTTGAAATGCAGGGAACTATATGCAACACCCACCTGGCCGAGGTGATGTCTCTACAGTGGTGGTTAAGTTGGCATATTCTGCCACCAATTGGTCGCGAATAATCCTGAGGGATTTGACTACGAGGGTTTTGTGGTGGAGGAGGGATTGTGGCTTGACTCTTCTTCCCGCCTCCCACCCCCTGGGTAGGGGTGAACCGCGTCATCTGCCCCGCAGAGGTTGCTGAACTTGCGGGGCCCTCTGGCCGGAATAGTGTTGGCACGGGTGGTAGCCCCTTCCGTAGCCATGAAAGGAGCAAAAAGCAAACGCAGGTAGGGATGCAGTGGTGAGGCCCAATGACTTGGCTGTAGCCCGCGAGTCCTTGAAACGCTCAAGTGAGGAATCTGTTTTGTCTCCAAAGAGACTGGAGCAATCAAAGTGCATGTCCATAAGATTAGCTTGCACATCCCCTGAAAAAACAGACGTTTTCAACCAGGCGTGGCGATGTACAGCCACCCTCATAGAAATAGCTCTGCCCAGCACGTCTGTCATGTCCAAGCCACTTCAGATGTGAACTTCGCTGCATCTACTCTCCCAAGTCTGACGTGACTTGGGAGAATAGAATCCGGTCCTCCTTCCAGACTCTGGGCAGCACCTTCGCAACCGTGTCCCATATCAAATGGGAATAATGGTCCAAAAGGCATGCAGTGTTCACCAACCGCAATTCTAGACTGGTGGAAGAGAAACTTTTCTCATCACAAAGCTTTCCAGTCTCTTGGATTCCCAGTCTGTGGGTGCCAAAGGGAACAAACCACAGGAAGTGGATGCTTGAACCACCAAGCTTTGTGGCGTGGGCCGTGAGGAAAACTGGGTTGCACGGTGCAGGGCAATGGCGGCGGACAATCGTTCTATTCCCAGGAGCCCCTGTGCTGGGCTTTGACCAGGTGCCCACAAGAACGGCCATCAAGGCCTCATAGGAAGGCATCAAGGGTTCCGAGCTGGAAACACCAGGCTGCATTACATCTGTCAAGACTTAAAATCTTGATCCAAGACCTCCACAGTCCTACACACCACCATAGCGAATAATACCCCCTCCTCCGTAGCCAGCTTAGGGGGAGATTGCATGCCAGAATCTGGGGTGGTGTCTTGGTCACTGGCATCATCCAGTTACTCATACCAGTCCATGTCTTGAGGTTGCAGGATTTCTAAAGAGTCCTGCTCCCCCTCCCAATCCTCCTCATCCATTCCTAATCCTTCAGAATAAAGCAGGTTGAACGGCATGGAGCTGTAAAGCTCAGTCGGTTCCGGTCTCTGTATTGGTGGACTCCCGACCGGCTCCGTGTCATTGGGAATGAGGATTTGGAAGGCACCGCTGGTGGGGGGCGGCGACGCTAAGGACCTGGCAGCAGACACAGTGCCGGGGAAGTTCGCAGTCGAGGTGCGACCGGCGCTGGTCCGGACCCAAGGCACTGAAAGACTTTTTACATCCATCACGGAAAGCCTAGTTCAGGTGTTCATGGACAACACTACCGCCATGTGGTACTGCAACAAACGGGGCAGAGTGTGGTCAGGACACTCTGGATTTGGCTGGACGAACAGGCGATTTCCCTAGTGGTTCAACATCTGGCCAGTTCTCTGAATGCCAGAGCAGACAAACTCCACCGAAGGTGCCTTGCGGATCACAATTTGCGTCGCCATCAGGAGGTGGTACAAGGTCTCTTTCAGTGGTTGGGAGAGACTTGGTTAGAACTGTTCGCCTCTGAAGAGAATGCGCAATGTCAGCAGTTTTGCACGTTGGAGTTTCCAAGGCAGCCATCACTTGGTGATGCTTTTTGTCGCGAGTAGAGCTCAGGCCTCCTGTACACATTTATGCCTATACCACTCCTGCCAGAGTGCTCAAGTAGATCAGGAACGACCAGGCACAAGTCATTCATGTGGCTCCGGATTGGGCATGGAGAGTTTGTTATCCCAAACTTCTGGCTAAGAGCATCAATCCTCCGATAAGGCTGCCTTTTGGGAGGATCGTCTGTTACAGCAGCAGGGGAGGGTCTTCCCCCCGAACTTGTCCCCTCTATACCTCCATATGTGGAGATTGAGCTGCAACAGTTGACCGCTTTTGACCTTCCTCCCAAAGTCTGCAAAGTTATTCTGGCAGCCAGGCATCCCTCCACAAAATCGGTATACGCCTGCCGATGGAACAGATTTTGTAAAAAGTGTACAGAAAGGTCTATTGACCCCTTATCTGCTTCTCTGGCAGATATTCTCCTGTTTCTTGGCCCAGCAGGGCTTTGCTTTCGGCACTTTGAAGGGCTACATTTCTGCCCTCTCTGCTTTTCTTCAGCTGCCAGATGAGCCTTCACTTTTAAGTCCCCTCTGGTGAAGAAATTTTTCAAGGGGTTAACCCACTTGTATTCCCCTTCTCCTTTTCCTATGCCACAATGGGATCATAATTTGGTCCTTATTTTCTTGACTGGCGCACCGTTTGATCCGCTGCACAACGGCCCTCTACGGTAGCTCAGTATCAACACAGACTTTTTGGTGGTAATTACCTCTGCCAGGAGTGTGGGCGAAATGCAAGCACTGTTATCACAGCCTCCTTACCCGTCTTTCGGGGCTATGAACTAGGGCTTCTTTTTTGCCCAAGGTTGTAACACCCTTCCGTATGGGACAGACCGCTACTATGCCCACTTTCTATGCACCTCTGCACCCTTCCAAAGAAGAGGAGCGTCTCCACATTCTGGACCCAAAAAGAGCATTAACGTTCTACCTTGATTGCACCAAAGAGTTTTGGGTGGATGTCCTACTCTTTATAGGGTACATGGGAGTAAAGAAGGGGTGTGCTTTCCAAAAGTGGAGCATATCATGCTGGGTTATCCTCTGTATCAAAATATGTTGTGCCTTAGCAAAGAAACAGCCTTTTGAAGGCCTTAACTGCCCATGCCACTCGGGCAAAGGCAGCCACCGCAGCCCTCCAGTGTGGGGTTCCTATTGTTAATATCTGCCAAGCGTCCACGTGGGCATCTCTGCACACGTTCGCCAGAAATCATTGCCTGGATTCTCAGGTTCGCAGGGAGTGCCTGTTTGGCCGCTCTGTCTTGCAGAATTTCATGGTTTAAAGCTTTTCCGCAGTCCCTCCTCCGGGGAAGGTATTGCTTGGGTATCTGTTCAAAGGTAAGGAATCTGCGGCTAGATCATGTCTTTACCAGATAAGGCATTAGTGAAGATATGTAACTTGTCCTTTTAGTTTATTTATTTTATAGAACCAAAGATACTTTGTTGCAGTAAAATACGTTTTGTAATATCCTTGTTTTTCATGATAAAAAGTGGACACAATGTATTTTTTATTCAATACAATGTTATCCGTTGGAAGGAAACACAATCCGGAATATGCAGGTAAGTGAACGATTTACGATATTGAGCTTTTGGATGAAGAATCAGTACCAGGCAAGGTTTAGGTAAGTGACCTCACCGCACCACCAGCGGCACTGGTGGTGAGTTCAAACTTTGGATCTGGTGCCCATGTTATCCAACGGAGAAAGGGAACAATCGAAGTGGTACTAATTACAGGTAAGCTGAACGGTTTAGTAAACCAGTGTCTGAGGGTTAAGGTAAGCACAGGGGGGGCCACAAGGCACAACCAATCTCACACCCTAAGCGGCACTGTGGCGGCCGGGTGCAGATTACCAACACCGCGTGGGCACCCAGTGCAACAAATAGAGAATCTCGAAGTCGAAAAAAAGCTGCAGGCTCAGGCCAAGAGGCTGGACGTAAGAAACTTGCAACTGCACAGTTAAGTTGGGGTGTGCTGGAGCATAGGGACACCATTGGTAGATCTCCCCAAGGGCACTGGGAGCAGGGGTGTCCTTTGGCGTCGGAAAGCAGCTTACCGGTACTAGTCGCGGTTGGGTGGGCCGTCATGCAGAGGCTGCAGGCGTCAACATGGAGTCCGGCAGGGGTCAGCCCACAGTGGACTCTTGCTCAGAAGCTTGGGGCAAACTTTACAGGACAGGTGGGCCACTTAAACTCGGCGTAGGGTACATAGGAGGATCTGTCGGTTTCGTGGTTCCTCTGAGCAGAGCTTTGAAAGTTGTTTTTCTTTTGGACAGGCCTGCAGTGTGTGTGTGTATGTGTTTTATCCCTTATTTTTCATATTGTGTTTTATTCTTGCACCGATTTAGGGTTCAATTGCCTTTCATAATTTTTATTTTAAAACATACTAATCTTACCTTCTTCTTGATTCCTGACACGCATCCCCTGTCCGCCGTGGCATTTAGTGCCGACTGAGCGGAGGAAATCAGAACTTTCTTACCTTGTGAAAGCAGCACTTCCGGCTGAGTTAGCAGCCTAGTGCATCATCAGCAACGCCCCTAAATTTGGCATGCTGAGCCAGACGCGCAGCGACTAGCCTGACGGTAGGCTGCGTGTTTGTTTTATCCCTCATTATTCATATTGTGTTTTATTCTTGCACCGATTTAATGTTAAGTTGCCTTTCGTCATTTTTATTTTAAAACATACTAATCTTCCTTCTTGACACCTGACACGCCTCCTCGGTCCGCCGTTGCATTTTATGGCGATTGGTCAGAGGGAAGCGGAACTTCCATGTCTTGTAAAAGCAGCACTTCTGGCTGAGTTAGCAGCCTAGTGCATCAAGCAGCAACACCTATAAATTTGGCATGCTGGGTTGGACGTGCCGCTGGCGCACCAAAGTCAAGCCCGTCGGCATCCTTCCCTGCCTGACTGCACCATGCGCCAAGACCCCTGGCTCTTGCACCAGGGAAAATCAGGATTTACCTATATACTCTAAAAACAGCTTCTTGACTTACGGGAGCAGGGAAATACTATTTGTCACTTCCCCCTAAACCTGAATGTACTCTCGACTGGTAACATCACTGTCTGTCCTGTTTGTCATTTTAAGCTCACTTCCTTTAAACCGGACTTTATAATAGCTTAGGATCTCTGCTCCCTCCCCCTCACCCCCCGCCCCCCTTCCCGGCCAATGTGAAAATACCCTCTCTGAATTTCTAATCAATCCCAGATCACTGATTACAAATAAAATCGAGTTTTCACAACTTTATCTCTCATCTGGAGCCTCACTGGGTGTTCATTACAAAAACCTGAGCCAAGGACTCTTGACCGAATATAAATGTGGGGTGGGATAACCATTATTTATAAGGATACCTGCTATATCGAGCCAATAACTACTCCTACAGACTCTTGTGAAGCCTTTTTTCCTCTAAAAGTGTTTCGGACTGAAACATTTGCAGGAGTTCTGAGTTACCGGCCAACAGGACCTAGGCCCTCTTTCATCATGGAGTTTGCCAACCTTATAGAACCCTACCTTGGAAAACAAATCCTTACCCTTTTGGTAGATGTCCATGTTTATTTTGACAGTGTGTCTTGCAAAGTCTTGCAAACTTTTAAAGAAATGTTACATTGCGGTTTTCCCCAACTAGTAAAGACAGCCACTCACGATTCAGGACATATTCTTGACGGCATTTTTTCTAATGATCATCGTCTTAGGGTGGATAAGCCTCTTCCCCTCTCTTGGTCTGACCATCAGGCTGTTCCATTTTCTCTTTCCGCCTCTAAGGGAAATAATAAGGTACTTTAAAGAAATTACCAACACATACGCAAGGAAACACTTTTTCGGGCCTTTAATAACCAACAATGGGCTGAAAATAATGACTCTACTGTGGCAGTCACAGAGTACTCAAATTGGCTCATGGCTTCCATTTATTCTCTTGCCTCCCCTTAAAGAATGCTAATGAGGCAGAAAAAAAGCCCAAGGCTCCCTGGTATCCAGAGAAGCTTAGAACACTCAGACAAGCCAGTCTCCTCCAAGAACGTATCTAACACTGTGACCCGATTGATAGAATAAATCATAAAGTCAAGTTGGCAGAATATAACGCAGCCGTTAAATTAGAGAAATCACTATACTACAATCAGAACACAGCATCACGTAAGTCGCCTAGTGATCTATTTAAACTGATGAATCTATTATCCATACTGCCTGCCCCAGTATATAAAGAGAGCTCGCATGACTTTTTTTACGACGCTATGGCTAAATATTTTCACTCCAAAAATTTTGAGATCCACTCTTCTCTGGACAGTCTTAATTCTGAACTTTTGCCCAAAATATTAATTTCACAGTCTCCTGTCCTCCCCACACTAAGAAGAGGGATGTCTGTTTGTCTTCCTCCCTCCTGAGACCGACCATCTCCTACGGGGATTACATCGGGCTCCCCACTGGAACCTTGCTCCCCAAAGCTAATGATGTTGGGAAGGGACACTATTATTCCCCATTTTACATCCACTTTTAATCTGGCAATTTCTTTTGGAGGATAGCCTCTTAGCTGGAAAACAGCGGTTGTTAATCCTCTGCTTAAGAAAACTAACCTTGATCCATCCAAATTTAAAACTATCGGCCCTTTTCCCTACTACCTGTTCCCGCCAAGATCTTGTAGAAACACCTAAATGCCCAGCGTAGTATTTAATTGAAACTACAGCATTTGCTGGACTCCTCTCAGTATGGATTTAGGAGTTGCCGTGGGACTGAGACTGCATTAATATCTGCAGTCAATAGCATCTGCATCATGGTTGAAGCTGGGCAGACTGCGCTGCTGATTCTGTTGGACCTGTCTGCAGCCTTTGATACCATCTCTCCAACAAGGCTGTTTGACCGCCTTCAGGAAATTGAGGTTACAGACTCAGCCTTGAAGCTCTTGTCCTCATTCCTGACATTTAGCTCACAGACAGTAAAGGTGGACCCATTCTATTCTGACCCCACACCCACTTTCTGTGGAGATCCGCAGGGCTCATCTTTGAGCCCCACCCTGTTCAATATATATGTCTCACCGTTGGCCAAGCTGATTAGATCCTTTGGGTTGCAGACATTATCCTATGCTGATGATACACAAATAATTGTGTCTATCACAAAAGATATAGGGGCCTCCGCCGCCAGCTTTATCAACTGCATGCAGGCTGTGGCTTCTTGGATGGTAAATTACTACCTTCGACTGAATGGCGACAAAACTGAGGTTATGGTCTTTGGTAGCCAACAATCTACCTGGACCTATTCTTGAAAGCCAGGAATGCTGGAACAATGCCCTTGTCCTGTTGCTTCGGCAAAGAATCTTGCTATCCTAGTTGATAATAAGCTGTCTTTTAATCTTTAGATCTGATAGAGACTACTAGCCGCAGATTCCTTAACGTAGAATTACCCACAGACGTGAGACTGGATCCGGAAAACTTTTTTGCCACAGCATCCCTGCGCGCCGGGGGCACGGCACCACGTGACTCAACCCCAACATCTGCGCTGGTGACGTCAGCGAGGATACATAAGTCCCACTCCGGCGCGCCTACGTCAGTCTTTTCTCTTTCTGCGTGCAACACTGATCCGGATTACTGTCCTGGCCTGTTTTCAGGCCTTCCATTCTTTTTACGCTTTGGCATTTAGTGGAACCGTGTGCGAATGCCTTCGGGCTTCAAGACGTGTACCTCCTGTGCACGTCCAATGTCGGCGACGGACTCTCATCCGATTTGCATGTGGTGCCTGGGTGAGCCCTTATCCAGGTCGGTGTCGTCCCAGCGTCCGTCCCCTACCTCGGAGGCAAGGAGCCGCCGGTTTGTCTGCGGAATCGCCTTTCGTCGCTGCCCTTTGGGCGTGGCTCACCGGCTGGTAGGTCTTTTAGTATGTCTCTGAGGCCTTGTCCTTCTTCTGCGGTGGACTCCAGCTCCCCCCGGGATAGGTGCCTCCGCTTGTCGCCTCCCTAAACTCAGTTTCCCTGTGCGGAGGCGACTAGGACCCAAATGACAGCCTACGCTGAAGCACTGCAGGCTTCTTTGGCCCTTCCTCCACCTACTGTGACGTCTGCGTATCCCTTGCCTTGCGCTGGGACTTCCGCGGCGGCTACTGCCCCGGCGCCGAAGGTTTCGGCTTCAGGTCGTAGGATGGCGGTGGTGTCGAGGTGTAGTCCTTCAGGGCTTCCCTCGTCGGTGCCTAGCGTCCCTGCCTTGCTGCAAATCCCTACGGGGCCCCATGTGGTGTCGCAGGCGATTGCCGGGACTCCGAGCTTGGCCCTGAGTCCCCCTCGATCCTCTGAACAGGCGGTTGCCCCATCAGAGGTCGAGCCGGCGCCTTTTCGGCGCCGGGAGCCTTCCTCCCCGACTCCGGTGGAGTCGCGGGTGGAGGCCAGGGCCTGGGACACCTTCCAAAGTCCCTCTTAGTTCTCGGCGTGGGCAGCTGCCCCGTCTGAGGTGAAGCCGTCGACCTCACCCAATTCCCCTGGAGAGCACGTGGTGGCAGGAGTCGGCCCGGCGCCACCTGGGCCCACCCTGGCACCTGCTGGTTTGTTTCTTTCCGGAAACAGGGCACTGTGTATTTACCTTTTCACCAGCATCTTCCAGGGAAGCCTCTTCGCCGTCCCCTCCCCATAAATCCTCGAACCTTTCTTTCTGTAGATCGCGGCCTGGCTCTCCACCGGCATCTCCGCCCTCCCCTGGGGCCCCTCAGGTTCCCCATTCCTCTTGGATCCTCCTACATGCCGGGTCTTGGGGATGGGCGGCTCAGTCTGCAACCATCACCCACGGAGGAATTACTTTACCTCCGCTGCGCCCTACTGAGGCCAGTGTTGCCTTTGTTCGGGCTATTTCCACGGCTGCTGGTATTCTGAGGATGGGTGAGCCTGTCACCCCCTTTCTTACAACCTCTTGGAGATTCTCAACCAGGGCTCTGGTGGACAGGAGTTGTTCCTTCCCTTTGAAGCATCTCTTCATAATTCTCTTATGGGGGCTTGGGGGCGCCCTGCCACAGGCGATCCGGTGCCTGAGGCACTACTGCACCGTCATCTTCCTGCTCCACACAACCTGGTATGTCTTTCTTTCCACCCTTCTACTCAAGGCACCCTACTGCGCAATGCCTTTCTGTGTTTGCCTGTGGTGGTTTTCCTCCGTCTCGGGAGGCCCTGTGGTTAGAATCATGGGGACGTAATGTCTTCGCTTCTTCTAGTGCTGCCTTGAGGGCTCTTAACACTTTGTGCGTGCTGACCAGGGCTACTTCTGGCCTGTGGGAATCTGTGGAGTCCCTTCTTTCTCATGTCTCTCATGAGGGGGCACGTGCTGATCTGTGGGGCCATGTGATGGATTGCAGAGAGTTGGCCGCGTTTATTCTTTGTGCCACTTTGGATGTTGCTGATGCTGTTGGCCGTGCTATGGCCACTTCTGTGGCTCTCCGTCGCCATGCTTGGCTACGCGATGCTGTTTTCCCTGAAAATATGAGAGAGCGCTTGGTCGACCTCCCTTTTGACGGGTTCCTGTTGTTTAATACTCATGCAGACTCCGCCATTCAGCATCTTCTTGCGGGGCTTCGTTCTCCTCCTCCTCCTCAGTAGGTTGGTCTGCCGATCCTTCGGGGCTTGGTGTGAGACGTTATCTCACTTGCTCCTGATATTTGGTTAGTAGTAGTCTCTATCAGATGTACGAGTTACTTACCTTCGGTAACGATGTATCTGGTAGAGACGATTCTAGCTGCAGATTCCTTCAAGACCCACCCTTCCTCCTCGTTTCTGCAAGGGCCCTTCTCGTTCTTCTACACTCGTCTGCTTCAGGGCGGTGGTCCTCTGCGAGTGCTTTCTTCTACTCCCTCCTTGGGGGATGCTCACCTTGTTGTCGTTGCCTTTCTTTCTGGTGATTGGTGGGCAAATGCCTGGGTACTTCTGCGCCCATGCATTTGGTCTCCAATGTAGGGTTCGTTATGCCCTGCTTCCTTGTGTTGCTTGCATATCTGACTCTTACAGGCCTTGGGGTTGAGGCCCCCTGGCTGGGTCTTGACCTCGGTTCTTTTTAGGAGTTTCCCCTTCACCACCCCACTCTCCTGCTGGTGTTGTTGAGGGATGACTTGTCATCGTGCTTCCATTCTGACCTTGGACCCTTTCTCGGCTCCGGGCGGTGGTTGCAGGTTTTTACATCTGCTGTGCCCTTTTTCACATGCTTTCTATTTCCAGGGAAGCTGTTCGGTTGGTTGCAGGCTTGCTTACAATGGCTGTGCTCTATTCTTTCATTCTGTGACTTGGCACCTTAGTGCCTGGCACTATTCTGGTGATGCTGTTCCTCACCTTTCGTTTCTTTCCCTTCTGTATAGCTGGGTTTTTAAAGACTGTTCCAGTATTCTCGCAGTTTTGTTTGTGATGGCTCCACGTTGTGGCGCGGAAAGTTCTCAGAAGAAAACTGACGTAGGCGCGCCCGGGTGGGACTTATGTATCCACGCTGATGTCACCAGCGTGGAAGACGTCAGGGCGGAGTCACATGGTGCCGTCCCCCCCACGCGCAGGGATGCTGTGGCAGAAATGTTTTCCGGATCCAGTGTCATGCCTTTGAGTAATTCAACGTTAAGGAATCTGTGGCTAGAATCGTCTCTATCAGATAAATCGTTACCGAAGGTAAGTAACTAGTATGTTAATAAGACTGTCTCATCTTGTTTCTGGGTTATAAAGACCCATAGGAAGATATTTCTGTTTCTCTCTCTCTCTCTCTCTCTCTCTCTCTCTCTCTCTCTCTCTCTCTCTGCGCGTAAACAAGCAGCTGTGACTTTGATTTTGTACAGTATGGATTTTTGTAATGCACTCTACCTGGACATCAATAAGGCACCCATTAATAATTTACAACTCATCCAGAATGCTGCAGCGAGACTTGTTTTGGATTTTCCTAAATTTCACTCTATTGGAAATTGCATTGGCTCCCAGCTGAGAAACAAATCTTGTTTTAAGCTCTACGCATTGTTCATAACAGGCTTCCCAACTCTGGCCCGGAGGGAATTAAACAGCTCTTCCAACGTTATGTCCCAACTAGACAGCTGCGCTCTCCTGATAAATATAGACTGATTATTCATAGGTTTAGGAGGGCAAGATGGGGCGGAAGAGCCTTTGCTGTGGTGGGCTCTGGAATACTCTCCCTATATCCATCTCTAGTCTTGAGGCACACCTTCCTTTTCGTAAGACTTTGAAAACCTTCACTTTGCCCTGTAATTGTTCATTGTTGAGGGTTGATGCTTCTGCCCTCCTGGCAGTGTAACCACTTCAGCGCCTTGATACCCTTTGGCTTTTGTTCCAGCTTTATAAATTGGTCATTCATTCATTCCACAGGAGATCAGGAGTCTATATGTAAGACAGGCAGTGCTCCCAGGCTTTTGGAGGTCGTGGGTCTGAGGGACGAGTCGTGGAAGCTTACAAAATTCGAAGTTTACAGACAAACTGGCAGGAGCTTCTTGTCGTGCAAGGCTCGGCTCTTCTTTGTCCTCTTCTTGGTTGGTCGTCGCTAATCCAGATCTGGTCCGCATGTGAGCAGCTCTATGCATCAGCCCTGAGGCTGACTATCCTTGACCAACCAAGGCTTCACAGCACTGCCAAGTCATTAAGTATTGTCAAAATTATTTTTTACTTTTCCTTAGGTATTTGTTGGGCTTCGGTTCTGCACCCATATTTGGCCTTAGATGGAGTTTACCTCCGCTTTGGGCTGCATTTCCGAGCAACCAGACTCTGAGAAGTCCCGATCCTGGCTCGACGGAGGGTGCTACTGGCCTAACAACTTCCTCAGGGTGAGCCTTGATCAGAAGGACTTAGTCCCCCTGTGGTGGAGTTGGTCTTCTATTCGCCACATTTTCCGTGCCTGCAGTCGGTCGAGGATTCAGCACTGGGTACTTCCCTCTCTACTCACCCTTGCAGAGAAAAGTTTATTTTCCTCTGCTTAGTAGTGTTATTAAATTCAGTGAGTCAGCACATCTGATCTGAGGTCATAGTTGGATGCCGATCCTTGAGGGATCAGGGCGGAGCCCTGGGCTGCAGATGAGCACAGGAGGGCGGGGGTAATGCAGTGAGCCCTTTCCCAAAGCGGAGATGAAAACAAATTGGTGCCAGTGTCGAAACCAGCACCAATGGGTAGTCAAGAACCCTTCCCAGCCCAGGCCACAGAAGATGGCACCCAAAATGGTATTCGCGGGGAGCTGTGGAGCACCACAGATATGTAGCATGTGACCAGGTGCCCCAGGTATTTTCATGCCCATGATGGGTCAGTCGCCCGCCTACTCCATTACGTTAAGGGAAGACCAGGTGCCCTGGCTACATACTTCTGTGCCAGGACCAAGGAATCTTGCAAAGGTCTATCAGGGTCTGACCTTGGGGAGCTGGGGGATTAAGGGAGCAGAGCACCCTAAGAGAGACCTAGGGTGATTGACGTTCAAGCGATCCTCAGACTGATGAAGCCCCGAGAAGAACCCGGAGTCGCAAATTGCGTTTGAAGTGTTGGTAATCAATTTATCCTGCAATTCACACCACTTCTCACAGCTAGCTGCGTTTTTCATCAATGCACAAGCTGAGTGATCCTTTGCTAAACGTCACAGGCAACTTTAGCATTGTGCACCCACCTGCGGGTGCAGGAGACGTGGTAGGAAGGCAGCGTCACCCTTCCACTGTCTGCGTGGCTTTGCCACATCTCTCCCATCTGATACTGCTTGGGAGAGAACAGTCCGGGCCTCCTCCAGGACCGGTGGCAGCACTTGCGCAACAGTTTACCACAAGGAGCGGGAGTAACAGCCCAATACACATGCAGTGTTCACTGACCACAATACAGAGCTGGCAAAATAAAAATTTTTTTTGCCCCAACTATCCAACCTCTTGGATTCCCTATCTTGGGGTGTGGAAGGGAACGCGTCTAGTGAAGTAGAGGCTTGGACCACCAAGCTCTCAGTGGTAGGGTGGTTGGTGAGGAATTTTGGGTCGCCAGGTGCAAGGCGATGGCAGACGTGCAATTGACCTATTCACAAGAGCCCCGAGCTGGACTTGGACCAGGTTCCCAGAAGGACATCAGCCATGGCCTTGTTGAAATGCAGGAGGGGTTCTGAGAAGAAGACATCTGACTGCAGGACCTCTGTCAAGATGTTCGTCTTGACTTCTACCAAAGGAAGCTGAAGGTCCAGTGTAGGAAAATAAGATCTTTCTGGCATAGATACCCCCACTTTTAGCTGGTGTTAGTGTGTTTTGACTGTAGTTCACTGGGATCACTTCTAACCATAACCTCAGTGACAGTGCTCTCTCCTCTAAATACCATGGTAAGTACTTTGTACACACCACAATTGGCATACTGGTGTACCATTGTAAATCCCTAGTATATAGTACTTGCGTACCCAGGGCTGCAGCATATATTATACAACAAATGGAAGCCCATGCAAACGGTGTCTGCAGAGCTGCCATTGCAATCTACGTGAAATGGTACTTGCACCTTTCACTTTGGATATGAGATTTCCCTTATTTCCTGGTTACTGCACTTTAAACATATAAGTCACCCCTAAGGTAGGCCCTTCTGTCCAAGGGCAGGGTGCATGGTTCTAAGTGTGTGGGTACCCCTGCACGAGCAGGGATACCCCTACAAACTCAATACTATAGTCTCTGGACTTTGTAAGTGCAAGACAGCCATTATAAGATATGTAGTGAACACTGGCAAGTTGTGATATCCAACTACATAATGGCTGCCCCACACCTGGCCACTTTGATATCAAACATGTTGGAATCATGCAACTACCAGTATTCGTTGAATGATACTATGTACCTGGTGAATCCTTAGAGGACTACCCCATACCGACTTGTGTAGCCTGTGTAGCATGCTCTGCTGCCGACCCTAGACAGTGTTCTGCCCCCCTACTGATGAGCTTAACTCGGGCAGGGAAAGCTGAACAAAGAATTCCCTGCAAATTTCCTGCAAAGGAGTGGTGTGGCCACCTCTCCTTTAGATGTAAGTTGGGTGGGGGCGCTCCCAAGCTTGTTGGTCATCCTGCGGGCCACTGACCTTCCTGCATTCCTCATCCGTCGTGAGACAGCTCGTGGACTACTCCTGTGCTCCAACATCATTGTCTGGGCGCCACAGCTGCTTCCTCAAGACCGTTGTACTTCAGCAAGTACATCTGACAAGGGGTGGTATTGTGCTCCTGCTCCTCTTGGATACTTCTGGGTGGTTCGGACTCTGTCCCCTCTGCTTTCAGGTAGTTCTCATCCAGAATCTGCAGTTGGGTTCCACCGTCCTGGTCTGGCAAGTAATTGCAGCCGCCATACTTCCAAGATTCTGCATTGGTTCCTACGTCGGTTATGACACCACTTCGCCCCTATGCACCCAGGGTCCCTTGTGTAGTTATCTGGTTCCCTGGGTATCTATGGAGGGGGGGTAGGTCTACAACATCCCTTGATCCAATTGGTGTCTTCGGGGTCCTTAGGGAAGGATCCTGAAACAAGAAAATACCAACTGTGACTTATCCTGTCTTATCCTATAGACGTTTGACCTGGTGTACCCACTCTGCACCGATGGTTCCTTGCTTCCCCTGGGCTTCTCCATCCTTGGATAACAGTCTTGTTTTGGTACTTATCTCTTATACCACTTTCTTAGTATACGGTTTGGCCCCCCAAAGGGCCCATGAGTTTTTCTCTGTTACCTGTTTCTAAAGTATTTCTTGTGTGTATTTGATATCTCCGGATAGGAGATTTACCAAGTTAGTTCTTAGTGTTTTCAATATAAATACTACTGTATTTTTTGTAAACACATGTGGTTCTTTCTTTGTGAAAGCTTGCTGATTGACTATGTGGTAAATGTACCTGCTTTACACCCTCCTGAATAAGCCTCAGCTGCTTTCCACAGCTACCCTTTAGAGTGCTTTGGTTATCATGGACCTAGACACTATCACTAAGGGTTGCCTCGACTCAGTGCACAGTGCCTCATCATAGGTGGACACTTTATACTGAGCACGCTTCCTAAAGTATGCTAACATGTTATGTGTTGTATTTGTTGCTTGTGACCCTCTCAGATCCTTTTAACATGCTTTGAATGAAAATTGCAAGAATATCGGGTATTAGGGTTAGCACATTAGTTGGCACATAATGTGGTTGAGTGACATCATTTCTGGAGATGGAGTTGACGAGTATTCTATATGGTTCTGTAGCCTAGTCGTATATTTATGAAGTGAAAAAATTATGTAGTTATCAGCAAAATGGCTAATGAAGATAAGTAACTTTTTTTGTTTGCTATGTAATCACTAATTTACAGTAACAGTAATTGCTGCAGTTTTGTTCTTTACATATGACAAGATACATAGTTCAATTTATTGTAATGATATTTTGTTTTGGCCAAATATCTCCACAGCTATAAGGGGTGAATCCACTCTCTGTACAGTTACCCCTTGACCCAAGGAAGGTAACCTCCCCTGTCCAATCAATTTGGGTGTACACTGTTTTTATGGTTGGTCTCTATCTGTAATGCCACAGGATCAAATATGATATACTGAAATGCTTCTGAGGGTCCTGAGAGTGGCTATTATTACACATTCCTTGTGGCTACACCATGTCATGGAAAAGCAGTTTCTATTCTTGTCACAGGACAGCAGAGAACCCCAGAGACAGCTCCCAGTTTGCCGATGCCTAAAAGCTAGAAGCTACAGTCATGAATAACAATATCTTTTTTTGTGGGTAGATGGAAACCGCAATTTATGAATTAATTTACTTCTGTGGAAGAAACGTTGTACTTATTTCACTTATTACATAATAATTCATGTAAGGAAACCACATTCTCACTCCTTAACAGAACGTAGATTGCATGTACTGTGTAAAACACAATAATCTTAGTTACGTTTTTGAAATGTATTTCCTTAACATATTTATAGTGGTGTTTAAATGTTTGTGAAACAGGAGGCTTATTATTAATTAACTGCTAGATAATCTGTTACTTCTATATAATAATTAGAGTGTTTTTTCTCTTAGGTGATGAAAGTGGGGAGTCTGAAGTATTTGGCGAAGCACTAAATCTTGAACCTTCAGGGGCCAAAGCTGAAAGAAGTCACCTAATAGTTTGGCAAGTCATGTCTAATAGCGAATAAAGAAAATAAAGCGCAGTGAGAAGAAAAAACAATTCTACACGGTTTTCCTTAGGAGCTGGTTATATAATTCCATGTTACAATGTTGTAATATTCATTTTCATTTAACCTAATACTGATGGAATTTCTTATGCTTCATTGCTTTAAATAGGAACTAAATTATGTTGGTTTTATCTCACTTGTATACTTGATTTATAATTTTAATATGTTGATAAGAAAACATGACAGTATTGCTTTCCTTTACTAAGATCACTGGTGTAAACAACCAGCCTGATGGTTAACACTTTCAGTTGTATATCATTTGTCTTGAAGTTGTGTTGGAATGATATTTTTAACTTCAGTAATTAAGTCTCCTGAGTCTAGTTTACTTAGATTTGTGGTACTTTATGCCTCATGTAAAATATATTATTATAGATACACAGTCCTGTTTGTGAATCTTTTTATCTTCTTACAACCTGATGTTTTCAAATCACAGTTTGATAATGTGGGTACATCAGCTGATAGTTTGCTATTGATTTAGTGTATAATATTATTTCGCTCCTACAAATCATGTTAGTCATGTAAAAATCATTAGATGTTTTCACAAAAATGTAAATGTCGCCAGAGTCCTGTTCATATATCTGTGTATTTTTCATGTACACAAAATTTCAGATTTTTGTATGCTATATTAGGATATATTTCAATGAACACTGATGATGTGATTTTTTTATGAAACCACTACCATTCATAGGAATCTTTTCATAGTGTTTTCCATTTTGTTAATTTAATATTTCACATTTATAAATTACTCTGTAAAAATATTCTTGGATATAGAGGATTTTAAACCCTCAATCTGATCAGTTCCTATCTACCAAAGAGAATTACATTTTCATCTGCCATTAAAAAGTTTATATTTTAATTACATGCCATTACTTCACTTGATAAATTAATGTTTAAAACAGAAAACAATAATGGAAGACTGCTTATGTAGCTGTTAAGTGATAAAGCCACCAATGATGTAATAAGAAAGATATGTACATACATTCTGTCAATGAAATTGCTCAAAAGTGGAAGGAAATGTAAAAATATTTGTGGCACATTTTTGCTGCAGTTCTTGATCTTTTGCTAAATTGTGCCTTCGTTGTTGTTAGTGTCTGTACAGTGTTATAAAACGTTGGATTTTGTTTATGCTTTAGGTTCAGGCTTAACAGTTCATATCAATAGTGCAGTACCACATCCTTTGCAATGAGAGAAATGGGGGGTGGGCTGACCATAACTGCTGCACTCAAATTAGAATATTGAAACCTTTATTGTAAATCCGGTAATACTTTGCTGTGAAATACACTTGCACACTACTTATATGACCACCTTTAACTGCATCTCAATGTTCTATCTGCATTTTACTCTGTTTCTATCCCAGTCTGGTTTCAGGTGATCCAAAATACAGGATTGTAACCTATGTGTCCACCTAATTACTTGATCGGGACTTTGAAACAGAGAACAATGTAGTAAGTTGGCTTGTGTAAATGCAGACCATCTTCACCTTTTAGAAAGCACATTGATAGTACCTTCATTAATGTTTCTCTGAAATTCCATTAGAACCCAGCTTATAATTGGGTTGTCTTAAAGAATTATTAAATATACAAGTAAAACATGACCTGAACAGGTAATTCCCTGCACTTGAGAAATTAATTTTGTGCATTATGGAGCTGTCATATTTAATGAAGACATTTAGTATTTTTTACAGGTTAATTGACACTGTCTTTATTTGTCAGTGAATAGGTTTGTTTTTTAGGATCACTTTGAGTATTAATATTGTTCAATATAATCACAGCAAATTCAGTTTTTATGCAATGTATATTCATGTTCAATAGAGTCCTATATCAAATAACTACACAATGATATGAGAATTAATTGACAAACTACTATTTTCAATATAGTTTCATTTGATAAAGTGCCATGAATACTTGCATATCCTTTTGAAAGTGCAAGGTGTTTCTTTAAATTGTCATTGATATTTTTAACTTCAGATTCTTTACCTGTTGAATATTCCTAGGTGTCTGGATCCATATTCTCCTGCACTGGTAGGGGGGTACGGCTGTGGCTCCATCTCTGTGTGATACCAAAGTGATGTCAATGGAGCCATACAGTATCCACCACAGCTTACTGACATCAGTTTCCTTTATTCTGTGCTGGTTCAGAGGTGCTCCCTGTCACTTGTCATGTTTTCTTATGATCTTACAAAAACAATTTCTCAATTCTTCATTGGAGTACATACAGATGTCACCATCAAAGAAGTCGGGCTTTAAACCTTGTTGCACTTAAATATACAGTTGTCTATTTTAGACCAAAGTGAGGTCTGTCTTCAGTGCCTGGAGTTGAAGCAGGACTCAAAATTGTACGACAAATGTGGCCTCATGGACACCAAAATCATCAAAGACTGCAAGCCCAAACTTTTTATTGCACAAGCTGGTACCAACTATTGTGCTCAATGGTGATGGCTCTCAGAGTCTTGTTATCCCTCAAAGTCTAATTTCTCTCCATGATCAAAATCCGAGAGAGAAGAGGAAACACAAGAAGAAGAAACACAAAGACAGCTCACCTCGCTGTGCTCAAAGTCGATAGGTGAGACACGAGACACACTCCTGTCCCTCCCTGGAGTCCTCTTAAAGTCGGAGCTCATGGACATCTCTCTGCCAAGGAGCCGGTCCCTGTGGTGCTGCGCAGCATGGTTCCTATGCCAGGCTGGCCCCACCCCACCCTTAAGGAGGTGATGCCAGCAGCTTTGGATTGCAGTGCTAGTATGAGTGGCTTATTTCTACAGAGGGCATTATGGTGCGGTTCAGGCAGGCTACAGTCCCCTTTGGCATTCCTCTGGGCCCCATAGATCCATTTGGGGCTCTGTATAGGTTGGTACTGGCAGGTCTGACCTCAGCATTCAACCCCAGGGTTCCCTCTCCGGGGATGTCTCCAGCCAGATTCATTCTACCGACAGGTCCTTCACGGGTGACACTTTTGCAGATACCTGCCTTGCCAACATCATTGATGTCTAGCTTAGCTCCAACACTCCAACACCAACCATCAGCAGTGCCATATTCATTGCCAGCTCCTAACCCAAAACACCTAGGTACCGGGGCAATCCTCCAAAGGTACAAAAGGGGGCCTAGAGATTGACAAAGTAGGCCATGCACAGAGAACTCCCACAGCCTGAGCCAACACTATTGAAGATCATGAAGGACATATTTGGATTAGGCTTTCACCCTATCCAGGTGCTGAACCCAGTTATGCATAACACTGATGTTAGTAGTCAGGCTGCAAGTTTTCTGCCTCAGCAATCGGACAGAGCAGACTACCTCGCTCTTGAAAATGCCAGTGGCCTTTATACAGTTCCAGAAGTTGAGATGGAATGTCCTACAATCCATGTTCCTCTGTTCCTATAGTTTTAAGGAATGCAGCAGAGGTCCTAGAACTGCCCTTGCCTACGGCACAAACCCGGTCCAACATTTTAGCTGAGGCCTTGCATCCTGCTTTGGCTGCATCACAGCTTCTTTTTCCCTTAAGTGATGCCCTGTGTAAGCCTATTAAAGCGTTATGGGAAAAGCCCACTTCAGTCCGGCTGTTAAATTGCTTATTGCAGGAAGGTTCGGACCTGCTCCAGGCGACCCTACCTTCCTTTCCACCCACCCTGTACCAGAAAGTGTGGTGGTGCCGGCATCATGTAGCACTAAAAGGAATCCAGATGAGTTTCTGGCTACCCAACCTGATTGTGTCCCAGAAGCTGGTGTCTCTTAATACAAAGTCTTCTCAGCTGCCAGCTTAGCTTTGAGGTTGATGAACGCAACTTTCTTGGTCACCATATGTACACATGCTGTATGGGAATGGCTACCATGGTGGTTTCTAGTTTCCGGATCACCTTAAGGACCACTTTGCCGAGGTGGTGAATGACTGCCCAGAAGTCACCAAACAAAAATCACCAGGGCAGGCCTAGACAAAGTGGATTTCCTAGCCAGAGTCATGGGGTCATACATTGCTCTGAAGAAGCACACTTGGCTTCAATTCACCATATTCTCTGGTGATGTACAGGCGAACCTCATGATGTGCCTTTCGACAAAGCATGCCTATTTGAGGAAAAGGCCTTCGTGGTCCTTGAGAGACTCTAGTTGAGAAGTACTGCTGCCTGCTGTCTTAGGGCCTTATTTAGATCGTGGCGGACGGGTTACTCCGTCGCAACAGAAACAAATATCCCGTCCGCCAAAATATAAATCCCATAGGAACTAATGGGATTTATATTTCAGCGGACGGGATATCTATCACTGTTTTGACAGAGTACCCCATCCGCCAAGAACTAAATCAGGCCCTTAGTCTCCAGCCCTCAGCCCAGGATTATAGATTATTCCGAGTATTGAGTTGCTTTCAAAGCAGGAAATTGGGCATGGGTTGTTACTCTGGTTCCCAAGATGTTCAGCAGTCTTAGTCCGATTCAAGACCTCAGAATTTAGAACTTGTTCAGGCTGTTCTGACGCCAAATTTTGGATGATTTCCCTAGACTTGCAGGATGTGCAATTTCACATATTGCTCTTACAGTCTCAATGGAGTTACCTGTGTTCTGTGATAAGGTCAGCTCACTAACAACTTGAAGTCCTTCTAATCGCACCTCGAGACTTCAATAAGGAGAAGGTAGTGATTGCAGCACATCTGTGTTGGTTGGGGACTTCTGAGTTTTCAGGCAGCTGTCTGCATAAGACCAGCTAGCAGCAGGTCGTATCTAATCACCTTCAGTAATCATCATCCCTGCTGTTTGACTTGAGCTTTTCCATTAACATGTCCATGTTTCTTCTAGAGCCCTCTCAGCACCTCTTGTTAATAGGAGGAGTACTTGACACATCCATGAAAGCCTTTCCTCCTCCTTATAGGATCCAGGACATTCAGGCTATGATTCTGATGCTTTGAGGGCAAGCCCAAGTTCCAATCCTAACAGTTCTTCGCCTACTAGTTATGCTGGCCTGCTATATACACCTCGTCGTATACACATGCTGGCACATGAGTGCTCTCCAGTAGTGCCTTCATTGGCAGTGGTTCCTGCATGAGGGACGTCTTTCAGAAACCATAATTATCTCCTGAGACACTGCGATGGAACTGAGCAAGTGGTCAGTGGAGGCACACCTGCCACAAGCAGTGACCTTTTGCCCTCCTCCAGCAGTGTTTACATTTGGTAACAGATTTATCCACTCCTGGGTGGGTTGCTCATTATCTGTCAAGATCTTGACAAACAGTATGAATGATATTTGGTACATCAACAAATGGTGAGGAGTTGGTTCTCACCTAAACTGTCAGGAGCTGTTGAGGTTCTGAGCTTGAGTGCACCAACATTGGTGCCTGGTTAGTCCCCATACATTTTGGCTAGCTCCCTAAACACCATAGCAGACAGTCTTAGTCAGTGTCATCTTGTTGAAAATGAGTGGTGTCTCCATCCAGAGGTGGTTCAGGCCATCTTTGCCCAGAGGGGCACTCCTCAGGTAGTATTCTTCACCACTTGTGAAAACGCTCAGTTAACACAGTTCTGTGCCCTCCAGTAGCTGATGCAGGAAGCCTTGCAGGTTGCATTTTGGTTGAAGTTACATTTTCCACTTCATTGGGTGTTTCCTCCCATTCTTTATTTGTGTTAGCTCTCTCAGCAATGCGAAGGCACAATCAAAAGCAAGCATCTTGTATAAACCTAGTTGTGGGGCCCATGATGCAGATCATTACTGAAGGTACATTTTGCACAGAGAACATTCATTCATTTAGAGGCAGACATCTAGGATATTGGTCTCACTTTATCTAAGTGATGTATGTATCCCCCACCAATGTTTAAGTGCATACCATTAGTCAATACGTTCATGACTGATCAGGTATGTTCAGTCTTCCAGGCCATTCTGTAGGATATCATGTATGGTTGTGCATCGTCCGCCAGAGGGCATAGTTGCACAGTTGCACTAAATAGGTTTTCAGTGGGCCTCATATGTCTCTGGGTCTGGCCTGTGGAATCTGCAGTTTATCAATGTCTGTGATCATGTCCCCACTTATTCCAGCATCTTTCAGCCATCCTTCCAGTCAAGAGATGTGGCTCCTTCATGCAGTCATTCTTTCGCTACTCTGCGTTTTGGCAAGGTAACCCAACACTGCTATCATCTGCGGGTAGATTTTGGGAATGCTTTAACATATCTCACCTATATTGTTTCCTTCCATTCTCCTGATCCCTTAAGTACTGAGAAAGATTCTCAAGAACAGGGCCATGGCCATTCTCATTGCCCCAGACTGGCGAGAAGGGTGTGATACACAGCCCATTTACTACACTGCATGTGTCCCCCTCTCTAACACTCCTCTCCCAGTCGGAGATGCATGTAATGCACCCCCAGCTCCAGACCCACTCCTTTATTCCTGGAGATTGAGTGGGGACAACTGTGTTCTGTGATACTGCCACCAGAAGTTGTGATTGTTATACTGTCAGCTCAATGCCCTGCCACAAAATCTTTCTACTTTGGTAGGTGGAACAGATTTATCACATGGCGTGAAGCGCAGAATGTAGACCCTGTGAAAGCATGCTTTTCGGAAGTCCTTTGTGTTTCTCGGTCTCTAGCCCTGCAGGTTTATGCAGTGGATAGCATCAAAAGATACTTTGCTGCCTTATCAGTTGGCCTCCTCCTTCTGGATCAGCCGCCTCTACTCGCATCTCTGATTGTGATTACGTTCTTAAAGTGACAGATACATTTCCACTGACATCCTTTGTAATGCTCCAGTGGGGTTTGAATCTTATTTTGACTTTTTTGATGGATGCCTCCTTTGAACCCCTTCATATCCGACATTCACGTTTTCTGACTTTAAACACTGTTTTAATAGTTGCTATTACCTCGGCAAAGTGCATAAGTGAGTTGCAGCTGAGAGTATTAACCTGTCTTTCATATGCCTGTACCAGGACAAACTGCTCCTTAAAACTAAAGCAGCTTTCTTTCCAAAGATTGCAACACCTTTTTATATGGGGCAATCCATTACCCTTCCTACCTTTACCTCCCACCCCATTCCACCAAGGAGGAGGAGAGATTATACCTGCTGGACCCATATTGAGAAGCCCGTGATTATATTGACCCCTGAAGAAGATCAGGTCCGATAACCAGCTCTTTGTGGGGTATACCGACAGCAAAGAGGGCAAAGCAGTCCAGAAGAGGGTGTTGTCCCCCTGAATGATGCTGTGTGCAAGAATGAACTGTGCCCTTGCAAAATACGAACCACCTAAGGTAATCCGTGCTCAGCCTATTAGCGAGAAGTACTCCAGGCTTGCTAGGGGTGTGCCCATGGCTGAGATTTATCATTCGAAAACTAGGCTTCCCTTCACACCTAATCACTATTGCTTGAATCCAGAGTGACGGCCAATTTGCATGTTTGGTGCACCAGGATTTTCTCGTGTGAGCACTCCTTCACACCTTCTTCATAGGAGTATGTACTGTTTTGGAATGCGTTCAGCAGGTGAGGCTTCTGCATGTAGAATGTTCCATCAGAAGGAAAATGTTGTTACCTTTGGTAGCGATCTTTGTGGTGGATCCTGTAATTACATGGAGCTTCTTTATGGATCCAGTCCACATCTCTGTTCTTAACGATGGTCATACGCCACTAATACAAAAAAAATCGGATTTGTTTGTTGCACTGCACTGCCACAAATTGTTCTTTCGCTTGCACTCAATAAATGGACTAGGAATTGGCATCAGTGCATTTGCGTGGGAGCTATATGGCACCAGTTATGTCACTCTGACGCTCAGATGAAGCCAGTACCCTCTACTGATGTAGGAGAACTATGAAAGGTTTGCTGATCCAGTCTGACACCTGAAGGGTATTCAAAAAGGGAGGAATCGACAGGTAGAATATGCACCAGATAGATAATTACCTATGGTGAGTAACGTTTTCTTTAAAAGTAAAGATTGGATAGAAGAAATATGCAATGTTAATTCTCAACAATACGTTTCCTATATTGATGTAGATGAACAGTACTTATAGCTAGCACTTGAGCATCATTTTAATCAAAACAGCTTATATGGCTATGATTTAATGCTCATGCAATTCTTAAAAAGTGGTTACATATGTCAGATACAAACATTGTGATGTGGTACTCAGTTATGATCCATTTATGGTTTGGCATCTCATCATTTTGAACCCTATATACACAGATATTAGAAAGAGTTGCAGTGTGTGAACTTCACAGCTTCAAAGATTAAGATAATTTTTTTTCATGTATCAGTACAAGTATTTTTCTTTCGACTAATTGAAATGTATTTACCTTTTTAAAAAAAAAACTCATGTATGTTTAA
The DNA here is from genome assembly GCF_964261635.1 of Lissotriton helveticus. Lineage (NCBI taxonomy): Eukaryota > Metazoa > Chordata > Amphibia > Caudata > Salamandridae > Lissotriton > Lissotriton helveticus. Next base: position 1,248,706,314 of record NC_136068.1, on the reverse strand, counting down.
AATTTGGACTTGTTGAACATTTTTAAACTTTTATCATTTTTGAACTGTCATTTTTTAAATATTACACTTTGTCGTTTGTTGCGTCCAAATATTGGTAAATTAAAGCACTGCATGCTCACATAAGGAAATCACGAATGTGGTGCCCTGTTTGATACATGCACAAAGTGCTCTATTGTGAACAAGAAGACTCTTAAAGTATGCAGTTTTCTCTTGAATTTGACTTGTCTCGGTTTCTTGAGAAGTGATTTCGCCTTAAACTTGCTGCCTGTTAATATGGGTTATACTTTTGCAGAAAAGGACATTTCAGTTATAACACGGTATTTCAGTATTTATTTGTTATTGGATCCATCCTGGGATTCACATTGTAACTATGTACATTAAATATATATATAAAGATGTATATGAAACATTATCAGTTGTGTGTGTTTTGTGTACTAGGTAGCTTTCTTCCTAGCAGGAGTAAAATTATTCCCTCCGCCCTTACAGAGAATGGTAGTTAATAAAGTGTTTTATTTTTAGTTAAATAGCTTCGTTTGGCTTAGATCGGTAAAGAATGGTGACATGTTGTCTTCGTCTTTTCCTGTTTGCGATTTAAAAAATCCCAACTGACTGCCCAACAATAGCTTATGAACGCACCTTTACTTGGACATCCAGTGATCATTTTGACGCATATAATGTGTATGTCTATGACATAAATACTTAAGACTTTGACTAGTTTAACTGCAGTAAGATTTTAACTGTGACCATGTATGATTTTTGCCATCTCTTTTTGAGAATTTGTTCTACATTCCACCCCTTATTGACAAATGTCCTTTGCAATTGAGTTTCATGGTTTCAGTATGCATAACTTTTGTCTCATTTATGAATGTATTACCTTTGCAGTGCATATTTGTTAAATGAGGAAAATCACAACAATGTCCAACTGACACTACCTGTTGAACTTTTTGAACACTTGGAATAGAAATAATGTAAAGTAATGGTACTTTGTATAAATTAGCGAATAAAGAAAGTTGAAGCAGGAGATGAAGTAGGTACTGTTTAATTTATTCTTCTGAGTCAAACAGCATAATACTGGAGCACGTCTGTTAGAATGGATTTCCAACAGCTGAATGCCAATACATCAGTTTAAACACACAGATCAACATTGCCCACGAGCGATGCACCTTTGAAGGAAAACATTCTTCAAAAGTGCGCGCCGTGAAACACAGAATAAAACAGTTAAAAACATAGAAGAGATACTCATTCAATAATGTGCACATTAAATATGAAAGAAGAAAAGGTGAACACATTACATCATCTCCCTTTTTTATACAAAATTGAAAAACAAAAACAATAGAAAACATATGATACCAAATAAAATTAAGATAAATAGAAATCCTTAAAACGTGAAGGAAAAGAGCAATTTCTGTGTGCTCTGAATGAGGTAGTAGGAAAAGAAGATGAGGAATTGGAAATCACATGAGCATCAACATTATGCTCTACACATTGAGTAGAATCATCATTTGAAGAATGAGCAACCTGTTCACAGGGTTGAGCACTGTCTGAAGGGGAACCTAAGGGAAAGTAAGAACAAGAAGAACTGTCATCAAAATGTTTTGTTTTAAACACTTTGTGAGCTTGTTCTGGAGTACGTTTGACAATTACTTGCTTGTTCCACCACCCCTTTTTGTCAAGAAAGAGTGAACGCTTAGAAACTTTCAGAACCTGAGTGGGAAGAGAAAACTTAGACATACCTTTCTTGACCCTGTCAGGAGTCTTAACCATAACCCAATCACCAATCATAAACATATGTAATGAAGGGTTACATTTAGAATCAACGTTTTTCTTTTGAACCTTTTGTTGATCTGAAACATTTTTTTTACAACAACTTTGTCATGACAAGCTAGACATGTTGGATTTTTCACACTTACATCCTTGATCCACGATGGACATATATTCCCATTAGGATTCCTCTTTTTGAGCAATCTAAATGGAGAGATACCCGTGGTGGAGTGAGGAGTAACCAAATATGACCACACCTTATTCCTAAGAAAACCTTCTACATCTACATTACATGAAATCGCAGTTTGTATGCCTTCTTTAATAAACCTATTCATCCTTACAATTAGGCCATTAGAAGAAGGTGGATAGAGTGCTACTCCAAGATGCCGAACATCATGTAGTTGTAAAAATTCTTGAACCAATAATGAACAAAAATGAGAAGCATTGTCACTTACAATTTCCTTGGGAGAACCCTCTGAAAGAAAAACTTTCTTTAAGAACTTGACCACAGAAAGAGAATTAGGACTTTCACAAATGTCAAACTCCACCCACTTAGAGTGATAATCAATGAGAGAGATGATATACCATTTATCATGGGGTAAAACTTCAAATGGACCAGCAAAATCAATGGCCAATTTATCCCAAGCTTCTTCTGGTAAAGGAACACTATGCAAAGATAAATGAGAAGTCTTCCAGTGTTTATCAGACACTAAACAGGTATTACAAGAATGTATCCAACGTGTAACATCTTTGTCGAGGGCTGGCCACCAAAAGTGTTCTTTCAATTTCCTTGATATACCTCCAACACCCAAGTGACGCTGATGAGCTGCAAGAAAAAGTTTTTTTTCGAAAAATCAAAGGAGGCACACATTGGTCTCCCCTGAAAATTACATCATTTATAATGGAAAGCTCATCAGAAATTTGTGCATAGGGTTTCAGGGTGGCAGGAAGAGCACATACTTTTGGCCACCCTGAGACAATCATGTTTTAACAGCATCATCAGAATAACTTTTAATCCAATCAGATTCTGAAATAGAAAAAGGTGAAAGAACCAACTTCTCAATGGATGCAACAACACACTCTATGTCATCAATATTTTCTTTAAAATCATTTTCCAGAGGCAACCTTGAAAGAGCATCAGCTCTTAAGTTATTACCTCCCAAAATGTGTTGCATAGTGAAATTGTATTCATGAAGTCTAGAGAGAATTCTAACAAGTCTCGCTGATGCTTTTCCTGTGCCATTCCCGTTGAGAAGGTGCAACAGGGGTTTATGATCACTAAGGAGTATAAAATGTGAACCCCAAATAGAAGTTTTACATTTTTCCACAGCCCAAGAACAGGCAAGGGCCTCTCTCTCAATGGTGCTATAGTTAGATTCTGCACCACCTAGAAGCGAAACCAATGGTGTTCTCCTTGGCACCATTCCATTGGCAAAGCACAGCTCCCAACCCCTTCTGGCTGGCATCCACAGAAATTGTGCATCTTAATCCCGGAGTAAAAGATGATAAGGCTGAGGCTTCAACAATAACTTTTTTAACAAGATTAAATGCAAAGTCTGTTTCTTGTGACAATAAAAACTTTGCGTCTTTTTTTAAAAGTACACACAGGGAATGAACTAGCTGCGAATAACTTTGAATGAACCTGGAATAGTATTCTGTCAAGCCTAAAAAAGATTTCAAAGAATCCTTATCCTTAGGAATAGGAACATTTGAAATGGCTTGAGTCAGAGAATACTTGGGCTTAATTCCCTCAGAAGAAATTGAATGCCCAAGATAGTCCAATTCTTTTACAATAAAATTACAAATCTTTTCTCCTAGGGTTACTCCAACATCTTTAAAACGTGACAAAACTTTTCTTAGAGTTTGAAGATGTTCAGCCTTGGTTTTAGAATGTATGAGAACCTCGTCCTGTTATGCTTGTACGCCATCAATGTTATGTCGAATGGTGTCCATAAATTTCTGAAAGACACTGGCGGCAGATGCCAAACCAAAGGGAAGTCGTAAATACTTAAAAGCCCCAAAAGGAGTAATGAATGTAGTGAGTTCTGAAGAACACTTAGTGAGTGGAATTTGATGATAGGCACTTCTGAGGTCGAGAAGTGTAAAAAATCTCGACCCAGAAAGGCCAGTGAGTAAATCCTGGATCTTCGGCAACGGATGGCAATCAGTAATATTTTGATTTAAAGAGCGAAGATCCGCACATAGGCGAATACTACAGTCCCTTTTCTTGACTACTACAATTGGACTGGCTCAAAGTGATGAATCTGTAGATTCAATTATGCCCTCAGACACCATTTTATCCAAGACTTTTTTTTTTTAAATCATCCCTAACATTAAGTGGAATGTTTCTTAACTTATGAATAACTGGAATGGCATTGGGCTTGAGTCTGATGAGATGTTCAAAACTTCTGATTTTCCCAACGGAGTCATTAAAGACTTCAGGAAAGTCAGAAACTATATTATGAGTATCCTCAATACTGTTCACGGGAGTGACGACAACCTCATTAATTTGGACAGAAGAATCCGAACCTGGGACTAATTTGAGACCCATCTTCGCAAGATCCTGCCAACCAACTATACTTTTTCCATCAATGGCTACATAAACCTTTGTATTTATGCATCTACCTAAACATGAGATATTAGTCTAGAAGTAGCCTAACATATCTATATCTTTACCACCATATGCCTTGGGAATGATGTCTAAAGGTTGTAAATGTACATTTGACGACCAGTGAGTATTAAATAGAACATCAGAAACAACAGTCACTGGAGCCCCAGAATCTGCCATCATGTCTAAGGGACAATGATCAATTATAACCATACAAGTAGGATCTTTAACACGGGAAACCTTAGGTGGCATTTCTACTAGATCAATAGAAAGTATCTTTTTCTCTTGTAAAACATTTATGTCCAAAGAATCAATCTCAACAGTATTAACATTAAGATTCTCTAAAGGAGATTCAAGAGAAGAAACATCCACATCAACATTTTCCAATGACGAAATAGCGCTGACTTGAACAGCACCTACAAACAGTGTGAAAATGTCAATTTTTATGGCAAAATGTGCACCTTTTCCCTAGAGCAAGACAAACTGGACTGTCTCCTAGGTGAGCCTTTGATCCGCATCTGTAGCAGAATGAAGTAGTTCTTTTCTGAAATGGTTTCACAACTTTGTTTTTATAATAAATAGCATTAACATGAATATCATTTTGTAAAGACGGGGAAATTCCTTCAGAAATGCACCTTGATGAAACAATGGATCTTTCTACACTTTTTGCCATGTCTATGACTTCTGACAAAGATGGATCACGGCAACTTAAAATTCTTTCCTGAATTTTTTTATGAAAACACTTATAAACAAATTGATCTCTGATAACAGTGTCTAAGTATGCTCCAAAATTGCAGTCTGCAGCAAGATTTCTAAGAACAGAAATAAATTCCTCCACAGTTTCATTTTGTTCTTGTTTTCTTTTCATAAAATTGAATCGTTCAAGCATGACACTGGGTTGTTCTAGAAACTTTTTATTTAGTCTCTGTATGGCATCAGAAAATTAATTCCATCCATCCATCCCCATTTCCAGGAGGTGGTATAGAAGATGGAAGATTATCAATAATTTGTCGACCTGCACTACCCAAGTGACTATACAAAATGGCTAACTTTCTTTTTGGAGAGTAATCATCTGCATCTATTGCAATTAAATAGCTTTCAAAACTTTTGAACCACATTTTCCATGTCTCTTTAGGTTTACCTGGTGTAGGAAGAAAGTGATTTAAATTAACTGTTGGTTGATTTGTAGCCATATTGCTTTGTTATGAAGTAAGAATTGATTTTAAACAAAAAATAATATATAAATTGATAAAATGTACCTTGAGTTTTTGTTTCTTCCTCTGAAACACTCCTCCAGTAGACTTTGCACTTTTTTAAATAAATAAAAATTAACTTGAGGTATTAAGTAAATACTTAGTAATTGATATAAATGTGCAAGGATTTTTCTTTGTAACTAAAAATACACAAGAACATGTGTATCGTCGAAGAAACTGATTTGTTTCCCTCGAAGCTCTCGATCGGTCCGTTACTATGGAAACCGCTTGTGTGGAGAAACAAAATGGCCGCTGGAAGCGTGATCACGTCGGTAGCGTGATGACGAGGCATGTTTTGTTACTGTGACGTTGCTCTGCACGTCACGAGTGACTGAGACAGAAACCAATGGTTCACCACAAATCCTCGAAAACAAATACATTTTACCTCTGACACGTCCCGAAGTCCAATTCTTCCGAAATATCAAGAGCGATGCCACGATGAGTCCGATAATGAGGTAGGCTTCCTTTTTTTAAAATAAAGCTTGTGCAAGAATTTGGTAAATGCTGCTTTTTCTCCCTCGTCGCCAAATGTAAAGTAATGGTACTTCGTATAAATTAGAGAATAAAGAAAGTTGAAGCAGGAAATGAAGTAGGTACTGTTGAATTTATTCTTCTGAGTCAAACAGCATAATACTGGAGCATGTCTGTTAAAATGGATGTCCAACAGCTGAATGCCAATACATCAGTTGAGACACACAGATCAACATTGCCCACGAGCGATGCACCTTTGAAGGAAAACATTCTTCAAAGGTGCGCGCCGTGGAACACAAAATAAAACAGTTATAAACATAGAAGAGATACTCATTCAATAATGTGCACATTAAATATGAAAGAAGAAAAGGTGAACACATTACAAATAGTAAAATGTATCTATCCAGATCTCAAATAGCTAACAATAGGTCTAATTAGTGAAGGTAATACCAGCTAAGCATTATAACAAGAAAAGCAACTAGGCAAAGGAAGACCTATAAGTGATACAGTACCCACTGCCGCACATTGTTAGGATATTGCAAGTGACTTAGGAGGTCCATGATCACAGAAGGGAAATAGGCAGAAGATGCCTTGTAAAATTCTCTAATGCACGGAAAATGGTATTTTACTCCTTGTAATGCATGGTCGTACCATCACTCTTCCCATAATATGCTTAAATTATTTGTGTCTTACTCTTTAGTGTTCGTATATTTATTGCAAATGAGAAGAATAAAAACAGACTGAGAAATTACACACACTTAAAAGCAGCTAGTGATTTTTGCAGAGATGTTATAATCAGTTTAATACTAGTCCCATTAAAAAAAAAATGCGGGGGCTCAGTGTAGAGAAATGCAGAGATTCTAGCTTTCTCGCAATGACTTAGGGAAAAAAGAAATCTGTTGCCATTATTATATCCTTTCTGCTGTTCCCTTTTTTAGGTCTCGTTTTAGACAACGTGCATGCGTTGTCTGGGAGACTTATGTAAAGGGACTTTCAGAAATGCACCCAAAGGCTTTTCCGAGCGGATTCTCTACAGTGCATGTGTGGGAGCGCGTGCACATCGCACACCAAATGTCAGCCTGTGAGCCGCCTCTCTCCACACTCATGCTGGTTTATGTACACTTCAAAGGAATTCGCTCCACCGCCCCCCTCTGCACAATGCCAGAGCTTGTTCTAATGGCTCCTTTGCTCGCCCTCCCCCTCCCTTCTCCTCAGCTTTAACATGCGTTCTTTGGAAGCTGTGCTTCTGTCAGCGCAGTTGGACTGGTGTCACCCAGCAGCTTTCGGGCATGCCACGGCTCTCAAAGAGTAGTGCATCAATGAGGCCGATCCTAGAGAGCAGCATGTGAGGCTACTGCCGCTCTCTCCCTGCCAAGGTCCTCAAGCAATTCCCGTGCGCTGTGCTGCGCTCCACTATAAGCTGTAGCTCCATGCACGATGCTGCACTCCAAGCTGCTGCCTTGTGTGAGGAGCTGCTCACTAAGCTGAAGCCCGTGTGCGGTGCTGCACTCTAAGCTGTTGCCCCGTATGCGGTGCTCCACTCTTAGCTGCTGCCTGTGCGGCGCTGTACTATAAGCTGCTGCCCTATGTCCAGTGTTCCAATCTAAGCTGCTGCCCAGTATGCACTGCTGCACTCTAATCTACTGCCACATGCGCAGTGATCCATAGTAAGCTGCTGTGCAGTGCTGCACTCTAAGCTGCGTCCCAGTGCTGCAATCTCCACTCCTTTGTGTCTCCTTTCTGGCCACTTTCCTACTTAACTTTTCATCCTTTCTACTTTAATCCCATTTCCACCTTCTCACAACCCCTTCGAGCACTGTTATCTTACCATTTGTGTTTCTCTCTGTCTTGTGATGTCTGTCCTGCCACCATTTACTTCGGACCCTCACTCACCCACACACCCTCACTCACCCTCACATCCCCACACACCCTCACCCACACACACCCTCACCCCCAGACACCCTCACCCACCCTCACACACCTTCACACACACCCTCACACACACCCTCGCGCACCCTCACTCACCCACACACCCTCGCCTCACACCCACACCCTCACACACACCCTCATCCTCACACACACCCTCACCCTCACACACACCCTCACCCACCCTCACACCCCCTCACACACCCTCACCCACCCTCACCCACCCTCACTCACCCTTACCCTCACCCTCACACACCCTCACTCACCCACCCTCACGCACCCTCACACCCACACCCTCCCACACCCACACCCTCTCGCACCCCCTCACCCTCACACACCCCCACACCCTCACCCACCCTCACCCACCCTCACACACCCCTCACCCACCCTCACACACACCCTCACTCACCCTTACACACCCTCACTCACCCTCACACACCCTCACCCTCTCACACCCTCACTCACCCTCCCTCACCCTCACACCCCCCACACCCTCACACACCCACTCACCCACCCCCTCACCCACCCTCTCACCCTCACAAACCCTCTCACCCTCACACACTCTCACACCTGCTCACCCGCCTCACTCTCACCCCCCTACTCTCACCCCCCCTCACCCTCACACCCCCTCACTCTCACACCCCCTCTCACCCTCACACCCCCTCTCACCCACCCTCACTCACCCTCACACACCCTCCCTCACCCTCACACCCCCTCACCCCCCTCACCCTCACTCACCCTCACACACCCTCACCCACCTTACCCTCACACCCCCTCATCCTCACTAACCCTCACACACCCTCACCCACCTTACCCTCACACCCACACCCTCACACACCCAACACCCTCACACCCACACCCTCTCACACCCACCCCCCTCACCCTTACACCCTCATACCCTCACACCCCCTCACACACTGCCACCATCACCCACCCTCACACCACCTCACACACCCTCACCCTCACACACCCTCACCCCCACCCCTCCTCACCCACCCTCACACACCCGCACCATCTCACACCCCCTCACCCACACTCTCACACACCCTCTCACCCTCACACACCTCCTCACCCACCCACCCACACCCTCACACACCCTCACCCTCTCACTCACCCTCACTCACCCTCACACACCCCCACCCTCACACCCCCCACCTTCACACTCCCCTACCCTTACAGCCCCTCACAAACCTTCACACCCTCACATGCCCTCACACCCTCACCCACCCTCACACAACCCTCACCCACCCTCACACACACCCTCACTCACCCTTACACACCCTCACTCACCCTCACACACCCTCACCCTCTCACACCCTCACTCACCCTCCCTCACCCTCACACCCCCCCACACCCTCACACACCCACTCACCCACCCCCTCACCCACCCTCTCACCCTCACAAACCCTCTCACCCTCACACACTCTCACACCTGCTCACCTGCCTCACTCTCACCCCCCTCACCCTCACCCTCACACCCCCTCACTCTCACACCCCCTCTCACCCTCACACACCCTCTCACCCACCCTCACTCACCCTCACACACCCTCCCTCACCCTCACACCCCCTCACCCTCACACCCCTCACCCTCACTCACCCTCACACACCCTCACCCACCTTACCCTCACACCCCCTCATCCTCACTAACCCTCACACACCCTCACCCACCTTACCCTCACACCCACACCCTCACACACCCAACACCCTCACACCCACACCCTCTCACACCCACCCCCCTCACCCTTACACCCTCATACCCACTCACCCTCACACCCCCTCACACACTGCCACCATCACCCACCCTCACGCCACCTCACACACCCTCACCCTCACACACCCACACCCTCACCCCCACCCCTCCTCACCCACCCTCACACACCCACACCATCTCACACCCCCTCACCCACACTCTCACACACCCTCTCACCCTCACACACCTCCTCACCCACCCACCCACACCCTCACCCTCTCACCCTCTCACTCACCCTCCTCACCCTCACTCACCCTCACACACCCCCACCCTCACACCCCCCACCTTCACACTCCCCTACCCTTACAGCCCCTCACAAACCTTCACACCCTCACATGCCCTCACACCCTCACCCACCCTCACCCTCACCCTCTCTCCCTCAGCCACCCCCTCACCCACACCCTCACCTCACACCCCCTCACCCTCCCTCACTCTCCCTCCCTCACTCACCCACCCTCACCCCCCCATCCTCACTCCCCCTCATCCTCACTCCCCCTCCCCCCACCCCCCTCATCCTCACACACCCCCTCACCCTCTCACCCTCACACACCCCCTCACCCTCACACACCCTCTCACCCACACACACACCCTCACCCTCACACACCCTCACTCACCCTCCCACACCCTCACTCACCCTCTCATACCCTCACCCTCACACACGCTCACCCCCTCACACACACCCTCACTCACCCTCCTCACCCTCACACACCCCCACCCACCCCCACCCTCACACCCCATCACACACCCTCACATCCACTCATCCACCCTCACACCCTCACCCTCACACACCCCCTCACCCTAACCCACCCTCTCACCCTCACCCACCCTCTCACCCTCCCCCACCCTCTCAACCTCACTCACCCTCACCCTCACACACCCCCTCACACCCCCTCTCACCCCCCTCTCCCTCTCACACCCTCACACCCCCTCACCCTCACACACCCTCACTCTCACACACCCTCACTCACCCTCAAACCCCTTCACACACCCTCACACCCCTCACCCCCCCACCCCCACATACCCTCACCCTCACACACCTCACCCTCACACACCCCCTCCCCCCTCACCCTCACACACCCTCACCCCCTCACACCCCCACCCACCCTCACACACCCCCACCCTCACACACCCCCATACTCACACCCCATCACACACCCTCACACCCCATCACACACCCTCACATCCCCTAACCCTCCCTCACACCCTCACACACCCTCTCACCCTCACCCACCCTCTCAACCTCACTCACCCTCACACACCCTCACACACCCTCTCACCCTCACCCACCCTCTCTCCCTCACCCACCCTCTCTCCCTCACCCACCCTCTCACCCACCTTCTCACCCTCACCCACCCACTCACCCTCACACACCCCCTCACCCTCACACACCCCCTCACCTCACACCCCCTCACCCTCCCTCACTCTCCCTCACTCACCCACCCTCACCCCCCTCATCCTCACTCCCCCTCCCCCCACCCCCTCACCCTCACACACCCCCTCACCCTCACACACCCTCTCACCCTCACACCCTCTCACCCTCACACACCCTCTCACCCACACACACACCCTCACCCTCACTCACCCTCCCTCACCCTCTCACACCCTCACACACGCTCACCCCCTCACACACCCTCACTCACCCTCCTCACCCTCACACACCCCCACCCTCACACACCCCATCACACACCCTCACATCCACTCATCCACCCTCACACCCTCACCCTCACACACCCCCTCACCCTAACCCACCCTCTCACCCTCACCCACCCTCTCACCCTCACCCACCCTCTCAACCTCTCACCCTCACTCACCCTCACACACACCCTCACACCCCCTCTCACCCCCCTCTCCCTCACACCCCCTCACCCTCACACCCCCTCACCCTCACACCCCCTCACCCTCACACACCCTCACTCTCACACACCCTCACTCACCCTCAAACCCCCTCAAACACCCTCATACCCCTCACCCTCACACCCCCCCACCCTCACACCCCCACATACCCTCACCCACCTCACCCTCACACACCCCCTCCCCCCTCACACACCCACACCCTCACACCCCATCACACACCCTCACACCCCATCACACACCCTCACATCCCCTCACCCTCCCTCACACCCTCACCCTCACACACCCTCACGCACCCTCTCACCCTCACCCACCCTCTCAACCTCACTCACCCTCACACACCCTCTCACTCTCACACACCCTCTCACTCTCACACACCCTCTCACTCTCACACACCCTCTCACCCTCACACACCCTCACCCTCACACACACCCTCACCCACACCCTCACACACCCTCTCACCCTCACTCACCCTCACACACACTCACCCTCACGCACACTCACACACCCTCACCCTCACGCACACTCCCTCACTCTCACACCCCCACCCTCACACCCCTCACCCTCACACCCCCTTTCCCTCGCACCCCCTCACCCTGACACCCCCGCACACACCCTCACTCACCCTCATTTACCCTCCGTCACCCTCACCAGCATAGCATAACCAAAACAGCACAACAAAACAAGCATAGGATAGCAAAACATAGCATAGATTAACAAAACAAAGCATAGCATAATAAAACACAACAAAACATAGCATAACAAAACAAAGCATAGCATAACATAACAACGCATAGCAAAACAAAACATAGCACAGTATAACAAAACATAGCATAGTATAACAAAACACAACACAACATAGCAGAAAAAAGCAGCATAACAACAAAACATAGCATACCTAACAAAACATAGCATAGCAAAGCATAGAGGGCTTATTTGTTTGAGCTTTATTTCTTGCACTCTCGCCAAATTTTTAATACTGTTTGGGGCTGATTTGGGGGGCTCATACTCTGTTACCATACTTTGGGACCTACCTTCCTCCTTTGTTGGGCACAAGGGGCGGCAGTTTGTGACCATTATCAGCGGGGCTTTACTGAATGTCTTAGGGCCTCCAGCGTATGCTCCCCGGTCCACCACAGCCTTTGCTGATTGAGTGGAGGGAGCGCCACGCTACAGTTTCACCCACTTCCGGTGGGACAGTCTCGGCCACCATCTTTATGTAAGAGACGGTCTAGTCTCTAGCTCCACCCATCAAAAATGGTGGGCTGGACGCGGAAGCGCAGCAGACGCGCGCTGCGGGCGCCAAAGGCAAGCCCATCTGCGCCCGTCTGCGCTCATGAAGCGATCAGCGCCAGCCACCCTGCCCGTTTAGAACCAGGTAGGAGGTATTCAGCTAGACAACTACTAGATATATATATATATCCCAAAACCGAGTGCGCTCACTCCTTGGATGTGGACATAAACAGGGGTCCACTGACATGCCTTAAATGTAAGACCCAGCTTTCCTTTTGGGCTAAGGAGATGAGAGTAGAGGAAGTCAAGGGAGATGGCCCTCAGAGCCTCATTAAGGGCGGTTTGATAAACACACGCTCTTTAGGCCTTCATGCCCTAGAGGTCAGGGAACTGATTATGGACAATGACCTGGATTTCTTGGGTATAACGGAATCCTGGCTAAAAGAAGACTCAAACCCGAACATCGCAGTCGCTTTGCCGCCAGATTTCACAATATGTAGGGTGGACAGGAAAAATGGGAGAGGGGAGGGATAGCAATACTCCATAAGAAGACTTTGCCCTGGAAAGTTATTTCACTCCCAGGTATCAGTGGAGCCGAACATATGGGCTTCAGCTGTAACATTACACACACCTCCTTTTCAGGGGTATTGGTGTTCCGCCCTCCAGGCAGCAGCAAGGCCTTATTGGATTCCCTTGGTGATGTGCTCAGTGAGGCTATGCTAAGGTATGCCAAATTTACGCTCCTTGGTGACGTTAACCTTCACCTGGAACTTAGCGACAGCCCAGGGGTTTCACCCTTTGTGGAGACGATACAGCTGTTGGGCATGGAACAATTAGTTCAGGGCCCAACCCATAGGGCAGGGCATACGCTGGATGTAGTTTGCTCCAACATCAGCACGCTCCAGATAGGAAAGCCATCCCCACAGATCTGGTCCGACCACAGTTTCATTCCACTATACATCCCGGTCCCATGGAAGGGGCATAGAGAAGGGAAGTTAGTGACAGAACCCCCTAGGAAAGAGTGGCAGCGTCTGCTTATAAACAGCGCGCTGCATACAGTGGCGCAAGATAAGGTTCCTACCCTCACAGGTGTTCCAGGTGAGGACTCCAGCAGGTTCCATGACTGGATGTCGTCAATAGGGGAGGAATTGCTTCCAGCTGGTCGCCCAACTGGTTCAAGTAAAAGAAAACCTCATAGAGACCCCTGGTTCTCGAAAGGACAAGAAGAACCCCACCTGCAATCCAAGCAGTTGGAACGCAGATGGAGAAGGGGTTATGAGGAATCTGATTGCCTGATTCTCAAAAAATGTAGGAAAAAATATCATGCAGCCATTAAATCAGCAAAAAAGTCTTACTTTTATGCTCAAATCACCAGGGCAAATCACAACTAAAAAGAAATTTTTACAATCGTAAAATCATTCATCGTCCCCAAGGGGTTACATGCTGAAATTCCCTCCCCCCTCTCCAAAGTTATGCAAAGACATCGCAATTTACTTTGAAGAAAAAATTAAGGCCATTCAAAAGAACTTTGTGACCCTCGACCACCTGGGGCCTTTGGAGGCACGGGGAACCCCGAATGGGGAGGGTAGTGCAGACCTCCAACCTTTTGAACTGGCCACTCTCTCCCAGACTAAGGAAGCAATCCTGATCTGTAAATCCGGCTCCCCTTTGGACGCTTGTCCACCGTTGCTCTTACATCATATAGTTGACATCGTTGGCCGGGTGATAAATGAGATTGTTAATTCCTCCCTAGCCACAGGGACAGTCCAAGACGAATGGAAATTCGCCATAGTAAAACCTTTAAAGAAGAAATCAAACATTGACTCATCAGAACTTACAAATTATAGACCCATATCCCTGTTACCCATCTTGGGTAAAATTACAGAGAAAATTGATTACAAGGAGCTCTCCAATTACCTAGAGGCAACTAAGGCTTTTCATCCCCGCCAATCTGGTTTCCGACCAAAATACTCTACTGAGTCTGCATTACTTGAAATATCAGATACCATTAAATTCATCCTGGACGAAGGCAAGAGGGCAGTGCTGATCCTCTTAGACCGGTCAGCAGCGTTTGACTTGATCTCACATAAAACCTTGCTTAACAGATTAAGATGGTGTGGCATATCAGATCAGGCCTTGGCATGGATTACATCTTTTTTGACAAACAGGACACAATCAATCGCTCTGAGACCATTCATGTCACCTGTACAAGTTATCTACGCAGGGTTGCCGCAGGGGGCTTCATTGAGTCCTCTGCTGTTTAATGTATATATGGCCCCTCTTGTCACTCTGATCTCTAATTATGGAATTGAAATCACATCATACGCTGACGATACCCAACTGATCCTTTCCCTGGATAAGACCTCTACTAATGTAGAGGCAAAATTTAAAGCCTGTCTGACGGCTGGGTTGCAATGGATGAAGGAAAAACATCTTTGTTGCAAGACAGAAATTTTACCGATAGGGAAAGATAATGCCTTCTGTCCAAAGGATTGGTGGCCAGACGACCCCACAGCACCACCATCAACGGTAGAAATGGCCAAAAACCTAGGCGTGTGGTTTGACTCTGCCCTTTTCTTCAAGCCCCACGTCTTGAAACTGACCGGGACCTGTTTTGGGTTCATAAAAACCTTGAGTTTTTTTTTATTTGATTCCCCTAATAGCCAAAAAATCGGTAGCAGTGGCCCTCATATCATCCAGACTGGATTACTGTAATAGTCTCCTTGCAGGAACTAACAAATCTACCCGGAGGAGACTTCAAGTAGTCCAGAATGCGGCAGCCAGACTGGTTTTAGGATTACCACGCAGGGCGTCGGCCTCGGCTGCACTGGAGACCCTTCACTGGCTCCCGGTCTGTAAAAGGGTCCTGTTCAAACTCCTATTGACAACTTTTAGAGCTGATCTTCACCTAGGCGCGGGATATCTTTCAGCAAGATTTAGGCCTTATATCACAGCAAGAACGCTAAGGTCAACCACGGCCAACCTGCTCAGTGTTCCAACATTTCGGCTAGTTACCAGAGGCGGAAGATCAGCGACTGTTTTGGGAGCTAAAGCCTGGAACAGTATGCCCAATGAGCTCAGAACCATGGAACATGAGGGGCGGCTCAGAAAACAGCTAAAGACGTGGATCTTTGGTCTACCACTGGCTTGTTGCCAAAAGCTTATTTAGACTCTTGTCACCCACTCGACCTGTTGTTGATAGCGCCAGGAGACTCCGTTAGGAGTGGCAGTTAGCGCTTTATAAATTCCCTTTTCATTTCATTTCATAGCAAAACATAGCATAGCATAACAAAACACAACAAAACATACCACAGCATAACAAAACACAACATAGCATAGCATAACACAACAAAGCTTAGCATAGCATAACAAAAAATAACATAGCATAACAAAACAGCATACCTAACAAAACATAGTATAGCATAGCAAAACATAGCATAGCATAACAAAACACAACAAAACATAGCATAGCATAACAAAACACAACATAGAATAACAAAACAAAGCTTAGCATAGCAGAAAAAAATAGCCTAACAAAGCATAGCATAGCATAACAAAACATAGCATAGCAAAACAAAGCATAGCATAATAAAACACAACAAACCATAGCATAGCAAAACAGAACAAAACATAGCATAGCAGAACAAAACACAACAAAGCATAGCATAACAAAACAAAGCATAGCAAAACACAACATAGCATAGCATAACAAAACACAACAAAGCATAGCATAACAAAACAAAGCACAGGATAACAAAACTAAGCATAGCATAACAAAACAAAGTATAGGATAGCAAAACATAGCATAGTATTACAAAACATAGCATAACAAAACACAGCATAACAAAACACAACACATAGCATAACAAAACTAAGCAAACCACAACAAACTATAGCATAGCTTAACAAAACATAGCATAGCAAAACAAAACATATAATAGCATAGCAAAACATAGCATAGCATACCAAACACAACAAAACATAGCATAGCATAACAAAGCATAACATAGCAAAACATAGCATAACAAAACATAGCATAGCATAACAAAACAACACAACATAGGATAGCATAACAAATCAAAGCATAGGATAGCAAGGCATAGCATAGCATAACAAAACAAAACATAGGATAGCAAAACAAAACATAGCATACAGCATCACCCAGCACCACCACAGCATCACTCTGGGGCACCACAACATCACTCAGCGCCACCACAGCATCAATCTGTGCAACCATTCAACAACAACTGGTTAAAATATGTTCTCTCAATGTTTCAAGCTTTATTACAAATATCACAAAAAGATG
Source organism: Lissotriton helveticus (assembly GCF_964261635.1). Lineage (NCBI taxonomy): Eukaryota > Metazoa > Chordata > Amphibia > Caudata > Salamandridae > Lissotriton > Lissotriton helveticus. Next base: position 1,248,689,155 of record NC_136068.1, on the reverse strand, counting down.
TTAATATTTCACTTCTGTTCTTGGATTTTCTTCACAATAAAATACACTGAACATAATCTTCACAAAACTTATTTACAAAAGTTTAAGCTATTGCCATTATCAATTACAATAACTTTTATTTAAGTATTAATTATTAAAAAAAATAAAAGCCTTTGTTATTTGTAATATCAATACATGCAAGTCACGTAAATACAACACATATTGCATTACAAATGCTATAGGTGTCACATTTGCGAAAGTTATAACTTGGCATTGCAAATGACAAAGCTATTAATTTTGCTATTTTCAAAAACGAAACATAAATAAAAAAATTGTCATTTACAATAACAGTAGCTCAAACTTTCCTAATGCTAGACCTATTGCATTGCAAATGCTTGTCTTTTTAGAGAAATATATCAGACAGAACTGCCTCTTTTTGTTTTCCTTGTTAAAACTGTTGCTGTAATTATGCTCCATGACCTTCTTTTCACCCGAGCTGGCGGACCTGGTAGTAGGCATCGTGATGTCATAACTCATCTAGAATAACTATTTGCAGTTGAGCAACTGCAGCATTCCTTTATTACAGATGATTAGAAATGTCACAACTCTCCAGTAATAAGGAAATTAGAAAGGGGCTTTTACTAAGGGCTTGCTTGTATTATAATTAAATATTGCTAGGAATGCATTTGAAAGCAGTTTTATTATAATTCTCTCTAAAGGTCTGTGTGGAATGATTAATTAAATGCATCTAACTTCATGCATAGCTGATTTAGACTTAGGATACTATCCTATCTCTGTAATCTTCAGAATATAATTTACAGCATTGTGCATTAATTTTAAACTCATTAACTCCAGAAGGGCCTAATCTTTAAAACTAATGGTGTACAAAATTCATAAAATTTTCATTTGCACACTTCTCACAAAAAATAAAGCAAAAAACTCAAGCGTTAAATATCAGCTGCTGGGGGCAAGTGGCTGTGCAAGCGACCAAGAGGGCAACCTGGCATGGAGCTCAAAGTGGCATGACTGATCATTAGTGGATGGTGGGAGCCCAGAGCAACCAGCAATCATTGCATTGACTGATGAGAGGGGATAATATACTCAGGGCCAAGGGGGAGCTCAGAACAGCAAACTATGGCCACTGATTTGCCCGTAACTGCAATCATGGCCGACTCAGCGAGGCAAGGACAGCGATGGCGAGTACAGTCCGTGATCCTGAGACTGTCCCATGCCTACCTGATGTGTCGGGCATTCCAGAGTAAAGCAGCCCCAGGCCCCATTACATCCCAACACATAGTAACGCCAGCAATTCCTCCCTGGATGCAGCCTGGGGGCAGTCGGTACATAGCATGGCTGGGCTGTGCTGGTGAATGGAGTGGAAGGCTGCAATTACTCACCTCATCTGGCACCTATTATGATTGGTGAGTCCTTCCTTGGGGTCAGGCAAAGAGTCCCCTATGATGGATAAGGTCCAGATCGCATAACTGCCTGGGACGTGGCCTCTCTCACCCTAATTTGAAATAACTGCAAAAGGGGGACCGACTTTGACAGTGGTAACAAATTGCTGGATTTGTAGCCCCAGCTGGGCCTCTATGAAGTAGTACATTTTGGTGACCAACCACTTGAGGGCTAGGGAAAAATTATTGATCTGAGTATATAACACGCTTGGGCATCAGAGCCAGCTAGAAACGCATGAGAGCTTTGGGTCATCTCCGTTAAATAATCTGCTTGCATCTGTCAAGTACATACAGCGCATATTGTTTGGGGTAAATAGGTATTGGGAGAAACCACAATGGACAAATGAGGGACCCCAAACAAGAGAAATTATCATATGATACACAAAAATGCCTCTCCGGACCAAGATGCCATCAAACACTACTGATGACTTCACTGAAATGGGAGAAACAGGATCCCAACACAAAACTGCAGCCATTTCATGCTTTACCTTAAAACCAGTCTGCAATCCATTGATGCAAAATAGAGTCAATGGTGTGTCTTCTTGACTGATTGTCGGAAAGGCTTGCAAGACACACAACGGAATGAATGGTGCGGATGCAGGATTTCTAATTTAGAAGGTAACACTAGCGACAATAGAGCCAAAGTAGCCAAGTTGGAAAAATCGCCCCTGGTTGTTGAAGTGAAGAACGAAGATCTGGCAGCCCAATCATAGCACATCAATGTGCACATTCAAGGAGTGACCGAATCCACAAACACTGGATACTTGGAAACCTATGTGGACTCTCTACTTAAGGATATCTTTTGCCATAATATGCTCACTGATCTTTTTCAGGTTGAACAGGCACACAGATAGTTGGGCCCACAGCATCAACCAGGGGTATCACAGAGGCTAATCATCACCGGCCGCTAAACCTTTGCTAATGGGACACTGTCCTTCTGCTGACTCGAGAAAAAGGACCCCTCCAACACCAAGGTTCTGCCATAACCATTTTCCTGGACACCATAGCTGCCATTCAGAAATGAGATGGAAAACCACAGAGGTGAAGTACACATTGAGAAGACTTGAAGTCAAATACTGAATGCTGTACCCAGCCCATCTGAAACAAGATCTGGCGGGGAAGACACACATTTTCTCTAGTACCAATTACGCTTCCGCATTCTGCAAAACACTTGCCAGCTCCAGGAATGTATTGCTACCCCCTGTAAGACCCGCAGGCAGACAGAGTCCACATGTTTCAGAACATGAATCTGCTGGGGAATAATGAGATACTGATGCACTAGTTTGATTTGTTTTTTCAAAACACAAATGCCCACTAATAGGCTTAAATAGCAAAGGGTAAATGTCACTAGGGAACAGAGCTTACTGCTATATGCTCCGTAGTGATTGATCAAGAGGACTCTGGGAGCGCCTAATCGTCTAGCTATCCTATAATGGATTCAATAGACAGTGTGACAGGACGATAACACATCTTACGGTGTGTTCACCTTTCACTGTTTATCTATTCAATGTGTGTTGATTGGATTTGTAATATTTTGTCATGTATGCACGTTTTTGGGTATATAGCACTGACAGCTGGTAGTATCAATGTGGAAGGTGGTGGGGGTTTGGGGCACTTTTTGTTGATAATTTGTGGTATTACACATTGCTCTGACTTATTTCTTGATCTATCGAGCGTCAGTTGTATACACATTTCCAGAGTGTACCTCATCTTGTTGCACGGTACCCCATAAAAAAGTGATTACATTTCTCACATGGAATATTAGAGATCTCAACGATTGCCTTAAGGCAAGACTAGTGCTGACATACCTAGGCAGGCTTGCAATTGACATTGCATTTCTGCAAGAGACATACTTAGCTCCTGGGCGCCCACAAAATGTTACCTGCATAAATACATCTGCTAGAGACTTCTAGCCACAGATTCCTTACAATACAATATTTGCCAGGCGTAAGACTGGATCTGGAAACTTTTGGTGAGCCATAAGGCGGCATCGTTCCGCTCCTCTTGGTCTGCGTAGTGCACGTCAGAAGTGATGTGTCCATTGCCTATATAGGCGCCACCCCAACACACTGGCGTCAGTTCTTTACTTTCAGAGCCAGTCAGCGCAGATCCAGAGAGAGCTACACCCAGTCACCTTTTGACTGAGACTTTTTGACCTTTTGCTGAAGAAGTTTTGGGACTTTGTCTCCTGGTGTGCAGGAAGTCCACCAGAAAGGCAGGTTTTAAACCATGCTGTATGTGTCACTGGCAGATGTCAGTGACAGACAGACATTTGGTGTGCCTCTAGTGTCTTGGCGTTTGCCACTGCAGAGAATGTGCAATGTCAGTAGATTTGCGCACTGGAGTTTCCAAGGCAGCTCTCGCTTAGAGATGCTTTTCCTCTCTGGTGTACATCAGGATCTGATAGAGACTACTAGCCGCAGATTCCTTCACGTAGAATAGGGGGGACGGCATCACGCGACTCCGCCCAGGCATTGTCCGCGTACGTGACATCAGCGGGGTCACATAAGTCCCACCCCGGCGCGCCTACGCCAGTTCTTTCCTTTTCCGTGTGCAACGCAGATCCGGATCGTGCTCTGGGCCTGTCTAGGCCTTTCCCTTTCGCTGTTGCGTGTGTGTGGGAACAGTGTGCGAATGCCTTCAGGCTTTAAGACATGCTTGTCTTGTGGACGCTTGATGTCGGCGACGGACCCGCGTTCATCTGGGGGTGCGTCCCAAGCCCCGGCGACCTCCCGCAACACCAAAGGGCCTCCCGCATGAGTTTGCGGCAAAGCAGAGGCGCCGTGGTCCGAAGGAGGGACCCCCGAAGGGCCACACCCCAACGGTATCACATCCTCTGAACCTGGATCCGAGCCAGTCTGCGCCGGAGCCGCAGGCGATGCCACGGAGGGCTCTGCACACTGCAAGAGATCTACTGACGTCCCAGGAGGAGAAGGAGGAGGGGGAGAAGCCAGCAAGCCTTGCAAAGCCGCCGCATATGTCTTCATCTGGTCTCTAGTCGCCCCCACACTGGGAAACGGCACATAAGGGGACGACACGCGGGCCGCACTACCTGCGGAGAGCGCACGCCCCTGGGAGGCCCGAACCCGACCCTCGAGGACAAACTGTGACACTTACCGACAGGCGAGCGATGCTCTTGCAACCTGGGAGAAGGACGATGTTGACGAGGGAGGCAGCGGTTCTGAGAACCCTCCGCAGGGGCCGGGCGAGATGCCGATGCCGACCTGGACACGCGGGATGAGAGAAGCTTCATTCGGCGCTCCCGCCGAGACTTCGGTTTCATCTGCTGGCACGCCTCACAATCAGTGGAGTTGTGGTGTTCCCCCAAACACAGGAGCAGGGTTCTCTACCATGTTTGATTAGGAGTGAAGTACTTTATTTAAAACAGTTTAGCAATTTTTTGGTAACAGATGAATAATTTGATAGAAAAGCACACGGACGAATTGAACATAACATGAACATTCAGCACAATAATGTGAGCACTACATAAATGATGTGTACAACGTAGAGGAGGAGATGTATATGGTATTCTGGGAATTGTAGTGAAATCGGGTTTAACTAACTGTGGACTTGAAGTTCTGGTAGTCCTTCGTTTCTGTCAGCGTGGAGTTTTGATGCACACAGGTGCACTGAATCATTGGGTGACGTAGTGTACGGGCATGAGCATAAAATAGAATGTTTTTGCAGGTATTGGGTTTAACTTGCATCAGAAGCGTTTCGATACGCCGAGAAGGAAGGAAGAAATGATTTATTTTTAACAAATGCGGTGACTAACAAGCCATGGTAAGCGTAGAGTAATGTATCTTTAAACATTTGTGATAACCATCATTATATGGCGTAGTACACAGTGGGGGTGACCTGATTTGATAAACAACACGTTGAATTTTAGGTATAATGGTGAAATGGACATAGTCTCCCAGTAGTTCTCGAATGAGGGTGGAATTATTGTGCAAATGGTTTAAAAACATGCTTTTGGTTTTTCTTCGATATGAATGCTGCTTTTTAAATGCAATGAAGTGCTTCATAAAGTTGATTATGTCCTATTTTTGTATATTGTAGATGCCCCTGAAGAAGGGAATTTACATCCCGAAATGCATTGGGTTGTATTATTATTAAAATATCTTGGTATGTGGAACCCACCTTTGACTCCTGGGCTTTTGTGAGAAATCTACGTCTTAAATAGACTTGAGTAAAATGAATTGAACATGAAGAAAAAGCAATGTATTAAAAAACGGTTAAATATGATGAAAAATTAGAGTAAAGCAGAACTAATTGATTCATTTGATTCAAAATTAATGTGTGGCAGTGCAGCCCGATGGAATCTGTAAATGAGGTTCCCTTTGTAGAGACGTTACCCCAAACACCACATGCAGATGAGGTGAGGGTCCGTCGCCGACATCCGGCGTCCACAAGACAAGCACGTCTTAAAGCCCGAAGGCATTCGCACACTGTTCCCACACGCACATGCAATAGTGAAAGGGAAAGGCCTAGACAGGCCCAGAGCACGATCCGGATCCGTGTTGCAAGCGGAAAAGCAATGAACTGGCGTAGGCGCGCCGGGGTGGGACTTATGTGACCCTGCTGACGTCACGTACGCGGACAATGCCTGGGCAGAGTCGCATGATGCCGTCCCCCCGGCGCACAGGGATGCTGTGGCAAAAAGTTTTCCGGATACAGTCTCATGCCTGGGGATAATTCTACGTGAAGGAATCTGCGGCAAGTAGTCTCTATCAGATCCTGATGTACACCAGAAAGGAAAAGCATCTCTAAGCGAGAGCTGCCTTGGAAACTCCAGTGCGCAAATCTACTGACATTTCACATTCTCTGCAGTGGCAAACAAATCTATCCAAGGATCGCCCCAATCTAGATCGAGACCTTGCTCCATCTCTGGATGGAGATGCCATTGGTTATCTGCTAGGCATCGATGGCAAGGTTAATCCACTCTGGCATTCCCTAAGCCCGCCAGGTGTTGAACCACTAGAGATTTGCCCTGGTATTTAAGCCTTGTCCAGAGATGCAAAGCCTCTTGACTGAGGGTCCACAACCCCATCCTGCCCTGTTTGTTCAATACTATATGGCAGTGGTGTTGTCCATGTACACTTGTATCAGCCTTCTCTTGCTTGAAGAAAGAAAGGCTTTCAATACCAACCTAATTGCTTAAAGCTCCAACAGATTGATGTGTAGCCCGGACTCTGCAGTCCCTTAACACACTGTGTGTTTTGGCTAGGGCCACTTCTTGTTTGTGGGACTCGGCGGAGTCCCTTATGTCTACTGCTTCTCAGGAGGGTGTCTGTGTTAATTTGAGGCAGCATGTGTTGGATGGCCGGGAGCTGGCGGCGTTTATTCTTTGCTCCGCTTTGGAGATCTCGGAGGTGCTGGGTCATGCCCTGGCTTCTTCAGTTGGCCTTCGTCGCCATGTCTGGCTCCGGGACAGTGTGTTCCCGGAGAACGTTTGGGAACGGTTGGTGGACCTTCCCTTCGATGGTGCGCTTTTGTTCCATGCCCCTGCGGACTCGGCCATCCAGAGGTTCCTGGCGGGGCTTCGTCCTCCTCCTTCTTCTCCCCCTCAGTGACCTGTGAGTTGATCTGGTTCTTGGAGGTGTTCTTCCGTTGGGGCGGGTTGCCCCAGTTGTCTGTTCTGTGTGCTTCGTGGCCACTTGAGTCCTTCGTGTTGGGACTGTGGTCCTGTTGGCTGCTGGCCAGCTCTTCTCGACTGTATGTTTTTGCTTTGGGTGTTCTACACCATGTTGGCCCTGAGATTGGGTCTTCTGTGTTTTCTGCTCTGGCTGCTTGAAGTTTTTTCCTAAGAGGTTCCCATGTCTTGGGACGTGACCTGCCTTCTGTGGGGTAATAGTCGCTGTTATATAGCCCTGTTATGTGCTGGGGAGCTGTGGTCGCCTGTGGGCTTCTGCTCTCCGCGGCGTTATGGTATGTTGCAGATGCAATCTTCTTGGTGATGGCTTGGACTAGCTTGAGTTACGCCCCAGGGTGTTCTTCTCTGGGGCAACTGCACTGTTTGCCTGGTCTGCTGTCCATGGCCTTGCGTCATGGTCCTGTCCGGTCCCACTTCTTTTTGGACCGTGTATGCAGTCTCCTCCCTGGGGCGTGTACGGACTCTTCTTCGCCTTCCTGCTCTCTGTCTTCGGCTGGCGTCTGGCTTGCTCTGAGTGCTTCGTTCTGTGGTGTCCTCGGTGTCTGGGGGAGCTTGCTGGTGCCGACCTCTTGTTTTCTCTACATCGTTGTGCCTTCTTGGGGCTTTAGTGAGACTGTTATTCTGCTTTGTCCTCTTCTTCCATTGGGCCTTACACCCGGTTCTAACTCTTCTCCCTGTGGGAGGAGTTGGTCCCTGACTTCTTGTCCCTCTTGCGGGCGCAGTCCGTCCCTGAGGGACGTTGGACGGTTCTTCCTGGGTGACCTTGAGTTACCCTTTTCGGCTTCCGCCTGCTTATTGTGGACGGCGCCGTTCTGTCTGGGCTTGCCTTTGCTCTGCCTCTTCTCCTTGAAGTCTCTAGGTTCCTCTTCTCTTTCAGTGCTCCTCTTCTTTGCCTTGGGCGGTGGTTTTGTTGCCTTGTATGGGTGTGGGGTGTTGGGCCCTCTTTTTGCCTTGCCTTGTTTCCTCTGCTGCGTGAGGACAGGCTACCTCTTCTATTCTCTGTTCCGCATCCCATTTGGGGTTGGTGATCTTCTGCTGGCGGGGGTTCCTCTTGCCTAGGGGGACGGGGCTCCTCGTCCTGTCTTGGGACTCGGCCCCCGCGGGACTCTCTCTTATGGCCAGGCGGGTGGGGTCCTCTTGCAGACCCTCCTTCCCCTTGGGTATGGCTAGGGTATCTATTCTACGTGAAGGAATCTGCGGCTAGTAGTCTCTATAAGATGTACAAGTTACTTACCTTCGGTAACAATGTATCTGGTAGAGACGATTCTAGCCGCAGATTCCTTCACGGCCTGCCCTTTCTCCTCGTTCTGCGAGGACTTTTGGCTTGGTCTTTTGCACTTGCTTCCCTGTGGATGGCTGTGTCTTCTATGAGTACATTCCTTCCCTATTCCTGACAGGATGTTTGTCCTGCTTAATTGTTCCCTTTCCCTCCCCTTTGGCATTATAGGTACTTCTCTACCCTTATGCTCTGGTTGCTCCAGATTAGGGCCTACCTTCCACTCGCCCCTCCCCTCCCTCCACCCCTTTTTCTTTCTAGGGTTCTGAACTTGCTGCTATCCTCTAGGTTGGGGTCTTTTGGCTGTGCCTCTGCCCTTTGGTCCTTATGTGGGTTGTCACACTCTGTGATGGGGCTGTCTTGGAGTTTTGTCATTCCTTGTGTGTCCCGGACTGGTTCACCTACATTGTTTTTGGCTGGGGTTGTAGTCCTGCTACCAGTTATCATGACATTCTTACATATGTCCTTTGTCTTCAGGGGGGGCTATCTCCGTACTGGCAGGGTTGCTGCTCAGAGCTGGGATCTGTACTTTATTATTTTCCCTGCCTTTGGGTACTGCAGTGCCTGGCACTGCTCTTTATGATGTTGTTCCTCACCATTCCTTTTTCCAATTTTTCTGCTCTTTCGCACACTGTTCCTATACTCTCACAGTTTTGTCTGATGGCTCCGCTTTGTGGTGCCGAAAAGTTCTCCAAAGAAAACTGACGTGGGAGCGCCGGGATGCTGTGGCAAAAAGTTTTCCGGATCCAGTCTCACGCCTGGGGATAATTCTACGTGAAGGAATCTGCGGCTAGAATCGTCTCTACCAGATACATTGTTACCGAAGGTAAGTAACTCGTACACTTCTGTACGCCTTTCCACCAATACCACTGCTGCCCAGACTTCTCAAGAAGATTAAGAACAACCGGGCCCAAGTTAATCTTGTGACTCTAGATTGGACACGCAGAGTCTGGTACCCTGAGCTGTTGAGCCCACACACTGGTCCTCTGATCAGGCAGCCTCTTCGGGAGGACCTTCTGTCAGCAGGGCAGGGTTCTGCATCAGAAGCAGAAAATTGCTTTGCCTTCATGCGTGGAGTGAGCAGCGACAGTTGACAACTTTTGACGTTCCGCATGAAGTCTGCAAAGTTACCTTGGCAGGCATGTGACCCTCCATCAAGAAGGTATATACCTGCTTTTGGAGCAAGTTTGTGGCATGGTGTCCAGATAAAAATGGTCACTCCCACTTTTTGCCTGGTATCTTCCTGATATCTGGTGCAATTTTGACTGAGTGTGTGTTTGGTTACGACTAACCCGGTCCCCAGCATCAGTGTGCTTTTGCTTTACTACACGTTCCACAATTGGCACCCCTTTAAGATCCCCTGTTAGTCCCTAGTAAGTGGTACTCCTGGTTCCTAGTACAATGGACCTAAGAGCCTGCGTGTCTTGGTGCAGAGAAAACCAAAGAGTTGACATGGCACACATCCCTGTGTGCCAGGCCAGTAAACACTGCATGGGGTATTGGTAAGTCACCTTTACGGCAGGCCTTACAGCCCAAAGGCAGGGTGTACTATACCCATGAGTGACTATATCGGCCTGAGTGGAAGAGGCCCCCACAGTGTTTGATACCAAACACCTTGTCTTAATAAACCCACACTGACGCCAGTGCTGGATTTATTAATAAATGCACACAGAGGGCAACTTAGAGGTGCCCCCTAAAGACTTACAGACTACATTTGTGTCGACTGACTGGCCTTGTGAGGGGAGAGCCTTCGCTCTTGTAGGTTGGATACAAAGCCTGCTCTGGGCAAATGTTTTTACACCTCCTCCAAGCAGGATGGACATTCCAGGGAAGTAAGCTTCAACGTCCCTGCCACCTTTGGTATGCAAGCCCGGGCCTCTCCAGATAGTGGCCCCACTTTTTAGCAGCAGGAAAGGCAGGAAAATTAGTAAGATTAGGAGGTGTGCCCACATGCAGCCAGCACCACCCCTAGGGTGTGCCACCTGATGTTGACCCCACTTTTCATATTCCTCCTTGTTGTTTTGGACTGAATAAGCCCTCTAGATTGAGGGTTATGCCCACTTCCACAGTGTAGGCACCCTAAAGCTAGGTAGCCCATGATGGCTGCCTGTCACGTCCCTAAATTGAGTATTTAGGTGCCGCCCATGAACCCAAATTCGGTGGATCAACAGGATAAGGACGAAGAAGAGAACTGCAGCAGAACTTTTAACTTTGGCGTGAAGCCCTGCCTTCCTCAGCCCTTGCCTTACAATCGCAACAGTGACTCGTCCTACAAGCTGGAGAACTACCAAATCCTTGGGTGGTCTGCCATCACCTCGACACACTAAATGCCTCCCTTGCAGGCACCAACAAGCAGAGTCCGGTCTACCTCCTTGCAGCTCCCCGGCTCGTTTGACGCTGCAGACAACCAGGAGAAGGTACTTCTGTTCTGTAAGGTCAGATCTGTCGCCTCACTGAGTGTGAAGACACCAGGATCAGCCAGACCAGTGCAGTACCTACCAAACACCAACAGTGAGAGTCCATTCCAGGTTCTCACTGCACCAGGACCAAACAGCTGTTGAGGGAAGTCAAAATCACTGAGACCCACTTCGAGAGTGGCCCAGCTGCCTTTCTTTCTCCTCTTACAGCTGTTTGTCTCTGACCACGAGGTGCATCTGTGCACAGCAGCCCAGCTGACTGAACCATTCTACTCCCTAGCCCTTCAGCCAGAGTTCCGATGAATGAGCTGTGCCACCGTGTTCCAAGACAGTTTGCGACCTAGGCGCCCATTTGGGAGCCCTCGAACTTGCCCGCAAGTCCCTCGTGCAGCCTCTATTCTGGTGGCCCCCCCTTCTCCATAGTGTGCCACCTACCTCCCTCACCAGCACCCTGCTCCCAGTAAAACCCCGGTGGTTCCAGAAGAATTGCTGTTAGTACTTTGAACCTTAGCCCACTACTATTTTGATCCCAAATGGTGAATCTGATACAGACTGTACCTACCTTCATGCATCTTTGGCTTTTCATCTCGTAGGACAGCATTGTGCATAAAAGCGCACAGGTTTGAAGGTTTTACTTACCTGTGCAAATTTCTATCGAAAACTGTACTTTCGTTTGAACGAAGAGTTTAAAATATATATATAAAAAGAAGGGCTCTTTTTCCAATTTGGTCTCGGATGTATACTTGGTGCGTGTCTCATTTATTGCCTCTGTGAGTACAACAAATGCTTAGCACTGCCCTCTGACAAGCCTAACTGCTCGCCTACACTACCATAAAAGAGAGTGATAGTATTATCTACGTTAGCCTCTATAAACCAATTGATGACTCACTGGGCTCTCTGCACAGTGTACTTCTTTCTAGTACACTATATGGAGAGCCAGCTTCCTACATTGTTGGATCAGTGGTTGGGTCTGCGATTGCGTTTGCGGATTCCACATGGCCAATGAGTGACTACATAAGTAAATCCAATAACTGACTCAAGTTAAAAGTGAATTTTTTTGAATTGGTCGAATTTTCCTAAATATACATACAACAAGGGAGATGAGGGCCCAAGGGGATATTTAAAGACCTCTCACCGCTACAGCCCCTAAACAATCAGTAAACAAACAAAGAGTAGCAGTGGGTCATTAACTAACTAACTCAAAGAATGTATCTGGAAAATGTAACACTCAACCAAGGGAAGGTGGACCTAACCTCAAACTACGTGTAAAACCGCTATCTGAGTGTAAAGTATCTTTCCTGTGTGGAAAAATACCCATCAGTTGCCGATCCTTGCCGCCCTGTTCATCATCTGGGTTCTCCCACACCGGGAAGGTAAGATTTAGATGACCACTGGAGACAACAACTTTGTCAATACAGTGGAACCCAGTAGGCGTTATCCTATACTAGGGTGTGAACAGACAACTGTAGAACAGTGCAAGTGAAGAGTGAAAAAAGTGAACTGTGAAGTAAACAGATAAAATTGGGTAGTAGAAAGGATAAGAAACTTTATTGTACACCTTAGTACTCCCAAAACAATAAAATGCGTGCGATAGTAGTGGCTTCAACAAATAACCACTAGTTCTAATTTGTGGTCGACATGTTTCTGCAGACTAAAATGGAGCCTAAAGGTATCCTGCTGCTTTCTTCAGGACCATGATCGCGACTGTTCAGTAAAACGGTGAAAAAGAGGGAAACTATCACCTGGGTATTCAGTAGATCTTCATTCTCCTCTTTATTGTGATTTCCAGATCGTCACAAGAAGGGGAAGACATCCAGACAGATACATAAAAAGAGACAGACAACCATAACAACAAAAAGTCAGTTTGGTTACACTTTCCATTAGTGATGTGTATCAGTGATTGGGTTACAAAATACCGATCTAGTGTCTGTAAATGACACCCACACTCTCATAATCGTAAAGTGGCTACTCTCACTTACCTAGTTCAGAGGAGAGCAACACTCCACCCCACCTGGCCACAGTGCAGGTAAATGGAGTCCTGCACTGGTGAGCATAAAAAACATTAAAAACAAGGGTTACTTCAACATGTCAGACAAACTGACTTCATAACACCACCCAAAGGCAGCAAACAACATGGTGGTCTAGTCTCATGTTCTACTTAGTTCCCAATTCTATTTGTCCTCTGTGGCTATTCCTCAATCAAAGCATCGTACCACTGTGCACTGATGTTTAATTAATGTGCTGATGCTTTGCCCAATCCACTCTTAGAAACATTGGGCTATTGTATGCTGGTCTTTGCTCGTGAGGATGTATCTAGAAGTCATCCTTTAGTACAATAATTATAACTGTTTCATAAGTCTCGTTCTCCTTTCCCGACTGATGGCGTTCGTTAACAGTACACAGGAGCTGCCTCGTACCAGTGCGCAACCACTCTACACTTAAATCACGCTGTAACCGAGTCACAGTTAATGTCCAAGCTACCAACACCGTTCCTCATACGCATCTACTAACCTTCTGGTCGGTACTCCAGACGTCCTTCTGGGCTGTCTCGGGGAGGTGCCGACCGGAACAGCCTTCGCGTATATATGCTCTCTCTCCACCATGATCAGTCGCAGAGACGCGTCACGTCCATGCGACTTCACTAGGAATTGTGGGAAATGTAGTTTGTAGCGTTTGGAAAGATCGTAATTTTCTCTTACATGTCATGAATTGTCAACATTTCAAAAGAACGTGTCAAAACCAATAATGTGTTTAGATTTTTAAGAAAACCGACAGATTAAAATGTATTATGTGACGATTTTCTACTAAAATTCGATCTTTCTAAAGACACATATTGCATGAATTTAAACAATCTATTGATAGAGGGAAAACATGGCGGCCGCGAGTTAGAGCGGCTCGCACGGAGGTGATGGTCTCTCCCCCATCGGGTTAGAAGTAGGCGAAAAAACTTGCCTCAAAGCCCCTTGGATGTGTGTTGAACCCCCGGTTTTTCCAGCTTCAAGTAAGGCGGCCAGGCACGGATGTGTCTGGTCTCGGTTTCTGCTCCGGCGTTGCCCGCCCCTCCCATCTTGCTGCAGCAGTGGTTTCGAGCAGCTGTGGAGCTGCGACGTGGACGCCGGGTGGCGGCTCGTGGATGCCTCAGGGTCGGATGGGGGCAAGGAGAGGGGCGAGAAAAGACTCATCCGATATTTGCAACCCCCCGCACCCGGTCGGGCAGGGACGGAGATTTTGAGGCAGTTAAGGACGCTGCGCGGAGACTGAAATCGAAGGCAGAAGCAGTAGGAGACGGGAGAAGGCAGAGGCCCACTATAGCCGAACCCCCTGGAGGCGGCATTGATACCGGCGGCAGCAACAGCATCAGCAACGGTGGTAGTAAGGAGAGGGGCTGGACGGGTGATCCGCAGGGCGGTGGAGGCCCAAAGGCATTCTTCTATTTAAAATCCCCAAAAAACCCACGGCAGTATTCCACCAATACCAGCAGCAATAAAAAGAAAGCACCCCCGAAGAAAAGAGGTGGTAAAGGAAGGAGGAAGGGAGAAGGCCCAGGGGTTAAGGAGCAGAGTGAGGGCAGCACCCCATATCTGTCGGACGGAGGCAGCGAATCTGGGGGGGTTGGAGCAGTTAAGGCTGTTGCCGATTGCACAGGTGGAATCTGGGAAGCAGGACAGGGGGGCAAAGTGGTTCCCGATCCCACCCCCAACATCCAGGCGAGGGGTAAACGCAAGGGGGCCCCGGTGTCACGAATAACACCCTCGCTGCGAGCTTTTTTCAAGGTATTACCGCAGGTGTTGGAGGTGACACAAGGCCAAGAACTACAAGGCCTAGAGCCTGCAGGTTGTTCCACACAGAAGATGGCAGGTCTGGGGGCCCCAGGTGGGACTCCGCTAGATGCGCCTGTGGCGACTACATTGCCAACAGAGGCTCCCGGGGGGCTGGCTGAGGATTGCGCGGGAGGTAGAGGAGAGGGGTGCATAACGTATAGTGAGAAAGAGTAGGGAGGGACCCCGTTGGAGGGTCTGCTAATCGCCATGAGAGAGGAGATAAAGATGGGCTTTGCGGAATCCAAACAAAACCAGAGTGAGATTAGGATAGCCTGTGACACCCTGGAGCGGAAAGTAGACGGGCTCTAGGAGAGAACTGAGAGTCTGGAAGGATCTGTTGGGGAGCTAAAAGCTAGCCTGGAGGCAGCACATTCCCGGATTCAATCCCTAAGGAAGGAGGGGGACGAGATGAGGGACAGGGTCGAGTCTCTGGAAAAATGTTCTAGAAGAAATAATTTACGTCTCTTAAAGATCCCAGAGGCGAAAGAAGGGGGAGACCTTAAGACTTTTGTGGTGTCTTTATTAAAAAGTGCCCTCAACCTGGAAGAATCAGAGGAAGAGTGCGCCACCTCCTTGCCCCCCGGAGGTTTCTCCACAATCCTGGGAGAGTGAAGCCAAGGAAAATACTCTTGAACTTTTTGACATACTCCCTGAAAGAGAAGATTTTTAATCTTGCCCTGAAGACGAAATCATTGAAAGCCCCGGACTTTTCCTTTGAGGTTCGGTCGGACCTTTCGAAGGTCACCCTCGAAAGGCAATAGGAGTTGGGGCAAAAAATTGATAAATTTAGGGCAGCGGGGGCAACAGTACAAATGAGGTTTCCCGCTTTCCTAAAAGTAATGTACAACAACAAGATGTACAACATTCGTTCCCCTCGGGAGGCGGATGAGCTAATTATCTCCATTTCTGAGCACTCACAAGGGGGGCAATAAGGCCCCAGTAACTGTAACACATTTTCCAGCCAAAGGGAGGTAGGGGGTGAAGTACTAACACAAGAATCAATGACAAGCCAGTCAGATTTGGGTCAGGTAGTTAACAGACAAAAAAAAAATGTAAACTTAAATGTAAGAAAATACCTTTAAAAAAAAAAACAGGAGCAATAAAGTCTATTGGCCTACACATTTATCCCTTGGTGGGGGTGGAAAGAGGAGAGAATAAAAAAAAAGAGGAAGGGGAAGGAAAGAGAAGAATAGGAAAAGAAGAGAGAAAAATACAATAAAATAAAAAAAAGCTATGACATTTAAAAACAAGGAGAAAATTAAAATTGAATTAAAAAAAGGGGGATTTTTTTTTTTCCCTCTCCACACTTCTGTAATAAGGGGACAAGTGAATACATAAAAATGTAAAGAATAGCAGGCAAATAGGTTTTCTATATGGGGGAGATGGGGTCAGAGACTAACACACCAAAGTAAACCTGGCGAACCAACATGCCAGGAGAAGTGAGGGGGGGGTTCCAGGGGAGGTGGGAGGGAAGGGGGGGTGCAAAGGAAAAAAAGTCCTCATAAGCCTGTTCCTATTTTTGTTCCTTGTAAGTTAATTTCCAACCACCGTAACCACTTTCTGAGAGAGTTTCATCAAGTTAAAGGCAGGGAGCATAAAGAGGTGAGGAGAGGTAGAAGAAGGAACGAAGCATGACGGAAGTGCAATTTTTATCCTGGAACATTAATGGTCTGCGAGTGAAGGGGAGGAGGCATAGAATCTTGCAATATTTCAGGGACTCCCCAGCGCAGGTCATAGTGTTACTGGAGACACACCTACTCAAACAGGAAGTCGAAACTATCATGAAAACGCAGAGGTGGGTTGACAAATTCATTTGCACAAATCAGACCGCTAACATCCGTGGGATACTCATGTTTAAAAAAATCAGCAAAGACACAGATTTTGGCTTATGAGGAGGACCTTAGTGGGAGGTGGCTGATGTGTAAAATGACGTTAGATGGTCAACTATATATATTGGTAGGTTATTACGGTCCAAACCAAGATGACCCGTCCTACCTTCTCAAAATCCAAGGGGCCTTAGTCACTCTGAACGACCCTCTTATATGGGTGGGGGACTTTAATATCGTTTTGAACCGCAAGCTCGATAAGTCCTCAAATTCCAGAGCGATGGTATCATCCAAGTCAAGGCCCATTCTGCTGTCCATTATGTCGTCTTTGGGGTTGGCAGACGTTTGGAGAGAAAGGGCGGGTATTTCTCCCGGGGTCTCCTACCGGAACCTTAAGTATAGACACAGCTCAAGGATTGACTATGCCCTCTTCAGCTATAATATTAGAGAGGAGGTGAAGCGGTTGCGGTATCTACCCCCCATCTCTCAGATCACTCAGTGATAGTCTTCTCCCTGACAGTCACTCAGCGGAATCTTTTTTTGTTGTGTTCGTTTAATCGGACGATACTGTTAGATCAGGTGGAGACTAACTTGCTGTCAGAAGAGGTGTCTGAATTCCTAGAAATCAATTTAGACTCAGCGGGAATCAGCACTGTATGGGAAACCCTTAAAGCTTTTTTAAGAGGGTATATTTCGAATCGAGCTTCATACAGAGGAAAGGCCTATAGAGAGAAAATTAGGATTTTAGAACGAGAATTGGATAGCTTGGATAGGAGGTGCGGTACCTCAGGGGGAACCTCTGTCGAGCAAGAAGAGCGGGCTAAGGTAAAGTCAGAGTTGGATAAAGTATTACAGGAAAGAGTGGAGAGGAGGTGGGCGGCAAGTAAGATCTCGAATTTTGAATATGGGGAGGCAGCTGGTAAGGTCTTGGCTTGGAAGATAAAAACAGATCAATCCAAAAAGTTTATAAGGGGAATTCGAAAGGAGGGGGACCCGACCATCAGGACTACCAATACTGAGATTGGTAGCGCTTTTCAGGAGTTCTTTCAAAATATTTACACTGAGGATATCGAAGATGATCCCCTGGCAAGAAACTCATGGCTAGGCAGGATCCAACTGCCCACCCTTACAGGTGATCAGACAGAACGCATCGACAGGGCTATATCGGAGGTTGAAGTAAGTAAGGCGATAGGTCAACTGAAGCAAGGGAAGGCGGCAGGGTCAGATGGCTTACCCGGGGAATTATACCGGGTTTTGTGTCCGGTCCTAGTAACAACATTGACTGCGCTATTTAATGACATTTTTATAAATGGGTTAGTGCCTCCGCACTCGTGGAGTGAAGCAACCATAGTCCTCATACTGAAACCGGGTAAGGACCCAGCTGATTGCGGGTCCTATCGGCCGATCTCGCTTTTAAATAATGATTATAAGATCTTCGCCGCAGTGAGCCATTTAAAATATCACGGGGACCCAGGCAGGGCTGTCCCTTTTCCCCACTCCTGTTTAACTTATATCTAGAGCCTTTTGCGCAGATACTGAGGAAGGAACATATTATCACCCCTTTTGAGTATAGCGGATGGGTGAAGTGTCTGGGTATGTATGCGGATGACATCCTTATTTAAATGTCAGATCCCGTTCAGGCCTTCCCGACAGTAATCAGGAGAGCAGAAGAATTCGGGCAGATCTCGGGGTATGAGATAAATGTGGGGAAAACGAAGATAATGGTGTGGAATATCAACAACACACAACTGGACCTAACCTCCTCAATGCGCTACTTGGGAATTAAGATCACCCAGGAGGTTGGGAATATAGCACACGTCAATTTGGATCGGGTTTCCCGTGAATGTCGGGCGCTTTTAAAAGCATGGACCTTTCTCCCTTTGACCATCTACGGGAGAGTGAGTCTAATAAAAATGTCAATTTTACCTAAGCTCACATTCATTTTTAACAGCATTCCTCTAGCCTTTGAGCCAAAGCAAATCATGAAATGTCAACAGGAGATCAACTCATTTATTTGGAACTACAAGTCCACCAGGATAGCTTGGAAGAAACTGAGGAGGAGGAGGGAAAAGGGTGGGCTCTCTCTTCAAGACATACAGTACTACGCTTGGGCCTTTCAGCTGTCATTCTCCAGAATGTTGCTGAAAACTCCAACAGACTCATCAGCAGGGAGAATGTACAGGGCCAAGTTAACTGGAACAGACTTGCCAATGGATGTTTTTTTATTTAAATTTGGGGAACAGAAGTTCTTCAAAAAGGTGAGGCTGAAGGTCTTGCAGTCGCTGGCCAGGGCCTGGACAAGGATTAAGAGAATGGCAGGGTTGGCTTATTATTCAAATCTGGCTCCAATCTGGGGGTCTCCGGGGCTCCCCCCGTGCCTGGGCGACAACCTCTCGATACCCCTAAGAGAGGGGGGGATACTGAGATGGGGTGACTTAATGGCAGGCGGGGTACTAATACAGTGGGACAAATTGTATGAAAGGGTCGGCCCAAGATTATCAAGGTTTAAATACATACAACTTGTAAGCTGGTCTAGAGAGCTCCTTCAAAAGAACGCCCTAGTGG
Organism: Lissotriton helveticus; assembly: GCF_964261635.1. Classification (NCBI taxonomy): domain Eukaryota; kingdom Metazoa; phylum Chordata; class Amphibia; order Caudata; family Salamandridae; genus Lissotriton; species Lissotriton helveticus. Next base: position 1,248,670,161 of record NC_136068.1, on the reverse strand, counting down.
GGAGGTGTAGTGTGCTAGAACAACAGCTTGTGGAGAAACCTCCGGGGGGCAAGGAGGTGGCACACTGTTATTGGGCAATCCTGGAGGAGGTGGATGGGGACTTTGACCTCCCAGATGAACTGTGGGCTGAGGACATGGATCTTCGAGGGGAGGACTGGTGGATAAGATCATTCGCTCTTCTTTATAAAACTGTCAAGCCTGCTTGGTTGAGGCGGAATCACCTGTTCTCGGTTCATCGAGCCTATTGGTCACCACAAAGGCTTGCGAAGTTTCAACCCGGAAAATGCTGCAACAATTGTAGTCTCCAGGGCGCCTCAGATGTTCACATGTTCATGGAATGTCCCCCAATCAAGGCTTTCTGGGCAGAAGTCCTGTCTACTTTGGGCTCGATACTCAAAGTAACCTTACCCTGCACATTAACACTGGTAATCTCTGGGATGGATGACAATGTCACTGGCTTATCAAGGAAACTGTTGTTTTATGCAATCTTACTTGCGCGGCGACAGATATGTACATTTTGGGTCGATTCTAAGGCGCCAACACATGCCAGCTGGTTATCATCCCTATATGAAACATCAAAAGTCGATCTGGCCAGACCATGTAGTAGCAACAACCTCACCTTTTGGAATCTTTTGATTTCTTGGAGTTAGTGGTCGAGTGTCCAACACCGGGGTTTTTTTTTTTCCCCCCGGGTCCTATGATTATGCCTCCAAACTCCAAGGTCCTTTGTGGTGGTTTCGATAGATATGAGCTGGGCCTGGTGGTAGTTTCTACCTTGACGGAGTCTGGGATGGGTTTGGCAGGTTGCCACTCGTCATCAATGCCTCAGTTAACCCAGATCTAGTCTCCCGCCAGGCTGGTGTATAAGGTTATGTTGGTGGAGAGTGCGCTCTATTTCCGTCGCACGAATAGGTGGTTGGCTATATAGTTTCTGGTAATGAGGTACAGGCAAATGAGGACACAAAAAAAAAATGAAAAAAATGGGGGGAAAAAATGAATGTAAACAATCTATTGAGCATCTGCTCCCATATTAGCACCAAAGAAGGGCCACACATGTGTTCTAACACTGGCTTAGTGGGGATTGCAGTGTGGTCTTTGTATCACATTTCATTGAATACACAACGCAGAGACTAGATATAGAGTAGTTATCCCCTCTAATGTGGAAGGAGTCTACCTCGATGTATTATGTGAACGCCATTCGTATGCTATCATCATCAGGATGAATTTAGACAGAGCATAGTTAAGGGCAGAGAAACAAGTATCTCAATGACAGAGAGCACACTCCTCATAATGACATCCAAGGAATGTCCTCATTTATTCCCACTTTATCCGAGTTCAGTTTATATACCCATTTCTGCTCAAGCCTGAACAGAAACTTCTTCACATCTCGTACATGGGTTGGGATCATTGGCTGCTCGATCACAGTCCACTTCAGATCGGTAGGGCCATGACCCACTTCTAAAAAGTGATTCGTCATCTTCGTTGCTTGTCGCTGGCATCTAATTGAGCTTTTATGCTCCGAGATGCGAACCTTAATTTTCCTTGTGGTCATCCCTACGTACCTCATATTGCAGGGACATGTAATAAGGTACACTAGATTGGCACTGTTACAGTTCGTGAACCTTAGCTGTAACCATGGACGGTCAGTGCCTATGTCGATGCTCGTGGTTTTTGAGGTTTGGGGACACGCAGCACAATTCCCACAAGGATGGTGACCCCTAACTGCCGGCATGTCCCATAGGGTTCCCACTGCTCGTGGCATAATCATTTTAGGTCTTGTGTGGACCAATTGGTCCTTCAAGTTCTGACCCCTTTTCCAAGTAAGGTAAGTGAGAGTAGCCACTTTACGATTATGAGAGTGTGGGTGTCATTTAGAGACACTAGATCGGTATTTTGTAACCCAATCACTGATACACATCACTAATGGAAAGTGTAACCAAACTGACTTTTTGTTGTTATGGTTGTCTGTCTCTTTTTATGTATCTGTCTGGATGTCTTCCCCTTCTTGTGACGATCTGGAAATCAAAATAAAGAGGAGAATGAAGATCTACTGAATACCCAGGTGATAGTTTCCCTCTTTTTCACCGTTTTACTGAGCAGTCGCGATCATGGTCCTGAAGAAAGCAGCAGGATACCTTTAGGCTCCATTTTAGTCTGCAGAAACATGTCGACCACACATTAGAACTAGTGGTTATTTGTTGAAGCCACTACTATCGCACGCATTTTATTGTTTTGGGAGTACTAAGGTGTACAATAAAGTTTCTTATCCTTTCTACTACCCAATTTTATCTGTTTACTTCACAGTTCACAATTTTTCACTCTTCACTTGCACTGCTCTACAGTTGTCTGTTCACACCCTAGTATAGGATAACACCTTCTGGGTTCCACTGTATTGACAAAGTTGTTGTCTCCAGTGGTCATCTAAATCTTACCTTCCCGGTGTGGGGGAACCCAGATGATGAACAGGGCGGCAAGGATCGGCAACTGATGGGTATTTTTCCACACAGGAAAGATACTTTACACTCAGATAGCGTTTTTACACGTAGTTTGAGGTTAGGACCACCTTCCCTTGTTTGAGTGTTACATTTTCCAGATACATTTGAGTTAGTTAGTTAATGACCCACTGCTACTCTTTGTTTATTTACGAATTTTCCTAAATACTTAAAATTAACTGTTAGGTCCTTGGTTACGTTTTTGAAGTTTAAAACGGTTTACAGTTTAAAAACTTATTATATTTAGGACTAAGAAAAACCAATAGCTCCAAAAAGGTCCCAACTTTAGTACAATAATGGATACCACAGGGTTGAATCTAAGGAGCTCAACATTACCCCTTATCTGCAGCTTAGCTTCTGCAAAGGGTTCAAAATTACAACTGGCTCAAGCCCTACCACTGTAACACTTCAGAAGTTGTTGGCAGAGGATAAGCTGGCCTACCCTGCACATGACCCCACCAACCCTAAGAACCAGGGCAGAGTGAGGAGGATGACCCATATGGGCCTCAACTCGAAGGAGAGAACATTGTACCACTACATCACAAAAGACCCAATTTACCAAGGGCACCTGCCTCTAGCGAGAACGGCTCAGGTCACTCAAGGTGCACTATACAACTCTCCAAAGAGGAGGCTCTTCTTGAAAGATTGGCCCGCAGAATAGCCCTAGAGGACAGGATACTGGCATAGAAAGGTAAAGGGCAGATATGGATTTAGGACCCATAAATATGGTCAGCAACATAATTCCTAGGGATCAACAGAAAACCTTTGACCCTAAAATCCCCAAAGGGGTTGTTCCAAAGTATACAGACTGTGATGAAATCACTGAATAATTCACAGCGTTCGACAGAGCCTGTAGCTCAAGGAAGGTCAGACAGAAGTATTGGGGCTCTCTCTTTTGGGAACTGTTCTCTGATAAGTGCAGGCATAGACTCCTGACACTGACAGGAGCAGAAGCTGAGTCCTAAAACCACATGTAATGTACCCCGATTGAGGGATTGGACTCACCACTGAAGAGAACAGGATCAGGTTCATGGAGACTCGAAAAACCCAGAATCAGTCCTAGGTAGATTTTGTAGACTTTTCAGTGAAGACACTAGTGGCTGGTTGAAAGAAAACAATGTGCATGACTATGATGGGCTGCATATTTATTTATGAAAGAGCATTGGTTAAGCAGGTTTTACCAAGAATAATTGCCGTAGTACTTGGTAGACCTAGGTCCAATTTCTCCCCATGATTCCGGAAAGAAGGCCTACCACTGGGTCACGACTAGGGTGACCAAAACTACCACTGGTGGGGGTGACCAGTAAAAAAGGATTAATAAGCATCTCTAGGGGAAAGAGATTGAACATCCTAAGGCTAAAAGTAAAGAGTTTTCTAAACAGCTTACTACCGGGGGTTGCCCCCAAAATTTGTCACAACCAAAAGCTGGGTACCAAGGTAAGTATTGGGACCCTAAAAAGGCATGGTGTCACAACTGTCAGAAGACTGGACACACAACTGGAGGCTTTGTCCCATAAAGAAACCCCCTAGTACCGATCCAGTTAGTACTGGAAGAGCAAGTCCCCAGGTGGGATCCCCAGTGTGCCCTGAACAAATCCGACTGCTCACAGAAGCTACAATACTCTCTGAGGGTGGGGTGGACCTTGCAAGCTTAGCTGTTTGGCTTACTAATATACACACAGCATCCATTGAGTAATGGGATTAGATTAGAAGCCCTGTGAGATCCAGGTGCCAGTGTCATCATGGTGATAGAACAACTGTTTTTTTCAAGGACAGTACCTGACTGGACAAACCTATGCAGTCACCAACACTGATAATGTCACTAAGAACCACCTCGTGGCGATGGTGTCCTTAAAATGGGAAAGGGTTAGTAGCCTGAAATAGGTAGTGACTCTTTTGCTATCCCTGTTGAATGTCTGCTAGGGAATGATCTGGAGTCATCAGCTTGTGCTGAGGTGGATCTTTGGTGCCATGCTAGGAATTCCTGAATGTGTGTGTGTAAAAATCCAAAGCACAGAGAAAATCTCAGGGTGAAAAAAGAGGTTTTGGAGCCTGAAACCAACCCATCAAAAGGGAAAGGTAAGAAGACTGGTAAGCCAGCTTCTGAACAGCCACATACTCAGGTCCCTGTCCTCAGGGAGAACACCTGTCAGCCCTGAGGGAACTGATCCAGAGGAACTTGGACCTTAGATGCCAGAACTCAACAAAATTTGGCATTTGCACTTTACTACCGTGAGGCGGAAAGCCGGGGAAGCGGGCAGCATTTCCTATCTATGATTTTAAAGCACCTTTTACATGTGATTCGAAATTGCTTTTAATCCTAACTTGTTTGGCGCTTACTTGTTCTTTGCACACGGCCACCTCTCTGCACATTCTTCAGACCTGCCCAGCCGATTGGGCGCTGTCGCGGCCTGATCCGGGGGTGAGCCGCCATCTTGGAAGGAGGTGCAGGGGTCACGGTCTAGTTTTTCCGACCCTCCCGCCCTCTTCCTGTATTTAAACAGCGCAGGTCCAGATGCTCATTGATTGGCATTTGCACTTTACTACCCTGAGGCGGAAAGCCGGGGAAGCGTGGCAGCATTTCCTATCTATGATTTTAAAGCACCTTTTACATGTGATTCAAAATTGCTTTTAATCCTAACTTGTTTGGCGTTTATTTGTTCTTTGCACATGGCCACCTCTCTGCACATTCTTCAGACCGCGCAGCCGATTGGGCGCGGTCGCGGCCTGATCCGGGGGTGAGCCGCAATCTTGGAAGGAGGTGCAGGGGTCGCGGTCTAGTTTTTCCGACCCTCCCGCCCGCTTCCTGTATAAATGTGCATCATCTCCCGTCCGCGCAGCGGGCGGGTGAAGTGGGCGGGTGCAGTGGGCACGCCGAGTGCGCACCGAAGGCGCGCCAAAGGTGCGCCCGTCTGCGCCCGTCCGCGCCCTTACGGGCCCAGGGGCCATACCCCCTGGACAAAATTCGCGATCTCGAATTTGTTATGATGCCGATCAGATCCTTGCCCTTAGGCGTACGAGGGATCATACTGTGGAAAAGTAAATTTTGCCATGTTCTGTGTCCCTACGCGTCCTCCATCATATGTTCTCTGTGCATGATTAATATGCATATGTATTCCCCATGTTCGATTAATGACGCAATTACAGTTGTGTCCATCTCTAGTATGTCAGTTTCCAGTTCTCGTGAATACTACGAATATCAGGCCTATGTAAAGTTACGTTGCCACGTTTCTCAGTGTGCACGTTATTCCATTGTAAAGTCCCCGTTTCTAGGCCTCAAAAGGGCCTGGACACCAGATTCAGCTCCTGTCTCCTGAGCCCTCGCTGAGGAGCGATACAGCCCCCACCTGTATCCCTGACCCTTCACTTACTTCCTGCCTCACAGTGCCCGGTTCAGCCTGGCTCTGCCCCTGAGTCTGCCAAGAGTATGTTATGATTCTAGTTATCAGTCCAGCCCTCCTTCTCTGCATTCCTAAGCTACTGAACCGCATCAATAGTTTCCGTCATTGTCTAGCCTTTACGTCTCCATGTAAGAGAAATACTGTATTAATGGTCATTTAATATTCTTCATCACGCACTACATGTAGAATAATGCATGCACCAGTCTTAGAGTCTGTTAGCCTTTACCCCGATAACTTTTGGATTCTATCAACATGTTCTCTAAACATCAGATACTAGATACTGTTTAGGTACATGTCGCCCTGACTCACCAGACTTCAGTCTCTGCTCCTAGCACAGAGTTCGTAGCCCCCAGCTTCTCCTAGTAACACGTCATTGCCAGTTTACGCGCACCATTAGGTCAGAGGTCCCAGCTCCTTAGGTAGCCCCTCCATGTTTCCTCCCCATTCATGACATATTCTGTTACGTTTGCATCACATGTCTATGTATACGCCCTGTTACAACTACTTTCACCCTTATCTTTCGCGACTGCTACGCGTCACACCCTTTGCTCCACCCACTGCTCCGCCTGTCATATGTACTGTAATGCAACTGTTTTTCTATATATGCCTGTGTATTGTTATTAAATGTTAGCGCGCTCATCCCAGATCCAGCCCCGGCAGCTGCCGGGCCACTCTAGTCCAATCCGGCCCCCCTGCCGGGCCCTGCCATCCTATTCCTATGCAGGTTGTCCTGTTCCTGTCCTTTATGCTGTAATAAACCTGCAAAACTCCTACTACCTCGAATCTTGACTCTTATTTATTGAGCTATCTGTTATTCATTTATCCATTCAAAAATAGAGGTATTATTTATTTATTTACCACATAATGGCGCCCGAATAGGGACTTGCCCTTTCCCCACGCGCCGGTGAAGCCACGCCGGCCCCCTGACCCTCTGCAGCCGTGACGGAACCATACCGTGCACGTGCAGATATTTCTGCTTCAAGTATCCCTCAGGCCCACGGAGGAGACGGAGGTGGCGGTCCAGCATCCAGACGAGGCGGTGGAGGAACGCGGCGAGTCCCGACCAGAGCCCAAGCCGAGAGTCCAAGGTCCGAGGTATCCGGAGGCCCACCCGTAACTGAAGTCCGAAGTTCGTCCGTCCTGCGTCGAAGCAGTCCAGTCCAGTCCAAGGCCTTCCGTTCTTGCTGCCCGGTGAGTACCGTTGCTGGGGTAGTATCTAGACAGGGTCAATCTAAATTGTCTCTGGTCCGATGGGTCTGGGTACGCAGATCTGAAACGAAGTGTTCACCTAGGTGGATACGGGTCTTGATGCGTCCCTTTATGGGACCGGTATGTTCCGTGCTGTTCCAGCAGCGCATCCAGTAATTCTAGTCCGTTCCGTTCTCGAGAAATTCATGTGTTTCTGTTCTCAGTGTTCCAGGTAGTATTCTGTCCGAACTGTTGCTTCATAATGTTATTCAATGTATTTTCAATGTCGTGGTATGCCTGAATTGTTTTTCAATTGTTATTGTCCCTCGTGTATTGTATTGTGTTCAGATTCAAGTTTGCAATGTCCCTCTTTTCGAGATTACGTCAGTTAAAAACTAGAAAGGGTCTGCTAGAAGAAGCAGTTCCTGTCCCGCCTAGGGACAGTCCAGGTCATTTTATGTATCAGAAGCATGGCATAAGTGCCATATTATATCTAGATTTATGGGTAGAGTATACCAAAGGTTTAGAGGAAAAGTATAGATGGCCCGTATCAGGTACATGGGATGCCGAGTGCATCATGCGAGTAGAAGAAGCATTATGGAAAAAGAAAGCCAGACAGTCACAGAAAGATGCCATCGAGTTATGGCGCAAAGAATCTCATAAAAGAACCGAAAAAGAAAACAGAAAGTCAGAATTAAGTCGAGAATCCTTAGAGCGAGCCCAAGAAAGGGAACTAATCGAGATAGGTGAACGAGTTAAAGCCGAACAGTCAGACAGGCAGAGGCATGCTCTTATTAAGGGTATGTATCCTCTTCTTGCCGAGGGCTTGCCAAAAGCGACCCCGGAGGCATTCAGTAATTTTCTGCCACCCTTAGTTCCGATCAAGCTACGTCACAAACCGACCGCAGCTGATATTTTCATTTCGTCCTATTTGGACGACACAGTCCCAGAATATGCAAATCCCGCTCCGCCAGTCCCTGTAAATCAGGCAATTCCCGCTCCTCCAGACACCGGAGTACCTGTTACGGTACCCCCGGTCCAGCCCGCCATACAAGTCCAGCCTGCATTTCCATTTCCCACTCTGCCAGGACGAAGAGCATCAGTAGATGACTCTAGTTTAGGGGCCGCAGGGGGAGGTCTTCCAGGAACCCCGCCGCCACACAAGCGTTTAACGTTAGCCGAATTACATGCACAAGCGTCACAGCGTACGCCCAGGTATCAGTCTGTTGCAGAAATAAGAAAAGCCCTTAACGAATGTGGCTATGATCCAGTCCCAGGCGAGGATAATATGGTATTATATTCATTACGCGTGAGAAAGGTGACCGAGTATCTAGTCACCCTACCAGATATGAAAGAAGATCTAGACAGAATATATCGTTTCATCCGTACAGGGAATGATCCAGAAAGTATTAGTGACGTCATGTGCCAAAGAAAAGTTGAAGTCCAGCTCATGCTATTAAAGTTTCTGATTAATTGTTTAATACGAGAACAAGATTATCCGACCAAAGATCAAGCCGAAATGAAAGTCCTGACAAAGTGGAGTGATAATATAGCCGAGGGTAAGCATAAGACTATCGGTAGTATAGAGAGTATGTACAAGAAAATTCGTAAGGAAATAATAAAGTTACACGAACAACGTAAAGCCGCACAAGTAAGCGAAAAAGAAAATGACTCTTCTACTGAAGAGGTAGACGACGAGAATCCCGCCAGAATAGCGTATGTAGGAAAATCTAGATTTCCAGATCGCCATTTACGTCTAGAACACAAGTCAGTTTTACATCATCCAGCACCAGAACAAGGTTCTCTGGAACAAGTATTTCAAGCTACCGATCACATTCTGAAATCACGAATCGGTTATAGCGAGTTAAGTACTATGCATGAACAAGAACTAGTCCGATCAGCAGTCCGATGGATTACTGATTCTACCACTTTTCCAGACGAAATAGTGGCACAAATGTTTCTGAAATTGCCCCCAGCCGAGCAACGACTGGCGGGTATGTATATGATCCAGCACCTCATTACACTGTATGAGGGTCAACATTCTGATCCAGGTCCGTTACATGATGTCCTGAACGAGTTACTCCAGTATAAATGGAAAGGTTTAGGTACCGATTTAATTAGTGTCATTCTAGAACAGCGCCACAAATATAGTATGTTCTTGAACCCGCATTTTGTTCATGTCTCACCTCCAGAAAGTAAACCCTTTTACATAGACAGACAGAATCCGTTACGAGAAGTGCATCCAGTTAAGACAGAGGGTGGTGAAATGCAACGAGTGTTTGTTTACACCCCTATCACAAAGATGGAACTCTTAGAGATGAAAAAATTGATTCCCTGTCATGACAAAGATCCAGCAGGGTTCCACCGAGAATTAAAGGACATGCTCCGTATGGGAGAATACACGTATCCAGACATTATTAAAATGTTAAAGGTCCTGTTGCCCGCAGGGGTATATGAGAAACTCAAGGAAAAAGAATGGGAGGTGGGAGAGAAAAAGATCGATTGGGCAGTCCTAGAAGCTGAAGATAAGATACGAGTACCAGGTACCGGTCTTGGAGATAAATGTAAAGAATTACCTGAACTGTTAATACAAGTTTTGCCCAGATTATTGACAACTAAAAAGGAAGACTGGGATGCAATCTCAGCATGTAAACAGAAACAAGACGAAGACACTAGTGATTTCTATTCTAGATTTGAGAAATGTTTTATTATCAACAGTGGCCTCAAGACAAGTAGCGAGTCATACCCTCATCTTTTTGTTACTAAACTAGTCGAGAATTCAAGTCCACAAGTTAAGAATCGAGTTTTGAAAGTCGAAAGTACCTGGCAAGCTAATACCCCGTCCCAGATGTTACAGATGCTTCAATATCACCAGAATAGAATCAGAGAAGAGCAAGAACACGAGAGAAAACGTATGAAAGACACGAAAATGAAAGTACTAGTTGCACAATCTGTTTCTCAAGACAGTCAGAAGAGGGGTCCGAATCAAGCCAGTCATCCTGCAGCTCCCGTTAAAGGAAACTGCAATTATTGTAAACAGCCAGGTCATTTTATAAACGAGTGTGCAGTTCTGAAACACAACATAGCTACCGGTAAGACTAAAGAAAGACCACGTCCGCCTAGACAAGAGCAAGTTTCACAGACTTCTCAGCCACAGAATGCACAACAGACAGTTACAGCACCACAGCCCATCGCTGCAACACAGCATGTGACACAGCAGATGTACCAGTATGCACAGTCCGAGTATCCAGAGTATCAGCCATATTCATGAAACAGCCTAGAGAGGGAGGTAGGCTTGCCTCTCATCGAGATACCTGTAGATCAAGAAGGTCCCTGTGTTCACAGTCAAGTACTAGGGAAAGACAGAAAGTTTCTGATTGATACAGGGGCAAGTAGGACCACCATCAGCCACGCCGAAGTTCCAGGGGCTCCGCTCTCAGGCTCTAGAAATGTTTCCCTTGGATTTTCAGGAAAACCTATCGTAAATGAAATATCAAAGCCAGTTACTCTAGAAGTAGGTCCATTGTCCCGCACTACTGATCTGTTACTTACTAAGTCATGTCCAGAAAATGTATTAGGCATTAAAACACTGAAAGAGTTAGGTGCAGTTATATGCTGTTCCCCAGAGGGAATACGATTGTTCCTACGTGACTTCAAGGGTCACTATGTATTACGAGATTTTGATCCGAGATTGTCTAATGTCCCGCAGCATCTATGGGCGCAAGGTCCAACTGATGTTGGTTATATGCAAATCACACCCCATCGTGTGACTCTTAAACCAGGTGTAGTCCTGCCACGAATCAGACAGTACAGATTGCCACCTGAGGCTGTAGCAGCCTTATCCAAAATTATTGACGAGCTCATGGCTCAAGGAGTAGTTGTAGAAACTGACTCCAATGTATGTAATTCTCCGATCATTCCAGTCATGAAACGTACTGATCTGAATGCACCTCCAGTATATCGATTAGTGATTGATCTCCGAGAGCTTAATAAATGCATTATTCCACAGTACCCAGTTGTCCCAGATATCTCTTCCCTATTGACAGCCATTGATTCCGAAGCCACATTTTTTACAGTCATAGACCTCAAGAACGCATTCTTCAGTGTCCCCATTCATCCAGACAGCCAGTTTCTTTTCGGATTTTGTTTAAATGGAAGGAGCTATATGTTTACACGAGCTCCTCAAGGTTTCACAGAAAGTCCTAGTATTTACAGTCAAGCACTCAAGAGACAACTAGACAATATTCACATGCCAACTGACACTGCCCTGCTCCAGTATGTCGATGATCTACTGATCACAGCCCGTTCTGAACGTGCTTGCGAGCGAGCATCACTCACAGTTTTGTATTTCCTTGCCGAGATGGGGCACAAGGTGTCCCCTTCGAAGCTTCAATTCTGTGTCCAGCAAGTGATCTACTTAGGCCACTTACTGTCCAAGAGGGGTAGGCAGTTGACACCCGACCGTATTCAGTTAATAGCGAGTCTTCCTCAGCCAAGGACCCAGAAGGAGGTACGTGCTTTTATCGGCCTTACTTCATATTGCAGACAATGGATTCCTCAGTATGCATTTCTAGCCAAGCCACTGATACAGTTAACGACACAGGAGGCAGCCGTATCGACTGTCCTCCCTTGGACATCTGAACATACACTTAGTTTTAATGAATTAAAGAAAGCCCTATGCCAAGCTCCAGTTCTAGCTACACCAAACTACAGTAAGCCTTTTACACTTTTCGTTACTGAACGCGAAGGTACAGCATTATCTGTTCTCACACAAGATCAAGCAGGACAATACAAGCCCTGTGCTTATTTTTCGAGCACATTAGATCCTGTAGCCCAGGCTCTGCCTGCGTGCCTCAAGTCAGTTGCAGCCACAGCACTAGCTATCAGACAAAGTGATTCTATAGTCTTAGGACACTCCCTGACAGTACAAGTCCCACACTCCGTGGAAGTTCTTTTAAACCGAACACAAACTCAGCACTTGACAATTGCACGTTTAACAGGTTATGAATTGACACTGTTTCAGCCACATATAGAAATCAGACGCTGCAACGTTCTGAATCCTGCCACACTGTTACCGTCAGTTAATCCAAATCCTGCCACACACGACTGTGTGGAAGTAGTTAGCATCATGACCAAGCCAAGACAAGATCTGACAGATATTCCATTACCAGATCCCGACCTGACACTTTATGTGGATGGTTCATGTATGAGAACAAGTACAGGAGAACTAGTAGCCGCGTATGCAGTGACTACTGACACTGAAGTTATAGAAACACACCGTATTGACACCCTGTCTGCTCAGGCAGCAGAGCTAGTTGCTCTGACTCAAGCCTGCATACACGCCAAGAACCTGAAAGTTAATGTTTACACAGATTCACGTTACGCATTTGGAGTCGTACACGACTTTGGAGTGCTCTGGCAGGAGAGAGGTTTCATGACTTCTCATGGAACCAAGATTCAGCATGGTCTCCTTATCCAGGTTCTGTTAGATGCCATACATTTACCGACATCCATTTCTATCATGAAATGCAAAGCACATACGAAAGTTACTGACATTATTTCCCAGGGTAATGATCTAGCAGATCGCACAGCCAAGCTTACAGCACAGACACCAGACATTCCAGTTAATAAGACACCGACACTTACTCCAGATCCGACTACCTGTATGACAGTTAAAGACCCTACTCAAGATGTCATAGATATCCAGTTACATGCTACTCCCGATGAAATCAAGAAATGGTCCGAACAAGGAGGGGTCCAGACAGATCAGGGATGGTTAACGAAGGGTAGAGCCACATGGTTTCTCCCCGACTCTATGGTTCAAGTCATTATTAATACCGCACATAGTCCAGCACATTTAGGAGAAAAAGCTATGTTAGACAGTACCCAGAACATTTGGTTCAACAAGCATTTACGAGCTGCAGCCAAGCAGAAAGTCCGTACTTGTATGATATGTTGTCAGTTCAATCCAGGTAAAAGTGTCCCGGTGGAACAAGGTGGATTCCAGCCCCCTGACCACCCTTTTGAAGTCCTCCAAATGGATTACATTCAGATGGAGCGATGTCGAGGTTTCAAGTATGTCCTTGTAGTTGTATGCGCTTTGTCCAGGTGGACAGAAGCATATCCAGTTCCAGATTACACAGCCGCGACCACTGCCAAGCAGTTGGTTCGTGAGTTCTTCCCCCGTTATGGACTCCCTAGAGTCGTATATTCTGATAACGGCCAGCCATTCTCATCTGAACTCATGAAGCATGTTTCCCTGTTGTTAGGGTACCAGTGGAAGTTCCATTGTGTACGCCATCCTGAAGCAGCCGGTCTCGTAGAGAGACATAATCAGACCCTGAAAATTCGAATTGCAAAAGTTTGTCAAGAGAAAGGTGTAGACTGGCTAGTAGCTCTGCCAGTTGCTTTGTTTTATATGCGCATGGTCGCACATTCCAGATCAGGTCTGTCCCCGTATGAGGTCGTTTTCGGCCGCCCCCCTAACATGTGGGGTACACCTAGACCCCGAAGTATTACCGATGTTTCAAGTAATATGCTGACAGATTACCTAGCTTCCTTGATGTCTGCCCTCAACTCTTGTCGTTCACAGGTTGCCGCCGCATTTCCAGACAATACCGAGGTGGCACCGCATGAAATCGTTCCCGGATCCATGGTCCTAGTGCGAAATTTCGATCGCTCAAGTCCGCTGGAGCCTCGCTGGAAGGAGCCCCGACAGGTCCTCCTGGCCACCCGCACAGCCGTAAAGTTGGAGGGACGCAAAGGCTGGGTGCATCTATCACACATCAAGAAGTTTTATGGATTGAAACCAGTTTCAAAGAACATTTCCCAGGATTTAAAGGACTGCCAAAGTACTATTCTTAAGGACTGTCCCGCAAAAGACAATGTTACTGCACCCTCCCTGTTAGAGACAACTCCGCAACAGGAGTATAAGAAAAAGCTAAGGTCTAGTAAAATAAGTCAGCCAGTTTGATTGTCTAAGTCCTCCCCTAGGTGAAACGGTTAGACCGGTTTCTGACATGTATAAAATAGACCCCCATAGTGAGAGAGTTAGTCAAAACTCAATCCGATGTATCGTTTTTCTAAGTTTCATATTATTTCTCAGCATTATGATTTCCTGCACCAGTTATGCATTTTATCTGTATTTTCCAGTTTCTCATGTAAATAAGTCTTCTAATGCTACAGTAGAGCACACGTTTAGTGATCTGCCTCCTCATGAACTCTCTTACCGCCTCGCTATGCGTAACAATTCTTTTATCCGCATGTTACATTATTCACACCAGACCAGCAATGCCACTAATTGTTGGGTGTGTGGTCGACTCCCCCCTTTCCAGACACCGAAGGGAGTTCTGCCACTCTTTCCTTATCCATTTTCACATAATGGTTCGTGTGGAGCATGGTCCACGTTAACGTCATCCTTAACAGATATGTCTTTTCTTAACAGTACATGTTTCCCAGACAAGCAAGGTCTTCCCCATAGAACCGGGTTAGATCTAGAAAACGAAGTTTATAATTTAGGTAATTATTCTTCGAATTTTATGGTCCTGAATGTTCAGTCTGATTCTACTCCAGACTTACCTGCTATTTCAGTACTACCAGTCAAAGGCGAATTATGTGTCCGAAATAATGGTTCCGTACATGTAGGACATAGCGACTGTGTTACTATTGTCAAGTATAGTGACAGTAGGAAATCTATTTTCAAAGCTTCACGTCATTCTTATTTTATTTGTGGCCAAACCGCATATGTTCGTCTGCCCCTCGATTGGGAGGGAACCTGTTACATTGCCTTCCTACTGCCACCAGTTTTTCTAGCCCCACCTGATTATCATAGAAACACACATCTAGTACACATTAGACATAAAAGGGAGATCGAGTCCCCGATTGTCGATTATACTGAAACTGCTCTAGAACAGTATACAGATTTCAATAGAGGTTTCTTCTTCTTTATCGGCCCTATCCAGAATAGTAAGCTAATCCGTAGGTTAACCAGAACCCTTGAAGCTGTAGTAAATGAGACTGCCTCTGCTCTAGGTAACTTAACTGAAGAGCAATCTGCTATGAGATTTGTCGTTTTGCAAAATCGTCTCGTCCTTGACGTCATATTGGCCGATAGGGGCGGGGCATGTAGAGTCATCGGATCTAGTTGCTGCATTTTTATTCCAAATAACGCGCCGTCTGTTTATTCAGCTATAACCAGACTCCATAAAATTGCCCATCTGTTACACCAAGATCCAGGCACCTGGACATGGTCCGCTTGGTTCTGGAATATAATTTCCGCCTGGGGATGGAAAGTCTTGTCCTTTCTAGGTATCGCAGTAGCGATCATATTCAGCTGCTGCCTCTGTATACAATGTGGCCCTGCGATTTGCGGCATTTGTGCTACCTCTTGTATTCCTAGTCCCAAGCCCCGTTCTAAATCCCGTTCCAAGAAAATTCGAGACGAGCAAATGATACTGTATGAAATGATAGATGGTATCATGAATATTGATGTTTCCTGATGGAAACGTAGTGACAAGGAGGGAATGTGGAAAAGTAAATGTTGCCATGTTCTGTGTCCCTACGCGTCCTCCATCATATGTTCTCTGTGCATGATTAATATGCATATGTATTCCCCATGTTCGATTAATGACGCAATTACAGTTGTGTCCATCTCTAGTATGTCAGTTTCCAGTTCTCGTGAATACTACGAATATCAGGCCTATGTAAAGTTACGTTGCCACGTTTCTCAGTGTGCACGTTATTCCATTGTAAAGTCCCCGTTTCTAGGCCTCAAAAGGGCCTGGACACCAGATTCAGCTCCTGTCTCCTGAGCCCTCGCTGAGGAGCGATACAGCCCCCACCTGTATCCCTGACCCTTCACTTACTTCCTGCCTCACAGTGCCCGGTTCAGCCTGGCTCTGCCCCTGAGTCTGCCAAGAGTATGCTATGATTCTAGTTATCAGTCCAGCCCTCCTTCTCTGCATTCCTAAGCTACTGAACCGCATCAATAGTTTCCGTCATTGTCTAGCCTTTACGTCTCCATGTAAGAGAAATACTGTATTAATGGTCATTTAATATTCTTCATCACGCACTACATGTAGAATAATGCATGCACCAGTCTTAGAGTCTGTTAGCCTTTACCCCGATAACTTTTGGATTCTATCAACATGTTCTCTAAACATCAGATACTAGATACTGTTTAGGTACATGTCGCCCTGACTCACCAGACTTCAGTCTCTGCTCCTAGCACAGAGTTCGTAGCCCCCAGCTTCTCCTAGTAACACGTCATTGCCAGTTTACGCGCACCATTAGGTCAGAGGTCCCAGCTCCTTAGGTAGCCCCCTCCATGTTTCCGCCCCATTCATGACATATTCTGTTACGTTTGCATCACATGTCTATGTATACGCCCTGTTACACCTACTTTCACCCTTATCTTTCGCGACTGCTACGCGTCACACCCTTTGCTCCACCCACTGCTCCGCCTGTCATATGTACTGTAATGCAACTGTTTTTCTATATATGCCTGTGTATTGTTATTAAATGTTAGCGCGCTCATCCCAGATCCAGCCCCGGCAGCTGCCGGGCCACTCTAGTCCAATCCGGCCCCCCTGCCGGGCCCTGCCATCCTATTCCTATGCAGGTTGTCCTGTTCCTGTCCTTTATGCTGTAATAAACCTGCAAAACTCCTACTACCTCGAATCTTGACTCTTATTTATTGAGCTATCTGTTATTCATTTATCCATTCAAAAATAGCGGTATTATTTATTTATTTACCACAATACGACGGCTACGCTTAACATGTTAGATCAGTTCCCACAATGCTGCCCTTATTGCTCTTTTCATTTGGATATTTCACAACGATGTTGTAGCTTAGCATCCCGAGTAGTAAGTCACTCTCCTCCAAATTACATCTTCCTTAGCCTGAATTGTCGCTCCTTGCCCAAACATAAACGTGAGATTTTTGACCTCCTCACGGACGAATCTCCTGACGCACTTTTTATTATGGAAACGTGGCTTCACGATAGTTCCGGACCTGATATTGCAGAAGCCCTTCCTATTGATTATGCGATTGTAAGGAACGATCGCCCTAGGAAAATAGGAGGCGGTGTGGCAATAATATTTAAAATTATTTATCAATGCCAATTTGACCCAGCTCCTTTAGGTGGCTGCGAGGCAGCTCATTTTAAACTGGCTCTCCACCCTAAAACCACCCTTTCAGGACTATTAGTGTATCGCCCTCCAGGTCTTGCTAACGCCTGGCAATTACAACTCTCTGAACTCATAGCATCGGCTCTTTCAGTGTCCAGTAACTTTTTTGTTGTTGGTGACCTGAATGTACATTTAGATGATCCTAAGGACAGTTTGGCCTGCAATCTTATTGCGGACCTTGCCTCCATGAATCTTATTCTACATAATAAGGGTCCTACCCACAGGGGTGGACACCTTTTAGATCCGATCTTTTCTAATAGTGTCCATGTTAAGTGTTCTCTGGCGGTGCCAGTTATCTGGCTCGATCATTTATTAATTAAGTTCACTGTTGCTAATAATGAGATTATACCTAAACATAAACCTGCCGTGAACATACGGAAAAGGGACTGGAAAAAATTTGATACTGATGCTTTTAATAAAGTCTTAACTGATCTTAAGCCTGCTAATATATTTATCTCTGATGATATGGAAGTGATGGCCAGTTCTGTAAATGCTTGGCTCCTTGAAGCCATTAATACCTGTCTCCCCACTATCCATAAGAAAGGGATTATTCATAAATCTCCCGCTCCATGGTATAACGAGACACTCCGCATGCACAAATCCAAATGTAAGAAATTGGAACGTGTATGGAGAAAAGATTACTCTCTTATATCCGGTATTGCTTATAAAACAGAGTTGAAATGTTACCACAAGACGTGTGCCATAACAAGGGCTAATAACGTAAATAGAACTATTAATGAAGCAATAAACAAATCAAAAACTCTGTTTAATGTGGTGAGGGATCTTGCTGGCTCACAGACCACGGCGGTACCTCCTCCGCTATCTAGCACTAAATGCGATGAGCTTGCCCAGTATTTTATTTCCAAAATCGTAAATATACATCAGGACATTTTTGCCCAAGGCAATACAAATAATTCTACGATTTCTCCTCAGGTTAGGGAGAAGGACGGCAACTTGCTGGTGACATCCTCGCCTCAATTGTTGTCCTGGCCGGATCTTTGCCCCGTAACTCTTCTGGAGACATTGAGCAAAGTCAAGTCAGGCTCACCGCTGGACCCTTTGCCCGCCCCATTACTACGTTCCTTGGATTCCTCACACCTTTCCACAATTTGTAAAATGTTAAACCATTCGCTGGACACTGCCACTGTCCCTAGTTGTTGGAAGCACGCAATGGTTACCCTGCTCTTGAAGAAGCCGTTAGCGTATCCCAAGGTGGCCGCTAATTATCGCCCCATTTCTTTGATACCAGCATTTTCGAAAATTTTGGAACAACATATCCATGTACATTTTTAAAAATTTGTGACAGACAATAGCCTTTTACATCCATCCCAGTCCGGATTCCGCCCTGGCTTCTCTACGGAGACGACCCTCCTGGGCGTTACAGACAATCTGCGCCTGCTTTTGGATCGAGGAGAAACGGTTGCGTTGATTTTACTTGATCTCAGCGCAGCCTTTGATACTGTATTACACAGTATCCTTCTCAAATCCCTGGCTTCCATCGGCATTGGCAATAAAGCCTTGGACTGCCTTGAGTCTTTTTTGTCTGATCGCACCTTCCAAATCTTTTCTAAGTCATCCTCTTCTAAAAGCTATTCCTCCCCTCACGGTGTACCCCAGGGATCAATCCTTAGTCCTCTTCTTTTTAATGTATACGTTACACCTTTGGCTTATGTTGCACAACGTTCCGGACTAAACCTTTTTACTTATGCTGATGATTCACAAATTGTTTTCTCACTATCTCAAATAGATCCCACTGCTCCTTCCCCTCTGCAAGCTGGCCTTAGCGAAATATCCGGCTGGATGAATCGCAACCTACTTAAGTTAAATCGTGGAAAGACTGAGGTCTTGGTCCTCGGTAATAAACCCGACCTTTGGAACCTAAAACATTGGCCTACTACCAAGGGTCCTTTACCAACTCCGTCTGAACAAGTGCGAAATCTGGGAGTAATTATCGACAAGGGACTATCCATGAAAGATCAGGTTAACAAAGTCGCAGCCACCTGTTTTTCCATCTTACGATGGCTGCGTAAAATCTTTTGGATACTCCCCGATAACACCCAGAGATCCGTAGTGAATGCCTTGGTAACCTCTAGGCTGGATTACAGCAACGTGCTCTACCTGGGGTCTGCCAAGGCCGTCACACGGCGCCTTCAACTGGTACAAAATGCTGCGGCTCGGCTTCTTTGTGGCTGTCGGAAACGTGACCATATTACAGAACGCCTGAGGGAGCTGCATTGGCTCCGTGTTGAAAATCGGATAAAGTTTAAAGCATTGAGCTTTATGCACAAGATTAAAATCGGAATAGCTCCCCTTTACCTTCAGGCCCATATCAGCCCTTACATTCCTGTTCGCTCACTTCGCTCCTCATCCCACCATCTCTTCAATGTACCGAAGTTTAGACTCACCAGAATGGGTGGTGGTTCTTTTGCAAACTTAGGACCCAGATTATGGAACTCACTTCCCTTGGCCATTCGGATGGAAAACTGCCATACGCGATTTCGCAGAGCAGTGAAAACCTGGCTTTTTGATCTCTAACTTTTTTGCCTGGTGTCTTGTTGTATTTGTCTTTCAGCGCCGGGAAACCCTTATGGGTAGCTGTCGCGCTCAATAAATTTAAATAATAAAAAGTAATAAATAGTAACTCCTAGGCTGAGAGAGACCCTCTAGGGAAGAGCTGTGCCAAGCGCAGAGGACCTGTCTTACTCTTGAAAGACTGAGATAGCAAGCTGCTGCACAGGAAAAGGGATATTTCGGTGGCTCCCACAGGAACTATTAGTAGGAAGGGCTCCTGTACACTTGAGGCCAGAGACCCCAATCCTGGTGTCACTAGCCAAGTGTTAATTCCTCAGCAGTTCAGAGAGTTTCTCCTCACATTGGTACATGATATCCTCCTAGCTGGGCATCTTGGCCAGACCAAAACTTGGAGCAGGCTTGTCTGCCACTTCTACTGGCCAAACATGTACCAAAAGGTGAAGACATTTTGCAACTTCTGTGCCATCTGCCAAGCCAGTGACAAAGTAGGTGGCCACCCAAGGGCCCCCTTAATTCCACTTCCAGTCTTTAAGGTACCCTTTGAAAGGGTTGGGAATGACATTGTTAGTCTCTTTGAGCCTCCAACTGCATCAGGAAACAGATGTATGCAGGTAGTGGATCATGCCACCAGGCATCCTGAGGCAATTCCCCTTAGGACTACCACTGCACCTGTAGTGTCTATGGTCCTCGTTGGTATCTTTACCAGGGTGGGTTTTCCTAAGGAAGTGGTGCCAGACAGGCACAAACTTCATGTCTGTGACCTGAAACACATGTGGACTGAATGTGGAGTGCCTTTCAAGTGCTCTACCCCTTATCACCCACAAACTAATGGCCTGGTTGAGCGATTCAACATGAAAATCTTAGAAGGATATGGAATGTCCTTTTGCCATACCTGCTTTTCGCTTAAAGAGAAGTGCCACAGAAAGGAGTATGTTTTTCCCTCTTTGAACGTCTGTTTGGCCATCCTGAAAAGGGACAACTTTGGTTAAGGTAGGCTGCGAGAGAACTCTCAAAGAGCCTAAAGAAGATATTGTGAACTATGTACTAGGCCCAAGTTCCAGGATGGCAGAGTACATGGATGAAGCAAGCAAAAACGTTGAGTCAAGCCAAGAACTACAAAAACTCTTGTTTGACCAAAAGGCTGCCATGGTGGAGATCCAACCAGGGCAGAAGTTAAAGGTGTTGGAGCCTGTGACACCTAGGGACCATCAGGACAAATGGAGTGAGCCTTACCCTACCCTTGAAAGGAAAGGTGAGTGCACCTTTTTGGTTGGCATTGGAACTAGCAGGAGACCCCAAAAGAGTCATCCATGTTAACCACCCTAAACCTTTCCTCAACAGGATTGAAGTGATAATGCTGATGATGACTTATGAGGATCAGGAAGTAGAGAGTAACCCTCTCCCTGACCTCTTTTCCAGAAGCCCCAAAGATAGGTCAGTGGATGGAGTGGTCTTCCCAACGGCAAACTGACTTCAGGCAAGTCCTGTATCAGTATGCTGGGCTCTTATCCTTGACTCCTGAACAGACACCCTGGTGTACCCTTGATGTGGACACTGGAGACAGCTCTCCTGTCAAAAACAAGATCTATTGGCAGTCAATTACGTTAAGGAGAGCCTCAAAGCTGAAGTCAGCAAGATGTTGTAGCTATGGGTTATTGAACCCTCTGACAGCCTCCAGGCTAGCTAAGTGGTTTTAGTCCCCAAGCCTCACTCCAAGGGTGGGAAACCAGATTGAGGTTTTCCATGGACTACAGATGTTGCTCTTTTAAAAATATATATTTTTTTTATTGAGTGAGAGACAAAGAATACAGTTTTTATTTCCCCTACACATTTTAACCCCAAGCCCTATGCACCCCCCTCCCCCACCCACAAATACATCACAATTTTTTTCATGAGGTGGTGCATTAAGTGAAAAGAAAAGCACTATCAATTCTTACAAAATAACTAACATAAACCTTTGTGATGACAGGTTTAAAGTGCAATAGTGCGGAATTTACAACAATGCGAAACTGATGGGGCTGACAGCTACATATTTTTAGTTATAGTTTGATAATTACATTAAATAGCTGCATAAAAGATCCACAAAGTGCATATACATTTCCCTTATTTCACATCTTATTCCAATTCATTGTTTAACAAAAAGTTCAAAGTGCAGAAGTGTGATGTATATCTGATAGAGACATCTAGCCGCAGATTCCTTAACTTAGAATATCCTCAGGCGTCAGACCGGACCCAGAACTGTTTTGCAGCAGCACCTCTGCGCGCTGGGGGACGGCGCCACACAACCCCACCCTGACGTCGTCCACGTACGTGACATCAGCGAGGCCATATAAGACCCTCCCAGCGCGCTGAAGTCAGTTTTTCTTCTTTTCCGCATGCAACGCGGATCCGGAATGATCGGTTCCTCTGGCCTGTTTTCAGGCCTCTTTTTCGATGCTTCGCATCAGGAACAGTGTGTGATGCCTTCGGGCTTTAAAACTTGAAATTCTTGTTCACGGCAGATGTCCGCGACGGACCCACATCTTATTTGTATGTGGTGTCTAGGCGAGTACCATGACTCCTCAGACTGCGACGCCTGAAGCCGAAGTCTCGGCGGCAGCGCCATATGAAACTTCTCTCGGCTTGGCTGTCCCAGTCGGAGTCATCTCGTCCCCCGGCTTCTTCATCGCCGGCAGGTCCCTCTGCTGACTGGTACCGCCGTCGATTGCATTCTGGGGCCCGGGGCCGTTGTTCGCCATTTGATAGGTCGAGGCGCATGTCGCCGAGGTCTTCGACCTCCCTTTCTTCTGTCATCAGTGGCACTAGTTCCCAGGACATTCCAGACGTGCGCTCCCGACAGTCACACCCCCCCTCTATCCGCCCTTTTCAGGTGTGGGAGCAACTTAGGCACAAATGGAGGCATATGTTGCTGCTTTGCAGGCCTCTCGTGGGTCCTCTCCCGTTCCTGGGGCGTCCTTGGGGCCTCAGGTTCTTGTGGGATTCCCGACAGACTCGCCGGTGGGTTCGCCTGTGGCGCCAATTGAGCCTTTGCCCCCCAGTGACATCGAAGATGTGGTGTCATTAAGGCGCGGCCTGGTTGGCTCCCCCTCTACTGTCCACATGGAGTCGTCAGGACGCGGCCCAGCTTGGTCCCCCTCTAAGACCCACGGCACCTCTGCCATGCCGCATAGCCCTGCTGGGCTCCCTGTGGCGTTCCAGGTGGTTGCCGGTGTTCATAGCCCTGCCTTGAGCACACCCCGGCCCCGGGGTCGATGCCGTTCCGACGCTGTAGTCTCGCCTCTCCGGCTCCGCTTCTTTTTCCAGAGTCGGAGCCTGTCGTTGATGAGGCAGAGCCGGCGCTGAAAGCTTGACTCACTGGCTCCGGCACCTTCTGCTTCTTCGGAAAGGGAGCTTGTCGTGATTTCGGAGCGGGACGGCGCTGACTCGACGCCGGATGCAGCTGAGTCGGCGATTGACAAGGCATGATCAGCACCAGCACGTGGCATTTTGGTGCCACGTCGACGCCGGGTTGTGGACTTTTTTTCTGAGGCTCTGGAGAGAGTTCGGCATCGGTCTCACGCCCGGCAACGCCAGAGGTATTCTTGCCAGTGCCCCCTTGGAATTTGTGGAGCCTCCTCAGGAGCTCCCTCAGGTACCTCATTCTTCAATGGGGCTTCATTCAGTGGGGCATTGGTCGCACCCTCAGTGTCTTGGGAGGGTTAGCTTACAACCCTCCCCCACTAATAAGCTGTTGTCCCCTCTGCGGAGGGCTACCGAGGCTGGTGCGGCTTTTCTGAGGGTGGTCTCCTTGGCCACTCGCATTTTAAACATGCAACCCCGCGTGGCCAAGATGGCGACGTAGCAGGGGGCGATTCCGAGTCGTTCCGCTCCCGCTATGCAATAGCTTTGTTTTTGCACCTCTCCACTGCTGTCTTCCACTGTGAGTTGGTCCCGGTTTGTCTCCGTGCACCTCCAGGCATCGGGGGAGGCACTCCCGAGACTGCAGATCGCTGAGGAACGGAGAAGCAGAGGCATGACTGCGAGCGGGACTGGGGGTCCCCTGCGCGGGTGAGCTCCAGTAAGGCTGCGGCAGCGGTGACTCCTGGTAGCGGTGGTCGGCAGTCAGAAGAGGCGGAAAGGGGCTTGACGACTACTGAGCAGTGTGACCGCAGTCTGGCATATGGAGTTGCCGGGGGTCTAAGTGGTGCTTTGAGTTTTATGCACTCTGACAAGTATTCTACATGCGCTAGAGAAACTGCTTCATTGTGACCACGCCCATCAAGCGAGACCTGCGCGGCGCTGGTGGTCTGGCTCCCGCTCCTGCCATTGACACTGTGGGCCGCGGCCGACTCTTGCGGACACTGCTACCACATCTTGATCTGAGGTGGGCTACATTTGTGTGTAGGCTGAGACTTTGGGGCCTTCACTACAGCGATCTCCTCCTTCATGTGTCCCTCTTTAGGCCGGTAGGTGAAATTTCTGCTGGGGTTCAGCACCCAGAGGGCTTGGTGTGACTGGTGGAGCATGGCAGCGACCCACCATAGAAAAGAGAAATCGCTAAAAGAAGTGCTCCTAAAACAAACGGCGGCAGCCTCAACGACGGGGGAGAAAGTGCAGCTTCTAAGTGAGGGGGATGATGCTCTGGCCACAAAAGTGTTTATGATGGAACTGTTTGCAGCAATTAAGGAGGACACACAAGACTTCAAAGATCAGTTAGCCGCGGACCTACGAGAAGTGCGACGAGATGTGGATGGTATTGGGGAGTGCGTTGCCACTTTGGAGGAAAATTATGTGGGCCGGGCAGAGGACTTCCACCAGCTTCAACAGGATATGAGGATATTGAAAACCGGTCTCAGCGCAACAACGTGAGGATCCGGATAGTCCCATGGAAGGAAGAAGGAGATGATCTATGTGGCTACGTGGGGGCACTGTTCCATCAGGTTCTGGAGGAGTCGAAAACCATGGACATTCAAATAGACCGCGTGCATAGAGTGGGCCTACCAAGAGGCGCTAATTCCCCACCGCCAGACATCCTTGCGTGTATATACGACTTCCAGCTGAAGGAACGTATTGTGCACAAGGCGAGGGAGACACATCTCTTACAGTTCAGAGGACACTCTCCGGCTATCTACCAGGATATGGCAGCCTCTACGTTGGTCAAGCGACACGTATTCAGGGTGGGGACGACGTATCTTAGAGAACAAGGAATCCCCTATGCGTGGGGTCACCTCTGCCGCATCATCTTCAAGCACAAAGGAAAGCTTCTTCAGCTCCGTTCCCTGTCGGAGGCCACTGGGATCCTCGGGTTGGAGTGTAGTGTAGTTCCTATATTCCCAATAGGCTCTGCGCATTGGAATAATATAAACAGCAGTGTAGACGTAGGACTGAGGTCGACTAGGTCTCTACTGACTATATTAGACTTAATTAGTTTTGCCAGCTAGCTCAGAGGTCACTAGAAACGTTCTCGAATAAACAAGGAGGAGTTTAACTTCCCTGGATAGACAAGAAGGGATTAGCTTCTGACAACCATAAACATGACAACTTTGCTCCCTCAGAATAAAGAGTGTCTCTAGAGTCGTGTGAAAACAATAGTCAGCTATTTTACTCAGTCAATCGTGCATAAATAGTTTCACCAGAGTGCAGAGAAATAGAGAGACGGGTGTTTTCAATAAAAGGTGTTATTTATTGAGCAGTCTTCTTTCTCATGCAAGAGAAATGATTTGCCACAATTGCAATACTTAACATAAAGTAAAGTGCGTACAGTAAAAGGAGTATTATGAAATAATACTGTAAAAGCATTGATATGGTTTCTTAGCCATATGATACTTTAAAATGGATAAAATATATACATACATAAAAACATTGACTAACGTACTCAACTGGTGCTTCTAGTCTACGCCTACCCCGGTGTACCTGACCTAGGCCTAATACGTGAGAAGGAGTAAGTAAGTAGCAGTTTAAGTTAAGTTGGTTTTTGCCAAGGAATCTGAATCAAGAATTCTCTCAAGGGTTTAGTCAGCTCCGTACCTGGGTAATAGAAAGCAGGAGGTCTGGTATCTCTTTCCTCAGGACTCGATATCCCAGCCACCCGCAAGGGTGGCTGGAAACACCGGAGCTGGATTTCTCGGCAGGAGAAAAGACAGCGTCTCTCTCAGTGCGTCAAAAGGGAGGGGCGGCGTCCGTGGGCTCTCGCATCAGCTGGGCTCTCGGGCAAACAGATAGCCGCTCTGCTCCAAACCACCGTGCGTTTGCTTAAGGCAACGTTGGTATATTTATACCTGAAAGATGCCGGGTTTGACGTAAGGTTGGAC
Source organism: Lissotriton helveticus (assembly GCF_964261635.1). NCBI lineage: Eukaryota > Metazoa > Chordata > Amphibia > Caudata > Salamandridae > Lissotriton > Lissotriton helveticus. The sequence goes on along the minus strand of NC_136068.1, from coordinate 1,248,644,070 downwards.
ATAAGACGTCACCAAGAACTAACAGTTCTTTCTGACTCTAGGAGTTCTTGTGCAAATCAAAACAAGAGCAGGGGGATTTCCCGGGCTGCTGGAGGCTTGGTTTGTTTAAAGAATGCGTTGTACTTTCTAGGAGTCTAGAGGAGTAGCCATGCTTATTTGGACTGCATGGGTTGTTACTGAATATGGATATGATTCTTATGCCTTTATAAGGATATTATTTATTATAACCACCTAAGGGAATAAATCAGGAATATCGAATTAGGGTCCTAGATAGAATTACAATACCCACTCCACGATCTAATGTCCCTCATTACTTAAAACTAAGCAATAGTAAACATATAATGGTGCATGTGTTTTCCAACCCACCCCAAAATACATAATTCGCATTTGAAATGGTATATGGCAAATACACGAAAATGAGTATTGGTACTGTACGCTTTTCAAGCAGTGGTATCATTCAGTTAAAATGTAAATATATATCAGCTGAACGATTTGCGAAAATTACACATGAAATGGCTCTGAATACAGAAAAAAAGGTCGAGACCATTCCATCACATAATAATATAAATGCTGTACATGTGCTAGAGGCTGAGGTAAAATATTGTCTCTAGAGTTCCTAAAATAGAAGCTCTGTTCTCTAAGAATAGTTTTACTTTAAGCAGAGTACATGTGCCAGAAAAAGGTAGATATTTTGGAATTGAGAAAAAAATAATTTCGCTCTCAAGGGGAAAAATAGTTCCAATTGTTTTCAGTAGCTTTTGTTTTTCAAAGCTGAAGGCCGAATTCAGAGTTCAGGGAACGCTGTGTGCTTGTTGCTTAAAAAGTTATTCTTTCTGTTCAGGGGAGAACATCATTTCAGACAGACTCGCAAAAAATTGGTCTACGACATCAGGTGAAAGTTCGACCAAGTTTGAAAATGCCGAAACAGTGCAGTCGTGAGAATGATTGCTATCATTGATGTCAGGATCAGCAATGCTCACTGAAGGTTGTACCTGTGTGATGCTGCTCTCATCTCGTACTCCACTGACACATACTCGTAGTGGTGAAGTCTCAACGAATGCCGTCATCAGAATAGGTAGCCGCTGGGGACAACACGATGCATGAGCCGTTACAGGACCTAGCAAGGTATCTGTATCCATTGGTACTGCTGATGGTAGTGTAAGACAGACGTCCAACACGCATTCTTCTCCGCATAGCATACATCGAAGCACAGGTAAAATGCAAATTTGCCAGATAGGTCTGAATGAAAGAAACCAGGTCATATTCAGATGTCTTAGCCGGGCTAATCCAAGGACTTTAGTTATGCGGTCCCGATAGCGTATAGCTAGGATCGTTTCTTCCATCGTTGCTGGAGTCTTGTCTGCGACTTGGCTTGCCATATCGGAGCAGAAGAATCAAAAATAAAATTCCTGCCACTAGTCCCAAAAGTAGAGGTAGGCCGCCAAAGACAGAATGGACAAAATTGGGGATGATGCCCAGAACTGTTTTAAAGGGTGTTAACAGTCCCGAAAAAATTGTCTTAAATACATGTGCGATGCCACTGGTATCTGACATGTTTAGGATTTGGCTTAACATTTCTACGAAATGCGCGGGGCAATTTGTTGATAAAAGGGTATGTATCTCTGACGTTGTCCTTGCAACTTGCAGATCATACGTTTCCTTGGATGAGGTCAGAGGCACAGTTGTCTGTAAAAGAATAGATTTCATTCTGCTTAAAGTATCAATTCGAATAGAAGAGATATTCAAACGAGGCCATATTGCCGCCTCCATATCTGGAGTGCTGTTTGGATACAATACTTGCATACAGCAAGTGACCATGGAACTCACGCTTACGAGATAGGCTTTCCCTGGCACCATGCCACAACAGCTGTGGTCATTTATTAGAATATAGCTCCCGTTAGAAAGCTGTCTAAAGAATGGCTCTATCTGTGTTGCAGGAGTGCCGTGCAGGTGACATGAAAGGTTATTCGAAGACCCTTCGCAGGCTCCATGCAAGTTAATACCTTGACACAGAAGTGTACCGCTTAGTGATTGTTTACAATTTTTACCACTAAGAAATACCTCCTTTTTCTTTTCACTGTAACATGTGTATGTGTAAGGTAATTTCCATGTTGACTTGATGTACCCTTTACCCAACCTTTCATACTGGCCTATCTGGTATATATTCTTGGCAATATTTAAACTGGAAAGTTGATATCGGAATTGTGATTATTCCGTGTATTATCCATTCAATGACAGGTCTTTCTGACATTTTCAATGGTAATCTCTCAAGTTTTTCAATGCTCAGAATCGTATTGTCTGCTCCTTTTTGTGCCAAACTGATTTGTTTATCAGTAAGGTTAAAGAGAGAGAATATTGACGTCGTGTTGATTAAACGCCATGGTACGTAGCCTGAACGCAGATTTTGCAACGTCCAGCCAAGCTGTACAATAGAACGTAATTGGGACTGACCATGTTGTAACATTAGTAAGTCCTGCTCTATTATATCAATAGCAGGTGATACGATACTGTCCAGTGAATATATTCTGGAGGACAGAGTCGTTAACCCATTGTCCACAACAGAAAGTGATTTTTCCAAATTAATACGATCAATTTCTCGTATTTTCTCTGCTGTTTCAATTTGCATTACTTTCCAAGCTTCGTTGTATGCAGCGTATATACCGGCCGCTATGAAACGTTTTTGACGCTGTTCGCGTGGTCCCAATATGAAATCACGCAAGTCAGCACCGTCTTTAAGTAAAGTCAAGTGTTGCTTAATTTCTGCCAGTGTGGATTTTTGTAGTCATTCGAGGCATAATTTCCCTACACTGTATGTTGTAACTATCCCTGGATGTTGTCTCTGGGAGTATCTTGGGTCTGGCCTGGTCATTTTGAACCCCTGTATTTTGTTCAGGAATCTATCTTGACAGTTATTTGTGTCTATGGGCCAGATCAACCATTTTTTCCAATCAGGATGTGTTCTGTTTTGGTATAAAATATGGGATACGTCTATCTCCATATCAGTAGTGCTATTACTATCAGGTATGGGCTTTGGAATAGACGGTTTGTTTAAGTCTTTAATTTTGGCTAGGCCAAGACAGGTTGTTTGTTGAATGGTGTCATTCAAGAATATTAATTGTTCTGGGATCATGCAGGCTCTAAACAATGCTTCTAAACCTTGGACCTGCCATTCTTTTGTACCCCAGATGGTTTTTGTTTCAATGTAGTTTTTACAAAATTCAAAACCAAATGTAATCATTTTTTCATAAAATGTTTCAGAATAGATCAATTTAGTATTTGTCAACATTGTTTTCATTCCTGTCTTATTTAACATTTTAAAATAAAACGTTTCTGCATCACTTGTCTTAAACCCTGAGAAGTATCGGAATTTCTCATAGAATGTTTTCGAGCTGCTTTTAGGTGGAGTTGCACAATGTTCCCATTGATTATAACTAAAAACATTTCTAGGCTGTGCAGATTTATGCAAATAGTGATGACCAAAGTGATTATAGTAGTACATTTCTTCATAATTTGATGAACCCTGTAAACAATCATGTTCTGTGAATTTTGCTGACATTACTAAATCTGACATCATATTGTTACTATTTTCAAAGTCCCAATCATCAGAAAAAGTACTTGGTGTTACAAAGTCACTTAATGAAACCTTGAACTGATGTGGATATTTCAAGAGCTCAATCGGGCCAAAAATGTGAAAATCAGTTCTGTCCCATGCTACCCCACCGGGTATTTGATTGGCTGTGACGTTCACTGATGATAGTTCTCTTTTCTCGATGTGAGATGACTTGTGAGGCTTTAGGAACAAGTTGATGTTCTGACTTGCTGTGTCCATTGTACTGTATTTTCCTTCAATGAATTTTTCCAAACAAAGAACCATGATGAGCCAAAGCAGGAGGAAAAGTACACCTAACACAATCCAAAATTGAATCCATGGAGAAATCAGATAGGTTTCTTTGAGTTGATGAAAGAGTTCAGTTACTTTATCTTTGAAAGTTTTTGTTGCTGGCGTTTCTTCATGTTCACTTGGATCATCTGAAAAGTAATCGAAATTGATGAAGTAGCCAGATGCAATTCTGTCAATTGTTGGAATTGCTTCCGGATTTCCATTTGCTTTTGGATTTCTCTTTGTTTCATCAGCATAGTCTGAGGCTACATCGTTGTAGACTGGTGTTTCTTGACGAACTGTTGCAATTTGGGTCTCAAGAGGCACAAGTTCCATGGCTTTGTTGCATAGTCCTTTTTTATTCACTGCAGATTTATCAAATGTGATTAGTCTCTCAGTTTGAACCTCTTGTATTGTAGCAAGTTTTGGTACTCTGCTATTTCTTGGGAGTCCACTTGGCCTACTACTTATTATTGGCCACATGATTGTGGTTTTACCAGGTCGATGGATACAACTCGGTTCTCCTTTTTACCAGCAAGGGGCGGTAGTACTACTGATCTTGTTCCGCTGACAGCTAAGACAGGTACTGCTTTTCTGTAAGAAGGCCCAAATTCTTTCTTCACCGCGATCTTCTCTCTGACCAGATCCCCAATCTTTGGAATCCAGACAGGTCTTGCTGGGACAGGTGGTTTTTCTTCAGTGGCTGTTGGCTGTTGCTTTAACTTTATGTTGCTCAGGTTTCGTCTTGTTTCATTTAAATCCTGTAAAACAGCCAAACGGTCTTTGATATCAAAGCATTTTTCTTCTACCACTGAAGTGTGACTGTCAAGGTCCTGAATGTGCATTCTAGTACCGAACAATAGTTTGTACGGACTGAGACCTTTTAGAGAATTTCTTGGCAGATTTTTAAGACTACGTTGGACACTTGTTAAATGTTGGACCCACCCATCACCCGAACCTAATACCCTCGCCGTTATAGATTGCTTTATGTCCCGGTTTTTTCTTTCCACTATCGCATTTCCCTCAGGATGGAATGGACAAGAGTACCGCAATGCAATGCCTATGCTGCTCATGGCCTCCTTATAAGATCGAGAGCTAAAAGCAGGTCCCTGGTCAGAATGTAGCATGCCAATTGCGTATATGCCGATAAAGACTCGCAAATCTTTTATAACAGTTCTGGCGTCATCCGAGCGCTGGGGCCACATCCAAATGAATCTCATGCAGGAATCCACTGCGACCATGATATATTTATAGTTACCATCCCTTTGTAAGGGACCGCAGTGGTCCAGGTAAACACACGCTAATGGTTTATCTGAGATTAGAAGGGGCGTCTGTGCTGGTCGTTTCACTGTTGATACTTTCATTCTTTGGCATATTTCGCATTCTAGAACATAGTTCCTAGTTTGTTTTCTCATGCGCGGCCACCAATATCTCTGTTTTAATAACGATATTGTGGCGGAAACACCAGCATGTGCAGAAGCCAGTCCTTCGTGTGCCGCTGTAATTAGTCCTAACCTGTGTTCCATGTTTGGAATTGCCCTATCCCCCACTCCAGGGATTCGAGCAAAAGGAACATTATTCGCATCAGTTATGTATGAGTACTTTACTGGAAAGCCTTTCGGGAGTGTTTTTATATCATCTATTACTGAAGCACTGACAGCTTGCATTATATCGCTGTCTATTTTTGTTTTCGACCGGGTGATAGCAGCTACGGAAGCCGTTTGCACAGCTGCCTTCGCGGCTTCGTCAGCCAATAAATTCCCCGCAACGTGAACGCCATCACGTTGATGACTCAGTGTATGTATCATGTGAGTCTTTTGTAGTTCTTTCTGTAAAAGAACTACTTGTTCCCAAAGCGTTTTATGCTTGATTGTGCCACCTTTTGCATCTTTGAAACCGTTTTGAACCCAGTTCTGCAAGTATTCATTATAAGACTGAACGCAGTAGTATGAGTCGCACACTATTAGTGAGGGGAATTTGCGATCAGTATTTTCAAGCGCCATCTTAAATGCTAAAAGTTCAGCTCGCTGAGCTGTACAATCTCCTAGAGATTGGGTTTTAGTGACCAGTGGTCTAAATTTTCCTTCGTGCCAACGACCTTTAACAATCGCGCATGCAGCACTTTAAGCTTGTTTACCCCCAACTGCGGGTTGTGCTGATCCGTCTGTATATATTATACAGCCGTAATGTTCTAGAGGCAGGATTTCGGTCGGCAGAGGACATTCATATTCATATTGTAGAAATTCTTGTGTTTTTAAATTAGGATCAAATTTGTATACTACGTCTGTTGCAGCAAGAGAATTAACACATTGTATCCATCTCGGATGTAGTGCTTTAGCATTTGGAATGCTTGCTTTTGTTACTGCTTCTGGGGCAGGTACTGGGGTAACGATTATTATTCGTTTACCTTGTGCTAGGGCTCTTTCTTTTGCTACAGCAGTCTGAACCGCAGTTAGAATTTTTTCGGTTGAACTGAATTTCATTTCAGCTCGTGTGTACAAGTGTGATTTGTAAGCTATTGGTACCGTTTCTCCCTCATTGGAGGTCAGGTACATGAATCCGCATCTTCCTGGGATGACTCGGATTACAAGGTTGCGTATGTTTTCGCGTGTTTGCAATTTTGTTTTAGCTAACATGTCTGTTTGCAATTATCTTAAAATTTCTGTATTTTTCTGAGTCCAATTGATTGGTTTGAAATCAGGTTTTATTAATTCATAGAGAGGTTTAACCCTCTCTGCATAATTTAGAATGTATGTTCTTCCGAAATTCAGGAAACCTAGTATTGATTGTAAGTTCTTCAGCGTTTTTGGTGCTTGGAGTACAGCGCACTTCTCTAAGAAGTTGTCTGCTAGGCTTTTGCCTTCACTTGATAATTCATATCCTAAAAACAGGACAGTTAGATGGGCAATTCGTGACTTTTTAAAGTTGAATTTGTAACCCTCCGCTGCGAACCCAAGTATTATGGTGTTCACTCTTTTCAAGTGAGTATCCAGGTCATCATCTGTGAGATAGATGTCATCGACATACGATAATCCTTCATCATCATATATTTGTAGTAACTCTGTTATCCTTGCTGAGAATAATCCTGGGCTATTCTTGAATCCCTGTGGGAGTCGACAGAAGTGTTTTTGCGACCCCATTATTGAGAACGCGGTCAAATACCTGCTCTCAGGTGCAATGTTTTGACAAAAGAATCCATTAGAGATGTCTAATGTCGTTTTGTATTTTTTGCGCACGATGTTATTCATTAGTGCTGCACTGTGTGAGTTTTGTACTGCAAATGTTTTGCAATATGAGTTAAGGTGTCTGTAGTCCAAAACTAGACGATATGAATCATCTGGTTTGGAGACAGGAAACAAAGGATTGTTCATTTGTGAGGTGCATGTTTCAATCACCCCCTGGTATTCAAGTTGATCTAAGATCTCCCTGACTTGCTTTTTAGCTTCTTGTTTAATTGGGTACTGCCTTTGTGCAGTAGGTTGACAGTTTAACTGGATTTTGTGAGGAGAGGAGTCCTCATCCCATCCTACATAATTTTTATATAATGCAGGAGCTTGGGCAACTGCCCATTTTCTTGCAAATGTATATTTTTTATGAATTTGAATATGATTTGAGAAGGCAGGCATAATCATTTCTTCGCCATGAGGGCACTCCCTGACAAACTCTGGTGGCCAGTCTTTCTCAGCTAAAAGGATGTCATAGCCTTTCGAAAGGTTATCCCAAAAGAGACCCCTTACTTTCCTAGTCTTGTCCCCCTCTATACGCAATGTTATCTCGTATATTTTATGAGGTTTGCTAACTCTGGTATCTGCAGTTTCCACCTGAATGTATTCATTCGTGTCCACTGTCTCCAGAAGATTCATCAAGGTCCTGCGAGCTATGTTTACTTCTGCTGCGCTGTCTAGCATTGTATGGGCCCACTCTCCGTTTTTCAGTTGTGTCCTCAGTATCCTCGGCATGTTTAATTATTTTAATACTGGCTTCCTTCTTTCTTGGAAATTGTAATTTTTTACTTTGATGAGCAGGTTCCTTGTCTTTGGACTTGACGTGCTCTTCCTTGTGTTCTGACCGTCCTCTTCTTTCCGATTTCTGTGAGGAAGTCTGAAAAGATCGAGAGGGACGTGTATCAATATCTTGATATCTATCAGGCTTTCTTAATTTATCCCTATCTCTAAGGTTGTATCTTTTTTCAGAGGGCTCCCTCTGGGGAGACTTGTTTCCTCGGTCCGGAGATCTTTCTCTCCGTTGAGGAGACCTTCCTCTGGACTGGAATCGTTTTTCTCTTAGAGTGGATTGCTTATTTCCATCCCAACTCTTTTTTGGAGTGTTTAGATTATTTTTAATAAATGTTTTTTCAGGATTTTCGAGTAGTTGGGGCTTTACTGGTTTCCCACCCATACTATCTCTACCTAGTTCTTCATAGGATATTTCTATTATTCTGGCAAGTTCAAAAGGTTGTTCTGCTATATCTGTTTCTTTCAATTTCTGGCGGATCGCCACAGATGCTGCTTCTCCTTTTATGTTGGCTAACAATAGAGCCGAGACCTGCTAGAAGTCTTTCAGTAATTTCATACCCAGAGTTAAAGCAGGTTCTGTACTGTATTCATTTTGAATCTGTCTTAACACATCTGGTATTACCGCCATGGACGGAACACCATGTGTTTTAGTGTAAATGGAAGCAAAGACTGTGCCCCAAGTGTCACAGTCCTCCACATGTGGTGCGATCCCCATTGGAAGACAGATAGTCAGAATTCTGTGTTTCTCAGTAGGTGTAGTATCAGGAAATACTGCCTCTATTTGAGTGATTTTTTGTGCTAACCAGAATGGAATTTGTTCCCGTTTTGTAGGTACTTTACCAAGACATGATTGTATGTTCTGTGGTGTAATCTTGTTTGTGGTCCCCCTGATGAGGGGTCAGCTGGGGAATGTTAATCGCTGGTTGGACTGTTGAAGTCCGCATTACATATTGGACCAATTGTCTATGTATTTTAATTAGTATTTTTAGCTGAGCTAAAAGTTCCCGGTCTGTCATTGTTTCAATGTCAGGGTGTGGTGTGTAGCTGGCTAGAACCGGCCACGTGGCTCCTGGTCTACCTAGTGGACCGAGCCTGGTGATGTGATTTTGATGTTTTAGGGCGCCTTTAAACCAGAGCAGGTGCTCTTGGTAATTTAATGGGATTTCAACTTCCTCGAAAAGAGTGTACTCATCTGGAGGTTCCTCTATTTTGTAATAGTGGAATTAGTGTGTTACAGCGTTTGCTGCAGGAATAGAATCCCTCTGTCTGCCGATATTCATGGGCCTCTACCACGAATATGACTGTACCACCTCGTGATGTCAGTCCATTTTCTATAAGTTTAATAGTTATAGTTTTCCTTACATTTACCGGAATGATTATAGCATTCGGGTCATTTTCTTGGAGACTTGTGTCATTCGCTAGGAGTTGAGCTGCTATTCTAGCTGCCTCCCTTTCGTCTTCACTTTCCGTCATTTTTACTAACAGAAAGCTTTTTGTTGCAGATCAAGTTTCAAGGGAAACAAAGATTAGGTCACAATATTTTGGAACACTGTATCCTTCAACGTTGACTAAACCAAAAACTATACATAGGATTCTCATCCTATTAAGTTCCGGCGGATTTTAACCTTTTACCCACTCCAGACGTCTTTTGGAGTATTGACAGGAAAAAAGGGTCTGTGTGAAAAAGCACGACTGAGTTACTCTAGTGTCTTGCATTAGATTATCGCCTTACCAAACGTTGGGCGCCATGTAGTGTAGTTGCTATATTCCCAATAGGCTCTGCGCATTGGAATAATATAAACAGCAGTGTAGACGTAGGACTGAGGTCGACTAGGTCTCTACTGACTATATTAGACTTAATTAGTTTTGCCAGCTAGCTCAGAGGTCACTAGAAACGTTCTCGAATAAACAAGGAGGAGTTTAACTTCCCTGGATAGACAAGAAGGGATTAGCTTCTGACAACCATATAACATGACAACTTTGCTCCCTCAGAATAAGAGTGTATCTCTAGAGTTGTGTGAAAACAATAGACAGCTATTTCGCACAGTCAATCGTGCATACTTAGTTTCACCAGAGTGCAGAGAAATAGAGAGACGGGCGTTTTCAATAAAAGGTGTTATTTATTGAGCAGTCTTCTTTCTCATGCAAGAGAAATGAATTGCCACAATTGCAATACTTAGCATAAAGTAAAGTGTGTACAGTAAAATTAGTATTATAAAATAATACTGTAAAAGCATTGATATGGTTTCTTAGCCATATGATACTTTAAAATAGATAAAATATATACATACATATATACATTGACTAACGTACGCAACTGGGGCTTCTAAATACGCCTACCCCGGTGTACCTGACCTAAGCCTAATACGTGAGAAGGAGTAAGTAAGTAGCAGTTTAAGTTTAGTTGGTTTTGCCAAGGATCTGAATCAAGAATTCTCTTTAAGGGTTTAGTCAGCTCCGTACCTGGGTAATAGAAAGCAGGAGGTCTGGTATCTCTTTCTCAGGACTCGATATCCCAGCAACTCGCAAGGGCGGCTGGAAACACCGGAGCTGGATTTCTCGGCAGGAGAAAAGACAGCGTCTCTCTCAGTGCGTCAAAAGGGAGGGGCGGCGTCCGTGGGCTCTCGCATCAGCTGGGCTCTCGGGCAAGTAGATAGCCGCTCTGCTCCAAACCACCGTGCGTTTGCTTAAGGCAACGTTGGTATATTTATACCTGAAAGGTGCCGGGTTTGACGTAAGGTTGGACATAAGACGTCACCAAGAACTAACAGTTCTTTCTGACTCTAGGAGTTCTTGTGCAAATCAAAACAAGAGCAGGGGGATTTCCCGGGCTGCTGGAGGCTTGGTTTGTTTAAAGAACGCGTTGTACTTTCTAGGAGTCTAGAGGAGTAGCCATGCTGTATTTGGACTGCATGGGTTGTTACTGAATATGGATATGATTCTTATGCCTTTATAAGGATATTATTTATTATAAACACCTAAGGGCATAAATCAGGAATATCGAATTAGGGTCCTAGATAGAATTACAACAGGAGGATCCCACTACGTCGATGCAAGATGACTAGTCGAGACCTCCAGGCTGCAGACGCTCGACAGGATGTCAGAAGGCTGGTAAAGGCGCCACATCACAGAAATCTGATCAAGCGGCACAAGACAAGGAACGGGGAGCAGTTTTCAACTTGAACGGATCGCCCGGACACACCATGAGGTACTTTAACGCAGGGGAGAGACACTTAGCGGGGTGGGGGGACCGGAGGATTGCTCTGAACTGATGTTGATGGCCTCTCTGCTGGCAGGTAGGCAGGGTTACCACCCTCTTTGGGCTGACCAGCTGCCTTGGGCGATGTCCCACCAGGTCTTCCTTTTTCTGACGGACATTGGTCAGTTTTCATGTACGTTTTTAGGACTATCGCATTGTTTTCTGTCATGGGGGGTATGTTTGGGTTATTGTTTTGGGTACTCCGCACCAGCCACTGCTTTGGGATTGTAATTGGAATGTGCTAGGTATCTTATGCTTTGTTCTCTGAATTGGCCTTATCATGACCACTTGGCCCGCAGTTTGAGTTCCACAATTGAGATGTGTAGGGATCTTAAAATTGTTAGCCTCAATGTACGGGGCTTGAATAATCCGGTGAAGAGGGGAGCGGTCTTGTCCCCTTGGAGAGTGTAGAGGGTGACATATATCTCTTGAAGGAGACCCATCTCCTTTCCAAAGATATTTCACGGATGCGTGACAGACACTTCCCTCAACAGTTTTGGTCCTCCGGGGCATCCAAGCGGAATGGGGTGGCTATCTTACTTGGGGCCCGCTTTTTTCTGGCAAGGTACTTGCATCTGTTGCGGAAATAAAGGGTCACTTACTGGCTATTAGAATACTCTGGGGGGGGCACTCACTTTTTCTGTAGCCACACATTATGCTCCAAATACGCTTTCTACTGTCTGCTCTAGTAGACTTCCTCACCTCTCCAGACGCATCGCTTTTAATAGAGGGGGATTTTAATCATGTTATGGACTCTGGCTTGATAGATCAGGGCAGTGCACGCACCAAGCAGGGGCACTCTCCGATAAGGGTATAGAGTGGCTTAGGGACAATGGGTTGACTGACGTTTGGCACGCTCACCATCCCGGGGACCGAGATTTTACTGTTTACTCTGCGGGACACAAAACCTATGCACATTTGGACCATTTCCTCTCTTCGGCATCCCTCTTCCCTCAACTCCACACTACTATGATAGAACCTTGCTCTCTCTCTCAGATCACACCCTTATCGCTACATACCTCCCAGTGCAGCGGCCGCACGACTTTCCCCCTAGCTGGCTCCTCCGTGAATCCTCGCTACAGTCGGATCAGAATCTGCATCGCCTTAAGCGGGTAATCAAGGATTATCCAGTACTTAATGACGTGGGCTCCGCTTCTCTGTCATCTGTATTGAAGGCGCTAAAACTAGTGTTCAGGGAGGAACTTATAGATCTTTCGGCGGCCCTCAACAATCTTCGTAAAGAAAAGCGTGAGGCGCTGGAAAAAGAGGTACTAGAGCTTGAATGAATTCATAAACGCACAGGCGCCCCGGGTTTGGAGAGAACTAGAAAAACGCTGTTGCGTGCGTAAACATCTAGATTTTGATCGGGCGGAGTATGCCCTTTTGCGACTCTGGCATAAATTCTTCCTCAGCAGCGACAAGTGGAGTAGAATGCTGGCACATAGACTGAGGGCACAGACACAGAACACGCTAATAAAAGCCAATCGGGACAAGCGGGGGTAGGAGCCGTCTTCTGACGCGCACATTTTGGAGGCCTACCGTTCATTTTATACTGCACTATACTCTGAAAAGGATTCCCCGGCGCTTGATCCTAGTGCCTACCTGAGCAGTTGTGACATCACCCTTCTGTCTGAGGCTTCTGCTGCAGGGCTTGATAGAGCTATTGGGATTGAAGAGGTGATCTCAGCGATTTCTACGCTGAAAGTGGCCAAATTCCTGGACCCGACGGCTACTCGGCCTTCTGTGCGGAGCTGGCTCCTTTTTTAACAAAGTTGTTTAACCATTTTTTGGAATCCGGTAGGGTGAACCCCTCCATGTCCGAGGCAGCGATCTCGGTCATCCTGAAGCCTGGTAAGGATTCCCTAGAGTGTGGCTCTTACAGGCCCATTTCGCTACTTAATGTAGATGCCAACATTTTTGCAGGTATACTGGCTGCTCGCCTTAGCCCTCTCATGCCCGACCTGGTAGAGTCTGACCAATCTGGCTTCATCCCATCTAGCCTGGGGGGTGATAATACTAAACGGCTCCTCGATAGCACCCAAAGATCGCAGAGGCAGGCTTTTTATTGGCGATTGATGCTGAGAAGGCGTTTGACAGGGTGGGGTTGGCCTTCCTCTTTGAAACCTTGCGTAGCTTTGGGCTTGGAGAAAATTACATCCAGTGGATTCGCTGCATATACCACTCTCCCTCAGCCTTTGTACGAGTTAATGGCACTAGGTCCCACTCTCTTTCAATTGCTAGAGGGACCAGGCAGGGATGCCCCCATCCCCTCTTTTATTTGCGCTCTATATGGAGCCTTTGGCGCAGTGGATTAGGGCAGATAATCGTATCCTGGAGTTGAAATTTGGTGCGGACATACACTAAAAATTAGCCTTTATGCAGATGACGTTATTCTCTCCCTCATGAGGCCCCTAACCACCCTGCCAGCACTGCTGGAAGAGCTCACTTCTTTTGGCACGGTCTTTGGTTTTAAGGTTAATTTGGCTAAGTCGGTTACCCTGAATCTAGGTATTCTTTCTGATGAGATAAGGAAGATGCTAGTGCAATTTCCGTTTGCACTAGCAGACGTTTAATAATTCTCCGCCATTTGGAGATTCACACATGCCAATGCCAGCACTAGCGCAAGTATGAGCCAATGATGAATAGACCTTCCAAATAATTGACCAGAGAGGTCTTTCTTTGGTTTCAGTAAATGAGTACACTGATCACCAGATCGAACGGTGATACGGCATTCCATACAGATCCCTGAAGAGTCCTCGAACTTTACGACTGTAAATGAGACATAAAACTTTGTGCGCTGTAAACGTTCAGAGTCATCGTACGGTGTACCGAGAGCCTGAGAGTGAGGCCAGGCTGCAGCGGACTGACGCGGCTGCTGACAGAAACACGGAGATCTGTCCGGATTTGACTCTGAGAAGTAAGTCCCCGGGCATGGAACAGTAATATACACCCCCCCCACACCTACCCCCTCCCCTGCCCCCCCCTCCCTTCCTCGCCAGCCAGCAGAGAATAATTCTCTGCACTCCTTCTCCTGCAGCATCGCACAGAGGGCTGCTTCCGTACTGAACACCTAGAGGGAAAGTGTTATTGAACACATGAAAACACAGGGAATAAGGGCAACGCTACGGCTGTAGCGAACACAAATAAGAGCCTGTCAGCCTACTTACATCGATAAGTACCTGCCTCACCTCATGTTGAGGTATGCATTTAGTAATAATTACTCACTATTCCAAGTGACCAGCGAATGCTTTGACTCTCACCACTTGTAATTAATACCTATTGACTGCGACCAGTGACTAATTGTCCTTTCTTGTCCCGATAACTGAAGAACCCGGCTGGGTCCTCACGTGTGTTCTCATCTAAACTTTTCACTTTTGGCACAGCACCTTCACTAAGCAGCACTTATTAACATCCAGGTAATTCCCTTCATTTTAAAGTCCTTTCGCTAGTTTCTCGCATTTGCGCCGTACATGGGCCTTATGCTTTCTTTACTTAATTTTAAATGTCCCTACATTGTTAGTCCTGAGGAGACCCCCTCATTAATAGAAGGGTCGAAACGCCGCCAACAAGCACGAAGAACGGACCATAACCCAGCCTGTGTCATTGTGTACCTAGGCTGTTGAAAAAGTGTATATCTGAATGGCTGCTTCTTACAACTTATGGAAACCACATACAAAGTTATTCACCTTGTATAGTCACCTTTTTGGTTCCATTTTCACTTGGGGACACACTGATGCGCAGGGGTTTGTATTGCTAACTGCCTTCCCTTCCCTGCCCCCACTAATGCTTCCTCACTCTCGAGAGTCCAGATGGCTTGAGTCATGGGGTAGGAACATCTTTGCATCCACTAGTGCAGCCCTACGGTCCTTAAATACAGTGTGTGTTTTGGCTCGGGCCACCTCTTCCCTGTGGGTCTCTGCAGTCTTTTCTTTCTGCCACCTCTGAAGGTGCTCACGTTGACCTCCTTCGGGATGGGCGTGACCTTGCCGAATTCACAATACGCTCAGCCTTGGATACTGTGGATTCTTTAGGCCAAGCTATGGCGTGTTCTGTTGCCTTAAGGTGTCATGCCTGGTTGCGAGATAGTGTCTTCCCTGAGAATATCCAGGAGTGACTGGTTGACTTACCCTTCGATGGGGTTTTGCTGTTTGATGCTCAAGCTGAATCAGTGGTTCATCGGCTCGTTGCGGTCTTTCGCCCTTCCACTTAGGTCTTCTTAGGCCTGTCTTCCGTGGTGGTACTTTTTCATTTAGCATCATTTAGATGCGTTCTGTGTTTAACATGGGCAGTGAGCCTTAGGTCTTCTTTTCGTATGGTCATGGGTAATTACCCTTTTATTGGCATCTCTTGGATGCGTTTTGCTTTGAGCTGACTGTTGGCCTGCTGTGGCAGTGTTCCACAGGGTGCTGTGTCTGGTCCTCTGACTGTGGTATTGAGCCGGTGGATCAGCTCAGTAATGTCATAGAGCTCGGAACTCATGTTCACAGGTTCGATTTGTTACTGCGCTCATTTGGCTTGGCTTTCTTGTCCTAAGTGGTGTTCCCCTTTGTTTGGGGTGTGCATACTCCATGTGGGGTACTTGTATGCTATTATATAGCTCCGCTTATCTCACCTGTGCCTGGAGATCCTGTGGGCTCCAGGCGTTGCTTGGTCGTCCGTTGTACGGTGTTCTATGTTTTTCCTTGGTGCCATCTTCTATACGCCATGGGTTATCCTGCCTGTTGCCTGTTGCCTGTTCCACCTCCTTGGGAGGTTTCATGACCTCCTCTTCTAAAGCGGCTCCCGTCTGCCTTTACTGTACTAGGTATGATCCTGTATGGACATGTTTCATGGTCCTGGCTAGTTTTGTCTACATATTCATATGTTTATACATTTATGTATAAATGCCGGTTGCCATGCTATTCCTCTTCCTACGTCGCCTCCTCTTTTCGAGGCTGAGAGGTCTGGACCAATATCTCCATGTGTGGGGGAGCTTTTCTGAGTTGCTTGCAAGTTGCCCGTAAGGTTCCTCCTTGCTTCCACTTCCTGGGGTGATTTCCCAATTTGACAACTGCTCCCTTATTGGTGTTAGACACTGCACTTGTCTTTTTCTGGAGTGTTTGGTCTCGGATTGTGAGACTCTTCCCACGATTCTTTACCTTGGTGTTTTTTGTGGCCACTGCCTTCGGATATGCCTCTTTCCAAATTATCACTCTACTATTGTAAAAGCAACGCCTGAGGGACAACTCTTCTGCTGGCAGTGGTCCTTCGCTACTCCCTGCATGTCTATATTCGTGGGTTGTTTCTCACTTTGGCTTCAAACTGCTGGGTCAGGCACTCTTATGCTTTCTTGTGTACGCCACTTTGAGTTCTCTATGGCCGTTTGCTTGCTGCATGTTTCTATGGTGCCCTGCTTCAGCGGGTTTAAAATTGCTGCTGTTCGCTCATGTTTTTCCCTTTTTTGCGATTGGGTGTGCACTTGGCGTGTTTCTTGTCCCGCCTGCTATTCTCAACGCATTGCTCAGTTTCTAGCTCTTGCCTTTGGGCTCTTGGCACCAGCTCCTTCAGCCTTCCTTCTCTAGGCTAGTCTGTTAGGCTCTGGTTGCATCTCTTCTGGTTCTTTTTGACCTTGGGTCGGTGTACTCATCGTGCACCATTAAGCGGAGAGTGGTCCTTCTTCCTCTTTCTCTCTCTTTCTTTGTTCTGGTTTATGGTTCATGCCCCTCTACCTGTCATTTTTATACGGGTATGGTGTAGCACCTTTCTGGCACTTTTAGGATGTCTGCCATCCTGTTGTTTCTGCTCTTCCGAGCTGCTTGGGTTGCTGTCGGGCTGTTCCGTCACAGCCTCCCCCATTATCCGTCACTCTGTTGCCGGATCAGATGCTTGACGCTTCCTGTTGTTCTGTCGCAGACCCACCTCTCCTTTGGGGTATGGCTGTGGTATCTATTCTAAGTTAAGGAATCTGCAGCTTGATGTCTCTATCAGAAGTATGAGTTCCTTACCTTCGGTAACGATGTATCTGATAGAGACGTTGTCTAACCGCAGATTCCTTAATGCCCACCCAGCCTCCCCTTTCTGCGATGAACTTGCCAAGTGGTGTTCTTCACTGGCCTCTTCAGTTGCCATTGGGTTATCTCTCAAGGGAGTTCAGATTATTGCACCCCTCTGAAAGTTTCCATATTCAGTTAACTTCTGCTGAGGAGCTTCTTTCCTGTAATATGGTGCCTCTTGACTCACTAGGAGATTTGTTTTCCTCTCCAGTTATCTTCCCTTCCTTCCGCCTTCTCTATTGACTCGAGGTCCTGGTCTCCTCTTGGTTATCCTCTTTGGGGGTCGGTTGTGCTGTTTCCAACCTCCATTATTATAGGGAAAGGGACAGTCATTTCATACCTTCCTACAGCGGACTGTTGTTCTTTCTGTGCTCTGTTCTTACTAGACGGCACAGTTCTACATGGCAATATCAGACTATTTCTGTCTGTTGAGATGTTCTTCCCTTGTTGCACTCGGGGAAAGGTCTTCGCTTAGCTTGCAGGACTCTTTCTCACAGCTTTTTCACTTATAGGTAAGCAGTGTCTAATTCTGTCTTTTAAGATGGTGTCTTCCATCATCATCCTTCTTTATTCACAGATTTCCATCCCTCCCACACTGTTTCCATACTTTCATAGTTTTTTGTTGGTGGCTCCGCGTTGTGCTGCGGAAAAGTTTCTCCGAAGAAAACTGACATCAGCGCGCCGGGAGGGTCATATATGACCTCTGTGACATCACGTACGTGGATGACATCAGGGCAGGGTTGTGTGGCGCCGTCCCCCGGCACGCAGAGGTGCTGCTGCAAACATTTTCCGGATCTAGGCTGATGCCTGGGGATATTCTAAGTTAAGGAATCTGCGGCTAGACAACGTCTCTACCAGATACATCATTACCGAAGGTAAGTAACTCGTACATTACAAATGCTATACAGCTGGGGCTAGTAACCACAGAGACTTAATTTTAGTTTCAAACTCCAATTAATTAGGAGTATAATAAAAGCACAAAATATTGCCAACATTTAATTATTCAAATGTTCAACTCAATTGATAGATACTTCCAAGTATCAACAGTGGAAAAAAGCCACCATGAGTTCTTAATAAATAACTTACATAAACCTTTGTGATGACAGGTTTAAAGTGCAATAGTGCGGAATGTGCAACAATGCAAAAATGATGGGGCTAACAGCCACATATTCTTAATTCTAGTTTGATAATTCAATTAAATGGCAGCATGATAGATGCACAAAGTACATATGCATTTCTAGTAATATCTAGTTTATCTTGTCACTTAGTAGAGCACTTTTCAAGTCATCTTTCATATATTCGTTATTCCTTAAGCAATCTATACAATGCTTGGAGGGGTAGGCTGTATTTTTTATCCACAAGTTCGTTCTTCCCAAATCTCTGCACCGCCTTCCCCCTTTCCTCTGTAAATAATCTTTAATTTAAAGATATTTAAAAAACTCTCAATGGATAAGAGCACATTTCAACTCCAATTCCTCATGCTTTTTTATTCCACTGTGTTAGACCTGGCACCATTGGCCTGGGTCTCCCCTGCATTTTTTTGCCTTTGCCTCCAGTGTTTTTGCTGTGTGTTGGACTCCGTTTTTGCTGGTCTAGATGCATTGGACACTTTGCCACTGCTGTTCAGTGCCAAAGTGCAAGTGCTCCCTTTACAAATTATTGTTCTGGTTGGTGTTTCCATGATTGGCTGATTTGAGTTAATAGTCAGTCCCTAGGACAGTGCACTGTGTGTGCGCCCAGGGCCTTTAAATCAAATGCTGCTAGTGGGCTGCAGCACTGGCTGTGCCACCGGCCTAAGCAGCCTGTAAATGTAACTCTGGTCTGCCATTGCAGAGCCTGTGTGCAGTCTGGTGCTGCCATGTTGACTTGGCAAGTGCACCCACTTGCCAGCCCCTACCTGTCTCTTTTTTTACATGTCAGTCACCCCTAAGTTAGGCCCAAGGTACCCCTGTGGGCGGGGTGCAGTGTATTTAAAAGATAGGACATTTCGTGGTGTGTGTGGCATGTCCTGATAGTGAATTACTGCCAATTCTGTTTTTTCACTATTGCAAGGCTACCTGTTCCCATAGGAGAGAGTAGGGAGTCCGTTTATAACATCTTATAAACATAACTACCCCTGGGAGCAAGATAGGAAAATAAAGTTTAGTATGGCTGAACTCGGAATGTTAAAATGTATCTTTTAGTAAGGGTGATTTTTACATTCTGTGTTTAAAAATACCACTTTTAGAAAGTGGGTATTTTCTTGCTTAGCCATCCAGTGTGCCTCTGCTAGGTTTGTGTGTTGCATGTCTGGATTTTGGATGACAATGTTTGGAGAGGGGCAGTGGTTCCAGAGTGCTTGATGAGTCAGGCCTGGGCTGGGCTGTGCTGAATAGACCTGGGCTGCATTTAGAGCAGGGGAAGGAGATTTCCTTTCACCTGATTGTGTCTTGTCTGCCAAGGACAATGCTGTTACCACCTCCTGCCAGGAATCTGAATAAGAGAGGATAGAACCGGTTTGGACTGAGCACAGGGCTTCTGGAGGCATTCTCCCGCTTTATATATTGGTAGTTCCAGCCCCATGCAGAAATCAAGGCCCTTTTTCCATACCCCAACCCCTGGTGGGGAAGCAGGAGCAATAGGTGATGTTTATATATGTTGCCCCCGATACCATCAGTGTGAAGCAAGACTAGCCAAGGTGAATAGCAGATGTCCCAGCCCAAGACTTCTGAAAAGACGTGATTACACCCGCCAGAACCTAGACAGTGTATTGCACAGCCATACAGTGTGTATGAGGGTGCCAACCATAGATTGGCAGTGTAAGCAGAGAGGGGACTCAATTAGCCCAGCACACAGAGCCTATATCTATCTATTGTAATAAACCAGGTGGAAATATTCAAATTTTATGAATCTTAGTTGTGCCGCAATAGCAGCGCCACGTGGGGACTCCAATGCCTCCGCCCAGTCGTCTTCATCCAGGGGGCCCAGTTCTTCCTGCCAAGCCTCGCTTGTTTTACTAAGTGTAGTGGGGCTATTTGTCACTAATGTACGATAGATCTTGGTGATCTTGTGTTCACCGAGTTCCCCCATGAACACCTTAGCCTCTATGGGATTGAAATAAGGCAGAACTTCCTGGTGTGTGAGATATGGGGAGAAGGCATGATGGAATTGGAGGTATTTATAGAATTGTGATCAGGCATTTCATACTCTTGCTGTAGGTCCTTGAAAGACTTTAAGGTACGACCGTGAAGATAATCTTCTATTGTGAATATACCTATAGCCTCCCAGCCTGAAAAACCAGATAGTCCCATCAGCTGAGGCAGAAGACCATTGTGCCAAAGGGGTGTCTCCTTTGTTAGTTTACTCCACCACCCCATGTGATGCAGTCACCATCTCTAGATCTTGAAGACTGTGGCAGTCGCCGGCGGCAGCACTTTCAAAGGGTTGTGTACATAGAGGACCGTGTGGAGTGGCTTATTACCCATCAGCCAGCGTTCAACTGCATACGCGGGATCGCGTCTGTCTCCATACACAGGTAATTTAGGATAGGAAGGTGTGAGGCCGCATAGTAAGCCTGGACATCCGGCGTTGCTATGCCCCCGCAATACGTTTATTAAAACATGTTGTCAAATCTACCCATGCTGAGCCTCACCCCAGAGGAAGTGTCTAATGGTTTCATTCAGTTTCTTGAACTGGGAGGGTGATATTGGGTATGGGTGGTTTTTCAATTGGTATACTAAGCAGGGGAGGGAAACCATCTTGAAGATGGCGGATCTGCCAAGCAGGGAGAGTAGTAAATGCGACCAAGAGCGGGTCTGCGCCTTTATTTGCACTGATAGCGGACCAGATTCTTCTCTCAAGACACCGACTGGGAGGACGACAAATGTACCCCAAGATATTTAAACCTATCTCAGACCACCGTCACCTCCCGTGTCCACTCGCCCATGTAACAGATATGATTTCCGGGCGTTCATATAGAGTCCTGTTGTCTCGCCAAAAATCTATTCTAAGCAGTCTGGGCCCCGACCGCTCCGGTTGCGTAAGGAAAAACAGAACATCATCCGCATACAAAGTTTTGCTGTCAGAGACCTCCTTTGACTATTCATAGCCCCAAATCTATGCGCACCCAGGCCGCCAGCGGCTCCATGGCTAGAGCGAAAAGATAGGGAGCAGAGGGGACAGCCCTGGCGAGTACCCCGCCCATGGGGAAAGCATGAGATGTGGAGTCGGCAATGCAAACCGACGCGGGAATATCAGTATACAGAAGTTGAATATACCTGAGAAGGTGGAGGCCAAAATTCAGACGACTAAAGAGTGCAAAGAGATAGGTCCAACTAAGAGAGTCAAAGGCCCTGTCAATGTCAGCCATTAGAAACGCAGCCGGCTCCTCAAGCAAGAAGTTTGACTTCCAAATTAAGGAGCGATATTGGGTGATAAGACCTGTGATGCTCAGGTCTGCCCGGCGTTAGAAACGCCACTATTTCTGCGTGATGCCAATCTCTTGGAAGGCGCTGCTTGTCTAGAGCGGCATTAAGTGCCGCTAGATACGGGGAAGTCAATCGGGATTGGTATTTCTTGTAAAATTCGCTGGGGAAGCCATTGGGGCCAGGTGCTTTACCGGGGCGCATCTCGGAGAGGGCCCTCTGGAGTTCCTCAACCGTTATTGGGGCACCTAATTCCTCACTCGCAGAATCTGTAAGGGCACATGGAGGCATGACATCTATGAATTTATGGACAAGATGGGATGGAATGGTCTCTCTGGGGGCGTATAAATCTTTGTAATAATATGCGAAGCTTGCTGCAATGTGTATGGGGTCGGTGAGTACCTCCCCTGTGGGACCACTAACAGCCGGGATAGTTAGGGGTCAGAGCGCCCGCTGACAGAGGCGATGCAGCAATGCACTGCACTTGTCTCCCCACTGGTATATCCTACTACGAGTCGCCAACAAGGTCATTCTCACCTCATCCATCAGTTCACCAGCATATACCTGATGCGCATGAAGCAATTGTCTACTCACCTCCCTGCCATCCCCTCCTCTGCTCCTAAATTACAATTCTATGAACTGGGCCTCCATCTGTGTCAACTTCTCTTAGCGCTGTCTACCCTGCACTGTACAGTATGCAATGTCCACACCCGAAGTGTTGGCTTCATGGCCTCCCACAGGGTCTCTGGTGAATCCATTGTTCCCGAATTATGGGAAAAATATTCTGTGATTGCGGTGTGCATGTGCATTCTGTACTGCTCATCCTCATCCTGCAAGTGCCATGGTGATAACCGCCATCGGAAGGGGGGGTGTCTAGATCCCAGTCGTAGATCTAACTGCACAGGGGGAGTGATCAGAGAGGTCCCTGGGTAAGATCTCTGTCGCCTCTAGCCTGTGTGTGTGCACCGCAGATACAAAGACATAGTCGATACGAGAGAAAGATCATGTGTGCTGGAAAAGTATGTATAACCTTGGTCAGTGAGGTGGAGCCTTCGCCACGTGTCAACCCAGTCCATCTCACGCACTAGGAACTGCAGCATCGACTCACGTGCTTCTGTTGGGTGCCCTTCGCTGCGCCATCTATCAGTATGGGGGCAAATAATGTCATTCCAGTCTCCACCTACTATTGTCAGGCCCAAGGGGACCTCTGCCCATAGCTCTCTTAGATTCCATGCTAATGGCGGAGGGGCATACACACTTCCCAGGGTAAGCGGTTTGCTGTATAAAGTGCCTGCGACGATGATATATCTACCCTGGGGATCAGAACATGATTTATTGTGTAGGAATGGGACTCTGCAGTGAATCAGTATAGCTACGTCCCATGAGCCTCTGGTGAATCCGGAGTGGAAGGTCTGAACATACCCAAATAGCACCAAGCACAGCGTTTTATTGCCTAATAAATGCTTCTCTTGTCAAAGCAAGACATCTGCTTCATAGTGCTTAGCCTGGTGCAAAACTGCCCCCGCTTGACCGTATCCAGCACGTCTCGGACGTTCCAGCAGACGACGCAAAGCCGCCTATCAAGTTGCTTGGACATATCTAGTGATGTAGTTAGTGGTGATGTATGTGAGTGGAAGAAATTGCATAGATGTCATACTAAATTGAGACACTGCATATAGATTGTGTAGAAAATGACACTAAAAACATAAACATTAACTTGCTCCAATCCAAAACACCCTCCCCCCCCCCAATACCTCATGAATTTTGAAGCATCTGTTGCGGCATGATGGGTGTCCCAGAGCTACCGTCCACCAGTGGATCCCTCAGGAAACACCCTTGTATATACAAATGTCTGCAGTGTCAAGGGAAAGCGTTAATAAAAGTAGCCTTCAATGTAGATGCCTTCCGCTTTATGGTTAGTGTATTGGAAGCAAGCCAAAAATTAGTATACTGTCCTTCATGTTGTGTCCTCCGCTGCTCCGATGCGGGACTTGCTGAGAGTCTTGGAGCGTCTCTTTGATCGCGATCGGCGACGCTGTTTATCATTGTCTTGGGAGAGCTTGTGGTCCGGGCTCCCCGACGACGAATCCATGTACAATCTAGGTGGGGTGTGCGGCTTGGGCCTGACAGCTTCATCTGTCCAGGTGAACACCTCTTCAGGTGATTCAAAGAAGTGTGTCCGCAATTTATAAATCACCCGCAGCCTAGCCGGGAACAGCAGAGAGTACTGGGTTTTTAAGCTCTGCAGTTGAGCTTTGGCTTCAGTAAGGATTATCAGCGTTGTTGGACTAGTCTCGCATAATCAGGAAATATCATTATAGGATGTGAGGTATAGTTGAGGGTCCCCTTGAGCCTGGCCTGTTGCAGGATGACATCTCTGTCCTTATAATTTAATAGTCTGGCATTGATAAGTCCAGGGCGGGTACCGGGCGGAGGCTTCTGCAGCAGGGCCCGATGCGCCCGTTCAACTACAAAGCAGGGTGATAGCACGCCCGCAGGGAGCCAGTCAGTCAGCCACCTAGCAATGAAGCCCTCCATGTTGTTGCTCTCGCAGCCCTCAGGAAACTCTACAAAGCGGAGATTATTTCTGCGTCTGCGTCCTCTGCACGTGTTACCAGACCCTTTGTGATTGCCTCCAGTGTGGACACCTTCTTCGAAAGGGTAGTTACTGCATCTTCAACCGTAGATACTCTGGTTTCTGCTTCGGTTATGCGTTGTACTGCATTGCGGAGATCTTGCCTGAACAACATAACATCCGAGCCAACCGCTCCAATCTGGGCCTCAAGCATGTCCCTGGACTGCGTTGTGGCCACCAGTAAAGCTACATTGTCAGGCATGGGTGACATCGAATCACCAGGATTTGGGTTTGGTGCTTGGGCCGTGGCACCAGTAAATGTATCTATAGTACTTTGCTTTGCCTTCGTGCCAGGGAGTTTATCTTTAGCCATGGTGAAGATAGGATAAGAACGATCACTGTGAGCATGCAAATTCAAAGGAATGCAACCGGGCCTGGCCATGATGATGATCCAGTTGTGTGGAATACATGGGAGCATGGCAGTCACCCCCCAGATTACATTGAGGTCACTCAATCACAAGATTGGGGGTGTCGAGAGTCCCAACTGCCATAGCCCAGCCCCACAAGACACCACTAGGGTGGGTAAATGACACACTGTGGCCTCTGACTTTATCCCAGCTCACTAACTGTACTCTGGCACCGGTCACACACAGGGCCGGACTGAGAACCAAAAGCTCCCTCGAGCAGTTGGCTGACGAGCCTGGGACCCCGCACCTGCGCGCCTGAGTCGTACTAAACCTGGCAATATTTGGCAGCCACCGGCAACCCCAGAACGCGGCCTAATCCCTGCTAATGAGGGGTAAATACCCCGAAACACATGTCCAGGGATGGCGAAGATAGCAGAGAATCGAAAGAAGATGCACTTACCACAGTCCTTAGGGGCGATCCCGCTGGTGTGTGAGTGGTGTGTAACCCCACCCCCAATTGTAATGTTAAAGCTCCCTCGAGCAGTTGGCTGATGAGCCTGGGACCCCGCACCTGCGCGCCTGAGTGGTACTAAACCTGGCAATATTTGGCAGCCACTGGCAACCCCAGAACACGGCCTAATCCCTGCTGATGAGGGGTAAATACCCCGAAACACGTGTCCAGGGATGGCGAAGATAGCGAAGATAGCAGAGAATCGAAAGAAGATGCATCGCGGAACACAAACTACACTTACCACAGTCCTTAGGGGCGATCCCGCTGGTGTGTGAGTGGTGTGCGACCCCACCCCCAATTGTAATGTTAAAGTTCCCTCGAGCAGTTGGCTGACGAGCCTGGGACCCCGCACCTGCACGCCTGAGTGGTACTAAACCTGGCAATATTTGGCAGCCACCGGCTACCCCAGAACACGGCCTAATCCCTGCTGATGAGGGGTAAATACCCCGAAACACATGTCCAGGGATGGCGAAGATAGCAGAGAATCGAAAGAAGATGCATCGCGGAACACGAACTACACTTACCACAGTCCTTAGGGGCGATCCCGCTGGTGTGTGAGTGGTGTGCAACCCCACCCCCAATTGTAATGTTAAAGCTCCCTCGAGCAGTTGGCTGATGAGCCTGGGACCCCGCACCTGCGCGCCTGAGTGGTACTAAACCTGGCAATATTTGGCAGCCACTGGCAACCCCAGAACACGGCCTAATCCCTGCTGATGAGGGGTAAATACCCCGAAACACGTGTCCAGGGATGGCGAAGATAGCGAAGATAGCAGAGAATCGAAAGAAGATGCATCGCGGAACACAAACTACACTTACCACAGTCCTTAAGGGCGATCCCGCTGGTGTGTGAGTGGTGTGCGACCCCACCCCCAATTGTAATGTTAAAGCTCCCTCGAGCAGTTGGCTGACGAGCCTGGGACCCCGCACCTGCACGCCTGAGTGGTACTAAACCTGGCAATATTTGGCAGCCACCGGCAACCCCAGAACACGGCCTAATCCCTGCTTATGAGGGGTAAATACCCCGAAACACGTGTCCAGGGATGGCGAAGATAGCGAAGATAGCAGAGAATCGAAAGAAGATGCATCGCGGGACACGAACTACACTTACCACAGTCCTTAGGGGCGATCCCGCTGGTGTGTGAGTGGTGTGCGACCCCACCCCCAATAGTAATGTTAAAGCCCCCTCGAGCAGTTGGCTGACGAACCTGGGACCCCGCACCTGCGCGCCTGAGTGGTACTAAACCTGGCAATATTTGGCAGCCACCGGCAACCCCAGAACATGGCCTAATCCCTGCTGATGAGGGGTAAATACCCCGAAACACGTGTCCAGGTATGGCGAAGATAGCGAAGATAGCAGAGAATCGAAAGAAGATGCATCGCGGAACACGAACTACACTTACCACAGTCCTTAGGGACGATCCCGCTGGTGTGTGAGTGGTGTGCGACCCCACCCCCAATTGTAATGTTAAAGCTCCCTCGAGCAGTTGGCTGACGAGCCTGGGACCCCGCACCTGCGCGCTTGAGTGGTACTAAACCTGGCAATATTTGGCAGCCACCGGCAACCCCAGAACACGGCCTAATCCCTGCTGATGAGGGGTAAATACCCCGAAACACGTGTCCAGGGATGGCGAAGATAGCGAAGATAGCAGAGAATCGAAAGAAGATGCATCGCGGAACACAAACTACACTTACCACAGTCCTTAGGGGCGATCCCGCTGGTGTGTGAGTGGTGTGCGACCCCACCCCCAATTGTAATGTTAAAGCTCCCTCGAGCAGTTGGCTGACGAGCCTGGGACCCCGCACCTGCGCGCCTGAGTGGTACTAAACATGGCAATATTTGGCAGCCACCGGCAACCCCAGATCACGGCCTAATCCCTGCTGATGAGGGGTAAATACCCCGAAACACGTGTCCAGGGATGGCGAAGATAGCGAAGATAGCAGAGAATCGAAAGAAGAGGCATCGCGGAACACAAACTACACTTACCACAGTCCTTAGTGGGCGATCCCGCTGGTGTACAGGATTTTTTTTTTATATAGCGCAAATCACCAAGCGGTTTCTAAGCGCTTGGTTAGGGAACCCGTCCTGGTATTCCCCTGTGAGATAACCCCGGCAGGGTATCCGCAAGGTGAAAGCCAGACATCCCGCCGCGAGGGGCCGTTGTGGAGATTAAGCAAGCTATTGCCCAGAGTCGCAGAGTGTGAACCCGTGAATCGAGTAGGCACCGGAGCGAGAATTGTCGAGTCCATGGACATTTTAGGACTCAAGACCCCGCCGAGCCGGGAATTGAACCCTGGTCCCAGCTGACCTCTGCTTCCAGGTCTGCCTCCTCTAACCAGTGAGCCACACTGGTGTGTGAGTGGTGTGCGACCCCACCCCCAATTGTAATGTTAAAGCTCCCTCGAGCAGTTGGCTGATGAGCCTGGGACCCCGCACCTGCGCGCCTGAGTGGTACTAAACCTGGCAATATTTGGCAGCCACCGGCAAACCCAAAACACGGCCTAATCCCTGCTGATGAGGGGTAAATACCCCGAAACACGTGCCCAGGGATGGCGAAGATAGCAGAGAATCGAAAGAAGATGCATCGCGGAACACGAACTACACTTACCACAGTCCTTAGGGGCGATCCCGCTGGTGTGTGAGTGGTGTGCGACCCCACCCCCAATTGAGAACCAAAACCGGCCCTGTCAAAGTGCTCGGCCGACCCCCTGGGGGTGCGACCGAGCTCTTTGCCGGGGCTGGTTTTTGGCCGATTTTGTTACAGCTGCAAAAACGGCCCCGTAACAAAAACGCCACCCAGGGCCCAAAACCTGCCCCCACCCTTGCGGCGCACCGGGGGATTGCCCGGTGCCCGCAACGGCCAGTCCGGGCCTGGTCACACAGACAAGGGGGTTAGCCCATGCAGACGCAGCAGTTGGGGTCCAATGCAGGCCTCTTACACCAAAACGCGATTTGCCTCGTGACCCGGTATGGCTGACAAAGGAGCAGCATCACCACCCTGGCCACCCATATCACGAGCAAGGCGGCGGGCCACACCCAGCTGCGTCCCCAGACAGGCTGCACTGCATGTTCCGCTCGGCTGCACAGCATGGCTCGCAGGCGGGGGCAGCGTCTCTCACCGCAACAGCCGTGCCTCTGCTCAGATCATGAAGTCCCCAATCCGGCGGCTTTCACTGTCTCGCTGGGCCGTGTAGGCCAAGTGCCAACATGCCGCGGCCCTATATAGCCGCCGATTCCAATGTGCCCGCAAACGTAAGGGGGTCGTGATCACCTTCCAGTCAAGGCAGGGGATCGCCATGCCCAGCCACGCCTCCACACCAGACAGGTTGAGGAGCACCACCAAAGCCGCTTTTCTGGGGCAGTGGGGTATACCGGACTGCTGCGGATGCTAGAGGTACAGATTTGAAAGCCCATAGGGCAGGATAAGTGTCGGATTTAATGAGGGCTATGGGATCTCCTTTAGGGCGCATCCACCATGTTGGACTGTCTGGCCACGCCTCCCATTATTATTTGTAGTGTTTTCACTGTATTACTCTCTGTTCACAAACGCTTTACACACTGCCTCTGAGACAGGCGCGCAACACCCATTGGGCTCACGGGGCTTTAGCCCCCCCCCATCGTGTGTGTCAACCCGGGCTGTGACAGCTTCGCGGGCTGGCGAGCATCTAATTGCAGCCGCACCCGAGTACTTAACAGGTCTTTAAAAGACCATTTACTTGTAAACAAGGCTTGTGTTGTGTGTCACCCCTTCTTACAGCCACTCTGTCCGTGGTTGGAAGAATTAGACCCCCCCCAAATATTTTCCAGCCCCCGCCCCCGAAATTTGGCTTTAGTTGCCCACCTGCTCTGAGATAAGCCTTTCTGTTCATGCCTAGCTACCAAGGGGGTGAGCAGGGTTTATTTTAGAAGTGTATCCCCCTTACCCTGACTAGAAGCAAGGGTCCCTATTTGGACAAAGGTACCTACCTCTGCCAACTAGAGACCCCATTTCTAACACACTTGATGAATAAAAGCAGCCTATTTGCTTCATTTTCACCTTTATTCAATTCTTAAAGTAAAGGTTGTTCAAAATATCCGGTAGGTTCCTATTGCACCACTAAGGGGTATAGTAATTCAACCTCCACAAACCTAATAGACGATGTATAGGCACCCATACCTTAAAAGCTGTAAGCAATGTCTTAAAGCATACCCTTTTATAGCAGCCATAATCTAGCTGGTGCCTTAGGCACCCCCAGGCTTCAGGACCAATCACTGGTTCCAATGGGGTGGGGTACGTTGTTCTCCCCCTGATGGTATCTACCCTCAAAAGTATATTGTATCAGTGAGGCAGCCCACCAGTATAGCTTACGGTTGGGATGGGCCAGTCCACCATGCTCCCTAGGTAATGATAAAAATGTAAGCGATCTTCCTGATCTCCAATATGCCCAGATAAATTGTGCAAATATGCTCTCAAATTTCTTAAACCAAAAATTAAAAAAAGCGATGGGGATTGTACTCAGAAAATATAGTATTTTAGGGAAGAATACAATTTTTATTAGATTGCTTCTACCAATGAGTGTTAAATGTAAGTGGTCCATCTTTTTCAGTGCTTTTTTAGTCTCCTCTGCACATGTCCCCAAGTTCTCCTTTACCACCTCATCGACATCAGAGCTAATTCCAATCCCTAAATATACTGCTTTCTTAACTACCCTATAAACATCAAAGGATACAGATTAATTAATAACTATCTGTGTCTTATCCCTGTTCAGAGCATATCCTGATAATGCACCATATCTCAAAGCTTCTTCTTCTATTGCCCTGATAGCCTTTTCAGGATGAGAAGTAACTAAAGCTATATCGTCGGTATAAGCCAATACCTTACTCTCATGCTCAAACCGAACTATGGGGGGAATATTCAGGGCCACTTCAAAGTGTTTCAAAAAGGATCAATGTATAATGCAAAAAGAAGTGGTGAGTAGGGACACCCTTGTTGTGTCCCCCTTGTCAATTTAAGGGGCCATGTAATTTCCCCATTTATAAGAACTCTAGTCTCAGGTTCCTTATACAAAGCTCTAACTGCTTCAATAAAATTAGTCCCTATCCCTTTCCTCTGCATTGGTTTCTAGAGAAACTGCCAGAAGACCCTATCGAAAGCTTTTTCGGCGTCAAGCAAAATTGCTGCCATAGGGTCTCCTGTCACTTGCCTAACATCAAACAAGGTAATGACCCTTCTGATGTGATCAATTGTACCCCTACCGGGGATAAAGCTTATAGAGACCATCCTGTGAATAACCTGTGATAGACGTGAGGCTAAGACTTGGGTGTATATTTTAACATCCCCTTTGAGTAAAGTTATAGGGCGGTAGGAACCCAGCTCATGCACCGGTTTATTTTTCTTTGGGAAAACTATAATCTTTGCAAGAGCCCGCGAGTTCGGCAGAGCCACTCCTTCAGACGTCCGCGAAAATAGAGTTGTCATAATTTCTTTCAGCTGCTTCCCAAAGACCGCGTAGAATTCTGTGGGGATTAAATCGGGACCAGACGCTTTTCTTCTGGGTAGGTTTGACATTGCTTCTAGTATTTCATTCCAGTTCAATGGATAATCCTGTAACAGTGCCTCCGTCACAGATAAATCCAAGTATTTAAGTATTAGATCCTCGCTTTAACTCCCTTAAACCCCCAAATCTTCTGTGTAAAGATAGAGCCTGGTAAAACTTATAAAAGGCTGCTCTAATTTCAATTATTTCAGATACCAGTCCTGGTGTGGGATCGCTCATCAACTTGATTTCGCTGCGTGTAAGTTCTTGCCTCGTTCCTACTGCTAGTAGATGACCAACACTTTCAATATACTCACACATTTCCTCATGATAAGCTGTTGATTTATCTAATGCTTTCTTCAATAGCCTTCCCCCAATTACTGCCTTAGCAAGAGCTACTTCTGCCTGGGCTTCCACCACCCCTTTATTATGTTGCAGAGCAATAGTCAATTGAAAATTGAATTGTTTCTCCCCGGATACCTGCCTTTATGGTGTCCCATACTATACCCAGTGAAGCAGTACCCATATTCCTCCACAAAAATCCTGGGATCCATTCCTTCATGTGATCTACATAGGCCTCATCTGGTAATAGTGTCCTTTCAAATGTCCAGGTAGGGATTTTTTCAAGAGGCCCTCTGTTGGAAAACGAGGCAGTATCTGTGAGGCCTGCACAAATAACATGTCACATTTGTCCTTCACTGGGAACCAAACACTCTATTGTAGCGCTTGACTCTGAGGGTAGCGTTGCAGAGCAGTCTAAGGCTTACTCAAGGGAGGTGGTGTGGGCTAGTAATCGCAATTACAGGTGCGCAGAAATAACACGCAATATTTGATTGTCCAGTCTGTACTTTGTTCTATAAAAGTAAGAGTACATTTATTAAACACACACACTACTTAATACTATGCACCAATTTACAAATATACATAAGCTGTTGGAATTACTTTGTGACATTGCATAACATCTCCACCCCTCCCGCAGGCGGTATGGGGTCTAGTACCACCACTCCGATGTATGCACATCATCTTGCCCCCTAATGCAGTGAGTTAACACAACCTGGAGCGAGGGCCTTGCCACTGGCACCATCCCAGTGGCGACTCATCCCATCATCTCAACAAGCATTAAAAATAGGTAACCCTGCCCTGGGGAAACATAACCCTGACTGAGCATTTTATACTGACCATACAGTATACACCTCTACATCTTAGTGGCTAACAGTCTGGTATGTTCTTTCCCTAACGCAGTAGCAAGAATACATGTTTGGGCATCACTTTAAATGAGGTACTTCTCATAGCTGATAACACTTATATTGCAATGCAATTACAGCCCCTAAAAGGCATCACAATTAAAATCACAGAATTAAGCAGATACAGCCAGACACCCTAGCAGGAGTGTCCAGCAACATAACCCCACTTTGTTTATGACTCCACCTTACACAGGTACTTAACATTACATGTGTGACTTTCAGTCCCTCTAAAAAGAAATAACCTGGGTAAATGCATTTCTGGTGCACTTACACCTCTTCGCCTCCAGGGGATGCATTTCACCAGCCACTCTCAGCACAGCCTTCCCCACCTTGAGGCAATCCTTAAGGCATCCCCTCAGCTGCAGAACAAAAGTTCCAGCCCAGGGGGGAGTTGATAGCTGTATGTGCCCTTGAGAGGTTGTTTCTTTTGAGTCCACATGAGACTTAGGGAGGGACATCCCTATTCGTGCTGGGGGAGGCTGCGTTGCTCCTGCAGCTCCCCCTGCACCTTTTCCAAGAAAGGGGTTGACCCTCTCCTCTGGGGGCCACCTGGCGCCCATCCACAATGCAGTCCCCATGCCTTGCAAGGCATTATGGGGCGCTCCTGCAGCCCAGAGCGCATATTATAACAGCGGCACTCACGCCTTGTCAGGGAGAGCGCGCAGCCTGTTCCTGCTGCCTGGCGCTGCATCCGCCCTTGGGAGTCCGGTCCCACCCGGACCCTGCTGCCAAACGTGAGTGTTTCGGCTCGGGGAGCCCACCCACGGATGCTCCTCTCTTCACGGAGGCCCGGTCCCACCCGGGCCTCCCACAGTGCAGCTGCATTGGAGGGCAGCCCGGGGAGCCCACCCCTGGCTGCCCCCATCGGCTCCCTGTCCAGCCAGCACCCTCGCGTACTGCCGTGGGATCCGCAACCTCCATTCTGATCTGGCAGATGCGAGGCAGCCTCCGAACTGGCAGGTCTTCGGGGGAGTGCAACGCCCCCCCAGCCTTCCCGCTGCCGCGGGGAGTGCAGCTTCACTCCCCCGTCCTCCTCTTCCGTTCAGGGCGCAGAGTTGGGCACGTTCATGGGGCGTGCGATGGCGCTCCCTGGCTTTACTTCTTCCGGGGTCAGCCCCCGTGAACCGACCCACCCTGGCGGCATTTTGGAGGCCGACAGTGGAGCCCCACGCGCTTCGTCATCGGTCTCCCCTTGTGGTGCAAATCAGGGTCCTGGGCCAGTCTGGAGGTTCTTCCTTCCAGCTGCCCATGGTGCCAGCTCCAGCACCAGTCATCCTCAGCAGACCACACCCCAGAGAGAGCTCCTCTTTTAAAAGAATGGGGAGGGGGCTGACAGGAAGTCTCTGTTTGCCCTATCAAACAGAGACACATCACGTCTCTGCCCCTACTCCCTCCTTCCTGCCCAGGTCTTTGGGTTTGTTCAAAATGGCGTCATCCAGGGGTCTCATGCCACATATTCTCTGAGAGCCCCTTCCACCCTTGCTGCCTTCTCTCCAGAGCAGCTTGGTGCCTGGCACCAGGTGACTGCTGCTGATGGATTAACCTGTAGCTACACTCATCTTCTCTTCTTGGAGAGAAGCCCTTCGCCCTTGGAATGCTTGTCGTGAAGGGCCAGGCTTGTGATGCTACAGCTTAGGGAGGAAGGTAATTAATCCCAGGCTTTGGTTATGAGCTGACTCAGAGAAATATGACATTTCTGGAGGACCCAAAAGCAGTACAAATGTGACTTTGGACTCTGCAGAATACTACTTCTCACATAAGTTACAGTGGACTTTAGGGTGTGTCTGAAATTTGTAGGCCCTAGGAAAGTGAAACTAGCCCATGTGCTCCCCATCCTCATTGGAGAGTAATGGAGTGAAAATCGTAAAGCACACAGACTTCCCCTCAAATGTTTCTTCCCATTGTAGAAAGCCTATTCCATTTCACCATTCAGTTTTGCATAAGTCCTGCCACATCGTTCAATTTGTAGCTGCTCCTGGGCTGCGCAGGTCAGGAATCTCCTCTGCGCGGCCCTTCCACTTGTGCACACGCATGTACACCCTTGTCTGCATGTAACCAGCCCATTGCCCCTTACTCTGGCTTCAGCGCAGCGGCCTACTTGCACCAGGGGACACCGGTGAAATACACATGCAATCCCTTTCATCATGAGTCCACTGTGGGTGAGTCCCAACTTATGAGGCTCTCCCACAGTAAAAGCTCAACAAATAGGTGTTCAAAAAGCGAAAAATCTGGGAGGCTCAGGTGGTCAGAACCTCCGTCGAACACCCTCCACCATCCATTTCTAATACTAATGGACTATGATCCGATAGAAATCTTGGAAATCGCTCAATTGTACTCTTATGCAGCACCATAGATGAAACAACAAAAAAATCCAACCTTACTTGTTTCTGATGTGGGACAGAATAATAAGTAAATCCGAGTTTTAGCAATCTCTTCATGGACCATGCGTCGCACAGTCAATGTATCTGACATAGATTGCATAGTGCTTGGAACACTTTGGGCTTCCTCCCCACGTATTTATGACCCTGCCCCATGTCACATGTAAGGGTAATGTTAAAATCTCCACATAAAAATATAGGAATTGGCCAGTGCACTAATTCATTAGTCACCCATTCTAATAAGGAAGGATCCTCTGCATTGCTACCATATAAGGAGCATACAACAGACTATAACCCATCACCCTAATACATCCACCCGAACATGTGTAAATTATATTGATTTATTGCGGGCTAATATTGCACCCCCTCCCCCCCCTTGTATGGGTTCCCTTGGTCGTTGCCCCAAATATGCTAAAGCCAAAATATTTTAAGAGACCTTTCTGTGCATCCTCTAAATGAGTTTTTTGCAGGCAGACAATACCAGTAATGAATGCAACCCTTGTGACACCATCTGCCTTTTTTTTTTTAGATCATTTACGCCACAGATATTTACAGTAACTATCCGTAATCTTCCCATCTTGAGGATTTCTTTAACCTAGGGTGTAATTCATGCCTCATCTGCATACATACATGTCCTAAAGCAAACAAAAATAAATCAACCCCCACCCAAACCATTGCCTTTCTTTGTCCTACCACACCACCCCCCGTGTGAGCCACCCAAACCCTACTCCCCTCCCATCCCACCCCCTCAAACACTATAAAGGTCACCAAGTACCCCGATAGGGCAGGACACCATTGTATACTTAGGCCTCCTTGTAGGTGGAGGCCAAATTCAACCCTTACAACCCAAAATTCAGACCATTCTGGATTGGGAAGCTCCAACCACTCAGACTCCAGTCAGGGCATTCCTTGGGTTGACTGGGTATTACAGGCGGTTTTTGAGTGGTTATGGTTCCATTGTGGCACCCCTCACAGAACTCACCTCCAAGAGAATGTTTAAAAAGGTAAACTGGACAGTTGTGAAAAGGAGTTTGACACCCTGAAAGAGGCAATGTGCTCAGCATCCATTCTCAAACCTCCAGATTACTCTAGACAGTTCATTGTGCAGAGTAATGCCTTGGAACAGGGGATATGAGCGGTCCTATCCCAAACCAACCACGATGTGCATGAGCATCCTGTTGCTTTTATAATCAGGAAGTTACTCTCCAGGGAACAGTGTTGGAGTGCCATTAAGAGGGAAGCCTTTGCTGTGGTTTGGTCCATGAAGAAGCTGAGACCATGCCTCTTTGGGATGCACTTGCTTGTTCAAACTGACCACAGACCTCTCAAATGACTTCCGGAGATGTAAGGTGAAAGCCCAAAACTTTTGAGGTGGTCCATCTGTCTACAGGGAAAGGACTTTGCAGCGGAGGAATGACCTGGGACTGACCATGACAACGCAGATGGCCTTTCCAGGATCTTCCACTTAAACAATGAAGACTCTTGGGAAAAGGTTAGTTTTATCCTCTTTAATGTGGGGGGAAGGGCTGTCTAGAAAAGTGCTTCTTTTGACATGGTTACCCCCCTCTTTTTGCCTGCCATCTGGTGCAACTTTGACTGAGAGGGTGCTGGTTTCCTGCCAGCCAGGTCCCCAGCACCAGTGTTCTTCACCTAAATGTGTGATTGTTCCAAAATTGACACCCCTCTAAGATCCCCTGTGAGTCCCTAGTAAGTGGTACCCTTGTTACCTAGGGCATGGGTTCTAAAGAAGGTCCCTAAGGGCTGCAATTGTTCCATCCTAAGGGACCCCTCACCAAGCGGATGCAACCCTGTGTGTCTTGGTGCAGAGAAAACCAAAGAGTCAACATGGCCCTGTGTGCCATGCCAGCAAAACACTGCATGTGGTGTAGGTAAGTCACCCCA
Organism: Lissotriton helveticus; assembly: GCF_964261635.1. Lineage (NCBI taxonomy): Eukaryota > Metazoa > Chordata > Amphibia > Caudata > Salamandridae > Lissotriton > Lissotriton helveticus. The sequence continues at coordinate 1,248,607,949 of NC_136068.1, read as the reverse complement.
ATGGCTGGCCTTTCAACCCGGCACTATACCCATGTGTCTTAGTGATATCTAAGTTCATCCTTAGATATTACGATTGAGCAGGGAAGCCATGACTAGGACATGGGCTGGACACTTATTTTTACGAGTTCCTCAACTACATGATGGATTCACTGTACCCCAAGGTGTCTGGTACCAAACACCTCGTCTCAATAAACCCACACTGATGCCAGTGCTGAATTTAATAATAAATGCACCCAGAGGGCACCTTAGAGGTGCCCCCTGAAAACCTACAGTCTACAAGTGTGTTGATTTACTGATCTGATAGAGACATCTAGCCGCAGATTCCTTAACTTAGAATATCTCCCCAGGCATCAGACTGGATCTGGAAAATCTTTTTTCCCCAGCAATACCTCTGCACGCCGTGAGGCGGTGTCGCCCGGCTCTGTCCTGACATCATCCATGGAAGTTACGTCAATGGAACCATATAAGTACCTCCCGGCGTGCTGACGTCAGTTTTCTTTATTTCCACGTCCTAAAGCGGATCCGGGAAAGTAATACCTCAGGCCTGTTTTTTGTTACTTAAAGGCCTTTTCAATGCCTTTCGCGTCCAGGAACAGTGTGTTAGATGCCCCTTGCGGGTTTCACGCCGTGCTGGTCCTGCTCGCAAAGGAGGTCAGCGACGGACCCTCACGACATCTGTATGTGGTGCTTGGGAGAGCACCATGACTCTGTGGAGTGTGCTGCTTGCTGCCAGCTGCGGCGAAATCCCTGCTGGAATGCCGCATGAAGCTGCTGTCTGCCTGGATGTCCCGAACTGACCCCTTGCGATGCAGGTCTCCTTCTCCAGCGGAGCCGTCCACGCAGCACCAGTCCTCACAGGAGGACATCTTGTCAGGGCTGGTCCCGGGTCCGTCACTGTCATTCGCCTACCTCAGGTAAGCATTTGCCCCCCCCCTCCCTGGAGCATCTCTGGGCCCCACAGGGGGGTAGTGACTCAGGTTGGGACACTGCCGGCGGGTTTACCCTTGGCTCCAACCAAGTGCCCTGACTCTGGCACCAGAGTCGCCGCAACGTCGGGACATGGCCCGGAGGGGCATCCCACGACGTCTAGCCCTTCCATAGCGCTGTCTCACAGTTTTCTGAGGCTCCCTGCGGCATCACTGGAGGTAGATGCGGCGCAGTGCATGACACTACTTCGGCGTACTCTCTCCTCCAGGTTTCCACCTCGGGGAATGTTGAGTCGCCGCCGGTCCGACTCCGATCGGTCGAGGCCTTTTCGGAGGTCGCCGATGCCGGATCGACTCAGACGGTCAAGACCTTTTTGGAGGTCACCGATGCCGGCTTGACTCAAAGGGTCGAGGCCTTTTCGGAGGTCGCCGGCTCGATTCAAGGAGTCGAGGCCTCTTCGGGGGCCGCTAGCTCGACTCGAGGCCTTTTCAGAGGTCGCCGGCTCGACTTGAGGAGTTGAGGCCTCTTCAGAGGTCGCCGACGCTGGCTCCACTCCGCCAGTCAGGGCCTTTTCCGAGATCTCCGACGTCGCCTTGATGCCGATCTATGCCAGTACCGTCTCCAGCTTTATTGGTGGAGGATGTGGTCCCAGTGGGTTCACCACCCACTAAGTCATTTCACTGCTCTCCAACGCAGGCGCCAGTGGAGCATTGGCCTACTCATCCTGCTGCTGAGCCTCTATGAAGTGGTCGGTTTAGCTTGCGTTCATTGCCTACTGATGACTTGCTCTCACCACCTTGCGGGGCCACGGGGATTAGTGGAAAGTTCGTCTGGGCTATTTGCAGGGATGCAGACATTTTAAGGATGGAGCCGCCCTCAGTCTCCTTCGGAGCCTTTTCTGGATATTCTCCACCAGGGCACAGGGAACATGGAACCATTGTTACTTTTGCGGAGTCATTATTTGACATCCTTTTCGGAACATGGGCACAGCCCTACTCAGGGGACCCTGTGGATCGTGCTGTGGCACATCGCCATCGGCCGGCTCCTGCCTGTTTGACCCTCTGTCCTGGAGCTGGTGGACTTGTGCTTCAGGCAGCTCTCTCTGTGACTCCTTTTCCGTTGCATCCTCCCACTCTGGAGTTTCGGTGGATGGAGTTATATGGCCGTGATGTGTTTGCATCTGCCAGCTCAGGACTCCGGTCCCTCAACGCGTTGTGTGTATTTGCTCGGGCTCAATTTTCCATTTGGGACACTGTTGAATGGCTCCTCCCCTCCTTGGCGGATAACTCTTGTGTCAATGTGGCCCGCTAATCCGTGATGGCCATGATATGGCACACTTTTCAATTCGGTCTGCCATGGACACCACGGACTCTGTGGGTCATACTATAGCCAGGTCATTTGCCATACGCCGCCAAGACTGGTTGCGTGCTGGCGTTTTTCCCAGAGCATGTTCAGGAGCGGCTTAGAGATATACCATTTGATGGGGTCACTCTTTTTGACCCCCATGCCGATTCGGCGGTCAGGCGCCTCTTGTATATGTATCTCCCTTGGTTTAAATCTTCGTGGAGGATTTTTGATTTTGTGACAGTGCCGTCCCTTTCTTGTGTGTTACCTGGTGTGGGCTGCAAATGTTTTGGGTTGTGTGGCTGCTCAGCTGTGTGGTTTACTTATTCTGGTACAGCTGGTTAAGCTGGGTTTACCTTTCTTTTGAGCCTCTGCCTATGAGCTTGTCGCAAGAGAGGCCCTTCTTTTGTAGGGTTGTGCCTTATCCAATGTGAGGTATTTGTTGGCAATCGTACTCCTACTCTTCCTTTCCCAGGAACTTTTGACGCAAGCTGACTCTTCCTACTGTTGTAGGATGTCTCCCCTGGTGAGATCCATAGGATTGGTTTCTCTCCAAGGGTTCACATTGGTTGTCTACGGTTGGTCAGTAATACATCCCCGCCTCCGTAGGGGGTTTTCTCGCCCTGACGTGTTCCCACAACCTCGCTGGGCACATCTTGCCTGTCTGTCGGTGGACATGCGTCCCTGGAGGGGGCAGGTCTTCCCTGGCACGGTCTCTGAATCCTTGCTTCTTGCCGGACATGTGGTCCGGCTTGTCCCTTTCTGTCCTGTGCATATTCCTAGTTCTCGAGGAGTGGCTCTGGTCTATGCCTTTCTGGGATCTGTGCTCCACCCCATATGTTTTTCTGAGTGTGAGTTCTTACTCCATTCTGGCACAGGTGCTTCTTTAGGTAGCATTACTGTGTGTGTATTCTTCTAGATGTTCTCAATTTTGGTGGACGGTGTCAGTCTTTGGCGGTGTACGCTTTTGGTGCCAGGCTTCTGTCTGTGCCTTCTTTCTAGCCTTTATGAGCATTCTTGTGGTCTATGTTTCCTCTGTCTCACGGGAGACCAGGATTTTTCCGCCACGGGGACCTGTTATTTTGTCCTCATTCTTAACTGTTATGCAGCACACCTGTGCCATGGTACCGCTTGCATGACTCCCCTATTTAGGATTAGTCACTCCACGTACGTGTATCAGCATTCCTGTCTCTTTGTGGTTATCCCGTGGATTCTACACACCACTTGGGTGTTCGCATGCTAAGTCTTTTTGCCTTAGAGTCAGACATTCTTGCTTACTCTTTCCCTTGGGATAGTGTCCTCTATGTGTTCATAGCCTTGCAGGTTATCCATTCACAGTGGTGCCTTTTAATCCGTTTGGCTGCATGCCTATCTCCTTGGCTTTTCTCAATAGTGGCTCCTCTGTCTCTGTTGGCACTAGGCTCTGGGCTCGGCCCTGCCTCTGTTGTCACATGTCCTAGGCCGTACACATTAATGTGTTTTTTCCTACGCTCACGGGCCTCATGCTGCGGCTCCTGTTCTGGGGTGGACAGTCTTCCATCTGCCCCCTGTTTCTTGTGGCTTCAACTGTGGTGTGTGTTCAGGCGGTATGCTCTACCGTTGTCATGTTGTTTTGACCCTTGGAACTTCGTTCCTCTTGGATTATAGGGACCGATGCTTGGATCCTTCTTAAAGGTCTCGCTGCATTTTTTCTTACTTTGGCACACAATTTTCTAGTTCTGTTTTCCTTTCGTCTGAGTCTGGGCGAGAGAGGTCTCACACTGTCCCTCATCGAATTTGGTATCTTTACCATCCCTGGTTCATACTCCTGAAGGTGGTCATGGGTCTGATACCCGTTGTCCTGGCATTGCAGTTTCCACCATTTTTCATCAGCAGTTGACGAATATGTTCTCCTGGAACTTGGTGGTTGTTTCGCAGCACCTCCTCCTATGGGGTATGGCTTTGGTATCTACTCTAAGTTAAGGAATCTGCGGCTAGATGTCTCTATCATATGGGTGAGGTACTTAACTTCGGTAATGATATATCTGATAGAGACACAGTCTAGCTGCAGATTCCTTAACGCCCGCCCATCCTCCCCGCTCTGCGAAGGCCTTTTCATATAGTGTTTTTCCACCTAGCCCCACTTTCTGGTGGCCTTAGTCTTCCGAAGGTGTGCTCTCACGCCTCACTCTGGGGTAGGGTATGTTGTTCTGCATGGGGCCCTTCAGACTCCCCTCCGTCCTAGTGTTTGGTTTGGGGCATGTTCTCACACCTTCCTTTGGTGCAGGGGGTGTGATTCGACTTTCAAGCCCTTTGGCTTTCCACTCCGTTCATGTTTTAAGGTGGTTCAGGTCTATACTTTTTACTACCTTCTCATGATGTTCCACCTGTGCTCCTCACGTGTGGAGTTATTCTGTTTTTCTTTCCCTCCCACCTCCCACTCTGTTTTTCTTTCCCTCCCACCTCCCACACGTATGCCGCCTCCTTTCTCTGTCAGTTGGTTGGGTTGGGTTCTCTTTGGTGCTACAGTCATTAAATCTCTGGAGGGTGTGTGTAGTGAACTTTCTAGTGGTCTTCCACTTCTAGTCACTTGTCTTGCAACATGTTGCTTCAATATTGTGGTTCTTTAATTTCACTCCTGTGGGGACAAGCTGTGCCTGGCTTGTCATATATTTCGTGCCGCAGTTGTTGCCCCTTTAGGTGGGGCACGGCTTGGTACTTTGTTGGGCCCTTGCTCGCAGCATGTATTCTGTGAGCTCCTTTCAGTCCCTCCGGGTACTTGGTGGTTTTTCAACGATTTTGTTCTTTTTTAACACACTATTCCTATGCTATTGCAGTTTTTCTCAGGGCTCTGCGTTGTGGTGCGGAAAAGTTTCCTGCAGAAAACTGACGTCAGCATGCCAGGAGGGGCTTATATGGCTCCATTGATCTCACTTCCGTGGACGACGTCAGGACGGAACCGGGCGACGTCGCCTCTCAGTGTCCAGAGGTATTGCTAAGGAAAAAAGATTTTCCACATCCAGTCTGACGCCTGGGAGATATTCTAAGTTAAGGAATCTGCAGCTAGACTGTGTCTTTACCAGATATATCGTTACCAAAGGCAAGAAACTCCCATCTCGACCAGCCAGCTACCATAGACCGGTTTTGGACAGCTTGAGGTGAGAGACTTTGCTCTCGGAGGCCGGGAACAAATCCTGCTCTGGGTGCAGGTGTTCACACCTCTTCCAAGCAGGATGGACTTTCCAGGATGGGAAGTTTCAAAGGCCCTGCCGCCTTTGTTATATGGCCCCAGGCCTCTCCAGATAGTGGAGGTGCCCACCCCCATCCTGACCCCACTTTTTGGCAGCAAGACAGGTAGGAAAATTAGGAAGATTGGAGGTGTGCCCACATTCAGCCAGCACCAGCCTTATGGCCGGCCAGCTGATATGGACCCCGTTTTTCAGATTCCTCAATGCTGTTTTAGCTTTCTAAGGTCAAGCTTATGCCCACTTCCCACAGGAAATGGTCATATAGAGGGTGTAAACAGCTTAAATGTAGGTAGCCCATTGGCTACTACCTGCCTCTCCCCGTTAACGCCCCTAAATTGAGTATTTAGGTGGTACCCCTGAACCTAACACCTCTGATTCGACAGATCAACAGAAGAAGGACAAAGAAGAGTCACTGACTGGCAAGACTGACAGCAGAACTTTGGCGCCAAACCCTGCTGTCCTCAACCCTCTCTCGACAGTCACAACAGAGTGACTTGTCCTGTGAGCTGAAGAACTACTAAAGTCTTTGATAACATTTCGACAAACACCGAAAGTCTCCCTTGGAGTAGAGGAGCTACTCCCCTTTAGTCTGGAGAGTCTGGTCCAATGCCTTACAGCTCTCCTGCCCGACCGACGCTGCCGACGACTAGGAGAAGGTACTCGTGCTCTGGAAGGTCAGATGTGTCTCCCCACCGCGTTTGAAGACACCAGAACCAACTGGAGCCATGCAATACCAACACTTGGGGCACCGGACTCCCTGCATCAAACACCAATAGTGATAGTCCAGTCCAGATTCTCACAGCACCAGGACCAAGCAGCAATCGAGCGATGTCAGCATCACGGAGACCCACTTCGAGAGTGCTCCAGCTGTAATGATTTCTCCTCTTCCAGCTGTTTGGCCCTGATCACGAAGTGCATCTTTGCACACCAGCCCAGCTGACATAACCACTCTGCTCCCGAGCCCCCCCGGTTCAGGTCCCGACAAACTGGCTGTGCCCATGTGCTCCAAGACCCCTTGCGACCAGAGCCCCCATTTGGGAGCCCTTGGACTTGCCCTCAAGTTCCCTTGTGCAGCCTCTTTTCAGCTGGCTCCCCTTCTCTGTAGCATGCCAGCTACCAGCCGCACCAGCACCCTGGTCCGTGTAGAACCCAGGCGGTCCCGAAGAACTGCTGCTAGTATTTTGAACCTTGGCCTCAAGCTGTACTCCTGAACCAGACTGTACCTACCTTTATGAATCTTTTACTTTTCCTCCCATAGGACTGCAATGTGCGTAAAAGCGCACAGGTTTGAATGTTTTACTTACCCATGGATGAAGATAGGACGACTTTTGGATCGAGTGAGTAGAGAGGCCTTGTACACGATGTTCAGGGCAGCGTGATAATGTTGTGCGTAGCTGGATGTATAAACAAAGTCATTTCAGAGAAACAAATCCAACATTGTTGTGCAAGCAAATGTGTGCGAAAGGTCACAGCTGAAATGTTATTTTCTAGAACAATGTAAGATATAAGCTGCCTCGCTATGTGGTCCTAACTCGGAAATATAACAGCACTATCTGTGAGCAGAAAAACAGGACTATCAGCAAATAAGGAATTCAGATTTCTAACAAAACTATGAAAGACGCAAATAGATATTATAATGGGTAAGTTTTCTGCTATGAGATTACCGTTACGTAAATCTATCAATGTGTGACCACATTTTTTGTTTTCCACAATTACATCCTGATTGTTGAAATTAACTTGAAAATAATATTTTTTTTAAATCAGCTTCTCGTGTTCTGGCCATTTGTGTTGTTCTTGTGTACTTTAATAGATAAAAAAAAGTTCCACAAATGGTGCATAATTAGAAAGGACTTGCTGTCGAGGACTATGGGCCTTGGGTATGGGGTTAAGCGCTACTCATTTTTCATAACATATTGCTGTGTTAGGTGGCGGGGATGTAGGCACTATAATGCAGCTGCTGCTTGAAGCTTGGTGGTTTTAGCATAAACATCTACAGGTTACTAAATACCCATCAACATGCTATTTGGTATAACACAAATGTAAGGCAGTAAAAAGCTGGGTATATATTGAGAAACTTTGCTAGTCTGGCAAGACTAGACACTATGCATTTTATTATATTCCCATTTGTAGCACATTTTTGGCACGTAGCACTTTGTACATATTACATTTTGGTATTTTGGGGCAAAGATGAGAGTGGCTGTAATAGGCCGCTAAGTATGTTAGGTTGTTGGTGCAAAAAATACATAGCAAGTTGTAGAAATATGCTAACCTTGGGTTATGTTGTTAAATAGCAATCCAGGAATTTTGTATGCTTGTTTTAAGTTTACAGAATACAGTAGCAGTAAAAATACAGTAGCAGTAAAAGAGACAATGCCATGGAAGGTTGTCTGTCTAATTGTAGAATTATCGCTAGCTTGCTAAAACAGGGCAGTATGCACGTTGGTTGCAATAGCAATAATACAATACGGCTGAATGCTGCACTGAACAGCATAAATATCTACAATTCGCCAAACTCATGTACTATGCACTTTGTTAAGATAGTATTTCCAGGCACATTAGTACTTTCAAGACCAAAGAGCTGAGGGTAGAGGCTGATTAAATCCGCACATAACAAATGAATGATGTGTCTAAGTATTAAATAGTGCACAAAACCAGGGAGTACTCCCCTCTATACTCCCCAAAAGATAGGAACAAATCCTACAGCAATATCCAATGCATTAAGTTTCAGCACTATGTACAATAATATTTGCGTACCATATCTGAATTCAAGAACAGTAACGCATAAAAAAATTCCAAATCCAAATTGTATGTTTTCTTGACGAAGTTTTCCTCTTTATTTTTCACAAGCAGATTTTCTCTTTAACATTCCATATATCATAGCCTCTTAGCCAACGCGTTTCATCTCCAACAAGACTTCTTCAGGGCTATTAGAAAAATACACATAAATATAGTTTTAAATAATGAGCTTAGACTCATCAATAACAAATACATAGACTAAAACATACATCGCTATAAAACTACATTTTTACAAACATATGTGCAGTTACTTCCTTCTAACTACAGCCTGTAAGCCACAGCCATTAAGTATACACAAATCAAAATTTAAATACAGTCAAAAGTCAATATATATCTATAAGCATATTCATATAATCATGATCAACGAATTGGATAACTAACAACATTTATTCAAAACATTAACAATAGTGAAGTATATCCTCACAAAAGAAAAGAGGCTCCATATAATTGTTCATATGATAATAATAAAGCACCCCATACCTTCAACGTATGGCATACAATGTGTTCCTTAAATAATCGTGAGATTTCAGATCCAATGGTCATGGGCTATCTATAGGTGCCAAAAGGCCCTGAAATAATAAACATAAATGGTATAAATAAGATGCCCTATCCTTTTATATTTGATATGTGTATGTATATATAACATACATCTCAGTGACAAATCTCAGTGCAAAAAACGTGAACGCATTTGGAGGAAAGATTACTCCCTTACAGCAGCCATTACCTACAAAAACGCTTTAAAAAGCTATCATAAAGCTTGTGCCCTGACCAGGGCCAACTACGTCACTAAATCTATAACTGACGCAGCCAACAAATCGAAAGTATTATTTGGCCTGGTAAATCTCGCCGGATCCCTCACCACAGCAAAACTTCCTCCTTTGTCGAGCAGTAAGTGCGACGAAATTGCGCAGTTCTTTGTCACTAAAATTGACAAAATCTATCAGGACATTTCTGCTCAAAGTGATAATATTATTCTTCCAGCATCCTGCGATAACTTTGAGGGTACCTTTCATTCCTCTGCTTCTACCTCAGGTCTGTTGCGCTCATGGCCTGACTTGGATCCCGTCATACTTCACGAGATCCTATGCAAGGCAAAATCTGGTTCCCCTACCGATCCCCTGCCCATTTCAATACTTCGGTCACTTGATCCTCCACATCTCTCTGCTATCTGCACTAGTCTTAATCTATCCTTAAAGACTGCTACTGTTCCTGCCAGCTGGAAGCATGCAATGGTCAAGCCCTTGCTGAATAAGCCCACTACAGACCCCAAGGTGCTCTCCAATTTCCGCCCATTTCCTTGTTACCAGCTTTTTCCAAAGTGTTGGAAAGACATATTCATCACCATCTGTCTCAGTTCACTATTACCAACAACCTACTGCATCCCTCCCAGTCAGGATTCTGCCCTGGTTTCTCCACAGAAACTACGCTTCTCGGCGTCACGGAGAACCTTCGGTCCATGCTAGACAGGGGCGAGACCGCCGCACTGATACTACTTGATCTCAGTGCAGCGTTCGACACTGTCTCGCATAAAATTCTTCTTAAATCCTTAGCCGCCTTGGGCATTAGAGGTCTAGCCCTTGATTGGCTGGCCTCGTTCCTGACTGACCGCACATTTCAAATTTTCTCCCATTCGGCTTCCTCTAAAACCTATCCTTCACCCCATGGTGTCCCTCAGGGTTCGATTCTAAGTCCCCTTCTTTTCAACCTCTATGTTACTCCCCTGGCCCAAATTGCTGACAGAGTCGGATTAACCTTATTTACTTATGCCGACGATTCGCAGGTCGTCTTCTCCCTCTCACAATCTGATCAGGCCTCCACCTCCCTCCTTCAGTCTGGACTTGGGGAAGTAGCCAGGTGGATGAACTCTAACTTCCTCAAACTGAATGGAGGGAAGACTGAAGTTTTGGTCCTTGGGCAAAAACAAGATCTTTGGACCTCTAGGCACTGGCCTTCCGAGTTAGGCCTGCTCCCTTCTCCTACCGAGCATGTGCGTAACCTGGGTGTGATCATAGACAACGGTCTGACAATGCAAATCAGGCCAACAAAGTCTCTTCAACCTGTTTTACTATCTTACGTTGGCTGAAGAAGATACTTTGGATGCTGCCATCCGACACTAGGAGGTCTGTGGTGAACGCCTTGGTTACCTCCCGATTGGATTATAGCAACATACTCTACCTGGGGGTGACCAGGGTGGTCACTAGATGCCTCCTACTAGTGCAGAATGCTGCGGCACGCCTGCTTAGCGGCTGCCGTAATACTGATCATATAACGGGATCCCTTCGTGACCTGCACTGGCTGAGGGTGGAGAGCCGAGTGAAATTTAAGGCACTCAGCTACATGCATAAAATCAGGTCAAGTCACGCTCCCAGCTACCTCCAATCCCTTGTCAATGTCTACCTGCCTTCTCGTTCACTTCGCTCCTCCTCTCAAATGCTTTTTACTGTGCCCAAGTTCAGACTGTCCAGAATGGGCGGCAGGTCTTTTGCCTTCTTGGGGCCCAAGCTATGGAACTCCCTTCCTTTAGATATTCGCGCGGAGGTCTGCTATGCTTGTTTCCGTAAAGCCGTTAAGACCTGGCTTTTTAACCAGTAACGGTTTCTCTCTTGTGCCTATTCCTTGCTGCTATTTTCTATCGCCGGGAAACCTTTTCGGGTAGCTGTCGCGCTTTATAAGCTCAATAAATAAAATACATCTTCAGTTTTTCACTTGACTTTTTCATTTTTTTATGTGTATAAAGATACATTCACGGAACTATTTAATCTACCTGTACCATGTCTGACTTGATTTAGAATTTAGATCCTGTCTCTGATTCAAAGAAGTCAGATATATATGTGATACTCTATTCCCTATCATGATATAAAAAAAGACCTACCAAGTGAAAACCAGAAACCCAGGGAAGTCAATACTAGATGGGGTATACTATATTTGCCAGTAGTTAAAACATCAAGAGTTAAACAACTTTTAAACTCAGCAGACTTTTAATTGCAGCCTCAGTTAATAACTGTATGTGCAATGATATATATATTGACCATAAGCCTAGACTTATTCAGTATAGTCTAGCTTGAATACTATAAAAGGCGTCTAAATAAAAACCGGGCAAAATGCACAGGTATCACTGTAGGCTGTACATGTATGTATGCCCACTATCCATAGACCCAAATGATATTCAGTAAAGGAGTTCAATGATGCTGCTGTAAATGTGGAGAGATTTTCGATTTTGATACAACAATTTCATACTAATATTTATACCACAGCAGCGGTCATCTTAGTAAAGATGTTAACCAATGTGGAAAAACCGGCAGGCACAATCGATTTTGAAGCTGTAACACGCTGTGGACCATAAATTTGCAAGAAAAGAGGCCATATAACTGTGCCTGTGTGCAGTGAAATAAGTACCTAATCAAATCGATTTGAATATTTTTTCCCATTTGCCACGCAATTTTATTCGCAGCGCGATTTTATTCACAGCGTGATTTCAATAGAGAACCAACAACCATAAGTGTGTTTGTTTACCAAAATGCCCAAAAAAACCTGAGTCATATATTGTAAACCTCCCACATTACAGGTTAAAAGTATTTGTGTCCCGTTAGAATTTTATCAAGGGAACGAAAATAACTCTGAACAGTATGTTAACAATAGCGGCCATCTTTGAAAATCTATTCCCCCATATTATTTAAAGATGCATGTCCATATATCGAGAGTTACATCACTTCATTATCTATATATAAAAAGCCATAATGTGTAACTACATCAGCCATATTGCTTATATATAAAGTTATATCCAAAATAACATTTCAAACTTTGGTCGAGCTCGATTTGATGATCCTAAACAGTTAGATACATGTAACATATTAATATATCTCGTTCCAGCTTACTGGCAGCGGCATAATAACCGCCCGCTTATGTGATCAGCATTTAGTTTCCTGCGAAACCGAGCATTCGGTCTGTCTTGTTTTCGTCTGTCAGATGCCTTCTGACAGTGGTGAGTTTTTGGATACCGAGGCGGTAGCCTCATTACTCCCCATTAATTTTGAGTTTTTTAGTTGCTTTTCAGGTTGTCTTATTGATGTGTGACGCTTTGTCACTGTTGAGGTTGTATCACAAGGTCAGTGTTGTGATAGGCCGTGGGTTGCGGGTAATTTGGTTTGCAGAAGTGACAGCAAGGTTTATCGCAGAGTTTTGTTTTTGTCTCAAATGTCTTCTGGCGGTGATGAGCTTATGATGGCTGTCGCGGTGGTTGCCTTTTGACAATGATGAGTTTTGGGTGCCTGCCGGGGTGGTTGCCATCTGGCAGTGATGAGTTTTGCGTGCCTGCTGGGCGGTTGCCTTCAGGCAGTGATGAGTTTTTGGATGCTGTGTTGCTGTTTCAGTTTCACAAGGTTACCGCTTCGATGGACAGTGGGTAGCGGTCAAATAGGTTTGTAGCAATGTTTGCAAGTTTCCTGATCAGTGGATTTTCTTTTTGATCCAATCCATTATAGAATGTCCTGTTGAGTTTGCGGAGATGGTCGTCCAACATCTCAACACCTAGGTCTCTGTGGAGGTCTGCTGTTCTTGTGAACATAGGAGCACCTGCTGCAATCCGTAAGGCCTTGCTCTGTAGTCTCTGGAGGTCTTTCCGAAGCTGCTGGTGGCAGCCACTCCAAATTGGTGAAGCGTATGTCATAGTTGGTCGAATTATTGCATTTATTGCGCGCACCTTGCTCTGCATGGGCATAAACTTGGTCTTCAGGAGTGGGTATAATGCAGCCAGTTTGGTTGCTGCTTTCTGGCAGGTCTTCTCTATGTGGTTCCTCCAGCTGAGTTTAGAGTCCAGAGTCACCCCCAGGTAGGAGCTGCTGTTTTCCCATTTGATCTCTTCCCCATTGAGGAGGATCTGTGGATGTATCTTGTTCAGCTATCTGGTGAATAATGTTGCTGTGGCTTTGCTTGTGTTCAGGGTGATCTGCCAGTTGCTATACCATTTGGAGAGTCTGCAGAGCGATTTCTCAAGGTTCTTAGCCACTTCTTTGTCGCTGAAGGATTGGGAGAGGACTGCAACATCATCGGTGTAAAGGGCAAGATCAGTTTTCTTTAGGTCCGTGGGAATGTCGTTCATGAATATGTTGAAGAGGATTGGTCCTAGGATTGATCCCTGAGGCACTCCAGCAAGAATTGGGTGTAGCCTTCAGCATTCTTCTTGTACCGCCACGTGAAAGGTCCGTTTTGACAAGTAGCTAGACAGCAGCTTAACCAGGTAGCTTGGGAACTTGAGCTTGATAAGTTTGTAAAGTAGTCCCTCATGCCATACTCGGTCAAATGCTTTGGCTACATCCTGAAAGACTACTCCAGTAGACTTGTTGATTTTGAATCCATGGCTAATGATGTCCACAACTCTGAGGAGTTGGTGGTTGTTTGAGTGGTCTTTCCGGAACCCAAACTGTTCTTTTGCGAGGAGGTTTTCGCTTGTCGCAAAGTCCACGAGATGGGCGAGGATAACTTTTTCGAAGAGCTTTGATAGGCCAGATAGCAGACTTATGGGGTGGTAAATTGCAGGATCTCGTAGTGGGTCCCCAGCCTTGTGCAATATGACGACTCTTGCATCTTTCCAGGCATTAGGGAAATACTGGTGCTGCATACACGCGTTGAATTTCTCAGCAAGATGATCCACTGCGGTATCTGGGAGCATCTTGATGGCTTGGTTGGCTATTCTGTCCTTTCCTGGTGCCTTGCCGTTTTTCAGTGTCTTTACCAGGGCCAGTAATTCGCCCATTGAGCATTCCTCAATGATTGCAGCTTCTGTTTCTTGTGGATGCTCCCGGTGGTGCTTAGCAAATTCTTGCTCGACTTCTGCTGCCAGTTTGCTTGCCTGGTTAGGCCTGAAGGATGCCTCCAGTGTGTCAGCGAAAACCTCAGCCTTGTCCCTGTTGCTGCATGCCGAGTGAGTCTTCCCTTGTATCAGTGGGGTTGGTTCCTTCTTCCCAGTCAAGCGTCGGGTCATTCTCCAGAGAGAGTTGTCCGAGTCCTTCAAGTTAGCTGTAGCTGCTTCCCATTTTTCCCCTCTGTGCTGGCTTATTTGCATCTTCAGCTGTCTTGTCAGCTCATTGTACTTCTTCAGCAGGTCGGGGGTGCGATTTCTTTGCCACTCTCTCCGGGCTCTGTTCTCGTCAGCTACCGACTGCTTGATGCCCTTCGGGAGGTCGTAGATAGAGCATCGTTGGAGTTTCTGCTCATGAACGCTGCGCTCAATAGCAGTGTGGACTGCAGTTGTGAAGTGTTGAACCGCCTGGCCAATGTCTTCAATGCAGCCTAAGGGGCCAGGAACCAGTGTCTCCTCCAGGCTTCTCTTGTATAGGCTCCAGTCCGCCATTTTGAAGTTCTGCCTGGTGCCCTGTTGCTGGTCTTCAAGTACGTCTCCAACTGTGATCAACTCTGGGTTGTGGTCGGACGTCAGTGCTATTAAGGTTTAAAGCTCCATAGACTGGGAGAAAATCTTCATGACGACGATGTCCAGAACATCCGGTTTATGCAGTGCAGAGCCTGAATATTGTGTTGGTTGAGTCGGGCCAGCCACTACAAAGTCCTCCTTCTTTGAGTGGGCAAGTAGGGCGTGTCCTTTGCTGTTTACCGTGCGAGAGTTCCAGCACTGGTGCTTGGCATTAAGGTTGCCTCCAATAATGTTGGGATGCTGGGGTCCAGTAAAGCATCCAAGTCCTTTGGGCTTAGCTTGCCAGGGGGTGAGCAGGCGGCAATCAGCCGTAGAGGGCCTGCAGATGTCTGGATCTGTATGCTAGTTGCTTCATTACTCCCCACTGGTGGTAGTGAGATCTTGTGGTGCTTCACTTTTGTGTTGACAATCACCGCTGTTCCTCCGCCCTTTGTTCCGGCGGTGCGATCTGTGCGGTACACCCTGTGGTTTGCTATGTTGAGCTTCTGGCTTCCTTGGAGGTGGGTCTCGGAGATAAGCGCTATGCTCACATCCATGGTTTCCATCAGGTGCAGGAGTTTTGCAGTTTTCTTCTGAATGCTGTTAGCATTCCACATCAAGAAGGGGGAGTTTCCTTTAGATTTTGCTGCCATCACAGGTGTTTTCTTCACCGTGGAAAAGTCCCGCAATAAGATTCGCCACCATTGTCACCACAGTGTGGATGTACATGTCTGCAACTGTTTTCGCAATCTTTGTGATGAGTTCCTGCCAGTTGATGGCTGAGCCTATTTCACAGGATGGTGCTGGGGCAGTTGTTGGTGGTGGGCTGTCCGGTTTTGTTGCTCCTGCGTATGTTCTTCCATCCAGGCCCGGTTGCTATGACTGTTGGTTGGATTGCCAGTTGAGATCCTGTGTGCTAATGTGGGATTGTAAGTCTTCCTTTGTCCCTGGTCTGTTGCTGTTGGGTGTAGGGAAGTCTTTTGTGGTTGGGGGGGTTGCACGGTCCATCCTTCTTTGCCTTCTGCAGGTAGGGACAGCCGCAATAGCTTGCTGGGTGTGGTCCTGTGCTATTGGCACATATTGCTGGTTCGGTTTCCCGGTTCCTTGTGCAATGGTTAGAGGTGTGTTCGCCTCCACAGCATAGGCACTTTGGCTTCTGATTGCAGAAAGCAGAGGTGTGCCCCAAGCGCTGGCAGTTGTAGCACATGACTCTTCCATCCAGGCCCGTGTTGCTATGGCTGTTGGTTGGATTGCCAGTTGAGATCCTGTGTGCTAATGCGGGTTTGTAAGTCTTCCTTTGTCCCTGGTCTGTTGCTGTTGGGTGTAGGGAAGTCTTTTGTGGTGGGGGGGTTGCACGGTCCATCCTTCTTTGCCTTCTGCAGGTAGGGACAGCCGCAATAGCTTGCTGGGTGTGGTCCTGTGCATTTGGCACATATTGCTGGTTCGGTTTCCCGGTTCCTTGTGCAATGGTTAGAGGTGTGTTCGCCACCACAGCGTAGGCACTTTGGCTTCTGATGGCAGAAAGCAGAGGTGTGCCCCAAGCGCTGGCAGTTGTAGCACATGACTGGTCCCCGTTTCCCTCTAGGCTCTTCTGTGGTGACGGTGCAGCTGCAGAGCCGTGTGACTGCTGAGAGGTCTGCTGGCTTCCCATCATGGCTTGCCGACAGGGTAACAACAAAGAGGGCAAATCTTTTGCTCTTGTCCCCTGGAGAGGCAATCTGTGTTATGTTTTTGACTGAAAGTCCAAGTTACGATAAGTCCTGAGTGATGTGCCAAAGGGATGTGTTTTCTAGGAGTCCCTGTATTACAAAGCGCTGGGCTTTTGCGGTGGTCAATGAAAAAGGGTGGTACTCCATTTTCGGTTTTGTAAGCATGCTGGTCACACTCCTGTAGTTCTCTGATGTGGTGAGCATGATCTTGACGTGGTCCTGCCAGGGCTTGATGGTGAAGGGGGAGGTGCAGTGTTCCTCCTGTAGCTCCATGAGGACCTTGTGGGTGGATAAGTTCTTCAGGTTGATGGGAGGGATCCGTAGTCACTTAGTGGGACCTGAAGAGGTCTCGGATTCAGATGCTTTGTAGTCCTGAGGGTGGGCGTCACTGTCCTGGGTATTTTGGAGAACCAGATAACGGTTTGTGGTTGGAATTGCACTGCTGGAGGGGGTGCGCGGGAAAGCTTTGCTGCTTTTTCTGGTGCGCTCTGGCACGATTTGCATCCTCTCTTCATCTTAGTTTGCCATTCCAAGTCGCCTTCGGTGGTTGTGCCGGATTGAGCCATGATGTCTGCCTCCGTGGTCAATTGATGCAGCTGGTTCGGGGGGTTAAGGGGTTTAGGCCCTTCTCCTTTCCCTTTTTGGCACGCAGCCTGGCCCCGGTGAAGCCAGGGAGAGGCAGGCCCAGCACCTTAGAGGAGTGGGAGGGAGGGCAGAGCGGGTCGGACAGCGAGTCTCCCTCCGAAAATCAGAATGCAAGATAAATCAAGCAAAGCGCAGCAATGATAAATTAAATTGTAATCTGAATGCAAAATCAATCAAGCCAAGGAAATAATTCAAGCAAGCAGAGTGCAGCAATTACAAATTGCAATCTGAATACAAAACCAAGCAGAGGAAATGCATCAAGCAAGCAGAGTGCAGCAATGTCAAACTGCAATCAGAATGCAAAATCTAGCCGAGGAAATCAAACAAGCAGGCAGAGCGCAGAAATAACAAACTGCAATCAGAATACAAAACCAGTCATGCGTGGCAAATGAAGCAAGCAACAAAGCAGAGAACGGAAAGGCTCCTGCCGAAAAGCGGAGTAAAAAATGAGTCAAACAATGAAGCAGGCCAAATCTATCACAACCGATAGGAAATGGCGCTTACCAGGTCGGCGACCAGGCATGTTTTGCTCTCGGTGCTGTGAGCAGGAATCATCCGGAAACCACATGGCGGATCAGTTGCGAGCAGTAATCCTTATCTCCGAAAAATCCAAAGGCCAGAATCATGACTCATGTCATGTCCGAGCAGGAATCAAATCATGCGGTAAGCAAATGGCGGATGCTGGTCAGCTGCGATGCAGCTATGGCGCAGGCACGGCCGGGATCTCTCAAATGTGTGAAACCGAGCATGTATGCATCCGGATTGTTGTGGAAAACTCGGCTTCAGCAGCTAGGGACTTCCCCTTGCTTGAAAACTGACTTGTCCAAGAACTCATGGAGTTTTCAAAGAACTGAGACTCTTTTGATGACGTTATTATGTCCACCTTTACGTCAAACTAGGTACCTTCAAGGTATAAATATGCCCACACTTGCCATAGCAAACACACGGTGGTTTGGAGAAGTTCGACTATCTACTTGCCCGATGCGCCCTGCTTTTGCAAGTGCAGAAGGAAGCCGACCCTCCAGCAGACGCACTGAGAGAGACGCTGTCTTTTCTCCTGCCGAGTTTTCCAAGAAATCGTTGTAGATTTTCGGAACTAGTGGAAGTAGCCCTGCCGCATTGGTAGTGCATGAGCTGGGTCTAAATATGGTTATGATTCTTATGCCTATATATTGATATGGTGAATTATACCTATATAAGGGCATGAATCGGGAAAATTAAGTAGGGTCCTAAACTGTTATACAACAATCCGTCAGGGCAAAACTCAGTTCCTCACCCCAGCGTGTACGGGACAGCGTAGCCAGCACCTCTCTTTGTGTGTGCACCGTGCGGTATATCAGGGAGACAAGGCATTTGGTTGTCGCATTTTTAAGAATTAGTTGCAGAGGAGCAAGCGCCTGAGGTTCAGCCAGGAACTCCGGGGTTAGAGACCGGACTCCCTGTCTAAGTCTTATATATAAAAAAAATCAGGCAGAGATTGTTGTAGGCCCTGAAAGACATGCTCCGCGTTACAGAATTGACCATCATGGTATAAGTCTCCCCAGGTGTTAATGTTGTGAAATATTGTTTATTAGAGAAGGGGCATTCTCGGATGAAACGTGAGAAGTAGTAGCGGGGAGTAAAGCATGGGAGCTTTCAGCATACGCCCTATGTGTTTCCAAGCCGTGATCGTAGCAGTAACAGTGGTCTGTGTCTTTTCCCTGGTGCTTGTCAAGTCATACAATGCTCCATCTATCGGAATAGGGTGTGCGAACCAGTGTTCCACTGCCAATTGTGGCATATATCTTGGCTGATGCATCAAGAAGTATGCGTAATGGGCTTGCACGCTAATATAATAGAGTTCAAAGTCTGGTATTCCGAACCCTCCCTGTGAGTACGGTCTAATAAGTACATTCCACTGTAGCCTCAGCTGTTTACCTCCCTACACAAAGAGTATCAGTTCCGACCTAAGTGCTTTAAAGAAATATCCTCCTGGGTAATATGGTATATTTAAAAATAGATAGAGCAATTGGGGAAGTATCACCATTTTAATTAGGGACGCCCGTCCCGCCATAGAAAGTGGTAGTGTAATCCAGTGGGCGACGTAGTCTAATATGCGATTCAACACAGTGCCATAGTTAAGGCGTATCAATTCTTCTCTATGCTTGGTGATGTGAATGCCCAAATACCGCAGATCTTCATCACACCACTCTAAGGGGTTATCCAACGGAAAACGTATTGTTGCCATTGTCAAGGAGAAAAAAGAGCACTTCCCCCAATTAATTTGGATCCCCGAGAGTTTCCCAAATACAATGAATTCTTGGAGGAGTGGGTTTAGATTTTGTTGCGGGTCCCGAACATATAAAGTAATATCATCGGCATATAAAGATATGAGTATCTGCCTCATATTACACCGCAGAGCCTTATCTTTGGGGTGTTGCCTTAACTTCGCCGCCAATGGCTCCACCGCCAGTGCAAAAAGGAAGGGGGACAAAGGGCACCCCTGACGGGTGCCTCTAGTGATCGGGAATGCCTGTGTTGTTTGTCCATTTATGAGCACCTTAGCAACTGGTTGGTGGTATAATAGCCGAATCCAGTATAAAAAAAGAGGCGGGAACCCCATTCGCAACATTACCCCGAAAATATAGTCCCACTTGATAGAATCAAAAGCCTTAGTGGCATATAAAAATACAGCCGCCAGGGTTAGGTTGGAAGAAACATTATTTAAAATGGTGAAAAGGGTTCTCAAATTATGGGAAGTAGCTCTTCCGGGCACAAAGCCCAACTGGTCAGGCAGAATCAGATTTTGAAGCAACAGGCTAAGCCGAGTAGCGATAATCTTCGCTAAAATCTTTGCATCACAATTAAGAAGGGACAGTGGCCTATAGGAATCGCATTGCTGGGGCAACTTCTCTGGTTTCAAGAGTGAGATGATGAGAGCCTCTCTCATGGACGGTGGGAGGCAGCCAACATCCAGCGATTCTTCATATACCTCACACAGAATAGGGGCCATCAAATCTATGTACGTTCTGTAAAACTCTATAAGAATGCCATCTGTGCCGGTAGCTTTCCCCGATTGCATGTGCATGATGGCGTTCCTAACCTCGTCTAGCTCAAACTGGACACACAGAAATTCCTGTTGCACATCACTCAACTACCCCAATGACACATCTCCCAAGTATGTCTCTAGATCCAGATCATCTTTCCTAGTCGTGGTTTATAGGTTAGTGTAATGGCCTGTAAAAGGATTGAGAATATGTGCAGTGCCGCAGTATACTGTCTCGTCTGGGCCCTCCAGTTCCAAAACATAATTGGAATAGCGCAGCTTCCTAATCGTATCTGCCAATGCCTTGCCGGGTCTCTCCCCCTCCCCGTACCAACGGGCTACCCAGGGCCTGCCCCTCAATCGTGTTTCTCTTTGTGCAGTGTCCATGAATTCTGTAAGTGTCTCTCTGAATTTATGTTGCGCAAGCCTATCCGGTCCCAAAGCCAATGTCGCCTCCATTGCCTTAAGTTCTGTGTCCAGTTTGCGTAGTGTATTGGTGATATCCCTGAGTACTCCAGAACCCTTTTATATGCAAAAACCCCGGAGTGTGACCTTGAAAGCCTCCCAAATGGTTTTCACACTCTCTACCGTGCCTTTATTTTGTGCGAAGAAGTCCTGTACCTCTTCCCGCAGTTCTTCCTGAAAGACCATATCTAATAAAATAGGAGCGTTCAGCCTCCAAGCACATCGCGGTGTGCCAAAGTTTGACGATAACAATGTAAGTTTGACTGGAGCATGATCCGAGTAAGTTCTAGACAAATGTTGTACCTTGGAAATAGCTGGACCCAACCCCCGGGACAGAAACCAGTAATCCGGTCTCGCCCATGACGCCGCTTGTGCAGTGTAATGCGTCCCTTCCCATTTATGGGGATTGGTATGCCGCCATGCATCAATCAATTGATAAGCAGTTAGTGTATCCTGTATAACAGTTTGCACCTTAGTATAGTGATGAGGGGCAGGGTGGGACCTTTCCATACTCGAATTTATGTAACATTGAAATCTCCGCCCCAGATGATATGATTAGAACCTATATCAAATATCTTAGCCCATAATGAGGTATAAAAATCCGGGGCGTCTAGATTCGGCCCGTAGCAACAGGCCAAAGTGACTGACTCCGACCCCAGTCGCCCTGCGGCAGACATTATCTCCCTTTAGTGTCCCAGTTAGCTCCAGCTAGGTGAAAGGGTACCTGTTTTTTGATGAGTATGGCTGTTTCCCTAGCATAAGTTGAATAAGAGGAAAAGATTCTGTGGTCCGCCCACTTACACGCAAATGTATTGGGTCTCTGAGGAGCAAAATGAGTTTCCTCCAGCATAGCTGTGTGTGCCTGCTGTCTGTCCAAATAAGCTAGTATGTGCCGCTTTTTTCGCGGGTCTCCCAAACCCCTGACGTTCCACGTAACAATATACAGTTTTTCAGTGTTAGTGTCAGCCATTTACGCACACCTCTGCCAAGTTCGGGTCCTGCACCTGAAGAGTGCCGCCCATTCCCCGTGTAGATACATAGCAGAAAGTCATACTGGGTGCTGAATGCTCAATGTCTAATTCACATGTTGACCATGTTAAACTGGGAAAGAAAGCATAACTGTGTGTTAGACATGCATAAAGCAAAACATTCCCCCCTAACCCTACCCCCGCCCACTGAAGCAACCCCAACTTGCCAGAAATTATCACCCACCCTCTCTCCCCTGATCCCATCATAGACAACAAACAGTCAACCATCCCTGCGATTATTCTGCAGTAATCAATAGTAGGAGAATACCCATTGTGGGCCAACCCTAGGTGACAGCACAGGTACCACTCGCCCCCAGAGTCCAACTCAGCCGGTACAACTGGGCTCTATGGGGCAGAGGGTGCCTGGTGTACGATAAAGATAGCTCAGAATGGCCTACCAGCTGAGCAGGTTACATGACCCTTGAAGTAGTCCCGACTGTCACGTGATAATCACATCCTATTCTGTGTCCCAAACATCTATGATTACCAGAGTATCGTTCATTGTGAGTCATCTTCTGCTCCCGTCAAGGAGGATTGTTGTGACGCTGCCTGGTTTTCCATTATTGCGATTCGTGCGCTTCACATGTTTTAGGAACTCCTCCACTTGCTGTGGTTTGGTGAAGAACTGTTGCTTCCCCTGGTGGGTGACCCTGAGGCGCACAGGATATAATAGTGCGTAATAGATTTGGGCCAGCCTCAACTTGTTTTTAACATCTGTAAATTGAGAACGTACTTCCATCATAGGTTAGCTGTTTTTTACTCCTTGCAACACGCAGGGCCACATCTCGGTCCCTATAATTCAAAAGTCTTGCTATTATGGGACGTGGCGTGCTACCAGGCGGAGGACGTGGTCCCAGGGTTCGGTGGGCCCGCTCTACTATAAACTGATTGGACATGGACACCGCTCCAATGGAGGACAATAACAGTTGTTCAACGTACACCTCCATTTTGCCTGTATTGGTCGATTCGGGGGATGCCTAATATGCGAATAATATTGCACCTACTGCGTGCTTCAAAGTCCTCGTTCTTGGCACCTATAAGTTTCAGGAGTTTGTCCATGTGGGCAATTTGCGTAGTGGCCCTGGATGCCATGTCCTCAGTGTCGGAAATGCGCCTCTCTGCCTCTTTTATTCGGGCCTCATGCCCCTCCAGCTTATGTGCTATGGTGTCCATACGTGATGCCATTCTGTCTACTTTATCCACGATGGTGGCGAATCCCTGGCGGACTTCCTGAAGGATAGTCTGGACATTAGCCGTCTGCGTGGCCGCACCCCCTGTCCCTCATCTCTCCTGTCAAGGTCCTGATCTTCCTGCTGGCCTCGAGTGCTCCGCTTTGCCGCCTCAAAGTTAAATTTAGGTTGCCTAGTATCTAGCTTGCCCATGGCGGTTCTAGGTCTCAGTCCATCTGCACTTCCGCAACGCCGCTATGTGAGCCCAATGGTTGAAGGGGATGAGGCACTCAGTTCAATTTATGATTACATGCTGGAGAAGCAGCAGCGAAAAGCGGTGTAATAGTGCACAACAGGTAAGGCACAGCCTCTCTACATTGCCAGCTATGAACCATGCTATTGGCCAGATCCTTTAGCTTCAAA
Organism: Lissotriton helveticus; assembly: GCF_964261635.1. Taxonomy (NCBI): domain Eukaryota; kingdom Metazoa; phylum Chordata; class Amphibia; order Caudata; family Salamandridae; genus Lissotriton; species Lissotriton helveticus. The sequence continues at coordinate 1,248,584,785 of NC_136068.1, read as the reverse complement.
GCGTGCGTGCCCCCTCAGAGGAGAGTACCCCGTCTCTGTGTACAGACCAGGGGTATTGCAATACTGTTGTGCCGTAGCGCTGTATCTCAGGTGAATACTCAGCTCGCCCCCGGGAAGAAGTCTGCAGCTTAAGCACATAATGATCAATCAATCAATCAAGCATTTATATAGCGCGCTACTCACCCGGAGGGTCTCAAGGCGCTTGGGTGGTCCCCCTACTGCTCGAATAGCCAGGTCTTGAGTTGCTTCCTGAAGGAGAGGTGGTCTTGGGTTAGTCGGAGGTGGATGGGGAGGGAGTTCCACGTCTTGGCAGCCAGGTAGGAGAAGGATCTTCCTCCCGTTGTGGTTCTTCGGATGCGAGGAACGGCGGCGAGGGCGTGGGTGGTCGATTGGAGTTGGCGGGTGGGAGTGTAGAAGGTCAGGTGCCCGTTGAGGTATCTGGGGCCTTGGTTGTGGAGAGCTTTGTGTGCGTGGGTGAGGAGTCGGAACGTGATTCTCTTGCTGACGGGGAGCCAGTGCAGGTCTCTCAGGTGTCCGGAGATGTGGCTGTGTCGGGGGATGTCCATGATGAGTCGTGCTGAGGCGTTCTGAATGCGCTGGAGTCTTTTCTGGAGTTTGGCTGTGGTTCCGGCGTAAAGGGTGTTCCCGTAGTCCAGTCGGCTGGTGACGAGGGCCTGGGTGACCGTCTTCCTGGTTTCGGTGGGGATCCATCGGAAGATCTTCCGGAGCATGCGTAGGATGTTGAAGCATGACGAGGAGACGGCGTTGACTTGTCTGGTCATCGAGAGGGAGGAATCCAGGATGAAGCCCAGGTTTCATGCGTGGTCCGTTGGTTTGGGTGCGCTGCCGAGGGCAGGGGGCCACCAGGAGTCGTCCCAGGCGGAGGGTGATGATCCCAGGATGAGGACTTCCGTCTTATCTGAGTTCAGTTTCAGGCGGCTGTTCGTCATCCACTCGGCTACGTCTTTCATCCCTTCGTGTAGGTTGGTTCTGGCGGTGTCGGGGTCGTTGGTGAGGGAGAGGATCAGCTGGGTGTCGTCGGCGTAGGAGATGATGTTGAGGTTGTGTTGGCGTGCGATGACCGCGAAGGGGCTCATGTAGATGTTGAACAGCGTGGGGCTGAGTGAAGATCCTTGTGGTACGCCGCAGATGACTTCGGTGGCCTCTGATCTGAACGGGGGGAGGCGGACTCTCTGGGTTCTTCCGGCGAGGAAGGAGATGACCCACTCCAGTGCCTTCTCCTGGATTCCGGTGTTGTGCAGGCGCTGTACTAGGGTGCAGTGGCAGACCGTGTCGAACGCCGCGGAGAGGTCCAGGAGGATGAGGGCCGCCGTTTCCCCGTTGTCGAGCAGGGCTCGGATGTCGTCGGTGGCTGCGATGAGGGCAGTCTCGGTGCTGTGGTTGGCCCGGAAGCCGGACTGTGAGTGGTCGAGGGATCCGTTCGTCTCGAGGAAGGCGGCCAGCTGTCTGTTGACTGTCTTCTCGATGACTTTGGCAGGAAAAGGAAGGAGCGAGATGGGGCGGTATTTCTTGAAGTCGGTGGGGTCCGCTGATGGTTTCTTCAGTAGGGCGCTGAGTTCGGCGTGCTTCCAACTCTCAGGGAAGGTGGCGGTGTTGAAGGAGGCGTTGATGATGTCTCGGAGATGGGGTGCGATGATGGAGTCGGCCTTGTTGAAGACGTGGTGAGGGCAGGGGTCGGTTGGTGATCCAGAGTGGATGGAGTTCATCGTGCGGATGATGTCTTCAGTGTTGACTGATGTCCAGGTGCGGAGGGTAGTGGTGGGGGGCGTTGGTGCGTTCGTGGGGTGCGTCGGCTGTGTGCTGAAACTGTTGTGTATGTCTGCGATCTTGCTGTGGAAGAACGAGGCGAGCGAGTTGCAGAGTTCTTGCGATGGGGTGATGTCGTTGTTTCCGGCGCTAGGGTTCGAGAGCTCTTTGACGATGTTGAAGAGTTCTTTGCTGTTGTGGGCGTTGTTTTCTAGTCGTTCCTTGAATGCGGTTTTCTTGGTGGTGTGTAATGAGTAGGGCAATTCCCTGGTTCTCCCCGCAGCACCGCACTACAGCGGGGGTCACACTACTTCAAGCTCCCTCAACTTTAATTGCAATATCCCAGGGCAGCAACCTTGGTTAGGGGAGCGGTCCTCTTACTTCTCGCTCTGCTTCTCGCTACGCAAAATGACGGCCATCCAGCAGCAACATGCGTAGGGGTATCTGCAGTCCACCCTCCTGTGTCCTCTCAAGCGTCAGGTGGCAAGTATATGAAGGGAGCTGATCCCCCAGGGTGCGCCGCTTCAGATGCGCCCCGTCACCGGTGCCGCAGCTGAAGGTAATCACCCCGACAGCGTTAATAGCGCAATCGTGTCTAGGTGCCGCGGATGCGGGACACTATGCCAGGGTAGCAGGGGTTACCTGGGTTCAGCCTAGCGTCTGGTCTCCAGTTGCAGGTGCAGCGCAATGTCCCCGGCAGGGCTTCATGTGCGTTCAGGCAGTCAGAGGGGATCATACAATGGCGCCTGCCGAGGAGCCCAGGGTGGTAACAGCACAGAGCGCCCACCGCTAGCACCCGGCACATCCAAAGAAACACCAAAGTCGACACCTTCCCCCGCAGGCAACGGGCAATCAGGGTCCTCTCACCCCGCGCTGAGGTCCAGTGGGAGCAGCAGTGCAGCGATCTGGGTCACCTTCCCCCAGCACCTTCAGTCTGGCCGCGTCACAGGGCCCAGTCACCCCGTGGCAGGCCCCGGGGTTGCGTAGTTGTCAGGTCCGCCCTGGGGCTCCCCCGCGGTGTTGGGACTCACCTCAGCAGAATCTTCACTGTGTCCCGACGAGAGCAGGGCCGATCCAAATCGGCTGAAACTTGCACCGGGAATTCAGTAGGTCAAAGCAACATCAGGCCGTAGTCATATAACAACAGCCGGGCGGTCGAGCAGGATAAATGCCGGATTGTTGCGCCAGGCTGCAGGAGCCTCCCGGGTGTGCGGCCATCTTGCGTGTGCGCCACCTAGCACCCCCCTAAAGAGGAAATCTTTGTCAAGAAAACATACATTTTGGATTTGGATATTTTTTAAGGCATTACTGTTCTTGAATTCTGATATGATACGCTAATATTATTGCACATAGTGCTGAACCTTATTGCATTGCACATTAGTACTTTCATATGCTCAACCCTGGTCTCCAGGGAAAATACAAGAGTTGCTGAAGGAATAAAGCCATCAAGCACCTTTTATTGTGTGGGGAGGAAAAGGTTATATTTGTTGTGGAAAATGTGTCAAGCATTATTCACTTTGTTAAATAGCACTTTTTGAACACTTTAGCACTTTATTCTAGTTTTTAGGTCTTTTTTCAGTTTTGGGGCATCAATCCATAATACAGATAGGGGGTGGAAGTCAAAGGGTGTGAGTGGGTGCCAGGTCAGGGCACCATCATTTTTGATGGGGGGGAAGTGAGATAAGGGCCATCCCCTTCCCCGGATGTGGCAAGGGCAGGGAGCTTGTAGGGGAGGAAACGGATGGGGGCTAAGTTGTGCAGATAAAATGGAGCAAGACAAGAGCAGGTCATGGATGTACAAAGATTATAATTGAGGATGTGAAAATAGAGAAAGACAGAAAAAAGGGTCAAGTCCAGCAAATAAATAGTAGTGAGCCACCGGGTCACCCATACGCAGGATGCCCACAGTGTGCAGAGTGTATAAGATGTTTGCTTTAGGCTAAAATTAAAAAATGCTGCAAAATATAAAGGTAATTATGTCTAATGTAAACGGCCTGCTAAATCTACGGAAAAGTGGGGCATTGCTGAATTGGTTAGGATCTTTTTCCCCGGAAGTAATATTCTTGCAGGAAATGCATATAAATCCAGTACCCCCAAACTGCTTCTGCCAAAGAAATATTCACAGGCCTTTTTTGCTTTGTCAAATATGACAGTACGGGGAGTGTGTATTTTGTTTTCGCATATGATAGACTGGGAGGTAAGAGAAGTGATCAGTGATGGGGAAGCTAGATAGAATCAAGGCCAAAGTTGCAGAGTTATTTCTCACTTTTTTGAAGTATTATGGCCTCATTTTTGATGATATTAGAGCTTTAAAACAGATTTATGTTCTATTAATGAACTTGGAAGGCCCAATAGTTATGGCTTGAAACTTTAATTATATACAAGATTTAGGATTAGATACCGAAAACTTCAACGCTGATTAAGGCTATAAAGGATGATTATGCCCTCATAGATGCTTGGCGAATAAAACATCCAGGCCTCTCCCAGTTTACGTTCTATTGCTAATCTGCAAGATTTAAAACCGTTTCATGCTTGGACTTTTTTTTGGTAGATACATTTTTAAAAAGAGGAGGGTCGGATATAATAACCAACTCCTTTTTGGATCACTCCATAGTCTCCTTAGTTATAGTGTTAGGAATATCTCGAAAAAGTAAACCTAGATGTTAGGTTGATAGATCCTTGCTTATGGAGCAAGAGTGGATTGGAAAAAATACAATATTCAATTCAGATGTTTTTTAGGGATAATATAGATACTGCCCCAATATTCATGGTGTGGGATGCTTTTAAGGCCTTCTTCCGGGACCCAGTCATATCTTATGAAGCTAGGAAACACAAGCAGGGGGAGCAAAAGATCTAAATGTTATAGAATACAGTAGAACAGGCTAGGAACTAATTAAACCGTGAGATGACAGGTGATTATTTTAATAAGGGAGTATATCAAGAATAGATGAGGGCAGAGGAACAATTAGGAGATTTTTGTTATTATGGGAAGTAAGGCTTATCAACAGAAAGTGCACGAGGAAAGTCAGCATATATGTAATTTTTTGCATGGACTACCAAAACACAGAATAATAGGCAAATAGTAACTCAAGTGAGAGACTTTAACACCGGAATGATGATAATAATAAAAACAGGATAGCAGAAGTATTTCTTAGTCATTTTAAACCAATATATGCCGAAGCACAGATAATAGATCTGCAAGAATTAGATGATTACTTTGGCTCTTTCCAGTTACCACAAGTCACTATGGATAATATTTTTTTTATTTTTTATTTTTTATTTTTTTGAAAACCTTTATTGACATCAAAAAAGGAGAGACAAGCCAAGGCCTACAACCAAGCCGGCCGGCCGCAATGTACAAAACAATCAGGAGTCACCAGGCAAATATCACAGAATCAATCAATACAAAGCAGAGGCCGTACAATCATAAAAAGGGGGGGGGAGAAAAGATACAGGAACCAAAGGGCTAAAACACAGGAGTAAATAAGGCTTAATTTTATAATATGGGGAGAAGACGTATGACAGGTTCACTTTCAATACGGAGGCATCCGATATCCCATAATCAACTTCAACATTAATAAGGGGGCATGGGGCCAGAAGAGCGGGGGGGACAATACAATGCATTCAAGGAATCAGGATATGTGAAACACAATCAGCCCCTGAGCCTTTTCTTCGTAACATGCCCGCCACCCAAGACACTGCCAAGCCAGAACAGAGGGATCGGATAGACAATGCACCAAAACCAGCTCGTCATAGTAACTTCTAGGACACCGAAGGGAAAAAAAAGGGGGGGGGGGACGAGGTAGGGAAGGGGAAGGGAAAGGAAAACGGAGGGAAGACAAAATAAAACAATAAAAAGGGAAATAAAGAAATAAGAAAAACGAAAGGAAGAAGACACGCCGACCCAGGCCCCCCGTGGCGGGAAGACAGGAGACAAAAGGAGTAGCGACCCAAGTGGGGGTACGGCAATCGGGGAGAAAGACAGCCGAAACATATCAGGAGGATTAACGACGCCACACCCCCCACCCGAAACACACCAGAGGAGGTCAGGACAGACGCGGCCTCACGAAAAAGAGATAGAAAAGGGCCATAGAACCAGAGGACAAACAAAAAATAGTACCCAACCCACCCGTCCCACCCTGCACCCCTGTAGAAGGCTATGGCCTACCCTTCAAACAGCGTGCCTGTCGCCCTAAACCAGAACCCGAAATATAGCGAGAAGTAAGAAAGAAGAACGAGACAAAAAAACAACAAAAGCGAAGAAAAGAAGACAGGAGGGAGGAGAAGAATAACTATAATCCGAACGGGCGGCCGCAGCCCTCCGCCCAACCAGACAAACACAGTCAGAGACAGACCAGGACGACACCCCATCACGCGCCATAAAACATTAGGAGAAGGGGACCGCCCACCTTTCTACGATTAAGAACAATGATGCTACTAAATCGTATACCGGGAATCAAACAGAAGTCGCACAATTCACCCCCAACCCTTTCGAACGACAAACCCCACCCACCACATGGCAATGTAAAACCACATACTAAATACGAAATCAGCATATAGTCGAGTGGAATGGTGACTAACATAGCTACGTGGGGGGAAGATAGATCCACAAGGGAGCAATAGTCCGAACCGAAAGTGTAAATGCATCAACAATCGCAGCACGAGCAGTGAAAAACAGGAGTTCAGTTGCGCCACTGGATCGGGCGAGGTGGCCCCAAGTATAGACACAGGCAAAGTCGTCGAAGCAAGCACAGGAGGCAGTCCAACAATAGTTTCAGGCAACAATGTCAAACAGGGTCGCAGTACAGCATCCAAGTCCCCGGGATTCGAACCATGAAAAGCAGGGCGCCCCAAAGTCACCGGCACTCTACACGATCTTCGTTCAGTGGCGGAGACACTCAAGTCAATCGAGGGGGGCGAGGCAGTGAAGTCATCGAAACAAGAGGGCGACAAGAAGAGATGGCCGCCCAAAATGGCGGCAGATCGTGGCGGACCCAACGAGACGCCCAGGGCCAGGGAAGCGTGCAGGGATCTCAGGGCTTCCAGGATATCTCTGACCGTCGGCTCACATCCACCAGATCCGCTCCCCACACAATCAGGCAACACGGGCCCGCCGCCACAGGGTGATTCTCGTTCCAGAGGGTCGGCCGCCATTTCGTGAATCAGCCCAATCGCCGCCTACCAAGACCCCCGGAAATAACAGTTCGCAAATGTAGGACTTTACAAGCTCCGGGGGTCCCAGCAAGGGCAGCCTCGATGCCAAAAGGATATCCGCCCAAAACGGGTCTCCGCCAGCACCAGCACCGGTGCCCCAAACAAGCGGAGTCCGGGCCCCGAGGACCAGGGCCGCCGGACTAAGCAGCGGCGGGGGGAGACCCCTTCACAGAATCAGGTCCCGGGGCCTCTCACCCACGTCGGCCGCGCGGCCACCAGGGCAGGCCCGAGTCAGGATCGCCGGGATCTTCGCACATCGGCTCCCAACACTGGTTCTCGCTCTCGGCCGGGGCCGAGAGCCGTCGGATCCGGCCGGCCAGGTCCCGGTCCAAGTCTCGCAGAGGCCCCGATCCGTCGGAGGCCACAACTCCGGAGCCACTGCACACCGAGACCCCGGGGTCGGATGGTAAGTACAAACAAGCCGTTATGTTTCAATGCCCCAAAAATGTGTCGTCTTCGGACAGGATAGAAGACAGGATAGGCAATCAGGACGGAGGGCTGCGGGAGCCGAGCTAAAGAGCGACCATCACGGCCGCGAGCTAGGCTCCTCCTCCTCTATGGATAATATTAAGGTTTTGAATGAAACAGTTGAGCCGATAAAAGTGACAGAAGCGCTAAAAAGTATGGCTAGTGCAAAGGCTATTGGTAATTAAAAAAAATTCTCCTTGATTATTTTCTCTTTTTAAACAAATTAAGGATGGAATTCCAAGTTATCACCCATTAAGCCTATTAAATTCAGACTACAAATTGCTTATGAAAATATGGGAGAATAGGATCGCCCAAAGTGCCTAACAAGTGGTTCATGCTGATCAAACAGGGTTTTTGCCAGGAATATCAATGGCTGCTAATACCAATTATCCATTATTTTTCAGTCAACAAGGACAAGGTGGGCATTATTAATGATGGATGTGGAAAAGGCATTCAACCTTGTGGACTGACAAACTTTGTTTTTTATATTGGGGAAAATTGACTTGCCACCATGATTGATAGCAATGCTACAGGAGTTGTGTAATGAGGCAGAAGCAAAAATAATTATTAACATGGAGAGGTTAGGCGAGGAACCTGTCAGGGATGTCCGTTATCCCGACTCTTGTTCTCTCTTCTTATTGAACCACTTGCAGATAAAATTTGTTTTAATCCATTGAGTTTAGCTCTTAAAGGAGGGATGGCAAAAATTAAACTATTTGCTGCTGATATCTTATATCTTAAGGCCGAAAGGGCTGATATTCAGAAAGTGATAGAGGAAATCCAGGCCTTTAATCTCCTTGGTGGATAGAAAGTAAATGAGTCCAAAACGGAATCGCTATTGTTCCATTCTACAGATTCACAGTTGCCGGCTGACTTACAGTTTGTACCACAATGGACTACTAGCCGCAGATTCCTTCACGTAGAATATCCCAAGGCGTGAGACTGGATCCAGAAACTTTTTTACCACAGCATCCCTGCGCGCGGGGGTGGGACGACATCACATGACTCCGCCCAGGCATTGTCCGCGCACGTGACACCAGCGAGGTCATATGAGACCCGCCCCGGCACACCTATGTCAGTTTTTTCCTTTTCCACGTGTGGATCGGGTCTTTGCTACCGACCTGTTTTGGGCCCTTTTTTCTCCATTTCTTTTGGTGGAACAGTGTGCGAATGCCTTTGGGCTTCAAAACTTGTACGTTTTGTAGGTGTCTTATGTCGGCGATGGACCGGCACCTCATTTGTATGTGGTGTTTGGGGGAGGATCACAGCGCCACTGACTGTGAGGCCTGTCAACAGTTGAAGCCGAAGTTGCGGCGGGAGAGCTGCATGAAACTTCTCTCGGTGCATCTCTCCAGGTCCACGTCCTCCCCTCGGTCTGCTTCGGCGGACGGCTTCAGGTACCGCTGTGGTCCTCGTCCTCACCCTTCTTGGATGTTACGTAAGCATCGCTCCCTGGTGAGTAGTCAGTCAGTCAGTCAAATAACTTTATTCGGTTAATTAAAACCATAAAAGCAGTACATAGTTATAAGCAATAAAATATAGTTAAAATACAATTACATTTACAATAAAGTTTCAAAGGTGATTGCAAATCCTAACAAAGGAACTATTAAAAAGTACATTAAAAGAGAGAAAGTTATTAGATAAAAGCAAGTTCACAAAAAAAAAAATATAGATATGGAGAATACACTTTCCAGTATATTTTGCACATTCCCTGCAAACAAAATTTACAAAAAAGTATCAGGTTTAGAGGTTGTTTATCGGAGGGAGTTTAGTTTTGTTTTGTCTACCAGCTGCTACCAAAAAACAAGCTACACTATAAGTGACCTGTACCGAGTTCAACATCTGTAGGTATAGAAGGGCCGGCCGTACCTGGACAAAATTCAGGTCTTTCAGAATTGGAAGGAGGAATTTTTTACGGGCCGCCCTGTAATGATCGCAAAACATAACTAGATGAAGAGTATCCTGCGTGGAAAAACATTCACAGGAACAGGGTGGGCTATTTTCTGGAGTACCCCATTTTGTATATGAGCCAAGCACAAGATGTATCTGGTTAAACCTGAACCTTATTAATAAAAAACGGTGGTATGGTTTAGTTACATATTTCAGATAAGGTTCCATAGCCATGACCGACGAGAGTTGGTATAATGTCCTTACCATTGGCTTGCAAAGCTCAGCCGCTTCCCTCTCTGTCTCCAACATATTTCGAAAATGCTGCTTGACCCACCTTGCATCCTCTTTCTTGAGGCTCTGTGGTAAAGAATACATATCCGGGCGCCCTAGCCTTGCGCATGCCGCTCTAACATACGCCAGCCAGGGTATGCTGGCTGCTTTATCCAAGGCCATACAGTCTTTTAGAATGCAATGGTTCAAAGTGATCTCCTCATTTGTCCAAGTTTTAATCCAGCATAACAATGGGGACATTTTTAAGAGATCAGTAACGTATCCCAAACCTATTTCATTATGGATTGAATATGTAGGAGATGAATTCGGGAGTGACAGCAAGGTACGTATAAATTTATTTTCTGCAACTTGTATGCCTGGGGCTGAAACATAACCCCAGATATCTGCCCCGTAAGATGCGATTGCCAAGCATTTGGATCTGTAGATGCGAGTCATCGCCTCCATGGGTCTTGATCCAAGCCTTTTAGAGAAATGCATGAGTGCTGCAGTGGATCTACTGACTCCATTCTCTTTTAGTTTCAGTTGGGCACCCCAAGTTCCTTTCTCTTCAAAGGTGACGCCTAAATAACAAAAAGAGGGTACCCTCGAGATTGGAGAGTTATTACAGCTAAAAGACCTGAGCTTCGTGTTTTTCTTCCGTGAGCCCGTAACCATGACATGAGATTTAACTGTATTAATCTTTAGATCCAGCGCTTCCATGAAACCACCAAAGTGATCCAATAGTCTTTGCAGGCCCACACCTGTTCGAGCTAAAAGGACGGCATCATCCGCGTATAGGAGGACCGGGATAGGTGACCCCCCCATACGCGGCATGTCCAAGGTAGCTGAATTCAGGGATTTCCCCAGGGAATTGATGTACAAAGTAAAAAGGAGAGGGGCAAGTATGCAGCCTTGTCTGTCCCCTCTCCCTGATCTAAACTTCTCAGTGCATCTTCCCTCCCTTGTTACCCTAACAGAGGCAAACAAATTTTGGTGAAGATCGTGCAAGAAATTAACCAAAGTGGAGTCCAAACCCAAATCTCGCAAAATAATCCACAACTTAGAACGGTTAACCAGGTCGAAAGCAGAAGATAAATCCATGAAACCCAAATAAAGATGCCCCCCCTTCACCACGGTGTATTTGCTAATAATAAGGTGAAGGTTTAAACATTGATCCATAGTCCCCCTATGTGCTCTAAAACCATACTGCAAATCAGAAAGGATCCCGCTCGCCTCAAGCCAATCCCCGAGTCTTTGCAGAATGACTCTGCCCAGAATCTTGACAGCAGAGTCCAGCAGGGAGATTGGCCTGTAGCAGGCAGGATCCCCCCAGTTCCCCTTTTTAAATATGGGAACAACAATAGAGGTGGACCAGGAAGATGGGAAACCAGCTGCAGGTATCGCATTAAAGACATTAGTTAGTATTTTTGACCAAAATTGCGGATACTGGATGTAGAGATCTGCAGGGACCCCGTCAGGTCCAGGGGCCTTGTGTTTACTAGTATTTGTGATCGCCCTTTCAACCTCCGTTGTATTAAATTCCATGACCGAATTGGATGGACCGTGGGTGCTGACCGGTGAAGTTGGTGCCGTGGAGTCATAAATCTGTTTGAAGTGGCAAAGCCATCTATCATCTTCAAACACGCATTCCATGTCAGTCTTCCCATCCTCGGAGAAAAAAGGCTGATTCACAATGGCCCAAAACTTTTTGCTGTCTCTCAGTACATCAATGTCTGATAAGCTGTCCCAGGCTTCCTCCTTAATTTGGTTCTTGCGTTTAACAACTGCTGATTTATATTCTTTCCTTAAGTTTGCCACTAGAGACCTGTCTCTAGGTTTGTGTTTTAATGCCTTCAACAGGGTAGAGTGCTTTAGCGAGCATTCCTTATTGAACCATTTATGAATTTTCTTTCTACCTTGCGGGCCCGAACTTAACTCCAAGTTCTTTGTGATACTCGCACATATCTCCACATAGGCAGCCACTACATCAGAGCCCGAGGCAGTCGAATCTAAACAAACTGCCATATTGTCCTCAGTCTCTTGGGCTAGTGTATGAAAGAATTGCTCAGGAACAATCTTCTCCCATTTTAGTCGCCTTCCCTGATCCTTAGACGTCAGGTCTCTTATGCCCGCCACACCAGTTGTTCTCCCAGTCCGGAAGCAATCTAGGTCCAGCTTTAAGAGGACAGGATGATGATTGCTAAAGCTAGCAGTTACCACCCTATACTCGTATGCCTTAGCCAGAGCCCCAGTTGAAACAAAGATGTAATCTATGACGGTGTTGGCGTCTCTCCCGATGAAGGTTGGTGCTCTAGGCTCAGTTTTACCCTGGACTGGTTCGAATAAGTTTAAGTTCGCAAGGAAAGTTTCAAGGCCCTCACCCTCCTTCGTGTGTTCAAAATGAGGGATGCCCTCGGTCGGTAAACCTCCATATCTGTCATTGTAACAACCCCCCTCACAGGGGTGAATATTAAAATCACCCAGAATTACCATCTCTGGGACGGAAATGCAATCTTGTCTATAGACTGACAAAAAGTCTAGCAAAGAAATCAAATGCTCATTCTCACAGGAGACCTCTTTGGAATTATAAAAGTTAATAAGCAGAAGAGTATATGAGTCTGACAGAGTCCACTCCACAACTAGCGAATTCGCGGGTGCAGAATCTAGTTTTTTAAAGGCCCCCACCAAGTTCAAGGAGCACAATATAAGTAGGCCACCCTTGGCTCTCCCTCTTAAGCCCGACACTGCTGGAGTGAAAAAGCTGGAATAGCCATCCATTGAGAAACCTGTAGTAGTATCCCATGTTTCTTGGAGTGCCAGAATATCATACTGCCTAACGAACCCTTGCCATATAGGGTCTAACGCCTTTGCGTTTAAGCCCGCCACGTTCCAGGTAAGAATTTTACAATATAATGGATAAGAGTTAGGCATAGTAGGCGACCCCCGAATCTCGCCAGCAACAAGGGTCTTGTCAGACATTGTAGATAAGTTTAATTTTTTCCGATCCCTCATAGTGGTGGCCGTGCGTAGTTGCGTACGGGTGCTCTGATGACTCCGACCTATTGGGGAGACCTGTCTTTGTCAGTCAACCCAATCTATGGTTGACAGACAATCAAAGCGGTTTGCCATTGGAAGGTAGAGAGGGTTATTTAGCCTATTTACAGAGTAATGGTGATTCTGAGGCTGAGTATGATGCAACCCACCAAAGGGGACGCCTTGAGGCGGTCTACCTCTTCTTCTCCTTACCATATTCCAACCCACGTCCCCCCCCCCTCTTCCCATCCCTGGTGATGTAATTCCCACGGGGGGGTAAATCTCTGTCTAGGATTAAAGTCATGTGCTCCCTTTAGCCAGCTCCATCGGTTATCAGCTTGATTTTCTAATAGATAAAAATAGGAAAGGGGTCTAGCAGTCACAGTGTTTTCTTGGTGTCTCGGAGGTCCACTGTTGAATATGAAGTCCACGGCCTCCATATTCTCAAAAGTGACCACTACACAGTCCCCTTGCAATTTTTTCCTATTACCTCCCACCCACGGGGTTCTCTCTACCATTAGGATGTTGCTCGGTATGTTAGGGGGGAGAGGGTAGTTTTTAGATAGCCAATGGCATACTTTGTTTTTTAGAGCCTGGTACGACTCTACTTCTGTTGGAGAAATTACAGTAACACCGGTTAGAATGACCACATAGGGACAAGCATCCGGGGGAAGATGGATGTTTCTGCGAGCCGTGCCCTTGGCTCTGGTGAATACATCAGAGTTTGGGGGCTGTGGTGTACAATTGCCCAGTGACACCTGAGGGGTTGGGTTAGTTTTTGTCATATTCTGGGTTCGAACATTTTTGTGGGTTTGCCCTGTTACAGGAGTCTTATTTTTAGTGCCGTCCTGTTTTAAGGTGTTACTTGATTTCACAGGGTCAGCATTATTGGTCTCCAGGGCTCTATTAACCACCACGGGCGGCTTGTTGGCCTTTGTGGGTGGGTTGATGACCTGGGCTGGTTTATTATTCATAGTAAAACTAGGAGCACTTATATCCTTGTGTATATTCTTTAGGATAGTCTCCAGGCAGCGTAGTCTCATCTCTATGGGATCAAGCAGTGCTTTTAGCATATTGACAATAATAATGTAATCTGTACTTACAACATTCCCCTCCTGTGATGAACTTACTGGATTACCAACTTCCCCACTCAACTCCAGGATTTCCTCTAGGCTATGATCGATGATAGTATCATCTGGGAGGCTCAAGGGTAAACCATTCTTGGTGGAATGCAGTCCCCTCGTGGGAGTAGATAGCTCTAATAGTGAGTTATCCATGATAGGAGGGTCGGAGGCGACCATTTGATCGTTAAGGGCAATTTGAACCTTCTTCCCATTAAGAATGGACGGTTTGTTAACCTCTCGTTTATGTTTAGGGATTGCCCCTTCTATCCGGCCCCTTTCATTAATGGCGCTTTCCGTATTGGGTGTGTTGAGCTCACTTTGATGAACTCCAGTCTCTGTTAGGAGGTTAAGGTTTGGAGAGGCCTCCAAGTCCTGGAGGGTGTCTGTAACATCCGAAACCCCAGTCATCCTGATATTGTGTACTAGAGCCTGGGCATTCATACGGGAATCGGTGTTTGGCGTCTGTGCCTGGGCGATGAGGCCCAGAGAGGATCGTTTGGCCGTTGCCAGGTCTTGGGAAACTCTCCTATCCATTAGTATGATTCCCTCATCAATTAGTGCGTTTGTACGGATAATAAAGTCATCCAATGTGCCAGTAAGTTTTTTGGCTCCTGCAGCGGCCATACTTCTGGTTTCCCGATGGGTCATGGCCAGTGTTGTCTTGCAGAGCTCACAAAAGGATGTAGGGGAATCCGTCCAGGGTTTATGGCCCAGGCCAGGCTCCTCAGGCCTCGGAGGGCCACAGAGGGCCCGCCCTTTGCCCGGGCTTTGCCCCGGGCGTCCCGCTCGCGTCCCGCGACGCTGAGGGCTTGGTGTTTAAATCGCCCCTCCTGGCGCGTATTCCGCGTCAGGGATCGCGCCGCCGCAAAGGCTGCCGGGATATGAAGTCCCGGAGCGGCGGACGCGACTGATGGCAGCGGCAGCAGTGTTGGTGTTGCTCCTGTGGCTCAGCGCTCCCTCTCACGACGTCTCCTCTCACCCGCCAGCAAAAGGTATGTGGACCCCCCGCTCCACCGAGGGCTTGGTGTTTAAATCGCCCCTCCTGGCGCGTATTCCGCGTCAGGGATCGCGCCGCCGCAAAGGCTGCCGGGATATGAAGTCCCGGAGCGGCGGACGCGACTGATGGCAGCGGCAGCAGTGTTGGTGTTGCTCCTGTGGCTCAGCGCTCCCTCTCACGACGTCTCCTCTCACCCGCCAGCAAAAGGTATGTGGACCCCTGGTGAGTAAGTGTCGCAGTTTATCCCCGGGGGCTGGTTTCCGGCCTGCTGGGGGCATGGACTATCCGTGGGTGATGCGGCCCGCTTGTCGTCCTATCCACTGTTTCCCGGTGTTGGGGCGCCGAGAGTCCAAATGGAGACATACGTGACGGCTTTGCAGGCCTTGCTGGCGTCTCCCCCTCCTTCCCCTCACCTTGCGCTGGGCCCTCTGTGGCGCCGCCAGTGGCTCTGGCCCCGGCACCAACTGGTTTGGATCCAGGCTTGGAGGATGTGGTGCTGTAGGGGTGCGGCTCCTCTGGGGCACCTTTTTCAGGCCACGGCGTCTCTGCCTCGGTGTCGCGGCTGGTCGCCGGGCTCGGGTCGCCTCCCCGAGCCCCTCTCGGTCCTTTGACAAGGTGATCCTGTCTAAGGCCAAGGTGACGCCGCTATGGCGCTAGCAGCAGCTGGACCGTTCGGTGCCACAGGGGTCGGTACACCCTCGTCGTCCTGTTCTGGGTCGCGGTAGGGTGCGGACCCCTCGCTTGGCCCCTCTCGTCCCTCCCCACAGGCGGCTGCCTCGACAGAGGGCAAGTCAGAGGTTTAATCATGCCTGGCACCGCCTCATGCGTTGCAGAGTGATCTAAGCCTCATTCTGGGCCACGGCTGGCGGAGGGCTTTGTGCCGCTCCCCAGGCCTGTCTTGTTTCCCCCCACAGGTGGCTACCTCGACGGGGGTCGGGTCGGCACCGGTACAGCGCTGCCATTGGTTCGGTTCAACTCCAGCTCCACTCCGGTCTACGATGCGGGCTGACTTGGAGGTACCTTGTCCGGCGACGCCAGATGGTGCCGACAACCTACCTCAGGACGTGGACTCTACGGCTCCGCGCAGGGGTTGTACCGCAGATTCGTCTTCGGACGCTCCTTCTTCTCCGGAGGTGGGCTGCATTTTGGTGTCGTCCTCCCCGGAGACTGGTCGCCGTGTGGTGTCTTTTTCACCAGCATCAAAGGGTGGCTCCCTGCCCTTCCTGAGGTAGAGGTGTTTATCGGAAGAGCAGCAGGTCCCTCATTCTTCGGCTCCTTCTGACTTTCAGGTCTGGCCCTTGCCCATCCCGCTTGGCCTCGGGGACGGCTGCCTTAGTTTGCAGCCGTCGCCCACAGAGGAGCTGCTGTCCCCACCGCGGGGCCCTATGGAGGCAGGTGCGTCCTTCACTCATGCTGTGTCCACGGCTGTGGGCATCCTGCGTATGGGTGACCCGGTGGCTCACTTTCCGGCGAACCATCTGTTGGAGGTCCTCCACAAGGGCTCTGGTGGGAGGGAAATCTTACTTCCCTATGAAGGTTCCCTCCTTTCTTCCTTGACGGGGGCTTGAAGGCGTCCTGCCTCAGGGGACCCGGTGCCTCAACATCTTCTGCACTGGCACCTCCTGGCGTCTCGTGACCTGGCGTACCTTTCCCTCCACCCCTCTGCCTCCAGTCCTCTTTTGCGGGCTGCTTTTCCCTCCATGCCGCCGCTGTTGACTCCGCCATCCCGAGTGGCCCGCTGGTTGGACTCTTGGGGGCACACCATGTTTGCCTCAACCAGCGCTGCCCTGCGGGCCCTGAACACCTTGTGTGTGCTGGCTCGGGCCTCCTCCTGTTTGTGGGACTCGGCTGAGTCTCTGGGATCCGCAGCATCCCAGGAGGGCGGCCAGGTGGACTTACGGCATCATGCGTTGGATGGCCGGGAGCTTGCGGCGTTTATTCTCCGTTCCGCTCTGGACATCTCAGAGGTGCTGGGCCAGGCCATGGCTTCCTCGGTCGCTCTCCGTCGCCATGCTTGGCTTCGGGATGGAGTATTCCCTGAGAATATTCGGGAGTGACTCATCGACCTTTCGTTTGATGGTAGCCTGTTGTTCCATGCCCCGGCTGACTCTGCCATCCAAAGGCTCTTGGCAGGGCTCCGTCCTCCTCCTCCTCCACCTTACACTTCTCCTCCTCCTCCGTCCCCTCCTCAGTGACTCCTAAGTTGGGTTAATTCTGGCCCTTTTTAGGCCGGTGGATCTGGCTGTGGTGTGTGTGTTTTCTGGCCATTTGCGTCCTTCCTTGGGACTTTGGCATTGTTGGCTGCTGGACGGCCCTTTTGTTGATTATGTGTGTTGCACTTGTTGCGCAGACTTGGCCCTGAGATTAGGCCTTCTGCTTGCTTGGGCTGCTGTGAAGCCTGTCGCGGGGGTGTTTTTTCTCCGTGGCTCTTTTATTTTTGCTCTGCTGCCGCAGTTCTTCCAAAGAGGGTTCCCATATTTTGGGACTTATCGTATCCTGGGTAACTGTCCTATAGCTTGCTCTCTACTGGAGGGTTCTGGTCGCCTTCGGGCGCCTGTTCTCCGTGGCGTTGTGTAGGTTGCCTTGCGCCTGGTGGTCGTGTGCGCGGTCACTCATAGTGGTGTGCCCGGGCATCTCCTCCTCTCCCTGCTCCTGCCCTGAGGTCTATGATGAACCGATGTTCTCCCTTGCCAGGCAACGCCTCCTCGGCCTTCCTGGGGCCTAGGGCGGTTCTTCTTGCTTCTGGCGGATTGACTGCCAGCGCTGTTCTGGCTGGCAGGTTGTCTCCATCTGGAGTGGGTTCGCCTTCTTTCCCTCGCTTCTTTGGGTCTTCTAGGTTTCTTCTGCTTCTTCCTCCCTCCTGTCTTGGCATTGGGCGGAAGCTGTGTTGCCTTGTGGGGCAGTGGGGTGCTCAGCCTCTCCGGCCTGACCCTTGGTTCCTCTTCGGTCTACTTCTCCCTCCTACATCCTTTTGGGGTTGGTGGGCGTCTGCTTGGGGGGGAGTTCCCCTTGCCTGGCAGGGACAAGGTTTTACCTGGTCCACAGATCTGGTTCCCTGTGGAGCCCTCTGTTCTGTATCGGCTTGTGGGGTCCTTTCGAAGTCCCTCCCTCCCAGGGGGAATGCTAGGGTATCTATTTTACGTGAAGGAATCTGCGGCTAGTAGTCTCTATCAGATGTACGAGTTACTTACCTTCGGTAACGATGTATCTGGTAGAGACGATTCTAGCCGCAGATTCCTTCACGGCCCGCGCTTCCTCCCCTTTTCTGCGAGGACCCTTAAGTTGGTCTTCGGTACTTGCCTCCTGGTGGGGGGCTGTATCTCCTGTGAGTGCCTTCTTTGTTCTTGAAGGGTGACTCCGTCTGAGGGCGGTTCATTCCTCCTTTGGTTCTTGGAGGATGGGGTCCCGGTGTTTTGGTGCCCTGCTGGTCTGGCTACTCCAGGTTTAGGGGGGAATACTTTCTATCCCTGTCCTCCCTCCCCTTCCTTCCTTCCATTGCTATCCTCTGACTAAGGGTCACCTGGCCATGTCTTGCCCTTGTCCCTTATGGGTGGTTGCCATCTCTGTTGGGGTGGCTAGGAGGGTTGTTGTCCCTATCTGTCCCAGGACTGGTCCCGTTCCTTGCTCGGGTTGGGGGTGGTAGGTTTTCCACGTGTGCTATGACTTTTACGCATGTTCTTTGCCTCCGGGGCACAGGGATGGGAGTCTGTCTATGTTCTGGCAGGGTGACTGTGCAGGGTTCTGCTTGTTCTTTCTTTTTTCCTCTTTCTCTGCCTTGGGTTCTGCGGTGTGACACTACTGTGGCTGGTGTTGGATAGCACTCTAGACCCTCGTGTGACGTCAAACGCCAGAAGCTGCCGCCGCAGGTGTTGCTGTGCTCTCCTGTGCTCCCCATGAGCTAAAGGCTGCTGTGAGCCACGGGCCGGGCTTCAGGGAGCGCGATTTCTGGGTAGTGAGCTGGTCTTTGCCGCAGCTGCGCCCACGCCCGCTGGGCTTTTCCGGACGCGGCGGAGAGCTCTGCAGTGCCTCCGCGGAGTGCCTCTGGGAGCGGCAGGAGCTGCGAGATACCTCCTGGTGCGGCGGGCCTGCAGGGTCGCCGCCCAGTCGCACTTCTTGTGTCCTATTGCGTGGCGGGAGCCGCGGGTCACCTTCGGGTGCAGCGGGGGTCGCTGGTTGCTTTGCAAGGGGGGGCAGCGGTTTTCTCCCCTCACACAGGACCCGCAGGGCGTTGGTGAGAGTCTTGCGGTGTGGTGGCCTCCTTCAGTTCGAGATTTGTGGACAATTCTGAGAGCAGCAGAGTAAGGATCCTGAGAAGACCCGGGGGAGGAGCGGCAGGATTCAAGGATTCAAGGAGAGTCTGTGAGTACAAGAGACGGTGGACTGTGTGGTCTATGTGGTTTATGTGACAAAGGGGTGGCGGTGGACGGAGCTCATCACCGGCATCTGCATTTAATCACATTTAAGTGGACGTCTGTTCCCCAAGTTACACGCACAGGCACGGATTACTGCTGGAGGCTCCCTCTTGAGTACAGTTTTCAGTATTGCTGACAGAGTTTGTACTGTTACTGTTTACTGTTACTGAAAAACTGAAAGTCTGGGGGAGTGGGCAAGTAAAACAGCAAAGGGGGGTAAAAAACAAAATAAAACGAAAAGGCAGGGGCCACTTTTCAACATCCACTTACACATCCAGCAAGGGGAAAGGCAACGGCAAGTAGCATAACTAAGGCGCAGCGAGGGACTCAGAAATACGCTCAGGTAAAAATAGAGCTGCCCAGGAGCAGGACCAGGACCAGGACCAGGGGGAAGGCTTCTCACAAGGGAATCAGAGATACCCAAAGAGGCTAAGGAAAGATTCATCCAGACAGGAACAAGAGCAGGAGTTACAAATAACCCGGAATGATACAAAAGAAAACATTGCGAATGAAAATGAAAAGGAATCTCCTAGTAAGGTTTCTGCTTTGAAGAAAGCAAGGATGACCCACAGCAAAAAGAAAGAAGGATATAAGATAACAGAGTTCTTAACTACAAAAGGGTCAGAGAGATTTGCAAACAGTGAGACACTATTGATGGATAACAAAACCAAAGATGCATCTACAACGATACAGCAGTCTGATCACGAAAGGGATTCACATTCCATAAGTAGTAAAGCAGTTTTAAACAAAGTACAAAGCAAATAAATTGTTGCAGAAGTCTCAACTCAGTAAGTACGCACACAGCAAAAAACTCACCCAGGAAAATAACAACAAACGCAGTAATTCATAATCATAACTTAAGTGAAACACTCTTTTCCTTCAATCTCAGTAATTGGGAAGACCAGGGAGAGGCACTCCGTTACATTCAGCAACATGAGTCATTCAACTCACTGGTCCAAGGAAAAGAACTTGACCCCAAAGCATTGGAACTTTTGGAAATAACTTCTCCTCCATGCGTAAGGAGGTCACTAAACTACAACAATCAACAGACCTCATTAATTAAAGGAGAGGACGTGTCATCTCCACCTCTCCAAGGAGAAGGGATAGTTGTGTGCAAGGTAGAAAGCCCTCTAGAACTAGACATAGGGTCACAATTAAGCTTGCTTCCGTTAACAACAGAAAAACTAAAGGTCTCAGAAATTTTACAACAGTTGGGGGCTCAATATCTGGAACCAAGCAAGCACTCATCCCCAATCAAACCTATTCATTCAACAAATATGGAAGATCAAGCCCACTCCAGTACTTGGGGTGCCCTATTGTCAACTTTGGAGACAATCTCCACAGCAATCTCTCACCAAGCGGACAAACACGACATCCAAGTAAATCTATTAAACATAATGGCAATATACATAGTTGGTTTTGATAAGAAGCTACAGGCACTGAACGATCTGATTATGAGAGCGCAACAGTATAATTATACACAGCAAGTAAACTGCAAATGCACATCGCCATGCGAAATTCACTAACAATCACCACAATTTTGACAGACATATTGACGGAAGTGAGAGCCCAAGCTACCAGTTCATCCAATAAAGATAGGGCAGTGGAGGTTTCGCCAAAGAAAACAACAGGCTTATCGCAAAAAGACTTAAATAACACACAAATTACGCAAACGTCTATTGTGGAAATATCCGGCTTAACAGAAACAAGTGAAATAAACATTAAGGCAAAAGACATTAACCTTGACTTAAGCGAAATAAAAGATAACAAAAATATAGAAATAGTGGAGATTAAGCCAGCACCCTCAAAGAAAGAATAAAAGAGGCAAAGAAAAGCACGTAACAAAGGAAAAGTAGCCCAACAAAAGAAAATATGGCCATTATTCTTGCAACATAAGAATGGCAGGTCACGTCCCTTAAATAATGATACAAAATCAGATTTAGAATCTAAAATCTCAAAAACAATCATCCAACAACTCAATTCAATAGAAATCGAGGAAACAACCTGCTTACCCGCGACAAATGTTTCTGAAAACAGACCATTGTCAGCAGAAGCCGAACAAGAGACATCGCTAAGCAGTCAAAACTCTATGACTAATAATTGTTCGGAATCTGCTAACATCAGAAATTAGGGGAATTCCAAGTCAGGGGAAGAGGATCAAAGGAGATCAGGGCTCAGAGTAACTACCAAAGAAGTTGTTAGAATAAGAAGTCCACGCAGGTCGGAAGGAAATGACACATCACAGTTGCAGCTGCAAAGTTCAATTATATCAAGGGAAAATTAGTTAAATAAAATAATGTTACTTTCAAACTATATCTCAAGAGGTAATTTTGACACCTTAAACAGAGGTACAATTATAAAACTGGTAAAGGAAGTACGGGAAATAGCCTATATTAATTCTTCTAACTTACTATCGATCGAATTTAAACCACACCCATTCATGGACAAGAGAGAGGTAACAGTAACAACTTGGTCCTCATCGGAAATTGCAGAGCACATAATGGCTCAACAGCAAAAGTTTCAGGCTTGGGGTATTGAACTACAAAGGATAGAGGCCCCATGCTACCCAGGTCCGCTTCTCCCCAAAATGAAAATCGAGGGGTCCCTATTGAGAGAAGCCATAGGAGCAGAAACAAACTACAAATTTTTTGAAAACCTAATAATCACCAGGCCTTGGGCACCAGCCCTAACTGATAGGAGTACAGATGAACTGAATATAATCAAACAAGGGATTAAAGACAATAGGGTGGGGCCCCAAAAACGTCACGCTAACTCGCAATCTTGACGAACCAAAGTATTGCAAGAAACTCAAAAACTGATTAACATTTGCTCTTGGAACACCCACGGCCTGGAAAACCTCATAGGAAACCCCAGTGCAGTGGAATTTCTGCAAGAACACGATATCATCTTAGCCCAAGAAATATGGAGCATAACTGAGAACAATATTACAGGCTTTGTCGGCCATCACAAGTCAGCAACAAAATCTGCAAAATTTGGTCACCCAAAGGGCGCCCGATCTTCTTATTTCTCGACCAAACTGGATTGGACTCTAGAAAAATTAACTATCGGGACGAATTGGGTCCTTGTATCCAAATTGGAACAGCACAAAAGCAATGGGACAGCAACAACATTAATACTACTTAATGTTTATATCCACCCGAGTGAGGAGACAAAAGATGAGCATATGAATATATTGCTAGGAATAATAAAATCATTACAGAGGCTGTACTGCCAGGTACAGTTCATCATTTCCGGTGATTTTAATATTAACTTATGTATTTCCGCAGGGAATATGAATAAAAAGGGAAATAACTTCAGACGACGATTTGAATCTTTGGGACTGATTCACCTCAACGGAAATACAAAAGATGATTCACCGGCGGCAATAACCTATTTAAGTGGGTCAAAAAGCTCAATAATCGATCATACCATAGTGAGTGACTCTGTAGCATGCCAAACACGAAAATTCCTAATTGTCCCATGCATGGAAGGGGACCACATGCCACAATTATTGCAAATAGAGCACTTTACAGCCAGGCTGACAGCCGCAAAAAATCTTTTTTCCACGCCACATGCCAACAATTTAAAAAGACTGAAATGGCGTGGAATAGGGATCGAAAAGGTGATGGCAGAAGTATACCACCAAGCGGGTACAAGTGAAGACATTTCAATGGAATCCGCAAGCCCAGACCCATCACAAAGTAGGGAAGGTGAAAGAGTAAGAGCCTGGGACACCCTAACAGGATCCTTATTGGAACTCTTTTCAGACAACAAATGTGATCATTCTGCCAGTAACCAGAAGAAGCTTGTGTGGACAAGCAACCACCATCCCTGGTTCAATTATGAACTTCGCAAGCAAAAAAGCCTAAAAGTACGCAGAATCAGATCAATCTCAAATCAATTAAAATCAGGGGGTAGACCTGACAGAAGCGTGCTCAAAAACTTAAGAAAACAGTACAAGAAAAACTTCAGAGCAGCCAAATTAAGTTATCAGGCCGCATTATGGAATAAACTCCTTTTGGCTAGCAAACAACGGAACGGAAAACACTTCTGGTCTCAGATAAATTTACTGACACTCGGAAAAAACAGACATCAAAATGCTGGGATAAACGAGGAAGAATGGGTAGACCACATAAAGAGTATGTATAAAGAATCAAAACCTAATCCAACCCCAGGTACTCCAACGGCAAAAAAGGGCAGTTGGAGGCAAATAGAACAAAAAGCCCAAAGTCTCCCTGTGGGCCTAAATGCGAATAACAAACTAATCTCCCCAAAAAATAAAAGCTCCGACAACTTAATAGAAGTAAGCGAACTAATAAAAATCATCAGGAAGTTAAACTTGGAGGGCGCGCCAGGACCAAATGGCATTCCAAATGCCCTCTTCAAGGGAGAAGCTTCATATTGGGCTCATTATTTTCCCCACTCTTTAATGAATTGTTTGAAACAAATGGAATCCCTGAATCCTGGAGGGGAAGTATCATACAGCCAATTTTCAAAGGGGGAAAGTCATCAATGCCGATCAATTATATATTAATTGCCTTAATTGATGTCGAAGCAAAGCTATATGCAAGTTGCCTACTAACCAAACTAAAAAAATGGCCCAATGAAAATAACCGCATCCCGAGATCTCAAACAGGGTTTCGGGTGGGAACTCTAACAAATCTAACGGCATTAACATTGTTAGCCGAAAAAGCCAAATTAAAAAAAAACCTGCCTGTTCGCCTGTTTTGTGGACCTCAAGCAAGCCTTCGACAGCGTGCCCCGTGAAATTCTTTGGGAAAAACTCACCAGCTGGGGCATCCCTATAAATCTGTTAAAGGTCATCAGAGAATTATATTCGTGTACATGGAGCCGGGTAAAGGTAGGAGATGGCCGGTGGGTAACTAAGAAAATAAACATCCAAAATGGCCTGAAACAGGGGTGCGTGCTAGCTCCTACCCTTTTTAACCTGTACATATCTGATCTTGAAGATGCCCTTTTGGAAATCAATAGTCACCCTCCATCGATTGGTAATGAGGAAATTAGGTGCCTTCAATACGCTGATGATTTAGTACTTCTAAGTCAAACGCAAATCGGTCTCCAAAGAGGAATGAATGCCATAGTCAAATATTTAACAGTACAAAGGCTAGAACTGAATTTAACAAAAGCAAAGGTCGTACAGCTAGTTGATGCCAAAAACAAGAAATTCACATGGTATATAGAGCGGAAGAAAGTAGAAATAGCTGCTTCATACAAATGTCTCGGATTTATGGTAGAACGGAAATTATCCTACAAATCACAGCTCATTTCAATGAAGTCAAAATCTCAAAATCTGATCCATGGCTTCAATGTATTAAAAAAGAAATTAAGCTGTCCATCACATGGCAATTTATTAACAGTATTGCAGGCACAGTTAATACCAACAGTAACCTATGGCACTGAAATAATGAAAGGATGTGAAATCACGGTTTTAAACGAAATTCAAACAAAAGTATATAAAAAAGTCTTCCATATCCAGCAAAGCGCATCGCCTGCTCAGGTGCGG
The DNA here is from genome assembly GCF_964261635.1 of Lissotriton helveticus. Classification (NCBI taxonomy): domain Eukaryota; kingdom Metazoa; phylum Chordata; class Amphibia; order Caudata; family Salamandridae; genus Lissotriton; species Lissotriton helveticus. The sequence goes on along the minus strand of NC_136068.1, from coordinate 1,248,560,086 downwards.
CTAGAGTTTGGCTTATTAAACCAGGAATTTCGCAGCAAAGGACCTTTTATAAAACTGTGCTGGAGGTTGCGTGCCTCTGCTAGTGGAACTATAGATCATCTATGCTGGAAAGAAATAGAAAGTCAAAAAGGAAAGAAAACGCAAGGTTCCTAGGGTAGTTACCTAAACCATGTGATAACGGACCTCTCCGCTTTAGATATTTGGAATCTTAGCATAGGTAAAAAGGAATTCAACAAATTAATTAACATCACAATAAAATGTTTGTCTCATTCAAAGGACGAGAACACCCTACTACAGAGACGGTATGCCTGGACAGTCAATAACTCATATGGGAAAAAGAAGCCCCAGGAATATTTATCAGCATATTTCTCACGTACTCTAAAACATCAATTTATGAGGTTGCGGCTGGGCATGTGGGAAACAAAAGACTTAATCCCAGCATGGAAGGATAAAAGGGAAAATCGAGACTGCAGACTATGCGGTTATAAAGATGAATCCATTCAACACATTTTTTGTGTATGCCCTGCCTTACTAAAAGAACGGAAAGCACTTTTAAAATCTCTACTGAACAATTTGAATATACGCTCATGCAGAGAAGCGGTAATCACCTGGCTAAGCGGAACCTCAATCCCACTAGCATGTAGAGGGGTGACATTTTTAAACGTGTATTTAAAGGAAATCGGTTGAAATTACTAAGAGAGTAAAAAAGATTCTCTAAAAATGAAATTTTAAACATTAGATGCATAAAAGTAACTTATTGATTATTTTTGTATGAGTAAGCAAGCTATTCTATGTGTATATATGTAGTAGTATTATTTAAAAACTGTTATTTGGTGTAATGGTTTTTGTTTTTAAAAAGAGCGATCACCCAAAATAAAAATCTTGAAATCTTGAAAATCTTGTGTTGTTAGTCACTGTTTCTTTCCAAATGTTCTGCTTTTCGCACACTGTTCCCATGCTTTTACAGTTTTTTGTCTGGTTGTTCCGTGTTGTGGTGCGGAAAAAGTTCTCCGAAGAAAACTGACGTAGGCGCGCCGGGTCCGGTCTTATGTGACCTCACTGACGTCACGTGCGTGGATGAAGCCTGGGCGGAGTCGCGTGATGTCATCCCGCCCCCGAGGCGCACGGATGCTGTGGCAAAAAAGTTTCCGGATCCAGTCTCACACCTGGGTATATTCTACGTGAAGGAATCTGCGGCTAGAATCGTCTCAACCAGATACATCGTTACCGAAGGTAAGTAACTCATACTTCTCAATCTTCCCCTGAAACTGCCTAACTCATATTTTAGTGAATTAGATAAGGTTATTTGTGAGTTTATTTGGGCAAAAAAACAATCTTGGGTATAATTATCTATCCTCCAACTAGATACACCACAGGGGGGCTTAGCATTACCACATTTTCCAACATATTATCTGGCATCTTTGGTTAGTTGATGGTACAATTAACAGCAGCAGCATCAAAGTACGATAAATATTTTTTAAACTGTATGTTAAGTCAAAGTGCAATTAAATTACCAGCTTTCTTTTGGCCTACGAAACTGCCTAGGAAAATGAGAAACAAGGTCATATTGTCATTGGTATCACGTAGCCAGTTATTTTTTTAAAGCATTTATTATACCTGTGTGTCACACTTCTACTCCACTTCAAGATTGTGAGATTTGGAGTGTACAGAGGTGTCTGCAGTCTTGGAGAGATCTAGGCTTTGAAAAGTTAGGTGATTTTTACATTCATACAAATTTTATGAAATGGAAAATATATTACAGCAATTTGGTAATCAAACTGGAGCCTCGTGGTTACGTTTTAACCAAATAACCAGCTTTCTTAAAATAAATTATATGATGATTAATGCAACTGCAAGAACCATACAAGGATGGATTAAAGATAATACAATGAATGGAGTGGGAAACTGGTATTGCCTGTTGCGTCAGAGTGCTAACAAGAAACTTTTGGAGGAGCTACTTCCTAAAATTTTGCAAGATACTGGCTGCAGATTTAATATTAAAAAATGGCAGTCATTGAGTGAGATCGGATATAGAGCTTAAGAGCAGCAAACTTCAAAAGAATTGGCCTCTTTATCTAGATGGCTGGCATATTATACACCACATAGGCTACATAAAATGTTCCCATCACTCCTGGATCAATGTTTCAGATGTAAGATGAACGGGCTGGTGGATGAGTTCATACATTTTGTTGTTACACTACTCTACAGCTTTTTTGGGAGGAGATTTTTAAGATTAGTAGTTACTGCATGTCGATTACCATTCTTCCATCAACTATGGTGATTCAATTCAGCTTTTGGCACAGTGTGCTCCAGCTAACAACATATCAACAATATTTGTCTGTAAAGCAATAGCGGTGGCCAGGCCCTTGATTCTGCAAAATTGGAAAACAGCACTGTTTCCGACAATAGGAAAGTGGCTTAATAAGCTGGCCAGGACCTATGAATTTGAGGAGGGATAGGTGAAAAGGGTAGGGGCATCCCGTAGGTTTATGGCCACGTGCGCTAGTTTGTTCTTCGACTAACCCCTGGTAGTAGTAGAATGAGGGTAATGCTGCGACATAGATTTTATTGTATAGGATTGTGCACGCTCATTGCTGCTGATTTTTTAAAATATATAATCGCACTGTGGTATTATAAAAAAAGACGATTCTGATGCTGCTATTAAGATAAGTGTGTTGAGTTTATGTGGATAAATTGGTTGGATTCGTTTTGAGAGGTTTTTAAATTGCCATATACTTGCGCATTGGGAGAATAATGTATGAATTACTTGTATTACCTGCATCCTTTGTTGCAAAAAAAAAAAAGAACATATGAAGTCACTCTGCCCACCCCATATCCCTTATGGGGAGGTTTAATTGAAATTTAGTCAGCAGTCCAGCTTGTTGCCTGCTGTATTGACTGTTTTTACAATTGTCTTGTTTCTTGTTCTTCTTGGTATGGTTGGCATAGTCCTACACGGGAAACAACCTTTACTACGCGGTCAAAACACCGCAATACATTCACAACGTAGCTTTTACAGCGCAAGTCGTTACCACAACTTGCACTGGAGGGTACTCTAGACTAAGGAATAGTGTGATTTACTATTCCAACACCTTCCCTACTGTACGTAAGCTGGAGTTGGAATAGTAAATCATACTATTCCTAAGTCCAGCACCCTACAGCGCAAGTCGTGCTAACGACTTGCGTTGTAAAAGCTGCGTTGTGATGTACCGCGATCATTTTGATCATGTGGTAACGTCATACATCTTCCTACACACACTCCAATTCCCCTCCCCTTCCCACTGGCCCAAACACTCAGCTGAAGGGAACTCACATACATCTGGGTGGGACTCTGAGGGTACTTCTGTTACTCAATGAACCACATGCAACGTTTTCAGATAATCTTCTGGAATTTAATGGGAATGCGGACTCCTTCCAGGTGCTACAAAATTCACATTCTACTTAAGCGTAGAAATATTGATATACCGCTTGTGAGGAAATGGAGTGTGTTATGTGGTCTGATTGTGCAACCTCCTCGTGTAATACACTTACCAACCTCTTTAGGACTCTTAGGTTTCATTTGTCAAACCTTTAGCTCAATCCAGGGTAGCTAGGGCTCTGAACTGCAAGTATTACACAAAGGAACACGTGTAAAGCACTTAAACAGCACCAAAACAAATGAATGGCAAACAAGCACTGGCAAAATCAACAAATTTGACACTTTTTCACCAACAAGTTTAGATGGTTGGAATACGGTCACTTAGAGTCACTTTAGATGTTTAACTCCAGTACGGAGCCAGTCAAGGGGCCAGCAAGGTCAAGGGATGAAGTATGCTGAATATGCTGTGGATGTTATGTGGTCAACTGGTGTCTTGCTGCGACTATTCCTTGATCCATGAAGGTGGCGAGGTGGTCCTAGTCACAGGGTCAACATTCCTTGAACGCTCCTCAGTGCTGGCAGAAGCCCAGTCGCCACTTAACTACTGGTCACCCAGTATCACTGTCACTTGTTAAACCTTCATGGGTTGATAACTCATCCTCTGAGGGTCTTAGCTGCACCTTAATGACACTCCTGGGCTCAGTGAACTTGGGTTCAACTTTGTGTGTAAGGTCCTGGTCGCTGGTGCTGCACAAAGGCCGATGGTGGTGGGTTGAAGACTTTGGGCTACCAACTTACACCAGCAGGCTTTTCAGCTTATGTGTCCCTGTACTGTGAACAGGAGGCCAGCTCATTGATCTTTGGAGTCTCTTGGTTTCACCTGGGCTTTGGAGATGTTTCTCCTTGAGCAGGACACCGCAGGCACCGTCGCTCTCCTTTGCTAGCCACCAGGTACAGCCGGTGCAGCCCACGCTGGTGCAGCTTCTATTTGTCGGTACCATGGTGCAGCAGGGCAGTCCTTAGTCTAGTCCAGTCGAGATCTCACATCAGGGTGCCAAGAGTACCTTACTTATGCTCAGAAAATGCTCTCAGGGCAGGATGCGGTTGGTAGCCCATAGATTACTAGGTTCACTCCCACCTGATGCCCACTTACTGTGAAGTGTGGCACCTGGGAATCCCCGGGTGCATCATTCTTCCCACTCCCAATATGGCATGAACCTTCTGTCTCTATGGGTAACTCCCTAGCCCAACTCAGAGGCATGGCTACCAAGGGGGCTACACGCCCCAGGAAAACCAACTGGTTTCCCCTCTCCTGCCCGAAATGCCAGCCTGAAAAATGGAGCAGCCTCTCTCCCAAGTGTTACCTATTTGCCCTTCAAAGGTGACCTCTCCTTTGAAGATTGCCTTCTGGGCAAACACCCATGTGGCTTCCTGCATGAGGAAGGTGACTACTCCTTCCAGAACGGGTCCCTATTGTATATTTCCTAGGAGCTGTTAGCATGTCTCTCCACAAGAGGGCAGAAAGCTGTTTTGGCTACAGGACCCCGTGTGCAACCAGTATGGGCACAGGGGACTGAAGGCAACAAAGTGACAATTTTGCTGAAGTTGCACTCTGCAATTTGTTGCATTAATTTCGACCTGAGGATCAAGTTAGGCTTAAGGTAATGAGTTGTTAGATATCTTTGATGACCCACTTTGGTCACACCGATACAGAGTTAGCACAGCTGTGGGATCAGCATGTAACTTTGCACTTGCCAATTGGGCAACCAAGCTTTTCTCTAGTAAAAATTACAGTTTACCAATTTTAATACCAGAACATGTAAAATATATTTTCTGCCAATGAGATGTCTTGCACCATGCTTTAGGACTTGCTAGGCCGGCCATAGGGTTGAATTATCATTGGGAAGTCTGGATTTGCCATTGGTTTAAATGGCAAAGACCAGCCAGCAGTTCAGCTGCTCTTCCAGCCTGCAAATGGTGACACACAAGTATCATTATACTTATGTGTCACCCAGAATGACAAATGCAAAAAAAAAAATTGATGGACAGTATGCAGAACAATGTCATACATTCACCCCAGTACAGAGATCTGGGCCTAAATCTATTGTTTTTTGCTCACCATGCCATTCCAGTTTGGACCCAGCCATATGCAAATCAGTCTTGACCCTGCGCCCCATGGGAACAGTCCAGCCCGAACTACCAGGCCAGGTCCTCCCTGGACTGGAAACAAGCATCCTAGGACCGGTGTCGGGCTTTCAGCCTCATCAGCCAGGATAGCTTGACTCCAGTGGCATGGAGAGCATGGGACTCACGTCTGAGCATACCCGCCCCACTCGGGGTGACATATGCAAAAAGAACAAGGAAGCTTGGGGGCGCTAGAGGGCGCGCAAACAGAATGGCCGCACCGATGTGAGGCTCCTGCTGCCTGGAACAAAAATCCTTCAATTATCCTGGACAAATGAACTGCAAAATCGTTGTAACTTGGCCACACTAGAGGACTAACTGGCCTTTCCACTCGGTGAAAAGAGCGGAGAGTTTGGAGATTGCCAGCCTAAGTGCCAGGCTGTGAAAGAAGTGACCGCAACAACCGCCAGAGCAGTAGGAGATCGCAGGGCGGAGACTGCTGCAGGGCAAGACTGAGGCCTCGCACGCGGCTGACAGGCCGCGCGGCCGATGAGAAGTGGGAGGTGAGCGCGCTCGTGCTGTAGTGAGCGGACGGCGGCTGTGGGCCTGCGCTGCAAGAGAAAGCAATGGGCGGAGATAGGAGGAGCGGTGGCAGCCGGGATTGGCACCCGGGGCGTCGCAAGACGGAGCTCGACGGTGTCGAGGTGAGGCCATTGATGCGGCGGCGAAGAGCGGGATCGTAGCGGACCTGCTGCCGGGACCCCCGAGGAGAGAGAAAGCGAGAAGAAGCCTGCAACACCGCTCCGGCAGCAGAGATTGGCACCCGGGGCGCCGCAAGAAGACGCTGGGCAGAGTCAGGGTGAGGACATTGATGCAACGGCGAATAGCGGGATCGGAGCGGACCTGCCGTCGGAACCCCCGAAAAAGAGAGAAAGTGAGAGGGAGCCCGCAACACCACTTCTTGAGCGCCGCGCTGCTGGCGGGTGGAACATTGGCCGTGCACAATTATCCACTGGGAAAGAGAGACCGGGCACTGTACCCCCTGAGGTCCAGGGAGGGCATATGCAGAGCGGTGTGCTGCAAAGTAGGGGTGGAGAGGCGCCCCCCCAACCGCATACTGTGAAGAAGAGTTGTGGGCGTAGAAGTGGGTCGCTTCTGCGTGCGTGCCCCCCCAAGTAACACTGGGGCCTGATCAAGGAATCTGACTCAGACTCAGTACCCTGAAGCCAGAACGACCAAAGGGACCCCGAGGGAGGCGCACTCATCCAGGAAAAAGGTGTTGTGCATAAAGCGGACCCCACGCAGCCACAATTGGTCCCCAGAAGTAATCAGCGACTGCAGCGCGGAGAACTAGCTGGAGGAGGGTGGCTCCTGCGAGCGGTAGAGGTGGGGACCCAAAGTAGGAGGCAGTGAACCTCGTCAGAATGTGGGAAGATAGTGCAGCCAAGGGCTTGTGCACACCTTTTCTGCAGGGCATGAGGCTGCTATACTGAGGCGCGCTTACATACTTGAACCCGGTCCGGCACCAACTGAAAGGACAGCGGGAAACTGCTGGTGAAGTACCGCGGCATACACTCAACTTGTGCACTGTGGGAGATATGGGGAAACCTGACACCAGACAACCTGATTAGAATTTTGAAACGGCGAGGAAAGTGAACAGGCCCACGCAAGAGGATCAAGACTCGGAAGCTGTGGAGCAGACCAGCGGAGGGACTACATCGCAGGCACCAGATATACACAGTATTTTGCAAGAGGTGCGGCGGGGATTTGCGACGGTGGTAGACAAAGTGGATCGCATGTTGTCAAGAATAGACGCTATAGCTCACAAACTTGACGACCACGAAGAACGCATCAAAGAGACGGAACGGCGCATATCCGATAACAACGACACCACCGTCAGCCACACCACACAATTCACAAGAATGGATAAGCTCTTAAAGATAATCGCAGCCAAAAACGAGGACTTGGAAGCCCGCAGTAGGCGCAATAACATCCGCAAATTCCAGAATCAACCAACACTGGTAGGATGGAAGAATCTATTGAAAAAATGCTACTGGCAGCTATTGGTAAGGAGGCATTCTCCGCGCAGTTCATGGTCGAACGAGCTCACAGCACTCTTGGACCGTGACCGACACCTGGTAACCCCCCGCAGCCCATTATCGCGAAACTGCTGAATTATAGGGATCGTTCAGCACGAAATAAGCAGACGCTGACATATGATGGCAACACTTTCTCGATATACCTGGACTTTCGCCTATAGTACAGGAGGAGAGGCGCAAGTTTATAGACGTCAAGAAGAAACTACGAGCGGCACAAATAGATTATGCGCTATTGTACCCAGCGAGACTCAGGGTTACGCATCAGGGGAAACAGCATTTCTTTACTAACCCGCAGCAAGCAGTGAAGCGTGCGAATCGGAGCGGAGTAAGCCAGGGGTCCTCACAGCAATCCAACTTCACAGGAGATGACGATGATTCGTAATGAACCTTTCCTAAAGGCATTATTCTACACTATAAGGTGATGGTAATTGGGCTGCTGCGTAATAGCGAACTTTATTGCTGAACTGAGATGAGACATTACCAGTTGACTCATTTGATCTAGTAATACTGCGTTCCAGGCATTCCACCAAAGGAGGGCTTGAGGGGAGCGGAGTATCTGCGTTGCTGTCTAGACATGTCCCCCAATGGGCATTCCCCTATGGATGAACATGGCACACTATGTGCAGGGTGTATGAACAAGTGTTTGATTCAGATGGGGGGTGGGGAGGGGGGGAGGGTTACGGATTCTGGCAAAGTTGGGTTGCTTCAGTGGGTGGGGGGAGGGGGGAGGAGAAGTTGGGATGTTTGTTATGTGAGGAAAGTTGTGCATAAGTTTTCCCCCGTGGGGGGTGGATCGCTAGAGGGTAAGGGCGTTGAACAGCATCAGAAGAGCGATTCATTTAATGAATGTAGGAAGGGTACCAGATTAGGGAAGTATTGCCTGGACAACAATCAGGCTGCAGATCACGATTGGAAAACATGGCTGAAGCAACCGTAGGTACACTAAACATTATTACATGGAAAGTAAGAGGACTGGGAAATCCCAGGAAGAGGAGGCATATACTGTCAAACCTAGACAGGCATAATGTGCATATCGCTATGCTGCAGGAAGCTCATTTTACTCGTCAAAAGCTGCACACCTTTGCCACTAGATGGGTAGAGCATAGAATCTTCTTCTCTTATTCCACATATGCACGGGGAACAGCGATATTGATAAAGAAACAGGTGCCCTTCTGGCTGGAGGGAGCCTCATGGGACTCGGAGGGCAGGTATTGTCTTGCATGGGGCCGGCGGGATACTAAATCTGTCACGCTGGCATGCTGTTATGGGCCGAACACAGATGAACCGGGGTTTTTTGATACGGTGTGGGCTAAGATCTTTGAGGTGGACTCTACTCATGTTATTTGGGGAGGCGACTTTAACGTTACTTATTGTCCCAGCTTGGACAGATCTCACCCCGTACCACACCATTACACTAAGATGCAAGCAGTGCTGCCTACCAGTTGACTGATGCCCGGTGACATATACATCCAAATGCACAAGAAGGCACACATTTTACGGCCAGGCGAAGACACGGGCTCGACTAGACTACTACTTAGCTTCCAGAGGCGCAGTGAAGCATTTAGCTAGAACCTACTCGGACCATGCGCCAGTGGTATTGGTGCTCTCTTCTGCCGACTTCAATACACCATGCAACCCCTGGCGACTGCATTCCCCTATCTTATTTGACACAGTATTCCAGGAAGAGCTACGGGAGGAGATAAGTGACTTTTTTAACGAAATAAAGACTCTGTGAATAGTGTTGAGATTATTTGGGAAGCATTTAAGGTCATGATAAGGGGATATTGCGTAGCTAAGGGGTCCAGAGTTCTTAGGGATATACAAACCACCCTGCGGTTGCTAGAAACAGACCATAAAACACTGGAAGCGGAACTTGCAGGGGATCTGCAGGGCTCCACACAAGCAACATTTAGAGATAAGCTCACAGAGTACATGGAGGAAGCACAGAGAGAGGCGAGGTTTCGGGGTAAAAATTGGATGGCCCGGCAATATGGAGAAGGGGTTAGGCCTGGGAAGGCATTGACTCAAAAAGTGAAGCAGCCTCGCTGCAACAACTATGTAATGGAAGTGGAAGATCTGGAAGGGGGGCATGTCGTGATACAACTAACATACTTCACGCCTTCTTGAGTCATTACAAAGAACTCTATTCCACAACTAGAGTGAGTAACCTCGATCTAGATGGCTTTCTGGGGGATGTGTCGCTGGGCTGGCTCAGCGATGTACAGAGGACCTTTTTCTGTGCGCCATTTGAACTGGACAAGGTGCGGGAAGCTATAATGGGGCTACAGTCTGGGAAGGCCACAGGGACAGATGGCATACCAGCAGAATTCTACAAAACATATGTGGATCTGATGGCCCCTATACTTAGAGAAGTGTATGAGGATGCGCTGGAGGTGGGATATCTGCCAGCCACTATGAGGGAAGCATTCATACAGTCGCTGTTGAAGTTGGGGAAGGCACCAGAGCAATGCGACTCATTTAGACCGCTATTGCTCCTGAATTGCGATGCTAAAATTCTGGCCAAATTGATAGCGACACGCCTGAGCTTGCAAAAGGAAAACTTGATCTTGCCCGATCAATCGTGCTTTGTGCCCGGTACGGCTACCTCCCATAATTTGAGGACACAGTTTGCTGTCTTAAATAATGTTTCACCGGATCTGCCGCTGACGGCCATCTTTTTAGATGCTACCAAAGCATTTGACTCCATAGAATGGGACTATATTTTTCGGGGTAATGTTATGCATGGGATTCCCTCTGCTGTTCTTGTCATGGATTAAGCTGTTATATTGCTTGCCAGTGGCCAAGGTCCTTGTAAATGGTCATACATCACAGTCTTTTAGCATTACAAGGGGGACCCGGCATGGGTGTTCCCTCTCCCCATTGCTTTTTGCAATAGCGATAGAGCCGCTTTCGGCGAAACAACGCCAACGCCACAATGATAAGGCCCTCCGCTGTAACCTATGCCAAATACTTGTATCATTATATGCAGACGACATCACTCTTTACGTTCGCGACCTACAGTAAAAACCTAAATCCGATACTTAGAACATTCATAGTTTTTGGGCAGCTCTTGGGAATCCAGATAAACCGGGGGAAATCAAGTATTTTCCACTGACAGCAGCCACGACACGCTTCTTGCTGGATTATCCTCTGGAGTGGTGCGAGGAGGAACTGAAGTATTTGGGGATAAGAGTCACCAGAGATAAAGAGGAACTTATGAGAATGAATTATGGAATGGCCATAACTCAAATATGCCTCTTGCTTACCACCCTCCTATGCCGTTGCTGCAAGAGGGTTTTTTTTAGAAACTTTCAACAGCAGACCCACGTCCGTACTTGGGGAGACCTATATCAAGAAGGCCAATTCCTCGATATTGACCACATGTGCCAAACTGCTCAGAAGACGCCACTAGATGTCTTTGTGTATATTAGACTGCGACATGGGATAAGATGACTTACTCCTCAGTTCCCAACGGAACCACAAGCGCTTGCCCCACTACAACTCATATTAGAGAGAGATACAGCTAAAAGGCTAGGTTCACTGATATATAAAATGGTGCATACACAAAAGGCATCACCACCCACATTGTCATGCAAGAAATGGGACGAGGAGCTAGGATAAGCCCTGACAGTATAGCAATGGGAGGGGTGCTGTCTGCAGACCGAGCAAGTATCGGCTAGCAGCAGACTTTGGATAATTCATTATAAATTCTTACACAGGATATATTATACACCGGCCAAGATGTACAGGTTCAAGTTGAGAGATGATGATAGGTGTGATAGATGTCGCACAGCGGGGCGGATTTTCTATACTTAGCATGGGGGTGCCCTGAGGTAAAAGAATACTGGGATCAAGTGTTTCAGGCATTGCGAGTAATGATAGATACACCTGTAGAAGCTACACCATTGATGGCATTATTGGGATATGTCAAGCCCCTAGGAGCTGAACACCGAACTTTTACTGCACTGGTGCTCCTAATGGCCAAAAGGAGGGTGGCTTGCCGATGGGGCAGGGGGCGGGCACCCAAGTTCAAGGAATGGATTGCTGACCTGATAATGTGCCAGGAGCGACTCACGACCTATGCAGAACTACTACCCATAGCCTCCAGGCCCAGGGATGTATGGGCCCCATTGCAGTGCTACTTGATTGCTCACCCGAGAGACGAGGACTAATAGGATAAAGAGAATTGTGGTGAGGAATGAGATGAGACTGTGCTCCTAGAAATAGAGCGGGATGAGGGAGGAAGAGTACATTAATAAGAATGTATACTGTTGAAGAATGCGGTGAGAAAAGACAACTGCTTCAGATAAATAGGTAAATAGAAATTCAGATATATTTTGATGTATGAGAAATACTAGGGAAAAATAGTAAACAAATGCAGTGGCGGGATGTTTAGGTACCTTGATATGTGTGCAGCTATCCCTATAATGTGGTACCACCGATGTAATCTGCCAGAGAAAACAAGAAATGTATGTACTATTGCAATGAAACTGATCTGTATCTCACATGGATGTAAGATGCTGATATAGAAACTGTTAACCTGAAATACAATAAACAGAAGTTTAAAAAAAAAGAACAAGGTTGCTTGTTTCCGGTCCAGGGAGTACCTGGCTTGGCGTTTCGGTCTGGACTGTTCCCATGAGGCACAGGGTCAAGACTGATTTGTATATGGCTGGGTCTAAACTGGGGTGGCATGGTGAGCAAAAGAATGATGGATTTAACCCAGATCTCTTGACTGGGGGTGAATGTATGATTGCTTCCGGTTCAGGGAGGACCTGGCTTGGCAGTTCGGTCTGGACTGTTCCCATGAGGCACAGGGTCAAGACTGATTTGCATATGGCTGTGTCTAAACTGGGGTGGCATGGGGAGCAAAAGAACAATGGATTTAACCCAGATCTCTTGACTGGGGGTGAATGTATGAATTATTCAGCATTCCGTCCATCATTTGTTTGCGTAGCACCCAGCGTGGCACAACCAGTGCTGCAATCACTGGGGGCCCCTCTAACGCACTTACATGCCCTGGGTACCATTTAATAGGGACTTACAAGTAGGCTTGCTCAGTAAAATATTTAACAGCCAAATTAATATATCAGTTTAGGGGTAAGAGCACAGCCACTGAGTTTTGGTTAGCAGGCCTCCATGTACTCTCAGAGCTGAAAAACCAGCAGCAGCAGTCCAAAAACTTGGGGGTGACCTACGACAAGAGGCATTTCCTTACAGCGCTGATACACGAATCATGCATAACCCATCCGGAAGCAGAATGTCTACGAAATAGATGAAAAGGCCAGGTACCGTCCACTAACTACTCTGCATACGCCAGGGGACTCTTATCTGGATGCAGGCCTGTACCCCCTTTCAGATCCAAACCCGGGAATTGGACCCCATGCACTATTTCATCCTTCTTGAGGCAAGACTTGACCGTCAACTCCTTCTGATGCAATAAAAAAAATTGGTTCGGTCGGGTAGGACAATTAATTTGTACACGGTAATCAATACTTTGGGAACATTTGTGAATAACACACCAAAAAGGAAAACACGGCTCAATAATCAGTAGTGAATAGTATTTTTACTTTACATGAGTTAGACTGGCTCAAGGGACAAACTACACAAACAAAAACACTATACAACACTCAAGTGTATATAAAGTGACTTATTGTGATTGGTGACTGTAGTGCTATACATAAGGAGACAATAATGAAATGTGACTATGAACACAAAGGGGGGGGATCTTGATGGTCAGGTCCGAATTTGCAAGCATATCCCTCCATCAATGATTATGATTTCCTGTTTTGTTTGTGTAGTTTGTCCCTTGACAGCCAGTCTAACTCATGTAAAGTAAAAATACTATTCACTGATGATTATTGAGCCGTGTTTTCCTTTTTGGTGTGTTATTCACAAATGTTCCCAAAGTATTGATTACCGTGTAGAAATTAATTGTCCTACCCGACAGAACAAATTTTTCTTATTGTATAATTTTTCCAGGTTCTGAGGGACACAGGGTTACCCCATTAATTCTAATAACTCCTTTTGATAGGCTGTATATACACCCTGAACCTTGACCAATGCAGCTTCTTCCACTGCCTCATACCTAGTGAAATGGGCATTTCTCTACGGATACTTGAGGATGACTTTAATTGTGTACTGGGCGTTTCTCTTGACTGCTTTCGTCCCCAGCAGTTCACCCAGCACGTACCCTAACCACCCGGGTATGACAGTGGGCACTATAAGATGCTTGTAGACATTTCCACCCAAACCTCAAACTCTATTCCCACTACTCCTCAGTGCACAATCTATATGTTAAACTTGACATAATAGTATGCTCGGAGGAGCTCTGCTTATTGATCCTTTCGTCCAATTACCTGAGTAGGGATATATCTGATCGCAATTCCATGTTGTTGGGAATCTGATGGGGGAGAACCCCTTCTTTGATCCCACCATGGAAGCTACATTTATCCATTCTCGAATACAGTTTTTTTAAGGATACATTGGCTGCCTAGATAATGGAATATTTTTACCACAACAAAGACTCCACAAATTCTCCAGCAGGGCAATGGGAAGCCTTCAAGGTGCTGATGTGGGGCTCTTGCATCTGCAAGGTTCTGTGAACTTTGTAGCCACCTGGATAGGTTGGCACAGGTGGAGCAGGATCAAGATTGAGGAGGAGTGCTACCTGATTGATGACCCAGCTCTACATCTTCACCTAGCCCAGATGCACGAGGATGTTGCTATGCTGGTGGAAAGGCAATGCTTCCTGGATTGTGCCTTATTTTTTTGGGGTAAACAGATTTTATTGATTTTTGCATGAAGCAGTGAATTAAATACAGTACAGTCTCTTAGTGTAGGATGGCAATTCCTCATCAAGTAGAATATCAACTGTACCTTTATGTGTCCCATCCTCCACCCAAGTGTATATAAACTTTTAACAGTGAGCCCCTCTCCACTCTCAGACATGAGTCGCATGCACAAATACCAGTATAGACAGAATTGCGTCGCATGTGTAGGTGTCCCACAGTAGAGTGCAGGCATCGAAATGTGAACAATTAGTTCATTATTTCTATGCAAAGAAGTTTATATAATGTTTCTTTCCTGGACATGTATCAGGTGTGCTAAAGTTGCTGACTGCAACTGCAGCCGGTGAACCGTCAGTTGATACAACGGGGGGAAATTCCGGGTCTTTTAACCCTTTCGCTGCGGCGGCAATTCCGCCGCAGCGCTAAGGGGCGGGGGGGCCGCGCGGTGCTCCGACGCTTGTGACGGAACCGCTCCGTCACGCCCCTCGGGTGGGCTGTGCTGTGACGGAGCGGTTCCGTCACAGCCCCGCCCGCTCAATAGAACGCGCCGCGCAGGCGTGAAATCAGCGCCGCGCAGGTGCGGCGAGCGGGCCGTGACGGAACCGCTCCGTCACCAGCACAGCCCACCCGAGGGGCGTGACAGAGCGGTTCCGTCACAAGCATGGGAGGGGTTAATACCTCCACCAGGGCCTCCCATGCTCAGGCTAATTCTATTTTACCTAAGCCTCTTTTACCATCTGTTAGGAGCACCTGCCCTTCATATCCCACCAGCTTTCTAGCTCATTTTTCCAAGAAATCACCCTGGATCCTCCAGGGGCCTTACAATGCTGTGCAAGCTCTCTTTTAGCCAGAAGGAAGGTTATATCCTGAAACCTGCTAGTAACCTTATTTCTGATGGATACATCTGCCTGTGGATGCCTCATCTTTTGAATCACCCTTGCACCAGCATTCCACTGAAACTTTTTTCTAGCTCTCCCACGTTAATGAGGAGGTCACAATGGCACGGCTCCGCTCACAACTCCGTATGACGTCACTGGGGCCACAGGAAGACGTCGTCGGTGTGCTGACGTCAGTTCCCGTTTTTCCACATCGTCGACGCATAACGGTGTTCTGGCACTCTCCATTTGGTATCATTATTACTTTGTTTATTCTTCTTTCTTGGAGTAGCAGTGCAATGGCTACTTTGAAGAAGTCTGGATTTAAGCCTTGTAGAGGGTGTGGGTGACATATGTCCATCACTGATCCCCACGAGGACTGTCTCTGGTGTCTTTCTTCAGACCACGACGTTAGAGGCTGCTCCGATTGTCGGAAGATGAATCCTAAGGGTTTAAAGGATAGTGAGGCTAGGCTTTTAATGGCTAGAGCAAGGAAGGAGAAGAGGGGCCATAAGAAAACAAAATCTAAGTAGTCGACCACGCATACTTCGAAGTCGAAAAAGCACAAGAAGAAGAGAAGGCATGGTTCTCGACGCTATTCATCAAAGAGTAGAGCTTCGAGGTCGCCTTCTCTGGCTCCTCGACACCGCTCTAAGGATGTCATATCGCCGTTGCCTTCTCCTCAAGCGACTCGGTCTCACTCACTGACACCAAGGGTTTCTCCGGCTCGCTTTCCGATGCTGGCGCCACGAGATTCTCAGGAGCCTAGGTGTCTTCTCTGGTGCCTGCGGCCTCGCCTGTTCTGGATCCGACGTCCCCGGCGCCAGGGCTTCAGAACTAATCTGTCTTGAGTGGATTCAAACTCGGCTCCTTATCCACCCTTTCCTGGGGGTGGGTCGGAGCCTTCACATTTTCTTAATGCGATGTACGGCATGTTTGTCAGGGCAGCCTACCCTTCTGTTGCGCCGTTGGGCCCCGTGGGTCCGCTTGCCTTTAATTTGGGCATTTCTCAACAATATGCCCAGGCAGCTTTCATGCCCTTTATGCCGATGGCGCCGTCTTGGCAGTTTCCTGCTCTGAGGTATTCGACGCCGATATCACAGTCTCCGGCGCCATCTGGTGGTCCTTCTTCCTCTCGGCTTCGATCATAGCTGTTGCCCGCTTCAGAAGGCATTCCATCGACGCCGGCACCCGTGTCTCCTGCGCCATGCTTGATGCTGCCGACGCCGGTTCCAAAGTTGCAGTCTAGGAGGGGAGCCCAACTACTGCTGGAGGAGAAGGAATATCTATATCAAACAACAAAAGAGTGTCAAGCGAAATGTATGTGTAAGCACAGGAACAGAGACAAAATCAACCTGAATAATTCGCACTGGAAATCATTAGGGACTTTTTAGAAGCCCTCACTCACCACCCTGGGTGGTGACATGCTTCATCATCAGGCCCACCAGGAGAAGCCGAGTGCCTCCCTGGTGTGCTACAATGCCAGAATACTGCGGAGCTGGTTTTTGTGACAATGGTGTGAAAAAGTGGTGGTTTCAAAATGTCAAAAAGCTGTACCAGAAGAAAAATGTTATTCGGTGGTCAGCCTGACATGGTTAAAATTGTATGTGTTTGGAAATCTACCAAATATTATTTTGGATATTTCCACTTAAAGTGGGGTCGACATGTTTCTGCCCGTATATGTGTAGTTTTACTGGGCTTTCATCAGGACCGTTAGATATGTACCTCGGCGGTGTGGACGTGAAAGTTAAAAATGGGTGAAAAATAATTGCAAAAAACAAACCAACAAGTAGTCCCAGTCAGGATTCTGCCCTGGTTTCTCCACAGAAACTACGCTTCTCGGCGTCACGGAGAACCTTCGGTCCATGCTAGACAGGGGCGAGACCGCCGCACTGATACTACTTGATCTCAGTGCAGCGTTCGACACTGTCTCGCATAAAATTCTTCTTAAATCCTTAGCCGCCTTGGGCATTAGAGGTCTAGCCCTTGATTGGCTGGCCTCGTTCCTGACTGACCGCACATTTCAAATTTTCTCCCATTCGGCTTCCTCTAAAACCTATCCTTCACCCCATGGTGTCCCTCAGGGTTCGATTCTAAGTCCCCTTCTTTTCAACCTCTATGTTACTCCCCTGGCCCAAATTGTGACAGAGTCGGATTAACCTTATTTACTTATGCCGACGATTCGCAGGTCGTCTTCTCCCTCTCACAATCTGATCAAGCCTCCACCTCCCTCCTTCAGTCTGGACTTGGGGAAGTAGCCAGGTGGATGAACTCTAACTTCCTCAAACTGAATGGAGGGAAGACTGAAGTTTTGGTCCTTGGGCAAAAACAAGATCTTTGGACCTCTAGGCACTGGCCTTCCGAGTTAGGCCTGCTCCCTTCTCCTACCGAGCATGTGCGTAACCTGGGTGTGATCATAGACAACGGTCTGACAATGCAAATCAGGCCAACAAAGTCTCTTCAACCTGTTTTACTATCTTACGTTGGCTGAAGAAGATACTTTGGATGCTGCCATCCGACACTAGGAGGTCTGTGGTGAACGCCTTGGTTACCTCCCGATTGGATTATAGCAACATACTCTACCTGGGGGTGACCAGGGTGGTCACTAGATGCCTCCTACTAGTGCAGAATGCTGCGGCACGCCTGCTTAGCGGCTGCCGTAATACTGATCATATAACGGGATCCCTTCGTGACCTGCACTGGCTGAGGGTGGAGAGCCGAGTGAAATTTAAGGCACTCAGCTACATGCATAAAATCAGGTCAAGTCACGCTCCCAGCTACCTCCAATCCCTTGTCAATGTCTACCTGCCTTCTCGTTCACTTCGCTCCTCCTCTCAAATGCTTTTTACTGTGCCCAAGTTCAGACTGTCCAGAATGGGCGGCAGGTCTTTTGCCTTCTTGGGGCCCAAGCTATGGAACTCCCTTCCTTTAGATATTCGCGCGGAGGTCTGCTATGCTTGTTTCCGTAAAGCCGTTAAGACCTGGCTTTTTAACCAGTAACGGTTTCTCTCTTGTGCCTATTCCTTGCTGCTATTTTCTATCGCCGGGAAACCTTTTCGGGTAGCTGTCGCGCTTTATAAGCTCAATAAATAAAATACATCTTCAGTTTTTCACTTGACTTCTTCATTTTTTTATGTGTATAAAGATACATTCACGGAACTATTTAATCTACCTGTACCATGTCTGACTTGATTTAGAATTTAGATCCTGTCTCTGATTCAAAGAAGTCAGATATATATGTGATACTCTATTCCCTATCATGATATAAAAAAAGACCTACCAAGTGAAAACCAGAAACCCAGGGAAGTCAACACTAGATGGGGTATACTATATTTGCCAGTAGTTAAAACATCAAGAGTTAAACAACTTTTAAACTCAGCAGACTTTTAATTGCAGCCTCAGTTAATAACTGTATGTGCAATGATATATATATTGACCATAAGCCTAGACTTATTCAGTATAGTCTAGCTTGAATACTATAAAAGGCGTCTAAATAAAAACCGGGCAAAATGCACAGGTATCACTGTAGGCTGTACATGTATGTATGCCCACTATCCATAGACCCAAATGATATTCAGTAAAGGAGTTCAATGATGCTGCTGTAAATGTGGAGAGATTTTCGATTTTGATACAACAATTTCATACTAATATTTATACCACAGCAGCGGTCATCTTAGTAAAGATGTTAACCAATGTGGAAAAACCGGCAGGCACAATCGATTTTGAAGCTGTAACACGCTGTGGACCATACATTTGCAAGAAAAGAGGCCATATAACTGTGCCTGTGTGCAGTGAAATAAGTACCTAATCAAATCGATTTGAATATTTTTTCCCATTTGCCACGCAATTTTATTCGCAGCGCGATTTTATTCACAGCGTGATTTCAATAGAGAACCAACAACCATAAGTGTGTTTGTTTACCAAAATGCCCAAAAAAACCTGAGTCATATATTGTAAACCTCCCACATTACAGGTTAAAAGTATTTGTGTCCCGTTAGAATTTTATCAAGGGAACGAAAATAACTCTGAACAGTATGTTAACAATAGCGGCCATCTTTGAAAATCTATTCCCCCATATTATTTAAAGATGCATGTCCATATATCGAGAGTTACATCACTTCATTATCTATATATAAAAAGCCATAATGTGTAACTACATCAGCCATATTGCTTATATATAAAGTTATATCCAAAATAACATTTCAAACTTTGGTCGAGCTCGATTTGATGATCCTAAACAGTTAGATACATGTAACATATTAATATATCTCGTTCCAGCTTACTGGCAGCGGCATAATAACCGCCCGCTTATGTGATCAGCATTTAGTTTCCTGCGAAACCGAGCATTCGGTCTGTCTTGTTTTCGTCTGTCAGATGCCTTCTGACAGTGGTGAGTTTTTGGATACCGAGGCGGTAGCCTCATTACTCCCCATTAATTTTGAGTTTTTTAGTTGCTTTTCAGGTTGTCTTATTGATGTGTGACGCTTTGTCACTGTTGAGGTTGTATCACAAGGTCAGTGTTGTGATAGGCCGTGGGTTGCGGGTAATTTGGTTTGCAGAAGTGACAGCAAGGTTTATCGCAGAGTTTTGTTTTTGTCTCAAATGTCTTCTGGCGGTGATGAGCTTATGATGGCTGTCGCGGTGGTTGCCTTTTGACAATGATGAGTTTTGGGTGCCTGCCGGGGTGGTTGCCATCTGGCAGTGATGAGTTTTGCGTGCCTGCCGGGCGGTTGCCTTCAGGCAGTGATGAGTTTTTGGATGCTGTGTTGCTGTTTCAGTTTCACAAGGTTAGCGCTTCGATGGACAGTGGGTAGCGGTCAAATAGGTTTGTAGCAATGTTTGCAAGTTTCCTGATCAGTGGATTTTCTTTTTGATCCAATCCATTATAGAATGTCCTGTTGAGTTTGCGGAGATGGTCGTCCAACATCTCAACACCTAGGTCTCTGTGGAGGTCTGCTGTTCTTGTGAACATAGGAGCACCTGCTGCAATCCGTAAGGCCTTGCTCTGTAGTCTCTGGAGGTCTTTCCGAAGCTGCTGGTGGCAGCCACTCCAAATTGGTGAAGCGTATGTCATAGTTGGTCGAATTATTGCATTTATTGCGCGCACCTTGCTCTGCATGGGCATAAACTTGGTCTTCAGGAGTGGGTATAATGCAGCCAGTTTGGTTGCTGCTTTCTGGCAGGTCTTCTCTATGTGGTTCCTCCAGCTGAGTTTAGAGTCCAGAGTCACCCCCAGGTAGGAGCTGCTGTTTTCCCATTTGATCTCTTCCCCATTGAGGAGGATCTGTGGATGTATCTTGTTCAGCTATCTGGTGAATAATGTTGCTGTGGCTTTGCTTGTGTTCAGGGTGATCTGCCAGTTGCTATACCATTTGGAGAGTCTGCAGAGCGATTTCTCAAGGTTCTTAGCCACTTCTTTTTCGCTGAAGTATTGGGAGAGGACTGCAACATCATCGGTGTAAAGGGCAAGATCAGTTTTCTTTAGGTCCGTGGGAATGTCGTTCATGAATATGTTGAAGAGGATTGGTCCTAGGATTGATCCCTGAGGCACTCCAGCAAGAATTGGGTGTAGCCTTCTGCATTCTTCTTGTACCGCCACGTGAAAGGTCCGTTTTGACAAGTAGCTAGACAGCAGCTTAACCAGGTAGCTTTGGAACTTGAGCTTGATAAGTTTGTAAAGCAGTCCCTCATGCCATACTCGGTCAAATGCTTTGGCTACATCCTGAAAGACTACTCCAGTAGACTTGTTGATTTTGAATCCATGGCTAATGATGTCCACAACTCTGAGGAGTTGGTGGTTGTTTGAGTGGTCTTTCCGGAACCTAAACTGTTCTTTTGCGAGGAGGTTTTCGCTTGTCGCAAAGTCCACGAGATGGGCGAGGATAACTTTTTCGAAGAGCTTTGATAGGCCAGATAGCAGACTTATGGGGTGGTAAATTGCAGGATCTCGTAGTGGGTCCCCAGCCTTGTGCAATATGACGACTCTTGCATCTTTCCAGGCATTAGGGAAATACTGGTGCTGCATACACGCGTTGAATTTCTCAGCAAGATGATCCACTGCGGTATCTGGGAGCATCTTGATGGCTTGGTTGGCTATTCTGTCCTTTCCTGGTGCCTTGCCGTTTTTCAGTGTCTTTACCAGGGCCAGTAATTCGCCCATTGAGCATTCCTCAATGATTGCAGCTTCTGTTTCTTGTGGATGCTCCCGGTGGTGCTTAGCAAATTCTTGCTCGACTTCTGCTGCCAGTTTGCTTGCCTGGTTAGGCCTGAAGGATGCCTCCAGTGTGTCAGCGAAAACCTCAGCCTTGTCCCTGTTGCTGCATGCCGAGTGAGTCTTCCCTTGTATCAGTGGGGTTGGTTCCTTCTTCCCAGTCAAGCGTCGGGTCATTCTCCAGAGAGAGTTGTCCGAGTCCTTCAAGTTAGCTGTAGCTGCTTCCCATTTTTCCCCTCTGTGCTGGCTTATTTGCATCTTCAGCTGTCTTGTCAGCTCATTGTACTTCTTCAGCAGGTCGGGGGTGCGATTTCTTTGCCACTCTCTCCGGGCTCTGTTCTCGTCAGCTACCGACTGCTTGATGCCCTTCGGGAGGTCGTAGATAGAGCATCGTTGGAGTTTCTGCTCATGAACGCTGCGCTCAATAGCAGTGTGGACTGCAGTTGTGAAGTGTTGAACCGCCTGGCCAATGTCTTCAATGCAGCCTAAGGGGCCAGGAACCAGTGTCTCCTCCAGGCTTCTCTTGTATAGGCTCCAGTCCGCCATTTTGAAGTTCTGCCTGGTGCCCTGTTGCTGGTCTTCAAGTACGTCTCCAACTGTGATCAACTCTGGGTTGTGGTCGGACGTCAGTGCTATTAAGGTTTAAAGCTCCATAGACTGGGAGAAAATCTTCATGACGACGATGTCCAGAACATCCGGTTTATGCAGTGCAGAGCCTGAATATTGTGTTGGTTGAGTCGGGCCAGCCACTACAAAGTCCTCCTTCTTTGAGTGGGCAAGTAGGGCGTGTCCTTTGCTGTTTACCGTGCGAGAGTTCCAGCACTGGTGCTTGGCATTAAGGTTGCCTCCAATAATGTTGGGATGCTGGGGTCCAGTAAAGCATCCAAGTCCTTTGGGCTTAGCTTGCCAGGGGGTGAGCAGGCGGCAATCAGCCGTAGAGGGCCTGCAGATGTCTGGATCTGTATGCTAGTTGCTTCATTACTCCCCACTGGTGGTAGTGAGATCTTGTGGTGCTTCACTTTTGTGTTGACAATCACCGCTGTTCCTCCGCCCTTTGTTCCGGCGGTGCGATCTGTGCGGTACACCCTGTGGTTTGCTATGTTGAGCTTCTGGCTTCCTTGGAGGTGGGTCTCGGAGATAAGCGCTATGCTCACATCCATGGTTTCCATCAGGTGCAGGAGTTTTGCAGTTTTCTTCTGAATGCTGTTAGCATTCCACATCAAGAAGGGGGAGTTTCCTTTAGATTTTGCTGCCATCACAGGTGT
Organism: Lissotriton helveticus; assembly: GCF_964261635.1. Lineage (NCBI taxonomy): Eukaryota > Metazoa > Chordata > Amphibia > Caudata > Salamandridae > Lissotriton > Lissotriton helveticus. The sequence continues at coordinate 1,248,537,363 of NC_136068.1, read as the reverse complement.
TTTCTTCACCGTGGAAAAGTCCCGCAATAAGATTCGCCACCATTGTCACCACAGTGTGGATGTACATGTCTGCAACTGTTTTCGCAATCTTTGTGATGAGTTCCTGCCAGTTGATGGCTGAGCCTATTTCACAGGATGGTGCTGGGGCAGTTGTTGGTGGTGGGCTGTCCGGTTTTGTTGCTCCTGCGTATGTTCTTCCATCCAGGCCCGGTTGCTATGACTGTTGGTTGGATTGCCAGTTGAGATCCTGTGTGCTAATGTGGGATTGTAAGTCTTCCTTTGTCCCTGGTCTGTTGCTGTTGGGTGTAGGGAAGTCTTTTGTGGTTGGGGGGGTTGCACGGTCCATCCTTCTTTGCCTTCTGCAGGTAGGGACAGCCGCAATAGCTTGCTGGGTGTGGTCCTGTGCTATTGGCACATATTGCTGGTTCGGTTTCCCGGTTCCTTGTGCAATGGTTAGAGGTGTGTTCGCCTCCACAGCATAGGCACTTTGGCTTCTGATTGCAGAAAGCAGAGGTGTGCCCCAAGCGCTGGCAGTTGTAGCACATGACTCTTCCATCCAGGCCCGTGTTGCTATGGCTGTTGGTTGGATTGCCAGTTGAGATCCTGTGTGCTAATGCGGGTTTGTAAGTCTTCCTTTGTCCCTGGTCTGTTGCTGTTGGGTGTAGGGAAGTCTTTTGTGGTGGGGGGGTTGCACGGTCCATCCTTCTTTGCCTTCTGCAGGTAGGGACAGCCGCAATAGCTTGCTGGGTGTGGTCCTGTGCATTTGGCACATATTGCTGGTTCGGTTTCCCGGTTCCTTGTGCAATGGTTAGAGGTGTGTTCGCCACCACAGCGTAGGCACTTTGGCTTCTGATGGCAGAAAGCAGAGGTGTGCCCCAAGCGCTGGCAGTTGTAGCACATGACTGGTCCCCGTTTCCCTCTAGGCTCTTCTGTGGTGACGGTGCAGCTGCAGAGCCGTGTGACTGCTGAGAGGTCTGCTGGCTTCCCATCATGGCTTGCCGACAGGGTAACAACAAAGAGGGCAAATCTTTTGCTCTTGTCCCCTGGAGAGGCAATCTGTGTTATGTTTTTGACTGAAAGTCCAAGTTACGATAAGTCCTGAGTGATGTGCCAAAGGGATGTGTTTTCTAGGAGTCCCTGTATTACAAAGCGCTGGGCTTTTGCGGTGGTCAATGAAAAAGGGTGGTACTCCATTTTCGGTTTTGTAAGCATGCTGGTCACACTCCTGTAGTTCTCTGATGTGGTGAGCATGATCTTGACGTGGTCCTGCCAGGGCTTGATGGTGAAGGGGGAGGTGCAGTGTTCCTCCTGTAGCTCCATGAGGACCTTGTGGGTGGATAAGTTCTTCAGGTTGATGGGAGGGATCCGTAGTCACTTAGTGGGACCTGAAGAGGTCTCGGATTCAGATGCTTTGTAGTCCTGAGGGTGGGCGTCACTGTCCTGGGTATTTTGGAGAACCAGATAACGGTTTGTGGTTGGAATTGCACTGCTGGAGGGGGTGCGCGGGAAAGCTTTGCTGCTTTTTCTGGTGCGCTCTGGCACGATTTGCATCCTCTCTTCATCTTAGTTTGCCATTCCAAGTCGCCTTCGGTGGTTGTGCCGGATTGAGCCATGATGTCTGCCTCCGTGGTCAATTGATGCAGCTGGTTCGGGGGGTTAAGGGGTTTAGGCCCTTCTCCTTTCCCTCTTTGGCACGCAGCCTGGCCCCGGTGAAGCCAGGGAGAGGCAGGCCCAGCACCTTAGAGGAGTGGGAGGGAGGGCAGAGCGGGTCGGACAGCGAGTCTCCCTCCGAAAATCAGAATGCAAGATAAATCAAGCAAAGCGCAGCAATGATAAATTAAATTGTAATCTGAATGCAAAATCAATCAAGCCAAGGAAATAATTCAAGCAAGCAGAGTGCAGCAATTACAAATTGCAATCTGAATACAAAACCAAGCAGAGGAAATGCATCAAGCAAGCAGAGTGCAGCAATGTCAAACTGCAATCAGAATGCAAAATCTAGCCGAGGAAATCAAACAAGCAGGCAGAGCGCAGAAATAACAAACTGCAATCAGAATACAAAACCAGTCATGCGTGGCAAATGAAGCAAGCAACAAAGCAGAGAACGGAAAGGCTCCTGCCGAAAAGCGGAGTAAAAAATGAGTCAAACAATGAAGCAGGCCAAATCTATCACAACCGATAGGAAATGGCGCTTACCAGGTCGGCGACCAGGCATGTTTTGCTCTCGGTGCTGTGAGCAGGAATCATCCGGAAACCACATGGCGGATCAGTTGCGAGCAGTAATCCTTATCTCCGAAAAATCCAAAGGCCAGAATCATGACTCATGTCATGTCCGAGCAGGAATCAAATCATGCGGTAAGCAAATGGCGGATGCTGGTCAGCTGCGATGCAGCTATGGCGCAGGCACGGCCGGGATCTCTCAAATGTGTGAAACCGAGCATGTATGCATCCGGATTGTTGTGGAAAACTCGGCTTCAGCAGCTAGGGACTTCCCCTTGCTTGAAAACTGACTTGTCCAAGAACTCATGGAGTTTTCAAAGAACTGAGACTCTTTTGATGACGTTATTATGTCCACCTTTACGTCAAACTAGGTACCTTCAAGGTATAAATATGCCCACACTTGCCATAGCAAACACACGGTGGTTTGGAGAAGTTCGACTATCTACTTGCCCGATGCGCCCTGCTTTTGCAAGTGCAGAAGGAAGCCGACCCTCCAGCAGACGCACTGAGAGAGACGCTGTCTTTTCTCCTGCCGAGTTTTCCAAGAAATCGTTGTAGATTTTCGGAACTAGTGGAAGTAGCCCTGCCGCATTGGTAGTGCATGAGCTGGGTCTAAATATGGTTATGATTCTTATGCCTATATATTGATATGGGGAATTATACCTATATAAGGGCATGAATCGGGAAAATTAAGTAGGGTCCTAAACTGTTATACAACAATCCGTCAGGGCAAAACTCAGTTCCTCACCCCAGCGTGTACGGGACAGCGTAGCCAGCACCTCTCTTTGTGTGTGCACCGTGCGGTATATCAGGGAGACAAGGCATTTGGTTGTCGCATTTTTAAGAATTAGTTGCAGAGGAGCAAGCGCCTGAGGTTCAGCCAGGAACTCCGGGGTTAGAGACCGGACTCCCTGTCTAAGTCTTATATATAAAAAAAATCAGGCAGAGATTGTTGTAGGCCCTGAAAGACATGCTCCGCGTTACAGAATTGACCATCATGGTATAAGTCTCCCCAGGTGTTAATGTTGTGAAATATTGTTTATTAGAGAAGGGGCATTCTCGGATGAAACGTGAGAAGTAGTAGCGGGGAGTAAAGCATGGGAGCTTTCAGCATACGCCCTATGTGTTTCCAAGCCGTGATCGTAGCAGTAACAGTGGTCTGTGTCTTTTCCCTGGTGCTTGTCAAGTCATACAATGCTCCATCTATCGGAATAGGGTGTGCGAACCAGTGTTCCACTGCCAATTGTGGCATATATCTTGGCTGATGCATCAAGAAGTATGCGTAATGGGCTTGCACGCTAATATAATAGAGTTCAAAGTCTGGTATTCCGAACCCTCCCTGTGAGTACGGTCTAATAAGTACATTCCACTGTAGCCTCAGCTGTTTACCTCCCTACACAAAGAGTATCAGTTCCGACCTAAGTGCTTTAAAGAAATATCCTCCTGGGTAATATGGTATATTTAAAAATAGATAGAGCAATTGGGGAAGTATAACCATTTTAATTAGGGACGCCCGTCCCGCCATAGAAAGTGGTAGTGTAATCCAGTGGGCGACGTAGTCTAATATGCGATTCAACACAGTGCCATAGTTAAGGCGTATCAATTCTTCTCTATGCTTGGTGATGTGAATGCCCAAATACCGCAGATCTTCATCACACCACTCTAAGGGGTTATCCAACGGAAAACGTATTGTTGCCATTGTCAAGGAGAAAAAAGAGCACTTCCCCCAATTAATTTGGATCCCCGAGAGTTTCCCAAATACAATGAATTCTTGGAGGAGTGGGTTTAGATTTTGTTGCGGGTCCCGAACATATAAAGTAATATCATCGGCATATAAAGATATGAGTATCTGCCTCATATTACACCGCAGAGCCTTATCTTTGGGGTGTTGCCTTAACTTCGCCGCCAATGGCTCCACCGCCAGTGCAAAAAGCAAGGGGGACAAAGGGCACCCCTGACGGGTGCCTCTAGTGATCGGGAATGCCTGTGTTGTTTGTCCATTTATGAGCACCTTAGCAACTGGTTGGTGGTATAATAGCCGAATCCAGTAAAAAAAAAGAGGCAGGAACCCCATTCGCAACATTACCCCGAAAATATAGTCCCACTTGATAGAATCAAAAGCCTTAGTGGCATATAAAAATACAGCCGCCAGGGTTAGGTTGGAAGAAACATTATTTAAAATGGTGAAAAGGGTTCTCAAATTATGGGAAGTAGCTCTTCCGGGCACAAAGCCCAACTGGTCAGGCAGAATCAGATTTTGAAGCAACAGGCTAAGCCGAGTAGCGATAATCTTCGCTAAAATCTTTGCATCACAATTAAGAAGGGACAGTGGCCTATAGGAATCGCATTGCTGGGGCAACTTCTCTGGTTTCAAGAGTGAGATGATGAGAGCCTCTCTCATGGACGGTGGGAGGCAGCCAACATCCAGCGATTCTTCATATACCTCACACAGAATAGGGGCCATCAAATCTATGTACGTTCTGTAAAACTCTATAAGAATGCCATCTGTGCCGGTAGCTTTCCCCGATTGCATGTGCATGATGGCGTTCCTAACCTCGTCTAGCTCAAACTGGACACACAGAAATTCCTGTTGCACATCACTCAACTACCCCAATGACACATCTCCCAAGTATGTCTCTAGATCCAGATCATCTTTCCTAGTCGTGGTTTATAGGTTAGTGTAATGGCCTGTAAAAGGATTGAGAATATGTGCAGTGCCGCAGTATACTGTCTCGTCTGGGCCCTCCAGTTCCAAAACATAATTGGAATAGCGCAGCTTCCTAATCGTATCTGCCAATGCCTTGCCGGGTCTCTCCCCCTCCCCGTACCAACGGGCTACCCAGGGCCTGCCCCTCAATCGTGTTTCTCTTTGTGCAGTGTCCATGAATTCTGTAAGTGTCTCTCTGAATTTATGTTGCGCAAGCCTATCCGGTCCCAAAGCCAATGTCGCCTCCATTGCCTTAAGTTCTGTGTCCAGTTTGCGTAGTGTATTGGTGATATCCCTGAGTACTCCAGAACCCTTTTATATGCAAAAACCCCGGAGTGTGACCTTGAAAGCCTCCCAAATGGTTTTCACACTCTCTACCGTGCCTTTATTTTGTGCGAAGAAGTCCTGTACCTCTTCCCGCAGTTCTTCCTGAAAGACCATATCTAATAAACTAGGAGCGTTCAGCCTCCAAGCACATCGCGGTGTGCCAAAGTTTGACGATAACAATGTAAGTTTGACTGGAGCATGATCCGAGTAAGTTCTAGACAAATGTTGTACCTTGGAAATAGCTGGACCCAACCCCCGGGACAGAAACCAGTAATCCGGTCTCGCCCATGACGCCGCTTGTGCAGTGTAATGCGTCCCTTCCCATTTATGGGGATTGGTATGCCGCCATGCATCAATCAATTGATAAGCAGTTAGTGTATCCTGTATAACAGTTTGCACCTTAGTATAGTGATGAGGGGCAGGGTGGGACCTTTCCATACTCTAATTTATGTAACATTGAAATCTCCGCCCCAGATGATATGATTAGAACCTATATCAAATATCTTAGCCCATAATGAGGTATAAAAATCCGGGGCGTCTAGATTCGGCCCGTAGCAACAGGCCAAAGTGACTGACTCCGACCCCAGTCGCCCTGCGGCAGACATTATCTCCCTTTAGTGTCCCAGTTAGCTCCAGCTAGGTGAAAGGGTACCTGTTTTTTGATGAGTATGGCTGTTTCCCTAGCATAAGTTGAATAAGAGGAAAAGATTCTGTGGTCCGCCCACTTACACGCAAATGTATTGGGTCTCTGAGGAGCAAAATGAGTTTCCTCCAGCATAGCTGTGTGTGCCTGCTGTCTGTCCAAATAAGCTAGTATGTGCCGCTTTTTTCGCGGGTCTCCCAAACCCCTGACGTTCCACGTAACAATATACAGTTTTTCAGTGTTAGTGTCAGCCATTTACGCACACCTCTGCCAAGTTCGGGTCCTGCACCTGAAGAGTGCCGCCCATTCCCCGTGTAGATACATAGCAGAAAGTCATACTGGGTGCTGAATGCTCAATGTCTAATTCACATGTTGACCATGTTAAACTGGGAAAGAAAGCATAACTGTGTGTTAGACATGCATAAAGCAAAACATTCCCCCCTAACCCTACCCCCGCCCACTGAAGCAACCCCAACTTGCCAGAAATTATCACCCACCCTCTCTCCCCTGATCCCATCATAGACAACAAACAGTCAACCATCCCTGCGATTATTCTGCAATAATCAATAGTAGGAGAATACCCATTGTGGGCCAACCCTAGGTGACAGCACAGGTACCACTCGCCCCCAGAGTCCAACTCAGCCGGTACAACTGGGCTCTATGGGGCAGAGGGTGCCTGGTGTATGATAAACATAGCTCAGAATGGCCTACCAGCTGAGCAGGTTACATGACCCTTGAAGTAGTCCCGACTGTCACGTGATAATCACATCCTATTCTGTGTCCCAAACATCTATGATTACCAGAGTATCGTTCATTGTGAGTCATCTTCTGCTCCCGTCAAGGAGGATTGTTGTGACGCTGCCTGGTTTTCCATTATTGCGATTCGTGCGCTTCACATGTTTTAGGAACTCCTCCACTTGCTGTGGTTTGGTGAAGAACTGTTGCTTCCCCTGGTGGGTGACCCTGAGGCGCACAGGATATAATAGTGCGTAATAGATTTGGGCCAGCCTCAACTTGTTTTTAACATCTGTAAATTGAGAACGTACTTCCATCATAGGTTAGCTGTTTTTTACTCCTTGCAACACGCAGGGCCACATCTCGGTCCCTATAATTCAAAAGTCTTGCTATTATGGGACGTGGCGTGCTACCAGGCGGAGGACGTGGTCCCAGGGTTCGGTGGGCCCGCTCTACTATAAACTGATTGGACATGGACACCGCTCCAATGGAGGACAATAACAGTTGTTCAACGTACACCTCCATTTTGCCTGTATTGGTCGATTCAGGGGATGCCTAATATGCGAATAATATTGCACCTACTGCGTGCTTCAAAGTCCTCGTTCTTGGCACCTATAAGTTTCAGGAGTTTGTCCATGTGGGCAATTTGCGTAGTGGCCCTGGATGCCATGTCCTCAGTGTCGGAAATGCGCCTCTCTGCCTCTTTTATTCGGGCCTCATGCCCCTCCAGCTTATGTGCTATGGTGTCCATACGTGATGCCATTCTGTCTACTTTATCCACGATGGTGGCGAATCCCTGGCGGACTTCCTGAAGGATAGTCTGGACATTAGCCGTCTGCGTGTCCCTCATCTCTCCTGTCAAGGTCCTGATCTTCCTGCGGGCCTCGAGTGCTCCGCTTTGCCGCCTCAAAGTTAAATTTAGGTTGCCTAGTATCTAGCTTGCCCATGGCGGTTCTAGGTCTCAGTCCATCTGCACTTCCGCAACGCCGCTATGTGAGCCCAATGGTTGAAGAGGATGAGGCACTCAGTTCAATTTATGATTACATGCTGGAGAAGCAGCAGCGAAAAGCGGTGTAATAGTGCACAACAGGTAAGGCACAGCCTCTCTACATTGCCAGCTATGAACCATGCTATTGGCCAGATCCTTTAGCTTCAAAGCGTGCGTGCCCCCTCAGAGGAGAGTACCCCGTCTCTGTGTACAGACCAGGGGTATTGCAATACTGTTGTGCCGTAGCGCTGTATCTCAGGTGAATACTCAGCTCGCCCCCGGGAAGAAGTCTGCAGCTTAAGCACATAATGATCAATCAATCAATCAAGCATTTATATAGCGCGCTACTCACCCGGAGGGTCTCAAGGCGCTTGGGTGGTCCCCTACTGCTCGAATAGCCAGGTCTTGAGTTGCTTCCTGAAGGAGAGGTGGTCTTGGGTTAGTCGGAGGTGGATGGGGAGGGAGTTCCACGTCTTGGCAGCCAGGTAGGAGAAGGATCTTCCTCCCGTTGTGGTTCTTCGGATGCGAGGAACGGCGGCGAGGGCGTGGGTGGTCGATTGGAGTTGGCGGGTGGGAGTGTAGAAGGTCAGGTGCCCGTTGAGGTATCTGGGCCTTGGTTGTGGAGAGCTTTGTGTGCGTGGGTGAGGAGTCGGAACGTGATTCTCTTGCTGACGGGGAGCCAGTGCAGGTCTCTCAGGTGTCCGGAGATGTGGCTGTGTCGGGGGATGTCCATGATGAGTCGTGCTGAGGCGTTCTGAATGCGCTGGAGTCTTTTCTGGAGTTTGGCTGTGGTTCCGGCGTAAAGGGTGTTCCCGTAGTCCAGTCGGCTGGTGACGAGGGCCTGGGTGACCGTCTTCCTGGTTTCGGTGGGGATCCATCGGAAGATCTTCCGGAGCATGCGTAGGATGTTGAAGCATGACGAGGAGACGGCGTTGACTTGTCTGGTCATCGAGAGGGAGGAATCCAGGATGAAGCCCAGGTTTCATGCGTGGTCCGTTGGTTTGGGTGCGCTGCCGAGGGCAGGGGGCCACCAGGAGTCGTCCCAGGCGGAGGGTGATGATCCCAGGATGAGGACTTCCGTCTTATCTGAGTTCAGTTTCAGGCGGCTGTTCGTCATCCACTCGGCTACGTCTTTCATCCCTTCGTGTAGGTTGGTTCTGGCGGTGTCGGGGTCGTTGGTGAGGGAGAGGATCAGCTGGGTGTCGTCGGCGTAGGAGATGATGTTGAGGTTGTGTTGGCGTGCGATGACCGCGAAGGGGCTCATGTAGATGTTGAACAGCGTGGGGCTGAGTGAAGATCCTTGTGGTACGCCGCAGATGACTTCGGTGGCCTCTGATCTGAACGGGGGGAGGCGGACTCTCTGGGTTCTTCCGGCGAGGAAGGAGATGACCCACTCCAGTGCCTTCTCCTGGATTCCGGTGTTGTGCAGGCGCTGTACTAGGGTGCAGTGGCAGACCGTGTCGAACGCCGCGGAGAGGTCCAGGAGGATGAGGGCCGCCGTTTCCCCGTTGTCGAGCAGGGCTCGGATGTCGTCGGTGGCTGCGATGAGGGCAGTCTCGGTGCTGTGGTTGGCCCGGAAGCCGGACTGTGAGTGGTCGAGGGATCCGTTCGTCTCGAGGAAGGCGGCCAGCTGTCTGTTGACTGTCTTCTCGATGACTTTGGCAGGAAAAGGAAGGAGCGAGATGGGGCGGTATTTCTTGAAGTCGGTGGGGTCCGCTGATGGTTTCTTCAGTAGGGCGCTGAGTTTGGCGTGCTTCCAACTCTCAGGGAAGGTGGCGGTGTTGAAGGAGGCGTTGATGATGTCTCGGAGATGGGGTGCGATGATGGAGTCGGCCTTGTTGAAGACGTGGTGAGGGCAGGGGTCGGTTGGTGATCCAGAGTGGATGGAGTTCATCGTGCGGATGATGTCTTCAGTGTTGACTGATGTCCAGGTGCGGAGGGTAGTGGTGGGGGGCGTTGGTGCGTTCGTGGGGTGCGTCGGCTGTGTGCTGAAACTGTTGTGTATGTCTGCGATCTTGCTGTGGAAGAACGAGGCGAGCGAGTTGCAGAGTTCTTGCGATGGGGTGATGTCGTTGTTTCCGGCGCTAGGGTTCGAGAGCTCTTTGACGATGTTGAAGAGTTCTTTGCTGTTGTGGGCGTTGTTTTCTAGTCGTTCCTTGAATGCGGTTTTCTTGGTGGTGTGTAATGAGTAGGGCAATTCCCTGGTTCTCCCCGCAGCACCGCACTACAGCGGGGGTCACACTACTTCAAGCTCCCTCAACTTTAATTGCAATATCCCAGGGCAGCAACCTTGGTTAGGGGAGCGGTCCTCTTACTTCTCGCTCTGCTTCTCGCTACGCAAAATGACGGCCATCCAGCAGCAACATGCGTAGGGGTATCTGCAGTCCACCCTCCTGTGTCCTCTCAAGCGTCAGGTGGCAAGTATATGAAGGGAGCTGATCCCCCAGGGTGCGCCGCTTCAGATGCGCCCCGTCACCGGTGCCGCAGCTGAAGGTAATCACCCCGACAGCGTTAATAGCGCAATCGTGTCTAGGTGCCGCGGATGCGGGACACTATGCCAGGGTAGCAGGGGTTACCTGGGTTCAGCCTAGCGTCTGGTCTCCAGTTGCAGGTGCAGCGCAATGTCCCCGGCAGGGCTTCATGTGCGTTCAGGCAGTCAGAGGGGATCATACAATGGCGCCTGCCGAGGAGCCCAGGGTGGTAACAGCACAGAGCGCCCACCGCTAGCACCCGGCACATCCAAAGAAACACCAAAGTCGACACCTTCCCCCGCAGGCAACGGGCAATCAGGGTCCTCTCACCCCGCGCTGAGGTCCAGTGGGAGCAGCAGTGCAGCGATCTGGGTCACCTTCCCCCAGCACCTTCAGTCTGGCCGCGTCACAGGGCCCAGTCACCCCGTGGCAGGCCCCGGGGTTGCGTAGTTGTCAGGTCCGCCCTGGGGCTCCCCCGCGGTGTTGGGCCTCACCTCAGCAGAATCTTCACTGTGTCCCGACGAGAGCAGGGCCGATCCAAATCGGCTGAAACTTGCACCGGGAATTCAGTAGGTCAAAGCAACATCAGGCCGTAGTCATATAACAACAGCCGGGCGGTCGAGCAGGATAAATGCCGGATTGTTGCGCCAGGCTGCAGGAGCCTCCCGGGTGTGCGGCCATCTTGCGTGTGCGCCACCTAGCACCCCCCTAAAGAGGAAATCTTTGTCAAGAAAACATACATTTTGGATTTGGATATTTTTTAAGGCATTACTGTTCTTGAATTCTGATATGATACGCTAATATTATTGCACATAGTGCTGAACCTTATTGCATTGCACATTAGTACTTTCATATGCTCAACCCTGGTCTCCAGGGAAAATACAAGAGTTGCTGAAGGAATAAAGCCATCAAGCACCTTTTATTGTGTGGGGAGGAAAAGGTTATATTTGTTGTGGAAAATGTGTCAAGCATTATTCACTTTGTTAAATAGCACTTTTTGAACACTTTAGCACTTTATTCTAGTTTTTAGGTATTTTTTCAGTTTTGGGGCATCAATCCATAATACAGATAGGGGGTGGAAGTCAAAGGGTGTGAGTGGGTGCCAGGTCAGGGCACCATCATTTTTGATGGGGGGGAAGTGAGATAAGGGCCATCCCCTTCCCCGGATGTGGCAAGGGCAGGGAGCTTGTAGGGGAGGAAACGGATGGGGGCTAAGTTGTGCAGATAAAATGGAGCAAGACAAGAGCAGGTCATGGATGTACAAAGATTATAATTGAGGATGTGAAAATAGAGAAAGACAGAAAAAAGGGTCAAGTCCAGCAAATAAATAGTAGTGAGCCACCGGGTCACCCATACGCAGGATGCCCACAGTGTGCAGAGTGTATAAGATGTTTGCTTTAGGCTAAAATTAAAAAATGCTGCAAAATATAAAGGTAATTATGTCTAATGTAAACGGCCTGCTAAATCTACGGAAAAGTGGGGCATTGCTGAATTGGTTAGGATCTTTTTCCCCGGAAGTAATATTCTTGCAGGAAATGCATATAAATCCAGTACCCCCAAACTGCTTCTGCCAAAGAAATATTCACAGGCCTTTTTTGCTTTGTCAAATATGACAGTACGGGGAGTGTGTATTTTGTTTTCGCATATGATAGACTGGGAGGTAAGAGAAGTGATCAGTGATGGGGAAGCTAGATAGAATCAAGGCCAAAGTTGCAGAGTTATTTCTCACTTTTTTGAAGTATTATGGCCTCATTTTTGATGATATTAGAGCTTTAAAACAGATTTATGTTCTATTAATGAACTTGGAAGGCCCAATAGTTATGGCTTGAAACTTTAATTATATACAAGATTTAGGATTAGATACCGAAAACTTCAACGCTGATTAAGGCTATAAAGGATGATTATGCCCTCATAGATGCTTGGCGAATAAAACATCCAGGCCTCTCCCAGTTTACGTTCTATTGCTAATCTGCAAGATTTAAAACCGTTTCATGCTTGGACTTTTTTTTGGTAGATACATTTTTAAAAAGAGGAGGGTCGGATATAATAACCAACTCCTTTTTGGATCACTCCATAGTCTCCTTAGTTATAGTGTTAGGAATATCTCGAAAAAGTAAACCTAGATGTTAGGTTGATAGATCCTTGCTTATGGAGCAAGAGTGGATTGGAAAAAATACAATATTCAATTCAGATGTTTTTTAGGGATAATATAGATACTGCCCCAATATTCATGGTGTGGGATGCTTTTAAGGCCTTCTTCCGGGACCCAGTCATATCTTATGAAGCTAGGAAACACAAGCAGGGGGAGCAAAAGATCTAAATGTTATAGAATACAGTAGAACAGGCTAGGAACTAATTAAACCGTGAGATGACAGGTGATTATTTTAATAAGGGAGTATATCAAGAATAGATGAGGGCAGAGGAACAATTAGGAGATTTTTGTTATTATGGGAAGTAAGGCTTATCAACAGAAAGTGCACGAGGAAAGTCAGCATATATGTAATTTTTTGCATGGACTACCAAAACACAGAATAATAGGCAAATAGTAACTCAAGTGAGAGACTTTAACACCGGAATGATGATAATAATAAAAACAGGATAGCAGAAGTATTTCTTAGTCATTTTAAACCAATATATGCCGAAGCACAGATAATAGATCTGCAAGAATTAGATGATTACTTTGGCTCTTTCCAGTTACCACAAGTCACTATGGATAATATTTTTTTTATTTTTTATTTTTTATTTTTTTGAAAACCTTTATTGACATCAAAAAAGGAGAGACAAGCCAAGGCCTACAACCAAGCCGGCCGGCCGCAATGTACAAAACAATCAGGAGTCACCAGGCAAATATCACAGAATCAATCAATACAAAGCAGAGGCCGTACAATCATAAAAAGGGGGGGGAGAAAAGATACAGGAACCAAAGGGCTAAAACACAGGAGTAAATAAGGCTTAATTTTATAATATGGGGAGAAGACGTATGACAGGTTCACTTTCAATACGGAGGCATCCGATATCCCATAATCAACTTCAACATTAATAAGGGGGCATGGGGCCAGAAGAGCGGGGGGGACAATACAATGCATTCAAGGAATCAGGATATGTGAAACACAATCAGCCCCTGAGCCTTTTCTTCGTAACATGCCCGCCACCCAAGACACTGCCAAGCCAGAACAGAGGGATCGGATAGACAATGCACCAAAACCAGCTCGTCATAGTAACTTCTAGGACACCGAAGGGAAAAAAAAGGGGGGGGGGGACGAGGTAGGGAAGGGGAAGGGAAAGGAAAACGGAGGGAAGACAAAATAAAACAATAAAAAGGGAAATAAAGAAATAAGAAAAACGAAAGGAAGAAGACACGCCGACCCAGGCCCCCCGTGGCGGGAAGACAGGAGACAAAAGGAGTAGCGACCCAAGTGGGGGTACGGCAATCGGGGAGAAAGACAGCCGAAACATATCAGGAGGATTAACGACGCCACACCCCCCACCCGAAACACACCAGAGGAGGTCAGGACAGACGCGGCCTCACGAAAAAGAGATAGAAAAGGGCCATAGAACCAGAGGACAAACAAAAAATAGTACCCAACCCACCCGTCCCACCCTGCACCCCTGTAGAAGGCTATGGCCTACCCTTCAAACAGCGTGCCTGTCGCCCTAAACCAGAACCCGAAATATAGCGAGAAGTAAGAAAGAAGAACGAGACAAAAAAACAACAAAAGCGAAGAAAAGAAGACAGGAGGGAGGAGAAGAATAACTATAATCCGAACGGGCGGCCGCAGCCCTCCGCCCAACCAGACAAACACAGTCAGAGACAGACCAGGACGACACCCCATCACGCGCCATAAAACATTAGGAGAAGGGGACCGCCCACCTTTCTACGATTAAGAACAATGATGCTACTAAATCGTATACCGGGAATCAAACAGAAGTCGCACAATTCACCCCCAACCCTTTCGAACGACAAACCCCACCCACCACATGGCAATGTAAAACCACATACTAAATACGAAATCAGCATATAGTCGAGTGGAATGGTGACTAACATAGCTACGTGGGGGGAAGATAGATCCACAAGGGAGCAATAGTCCGAACCGAAAGTGTAAATGCATCAACAATCGCAGCACGAGCAGTGAAAAACAGGAGTTCAGTTGCGCCACTGGATCGGGCGAGGTGGCCCCAAGTATAGACACAGGCAAAGTCGTCGAAGCAAGCACAGGAGGCAGTCCAACAATAGTTTCAGGCAACAATGTCAAACAGGGTCGCAGTACAGCATCCAAGTCCCCGGGATTCGAACCATGAAAAGCAGGGCGCCCCAAAGTCACCGGCACTCTACACGATCTTCGTTCAGTGGCGGAGACACTCAAGTCAATCGAGGGGGGCGAGGCAGTGAAGTCATCGAAACAAGAGGGCGACAAGAAGAGATGGCCGCCCAAAATGGCGGCAGATCGTGGCGAGACGCCCAGGGCCAGGGAAGCGTGCAGGGATCTCAGGGCTTCCAGGATATCTCTGACCGTCGGCTCACATCCACCAGATCCGCTCCCCACACAATCAGGCAACACGGGCCCGCCGCCACAGGGTGATTCTCGTTCCAGAGGGTCGGCCGCCATTTCGTGAATCAGCCCAATCGCCGCCTACCAAGACCCCCGGAAATAACAGTTCGCAAATGTAGGACTTTACAAGCTCCGGGGGTCCCAGCAAGGGCAGCCTCGATGCCAAAAGGATATCCGCCCAAAACGGGTCTCCGCCAGCACCAGCACCGGTGCCCCAAACAAGCGGAGTCCGGGCCCCGAGGACCAGGGCCGCCGGACTAAGCAGCGGCGGGGGGAGACCCCTTCACAGAATCAGGTCCCGGGGCCTCTCACCCACGTCGGCCGCGCGGCCACCAGGGCAGGCCCGAATCAGGATCGCCGGGATCTTCGCACATCGGCTCCCAACACTGGTTCTCGCTCTCGGCCGGGGCCGAGAGCCGTCGGATCCGGCTGGCCAGGTCCCGGTCCAAGTCTCGCAGAGGCCCCGATCCGTCGGAGGCCACAACTCCGGAGCCACTGCACACCGAGACCCCGGGGTCGGATGGTAAGTACAAACAAGCCGTTATGTTTCAATGCCCCAAAAATGTGTCGTCTTCGGACAGGATAGAAGACAGGATAGGCAATCAGGACGGAGGGCTGCGGGAGCCGAGCTAAAGAGCGACCATCACGGCCGCGAGCTAGGCTCCTCCTCCTCTATGGATAATATTAAGGTTTTGAATGAAACAGTTGAGCCGATAAAAGTGACAGAAGCGCTAAAAAGTATGGCTAGTGCAAAGGCTATTGGTAATTAAAAAAAATTCTCCTTGATTATTTTCTCTTTTTAAACAAATTAAGGATGGAATTCCAAGTTATCACCCATTAAGCCTATAAATTCAGACTACAAATTGCTTATGAAAATATGGGAGAATAGGATCGCCCAAAGTGCCTAACAAGTGGTTCATGCTGATCAAACAGGGTTTTTGCCAGGAATATCAATGGCTGCTAATACCAATTATCCATTATTTTTCAGTCAACAAGGACAAGGTGGGCATTATTAATGATGGATGTGGAAAAGGCATTCAACCTTGTGGACTGACAAACTTTGTTTTTTATATTGGGGAAAATTGACTTGCCACCATGATTGATAGCAATGCTACAGGAGTTGTGTAATGAGGCAGAAGCAAAAATAATTATTAACATGGAGAGGTTAGGCGAGGAACCTGTCAGGGATGTCCGTTATCCCGACTCTTGTTCTCTCTTCTTATTGAACCACTTGCAGATAAAATTTGTTTTAATCCATTGAGTTTAGCTCTTAAAGGAGGGATGGCAAAAATTAAACTATTTGCTGCTGATATCTTATATCTTAAGGCCGAAAGGGCTGATATTCAGAAAGTGATAGAGGAAATCCAGGCCTTTAATCTCCTTGGTGGATAGAAAGTAATTGAGTCCAAAACGGAATCGCTATTGTTCCATTCTACAGATTCACAGTTGCCGGCTGACTTACAGTTTGTACCACAATGGACTACTAGCCGCAGATTCCTTCACGTAGAATATCCCAAGGCGTGAGACTGGATCCAGAAACTTTTTTACCACAGCATCCCTGCGCGCGGGGGTGGGACGACATCACATGACTCCGCCCAGGCATTGTCCGCGCACGTGACACCAGCGAGGTCATATGAGACCCGCCCCGGCACACCTATGTCAGTTTTTTCCTTTTCCACGTGTGGATCGGGTCTTTGCTACCGACCTGTTTTGGGCCCTTTTTTCTCCATTTCTTTTGGTGGAACAGTGTGCGAATGCCTTTGGGCTTCAAAACTTGTACGTTTTGTGGGTGTCTTATGTCGGCGATGGACCGGCACCTCATTTGTATGTGGTGTTTGGGGGAGGATCACAGCGCCACTGACTGTGAGGCCTGTCAACAGTTGAAGCCGAAGTTGCGGCGGGAGAGCTGCATGAAACTTCTCTCGGTGCATCTCTCCAGGTCCACGTCCTCCCCTCGGTCTGCTTCGGCGGACGGCTTCAGGTACGGCTGTGGTCCTCGTCCTCACCCTTCTTGGATGTTACGTAAGCATCGCTCCCTGGTGAGTAGTCAGTCAGTCAGTCAAATAACTTTATTCGGTTAATTAAAACCATAAAAGCAGTACATAGTTATAAGCAATAAAATATAGTTAAAATACAATTACATTTACAATAAAGTTTCAAAGGTGATTGCAAATCCTAACAAAGGAACTATTAAAAAGTACATTAAAAGAGAGAAAGTTATTAGATAAAAGCAAGTTCACAAAAAAAAAAATATAGATATGGAGAATACACTTTCCAGTATATTTTGCACATTCCCTGCAAACAAAAATTACAAAAAAGTATCAGGTTTAGAGGTTGTTTATCGGAGGGAGTTTAGTTTTGTTTTGTCTACCAGCTGCTACCAAAAAACAAGCTACACTATAAGTGACCTGTACCGAGTTCAACATCTGTAGGTATAGAAGGGCCGGCCGTACCTGGACAAAATTCAGGTCTTTCAGAATTGGAAGGAGGAATTTTTTACGGGCCGCCCTGTAATGATCGCAAAACATAACTAGATGAAGAGTATCCTGCGTGGAAAAACAATCACAGGAACAGGGTGGGCTATTTTCTGGAGTACCCCATTTTGTATATGAGCCAAGCACAAGATGTATCTGGTTAAACCTGAACCTTATTAATAAAAAACGGTGGTATGGTTTAGTTACATATTTCAGATAAGGTTCCATAGCCATGACCGACGAGAGTTGGTATAATGTCCTTACCATTGGCTTGCAAAGCTCAGCCGCTTCCCTCTCTGTCTCCAACATATTTCGAAAATGCTGCTTGACCCACCTTGCATCCTCTTTCTTGAGGCTCTGTGGTAAAGAATACATATCCGGGCGCCCTAGCCTTGCGCATGCCGCTCTAACATACGCCAGCCAGGGTATGCTGGCTGCTTTATCCAAGGCCATACAGTCTTTTAGAATGCAATGGTTCAAAGTGATCTCCTCATTTGTCCAAGTTTTAATCCAGCATAACAATGGGGACATTTTTAAGAGATCAGTAACGTATCCCAAACCTATTTCATTATGGATTGAATATGTAGGAGATGAATTCGGGAGTGACAGCAAGGTACGTATAAATTTATTTTCTGCAACTTGTATGCCTGGGGCTGAAACATAACCCCAGATATCTGCCCCGTAAGATGCGATTGCCAAGCATTTGGATCTGTAGATGCGAGTCATCGCCTCCATGGGTCTTGATCCAAGCCTTTTAGAGAAATGCATGAGTGCTGCAGTGGATCTACTGACTCCATTCTCTTTTAGTTTCAGTTGGGCACCCCAAGTTCCTTTCTCTTCAAAGGTGACGCCTAAATAACAAAAAGAGGGTACCCTCGAGATTGGAGAGTTATTACAGCTAAAAGACCTGAGCTTCGTGTTTTTCTTCCGTGAGCCCGTAACCATGACATGAGATTTAACTGTATTAATCTTTAGATCCAGCGCTTCCATGAAACCACCAAAGTGATCCAATAGTCTTTGCAGGCCCACACCTGTTCGAGCTAAAAGGACGGCATCATCCGCGTATAGGAGGACCGGGATAGGTGACCCCCCCATACGCGGCATGTCCAAGGTAGCTGAATTCAGGGATTTCCCCAGGGAATTGATGTACAAAGTAAAAAGGAGAGGGGCAAGTATGCAGCCTTGTCTGTCCCCTCTCCCTGATCTAAACTTCTCAGTGCATCTTCCCTCCCTTGTTACCCTAACAGAGGCAAACAAATTTTGGTGAAGATCGTGCAAGAAATTAACCAAAGTGGAGTCCAAACCCAAATCTCGCAAAATAATCCACAACTTAGAACGGTTAACCAGGTCGAAAGCAGAAGATAAATCCATGAAACCCAAATAAAGATGCCCCCCCTTCACCACGGTGTATTTGCTAATAATAAGGTGAAGGTTTAAACATTGATCCATAGTCCCCCTATGTGCTCTAAAACCATACTGCAAATCAGAAAGGATCCCGCTCGCCTCAAGCCAATCCCCGAGTCTTTGCAGAATGACTCTGCCCAGAATCTTGACAGCAGAGTCCAGCAGGGAGATTGGCCTGTAGCAGGCAGGATCCCCCCAGTTCCCCTTTTTAAATATGGGAACAACAATAGAGGTGGACCAGGAAGATGGGAAACCAGCTGCAGGTATCGCATTAAAGACATTAGTTAGTATTTTTGACCAAAATTGCGGATACTGGATGTAGAGATCTGCAGGGACCCCGTCAGGTCCAGGGGCCTTGTGTTTACTAGTATTTGTGATCGCCCTTTCAACCTCCGTTGTATTAAATTCCATGACCGAATTGGATGGACCGTGGGTGCTGACCGGTGAAGTTGGTGCCGTGGAGTCATAAATCTGTTTGAAGTGGCAAAGCCATCTATCATCTTCAAACACGCATTCCATGTCAGTCTTCCCATCCTCGGAGAAAAAAGGCTGATTCACAATGGCCCAAAACTTTTTGCTGTCTCTCAGTACATCAATGTCTGATAAGCTGTCCCAGGCTTCCTCCTTAATTTGGTTCTTGCGTTTAACAACTGCTGATTTATATTCTTTCCTTAAGTTTGCCACTAGAGACCTGTCTCTAGGTTTGTGTTTTAATGCCTTCAACAGGGTAGAGTGCTTTAGCGAGCATTCCTTATTGAACCATTTATGAATTTTCTTTCTACCTTGCGGGCCCGAACTTAACTCCAAGTTCTTTGTGATACTCGCACATATCTCCACATAGGCAGCCACTACATCAGAGCCCGAGGCAGTCGAATCTAAACAAACTGCCATATTGTCCTCAGTCTCTTGGGCTAGTGTATGAAAGAATTGCTCAGGAACAATCTTCTCCCATTTTAGTCGCCTTCCCTGATCCTTAGACGTCAGGTCTCTTATGCCCGCCACACCAGTTGTTCTCCCAGTCCGGAAGCAATCTAGGTCCAGCTTTAAGAGGACAGGATGATGATTGCTAAAGCTAGCAGTTACCACCCTATACTCGTATGCCTTAGCCAGAGCCCCAGTTGAAACAAAGATGTAATCTATGACGGTGTTGGCGTCTCTCCCGATGAAGGTTGGTGCTCTAGGCTCAGTTTTACCCTGGACTGGTTCGAATAAGTTTAAGTTCGCAAGGAAAGTTTCAAGGCCCTCACCCTCCTTCGTGTGTTCAAAATGAGGGATGCCCTCGGTCGGTAAACCTCCATATCTGTCATTGTAACAACCCCCCTCACAGGGGTGAATATTAAAATCACCCAGAATTACCATCTCTGGGACGGAAATGCAATCTTGTCTATAGACTGACAAAAAGTCTAGCAAAGAAATCAAATGCTCATTCTCACAGGAGACCTCTTTGGAATTATAAAAGTTAATAAGCAGAAGAGTATATGAGTCTGACAGAGTCCACTCCACAACTAGCGAATTCGCGGGTGCAGAATCTAGTTTTTTAAAGGCCCCCACCAAGTTCAAGGAGCACAATATAAGTAGGCCACCCTTGGCTCTCCCTCTTAAGCCCGACACTGCTGGAGTGAAAAAGCTGGAATAGCCATCCATTGAGAAACCTGTAGTAGTATCCCATGTTTCTTGGAGTGCCAGAATATCATACTGCCTAACGAACCCTTGCCATATAGGGTCTAACGCCTTTGCGTTTAAGCCCGCCACGTTCCAGGTAAGAATTTTACAATATAATGGATAAGAGTTAGGCATAGTAGGCGACCCCCGAATCTCGCCAGCAACAAGGGTCTTGTCAGACATTGTAGATAAGTTTAATTTTTTCCGATCCCTCATAGTGGTGGCCGTGCGTAGTTGCGTACGGGTGCTCTGATGACTCCGACCTATTGGGGAGACCTGTCTTTGTCAGTCAACCCAATCTATGGTTGACAGACAATCAAAGCGGTTTGCCATTGGAAGGTAGAGAGGGTTATTTAGCCTATTTACAGAGTAATGGTGATTCTGAGGCTGAGTATGATGCAACCCACCAAAGGGGACGCCTTGAGGCGGTCTACCTCTTCTTCTCCTTACCATATTCCAACCCACGTCCCCCCCCCCTCTTCCCATCCCTGGTGATGTAATTCCCACGGGGGGGTAAATCTCTGTCTAGGATTAAAGTCATGTGCTCCCTTTAGCCAGCTCCATCGGTTATCAGCTTGATTTTCTAATAGATAAAAATAGGAAAGGGGTCTAGCAGTCACAGTGTTTTCTTGGTGTCTCGGAGGTCCACTGTTGAATATGAAGTCCACGGCCTCCATATTCTCAAAAGTGACCACTACACAGTCCCCTTGCAATTTTTTCCTATTACCTCCCACCCACGGGGTTCTCTCTACCATTAGGATGTTGCTCGGTATGTTAGGGGGGAGAGGGTAGTTTTTAGATAGCCAATGGCATACTTTGTTTTTTAGAGCCTGGTACGACTCTACTTCTGTTGGAGAAATTACAGTAACACCGGTTAGAATGACCACATAGGGACAAGCATCCGGGGGAAGATGGATGTTTCTGCGAGCCGTGCCCTTGGCTCTGGTGAATACATCAGAGTTTGGGGGCTGTGGTGTACAATTGCCCAGTGACACCTGAGGGGTTGGGTTAGTTTTTGTCATATTCTGGGTTCGAACATTTTTGTGGGTTTGCCCTGTTACAGGAGTCTTATTTTTAGTGCCGTCCTGTTTTAAGGTGTTACTTGATTTCACAGGGTCAGCATTATTGGTCTCCAGGGCTCTATTAACCACCACGGGCGGCTTGTTGGCCTTTGTGGGTGGGTTGATGACCTGGGCTGGTTTATTATTCATAGTAAAACTAGGAGCACTTATATCCTTGTGTATATTCTTTAGGATAGTCTCCAGGCAGCGTAGTCTCATCTCTATGGGATCAAGCAGTGCTTTTAGCATATTGACAATAATAATGTAATCTGTACTTACAACATTCCCCTCCTGTGATGAACTTACTGGATTACCAACTTCCCCACTCAACTCCAGGATTTCCTCTAGGCTATGATCGATGATAGTATCATCTGGGAGGCTCAAGGGTAAACCATTCTTGGTGGAATGCAGTCCCCTCGTGGGAGTAGATAGCTCTAATAGTGAGTTATCCATGATAGGAGGGTCGGAGGCGACCATTTGATCGTTAAGGGCAATTTGAACCTTCTTCCCATTAAGAATGGACGGTTTGTTAACCTCTCGTTTATGTTTAGGGATTGCCCCTTCTATCCGGCCCCTTTCATTAATGGCGCTTTCCGTATTGGGTGTGTTGAGCTCACTTTGATGAACTCCAGTCTCTGTTAGGAGGTTAAGGTTTGGAGAGGCCTCCAAGTCCTGGAGGGTGTCTGTAACATCCGAAACCCCAGTCATCCTGATATTGTGTACTAGAGCCTGGGCATTCATACGGGAATCGGTGTTTGGCGTCTGTGCCTGGGCGATGAGGCCCAGAGAGGATCGTTTGGCCGTTGCCAGGTCTTGGGAAACTCTCCTATCCATTAGTATGATTCCCTCATCAATTAGTGCGTTTGTACGGATAATAAAGTCATCCAATGTGCCAGTAAGTTTTTTGGCTCCTGCAGCGGCCATACTTCTGGTTTCCCGATGGGTCATGGCCAGTGTTGTCTTGCAGAGCTCACAAAAGGATGTAGGGGAATCCGTCCAGGGTTTATGGCCCAGGCCAGGCTCCTCAGGCCTCGGAGGGCCACAGAGGGCCCGCCCTTTGCCCGGGCTTTGCCCCGGGCGTCCCGCTCGCGTCCCGCGACGCTGAGGGCTTGGTGTTTAAATCGCCCCTCCTGGCGCGTATTCCGCGTCAGGGATCGCGCCGCCGCAAAGGCTGCCGGGATATGAAGTCCCGGAGCGGCGGACGCGACTGATGGCAGCGGCAGCAGTGTTGGTGTTGCTCCTGTGGCTCAGCGCTCCCTCTCACGACGTCTCCTCTCACCCGCCAGCAAAAGGTATGTGGACCCCCCGCTCCACCGAGGGCTTGGTGTTTAAATCGCCCCTCCTGGCGCGTATTCCGCGTCAGGGATCGCGCCGCCGCAAAGGCTGCCGGGATATGAAGTCCCGGAGCGGCGGACGCGACTGATGGCAGCGGCAGCAGTGTTGGTGTTGCTCCTGTGGCTCAGCGCTCCCTCTCACGACGTCTCCTCTCACCCGCCAGCAAAAGGTATGTGGACCCCTGGTGAGTAAGTGTCGCAGTTTATCCCCGGGGGCTGGTTTCCGGCCTGCTGGGGGCATGGACTATCCGTGGGTGATGCGGCCCGCTTGTCGTCCTATCCACTGTTTCCCGGTGTTGGGGCGCCGAGAGTCCAAATGGAGACATACGTGACGGCTTTGCAGGCCTTGCTGGCGTCTCCCCCTCCTTCCCCTCACCTTGCGCTGGGCCCTCTGTGGCGCCGCCAGTGGCTCTGGCCCCGGCACCAACTGGTTTGGATCCAGGCTTGGAGGATGTGGTGCTGTAGGGGTGCGGCTCCTCTGGGGCACCTTTTTCAGGCCACGGCGTCTCTGCCTCGGTGTCGCGGCTGGTCGCCGGGCTCGGGTCGCCTCCCCGAGCCCCTCTCGGTCCTTTGACAAGGTGATCCTGTCTAAGGCCAAGGTGACGCCGCTATGGCGCTAGCAGCAGCTGGACCGTTCGGTGCCACAGGGGTCGGTACACCCTCGTCGTCCTGTTCTGGGTCGCGGTAGGGTGCGGACCCCTCGCCCCTCGCTTGGCCCCTCTCGTCCCTCCCCACAGGCGGCTGCCTCGACAGAGGGCAAGTCAGAGGTTTAATCATGCCTGGCACCGCCTCATGCGTTGCAGAGTGATCTAAGCCTCATTCTGGGCCACGGCTGGCGGAGGGCTTTGTGCCGCTCCCCAGGCCTGTCTTGTTTCCCCCCACAGGTGGCTACCTCGACGGGGGTCGGGTCGGCACCGGTACAGCGCTGCCATTGGTTCGGTTCAACTCCAGCTCCACTCCGGTCTACGATGCGGGCTGACTTGGAGGTACCTTGTCCGGCGACGCCAGATGGTGCCGACAACCTACCTCAGGACGTGGACTCTACGGCTCCGCGCAGGGGTTGTACCGCAGATTCGTCTTCGGACGCTCCTTCTTCTCCGGAGGTGGGCTGCATTTTGGTGTCGTCCTCCCCGGAGACTGGTCGCCGTGTGGTGTCTTTTTCACCAGCATCAAAGGGTGGCTCCCTGCCCTTCCTGAGGTAGAGGTGTTTATCGGAAGAGCAGCAGGTCCCTCATTCTTCGGCTCCTTCTGACTTTCAGGTCTGGCCCTTGCCCATCCCGCTTGGCCTCGGGGACGGCTGCCTTAGTTTGCAGCCGTCGCCCACAGAGGAGCTGCTGTCCCCACCGCGGGGCCCTATGGAGGCAGGTGCGTCCTTCACTCATGCTGTGTCCACGGCTGTGGGCATCCTGCGTATGGGTGACCCGGTGGCTCACTTTCCGGCGAACCATCTGTTGGAGGTCCTCCACAAGGGCTCTGGTGGGAGGGAAATCTTACTTCCCTATGAAGGTTCCCTCCTTTCTTCCTTGACGGGGGCTTGAAGGCGTCCTGCCTCAGGGGACCCGGTGCCTCAACATCTTCTGCACTGGCACCTCCTGGCGTCTCGTGACCTGGCGTACCTTTCCCTCCACCCCTCTGCCTCCAGTCCTCTTTTGCGGGCTGCTTTTCCCTCCATGCCGCCGCTGTTGACTCCGCCATCCCGAGTGGCCCGCTGGTTGGACTCTTGGGGGCACACCATGTTTGCCTCAACCAGCGCTGCCCTGCGGGCCCTGAACACCTTGTGTGTGCTGGCTCGGGCCTCCTCCTGTTTGTGGGACTCGGCTGAGTCTCTGGGATCCGCAGCATCCCAGGAGGGCGGCCAGGTGGACTTACGGCATCATGCGTTGGATGGCCGGGAGCTTGCGGCGTTTATTCTCCGTTCCGCTCTGGACATCTCAGAGGTGCTGGGCCAGGCCATGGCTTCCTCGGTCGCTCTCCGTCGCCATGCTTGGCTTCGGGATGGAGTATTCCCTGAGAATATTCGGGAGTGACTCATCGACCTTTCGTTTGATGGTAGCCTGTTGTTCCATGCCCCGGCTGACTCTGCCATCCAAAGGCTCTTGGCAGGGCTCCGTCCTCCTCCTCCTCCACCTTACACTTCTCCTCCTCCTCCGTCCCCTCCTCAGTGACTCCTAAGTTGGGTTAATTCTGGCCCTTTTTAGGCCGGTGGATCTGGCTGTGGTGTGTGTGTTTTCTGGCCATTTGCGTCCTTCCTTGGGACTTTGGCATTGTTGGCTGCTGGACGGCCCTTTTGTTGATTATGTGTGTTGCACTTGTTGCGCAGACTTGGCCCTGAGATTAGGCCTTCTGCTTGCTTGGGCTGCTGTGAAGCCTGTCGCGGGGGTGTTTTTTCTCCGTGGCTCTTTTATTTTTGCTCTGCTGCCGCAGTTCTTCCAAAGAGGGTTCCCATATTTTGGGACTTATCGTATCCTGGGTAACTGTCCTATAGCTTGCTCTCTACTGGAGGGTTCTGGTCGCCTTCGGGCGCCTGTTCTCCGTGGCGTTGTGTAGGTTGCCTTGCGCCTGGTGGTCGTGTGCGCGGTCACTCATAGTGGTGTGCCCGGGCATCTCCTCCTCTCCCTGCTCCTGCCCTGAGGTCTATGATGAACCGATGTTCTCCCTTGCCAGGCAACGCCTCCTCGGCCTTCCTGGGGCCTAGGGCGGTTCTTCTTGCTTCTGGCGGATTGACTGCCAGCGCTGTTCTGGCTGGCAGGTTGTCTCCATCTGGAGTGGGTTCGCCTTCTTTCCCTCGCTTCTTTGGGTCTTCTAGGTTTCTTCTGCTTCTTCCTCCCTCCTGTCTTGGCATTGGGCGGAAGCTGTGTTGCCTTGTGGGGCAGTGGGGTGCTCAGCCTCTCCGGCCTGACCCTTGGTTCCTCTTCGGCCTACTTCTCCCTCCTACATCCTTTTGGGGTTGGTGGGCGTCTGCTTGGGGGGGAGTTCCCCTTGCCTGGCAGGGACAAGGTTTTACCTGGTCCACAGATCTGGTTCCCTGTGGAGCCCTCTGTTCTGTATCGGCTTGTGGGGTTCTTTCGAAGTCCCTCCCTCCCAGGGGGAATGCTAGGGTATCTATTTTACGTGAAGGAATCTGCGGCTAGTAGTCTCTATCAGATGTACGAGTTACTTACCTTCGGTAACGATGTATCTGGTAGAGACGATTCTAGCCGCAGATTCCTTCACGGCCCGCGCTTCCTCCCCTTTTCTGCGAGGACCCTTAAGTTGGTCTTCGGTACTTGCCTCCTGGTGGGGGGCTGTATCTCCTGTGAGTGCCTTCTTTGTTCTTGAAGGGTGACTCCGTCTGAGGGCGGTTCATTCCTCCTTTGGTTCTTGGAGGATGGGGTCCCGGTGTTTTGGTGCCCTGCTGGTCTGGCTACTCCAGGTTTAGGGGGGAATACTTTCTATCCCTGTCCTCCCTCCCCTTCCTTCCTTCCATTGCTATCCTCTGACTAAGGGTCACCTGGCCATGTCTTGCCCTTGTCCCTTATGGGTGGTTGCCATCTCTGTTGGGGTGGCTAGGAGGGTTGTTGTCCCTATCTGTCCCAGGACTGGTCCCGTTCCTTGCTCGGGTTGGGGGTGGTAGGTTTTCCACGTGTGCTATGACTTTTACGCATGTTCTTTGCCTCCGGGGCACAGGGATGGGAGTCTGTCTATGTTCTGGCAGGGTGACTGTGCAGGGTTCTGCTTGTTCTTTCTTTTTTCCTCTTTCTCTGCCTTGGGTTCTGCGGTGTGACACTACTGTGGGTGGTGTTGGATAGCACTCTAGACCCTCGTGTGACGTCAAACGCCAGAAGCTGCCGCCGCAGGTGTTGCTGTGCTCTCCTGTGCTCCCCATGAGCTAAAGGCTGCTGTGAGCCACGGGCCGGGCTTCAGGGAGCGCGATTTCTGGGTAGTGAGCTGGTCTTTGCCGCAGCTGCGCCCACGCCCGCTGGGCTTTTCCGGACGTGGCGGAGAGCTCTGCAGTGCCTCCGCGGAGTGCCTCTGGGAGCGGCAGGAGCTGCGAGATACCTCCTGGTGCGGCGGGCCTGCAGGGTCGCCGCCCAGTCGCACTTCTTGTGTCCTATTGCGTGGCGGGAGCCGCGGGTCACCTTCGGGTGCAGCGGGGGTCGCTGGTTGCTTTGCAAGGGGGGGCAGCGGTTTTCTCCCCTCACACAGGACCCGCAGGGCGTTGGTGAGAGTCTTGCGGTGTGGTGGCCTCCTTCAGTTCGAGATTTGTGGACAATTCTGAGAGCAGCAGAGTAAGGATCCTGAGAAGACCCGGGGGAGGAGCGGCAGGATTCAAGGATTCAAGGAGAGTCTGTGAGTACAAGAGACGGTGGACTGTGTGGTCTATGTGGTTTATGTGACAAAGGGGTGGCGGTGGACGGAGCTCATCACCGGCATCTGCATTTAATCACATTTAAGTGGACGTCTGTTCCCCAAGTTACACGCACAGGCACGGATTACTGCTGGAGGCTCCCTCTTGAGTACAGTTTTCAGTATTGCTGACAGAGTTTGTACTGTTACTGTTTACTGTTACTGAAAAACTGAAAGTCTGGGGGAGTGGGCAAGTAAAACAGCAAAGGGGGGTAAAAAACAAAATAAAACGAAAAGGCAGGGGCCACTTTTCAACATCCACTTACACATCCAGCAAGGGGAAAGGCAACGGCAAGTAGCATAACTAAGGCGCAGCGAGGGACTCAGAAATACGCTCAGGTAAAAATAGAGCTGCCCAGGAGCAGGACCAGGACCAGGACCAGGGGGAAGGCTTCTCACAAGGGAATCAGAGATACCCAAAGAGGCTAAGGAAAGATTCATCCAGACAGGAACAAGAGCAGGAGTTACAAATAACCCGGAATGATACAAAAGAAAACATTGCGAATGAAAATGAAAAGGAATCTCCTAGTAAGGTTTCTGCTTTGAAGAAAGCAAGGATGACCCACAGCAAAAAGAAAGAAGGATATAAGATAACAGAGTTCTTAACTACAAAAGGGTCAGAGAGATTTGCAAACAGTGAGACACTATTGATGGATAACAAAACCAAAGATGCATCTACAACGATACAGCAGTCTGATCACGAAAGGGATTCACATTCCATAAGTAGTAAAGCAGTTTTAAACAAAGTACAAAGCAAATAAATTGTTGCAGAAGTCTCAACTCAGTAAGTACGCACACAGCAAAAAACTCACCCAGGAAAATAACAACAAACGCAGTAATTCATAATCATAACTTAAGTGAAACACTCTTTTCCTTCAATCTCAGTAATTGGGAAGACCAGGGAGAGGCACTCCGTTACATTCAGCAACATGAGTCATTCAACTCACTGGTCCAAGGAAAAGAACTTGACCCCAAAGCATTGGAACTTTTGGAAATAACTTCTCCTCCATGCGTAAGGAGGTCACTAAACTACAACAATCAACAGACCTCATTAATTAAAGGAGAGGACGTGTCATCTCCACCTCTCCAAGGAGAAGGGATAGTTGTGTGCAAGGTAGAAAGCCCTCTAGAACTAGACATAGGGTCACAATTAAGCTTGCTTCCGTTAACAACAGAAAAACTAAAGGTCTCAGAAATTTTACAACAGTTGGGGGCTCAATATCTGGAACCAAGCAAGCACTCATCCCCAATCAAACCTATTCATTCAACAAATATGGAAGATCAAGCCCACTCCAGTACTTGGGGTGCCCTATTGTCAACTTTGGAGACAATCTCCACAGCAATCTCTCACCAAGCGGACAAACACGACATCCAAGTAAATCTATTAAACATAATGGCAATATACATAGTTGGTTTTGATAAGAAGCTACAGGCACTGAACGATCTGATTATGAGAGCGCAACAGTATAATTATACACAGCAAGTAAACTGCAAATGCACATCGCCATGCGAAATTCACTAACAATCACCACAATTTTGACAGACATATTGACGGAAGTGAGAGCCCAAGCTACCAGTTCATCCAATAAAGATAGGGCAGTGGAGGTTTCGCCAAAGAAAACAACAGGCTTATCGCAAAAAGACTTAAATAACACACAAATTACGCAAACGTCTATTGTGGAAATATCCGGCTTAACAGAAACAAGTGAAATAAACATTAAGGCAAAAGACATTAACCTTGACTTAAGCGAAATAAAAGATAACAAAAATATAGAAATAGTGGAGATTAAGCCAGCACCCTCAAAGAAAGAATAAAAGAGGCAAAGAAAAGCACGTAACAAAGGAAAAGTAGCCCAACAAAAGAAAATATGGCCATTATTCTTGCAACATAAGAATGGCAGGTCACGTCCCTTAAATAATGATACAAAATCAGATTTAGAATCTAAAATCTCAAAAACAATCATCCAACAACTCAATTCAATAGAAATCGAGGAAACAACCTGCTTACCCGCGACAAATGTTTCTGAAAACAGACCATTGTCAGCAGAAGCCGAACAAGAGACATCGCTAAGCAGTCAAAACTCTATGACTAATAATTGTTCGGAATCTGCTAACATCAGAAATTAGGGGAATTCCAAGTCAGGGGAAGAGGATCAAAGGAGATCAGGGCTCAGAGTAACTACCAAAGAAGTTGTTAGAATAAGAAGTCCACGCAGGTCGGAAGGAAATGACACATCACAGTTGCAGCTGCAAAGTTCAATTATATCAAGGGAAAATTAGTTAAATAAAATAATGTTACTTTCAAACTATATCTCAAGAGGTAATTTTGACACCTTAAACAGAGGTACAATTATAAAACTGGTAAAGGAAGTACGGGAAATAGCCTATATTAATTCTTCTAACTTACTATCGATCGAATTTAAACCACACCCATTCATGGACAAGAGAGAGGTAACAGTAACAACTTGGTCCTCATCGGAAATTGCAGAGCACATAATGGCTCAACAGCAAAAGTTTCAGGCTTGGGGTATTGAACTACAAAGGATAGAGGCCCCATGCTACCCAGGTCCGCTTCTCCCCAAAATGAAAATCGAGGGGTCCCTATTGAGAGAAGCCATAGGAGCAGAAACAAACTACAAATTCTTTGAAAACCTAATAATCACCAGGCCTTGGGCACCAGCCCTAACTGATAGGAGTACAGATGAACTGAATATAATCAAACAAGGGATTAAAGACAATAGGGTGGGGCCCCAAAAACGTCACGCTAACTCGCAATCTTGACGAACCAAAGTATTGCAAGAAACTCAAAAACTGATTAACATTTGCTCTTGGAACACCCACGGCCTGGAAAACCTCATAGGAAACCCCAGTGCAGTGGAATTTCTGCAAGAACACGATATCATCTTAGCCCAAGAAATATGGAGCATAACTGAGAACAATATTACAGGCTTTGTCGGCCATCACAAGTCAGCAACAAAATCTGCAAAATTTGGTCACCCAAAGGGCGCCCGATCTTCTTATTTCTCGACCAAACTGGATTGGACTCTAGAAAAATTAACTATCGGGACGAATTGGGTCCTTGTATCCAAATTGGAACAGCACAAAAGCAATGGGACAGCAACAACATTAATACTACTTAATGTTTATATCCACCCGAGTGAGGAGACAAAAGATGAGCATATGAATATATTGCTAGGAATAATAAAATCATTACAGAGGCTGTACTGCCAGGTACAGTTCATCATTTCCGGTGATTTTAATATTAACTTATGTATTTCCGCAGGGAATATGAATAAAAAGGGAAATAACTTCAGACGACGATTTGAATCTTTGGGACTGATTCACCTCAACGGAAATACAAAAGATGATTCACCGGCGGCAATAACCTATTTAAGTGGGTCAAAAAGCTCAATAATCGATCATACCATAGTGAGTGACTCTGTAGCATGCCAAACACGAAAATTCCTAATTGTCCCATGCATGGAAGGGGACCACATGCCACAATTATTGCAAATAGAGCACTTTACAGCCAGGCTGACAGCCGCAAAAAATCTTTTTTCCACGCCACATGCCAACAATTTAAAAAGACTGAAATGGCGTGGAATAGGGATCGAAAAGGTGATGGCAGAAGTATACCACCAAGCGGGTACAAGTGAAGACATTTCAATGGAATCCGCAAGCCCAGACCCATCACAAAGTAGGGAAGGTGAAAGAGTAAGAGCCTGGGACACCCTAACAGGATCCTTATTGGAACTCTTTTCAGACAACAAATGTGATCATTCTGCCAGTAACCAGAAGAAGCTTGTGTGGACAAGCAACCACCATCCCTGGTTCAATTATGAACTTCGCAAGCAAAAAAGCCTAAAAGTACGCAGAATCAGATCAATCTCAAATCAATTAAAATCAGGGGGTAGACCTGACAGAAGCGTGCTCAAAAACTTAAGAAAACAGTACAAGAAAAACTTCAGAGCAGCCAAATTAAGTTATCAGGCCGCATTATGGAATAAACTCCTTTTGGCTAGCAAACAACGGAACGGAAAACACTTCTGGTCTCAGATAAATTTACTGACACTCGGAAAAAACAGACATCAAAATGCTGGGATAAACGAGGAAGAATGGGTAGACCACATAAAGAGTATGTATAAAGAATCAAAACCTAATCCAACCCCAGGTACTCCAACGGCAAAAAAGGGCAGTTGGAGGCAAATAGAACAAAAAGCCCAAAGTCTCCCTGTGGGCCTAAATGCGAATAACAAACTAATCTCCCCAAAAAATAAAAGCTCCGACAACTTAATAGAAGTAAGCGAACTAATAAAAATCATCAGGAAGTTAAACTTGGAGGGCGCGCCAGGACCAAATGGCATTCCAAATGCCCTCTTCAAGGGAGAAGCTTCATATTGGGCTCATTATTTTCCCCACTCTTTAATGAATTGTTTGAAACAAATGGAATCCCTGAATCCTGGAGGGGAAGTATCATACAGCCAATTTTCAAAGGGGGAAAGTCATCAATGCCGATCAATTATATATTAATTGCCTTAATTGATGTCGAAGCAAAGCTATATGCAAGTTGCCTACTAACCAAACTAAAAAAATGGCCCAATGAAAATAACCGCATCCCGAGATCTCAAACAGGGTTTCGGGTGGGAACTCTAACAAATCTAACGGCATTAACATTGTTAGCCGAAAAAGCCAAATTAAAAAAAAACCTGCCTGTTCGCCTGTTTTGTGGACCTCAAGCAAGCCTTCGACAGCGTGCCCCGTGAAATTCTTTGGGAAAAACTCACCAGGTGGGGCATCCCTATAAATCTGTTAAAGGTCATCAGAGAATTATATTCGTGTACATGGAGCCGGGTAAAGGTAGGAGATGGCCGGTGGGTAACTAAGAAAATAAACATCCAAAATGGCCTGAAACAGGGGTGCGTGCTAGCTCCTACCCTTTTTAACCTGTACATATCTGATCTTGAAGATGCCCTTTTGGAAATCAATAGTCACCCTCCATCGATTGGTAATGAGGAAATTAGGTGCCTTCAATACGCTGATGATTTAGTACTTCTAAGTCAAACGCAAATCGGTCTCCAAAGAGGAATGAATGCCATAGTCAAATATTTAACAGTACAAAGGCTAGAACTGAATTTAACAAAAGCAAAGGTCGTACAGCTAGTTGATGCCAAAAACAAGAAATTCACATGGTATATAGAGCGGAAGAAAGTAGAAATAGCTGCTTCATATAAATGTCTCGGATTTATGGTAGAACGGAAATTATCCTACAAATCACAGCTCATTTCAATGAAGTCAAAATCTCAAAATCTGATCCATGGCTTCAATGTATTAAAAAAGAAATTAAGCTGTCCATCACATGGCAATTTATTAACAGTATTGCAGGCACAGTTAATACCAACAGTAACCTATGGCACTGAAATAATGAAAGGATGTGAAATCACGGTTTTAAACGAAATTCAAACAAAAGTATATAAAAAAGTCTTCCATATCCAGCAAAGCGCATCGCCTGCTCAGGTGCGGCTAGAGTTTGGCTTATTAAACCAGGAATTTCGCAGCAAAGGACCTTTTATAAAACTGTGCTGGAGGTTGCGTGCCTCTGCTAGTGGAACTATAGATCATCTATGCTGGAAAGAAATAGAAAGTCAAAAAGGAAAGAAAACGCAAGGTTCCTAGGGTAGTTACCTAAACCATGTGATAACGGACCTCTCCGCTTTAGATATTTGGAATCTTAGCATAGGTAAAAAGGAATTCAACAAATTAATTAACATCACAATAAAATGTTTGTCTCATTCAAAGGACGAGAACACCCTACTACAGAGACGGTATGCCTGGACAGTCAATAACTCATATGGGAAAAAGAAGCCCCAGGAATATTTATCAGCATATTTCTCACGTACTCTAAAACATCAATTTATGAGGTTGCGGCTGGGCATGTGGGAAACAAAAGACTTAATCCCAGCATGGAAGGATAAAAGGGAAAATCGAGACTGCAGACTATGCGGTTATAAAGATGAATCCATTCAACACATTTTTTGTGTATGCCCTGCCTTACTAAAAGAACGGAAAGCACTTTTAAAATCTCTACTGAACAATTTGAATATACGCTCATGCAGAGAAGCGGTAATCACCTGGCTAAGCGGAACCTCAATCCCACTAGCATGTAGAGGGGTGACATTTTTAAACGTGTATTTAAAGGAAATCGGTTGAAATTACTAAGAGAGTAAAAAAGATTCTCTAAAAATGAAATTTTAAACATTAGATGCATAAAAGTAACTTATTGATTATTTTTGTATGAGTAAGCAAGCTATTCTATGTGTATATATGTAGTAGTATTATTTAAAAACTGTTATTTGGTGTAATGGTTTTTGTTTTTAAAAAGAGCGATCACCCAAAATAAAAATCTTGAAATCTTGAAAATCTTGTGTTGTTAGTCACTGTTTCTTTCCAAATGTTCTGCTTTTCGCACACTGTTCCCATGCTTTTACAGTTTTTTGTCTGGTTGTTCCGTGTTGTGGTGCGGAAAAAGTTCTCCGAAGAAAACTGACGTAGGCGCGCCGGGTCCGGTCTTATGTGACCTCACTGACGTCACGTGCGTGGACGAAGCCTGGGCGGAGTCGCGTGATGTCATCCCGCCCCCGAGGCGCACGGATGCTGTGGCAAAAAAGTTTCCGGATCCAGTCTCACACCTGGGTATATTCTACGTGAAGGAATCTGCGGCTAGAATCGTCTCAACCAGATACATCGTTACCGAAGGTAAGTAACTCATACTTCTCAATCTTCCCCTGAAACTGCCTAACTCATATTTTAGTGAATTAGATAAGGTTATTTGTGAGTTTATTTGGGCAAAAAAACAATCTTGGGTATAATTATCTATCCTCCAACTAGATACACCACAGGGGGGCTTAGCATTACCACATTTTCCAACATATTATCTGGCATCTTTGGTTAGTTGATGGTACAATTAACAGCAGCAGCATCAAAGTACGATAAATATTTTTTAAACTGTATGTTAAGTCAAAGTGCAATTAAATTACCAGCTTTCTTTTGGCCTACGAAACTGCCTAGGAAAATGAGAAACAAGGTCATATTGTCATTGGTATCACGTAGCCAGTTATTTTTTTAAAGCATTTATTATACCTGTGTGTCACACTTCTACTCCACTTCAAGATTGTGAGATTTGGAGTGTACAGAGGTGTCTGCAGTCTTGGAGAGATCTAGGCTTTGAAAAGTTAGGTGATTTTTACATTCATACAAATTTTATGAAATGGAAAATATATTACAGCAATTTGGTAATCAAACTGGAGCCTCGTGGTTACGTTTTAACCAAATAACCAGCTTTCTTAAAATAAATTATATGATGATTAATGCAACTGCAAGAACCATACAAGGATGGATTAAAGATAATACAATGAATGGAGTGGGAAACTGGTATTGCCTGTTGCGTCAGAGTGCTAACAAGAAACTTTTGGAGGAGCTACTTCCTAAAATTTTGCAAGATACTGGCTGCAGATTTAATATTAAAAAATGGCAGTCATTGAGTGAGATCGGATATAGAGCTTAAGAGCAGCAAACTTCAAAAGAATTGGCCTCTTTATCTAGATGGCTGGCATATTATACACCGCATAGGCTACATAAAATGTTCCTATCACTCCTGGATCAATGTTTCAGATGTAAGATGAACGGGCTGGTGGATGAGTTCATACATTTTGTTGTTACACTACTCTACAGCTTTTTTGGGAGGAGATTTTTAAGATTAGTAGTTACTGCATGTCGATTACCATTCTTCCATCAACTATGGTGATTCAATTCAGCTTTTGGCACAGTGTGCTCCAGCTAACAACATATCAACAATATTTGTCTGTAAAGCAATAGCGGTGGCCAGGCCCTTGATTCTGCAAAATTGGAAAACAGCACTGTTTCCGACAATAGGAAAGTGGCTTAATAAGCTGGCTAGGACCTATGAATTTGAGGAGGGATAGGTGAAAAGGGTAGGGGCATCCCGTAGGTTTATGGCCACGTGCGCTA
This sequence comes from Lissotriton helveticus, assembly GCF_964261635.1. NCBI lineage: Eukaryota > Metazoa > Chordata > Amphibia > Caudata > Salamandridae > Lissotriton > Lissotriton helveticus. The sequence goes on along the minus strand of NC_136068.1, from coordinate 1,248,502,376 downwards.
GTTTGTTCTTCGACTAACCCCTGGTAGTAGTAGAATGAGGGTAATGCTGCGACATAGATTTTATTGTATAGGATTGTGCACGCTCATTGCTGCTGATTTTTTAAAATATATAATCGCACTGTGGTATTATAAAAAAAGACGATTCTGATGCTGCTATTAAGATAAGTGTGTTGAGTTTATGTGGATAAATTGGTTGGATTCGTTTTGAGAGGTTTTTAAATTGCCATATACTTGCGCATTGGGAGAATAATGTATGAATTACTTGTATTACCTGCATCCTTTGTTGCAAAAAAAAAAAAAGAACATATGAAGTCACTCTGCCCACCCCATATCCCTTATGGGGAGGTTTAATTGAAATTTAGTCAGCAGTCCAGCTTGTTGCCTGCTGTATTGACTGTTTTTACAATTGTCTTGTTTCTTGTTCTTCTTGGTATGGTTGGCATAGTCCTACACGGGAAACAACCTTTACTACGCGGTCAAAACACCGCAATACATTCACAACGTAGCTTTTACAGCGCAAGTCGTTACCACAACTTGCACTGGAGGGTACTCTAGACTAAGGAATAGTGTGATTTACTATTCCAACACCTTCCCTACTGTACGTAGGCTGGAGTTGGAATAGTAAATCATACTATTCCTAAGTCCAGCACCCTACAGCGCAAGTCGTGCTAACGACTTGTGTTGTAAAAGCTGCGTTGTGATGTACCGCGATCATTTTGATCATGTGGTAACGTCATACATCTTCCTACACACACTCCAATTCCCCTCCCCTTCCCACTGGCCCAAACACTCAGCTGAAGGGAACTCACATACATCTGGGTGGGACTCTGAGGGTACTTCTGTTACTCAATGAACCACATGCAACGTTTTCAGATAATCTTCTGGAATTTAATGGGAATGCGGACTCCTTCCAGGTGCTACAAAATTCACATTCTACTTAAGCGTAGAAATATTGATATACCGCTTGTGAGAAAATGGAGTGTGTTATGTGGTCTGATTGTGCAACCTCCTCGTGTAATACACTTACCAACCTCTTTAGGACTCTTAGGTTTCATTTGTCAAACCTTTAGCTCAATCCAGGGTAGCTAGGGCTCTGAACTGCAAGTATTACACAAAGGAACACGTGTAAAGCACTTAAACAGCACCAAAACAAATGAATGGCAAACAAGCACTGGCAAAATCAACAAATTTGACACTTTTTCACCAACAAGTTTAGATGGTTGGAATACGGTCACTTAGAGTCACTTTAGATGTTTAACTCCAGTACGGAGCCAGTCAAGGGGCCAGCAAGGTCAAGGGATGAAGTATGCTGAAGATGCTGTGGATGTTATGTGGTCAACTGGTGTCTTGCTGCGACTATTCCTTGATCCATGAAGGTGGCGAGGTGGTCCTAGTCACAGGGTCAACATTCCTTGAACGCTCCTCAGTGCTGGCAGAAGCCCAGTCGCCACTTAACTACTGGTCACCCAGTATCACTGTCACTTGTTAAACCTTCATGGGTTGATAACTCATCCTCTGAGGGTCTTAGCTGCACCTTAATGACACTCCTGGGCTCAGTGAACTTGGGTTCAACTTTGTGTGTAAGGTCCTGGTCGCTGGTGCTGCACAAAGGCCGATGGTGGTGGGTTGAAGACTTTGGGCTACCAACTTACACCAGCAGGCTTTTCAGCTTATGTGTCCCTGTACTGTGAACAGGAGGCCAGCTCATTGATCTTTGGAGTCTCTTGGTTTCACCTGGGCTTTGGAGATGTTTCTCCTTGAGCAGGACACCGCAGGCACCGTCGCTCTCCTTTGCTAGCCACCAGGTACAGCCGGTGCAGCCCACGCTGGTGCAGCTTCTATTTGTCGGTACCATGGTGCAGCAGGGCAGTCCTTAGTCTAGTCCAGTCGAGATCTCACATCAGGGTGCCAAGAGTACCTTACTTATGCTCAGAAAATGCTCTCAGGGCAGGATGCGGTTGGTAGCCCATAGATTACTAGGTTCACTCCCACCTGATGCCCACTTACTGTGAAGTGTGGCACCTGGGAATCCCCGGGTGCATCATTCTTCCCACTCCCAATATGGCATGAACCTTCTGTCTCTATGGGTAACTCCCTAGCCCAACTCAGAGGCATGGCTACCAAGGGGGCTACACGCCCCAGGAAAACCAACTGGTTTCCCCTCTCCTGCCCGAAATGCCAGCCTGAAAAATGGAGCAGCCTCTCTCCCAAGTGTTACCTATTTGCCCTTCAAAGGTGACCTCTCCTTTGAAGATTGCCTTCTGGGCAAACACCCATGTGGCTTCCTGCATGAGGAAGGTGACTACTCCTTCCAGAACGGGTCCCTATTGTATATTTCCTAGGAGCTGTTAGCATGTCTCTCCACAAGAGGGCAGAAAGCTGTTTTGGCTACAGGACCCCGTGTGCAACCAGTATGGGCACAGGGGACTGAAGGCAACAAAGTGACAATTTTGCTGAAGTTGCACTCTGCAATTTGTTGCATTAATTTCGACCTGAGGATCAAGTTAGGCTTAAGGTAATGAGTTGTTAGATATCTTTGATGACCCACTTTGGTCACACCGATACAGAGTTAGCACAGCTGTGGGATCAGCATGTAACTTTGCACTTGCCAATTGGGCAACCAAGCTTTTCTCTAGTAAAAATTACAGTTTACCAATTTTAATACCAGAACATGTAAAATATATTTTCTGCCAATGAGATGTCTTGCACCATGCTTTAGGACTTGCTAGGCCGGCCATAGGGTTGAATTATCATTGGGAAGTCTGGATTTGCCATTGGTTTAAATGGCAAAGACCAGCCAGCAGTTCAGCTGCTCTTCCAGCCTGCAAATGGTGACACACAAGTATCATTATACTTATGTGTCACCCAGATTGACAAATGCAAAAAAAAAAATTGATGGACAGTATGCAGAACAATGTCATACATTCACCCCAGTACAGAGATCTGGGCCTAAATCTATTGTTTTTTGCTCACCATGCCATTCCAGTTTGGACCCAGCCATATGCAAATCAGTCTTGACCCTGCGCCCCATGGGAACAGTCCAGCCCGAACTACCAGGCCAGGTCCTCCCTGGACTGGAAACAAGCATCCTAGGACCGGTGTCGGGCTTTCAGCCTCATCAGCCAGGATAGCTTGACTCCAGTGGCATGGAGAGCATGGGACTCACGTCTGAGCATACCCGCCCCACTCGGGGTGACATATGCAAAAAGAACAAGGAAGCTTGGGGGCGCTAGAGGGCGCGCAAACAGAATGGCCGCACCGATGTGAGGCTCCTGCTGCCTGGAACAAAAATCCTTCAATTATCCTGGACAAATGAACTGCAAAATCGTTGTAACTTGGCCACACTAGAGGACTAACTGGCCTTTCCACTCGGTGAAAAGAGCGGAGAGTTTGGAGATTGCCAGCCTAAGTGCCAGGCTGTGAAAGAAGTGACCGCAACAACCGCCAGAGCAGTAGGAGATCGCAGGGCGGAGACTGCTGCAGGGCAAGACTGAGGCCTCGCACGCGGCTGACAGGCCGCGCGGCCGATGAGAAGTGGGAGGTGAGCGCGCTCGTGCTGTAGTGAGCGGACGGCGGCTGTGGGCCTGCGCTGCAAGAGAAAGCAATGGGCGGAGATAGGAGGAGCGGTGGCAGCCGGGATTGGCACCCGGGGCGTCGCAAGACGGAGCTCGACGGTGTCGAGGTGAGGCCATTGATGCGGCGGCGAAGAGCGGGATCGTAGCGGACCTGCTGCCGGGACCCCCGAGGAGAGAGAAAGCGAGAAGAAGCCTGCAACACCGCTCCGGCAGCAGAGATTGGCACCCGGGGCGCCGCAAGAAGACGCTGGGCAGAGTCAGGGTGAGGACATTGATGCAACGGCGAATAGCGGGATCGGAGCGGACCTGCCGTCGGAACCCCCGAAAAAGAGAGAAAGTGAGAGGGAGCCCGCAACACCACTTCTTGAGCGCCGCGCTGCTGGCGGGTGGAACATTGGCCGTGCACAATTATCCACTGGGAAAGAGAGACCGGGCACTGTACCCCCTGAGGTCCAGGGAGGGCATATGCAGAGCGGTGTGCTGCAAAGTAGGGGTGGAGAGGCGCCCCCCCAACCGCATACTGTGAAGAAGAGTTGTGGGCGTAGAAGTGGGTCGCTTCTGCGTGCGTGCCCCCCCAAGTAACACTGGGGCCTGATCAAGGAATCTGACTCAGACTCAGTACCCTGAAGCCTGAACGACCAAAGGGACCCCGAGGGAGGCGCACTCATCCAGGAAAAAGGTGTTGTGCATAAAGCGGACCCCACGCAGCCACAATTGGTCCCCAGAAGTAATCAGCGACTGCAGCGCGGAGAACTAGCTGGAGGAGGGTGGCTCCTGCGAGCGGTAGAGGTGGGGACCCAAAGTAGGAGGCAGTGAACCTCGTCAGAATGTGGGAAGATAGTGCAGCCAAGGGCTTGTGCACACCTTTTCTGCAGGGCATGAGGCTGCTATACTGAGGCGCGCTTACATACTTGAACCCGGTCCGGCACCAACTGAAAGGACAGCGGGAAACTGCTGGTGAAGTACCGCGGCATACACTCAACTTGTGCACTGTGGGAGATATGGGGAAACCTGACACCAGACAACCTGATTAGAATTTTGAAACGGCGAGGAAAGTGAACAGGCCCACGCAAGAGGATCAAGACTCGGAAGCTGTGGAGCAGACCAGCGGAGGGACTACATCGCAGGCACCAGATATACACAGTATTTTGCAAGAGGTGCGGCGGGGATTTGCGACGGTGGTAGACAAAGTGGATCGCATGTTGTCAAGAATAGACGCTATAGCTCACAAACTTGACGACCACGAAGAACGCATCAAAGAGACGGAACGGCGCATATCCGATGACAACGACACCACCGTCAGCCACACCACACAATTCACAAGAATGGATAAGCTCTTAAAGATAATCGCAGCCAAAAACGAGGACTTGGAAGCCCGCAGTAGGCGCAATAACATCCGCAAATTCCAGAATCAACCAACACTGGTAGGATGGAAGAATCTATTGAAAAAATGCTACTGGCAGCTATTGGTAAGGAGGCATTCTCCGCGCAGTTCATGGTCGAACGAGCTCACAGCACTCTTGGACCGTGACCGACACCTGGTAACCCCCCGCAGCCCATTATCGCGAAACTGCTGAATTATAGGGATCGTTCAGCACGAAATAAGCAGACGCTGACATATGATGGCAACACTTTCTCGATATACCTGGACTTTCGCCTATAGTACAGGAGGAGAGGCGCAAGTTTATAGACGTCAAGAAGAAACTACGAGCGGCACAAATAGATTATGCGCTATTGTACCCAGCGAGACTCAGGGTTACGCATCAGGGGAAACAGCATTTCTTTACTAACCCGCAGCAAGCAGTGAAGCGTGCGAATCGGAGCGGAGTAAGCCAGGGGTCCTCACAGCAATCCAACTTCACAGGAGATGACGATGATTCGTAATGAACCTTTCCTAAAGGCATTATTCTACACTATAAGGTGATGGTAATTGGGCTGCTGCGTAATAGCGAACTTTATTGCTGAACTGAGATGAGACATTACCAGTTGACTCATTTGATCTAGTAATACTGCGTTCCAGGCATTCCACCAAAGGAGGGCTTGAGGGGAGCGGAGTATCTGCGTTGCTGTCTAGACATGTCCCCCAATGGGCATTCCCCTATGGATGAACATGGCACACTATGTGCAGGGTGTATGAACAAGTGTTTGATTCAGATGGGGGGTGGGGAGGGGGGGAGGGTTACGGATTCTGGCAAAGTTGGGTTGCTTCAGTGGGTGGGGGGAGGGGGGAGGAGAAGTTGGGATGTTTGTTATGTGAGGAAAGTTGTGCATAAGTTTTCCCCCGTGGGGGGTGGATCGCTAGAGGGTAAGGGCGTTGAACAGCATCAGAAGAGCGATTCATTTAATGAATGTAGGAAGGGTACCAGATTAGGGAAGTATTGCCTGGACAACAATCAGGCTGCAGATCACGATTGGAAAACATGGCTGAAGCAACCGTAGGTACACTAAACATTATTACATGGAAAGTAAGAGGACTGGGAAATCCCAGGAAGAGGAGGCATATACTGTCAAACCTAGACAGGCATAATGTGCATATCGCTATGCTGCAGGAAGCTCATTTTACTCGTCAAAAGCTGCACACCTTTGCCACTAGATGGGTAGAGCATAGAATCTTCTTCTCTTATTCCACATATGCACGGGGAACAGCGATATTGATAAAGAAACAGGTGCCCTTCTGGCTGGAGGGAGCCTCATGGGACTCGGAGGGCAGGTATTGTCTTGCATGGGGCCGGCGGGATACTAAATCTGTCACGCTGGCATGCTGTTATGGGCCGAACACAGATGAACCGGGGTTTTTTGATACGGTGTGGGCTAAGATCTTTGAGGTGGACTCTACTCATGTTATTTGGGGAGGCGACTTTAACGTTACTTATTGTCCCAGCTTGGACAGATCTCACCCCGTACCACACCATTACACTAAGATGCAAGCAGTGCTGCCTACCAGTTGACTGATGCCCGGTGACATATACATCCAAATGCACAAGAAGGCACACATTTTACGGCCAGGCGAAGACACGGGCTCGACTAGACTACTACTTAGCTTCCAGAGGCGCAGTGAAGCATTTAGCTAGAACCTACTCGGACCATGCGCCAGTGGTATTGGTGCTCTCTTCTGCCGACTTCAATACACCATGCAACCCCTGGCGACTGCATTCCCCTATCTTATTTGACACAGTATTCCAGGAAGAGCTACGGGAGGAGATAAGTGACTTTTTTAACGAAATAAAGACTCTGTGAATAGTGTTGAGATTATTTGGGAAGCATTTAAGGTCATGATAAGGGGATATTGCGTAGCTAAGGGGTCCAGAGTTCTTAGGGATATACAAACCACCCTGCGGTTGCTAGAAACAGACCATAAAACACTGGAAGCGGAACTTGCAGGGGATCTGCAGGGCTCCACACAAGCAACATTTAGAGATAAGCTCACAGAGTACATGGAGGAAGCACAGAGAGAGGCGAGGTTTCGGGGTAAAAATTGGATGGCCCGGCAATATGGAGAAGGGGTTAGGCCTGGGAAGGCATTGACTCAAAAAGTGAAGCAGCCTCGCTGCAACAACTATGTAATGGAAGTGGAAGATCTGGAAGGGGGGCATGTCGTGATACAACTAACATACTTCACGCCTTCTTGAGTCATTACAAAGAACTCTATTCCACAACTAGAGTGAGTAACCTCGATCTAGATGGCTTTCTGGGGGATGTGTCGCTGGGCTGGCTCAGCGATGTACAGAGGACCTTTTTCTGTGCGCCATTTGAACTGGACAAGGTGCGGGAAGCTATAATGGGGCTACAGTCTGGGAAGGCCACAGGGACAGATGGCATACCAGCAGAATTCTACAAAACATATGTGGATCTGATGGCCCCTATACTTAGAGAAGTGTATGAGGATGCGCTGGAGGTGGGATATCTGCCAGCCACTATGAGGGAAGCATTCATACAGTCGCTGTTGAAGTTGGGGAAGGCACCAGAGCAATGCGACTCATTTAGACCGCTATTGCTCCTGAATTGCGATGCTAAAATTCTGGCCAAATTGATAGCGACACGCCTGAGCTTGCAAAAGGAAAACTTGATCTTGCCCGATCAATCGTGCTTTGTGCCCGGTACGGCTACCTCCCATAATTTGAGGACACAGTTTGCTGTCTTAAATAATGTTTCACCGATCTGCCGCTGACGGCCATGTTTTTAGATGCTACCAAAGCATTTGACTCCATAGAATGCGACTATATTTTTCGGGGTAATGTTATGCATGGGATTCCCTCTGCTGTTATTGTCATGGATTAAGCTGTTATATTGCTTGCCAGTGGCCAAGGTCCTTGTAAATGGTCATACATCACAGTCTTTTAGCATTACAAGGGGGACCCGGCATGGGTGTTCCCTCTCCCCATTGCTTTTTGCAATAGCGATAGAGCCGCTTTCGGCGAAACAACGCCAACGCCACAATGATAAGGCCCTCCGCTGTAACCTATGCCAAATACTTGTATCATTATATGCAGACGACATCACTCTTTACGTTCGCGACCTACAGTAAAAACCTAAATCCGATACTTAGAACATTCATAGTTTTTGGGCAGCTCTTGGGAATCCAGATAAACCGGGGGAAATCAAGTATTTTCCACTGACAGCAGCCACGACACGCTTCTTGCTGGATTATCCTCTGGAGTGGTGCGAGGAGGAACTGAAGTATTTGGGGATAAGAGTCACCAGAGATAAAGAGGAACTTATGAGAATGAATTATGGAATGGCCATAACTCAAATATGCCTCTTGCTTACCACCCTCCTATGCCGTTGCTGCAAGAGGGTTTTTTTTAGAAACTTTCAACAGCAGACCCACGTCCGTACTTGGGGAGACCTATATCAAGAAGGCCAATTCCTCGATATTGACCACATGTGCCAAACTGCTCAGAAGACGCCACTAGATGTCTTTGTGTATATTAGACTGCGACATGGGATAAGATGACTTACTCCTCAGTTCCCAACGGAACCACAAGCGCTTGCCCCACTACAACTCATATTAGAGAGAGATACAGCTAAAAGGCTAGGTTCACTGATATATAAAATGGTGCATACACAAAAGGCATCACCACCCACATTGTCATGCAAGAAATGGGACGAGGAGCTAGGATAAGCCCTGACAGTATAGCAATGGGAGGGGTGCTGTCTGCAGACCGAGCAAGTATCGGCTAGCAGCAGACTTTGGATAATTCATTATAAATTCTTACACAGGATATATTATACACCGGCCAAGATGTACAGGTTCAAGTTGAGAGATGATGATAGGTGTGATAGATGTCGCACAGCGGGGCGGATTTTCTATACTTAGCATGGGGGTGCCCTGAGGTAAAAGAATACTGGGATCAAGTGTTTCAGGCATTGCGAGTAATGATAGATACACCTGTAGAAGCTACACCATTGATGGCATTATTGGGATATGTCAAGCCCCTAGGAGCTGAACACCGAACTTTTACTGCACTGGTGCTCCTAATGGCCAAAAGGAGGGTGGCTTGCCGATGGGGCAGGGGGCGGGCACCCAAGTTCAAGGAATGGATTGCTGACCTGATAATGTGCCAGGAGCGACTCACGACCTATGCAGAACTACTACCCATAGCCTCCAGGCCCAGGGATGTATGGGCCCCATTGCAGTGCTACTTGATTGCTCACCCGAGAGACGAGGACTAATAGGATAAAGAGAATTGTGGTGAGGAATGAGATGAGACTGTGCTCCTAGAAATAGAGCGGGATGAGGGAGGAAGAGTACATTAATAAGAATGTATACTGTTGAAGAATGCGGTGAGAAAAGACAACTGCTTCAGATAAATAGGTAAATAGAAATTCAGATATATTTTGATGTATGAGAAATACTAGGGAAAAATAGTAAACAAATGCAGTGGCGGGATGTTCAGGTACCTTGATATGTGTGCAGCTATCCCTATAATGTGGTACCACCGATGTAATCTGCCAGAGAAAACAAGAAATGTATGTACTATTGCAATGAAACTGATCTGTATCTCACATGGATGTAAGATGCTGATATAGAAACTGTTAACCTGAAATACAATAAACAGAAGTTTAAAAAAAAAGAACAAGGTTGCTTGTTTCCGGTCCAGGGAGTACCTGGCTTGGCGTTTCGGTCTGGACTGTTCCCATGAGGCACAGGGTCAAGACTGATTTGTATATGGCTGGGTCTAAACTGGGGTGGCATGGTGAGCAAAAGAATGATGGATTTAACCCAGATCTCTTGACTGGGGGTGAATGTATGATTGCTTCCGGTTCAGGGAGGACCTGGCTTGGCAGTTCGGTCTGGACTGTTCCCATGAGGCACAGGGTCAAGACTGATTTGCATATGGCTGTGTCTAAACTGGGGTGGCATGGGGAGCAAAAGAACAATGGATTTAACCCAGATCTCTTGACTGGGGGTGAATGTATGAATTATTCAGCATTCCGTCCATCATTTGTTTGCGTAGCACCCAGCGTGGCACAACCAGTGCTGCAATCACTGGGGGCCCCTCTAACGCACTTACATGCCCTGGGTACCATTTAATAGGGACTTACAAGTAGGCTTGCTCAGTAAAATATTTAACAGCCAAATTAATATATCAGTTTAGGGGTAAGAGCACAGCCACTGAGTTTTGGTTAGCAGGCCTCCATGTACTCTCAGAGCTGAAAAACCAGCAGCAGCAGTCCAAAAACTTGGGGGTGACCTACGACAAGAGGCATTTCCTTACAGCGCTGATACACGAATCATGCATAACCCATCCGGAAGCAGAATGTCTACGAAATAGATGAAAAGGCCAGGTACCGTCCACTAACTACTCTGCATACGCCAGGGGACTCTTATCTGGATGCAGGCCTGTACCCCCTTTCAGATCCAAACCCGGGAATTGGACCCCATGCACTATTTCATCCTTCTTGAGGCAAGACTTGACCGTCAACTCCTTCTGATGCAATAAAAAAAATTGGTTCGGTCGGGTAGGACAATTAATTTGTACACGGTAATCAATACTTTGGGAACATTTGTGAATAACACACCAAAAAGGAAAACACGGCTCAATAATCAGTAGTGAATAGTATTTTTACTTTACATGAGTTAGACTGGCTCAAGGGACAAACTACACAAACAAAAACACTATACAACACTCAAGTGTATATAAAGTGACTTATTGTGATTGGTGACTGTAGTGCTATACATAAGGAGACAATAATGAAATGTGACTATGAACACAAAGGGGGGGGATCTTGATGGTCAGGTCCGAATTTGCAAGCATATCCCTCCATCAATGATTATGATTTCCTGTTTTGTTTGTGTAGTTTGTCCCTTGACAGCCAGTCTAACTCATGTAAAGTAAAAATACTATTCACTGATGATTATTGAGCCGTGTTTTCCTTTTTGGTGTGTTATTCACAAATGTTCCCAAAGTATTGATTACCGTGTAGAAATTAATTGTCCTACCCGACAGAACAAATTTTTCTTATTGTATAATTTTTCCAGGTTCTGAGGGACACAGGGTTACCCCATTAATTCTAATAACTCCTTTTGATAGGCTGTATATACACCCTGAACCTTGACCAATGCAGCTTCTTCCACTGCCTCATACCTAGTGAAATGGGCATTTCTCTACGGATACTTGAGGATGACTTTAATTGTGTACTGGGCGTTTCTCTTGACTGCTTTCGTCCCCAGCAGTTCACCCAGCACGTACCCTAACCACCCGGGTATGACAGTGGGCCCTATAAGATGCTTGTAGACATTTCCACCCAAACCTCAAACTCTATTCCCACTACTCCTCAGTGCACAATCTATATGTTAAACTTGACATAATAGTATGCTCGGAGGAGCTCTGCTTATTGATCCTTTCGTCCAATTACCTGAGTAGGGATATATCTGATCGCAATTCCATGTTGTTGGGAATCTGATGGGGGAGAACCCCTTCTTTGATCCCACCATGGAAGCTACATTTATCCATTCTCGAATACAGTTTTTTTAAGGATACATTGGCTGCCTAGATAATGGAATATTTTTACCACAACAAGGACTCCACAAATTCTCCAGCAGGGCAATGGGAAGCCTTCAAGGTGCTGATGTGGGGCTCTTGCATCTGCAAGGTTCTGTGAACTTTGTAGCCACCTGGATAGGTTGGCACAGGTGGAGCAGGATCAAGATTGAGGAGGAGTGCTACCTGATTGATGACCCAGCTCTACATCTTCACCTAGCCCAGATGCACGAGGATGTTGCTATGCTGGTGGAAAGGCAATGCTTCCTGGATTGTGCCTTATTTTTTTGGGGTAAACAGATTTTATTGATTTTTGCATGAAGCAGTGAATTAAATACAGTACAGTCTCTTAGTGTAGGATGGCAATTCCTCATCAAGTAGAATATCAACTGTACCTTTATGTGTCCCATCCTCCACCCAAGTGTATATAAACTTTTAACAGTGAGCCCCTCTCCACTCTCAGACATGAGTCGCATGCACAAATACCAGTATAGACAGAATTGCGTCGCATGTGTAGGTGTCCCACAGTAGAGTGCAGGCATCGAAATGTGAACAATTAGTTCATTATTTCTATGCAAAGAAGTTTATATAATGTTTCTTTCCTGGACATGTATCAGGTGTGCTAAAGTTGCTGACTGCAACTGCAGCCGGTGAACCGTCAGTTGATACAACGGGGGGAAATTCCGGGTCTTTTAACCCTTTCGCTGCGGCGGCAATTCCGCCGCAGCGCTAAGGGGCGGGGGGGCCGCGCGGTGCTCCGACGCTTGTGACGGAACCGCTCCGTCACGCCCCTCGGGTGGGCTGTGCTGTGACGGAGCGGTTCCGTCACAGCCCCGCCCGCTCAATAGAACGCGCCGCGCAGGCGTGAAATCAGCGCCGCGCAGGTGCGGCGAGCGGGCCGTGACGGAACCGCTCCGTCACCAGCACAGCCCACCCGAGGGGCGTGACAGAGCGGTTCCGTCACAAGCATGGGAGGGGTTAATACCTCCACCAGGGCCTCCCATGCTCAGGCTAATTCTATTTTACCTAAGCCTCTTTTACCATCTGTTAGGAGCACCTGCCCTTCATATCCCACCAGCTTTCTAGCTCATTTTTCCAAGAAATCACCCTGGATCCTCCAGGGGCCTTACAATGCTGTGCAAGCTCTCTTTTAGCCAGAAGGAAGGTTATATCCTGAAACCTGCTAGTAACCTTATTTCTGATGGATACATCTGCCTGTGGATGCCTCATCTTTTGAATCACCCTTGCACCAGCATTCCACTGAAACTTTTTTCTAGCTCTCCCACGTTAATGAGGAGGTCACAATGGCACGGCTCCGCTCACAACTCCGTATGACGTCACTGGGGCCACAGGAAGACGTCGTCGGTGTGCTGACGTCAGTTCCCGTTTTTCCACATCGTCGACGCATAACGGTGTTCTGGCACTCTCCATTTGGTATCATTATTACTTTGTTTATTCTTCTTTCTTGGAGTAGCAGTGCAATGGCTACTTTGAAGAAGTCTGGATTTAAGCCTTGTAGAGGGTGTGGGTGACATATGTCCATCACTGATCCCCACGAGGACTGTCTCTGGTGTCTTTCTTCAGACCACGACGTTAGAGGCTGCTCCGATTGTCGGAAGATGAATCCTAAGGGTTTAAAGGATAGTGAGGCTAGGCTTTTAATGGCTAGAGCAAGGAAGGAGAAGAGGGGCCATAAGAAAACAAAATCTAAGTAGTCGACCACGCATACTTCGAAGTCGAAAAAGCACAAGAAGAAGAGAAGGCATGGTTCTCGACGCTATTCATCAAAGAGTAGAGCTTCGAGGTCGCCTTCTCTGGCTCCTCGACACCGCTCTAAGGATGTCATATCGCCGTTGCCTTCTCCTCAAGCGACTCGGTCTCACTCACTGACACCAAGGGTTTCTCCGGCTCGCTTTCCGATGCTGGCGCCACGAGATTCTCAGGAGCCTAGGTGTCTTCTCTGGTGCCTGCGGCCTCGCCTGTTCTGGATCCGACGTCCCCGGCGCCAGGGCTTCAGAACTAATCTGTCTTGAGTGGATTCAAACTCGGCTCCTTATCCACCCTTTCCTGGGGGTGGGTCGGAGCCTTCACATTTTCTTAATGCGATGTACGGCATGTTTGTCAGGGCAGCCTACCCTTCTGTTGCGCCGTTGGGCCCCGTGGGTCCGCTTGCCTTTAATTTGGGCATTTCTCAACAATATGCCCAGGCAGCTTTCATGCCCTTTATGCCGATGGCGCCGTCTTGGCAGTTTCCTGCTCTGAGGTATTCGACGCCGATATCACAGTCTCCGGCGCCATCTGGTGGTCCTTCTTCCTCTCGGCTTCGATCATAGCTGTTGCCCGCTTCAGAAGGCATTCCATCGACGCCGGCACCCGTGTCTCCTGCGCCATGCTTGATGCTGCCGACGCCGGTTCCAAAGTTGCAGTCTAGGAGGGGAGCCCAACTACTGCTGGAGGAGAAGGAATATCTATATCAAACAACAAAAGAGTGTCAAGCGAAATGTATGTGTAAGCACAGGAACAGAGACAAAATCAACCTGAATAATTCGCACTGGAAATCATTAGGGACTTTTTAGAAGCCCTCACTCACCACCCTGGGTGGTGACATGCTTCATCATCAGGCCCACCAGGAGAAGCCGAGTGCCTCCCTGGTGTGCTACAATGCCAGAATACTGCGGAGCTGGTTTTTGTGACAATGGTGTGAAAAAGTGGTGGTTTCAAAATGTCAAAAAGCTGTACCAGAAGAAAAATGTTATTCGGTGGTCAGCCTGACATGGTTAAAATTGTATGTGTTTGGAAATCTACCAAATATTATTTTGGATATTTCCACTTAAAGTGGGGTCGACATGTTTCTGCCCGTATATGTGTAGTTTTACTGGGCTTTCATCAGGACCGTTAGATATGTACCTCGGCGGTGTGGACGTGAAAGTTAAAAATGGGTGAAAAATAGTTGCAAAAAACAAACCAACAAGTAGTGGGATTTACCTCAGTATTTGAGGAACCTGTATAGTTTGTAAATTAAAAGATCCACACCCCATAGGTCTCAGGAGGGGGGTGGAGGCGACAATGGCACATCGCCCGCAACGCCCAACACCCGTTTGGCACCTAGCGTATCCTGCAACCGGACCTCGTGGATGTGAGTGAAGTGAGGAGTTGCAGGGCGGTGAAGAGCTGAGGACAACGAGGGCTTTGAGCAAGGAGAGGGAGTCCTGAAGAGCTCTGAGGAGAAGAAACGAAAACGAAACCGCAACGCCCAGAGGGGCCGCCATTTTAAAGAGCCCGATAGAGGCTGCGCCATCACACCAACACCGAGCACGGTTGAAGGTAGCGCTGAGACAGACGTGCTAAGGAAGCTACGGGGGAGCAGCGGGCGTCGGGCAGAAGGGAGCCAAAAGCGGGAGAGGAAGAGGAGAACACTCCCATCTACAAAGAAAAACGAAACCGAGAGTAGTGAGCGGGACTGCAATTGCCACAGATAAAGCGAGGAGGTGCAGGGCAGCACGGGGGAAACAGTCTACTACCACGACTCTGGAACAGAGGCAAGTCGAAGCAAGCCACTCCCGCTAGACGCATCAGGAAAAAAAATTGTACTGGTCCGGAACAGCTCGAGAGAGCTCACACAGCCTAGAGACCAGACGACACCACAGAGAGAGGTGAGGCGCCAGTGGGGAGGTTGGATCAGCTAGGGAAGAGATTAAAAGTGGAATACCGGAAGAAACAAAAAAGAAAACAAAGCGTAAAAAGCAATCGCTCCAACAACCATAACCAAAAGAAAGGGGGTGGGCAACACTCACCAACATGGTTAGAGCCAACTAAGCAGCTGTTTCAGCCTCACCAACCGAGGTGGGCCAAGCAAGAGCAAAACGGGGGAAGTGGCGAATACAAGAGCGACACGGAGGTCCCAAGAGCAAAGGGAAGAAAGGCAGACAAGAGCATTGTCTCAAGTAGACCCTGCAGGATCTGTTGGAGCCAGTAGCGGGACCAGCCCCAGAACCACACCACAACCACCGCAACCGCCCTTGTCAGACTGGCCACTGCGCAGACAAACAAACGGCATACAAAAGGAGGACAAGAGGTACAGGCTACACCTGACCAGAAGAGGGCTAACAAACATGGCGGGAGCGGAAGGGAAATTTCAGCAGCAGGAAAAGAAGAAGAAAGGAGATTTGCAAACAGACTCCCCCATCAAACAGAAGCAAGACATTAACGCCACACTAGACATGATCCTAAGAAAACTGGTGGAGGTCCATGACCTAGTGAAGACAACGAAGCAGACCACAGATGCCATCCAGCTGGAACTGGCTGCCGTGAGAGCAGATATCCATGCCTCAAACAACAGGCTGTCTGTAGTGGAACAGCGGGTGAGCGATATTGAGGACGAAGACCAAAAAACAAAACGCTTACCGCACTATCGAAGGCGACGCTAATGTTACAAAAGCAGACTGTGGAGTTGGAGTACAAGCACAGGAAAGGCAACATAAGAATACTAGGAGTTCCTGAAGAGGATGAGGACAAAGCAGGGTCATGTATGGCCTTAGTGGAGGAGCTACACCCAAAAATAACGGGGATCAATTTCAGCCCCCCACTTGAGCTTGATAAAGCATATAGAGTCCCAGCTTTCAAATCATCAAACCGAGCTGGACCGCACCCAATAATCTACAAACCTATACGCTACATGCGCACGGAAGCTATCTTCGAGGCGGCGAGAAAGGCACAGAGCATGCAGTGGAACGGACAAAAAATAATCCTCACACAGGATTACTCAAAGACAACGGTAGACACAAGAAAGGGATTCTTAGCGCTGAGAGACAAACTGAGGAGGGAGAATATAACATTCTCCTTCGCCGGTCCCGCAAGGTTCAAAATCATGGACAAAGGAAAGACCATACTCTTTGATGATCCAGCTGACCTAAACAGGTATTTGAGAGGACCGACAACACAAGAAATGGAAACGACGCAGATAGTGACAGGCAAAAGAAGAGCGTCACCAGATTTAAGGGTGGAGTAGGAAGAGGGTCGGAACACAGCATAAAATAAAGTCAGAAACGCACCTACCTCAAGAGACTTGCACAGCGGACTTCCACAACAGCGAAGGGATGAGACAACGCATCTACCTCAAATCACCAACCACGGCACAAGAAGACCCGACACGGAGACCAAAAGACTGAGCCTGGGGCCTAAACTGGGGCACACTAGATCAAGAATTTAAGGAGACAATATATCCTTTTCTGAATAAAAATAGCTAACGATAAGGGGGGGACGTACGGATGGGGGAAGGGTGCGGGGGTGAAGGGCAGAAGAAGAGCCGGGGACACAGGAGAGACCTTTAATAACATATACGAAGGTTACAGGTTGCCCAATCAGAGACGCCCAACGAGGGTCGATTAAGCAAATAAACTCTATGGCCCTTAAGTCCTAGGATAGTCAATAATAACCTGTTTAACCTGGACCAGTTAGGGACACAACGAAACGTGAAGAAAAGAAAAAGAGGGGTGAAGGCTACAACAACAGAAGTCAAGCGCATGAGCTTCCAGGGGGGGACGGGGTGGGGATATTGTGTTGCACGCCCAGTATTCGAGTCTATCCCGGGGGGGGGGGGCGAATGTAATGTATACTGTTTGTCTTGTCTAATTGCTTATCTGATATCCACTGTCCCATACTCTAACACTCTACTATCCACTTTTTCTACAAATACAAGAAGGAGCATGAAAGCGGACCCTGGGGGGGAGGGAGCAGGCCCGGCACAACAAAGCCCAAAGAGACAGTGACAGAGTCTAAAACAAATGACACAGGTCAGTAGCTACTCACTGGCTACGAGCCTAAAGATAGTGTCCCTAAATGTCAAGGGCCTCAACCACCTGGTAAAAAGGAAAAAAACTCTAAACTATCTAGCAAAGACAAAAGGAGATGTTAAACTCCTGCTGGAAACCCGACTCTCATTAGAAGACCCACAAAGCCTAAGTGCGAGGTGGATTGGGCAGATGGCCTGCTCCCTGGCCACAGGGAAAAAACAGGGGGTGATTACGCTGGTGGCTAAGAACTCCAACATTACCATAACCGACCAACAGATCGACGACAAAGGGAGGATACTTATCACACAACTGAAAAGAGAGGAAGAGAGCTTCCATATCGCCAACATATACGGGCCGAACAAAGATGATCCTGAATTTTGGGATGGGGTCTCGAGAAGACTGGAGACAATCCCCCAAACCGAGCTATTAGTCCTGGCAGGAGACTGCAACCTAACACTAGACCACACACTAGACAGACAATTACACTGCCATTCCCTACCACCCAAAGCTCAAACGAACTTAAAGAACATCTGCTACAAATACAACCTCAAAGACCCCTGGCGACTACAGCATCCAGCGACCAGAGATTACACATTCTACTCCAACCCTCACAACTCCTACAGTAGAATAGACTACATTTTAATATCAGACACCCACACACACTTAGTAGAACACTCATATATTGTGGCCAGGGCTATCTCAGACCACTCATGCATCAGCCTTCTGATGAACGGTCGACACAACGCAGACATGCCACGTAGATGGAGGTTCAACTCTGATGTCCTGAAAGAGGAGAACAACAAAAACAAAATAGAAGACGACATCAAAGAGTACATACGACTCAACGAAACACCGGGCATGGACCCTAGGTCCGTATGGAATGCACTTAAGGCCACAATCAGGGCAACAATAATAGAGATTAAAGGAAAAATGAATAAGAGGGCAAAGGCACAAATAGACCAACTAGAGGAAGAGATAAAAAGACTAGAAGCAGCCCACAGCATAGACTTAAAAGACAAATCCACCCTAGCACTGCTCATAAAGAAGAAATATGAATACAACAAAATCCTGAGTGAAAGAGCAGGACTGTGGGTAAAAATATATAAGACAATCAACCTCTGTGAAGCAAACCAGGCAGGTAGGATTCTAGCCTCTCACTTAAAGCACAAGCAAAAACAACACACTATATCATCGCTCACGGACTAAAAAAACACAACAAACACGAGGCATAAAGAAATACTAAAAACATTCAACGATTTCTATCAGGACCTATACACTAAAGACCAGACACTAGATGAAGCACGCACCCTAGGGCAAGAGATAAGTGAAGCAGAGATTGAAGGGGCAGTGAAGTCTCTTAAGGACAACAAGGCCCCTGGCCCGAATGGCTACACAGCCACATTTTATAAAGCATTTCTAAGGCTATTGACCCCTACCTTGAAAAAAACATTTAACCACCTAGACAAGGCTGGAGCAGTCTCACCGACCATGTCGGAAGCAAACATAGTAGTAATACCAAAGGAAGGCAAGAACACTCAGCTAACCCGAAACTACAGGCCTATCTCACTAATAAATGTTGATTGCAAAATCTATGCAAAAATATGGGCCTCAAGACTGAACAGGGTCTTGCCAAAGGTAATAAGCAATGCGCAGGTAGGATTCCTAAAGTCAAGAATGTTGCACGACAACACAAGGCTCCTGTGTCATACACTAGAACAGGCAGCAGCGACTCACGAGCCAGCAGTGGCCATAACACTAGACGCTGAGAAAGCGTTTGATAGGGTACCTTGGCACTTCCTAAGACAATGCATGCGAATCTTCAACCTGAGGGAGACATTCATAAATAGAGTAATGGCCCTATACAAAACGCCAAGGGCGAGGATAGTAATCAATGGAGCAGTCTCAGAGCCATTTAAATTGCAGCAAGGGACTAGACAGGGGTGTCCCCTGTCACCCTCGCTGTTTCTATTGGCTCTAGAGCCCCTGATCAGAGACATCGGGCCAACGAAGGGATGAAGGGCTTTACCATAAATGACGTCACAGTGAAGCTAGCCGTATATGCGGATGACATCCTCATAGTCACGGAGAACCCCCAGCTATCTATTAACGGCCTAATGAAGTTCATAGGTAGATATTCTGGCCACTCTGGTTACAAATTAAATATAGACAAATCGGAATGTAAACCCCTTAATATCCACACCACCAAAGATATGCTAGGGGACTCGGGTCTGGCATGGCAGACTGGGCTCATTAAATACCTGGGGATACAATTTGGCAGGGACCTCAAGAGCCCACAGGACCAGAATGAATGTAAAGTGGTCGAAAAAATAAAAGGGCTCCTGGAAGGGTGGGCACCAAGATACATAACATGGTGGGGGAGGATAGAGACAATAAAAATGATGATTACGCCAATGGTCAACTACTTAGCCAATATGCTTCCCCTAACAATAACAGACGAGTTCCATAAAAAGTTAGACAAGCTGCTAAACAAATTCCTGTGGAGAGATAGGAGAGCGAGGATAAGCCTGAAGAAGCTGAGGCTAACTAAGAAGTTTGGGGGTTTGAACCTCGCGGACTTCAGAACGTTCCAATCTGCCTTCCTGGCAAAACCAGGGGCTTACTGGATCCTCCCGGAACAAGAATATACACCAGCATGGCTAAAGATCGAGAGGAGCTTATTAAACAACCAGGAACCCATATCCCTCCTCTCAGCCAACAAACGCACACAGCCCTCGAACCCGATATTCAGAAACACTCGCAATGCCCTACTCAAAGTAGACGATAAAATGGACATCCGTATAAAAAACACAAGATGGGAATCACTGTGGGGATATATAGGAGAAAACCACTTTACATGGAGGCATGGAAGGAAAAGGGCATCTCCTACCCCAAACAGCTAGACGTGGATGATAGCCCAGCCTCCTTTAATGTGCTAAAACAAAAGCTTAACCTCCCCGAACTGGAATTTTACAACTTCCTTAAGATTAGATCCGCCCTGACGAAAGCAAAACTAAGCAAACAAGTACCATCCATCATCCAGTACATGACCAACATCAACAGAACAGGGCACCAGCTGTCACACTTATACCGCCTATTAAGACCCAGCACCACAAAACTAAACAAAAAGGCAACCGCATACTGGGAGAAAGAGCTAGGGACCTCGCTCAGCGAGAGAGAACAACAACTTCTATGGTCTTCCCTCACACAAAACAAAATAACGTCAACATTAGCACAAACAAACTTTAGGCTACTGCACAAGATCTATTGGACACATGCACGTCTGGTGAACCTGGGGCTCAGAGAGAACGACCTTTGTTGGAACTGTGACAAAGAGAAGGGCGACCTTGCACACCTACTATACCACTGCGTCAAGGTAAAAAAAAGTCTGGGCTAAAGTCTTCGACTTTATAAATAAAACAATAGGATGTACAATCAAACCAGAATTTGCCTCCCTCACAACTGCATTCCTAACCACTGAGCTAGATTCAAGATAAGATAGCGACCTAATAGATCTTCTAATCACAGCAGCAGTAAAAACAGTCCTCCCCAAATGGAAAGACACCGCCAAGGCAACCTTCAAGGGGTGGCTTAACTGGGTCACATACCTAATGGGGACGGACAATCTCCCTCCAACACTCACCATGGAAGCAACAACACAGGGGCATGTGGGAGACCCTGGACAAATATCTGGACTCTTAAGACCCGGCATAAAGAAGACCAAAGCCAAGTCAGCATCCATAGGGCTGTAGGCCCCCAATGCAGAGTACCGAGACGGACGCAATAGCAGCGAAATTCTTGTAATTTTCTTCTCACTTTCTCTTTTCCCCTTTATTCTCTTCTCCACACCTCCTCTCCACCCTATAAGGGGACAGTTGGATCAGGGGACCAGCCTAGCATGTTTATAGCTGTAAAGTAGGACTACACAATCCAACGAGTCTGGGCTAAACCCCTGGAACGAGTTGCCCAAGATAAATGTATGTTATATGTTTATGTGTCTGCAAAAATCAATAAAATGTTGTTGAAATTAAAAAAGAAATCAACTGTATATATTGTTTCCACTGCTTTCACTGATATAGTATACTGTGTATTTTTTAGAATACTAATTATTTTTTTACCTTTTCATTTATACAACTTCCATGCGCTACTTCCAAACCTATTAGCTTATACTAAATTGTATTAGTAACATCTACACATTTGGTAAACGATGCAACTGTTTGTGTCCTCTTTCTTTTCGTGCCAGCCTTGAGTTTTGTTATCTTACTGTTCCTTTTTCGAGGGGTTTATGGAACACCTCTGGTTGCAAAATGCAATTCTACCATGTTCCTATTTCTCTACTTTATTTAACAACTTGCATAACCTAAAGCAAAAGTATTGGGGCACTAAACATACACATTAGTTATATGAATATATAGTTCATAGGCATAAGGTAAATAAATAAGGAATTTACAAGGTCGGCACTGTTTTCGTGGCAATTGTGCACTAAGGTCTGGACAGTGTGCAAGGGAAAATATTTTTATGCTTACAGCAGTGTTTATTTCCCAGAAGCTTTTGCACAATGTGCTTGGCGGATTTCTTACTATATTAAGTTATAGTGTGCATGTTTTTTAGGCAAGTTCACATTACTGTTTTGCAATTTTGGGTAAATTGCCACAATTTCTATAAAGTTTGTGTCCCCACTCTTTTTTTCAAATGCAACAGCAACAACATGTGGAGAGCAACCGTGTCCTTATTTTGCACATTTAAGAATTTTCAGAAAATGCCAAACAAAAAAAAGTGTTAGGCGGAAAGATCGTTCATTAGTTGCCACAAGCCACACCTGCACAGTGGCGTTTAAGTGCTCTTGGAAACCAAACCCACTGTTGTTTGCTCCACCACTTTCAACCACTACCATGCAGTCTGTCTCTAAAATATGTACTAAAATGCCTCTCACTGGCTCTTTTCTCTCTCATGCACACACACACTTTTATCTCACATACACAGTATATTATCTCTCTTCACTCTATCTCTCATGTACACTTTTTTTAAAACATTCTTTATTGGTTTTCAGTGTATACCATAATTGGTAATACCAGAGAGCCTTTACATTACAGGTAGTTCAGTGTGATGTTAAATAGTAACAAGCGACAATGCTTTGTAATTAGGTACTGGGTCATTACAGAATCTTATGTCGTACATGTACATTATACTTTCCTTAATTACTCGGATATCTGGAATGTAGGCTAACATTATATGGTACAGACTACCCAATCCACCTCCTCCTCCCAACTGTGTTCCTGCAATCTTCACAATATTAATATATAGTTTACGTCCGAATGCAATTTGCATATCCCTCTGCGGTGTATTGATCGTGTCCCTTAGCACAATCCTTTGTACAGTATACTCTGGTGAGCTCGTGTGTCACAGCTTTATTGTGTGTTCTTGGTACTATGTGGGAGATCAGGGTCCACACTTTAAAAGGCTTCTAACATGATATCCCATTCCATGGCTGTCTGGTTTTTCCGCAGCCCACAGGCCTGCTCTCGACGTATAGCAGTTCTTTCTCCACTGCCCCAGTGTAGCTTTTCACTGTGCCATGTCGCAGGAGGTTTTAATGACTTCCATCTCATGGTTATGGATCATCATTAAGAATAACTTTATTCGGTTTGAGTAACCATAAAAGTATAACATTTATACAGGATATACAAAATTACATTTCATATCGACTCAATACGATAAAATGTTACATGACTCAGATTATGGTTTATCTCAGAAATTTAAAATACATGATTTTTTAATTCTAAAATTCTAAAATTCTTAAAGTCTGAAATTCTAAAAAGGAGACTCCAATTTTAGTTACATTTCATAATGTTTTCTTATTTAAAAAGCAATCCTGATAAAATGTAGTTCTACCGTACAGGTTGCCTCAGTAGACAGGGATAATAATTGATTAAAACCTTCCTGGTAATTACAAGGTTGAGTTTTTCTTAAAAAGGGAATAAGAAACCGGTCCCTAGGTTCCTTATACAGAGCACAGAATAAGGTAAAGTGCAAAGTGCTTTGTTGTGCTGTATTATCACAAGGGCAAGGAATAAGATTATTGCACCATCCTGCCTTTTTAGGAAATGCCACTAAAAAGTGCAATGTGCAAAGCCGGAATCTAGTCAGGAAAAATCTAAACTGGACGTTCGAAGTAAAAGATAAATAAAATTGGGAATGTGAAAATGGGTGATCGATAAAAGGTTGCAACCCCGCTAACCGCCGGCAATTATCGCGCTCACCACAGTATGCATTTTTTATGTTCGATTTCATATTTGTGTCTACATGGTTGGATTGTCGTAATAATGCCCAAGACCTATTTCATTAAATGTTCTTTTTAAATAGCTTAGCCATGGGATGGCCTCAGAATTGTCCAGCGTCATACAAACCTTGAGAATTTCTCTTGTTAGCTTTAAGTCCTCTGACAACCAAGCTTTGGCCCAGAGGATCAGTGGTGCAATATTAATCCGATCAGCAATAAAATCCACTACTACCGCAGAGTGACAAAATGCTGTAGGAGCGCTATTTGGGATCATTAGCAATCTTTTTAAAACTTATTTTTCTAACGTTTGTAGTTGCGTGCATACTCCCGCCCCATAAGTGGCAATAGATAAACATTTTGATCTGTATAGGATTAACAATTCCGCTACTGGTTTATGGCCCAATTTGCACGCAAAACGGAAAAGACCTTCCACAGCACGGCTAGTATTATGAACTCTGGATGTGATAAGATTTTCCCAGTTTAATTTGCTATTAAAAATATTCCCCAGGTAGTTAAAATTTGAGACCTTGTCGATTGTCTTGGAATTGTCTTGTCTTGTCTTGGAATTTACCGTAAACGTTCTTGATTTGGTGTTATTGGGTCCGCAAACCATGATATAAGATTCGGTGAAATTGACCTTTAGATCCAGGGCTAACATAAAATTAGTAAAAACATTTAAAGACTTCTGTAAGATGTTAGCAGTTAAAGCCATTAAGACTGTGTTGTCCGCATATGACAACAACGGGATCGGCTTTCCCCCAATTCTTGGAAAATGTAGCTCCTGATCTTTCAGGGCGAATTCAAGACTGTTTGTATACAGGAGTAAGAGAAAGGGGGCCAGTATGCAGCCCTGACGGACTCCTTCTGTCGACACAATGGGCCTTGTCCTCTCTCCACCTGGGCCAAAGCGTATGGCTACCGCGGTGGATGCATGCAACCTACACAATGGAGTGACAAGAGGTTCCTCGAAGCCCATTTTCCCCATGGATCTTTTCGCTAAGAGGAGTGCAAGGGCAAGGAATCGGAGTTGGACCTTATGTGAGGCGGGGCGTTTGCGTAGGCCTAACAGGCACTCCAACACAGAGTCCACAATATGAAGGCGTGTGGCTGCCTCTATGTGAAGTCTGACCTCCCTCCAAAACCCTCTCAGGCGCGGGCATGCCCATAGCATGAGTGTTAAATCTGCTTCCTCCAACTGCCATCTAGGGCATGGTGCATATTTGGGAACATCCGCTGTAGGTGGTGTGACGTGAGGTAGGCCATATGTAGGACCATACATTGAATACATTTGAATTTTGTGTTTCTGTTCACTTTTTTGGGGCATTCCATTATATTAGCCCATTCTTTGTCCGATATCTCCTGACCCACGTCTTCCACCCATTTAGCCTGCAGGAGTTCGAGGTGCACCGCTGGATACGCCCGGACCACGGGCGTAACACAGGCCCCCACAGCCCCCGCGGTGCGGGGGGGCCTAAAGCTCCAGAGGGCCCCCTCAGCACTGCACTCTGCCCAGAGAGCTCCTGATTGAGCCTGGAGGGAGCCCCTCTGCATGCCGTGCAGGGAGGCCCTCTCAATTTTCGTTACGCCAGTGGCCCGGACGCCCACATATAGCCATTTGATGAGATGGCGTCCCTGTCCCATGTAATATAAGGATTTAACTAATGTGGGTGTTTGGGCTTCCTCCCTCTGGGGGGGCCAATATTTCTTTACATATTGCAATATCGCCGCGTGTAACATGTATAGATGATTCAGCACCCCTATCTCTCATGCTCACTTAACTCTCATTTTCAGTCTTTCACACACGCACACACACATACACACTTGTGCTCTCTTTCTCATATTCATTAGGTACAAACTGCACTCCCAGGTTCTTTCTCTCTCTTCCTCAAACATACACATGCATAATTCTCTCTCTCCCTCTTTCTCTAAAATGCAAGTTGTATCTCTCGGCCATAAGCCTAATATTTCTCTCCAAGGCCCATGACACCTCTTTCAGCCACCTTGTATTCTTTTAAGACAAAGCCCATGCTCTTTACCTCTCTAAATTACAAACCACAGACTCCCTCTGTTATCACGTTCAAATGCTGTCTCTCTCTCAGCTGCTAAACACCTGCTTCGTAGCCCATCTACTTTTTTTGTAGCAGGGTCGGCCTGCCACTAACCCATACAGTTCTTTTCTTAATTGCATGGTTAGCTGTCCCATTTTATTTTATAGCTATAGATTTTCCCGTATTTATTCAATAATAGTATATAGCTAGTGTTGCAGGCAGGACAGTTACAAACTTCACAAGCGCATTTCTTTCTTTTATTCTATTTTTTATTTACATTTTGTGTGTTCAACCACAGACTTCACCAACCATTTCAACAGCTTCAAAGCTTCAGAGGTTAACATTGTATAAAAGTGGAAAATCCCAAAATAACAAGAAAATGTAAATAAAGCAATTTGTTTTGTATTGTTACAGAACACGTTATCTGTATTACCTGTTTAACCTACAAAATAAGAATAATATTTAAATTAAACAAAAAACAAATGTGAAAAACTATTAACAAGTCTCACTATCTCCACATGACTAATAACTTTCTTTTCCAGGGGTTCTCACTTCCAGGCTTTATCACAACCTCTCACGTACACAAACTTGGTAGATCTACCTACCCATTCCTTCTCTCTCACTTTACTTTAGTCACTCAAACTAATTCTCTCACACTGTCTATTAATCCCATAATCCTTTTCTAGTGAACAACCTGACACATAATTCCACTACACAAATACATTCCACACCACACAAAAATGTTTTGTTTTTAGTAGAACTTAGCCAGAGCAGTCAACTCTAGAACCTGGGGCCCCACTGCTCGGTCCTGATTCTCTACCCACCAAGCATTGTGTGAACCATTGGAGCTGCCTCGCCAAATAATATGTTCAAAAACAGGTACTGCAAGGCCTCCCTCCTTCGTGGGACGTTTCAGTGTGTTAAGTGCCACTCTCCTCCGGCCCGAGCCCCACAGAATAGCAATGATTATAGAGTCTACTCCAGTAAACCGGTGTAGGAAAGTGTCGCTTTTTGCATAATTACCTCCCACTTTTTGCCTGACACATGATGCATTTTGACTTGGTGTGCCCTGGGACAATGCCAATCAGGTTCCCAGGGACGGTGTTCTTTCCCAAAGCTGTACCTTTGTACCCACAATTGGCACATCTCATCTCTGGCCAAAGGTAAGCCCCTTGTGAAAGGTACCATGGGTAGCAAGGGCACTGTGGCCAGGGAAGGCCTCTAAGGGCTGCAGCACCTATTGTACCACCCTTATAGGCCCTGTACCTTTGCACCCACACACTGCAATTGCAGACTGCGTGTTTCGGTGCAGAGAAAAGTGAAGAGTCGACATGGCAAACATCCCTGTGTTCCATGCCTGCAATCCACTGTCTCAGACTTAGGTAAGTAACCCCTCTCGCAGGGTGCACAGTAGCCCCAGGTAAGGGTACAGTGCCATGATTCCTGTACCCCTACAATGTCTAAGGCCGTTCTTAGACATTATGGGCCAGATGTAGGTAATTCCTATTTACCGACTCTTAAATACCGACTCATACCGAATCTGTATTTAAGAGTCGGTAAATAGGAAGGAGGCAGATGTAGGTAAAAAATTACTGATTCTGTAAGAGTCGGTATTTACCGAATCTGTAAATACCGATTCGGTATTTCACATTGATTCCTATGGGCCTTGAAGCCCATAGGAATCAATGTGAAATACCGAATCGGTATTTACAGATTCGGTAAATACTGAATCCTGCAAGGGTGCAGGGGGTGTCACTTTGACCCCAAGTTCAGGCTTGTGTGCCATGTGGCACACAGACATGCCCTAAGGGCATGTCTGTGTGTCACATGGCACAGGTGTGCATGCACAGATGTGCATGCACACCTGAATTCGGTATTTTACCACCCAATAGGATTGGGTGGTAAAATACCGACTCTTAAGGGCCTGTGGCACTCTTAGGAGTGCCACCTACATATGGATTTACAGAATCGATATATTCACCGATTCGGTAAAATACCGAAGTGGTAAATTTACCGAATCGGTAAAAATACCGATTCTGTAAATAACGACCCACCTACATCTCAAAAGCCAAATACCGGTCGGTAACGGCCGAAATCGGCCGTTACCGACCGGTATTTGGCGACCTACATCTGGCCCTATAAGTGTAATAAAGCCATAAAGATTATATAGTCTGGGAGTTGGTCATTACGAACTCCACAGCTCCATAATGGCTTTACTAAAACCTGGGAAGTTTGGTAACAAACATCTCAGCACATTAAACCCACAGTGATGCCAGTGTAGGATTATATGGCATGACAGGGAGGCTAACATTATGCAAATCTCCTTTATTGCGCAGCTCACAGCAGCAACAATTGAAGAGCTCTAGAACTTCAAAAACATTCCAACAGTGTATATAGTCATTCCACACATAGTCTTCTCCCTTCTTTGTTGCTGCTGCTCACAAAATAAGTACATAGCTCATTCCCCCACCCTCCTGCAACTGTTTATTGCATGTTTCAAATTTTATACTCTATACAGCATATTCTGCTATTTCTGCCCTTTCCTTTTTACCTCGTAAAGGGGGGGGGGCCTCTCTTTGTGACCAATAGGAGGCTTCCTGCCTCCGTTTCATTCAGCTAGTACTTAATTCTTGGGTTTTGTCAATTGGAAGCCGAGACTTCCTGTCTCCTTTCCTTTTCTGTAATCATCTCCCTTTCCCACTCTGGAATTATCTGTATTAGTTTTTTCTCACGTTGAAGTTGAGGCAGTAGCTCTCCGCCTCCACTCTGACTCTTGGTGCTTTTCTCGGCTCACTTAGACCAAGGGAAGCGCTCACTTCACGGGATCGGCATTTTTCAAATTCGATCCAGTGCTAAGCGGTGCCATCGTATTCGGCGACGGCCTGCTCCCATGGCAACCCCACTGCTTGAGCTGGAGCTCTGCTAGAGCTGTGCTGGGTCGCCATGACAGCGGGAAAGAGCGAAGCACGCCCGTGAGCCGAATCAAGACACCGGCTCACGGAGGGGCTCGTTCCATGTATTTTTAAACAAAAGAACAACACATTACTCAAAAAATAAAAACCAAATAAAAGAACAAAGACAGTGCTATGGAGGGGTGAGTTACCCTCCTCCTCAATGCCGGTTAACCCCCTTTCACAGTGGTTACCGGTTCAATTTCACACAGACTACCAAAATAAAAAGGGACACTAACAACAGGCCTAAATCTAAGGAAAAAGCCTTAGTAACTCCTGGCAACCATTTTATCTAACCAGGGTAAGTTACTACAATTATCAGAGCAGCAATTTTATTAAACTGGGCAACTTTAATTGTTTTGATAGTCGGAACCTGACTGACTCTTAGGATAGCTATAGCTGCCTTTTCATCACCATTTCACTGTTTCTAACCTTATTAGTAATTATGTCCTCTGAGCCCTCAACTAGCTCCATGGAATATAGATTGAAGGGTCTTATTAATAAAGCCCTAGATAGGGTCACTTGATGACACCATTAACAAAAAATTAGAGGTCCTATCAAAAAAAGATTGGCCAGCCACAGGACCCCACGAGGAGGCCACGGAGACTGATAAAAGCCAGGGGAGACCTACAGCTGATAACCTTCCTAAAGGTGCTAAAAAAGCCAAGACTTCTAACACTCTAACTTCACGCTGTGGCGGTGACAGAGACAGTGGCTTGGGCACAGTAAATGGACAAGAGAAAGGCCTGGTACTACCCATCCCCATCGATAGTGACGATGGTCCGAAGGATGAGATTAACCTCTCCTACTCCTTTGAGTTTAACTCTGAGAAAGAGGGTGAAATAAGGAACGTGGATGCATCTAGTGAGGCATCTAAGGCCTCATGGTCAAAAATGGGGATTGTAGACCCCTTTGGTGAGTGCATGTTTAACCCCCTCCTCATCAAACACCCTCTCTCCGCCGAGTGGGACCCTTCCCAGCATGTACGTGAATACCTTTCCTTCTAGCTCTGTAAGGAAATCCCAAAGGAGGTGAGGTCTCGCCTCAGATCTGAGTGCCCTCGACCATCCCTCCCAGACAAGGTGGCGTCACCCCCAGACCTAGACAACAAAGTAGTGGCATTCATCATCAAGAGCGGGAGAAACCAGAGGAAAGGTCTTGACAAGGGCCTGAAGTCTTGCCAAGGCCGGCTCTTGGATATTACGGGCCGTCTAACAAAAATGTTTGAATTTGCCAAAAGAGCCTACCTTGAGGATACCCCCATCAACCCCAGAGAGCTGTGCCAGTGGGCGCAAAGAGAGTCTTCCGCGACAGGGTTTTTGGCAGGGTCGGGAGAACACGGGTCAGTTTCCTGGCTGTGGCCAGAGCTCATCATCACCCTACACAGGGTGAAGTGCAAGATCCTCTCAGGCAGGATTTACGGGCCATTCATCCTTCTACCCTCAGAAGCAGAGGTTCTGTGCCAGAGGCTTCAGGGGTGAACGGAGACAAAGAGGCTTTTAAGCAGGTAAGACTTTTGCAAGACCCTGCATATACCCCTACAAAGGTGGGCGGAAGACTAGCCCAATTATGTGGGAACAAGAATCTGGTGAGCCGGGATCATTGGGTTCTGGATGCAGTCAAAGGGTACAAGATAGAGTTTATAGACTTACCAATACAAAAGAGTTCCTCAAGAAATATCCTTCTCACAACATGATTCAGCCCTAGTGGCAAAGGAGATAAAAGACTCATACACCAAAGGGTCAATTCGAGATTGAAAAGAATTCGGCCTTCAGCAAGTTTTTAAAGTGGAAAAGAAAGACAAAGGGATGAGACCTGTTATAAACCTAAAAGATTTGAACAAATGGGTGGTTTACCACCACTTCAAAATGGAAGGGAATCCACAGTCTCTGGGATGTATTGAGGAAAGGGGACTGGTTAACTCATCTAGACCTGAAAGATGCATACCCACTATCCCCATCTGGCCTCCACATCAAAAATGTCTCCAATTCATGAGAGATGGCAAACTCTGGCAGTTCTGCAGCCTCCCCTTTGGTCTTTCATCACCCCCCTGTTGTTTCACCAAGGTGCTACGCCCAGTAACCGGATAGCTAAGAGCAAGAGGGATAAGGCTGATTTTGTACTTAGACGATATACTAATAATGGCCCAATCCAGAGAAGTGGCATCACAACACACAGATCTCACAATAAAACTACTCTTAGAACACCTAGGATTTGTTATAAATATGAAAAAAGGTCCATAACCATTGTAAGTGTAATAACCCCAGGCCAGGAAACTCAGTTCCTGGGTTTTATCATAAATACAGTTCAAGCAGAGTTAGAATTACCTGAGGAAAAACTAAGGAAAGTTCAGAAGGAGTTAAGGAAAATACTAAAGGAAGTGGGATTCCCATTGAGAACATTAGCATGGGTTCTAGGCCTTTTCTCCTCAACAATGCAAGCCATATATCCGGGCCCCTTGTACTACTGGGCCCTTCAGAGGCTCAAGGCCAAAGCTTTGAGATTGAATCAATCTTATTCCCAGTCAGTTTCCCTGGACTCGAGGAAAGAACTACTCTGGTGGCTGACGAATGCAGAGGCATGGAACAGTAGAGCCATTTTTAGGGACGAACCGGAAATAAATATAGAGTTGGACTCTAGCTTAGAGGGATGGGGTGCCACATGTGGCGACTCATCGACAGGGAGACGATGGACAGAACAGGAGAAGGAGTTACATATCAACTGCCTAGAACTACTGGCAGGCTCCTTTGCAATTCGCAGCTTTACCAGGAACTTAACGAACAGTTCAGTCATGCTTCGCATGGACAATGTATCTGCAGTCAGATACATGAACAAGATGGGGGGACCCCACTCCAAAGGGCTATCAGACCTAGCCAAGAACATTTGGGCCTACCGCCTCATCAATGGCATCTCAGTGATTGCCGAACATATTTCAGGTCTGAACAAAGGGTCGCAGACTGTTTTCCAGGATTTTTAGAGATTCCCGCAACTGGAGGTTAGACAGGAAAATCTTCTTCACCATTCAGGCGATATGGGAACCCTTTGGGGTAGATCTCTTTGCAGACAGACTGAACAGTCAACTACCAACATTTTTCAGCTGGAGGCCGGACCCTCAGCCCTTGGGGGTTGATGCCTTTCTTCAGAATTGGCGAGGACTAGTACCTTATGCTTTCCCTCTTTTTGTCATGCTATCAAGGCTTCTATTACAAGTTCACAGGAACAGGGAGGTAACAGTAGTAATAACGCCCCTCTGGAGGTCTCAGGCTATGTTCCAAATCCTGATGGAAATGAGTATAGACCTACCAATCCTTATACCCACATTCGAGGAAATAATTACAGGTCCTCGGTCATTGATGGCCTGGAGGATTTGGGGAGACAGTGGCAGTTGCCAGGACTTTCGGCAAATGCTTTCAGAAATGGGTTTGTTGGTGTCATCAACGGAACTACAATCCCGTTTTGGCTGTTCTAGTACAAGTAATTAACTATCAATCTGAGATTTGTGCTTCGGCCATGCCCTATTGGGCAGTGAATATCTACAGATCGACCATTGCAGCAGGCCATTGCCTTGTAGACCTCTGTGGGTCAAAACTTACTAACTAGAAAATTAATGAGAACTATGCGTGTTTTAAACCCACCATCTGCCAAATACACTACCCTATGGGATGAGAGGGATGTCCTTCGAGTGATTACAGATTGGGGTGAGAACTCTGGACTTTCCCTAACGGAATTATCTTATAAACTCACTGTTTTACTGTACCTAGTGATAGAGCGCGCAGGTACCAACTAGCTCAGTTTTACCATACTCACCTTGGGCCCATATAACATTCACACTTTGAACTAGCAGTCCTGCCTAACCAGTTTACTAATTTGAATCACTCTATCAGTTTTCCCAGAGGTCCGTTTAGGACTTATACCTGTAAACCATGACTTACCAATCCTTGTCACCTATTTATAAGTCCTGTGAATCAGAGGGAGTTAGCATAAACAGGCAATATTTAACCACATTTACTTTTCTTATAATAACCACAGACTCGGGGAAAGTTTTAAAACCTTTATCTATGAGAGATTTTCTGAGTCAAAATGAAAAGGGGCACAATCTTATGACCATAAATTTTACAAGTAAGAAAAGAACCAGCAGGACAAAGTTTGTAAGAAATCACAGTAATCCCTTTAGACATTGGTACCTGGGAAGGGTGAGAAAGGGAAATAGCACAAGGACATATCACATAGATTATATTTACCTAGAATAGTGCAATGACCAATCCGGGCCACAGGCTGGGGCAAAATATGGACCAGGAAAAGGCTCCCGACTACTCAGATGCCCACGGGACAAGACAGGTGCAGCTCAGGACAGGTCACCTCAGCTAAGTGCAAGGCCAGCGTCACACCCCTCTCTCCAGGAAAGCCAATTAGTACCCCGATTGGGTAATCGATTCTTCTGCCAGAGTGCTCTGCCAGCACCTCTGCTCTCGATCGCCTATTGAGGGCGTTGGGTCAGTGACAGGTCAGCTATTTGGACAAGTCAGACAATTTCTCTATCTGAGCCTACCTTAGTTATACCATTTCGAGGGCAATGTACCACCCCTAAATGTTGCAAATCTATGTGTTAACCTTCAGTGATTGGTTAGAAAGACGAGGAGAGGTCATCACACCATACTAAGATGATGTAATTTCAATTCGAATCATATTGATTGAATCCCCACCCACAGTTTACTTTCCCATGACTTTATTCTGCCCAACAATATTGGTACACATTTTGAACACATTGTATTTGGTAGTTTCCTATCTAGAGGTCAGATGATCAGGTTTCCAGGCACATCGTGAGTAAGAAGGGTGTTGGCAGATATTCAATGCCAATGCTTCAACAATTTCAGAGTCAGAGTGCGCATGTGCAGAATCGTCCAAGATGGAAGATGTGTCAGTGGTCAGGCCCAAAGTACGACCTAGTATCAAAATCAAAAAGAAACATTTTAAAATATAAAAATAAATGAATGTACTGTATACCAATTATCTCTACTCTATCCCCATTACTTTATTTTAACTTGAGTGTTAATATTTAAGCAGAACGAACAAGTTTAGTACAAGCTGCAGCATAAGCATTAGCATGTGAGAGTTAAGGCAGCCATTTCTGGCACTAGTGCGCAGAAGCAAAGATTTCCCACCAAACAGAGAGGTACGTCATGCCACGCTGATGTGACAGACGCATGCGCAGAAGGTTTCCCGCGTTTTCAATGCATTAGAGTTACTGTTAGTAAAAGCACATAGGCAAGCTTCCCCTAGATGCTAGAAATGTTGTGTGATACAAATATTATTAAACAAAACATGTTGATTAATGTATTACAAGTTATTTAGAGAGGGCCGAATACAAGCAAGCTTCGGAATATGTGAAACCTTGCTCCCTCAAACCCCTCTTAGATGATATTTTATTTCATCACAAGTTAAGGAACCAGATGCCAACTTCAACATTCTCCCAGTTGAATCTCTTCAATTAATTTGGGAGCTTTCTTTTTTCCATTATCCCGATAAACTTTAATTCTCTTATGTATGTCTCCCTTTAACTCTTCCATTTGAATTTCATCAAGTTTGCGTTTCTTCGCTTTCTCATTAATAGTGCATCTTTTTCTATTTCTGCAGCATTTGCACCGAATCATTACCACCAATATTATTAGTGATATTCCCATTATTGGCATCAGTACTTTACCTACAATGCTTCTACCTACATAAGATATCCAAGTACCAATAGAAGAGAGACCATCAGTAAGTCTCTTCCATGCACTATCAACCTCCAGTGGTTTCAGTTCATCTTCCAAATGAGTAATGTTCCTTACATACCTTCCAATTTCAACACTTGTATCTGGTATGTAAGTGCAACAATGTTGCGCTTTTAACATTCTACAGACTCCGCCCTCTTTTGCTAATAATATGTGAAGAGCAAGTCAATTTTGTAAAACCATTGATCTGATCGCAACCAATTCGGTATTGATCAATAAAAATCCACCAGCAGTGTCAGTCGATAAGCAATCCACTACTGTAGATAATTTACAAATTCTTTGAGTATTCACAACCACTCCCACCGAAGGTATCAATGCACTAAATATATCACCTACAATTTCTGCAAAACTAGCTCTTTTATAATGTGTTAGTTCATTTTCATGTTCATTGCTTCCAGTGATTCTTTTTACATGGTAAACGTTTGGGAATACTATTCCCAAATAGCAACTCCCATACCAATGATCAGGCAGCTTAAAATAAGCTTTATTCCCACAAATATAATATACTCCAGGAAATACTGGATCAGTTCCCCCTTTTAGTCCCCAACCCCCAATTATGAGGAAATTGTGTTCACATTCACTGGAACCATTGAACACATTGTTCTATTTTGTTTTCTTTCTATGGAGACCGATTTTCCCCATCTTTTCAAAGTCCAAAGACATAGCAGCATGAGGTTTGCCAGTTGCCATAAATTCTTCCCTTTCAACCCATTTGGTTATCTGGGGTTTCGTTTCAGTGGCTTTTCTATGGAAATCCTGTCTCCTTTTCTCTACTAAGTTTAAAAATACCTTTTCCTCTTCGTGTAAACTACATGTTAGATTGTCTTTGTGTGCATTAGCTATATCTATTTCTTTCATTGTTAGGAAAAATTCACCAAATGAAATGAAATGAATGAAATGAAAATTGCACTTGTATAGCGCATAGCTACCCGGAGGCCTCGCAGCGCTTGCGAATGATTACTTAATGCGGGCTTGGGGTAGATTAGCAGGTGTTAGCAAACAGGTGCGTTTTCAGGGCCTTCCTGAAGGACATGTGGTTGTTGTGTTTCCGAAGAGAAAGCGGGAGGGAGTTCCAAAGTCTCGCCGCCGTATGAGAGAAAGAGCCAAAGAATTGCACATCTTTAGCACTAAGGACAGGATTCATTCTCCTACGTATAGGAATCTCAGGAAAAATAACATCTATGTTAGAATAATACTGCAACCTTCCAGTTTTGTTAAACAGACTTGTTAATATGCTACAGGAAATACCATAGTTCAGGGGTAAATGATGGTAGGTAACACCTTCAGCTACAGAAGTAGGTAGTTTCATACAAACAGAACAATCACTAAGTTGCATAGTCTCTACATAATTTACTAATAGACTAGCAAAAAATGTAATTTCAGTTTTGTTTCTATTTCTAATGTGATGTAATTCTATCTCATCTGGTGCTTCTAAATCTACTCTGTCTTTTTTGTGGTGCGCTATTTTTCCGTGTATACTAGTGTCATTTTGCTTAGCAGCCATCAATAACGGTATTGCTATTGTCAGTCCTAGCCATACTATAAGTACTATCAATACACTACATATGCATATCCTACAGCATATCTTTATACAACTTACTTTCTAGTTTCCAGTAACTCTTTAATCAGCCATTTTTTGACTAAGGATGCTTAACCCTTCCTTGAGAATTTTACACAGAATACACCTGTGATTTATCTCAAGTTGGCCTCACTTCCTCAATACCTTGATCAGCAATCAATTCTTCAACACTGTCATCACTGATTTCTAGATTTTAGAAATCTTTAAGGATGATATATGTCCATTCAGGGCCTTTGAATTTATTGTTCAGCTTTTTCAGGCGTGGACTTCTCCTTCTTTGGTTGCTGGTTCAGTTTGACTTGTCACTTCGTTCGCCTGTTCAGGTTCTTCATCTATTGTCATGAGGCGATATTTCAGTCTTTTAACAAAACCAGGCCATTTATCACCATGTCTGAGTCTTTTGGCTGACACTGTGCTTTCATATTCTTCAAGTGTTCTTTTGTTTTCTTTAAGTTGTGGCACAACTTGATTTTCGTCAACTTCAGGTTTCCTCTCTAACTCACCTATCCCAGGGCTTATTGCAGTTGACTCTTCTGCCTATACTGATCCTTCTATCCTAATCTGACCTGATTCAGGATATGACTTTGTTGGGCCTAGAATTTTTTCTTCGTCCTGAATCCTTTTGACTAATCCTGTCCTGGTCCTGCACAGGTCCTGCAGATTCTTGATTGTTTTCCGCCTTTGCGTTTTGGCTAGTAACTATCTGTCCCTTCTCAGACAATGGCGTTCTGGTAGGTGTGTCGTTGGTCTGAGTATATTGCTCTTTCCTTATTTGGTCCTCCTCACGATTTGTTAAAGCCTCCACTCACCTGAAAGCTCAGGTAGTTCAAGTTGATTGACGTGAAGCTTATTCTCGTCTGCCCCTGAAAATCTGAGCCCCAGTGACTGGTTTATGTAACAGCCAAAGAAGATCACAATCCCAAGGGAAGGGGGAATGGATAAAATAAAAAAAGAGGGACACTCCAGAGAGGTATCTTCTAGCAGGCAACCTCGTCGTCTAGGATGGTGTCTTTCGAGTCTGATTATATTTTCATCAGACTGCTTATAATATTTTAAGTGCTTTGAATCTTCCTTTTTGAAAGTGTGGATTCTATTTTGCTGAAGTAGTTTTGCTGCCTTAAGATTCACCTGTAAATGTTCAATGTCTTTCTTGTGCGCTCTAAATAACTCTTTAGAGTCAATTATTATTACACATCACCAAAGTTCACTAATAACATTTGTACACCAATGTCCAATACACATGGATAAAATGTGACACGTAAATATCCAAAGTTCTTTGCATCAAGTCCTGCAACTCCCAATATTGTGCTCAAGAGGTTTCTAAAATAAACAACCATGTCCAAATAGCAGAGTAATTATCATGAAGATCGTGTTTTCCAAGTCCTGTTCAAAGCGCGATAATTATTCATTAAATAGTTCAAAGTACTTACTGGAATCTTCTCTGAATATCTCAAATCCACTCGTGAGTACAATTAACAGATTTATCTTACTTTTTTGTGCAGGGAAGGAAGGAGCAAAGTTCACGGGACACGCAGGAAACAGGAAGGATGAGCCTGAATCTCCGAGGGAAAGGTTAAACAGCCGGACCGGAACAACAAGTTGACTGTTGCTGCATTGCCAAGGACGCCTCGAGATGAGCGCAGGAACAGCAGAGGAGATGTCATCTAGTCTCAGGTGAGCAGAGAGGGTAAACGAACGCAAGCGCCTTCTGGCGATGGAGCAGGGTTTATATAAGGCTGAGTGGGTGGGGTCGGTTAATAGCCGAGAGCATGTGAAAGCTGTTCCTCACGTTTTACACATGTTTTTTCATTTCCTCTAACCGGCAGTCTTTTCCATGTGCACAACGTGATCTTTATGTAAATGCTGCACATGGTTAAAACAGTTGCTTCAGTACGAACATTTTCGGAGAGGAATAAGCAAAACAAACATTGGCAAGCCCAAATAACAAGCCTCATAGAAATAGGATGAAACAAATAAGCATTGGCAAACACAAGATTATTCAAAGGGATAAATATTTGGCAATTAGAAAGGAAATAAATGTGTCAATGCGCAACTTTATGAATGGGGCCTAACAAAGGCTACCTTGGACTCATAATACCAAACATACATGTAGACAGAATGTTCATGCAATTACTGAAGTACCCTAACAGTCCCCTCAAAGGCCGTCCTACTGGACGTGGCTTTCGTGGATATTTTAAATGGAATAACCTAACTAATCTAGGAGCATGAACAAATGATGCTGGTTCCCAAGAATTCTCTGTGGAATCATAACCTTTCCAAGATATTAGATAAAACAGTTTTCCCTGAATTCTTTTTGCATCAAGAATTTTATGAACTTCATATTCTAAGTGACGGTCAAGTGGTATAGGAGGAGGTGGTGGTTCTGGTCTGGTATTTGGGTCATATGGTTTTATCAAGGATACATGGAAGGTCGGATGCACAGCATATTCAGAAGGTAAGTCTAATTGGACAGATACTGGATTTATAATTTGCACTATAGAAAATGGCCCAATGAACTTTGGTTGCAATTTTCTAGAACCTAATATTTTTAAGTTCTTTGTTGAAAGCCAAACTTTGTCTCCAATCTGATAATTTGGAGCAGCTGTTCTATGTTTATCCGCCTGGTTTTTCATATTTCTTTTATATTTGAATAGGCACTTTTTAGCTTTCTCTTGGATATCCAATAACTGATTTAGACGACCAGTGACTTCTGGAGTGAGGGAGGAAGTAATGGTTATAGGCAAGGATCGTGGATGGAAGCCTTTTAAGAAAAAAAAAGGTGTACACTGAGTGGCTGAATGCATGTGATTGTTATAAACAAATTCAGCAATTGGTAAGGCCTTATCCCATTCACTAGTGAATTCTGACATTAAACATCGTAGGGTTTGTAGTAAAGTCTGATTAACTCGCTCTGTTTGGCCATCAGTTTCTGGATGGAAGGCGGTGGAAGGAGCGATTTCCATCTGTAGTTTATTACATAAGCTTGTCCAGAATTTTGAAGTAAACTGACTACCCCTATCTGTAACGATCTTTATTGGCAAACCATGTAATCGTACAATGTCTCTGATAAAAATTTCAGCAAACTCTGATGCAGTGGGCATTTTTAACAATGGTACGAAATGCGCCATCTTGGACAAGTAATCAATAACCACTAAAATTGTAGTGTAATTATTTGCTTTAGGCAAACCTGTTATAAAATCCACACTAAGGGGCCGATTAGGATGGCGGACGGACTTGCGTCCGTCCGCCACCCCTGAGTTGGAGGGACCGTCCGCATGGGCAGCGGCGGTCCCTCCATAGCAATTAGAATGTGACCGCCACCCTGGCGGTCACATCCTGTATGTTTTACATTGCGGCGGATGCTGCTTGAAGCAGCATCCGCCGCAATGCAAAAAACGAAAGGTGTGCATTTGCATGCACAAAGCGGCAGGCACCGCGCAGTGCCTGCCGCTTCGTGCACGCAAGGGCAGGGGGGTACCATAGGTACCCCCCATGTGCACCCCCCACGCAACCTTCACCCAGGGGGCCCGCAGCGGGCCCCCAAAGTGACTGTCCGTATGCTTTTCCACGGCGGAAAAGCCGCCGCGGAAAAGCATGACTCACCCTGCATCCTAATATGGCTGGCGGTGTCTGATAGACACCGCCAGCCATGTTATTGCTTTTCCGCCGTGGTCGCCTTCCGACCGCGGCGGAAAAGCGGCGGACGGATTGGGAGACCCACCAGCCATCCTGATTTGGCGGTGGGTCTTTCAGGCCTCCTCGGCGGATTTCCCGCATACTCCGGGCCGGCGGTGGCTTCCGCCGGCCCGGAGTATGCGGGAAATCCGCCATCCTAATGACCCCCTAAGAGTGTGCCTCGGGGTGGAAGGAGTTGATAAAGGTTGAAGTAAACCAGATGGCGCTTTATGTGTTGACTTGTTTCTTGCACAAATCGGACAAGCTATAACATACTCTTTAACATCTTTTCTCATTGATGACCACCAGAAATGCCTTTGACATGATTCCAAAGTTTTGGCATAACCTGGATGACCAGCTAAAGCGGAATTGTGATTCCAAGATATGACCTTTTCCTGTAACTCTGCAGTGGGCACATACAGAAGTGAAGAATGATAAAATAAACCTCCCTGAATTGTGTTCTCAGTGTTTTTTAACCAATCTTGTGCATTCTGTTTTAAATGTTCTGTTCTAAGTATATTCATGAAATCATCTCGAGTGACAGGGGCCACAATTCTTTCTGGAGGAATAATTGGTGGTCCTAAACCATCCTTTTTTGTTTCATGTGTGTAACCATATCTGGATAGGATATCTGACTGCAGCTGCTGAGTAGCTGGTCTGTAGGTGATTACAAAGTCAAATGCACTGAAGAAATTTAACCATCGCATTTGACGAGGAGTAAGTGCTTTTATGGAGCTAAAGAATTGTAGATTCTTGTGATCACTAAAAATAGTTACTGGATACTTGGTTCCAACCAAGTGATGCCTCCATTCAGTGAAAGCTAATTTTATGGCCAATAATTCTCTTTCTGCCACAGTATAGTTTTGCTCTGCGGGCAATCATTTTTTTTAATAAAAGGCCACAGGATGCAATTGACCATCATGTGGATCCCTCTGAGAGAGAACACCACCTACTGCCATTTGGTAAGCATCAGCCTCCACAAAAAACGGTATTTCTGGATCTGGATGTTTTAGAATAGGGGCTGTTATGAACTTCTGTTTCAGATTGTTGAAAGCCTGAGCCGCGTCTTCTGACCATGTGAAAATGTGTCCTTTTTGTAATAACTTAGTGAGTAGGCAAGCTTCCCCTAGATGCTAGAAATGTTGTGTGATACAAATATTATTAAACAAAACATGTTGATTAATGTATTACAAGTTATTTAGAGAGGGCCGAATACAAGCAAGCTTCGGAATATGTGAAACCTTGCTCTCTCAAACCCCTCTTAGATGATATTTTATTTCATCACAAGTTAAGGAACCAGATGCCAACTTCAACATTCTCCCAGTTGAATCTCTTCAATTAATTTGGGAGCTTTCTTTTTTCCATTATCCCGATAAACTTTAATTCTCTTATGTATGTCTCCCTTTAACTCTTCCATTTGAATTTCATCAAGTTTGCGTTTCTTCGCTTTCTCATTAATAGTGCATCTTTTTCTATTTCTGCAGCATTTGCACCAAATCATTACCACCAATATTATTAGTGATATTCCCATTATTGGCATCAGTACTTTACCTACAATGCTTCTACCTACATAAGATATCCAAGTACCAATAGAAGAGAGACCATCAGTAAGTCTCTTCCATGCACTATCAACCTCCAGTGGTTTCAGTTCATCTTCCAAATGAGTAATGTTCCTTACATACCTTCCAATTTCAACACTTGTATCTGGTATGTAAGTGCAACAATGTTGCGCTTTTAACATTCTACAGACTCCGCCCTCTTTTGCTAATAATATGTGAAGAGCAAGTCAATTTTGTAAAACCATTGATCTGATCGCAACCAATTCGGTATTGATCAATAAAAATCCACCAGCAGTGTCAGTCGATAAGCAATCCACTACTGTAGATAATTTACAAATTCTTTGAGTATTCACAACCACTCCCACCGAAGGTATCAATGCACTAAATATATCACCTACAATTTCTGCAAAACTAGCTCTTTTATAATGTGTTAGTTCATTTTCATGTTCATTGCTTCCAGTGATTCTTTTTACATGGTAAACGTTTGGGAATACTATTTCCAAATAGCAACTCCCATACCAATGATCAGGCAGCTTAAAATAAGCTTTATTCCCACAAATATAATATACTCCAGGAAATACTGGATCAGTTCCCCCTTTTAGTCCCCAACCCCCAATTATGAGGAAATTGTGTTCACATTCACTGGAACCATTGAACACATTGTTCTATTTTGTTTTCTTTCTATGGAGACCGATTTTCCCCATCTTTTCAAAGTCCAAAGACATAGCAGCATGAGGTTTGCCAGTTGCCATAAATTCTTCCCTTTCAACCCATTTGGTTATCTAGGGTTTCGTTTCAGTGGCTTTTCTATGGAAATCCTGTCTCCTTTTCTCTACTAAGTTTAAAAATACCTTTTCTTCTTCGTGTAAACTACATGTTAGATTGTCTTTGTGTGCATTAGCTATATCTATTTCTTTCATTGTTAGGAAAAATTCACCAAAGAATTGCACATCTTTAGCACTAAGGACAGGATTCATTCTCCTACGTATAGGAATCTCAGGAAAAATAACATCTATGTTAGAATAATACTGCAACCTTCCAGTTTTGTTAAACAGACTTGTTAATATGCTACAGGAAATACCATAGTTCAGGGGTAAATGATGGTAGGTAACACCTTCAGCTACAGAAGTAGGTAGTTTCATACAAACAGAACAATCACTAAGTTGCATAGTCTCTACATAATTTACTAATAGACTAGCAAAAAATGTAATTTCAGTTTTGTTTCTATTTCTAATGTGATGTAATTCTATCTCATCTGGTGCTTCTAAATCTACTCTGTCTTTTTTGTGGTGCGCTATTTTTCCGTGTATACTAGTGTCATTTTGCTTAGCAGCCATCAATAACGGTATTGCTATTGTCAGTCCTAGCCATACTATAAGTACTATCAATACACTACATATGCATATCCTACAGCATATCTTTATACAACTTACTTTCTAGTTTCCAGTAACTCTTTAATCAGCCATTTTTTGACTAAGGATGCTTAACCCTTCCTTGAGAATTTTACACAGAATACACCTGTGATTTATCTCAAGTTGGCCTCACTTCCTCAATACCTTGATCAGCAATCAATTCTTCAACACTGTCATCACTGATTTCTAGATTTTAGAAATCTTTAAGGATGATATATGTCCATTCAGGGCCTTTGAATTTATTGTTCAGCTTTTTCAGGCGTGGACTTCTCCTTCTTTGGTTGCTGGTTCAGTTTGACTTGTCACTTCGTTCGCCTGTTCAGGTTCTTCATCTATTGTCATGAGGCGATATTTCAGTCTTTTAACAAAACCAGGCCATTTATCACCATGTCTGAGTCTTTTGGCTGACACTGTGCTTTCATATTCTTCAAGTGTTCTTTTGTTTTCTTTAAGTTGTGGCACAACTTGATTTTCGTCAACTTCAGGTTTCCTCTCTAACTCACCTATCCCAGGGCTTATTGCAGTTGACTCTTCTGCCTATACTGATCCTTCTATCCTAAT
This sequence comes from Lissotriton helveticus, assembly GCF_964261635.1. Classification (NCBI taxonomy): domain Eukaryota; kingdom Metazoa; phylum Chordata; class Amphibia; order Caudata; family Salamandridae; genus Lissotriton; species Lissotriton helveticus. Next base: position 1,248,459,191 of record NC_136068.1, on the reverse strand, counting down.
CTAACCTGATTCAGGATATGACTTTGTTGGGCCTAGAATTTTTTCTTCGTCCTGAATCCTCTTGACTAATCCTGTCCTGGTCCTGCACAGGTCCTGCAGATTCTTGATTGTTTTCCGCCTTTGCGTTTTGGCTAGTAACTATCTGTCCCTTCTCAGACAATGGCGTTCTGGTAGGTGTGTCGTTGGTCTGAGTATATTGCTCTTTCCTTATTTGGTCCTCCTCACGATTTGTTAAAGCCTCCACTCACCTGAAAGCTCAGGTAGTTCAAGTTGATTGACATGAAGCTTATTCTCGTCTGCCCCTGAGAATCTGAGCCCCAGTGACTGGTTTATGTAACAGCCAAAGAAGATCACAATCCCAAGGGAAGGGGGAATGGATAAAATAAAAAAAGAGGGACACTCCAGAGAGGTATCTTCTAGCAGGCAACCTCGTCGTCTAGGATGGTGTCTTTCGAGTCTGATTATATTTTCATCAGACTGCTTATAATATTTTAAGTGCTTTGAATCTTCCTTTTTGAAAGTGTGGATTCTATTTTGCTGAAGTAGTTTTGCTGCCTTAAGATTCACCTGTAAATGTTCAATGTCTTTCTTGTGCGCTCTAAATAACTCTTTAGAGTCAATTATTATTACACATCACCAAAGTTCACTAATAACATTTGTACACCAATGTCCAATACACATGGATAAAATGTGACACGTAAATATCCAAAGTTCTTTGCATCAAGTCCTGCAACTCCCAATATTGTGCTCAAGAGGTTTCTAAAATAAACAACCATGTCCAAATAGCAGAGTAATTATCATGAAGATCGTGTTTTCCAAGTCCTGTTCAAAGCGCGATAATTATTAATTAAATAGTTCAAAGTACTTACTGGAATCTTCTCTGAATATCTCAAATCCACTCGTGAGTGCAATTAACAGAATTATCTTACTTTTTTGTGCAGGGAAGGAAGGAGCAAAGTTCACGGGACACGCAGGAAACAGGAAGGATGAGCCTGAATCTCCGAGGGAAAGGTTAAACAGCCGGACCGGAACAACAAGTTGACTGTTGCTGCATTGCCAAGGACGCCTCGAGCTGAGCGCAGGAACAGCAGAGGAGATGTCATCTAGTCTCAGGTGAGCAGAGAGGGTAAACGAACGCAAGCGCCTTCTGGCGATGGAGCAGGGTTTATATAAGGCTGAGTGGGTGGGGTCGGTTCATAGCCGAGAGCATGTGAAAGCTGTTCCTCACGTTTTACACATGTTTTTTCATTTCCTCTAACCGGCAGTCTTTTCCATATGCACAACGTGATCTTTATGTAAATGCTGCACATGGTTTAAACAGTTGCTTCAGTACGAACATTTTCGGAGAGGAATAAGCAAAACAAACATTGGCAAGCCCAAATAACAAGCCTCATAGAAATAGGATGAAACAAATAAGCATTGGCAAACACAAGATTATTCAAAGGGATAAATATTTGGCAATTAGAAAGGAAATAAATGTGTCAATGCGCAACTTTATGAATGGGGCCTAACAAAGGCTACCTTGGACTCATAATACCAAACATACATGTAGACAGAATGTTCATGCAATTACTGAAGTACCCTAACAGTCTCCTCAAAGGCCGTCCTACTGGACGTGGCTTTCGTGGATATTTTAAATGGAATAACCTAACTAATCTAGGAGCATGAACAAATGATGCTGGTTCCCAAGAATTCTCTGTGGAATCATAACCTTTCCAAGATATTAGATAAAACAGTTTTCCCTGAATTCTTTTTGCATCAAGAATTTTATGAACTTCATATTCTAAGTGACGGTCAAGTGGTATAGGAGGAGGTGGTGGTTCTGGTCTGGTATTTGGGTCATATGGTTTTATCAAGGATACATGGAAGGTCGGATGCACAGCATATTCAGAAGGTAAGTCTAATTGGACAGATACTGGATTTATAATTTGCACTATAGAAAATGGCCCAATGAACTTTGGTTGCAATTTTCTAGAACCTAATATTTTTAAGTTCTTTGTTGAAAGCCAAACTTTGTCTCCAATCTGATAATTTGGAGCAGCTGTTCTATGTTTATCCGCCTGGTTTTTCATATTTCTTTTATATTTGAATAGGCACTTTTTAGCTTTCTCTTGGATATCCAATAACTGATTTAGACGACCAGTGACTTCTGGAGTGAGGGAGGAAGTAATGGTTATAGGCAAGGATCGTGGATGGAAGCCATTTAAAAAAAAAAAAAGGTGTACACTGAGTGGCTGAATGCATGTGATTGTTATAAACAAATTCAGCAATTGGTAAGGCCTTATCCCATTCACTAGTGAATTCTGACATTAAACATCGTAGGGTTTGTAGTAAAGTCTGATTAACTCGCTCTGTTTGGCCATCAGTTTCTGGATGGAAGGCGGTGGAAGGAGCGATTTCCATCTGTAGTTTATTACATAAGCTTGTCCAGAATTTTGAAGTAAACTGACTACCCCTATCTGTAACGATCTTTATTGGCAAACCATGTAATCGTACAATGTCTCTGATAAAAATTTCAGCAAACTCTGATGCAGTGGGCATTTTTAACAATAGTACGAAATGCGCCATCTTGGACAAGTAATCAATAACCACTAAAATTGTAGTGTAATTATTTGCTTTAGGCAAACCTGTTATAAAATCCACACTAAGGGGCCGATTAGGATGGCGGACGGACTTGCGTCCGTCCGCCACCCCTGAGTTGGAGGGACCGTCCGCATGGGCAGCGGCGGTCCCTCCATAGCAATTAGGATGTGACCGCCACCCTGGCGGTCACATCCTGTATGTTTTACATTGCGGCGGATGCTGCTTGAAGCAGCATCCGCCGCAATGCAAAAAACGAAAGGTGTGCATTTGCATGCACAAAGCGGCAGGCACCGCGCGGTGCCTGCCGCTTCGTGCACGCAAGGGCAGGGGGGTACCATAGGTACCCCCCATGTGCACCCCCCACGCAACCTTCACCCAGGGGGCCCGCAACGGGCCCCCAAAGTGACTGTCCGTATGCTTTTCCACGGCGGAAAAGCCGCCGCGGAAAAGCATGACTCACCCTGCATCCTAATATGGCTGGCGGTGTCTGATAGACACCGCCAGCCATGTTATTGCTTTTCCGCCGTGGTCGCCTTCCGACCGCGGTGGAAAAGCGGCGGACGGATTGGGAGACCCACCAGCCATCCTGATTTGGCGGTGGGTCTTTCAGGCCTCCTCGGCGGATTTCCCGCATACTCCGGGCCGGCGGTGGCTTCCGCCGGCCCGGAGTATGCGGGAAATCCGCCATCCTAATGACCCCCTAAGAGTGTGCCTCGGGGTGGAAGGAGTTGATAAAGGTTGAAGTAAACCAGATGGCGCTTTATGTGTTGACTTGTTTCTTGCACAAATCGGACAAGCTATAACATACTCTTTAACATCTTTTCTCATTGATGACCACCAGAAATGCCTTTGACATGATTCCAAAGTTTTGGCATAACCTGGATGACCAGCTAAAGCGGAATTGTGATTCCAAGATATGACCTTTTCCTGTAACTCTGCAGTGGGCACATACAGAAGTGAAGAATGATAAAATAAACCTCCCTGAATTGTGTTCTCAGTGTTTTTTAACCAATCTTGTGCATTCTGTTTTAAATGTTCTGTTCTAAGTATATTCATGAAATCATCTCGAGTGACAGGGGCCACAATTCTTTCTGGAGGAATAATTGGTGGTCCTAAACCATCCTTTTTTGTTTTATGTGTGTAACCATATCTGGATAGGATATCTGACTGCAGCTGCTGAGTAGCTGGTCTGTAGGTGATTACAAAGTCAAATGCACTGAAGAAATTTAACCATCGCATTTGACGAGGAGTAAGTGCTTTTATGGAGCTAAAGAATTGTAGATTCTTGTGATCACTAAAAATAGTTACTGGATACTTGGTTCCAACCAAGTGATGCCTCCATTCAGTGAAAGCTAATTTTATGGCCAATAATTCTCTTTCTGCCACAGTATAGTTTTGCTCTGCGGGCAATCATTTTTTTGAATAAAAGGCCACAGGATGCAATTGACCATCATGTGGATCCCTCTGAGAGAGAACACCACCTACTGCCATTTGGTAAGCATCAGCCTCCACAAAAAAAGGTATTTCTGGATCTGGATGTTTTAGAATAGGGGCTGTTATGAACTTCTGTTTCAGATTGTTGAAAGCCTGAGCCGCGTCTTCTGACCATGTGAAAATGTGTCCTTTTTGTAATAACTTAGTGAGTGGGACCACTGTTTCAGCAAAATGGGGAATAAAACGTCTATAAAAATGTGCGAAGCCTAAGATTTTCTGGACGTCTTTTACTGATTTGGGTTCTGGCCATTGGTCAATCGCACTGACTTTCTTAGGGTCCATCATGATACCCATGGGAGACAAACAATAACCAAGAAAGTCCACTGTATCAGTATTGAAAATACATTTTTCCAATTTTGCAAATAAAAGATTTTCTTGTAACTTAGCCAAAACTGCTCTTACATGTTGTATATGATCTTCTTTATTCTTAGAATAAATCAGAATATCGTCTATATAGACGATTACACAAATATCTAGGAATTCGTGCAATACTTCATTAATAAAATATTGAAAAGCCGCAGGGGCATTACACAACCCAAAGGGCATAACTGTGTATTCAAATAAGCCAAATTTTGTTTTAAAAGCAGTCTTCCATTCATAATTTTCTTTCACTCTTACCAAATGGTACGCACCTCTTAAATCAAGTTTCGTATAAATGGTGGAATGACGTAACTGATCTAGAAGTACCGGTATCAAGGGCAAAGGATATTTGTTTTTAACTGTAGCTTTGTTTAACCCGCGATAGTCTATGCAGGCGCGAAGAGAGCCATCTGGTTTCGGGATAAAAAAAAGTGGCGAAGACACTGGGGAAGTAGAATGTCTTATGAATCCAGAGGCTAGTAAATCATCTAGATATGTTCTTAGATATTTAGTTTCATGTTCTGAAAGAGCATATACCCTACTGCTAGGTAAAGGAGCTCCTGGTATCAAATCAATAAGACAATCGTATGTTCTGTGAGGAGGTAAAGTTGAAGCTTTAACCGGATCAAAGACATCCTTGAAATCTTGATATTCATACGGGATGTCACTAGAAGATTTTTCAAGACTGGCACAATGAACCACTGTCATTGAGTCATTTGGAGCTTCTTGATAACATGAAGCTCTACAAAAAGAAGAGTCTAAAGTTACAGTTCGGGAAATCCAATTTATCTTGGGGTTGTGTGTAATCAGCCACGGCACTCCCAGGATTAAACCAAAATTTGGAGTATCAATCAAATCAAAACTGAGTTTTTCAGTATGGCCATTTTGTAGCACCATAATCATAGGTGTTGTTCTTTTTGTTATCATTCCTGATGATAAGGGGGAGCCATCAACAGCACAGACAGCTTCAGGTTGAGATTTAAATTCAGTAGAGATTTGCAATTCCTGTGCTAATTTTATATCCATAAAATTCCCTGTGGCTCCAGAATCTAACAAGACAGGCAAAGATTGCCGCAACTGAGTACTGATTATTAAGATTACCTGTATTATAAAATGTTTAGGGATTCTTGGAACCATATTTGCCAAACAATGGGAGATCCTATTTTTAACTTTACTCGTGCAGGCGACCTCCGATCCTGACGAGTGAATCAGTTTTCCTGTTCTTGAGATGAGATATTTAAAGCATTGACCTTTTTTGGCACCTTAGGTTTGACAGGACATTCTCTAGCAAAGTGTCCTGAACGAGCACAGTATAAACACAAATTTAGTTTCCTTCTTCTATCTTTTTCTTCGTTTGATAAAGGACCTTTTACTGACCCTACCTGCATTGGTTCTGGATCTGGCATTTTATTTTCTGTTTCCTTTTTCTCATGTTTAATAGTTGCAAACCTGGGTTCAAATCGAGTTTTATCACCCTTTCGTTCTCCTAATCGATGGTCTAGTTTCACAACTAAGTCCACAAATTCTGAATAATCCTCTGGTAAATCAACAATGTGTGCCAAAGCATCTTTTAAGTCATCGCGCAAACCTCTATAAAATAAGGAGGTACGCTTTTCTTCGGGCCATTGAGTTTCCGTTAGCAACCTATTAAAAGAAGTGACATATGTCAACAAATCCTTGGATCCTTGCTTTAAATTAAGAAGCTCATTATCACTGGCCTGAACGTATGTGTGTTTGGCAAATAACTTGGTCATAGTTCTTTTAAAGTTAAACCAATCATGTAGAATTGGATCATCCCTATCAATATAAGGTATTGACCAATTTGCAGCAGTTCCTCCCAGATAAGACAACACAAAAGCTACTTTGGTAGCATCATTAGGAAATAAGTGAGGCTTACATATAAAGTGTAACTGACATTGACTTATAAACACGCCAAACTTATTACTATCCCCAAAGAAACGTTCAGGAGCAGAGAGTGGTACAACATTAGGTACTGCTACAGTAACTTGCAAGGGTGAAGTAGTAGTAGAATCTGATACATTAAAAGCGGTTGTAGTTTTAAATTTCTCTTTTTCTGTTGTATTTGTATATGTTGAGGAAAAGGGTTCCCCCCAAAGAGATTTCCTAGGCTTATAACGCACCACCTCTTGATGTAGTAACTGATTCTCCTGTTTTAACCTATCTATTTCCAACTGCATTTGTCGCAACATGGTAGTTACTGAAGTTTGTCTTTCTAAATCCTCACTAAGAGCCTGTGCCATGGCCTGACCATCTATCTTATCGTCCTCATCTTCCATGTCTATCAAAATGAACTTTTAATTTTGTAAAATATACTTCAGTCCTCGACAAGCAGGTAACTGAATGATATCAATTTGTAGTCTAATGAAAGGGCCTTCTGCTTTCCCAATTTTCCCGGGGCACCCTACAGTTTTCTTACCAGGGTTTAATCGTTGACTTGTAAAGCATCTCTGGCAAAGAGTCTCTGCTATGTTCCTGAACTTAGCATTGAACCAGTCTCGTTTAAACAACCTCACCATTGCATCTCTCCCTATGTGTGTGTCCCCATGGTACATTCTGGCCATTGGTGCAAGCATACAGTCAGGTAACACTGGTCTCCCATCTAGGTAGACTATTAAGCCATCTTCAGATCTCACTCGACACCCTACTTTCTGCCAGTCTTCTTTTTCTTTGGGCTCTGCCTCACCTTGTAAGTCTCTCACTTCCTCCCATGTATTCACACCACACAAAAGCATAAGTTGGCAGCTGTTTCCACATGCTTCAATTTTATTGTTTATTGCCATTTTATATTTGGCATAATGTTGAGCCACGTGGTCAGCATAATGATTACCGGCTGTCACTCCGTCAGTTCCAGATTGGTGAGCAGCACATTTGACCACGTCCAATTCTTTAGGTAATTGAACTGCTTCATGTAATTCCTTCACATATTGTCCATTATTTATTATTATTATTATTTTTTTTTTAAATACCTTTATTACCGAAAAAGTCATACAAATACAGACCTACAACCCCACAGGGCCGGTCAGCGTTATTCCGCAGCATAATTGAAAACAATACAAGGCCCAACATCCCTAGAATCAATCGCAATGTTCACATGCCAAGTTACAGGGTTGGTGGCTGTAGAAGGATAAGAAAAGGTATCATATTTTATATTTAAACAAACAACACAGAAACAAAGTCCGAGGTAAGATTGTTATCGAAGTGACTATCTCCACCAGCAGGGGGGGAAGCGGGGAGGGCCAGCCGACGTGGCTGGCCTAAAGAAGGATAAATCCTAAGGGGGTGGAAAGAAGAGCCAAGAGTGGACAAACAGACTGTGTGGTGTATGGGAAGGGTGCTCGGAATGCGAGGTCATGGGGACAAGGGGACAGCAACGGGGTCTACGGAAGGGGGAGTGCAAATCTCTCCTCGATACGCATTCCACTGACCCCATACCTTTCCCCACTTCCTAGGCCTACCACGGGCGACATATACCGTTTTCTCCCTAAACATACACCAATCCATGCATTCCATCCATGCCGATGACGAGGGTGCCCTCTGGGACCCCCACAGTTGGGCTATGTCCCGCTTGGCGATCATGTTACCAAGTGTGGCCCACAAAGTCTGTGACACGCTGTAATCATTGGGCTCCCAGACATTCAGAAGGCATCGCCTAGCCTCCGGCATTAAAGACACACCCGTAACCTCTTCCATGATGTCATGCACATTTCTCCAATAAGACACCACATCCGGACACTCCCATATGGTATGGAAAAAAGTAGCAAGCATACCACAGCCACGTCTGCACAACCCATCCAATGAATAACCCATCCTCATCAGCCGTGGACCCGTGACATAGACGCGGTGTAATATCTTCAATTGCACAAGCCGTAGTCGCGCCGGGACCGCCACTTCCTTAGAAGACGACACCGCAGTCTGCCAGTCCTCGTCATCCAATTCGAGCCCATCCGCGGTCCAAGTATTGCGGAGCTGCACAAGAAGGTCAGAGCGGACGTTAATAAGCTTTTTATATATCAGAGAGATGGTACTATCAGGGAGATATCCATCTAACACCCTATCCTCCAGGGGGGAGGATTCCGGGACAACGGCACCAGCCGGGAATACCGAAGCTAACGCATGGCGAATCTGGAGCTAGCGATAGTATTCCCTATCGCTCAAGCTATATTCCTGCTGGAGTTCGGCGAAAGACTTGATCCTGTCCTGGATCAGGAGGTCACCTACTCGACTTATACCTATAAGGTCCCACTTGTCGAACCCCTTTGTCGCCCAGAGATTCCCCAGCCGCTCAGCCGCATAAAGCGGAGTTGCTCTAGTCAGCCTGCCTGTCCACCCCGTGGCAGCCGTCGCACTAGTCCAAACTCGCACCGCGACTCCAGTGGGACCACTAAGGGACTTCCTAGCCGCTTTAGAATAAAGCGCCCTATTGTAGTCGCCACCCGGTAGCTGCCATTTATGCATCTGGAATGCAGGATTGGGGGTAGGACCATACATGGCGTGGTTGATAGCACTCAACTGAGATGCCCACTAATAGCGCTTGATGTCGGGCAGCGCTATACCACCATCATACCAAGGCAGGGTCAGTTTCGATAACGCAATGCGAGGCCGCCCGCCCCATACCAATTGTCGTTGGAGGCCCTCAACCTCACGAAAATAACTAGCCGGGACCAGATCAAGCGTATTTTGAAGGGCATAAAGGAATCGGGGGAGAGACATCATCTTGAACAGGGCGGCCCTACCCAACGGGGACAGCGGCAAGCAACACCAACCCGCGACGTCTGAACGCAGCCGACAAAGTGGCGGCAGTAAATTCCTCTCATACCGCACAAGGAGATATAGATCCCCAGGTATTTGAAGCCGTCACGTACTACAGGTATAGGGCAGACACGGGGCAGCAAGGGCAGCTCACCGGTGAGCGGGTAAATACAAGACTTGGTCCAATTAATGGACAAGCCGGAATTTCTCCCGAAGGAGCGCAATACGTCAAACAACACTCCCAGTGATTTACGAGGGGAAGTCAAGTACAGCAAGATATCATCCGCGTATAATGAAACACGATCCTCATATCCCGGGGACCAGCTAATGCCCTTAAGCGACGGTTCCCATCGAAGCCACGCGGCAAGGGGTTCAAGAGCCAGTGCGAAAAGCAAAGGTGACAGAGGGCAGCCCTGTCGCGTACCTCTGCCAAGAACAAAGGGCTCCGAGGCCCTACCATTCACCACCACTTGAGCCAATGGTTGTTCGTAAAGGAGCTGGACCCACCCGATGAAACGCGGGCCAAAACCGAACTTTGCGAGAGCCGCCCATAAATATGGCCACTCTATTGTGTCGAAGGCCATCGAGGCGTCCAAGGAAACCAAGATGGCCGGCTCTCGAAGTGACCCCGCCCGTGCCAGAACGCCATTAAGACGGCGAAGGTTGAGCGCAGTATTACGGTGGGGGATGAATCCCGACTGGTCCGGATGTACTAAGTCGCTAATCACCGTAATTAGACGATTCGCCAATACTTTCGCCAAAACCTTAGGCTCCACATTCAAAAGCGAGATCGGTCTATACGACGAACACTGTTCACGGGGCTTCCCATCTTTGTGAATTACCACAATGGAAGCCAACCTTTGATCCCGGGGAAGGAGTCCAAGATCTCGCGATTCCAAGAACTTGTGGCGAAGATGCGGCGCCATCTTATCAGGGCACAACTTATATAGCTCTACCGGAATACCATTCGGGCCAGTGGCCTTGCCCGAACGAAGGGAACGGATAGCAGTCGCTATTTCATCAGTGGAAAAGTCCGCTTCCATAAGCTCGCGGTCAGATTCCGAAAGACTAGGCAGCGCAATGTCTCGCAATAATAAGTGCGAGTCCTCCTCTGGCCCATCCGAGACCGGCGAATAGACTTTTTGGAAGTGCTGAGCAAAAGCCGCGACTATCCCGACAGGGTCCACGACCCGAGAACCATCCACCCCTTCCACAACAGGCACAACCCTATTCGAGCATTCTCTCTTGTCCAACCAAGCAATCAACTTCCCAGCCTTATCACCAACATCATACAATCGCCCCTGTTGCACACGATACAGCATCCTAGCTGCGTCCGTCACCAAAGCCCTATAGTCAGCCTGCTTGAGGGCCAAAACATGCAGCTTCTCAGGTGTAACCCCAGCTTCCAAATCCTCCTCCAAGGCCGTGATGTCACTTTCAAGGCAAACAACCTCCTCATTCTTACTTTTCTTCGCACTAGCAATCAAGGATAGGGCCTGACCCCGAATCACCGTCTTATAGGCCTCCCAGAGGGAAACGGAAGAGGATACCGATCCCACGTTCTCATTAAAGTAGTGTTCCACACATTGAACCACTGCGGCCCTAGTTTTGGGGTTGCGTAGGTGCCAGGGGTTGATCGGGGCAACACGGCCCTCCGTTTCCAAAGACAAATCAATCCCAAACCAGAGTGGGGAGTGATCCGAGATCCCCCTAGCCAGGTGACGCACTTCCGTTACGGAGACCATCTGCACCAGGATATAGTCAAGCCTCGAGAGACTACCATGTGCTCCCGAGTGAAAGGTATATTGTAACTTCCCAGGGTGCAGGTGTCTCCAGCTATCCACTAAGCCCATCACATCCAGAAAGTCACCCAACCATGACTGCGATCTCAAGAGAGTTCTGGGGGGGTGACGATCGTCTTCACCACTGACCACTGAATTGAAGTCGCCACCCATTATCAACATACCTTCGGGGAAGCCCAGGACAACCCCACCTAGATCAGAAAACGTGGTGGACTGTAGACCTGGCGGGACATAAACAGAAAGTATAGAAATCGTCTTCCCCTCCCATCGCCCCGTAATGGCCGCGTATCGACCACGATCGTCAAGCACAACGTCATCTATCTCCAAGGGGAGGGAGTTACGAACCAAGACGCCCGCCCCTCTTGAACCCGTGGTGAAACCCGAGTGCGCTACCAGACGATACCCCCTCCTATCCAGCGCATGGCAAGTGTTCCCTATCAAATGAGTTTCTTGAAGCAACACAACATCGGGTGAAAGGCGTTTCAAGTATTGCAAAACCAACCCCCGCTTAATCCTATCACCCAGCCCATTCACATTCCAACTCAACACCCTCAGCCCCCTACCCCCCATTGTAAGAATGTACCCAACGTCCCCCCCGCATTAGGACAGTCACATACAGCAAATCGCATATTGAAATAAAACCTCGGAGTAAACAAAGAAACCGAGACCCCCCCATCCCCAACACACACCCCCCCACCCTGCACCCCTGCGTCGATCCAATGAACCACCCCAACTTGCAGTGTGCCTGTCGCCCCATTAAACTAATCTACAAAAAGAGAGAAAAGAAAAACCCCTTGGAGGAGGAAGAAACCCGAACCCTCCCACCCCCGGGTAACCAATTCACATGCGCTCAATAATAGTCAAACCACTGCTGTAAGTCCATAAAGCCGGTCCTCCGGTGGGGACTCACTCCATCCGTTCCTCCAGACCTCCTTCAGCACCGCCGGAATGTTCAGGTCGATCGCACTGCGTAGGCAAAGTATCGAGCCAGTCACTAGCAGCCTCAGGGCGATCAAAAAAGAAAGTGCGCTCCCCATATTTGACCCTCAAGCGGGCCGGAAACAGCATAGCGTACCTTAGGCCCATATCTCGGAGGCGTCGTTTCACACCCGTGAAGCTCATGCGCTGCCTCTGGACTGACTGCGTGAAATCCGGGTAAAAATTAATAGATGCATCGTCAAATTTCGTGGGCCCACAAGAGCGCGATGCCTGGAGAATAGCGTCTCTGTCCCGAAAGTTGAAGATCCTGGCTATAATGGGCCGCGGCGCTGCTCCCGATTTAGGCTTACCACCTGGGACTCTGTGAGCACGTTCCACAGTGAAGAAGTTACTGAGACCCTTAGGTGCCAAGTGGTTTAACACGAGGTCCTCAACCAAGAGATCCACAGACACCGCTTCAGAACTTTCCGGAACGCCAATGATGCGAACGTTGTTCCGCCTGGCCCGGCTCTCGTAATCATCCAGCAGACGAACAAACAAGTCATTAAATTTCCGGAGATTGCGGACCTCAGTCTGTAGTTCCGAAACATCGGTAGTAAGACTTGCAGTTTTAATGTCCAGCGATTTTACCCGCTCATTAGTCTTTGCAAGGTCTGTTCTGATGAGGTTAACCTCGATAGCCACAGTGTCAAACTTTGAAGCCAGTGTCTCATACTGCTGGCCCATGGAGGTCTTTATACTAGCAATGGCGCCCATGACATCCCTCAGCGTCAGGTTGTCGGTAGCAGGTAGATCTTCTCCAGAATCACCCGTGGTTTTACCCAGCCCCCCAGGGGTGCCTTTCGGGCGGGCGAAACGATCAATGGTGTTAGACTGAGTCGAACCCCCACGGTTCGTGACCCTGGAGGCCCGCTTCTCGCTCTCAGGTCTACCCGACATGGTGGCCAATAAGTCCTGGCAGACCCCTGGGAGGGTACGGCGAAGGCAACTCTCCGGAGATCTGCCGTGTATGATCGAAACACACGAGAGACAGGAGATGCGCTGGGGGCGGGCAGCTAGGCGTGGGGCAGCAGTACTGGCAGGCAGGAAACCACCGAGGACAGAGACCAAAAACGAAACCGAAAGTACCACGAGGGTTGCAATCAAGTCTCAGTGACCGTTGTTGTTCGATTACCACTCGGGCATTTCGGCAACTCGAGACCGTGGGCATCCGCCGGTGTAGGCCATAAAGCTCGAGGTGTAGCAAGTCCGGAGTCCGGCGGCCAAATCGAAATCTGAAATACAATTTGGTATCAGCAGGGCTTCCTTCAGTCGAACCCGTCGTCTAAATCAGGATATTGAACAGGATAGTCGTAGGAGGTGGAAGGGGTCTCGGTAGCCCTGTGCTCACGCGTCGATCTTGGATCCGCGCGTAGCTCCTCCTCCATATTGTCCATTATTGACAGGATTTCCTGAAGAAGTCTTGGACTCCCTTGGCATCCAGAGCTGGCCAAAGTCGTGCACAATCCCGTAACCATACCGACTATCAGTGTAAATGGTTACTCTCCAATTTTTCCCAATTGTGCATGCTTTTATTAAAGCAATCAATTCGGCTACTTGTGCAGATTTGACTCCTAGTAAATAGGATGCTTCGACTATATTCGATAAAGTGCATACAGCAAAAGCAGCGCTTAGTCTTCCTTCCTCATGCACATACATGAGCCATCTACAAATAACTCATGCTCTGGATCTTTTAATGGTTCTTCCTGTATGTCTGCGCGAGGTTTAGTACTGAATTCAGTTAAGTCGATACAATCATGTTCGACTTCCTCTCTGACTTCTTCAAAGTGAGAATTGGGCAACAAGGTTGCTGGATTTAGAATAGTGCATCTCACTATTGTCACATTCTCTGAGCCAAGGATAAGTCTTTCATACTTAATCATCCGACTAGGTGTTAGGTGCTGAGTGCGTGTTCTGGTTAACAGAATTACGACTGAATGTGGAACATACACTGTTACAGGATGTCTCATGACAATGGATTCACTTTGCTCAAGACTCATACGTGTTGCAGCTACTGCTTTCAGACAACCTGGCAGTCCAGATGCCACTGGGTCCAATGTTGCAGAAAAATATGTCACAGGTCGTCGCATTAAACCTTGGGTCTGGGTTAGAACTGAAAGTGCCCTATTATCTCTCGTCTCACAAAATAGTGCAAACTCTTTTGAATAGTCAGGCATCCCTAATGCTGGAGCTTCACATAGACTATTAAACAATTTAAAAAAGGCAGTCATGCTTTCATCATCCCACTCGACTTGGTTTCTTCCTCGTTTCTTTGTCATTTGAATAAGTGGCTTTGCAAGTACTGCGAATCCCACACTCCACTGCCTGCAATAACCTACAACTCCGAGAAACATTCTGATTTCTTACTGAGTTTGGGATAATTTCATGTTCGGAATTATTTTACTTGTTCAGATGTCACTCTCCTGACCCCTCTTTCTATCTGGTGTCCCAGATACTTTACTGAGGTTGTACAGTATTGCAATTTCTCTGGGGACACTTTATGTCCACCTTTTGCTAAATGGTTCAGTAATGCAATGGAATTAATTACACAGTCATTTCTTGTTCTCAATGCCAACAATAGGTCATCAATATACTGCACCAGGACTGATTTTCCGGGCAGTACCAGTGATTCAAGGCACTTTTTCAGAATCTGATTAAATATGGATGGACTTTCCGTGTACCCCTGAGGGACACGATTCCAAACATAAACATTGTCGTCAAATTTGAATGAAAATAAAAATTTGCTATCTGGATGCAGTGGGATGGAAAAGAAAGCATGCATAAATCAATTACAGTGAACCATCCTGCTCCCCATGGTATTTGATACAGAATCACAGCTGGATTCGGTACTACTGGGCAATATAGGACAACAATTGTAATAATTTTTCGGAGGTCTTGGACCACCCTGTTCTTTCCGATTGGCTTCTTTATGCCAATTATAGGTGAATTACAAGGACTGCTCATTATTTCTTCCAGAATACCTTGTTCAACCAAACGCCCCATTTCTAGTGCAACTCCTGATTTTATTTCAGGACTCTTTTTGTACTGTTGAATATTTGGTTAAACTGCACCTTCTTTCACTGTCACTTTTATAGGATCGACATCTGCCATTAGGCCTACTTCTTTCCCAGTAAAATCCCACACATCAAGATTAACAAAGGTTTTCAGTCCTCGGGTAGATATTCTAGGCACATATTTTTAATTTCTGTTTTTTGTCTGGCCAGGATAATTTTATACACTCCGTCTTCATCTGGAGTCTGAATTTCAACACCATTGGGTGTACAAAAGATTGTGCAGTTCATTTTGCACAGTAAATCTCTTCCTAGCAAGTTTACAGGGCTAGAATCGCACACTATGAATTTGTGCATTTCACGGAAGTTGCCAATACAAACTTCCATAGGTTCTGTAGCAGGGGTCCTAATTTGTTTATTAGAAACGCCCACTACTTGGATCGATTCTCCCGAGAGGGGTATGGTTGGGATGTCTGCTGGTCTCACAGTAGAACAGGTAGCACTAGTCTCCAACAAAAAGGTAACATCATTTCCCTCCACTTTCCCTTCAATGTAAGGACTTGACTGATTTACTGGTAAGGATGCGCCAAGTACGCAATCCTCTTCCCCCCCTCTCAGGCACCGTCAGCATGTATCATCCTCCGTCCCAAAAAATGTGTGCTGTAAAAGAAACTGTAGTGTTACTTTATTTTTCTTACCACTTCCCTCCCGAAATCCGGTGTCCACACAGAATTTGGGTTGACTCACAAAATCTGGCATAGGGGCTTGAGGCAATTGATTCTGTATTACCTGTTGTGGCTGTCTCATTGACACCTCATTCTGCGGATTTAAATTTTGAGTTTGGACATTATTATTCTGTATTAATTTACACTTGTTTCTCCATTGTCCTCATTTTCTGCACCCATGACAAGGAAACTTTTTCTTCGCCTCTTCTTTACTCATTTTCCCTCTAGGTTTGACCCCACTTCCTTCACCTTGGCCTTCCCCTCTTTTCTGATTATTTGCTTGCTGACTTAACTGAAGTTCCTGTTGTTCTGCTATTTTAACTTGAGCCCACATTTCCTTTTCTTCTAATTTATTTCGTTTATTGTCAATTTCATCCTCACAGTATTTTGCATACTTGAGAATTTCATCGACAGGCTTTGCTTGCCAACACAATTTATGCTCTCTCATCGTTTGGGAAATTTCAGGTTTTAGTCCAGACACAAAACGATAAATAAAATGTGTCATGTCCTTATTATCAATGTTTTCTAAACCACTGTACTGTTTAAATACCTGCAAGAGGCGTTCGTAATATGCGTGCACAGATTCATCCATAATATGGGTAGTTCTGTCTATTTTAGTCCAATCAGATTCTTTAGCGGGAATTTTCCCTTTTACGTAAGTTATCACCTGATTATATTTCTTCATCACCTCCCCTGAAGGAGCTCCTGTCTTTTGGTCTCTAGGGTATTCCTCACTAGGCCAATCCACAGTGATCTTGCACTCGGACCTCAAATCAGCTGGAACAACAGTGTCAAATAAATCATCTAAATCTTTTAACAATACTTTCGACACCTTCACAAACCTTTTGACATGTCGGTACCATTTTACAGGTCTTTCTCTGAGCTTTGGGAAATCATTAGTAAATGATAAGATATCCTGTCGGGACCATGGAACATGTACATAACCTCCTCCTGGCACTGCTCTCATCGGACACAACCTTTCAAATGTTTCTGCTTCTTTTAGTAAGTATTCAGAAGACGTTATATTTGCCTGTGCCTCTTCCTTTTTCTTTGTCCATCTAACTTTCCATTTGTCTAGATCTCCCCGTTTTTGCAACAACGACAACAATTCTTTTATCAGCAATTTACGACCTGACACATTCATGTTTTCCAAATCTTTGTCAGAAAATTCAGCTCTATATGGTTTCTGCAATACCTTTGATTTGCCAATGTCAATTCCCATTTCTCAACCAAATTCATTAGTTTTTCATGATATATTTTTGTATTGCAAGTAAAACTTCTGCATATAAACAATAATTCATCTTCATCAAATGAGTTCAGTCTGTCCAGTCCCACATTTCCTGCTACCATTTCTTCTAATTCCACCCTTAATTTAAATATGTCCAATACCTTTGGTTGCGATTTAGTCTTCTCTATGTTTCGAGTCCATCTGTCTGATTGTTATGGACTTACTACAGTTGCATGCCTCGTTCTCGAGGATGTTTCAATCTGTACCTCTTTTAAACATGGGGGTGTAACTTTCCTGATCGAGTCATTTACTGGTTCTCGTATAGGTAAATCCATTAAGGAAATTGTCGCACTCACTTGCTTGATCATCCACTATCAGAGTTTCTTTTCTTGGCTGTACTATGGGTGTAGTCAGGACGGGAGCTTTATGATTAGCTTGCTTATCTCCATACAAAGGAACTACGGGACCTATTGTTACAGGTATTGTCAGGGCTTCAGGACTTGTATTTAATTGGGAAATGTTCTGAATTAATTCACTGCGCAGTTTATTTAATACTTCCTTTTCTCTCTCTTGAAGTACCTTTTCTAATGAAGTTTCATGTATAACCTGCAGAACTAAAGGTGATTGTAAAAACGGAGCACTAGGAGTAACTCTCCGAGTTTCTTCTTGATAAGGTGGCGGATTTTTCATTAACAAGTCATCTAATAACTTATCATCCAAATCACCACTAGTCATTAAATGTTTCGGTTTCCCTGTTTTTTTACTTCCTGATGGGTTCTCTGTGGTCAAAACAGAATATAATCCTTCCACTAGCATGGACTGTCTCCACCTTTTCATTTGCTTATCTCGTGTCTCCTTTGGGAATCTGGGATAAAACTTACTCCAATTACTGTCACTTCTGGACCTCTCTCGCTCAAAAGCCTCTGTCTCACATTCTTCTAGAGCTTCATATTGCGTTATTCTTGGTCTGGGATCTAATTTATTCATACGATTTCTCAAGTTGTACAAAATTCGACCAGTAAAGGTACCATATTCTGGACATGCCACAACCCCGTCTTCCTTAGTATACTCTATCCAGTTTTCTAACCACACACAGGTGAGGTAGCCCCTTTCTACCATCATGTATGATGCGGGCCTATTAGGTGGTGGAATAATAATCCCTTCTCTAGTTTTAATAACTTTGTCTTTTTTTAAATAATTCTTTATACTTTCGAAAAGCGACATCGTTCTTCTTTCTCTGTACATAATATAAGGTCTTCCTATAATTTGTTGTTCTCTTGCAAATCCTAAATATTTTCTATCAGGACGGTTTCCTATAACTGCTGGATCTAAATACCACATATACTGCTATTTATTTTTGTACGAAATGTCAATGAATTTAATTAACTCAGTTTGTTTATTTTGCAGAAATAATTCTACAATACCAACGTGTCTTATTAAATGACTAATGAGGTTTAGACTTACAAGCAGCGTTAACCAATAATTGCGCTGCTTTTCTGTGATATGAATCTCACTCTCTGCACTCACCCCTCCTTTACAATTTCCTCACGGCTACACAGCCGCTGTTTCTACCAATCTCAGCGCGGTTCTCTGTGATGTCAGTGCAGCACCCGCGACTGACTCTCTCCTTTGCAAGGTAATACGACAATTCAATTTCTTTTCAAATTTCAATTACAAATTTCATTAATTGACAACATAAAACATTCGCTACTGAGCCTGTTTGACTATAAAAAAAGAGAATTTTCTTTCACAATGAGTAAACCTTATTCCGCCTACTCTTCAGACACTGCGAGTAAAAACAACTTTCCGTTTTACTCTTCACTTAAGCAAAAAGAACCTGCTACTCATTCAGAATTACCCTTTCTTGGTGATATAAAACCAAAGTTTCACCAGCGAACTTCTTTGCTACCAATCACTCTCACAATTATACTTAGGAAAAAAAAAACTAACTTGTGCTTCAAGTTTTACCTAACTTTACCAACCTATTCCTAAAGGCAAGTAACCTCACTGCAGTGTGGCTTCTATTTACCACCCGCTTCCTTTATCCTGGGATATTCCAGACAACATTTAACAACACAAACAGTTTTTTTTAAGTTAGTACATAAAATCAATAAACAATCAATACTCAGTAATTAATAATCAATACACAACTAACTACCTATTATTAACCAATCCCTAACCATACTACTGCTACCAAGAAAAGTATACTGATAGAGCGCGCAGGGATCAACTAGCTCAGTTTTATCACACTCACCTTGGGCCCATATAACATTCACACTTTGAACTAGCAGTCCTGCCTAACCAGTTTACTAATTTGAATCACTCTATCAGTTTGCCCAGAGGTCCGTTTAGGACTTATACCTGTAAACCATGACTTACCAATCCTCGTCACCTATTTATAAGTCTTGTGAATCAGAGGGAGTTAGCATAAACAGGCAATATTTAACCACATTTACTTGTCTTATAATAACCACAACTCGGGGAAAGTTTTAAAACCTTTATCTATGAGAGATTTTCTGAGTCAAAATGAAAAGGGCCACAATCTTGTGACCATACATTTTACAAGTAAGAAAAGAACCAGCAAGACATACAGTTTGTAAGAAATCACAGTAACCCCTTTAAACATTGGTACCTGGGAAGGGTGAGAAAGGGAAATAGCACAAGGACATACCACATACATTATATTTACCTAGATTGGTGCAATGACCAATCCTTGCCACGGGCTGCGGCAAAAATGGACCAGGACCAGGCTCCAAACTAATCAGGTGCCCAAGGGACAAGACAGGTGCAGATCAGGACAGGTGACCTCAGCTTAGTGCAACGCCAGCATCACACCCCTCTCTCAAGGAAAGACAATTAGTACCCCGATTTAGTAATCGATTCTGCTGACAGAGTGCTCCACCAGCACCTCTGCTCTCGATCGCCTATTGAGTGCGTTGGGTCAGTGACAGGTCAGCTATTCGGACAAGTCGGACAATTTCTCTATCTGAGCCTACCTTAGTTATACCATTTCAAGGGCAATGTACCACCCCTAAATGTTGCAAATCTATATGTTCCCCTTCAGTGATTGGTTAGAAAGACAAGGATCACACCATACTAAGATGATGTAATTTTGAATTCGAATCATATTGATTGAATACCCACCAACAATTTACTTTCCCAAGACTTTATTCCGCCCAACACTATTGGTACACATTTGAATACATTGTATTTGGTAGCTTCCTTTCTAGAGGCCAGATGATCAGGTTCCCAGGCACATCGTGGGTAAGAAGGGTGTTGGCAGATATTCAATGCCAATGCTTCAGCAATTTCAGAGTAAGAGTGCGCGCGTGCAGAATCGTCCAAGATGGAAGATGTGTCAGTAGTCAGGCCCAAAGTACGAGCTAATAGCAAAATCAAAAAGAAACATTTTAGAATACGAAAATAAATTAATGCACTGTATACCACTTATCTCTACTCTATCCCCATAACTTTATTTTAACTTGTGCGTTAATATTTAAGCAGAATGAAAAAGTTTAGTACAAGCTGCAGCATAAGCATTAGCATGTGAGATTTAAAACAGCCATTTCTGGCACTAGTGCGCAGAAGCAAAGATTTCCCACCAAGCAGAGAGGTACCTCATGCCACGTAGATGTGACAGGCACATGCGCAGAAGGTTTCCCGTGTTTACGGCGGCCATTTTAATGCAGTACAGTTACTGTTAGTAAAAGCACATAGGCAAGCTTCCCCTTGATGCTAGAAATGTCGTGTGGTGCAAATATTAGTAAACAAAACTTGTCTATTAATATATTACAAGTTATTTAGAGAGGGCTGAATATAAGCAAGTTTCAGAATATGTGAAACCAATCTCCATTTCTAGTATCCTTCAGATGACCGTCAGATGTGAAAGCCTTAGATATCACCAGTAGAGCATACCAACCAGAAGGGGTCTGCTTTTACTTAAAAAGACGAACTAAGACCAAGTCAACCTTGGTTTTCTACCCCTTCTTCTCACAGAATGAAAGATTGTGTGTAGTGAAGTGCCGGTTGAAGTACGAAAGAATGACTGCAAGGTTAAGAGGAAATGTTGAACAGGTGTGACTATGCATTTTTACTAATATCCTGGCACTCAGAAGTCACATCTCCTATTTATAGTCAGCCATAGTCAAGTTATACTGTCAAACTTATAATATCACTGGCACCAAACAGAATTGAGTTAAAAAAACCTGTGATTATTTAATTCAAATAATCAAGTAGGACATCAAAGATTACAAAAAAGGATCAAGTAAGGACTATTTCTCCTAAGAATTATATAGCATTCGAAAGAGTCTGATTGATGGTTGTGTCTTCATAATCTTGATCCGAATACATGACAGCCGACACGTGTTTCGTCACACCAAGTGACTTCCCCAAAGCTGCGGAGATAATAATATAGTCTCATGTACATGATATAGACGCATAAGTTAAAATTACTTCAGTATATCCTACAGTGTTTTACGATCTCTTTAACCATATCCAGGCTACGAGAAAAAAGAAAAATGTGAAGAACCAGAAAAGAAGGTGGTTTAGAGTAGAAAGTTTTTAGACTAGGAATTATCCTAAAGGTAAAAATAGAAGATTCTCAGAAGGATTCTAACATTAACCGGAAGAGCGAGATAGACCCATTGCCACACAGTGTCATGGATTAGTATTGTGAACGAAGGATATGACCATCCTGGTCATAGATTTCTGCCCCAAAGTTCACAGGCACTGACCTTTTGCCCAAATGAAAGGGCTCGAGAAGCTACACAATAATTTGGTTCCCGAAGTCTTCCAATATGGACAGTGTCGACCAGTGAGTCTGTAACAGGAATATATAGTGTTATAATCTCTTGCTACTAAAATAATTTTTTTGCTACTAAAATAGATTCTGATTTGGTGGCCCTAATTCGGAAAACGTAATCTGATTCCAAATGTCAACACTCACTTGCTAGTCAGAGTGAAAGTCCATCTAATTTTTGTCCCAATAAGAGGAGCAAAGAGAGCTGCCTGTGAAAATATTTTGCTCGACGTGTAATACGAAGAGAATCTTGTAAGCAGAAAACAAATAGAGAAATGAATGATAAGATCATATTGTCCTGTCAATTCATTATTAACCTCAAAAAGTATTATAAAATATACATGTAAAGCTACAAAAGGTTTGTCTCATAAAAGATTAATAACAAATCCAAAGTGTCCTCGTCAGTACCATACTAGTGGTAATTATCTTTGGCTTCAAAGTAATTGCTGCAGACAGAGAAATTTAAAAGAGACTCAATGAAGACTAGTACCATGAGAACAGTTCCTATGACTTCAGTTTTAGTGAGCTCTCGATATATTATTAAAAAGACAAACAATAGCGTTTCGATGCCTTGTCTAACGCATAGTGTTCATAAAGATTATATTTAAAAACACTAATAAGCATATGATAGTTCACCAATTAGAGTATGGTCTGGAATAATTGTGTGTATTTTATTCACGCTATGGGATGTTAGTCGACAACATACCCATGTACTAGTCTGGAGGTAATGCTATCTTCGATAAATACCTGTCACCTTAGTTGTCATGACCGGATTAAAGATAAACAGAATAAATATTTAGAATAACATCAAGAGACCCCTAGGAGATCCATCATAGTTTCCCCGCATTTACAAACTGTTGGCCAGCACCCAGTCTACTAGACGGACAGCTAGCAGCATCTACCATACAGTACTCACCGCTAGTGTTTATATCTGTGATCGGCAACTCAAACTCGGCTCGGCACGTCCATTGTGGGATTCCCGTAGTAGAGGCGGTCATGATTCTCGCCGAATAAAAAACCGGAAATGAACCCGTGTCTCCGGAAATGGTCACCTTGTCGGTTTCCATTTGTAAACTAGTGCATGTTAATGCGTCGTGAATGGCGGCCATATTTAAAAGGAGTTGTGTATGTAGTCGTGTCTATGTTTCTTAAATGAGTAAGCAGACCTATTTAGGGTGCAGACTCAATTTCCAAGTTAACACGCGTGTTACTAAACCCAAGGATAATGCAATCAAAGTGAATGTATATCCAATGGGCCTAGTAGAATTTGGGGAAAAATGCTTGCACATACATAAATATCGTATGACAGTCTTCTAGCCTATCTAAAATAATGCTATACGTTTGGGACGCGATTGTAAATATTAAGCTTTGGTCCAGATTGCCTATGGGCAAGGATTAGTCATAAGCCTAAAAGGCGTGTTAATTGCTAATATAGAGATTATGTCTTACTCATGAGAAGAGTGGATATAGAGTCAAAAAAACATTAAGTGTATGAAGAAAGAGAAAAGGAAATAATTACTTTGTCTCATTTTCATACTTTACATATTACCAAATAATGACAGCAAATCAGAAACTATTTTAGTAGCACAAAAATAATTTTAGTAGCAAAACACAATGGGCCCGATGTAGGTAATTTTATTTTACCACTTCTTAAATACCGAATGATACCGAATCGGTATTTAAGAAGTGGTAAAATAGAGGTGGGGGGATGTAGGTAATACAGACTCTGTAAATACCGAATCGTTAAGATTCGGTATTTACCGATTCTGTAAATACCGATTCGGTAATGCCCATTGATTCCTATCAATGGGCATTACGGAATCGGTATTTACAGAATCGGTAAATACCGATTTTAGCAAGGGTGCAGGGGGTGTCACTTTAACACCCTCTAGCACCCCAAATACAGGCATGTGTGCCATGTGACAGACAGACATGCCCTTAGGGCATGTCTGTCTGCCACATGGCATAGGTGTGCATGCACACATGTGCATGCACACCTGGATTCGGTATTTAACCACCCAATTGGATTGGGTGGTAAAATACTGAATCTGAAAGGCCTTAGCACTGGAAACAGTGCTACCTACATCAGGAATTTTCCGAATCGGTAAAATTACCGATTCAGTATTTTACAGATTCGGTAAATTTACCTAATCGGTAAATTTACCGAATCTGTAAAATATAGCCCCCTACATCTCAATCACCAAATACCGGTCGGTAACGGCCGAATTCGGCCGTTACCGACCGGTATTTGGTGACCTACATCGGGCCCTATATATTCCCCCAGCAACTGGCTTCCACTAGTTCTGATCCCTACTTTGGGGTTGGAAAACCGAGCTAGGAGGAGCGGTGTATCCACCTTTGCCAATACCACCCCTCGATGGGGGAGGTGAGGGAAGCACACATTCCAGTCCCCTCCATCTTCGAGATGATGGTACTCAACCGATTTGGGAGAGGCTCATGCCTCCCTACCACTGGAGGATGGCATAATGGGGGGGTGTACTTACCCCAAAGAAAGAACCCATTTGTCCCTACCTGCACACCCCTTTAATTCCCTGAAATTTAGTATTTAGGGGCATCCCTGAACCTTGTCTCCTCAGATTCGAGGAGGAAAGAAGAAGGACCGAAGAGCTGTGCTGACGTAAGAAGAAGAGGCGACCTACTGCTTTGGCCCCAGCCCTACCAGCCTGTCCCGACTTCAATCTGCCTACAGCGGGAACCCCGCCGTGCCCAGAAGCCAGTAGCCCCCCAGAGCTCGGGGTACCTGCACTGCACTCATCTGAAAGACTCGGTCTCCTGTGAGCACTAGATTTGCTCAAGCAAAGCCTCACCCACACAATCCGGATCCAGGCGGCTCTATGAATTTTTCACCACTCTGTACCACACGCCTGAGTTCTAGTGGCCCAACACCACAAGGTTGTCTCCCCAGCAATCCTGACCTGAGATCCGGTGAGCCCCGACCTCCCTCAAGCTTTAAGACAACATCTGCAGCCTCAACCTGAAGGGTCTGCCCGACCGCAACAGGAGCTGCTATGAAGAACCTGATGCCAAAAGACATCCCTGCACCCGACTACCCACTTGCCTTGGGTGGCTAACCAACGGTATCCAGACATCCGCAAATAACCCAACTTACCTCTCCAGCTGGTGGTCACCTTCAGGAAGTCTCCCTGCCCGAGTCAGCAGCATCTTTGCTGAACCAAAAGTCTCCAAAGGGTCATCGATGTTTCCTTGGCACACTATATCTGGCCGCCCCTGTGCCACTGGTGATGCAGCTCCAGTGTTGATTTTTGGCCCCTGCAGTGCGGACGTTAACCCCAGGAGCTTTGCTCCCACACCTGATTGGGCTGGTACGTGGCCCATGACGAAGACCCCCCTTAGTCCCATTAGGTAACATGGGGCCCCTGCACTCTGCACCCGGCTGCCCCTGTGCTGTTGGTGGTGTAATTTGAGTGCCTAACTAGACCTTGTGGATCCTTGGTCCTATCCCCCAAAACTCCCACTCGTAAGTTGTGTACTTACCTGAGGACCATTAATCCTTTTTCTCCCATAGGAACCAATGTTACGAGTTTTCTTCCTAAAAATGTTCTGTCGAGTTGGACTTTTGTATGAAAGAAAAAGTAACTAAACTGCAAACCTTAAAAAATCTTACTTACCTTGTATTGTGAGGTCCCAGGTGTGGTATCTAGGCATATCACCCTGAGCAGTTGATGTAATCCAAAAGTAATCTAAAAGTATTCCAAAAGTAATTACTGTGTTATTTAAAAGTTGGACTTTTGTATGAAAGAAAAAGTAACTAAACTGCAAACCTTAAAAAAATCGTACTTACCTTGTATTGTGAGGTCACTGGCGTGGTATCTAGGCATATCACCCTGAGCAGTTGATGTAATCCAAACGTAATCTAAAAGTATTCCAAAAGTAATTACTGTGTTATTTAAACTGTTTTTGAATCATATACAAACCTGTAACGATTGCAAATTCAACCACAACTGCATCTCCTTGTAAAGTCTTTAATTTGAGAGCATATTTAACTTATCTGTGACGGGTCCTCTTGGTTCTAAAAATAAACCATATGTATACCTTTTTTATACTTACCTAATTGTTCTGTATTCTGTCTCTGAGTGTGTGACATCAGTCTTGATTGAGTGAATACAATAAATGCTTAACACACCATCTGGATAAGCCTATCTTCTCGCCCACCCTACCATAAAGAGAGCTGTTTGTACTTACCAAATGTAGTCTCTGCTATACCTCTGGGGACTCCCTGGAGTCTTTGCACACTATATCATACTTTTGTATAGTATATGCAGAGCCAGCTTCCTACAACTGGGACCTAAGGATCCAGATTGGCAGAGTCACAAAGAAATAGAGTAGTCTAGGGAGGGCCACCATCTTCAGCAGGGCTATTCTGCCCGCGACCGAAAGCCGCAACATCCTCCAGAAGTCCAATCCTTCCCCTCAAGCAAATCTTTCTTGACATGGTAAATCTTAACTCCGAAGTAAGGCAAGCAGTGGGGCTCCCTTAGCAGGGACCCCAATCTGTCCGGCAGTCTGGACTTTTGCCACTTAACATTAAGTCCCAATAGGGCACCAACTCTCTTGCAGAATTATTTTGTCTCCCATCATCTCAACCGTCGCATTTTGACAAAAATCAAAAAATCATCCGCGCAAAGAGTGATGTTGTGGCTAACATCTCTCATTCGTATCCTCCGAAAATAGCTCCCAGGGGCTCCAAAGCCAATGCAAAGAACAAGGGAGACAGGGGGCAACCCTGCCTCCTACCCCTCTCTACCCCATAACGCTCTGACATAGTTCTTCCCCTCCGGACCCTGGCCGACGGGCTTGCATAGTGTAGGCTGGCCCAAGCCAACCCCCACGCCCATAACCCCCCAGATGCATGTGTTCTATGACTCCATATAAAAAGCTCCATTCCAGACTATCAAAAGCTTTTTCTATGTCTATGCCATACACCACATCCTCACTGCAGTCACGATAAGCTGCTACCATCAATGACAATAATGGATGGATATTGAGGGCGGTGTTACGGCCTGGAATGAAACCTGTCTGGTCGGGGTGAATTAATGAATACATAACTGGCAGGAGCCTAGTATAGGAAGCTGGCTCTGTATATACTATACCAAAGTAGGGTATAGTGTGCACAGAGTCCAGTGGATCCCCAGAGGTATACAAAGGCTAAATTAGATAACCAATCACATCTCTCTTTGTGGTAGTGTGGTCGAACAGTTAGGCTCATCAGGAAGGTGTGTTAAACATTTATTGTATTTACTCAATCAGGACTGATTTCACATACTCAGAGACAGAATCCAGACCAATTAGGTAAGTATAAAAAGGTATAGTTAAGTTTGTATTTGTAAAACCAAGCAGGACTTGGCACAGGCACGTAGAATATACCTTTAAATGAAAAGTTTACCAGGGAATTCAATTGTGAATGGAATTTGAATCGTTACACGTTTGTATTTGCTTCTATAAGTGTTTAGAATACATAGGATTTACTTTTGATTACTTCTCAGTTACTTTGACTACTTTGGTTGATATGCCGAGATATCACACAATGGGTCTTACAAAATACAGGTAAGTACAACAGTTTTGGGTTTAAAGAAAAGTTACTTTGTTTTCAATACAAAAGTCTGTTCAACACAACATTTTTGGAAAATAAATCATAACACTGGTTCGTATGGGAGAAAAGAAGGATAATGGTTCTCAGGTAAGTAAACAAACTGCAGGTATAGCTTTTGGAGACTAGAACCAAGGTTCCCCAAGGTTCAGTTAGGCACTCAAAACGTACCACCAGGGTGCAGAGTGCAGGGGCCCAATGTTAGCCAATCGGGCTAAGGAGGCCTTCGGTCAGGTGCTGCTTACGAGCAGGCCACTCGGTTGTGTGAGCAAAGCTCCTGGGGTTAAGATCAGCACTGCAGGGGCCAACAATCAGCACAGGTGTTGGACCACCAGCGGCATGGAGGCAGCCGAATGCAGAATGTCAAGAAGATGTCGGGTGCCCTGTCGTTTGCAATAGAGATCTCCAGTTTTGAAGAAAATCTGCAGGCTCGAGCAAGGAGGTTTCCTGAAGGTGACCACCAGAAAGAGAGGTAAGTTGAGTTCTTGGGGGATGCCTGGACACCATCTGCTGGGCCGCCTAATGCTGTGGGGTATCGGGTGCAGGGCTGTTTTTACCCATCGGATCTTCTTCACAGCTCCAGTCGTGGTCAGGGGACCCCTCAGGTTGAGGCTGCGGGCGTCAGTCTGAAGCTCAAGGTAGGTTAGGGATAACCAGATCTCAGGTCAGGATCACTGGGAGACATCCTCGTGGTGTTGGGCCACTTGAACTTGGGCCGTGGGCATCGGGTGCAGAACCGCAGAGCCGCATAGATCCAGGTTCTGTGTTGGAGTCTTTTGTTGAGCAAATCCGGTGCTAACGGGAGACCGAGTCTTTTAGATGAAGGCAGTGCAGGTCCTCCGGGCTCTAGATGGCTGCTGGACAAGCCGGGGTTTGACTGTGAGCAGGTCAGAATTGGGACAGGCCTGTAGGGCCGGAGCCAAATCAGTCAGTGTACTCCTCTTCCTGGGTCAGCACTACTGTTATACTGATGTGCAGGTGCAACTGGCTGTTATGCCTTTTAGATGGAGAATGCATCCCTAATCAAAGTAGGGCAAGAGCCAGGACCGTAGCTCTTGCCTCACTTCCTTGACATTTCTCATGCAATATCCTTTAATGGATATGCGCCTCAGTTTGACATGCAGAAACAGCGGATTCAGTTGCAGTTTTTTAAGAGCTAAAGAGAAAAAGGTTTAGGAAAGAGCCACCAATTTCTCAGGCCTTCATCAGTAGTTTCAACCCCTCTGGAATAAAAACCCATCTGAGTCATCATGGGAATTTGTTCACCCATCACCTGCAGGGGATTGGCTTGCTGCTTTTCTTTAGAAATGAAGGGAGATTTCTTCAAACCAGTACATCCTGCCACTGCATTTGGTTTGTTAAGGTTATAGTCTGATTTTTCTGGAGAGACCTCTACCCTTTGCTGTTCATCCTTCCTTTACACCCTCCAATACGAACTTCTCAATGAATGAAGTGCCTTCTTTACTAGGGACGAAAGCTCTGGAGCTAGTTGGGCCTTCTTAGTTCAAAATGTTGTGCCAAGTTCATTTTGCACTGCAGTAGCAGAATTGTGTGGTATTCGTACATTTTCATCATGCCTACTTTCATTTTCAAATTGTCTAATTCCATAGGTAGTTTTTGAGGTTCACATTAGGGCAGAACGCATTATGAAATCAAAGTACTCCCTTTTGCCCACTCATTAGCATCAAGGGTGTTTACTAAGGTGAAAGGGTATGTTTAGTGGTGTGTCTGAGATGTTGTCCTGTGTATATTTATCCCTATTTGGTTGACTGACTAATTAAGGCCAGCTCACCTTCTCAGGTAGCCATAAGTCTATTATTAAAAACCACTCTTTTGCAAAATTTGGCCCTCTCAGTCAACTGGATAAAAGTCTTTCTTCCAATACAGTCCATTTCTTAGATAGAAGTTATTTTGATGGATACTTCTTATTGTAGATTCCTCACCTTGTGAATATTACGCCTTACTCTGGTGTCAGATTGGATCCAGAAACTTTCCAAGCAGTACTATTGCGCACGCTGTTCTGTTCTGGAAAGGGACGAGTGGGGCCTCGTATAAGACCCACCCATGCATTCTGACGTCAGGTCCTTTCTTTTCGCATCTTCAAAAGCAGATCTAGAGCTACTCTTTTGTACCTTAATGACATTTTTCTTAAAAATGTCAAATGTTTACAGTGTGCTAGATATTATTAGGTAACCTTCCAAAATGATAGGGTTTAAGCCATGTAGGGATTGGCACAGTCAGATATTTGTGACAGATCCCCCACGAGGTATACTGTAGGAGGCTGACTTAGTATACAGTACTTATTTAAGTAATGCACCTTGCACTAATCTAGGCAACCCTTATGGTGATTTGCTGGAACTTAAGACCACTGTATCTAGAAAGTGAGGCCTCACTAGACTCACCAACTAAAGACATGCAGGTAGATTCATCAACACAAATTGCGATTGCAATAGCTGCGAAACAGCTATTGCGATCGCAATTCCCTGATCCGCAATTCATGAAAAGAAAAGGATTCAAAGTGCGAAATCGCAAAATATATTTTGCGACTTCGCAAATAAAATCGCAGAATCAAGCTGGAACCCCCTTTGCGATTCTGTAATTGCGATTCCCCAATGATTCCGCGATTCCATTTGCGAAGTCGCAAAATAATCGCAAATGAAATGCATGAAAAATCGCAATTAGCGAAAAAGCTGAAAATCGCTATTTGCGAGAAGCAATTTAAGGAGAACCCAAACCAGGTGGTAACCATAAAGTAAAAAAAAAAAAATTCTAACTAGCTACAGGTGCAGGTCTGAACAAACAGACTTAAGGAGACACAGTAGGAGCATGAGGACATTCACAATGCCAGGACTCTACATGGTGGTAAGGCGGCGAAGGCTCCAGGCTGCAGCAAGGAACAGACGCCGGATCCAGGAGCGAATTTTCCGCCAGCGGATCACACTCCTGGGCCAGACTGAGGAGGAAATCTACTCAAAGTACAGGATAAATGGGGCAATGATTACCAAGCTCATCCGGGACCTTGACCCCCTGATGCAGCACCCAACGAGGAGGACCAATGCCGTGCCCACCCATGTCCAGGTCTTGTTCTGCCTGCACCTCCTGGCCTCCGGAAGCTTCCAGGGGATAGTTGCAGTTGCAGGGGGGATGTCCCAGAGCACACTGTCCCGCTGCCTAAGGAGTTTCCTGGGGGTCATGCTGACCCGGCTACACCATTACATAACATTCCCAACCACCCAACAGGACTTGAATCAAACCAAGCTACAATTTTACAACATTGCGTAATTCCCCCATGTAATTGGATGCATTGACTGTACCCACATCCACATCTGCCCACCCACTGAGACAGAATACATGTACCGGAACCGCAAGTCCTACCACTCACTGAACATCCAGATGGTCTGCAATACAAGGACTATCACCACCGACATAGTGGCACAATACCCGGGGAGCATGCATGATTCCTTCATATTCCGGCACAGCGGCATGCACACACATCTGGCCAGGGGAGACTTTGGCGAAGGACACCTTCTAGGTAAGTACACATGCCAACAAACAGTACATCGAGACCATGTAGCTGCGCATAACAGGCACTCACCCTCTGCTCCTTTCATTCAGGTGACAGCGCCTACGGCCTCCATGAGTACCTCCTCACCCCATACCTCAACCCTGCCACACCACAGCAACGGCGTTACAATGCTGCACACATTCGCACTAGAAATTGCATTGAGCGGACATTTGGGCTTTTAAAGAGCAGATTCTGTATCCTACACAAGACGGGTGGGGCCCTCAAATACCAGCCTGAGGTCTGCTGCCGCATCGTGGCCGTGTGTACAATACTCCACAATATTGCTACCAAGCGGAGGATACCTGTGGAGATCTCTGGCAGTGAGTCGGAAGGGGACAACCGCCCACCTGCACATGTGCATCATGCACGCGGGGAGAACCCTGCTTAAGGACACAGGCGCCGCAACCATATCACAATGAACTGTTTCTAGTGCACCCATTCCCCTCACACAACACTGCACTCATGCATGACAAATGAAATAATGACATGAGTCGGATTAACTTGTGACTATAAATTCTTATTGTTACTTTCACAATAATTGTATTTCAATTTTTTCCAATTTACATGAGAACTGTATTCCCTCATACAGCCCCATGTTAGAGAAGAGGGCGTGCTTGTGTAATCAGCATGGCCCTGCTGGTACAGTACATTGAGTCACTGGCGCCTCCAGCCGGACGCACCCAGTCGCCTTTCAACGTCCTCCACAACACTATTGGCCTGTGATGCTGCAGTGGGCCTGGTGCTGCGGCGGCGTTGGGTTACCAGCGGCAAGGACAGGCTGCTGTGACTCGAAGTGCTCTCACTGGCATCATCCCCCCACTTGCTTGGCCATGGCCAGACGCCTGCAGACTCTGCACAGCTGTGGTGACTGGCTCAAGGGCCCTGGCAACGTCCTGGCAGCATTGCACCATCTGTATCTGCATCGCAAGAGAGCGGCGCGAAAGTTGGGAGGTGGCATTTGCTATGAGATGGTCAGATCTCGTGTATGCTGACAGGCGGGTCAGCAGCTGGCGGTGGCTGCGGCGGGTGATATCCTGCTGGGACACCAGGATCTGGCTGCTCTCACGGACAGCTGCGGTCATGACCTGCATGCATTCTGTGAGCTGGCCCACATTTCGTGCAGTCTTATTCAGCTGCAGGTGGATGGCTGCCAAGTGCTGTGCCTGCTTCTGGTGTACTGTAAGCATCTGGCGTTCTATGGCCAGCCCAGGATTCCGGACAAGTACCCACCTGCCAGCGCGTGTTGGGACGTCGCGCTGCTGCCTCATCAGTCCGCTGGACTGAGATCGCACAGGTGCTGTGCTCCGTGTCTGCCTCCTGGGTGGGGGTGGTGTGGCTTGTACCACTGCCATGGGTGTCACATGGGGTGGTTGCTGGGCTCCTGTGGCTGCAGGGGTGGCCCTGTCCACATGGGGAGGTGGTGGTACTGCTGCTGCTGGCTGTGATGGTCCGGGTCGTGGGGCAGGATGGCCCTCTCCCTCTGTGTCCTCAGGGTTCTCCTCTATGTGTAGGGCCTCGCTGTCTGTGCTGGGTTGTTCAGACGCACCTGTGATGTAAATGGGTGCATGATTAATGATATGTATCTTGCACATGGGATGTTGCTACATGCATGCAGGCTTACATTCCCTGATTGGCTTTAGGAATGACTTTCACTTGACAGGTCTGGATGTGTGTGGCTATCCGGGAATTGTGGTCACACTACAGGTCCCACAATGCAATAGGGCATTTCAGGTGTGCATGGCCTGCATTACTGGGGTTATTAAATAGCTAGCTCTGGAGTCATGGGCATTGTTAGGGGACGGGTTCGCAGTCGCATGGCACTTACCTTGGGATTGTTGGGTGAGTCGGGAGGAGTCCAGCCGGGTGACCCCCACCCAGGCTGCAGGATTGAGGGTGTCCTCCACCAGGTCTTCCAGTGGAGTGTTGGGTGCAACAGTGGGGTCTCCTCCTCCGGTGGCAAGTCGCTCCCCCAGCCCCTCAGCGATGCGTTCTTTGGCACGCCCTCTGACGTTGTACCACCTCTTTTTTAGATCATCGATGGAGCGCTGGGTCACTCCGACTGAGTTCACTTTAACGCGGATGCGCAGCCAAATGCGCCTCTTGTCGGCCTCAGGCACCCTCCGGGACTCCTTTCCAAACAGGCGGTCATTGTCCTTCGAGACTCCCTCAATGAGGTACTCCAATTCCTGCTCTGAGAATTTTATTTTCCTCTTTCTGCCTGGTGCACTGCTCCCTGCTGCTTCCTGGGACATTTTCAGTTGTTCTTTGTGTCCTGGTGTGGTGCTGCAGGTAGTCTGTTGTGGAGCTCTGGGCTGTGCTGCTTCCACTCTCAGGCTCTGTGTTCTGAATGAGGGAGGGTACTGCCTACTTCCTGGTTGTGATGTCATCATTGTGCTCGAAATGCGACTTCCCGTTTTTGCAATCTCGCAATTAGCGAGATCGCAATTTGCGATTTCGGTAATTGCGAGTTTGCAATTTCTACATGGAAAACGGACGATTCTGCAAATTTTATGCGATTTTGCGGAAATCGCAATCGGCAATTGCGGCCGATTGCGATTCGCTTTTTTAACTTGCTTTTCTTGATGCATCCCATTCTGTGAATTCTAAATTGCGATTCGGTATTTTTCGCAATTTAGAATTCGCAGAATATGGGCTTGATGCATCTGGGGGTATGGTTACTAGAAGTAGCACCTACCTACCCTAGTGAAACTAAACTTACAAAGATTGGAGAAAGAGTTGTGCTAGACCCTTACCTACCAATCTAAAAAGGTCAGTAGACCATACTAAATCACAAAAGTATTATATGTGACGAGCTAGTGAAGGTGTTTCATGTAACATTCACCTAGACTAAATGGTAAAACAGTGCAGGCTTAAATCCCAGCAGTTGCACACCAATGTAGGAGGCTGGCTTTGTATATGGTGCACACTTATTTAAGTGATGCACCTTGCACTAATTCAGGCAACCCTTATGGTGATGTTAGTGGCCTTTGATAACCATAGAAAGCACTCAAAGTGGTAGATGTGGAGAGAAGCCTTCAGGTTTAAGTGTTAAGCAGCTTGTTTTATGAGTTTAATCAGTAGCGTAAGTTATGAAAAAGAACCACACACTGTAAAATACTTCTATTTATTACACAAATCTCACTAACACATTTGTATTTCTCCTAACTGGAGATATAAACACAATGCACAAGACTTAATCAAATGCAATCAGGTAAGTAGCACAAAATACAGTGGTCTCCATGAGGGAGACCAAACCATAAACTACGAAAGTGGAATGCCACCTTTAAAGGAGGATGGCACTTGGACCAGTAGACCCAGATGAGCCAGAGACATAATGAACCACCCATGGTAAGTATCCAAGAACCCCATGGAGAGGGGCAGAGTGGAAACACAACCACTTGACCAATGGAAGTTAACGGAGTAGTCGTGGTTGCAGTTTTGCAGAAGAAGGGACCTAGCCAGAGGACCCTGAAGAATTCCCTTGTAGGACGGAAGGTTGGAGAGCCACTCCACCCATGGATGCCCCAGGAACCGGGTTACCTACACCAGGGAAGCCAGGTGCATAGGGTGAAGAGACGTTGTAGATGACAATGAAAGACTTAGAAGAAAATGCCTCTGGAATAGTTCAGGATGGAGGCCAGTGGAATCCAAGGGTGTATTCTGGAAGTAAAGAACCTGCAAGCAGAGGAGACAGAGTCTATGCCACTCGGACGTGACCAGGAGGCACAAAGACACAACGCCCACCAATGTCAGGAGGTTCAGAAGAGTCGACTGTGACCTTGTTGCTACAGATGTGAGGACCAAGAGCTGCTGAGGAAGATCACTAGCCGTGCATTAACTGTCCAATGTCAGACGTCGATGACTAGGTGCTCAGTATCCAGCAGGAGCACCAACAATCCTTGGTGGCAGCAAGTGGCGTGGAGAATGAAGAAAGAACAATGTTGGGACCGGCAAGGTCCAAGGAACTCACCAACATCAGGGAAGTCACAACAGGCCTCAAGCAAGCAGGGTAGCCCACTGAAGCAGTAGAAAACTCTCAGGAGGACCCACAGGCCAAAGCACAGGAGTCGCAAGAGGACCTCAAGCAGCTCACCAAGAATGAAGACCCATGGTGAAGAGGATGCGGTGAGGACGCTGATCTTGAAAGGAAGAAATGCTAGAGGCTAGAGCTTCTTGTAACCCAATGATCTCTGGAGTGCAGAGACAATAAGCCTTGGTAATGGCAAGTTGATGCGGTGGCCAGGGGTTCGGTCCCAGCAGTTCCGACAAGGGATATTGCCTCAAAATTGGAGAGAGGACAGGTCAGGCATACCGGGAGTTGCAGAACCACCACCTATGTTGCTGAGCCTCAGGAAGTCCATAGGATGAGAGAAGCAGCAGACTGCTAGGCTTCATTGATTTTCATGCAAATGCTGGGGAGTGACTCCTTCACTCCAAGGGAAATTACTTTGGGTGTCCTTGATTCAAACAGGTCTGTTGAAGAACTTGGAAGAGGCACAGACACAGACGACGAAAAAGAGTTGAAGAACAAAGAGACTAGGAACAGCCGGAGTCTTCCTTAGTGCAGTCTCAGTTCCAGTCGAAGTCCAACGAAGTCCAAGTGTCCAGGTAGTCGAAGAGAGATGTAGTTTCAGGCTTGAGTCTTGTCCCATGCCGAATCTAGGACCCACCCACAGGTAAGCCCCTAAGTACCTTAAGTGTCTCACAACGAATCTGAAGACCCACCCACAGGTAAGTCCTGAAGTGCCCTAAGGAAGGGGTTGTAACAACTCAAGAGTCCCTACCAGAGGAGGTTCTGGACAGAGGGGATGATACTCCCATGTCCTTTGTTCAGTTACATGCCAAAGCAGGAGCTATGGGCTCCCTGGACTGGCTCAAACTGAAGTATGCAAGGGCTGCACCAAATATGCCCTTCAAAGCAATCTAATGTCGCTGGCTAGTACCCCAACCTGATATACAAAGTCCTGTCTGGGAGGTGGTTACAGCTCCCTGTGACAGGAAACCTATTGTTCTACCTTGACCCACTTGTGCTTAGCTCAGCAGCAGGAAGACAGAATTGCATCTGGGATCGGTGGCAGCACTAGCTCTTTGTCAGACCCTGGAAGGCTGTTCCCGGGAGTACAGAGGGTACACCAAGCGAGCCCCCCAGTACATAGGATCATACTACCAACACTGGAATTGGTGTTGGGGTATCATTTTAACATGCTTGATACCAAACATGACCGAGTTTGGTGCAGCCCCCATATAGTTAGACATCTCATAATGACTGATTTCCACTATATGTATTAAAAGGGCTGACCGCTCTTACAAAGCCTGGAAAAGTGACTTCGGGGTTTGTAGGGGTGCCCTGCTCATGCAAGGGCACCCTCACATTTATAACCAAGCTTCTGCTGTCAGGATTGAAGAGCCTGCAATAGGGATGACATTGTTTTTAAGTGCAGTGACTTCAGATATAAGGAAACCTATATCTGTTGTGAGAGGTGCAAACATCAACTCACACAGACTGCAATGACAGACCTGTAGTCACAGTTGAAGTGGACTCCCATAGGTGGCACAATACATGATGCAGCCCTAGAGAGACCCCTGGTGTACCTGTGCCCTGGGTACCTTAGTATCATATACTAGGGACTTACAGGGGTTCACCAGTAGCAAATTGTGGAGGTACAGAATAACTAACCATAATCAATTTAGGGGGAAGGCACAGTGACTGGGTCCAGATTAGCAGGATCCGAATCAGACTAGTCAAAAAAACATACTGATACCAGCAAAATGTAGAGGTAACCATGAAAGCAGATTCTACTTTCCTACACCGTTGCCTAAACCAAAGGAGGGGCCACATAGGGCTGGCCAACTGGTGGAAGTCCAAACGGAGGCTCCTGGAGGCCTTTGGGGCCCAGAGGCATGCCAGACCGAACTGGCATGCCTGGCATGACCGAATTACCATTACAGGGAGCATTAAGGCCCCTACCCTTCCTGGCGGACAATGTCGCAAATGGAACTCTTATGATTCCCAGGGGTTTCTCGACTTTGCAGGTAACACCTGTCCCACCATCAACCTAGCATCCGGTATCGACTCTATGGAAGGTGTAATTACCACCTGGCTGCAAGCGGCCAGTGACAAATTTGCCCCTCTCACTAGATTTGCTCACACAAGGTGTGGCAATTCCCATCGCTGGCTCTCTGAGGAACTTAAAATGCAAAAATTGAAACTACGCCAGCTTGAACGCAAATGGAGACGGGGTTACTCCACGGAGGACCGTGCTGAGTATGTGAAGGCCCGTTATGAATATAAAAGTGCCATCATTAAAGCTAAGACCTCACATATCTCTGAAAGAATCAACTCAGCCTCTAATAAATCCAAAGAAATCTTTAAAATCATGAATGATTTCTCCTCTGATCAAAGAATCCTCCCCTCCCAGGCTCCAACCCAAGACACTTGCAATGCGCTCAATACTTATTTTATTCAGAAAATCGTTGACATCAAGAACGCCATCTCCCCCTCCACTCCCTTTACTCCCTCGGACTCCTCCCCTTTCAATCCCTATACCTTCACTCAGTTCCCAGCTATTACTCCCAGTACCCTTACTGAGCTCACAACCCGTATTAAATCAGGTTCTCCCAAGGACTGTTGTCCCCCCCCGGTCCTCAGGGCAGTTTTCTCAGCTCTACCTGACAGCATACTCCCCCTCCTGAACACCTCCCTAAGTACTGGCACGGTCCCCTCTGCGTTTAAACAGGCCATATTGGTTCCCCTCCTAAAAAAAGCCGGAGCCGACCCTGCCAATCCTGCTAATTACAGGCCTATCTCCCTTTTACCCTATTCTTCCAAACTGTTGGAGGCCCATGTGACTACTTGTCTATCGGCATTTATAGAAAGCTCTGACTTCCTGGTACCTAACCAGGCAGGCTTTAGGCCAGCACATTCTACCGAGGCAGTTATCTTAAAAGTCATCGATACTCTTCGGGGGAATGCTGACAGAGGGTCCCCACAGGCACTTGTCCTTTTGGATCTCTCGGCCGCGTTCGACACGGTGGACCATGACATTCTTCTCCACCGTGTCGGACAAGCAGGCATCCAGGGCCCTGCACAGGATTGGATCAAGTCCTTCCTTTCTGGCAGAGTGCAAACTGTCCATCTAGGCCCCTTCACTGCGACCCAGGTATCCACCACCTGTGGAGTCCCCCAGGGATCCTCCCTTTCACCCCTCCTTTTTAATTTATACCTCCGCCCGCTAATTCATTCACTCAGTAACTGGAACTGCACTGTTCTCAACTACGCAGATGATATGCAGATCATCTTTCCCTTAGACACCCCGGATGCCGCATCTAACTTCCAGGCAGTAATGCTGCACATCCAACAATGGATGATTTCTAACCAGCTTAAATTAAATCCGGAAAAAACGGAACTTATCCTGCCTGGTACCAGCTCAGCACACTGGGGACCTCAATTCTGGCCAGCTGAGCTGGGCACTGCCCCTATTCCGTCGAGTGCAGTAAAAAGCCTGGGTGTCACCATTGACAGGGACCTCACTCTCAAAACCCACGTCGGAGCTATCATCTCTGCTAGCATGTTCCAGCTACGTAAAATCCGAAAGATCTCTCACCTGCTTTCCCACGAGGCCTTGGTTCAAATCGTCATTTCCCTCGTCCTTTCCCGCCTCGACTTCTCCAACTCCCTCTTCTGGGGCCTATCCAGGTCCCTGCTGCACCGCCTCCAGATGGTGCAGAACCAGGCAGCAAGACTCATTTGTAAAGTCCCCAAATGGCAATCGGCTAGACCCCTCCTGGCCAAGCTGCACTGGCTGCCCATCGAACAAAGGGCTGCCTTCAAAATTGGATGCCTAATCTATAAAGCCCGGCATACCAAATGCCCGGCCTTTCTGAAATCCCTCATTAACCCACACTGCCCCATTCGCAATCTCCGCTCTGCCCATCTTCACCTTCTCACCGTTCCAGCGATCAAGTTAAAAAAACAGGGTGGTCGGAGATTTAGTTTCCTGGCGCCCAAGCTGTGGAACTCCATTCCCCTACACATCAAAACCTCTGACACCTTGCTGAGCTTTAGAAAGAGCCTAAAGACCTGGCTCTTCTCGAACTCCCATTAGCTCTCAGTTCTACCTCAATTCCAACCTCAGCGCCAGGAAACCTCCGGTGTCAGTGCGCTCTATAAATTCAGCCTAACATTAACATTAACATTAACTGGTAAAGTACAGAAGATCCACAACATTGCTTTTTACAATACCTCAACCTGCTGCAACATCACAGACAGACCTGAAAACTCAGGGTACATCCAGGGTTAGAACTGGCTCAGATGGGTATTGGGATCTAGATTGGTAGGCATATGGATAACCTCACTCCTTTTCTGGATTTTGAGAGTGGCAGGGAGGAGTTGAGTCCAGCTTGGACTGCTTGTGTTTCTTGTTGGGCTTACCCAATGACTTTGACAGCATTGAAGATCTGCTGCGGGATGACTTTGGGAACTACACCTAGTTACCATGTATTTAGTTGGGGAGGCCAGTGGGGCCTAGCCCTCTAGGTACAAGAACTCAGGACCTTAGCTGCACCCAGAAGGCTAAAGACAGGTAGTAACCCTAACAAAGAGCAACTTCTAGAGATGCAGTATGACATTCAGAATCCTGAAGGGTCAGAAGGGCAAGTTGACTTAGGTATGGGTGGGGTTCAAGAAGAGGGTCAGGGGTGGCTCTCCCTAGTGACCACAAATCTGAGATGACCAGGAGGCGTCTCATGACTACACACTGGGGAACTCTGTTCCCCATGGAATAGTACAGATGATGCAGAGGAGTCCCTAGAGGTAGGTCCCTCTCTATTCCTCCTGGGAGAGTGAAAAGAGTCAAGGGGAGGTCTAGGTCTTCCACAATCCATTTGAATGCCTCTAACACTTCCATTGGAACTTCCATCACTAGCAAGAGGGAGGAATCCTTAGAAAGTTAATACCACTTACTCAAACTTGAGAGAGCAGAGCTCAGGCTCAAGAAGGAGCTGTCAGACCTTGATAAGGAGACCCTAGAAGTACAAAAGGTTAGGAAGAATTTGGAACTAGAGTCCCATTATGGTAGCACAAGCGAGCCTAGGATCAGGGAACAGTCCTTTAATACTAGGAACCTGAGCAGGATAGTCCCTCCTTACCAGGAGGGGTATTATATCCATAAATGCATTACTGCCTTAGAGAGGGCCTGTAAAGTACAGAAGGTCCCTGAAGGGTAGTGGGCAGCTATCCTGTGGCTCTCCTTTGCTAACAAATGTAAAGACAAACGTCTTACTGTGTAAGAGGAACATGCTGATAACTACACGGTCTTGAAGAGTGCCCTCATAGAGGGATTTGGTTTAACCACTGAGCAATACAGGGTTAAGATTAGGGGGGTACAGAAGGCACACACCCAGTACTGGGTTGATTTTGTAAATAGTGCTATTAAGGCTCTAGCAGGGTGGCTTTATGAAAGTAATGTGCATGACTATGAGGGATTATACAATTTGTTGATGAGGGAGCACATCCTTGATAACTCTCCAAATCAGCAGCAGCACTAGTACCTGGTGGATTCTGATCTAACCTCTCCCCAAGAATTCGGAACGAAGGCACACAAATGGGTCTGCACCAGGGTCAAGCAAAAAACAATGGTGGTGGTGATCAGGAGAAGCAAGATTCTTTCAAGGCCCAAGAGAAGGGTGAGGAGAAAGGTAAAGACAAAAGAGTCTTCACAAGGTCCACAAAATCTTCCTTTGGGATTGGGTCTCAAACCTCGTCTTCCTCTGGCAAGACACATTGGCATTACCTGTGCAAGGAGAAAGGCCATAGATCAAGGGATGCCAATTGCTCTAAAGCTACCTACAAGGAAACTACAACTACTGCCCCATAGGCAACTAGGACCCCTAGTACCAGCACACATAGTAGTAATGCCCCCAAGGGATTAGTAGGGTTAACCTTGGGTTCTGAAGTAGGTTCTGGCTTAGTCAGAACTCCCACTCAGGCTGTCCTTGTCTGTAACGGTGGCATGGAGCTTGCCTCTTTGCTTGTAAGTCTCACTAACTTGGGAAAGTTTATGCAACACCCTCTGATCAATGGTCAGGAAGCTGTGACATACAGGGACACAGGAGTCAGTGTCACTGTGTTGACAGAGAAACTTGTGCCTCCTGATCAGATCATACTTGGTCAACTTTACAAAGTGAAAAATGCAAGCTATGTCAGGACTGATCATTCCTTGGCAGTTGCAAATTTCAGCTGGGGAGGGGTACCTGGACCTAAAAGAATTGTGGTTTGCCCAGACCTACCTGTGGACTGTATGTTGAGCAATAATTTAGAAACCTCAGCCTGGTCTGAAGTGGAGTTCAGGACACATGCAGAGATGATGGGAATCTATGCCAGTACATTTGCTGTTACTAGGGCTCAGGCCACACAGTTAGGCACTGAGGGAGCTCTGGATGCCGAAGAAAAGGACCAGATAGCTCCTAAGAGAAGGTGCAGAACGCGTAAGACATTATCCTCTTCTCAAACTCCCAGTGAGGGTCTGTTTCCTGAGGGAAATGGCCTTAGCCTGTGAAGGAACTGTCCTAGAGGAACTTGGGTCTGACACAGCAGAGTTCTTGGGGGCAGGAGGCCCTTCTAGGGCAGACTTCAGTCTGGAGCAGAAATCCTGCCCCTCTCTTGAACAGCTCAGACAGCAAGCTGCTGCTGAGGAGCAGGGATTGTCAGTGGGTCCCATAAGATCTATTAGGAAGATGGGCTTCTGTTCAAAGAGTGTAGAGATCCCAAGCCTGGTGCCACAAGGAGGTTGGTTATACCTCAAAAATTCAGGAGTTTTCTTATGTCCCTTGCACATGACATGCCCCTTGTAGGACATCTTCGGCAAAGCAAGACTTGAGGCAGGCTTGTGCCTCACTGTCACTAACCCCACATTTCTGAAGACACTAAGGAGTTGTGTCACTCCTTTGTCACTTGCCAAGCCAGTGGTAAGTAAGGTGGCACTATAAATGCC
The DNA here is from genome assembly GCF_964261635.1 of Lissotriton helveticus. Classification (NCBI taxonomy): domain Eukaryota; kingdom Metazoa; phylum Chordata; class Amphibia; order Caudata; family Salamandridae; genus Lissotriton; species Lissotriton helveticus. The sequence continues at coordinate 1,248,417,257 of NC_136068.1, read as the reverse complement.
CCCTTAATTCCTCTTCCAGTGGTTAGAGTTCCCTTTGAGAGGGTAGGGATAAGCATTGTTGGTCCCTTAAATCCCCCAACAGCATCTGGACATAGTTGCACACTAGTGAACCATGCCATGAGGTATCCAGAAGCTATTTCCCTTAGGACCACTACAGCTCCTGTGGTGGCTAGGGTCCTTTTGGGAGTTTTTTTTCCAGATTGGGATTTGCTAAGTTTGTCTTGTCAGACAGAGGTATAAACTTCATGTCTAGTTACATAACTGCAATGTGGAACGAATGTTATGTAAACTACAAGTGTTCCATACCCTACCATCCACAGTCCAATGGGCTTGTGGAAAGGTTCAACAAGACTCTCGAAGGTATGATCATGGGACTCCCAGAAAAGCTCAGGCTAAATGGGAGGTCTTACTACCCTCCCTTCTCTTTGCCTACAGAGAAGTTCCTCAGAAGGGAGTGGGTTACAGCCCATTTGGACCTCAAGTTAAGGGTCCATTATGTCTGGTAATGAGGGCTGAGAGCAGCCTCTCAAACCTCCCAAACAGGACATTGTGGACTATGTCCTTCGCCTGTTTTCACATATTTTCCGAATACATGAAGAAGGCCAGCAAAAACCTTGAGGCCAGCCAAGAGCTTCAGAAAGCTTGGCATGACCAAAAGGCTGTACTGACTGTTTACCAGCTAGGGCAGAAAGTGTTGGTGTTAGAGCCTGTAGCCCCAGCAACTCTCCAAGATCAGTACAGTGACCCCCACACTATCCTTGAAGGGAAAGGTGAGGTCACCTAGTTGGTTGAAATAACCACTCCAAGAAGTCCTCACAGAGGCCTTCATGTGAACCGCTTAAAGCCTCTTATTGACCGGGCTGACATAAGCTTGCACATGGCAACTGATGAGGGATAGGAAAAAGTGAGTGCCCTCCTCCCTGATCTCCTATCTCTGGACCCTGTTGATGGGTCAGTTGATGGAGTAGCCCTGGCAGGCATCCTCACTGACCAGCAGCAAGCTGGTTGTAGGCAAGTCCTCAATCAGTTTCCCAACTTATTCTATCTGACTCCCAGTCAAACTACCTGGTGTACTCATGAAGTGGACACAGGTGACAGTCTGCCTGTTAAGAGTAAAATCTACAGACAGCCTGACCATGTCAGAGACTGCATCATGACTGAGGTCCAAGAGATGCTGGAGTTGGAAGTCATTGAACCCCTCGGCTAGCCCATGGGCTAATCCTGTAGTCCTTGTGCCTAAACCTCACACCCAAGATGATAAGAGAGAGTTGAGGTTTTGTGTAAACTATAAAGGTCTCAATGTAGTCACTAGGATTGATGCCCATCACATTTCTAGGGCAGATCAGCTAATTGATATTCTCATATCTGCCAAGTATCTCAGTTCATTAGACCTGACAGCTGGTTACTGGCAATTCAGACTGTCAGGATTTCAAACCAAAAACAGGAATTTCAACCCTGATGGGCATTGTGAGGTCTTTTGGCTTGGAAAATGCACCCAACACATTTCAGAGGTTGATGAACAAAGTTCTCACAGGTCTGGAAGCCTAAAGTTCAGCATATCTACATGATATTTCTGTCTTTAGCTCCACCTGGGAGGATCACATGGTCTACCTCAGGAATGGTCTGGAGGCCTGCAGAAGGTAGGCCTCACTATCAAGGACCTAAAGTGCGAGATAGGGCAGAGCAAGTTTGTGAACTTGGGCCGCCTTATAGGTGGTGGCCAGGTTCAACCATTAGAGTGCAAAATCTAGGCCAGAATGGACTGGGTTGCTCCCACTACCCAGACTCAGTTCAGAGCTTTCTTGGGCCTGACTGGGTAGTACAGGAGGTTTGTTAAGGGCCATGGATCCATAGTACACCCCTTAATTATCTTACCTCCAAAAGAACGCCTAAGAAGTTCAGTGCACAGTTAGCTGTCAAAAGGCATTTGATGAACTGAAGCAAGTCATGTGCACTGCTCCCATTCTGCAAACTCCTGATTACTCCAAAACCTTTATTGTCCAGACAGATGTGTCTGAAATAGGGGTAGGTGCAGTTCAATCACAACTAAATGCAGTTGGACATGACCAACCAGCAGCTTTTATAAGCAGAAGGTTGACCCCCAGGGAGAAGCGTTGGCAGCTATTGAGAAGGGAGGCATTTGCTGAGGTCTGGGCCTTGAAGACATTGAGGCAATAACTGTTTTGGTACCCACTTCATTATTCAGACAGACCATAAGCCCCTCATATGGTTAAAGGAGAATGAAGTGCGAAAACCCCAAACTTTCGAGGTGGTCCGTTTCCCTACAGGGTATGGACTTTTCTGTGAAACATAGACGTGGGAGTAACCATACGAATGCTGATGCACTCTCCAGATATTTCCACTTGGAAAATGAAGACTCAACTGGGCAAGGGTAGTTTCATCTCCTTTCGGTTGGGGGGTGTTGTGTAGGGAAATAGGATCTGCTTTCATTGTTACCCCCACTTTTTGCTTTTGTCAGTATGTTTTTTTGACTAGTCTGACTGGGATCCTGCTAATCAGGACCCCAGTCTCTGTGCGTTCTCCCTAAATTGAACATGGTGAGTACGTAGGTACACTCCAGATTGGCTACTGGTGTATCCTTGTAAGTCCCTTGTATATGGTACCCAGGGAATAGGTACACCAGGGGTCTCCCATGTGCTGCAGCATGTATTGTGGCACCAATGAGAGACCACTCAGACTGTGACTACAGGCCTGCCATTGCAGCCTGTGTAAGTTGGTGCTAGAACCACTTCTGACAGATATACGTTTTCTTACATCTGAGGTCACTACATTTAAAACCTATAAGTCACTCATAAGGCAAGTCTTTCAATCTTGAAGGAGGGTGCTGGGTTATAAGTGTGAGGGTGCCCCTGCATAAGAGTCAATTCTCCAGGCTTGTAAGTACTGCCAGCCATTTTGATACATATACTGGCCATCCGCCACTACGCCATGGTTAACTATGTAGTGGCTGTGTCGAACCTGGGTATGTTTGATATCAAACATGTTGGAATAATATCCCAACACCTTTACCGGTGTTGTAGGTATGATTCTGTGCACTGGAGGGGCTTCTCTGGAAAGACCCCAGTATTCTCAGTAAAAGTCTTCAAGTGTCTGCCAGCAAGCTAGTACTGCTGCCGACAACAGACACAATTCTGCCCTCCTGCTGCTGAGCTGAGCTCGAGCAGGAGAAGGTAGGACACTAGATTTCCTGTCGCAGGGAGGTGTGATTACCTCATCCGCAAGACTTACAGCCAGATGCATCAAACCAAAACGTGCTCACAAAAACAGCGATTAGCTATTTGCGAGCTCTTTTAGCATTTTCCAATGCATCAACCAAAAAGAACAATCTCGCAAAATACCGAATCGCTAAATTAGGGAAAAGAGATTTTGCGATTCCATATTAGTGCAAAATCAAAAATGCGATAACAAATAAGGAATCGCAAAAAATAAATTGCAATACAATGCATGAAAAATCGCTAATAGCGATTTCATCAAAATTCGCTATTGAGCAAGTGCAGATTAAGGTGAATCACAATCAGGTGGTAAAAATACAAAATTCTTACTCACCTGCAAATCATCAGAAGGCTATTTAAACTGACCCATGAGGCCATAGTGGCCTTTCACAATGGCAGCACTCTACGTGTTTGCGAGGAGGAGGAGGATCCTTGCAGCAGGCCAGCCCAGAAGGAGAATCCAGGAGAGAATCTTCCGCCTGCGCATCACTTTGTTGGGACAAACTGTTAAACAAATATATGATAAGTATAGGCTGAATGCTGCAATGATTCACTACTTAATAGATGAATTGGACCCACTAACGCAGCGCCAGTCACTTAGGACCCAGGCCATCCCAACTCATGTCCAGGTGCTATGTTGCCTGCACCTGCTTGCGTCAGGTAGTTTCCAGGATGTAGTGGCAGAAGCTGGAGGGGTATCACAAAGCTCCCTTTCGCGGTTCTTCAAATCCTTCCTGGCCGCCATGATGGCTCTGATCCACAACCACATCACCTTCCCCACAACCCAACAGGAATTGATCCAAACTAAACTGGACTTCTACCAAGTTGCCCAGTTTCCACACGTGATCGGATGCGTAGATTACACCCATGTAGCCATATGTCCCCCAGCAGAAAATGAGTATATCTTTCGTAACCGGAAAGCGTATCACTCAATAAATGTACAAGCAGTGTGCAAACATCATTAACGACCTCGTAGCACAATGCCCTGGGAGCACACACGATTCATTCATCTTTCGGCATAGTGGCATACACACACGTCTGCTCAGGGGCGATTTTAGCGAAGGACACCTGCTAGGTAAATTTCATACATATACTCATCACTGATGTATGAAATGGCAATGTATACCTGACACTAACACTTTGCTTGTAACCCTGTAGGTGACAGTGCATACGCTGTGAGGGATTTCATCATGACTCCATACTTGAACCCAGCCAGCCCACAACAACAGAGGTACAACGCAGCCCACATCAGGACACGTAATGTCATCGAACGAACATTTGGATTGCACAAGAGTCGCTTCCGCATCCTGCATAAAACTGGAGGAGCAATGCTGTACCAGCCGGACACATGCTGTAGGATAGTGGCGGCATGTGCAATGTTGCACAATATAGCAACTAGGAGAGGTATCCCCATTGAGGAATCCGGCACTGAGGACAACCAGCCCCCAGCACACCCACGCCGGGCCCATTTGGCCAGTTCAGCGGAGGGGCGAAGAAAACGTACAGACATCACCCAGCATTATTTCTGAGGTATGTAAAGATGAGACACAACACTTAATTTCAGGAAATGAAAAGTATTTATTAGCACGTGAAGCGGTAGGGGTGTTTATTTAAACATAGATGGTGGCCATTAGCACATTTACTGCATGCACTACAGGACAAATGAGACATACAAAGGACTTTATATTCAGTCACAAAGAATGTCTTGGACATGGTCACGTCACCATTAAGGATTCCACGATTCTGATTATGTTTAGCGTTTCCTCCCTCTCACACCTAAACGTCTTTCACCTGCATCTGCATCTTCATTCCTGGATGCAGCGGGAGGTGTTGGTCTACGGGTACTGCCCCTCCTGCCAGTGCTGACTTGTGCAGAGCTGCTGCTTAGGCTGGATACCTCACTACCCTCTTCCCCTGTAACATTGCAGTGCTCACCAGTACTAGACTGCATCAGTTCAACGGCAGTGGTCATTTGGCCGAGTGCTTTGGACACCTCCCCACAACATTGGCCCATATCTATCTGCATTTCCACCGAGCGACGTGACAGCAGTGCAATGCTGTTGCAGATCTTGTTGTTAGACCTGGTATAGCCAGCCATGCAGGTCATAAACTGGTGATGCCTCCCCCTCTGTGTGTTGTTTGACTGTCTGTTTGCTTCCACAAGTGCTGTAGTCAGTTCCCTCACATTCTTTGCCATGACTGATATATTTTTATTCATCTTTGTCATCTGCAGATTGATGGCTCCCATGTGCCTCGCTTGCAGGCGCTGCACCCGCAACATCTGTGACTCCACGCCACCCCACACATTGGGAGTTCCTGCCTCCTGTGCCCCGATAAGGGTCCTTGGCCTGCGTCTCATTCTCATCCGGACATGTGTCTGAGGTGTAGTTGTGGGGCTCAGACTTGGACGGCTTGTCTCAGGAGCAGTTCCATGTCCCTGTTCTGTCTCCATTGGCTGCAGTGGTGTGACTGTGGCCCTGCGTTTTGGCGGTGCCTTGGGTTTGGTTGGTGGTGTCACAGGTTCCGACACGGCAGCCTCTTCAATGACCTGTGTGCTGTCTCCACAATCACTGTCATCAGTGTCTACTTCTGCTGCATCTGTGATGTGAAACAGTGCAAAATAATTTTGTGTTGGTGCTAATGTTGTGCAACATTAAATTACTTTACATTTAAGCTCTCCTTCTCATCACTGGCTGTGCTGCATTATTGTAGCATTTAGGCTTACAATGTTGTATTGTGACTGGCAATTTGGTTCTACAGCCTACAGGTCACATCATGCATTTGGGTCCCTATGTAAAATGTGGACTGGACTATTTTTACAGTGATTTTGCTGGTTGTTTACAGATTGGGCACATTTGGTATCTACATTGACATGTTGCTTTTCATGCATCTTACCTTGTGGGCTACTGGCCGCCCCAGATGTATCCAGCTGCGTTACTCCCACCACTGCTTCAGGCTGGATAGTGCCCTCAACCAGGTCCTCCAGGGCTGTGTTGTCTGGGACTGTTGAGCTTCCTCCTCCGGTCACCTTCGCCTCCTTGGCACGGCTACGCAGGTCGTACCATCTTTTCTTTAAATCATCTATGCTTCGTTGTGTCACCCCCACAGCATTTACTTTGTTCTTGATCCTGTTCCAAATCCTTCTTTTTTCTGCTTCAGATACTTTCAGTGAGAGCTTCCCAAAAAACTTGTCATGGCTGTTTGTCACCTCCTCATTGAGGATCTCCAGTTCTCTCTTACTGAACTTTAGTTTTCTCTTCCTGGCCACTGCACCCTCTTCTGTTGTTGTTTGGGACATTTTGTCTGTCTCCACCTGTCAGCAAACAAGTTTGTATTTTCTGCTCTCTCCACCAGCACTCTGCTTCTACCTCTCAGTTCCTCTGTGCACAGGTGGCAGCATGGGCTGATTGACTTCCTGGTTATGATGTCATCATCCTGCTCCCAATGCGACTCTGTAGTTTTCCCGATCTTGCAATTTGCGATCTCGCAAATTGTGAGATTACAGGTTTTACACATTTGCGATTCTTTAACATGAAATCGCTAATTTATTTACATATGCGATTCTTTATTTTTTCGCTATCGTCATCATGCATAGGTTATAGCGAGTCCTTATTTGCGATTCCTTAATATTCACAAATAAGGATTCTCTATTTCTTTGCTTGATGCATCTGGCTGTTAGTGTTTTGGGCTGGGCTGGGGGTGGGTGCCAGCACCACCATACTGCTTTGAAGGGAACATTTGGTGACCTTCTTGCATACTCCAGTTGGAGCCAGTTCAGGGAGCCATTGGCAAAACACAAAATATGACCCATGACCCACGTCTGGGCATACCGTTCCCACATAGGGTGAACAGCAAAACACAAAATATGATAGACGGAATGTTGCACAATGGCAAAACATTCCCCCCCAGTCACAGGTCTGGGTTTAATCCATCGTTATTTTACTCACCAGGCCACCCCAGTTCAGACATGACTGTATGCAAATCAGTCTTGACCCTGTGCCTCATGGGAACAGTCCAGACCGAACTGCCAAGCCATGTCTTCCCTGGACCGGAATCAATCAATCAATCAAATAAACTTTATTCGATTCCACAAAGGAGTCATAAAAGTATACACTAATATCATAAAACCACAATACATATGTTCATATTTAAAATTTACAATACGTTAAAAATAACCTGAAGTTGATTTATCAACAGGGCGACAGAAAAAACATTTATGAATGGTTTACTTTGGGTAAAAGTCATATAAATCCCAAACGGATATAGGGCCGTCTCCTTTTTGGGGTGGGTAAGCTCGTAAAAGGGGGACAATGTTCCTATCTCTAAATTTTACTAGGACCAGATCCCCACTAATATCTTTAGTTAGAGACCCTAGCCAGCCTACCCTTCTAACACTCAGGATACCTCCGTCATAATCATGTGCAAGTGGTCTGTTCTTGGAAAGCCAGAATATGACTTTGTTTAAAAGTTCCTGACGGCTTTCAAATTTCCCACGACAGGGTGCCGGAATTCCTGATAAAACAAGAACAAATGGGGCGGCTTCAGGGGGCAAGTGTATCGATTCTACGCTACTTGGACTTGGGTCCTCTCTAGCGGCAATATGCCTATTAAACCCTGGTTTAGGAACGGCTTTGGGTATGGTAGGTTTTTTAAGGAGCTGTGGGGAAGTTTGGGGGTATTTAGTTAGATTAGTAGACAAAGGAACTTTAGTTGAGGTGGACAAATCAGAGCCATTGGGTATTGCCTTCTTGAGGGTGGAAGGGGAATTAGTTGTAGTATTTATCTCTTTTGTTATGGAGATAGCCGTAAGGGGTCTTCCTCCGTTAGATGGATCATTATTAGGTGGTTTGAGATTGGCTAAAATAATTCTCTCAATCCCCGTTATCCTATCACCCAGGGCGTTGAGTTTTCCTACCAATGGTGATACGATAGAATTAAGTAATAACTCTATCTGAGACAATAAAAGTACTTGGTCTACGTAAGTGCCACTCTCCGCCGTAGTTAGGGGGGGTTGGTGACTGGCGCTATGGGACCATCGCACGATTTTGGTGTGTTTAGATGATTCCCACTTCCAATAATCTGATCATGCTTCCTTTTCTCATTAGGTCCCTGAGGCAAGGCAACACCTTGGGTATTGTCTATTAGAGATGGTAAGATTGGATCACATTGTTTCCTAATTGGGGAAGAACTGCTAGTGCGTTTAACATGGAATGGGGATGCCACTAGGGCGTACTTAGTGCCACATAGAGAATTCATTTCCTCCCAAAAAGATAAATTCTGTGAGCTAACAAGGTTCAGTGGGGAAGATTGCCTAATGTCTATCAATTGTAGCGACTCATTCGCATCTTCACAAAGAGTGGGCAGTGATCCATTGGTCACCGTAAAGTTCAGGGTCCCCTGTCCTGGGTCAAGTGTTTGAAAAGATTTCTTATTAATCAGCTTAAGTGACATAGTGCAACCTGCGAAGGAAACAGACACACTAACCAAGAAGTAATAGGAGTATGTATCGAACAAAGTACTACCACAGGTTGCGGCGCCAAGGGGGGTGGCCCGTCCCGTCCTCCTCGTTCCTATGAGGGCCTTAGAGGGCCCGCCCTTTGCCCAGGCTTCGCCCCGGCGGCGATCCGCGCGCGATCCCGCAACGCGGGGGCAGCTCTCCCTCTTATGCGCCTCCTGGCGCTGGAAGTATGGGCGTCGTCGGCTTCCGCCGCTGTGCAGGCTGGAACTTGTAGTCTGTGGCCCTGGTCCCCCTCCGCTCGGCGGCCGCTCAGGGGTGTTGGTACGGCAGCGGGAGGGAGACGAGCATACAGGAAGGACTGGCGGGCAAAGAAAACCAAATGCAGCGGCCCTCAGGGAAAGTACAACGGACCCCCTTTCTTTCATTTTACCCCCCGCTCCACAGGGGCAGCTCTCCCTCTTATGCGCCTCCTGGCACTGGAAGTATGGGCGTCGTCGGCTTCCGCCGCTGTGCAGGCTGGAACTTGTAGTCTGTGGCCCTGGTCCCCCTCCGCTCGGCGGGCGCTCAGGGGTGGTACGGCAGCGGGAGGGAGACGAGCATACAGGAAGGACTGGCGGGCAAAGAAAACCAAATGAAGCGGCCCTCAGGGAAAGTACAACGGACCCCCTTTCTTTCAATTTACCCCCCGCTCCACAGGGGCAGCTCTCCCTCTTATGCGCCTCCTGGCGCTGGAAGTATGGGCGTCGTCGGCTTCCGCCGCTGTGCAGGCTGGAACTTGTAGTCTGTAGCCCTGGTCCCCCTCCGCTCGGCGGCCGCTCAGGGGTGTTGGTACGGCAGCGGGAGGGAGACGAGCATACAGGAAGGACTGGCGGGCAAAGAAAACCAAATGCAGCGGCCCTCAGGGAAAGTACAACGGACCCCCTTTCTTTCAATTTACCCCCCTGGACCGGAATCAAGCATCCTAGGACCGGTTTCTGGCTATCAGCCGTCTTCAGCTAGGATAGCGTGACTCCAGTGGCATAGTGAGCACGGGACCCACGTCTGGGCATACCCTTCCCACATAGGGTGAACAGCAAAACACACAAGATGATGGACGGAATGTTGCACAATGGCAAAACATTCACCCCCAGTCACAGATCTGGGTTTAATCCATTGTTATTTTGCTCACAAAGCCACCCCAGTGGCGGGCTTGCAGCACTAGTTGTGCCACCCACTGGAGCAGCTTGTAAAGTGTGTCTCAGGCCTGCCATAGCTGAGCCTGTGTACAGTCTGGTACTGCCAGGTTGACTGGGCAAGTGCACCCACTTGCCAGTCCCTAAACCTTCCCTTTTATACATATTAGTCACCCCTATGGTAGGCACAAGGGCAGGGTGCAATGTAGGTAAAAGGTAGGACATGCCCTAATGTGTGTGACATGTCCTAATAGTGAATTACAGCCATTTTCGTGTTTCACTATTGCAAGGCTATCTGTTCCCCATAGGCCAGAATGGGCAGTTTGATTATAACATCTTATAATCCTAACTGACTCAGGGAACTAGGTAGAAATTCGAGTTTAGTATACCTGAACTCAGAGTGATTAAATACATTTTTTAGTGAAGTTGGTTTTAACATTCTGTGTTTGAAAATACCACTTTTAGAAAGTAGGTATTTTCTTGCCAAACTATCGAAGCCTGCCTCTGCTAGGTTGTGTATTTCTTGTCTGGAGTTTGGGTGACAGGGTGAGTCAGCACAGGGCTGAATAGGGAGATCTACATGCAGATGGGAAGAAGGAGTTGCACCTGGGACCTGAATAGGACTGTGCCTTCCCTCCACAATGCTGGCTCCACCTCCTGTGGTGCGTCTGATCAAGACGAAAGTCGAAACGCGTTGCTGTGCAGTTTTGTATTAAATCTACCTGCAATCTACTCAAGGTGTCCCTGAGATTTTCTAAACCGAAAGTCGTTGATGGTGATATTGTAGCAGGGCTGCCGGTGCCCTGGTCAAGGACCGCCCTGTAAGACGGCCTCTTTCATGACCGGACTCGTTCCTTCATATATATATATATATATATATATATAATCCAACTTGCCTACAGAGTGCCTCGAGCACAGACAGGTACGCAGACAACAGAAATAAGCCGGAGTCAGACTTCTTCTTTTCAAGATGCTTTATTTGTGCATAAAGTGGTTCATGTCCTCAGACGCGTTTCGGGCACGTCCATGCCCTTGCTCACTATATATATATATCAATTCAGCCTCTCCTTCGTTAAGAAGACCACCAGGGACACTGCGTGATTCTAACAATGATTTATTCGGGATCTTTGGCGTGACCGGTTACGGCTTGTGCCTTCTTCATGACGCCTTCGTCCGTATGCAGTGTCAGCCCCCACTCGAATTTTATTCAGCTCCGCCCTCCCAGTGGTGGCGGGCTCACCTGAGTCCAATTGTTTCCGCTCTTGTTTGTGTTGTGGACTACTAGTCCCAGGGTACAATGCGCTGGCAATCGGGTTACAGGATGGTGGGGCCTCACTTTGTTAAAAACAAACTTTCCTTGTTTGATGTAGGAATTCCGCTCTCTCATGCCATCACATCAAAGGCAAAACTGCTCGAAGGTGCAGATCGGGAAACGGCATCTCTCCGTGCCGTCTGCTACCGATGTTGACAAGCTGCCTCGGATGTTTACTTGGCGGGCAGTGGATGCATCCGACTCCTCGGTAACCACTCCTGTTTTCCAATGAAAGCAACGGCCGCTTTCTGAAAGGGTCCCCTCGTGCTCTTCACTGGAACGCGCTTTAACATCAATTCAGCCTCTCCTTCGTTAAGAAGACCACCAGGGACACTGCGTGATTCTAACAATGGTTTATTCGGGATCTTTGGCGTGACCGGTTTTGGCTTGTGCCTTCTTCATGACGCCTTCGTCCGTATGCAGTGTCAGCTCCCACTCAAATTTTTTTCAGCTCCGCCCTCCCAGTGGTGGTGGGCTCACCTGAGTCCAATTGTTTCCGCTCATGTTCGTGTTGGGGACTACTAGTTCCAGGGTACAATGCGCTGGCAATCGGGTTACAGGATGGTGGGGCCTCACTTTGTTAAAACAAACTTTCTTTGTTTGATGTAGGAATTCCGCTCTCTCATGCCATCACATCAAAGGCACAACTGCTCGAAGGTGCAGATCGGGAAACGGCATCTCTCCGTGCCGTCTGCTACCGATGTTGACAAGCTGCCTCGGATGTTTACTTGGCGGGCCGTGGATGCATCCGACTCCTCGGTAACCACTCCTGTTTTCCAATGAAAGCCACGACCGCTTTCTGAAAGGGTCCCCTCGTGCGCTTCATTGGAACGCGCTTTAACATCAATTCAGCCTCTCCTTCGTTAAGAAGACCACCAGGGACACTGCATGATTCTCACAATGATTTATTCGGGATCTTTGGCGAGACCGGTTTCGGCTTGTGCCTTCTTCATGATGCCTTCGTCCGTATGCAGTGTCAGCTCCCACTCGAATTTTATTCAGCTGCGCACTCCCAGTGGTGGCGGGCTCACCTGAGTTCAATTGTTTCCGCTCATGTTCGTGTTGGGGACTACTAGTCCCAGGGTACAATGCGCTGGCAATCGGGTTACAGGATGGTGGGGCCTCACTTTGTTAAAAACAAACTTTCCTTGTTTGATGTAGGAATTCCGCTCTCTCATGCCATCACATCAAAGGCAAAACTGCTCGAAGGTGCAGATCGGGAAACGGCATCTCTCCGTGCCGTCTGCTACCGATGTTGACAAGCTGCCTCGGATGTTTACTTGGCGGGCAGTGGATGCATCCGACTCCTCGGTAACCACTCCTGTTTTCCAATGAAAGCAACGGCCGCTTTCTGAAAGGGTCCCCTCGTGCTCTTCACTGGAACGCGCTTTAACATCAATTCAGCCTCTCCTTCGTTAAGAAGACCACCAGGGACACTGCGTGATTCTAACAATGGTTTATTCGGGATCTTTGGCGTGACCGGTTTTGGCTTGTGCCTTCTTCATGACGCCTTCGTCCGTATGCAGTGTCAGCTCCCACTCAAATTTTTTTCAGCTCCGCCCTCCCAGTGGTGGTGGGCTCACCTGAGTCCAATTGTTTCCGCTCATGTTCGTGTTGGGGACTACTAGTTCCAGGGTACAATGCGCTGGCAATCGGGTTACAGGATGGTGGGGCCTCACTTTGTTAAAACAAACTTTCTTTGTTTGATGTAGGAATTCCGCTCTCTCATGCCATCACATCAAAGGCACAACTGCTCGAAGGTGCAGATCGGGAAACGGCATCTCTCCGTGCCGTCTGCTACCGATGTTGACAAGCTGCCTCGGATGTTTACTTGGCGGGCCGTGGATGCATCCGACTCCTCGGTAACCACTCCTGTTTTCCAATGAAAGCCACGACCGCTTTCTGAAAGGGTCCCCTCGTGCGCTTCATTGGAACGCGCTTTAACATCAATTCAGCCTCTCCTTCGTTAAGAAGACCACCAGGGACACTGCATGATTCTCACAATGATTTATTCGGGATCTTTGGCGAGACCGGTTTCGGCTTGTGCCTTCTTCATGATGCCTTCGTCCGTATGCAGTGTCAGCTCCCACTCGAATTTTATTCAGCTGCGCACTCCCAGTGGTGGCGGGCTCACCTGAGTTCAATTGTTTCCGCTCATGTTCGTGTTGGGGACTACTAGTCCCAGGGTACAATGCGCTGGCAATCGGGTTACAGGATGGTGGGGCCTCACTTTGTTAAAAACAAACTTTCTTTGTTTGATGTAGGAATTCCGCTCTCTCATGCCATCCCATCAAAGGCAAAACTGCTCGAAGGTGCAGATCGGGAAGCGGCATCTCTCCGTGCTGTCTGCTACCGATGTTGACAAGCTGCCTCGGATGTTTACTTGGCGGGCCGTGGATGCATCCGACTCCTCGGTAACCACTCCTGTTTTCCAATGAAAGCCACGGCCGCTTTCTGAAAGGGTCCCCTCGTGCGCTTCACTGGAATGCGCTTTAACATCAATTCAGCCTCTCCTTCGTTAAGAAGACCACCAGGGGCACTGCGTAATTCTAACAATGATTTATTCGAGATCTTTGGCGGGACCGGTTTCGGCTTGTGCCTTCTTCATGACGCCTTCGTCCGTATGCAGTGTCAGCTCCCACTCGAATTTTATTCAGCTCCGCACTCCCAGTGGTGGCGGGCTCACCTGAGTCCAATTGTTTCCGCTCATGTTCGTGTTGGGGACTACTAGTCCCAGGGTACAATGCGCTGGCAATCGGGTTACAGGATGGTGGGGCCTCACTTTGTTAAAAACAAACTTTCTTTGTTTGATGTAGGAATTCCGCTCTCTCATGCCATCACATCAAAGGCAAATTTGCTCGAAGGTGCAGATCGGGAAACGGCATCTCTCCGTGCCGTCTGCTACCGATGTTGACAAGCTGCCTCGGATGTTTACTTGGCGGGCCGTGGATGCATCTGACTCCTCGGTAACCACTCCTGTTTTGTATATATATATTCACTAAAAAACCATAGGTTTCACACACGTTATAGTTAGAAATTAGCATTTAAAAAACCTTGCAAATTCATTAAAAAAACATAGGTTTCACACATGTGATAGTTAGCTGGACATTTCACTCATACAGAACCTTTGAAATTCCCCCGTTATAGTTAGTTCAGCTAACTATAACTCGCGCGCCGGCAATGCACTGCTGATGACGTCACATATTACATCACTCATGACATGGTCAGTGACATCACTCATGACATCACTGATGACATCTCAAATGACATCACTGATGCACTGGAAAACTAAACACCCACTTCCCTTACAAAGAAGTGGAAAGTTTGCATGACTGGAGCCTTTCTTATTTTTCACCTTATTCATCTTCCACTCAATCAACACATCATCCACACATACACACACTTACTTGCTGCCTTTCTTGGCTGGAGTTATCAATTATTCTTCTTTAATTCAAATTCAAAGTGCAGGCCCTTTATTCAGCCTTCTTGGTAACTACTACCCGTGAATGGCAGTGGGTAATTAGCACACTTGCGTCCTTTCTTGCATCCTTTCTACCGCACACTGTGTGTACTTTGTGCACGAGTTTGCTTGCTTAGATGTGGTACCCGTTTCTCTTGCTCCCACTGCGGAATCCAACACCCTATCTGTGTAATGAGCTGTAAATCCAAAGATCCACTTCACTGACAAGGCAGTGGGTAGTTTGCGTGTCTCCAGCGTTTCTTATTTTTCACCTTTTTCATCTTCCACTCAATCAACACATCATCCACACATACACACAACTACTTGCTGCATTCCTTAGCTGTGATTATCAACTATTCTTCTATTTCATATTCCTATTCAAAGTGCAGGCCTTTATTGAGCCTTTTTATTGTAAAAACTACCCCTGCCGAAGGCACAGTGAAATTTGCACACTTGCTCCCTTTATTGGCTGGGGTTATCAATTATTCTTCAATTTGATTTTCTGATTCAAACTCAGAGCCCTTTATCGAGCCTTTTTGTTGTAACTACTGTTGCAGGGATTCTGCTCCTACACAGAACTGTGCATAAAGACTTAGGACCTCAGTGAATTACGGTGTTCCCAAACCCACCCTAGTACCCAAACCCCCTAACAGACTAACAATCAGTGACTCATTGGTTCTTCGTCCTATAGCAAAAACACCAATGAATAGTCAACCCAGAACATGCGACTTAGATTACCTCAAGTAAGGTGGATAACAAGAGCACTCTTTCGTTATAGTCTTACACCAGTCCAAAACAAGGAGTAAATAAAGACACGTGCAAGCTTGAAATGATTAACGCCATAATCTCATGCGCAGTACCTTAGATAATACAAGAAAACATATTATCAGGAACAAGGTTGTCAGCATTGTTACTATTCCATAAAATACAAAGGGAGAAAGCATCTTATAATGCTAAAGGGAAACAGATTTAACATATACCTATATTTCACCCTCCCTACCTAGTAGGTTAGTTTATAACTACAGAAGGTCACATAGGATTACATGGGCGGACCCATACCTCTGTTACTCAGCAGTAGTGGATCACATTGAGTTCTGCACAAACTGTCAGGATATGAATGTTCTCCAACTGTGTGTAATCATGCCTGCACAGTGCATTATTAAACGCGCCAGTATCCGAGATGGCCACAGCTGCATATGTGTTATGGCTCGAACGTGCGAGGATCATTCCGAATAACAGACACAGTGTCCAAGATAACCTTGATGTTCCATGCTCTCACTATACACACTAAACTAGCGAGGCAGTCTACAAATGTAGTATAACAAATTATTCTCATGTGAAGCAAAATACTCAGCCTTCTCTAAACAATATAGCAAGTACGTGTTATGTGCAAAGCAGAGCAGGAAAGCAAAAATGGCGTTTAAGCTTCTAATAAACCCATGCTAACTTAACACGGTGTGAGTGCAAGACTCAGCCCCACGGCACCCTTCCTTCATTGAAGCACGTGATATAAACATGGGCGAATTACGAACGCAGAGTCCAAGCCTGAAAAGCAGACTCAAGTTCAAATTTGCAAAAAAAATGATTCGCTGTTTCATAGAAAGCAGTAACTAAATAATAAAGAATAGGTAGAAAAATCAAAGAATCTTATTCCAACAGCGTATAAGCACAGTATGTAGCAGCAGCCTCCAAGAGGAAGTCATTGTTCTCATCTGAAAACATTTCAGCCATGCAATTCAATAGTGGGAATGAACATACATGTTCCTCAACGACCGGAGCCTCTATCACCATCGGAGAAAAACTCGGGTCATCTTCAATGTAACTGCGTGCCAAGAAGTCATGCGCCACTGCAAAAACATTCCAACGTCCCATTATTCCATGTATCGCTGCTACGGCCATAATTCCACCGCCAGAACAGAGCAAGTCATGAACCACTAAAGGGCTCATCAGCTGGTCTTAATCCGCGTTGGGAGACACCGTACTGCAGAGACACAAATCCAGGGCCTAGTCGAAATCGCAGCTCAGGCAATGGAAGACAGGTTGAACACATGTGAAAAAGGAAAATCGAAACGATAATCCATAAGCTGCACTCAATGTAGCCAGAGGCAGCGCTCCTTAATAACTAAGCATTGTTGTGTGCTGCAGGATGTGCATCCATATTTAAGTAAACAAATTAATAGAAGCACACCGGCAACTAATGCGAGTATTAAGTGGAATCTACCAAAGATGCTGGAAAAAAATCGAATGGAAAAATGCAGAGAAGACACCAAATATAGTTTGAAAAGAAGTCACAACGCCACTGCTTATAACTTTAAAAAAGTAAGGTAACTCCATAGTCAAGGACGCATTAAATATAATCTGAATTAACTCCCCAAAATGCAGGGGCACGTCTGTATTTAATAAAGCATGCACTTCTGTGTGGGTGTTTGCTACATGAAGGACAAATGTTTCTCTAGCAGATGTAAGAGCAACCTCTTTTTGAGACAATAGCGCTCTTATACGGCTCATTTGGTTGACTCTGCTTTCAAGGTCGGAATCGACAGCCAGATAGAAACATCCAGCTTCCCATGCAGAGGAGTAAACACAACTTTTTTATAGCAAATCACATGCTCAGTTACCTTAATCATGTAAGCGATGCCTGCTAACATCGTACAACAATCTGCATTATTTCAAAGTAAGTAACTCCTGTTTGCCAGTAAACTCAATGTTATTATGATAGCAGGTGTCGGAGTGCTTTTTAAAACTCAGGCCAAATTAGGCGCATCTTGATTACAAGAGCCATGCAATTGTATGTGTCTACAAATTAAGGAGTGACCTGGTGCTATTGTGCAATCCTCGCCATTCAGATAAACTTCTTTTCCCTCCCTCAGGCACCTATATGTTAATGGTAATAACCAAGCTTCATGGAGATAAGCGCTGCCTAAAGATCCATATCTGCCTCTAGCATAGTATTTCATGCAAACCTCAAACTTAAACAGGCTAAAAGGTAACATAATGATACCGTGGATAAGCCACACAGCTGAATCGGTTCTCCAATGAGTGACCACTTGTAACCATTCTCATAGCGCGCCCTTTGCTCTGATTTGACAGTGAGAGAGTGATCGCACCATAGTTTGTACTGCTAATCATTCTCAGCATACGCTACGAATACGCTTTCACGTTACGCGTCGCATCAAAGCTTCCGTGTGACGTCATGTACGGCGCCCCGTACGCGAAAGACGCAAATGTTTTTAATTGTTTAAAAACATATATTTATGTATTTAATGAACATACTAACAGAATACATTATATAGGGTAGTTATTAAAATAGTTTTTTTAAACTATGAACAATCGTATATTACTTTTAAAAGCAGTTACACAAATCACGGTGGAACGTCATGTGTACTCGCATCTTAAGAGCACCGTAGGCACAGCGTAAGCGTACACAACGCAATGTGACCTTAAAAGAAGAGATTTGATTAGTTCATAACACTTCCTTTTCCAACTGTTGAAAGTTTCGTACGATTTTAATCGTTCTACTTTGACTTTCTAAGAAGAAGCATCTCATCTGAGAATCTTGTCAAATAGAAGGAAGATTACCATAATAACAGCAATGGACTCATCTTCCAGCCATTCTTCAAAGGAATATTTCATTCGTGAAGAACCTCCAAAGCAGAGGAAAGAAGCTCTAATTTCGCAGTTTTTTACTTTTCCAGAAGGGCAAAAAAAGGTTAATGCTCCAAAAGTAACCGGTAAAATTTGCCAAACAACTCTTCCAAGGGGTGATCCATCTAAAAAATACTCCTTTGGCACAGCAAATATGGAGCAACACGTGAAGAACTTGCACCCCAACAACTTTGCTCGAGCTGCTACACGAAGGTTGCAGGACAACCCACCTGCTACTGCACCTAGCACATCAACTGCTGCAGCAGCATTTTCAGCAAGCAGTCCACACCCACTAATTGATCGTGATTTTGCTAAAGTTAAAATTCCATGCATTTATTGCAATAAACTTTTGTTTTATGGGGAACAGTCTATTGAACTGATAAAAGGCAGGAAGCAGGAGCATCGCTGTCCTCGACATTAGTTTCTTTTTTTTCATTCTTTTGTTCCTGTTGGACACTTTTTGAGTTCCAGTTCAATTTTTTTGGTTTTAACAAAAACGTTGACAAAACACAAAAAAATAGAAAAGTAAAAACACAAAAAAATACAGAATTATAACAATCTGCCCCTAATAAACACACGGACACGGAGTTAAGAATGTGAGGATTTAATGTCCCGAGCGCCGGGAACGCTACTTGCCCATTCCTAGACTCGTGACAACTCCCGTGGCCGCCTACGTTCCTAGAATGCACTGGGTGCACGCTGTGGTAAACTAGAGTGCGTCGTCACACAAATGTTTAAGGAGCTGCAAAGGTACCCCATCCCCCGGGACTCAAAAAATAACATTTGGGACCGTGCGGGGAACCCCAATACCCCCAGGGTCCCAGCCAATGCCCCGTGTCGTTCGAGAACCGGCATTGCTATGTCAGAGAGAGCAGTTTATATGCTCCTCTCTCTAACAAAAGCAATCTGCTTTCCTACTTAAAAAAGACAGCATATTAACTTGCTCTCTCTTTCAAATAGGAAAGCGGTTTGCTGTGCTAAAGTGGAAGCCGCGACGCTCCTGCCCTACCATAGCAAACAGCAGTGTCCTGGGGGTAGGCACCCCGGGACACTGCAGGAGCCGGCCCTGGGAGGTGTCGGACGCCAGGGCCATCAAGAACTCCAGGAGGGGGGACGCGCGACCCCCTCCCAACATCCCAACATTAAAAAGCCCCGAGAGGTGGTGGTCCCCGGGGCTAGGGGGTCCGTGCCGTCACGGACCCCCCTATTTTAAATATAACTGCCCCAGGAAGGTGGCGGTTCCCGGGTGTGTGGGGGGGGCGTGAGCCCCCCACATACTTCAAAATAAAACCCCGGGGGTGGCGTTCCCCGGGGCACCTTACAAGCCCCCCATTTTAGAAAAAAAATGCCCCCGGGAGCTAATTAAGAATAAAACGGACTTCTAGTTTTTTTTTCCTTTTCCACCGCATATGCGTACCCTGTGTTTTTTTTATTTAAAAAATTGGGCCTAAAGATCCATGTGTGACCCCCTGAGCAGGCCTAGAGGGTCAACATGTTTCTACCCTGCCCCCTTTCCTTATTTTTCAACTTTCTTTTACAGTTTTCTTGTGACTCGGTGCTACCGAGGCACAAGATGGCTGCCAACACTTCCTGGTTTGGAGTGTTGACAGACAGTTGACATCCAATCAGCATGCAGCTCGTGCTCGTAATTGTACAGATTTCCGTACGTGTGCAGTACTTTGTCTCTAGAAATCACTATGATTTTACTTTTGATTTTCTCAGGAACTACTGAACAGATTTACACCATTTAACAAAAAGCACAATCTGCGAACCGAACTCTACCTCTCTGCCAAATTTGGTGTAATTCCGTTCAGCCGTTCGGGCTGTAGTCCTGGCTAAAGGTCCCTATGGAAAATTGCATGGGGAAAACACGTTTTGGGACCCCCCTTTTTTCTCGGCCCCCACTTAACGAATCACCCCCAAACTTTCAGGGAAGGAGCGCAACGGAGCAGGCCATTTTGGAGAAATTCGCGAAGATTCGTCCACCAGCGCCAAAGTTATTCCAAATAGAATGTTGAGGATTTCCAATGGAAAGTAGGTCCTAACTATAACTACCTACTGGCGACCTAGGTTTTATACATATATACTTTGTGCTTCTTTTTCATTTAACCTACACTACATGATTAGATTTTGTAAATCAAGCTGCTTAACACTCCTCCTGGATAAGCATGAATGCTACCACTTTCTCTGGTTGTCTAAGACAACTAAAATCACCATAAGGGTTTTCTGGATTAGTGCCAGATGTGTCACTTAAACAAGTGTGCACCATATACTAAGCCAGCCTCCTACAACCAGCTCCAGTACTGACTACGGTCCCAGCTCAAGACCCTTCACCTGTTCCTTTTGCAGTGAAACCGGTTCTTACACAGTGGAGAAGGAGGCACAGCCCCATCATTCTATCAGACTCCAAATAGAAGTCATCACTACCTTGACCAAAGCAATATTCTGATCATACAAGAGCCGACCCATCTGGTAATCCCTCAGATTATGATACTGTACCACACAGCAGAGCCCAGTATTTGCCCAATATTTTTAAAACTGACTCATACAGTGACAATGTTGTTGAAGGGGAGCAATTTGAGCCTTAGTATAATGAGGACAATTGATATGAGGAACTACAGGAATGCCATGGCCTGGACACTTCCCAGATGCTGGTCTTGTTTCTCCTCTAAGCCCTGCAACAGAAGAAAAAGACACCTTCTCTATCATGATGTGAAGGTTGGCAGAAGTGTTTGCCCTATAATTACCTTTTGTGGAGGTAAAGACTAATGTCCTCACAGAGGTCCTCCAACCAGGTCAGTCCCCCACAGACCCTCTGTTGTATTAAAGAAAGCCCACACGATAACCCTATTCTGCACTTGAAGAAAACCATGCTACAGACTGCCAACGAGTTGGCAGATCGCGTATTGCAGTAGAACAGCACCAGGGGATCTTGACTTGCTCACATAGCACCCTACACCTGAGAGTTTGGTGGAACAGGTGTCTACAAGAAAGGTAAATCCTTACACCTTCCCCTCTAGCCAACCAGATTGTGAGCCCAAACACATTGAGACATTTGGCGAATGCATGTTCTCATCTACGAGTCTTGCTCTGAGGTCTGTTACACTAGCTTCCTCTTAGGCTGTTACACACCTGCCCTATAGGACACAGTGGCTCATATTCTGCCAGCTGTTCCAGACAAACTACAGGCGTCCCTAACTCAATTTATCCAGAATGGACCTGGCACAGAAACGTTTGTAATGGACACCATCAATTGTTTGGGTCAAGCGATTGACACTTCAGCGCGATGCCTGGATGAGGTGTACAGGCTTTACTGGGAGGTCCAGGAATCTTCAATCGACATGCCATTTGATTGCTCTCACCTTTTTGGTAAAAAAGGAAACTCAACCTTGGAATGGTTTAAGGACAGCAGGGCTACATCATATTCCTGGGTTCTGTCTGCTCCCACCAGGCAATTCCATCAGCAGTTTGCCTGTCCATGGCTGCGGTAGGGGTTTTCAGAATTGCCAATGTGTGGCTCCACTGCTAGCCCAGCAATTCTCTTAGCCTTTTCATGGCCCAAGTTGCAGGTCACTAAGACAACATCTAGGGCTTCAGGGACAATGCACAGCTCAGTTCCTCACTCCTTTTGTTTCTACCACTGCTGCAAAAGTCTTTGGTATGTCCTTCTGACACACAGCCAACTTGTTGGAGGTACGATCCAACATTTCTTTTAAGACTGGCAAACCATTACTTCAGACAAGTGTGTCCTTTAAATTGTCCATTGGGGTGACGCCCTCCCATTTCATTCCACACTGCCACACCTTTACCACCATCAGTGTGGCTGGCTGAGGACCACCTATCTGTGTTGCAGAAGGAAGTGCAACCCCTCTTTTGGCCAAAGGCCATAGAGAGAAATCTGGCATTGGAAGTAGGGACTGGGTGATTCTCCCATTGCTTGCTGGTGCTGAAGGGCAGATGTCCTATTTTAGATCTCCACCCACTCCATGCTTTCATGTGAAAGGACAAATTCAAGGTGCTTATGCTAACCCAGGTACTGTCTCTCCTAGACCTTGGAGACATCCCTGTCCCGCAGGGCCACTAGCACTATTTACAGTGTGCCAGGAGCATTTTCAATTTGCAGTGCTCCCTTTGGACTCACCAGTACCCTCAGAAAGCTCATGAAAGCGATGGTGGAGATCTCAGGACATCTTCAGAGGTCAAATGTCCCAGTCTTTCTGTTCCAGGACAATGGGCTGTTGAAGGCAGGCCCACCCAAAGCAGCCGTCAATCACTGCAGACAGTGGCGAACCTTCTAATATTGTTGTTGCTTACTGTCAATGTGCCAAAGTCACACCTGGCACTTTTGCAGACGCTCCTATTTATCTGAGCCATTCTGGATGTAGTACAGTTTTGTGCCTTTTACCATAAGTCGAGAGTCCAGGATATTTGGGCTGCGATGCTGATGTTTCAGCATCAATTCTGGATCTCAGTGCGGATGATTCTGAGGCTGGTGGGATTACTGGCCTCCTGCATCATGCTGGTGAAGCATGCCAGATGACACATGTAGGCTCTGCAATAGGGCCGCACCAGGGTAATCTGACAAATGTTATCCAGATTTCAGAGGAGACTGCAAAAACCTGCTATGGTGGCTACTGGACTGTGAATGGGTCAGCGGAAGACCCTCTCCTTACACCAGAGGTCTTCAAACTTTTTTTGCTCAGAGCCCCCCTAGGAAAAATGTTTTGAGGTCGGGCCCCCCTCCAAAATTTATAGCAAGGATTGGGGAGCAGGAGGAACATGGCCTTGTGCAATGGACGGGGTTTATGAGATGATTTCACAAGTACTTTTTCTATAGCTTATAAACCGCACTAACTATATTTATAAAAACAGCAAATGCATCAAACAAAAATATGTATTATCCCAAACATACTTATCCCCATAATTGGAATGTGATAAGCTCCTCACACTCTTGGACCCTGTTATGATCTACTGTGGCCTTTCCCCTTGCCTATGTATCTCTTCCTTACTGCTCAACCAGAATGAGTATTGGTGTGCTTGGAGATGTCTAGAATGTTGGATGATTGATGATGGTGTGGAATGCATGGATGCCTGGTGAGGTTGGGAGTATCAGTTGGTGTGAGCAGGATGAGCAGCAGGGAGGCTGCTCCTGGTGGGACATTTTAATTCCTTTGAGCTGACTAATGTGTTGGCAAGAGAAAGGCGTTACTTGGCCAGCGTCAGCAGTATGAGGGTGAGATTGATGCCCATGTTGACAACTCCATATATACTAACCAGTTTAGACTGACTTTCCTGGTCTTGCATTCTGTTGATCACTGTGCTCAATACACAGTCCGCAATGGACAGATTATCATTGCTGGGAGACGTGCTTCATGCCTGGGAGATTTCGGGTGAGGAATCACTCACTTAAAGGAAGGTCATCATCTTAAAATGAGAAGTCTCCCCAACGATTGGACGGCGGTGACTATGTTTATTGTTTTAATTTGTTGTGTTACAGATATTTTGACATGCTCTGTTTTGCATAACAATTATATATAGCTAGGTGTTTTTACAATACTGTTATGCGGGCATGTTGCAGTTTTGTGAAATTGGACATTCTTGGTTCTATTTATCAGCATATTGAATCTAAATGGAATGAGAGGAGGTGAGAGTGTAATGTCCATGTTTGTATACGTAGTATGGTATTGGTTTCCTTGTTTGTATGCATAGTATGGTATTGGTTTCCTCTTGGGGTTGTGAGGTTACTTGTCATTCTTTGGTTTTACCTATCTGCATGTAATTGAGGAGGAGGTGTGTGTGTAGTGTAGTATCCCTCATCACTCTGGTCACTCTAGTGTGCGTTGTTGTGTTTTGACTTGGGTAGTAACCCATCGAGTTTAGTTTTCCCGTAACCTTTAATTTACCAATCACATTTTGTGGTTATTGATTCACATTAGTGTGTCACTTGTGTGAGTGGAAATTTTCCCTCACTGTTTTGGTTTGCGTTAAGAGAAGACACCTTCTTATGAAGCTTCTCTGTGTTACCTCTGATTTGTGGTAACTGATTGACATATGTTTTACAAGGTTTCTGTGTTTACCTTAATATGAGGCTCACGAAGTTTCTAAGTTTTCCTTGACATAAGTCTTACGAAGCTTCTGCATTTACCTTGATATGAGTCTTATGAAGCTTCTGCGTTTACCTTGATATGAGTCTTAAAAAGTTTCTCTGGTTTTACTTTTGAAATGTTTGACTTGAATACTCTAGTATTGTCTAAACCTGATGCTTTTCTTTCATTTGATATGTCCTTGATTCCTTGATTCATTTGCTCAATGTATTTTCATGCATCTTTTACAGTGTAATGTATTTTCTATTTTTGATTGCCTTATGTACTTTCAATTATTTTATTTGTGTTTTGGTTTCCTTAGGAAGGGGGATGTGTTATGATCTACTGTTGCCTTTCCCCTTGCCTATGTATCTCTTCCTTACTGCTCAGCCAGAATGAGTGTTGGTGTGCTTGGTGATGTCTGGAATGTTGGATCATTGATGATGTTGTGGAATGCATGGGTGCCTGGTGAGGTTGGGAGTGTCAGTTGGAGAGAGCATGATGAGCAGCAGGGAGGCTGCTCCTGATGGGGCATCACCTGGACTTTACATCTTCCAGTAACTTATCAGAAGCTGTTATCTTATCAATAAATCTACAACATACTTACATACCACTTTGCTACAGAAGATCCTTTATTCACAACAGACCCCAATGCAACCACACCTGTGCACTAATCATAACTGCAGTCCTGAGTAGCAGGCAAAATCCTCTGCATCGTTTACCTCTTCCCCACCATGACAGACCATGACCTCAGTCCTAATGCTAGAAAGGAAAAAAAGCTGCCATGCCCTTTATTTAAAGGTACAAAGTCATAATTGTGATGCAGTGGGCCCCTGAAATCCCTGGGCCCTACTCCTGCTTCATCTTCTTCCTTAATGATAACCAGCAGTGGCCACTAACACACCTGGCAGGAGTTCCAGCTTCACTAATGAATGGCCCTTTAAAACAAAAAAAGAGAGACCACTTATATTGTCCCCTTCTTTGGAGTATCTCACTGAAGAAGCTGCCTCTGGCCATTTGTAAACATAAATATGAACCCCCATACAGTGCTCCTTATTCTGTGCCTTCTCTTTGACAATATCTATGAATCTCAATCCTTTCCTCTGTCTCCTAGACCATTACTGTGAGGACCCACGGGTCGAGACAATTAGGGCTCTGCATCTGAACGCAACCCTGCTGACCTTCTACCTGTCACCCCATGAACTCAGCTTTAACACAAAAAACTGCTCCTGAATGGTTATGCTGACTTTGAGGAGCCACTGCCTGAAAGTGAAAGGTGTGGTGGTAGTGCAGAAAGTTAAAGAAGAAACCGGCCTACTTACCAGCCGTTAATTGATTAAGTCCCTTAAAGTCAGGGTCACTGGAATTATGGGTTTCTGCAGTAGCAGAGTATTACACATAATTATGAGTTTGCTACGTAATCCATAATCTGCAGATTCCAACATAAATACTTCATTCTAGCTCAAACGGAACAAAAGTTACTTAAAACGTGGCAAAGTGTTCCAGGAGCAGTGGAAGGCCCTTTGCAAAGATTGACTGGTAATCTTGTAGTTACTTACTGCAGTATTTGGGTTTTAAACTGGTACTAATGAGGTGAAATACTTCCTCTGACAGCGTTACCATGAGTTGAAATGACAAAATAATGAAGTAATGCTAACCACGAAATGTGCCTCATTGTGCCGCCTAATTTATCTGTTCATGCTGCACAATTTATTCAAAACTGCGGGATAATGTGGTCCTCTCCTGCTGAATTATTCCAGCGGCTGTGCTTAAAAATTCATGGGGGCAAGATTTATTCTTTTTGAGATGTAATGTAGGGGTGTTATCAGCTGGGATCTGGAATATTTGAGACTTACAAAAATATTTGCATTAGATAGAGCTTGATGACTTATTACTAAAAAGTATATTTTGTAAGAACTTGTTTTATCTCAATCACTGCATCATTTTGCAGCAGCAGCTTAGCTTAGACTATGCACATACTATTTTTAAAATAATGACTTACATATTCACAATGCTTTCTGACACAGGTTGTGACCTCATAGCACTATAAACAGGGCCACTAGAATTATGTGGCAGTAGAAGGCCAAATCATGCCGCAGGGTTGACTAAATTATGCAACAAGCAATGGCAAACTATGCTGCATAATGCTGCATATTTTGTGATAGCATTACAACATTATTGTGCTATTTTTGCACTTGCTAACACTGTCCTGGCATATATTTCCCCTCATAAATATCACTTTAACACCCACATATAGCAATAAGCTACAGAAAGGTGACCAATCAACCTTTAGAAAGAGCCTTCTGCTGCAAGGTAACATGTTGCTGCATTTTAGTAACTTTTGAACCATTTGAGCTGAAAACAATTTTGTTTGTTAAAATCTGAAAATTATGCAGCAGATGATGGATTATGTGGCAAATGCGGCAAATCCATAACTATGCGCAAAATGCCAAAACCACATAATTGCATAATTCCTGTGGCCCTCACTATAAGTACAAAGGTCACTTATCCTCTGCGCCAACTAGGGTTAATTATGTGTCTCTCAGCTTTAACACACACACATCTGCAGTAATGGTAGTTGCTAACGGAGGTTTCATATCCTAAAAGATTGCATTTATCAACAGTTAATTTAACTTGCATTTATTTTTCAATTAAGCTGTTATTAAAATATTTTATACTCACTTAAATAACTATGAAAACACAAAGCACTTTGCATTGTATTGTAATTGCATTTACATAGCGCTTGCTACCGCTGATGGGGTGTTGAAGTGCTTTTTCGGCAGTAGCATGCTACTCTGGAACCCATACAGTATTAGTGGTGAATTAGTGCAGTGAAATATGAAAGTAATTTGAGTGGTGGATATGTAAGTCAGTGATTTGGATTGAGAAGGATAGCGACGGGGTAGATGAGGTTAAAAGGTTTGCATTTATATAGCGCTTGCTACCACTCATGAGGTGTTGTAGTGCTTTTTCGGCAGTAGCATGCTACTCTGGAACCCATAAAGGATTAGTGGTGAATTAGTATAGTGAAATATGAAATTAATTTGAGTGGTGGACATGTTAGTCTGTTATTTGGATTGTAAAGGATAGTGGAGGGATAGAAGAGGGAACGATTTAGAGATATATATATATATATATATATATATATATATATATATATATATATATATATATATATATATATATATATATTGTTTTGGAGCTCATAGCAGTAGGAGGAGGCTTGGGAATGAGTAAAAGGGAGCTGGAGGGGAATGAGGGGAAACACATGCCCCCACAGAGAACGCATTAGTCCACCAAGCCACCAGACCCAGCATTGCTTGCAGGAGGGAGCGATCTGCATTTCGCACATTTCTAAACCCACTGATTCACCCCCCCGCTCCCTTGCTACCTTACTCACGGCAGGAAACAAGCAGAAGTTACCCTGGTGTGCACCCAATGTGCGCCAGCTCTGCCACTTCCAATGAAATACACTGGCGAGTGTGGTAAAACCAAGGAAGACTCACACTTGCTTAGATTTCATTCAGATGTGGAGCACTGTGAAAGGCCTAGTGTTATTGACAGTTGTAGAAGAGCACCTAGAAAAGGTGGTACTTAATTTTACAGACCATTGAATATAATATTGCTCTGTTTTGGTCATTAACATAAAAAAGAGATGAAAAAATGGACATGGTATAGACACTGGTGATACAAGCAGCAAGAAGATGTAAGCTTTGGCGTTTTAAGAAAGAAGAAAGCCAGTAAATATGTGATATTAGTTTTCTACCAGCAAATTAGTATGGTGGATACAGCTCAATTTACTCAAGTCAGTCATTTTCCAGGTTGGTTTAATCACACTCCAATTATTCCACAACACAAAGGTTTTCTGTGACAAATGGAAAATCTCTGGCACATGTTTCATTATTTTTTGCCAATAATCAGAAAGGAATATTTATTTTATTTTGAAGAGCCCAAACAATGCTCACACATTCGGGCAATGAGCTCCCAAACGAAGCTCAATGGCTAGAGTATTCTTTGTATGAAATAACAATTTTCTAGTCTCTCAACAAATAACCGTAGATTCATTTGTTGAAAGAAAAACACTGTTTTTCAGACGTTTTCGAAATTTGTTATTCACATACAACCACTGACTGGGGGCCTGCTCTTGTCCTCCAGTGCTGGCCCTCTGGAGTGAGACAGGACATGCAGACGAGGCCTCACGGTGGCCCTAGGACTCCACCTCACTGTGCTGCCATCGCGCTGAGCCTGTAAGACCATCGCCTGAGGACGGGCACAGGCAAGGCAGCTTGTACTTGCTGGTGAGTGCTCCTCTCACAACATGTAGAGGATAAATCTTCTCTAAACAGCTGCACCACATTAAGGGGGACCTATGAAGACGATTAGGCGCTAAATAGCTAGTTTAGGAAGCACCCACTGAACAGACTTCACCTCTGTGAAACCTTGTAATCTCAGACAACTTTTGTTTCAAATCTTTTTTTCATTTTCCATCAAAAACACACTCCACAGGAGTATTAGGTACACAGCGGTAAGCCTACAACCCTATCCAGGGCCGGCCGCGTGATTGGACAGTGCGCCAGGTCGCTAAGAATCGAAGGAGAGAAATAGACTGCACACAGCGTTGCGCCTACAACCCCTGAGGGGCCGGGCGCGTTCCATATTGCAGAATGTGGTATCGGCTGGTCCTGTGGAGTGGCAAGACCCTTAAGGCCCACCTGTGTGACAAATGGGCAACTAGCCCAAATTCAACAATCAACCCAATGGGGCCCAGGGCCCAAAAAGTGGTAGAGGTAGAAGAGGGGAGAGTAGACAAAGAGAAGTAAGTGAGAGGAAAGAAGGAGGGACAGAAAAGCGCGAGTAGGAGCGGTGACCCAGTGTCGGGGGTCAGCTATGGGAGCAATCTGCTCGGATCAGAGGGGATAATAGCATCTTCAAAAAGGCGCAGCATCCTAAGCACAGAGGTAGTTGAGCTATAAGCTGTTTGGCCGCTCCTAACATTTGGAGCGCCAAGGTCCAATCGCTCCTGGTTAGGGCCTTCAGGCCAGCAGGCTTAACACCTAGCAGGATTGTACTCGTAGTCTCAGGCAAAGGGTACACCTGCACCCCCCTGATGTGGCTAAGGACCTCTTTCCAGAATAAAGTCAGCGACGGGCATGCCCACCAGATATGAATAAGATCCCCCATTGCAGATCGGCACCGCCAACACAAGGGGGAGGATGTAGGACACATCTTGTGGAGACGCTGGGGAGTGTAATACCACTGGGTCATGAGCTTATTGGCGTTTTCCCGCTGAGGGATGCTACGGTACATTTTGGGGATATCCTGCCAGAGCCTACGCCACTGTGCGGGGGTAATGTCCGTGTCTGACAGTGCCTGCCATCTGCCCTGGTAAGGATGGGAGGGTGGCGTTTGTGGATGTTGTAGGATCTGGTAGATCCGGGTTATTAGCCCCTTTGATTTAACAGGGTCTCGGACCAACCGTTGAAAAGGGGTGAAGGCGCGTGTGACTGCCTGGTACATTTCCTCTTCAGTCATCCAATGTCGCAGCTGGGCATATTGTAGCTGCGCCGCCAATGGTACACGGAACTCTTCTCAACATTGGGTGAAGGATTTGAGCTTACCCTCCTGGACCAGATCAGTGATCACCCTGCAGTCTCCCTGTGTCCACTTGGCGAAGGCTTGTGAATGGTGCACTGGTGGGCGCTGGAGGTCTCGTATACAACGTAGCGGGATGGGCATGGGGAGGCACTGAAATAAATATAAGATTTTAGGGTGGATCGACATTTTGACGGCATTGAGTCTGCCCAACCACGACAGCACTAGGGGTCTCCACTTCCGCAAGTCCTCAAGAACCGACCGCCGACATTCCCGCCAATTGACTTGGTCCCTCAGACCCCTATTAACTACTATTACATTACAGCCATTAGGAAAACAGAACACAGCGAGCTAACATTCTACCTTTTTCAGAGCGTGCCAACAAGTACCGATACAAAAATAGCCTACACTGCTACAGCTTGGAAGCTAAATCTGGCTTTTTACTTTTTTTTTAGCAACACACTCACTGACCCCCACCCCCACGCCACTCTGATCACAGTTCACACTTCTCGGCTCCTGGTAAATAAAGACAGCCTGGAAATGCAGCAAATAAACAACACTGAACTTCCAGGATATCTTCATTTACATGTACTTGCAGAGGCATTTGCGCACCCCTGGGAAGCCATCTGCACCCCGCCAGGGGGGGCGAGTCCCTTAGTTTGAAGACATCTGCCTTACACCAACCAGATTTAACATTGGTGATGGATGCATCACTTCTGGTTTGGGGAGGGCTTCTGCGAGATCTGGGGATCATAGAACATATGTCTCTGACAGAGGTCCGGCTACACATTAGTCTGAGCTGTGGGTGATTCCCTTGGTGTTGAAGGCCTTACTGCCAAGAAACAGGTAGAAGAGTGGTACCGGTGATCACGGAAACACCGCCATGTTATTACGAATTTAAACCCCATTGAATTTTACAGTTGCAGGTCCTGTAAAAATATAGTTGGAGAGACATAGGGGAGATTTACTAAGATTTCATGCAATGTTTGCATAACAAAATTGATGAAAAATCTTTTTTTCACGATTTACTTACCAGTGCTAAATTTGGAAATAACATGAAAACAATGCATGAAACACTGCTTTGCATTACTTAGCGCCAGGGGGGTGTACTATGGGTGGAGCATGGGTGTTTCCATGCAACCACCCAAGGTTTCTGCTAAACCCAATTTACTAAACAATTTACTAAACAAAGTAGACTGGGTTTAGCTTCATAAAACTGCACCCTTTTAAAATAGGCCTTCATTTCTCCTTCTTTGTCTGACTTTGCATGTGTGCTGGACTGTCCAGCACGCATATAAAGTGGGAAAAGGTTTGAAGTGAGTCTCGGCACAGTATTTTGTATTGGAAGGGTACCCTTCAGGTACAAATCCTATTCTAGACTCATGGAGACACCCTTGCACCCTCGTGCAATGGTGTCTCTGTGGCGCACAGCAGCTGATGTCAGCGCTGGTGCAAGGGAGAGGGGAGGAAAGTGCCTTATTTTATTAAATGAGGCACTCTCCTCCTCTCTCCTTTTCATGCACCGCAGTGCAGCAATTACGGCTGCTTCACTGGCTGTGTGAAATAGTAGTAAGTCTCCCCACTAGTGTGTCTCCCAGGCTACTGCATCAATAGACAGACAGATATGCCCACGTATGACATGCCACCTTTCCCATCTACATGGGCAGCGTCATGATGGAAGACGCACAATACAGAACACTGCCGCTTCATTCTTTCTTCTTAAATCGGATCACAAGGAAGAAGATGGAGAGCGTCCGGCGAACGAGATGACAAAAACATCGACATCATCATCATCAAACTGGTAAGTGGCTCCTTGAGAGGGGGTCAGTTCTGCCTAGAAAAGTTCCTCCAGTGTAAGGTGTCGCAGGCTGGTGTGCGTCGGTGGATGACTCCTCCTTTCGGTCGCCATCTTCCCCCTCAACAGACGTGGTTGAGTCTCCCACATTTGGAGCATGTCTGTCCTTTTGCTGGGCATGGCTCAGACTGTTTGTGATCAAAACCGCAGTAGCTGCACTTCTCATGCTGTTTCCGAGTAGCTCCTCATGGCTGTGGTGGCCCTGGGCGTCTTTGTATTGCATCAACCCTCTCCTCTTTGATGCATGGTGCCCGCAATGTTGAAGGGACGGGAATGGTACGAACCAGAGTGGCTTCCATCTCTATAGCTCAGCTGTTTGAAAGTTCATGTGATCGTGCAAGGATCAGGATCTCGTCCACAGATGTCCCAGGCTGGCTAAGTATAAGGCGCCAAACTACGACAGACTTGCACCCTTTGAATGATTTGTGCATGTATCTCCTTACGTAGGTCAATGGCTTACATAATCTGGTGTAAAACTTGTCCACTGATTTTGAGTCTAGTTGTTATGCTTGGCGCAGTTTGAAGTGCTTTAAGTACGGATTTATCTGAGGGTCGAAGTGCCTGTTGAGGGAGGCTATTGCGGCGTCATAGTTGTTGTCTTCCCTGTGTTTGGCAAGGTCTCAGAGAGCTTCATAGAGTTCATTGCCCCCAAAGTGCATCAGCAATGAGTATTTTACAGCCCCATCGTTCTCTCTCGTGCCTCGAAAATAATGGTTCAAATGTCCAAGTCACAGCGTCTACCAAGGAGCAGCTGTTGCAGGATCGGCCAGCTGGCTAAAAGGGTGCAGCTGGGAGGCTGAGGCATACGTGTAGGGCACAGTGGCCACTGGGGTTGGGGGTGGAGGTTGTGGTGGTGGTGGTTCTCCCATTGATGTAGCGGGACAATGTGAAAATCAAACCTTGAATGTATTGTCTGTGTCATATTTTGCTTTTATTGTTTTTTTCTCTTATCCTTCTGTCCAGCACCCTTCCTTTTCCTTCACTCTTCTTGTTCCCAGGTAGCCAAAGCAGCTACACTCTCCACCCTCTATGTGCAAAATACGCAATCCATTGACAGAGATCTGAATTGGGGACAAAGCACTCAGGGAGTGCGGCCAGAGCCACTGATGTCTTTGAAGAGGAAAAATCCCTAGCACTCACCACGTGCTGCAGACGTCAGACCACCGGCTTGCAGGACTCCATGAGTGTCTCTATGGGCCAGCTGGGTGAGGAAGTAGACCATTGCAGGCAGGGGGGTTGAGCAAGCTGTGCAGCCAAGCCAGCGAGGCCATGGAACCAGGGCGGCTTGAAACGGTGCGCCGAAGCAGACTGTAGGTCTGCGGCAACCGGGAGCGGGCAGCAGGAAACACCCCGGTAGCGAGACGCCCCAGGAACGGAGAGCAGGCCGGTCCGGCGAGGAAGCTGGCAGCGGGAGCTGCGATGGCAGCATTGTAGCACAGGGAATGCAGTGGCAGAGGAGCGGTGGTTGCCATGGCTTGAGGTGAGGGGTCACACACCCTCGTTGTCAGTGTAGAATGCGTATTGTGGGAGGGGCCAGCTGGGCCTCGGAGGAGCAATCAAAGACACAATGTGCCTACTGCTTTGAGATAAGGGGTGAGGTCTCGAGCGACCTCCCGCCCATTTATTTATACCCTGAGGCTGAGCTCGACCTCGAGGGTTGAAGTGGTTACGTTTGTAGTGTAGAGACCGGGTGGCTCTCTACATCAACTACACACTAAGATCTTTAAAGTATGAGACATCTAGGGATCCTTATAGTTATGATGGAAGCCTCTCGACCTTTAGTGACAAATATTAAGGCTAAAACAAGGCAACTAAGAATTAGGACAGTGGAATACTGATCTCCCTCTCCCATCCATGTGTCTGAAAAACCCAGAGTCTATAAATTATTGATGTTTT
Source organism: Lissotriton helveticus (assembly GCF_964261635.1). Taxonomy (NCBI): domain Eukaryota; kingdom Metazoa; phylum Chordata; class Amphibia; order Caudata; family Salamandridae; genus Lissotriton; species Lissotriton helveticus. The sequence continues at coordinate 1,248,383,551 of NC_136068.1, read as the reverse complement.
TCAAGATAATGCTATATCTTCTATAGCAGAGTTGCCTCGTATCCCCATTACAAAACAAGAAGTGCTCCTATTCCAGTAGTTGAATCTGTCCCGGTAGAAATTACGTCTAATTACAAACCTCACCCTGGAGCTCTATATACTCAGCTATACAGTTGGGTGAGATTTTATATTGTAGGGAGGAAGTGTATTAGCAAGCTTGATTTTCTTCTCTATCCTCCTTCTGGGTGCATACACAGACCTAACTGTCAATGTTGTGTGAACAGAAAAGGAAAAGAGACTTTGTATAAATGACCTAAAATTAAAAGTCATTATGGGGTTGTGAGCATTTCAGTTTTATGTTCAAGGAAAGAGCATTAGGTTTTGACAGACAATAACACCACAGCAATGTGGTATATCAACAAACATGGAGGAGTCGGTTTTATTTTTGGTGTGTGGTAGGCGACTTTCTTAGCAGGATGAACCACGAATAGCATTTTCATTAAGGGGTGCCATCCAAAAGATCCGAAATGTGGGAATTTGTGTACATATTTTTTTTTTGCCATTGGAGAGAGCGTTATTTGCTATCAGTTTGCTTGAGAAAGTTTACGATACGACATTCGATCGGAAATTTGTTTTTCAGGAGTTTACCTTCAGTCACCATTATAGATTTCCTCCAGTTTTTCTCATTCAGAGTCATTCACAAAGTTTGCCTGTAGCGACTAAGGCATAGTATTGTCACTTGGTTTTAAGATCTTCTTCATCTGAGTATTGCTCCATCTTGGCCCCCTCCTCTATTAGAGGATCTATTGTCCCAGAAATGTGGGAGCATATTTAATTCAAATTGCACAACACTTGCTTGATCTACATGCTTGACTCATGAAAGCTTAACATTTGAAGATCATAACTTAGCCTGGGAAGTTTTAGATGTACTGTTATCAGTCTGCAGGCCTTCCACTTTGTTGACTTATTCTAGCTAATGGTCTTTGTATGCAGATTGGCGCAGGTTTCATTCCCTTGAATCTTTAGACACTGGTGGAAATTGAAGTCACTATTGATTATGGGTGTTAACATTTGACGTTGTCCAAACAATAATAGCTGGAGCAATGTGTTGCCAGCCCTAAAAGATTGCATTTATCAACAGTTAATTTAACTTGCATTTATTTTTCAATTAAGCTGTTATTAAAATATGTTATACTCACTTAAATAACTATGAAAACACAAAGCACTTTGCATTGTATTGTAATTGTATTTACATAGCGCTTGCTACCGCTGATGGGGTGTTGAAGTGCTTTTTCGGCCAGTAGCATGCTACTCTGGAACCCATACAGTGTTAGTGGTGAATTAGTGCAGTGAAATATGAAAGTAATTTGAGTGGTGGATATGTAAGTCAGTGATTTGGATTGAGAAGGATAGCGACGGGGTAGATGAGGTTAAAAGGTTTGCATTTATATAGCGCTTACTACCACTCATGAGGTGTTGTAGTGCTTTTTTGGCAGTAGCATGCTACTCTGCAACCCATAAAGGATTAGTGGTGAATTAGTATAGTGAAATATGAAATTAATTTGAGTGGTGGACATGTTAGTCTGTTATTTGGATTGTAAAGGATAGTGGAGGGATAGAAGAGGGAACGATTTAGAGATATATATAAATATATATATATATATGAAAACTAACCTTTCTCCTTGAAGAAGGGAAACGAGCCGCTACCTCAGCAGTAAGGAATTTGTTTATTTAATGATTTGATTTAGGCATTCCTGACGCGTTTCAGTCCCCATGGACTTTTCTCAAAGGATTGCGCCTGTCAATTGCGTGCAGCAGAGTTCCACAAGCTGGCTAATTTGTAAAAAGTTCCGCCCTTGTTTTTTTCACGGGCTGCCTCCGTGGGTCAATCTGTCATCTCGGCTCGCAGGACCAAAGTTAATTAAATCACTTTCCTCCAATGGTATAATATGGAATCACTTCCTGTTAGGGACGGAGTGTCTTATGGGCCCTGTGACGTCGATGGCAATCGGATTTACTTAGTTGAAGGTTTATCTGGGACTTGTAGTCTCATGTTGCACTGTTGGTGTATTGTAAATTAAAAGAAAAGTTCTTTTCGTTTTTCCTTTTCCTGACTGACTCCAAATGCATGCCTCCTTTGAAAGGCTGCTTGGACACCATCCCGAAGCAGGTCTTCGGGGTCACCTGCTGAACCCTATTCGTTTGCACGAGTCATCCTGAATGGTTCATCTGCGGGCAGCTGTGGTGCGCTTTGCTGGTGGTGCGATCCTCATGGCTGAACCACGCCATATTTATGAAAACCAACCTTTCTCCTTGAAGAAGGGAAACGAGCCGCTACCTCAGCAGTAAGGAATTTGTTTATTTAATGATTTGATTTAGGCATTCCTGACGCGTTTCAGTCCCCATGGACTTTTCTCAAAGGATTGCGCCTGTCAATTGCGTGCAGCAGAGTTCCACAAGCTGGCTAATTTGTAAAAAGTTCCGCCCTTGTTTTTTTCACGGGCTGCCTCCGTGGGTCAATCTGTCATCTCGGCTCGCAGGACCAAAGTTAATTAAATCACTTTCCTCCAATGGTATAATATGGAATCACTTCCTGTTAGGGACGGAGTGTCTTATGGGCCCTGTGACGTCGATGGCAATCGGATTTACTTAGTTGAAGGTTTATCTGGGACTTGTAGTCTCATGTTGCACTGTTGGTGTATTGTAAATTAAAAGAAAAGTTCTTTTCGTTTTTCCTTTTCCTGACTGACTCCAAATGCATGCCTCCTTTGAAAGGCTGCTTGGACACCATCCCGAAGCAGGTCTTCGGGGTCACCTGCTGAACCCTATTCGTTTGCACGAGTCATCCTGAATGGTTCATCTGCGGGCAGCTGTGGTGCGCTTTGCTGGTGGTGCGATCCTCATGGCTGAACCACGCCATATTTATGAAAACCAACCTTTCTCCTTGAAGAAGGGAAACGAGCCGCTACCTCAGCAGTAAGGAATTTGTTTATTTAATGATTTGATTTAGGCATTCCTGACGCGTTTCAGTCCCCATGGACTTTTCTCAAAGGATTGCGCCTGTCAATTGCGTGCAGCAGAGTTCCACAAGCTGGCTAATTTGTAAAAAGTTGCGCCCTTGTTTTTTTCACGGGCTGCCTCCGTGGGTCAATCTGTCATCTCGGCTCGCAGGACCAAAGTTAATTAAATCACTTTCCTCCAATGGTATAATATGGAATCACTTCCTGTTAGGGACGGAGTGTCTTATGGGCCCTGTGACGTCGATGGCAATCGGATTTACTTATTTGAAGGTTTATCTGGGACTTGTAGTCTCATGTTGCACTGTTGGTGTATTGTAAATTAAAAGAAAAGTTCTTTTCGTTTTTCCTTTTCCTGACTGACTCCAAATGCATGCCTCCTTTGAAAGGCTGCTTGGACACCATCCCGAAGCAGGTCTTCGGGGTCACCTGCTGAACCCTATTCGTTTGCACGAGTCATCCTGAATGGTTCATCTGCGGGCAGCTGTGGTGCGCTTTGCTGGTGGTGCGATCCTCATGGCTGAACCACGCCATATTTATGAAAACCAACCTTTCTCCTTGAAGAAGGGAAACGAGCCGCTACCTCAGCAGTAAGGAATTTGTTTATTTAATGATTTGATTTAGGCATTCCTGACGCGTTTCAGTCCCCATGGACTTTTCTCAAAGGATTGCGCCTGTCAATTGCGTGCAGCAGAGTTCCACAAGCTGGCTAATTTGTAAAAAGTTCTGCCCTTCTTTTTTTCACGGGCTGCCTCCGTGGGTCAATCTGTCATCTCGGCTCGCAGGACCAAAGTTAATTAAATCACTTTCCTCCAATGGTATAATATGGAATCACTTCCTGTTAGGGACGGAGTGTCTTATGGGCCCTGTGACGTCGATGGCAATCGGATTTACTTATTTGAAGGTTTATCTGGGACTTGTAGTCTCATGTTGCACTGTTGGTGTATTGTAAATTAAAAGAAAAGTTCTTTTCGTTTTTCCTTTTCCTGACTGACTCCAAATGCATGCCTCCTTTGAAAGGCTGCTTGGACACCATCCCGAAGCAGGTCTTCGGGTTCACCTGCTGAACCCTATTCGTTTGCACGAGTCATCCTGAATGGTTCATCTGCGGGCAGCTGTGGTGCGCTTTGCTGGTGGTGCGATCCTCATGGCTGAACCACGCCATATTTATGAAAACCAACCTTTCTCCTTGAAGAAGGGAAACGAGCCGCTACCTCAGCAGTAAGGAATTTGTTTATTTAATGATTTGATTTAGGCATTCCTGACGCGTTTCAGTCCCCATGGACTTTTCTCAAAGGATTGCGCCTGTCAATTGCGTGCAGCAGAGTTCCACAAGCTGGCTAATTTGTAAAAAGTTCCGCCCTTGTTTTTTTCACGGGCTGCCTCCGTGGGTCAATCTGTCATCTCGGCTCGCAGGACCAAAGTTAATTAAATCACTTTCCTCCAATGGTATAATATGGAATCACTTCCTGTTAGGGACGGAGTGTCTTATGGGCCCTGTGACGTCGATGGCAATCGGATTTACTTATTTGAAGGTTTATCTGGGACTTGTAGTCTCATGTTGCACTGTTGGTGTATTGTAAATTAAAAGAAAAGTTCTTTTCGTTTTTCCTTTACCTGACTGACTCCAAATGCATGCCTCCTTTGAAAGGCTGCTTGGATATATATATATATATATTTTGTTTTGGAGCTCATAGCAGTAGGAGGAGGCTTGGGAATGAGTAAAAGTGAGCTGGAGGGGAATGAGGGGAAACACATGCCCCCACAGAGAACGCATTAGTCCACCAAGCCACCAGACCCAGCATTGCTTGCAGGAGGGAGCGATTTGCATTTCGCACATTTCTAAACCCACTGATTCACCCCCGCTCCCTTGCTACCTTACTCACGGCAGGAAACAAGCAGAAATTACCCTGTTGTGCACCCAATGTGCGCCAGCTCTGCCACTTCCAATGAAATACACTGGCGAGTGTGGTAAAACCGAGGAAGACTCACACTTGCTTAGATTTCATTCAGATGTGGAGCACTGTGAAAGGCCTAGTGTTATTGACAGTTGTAGAAGAGCACCTAGAAAAGGTGGTACTTCATTTTACAGACCATTGAATATAATATTGCTCTGTTTTGGTCATTAACATGAAAAAGAGAGAAAAAAATGGACATGGTATAGACACTGGTGATACAAGTAGCAAGAAGATGTAAGCTTTGGCGTTTTAAGAAAGAAGAAAGCCAATAAATATGTGATATTAGTTTTCTACCAGCAAATTAGTATGGTGGATATAGCTCAATTTACTCAAGTCAGTCGTTTTCCAGGTTTGTTTAATCACACTCCAATTATTCCACAACGCAAAGGTTTTCTGTGACAAATGGAAAACCTCTGGCACATGTTTCATTATTTTTGCCAATAATCAGAAAGGTATATTTATTTTATTTTGAGGAGCCCAAACAATGCTCACACATTCGGGCAATGAGCTCCCAAACGAAGCTCAATGGCTAGAATATTCTTTGTATGAAATAACAATTTTCTTGTCTCTCACCAAATGACCGTAGACACATTTGTTGAAAGAAAAACACTGTTTTTCAGACGTTTTCGAAATTTGTTATTCACATACAACCACTGAGTGGGGGCCTGCTCGTGTCCTCCAGTGCTGGCCCTCTGGAGTGAGACAGGAAACGCAGACGAGGCCTCACGGTGGCCCTATGACTCCACCTCACTGTGCTGCCATCGCGCTGAGCCTGTAAGACCATCACCTGAGGACGGGCACAGGCAAGGCAGCTTGAACTTGCTGGTGAGTGCTCCTCTCACAACATGCAGAGGATAAATCTTCTCTAAACAGCTGCACCACATTAAGGGGGCCTATGAAGACGATTAGGCGCTAAATAGCTAGTTTAGGAAGCACCCACTGAACAGACTTCACCTTTGTGACACCTTGTAATCTCAGACCCCTTTGTTTCAAATCTTTTTTTATATTCCATCAAAAACACACTCCACAGGAGTATTAGGTACACAGCGGTAAGCCTACAACCCTATCCAGGGCCGGCCGCGTGATTGGACAGTGCGTCAGGTCGCTAAGAATCCAAAGAGAGAACTAGACTGCACACAGTGTTGCGCCTACAACCCCTAAGGGGCGGCCGTGTTCCATATTGCAGAATGTGGTATCGGCTGGTCCTGTGGAGTGGCAAGACCCTTGAGGCCCACCTGTGTGACAAATGGGCAACTAACCCAAATTCAACAACCAACCCAATGGGGCCCAGGGCCCAAAAAGTGGTAGAGGTAGAAGAGGGGGGAGTGGACAAAGAGAAGTGAGCGAGAGGAAAGAAGGAGGGACAGAAAAGCGCGAGTAGGAGAGCCGTGTGCAGGGGAGGGGGAAGAGAGGCAAGAAATCCGACCCAGTGTCGGCGTCATTGGGGCGCGTTGCAGGGGGTCAGCTATGGGAGCAATCTGCTTGGATCAGGGGGGATAATAGCATCTTCAAAAAGGCGCAGCGTCCTAAGCACAGAGGTATTTGAGCTATAATCTGTTTGGCCGCTCCTAACATTTGGAGCGCCAAGGTCCAATCGCTCCTGGTTAGGGCCTTCAAGCCAGCAGGCTTAACACCTAGCAGGATTGTACTTGTAGTCTCAGGCAAAGGGAACACCTGCACCCCCCTGATGTGGCTAAGGACCTCTTTCCAGAATAAAGTCAGCGACGGGCATGCCCACCAGATATGAATGAGATCCCTCGTTGCAGATCGGCACCGCCAACACAAGGGGGAGGATGTAGGGCACATCTTGTGAAGACGCTGGGGAGTGTAATACCACTGGGTCATGAGCTTATATGCGTTTTCCCGCTGAGGGATGCTACGGTACACTTTGGGGATATCCTGCCAGAGCCTACGCCACTGTACGGGGGTAATGTCCGTGTCTGACAGTGCCTGCCATCTGCCCTGGTAAGGATGGGAGGGCGGCTTTTGTGGATGTTGTAGGATCTGGTAGATCCGGGATATTAGCCCCTTCGATTTAACAGGGTCTCGGACCAACCGTTCAAAAGGGGTGAAGGCGCGTGTGGCACATTTCCTCTTCAGTCACCCAATGTCGTAGCTGGGCATATTGTAGCTGCGCCGCCAATGGTACACGGAACGCTTCTCAACATTGAGTGAAGGATTTAAGCTTACACTCCTCGACCAGATCAGTGATCACCCTGCAGTCTCCCTGTGTCCACTTGGCGAAGGCTTGTGAATGGTGGGCCGGTGGGAAGGACGGATTCCCTTCTATCGGGGTGTGCGGTGAAGGAAATGTCGTGAGGCCTCTGCGCACAGCCACCTTATCCCATATGTCTAGCACTATCTTTGTGGGCACCGCTATATAAGCGCTCTTGGAGCACGCCGCCTGCTGATGCCAGGCTAGGTCCCAGATGGTTCGCCCCGTCACTACCCGGTCCATGTGGAGCCATCCCTTTTCACTCTCCGTCACTCCCCACTCCATCACAAATTGGAGATGTGAGGCCTAGTAGTAGTCCACTAGGTCGGGGCATGCTAGTCCCCCCCCTATCTCTCAGTGTCAATAAAAGCTTCTGTGAAAATCGGGCTCTTTTCCCACCCCAGATAAAGTTTGTGAGGGCGCGCTGGAGGTCTCGTATACAACGTAGCGGGATGGGCGTGGGGAGGCACTGAAATAAATATAAGATTTTAGGGAGGATCGACATTTTGACTGCATTGAGTCTGCCCAACCACGACAGCACTAGGGTCTCCACTTCCGCATGTCCTCAAGAACCGACCACCGACATTCCCGCCAATTGACTTGCGTCCCTCAGACCCCTTTTAACTACTATTACATTACAGCCATTAGGTAAACAGAACACAGCGAGCTAACATTCTACCTTTTTCAGAGCGTGCCAACAAGTAGCGATACAAAAATAGCCTACACTGCTACAGCTTGGAAGCTAAATCTGGCTTTTTACTTTTTTTTTAGCAACACACTCACTGACCCCCACCCCCAAGCCACTCTGATCACAGTTAACACTTCTCGGCTCCTAGTAAATAAAGACAGCCTGGAAATGCAGCAAATAAACAACACTGCACTTCCAGGCTATCTTCATTTACATGTACTTGCAGAGGCATTTGCACACCCCTGGGAAGCCATCTACATCCCACCAGGGGGGGGGGGCGAGTCCCACAGTTTGAAGACATCTGCCTTACACCAACCTGATTTAACATTGGTGATGGATGCATCACTTCTGGTTTGGGGAGGGATTCTGCGAGATCTGGGGATCATAGAACATAGGTCTCTGACAGAGGTCCGGCTACACATTAGTCTGAGTTGTGGGTGATTCGCTTGGTGTTGAAGGCCTTACTGCTAAGAAACAGGTAGAAGAGTGGTACTGGTGATCACGGAAACACCGCCATGTTATTACGAATTTAAACCCCATTGAATTTTACTGTTGCAGGTCCTGTAAAAATATAGTTGGAGAGACATAGGGGGAGATTTACTATGATTTCATGCAATGTTTGCGTAACAAAATTGATGAAAAATCTTTTTTTCACGATTTACTTACCAGTGCTAAACTTATTTAGCACTGGAAATAACATGAAAACAATGCATAAAACACTGCTTTGCATTACTTAGCGCCAGGGGGGTGTACCATGGGTGGAGCATGGGCGTTTCCATGCAACCACCCAAGGTTTCTGATGCTAAACCCAATTTACTAAACAATTTACTAAAATAGGCACAAAGAAAGAGAAATGCCTTCATTTCTCCTTCTTTGTCTGACTTTGCATGTGTGCTGGACTGTACAGTACGCATATAAAGTGGGAAAAGGTTTGAAGTGAGTCTCGGCACAGTATTTTGTATTGGAAGGGTACCCTTCAGGTACAAATCCTATTCTAAACTCATGGAGACACCCTTGCACCCTCGTGCAATGGTGTCTCTGTGCGCACAGCAGCTGATGTCAGCGCTGGTGCAAGGGAGAGGGGAGGAATGTGCCTTATTTTATTAAATGTGGCACTCTCCTCCTCTCTCCTTTTCACGCATCGCAGTGCAGCAATTAAGGCTGCGCAATTGGCTGTGTGAAAAAGTAGTAAGTCTCCCCACTAGTGTGTCTCCCAGGCTACTGCATCAATAGACAGACAGATATGCCCACGTATGACATGCCACCTTTCCCATCTACATGGGCAGCGTCATGATGCAAGACGCACAATACAGAAGCAACACTGCTGCTTCATTCTTCTTCTTAAATCGGATCACAAGGGAGAAGATGGAGAGAGTCCGGCGAACGAGATGACAAAAACATCGACATCATCATCCTCAAACTGGTAAGTGGCTCCTTGAGAGGGGGTCAGTTCTGCCTAGAAAAGTTCCTCCAGTGTAAGGTGTCGCAGGCTGGTGTGCGTCGGTGGATGACTCCTCCTCCTTTCGGTCGCCATCTTCCCCCTCAACAGACGTGGTTGAGTCTCCCACATTTGGAGCATGTCTGTCGTTTTGCTGGGCATGGCTCAGACAGTTTGTGATCAAAATCGCAGTAGCTGCACTTCTCATGCTGTTTACAAGGGGCTCCTCATGGCTGTGGTGGCCCTGGGCGTCTTTGTACTGCATCAACCCTCTCCTCTTTGATGCATGGTGCCCGCAATGTTGAAGGGACGGGAATGGTACGAACCAGAGTGGCTTCCATCTCTATAGCTCAGCTGTTTGAAAGTTCATGTGTTCGTGCAAGGATCAGGATCTCGTCCACAGATGTCCCAGGCTGGCTAAGTATAAGGGGCCAAACTCCGACAGACTTGCACCCTTTGAATGATTTGTGCATGTATCTCCTTACGTAGGTCAATGGTTTACATAATCTGGTGTAAAACTTGTCCACTGATTTTGAGTCCAGTTGTTATGCTTGGAGCAGTTTGAAGTGCTTTTAGTACGGATTTATCTGAGGGTCGAAGTGCCTGTTGAGGGTGGCTATTGCGGCGTCATAGTTGTTGTCTTCCCTGTGTTTGGCAAGGTCTCAGAGAGTTTCATAGAGTTCATTGCCCCCAAAGTGCATCAGCAATGAGTATTTTACAGCCCCATCGTTCTCTCTCCTGCCTCGAAAATAATGGTTCAAACGTCCAAGTCACAGCCTCTACCAAGGAGCAGCTGTTGCAGGATCGGCCAGCTGGCTAAAAGGGTGCAGCTGGGAGGCTGAGGCATACGTGTAGGGCGCAGTAGCCACTGGGGTTGGGGGTGGAGGTTGTGGTGGTGGTGGTTCTCCCATTGATGTAGCGTGACAATGCGAAAATCAAACCTTGAATGTCTTGTCTGTGTCATATTTTGCTTTTATTGTTTTTTTCTCTTATCGTTCTGTCCAGCACCCTTCCTTTTCCTTCACTCTTCTTGTTCCCAGGTAGCCAAAGCAGCTACACTCTCCACCCTCTATGTGCAAAATACGCAATCCGTTGACAGACATCTGAGGTGGGGACAAAGCACTCAGGGAGTGCATCCAGAGCCACTGATGTCTTTGAAGAGGAAAAATCCCTAGCACTCACCACGTGCTGCAGACGTCAGACCACCGGCTTGCAGGGCTCCATGAGTGTCTCTATGGGCCAGCTGGGTGAGGAAGTAGACCAATGCAGGCAGGGGGGCTGAGCAAGCTGTGCAGCCAAGCCAGCGAGGCCGTGTGGGAGATCGCTCACCGACTGGAACACTTGAAATGGTGCGCCGAAGCAGACTGTAGGTCTGCGGCAACCGGGAGCGGGCATCAGGAAAAGCAAGCTGTGCAGCCAAGCCAGCGAGGCCGTGTGGGAGATCGCTCACCGACTGGAACACTTGGAATGGTGCGCCGAAGCAGACTGTAGGTCTGCGGCAACCGGGAGCGGGCATCAGGAAACACCCCGGTAGCGAGACGCCCCAGCAACGGAGAGCAGGCCGGTCAGGCGAGGAAGCTGGCAGCGGAAGCTGCGATGGCAGCATTGCAGCACAGGGAATGCAGTGGCAGTTGCCACGGCTTGAGGTGAGGGGTCACACACCCTCGTTGCCAGTGTAGAATGCGTATTGCGGGAGGGGCCAGCTGGGCCTCGGAGGAGCAATCAAAGACACATGTGCCTACTGCTTTGAGATAAAGGGTGAGGTCTCGAGCGACCTCCCGCCCATTTATTTATACCCTGAGGCTGAGCTCGACCTCGAGGGTTGAAGTGGTTACGTTTGTAGTGTAGAGACCGGGTGGCTCTCTACATCAACTACACACTAAGGGCCAGATGTAGGTGGCCAATTACCGGTCGGTAACGACCGAATTCGGCCGTTACCGACCGGTAATTGGATTTTGAGATGTAGGAGCATGCTTTACAGAATCGGTATTTTACCGAATCTGTATTTACAGATTCGGTAAAATTACCGAATCGGTAAATACAGACTCAGTAAAAATACGTAGGTAGCCAAATACCGGTCGGTAACGGCCGAATTCAGCCGTTACCGACCGGTATTTGGCTTTTGAGATGTAATAATAATAATAATAATAATAATAATAGATGTAGGTGGTTCTGAATTTACAGAATCGGTATATTTACCGATTCGGTAAATTTACCACTTCGGTATTTTACCGAATCGGTAAATATACAGATTCTGTAAATCCATATGTAGGTGGGACTCTTCAGAGTCCCAAAGGCCCTACAAATTCGGTATTTTAACACCCAATCCAATTGGGTGTTAAAATACCGAATTCAGGTGTGCATGCACATGTGTGCATGCACACCTAGCCATGTGACAGACAGACATGCCCTTAGGGCATGTCTGTGTGCCACATGGCGCACATGCCTATTTTTGGGGTGCCAGAGGGTGTCAAAGTGACACCCCCTGCACCCTTGCTAAAATCGGTATTTACCGATTCTGTAATTACAGAATCGGTATTGCCCATTGATTCCTATGGGCTTCACAGCCCATAGGAATCAATAGGAAATACCGATTCGGTATTTCCAGATTCGGTAAATACCGAATCTTAACGATTCGGTATTTCCACATCTGGAAATACCTACATCTCCCCCCTTCATATTTACCACTTCTTAAATACCGAATCGGTATGATTCGGTATTTAAGAAGTGGTAAATATGAATTACCTACATCGGGCCCAGAGTCTGTAAAAGCATATGTAGGTAGCACATCTTTGAGTGCCGCAGGCCTTTCAGATTCGTTATTTTAACACCCAATCCAATTGGGTGTTAAAATACCGAATTCAGGTGTGCATGCACATGTGTGCATGCACACCTAGCCATGTGACAGACAGACATGCCCTTAGGGCATGTCTGTGTGCCACATGGCGCACATTCCTATTTTTGGGGTGCCAGAGGGTGTCAAAGTGACACCCCCTGCACCCTTGCTAAAATCGGTATTTACCGATTCTGTAATTACAGAATCGGTATTTTCTGTAATTACAGAATCGGTATTGCCCATTGATTCCTATGGGCTTCACAGCCCATAGGAATCAATAGGAAATACCGATTCGGTATTTCCAGATTCGGTAAATACCGAATCTTAAAGATTCGGTATTTACACATCTGGAAATACCTACATCTCCCCCCTTCATATTTACCACTTCTTAAATACCGAATTGGTAAAATTCGGTATTTAAGAAGTGGTAAATAAGAATTACCTACATCGGGCCCATAGATCTTTAAAGTATGAGACATCTAGGGATCCTTATAGTCATGATGGAAGCCTCTCGACCTTTAGTGACAATTAGTAAGGCTAAAACAAGGCAACTAAGAATTAGGACAGTGGAATACTGATCTCCCTCTCCCATCCATGTGTCTGAAAAACCCAGAGTCTATAAATTATTGATGTTTTTCAAGATAATGTTATATCTTCTATAGCAGAGTTGCCTCGTATTCCCATTACAAAACAAGAAGTGCTCCTATTCCAGTAGTTGAATCTATCCCGGTAGAAATTACGTCTAATTACAAATCTCACCCTGGAGCTCTATATACTCAGCTATACAGTTGTGCGAGATTTTATATTGTAGGGAGGAAGTGTATTAGAAAGCTTGATTTTCTTCTCTATCCTCCTTCTGGGTGCATACACAGACCTAACTGTCAATGTTGTGTGAACAGAAAAGGAAAGGAGACTTTGTATAATTGACCTAAAATTAAAAGTCATTATGGGGTTGTGAGCATTTCAGTTTTATGTTTCATTCTCTTGAATCTTTAGACACTGGTGGAAATTGAAGTCACTATTGATTATGGGTGTTAACATTTGACGTTGTCCAAACAATATTAGCTGGAGCACTGTGTTGCCAGCCCTTAAAACAATGATAAACTTGAACGTGCCCCACCCGTAACCTTTTTTCTAGAGCTTTCCTTTTGACACTCCAAAATTGGATGTAATAAAATGATATCTCCCATTAAATAAACTGGTTTCCAAATCAGCAGTCCACTATTCTAATTGTTTTCAGTTTCTTCATTTGAGCTCCAAGGCACTAAATAAAGATAATTCTCTGCTATTTTGTGGGTATATAGACCTGGAAAGCACATTTGATACTATTTAAAGTCTCTACGATTTACTAACATTTTTTAACTTGGGTTTTTGGAAACGATCATGAGGGTGATTGCCTAATACGGGCATTAGGTTACCTTGGTTTTGGGGAGGGATGCCCTGGGGAGGGATGCCCTGGAAAGGTTCCTAGAGTTTGGGATGTAAGACACACTTGTCTAGTACCCCTCTTGTATTTAATGTTTTCATATCGGATTCATTTTCTTCATATTTGAAGGTTAATTACATTTTCTGTAAATCAGGTACTGCCCATATCCTGGCACTCTTTTATGCAGATAACATGCTATTAATTAGATTACTTCACTGCTAGGCTGAGGTGGCCTTCCTTGCAAGCTAGATGGGATGCTTGGTTCAGGAACTCGCTGCATACTCTGGAGACAATCACTTGTTTCACCTGTCAGGTGTACTGTGCTCCAAGCTCCTTGGGCGTTGTCTGCAAAGGAGGCTGGGTGTTGCAACTCACAGCCTGCATGCAGGGGGTGAGCAGTTCATCCATGCTGGTCGTTGCTTTCCACAGGGGCGCAGGAGGGTGAGTCTGGTGTTGGCAGTATGTCAATGAGCCCTGAGCAGCAGTCCTTCTGGATGTGGACTTGACTCAATAATCAGTATTTTATGCAATTCCGATATGCTTCCATTTCATAGATAGAACCTAGTTATTCCAATCAAGCATGGCCAGCAGTTGCGGCTTCCTGGTGATTGGTTACCCTTACTGTTTTCTAGTATATAAAATGCAGCTGAGACATCTCTGCATTGCATCCAGTGCAGTTAAAGTTTTCAGCCAGTTCTTCCCTCCAGTTGCCCGTACCTCAGCCGTGATCTCTCAAGCCTGTAGTAACGTGTTTGTTTTGAGCCCTTTTTCCTTCCTCTTTGTTTCCTGTACATTTGTACCAATGCTGCCAGTTTATAGTATTTCTTCTAGAAGATGTTTACTGCCTTCACTGTTTTCTATGGGCACTTATTGCTTCCATGCTTGTAATCTGTCTGTGGACACTGTGGTTACTTGAGGGTATCACCCTTTCCTCGAGCAATCTAAAACCAAGCAACCGGAGCCTATTATCTGTCCAGCTCTTTACAGTTCATCAGACTTCAGTGCTTGCTGAAATTTATAAGACTACTCTGATACTTATTCTCTCTGAGCTCACTGAGCAAAGTTGAAAGTTATGCACTTTGGTAAGTACAACTAAAAATTTGACTGAGATTAGGAAGAATACAAAGTGCGTGACTTTTAGGGTATTTCACTGTTCTTAGGTACTTTGGACCAATGAGTCCTTTAATTTTTTTACAAGGATTATGTCCTTCCTTTTCTGCAGTCTCTGCTCTCTATTCCTTCCACTCAACTTTGTCTTCAGCCAGTCATTCTCAGATTCTGACATGGCAAATACTCACTGTCATTAACAAGGGTACCATATAGGCTTTTCTAGACATAGAGAAAGGCAGAGAGTACTACTCCCTCCATCTCTTGTATTCCGAGAAGCACAGTGACCTATTGCCAACTTGGACCTCTGAATTCTCTATTCCATCTTGAGCAAGGATAACTCCAAAATGCCGTCTTTAACTCAAGTTATACAGGCCTTACACTATTTGTCCTGGATGGTGTCTTTAGATCTACATGGCACTTATTAATCTGCTAGAAACATCTAGCCACATATTCCTTACCTTAGAATTCTCCCCAGGCGCCAGACTGGATCCAGAAATGTTTCACAGCAGTACCTCTGGCCGTCGGTAGAGGGAATCACGTGACTCCATAGCAATGTCGTCCACTGGATGTGACATTGATGGAATCCATATAAGCTTTCCCCTGATGCGCTGAAGCCAGTTTCCTCTTTTCTGCGCTTTCAATGCGGATCCGGTAGCAGTCCTTGTTTTTAGGCCTACTTCGACGTTGTTGAAGACGGAAAAGTCTGCTTTCTGCCTCTATGCCTTCAGGTTTCAAAACTTGTGGGTCCTGAGAATGGCAAATGTAAGCCACAGACCCTCACTCTATTTGTATGTGGTACCTGGGGGAGCACCATGCCTCCAAGGAGTGCGACTCCTATTGTCAACTTTGACCGAAGGTGGTGCAGGAATGTTGTATGAAGCTCCTAGTGGCTGTTGCAACCTATCAAGATTTCCCATCGACCTCTGTCTCCTTCTTTATCCACGGTCCGTTCGCGGGCCCGTTCCTGGAGCCGTTCCCAAGGACATCGCTCTCCATCAATGTCCCGAGGTAAGTCTGGATGCAGGTGGTCCAAGTTGCGGCATCTTCACCACATAAATCCTCTTCCCCCGGGTCCTTCCACTCTTCAGTTGGGGAGTCGATATGCAAGTCCACCCTCTGCATCCCTACCTTCCTTGGAGCCGTCGGGGCGACTCTGACCCAGATGCGAGAATATTATAATTCTCTTCATGCCATCTATGGGTCTTCACCGTCTCCTGGAGTGCCTTTGGGCCCAAAGAAGGTGCAATGTGCCTTTACTGTGTCTAAGCTGGGGGGTTCACCCTCGGCTTCAATTCAGCCTTCTGGTCCCATTGTTGAATCCATTTCAGTGAAAGTGCACAGCCCTTTCTGGGTTCCACCTTCAGTGCCTGTATCCAATCAACCAATGCCAGCAGTACAGATCAGATCACTTTCCTCTCTTGATGCTGCAACGATTGGGTGAGGCTACTGGCTTAGAGTCTTCCCCAGCCTCAGGCCTCTTCCCCCTCCCCTGGCCTAGATGACATGCTCAGGCATGTTTCTGTGGTTTTGAATTTGACACTTCCTTCTGTAGAAATGGCTACTGATCCCCTGATTGTCGTCCTCAGTCAAGACCAAACAGGGGTAGAGCAGGTGCTCCCTTATAGTGAAGTTCTTTACAACATTTTGTTGGGGGCTTGGGCTAAACCTGATACAGGAGCCCCTATGGATCAGTCTTATTTCCCACAGACACTGCCCTGTCCCAGGTGATCCGGAATTTCTCCTTTGGCACCTTACTCCTCAAAATGTTGTAGTACCCACAATCACAACTCTCTTTAAGATGTCCCTCTAGACAGAGATTCCAGGAGACTAGATACTTGTGGCAGGCTTATTTTCTCCTCTATCAGTTCGGCACTATGATCTGTCAATGCGTTGTGCATTCTTGGATGCTTTTCCCATGTATTGCGGAAGTCATTGACATATCTGCTGCCTTTGATTCCGGAGGACACCTGGAATGACCTTGCCCAATTAATCTGATTTGGGCAGCAAGCTGCTAAATTGATCATTTGTTGTGGTATGGATACCGGTGATGCAGTGGGTTGGGCCTTGGCCTCTTCTGTGGTGTTACGCCGTTGCGCCTGGCTACGCACCCCTAATTTTTCAGAAGCTGTTCAAGCCAACTTGATTTATATGCCTTTTGATGCCACCTGTCTATTCGGCGCACATGCCGACTCTGCTTTGTGGCGATTTTGAGATAGTCGGGGTGGAGCAGACTCTTAACTCTCCTGTCTGTTTCCCTAGTTCTCCCATCCTAGGTTTGTATGGTGAAAGTCACTTTTGATTCACATATGAGCCATTCCAGGGCGGAGCGCATTGACTTTTCTTTTCAAATCCCCTTTCAATCTACCAGTAGCGGTCCGTGGAGGGAGTTCTGAGGGGCGGTGAGGCGGGACTGGGGAGGGGAGGGGCAGGGTGGGGGTAGTAAACACCGGAATATGGATGAACGGAGGTAAGTAAACAATAAATTACATAAAACAAATTTCGCTGCGCACGCTGCATCGCATTTTGCAATGCAGCGCGCGGAACGAAATTCGTTTTAAGTATTTAATTGTTTACTTCTCTCGGTTCATCCATATTCAGTGTTTACTACCCACCACCCTGCCCCTCCCCCGCCCCGCCTTACTGCCCCTCCCCCGCCCCGCCTTACTGCCCCTCGGAACTCCATCCATGGGCTGCTACTGCAATCTATGGGTGACACTGGATGAGGTGGTCCTACCTTCTGCAGGTACTTTTATTCTTCTTATACTGTCGTTGACAGGTTATGGTTGCCGTTATCTAGGACTTATGTGTGCCCATTCTTACAGGCTTCTTTCTGAAGCTAGTTTTCTATCCATGTTCTTATTTTACCGAAGGTATTTTGCTTGCATTGTGTGAATGTAGTGTTGCCTTGTTCATGTTTTACGGGGACCATCTTCTGAATGCCTTACAGGCATTTTGGGATCTGTTTCTGGCACTTAGTATCTCTTATAGGGACTTCAGTTTATCTATTTCTGAAAACATAGTACTCGTGCATTCCACCTTGCACTTGCACACAATATAAGCCCCGCCCCCACAACCACCATAGGGTTTATCTCTCATCACCATGAGGTGTATCTTCCCTTTGACTAGAGTTCTTCTATCCTTAGCGGAAGCAGTGGAATGAGTGGCATGATATTTGGCCTGGGTAGATTTTCCACTCTGGCCTAAGACAGTGTTCTCACTTAGGTCCTTTATTAGTGTGTTGGCACTTATTGTTCTGCTCTTGCTATGCATTGGCAAGAAGGCTTCCTGCCATTGACCTTTCAGGTTCCTTTTAGGCTATAGCTTAGTTATGCATTGGGTATCAGAGACCTCTCTAATGCAATGGGTTATACACCACCACTGATTCAAGCATACCTTGGTCCTGTGCCACCAACCTGGCTGCCTTTTCTCTGCTTCATCCCTGGAGAGGATTTTATTACTTGTCCCTTTCTGGAATGCCTTGTACCTTTATTCCCATTGGCATTATTTATTTGCTAATTCAGATCACAGCCACAGCATTTACTTACCTTATTGGTTGTTCTTCAGATGTCACCATCTCACCACCTCTTTTTGGTGTTGTGTCTAATTTTCATCTTCAGTTTTCCTTCTGGAACGTGTGTCCCTTCGATATAATTATTCTATCTCTCTGAGGATTGGTTTTCAAGGGGGCTTGGGTCTCCCTTAGCATCCTTTGTTGAAAGATTCTCCTTCCTCCTCATAGGATGTGATAAGGATTCTAACCCTCGAAGGTCTGTTATACCACTTCCACTTTATGTTTATGAATTACTTCAGCTTAAAGGAATTTTTTCTCTTACTCTCCCTCTCTTCCTTTGGAAGAGGAGGGTCTCTTCTCTTTTTTAGTTTATGTATACTGGAGGTTTTACTATGTATAGATCCTGTCTCCTCTGAGACATTTGTTACTGGCCTCAATCCTTGTTGTGCTTGTACGCACAACCATCCATTATTGTTGGCTTTTCGATTTCGAGGGGCTTGGTCCCTTCCCAACTATGTACTTCATCTTTTATCTGTTTTCAGTCTGTCAAGACATTCTGTGTGTTGCTCTTTATTTCAACTATACCTTTTATGGACCCCGGTGGTGGTCCTCATTCCCTTCATGGCAGTGATTTAATACCTGCTGTTTTCTTTTGATTTCCTTTCAACTGCCTGATGTTAGCTTCGCCAGTCAGTAGCATTGTTTCACAGGCGATTTCCATTATTTTTCTGGGGTGCGTGTTGCCCTCCACTCACTCTCTCCTCTTATACGGTGTCATGTTGCTGGTTATCCAGCTTGGTACTAGTATCATTATATCTATAATTTTCATTCTGTTGTTATCTCAACTTTGGTCTATTGCCAATGTAGGTGTGTGATTATAAGTACCTTTTGATGGACACCTCTATTCTATAGGTGTTCCTTGTTCTTAAACTGATCAGTATCCCCGCTTGCCACAAGGGACCGTGGTTCACTTCCCAGTGGGGAGGATAATTCTTTAATGTATTCAGATATACTTGTGTGTATACGTATATATCTATGTATGCATATATATCTATATGTGTATATGTGTTCACGTATATACGGGTATATATTGCAAGTATGATTGTGCTGAACTTCTTCCACTAGGTGCACTTATCAGCTTTTGTAACTACACGTTTCTTGGTGCTCTATTATGACCTTAACTTGTCCATTTTTTTTCCAAAATATTTTGTAGTTTTTAAGCGCAACCAGGTTCTTGGTACAACAGTATACCAATCGACATTCAATCTGCTAACAAAAAACACCACTAACTGAAACGCATATGGCCTCCTGCACAGCAGGGCCCAGGATTACAGGGCAATATCCTAACATTCAATATGGACACAGCAAGGCTGGAAGCATTGTTATCTTAATCACATCACCCCTGCTTGTGTCTTAGGTTCCCTGGTTGACATTCTGAAGTCCTCTTGAAAAGAAGCAACAGAACCCCCCCACCTCCCCCCTATCCTAGGTGTGCCATGGCTGGGCCTGTTACCCACTATCAAAGGGATGTTTTAATACTGTCCCCGTCATGGAGCCAAGAGGGATCAACCTAAGTCCCATGATGATGTTACCACCCTGATCAGGATGTCTTCCGTGTGCCCTCATAATAGCGAATCCGACTTGTCCAGAGGGTTGGGATCTAACCCACAGGTCTAAAGGGTTGCCCACATTGACGTAACAAAACTCGAGGGGGCCTTCCTGCAAGGCATGTGGAGGGGCCCCCTCCGGGCTCAATCAGGAGCTCTGCAGGCAGAGTGCCCTTCTAAGGGGCCCCCTGGAGCTTGGGCCCCCCACACCACAGCTGCCTGTGTTACACCCCTGGTTGCCCAGGAGATCAGGGGGGGGTGTGGTGGCCCTCAAGTACGGATAGATCTGGATGTTTCAACTCCACTAATGCCTCCCATGCCCCGGAATCTTCGAGGGATCTCCGACCCCGCCTGGCATCTCTAACACAGACAGCTCCCTCATAATCTGACCAAAGCTGGACTTCCCTCTTCCAACCTTTGACACTGGGCCCTCTTGGAGTCTTCCAGTTCCTGGCCATCTCCTTTTTGGCCAGGAGAAGCGCCATGTTCTAAAAATTTATAGTCACTTTATTCTTGGCAGTGTGCGGGAACCAATAAAGGAGACAGTGCCCCGGTGTGCAGTGGATGTCTCTATATATCACCGCAGTCAAGGTATCCATCACCATCTTCAAGTAGCCGCCCAGCACTGGGCAGCTCCAAAACATATGTTGGAACTCTGCTCCCAGTTCTTCATAGCGGGGACATTTAGCCTCCACTGTCGCAAAATAACGGTTTATCCGTCCCGGTGTGAGATATGCCCTATCAAGTACAAAGAAGTTGATCAGTTTGAATCGGGCCTTTCGAGACAGTCTGGGGAAGTGGGACAACAAACCCTCCCATACTTTCCTGTCTACGAGGGTCCCCTAGCTCGATCGTAAATCATCCTGAGGTGTTGACCCTACACCCCGGAGGAGCTGATTTAGACAAGTGATCTCTTTCTACATGCCCGAAGAAATCACTATATATTAACATCCTTCCACCTGTGGAGGTTCCGACAGCCCCGACCCCCAGTGCTCCTGAATCGCTGCAGTGAGCACCCTATGTGATAGAAAGAGCCCTTGCGCTAGGTTGTATTGTTTTCTAAAGGCATCAAATGGCAGTAACGTTCCATCCTCATATAAAACCCACATTGTAGTTGCGCCAGCTGCCACCCAGTCCCTCATACCATGCCAGTTACATCCATGCAGGAGTTTTAGAGGAAATTACAGCGGGATATGTGGGGCCTGGGGCGGCTTAGTTTTCAACCTTCATAAGCTCAGAGTCCCGCACCTATGGAGCACTCTAAATTCAGCGCAATCCATAATGACAATTGCAGCACCAAGCGGGACAGACGACAAAGATACAGCGCATAGGGGCCCTAATTCTCTGTTCATCAGATGCTTTGTGCAACCCACTGCGTGAGCCATTTTAATTATGCTGCCAGGTAATAACACTCAAACTTTGGGATAGACAGACCGCCCTCTGCAGTGGGTCTCTGCATCATGGACTATGCCACTCTACGCCTGCCTGACCCCCCGGATAAATCCAGTTATCAATGAGCAGAGGTCCCAAAAAACACCAGCCGGGATCCATGCCGGCTGGTGTACAACAAAATAAAGCAGTCGTGATAATGCCACCATTTTCAACAAGGCGACTCTACCGATCACGGCTAGGGGACGTGAAGTCCAGAATTCCATACTTGTCTTCACTACCCTGATAGCCTTCCCAATATTAGACAATAAACCAAACCCTACACGAGAAGGAAAATAAATGTCACCTGCCTACGATACAAAATGAGCGCATAGCGTCTCAAAATTAACAGATAGCAGGAAGAAACCCCAAGAGGGGGACTGAGATATTTGCCACAGAACCCAAAATAGTGTGGAGGGGTAAGGATATCAATGATACTTTATACAAAAATATTTGATTAAAAAAATTTTTTTTTTAAATTTATATATAAGTATATATTTTTAGTTGTTTTCGGATTGTTATGAAAATGTCATAACGCAGATAAGTTAAAGTAAACATGCATATTATTTTTCAAAGTGACACAACATAAACAATAATATATCACAACCATACCCCCCATCCCTGGTGGATCAGAACAAGAACATTAAAACCTACAAAAACATGTCATAATACACAACAATATTCACTCATTAAATCAATCGTACTTCAATAATGCCCATACATCTACCAAACTATCGAGACCAACCAATTAGATTTAGCAGTTAAGAACAGGAACCACTAACCAAGCTAGTAGTGGTATCAAAAACAGAAAGATATGGAAAAGTACATTGTTATAAAATGGTAGAGAAATGGTTTCAAACAGAATATGGTGAGTATATATATGTCTGCTGTATTAATGACAAAATATGTACATTTTTTTCAATTATTTGGCATTTTCTTCAAATGTTTAAGGTTAAGGGAGATAAGTTGAGAGTGTTGAAGTGGATCACGTTCTTCTTTATTCAATCAATGCACCACTACGTGTCTCCAGTCATGAGACGTGCAGACGTGCGTTTCGGTGTTGGGCTTCAAATAAGTCACCACCTTCTTCAGGGCACAGAACAGATGGAAAGAGGGTACTGCATAGGTGATGGGGGTGTGTCAAAAGAGCAAATATCAGGACACTGTTAAAGATGCCAGAACCTTGGTGCTGATAAAAGGTCTGTGAAAGCAAAAATCTGTGGATCCAGACTAAATGAGGTAAGTCACTGATTTGTCTTCCACTGGAATAACACTCGGTCTGCTCAGAGAGGGGTAAAAAGTGTCTCGAGGCGTGATGGAAATCCAGTCAGGAGGGGTAAGAACAGCCAGGGAAGCTGAACCAGGGGTGGATGCACCCACCGGGTTGAGAGGGCACCTGCAAACGAGGCAGTCCTGGGACGGCTGCCCCTTCTGTTTGGGCTGCGCAAATGAGGCCCCAGAGAGTGTTGGTGTGCCTAAATACAAGAAAAGTCAGGCCATCCGATGGAAGATGTCCGTGGGGATCCGCGAAAGGTCTTCCGAAGAATCAGGTCTGTCGAGTACAGACCAGGAGTGCAAGCCCGCACTCTGATTCACTAGGGATGGGAGGTATGGTTGTGATACATTACTGTTTATGTGGTGTCACTTTGAAAAATAATATGCATGTTACCTTAACTTATCTGTGTTATGACATGTTCAAAACAATCCAAAAACAACTGAAAATATATATTTATATATAAAAAGTATTTTTTTAGTTTTCAATAAAACATTATTGTATAAAGCATCCTTGATATCCTTTCCCCTCTACACTATTTTGGGTTCTGTGGCAAATCTCTCAGTCCCCCTCATAGGGTTTCTTCCTGCTATCTGTTAATTTTGATTTGCTATGTGCTCATTTTGTATCATAAGCAGGTGACATTTCCCTTCTCGTGTAGGGTTTGGTTTATTGTCTAATATTGGAAAGGCTATCAGGGAAGTGAGGACAAAGATGGAATTCTGGATTTCACATCCCCTGTCCGTGATCCGTAGAGTCGCCTTGTTGAAAATGGTGGCATTACCACAACTGCTTTAACTTTTTGCAGTCCTCCCGCCATGGATCCCGGCTGGTGTATTTTGGGGCCGCTGCTCATTGATAACTGGATTTATTAATTTTGAGCCGCTACGTGCTCATTTTTGTATCGTAGGCAGGAGACATTTAGTTTCCTTCTCGTGTACGGTTTGGTATATAGCCTTCCCAATATTGCCCTCAAGGAGGTCAGTGCCGTTTTGATAAATGTTTACCCCCAGATATGGTAGGCATCCGGAATCCCACACCAAGTCCCGTTCTATTACGGGTCTATCCCTTCCAGAGATTGTTGGAAACAAGCATGATTTTCTCCAGTTGACCAGGAAGCCAGAGACCCTCCTGAGATGCGTAAGGATCACCTTTGCTCCTACAAAGTCCTCTCTCACAGTAAGGATGAAAAGCAAAATATCTTTGGCGTATATTGTGATATGGTGCTGTTCGCCTCAAACCTCTGAGCCTCTGTAGGGGATTCCAGATCTGGCCTGATAGGCCAGCGGTTCCATGTGCAGAGCAAACAGCAGGGGTGACAAAGGGCACCCCTGCCCGGTACCACTTCCCACCCGATAACTGTCTGAGATCGTACCCCCACTTCCACACGCTAGCCAGTGAGTCCATATAAAGCAGGCTGGTCCAAGCCACGTGCCCAGGTCCCACAACAAACATCCTCATTACCCTGTAAAGATAGGGCCATTTCAGACTGCCAAAGACCTTCTTGATGTCCACTACCAATATTACAGCTTTCCAGGACTCGTAAGAGCCTCCGGACATTAATGGTTGTGTTGCGGCTGGGAATAAATGCTGCTTGGTCTCAATGGACAAGCGGGGCCATATTGTAGTGTAATTGCATTTATATAGCTTTTACAACCCCTGACGAAGCGTCAAATCGCTTTTTCGGCGAGTAGCACGCTACGCCGTAACCCATAAAGGATTAGTAGTGAATTAGTATAGTGAAATAAGAAAGTAATTTGAGTGGTGGATATGTTAATCAGTTATTTGGATTGAGAAGGATAGTGGAGGGATAGAAGAGGGAAAAAAGTTTGCATTTATGTAGTGCTTGCTACCCCTGATGAGGTGTTGAAGCGCTTTTTGGGTGAGTAGCATGCTACTCCAGAACTCGTAAAGGATTAGTGGTGAATTAGTATAGTGAAATATTAAATAAATTTGAGTGGTTGACATGTTAGTCAGTTATTTGGATTGAAAAGATGGTGGAGGGATAGAAGAGGGAAGGATTTAGAATTTGTTTTTTGGAGCTCATAGCAATAGGAGGAGGCTTGGGACAAGTAAAAGGGAGGTGGAAAGGGAAGAGTAAGAGGGACGGGCTTAGAAAGTCTTGTTTTGGGAGTTCAGAATATAAAAAGAGGTATGAGATGATGCAAGGAGTGGTAGAGGAGGGAATAGTCTAGAAAGAGTTATTTTGGGGATCATAGTAGTGGTACTGGGTTTGGAATGAATGAGACAGTGGATGTAGAGAATATATTGATAGAGGTATAGGGTGAGAATTAGAGTAGCGCATTGGAAAGAGTAGTGGAAAGAGGCTTGAGATGAGTCAAAGAGTTGGGGTAGAGGATATATTGATGGCGGTATAGGGTGAGAAATAAGGTAGTGCATTGGAAATGCTGAATTAGAAGAAAAGTAATAAATATATAGATCTATAAGTATGTGGAAGGTATATAGATGCTTAAAAGAATGTAGTATATATAGATTAAAGATGCATTAAATAAACTCCAGCATTCAAGTGTTGTACTTTAAATTATTTTAATGTATTTATTAATGTTTTTGTTGTAATTTAATAGTGAAACAATTCTAGATAAAAAGTTATGATGAGAGATGTACTTATTTATGCAGTCACTTATACACATGTGTTAGGGTCCGGCTTCCCTAGATCCCGATTCCATTGAGGAAAATGAGACTTCGCCTCACTGGGCCACGCCTCTCTTTACCTTTCAGCCTCCAGGACCTGCAGAAGTCCGATACTTTCAGGGCGACTCAGAGAAATGCTGCGGGCCCTTTAATTTCGAAACCCCGCAAGAAAGTGAAGCCAGCCACGCCTCTTGGAGTTGGTGTCCCGAGACGCCAGGGGATGAAGAGGAAGCGGAAGACAAAGCTGGCGCCGGCGAGGACCTGGAGAAGGAATATTGCGGAGCCACAAGGAAGGAGCTGCCGAGATGCATCAGAGAGTGGAGCGGAGCTGAGGAGGAGTCGGAGTCACCTGGTCACCGTCGCGTCCCCCGGGGAGGAGAGCCAGGACGCCAACAACACCAAGAACCACCCAGCCAAGCTCCTGGAGGAACGTGGCTTGCATAGGTGCATGCACGACTTCTGGGAGCCGGGAGTGGGGTGGGAGTAACGTCCTCCGGTGGGGTGAAAGGAAATCTTGTAGATTTCACTGCATCACTTTTGCGGGGCTTCCTTGCGACGGAACGCCAGCAATGCATACATTATACCTGACGCAGGTATAATGTAGCACAGGGCTTTACAAAGTGACACATCTCCCTAGATGCGTCATGCTGTAAATATGTTCCCTAGTGGTGCATTGTTTACAACGCAGCTGCACCACAGAAGTGACGCAACAGTGTTGTAAAGATGTTGCAAGGGGCTTTTAAATCTGCCCCTCTGTAGCCTAGCAGGAGCAATTTTAAAGTCCCACGACCTCCCTCAAAAGTTCCTTCCTTTTCTCCTTTCAGTCTGTCTGCCCCCTGTTTCTTGCCGCCTCACCTTCCCCGCTGTCACTCGCATATCAGGGGGCATCCACGATGGCCTCCATGCTCATCGAGCTGCCAGGATGCACGGGGATTATGAGAGCTCACAGCTGCAGCCATCTTCCAGCACAGCAGGACACACCCCTCTGCTGCTGGTGCCTTCTCACTCAATCTCTAACAGTCATCTCTTGCCCTCCAAATGTCTGCCCCTCTAGTTGAGATAAAGACGTTTTTTTACAGCACTCTCCCCACAACAAGCTTACAGAAATTGGGAGTAAAATAAGTGCCCCTACTTAACATTGCAATAGGGTGTTAAGCAAGAGACATGGTAGACGCGATAAATTTCCGCATTGTGAACAAAGACCAATCATTATTCTTTGAGATAGGCTCCAGGTACAAAGTTTATTTACCCCTTGCTTCAGTCTTTAAGGAAATGTCTCAAAACGTAGGAGACAGGTTCCGAGAGGGGGCACATTCTACACTTTTAAGCGATAAAATACTCTGGAAGGTGCATCAAGGAGTATATTCTGTCCCAGGACTTATTGACAGTGCAGGAAGA
Organism: Lissotriton helveticus; assembly: GCF_964261635.1. Classification (NCBI taxonomy): domain Eukaryota; kingdom Metazoa; phylum Chordata; class Amphibia; order Caudata; family Salamandridae; genus Lissotriton; species Lissotriton helveticus. The sequence continues at coordinate 1,248,357,015 of NC_136068.1, read as the reverse complement.
AGAGGTTTCAGATCAGGTTCTGATCCTTATTTCAAGGGTAATATGGCCACTGTTGAGACTTAGGAATGGTTGAAAGTAAGCAGTGTATGGGCCCCCCTCATTTTATCAGGCTATTTCCAAGAACTAGATATCGTGCCAACATTTTAATATACAGAATATATTATTGGAGTTGCATAAGGTAAGGCAAAGGTATAAGTTACAGCAGGAAATACAAAGAAACATCTATAACAAGAACATCACATCACATGACGTAAAGAGGAGCAGTAGACAAAAAGATTTGGATCCATTGGTCTTGAAGGTATATTCTGAAAAAGTAAGTCATTCAGTTTCCTAAGAAAAATTCCAGCTCATGGTTAAACCTGTGGGTCCGGGATGCAATTTAATTACCTGTGGTTAGTCAGGAGGAGACCTTGTTTAGAGTCTTATTTTCTAGGCTTTTGGCAGTTCCAGCAGGAGTTTTGCTTTTCATGTTGCTTTTGCTTCCATTGGTGTTAAATGTATCCTTGACTTAGGTCAGTGACCCGTGCTGTGGAGCTTTGGGTCTTATACAAGCCACCATGCAGCTACTTCTGCCACCGTAGGAGGCAGTGAATGGTGAGCAGAAGCCTGATTTCTTTGAACCTACAAAGTCAGACTTCTGCATCCGGGGTGGCCTTGAGAGAGGCAATTGTGGGTTTAGAGAAGCCAGCATGTAGAAACTAAAGCTTGAACCACTGTTGTGAAATGGTGGCTTTGAATTTCCTAAACAGATGGAGATGAAATGTTTCTATCATACTTTCAATGTGCTGTGTCATATTGAGATTTTAGTTGACTATTTGACCTAAAGTTTTCAACTAGTGATGGTGCAGTGCCTAGGGGAGAAGACTAGTATGTCAAACCCTATTTGTACCAGGGTGGGATTCGTTGGAGTACAATAGTTATGACTTTGACTTGGTTGCTCACTTTTAGGTCAAAAAAATTCATCCATGTCTCTGCTTTTGAAGGATGTTTAGACTCAGAGGTATGGCAGAGTATCGCCAGCAGTATGCCTCGTCTAGTGACGCCCTGCCTAGAGGTTCCAACCATAACCTTCGTGATAGGGAGGTCGCAATAAAAGGATTTAGGCACTATAATTACACCAGAGCCTGATACTGTAGTAGAAGTGACTTTTACTGGGGTTTTGAGGGATATCAAGGGCAAGCTATTTACACTAAGCCAACCCCATCTTCAATTATTGAGAGAACAGGCAGCATAACAGCTGCTCTCTCTAAAGTATCCTCCTTTGCTCAGGCAATTTCTCTTTTTTGTGGACAAATACTTAGATGGGCGGGTGATAATATCTTATGTCTAGGCTTCAAGATGGGTAAGGCTGACCTGGAAGAAAAGAGCGAACGTTGTTTAATTGAACAGCCCCCCTAGACTTCCAGCTCTACTTCTGGGCCACTCTGTTAAGTTATGCCTACTCATTGATTAGTAAGCCTTCACCACAGTGAGGACATACTCAAAACCCGACTGACCTCTTGCCACTCTCTAATTGGTCCGACCACGATGAGTAGCAATACATGGATTTGTATGTCCGGCTATGCAGTTGGGCTCTCATATTCTCTTTCATTTCCCAGGATTGTCTTTTCAGTTCAAAGAAAAAATTAGATAACGGTTGTTTTAAGAGAATTTAATTACAGTAGCTCTTGTAGAAACTGCTTTACATATAACATGGCTGGTAGTATTTTTCCTGCATGTACTGATATTGAATAAGAATAGGCACACACCCAAGGAATAGCTTGAAAAAAACATTTCACTTAGAAAACAAAGGGACAACAACAGTTTGTAGATAATAAAGTGCATAGAGGATGAGTCGTGGAAAGAATGAAATGTACGAAGTTGGGTAAGACGAGGAACGTGCTGTGTGTTTTCAGACCTTACCCTTTCCCAGCTGCCTTGTTAGTTTCCAGCACCACCGCAGCAGGGCGCATTATGCCCATGGAAAGGCGGGATTTTACCTCTAGAGTCTGCTTACCATTCTCCAGAATCCCGTCACAGGTCGACTAGACCTTTTTACCTGTCACAGAGTGAATTAGGCAATCTTGTCTATGGAATCAACAACAGTTTTAGAAATCCCAACAGCTTCCCCCAAGAACCACTGACCAAAACTAAGTTTGAAGATTTATTACATAACCAAAAACAACTGAAGATACAGGCACCTCAGCAAGAGGTTCAAAAGATACACTGGTACTAATACAAACATAATTCTACGGAAAAGTCTCAAGCGACTGATGAATAATACGAGAATCATTTCCAGAATCATCAGACTAAACAAAATTGCTATAACCTGGGTTCTAGTACTCATTGGAATAATAGACCTAAGTTCAAATTAGACTGTCCCTACTCTATACTAGGTGACATCCCTACTTAACAACAGCCCATCCTAGCAAAAGGTGTCAGCCGTGGTGACTTCCAAAGAAGTTCACTCACGTTCTCTTGAATCAGGTGTAATTCTCAATCCTAGCTAAGCTCCTTGCCATCCAACCGCTCTCTCTAGCTCCTCAGCCCATCTGCTCTGCCTCCACCCTCGGGGTGCTGTCCCTAATACGAAACCCCAAAAAATGTGAACGACACGCCTTTCGGTACGCCCCTCTCGAAGGTGTTGGTTTCAAGAAGTTTTCCACTATGGCATTCTTCCATCCTTGTCCGTTAAAACGTCCTTGGCTCTCAGACTCTCTGTCGCTTCAAGTTGTATCTTCAAATTCCTGGTCTACTCCTCCATGTCTGAGTCTAGCATTTCTAACTCTCATACACAATGGGCCCTTCTACTCTGATGCCTACACAGTGGTGCACCTGCAAAGGAATACATACAATTCGGCTCACATTCCATAAATGTTGCAAAGTTTTCTAAAAGCATCTTTATAAAACATTTCCACAGCTAAATGCTAAGCAAGGCTTTTTCAAACAGGCCTGCACGAGTTGCATAGACTAGGCCTCGACTTGATTTATAGGCCCAACATTTTCCATGTGCAATCCCTTGGTTCCCTAGGCCTCTAACCTTCATAGCTAATGCATTTTTCTATTGTTGCTAGTTATCGAGTATAAATGACACAGTTATACATTTCAATAAGCAAATCTGAAATCACGACAGCGCTTGTTTAAACACGCTTCTTATTAGTGAAAGATTTCATTTCAACTACATCTCTATGTTAAACAGCAAATGTGGATGTAATTCATAACCTTGGCTCTTCAGAATTCTAATACCAATTACTCTAGTTCTCCATCCCACATTGCATCTAAACATGATTAAAAGTCCTCTATATATACGGGTGCTGACTACTTGTACATATGATGCACCCCTACAAATTTCACTGTAAATGGCGCTCTCTCACCCACAAACAGGCCTCGGGATGAAGTCGGATGCAAGGGTAACTTTCCTACTCATATTTGTTGGATAATGATATAATGTGGCTTCCAATTAAAACATATTATTAGAAGAAGACAAGATTGACTTCTATTCCAGCACCACTTAACACCAACTTATTTTCACCATATGCTCTTCACAATCACGGAAAGGAAAGTAATTGATAGATTAGGAGCAGCTAGACAGCATGGGTAAGCTAAGAGAAATGGATATCAATGGAAAAGTATTTGGTTTTCAAGATGGGTTTTGACGTCTCAAACAAAATTCAATGGCAATTGCCTTAGATTTCACATAAACTATGGAGTTCTTAATTTAATCAAGAAGAACAATTCTAATGCAGAATACTGCCACCGACAAAACAAAAATGACCATCTTGTCTGGAGGATTAGAAACAACTGCATTACATGTCACATACATTGAAAGGTTCGGGAAAGAGGAGCTAAAGCTATACAAACTAAGGCGCGTTAAATGGCCCATGGCAGTGTGGTGATGGAAAGTCCCTGGTTTAAGACAGAAATTTGGTTTAATCAGAACAAGATTAGCACAGCGTGAGAGGTAGATAAACAAAGAAACAGGGGTTGGGGTTTGGGTCGAACCTCAATCCCTCGTTTATTCTAGGAAAACTAATCTCAGGCTCACCAGCAAACACAATTGAAATAAGTTGTCTAAAAATATGGAAAAACTATGTGAAAACAGATATTGTAAATACATTCTTTCCAGAGTGCTTACTTATTGAGCAATGTATTTTGAAGGTAACAATCGATGAAAAAAAAGCCTTTTTGAAAGAACTGCCTGTTTCGTTTCTATCAAAAACAGAGGTGGCAAATACTTTGCAATGAGGGGTTTGAGCACATCCTATGCATATTTAACACATTTTCTTTAAAATACTTCTACATTTGCTTCTATAATGACCACCAGCTATAGTTTCATTTACAGCTTGAAGTTTACGCATGATGCGTTTTGAACTAAAAGCAAGTACACAGTACCTGCACACAATTTTTCAAAAGAAATCATACCAGTGAACTAGCAAACTACATCTCAGTATGAGCTAGTGGTGAGATGTGGGTAGTACCCTAAACTAAAAGTGCCTAAAGAACAAGCTATTCTCAGTTAGCCTGATGTCATCAAGACTTCACAACTAACAAGAGATGGCTGGAGAGACACATGACTAGCATCAGATTATACGTTTTCCAACATAATGATAATGAATGCCTAAAATAAATCCCACCAGAAGAGCGGAGACAAACATTGGTAGGAGTATAAAAATTTCAAACTTACAATAGATATCAATCATCAATCACTGGTTTAAAAAGCGTTACAATTGGGGGTGGGGTCGCACACTACTCACACACCAGTGGTATCGCCCCTAAGGACTATGGTAAATGTAGTTGCGTGTTCCGCGATGCATCTTCTTTTGATTCTCTGCTATCTTCGCTGTCTTCGCCATCCCTGGACACGTGTTTCGGGGTATCACCCCTCGTCAGCAGGGATAGGCCGTGTTCTGGGGTTGCCGGTGGCTGCCAAATATCTGCCAGGTTTAGTACCACTCAGGCGCGTAGGTGCGGGGTCCCAGGCTCGTCAGCCAACTGCTCGAGGGAGCTTTAACATTACAATTGGGGGTGGGCTCGCACCACTCACACACCAGCGGTATCGCCCCTAAGGACTATGGTAAATGTAGTTACGTGTTCCGCGATGCATCTTCTTTCGATTCTCTGCTATCTTCGCCATCCCTGGACACGTGTTTCGGGGTATCACCCCTCGTCAGCAGGGATAGGCCGTGTTCTGGGGTTGCCAGTGGCTGCCAAATATCTGCCAGGTTTAGTACCACTCAGGCGCGTAGGTGCGGGGTCCCAGGCTCGTCAGCCAACTGCTCGAGGGAGCTTTAACATTACAATTGGGGGTGGGGTCGCACACTACTCACACACCAGCGGTATCGCCCCTAAGGACTATGGTAAATGTAGTTACGTGTTCCGCGATGCATCTTCTTTCGATTCTCTGCTATCTTCGCTGTCTTCGCCATCCCTGGACACGTGTTTCGGGGTATCACCCCTCGTCAGCAGGGATAGGCCGTGTTCTGGGGTTGCCGGTGGCTGCCAAATATCTGCCAGGTTTAGTACCACTTAGGCGCGTAGGTGCGGGGTCCCAGGCTCGTCAGCCAACTGCTCGAGGGAGCTTTAACATTACAATTGGGGGTGGGGTCGCACACTACTCACACACCAGCGGTATCGCCCCTAAGGGCTATGGTAAATGTAGTTACGTGTTCCGCGATGCATCTTCTTTCGATTCTCTGATATCTTCGCTGTCTTCGCCATCCCTGGACACGTGTTTCGGGGTATCACCCCTCGTCAGCAGGGATAGGCCGTCTTCTGGGGTTGCCGGTGGCTGCCAAATATCTGCCATTTTTAGTACCACTCAGGCGCGTAGGTGCGGGGTCCCAGGCTTGTCAGCCAACTGCTCGAGGGAGCTTTAACATTACAATTGGGGGTGGGGTCGCACACTACTCAAACACCAGTTGGCTGACGAGCCTGGGACCCCGCACCTACGCGCCTGAGTGGTACTAAACCTGGCAGATATTTGGCAGCCACCGGCAACCCCAGAACACGGCCTATCCCTGCTGACGAGGGGTGATACCCCGAAACACGTGTCCAGGGATGTCGAAGACAGCGAAGAGAGCAGAGAATCGAAAGAAGATGCATCGCGGAACACATAACTACATTTACCATAATCCTTAGGGGTGATACCGCTGGTGTGTGAGTAGTGTGCGACCCCACCCCCAATTGTAATGTTAAAGCTCCCTCGAGCAGTTGGCTGACGAGCCTGGGACCCCGCACCTACGCGCCTGAGTGGTACTAAACCTGGCAGATATTTGGCAGCCACCGGCAACCCCAGAACACGGCCTATCCCTGCTGACGAGGGGCGATACCCCGAAACACGTGTCCAGGGATGGCGAAGACAGCGAAGATAGCAGAGAATCGAAAGAAGATGCATCGCGGAACACGTAACTACATTTACCATAGTCCTTAGGGGCGATACCGCTGGTGTGTGAGTAGTGTGCGACCCCACCCCCAATTGTAATGTTAAAGCTCCCTCGAGCAGTTGGCTGACGAGCCTGGGACCCCGCACCTACGCGCCTGAGTGGTACTAAACCTGGCAGATATTTGGCAGCCACCGGCAACCCCAGAACACGGCCTATCCCTGCTGACGAGGGGTGATACCCCGAAACACGTGTCCAGGGATGGCAAAGACAGCGAAGATAGCAGAGAATCGAAAGAAGATGCATCGCGGAACACGTAACTACATTTACCATAGTCCTTAGGGGTGATACCGCTGGTGTGTGAGTAGTGTGCGACCCCACCCCCAATTGTAATGGTTTAAAAAGCGCCCCACTCCCCCGTAAGGGTCTCAAGACGCTGGAGGGTGGGGGAGCAGCTCCGGGTCAGTCGAAGAGCCAGGTCTTATGGTCCTTCCTGAACGTGTGGAGGGTTGGGGAGCGTCTGATGTTGACCGGGAGCTCGTTCCAGGTTTTGGCTGCTAGGTAGGAGAAGGCTCTCCCGCCGGTTCTGTTCCTGCGGATGTGGGCGACTTCTGCCAGGGCGAGGTCAGCGGAGCGGAGGTTCCTCTTGGGTATGTGGAAAGAAATTCGGTCATTGAGGAGTTTGGGTCCGATGTTGTTGAGGGATTCGAGATCATTAGCATTGAGAACACAGGCAAAGCTTGAGACCATATATGGTCACTGTGGATGATTCATACAAAACTGTACATCTTTTTTTTTAGTTCAAATATTTTTTATTACTTTAGGTAAAAAGAAATACATTCGTAATATAATAGCAATACATAAGAATCAGAGATAAATATATGATAATAAGAAATTGAAAAGACTATCTAACAAAGAACTACTGGATTGGGATAAAAAGATGTCAAAGTTATTATATGAAAATGGTCAGATAAATGCATGACAGATAACAGATATTGCCTTTACATCTTTTGACGTGTATGTGTAGTATATGAAATGCGTGGGTTTATAATTGACCACTCAGGTCATCAGTCTCTTAGGGGCTGATTTAGAGTTTGGAGGGTGGAGATGGTCTTTACTCCTGCCATACAGAGGGTTTTACGCCCCCCAAATTTAGAGTAGTCTGGCAATCCTGCAGACAACTGTAAATATTGTCAGGAACTTCTGTCTGTCTGGTTCCTGTCAATATATTAAAAGTTTGATGGACAGTACCATGAATATGACGGAACCGTCCATCAAACTTTCAACATGTTTTGGCCCAAAACAGGATCTGTTTAAAAAAAAACAAAAAATATATAATGACCCCTACACTATGGGATTTTTCCTTCATTGTGTGGGGGTGATTTAAAAATGTTTACTTACCCTTACTGCCACGTTTTTCATGGAGGTATGGGAGACTAAATACAGGTGAATTGACCGCCCACTTTTAAATTATTCAATTGCCCCAAAATCAGGTGGGTGGTCAAACAGCCAAAGCTCTGAAGATCTTACTGTATCTGGCCATAGGAGAAGTATGTCAGAAACAGTGTAGTCTCCATTACTGACATACGTATGGTCCGCCCAAGTGTAAATCAGGAAGGTGGACTTTCATTTTGGAGGTGAGGGTACTTCGTCACTGTTCTGTCAGAATATTCTTTCTACCAAACTCTAAATCAAGCCCTCCGTCTGTAAACCTGGTCCCCCACATGCAAATGTTTTGAATAGCCCCAAAATTATGACAGTGTGGATCTTTACCACATTTACTATGCTAGCTCAGCAGCACTCAGGCCAGTCAGTTTTGCATGCAGATGTTCACACCTTTTCCATGCTCAAGCTTAACTTGCATAAGAAAAAACTTTGTGGATCGGGGACTTATTGAGGCTTTATCACCCACCAAAATGTAGGCTTTAAACTATGTTAAGTCAAAATAACAACTTTTAGCATATCTACTAAAAATTAAAGCAATGTCGAATATGATGCATTCTGGTAATTTTTATTTTTAGAAAATGTCTGGTGTAAGTATGCCTTAAAGAACTATTAGTGATAACCAATAACTTACACAATGCAACATAAAAAGCAGGTGCACCAGTGAAGCAGGGTCACAAACTTGCTATAATTTTGCTGATCTCAATAATATAACTCTATGTATCTCAGTTAAAACAAAAAGAAAAAGAAAACATTATTAAAAAGTCAAACCCAGTTACACTAAGTGCAAACCATTGTCGATGAAAACACTAGACCTGCAGTAGTCTATAACATGTTTACTTAGGAAAACATAGAGGAAATACAAGTGCAAAGTACTCATTGGATATCTTTAATATGTCCATACCATTTCCAAGCCTGTACTAAAGCAGTCCAGCTAAACAAACCTGCATCTGCATCAAGTTGAATTAAGGGCAGTTGTACTAATTATATACAAACACAGTCAACTACTTATCCAAAACTAAGAAACAACTACTCCTTCAAAACTATGAAACTGACAATTGGATGATAGTTTCCGATAGCAGAAGGTGGGAGGAAGTTGACATTCATTCAGTGTAATAGGGACCACACTAAGAAATAGGTTGCTGATTGAGATCTTTAACATTATATAACACCACAAGTTTAGTCAAACTCTGAAACCTATCTTTTATAATTACACCACCAGGTGACTATTGAGTGAAACTGGTCTTCTGAGGAGACTCACTTAACAAAAGAAGGAGAGAGAGGAGGTAACATAGGCGCTCGTTCATCTCCTCTAACCTTGAATTCAACATACAAAGAGAAGAAGCTCAAAGCTAAGCTTCAATTAACCCAGTCATCAGGAAAAATCTCCCTTGCAGGACACCCTTTTGGTTTATAGAAGAACCCTCACCCACCAACCTAGTTGGTGGCATGCTTCATCATAGGGATCCCACCCAGGGGGCCGAGTGCCACCTATGTATGCTTCAATGCCTAATTACAGCGGAGCTTTTTTTGTTGTGTTTCTTTTTAGTGAGGAGTGAATACGGTGAGAGTGAAAATTAAAGTTAAAACTACGTCCGGGGTACCAAATTCTTTATTATGTGGTCCCTGGGGTAGGGTTAAAAGCAAGTTATTGGGATGTGAATAAGAGAGTGTGATCTCATACGTCTCTTAAAGGATGTGAAAAAATAACTCAAGTGAAATGGTCTATATGTTTCAGCCAATGAGTTTCCAATTGATTGGTTTTCTTCAGGACCTGTGGTTCAGAGTAAAATAGCCCTGCACCTACGTGTGCATAGGTGTGTAAGGTGCATAACTTATAGGTTTCACCATCAGATGTGACAATTTCTGCAAGAAAATAGGAGACATAACATAATTACAAACAATAAAAAGGTCCCCCATGGTCGGAACCTGTCATCCATGCATGTGCCCCCGTGAGTGTCTTATCCTCTACTGATAGGTGCGCCCATGAGTATAGTGGTTGCATCGTCTTGCATGCAGCACTCAACCCAGGATGTCTCTCAAAGGCCTATGGCCTATTAAATAGGTGCTATTAGATGGTAATTCTGTTTTTTGCGACCGTTTGAATCGCACCTCGTGTGCCATTAGATTATCAGTTAGCCTGTTATTACCATTTGATAGTAAAACATCACAGTGTGCCGGCGCGTCAATTAATAAGGCATGGTGAGTCACGGAAGGTGCGTGATGATTTTACAACAGACTGTCAGAATATTATCCACCAAGTGTAAACAAATGATTTAAAGTACCACCTACGTAATGCACAAATATTTTTTGTAACATAGATCCCGGTGGAAGGTGGTGCCTATTGTCACACACTGTACATAGTAATAAGGGTAAAGAACAAAGGAAAGAAAGTGGTATCTGCACAGGTGGTACCTGTCATGCAGCTTCTTGAGCGAGCGGTATTCTGCTTTGTTTACTCACTACTTCAAGATAAGCCACCTGCTGAGTTACCTACTCATTCGTCTCTTCCAGGATCTCAGCGAAGCCGTGTCCCTGGTCCCGATAGGTTTAAAAGACTGAATCATCCTTCCTACGCTGACCTGCGGAGCGCATTGACGCAGGCACGAGGCAATCTGATTGGTTAGGGTGGCCGAGCCCCTCTAGTGAATTTACCCTCAATTCTCAGGGAGAGTGGAAAATACATTTGAAAACATTTTTGGTATATATGAGCCATAGAACCGAAGCGGTTTGGGGTAAATGAAAATAAAAAGGTGCTGGGCAGATAGTATCCAGGTGTTTATAATTGAAGAAGGGATTCCAAATTCATATTGGTATATTTGCTAAAACAAGGGGACCATAACTAGGGAAAAGAATATTCTCTTTCCATAATGGGTTGTACCTTGTCATTACGAAAGATCTAGGTTTTTTGGGAAAGTCCAGCCTTTTTTCTTATGAGTTTTTCTGTGAGACTCAGAGCAAAGCGTCAGTGTAAATGAGTGTAATTCACTCTTATCTCCTAAGCATTATGGAATTCCAGGGTATGTCATGGTTTAGGCCCTGTCGGTTTCTGTAGAGGCGGTAAATCCACATTTGTTCCTTTTCCAGGAGGACACTGTGAGGGGCACCTTGAAGTATATCTAGATGTTCTATTAACACCCATTTCAGGTCATTTGTTCGGTGTAAACTGAAATGATCCGTCCTTTTGGTTGTGTTACGTTTACATCTAATATTACTCCGATAATTGCGAATCCTTGTCTTGACCTTCCGACTTGTCATTCCTATGTAACGCAGCCCACAGGGGCATGTTATCATATAGATGACATTGCTAGAATTACAATTAATGTGTTTTTTGAGGTGCCATGTTTTATTCGGTTCTAAATCCAGAGTTTTTGTCTTGTAAGTCAGGTTGCAAATGCTGCAGTTGCCACAAGGATAGTGGCCCGTTACGTCTAGTAACCCCCAAGTGCTTCATACTGTGTTCTCTTGTGTAGGTTTTCTTGGGCACGTAGAGACCCAGTGGTCTTTTAAGCTTCTTGCTCTTTTAAAGGAAAAAAGTTTTTTTTCCCATTTCATTTTGCCTGTTTGTAGGATCATCCAGTGCTTATTTATGATCTTTTTTACCCGGTTGGAAATAATACTGTAGGTAGTTACAGTAGTTAATGGTGGGTCTATTAAACTCCTGTCATTATATTCCAGTAATGTGTCTCTATTCTGATTTCCAGCTCTCTTCATGGTATTTGTGATGATTCTCTCTGGATATTCTCTGGTCCTCAGTTTCTTTGTGAGGTCTCTTGCTTGAATTTTGAAATCCTCTATTTTGCTACAGTTCCTTCGTAATCTTAAGAACTGGCCGTAGGGTAAGTTTTCCTTGGGGAGAAAACTATCAAATTAAAGCAACATGTTCTCTGCTGTTGGTTTGTAAAAGTTTCTGTCTGTAGACTGGCGTATTCATTGAAAATGCCTATGTACAGGAAGGGGATGTTGTCCGTATCTACGGTGTAGGTACATTTTAGGTTGGTATCACAATTGTTCAGCCACCCATAACATTCCAAGAAAAAGGTTTTTGGTCCTTCCCATATCATCAATATGTCGTTCATGTAACATTTCCAGAATTTTATCTTTGACATAAAGGGATTAGTGGTGTTCAAGATGTATCTCTTTTCAAAATTATTGACATAGAACCCTGCCACACACGGGGCAAAGATACTCCCTATCGAAGTTCTACATGTCTGAAGAAACAGCATGTCTTAAAATTCAAAGCAGTTCTCCTTAAGGGCTAATTCTGCACATTCAATTACAAATTCCTTTGGTGTGTTGTAATCCCATGTTGTCTCATCCAGGATGTTCCTGATTACTTGGATGGTGTTATCCTGTGGTAGACTCATGCAGAGGCTTTCGATGTCGAGGCTAACGAGTTGGTTGAATCCAGGCCTAAAGTCCACCCCTCTTAGCAACATGTCTTTAGTGTCTTTTAGATAAGGGGATGTCTTTTGAACCAATGGTTTTAGAAAGAAATCACAGTAGCCTGATAAGGGTTCTGTTAGACCTGGCACCATTGGTGTGGGTCTCCCTTCCATTTTTTGCTGTTGACTCTTATGTTTTTGCTGGTTATAGATGCTTTTGGGAAGTGTGCCACTGCTGTTCAGTGCTACAATGCAAGTGCTCCCTATGGTAAATTGATGTATGGATTAGTGAATCCACGATTGGCTGATTGGTTTACTTGTCAGACCCTAGTACAGTGCACAGCGTGTGCCCAGGGCTTGTAAATCCAATGCTGCTGGTGGGCTTGCAAAACACACAAGATGATGGACGGAATGTTGCACAATAGCAACACATTCACGCCCAGTCACATATCTGGGTTTAATCCATCGTTATTTTGCTCACCAAGCCACCCCAGTTCAGACATGGCCATATGCAAATCAGTCTTGACCCTGTGTCTCATGGGAACAGTCCAGCCCGAACTGCCAAGCCATGTCTTCCCTGGACCGGAATCAAGCATCATAGGACCGGTTTCTGGCTATCAGCCGTCTTCAGCCAGTATAGCTTGACTCCAGTGGCGTTGTGAGCACGGGATCCACGTCTGGGCATACCCTTCCCCATAGGGTGAACAGTAAAACACACAAGATGATGGACGGAATGTTGCACAATGGCAAAAACATTCACCCCCAGTCACAGATCTGGGTTCAATCCATCGTTATTTTGCTCACCAAGCCACCCCAGTTCAGACATGGCCATATGCAAATCAGTCTTGACCCTGTGCCTCATGGGAACAGTCCAGCCCGAACTGCCAAGCCATGTCTTCCCTGGACCGGAATCAAGCATCCTTGTACCGGTTTTTGGCTATCAGCCGTCTTCAGCCAGGATAGCTTGACTCCAGTGGCGTAGTGAGCACGGGACCCACGTCTGGGCATACCCTTCCCACATAGGGTGAACAGCAAAACACACAAGATGATGGACGGAATGTTGCACAATGGCAAAACATTCACCCCCAGTCACAGATCTGGGTTCAATCCATTGTTATTTTGCTCACCAAGCCACCCCAGTTCAGACATGGCCATATGCAAATCAGTCTTGACCCTGTGCCTCATGGGAACAGTCCAGCTCGAACTGCCAAGCCATGTCTTCCCTGGACCGGAATCAAGCATCCTAGGACAGGTTTCTGGCTATCAGCCGTCTTCAGCCAGGATAGCTTGACTCCAGTGGCTTAGTGAGCACAGGACCCACGTCTGGGCATACCCTTCGCACATAGGGTGAACAGCAAAACACACAAGATGATGGACAGAATGTTACACAATGGCAAAACATTCAGCCCCAGTCACAGAACTGGGTTTAATCCATCGTTATTTTGCTCACCAAGCCACCCCAGTGGCGGGCTTGCAGCACTGGTTGTGCCACCCACTGGAACAGCTTGTAAAGTGTGTCTCAGGCCTGCCATAGCTGAGCCTGTGTGCAGTCTGGTACTGCCATGTTGACTGGGCAAGTGCACCCACTTGCCAGTCCCTAAACCTTCCCGTTTATACATATTAGTCACCCCTATGGTAGGCCCAAGGGCAGGGTGCATTGTAGGTAAAAGGTAGGACATGCCCTGATGTGTGTGATATGTCCTAATAGTACAGCCATTTTCGTGTTTCACTATTGCAAGGCTACCTGTTCCCCATAGGCCAGAATGGGCAGTTTGATTATAACATCTTATAATCCTCACTGACTCAGGGAACTAGGTAGAAATTCGAGTTTAGTATGCCTGAACTCAGAGTGATTAAAGATTTTTTTTTGTGAAGTTGGTTTTAACAATCTGTGTTTAAAAAAACACTTTTAGAAAGTAGGTATTTTCTTGCCTAACTATCCAAGCCTGCCTCTGCTAGGTTGTGTATTTCTTGTCTGGAGTTTGGGTGACAGGGACTGGGGGATTCCAGGAGACAGGGTGAGTCAGCACCCGGCTGAATAGAGAGATCTACATGCAGATGGGAGGGAGGAGTTGCACCTGGGACCTGAATGGGGCTGTGCTTTCCCTCCACAATGCTGGCTCCACCTCCTGTGGTGCGTCTGATGTCCTTGGCCTGCAAGAAGAGAAGGAGTCCTGGAAAGAAAGTGCTCCAGGACTGACCAGAACTAGTTTGAGCTAGGCAAAGGCCTCTCTGCCTTCAGAGAACAAAGGGAAAATGAGTATAAATATTGGGACCCAGACCCAAGAACTTTAGATCAGTTCTGGGAATCAAGACGAACCTTTGCTGAGGAGAAAAACTAGGAAGCTGAAGGAGGAGACTACCCCTGTGCTGTGTGTTTGGGGGTTAGCCTGCAGTGGTTGCTTCATTGACAAAGAAAAGAGAAAAGGACTGAGTGTGCTTTCTATCAACTTGAAAAAGAATTTTCAAGGGCTTGAACTAAAGCTTGCCTCCTGCCTGAAGTCCCAGGGATACAAGACATCATCAACCAGCTCCCCCCTGAATTCTCTTGCTGGGAATTGAAGTGCCTGCTGTTGTGCAGGGCCTTTTGAGAGACTACGTGTCGCTGGGAGCTGGAAGCACGACGCAACAACGAGAAGCGTGTGGCCGCCGCAGCAGCTGTTGCCGCATCACCGGAAAAGCGAGCCGCTGCTGCCACTGTCATCATCACATCGCTGAAGCGCGGCGCCTCTGCAGAGAAGCGGGACGCTGCCACAGAGGTTTCTATTGCATCACCGGAGAAGCGCGGCGCAGGGCCTGTTGCGGCTCCAAAGATCATCGAGTCGCTGCACGGCAGTTGGGCGTGCACGCATCACACCAATGTTGGTGCATCGCAACCAAAACGCCATTTTGACGCATCGCACCAGAGAAGAGTGTCGCATCGAGGTGCCATCTTGTTGCATCGTACCGGAGAGCAGTAAGAAACCGATGCACCACCTTCCCACACAGTAAGGAAGCAAGCACCAACTCCCCTGTGCAACAGTAAGGAACCGACGTATCTACTCCCTTACGTGTAAGGAATCGACGCATCACCTTCTCTGTGACCCTTTTTGTTTTCCTTAAGTTACGCATTTAAGGTACATTGAGAGTGAAGTGTCGCATTTACAACTTGAGAGAACTGAGCTATTTTACAACATTTAAAGTCTATGTTTGAGTACAGTATTGTAGATTTTTGTCATTTGGTCTTGTGTTAAGTCTATATAAAAATACTTATTTTTATAATACAACCTGTTTGGTGTCCATTTGTAGTGTTGTCACTGTATTACTGTATGTGTTCACAAATGCTTGACACACTGCCTCTGAGAGAAGCCTGCCTGCTCGTGCAAAGCTACCAAGGGGGTGAGCAGGGGCTATTTTAGGAGTGTTGTCCCTTACCCTGACTAGACGCAAAGGTCCCTATTTGTCATTGATACCTACCTATGCCAACCAGACACCCCCAAATCTAACAGGTTTCAATAGAGAATTGATCCCTGACACAATGGGGAGGCCTGGGGTCGAAATTTGTTCTAATGGATTTTAGGTAGAATATAGGAATAGGGTATCCCGACTTGTTTGGTACAAAGAAAATCTGCCTCCCTCTTGGTGATATATCCATTAATTTTGCTTCCTCCACCATGTATCCATTCCTATTCTGTAGGGACGGAGAAGGGTTCTTGGTGAGGAGTTTGTAGTTCTTCTTGTCGTCCAACAAACGTTTGCATACATTTTTGTAGTCTATTTTTATTTAGCAGGATCACACCTCCTCCTTTATATGCTTGTTTGATCATAATGGTTTCATCTAACCGCAACTGTTTTAGCGTGAGTGATTTTTCTTTGCTCATGTTATGAAAAGTGTCACTAGGCTATATCTTTTCAATATCATTCATCACTGCCTGTTCGAATGTTTGCAGTTCCACTGGTGAGGATGTCGTAGTAGGACAGAAGGTGGATTTATTTCTGAAGTTAGTGTCCCCCATCATATCTGGATTTTCCATTGGTGTTCGGTTAACAAAGAAGGCCTTGAGGTTGAGTTTTCTGAAAAATTTGGATAGTTCACAGTAAAGATGGAATTTGTCTAAATTAGGTGTAGGTACGAAACCCAGTCCTTTATTAAGGAATTTTATCTCGATTTCTGTGAGGGGCCATGACGATAGATTTGTGACTATTCCCAACTTGTGCTGGATCATGGTTGTGGCTCCCTGGTCTTGCTTCTGGTGTTCATTCCTGCATTTTGTTCCTCCCAATGTACATGATTTCCTTGTTGTCTCCTGCCGTGAGATCTTCTTTCTCTCCCTAAAAAATGGAACCTCTGGTTCTGGGCAAAGGGTGGTGGGCCCTATTGATACATGAGATTCCACAGGAACATAGGGTGCGTGGGAGGCTGTAAATGTGGTGGAAAACCTATTGCTCCTTAGTTGGGGTATTGTTGCCAATGGTGTGGCCACTGTTGGAATCTTTCTTCTTGCGCTACCTCTGCACGAACCACTACCCATTTCTTGAGAATTGTCCTCCGACAGTTCTGAGAGATCATCGGGTTTGCTGGTCAGAATATACGCAGGGTCGGGTTGGGGTGGACCTTGGTTCAGGAGAATCTTTTAAGGTCTTTCTGGAAGTTCTTAATTTTTGACTGTGTAAGATAATCCTTGTATTCACCCTTTTCTTTGTTCACCTCTTTTAACTTCTTTTTAAAGGAAGTGAGAGTTATTTTGAAATTGATCTCCATTACTTGGATCTCAATAACCATGGCATCTGATAATCTTTTTGCTGTTTTGTTAATCAAAATGATCCAATCCCTAGTAGTGCAGTGCCAGGCTGTCTGAGCCCAGTCATTTCTGAAATCCGCATCTTCCAGGAAGATGCGAGGAGCATTGGTTATGATTAATCCAGGTGGTGCTGTGTTGGACCTCAGGTACTCAGTGAGTATAACCCCCAGTAAAATGGTTCTAATTCTCATCCTTTTCTGGTCGGTCAGACTCTACCAGTCCTTGGTTTGGGAGATTGTCTGTGCAATATTCAGATCTGCCAAAATCTGATTAACTTCTTCCTCCGTAAAGGTTAAACCTTGATTCTCTGCCATGATTGCATACTCAAAATTATTTTTATTATATGAAACATTTGGATTAAACTCTCAAAGCTGTACGCTGCCAATTACCACTTAACAAAAGAAAGTGAGAGCGGAGGGTACATAGGCACTCAATAAAACACCTTTGAAATGATTTAGGCACAATAATGTTCAAACCATCCAACAAACCGAGCGTGCAGAGCGTTCGAGGTGAAAACTGCGAAACTCTGGAATACAATCACCCCCCCACCTCCGCATGATGGAGTCAGAACAGGCCTTTAGGGAGGCCTTAAATACCTGGCTTTTCAGCTTGCCTTAGTTTGACCCTCTTATTACCCCTACTACGAATCTGCAACTTAGCGCCAGGACACCTCTGTTGAGGTAGCCGCGCGCTCTATAAATTCAGATTGATTGATTGATCTTATGACCTCTTGGTGCTCCTGGATGTTTAGGTGAGGAGGGGTTGTCTGCTGCTTATGGGTAATCACTGGCAAGGGCTATGTGGGTAGCGAGTCTCTACCTCAGTTTAAGTGTGTATAAACCCAGAAAACACGTCTCAGCACTACTTTCTCTGATGCCTACGTGTCAGAACAGTGTTGATGGGATCCTAACCATATATGTCTTGTTGCCCCAGTATCTGAGTGTTTCCTTTGTAAATGTGATCCCTATTTTAGAACAGTGCCCTGCCTTAGTGGTGCTGTTTTCCCTTCCCCAATGCCAGTGTACTTCCTATACCGGTTTTAATAATAACAATAATAATAATACTAATACTCTTTTTGAATATACCACATAAAAGCACAAGACCTGTAAGTAACAAATGTTATAACTTCCCACTTTAATTGTATCAGCAAATGCAAAATCTATCAACAGTAACTTGTAACTTATTAAGCCTGTCACTGCATATCATTGTGAATCCTCTGTCTAAGAGTATGTTTTCCATCCCAGTGGGCGTGTCTCAGAGTGTAAATGTTTCCTCGTACTAGGGTAGGAGTTTCCACATACATGCTGTGAGTTTCTATCAGTGTCAGTGAGCATCCTGTTCCCGTGGAAGCATATCACCTGTCTCAGGGGCAGTGTACTCCTAGGCACAGTGTTTCTTTGTTTGAATATAGATGTATTTATTGTCCTGCCATTGGTGCACTTCCTGTCCCAGTATTAGTATATTCCATGTCCATGTCTCATTGCAGAACTTCAGCAATACCCAATTGAACTGCCTTGTGGCACAAAGGAGAATGTGCTCCACCTCCTCGTTGAAAGTCATCAAACACACACACATTCCACATTTAAAGAAATAGAGAACAAAGCGGGACAATGGTCAACTCCCCACTTTCATGCACTAGTGAACAATAAAAGATTTGGCTGCTCCAATTTCTCAATAAGAAGTACTGGGTACTATGTGACAATTTTCTAAGTAACCTGGTGAACTACACAGAAAACAACAATTCCACCGCCATAAAAGCAAGCTGTTGGAGGCTAGGGGAACTGGACCAAACCCTGCCTGAAGGTCACAGAGTTGCCACCTAGCACTCGGGAGCCATGATATAAGACTCAGGTTTCACCAGATTTGCAATACCCCCGCCAACAACTTTATTTTTCAGACCTGAATAAAAATCCAGAGGAAATTGTGACTCCCTGAATAGAGGCAATATCTTACTGCTGTTATCACCCATTCCCACCCTAACCGGTCGAAGCTCAATGGATCTCTTGTTAATAGAGTTTATTCACTCTGAAACACCCTCTGTGGGCGGTGCCACCAAGACATCCTGGAGAACACTCTCAATCGCCCAGAAAGTTCTTGGAGTAGGCCTCGACTTTAAGAACTTGGGGATAAATATCATCCCCTGTCGCGCACCAGGGAATACTTCACCCCTGCTTTCACCAGCCCAGGGCAGAGGGCCAGCAGGCTCGCGCAATCCCACCCGCTCTGTTTTAAAGGGGACATGAGGCACTCACCAAGGAAGATGAGGGTCCCTCCATATTTACACAGGCAACTTCAGAGCTGTACCAACTCACATTACTTGGAAAAATGATCTTAAGTGGCTCTTCAGAACAATAAATAGTCAACCTGGCAGCCAATGACAGGAAATGGGAAAAGCTGCATCCGCTCAGAACTGTAAAGACCCCCTTCGCTCGTGTTCATGGAACAATAACGGCCATCTACAATGTAACATGGCAAGTTATGTTTCAATAGCTTGCACAACCTCAGCATTCTTATCACACTCTGTCTCATCGGCTATAAATGCAGTCAAGACTTTAACCTCTCTCCAAAACAGGGCAGCTGAGATAATAATCATCAAGGCCTACATCCACCCGAAAAGCCGGACGACAGCTGGTAGAACAGCTCGTGGTACATATAAGCGAGGGAGAAACTGCGAACATTGACCTCACAGAGGATCTGAGCCTGCATCTGCTGGGCTCCTCATTGGATGACTCTGTGACAACCCAATCTTCACTCTGGTACATACTGGCACAAGGCAGAAACTCTCATGGCCGTACGACCAGAATAGGCATATGCCTATTAGACGATCTAGAGCACCTCAATCTAATAGCTCTCATTGGCAGGTTCCAGGAAGATAACCCATCAGTGGCCTCTTTGTATTCCTCTTTTATAAGCGCTAAGATGGACTATACCCCTGTCTCCCTTTAACTGTTTCAACAGGTTGTCTTGTTCCGCCTAGGAGAGAAAGGCGCCAGTTACCATCGTCCTCAAGAGGTATCTCTACTAACAACTGCACCTTTATTCAGCCATTCAACGAGATACCCGATTCAATCTTTATAGTTAAATATAAGATTAAGCTCACACAGTCAACCATAGGGTATCTGTCAAAGTCAGCAATGACACTTCTACAAGCACAAATGGGTACAACAAAATATGCAATAGGAAGGAGGAAGTGCTTCACTAAGAGTTTGTGGAAACATTTGCTGTGCCTCTCTAAGCAAAACCCCAACAAGGTGGGGAGCATCCCAAAATCCAATGGATTCAACTAAAGCAAGTCAAAAGAACCATAAACAGCACCCTTAGGTCCCTTCGACACAACCCCATGTACACCAGCCTACTACAGACATCACTTCATCAGCATAAAACAACATGAAAGAAGCTAAAGTAGGCCACCAAACGATCATGAGAAGACGAGGTTTGGGTAAAGTTGTTTGCAGATACTAAGCACAATGATGGTACACGACTCTGGGGGCTGATCAATAAGGTAACATGTCCATCCCATGGGAAAGTCACGTCTCACGTCTCACATATCAGACTTTGCTGCACAATCCTAGCCTCTTGGAGAGGCTTGATACTCTCCAGTATATAAAAGCGGGTATAAGACCTTTTGCCTATATTGACAATGTGCACAAATATTTTGCAAAGACACTACCAGAGGAACTCTTGTCCTGGGCAACTGAGAATACAACAATATCACTCAATCAAACTGGGTTATCAAAACCTTCACTACGACAACTAAAATTTTGGCCATGCCACTTCTCATTGACATGGCGAAAGCCTCAAAAGATTCTCTTCACCTATGCTTAAGAGATTTCAGAGCAGCTTTCGATCATGTGGATCGGGGCAGGCTCTGGCATAAGCTGGCATGCTGGGGGAATCCCCAGACTCTGCTGGACTTCTTAAAAACTCTCTAAATGGACACATGGTTGCAGGTGAAAGAACACACCTACCAAGGCAAATACTAACAAGTAAAGGGCTCAAGCAGGGGTGCGTCCTGGCTCCCACTATTGAATCTTTTTCTGGCTAACTAGATGCAGGCACTATGCCTGCAACTCCCATGCCCCAAGGCATCGGGATTTGGCCCTGTCAAGCTTCCTTTATGGCGATGATGTACCTTTGGTCAGTCACACTCAGGTGGGCCTACAGCACCTCCTTAACACAACACAGGAATAGTCTTTTGAAAACGGATTGAACGTCAACTTTGATAAGACATGCACTATAATGATCAGCAAAAACAGGAAAAAGACACAGATCTAGTTCTGGGACAAGACATGAATTCAGACAGCAACATAATTCAATTATTTAGCTGTGATAATTGATAAAACGAGTAAATTTGTGCACCAGTAGGACACAATCAAAAGGAAAGGGCTGGCAGTGACGCTAAATAATTTAAAATAAAAACTGAAGGGGCTAACACTGTCCCCGCTTCTGTGGGTGGTGCAAGCCAATCTTTAGCCAACAATAACATACGGCAGCAAACTCCAGAGAGGTAGGGATGTTAAAATACTATAAGCGCCCTAGTCAAAGAGTATAGCCTGGCAAAGCACACTTTGCCAGCACAGATCAGGCTGGAGTTTGGATGGCAAAAGCAGTCCTTGGCCAGGCAATGAGGCTTCATACTCTGCTGGGGCAAAATGAAAAAGGCTGCTCCCGGGCCCTCTGGACCACTATTTATGGCGACAACTACAACAGAGAGACACTTCACCTGCCAGAACCTATCTTCAAGAATCCCTGATAAAGACCAGGCTGACCGAGCTTCATTGTCATTGCCACCAAAAAACTCCTTGTCCCGCATCTGTCGAATGCAAAAACCTACATTAACACAGAGCACTCTCAGCAAATGACTCTCAATGCTCTCCACACGGAGTCTCAAGGTTGCTGAAGAGCACACTGAGAGGCAAAGAAGGGTAAATTGAGCAAGTGGAAAAACTCCAGACAAGTCAAAGGCAAATATCCAGTGTCAAAGGGATGCTTGAGACTACTATCCTCACAACAAAACGACAGGATATCCACAAGAGTAAATACTAGAGAGAGTTGGGAGCACACTGCCAGCAGTCCTGCAAACCACACCCGACCCAGCTGTTCCGCTTCCGCAGATTCTACAGCACGTCTCCGCAATTAACCCTAAGCTACAGCTCTCCTACTTGTACAGGGCCCCTTAATGGAAAATAAGTGCACCTCTTGCTGTCCACTCAGATAGCACCTAGCACCTCTCAGAGTAGGAAGCCAAGAAAACTTGGCGATAGTTAGAAGTATCGCTCTTAATTGCACACACAATGCGCCTCAGGGTACCCAACCTCTGATGCTCCCCGAAGAGACCTCAGGTGACCTTTCTCTGCCGAGGGGGCGTAAGGTGCAGAAAAGAGTGTGAAAAGGATGAAATGCCCAGCACAAGACCACTCACGGATATCTGCACTTTTGTACTTCTTGCACTCCGGCAGCTCAACACTGCTCTTTTAGCAGCTGCAGTTTATGACATTTCATGGTGGAAAACACTCTCCACACACAGGCTGCTCTTCCAATCAGCTCTTCTAATCAACTACTGCTCCGCTGCGTCCTCGCCTTCCAGCCGTGGCTCTAGCTCGAGCTTGGACAGCGCATGCGCTGATCTGCGAGGCATGCTGTATTCGAGTATGGACTTGATGCCCCGTTCACTCTGCCCATATTGCTCATTGGCATGTGTCATTGTCCTTTGTAAATGCTGGCTTCTGATTCATTAATAGGCTTGTTAGTCCCTCCTTAGTACTGCCTTGTCTTCATTTGTAACCTCTCATGAGGACTGGCCCTTTTACTTCTGCTGGAACATTGTATGTCTTATTTAGTCTGTAAGCACTATTTTCTTTAACGAGTTTCTCCTACTGCAGGCCCGACATGCTTTCCTGCAACGCTTTATCTTTCCAGAAAGCCTGGGACAATGGCAGCTGCTTCTTTGAAATTAACTAGGTCTCGCAGTTACAAAAGTTTGAGCTATTGGCACTGTAAATTATAATGCCTTTTATTTATCTGTTTTAAAAACAATGCATAAATAAAATGCATTGTCCTTTCAATGCCATAGCTTTAACTCTCTAACGCGAGATCTATTGAATTTATAAATGCTTGTTGCCTCTGTTTTCAGACTGGGGAATCACAGATCGAGCTAACAACTTGGACTTCAGCGGTCTCTGTGTTTTCTCAGGTTTCTCGGTGCAGCGCAGCACGGCTCAACTACAGGAGCACGCCTGCTTGCTTAACTGTTGCCTCCGCTAGCTTGCGATACGTCCCTTCTGTCATTTCAAAATGTCACATCACATCTGCAACTGTTATGTTATGTTAAGGTGTCTTATATAGCGCAAACAGCTGCCCAAGCAAAAGGGCGTCCCAGCGCTGAAAGAAAAGACTGACACAACACAAGGCAACACCAGCTAGTTAGTAGGGAAGAGAAAAGTCTTGATAGCCTTCCTAAATTCTAGATAGTTGTTAAGGCCCCGAATCTGCACAGGAAGTGTGTTCCCTAGCATGGAAGCTCTGTAACGAAAGGAGCGGCCACCAGCCCGGACTCTACGGATCCGAGGAACCACCACCAAATGCTGGCCCTCTGACTGAAGGGGGGCGTGATGGAACATATGATGAGAGAAGATTGACCAGAATAGGCAGAGCGGCAGTTTTCAAAACCTTAAAGGAGGTGCATAAAGCCTTGAATACAATGCGCCTGGCCACCGGAAGCCAATGGAGTTGACGGATGGTACTGGACACAGAGCAGAACTTCCGCAAGCCTAGGAGGGTTCTGACTGCTGCATTTTTGTAGCCTTTGCAGCCTCTGAACCTCTGCTTTATTAGACCCTAAGTAGAGGGAACAGGCATAGTCAAGTCTGGACAAGACCATTGCTTGAATGATGAGCTGACGTGTAGAGGTATCAAAGAAGCCCATCAATGGCCTGAGCCCCCATAGTAGTCCAAAGCAGATCCCTGCTGTTTTCTTGGTTTGGGTTCGATAGTTTAAAGATGAGTCCAACCAAACCCCTAGGTTCTTTACTTCTTGCCTAGGGGAAGGGGCGTGCCCAGGCCTGCTGGCCACCAAAGGTCACTCCACAGACCATGGTCTCTGCCTACCACCAATACCTCCGACTTTCTGGAATTCAGTTGGGGGCAGTTAGCAGTCATCCACTCGTCCACTGCTGCAAGACCGCCCTGAAACTTGAGGGCGTCTTGCTCGGTGGTATTGGAGAGTGCCACCACTAACTGAGTATTGTCAGCATACAAGACCATGGTCAGGCCCCTACTCAAAGCTACAGCAGCCAAAGGTTGAACATAAAGATTAAGTAGGGGACTAAGGGAGGAACCCTGTGGCACCCCTTGTCTGATACAGTCTTCACTGGACACAAACGGGGGGGCTGATACTGAGGAAGACCTCTCGTGAAGGAATGAAGCGAGCCACTCCAGTGCCTGACCTGTAATTCCTACATCTGCCAAGCCTCTCAACAGAATGTCATGCAATACTGTATCAAACGCGGGGCTTGAATCCAACAGGATCAGCGCCGACGTTTGCCCCGCATCCATGGCCGACCAGAGATGTTCTGTCACAGCCAAGAGAGCTGACTCCGTGCTGTGACCTGGCCTGAGGCCATTCTGGGAGGGTTCCAGTATATTGTTGAGAGTAAGAAAGTCTGAGAAGAGGGAGTTCACATACGCCTCTGTGATCTTAGCTGCCCAAGGAAGCAAAGAAATGGGCCGATATCTTTCTGCTTTAGTTGAATCGAGGGCAGGCATTTTAAGCAGCGGAATTACTTTAGCCTGTTTCCAGCCCCTGGGCACCATAGCTGTACTCAGAGACTTATTGATCACCTGAGTGAGAGAGGCCAAGATGGTTGGCAGTACCTTCTTGAATTGGTCAGGTTTAAGAGAATCAACAGGAGAGCCTGACTTGATCCTGCTGCCCAGCAATCGCAACTGATCCACCGAGATTGGGGGAAAGGTGTGGAGAGTTGCCAGCAAAATGCCTCGAACGGATTGCCGTGTGTGGACGGGAGGAGCTGTAGATATTCTCCACCTTTTTCACAAAGAAGGTGACCAGCTCCTCACACTGCTTGTTAAGACTTAATAATAATAATAATAAAGAGCTTATAGAGCGCTCAGTAACGCCATCACGGCGTGTCCCCGCGCTAAGCTACCAGTGAAACCAGCATAGAAAACCCAGACTCTATGCCGTATATAGGTCTGACCCAACGTCATTATGCTGAGATTGCAAGCTGGCTGAACTCACATTCAAGTCAGTAAAATAGTCGGGTACAAATAATTCCCTTGATACCCTTGTAGTGTCCGTGATAACAATTGAAATGATGTAATTCTATTTGAGATTGAAGATAACACATGCCAGCAGCTTCCTGTATACATCTGTGGATTGCTCAAATCTTTTCATCAATATTGTGGTTAAGGATCTTAACTCTAAAGGAATGCATATGCTTGTAAACCATTTCAGCAATTAAAGAACATTTAAACTGAATATATATTTCTGCTTATTCCAATGAAAAAAATGGTAGACTGGAATATTACTCACTTATATGATTGGGGTGCTTCCTTCTTGACTCTCTCTCCCTCCTTGTTGCCTCGCCTCCCAATTCACTCCCAGTATTTTTTTAATTAAAAAATACACATTAGCACTGGCTGAATCGCAAAGCTTTTTGAAAAGAAATATTTTGAGTTTTAGCCATGCTGTACAACATCCCCAAAAATCATTGGCAAAACTAATAGTGTTCATAGGTGCAACCTATTCGCTTTGTCAATGCTTGTTATGTTTAGGTATTCACCCTTTGCCTCAGCCAATGGAGTGCTGTTAGTTTCAGTTGTCTGATACAAGCTGTCTGGCTTTAGTTTTGCCTTCTATAAGGAACTTGATGAATTTGCCAATAGAAGATGTAAGTCCAACAGTCCATGTCATCCTGGGATAATACTTATTCTCCTCCCTTAGCTTAAAATGTGGACTTTTAATTGCTTCATATAAAAATTGCCTGTTGCTAAAAATGTGCATTTTGGATAACTGCAAAAATCACAGCTCTTGTACTTTCGGTGAAAAGTTGTGTGTTGTGCACTTTAGAAAAGTAGACTTTTTTTTAATTTCCACTGTCAGAGCTTATTTACTTTTTCCTTTATCTCTTTACGAGGTTGCTATTCCTGTGCAACACAATGAAAAAGAAAATGAAGTGAATGTTACAATTTTTTAACCAATGGTAGGTGATCCAACACCAACATCTAGACTAAGTGCACTTTGTTACATTTTACTATTTCAAATAGAAAGAAAAAGCTATATACACAAATTAAAGCGCATTCTAATGAATACTTCTACCTGTGGATTCCGCACATCTGGAATACTCTATGTGACATGTCTGTAAACGTTTCTCAGTAGCTCTTTATCGTCGGTAGGGGGCGTCCCTCTGATGTTGCCAAGAACATAAAGAACCTTCACTGTCATCCTGATGTCAGTACCCTTTTTAACTCATATTTGATGTGTTTATGATACTCAATTCCCCTCATAAAAATGTCTTTAAATGCAACAACACGTTCCCTCACAAACTGTCATGGTTCGAACCTTGTGAAGAATCAGTGGCGGCTCCTCCCCTAAGGCAGAGGAGCATCACCCCACTGCTTAACTAGAAAATAAAATGATAATAACTTGCGTTATTATCATTTTATTTTCTCCTACTTCTGCAGCTTTGCATGAGGGGGTGGGGATAGGAGAGGAGTAGTAGCACCCTCCTAAGTGCGCAATGACTGCTTGACCAGCCCCCTTGGGCCACCCAAAACAGACTTGGGCACTTCGTATGTTTTCCATGCAGGCTGCAGTACAGCCTGAATGGAGAACATGCCCAGGCTCCCATTCAATATCTGAATGCCGGAACACAGCGCTCAGACCAATCACAATGCGGCTAAGGCAGTGTGGTGATTGGCTGAATGAGACCCTGGTGTGCTTCGTGTTGAGGACGAGCACGGGAGGACTACAGAGGAGAAATGCGTCGAGAAGATACGTTTTTATATTTTATTTTATTTTTTATGCTCGCTTACCCCGCTTCCTCCCCCCAACTTCAATCCATGCCAGACGCCGCTGTGGAGATTTTGTGGGGCAAGTTATTACCGATCCCCACAGCATCTGCCTGTGGTTCCTTAGCTACGATCATGACACTAAAGCTTGTGAGTCGTACCAAAGCAGGCACCGCAAAGACAATTGAAGAGAGGAAAGTAAAACTTTTTATGGCCAGGGACACCAAACATAGGCATGGATCCAGGTGCAGTTCCACGTCCCTTGTGTTGTCAGAGTTAAAATTCACCCACAAGAAACATAAAAAGCGACGAGATGGCATGGAAGCAAGCAGAAGCAGGGTAAGTCACAGAAACATCTCTCAGAATACTCCTTGGAGCGAGAGTTGGTTGAGGCCCCACTTCTGCATGAGCCGGTACCACCGGAGGCTGTGGTACCAGTGTTGCCTTACTATGCTTTTCCCCACAGCTATACCCTGATGTCCCAGAGCTGATCTACAGCATACCTCAACTCCATGTTTAAAGTCGTCAGGTGTGCTGTGGGCCCCCCATCCCCTTGGGCTCTATGGTATTATGGAAATGCTGTTTGGTCTCAAATTAGCAGGTCTACTCTTGGTTCCCTTTGCCCCCTCGCTGCCTCCTTTAATAGTTTGGTGAACGTCACCCAAAGCCATACACTCAGCTTCTGGCGTTGGAATATAGATCCAGAAGGGAGGGGTAATGCCTACTAAAAGAGTGGCAATATTGGAAACTTTCTTCTCTTTATCTTTTTTTTATACAGACTAGGAACAGGAAGATCTTCATTAACCCTTTCAAGAATTCCAGGGCCTTTGTGAAGCCAGTGACATCAACACTTCTCCTGACATGGAATTATTGGACACACATGGTTCTTTTCAACTGGAGCATCATGTTACCACTCCATCAGTAGAAAAGCTAGAGATGTTATGGAATTACCCCTACCCAGTGTTGAATCCAAAGTAAACATCCTCACTGAATCTCTTAAAGCATCCATACTTCTGAGTCACTTCTACCATTTAAAGAGGCTCTTATAGATCCTGACTGGCCACATGGACCAAACAATCCTCCGCCCCCGCAGTCAACAGTTCCAGTGGCGGGAGATATGGGCATGCCCTGGTGAAACATTGTTTTTAGTATAGCACCCTTTTCCAGAAAGCCTGGCTATGCAGGGCTCGTGCTTGTCCAGACTCAAGCCTGAGGATTGTCCTAATGCTTCGGTGGATGGAAGCCTGTGCCAATAAAGTCTTTACAGCCAAGTGCTTTAATCTGTGTATTTCACGTTTGCTGCGGCTTCATGTGCGCACACTCTGGGATACTACAGGAACACTAATACCTAATCTCCCCCAGGAAGTAAAAGCCCACAATCTGAACAGACATAACTAAACAGTATCAAGGCAAATAATTCAATCTGGTCTGATCATGGCAGATATAGTTGCCAGGTCTGTGGGGTCATCTGTCTCCTCTGATGTCCAATGCACACTGTTGTATCTACCATTTGTAGCCCCTAACCTGCTCGGAAAAAAGTCTGACTAAGCTTCGGAACGCTTCATGCACAGTCCACTCTCTTGGTCTGCAGCCCAAAAGAAAAAAGTTTCAAGGGTGTTGGAAGTTTTGTGGTTTTGGGAGAGATAATTACCTCTGGCAACGACAATCTGTCATTGTTCAATAACAGTCCCAGAATCCCATATGTTGACAATGCAAGTACAGACTGTTACACTCCTCAGACAGTCACTCCTTTCTCCTCCTCCTCTCCTGCCACCACATGGAAACAGCTCTAGTTCTAACTTTCTGGTCCTTTTGATGCTGGTGAGAGGCCACGTGTTGCTCTTTCCTGCTAGTGCTGAAGTCTTGCAGTAATCTCTTTGGAAATTTTTATAAATGTAGCACAAATATCTTTAATTACCATTGGCCCTTTTCCACTCCAATATCTATTCTCAAGGTAAAGAATCTTGGCCACAGTATTTTGACCAAAAGAGCTCCTTCATAAACACAGGCAAGTAATCAAATGCAAATAAATATTTTGGTCAATAATGAGAGTTTGTTAGTAGTTTTAAAGAGTTGGATTTTCTAATTAAAGTTTAAGATTCTCTGATTCTTCATTCAGTAATCGAATATCAATCAGGATACAGATTTGATAATAGAAAAATAAAGTTAGTGCAGACCATATAATGTGCATACAACACGTTCCATAAAGGAAAGAATCCCTATTCTAGGATATGGGGAGAAAATGATGCCATTTAGAACCTATGAAGAGTTAAAAAATAAAGGCAAGAGTAAGATTAGCATGAAGCTGAATCAATAATCAATAATTGCAGAATCTCCCATAAAGAGGAATAAAGCATAGAGAAAAATGACTTGGCAAAGCCAGTTAGTAAAAGCATAAAGCTTGGGATTTTTAATAAAAGCTACATTTGAACACAGGCTGCGTCTAACCTGCCGTTGTCTGAATCTGCTATGCTCTCCATCAAAGTCTGCCCTCACCTCCTCTGCGAATCAACTCTGTTCCCTTCAGCTGTGCATCTAAGTCTGAAACTCCTATACTAGGAACGTGTTTATAAATCTGTAAAACTTTTGCCAAAAGTCTGTTGCCAGTTCTTTGTCTCCGCCAATGAAATCCAGCATTCTCCAAAAGCACATATCCACTTCCTCCTACTTTCTACACGTCATCCATCAGACGCTTTCTTCATGGCACATTTGAACCTTAATTAAAATGACTTCATCTCCTAACCTTCTGTTAAAGAAACATTTTATTTTAACTAAACACATAACATTAGCTTCAGAAGAACTTATTATTTAAGCAGGAATCATAAAACATAATATGGTAATACATTTTGAAATACGTGTGCTTTTCTGTTCTCTCTAAGGTAAAGAAATAAATGGGGATTTGTTTTTAAATATTTTACCAGCAACTTAATACGATAAGGCTCCGAGGTTATATGCTGTAAATTATGCCAGGCGTCTCTATTTCTCATGAGAGACACAGTCCTTTTTTATCTGAAAGGTCAAGTTAGAGTTCTTCCAGCAAGGTAAACCCTTAGCTGTTTGCTGTTTCCTACATTCAAAATGTTGTGTTTATTCAATACAAACTATAGGCTACTACTGTACACATTAAAACATTTTTGTAAGTTAAAACTACATTCTATAGCGAGGACAAAATCTAAACTAGTCACATTAAGGTCAAACTATAAATCAATTGTGCAAATAGAAAGCTTCTGGTTTAAAGTCTGTAAATATTAAAGACTCGTGTTTTCATTTGCAGCACCAAATGTCTGTGTGTCATGTTTTAAAATGCATTTTATGTTTTATTTATTTATTTATTTCATTTATAGGGCGCACAGCTACCCCACAAAGGGTTTCCCGGCGCAACAGATCCCGATATGATAAGCTATGGCATGCTAGATATTGAATAGCCAGGTTTTTATGGCCTTCCTGAATTTTACGTAGTTCAGCTCTGTTCTCAATGTCGGTGGCATTGAGTTCCAGAGAGATGGTCCAAGAACTGAGAAGGACTTACCACCCATGCGCGCCAGTTTGAATTTTGGAATTACAAAATGATTGGCCGTGGAGGACCGCAGAGTCCTGGTGGGGCGATAGGGGTGCACCAGGTTCTGCAGGTATTTAGGGGCAGTGTTAGTGGAAATTCTATGCATAACACATAAAGTTTTGAATTTGACTCTGTTCTCAACCTTTAACCAATGAAGTTTCCTGATATATTTGGTGGTAGGTGTAGAGAATGGAATTTTACATAACAGTCGTGCTGCTGCATTCTGTACAGTCTGTAGTCTGCGGACAGTGGCCTTGTTTGCCCCCAGGTACAAGACATTACCGTAGTCGAGCCTTGATGTCACTAAAGCATTGACTACGTTTTTTTTAGAATTTTCCGGTAGCATCCAGCATATCTTTTTTAGCCACTTTAAGATGGCAAACAAGTGGCAGCGGTTTTTATCGCTTGTTGGTGAAGGTTGAGCGAGTCATCAATAATAACTCCCAGATTGCGGGCATTTGTGACCGGTATGGGGGGAGTACCCATTTCAGAGGGCCAGTGCTGGGGGCCCCATAACTCTTTGTGTTTTCCCAGCAGGATTAACTCCGTTTTTCGCCGTTTAATTTAAAAAAAAATTTATTCATCCAATTCGAGATGTTTCTGAGTCCAAGTTGCAGAGCGGAGGGAATGCTTGCATCTGCTGATGAAAGAGAAAAGAGCAACTGAGAATCATCAGCGTATGAGAACATCAAAAGTCCTGTTTCCTCCACTAATTTAGCTAAGGGGCTCATGTAAATATTAAAGAGTAACGGGCTCAGAATTGAGCCCTGAGGTACTCCATGTATGAATGACTTGATGTCTGAACTGGCGGTTTGTGAAAAGATTTGAAATGTTCGATCTTTTAGTAGTGATTTAATCCAATCGAGAGCCCTACCTCGAATGCCTATAGAATGGAGTGTCTGGGCAAGGATAGCGTGTGAAACGGTATCAAATGCCGCGCTGAGGTCGAGCAGCACAAGTGCTACCATTTCACCCTGGTCCACCATGCGGCGAATGTCTTCAGTAACGCCCAGCAGGGTGGTCTCAGTGGAGAATCCTGAACGGAAACCCGATTGATGAGAGGGAAGTAAGTCATGAGTAGAAATAAAATCAGTAAGGCATCGATGCACATGCTTTTCCAGTATTTTAGCAAAGGTGGGCAACAAGGAGATGGGACGAAAATTAGGGTCAGCTCCAGCTTTCTTCAGGAGTGGATGGATCATGGCATGTTTCCATTCACTAGGTACGGTTGCCTCCAGTAGCGATGAGTTCAAAAGATCTGTAATTATTGAAAAGACATTGCTACTGAGTAACTTTAGAATTGTGCATGGCAGTGGATCTTTCGGTGAGCCTGATTTAATAGTTTTAAGCAGACTCTGGACCGTGTCAGGATTTAACAAGGGCCATTCTTCCAGTGTAACAGCCGCCGCCTCCACTGAGGTGAGACCCTCTAAAGTGCTGGTATCCCCAATGGGAGTAGGGGGTATCCCACTGGATGTAGCCGGTGTCACTGGGGGAGTTTTAGTGGGATCTTGATTTATATCTGAGTGAATTAAGTCAACTTTGTTAATGAAATAAGCGGCCAAAAGATCACATTGCGTTTTGTTAAGGTCTGGTGGGGATTGTGATGTATTTGAACCAGCCAACTCCCTTACCAAATTAAAAAGTGTTTTTGATTGCTCTAGTGCATTTGTGATTTTAGTGCTGACATATTCAGATCTTGCTATACTGCACATTTTTTGGTATTTTGTGAGTTGGATTTTATATTTGTACTTATCTTCGGGGGAATAATATCTTCTCCATAGCCTTTCCAGATTTTTACATCTAGTTTTTTCATTTTTTAGTGCGTCATTAAACCAGGGGGCTGGGCATCGGGGAGGGTTTTGTTTTAATTTGGTTATAGGCAAAGTGTGATCGATGGCTGCTAAGAGCCAGCTCTGAACTGTGGTCGAAAGCTGCTGAACTGTGGGCTTAGTCCTTGGGTCGTGATTTTCTAGAAAAGCATTAGGACTCTCCATGTCTACTTGCTTACATTTTCTAATGCACTTATTTGGTGCTTGGATGTAATCTTTATTAATTGTTTCATCCTGAAGTGTGAATTTGACCATGTAGTGGTCTGATCAGGGCAAGGGCAGGGCAGGGTACATATTGATATTACTAAGATTAGAGAGTATGGGGTCTTGCAGATGGCCTGCACGATGTGTTGATCCTGAATTTTTCAATATCAAATTAAGAGAAGCTAGGTCCCCAATCAGACTTTTAGCCAGGGAACAGTTATCATCCTGAAGCCCAAGGCAGGTTTGTCATTAGTAGCGCTTAATTCTATAGGACATTTTCACGCCTTCTCATTTCCCAGGCCTCAAGGCCATAACTTCAGACCAGTGGGTCATACAAATTGTAGAAAAGTGGTATGCCGTAGCCTTCCAACAGCCTTCTCCCTGGACTATCCTTGCGCTTCTCTGAACATTTGCAGAAACACCTCCTATTACTGCCTCAAGGGGTACCAGCCTTACTTTAGATAGAAGCTATGGATTTGATGTTGGAGCAAGGTTGTTACTCTTGTTAAGTCTTTGTTCTAAAGAAAGGCGGCTATCTCTGTTCAATCCTGTATATCAGGGGTTTGATCTTCTTTCTGTGCACAGAGAAGTCCAAGATGCTGTCCCTTGACCAGCTATTTTTGGTGCTCAATTTACAGGACAGGTATTTCCACATACAGTTCCTGAAGTCCCACAGGAAGTACATGTATTCTGTTGTGAGCATGTTGCCACCGCTGGCCTGGCGGGGGCGATCCGCCCGCCATCCTTGCTGCAAAGACCCCCCCCGCCATATTAACATTGCCTTGCGACCGGGGCGGAAAAGGGTTTCTATGGTGGCGGTGTCTATCAGACACCGCCAGCCATATTAGGTTGGGACTTTTTAAATGCCTTTCCATGGCGGCAATGCCGCCACGGAAAGGCATGCGGAGTCTGCATTGGGGGCCCGATGCGGGCCCCTGGGACTCTGTGGGGGCTGCAGTTCCATGCACAGCATGGCAGGCACCGCGCGGTGCCTGCCATGCTGTGCATGGAAGTGCACTGCATGCCTTCCTGCGATTGTGGCAGGCAGTGCTGAGTGCACCGCCCGCCACAATGGTAGGAATGCAGGATGCGCCCGTCACTTTGGCGGGCGCATCCTAATGCCAGGCACGGCATTAGGATGGCGGGCGGTCCCTGGTACCGTGAGGATGGCGGGCGGGCAAATTCCGCCCGCCATCCTAATGAGGGCCTAGGGCCTCTGGGCCCCAGAGGAGAGGAGTTTCCACCTATTGTTTTTATATGGCACTCTTGGTTCTACTTAGCTAAAACATGTGATACCATGTTCAATACCTTTAACTGGTATAGCATGTTGTTTCCAGGAGTTAGTGCAAATTGGTTGAGGAGAGAAAAATTATTCACTATGCAGTATTGTGTCAGTCATAATTTCTGGAGTGAACTGTGCTTTCTGAACAATCACAAGCCATGGCAATCGTTTTTTAGGGGGTCATGTGGCAAAGTATATCATAAAAGAAAATACATTTACTAAATAAACTTTGATAAAATTAAGTTACAGTTATGTAAACTTAAGTCATAACATAATATATATAAAAGTCAATCAATCAATCATGCTACTTGTAAAGCACGACTACTCGCCCGTAATAGTCTTAAGGTGCTGGAGGAGGGACACAGCTGGTCTTCTGGAGGTGCTGTGGTTCAGTCGAAGAGCCAGGTTTTAAGGTCCTTCCTGAACAGAGACAGTGACAGTGATCGCCTGAGGTGGAGAGGCAGGGTGTTCCAGGATCTTCTGGCCATGGGATGGTAGCCAGGGCCAGTTGGGCAGAGCAGAGGTCTCTGGTGGGTCCGTGGAATGCTACCCAGTGGTTAAGGTATGGAGGTCCCGTGCCATGTAGAGCTTTGTAGGCATGCGTGAGAAGCTTGAAGGTGATTAGTTTGTTGACTGGGAGCCAGTGGAGGTCTCTCAGGTGGCCAGTGAAGTTGCTCAAGCAGTGGATGTTTATTATGAGTCTGGCAGAGGTGTTCTGAAAGTTCTGCAGTTTCTTGAGGAGTTTCTGGGTGATGCCGGTGTAGAGTGCATTGCCATAGTCGATTCTGCTATTGATGAATGCGTGGGTGACCGTCTTTCTGGACTCTGTGGGAATCCACTTGAATATCTTGGGGAGCAGGCTTAGCGTGTGGAAGCAGGGTGATTAGACGGGGTTGATATGGCGGTTCATGGTGAGCGAGGAGTCCAGGATGATGCTTAGGTTTTGTGTGTGTTCTGTGGGTGTGGGGGGTTACAAGTGCTGTGGGCCACCATGAGTCTTCCCAGGTGGAGGGAGTGGAGCCCATGAGGAGGACTAAATTCTTCTATGATTTGAGCTCGAAGCAGCTGTTCTTCATTTAGGTGGTGGCAGCTTTCTTCTTGTCATGGAAATTGTTCTTGGCGATTAGGGGTTCGTTGGTGAGGGAGAGAATTATCTGGGTTTCGTTGGCATAGGAGCCGATTTTGAGGCTGTGGTTCCTGACGATGGCTGCGAGTGAGGCCATGTAGATGTTGCAGAGAGTGGGGCTCTGGAAGGAGCCCTGAGGCACACCGTAGCTGATGTCTCTGGGTTCGGAGAGGAACAGTGATAGTCTGACTCTGTGTTTGGCTGGTGAGAAAGGAGTGGATTAATTCCACGGCTTTGTTATGGATGCCGGCACCATGGAGTCTTAGGCATAGGGTGCGGTGAGAGACGGTATCAAAGGCGACCGAGCGGTCCAGGAGAATGAGGGTTGCAGTTTTGCCTCAGTCAAGGAAAGTGCCAACATCATCTGTGGCGGTCTAGATGCTGTGGTTGCTTTGGATGCCGGATTGGGATAGGTCCAGGATGTGATTTGCTTCGATGAACACAGAGAGCTGGGTGTTGATGGCCTTCTCGATGAAGTTGAGTGGGAAGAGGAAAAGAGAGATGGGTCTGAGGTTCTTGAGGTCCATCGGGTCGACAGAGGGTTTCTTCAGCAAGGGGTTCTCTGTGTGTTTCCAGTCTTCTGGGAAGGTGGCTGAGTTGATGGAGCAGGTGATTGTGCAGCAGAGTGTGGTGGAGATGGTGGTGCTGGCTCAGTTAAAGATGTGGTGCGGGCAGGGTCCGAGGGTGCTCCAGAGTGGATTCTCTTCATGATCTTGAGGGTGTCATCCTGTTTCATTGGATGCAGTGGTTGTGGGTGGGGTGGGAAGGTTCTGGGTATCTAGGCTGTCAAAGCTGTCAAATATCTCCTTCATTTTGTGGTAGAAGAAAGTGCCTAGGTTGTTGCAGAAGGTTTGGGAGGGAGAGATGTATTTTGTCTCTATGCTGTGTCTGGTGAAATCTTTGACCATGACAAAGAGTTCTTTACTGTTAGCTGGCGTTGATCCTTTCTTGTAGGGCCACTTTCTTTGTTGTTCTAGTGAGGTGGTGGTGTGCAGTGATGGCGGTTTTGAAGGCTGAGTGGTCTTCTAGGGTTTTGCTGCTCCTCCATCTCTTCTCGAGCCATCTACAGGTGCTTTTGATTTGTGAAGCAAACCAGCTGGATTCCTTGGGGTGCCGCTTCCTTGAGGCTTTATTCAGGGGAGCCAGGGTGTCGGGTGTGTGCTAAGGTGTTGGCATCTGTGGATGTCAGTGTTTATGGTTTACTGAGGCATGTGGTGAGCTGTTCTTCTGTCACCTTGTTCCAACATCTGTGAGGGTAGCAGTGGGCATGTTGGAGTACGGTGGATCTGGTGAAGGAGAAGTGGACGCTGGGGTGGTTGTCAACAGGAGCTCGGTGGTGTGCCTGAAGGTGATGTTGTCACTGGCTGAGAAGATGTGGCGAGTGTGTGTCTAGCTGAGTGGGTTGGGGAGGTTACTTGTTTGAGTCTGACAGTGGCGAGGTTCTCCAGCAGAGACGAGGTGTTTTTGTCGTTAAAGTTTTCCAGGTGGAAGTTAAGGTGGGCTGAGGAGGATGTGGTCTGTGGAGGGGAGAGTGTGGGGTGCCATGAAGTCGATGATGGAATTGCTAAAGGGAGGGGGTGATTCAAGGGGTCTGTATATGAGGGTACCATGGAGGGTGGTGTTCTGGTTGGTCTGGACCTGCGTGGGTGATGAGGCAGAGAGTGCTTTTGTGTATGATGGTGATGCCTCCCCCAGTTTGTTGATGAGGTCCTTATGGATGATCTTGGAGCGGTCCGGGATGGCGGTGGCGATGTCCAGGGTCTGAGTTGGAATTTATCCAGATTTCCGTGAGGAAGGCGATATCTGGGTCGATGCAGTCAAGCAGGTCTTAGAGCTCTACAACGTGTGCGTGTTTGTGGAGGGAGAGTGTGTTGAGCATGATGCAGTTGAGACAGCTGGGTTTGTTATTTGGTTGTCTTGCGCAGGGGGGCTGGTGTGAGGTGGCAGTCGAAGGTGCAGCTGCAATCCACCAGGAAAACGGGCCCTGGGTGTTGAGGGCATGGAGGGTGCTGGTGTTGTAGCAGTGGATGGTCCGAGAACCAGGGTCTGTGGCACTGGGCGTAGTCCAGACGTGGGCGGGTACCGACAAGCTTGCCTTTGGCGTGTCAGCAGCATACCAGCCACACATGGCTACACAGTGGCTACCATAAGTAGTGTGAGGGGGAGGACTGGACAGCTGGCAGGTGGGAAAGTGGGAAAAGAGCAGAAAATGCCTGTGGGTGGAGCAGGGCCTCAAACTCTGACCAGCAAGGGTCAGGGCAGCAGGGGCTGCAGCTACCTCAGATGAGCAGTGCTGGAATTGAAGCACTTCACTAACCAGGTCAGTGAGATTCCTCCTTTCACCGTGCAGCAGCCGCCATAAGTAGTGTGAGGGCGAGGGCTGGACAGCTGGGAAGGGGAAGTGGGAAGCGGGGCTGGAGGGGGGTGGGCTGTGGGTGGATGAGCAGTGGAAGGAACACAGGGAAAAACGTGCACAAAGAGGCAAGAGAGTGGTAGCAGAAAAAGTGAAAAAGCAAAAGAGAAACGAAAAAGAGAAGGACAAAATAGTGTGAGGGGGAGGACTGGGCAGCTGGGAGGCGGGAAAGTGGGAAAAAAGCAGGGAAAGTGAGAAAAGAGCAGAAAAAGGTAAAAAAGAGGAACAAACACGAGATCAGAAGGTAGAGAGCCAGAGGGCAGGGCAGGGGCAGAGCAGCGAAGTTCCAAACTGGATTACCAGGGATGAGGTGCAGGTGGGTGCCTGCAGTGGAGAGGGCTTTGAACTCTGATCAGCAAGGTTCAGGGGCAGCAGCTACCTCAGCAGAGCTGTGCGGGAAGGAGAGCACTTCATGATCCTCCATGTAGTTGCCAAATTGACCAAGAACAGAAGGGGATTTCATTTCCTTATTTCAGTACTAATTAAACTACAAAGAATCACTCTCCAAGCTTGCTTTACTATGAGATCAGTATGCTTCATCTTTAAAGCCTTGGAACTGAGCACTCCCACTATTTGAAGAAGAAACTTAGGGCCTCATTTATGAGAAATGTTGCATTGCTGCGGGAACAGCGATGCAACACTTCAGTGCACCATCCTTGCAACACTATGGATGTGGGGTATTTACTGTATGGCGCTCCATGTCTCAAGGATTAACAGATGCGTCAGTGATACTGACTTATCTGTAGGCACAAAATTGGAGCATTGCTTGAGTGTGTCTAAAATCAGATGCAACTCCACCAATGTGGCTTTTCACATGGGACAAGCCCCTTGTGAAAAGCCGTGTGTCACTCAGGAATTACGATTTGACGTAGTGACGCCCTAGAAGTGGCGCCCTGAAATCTCATAGATTTCACCGCGTCACTTCTACTTGGCTTTCCTGCGTTGGAACTCCCACTCGGCATATATTGTACCTGACACAGATATAATATAGTGCAGGGGTTTACAAAGTGACACATCTGCTTAGATGCATCACTTTGTAAATATGGAGCAACGTGACTAATGTTTTACGCCACCGCAGCATCACAAAAAGTGGCTCAAGAGCGGCATAAGGGCCTCATAAATAAGGCCTTTACTACCTTAGGTAGGCGTAGGCACTAACAGTCACCACCTTAGAGACCCTGCCTAGAAATCCAAAATTTTGTTTCCTCTTGTGCAGACTTCACATAGATTGCTAAGATTTAGATTACAATACCCATTGATAGCAGACTAGACCCTTTCTTCACATCCCTCTGAAAGAAGACCTCAAACTAATGCTCTGCTCTCACTGTTCTGAACCATTGCTGTCAGGCCAGTAAGGTGTTGAAATCCAACCAGTTAGAAATGCATAGACATTCAAACTATTCTGCCAAGAAAATGACTTACTCACCATTCTGAAATCCTCTACCAACTCTTTTCCTCATTTCACTTTCACCACTATCTTCTTGGTACCCACATTTGATCAATGTAATTTTAATTTGGTGGCGGTGTGCTCTTATAGCCTGCTGAGAAGGGTCTCAGAAATTAGGTTTTTTATTTGGGAGAGGGTGGACCCTACCAACCTAATAAACACAATTTGGTTAGGTTAAGGAAGGTTGTGAGCAAATCTCTGCTCAACTTGTGGTAGCTATGGAACAAGCGGCAGGCAATCCATGCAGAAGTGTGTGTTAAATTCAGATGGTACTAACAGTTTTAAAATAAAAAATATAACAAAATAAAATCCACAAAGCACCTTAGAACAATAAAAAAAATATGCAATGAGGCAATGAGACACCATGATCCTCGAAATAGGATAAGGGGAACCGGAGATATGAATGTTACAATTTTTCAGCAAAACAAAAACAGATAGAAAAATTAAACCACCATTGAAACAAGTTTGTGGTTGACTAGGAACATGTTCACGCTATCCGCAATGGAGCAGAGGCTGGATGCACTTAGCCGGTCAATTCTTTTACTTTAAACTTGGTCTCTAAAATTGAAATGTGGAACGAACATGGTTTTCTTTCCCAGCTAGGACACAACCTTTCTGAGAAAGCCGCAGCATTTTGTTCCCTTCCTTCAAAGTGGAAAAAATGACTGAATCTGTCTTTTCTACAACTGGTGGGAAAGTTACTGCTGGTCAGTCCTGTAGCCACTCGCTCCTCACATGAAACCTCTAGGCACCAGGGTTCTCTCCGGCCAGGTTGCCAACAGGGTCCTGCCTTCTCTAATCAGTTGGGCTCTTGCAGTAAGGATTCCTTCTGCCTTTGTATCTGTGAAGCAGGCAAACAGGAGGCCAGCCACTATGGAATGTAGTTACAGACCATGTGTGAAAGCAGGAGTTAGAAGTCCCTGAGTCCTTGATTGCGTGTATTCTTTCCAGCAGTTGTCAGGAGTCTTCGTCAAGCTGGGCTTTCATTTTCAGGTGGAGCCTTCCAAGGTCCAGGAATGTTCAATAGAAGTTGAGGTTGAGGCACCAGATTTATCTTGCGCACTAGCCAGTTATTAGAAAAATTCTGGCTCTCAATCCTAACTATTTTCTTAGAGTCCCTAACCTCCTTTTGCAGCACTTGCTATTTACCTAACTATAAAACTGCCCAGGAGCTCCTGGGCAGTTTTGGCACAACTCTTCTGCTACGCAATAGACCTGTCCTCAGCCCCTGGGCCACTCACCTATTTAGGTGAGCTTCCCGTCCACCTGACATGGCCCATTCTCAATCTCTTTCTCACTGTGACTGGAGCATGGCTATATAGGGGAGTTATGGAATGAATCGGGTAAACCCTTCCTGGTAGTTTCAAGACAAAAGAGGTAGTGCTAAGGCTGTTCCTTATTCTGTCAACACTTCCTGTCCTCACCCAGACAGCTAATACCTACTAAATGTTCGGCAGTTAACACATCCATGGCCTTCTTGGGCTCAGAAGTAGGCCATTGTCTTCTGAGTCAGGATCATTAAGTGTAGCACCCAAGGATGTATATTTTAGTTTGAGGTGTAATAATTAAAAGGACTGGTTTTATGCCTGTTCTGGATCATGGATCCTAAAATACTTTTTTCTAAAAATATCTTTCCACTCAAACTATCAAAAATATGATATCCCCTTAGATGCAGGATTGCAGTGGAAGGCAATGGAGGGCAATGGAAGCACACCTAACTGTGGCCGCGGCGCAGGACTGAGGCTGGCTTGAAACAAGGCAGCCGCATTGCCCGGACGAGGGCCATGCCTAACTGCGGGTGGAGAACAGCGACAAACATACACAAGTCCTGCTCTGCCTGTTGGATGTGATACTCCTGTACCCAATCGAAGCCCCCACAGGATGATCCGAGGGACCCTTCACCAGCAGACAGGCATGTTTACCTGGCGGCTTGTTGGGCTGCAGCAACCCAGTGACAGAGGCTGTGGAAGCCAGGGACCTGGCGCGGAGCCGGTAGACTGATCTTTACTGCCTGAAGGATATTTGCTGTGACCTGCCAAACTGAATAAGACACCCCGCAGTAGAGGTCAGTGATTCTGCAACTTGGGTCCGGACTGCTACTCCCTCACTACACAGTCCCTGTAGGTCAGAACGACATCCAGAGCTGGCGCCCAACTCGGCTCAGACTAGAACAACGTCTCTCTCTCTCGAGGGCTGAGAATAGTGCGCAGGTAGCTGGATTGTGCTTCCCCATACACAAGGGGCAGAAGACATTACGTGTGTGGCAAATTACTGTAGGGGAGCCCTGACTGGGGGGATTACCAACTGTTCCTCACAACTCAGACACTGCCTTTCCCCACTCCACTATACGAAGACTTGGACTCCTGGGGGACTAGACCCATTTTTTATCCACTTCATTAGCAGAGGTCAAGGGGATACATACTGAAGTCACTAACAAACTAAAGGATATATTTTATCCAGAGGGACACCAGAGGCCAAAGGAAGCCTCCACACACCTCTACCATAGACCAAATCCTTAGGCTCCAACTTTTATACTGGGAAACAGTCAATCTAGAGCGTGGCAGCCTCTATATAATATATGTTGATTTAAAAACAGCATT
Organism: Lissotriton helveticus; assembly: GCF_964261635.1. Taxonomy (NCBI): domain Eukaryota; kingdom Metazoa; phylum Chordata; class Amphibia; order Caudata; family Salamandridae; genus Lissotriton; species Lissotriton helveticus. The sequence continues at coordinate 1,248,315,555 of NC_136068.1, read as the reverse complement.
TGACTTCTTACCCAGAGATAAGTTGTGGTCAATACTAAATGAGATTGAGATACCCCCATATCTTTTACGTATGATCAGGAGACTACATGACTGAAACTTTACCCAAATCATATTTGGGAAACATGGGGAGCTCTCTATGCCACTTGTCGTCAACAGAGGTGTCAGGCAAGGATGCGTGTTGGCATCCACTTAATTTTGTCTATACATCAATGCCTTGGTAGATACGCTGAATAGGGTGAACTACGATGATGCCCCCAAGATTACTCTGAATAAAGTACCGGCATTGATGTTTGTTGACAACACCCTTCTCTCCTAGTCACCAATGGGCATCCAAAACATTCTCTATATCTTTGATCTTTTGTGTAGCACTAGAGGGCTAGTCATTAACATCTAGAAGACCACATACATGGTTTTCAATCCAGCAAATTCTACACTCCTCAATTCTTGCCTGAATGGCAACCCCCTCGAGAGGATATCCACTTTTGAATATTTAGGGGTCACCCTAACTGAACACATGGACTGGTCCACACATATCCCTGAAAAGAGCCTCAAGCTAGCACAGATATTAGGGGGCTGGCTAAAGTGCACAGGAAACATTTTAAACCTATTAACCCAATTGTCGAGATCTACACAGCGCTAGGGGTGCCAGCATGTATGGGGCGGAACTACGGGGGAAACGCCATATGAAAAGCTTATCCAGAACCAAAAATAATTTTGTCAGGCAGTCAACCAGTCTCTCCCCAGTACTCCACTGTCCCACTCCAACTTGATCATAGGCTTTAGTTGGAGGAGGTACTGGGACATCCTGGGGCTGGGAAACTAGCCTGGTTCAAATACATCTGGGATACACTTCATAGTATTAGCAAAACGAAGATGTGGAGCAATCCAATAGTGTCCTGCCCTGTTACATCTAGGACTGAACTTACCAGAAGCTATAGGGGGCATAAAATCGCTCTCCTTCATGCTAGCTCAACACTAGGTTCACTGACAGCAACTTTTATTGGAACAAAAGATAACTATAGTTTTGAGTCTTTTCTAGATGAAATCCAGCCAGCCCTAGGTGGGAAACTCTATGTACAGTTCAGGCATGGGCCGCTTCCTTTACATTCGTTTTCTAATAAATGGGCAGGCACCATTCTTTTAGGGTGTCCAGCCTGTGGTGAAGCTGATGAATCAGAGCTCCATGTATTTTTCTTTTGCTCAGCTTATTACAAAATCCAGATCAAGATGGCTGATACAACTGTGCTGAAACTTGGAGGCCCCTCATTGTGTAAAAGAATTTAGGCTCCTGAAGTTTGACAACCAACAAACTGTATTTGCTTTCTCAAGATTCTTGTTCTCAATGTACACAATCCATTCCTAAGATTATATTACCCGCGCCTTAGCCAAATGTCTGTGCTCTTTGGTGATGGCCAAGGCCAGTCTGCAGTGCATAGCCTTTTTAAACAGTAATAATGCTTTATTTGCTAAGAATTTTTGGCAGAGGAGGGTGGGGACTAAGTGGCTCTTTTGTTGTAAACTATTATTGCATTTTAGAAAATTCTCTGTTAATGTCCCAAAGTCTTGTTTGTTATCTGAATATTTTACCTGAAACGCAAAACCCCATATTTACTTCAATGTACACAAATAGATCTATGTTCTTAGAGGCAATATGTTTTATCTCTGTAATCTGCTTTGAAGCAGACTGAGACCATTTTAAACAGTCACAAGTTTTAAGATTAAGTAATCCTCAGATTGACATGGACTAGACACTCACCTGGGCTGACCCCTCTAGTCCAGTTCTAGGATTTCTTGCGCTTTATGTTGTTTCAAGTCTATAGTCCCTTCAGAGGACATTGTATAATGATGAATTGGTCATTTATTTGTCATGGGACTGTATACCTATGATGTCTGCTATGTTTATGTCTTGTATGTATTTATTACATTTGCACTTTCATGGTCACGAAATAAAGTATTTTGATGATGATATCCCATTAAATCAGATTTTGAAATTTAATTAAGAAATATCATTGGTGGACTTTGATAGCATTTTACCAGACAGAGGTAAAGGAACTAAACATTTTATCCCACTTAATCTTGTCCTGTGTAAAATGTATCTGGAACTACACAGTGAAATAGATTTAAGGCCTTCAGTCAGTGTAAGAACACTATATATATATATATATATATATATATATATATATATATATATTCCACAAAGTTTCTCCCCCTCGAGGCAGAAAACATGGAGTCGCACTCAAAAACAATTCCAGCACAGCGCAGCAGTTAAGTTTCCTTCATGATTTTATTCATCCATGGGGTCAGAAAAACAAAAAACCAACGCGTTTCGACAGCGTCCGCTGTCTTGTTCACGGTCAGTGTGTGGGTGTGACTCACAGTGTTTTGTAACATTTCCTAATACTGCAGGTACCGCCCCTTTTGGGTGTATCCCAACAAGCATTGTGGGAATTGTAGTTTTTGGGATTTAACAATGTTTAAGGCATCTCCAAGATTTAATAAGTGCTAGTCTTCCCCTTATTTACAATTCTCCATATCATGATTGGCAATATTTACACAATTTAACAAATTTTCTAAAGTAACGTCCCGCCCTCCAGTGGGCTAACAATCTACCTTATATTGTCGGCATTGTGGAATTTGTGATATGGGATATATTCACATTGTCCAGGCCTTAAACCTCTAAAACAATCTTTCCATAATTGTAACCTCAACCATTATGGTACCTCAGTGGTAAGGATTGGGGAGATTTGGTCACTACATGGCCTTTATGGGAGTCCTGCACTCCGGTGGGATGAGTTACAATTTACTTCCATTGCCCTGTGTGAGTTACTATACCAAAAAGGTGAGGGAGGGTGGTGTACAGGGAAAATAATCTAAAACAAGATTTTAAAATTTAACTGGATAAGCGAGAGGAGGCAGAGCATTTATAGCATAGAAATTATGTACTTTTCAGTCCGTTTACAAGTGAATATAAAGTTCTTCCGACTGATTGAGGCCCAGTGGCGCCATCGTTCTGAAAGAAAGAATATGTCTGGATTCTTTGCGTCTCAAAAGTTTTTCCATATGGCCACCTCTGTCCGAGAGAGTCATTGTTTCCAGACCCCAGAAGCGCAATTGCTTCCAGTCTCCATTATGTTGAGCCTCCATGTGTTTAGCAACAGCGTTGCTTCTGTCCCTGTGAACTGTTGCTCGTACGTGTTCTAGAATTCTTTTCTTTAATTCACAGATGGTGCTGCCAATATATCTTAAATTGCAAGGACACTCAATCATATATATTGTATACTTGCTATTGCAGGTTATGCATTCTTGAATTTTCCAAATTTTTTTGTTTGGCATTGTTAGTTCTGTGGTTGGTTTTGCGATCTTGCATACCTTCCAATTATAGCACTTGACGAAGCCCCGCGTTTGTAGCCAGTTTTTCTTTTTCTTGGTAGCTTGGAAATGACTGTGGACCAACTGGTCCTGTAGGTTTTTTGCTCTCCTGTACGTGATTACTGGATGGTTGCCCATTTTGTGACCGATTGTTTGGTCTAGTTGAAGAATTTTCCAGTTCTTTCTCAATATACGGTTTATTTGATTTGCTTCCATACTGTAATCCAAGATTAGTCTGATAGGTTCCTCCTCAGTATTGGCCTGTTTTTGTTTCTTTTTCAAGCACTCTGTTCGTTTAGTTTGGTTGGCCCTTTCCCAACATCTTTGTACAGTTTTTTTATTGTATTTTCTTTTTTGAAAACGTTGTATGCATTTGGAGCTTTGATCTTGCCATTCTGTGTTTTCGCTGCAAATTCTTCTCAGTCTGAGAAATTCCCCGTAATTTGGAAAATTCAAGAATGCATAACCTGCAATAGCAAGTATACAATATATATGATTGAGTGCCCTTGCAATTTAAGATATATTGGCAGCACCATCTGTGAATTAAAGAAAAGAATTCTAGAACACGTACGAGCAACAGTTCACAGGGACAGAAGCAACGCTGTTGCTAAACACATGGAGGCTCAACATAATGGAGACTGGAAGCAATTGCGCTTCTGGGGTCTGGAAACAATGACTCTCTCGGACAGAGGTGGCCATATGGAAAAACTTTTGAGACGCAAAGAATCCAGACATATTCTTTCTTTCAGAACGATGGCGCCACTGGGCCTCAATCAGTCGGAAGAACTTTATATTCACTTGTAAACGGACTGAAAAGTACATAATTTCTATGCTATAAATGCTCTGCCTCCTCTCGCTTATCCAGTTAAATTTTAAAATCTTGTTTTAGATTATTTTCCCTGTACACCACCCTCCCTCACCTTTTTGGTATAGTAACTCACACAGGGCAATGGAAGTAAATTGTAACTCATCCCACCGGAGTGCAGGACGCCCATAAAGGCCATGTAGTGACCAAATCTCCCCAATCCTTACCACTGAGGTACCATAATGGTTGAGGTTACAATTATGGAAAGATTGTTTTAGAGGTTTAAGGCCTGGACAATGTGAATATATCCCATATCACAAATTCCACAATGCCGACAATATAAGGTAGATTGTTAGCCCACTGGAGGGCGGGACGTTACTTTAGAAAATGTGTTAAATTGTGTAAATATTGCCAATCATGATATGGAGAATTGTAAATAAGGGGAAGACTAGCACTTATTAAATCTTGGAGATGCCTTAAACATTGTTAAATCCCAAAAACTACAATTCCCACAATGCTTGTTGGGATACACCCAAAAGGGGCGGTACCTGCAGTATTAGGAAATGTTACAAAACACTGTGAGTCACACCCACACACTGACCGTGAACAAGACAGCGGACGCTGTCGAAACGCGTTGGTTTTTTGTTTTTCTGACCCCATGGATGAATAAAATCATGAAGGAAACTTAACTGCTGCGCTGTGCTGGAATTGTTTTTGAGTGCGACTCCATGTTTTCTGCCTCGAGGGGGAGAAACTTTGTGGAATAGAGAGCAGTTGGGCTCAACTGCAGGAGCGACGCGACCACACTTGCAGCGCCGATCTGGGAAAGGAGGGAGCCATGAGGAGGTGATATATATATATATATATATATATATATATATATATATATGTATATATCCTACTGGTAGTTATAGTTATGACCTAGTTTCCATAGGAAATCCACAACATTCTATTTGGAATAACTTTGACGCTGGTGGACGAATCTTCGTGAATCTCTCCAAGATAATGGCCTGCTTGGTTCCGCTCCTTCCCTGAAAGTTTGGGGGTGATTCCTCAAGTGGGGGCCGAGAAAAAAGGGGGGTCCCAAAACGTGTTTTCCTCATGCAATTTTCCATAGGGACCTTTAGCCAGGGCTACAGCCCGAACGGCTGAACGGAATTACACGAGATTTGGCAGAGAGGTAGAGTTCTGTTTGCAGATTGTGCTTTTTGTTAAATGGTGTAAATCCGTTCAGTAGTTTCTGAGAAAATTGCAAGTAAAATCATAGCTATATCTAGAGACGGAGTTCAGCACTCGTACAGAAATCTGTTCAGTTACGAGCGCGAGCTGCATGCTGATTGGCTGTGAACTGTCTGTCAACACTCGAAACCAGGAAGTGTTGGCGGCCATCTTGTGCCTCGCTAGAACCGAGTCACAAGAAAACAGTAAATCAAAGTTGAGAAATAAGGGAAGGGGGTAGGCTAGAAACATTGTGACCCTCTAGGCTTGCTCAGGGGGTCGTACATGGATGTTTAGGCTCTATTTTTTATTTTTATTTTTTTAAAGGAAAATCGCGGCGTACGCGTATGGAAATACGTACAATTACGAGCAAAAGCTGCATGCTGGTTGGTTGTCAATACTCCAAAACAGGAAATGTTGGCAGCCAAGAGTCACAAGAAAACAGTAAAACAAAGTTGAGAAATAAGAAAAAAAGGGGGCAGAGTAGAAACATTCTGACCCTAAAGTCTTGGTCAGGGGGGTGGTACATGGATATTTAGGCTCAATTTGTTTTTAAAAAAAATTAAAAATGGCGGGGTACTCGTGCAGTACTTGTACGTGGTGGAAAAGGTGAAAAAAAACTAGAAGTCCATTTTGTTTATTAGGTCCCGGGGGGGGGGGGGCAAATTACGGGGGCAATTTTTAGAGCTATATTTTATGACAGTATGTAAAACTTTCCATTTTTTTCTCCTGCATCAGTTGTACTCTCTACACATGCGCAGCCTTGTTTGCAAGTGCACTTTTTTTTTCTTTTTCTTCAAGTTCGCCAAGCAAACCTCTCCTGATTTTAGGTATTAAATTTGCCGCTTTCTTTTCCCGGGTCATGTGTGTCATCCGGTGCTATACTTATTATAAACATATTGTATGTATATTTATTTGAAATGTAGTATCGAGGCGCCAAACGTTGATTACATACTCCGTCCAACCGCCATTTTAGTAGTTTCCTCCGTTATTTTTATTATACCTGTTACTTTCATTTTACCCTGCGCATATTTTCTCTGTGATCGATGAGATTGCGTGCCACAGATACCACGGTGTTTGTCCTTGGCCTCCGATCTTATCAGACTTGGTCACACGTATACCTAGAAACTAATTTGAAGGACGGAAGGCACAGGCATTACAACACGTGTTGGTAAAAAAAAAAAAAATTATTAAGATTATGCATTTATCATGTGTGGTAAATGCATACTAGTTGTAAAAGCATGTGTGGAAAAGCGATATGCGTGCTAATGGTTTTGTGGTGACAATCACGCGTGCTTATGAAACGGGTCTGGGCGTGGTGAAGTCTAGGGTACCAGGCGGAGGGGCACGCAGCTGCAATCATACAACATAGAAGTAATATAGGATTTTTTAAACTTAAAAAAAATTATTCCATAATTATCCTAGATTAAGTCTTCTGTTAGTAAGTTCATTAGATACACGAATATATGTTTTTAAACAATTAAAAACATTCACGTCTTTTTTGTACGGGGCGCCGTACATGACGTCACATGGAAGCTTTGATGCGACGTGTAACGTCAAAGGGTATTCGAAGCGTATGCTGAGAATGATTAGCAGTACAAACTATGGTGTGATCACTCTCTCACTGTCAAATCAGAGCACAGGGCGCGCTATGAGAATGGTTAGAAGTGGTCACTCATAGGAGATCCAATTCTGGTGTGTGGCTTATCCACAGTATCATAACGTTATTTTTTAACCTGGTTAAGTTTGAGGTTTGCATGAAATACTATGCTATAGGCAGATATGGATGTTTAGGGAGCGGTTATCTGCATGAAGCTTGGGTATTACCATTTACATATAGGTGTCTGAGGGAGGGAAAAGAAGTTTATCTGAATGGCGAGGATTGCACAATAGTACCAGAGCACTCCTTAATTTGTAGACACATACAATTGAATGGCTCTTGTATACAAGATGCGCCTAATTTGGACTGAGTTTTGAAAGGTAGTCCGACACCTGCTATCATAACAGCGTTCAGTTTACTGGAAACGGGAGTTATTTACTTTGAAATAATGGAGATTGTTGTGCAATGTTAGCAGGCATCGCTTACATGATTACGGTAACTGAGCGTGTGGTTTGATTAAAAAAAGTTGTGTTAACTCCTCTGCATGGGAAGCTGGATGTTTCCATCTAGCTCTCGATTTTGACCTTGAAAGCAGAGTCAACCAAATGAGTCGTATAAGAGCGCTATTGTCTCAAAAAGAGGTCGCTCTTATATCTGGTACAGAAACATTTGTCCTTCATGTAGCAAACACCAGCACAGAAGTGCATGATTTATTAAATACAGACGTTCTCTTGAATTTTGGGGAGTTAATTTAGAGTATCTTTAATGTGTCCTTGACTACGGGGTTACCTTACTTTTTTAAAGTTAGAAGCAGTGGCCTTGTGACTTCTGTAGAATGTATATTTGGTGTCTTTTGGGGATTTTTTCATTCGATTTTTCCAGCATCTTTGGTGGATTGCGCTTAATACTCGCATTAGTTGCCTGTGTGCTTTTATTAATTTGTTACATAAATATGGATGCACATCCTGCAGCAGACGATAATATGTCCCGGCTGTTGCTGCTTCGAAACCGAATGATTAGTTATTACGGAGCGCTGCCTTTGGCTACATTGAGTGCATTTATGGATTATCGTTTCGATTTTCCTTTTTCACATGCGTTCAACCTGTGTTCAATTGCCTGAGCTGTGATGTCTCCCAATGCGGATTATGACCAGCTGATGAGCCCCTTACTGGTACATGACGTGCGCCCTGTTCTGGCGGCGGGATTATGGCCTTAGCAGCGACACATGGAATAATGGGACGTTGGAATGTTTTTGCAGTGGCGCTTGAGTTCTTGGCACGCAGTTACATTGAAGATGACCCGAGTTTTCCTCCGATGGTGACAGAGTCTCCGGTCGTGAGGAACATGTATGTTCATTCCCACTATTGAATTGGATGGCTGAAATGTTTTCAGATGAGAACAATGACTTCCTGTTCGAGGCTGTTGCTACATACTGTGTTAGGTAATAATGGGGTAAACCCTTACCTCATCGACCTGGGTCAGTACAATGTTATATAAAAAGGGGTGGTCGATTACAAAACTGTTAGACATCTCATTACTAATAAAGAAAGGTACATCAATTGAGTAAGTCTCATTTAGATTGCATTTAATCCAGCCGTTTGCAGTGATTTACTGCATTTGTACATGTATTATATTTCAAATTCATACAATACATGGTAAATTCAACTTTATTCACTAATTTGTGCTCGGTGATTGTCAGATAAAGAAAAGGATTCAAAGAAGGGTAGGGTGTGTTTGGAAAAGAATAAGGGACAAAGAAAAGGAATTGTGTCCTTTAAACAATTCACTCATATTCAACAAAACATTTCAAATCATGTCATAGATCACAATTTGTTGCCACAATATACACTATACACATTAGTTGGATATCATTTTCCGGTAAAGTGTGTATGTGTAGGTCATAATGTCATAACTTACTCAATTGATGTACCTTTCTTTATTAGTAATGAGATGTCTAACAGTTTTGTAATCGACCACCCCTGTTGCTACATACTGTGCTGACACGCTGTTGGATTAAGACTCTTTGATTTTTCTTCGTAATCTTTATCATTTAGTTACTGCTTTCTATCAAAGAGCCTATAACTTTTTTTTGGAAATGTGAACTTGACTCTGCTTTTTAGGCTTAAACTCTGCGTTCCTAATTCGCCCACGTTTATATCACGTGCTTTGATCAAGAAAGGGTGTCGTGGGGCTGAGCATTGCACTCACACCCTGTTAAGTTAGCATGGGTTTATTAGAAGCTTACACGCTATTTTTGCTTTCCTGCTCTGCTTTGCACACGACACATACTTTTGATATTGTTTAGAGAAGGCTGAGTATTTTGCTTTATATGAGAATAATTTTGTATGCTAGATTTGTAAACTGCCTCGCTAGTTTTGTGTGTATAGTGAGAGCATAGAACATCAAGGGTATCTTGAATACTGTGTCTGTTATTCAGAATGATCCTCGCACGTTCGAGCCATAATATATATGGAGCTGTGGCCACCTCTGATACTTCCGCGTTTCATAATCCATTGTGGAGGCAAAGTTACACATAGTTGGAGAACATTCGTATCTTGACAGTTTGTGGAGCACTGAATGTGATCCACTACTGCTGAGTACCAGAGGTATTGGTCTGCCCATGTAATCCTATGAGACTTTCTGTAGTTATAAGCTAATCTGCTAGGTAGGGAGGGTAAAATGTAGGTATATTTTAAATTTGTTTACCTTTAGCATTATAGGATGCTTTTTCAGTTTGTATTTCATAGAATAGTAACAATGCTGACAACCTTGTTTCTGATAATATGTTTGGTTGCATTTTCTAAGGTACTGTGCATGAGATTATGGCGTTAGAAATAAACATTCCAAAGTTGCACGTGTCTTTATTTACATCTTGTTTTGGACTGGTGTAAGACTATATTGAAAGAGTGTTTTTGTTATCCACTTTACTTCATGTAATCTAAGTCGCATGTTCTGGGTTGACTAGTCATTGGTGTTTTTGCTCTAGGGCGAAGAACCAATGAGTCACTGATTGCTAGTTTGGTAGGGGGTTTGTGTAGTAAGGTGGGTTTTGGTACACCGTAATTCACTGAGGTCCTAAGTCTTTATGCACAGTTCTATGTATGAGCAGAATTCCTGGAACAGTAGTTACAACAAAAAGGCTCGATAAAGGGCTTGCACTTTGAATATGAATATAAAATAGAAGAATAGTTGATAATCACAGCTAAGGAATGCAGCAATTAGATGTGTATATGTGTGGATGATGTATAGATTGAGTGAAAGATGAAAAACGTGAAAAATAAGAAAGGTTGGAGAAACGCAAACTACCCACTGCAAAGTCAGTGAAGTGGATCTTTGGATTTCCAGGTCATTACACAGATAGGGTGTTGGATTCCGCAGTGGGAGCAAGAGAAACTAGTACAACAACTAAGGAAGAAAGCTAGTGCATAAAGTACACACAGTTGGGCAGATTTACAAGGTCGTGGGAAAAATTATGCAAAAGTGGCGCAAGGGGCTTGTAAACCTGCCGCAGTGTGTGGTAGAAAAGATGCAAGAAAGGACAGAAGTGTGCAAATTACCCACTGCTATTCACGGGTAGTAGTTACCAAGAAGGCTGAATAAAGGGCCTGCACTTTGAATTTGAATTAAAGAAAAATAATTGATAAGCTTAGGCTAGAATGGTAGCAAGTAGGTGTGTGTATTTGTGGTTGCTGTTTTGATTGAGTGGAAGATAACTAAGGTGAAAAATTAGAGAGGTTGCAGAGATGCAAACTTTCCATTTCTTTGTAAAGGAAGTGTGTGTTTAGTTTTCCAGTGTATTTATATATTCACTGAAAAATCCATAGGTTTCAGGCATGTTATAGTTAGGAATTAGCATTTAAAAAACCTTGGAAATTCACTGAAAAAACCATAGGTTTCACCCATGTTATAGTTAGCTGGACATTTCTCTCATACAAAACCCTTGAAATTCCCCCTTTATAGTTAGTTCAGCTAACTATAACTCGCGGGCCCGCAATGCACTGCTGATGACGTCACATATTACATCACTTATCACATGGTCAGTACACCCCGAGCTCACTGAGCATGACCAAATGTCAGATCCCATAAGTTCTTAAGATAGTGGCAGCTCTTAGTGCAGTGAGAGAATCCCTGAGCCATCTAGGCAAAACAAGAGGTTATGCACAAGTGGATTCTGGTATAGGAAGATTTAGTACTTTCAGAGATGCTACTTAATTATACCATTAGTGATGTTATTGGTCATTTGATTTGTAAAAGCACCTGTAACAAGTTGTGTGCATGGATTACACAACCGGGGGACATATGGAGGCAGAGCTCACAATAACTTGTGCCTTTCAGTGGGTGTTAGGTTTTTGATCACTGCAGAATCCACCATGTCGACATTATTTGCCTCATCCACGTGATCACAGAAACCAATTCATTAATTTTCCAGGGTATAGTTTAGTGTAGATTCAAGCAGGGTTACATTTATTAGTGATCTAAATTTAGTTTTATTAATGGACTGCGCAGCTTTACTACAACCTCAGAGTTGTATGCATGTGAGGAGTCCTAAGCTTGGCATCAACTTCAACAATTTTTATTTTAATGTCTTCTCTGTTTGGCAAATCCTTTTCACAAATTAAGCCTGTGATAACTATAAAAATATGTTTTGTAAGTGCAGATATTGATCAATTGAATCAGGTAATACACAAAGTACCTGTTCATACAATTCCTTATCAAATATGATAATTTGGATCATTTGATTTCCTATATATATATATATATATATATATATATATATATATATATATATATATATATATATATATATATATATATATATATATATATATATATATATATATATATAACCTACTGGCGGTCGCCAGTAGGTATATATAGTTAGGATTTTTTCTCTATGGGATTTTTGAAAATTCTATGTCTAATAACTTTGGCGTTTGTGGACGGAATTGGCTGAAATTTTCAGGAAAATGGAACATTTTGTTTCTGAGCAGCCCCTGAAAATTTGGGGGGGGGTTCATCAAGGGGGGGCCGAGAAAAAAGGGGGGTCCCAAAACGCGTTTTTCCCATGTTAATTTCCATAGGGCGGTTGGCCTCACTTTTAGCCCGAACGGCTGAATGGATTTGCACGAAACTTGGCAAAATTGTAGGGACTGGTAGCCCGATGTGCCTTTGCTAGGTCTCAATATATGTGCTCCAGTGGATTTTGAGAAATTAACGTTCAAAAAAATATATATATCTGTAAGCGCGCTCCGGGCAGCGCCCCGGTTCGCGTACCTGACGCGTAACGGAACTTCGCGAAGCGAAGCTGATTGGCTCTCCGGTGTCTGTCAACATTCTAAACAGTCCGGAGCGGCCGCCATCTTGTCTCTCGGTAGGATCGAGAGACAAGAGGAGGCCAAAACAAAGGGGGAAATGACCATAAGGGGGCATAGTAGATTCTTCCTGACCCCCTAGGTTTGATGTGGAGGCTTTAAAAGGGCCCCGCGGGGCAAAAAATTTTTTTTTGTTTTTTTTGAGTGGGTAGCGCCCGGTACGCGCACCGGGAAGCGGTCCGGGGAGCGTACTATAAGGAAAAAAGAATGATAGACTATGATATTTTGAAATATTGTATGTTTATTGATTGTTCTTTTTGTTGTTTTTTTATTTTTTTATTTAAGTAGCAGTATTAATGATTATTAAATATAAATGTATTTTTGGAATTGTGCACAGTATACTATAAGTCTGACTTTACATTATAATCAATTTGGTACTAGTTTATGAATTACATATAAAAATGATTAAAGACTCAAACAATTTTTTAATATTAAATATAATTTTATTTTTCTGATTCTTTTTCAAAATTTAATAGAACGTCTAACATTTGACTGTCCGATATGTCCTCTTGTTGAGTGAACATAACTTCCCACATTTGACCGTCATCATAATGAAGTAAATAATCCACAGATTCTACACATTGTAGAAGTTCATGGTCTCGTGATTCATCCATGAATTCCAAGTCAATGGGTTCAATTATTTCCTCATTATTCATGTCTAGGACAATTTCAAAGGAAACGTTCTGTTCTCCTTGCATTTTTGTGCGGAAATTTGAATAAAAAATAAATATATCAGTAGAGATAGGGCACTGTTGGGTTTAAGTTCAGACAGGTAGTTTTGAGGCATGAAGTAGTACTATTAAAAAGTGCCTGTGAGAAAGCCTATGTAAATTCATATTAATACCACAGAAACCTAAATCAATCCATAATTATAATAAACAAGCCTTTCTCAATGTCTAACTCTTACAGAGGGATAGTATATAACTATCTGAAAATGTTTTCAAATTTATAAAATAATATCTTACCTTTTAAAAACAAGTTTAAGTTGTGAGTAAAAATGATCTTGCAATGTAGTTCAGGAAGTAGTAGTCAAAATGGCTGTGTTTCTCTCTCTTTTTTTATATATATTCAGGTACATAACCAATCAAATGTCAGGTAAAAAAAAGTAGAAAATGAAAGTAACATTTTAATTGGTTGTCAATTCCAACACTTCAGATGTGTTTTGTGAAGTAATTTACCTCAGGGTATTTAGAGAGGTCTACAGGCTAAATGGCTAAATGGAATTCCAACCAAATGTGTGAAAATGGTAGGGATTGGTATGTAGTATGAGCTAATCTATATTTGGTGAAAGTGTCTCCAGGGTTTCTTCTGTAAATTACTTTCCCACCTTTTTTAATGGAGCGCTTCCCGGTGAGCGCCCCGGTACGCGAACCGGCAGCGTTACGGGAGTCCACCATTTTGTGTTTTGGTCGAATTAAGATACAAGATGGAGGGCAAATAATGTTCAGAATGGGTAGAAGGGGGCACGGTAGACGTATTTTGACCCCCTAGGTTTTCTGAGGGTGGCTGAGGAGGCCCATATGTGTGAAAAAAAATCATTTTTTAAAAAAATTTCGCGCGGTTAGCTTCCGGTTCGCGTACCGGGTAGCGCTCCGGGGAGCGTACTTTGTTGAAAATTAGTGAAAAAAGTTAGAGTAAAGTAATAATTGTGAGTGATCAGATGTAGGGTAGCTCTGAGAAGAGCTTTTGGGTTTATGGTACATTTAGGTACTTATAAGTAGGTACCAATGCACAGTTTTAAATTCAGAATGAAAATTCTGTTCCCTTCATCTGAGAAGTGAACTCCATCTCCTCTGTAGATATCTTGCATGTAGTAACGTAAGTTATTGTTGTAGATGGAGCCCATTCCATGGTCTCTCATGTAAGCTGAAACAGATTTGTTTACATGCTTCCTCGATTTCTCAATTTGTGGACAAAATTGGTTCGACCACCTCCATTTCTGTCTTTGACATATATTTGAATATACCAAGGCAGTTTGAGGAAAAAGTGCCATCAATTGCTCAAAGGTGTCCTTTAAAAGCATTTCCAGACCTACCCCAGTCAAAGTGCCCAAGTCATTTCCTCCACAGTGCACAATTAACAGGTCAGGTTTAGGCAAATGCATAAAGGTTTTCACCAATGGTATCAATTGGTGACATTTTAATCCTCTGTGGCCAAATCACTTAATTTCCACATCTTGTAAATTGAGGTTAGGTAAATTTCTGTTATCAGCATACCTCTGAGCCCAGTAGATGTAACTATGTCCAACAATCCAGACAGAAAACATGGTGAGAGAAGGTTCTGCTGCAGTCAGATGAAGTGTGGCAATGAAATGGCAGTTGAAAAAATAAGAGTTTAAAATGAAAAAAACTGTGGAGTTTCTGTGTTAATGAAGCAGTAGCAGTGATTGGTGGATTTTGATTGCTGAAAACAGAAAGTTAGGGTGCATGGATGAGTTCTTTGAAAGATGTAATTTGAATGGTCAAGAAAAAATCATTTTATGAAAGATTGCACTGGATACGCAGGTGTACTGAGAGTTCAGAGTTCAATTGAAACATTGTTGTGTGAACTTGCAAATATGAGAGGTCTTTCAGGAGGTGGTTGCTATGCAAAAAAGGCAGAAAGGGCAGAGGGGGGAAGGGTGTTGATTTGAAAAAAGTGAGGGAAGAGTTTTGATTGGGTGACATGAGAGATATGTGTGATGAATTACAGCTTTTCTGTGCTTTTTATAGCTGCAGACTCTGGAGTGCATACCTTTTGCTCTGCTAAAGACAATTTGGTCTGTTTCTGAGACTGTTTTGAAACTCATAAAGTATTTGCTAAGGTGAGAAAAGATTCATTTAATTTAGATAGAGAATAGTATGGTTTAGGGAGAACATTATGAAGAAAGTTGTGTATTTAAAATGTTGCTTTGTGTCAAGTGTTTTACAAATAGATTTTGTTTCTTTGTGTTACATAGCCATGTTAAAAGTGACGCAAAAATAGTGCAAGGGTCTTACAAAAATGCTTTCATGTGTCTTAGGGTATTTTAACTCACTTCCTCATGAATGTAGGTATATAATTGATTTAGATGTTGTGTTTAAAAACGATTTAAGAAAACAATTAGGTTTCTGGATATGTACTGCTAGAGATTCATAGGTTGCTTGGGGCATATTTATAAGGCCTTTGAGTCTCTCTGATGTTATTTTTCACATTTTAATTTAAGACCTTTCTCTGTGGTGCAAGGTCCTTGTAAATATGCCCCCATCTGTGCTTGGCAAATTTAGATTTTAATTCTTTGACTAACATAGCCATGTTAAAAGTGACCCAAAAATGTTGCAAGGGCCTTAAAAAAAACGCTTTCATGTGTCTTAGGCCATTTTAAGTCATTTCCCCTTGAATGTAGGTATATAATTGATTTAGATGATGTGTTTAAAAACGATTTATGAAAACAATTAGGTTTCTTGATATGTACTGCTAGAGCTTCATAGGTTGCTTGGGGCATATTTATAAGGCCTTTGTGTCTCTCTGATGTTATTTTTCCCATTTTAATTTAAGACCTTTCCCTGTGGTGCAAGGTCCTTGTAAATACGCCCCATCTGTGTTTGGCAAATTTAGATCTTGATTATTTGACTTACATAGCCATGTTAAAAGTGATCTAAAAATGGTGCAAGGGCTTAAAAAAACGCTTTCATGTGTCTTAGGGCATTTTAAGTCACTTCCCGATGAATGTAGGTATATAATTGATTTAGATGATGTGTTTAAAAACGATTTTTGAAATCAATTAGGTTTCTTGATATGTAATGCTAGAGCTTCATAGGTTGCTTGGGGCATATTTATAAGGCCTTTGAGTCTCTCTGATGTTATTTTTCCCATTTTAATTTAAGACCTTTCCCTGTGGTGCAAGGTCCTTGTAAATACGCCCCCATGTGTGCTTGGCAAATTTAGATTTTGATTATTTGACTTACATAGCCATGTTCCATACAGTTCTCACCTTCTGCGTAGTCTTTGATATGCTAGACTCCATCTGCACTATGAGATACCTAAGCAAAGGAAACACAGGTGATGTGATTGTGAAATGAGGAAAAGAAACTCCACATTTTTCAATTACATCACCTGTGTGTTCTAAGTTTACGAATGACATTGTGCAGATGAGGTTTAGGTCTGTCCACGGACACAGAAGAGGTCTGGCCTTTGTTCAAGAGTGAAGTGGACATGACTTACTTCATTGGTAGGCTTTCACATGTATTATCTCCTCTGTACTCTTCAACAAGCGTAAATTTCATCTGCAACCCTGAGTAGGCCTCACCTTAAACAAACCTCTGGATAGGCCACACCTTATCGTCATCCTGAATCAATCATTTAAAATGTTAGGGACAGATTTATGATAGGTGTATGACTCTTTTGCGTCACTGTGCGTCACTTTTGTGACGCAGCGGCGGTGCAAAAGATTTGCTATGTGGCGACATATTTACAACTTGATGCATCTAGGCAGATGTGTCATGCTGTAAAGTCCCATGCCACATGAAACCGATGCAGCAGTGATGCAAAAGATGCACCATGTTGCAAGACAGGCCTCATTTCATCTCCAACAAGATAAGAAGCTGAATCTTCTGTAAATGTCAAAATTGTTGTATACACTGCTCAACTTATGTGTACTCTTTGATATGCTAGAGTCCATCTGCACTATGAGATACCTAAGCAAAGGAAACACAGGTGATGTGATTGTGAAATGAGGAAAAGAAACTCCAAATTTTTCAATTACATCACCTGTGTTTCCTAAGTTTACGAATGACATTGTACAGATGAGGTTTAGGCCTGTCCACGGACACAGAAGAGGTCTGGCCTTTGTTCAAGAGTGAAGTGGACATGACTTACTTCATTGGTAGGCCTTCACATGTATTATCTCCTCTGTACTCTTCAACAAGCGTAAATTTCATCTGCAACCCTGAGTAGGCCTCACCTTAAACAAACCTCTGGATAGGCCACACCTTATCGTCATCCTGAATCAATCATTTAAAATGTTAGGGACAGATTTATGATAGGTGTATGCCTCTTTTGTGTCACTGTGCGTCACTTTTGTGACGCAGCGGCGGTGCAAAAGATTTGCTATGTGGCGACATATTTACAACTTGATGCATCTAGGCAGATGTGTCATGCTGTAAAGTCCTGTGCCACATGAAACCGATGCAGCAGTGATGCAAAACATGCACCATGTTGCAAGACAGGCCTCATTTCATCTCCAACAAGATAAGAAGCTGAATCTTCTGTAAATGTCAAAATTGTTGTATACACTGCTCAACTTCTGTGTACTCTTTGATATGCTAGAGTCCATCTGCACTGTGAGATACCTAAGCAAAGGAAACATAGGTGATGTGATTGTCAAATGAGGAAAAGAAACTCCACACTTTTCAATTACATCACCTGTGTTTCCTAAGTTTACGAATGACATTGTGCAGATGAGGTTTAGGTCTGTCCACGGACACAGAAGAGGTCTGGCCTTTGTACAAGAGTGAAGTGGACATGACTTACTTCATTGGTAGGCCTTCACATATATTATCTCCTCTGTACTCTTCAACAAGCATAAATTTCATCTGCAACCCTGAGTAGGCCTCACCTCAAATAAACCTCTGGATAGGCCACACTTTATCGTCATCCTGAATCAATCATTTAAAATGTTAGGGAAGATTTATGATAGGTGTATGCCTCTTTTGCGTCACTGTGCGTGACTTTTGTGACGCAGCGGCGGTGCAAAAGATTTGCTATGTGGCGACATATTTACAACTTGATGCATCTAGGCAGATGTGTCATGCTGTAAAGTCCCGTGCCACATGAAACCGATGCAGCAGTGATGCAAAAGATGCACCATGTTGCAAGACAGGCCTCATTTCATCTCCAACAAGATAAGAAGCTGAATCTTCTGTAAATGTCAAAATTGTTGTATACACTGCTCAACTTATGTGTACTCTTTGATATGCTAGAGTCCATCTGCACTATGAGATACCTAAGCAAAGGAAACACAGGTGATGTGACTGTGAAATGAGGAAAAGAAACTCCACATTTTTCAATTACATCACCTGTGTTTCCTAAGTTTACGAATGACATTGTGCAGATGAGGTTTAGGTCTGTCCACGGACACAGAAAAGGTCTGGCCTTTGTTCAAGAGTGAAGTGGATATGACTTACTTCATTGGTAGGCCTTCACATGTATTATCTCCTCTGTACTCTTCAACAAGCGTAAATTTCATCTGCAACCCTGAGTAGGCCTCACCTCAAACAAACCTCTGGATAGGCCACACTTTATCGTCATCTTGAGTCAATCATTTAAAATGTTAGGGACAGATTTATGATAGGTGTATGCCTCTTTTGCGTCACTGTGCGTCACTTTTGTGACGCAGCGGCGGTGCAAAAGATTTGCTATGTGGCGACATATTTACAACTTGATGCATCTAGGCAGATGTGTCATGCTGTAAAGTCATGTGCCACATGAAACCTGCGTCAGTTTTCATATAGGTGTTTTGTTGCAGGGTATGCATTTATTTGCATGAAAGCCCTGTAAAACTAACACAGTGAAATTTAGAAGATTTCACTGAGTCAGCTTTATAGCATTGCTGAATCAAATCCTTACGCCTGTTTGAAACAGGCATAAGAAGTGATGCACCATGCAATGTGAGGCTTCCTCCTGTGCATTGCAGTAGACATGTCACGCTTACGACGTGATTCCTGCAATGTGCTGTTTTTGCGGCACAGATGCGTGACGCATCTGTGCTGTTTTTGCTCAATGGTGCTCCACATTGTAAATGCGGCACACCATGGGTGGCAGAGCAGCGGTGCACATTAACTGGTGCATCCGTGGGGATGCGCCAGTTAACATAAATCTGCCCCTTTACATTTAAGTATGAGCAGGGAACACAGAGTCGGTGAGGCTTATCCAAGGTTAAGAAGAGATGAGTCCTGTTCACTGAAAACTTGGACATAGGCCTCACCTCCTCAGCATCGCTAGACATGGCTAAATAATAGCTGCAAAATGTTACTCTTGTTAAACAATTTTACTATTATAATCTCTGAGATTTGTCTCTTACTCTGCAACATCTCATTGTTGTTCTCTTTCTTTAAAGATAACGACAACATCAACCATGAGTGATAATGAGCAATCAGTTGATCTCGACCTTATCATTGAACTTGTAATTGAAACGTCAGTGGAAGTAGATCCCTTGGATGATTTAAATCCTGAGGATGATGAAGAACATGATGAGGATGCCGATTTGTCAGAATTGTATGACATAGGTGGGAAGCTGACCTGCTTGAGCCTATGGAACTATAAACATTTATTTTTAAAATTTACAATAAATGAAAAGTGTGGCTCACTGGTTAGAGGAGGCAGACCTGGAAGCAGAGGTCAGCCCTGGACCAGGGTTCAATTCCCGGCTCGGCAGGGTCTTGAGTCCTAAAATGTCCATGGACTCGACAATTCTCGCTCCAGTGCCCACTCGATTCACGGGTTCACACTCTGCGACTCTGGGCAATAGCTTGCTTAATCTCCACAACGGCCCCTCGCGGCGGGATGCCTGGCTTTCACCTTGCGGATACCCTGCCGGGGTTATCTCACAGGGGAATACCAGGACGGGTTCCCTAAGCAAGCGCTTAGAAACCGCTCGGTGATTTGCGCTATATAAATTCCTGTACATGAAAAGTAAAAATGTAAACCGTTTCATTTAAAATTAAACACACCTTCAAAAACAGGTTATGTGTAGTGTCTTCAATAAAATATTAAAATATGCTCATAAAATTAGATCAGATTCACATATAAAACAGCACAGGTAAAATGTAGAAGCATTTCATTTCTTTTCTGCTATTTGTGTATTCTAAATTTGCCAAATCACTAAAAATTATTCTATGTAAAAATGTCAAGTAGTGTGTTAAGTTTTTGATGACTGTTATTGATTTACTGTTTGGTAATAGTGGTTAATAAATTTTTTTATTATATTTTACCACAGATTCAACTGCAGATCATTTCAAATTTTGAGAATGCCGTCTAAGGATAGAATCAGAAAGGCTACAAAACGTCAAAGACAGCAGGTTCATCAATTGTTGCAGCAGTCCTCTACAATAAAAAATCGTCAAGTCACCAAGAAAGCACCGGGTAAGACCACGA
This sequence comes from Lissotriton helveticus, assembly GCF_964261635.1. Lineage (NCBI taxonomy): Eukaryota > Metazoa > Chordata > Amphibia > Caudata > Salamandridae > Lissotriton > Lissotriton helveticus. The sequence continues at coordinate 1,248,295,079 of NC_136068.1, read as the reverse complement.
AATCATTTATAAGAAACATTTGTAAAAAAAAAAGTAGTACTACAGAAAATGTTTTAGTCCAGAAAAAGAGAAGCAATTTAAACGGAAAGGAAAGGCCAATCAAAAATGTTACTGCTAGAGCAAGAGATAACTCTGTGCATGATAGTAGAAGGAAACAACAGTTTAGGGACATTCGTAAACGAATGTTCCGCAACAGGATAATTGGCAATTTGTTAAAAAATATTAAGAAAGGTCAACAGAAAGTGGTTTTTTATAAGAGAAAAAAAAAAGTTGAGAAAGTTATTGATCAGGCATTTGAAATTAAACGAAAGTTATTTATTTTGATAATCAATAGAATTAGGAAGCTAAACAAGGCAATTTATGATTTCAAAAGAAATAGTAGATGGAAGAGAATAGTTAATCGTAGTAATTTTTGTGAAGTTTTTTCCGGAGAATGGATGCATAGTTCAAGTTGTGAGGCATTTTTTAATGAGGAGAGTTATTTCCAGAATAATGATTTGGTGCATGCAGTTGACACCAGGGGTCGAGCTTATGAGGTGAAAGATGGTTGTCCAGTTGAAAAAGAAAAACTTGTGACAACAGAGACAGAAGAGGTGTTAGGTAATGAGGTTTTAGGAAGACGTCCTAAGGGTCCTGTGTACACCTGGAAGTGTAGTAGTATTTGCATTGTACGACAGGATTCCATCAATTTGCTTTGTGATTTTGTACGGACATTTAATAAGAAAAGTTTGAAGCAGAAAATGATGTTGTTGCAAGAATTAGATCCTTGCAGAGTGAGAGAAGTGACAGGTTTGCATGGTCATTCACTGGCTTGTCTTTCCAGGAGAGTATGCCAGAGTGTTTTTCATCATTTCAGGATGCTAGCAGTGCATCATAATAAAGTGAGGAAATTAATTAGAATGTTGTATTATGCTAAGAGTCCAGCAATTATGCTTAAACAATTATGCGCTGCTCTTTTGCATGGTTCTGAAATAGATGTGAAAAATATTTGTGAAGAAATTGAGTTTTGTTACTTTGGAAGTAAAGAGGAGAATGTTGAAATTGACCCAGAAGAAGAGGGTAATGTGAAAGATAGTGTACAGGTTTCCAGTACAGATAATTTTCAGAAGGAAATTGCCACGTTTCAGGTGAAATCAAGTGAGAGGCCTAATTTCACTTGTGTGTGTTGTCGACGCACTTATTATAAGAATCAGACTAAGTTAGTGGATTTATATGCAAAAAGTGAAAGGGAAAATAATAGTGAATGGAAGGATTTCGCAACATACTTGATGGTAGAAAATTGTTTTGATTTGGGATCGGATCAACGTGTGTGTACTTATTGTTGTAACAAATTAAATCAAAACCAGATGCCTGCTAGAGCGGTTCATAATAATCTGGAATTGGTTGAGATTCCTTCTGAATTGAAGGATTTAAATACTTATGAATCTATTTTGATTCAAAGTATCCATCCCTTTCAGGCTATTGTAAGAATGGAGCCAAAGACAGGGAAATTGCCTCCATCAGATTTACAGAGAGGATTAAAGGGAAGAGTTGTTTATTTGCCTCTAGATTTGAAGAAAAACATTAACACAATTGGAGTAGAAAAAGTGGAAGAGGAACCTCTGGTTATCTTAGTTAATGGGGTTCCGACAAAGAATAAGAAAATATGGCAAGATTTAGTGGATGTTAGGAAAGTCAAAAAGGCAACATTGTATTTGAAAAAAAATAATAAGTACTATAAGAATGTATATGTTGCAGAAGAGGAAGTAAGTGAGGAAGAGGATAGCGATTTGTGTGCTGGTCAAATTGAGAAAGTAGAACCCTCTAAAAGTGAAGAAATATATGAACATTATAGTGTTCATCCTTTGCATTCCAAGGAAGTCATGGGGAATGCTATTGAGTTGTTTCAAATGAAACAAGCCAAAGGGAGTCCCATTAGTGTTTGGGAGGAAAGTTTGGAAGCTCGGTGTTTCCCACAGCTATTTCCAACAGGTCAAGGAGGAAGATATGATGAGCGACCTCATCAAATTCCTGCTTCTGAATACCGGACTTTACGATTGTATGCAGAAGATGCTAGGTTTCGACAATGCATTCCCTATTTGTTTCATCTACTGTTTGAAAGCGATCTGTCTGGACTGTCATATGCAGTGAACCACATCTTGAAAAGTGGTATACAGATGCAAAACGTCTCGGCAAGTGACTTTATGGATAAAGTCAATGTCCAAGACAGTATTTTGGATTGTCACCTGATTAATCTCATGGCGTGTCAGCGTGGTACTAATGAGTACTGGTACCGTCGTCATGGTGATTTAAAATGTATGCTGAGGAACTTAGGAACTCCCACATGGTTCCTCACTCTGAGCTGTGCCGAGTATGGCTGGGAAGACTTACTTGAATTTCTACGAGAGGCAAATGGAAATATTGAAAATATCAAATTCAAGACACCCGGAGAACTGTGCTCTTTGGATCCAGTGAATGTATGCAGGTACTTCAATCATAGATTTGAAGCTATGATGTCTTTCATCATGAATAAGAAGAATCCACCTCTTGAAGAGGTGTTGGATTTCTTCTGGAGAAAGGAGTACCAAGCAAGAGGTGCTCCTCATATACATATGCTGCTGTGGATCAAGGATGCACCTAAATTTGGAACAGATCCAGAAGACTTAGTGATGAGTTTCATACAACAGTATTCTACGTGTGCTGTTCCAAACGCAAAGGAGAAGAAAAGCCTAAGAGAACAAGTTCTACGTTTCCAAAGCCATCGTTGTGGAAAGTACTGTCGTCGTAAATTCAGAAACAAGGACAAGTTCTACACCAAATGTCGTTTCGGCTTTCCACGACCGGTGATTTCTAAAGGAAGAGTAAACAGTTTGATGTCTTCGCTGCGACATAATGTGATGAAGAAATCACCTAAAAACACATACAATTTGAAAAGGAACAAAGAGTCCAAGTACATCAACGACTACAACCCAATGATTTTGTCCATGTGGAATGCTAACATGGATATACAGTTTGTGGCTGATAACTGTATGGCTGTGGCTCGGTATGTGACATCTTACATCACCAAAAAAGAAAAGACAGAATTGAAGGATATGTGGGAGGACATTTCCCATGAAAAGAGCCTCAGTAAGAAGTTGTACAGTTTCAGTCTGAAGATGTTGTCGCATCGAGAAATCGGAGCTTACGAATGTTCTGACCGGTTGTCTTCAGCAAGTCTCTATGCCAAATCTAGGAGTATCGTTTGGGCGAGTCTTGGTCTTGCTGCAACGCGTAATCGAGTTCTGAAACCTGTGCGGGAAATTGAGTATTTGGCGGAAAAGGAGCCAAACAGTACCGATATTTTGAAGACCAACATGTTGGATACATATTATCCAAATCGAAGCAGTCACCTCGAGAATGTTTGTCTGTATGAGGTTCTACAAAATTACATATTCAAGAGGAACATCAAAGAAGATATTGATAAAGGAGTGTATGCTGTAATTGGAAGTGAGGGATGTCTGGTCAAGCAAAGAAAATGCCACTTGGTAAACCATCGAAAATTGAGTGGCGAATCTCCTGAAAAAAAGGAGTTTTTTTATTTAGCACTTTTGCAACTTTTCAAGCCTTGGCGTGCAGAAGAGGAACTGCTTGGAGATTTCCTCTGTTACAAAGACTCTTTCACTGCCGCCAAGGAGACCATAGAATGTCCTGCTTTTCCCAAATATCTAGAAATGTTGAATGCGGAAATCGAGCAGGAAGCAACGATTGCAGCCGAGATTGCCAGAGACAGTTCTCAGGACAGTCAGAGTTCTGTTTCCTTGAGTCAGGATCCACTAGGAGGACCTGTTATCGAAAATGAAGCTGCCACTGCCATGAATGAAGTGGAAAGAGCCATGGCACATGCTCAGGAGGATGTGGTTAACTTAGAAGACTTGGAAAGACAACTCAACGTTGAGCAGAGGAAAATATATGACGAAGTTACCAAGCAAATTGATCATGGATTAAGTCATGAGAAGAAAGAGTGCTCATGTACGTCGTTGAAGCCTGTCCGACTGTACGTGAGTGGAGAAGCGGGAACTGGAAAAAGTTTCCTCATTAAAGCAATTTCATGTTATTTGCAGGAAAGGACTGAGTCATCGCTGTCTTGTGTTGTCACCGCTCCAACTGGACTGGCAGCACATAACATTAAAGGTATTACTTTGCATCGTCTACTGATGCTGCCAGTGGAGCATGATAACAAATTACAATACTACAAGTTATCTGGAGATGCTTGTTGTGAAGTTTCAAGAGTCTTGAGGAAAATGAAACTTCTTATCATTGACGTAGTAAGCATGGTTTCTAATGTCATGCTTGCCTTTGTGCATTTGAGAATGCAAGTAGTTCTTAAAACAGAGTATGATGTGTTATTTGGTGGCAAACACATCATTGGTTTCGGAGATCTTCTGCAGCTGACACCAGTGAAAGGACAACCTGTGTTCAAAATGCTCACGCATGAAGATACCAGGAAGTGCCTAGGGAGCATTGGCAACGTCAATATATGGTTAAAATTCAATTATGCTGAACTGCATGAAAATATGCGTCAGGCGAAGGATGAAGATTACAAGAATATTCTACAAGATGTTAGAATTGGAAAAGTAACGAGCATGGGAAAGAAGCTTTACATGCACGATTACTGTCAAATTTATATCCAGAACAAGACGTTGTGCCTGAGAATATTTTTCAGAAAATTACTGAGAAGAAATCTGGAATATGTTTGATGCCAACTCTTGCAGAATGTGCCATCTTCAACAACAAAATGTTGCATTTAGAAAACCAAGAGATTGTGAAACTGGAAGCTATTGACAGAGTAGAGCATATGGGATCAACAATTATGTTGTCTGAGAATTTGAAAACAAAATTGGATTCATTAGAGAAGACTATATCTAAAACTGCAGGTTTTGAAAAGACTCTGAATGTGTGCTTAAACTGCCGTATAATTTTAAGAAGGAATTTACATGTTGAAAGAGGTCTGGTAAATGGATCAATGGGTAATGTTGTTGATTTTGTGAAATACAGAAATAGAGATGGAATTGAATTTTTAAAAATTAAATTTGATGGCATTGAGGAAGTACAGCTAATTGGTCGTTGTTCTGCTAGATTTTTGCTTGTAAAAGACTTATATGTTCGCCGTAAGCAGTTTCCTGTTTGCTTGGCATATGCGGTGACAATCCATAAATCGCAAGGTTTAAGTGTAGACAGTGCATTGGTGAATATTGGCAGTTCTGTGTTCAAGGAGGGTATGGCATATCTGGCATTTTCACGAGTTAGAACTTTATCGGGATTGTACTTGATTGAGTGTGATGTCACAAACATTTGTGCGGATCTAGATTGTGTTAAGGAATACAATAGGTTAAGAAGAGAGTATGCGCCACATTTGCCTCAATATCCTTTGTTTGAGAAACGTGTGGTAGGCCGGAAACGAAGAAATGTGACCAATAGTAGGGAGGTTGTAGCAAAAAGACGAAAAGTCGATGAACCTGAAATTATAAGCAGAAAGAAAAAGGATTCTGTTGAAGATGTTGTTGGTTTTCAATTTGAAAACAGTTCTGGTGTCAACTGCTATGCTAATGTAGTGGTTAATGTTTTGTTTTCTCTAGAAAATGTAAAAGAAGAGATTGTGGTCAATTCTGATCAAAGATTTTGCAGTTTGTTAAATTCTGTGTTAGAGAAATGTAGCACTGATAGAACAAAAATAGAAAGTGTGTCTGAAATTCGAAATCTGTTAGACAGATGTTCAGGTCAAACACAATTCTCTCAAAATATTCAGCAAGATTGTCAGGAGTTTTTAATGTATATGCTTGATGTATTGCATGCTGAAGGTGTAGATGTAGATCACCTGTTTGGGCTTTCTTATCAATGGCAGCATGACTGCGAGAACTGTAGGGTATCAAGTACTACTAGTGTAGACTCAGAAAGATTTATATATTTAACTTTGCCAGACAGTAAATCAGTGTCCTTTAATAAGCTAGTAAAAGCAGCTGATCACAACATGGAGTGTAGCCAATGTAAGTCTGAAATGTTGTCAACATTATTTATACGAACATATGGCCAGTATGTCATTTTAATGTTCCAACGATGTTGGCCTGATGGAACAAAATTGACAACTTTAATTAAAAATTTTGTGGCTTCACAGTTGTCAATATCAGGAAGGACTTTTGTAACTGCAGCAATTATATATCATGACGGTCCTTCAATAACATCAGGACATTACACAGCTTATTTAAAGTCTAGAAATGGCTGGTCATTCTGCAATGATTCTGTTTTAACTTTAAAAAAAAATTGCCTTTTGACCTTAAAAATTCTTACCTGGTGTTTTTAAAACCAAAATTTTAGGGAAGGAATCTCAGGATTTGCTCTGAGGAATTTCAAGAGGTTCTAATGGCTCCTACATGATTTGGCCTTGAGGATAAGTGTAGTACAGAGTCAAAATTTATTTTTGAGTTTTAAATAGTTCCTGGAAAAAAAAAAGATTTTCTTACAGAAAGTGGTGGGCAGAGATTCGTTGAAGGACAACAGAGTATTTCCCAAAGCAAACGGTGTTCTTACCATAACACTTGACGTCATGGAAAAATAACTGCACTTTGTATGAGTTCAGAAAAACTGTTTCTTTTTATAAGCTAATTCAAGCAGCCAATCAAAACATGGAGTAGAGGGAATGTAAGTCTGCAATGCTGTCTAGATTATTGGTCCAAACTTTTGATTATAATGTCATTTTGAAAATCCAACTATATAAACCTGATGAAAGTAAGTCTTCAACTTTAATTACAAATGTTGTGGCTACACAGTCGTTGATTTTAGGAAGAACATTTGTAACTGCAGCTATTATATGGCATGATGGTCATTTGACAGATCCGCTTATTACACAGCTTATTGAAAATGTAAAAAAATTTGCTGTTTCGGAAATTAATCCCATTTGACTACGATACAATGTTGCCTTTTTATTTAAAAATATTCTTACTTTCTGTTTTCAGAAAAGAGAATTTAGGGTAGGTAACTGGCGTATAATGATTCTAGGGGTTGATATAATTTTATCTACTGTTTTATATTGCTTTGTGATTAAAAGTGATGTAGAGAATTAAATAATTGTAGTAGTCATAGAGGTAGTGTAAGTCTGCTTCATAGTAAGCAGTATCAGTGTCATAGGAAATGTAGAACATGAGTGAGCAAGAAGGGTAAGATATTACTAGTCCAGGATTGTGAAAGTGATCTTGAACGTTTTCTTTCTGAAAGTTGCGGAAATACAAAATGACGGGATTTGCTTAGAAGAATTCCAAGAGTTATAAATGGCTCTTACACGATTTGGCCTTGTGGAAACGTGCGGTAGAGAGCGAGAAGTCATTTATTGTATGTAACATATTTTTCAAAACGATGGAGCTTTTCTTTCAGAAAGTGGCGGGCTGAAAATAATAGCAGCACAACAGAGTGTAAGCTGTTCTTAGGATATCCTTCGACGTCATGGAAAGTAAGTTACTTTTCAGGAGTTCTGATTTCTGTTTGGTTATGTTATATGGGTTTTTTAAACACAATCATTTTGATTGTGTTTTTTTTTCCCCGCTGTTATATGATGAATACCTTCAAGTCACTATTTTTAGTGAAATTTGATAAATTCTGAGAACAGCAAAAATAAACCATTTAACATGTATAATTAATTCTGTACTTTTTGTACTTATGATCTACATTTAGAAATGTGTAGTAGACATGGAGAAGCTGAGGCTTCTGTAAGTGTCAAAGTTGTTGCATACAGTGCTCACATTCTACATAGTCTTTCATATGATAGACTACATTTCCACAATGAGATACCTAAGCAAAGGAAACACAGGTGATGTGATTGTGGAATGAGCAAATAAATTGCACGTTTTTCAATTATATTACCTGTGTTTCCTAACATTACACATCACATTGTGTAGATGAGGTTTAGGCCTGTTCCAGGAGACAGAGGAGGTCTGACATTTGTTCAAGAGTGCAGTGGACATGACTCACTTCGTTATTAGGCCTGCACATGTATTATCTCCTCTATACTCTTCAACAAGCCTAAATTTCATCTGCAACCCTGAGTAGGACTTACCTGAAACAAATCTGTGGATACACCTTACACCTTATCAGCATCTAGAAACAATCATTTAAAATGTTAAGGGCAGTTTTATGAAGGCTGTGTGCCTCTTTTACGCCGCTGTTCCGTCACTTTTGTGTAAAAGATGCACCATGTTGCAAGATAGGCCTCAGTTCATTTCCAGCAAGATACCGTCAGTTTAAAATGTATATAATTAGGACTGTGTAGGGGGCATGGAGAAGCTGAGGCTTCAGTAAGTGTCAAAGTTGTTGCATGCAGTGCGTACTCTTTCATATGCTGGACTACATCTACACAATGAGATACCTAATCAAAGGAAACACAAGTGATGTGATTGTGAAATGAGCAAATGAAATTGCACGTTTTTCAAATACATTACCTGTGTTTCCTAACATTACGAATCACATTGTGCAGATGAAGTTTAGGCCTGTCCAGGGAAACAGAGGAGGTCTGAACTTTATTGGTTGGCCTGCACATGTATTATCTCCTCTGTACTCTTCAACAAGCCTAAATTTCATCTGCGACCCTGAGTAGGCCTCACCTGAAACAAACGTCTGGATAGGACACACTTTATTGCCATCCTGAAACAATCATTTAAAATGTTAGGAACAGTTTTATGATGATTGTGCACCTCTTTTGCGCTGCCATTGCGTCACTTTTGTGAGACAACAGCAGTGCAAAAGATGCACCATGTTCCAAGATAGGCCTCACTTCATCTGCATCAAGATACTGTTAGTTTAAAATGTATATCTTTAGGACTGTGTAGGGGGCCTGGAGAAGCAGAAGCTTCTGTAAGTGTCAAAGTTTTAGAAAAACTGTTTGTCCTTCAATCTTTTCCCTTGTCTTTTCTAATTTTTAAATACATGTTTTAATATTTTTCAAATGTTTGTTCTCTCTTTCACAGATTGAAAGTATAAAAATAACAAGTGACTAAGTTAACGACAATTATAAGGTAAATGTTTTGTACTCTTTTCATTACATTTCTATCACATTTAACTACTATTAGTTCCACTGCTTCATTTCTTTAACCCTCACTTTCCTGCCTTTGCTACTTCCCTCATTCCTTTCTCTATTACTTACTTACTCTACTACTTCCACTCCTTTTCTCAGTCCCTCTCTTCTCATAGTTCCTCACTCTTGTTCACTCACTCCGTCTCTATTACTCTTAGTGTCTCTGACTGATCACTCTTTCACTACTTGTTCATTATGCTTTCTCTGTGTAGTTGAAGAACAATAAGGGGCATATTATGAACACAGCCAATAAAATTATTGCTGTTTTTATCGGCAGAAAACTGCTGCAAAAGCGGCTTTAGCAGCAGTTTTCTGCCGCAAAAGCGGCTTTAGCGACACATTTCTGCCGATAAAAGCTGCAAAACTTTTATTGCCTATGTTGATAATATGCCCCTATGTTATTTAGATTTCTTTGCTGTTTCAATTATTCTTTTTCTGTTACTTCTTCTTTTCTGCTTTCTGTTTTTTCTCTCTGTTATTCCACATGTTTTAATCTTATTTTGAACATTCACTCATATTCTCTAAGAAACTCTTCTTTGTTATTCTTCTACTCTCCTTTTTTTCTTTCACTTCCTTATCTATTTTGTTTTTCACAATTATATCCTCTTCCATCTTTTCTTCGGTAAATAAATCTATTAAACAGTATCTCTGGTTTAGTCCCTATAGCTGTCTTTCTTTTAACATTACTCTCTGTTTACTTCCCTTATACTTACTCTTCTTTTTTTTGTAAAGATTTTTTTGGGTTCGCTCCCGGTTCGCGTACCGGGGAGCGAACCGGGAAGCGAACCAAAAGAAATAGAGGTTGCCAGAGTGCTAAACATTCTAGCAATTTTTTTTATAAAGGGGAGGTAGTTCTGAAAAGAACTTTTTTTTAATGTTTTTGTTGTTTTATAAAATTTTTTATTTTTCTGAACATTTTTTGTTTTTTTTGTATTTTTTGAACAATTTTATGTTTTTTTTGGTTTTTTTGGGGGGGAAACAACGAAAAACAGGCATTAGAAAGGGCTCAACAGGAGCAAAATTTTTTTTTATTTTTTGGGGCGTTTAGAGCACTTGTGGTTTTCATAGGCTCTGTTTATCAAATTAATACTCATATTGCCACATGAGAGTAGGTTACCGCAATATATACACACTATCTTCATGTGCACAAAATTTTCTTGAATGTTTGGCACTGTTTCCCGTGCCTCTGGCCCCGACAGAGTTACCTGTGCCGATGTCCTGGCCACAGGAGTTGGTGGGTTGTCTTGCAGGTCACGCATCTCTGCCCTGCTGTAATTCAGTGGATGCCACCTCTGCATGTGACGGTGCATAGTATAGTTGCCGAAACTATACTTTTTATCTGTGCCTCTAGATAAATCTTCTTTGCATATGAGGCATGTCACATAGCGAGCATTTACTTTTTTTTGTCCTTGAGGAGTAGAAAAAAACTGCCAAATAAAACTATTTTTGTGGTGAGATATCCGGGGCTCCTCACAAAAAAACTGTGTTGGCTGTATTTCCTCTTCCTCTTCTTCATCCTCTTCCTCCTCTGTGTTGGGAAGGAACTGTGGAGGTGGTCCTCTCTTCCTTGATGGTGGTGGTGGTGGTGGTGGGGGTGCACCAGCTGCAGCTACTACTGAAGCCATTTTCTACTCAGCAAAATAGGTCTTCCTTTCACAAAGTTGAAAGTCAGAGTGAGAAAAAAGGTGGGGGCTTTCATCATTTTGAAAAAAAATAGTTCTAAACCAATGAAAAGTGTTATTTTTAGGTCACATGACCTAGCCTTACATCATTAGGAAACCAAAAGTGAAATGAACCAATGAAAAGTTTTATTAACAAGTCACATGACCTGTTACACTTATGTTACGCGCTGCGGGACGCGCCCCGGATCGCTTCCGGGGAGCTGCGCTTCGCGCCTCGGTTCGCGCTCCGGAGCACTTCCAGGTGCGCTAACGCGGCGCGTCATAAGACGCATTACGCGGCAACGCGATACGTCGCGCTTTCGCGACGCGCCCCGGATCGCTTCCGGGGAGCTGCGCTTCGCGCCGCGGTTCGCGTACCGGAGCACTTCCGGGTGCGCTAACGCGGCGCGTCATAAGACGCATTACGCGACAACGCGATACGTCGCGCTTCCGTGATGCGTCACGATGCTGATTTCTAACGCGGCAGTTGCGCAAACGGAACGTTTACCGGTTCGCGTACCGAGTCGCGGCACCAAATTGAGCTAACGGTAAGCTACCCGGTTCGCGAACCGGGAGCGAACCAAAACATAATAATAACATTTTTTATTAATACACATATAAAATATATTTTTTGCTTTAAAGAAGAATACATTTTACAGCTATAGATATTAGCTTTTAAAAAACCAATGAAATTCACTGAAAAAACCATAGGTTATAGACCATATATAGTTAGGAATTAGCATTTACAAAACCTTGAAAATTCCCTGAAAAAACCATGGGTTATAGACCATATATAGTTAGGAATTAGCATTTAAAAAACCTTTTTTTACTCACACAAAACCATTGAAATTCCATATATAGTTAGTTGTACTAACTATATATCGCGCACCCGCAATCCACTGCTGATCATGTCACATATTACATCATTCATGACATGGTCAGTGACATCACTGATGACATCACTGATGACATCTCAAATGACATCACTGATGACAACATCCAGTGACTGTATGTTTCTGTAAAGTTAAAATATGTCTTACATATTGAAGAATGAGTGGATGTATAAGTGTCTGAATGAAGGATTTAGTAGGTGCATGACTGACTGTATGAGTGAGTGAATAAATGTGTGTCACTGAGTGCATGGGTTAGTGACTAAACTGTCTTAATTTGTGCATCATTATGTCTGTTGTTCTGTAAACTGCTGCATGTGTTGATCAGTAGCTATATGAGTAAGTATATGGGTTATTGATTGGTTGCCCAAGTATTTGTATGGGAGACTGAGTGTGTGTGTGTGGGTGGCTGGGAGGTGTATGACTCTGTGCATAGATGTGTGAGCAGTTGATTCACTAGATGTATGGGTTCAAAAGTGCATGTAGAAACACCTGTATGGGCGGTTGACTGAGTGCATTGGTGAGTGAATGGATATCTCAGTGCTACATGTCAAAGTAAGTACATATGTAAAACACAGTACATGTGACAGTTGACATATATAAATAACTGTGCATAAGAGCCAGTGAATGTGTGAGTGGCTGTATTGATCATTGTGAACTTGTATCAGGCATTGTAAAAGAGAGTAAATATGTGTTAGTATATGTTTGAATAAGTAAGGTGTGTATAACTGTATAGTTGAGGAAATGGAGGTGTGATTGATTCTTTGCATGACTGACTAGGTGTGTGAGTAACTCCATGGATGAGTGACAGTCTGTGAGTGTCTGTTTACACTGAGTGTATCTAAGGTTATATTAGAGTCTGAAGAGGTTCATCGTATTATCACATGAATGATGTCATCAGTGATGTGATCAGTAATGTCAAATGAGATGTCATCAGTGATGTGATCAGTAATGTCAAATGAGATGTCATCAGTGATGTCATCAGTGATGTCATTTGAGATGTTATCAGTGATGTCATTTGAGATGTCATCAGTGATGTCATCAGTGATGTCATTTGAGATGTCATCAGTGATGTCATCAGTGATGTCACTGACCATGTCATGAATGATGTAATATGTGACATGATCAGCAGTGGATTGCGGGTGCACGATACATAGTTAGTACAACTAACTATATATGGAATTTCAATGGTTTTGTGTGAGTAAAAAAAGGTTTTTTAAATGCTAATTCCTAACTATATACGGTCTATAACCTATGGTTTTTTCAGTGAATTTTCAAGGTTTTGTAAATGCTAATTCCTAACTATATATGGTCTATAACCTATGGTTTTTTCAGTGATATATATATATATTCACTGAAAAAACCATAGGTTATAGACCATATATAGTTAGGAATTAGCATTTAAAAAACCTTATTTTACTCACACAAAACCATTGAAATTCCATATATAGTTAGTTGCACTAACTATATATCGCGCACCCGCAATCCACTGCTGATGATGTCACATATTACATCATTCATGACATGGTCAGTGACATCACTGATGACATCACTGATGACATCTCAAATGACATCACTGATGACATCACTGATGACAACATCCAGTGACTGTATGTTTCTGTAAAGTTAAAATGTGTCTTACATATTGAAGAATGAGTGGAAGTATAAGTGTCTGGACAAAGGATTTAGTAGGTGCATGACTGAATGTATGAGTGAGTGATTAAATGTGTCTCACTGAGTGCATGGGTTAGTGACTAAAGTGTCTTAATTTCTGCATCATTATGTCTGTTGTTCTGTAAACTGCTGCATGTGTTGATCAGTAGCTATATGATTAACTATATGGGTTACTGATTGATTGTCCAAGTATTTGTATGGGAGACTGAGTGTGTGTGTGGCTGGCTGGGAGGTGTGTGACTCTGTGCAGATCAATGTGTACTTGTATCAATGATTGTATAAGAGAGTAAGTATGTGTTAGTATATGTTTGAAAATGTAAGGTGCTCTATGTTTAACTGTATAGACAAGAACATGGAAGTGTGATTGATTCTTTACAGGACTGACTAGGTGTGTGAGTAACTCCATGGATGAGTGGCAGAGTGTGAGTGTCTGTATAGGTGTATGAGTGCATATGATAGTGTTGTAAAGATGAGTGATTGTATGTATGAATGATTGTATGGGTGAATGAGTGAATGTGTGTGTAGACGTAGGAATCAGTGAGTACATATGTAGTAACTAGTATTGGTGTGTCAATGGTTTCAAAAATTATACTCTGTATTTAACACTGGGTGAAACAGAGGTTATATTAAAATGTGAGGAGATGCATTGTATTGTCACATGAATGATATCATCAGTGATGTGGTCATTGATGTCAAATGAGATGTCATCAGTGATGTCATCAGTGATGTCATCAGTGATGTCACTGACCATGTCATGAATGATGTAATATGTGACATCATCAGCAGTGGATTGCGGGTGCGCGATATATAGTTAGTGCAACTAACTATATATGGAATTTCAATGGTTTTGTGTGAGTAAAATAAGGTTTTTTAAATGCTAATTCCTAACTATATATGGTCTATAACCTATGGTTTTTTCAGTGAATTTTCAAGGTTTTGTAAATGCTAATTCCTAACTATATATGGTCTATAACCTATGGTTTTTTCAGTGAATTTCAATGGTTTTTTAATAGCAAATATCATAAGCTGTCGAATGTCAAGTACGTGGTAAGTGAAAACATTTTCGTGTTTATGCACACTGATCTGCTTTGAATGGTGCCCCCCCCCCTCATTTCTATTAGGAGTACTCTCTCTTTGCACATAGTGAAGGGTAGTTAACGCAGGCCTTTGCCCCCGTTGTAATACGTCGTGCCTGCTTCTCTCTCCATTTGATTGATTGTTATCCAAGTATTTACTGTTTTAGAATTGGTTCTCTTTGGTTCATTCTCTATTTACAAACAAACACAGAGTCGCAATACTCTGTTTAGTCTTTGCAGATAACGAAAAATCGTGTAAAAAAAAAAGAAAAGGAATCGAGCAAAATCAGTAGGCCACTAATGGGATCTCTTTTTGACCTCGCTAAAATAGAAACATTAGGAACAACCCCTCATGACAAATACAAAACTAGTGAAATGAACTGAACTCCACACAATGATGGCTGCAAAACAGCTCGGCTCCGCCACCCACCCCGCCCAAAATAACGATAAAGAGCGGCTGCCATGATTGGTTGCGGAATGGCCACGACGGAGCTACGAAATGGTGCTGCTCTCATGCTAACCCCAGCTTCAGTCTGAAACATCCAGAAACACTGTAGACTACCAATTCGATCAGTTCCGGTAGCGCCCCAATGTAACCCGGTAGAGAAGAACTAGCCCTCCCCTCTTTGACTAATGGTTCTTGTTGCCTGTCCCTTCTGTTGTCATTTAACAGAACTGTTTAGCCTGCTGAAAGGGGTTGTGTTCCGACCGCTGGTTGGTGGAGACATTTTGACTATATTCTGGACCTGCGTTGTCGCGTAATGCGTCATATGACGTGCCGCGTTAGCGCATCCGGAAGTCATCCGGGGCGCGCAGCGCGTAACGTAAGCATAACAAGTCATGTGACTTGTTAATAAAACTTTTCATTGGTTCATTTTACTTTTCTTATTCTAATGATGAAAGGCTTGGTCATATGACCTAAAAATTACGCTTTTTATTACTTCCGAACATTATTTTTTCTTAAATATATGTTATAATGTTCCAGGCTAATGTACTTTCCCGGAAAATTTACAACTGTCCTGAAAGTAAAATATATTCTTTTTTCGAGAAAAAGAGCGTTTCTTCGTCCCATGACGGAGCTGTTGAGCAAAAGAGGGTTGACCTGCTGTCTTAGTCGCCGATACGCCTGAATATGAGATTCTTATCGATCACTTTATGTTGCAGGAATAGAAAACACAACAGCCCTTGACCATTTATCTTTACTGCGTTCCTTCGTATTATACCTTTTACCCTTCATGTAATTGGTCTGCTTTATTTCACTTGCCTTTTAATGATTCTAAAACAGTGACTATTATTAAAAACTTTACCAATGTATATACTACTACCATGTTTTCTTTTAAAAACCTTTATTGTGAAAATTTCATTATACAAATACGAGCCTATAACCACGTGGGCCGGCCACGGAGCAAACTGTAATCGTATATGATGAGTAGACATTTACACTGTAGAGGAACGTAACGGGCGGGCCATTAGGTTGCAAGAACTAAGGTGTCTAACAGTTACGGAATCGGTGGACGTACATTTTATAATTAAAATACGACAGGGCTAGTTACAATAAAATTATCTAGATATACATTTGCGGGCAAGTACCATGGGTGACGTTAATTCGAACTTTCAATAGTACAGTAATCAATAACACATCAGAACTTAATATCAATAGGGATGTCGAAATATTCAATCAATTCTCGTCCCCGCCCGCCATGTGCTTCAAAACTGCATACGTATCTCGTGATTTCAAGGTTCTGCAACCAGTACACAACAAGGAGTTACGAGTCCCATTTATTCCGGCGCCATTTTGGGCGAGGACGGGCAGGTCCAGGATATAGTCAAAATGTCTCTACCAACCATCGACTATGATGATGTTCATATGCTGTATTTATTAGAGTAACACTCATCTGTCCACATGAAATTAATTTGCCACAATCTAAACATGTCATTTTAATCTTTCCAAAGTTCTTCTAAATATTTGGGACCGTTTCCCTTGCCTCTGATGCTGTCAGTGCCACTTCTTTGATGAATGTACTAGCAGGTCAGGGGTTCTCCTCCAAATCTCTCTTTTATGCAGCACTATAATTAATTGGTGCCACCTCTCCATATGACGATGCATGGTATAGTTACCATAACTATATTTTTTTCGGTTCCTCTGGAGAGTTCATCGTGGCAGATGAAGCGTGTAACGTACCGGGCATTTACCTTTTTTTGCATGTACAGGAAAGGAAAAAAAAATCGAGCGTCCGAGTTCTAAGGTGTCCCAGGGCCATTTTAGTGGACCAGGCCCAAATCCAAAGAACAGGCCGCCATTTTGAGAGTCCTGTTGCAGCCGCCTGTCGCTGTAGCATCAAGAGCAGCCGAAACTCAGCTGAATGGCAACTGAAACGGTAAAGGGGCGCCCCACTACAGCAGACGAGCCTCCACCTAGGAAGGCCCGTTCACGCCGCCCCCCCCCCCCCCTTCGGGCACTCCACGCCGTTATTCGGAGCAGTATTGTAGGATGGCCACACCAGTGCGGCAACTTGCTACACATCACCTCGGTGGTAACCGAATCTCAGCGCCTTGTGGTGTCTTCTATTCAGAAAACATTGTTGCGCTGCCTTTGGCCCCATTCGCACATCGGTCCGCTACTGACGCCATCTCACAGGCTAATGGGGCGCCCCACGCCGAGTTTCAGCATTGTAGGATGACCACACCAGTACAGCAACTTGCTAGACATCACCTCGGTGCCATCCGGATCTCGGCGCCCCACTGCAGATGAAGTGCCTCTCAACTATGAAACCACCACGGTGACATCCGGATCTTGGCGCGTTGTGCTGCCTTCGGCCTATTCGCACATCGGTCCGCTACTGACGCCATCTCACAGGCCAATGGGGCGCCCCACGCCGAGTTTCAGTATTGTAGGATGACCACACCAGTACAGCAACTTGCTAGACATCACCTCGGTGCCATCCGGATCTCGGCGCCCCACTGCAGATGAAGTGCCTCTCAACTATGAAACCACCACGGTGACATCCGGATCTTGGCGCGTTGTGCTGCCTTCGGCCTATTCGCATATCGGTCCGCTACTGACGCCATCTCACAGACTAATGGGGCGCCCCACGCCGAGTTTCAGCATTGTAGGATGACCACACCAGTACAGCAACTTGCTAGACATCACCTCGGTGCCATCCGGATATCGGCGCCCCACTGCAGATGAAGTGCCTCTCAACTATGAAACCACCACGGTGACATCCGGATCTTGGCGCCTTGTGCTGGTTCCGGCCTATTCACACATCGGTCCGCTACTGACGCCATCTCACAGGCTAATGGGGCGCCCCACGCCGAGTTTCAGCATTGTAGGATGACCACACCAGTACAGCAACTTGCTAGACATCACCTCGGTGCCCTCCGGATCTTGGCATCTCAACGCCTAGTGGTATCTTCCATACAGAAAATATTGTTGCGCTGCCTTTGGCCCCATTCGCACATCGGTCCGCAACTGACACCATCTCACAGGCCAACAGGGCGCCCCACGCCGACTTTTACCATTGTAGGATGGCCACACCAGTACAGCAACTTCCTAGACATCACCTCGGTGCCATCCGGATCTTGGCATCTCAGCGCCTTGTGGTGTCAGTCAGAAAATATTGTTGCGCTGCCTTTGGCCCCATTCGCACATCAGTCCGCTACTGACACCATCTCACAGGCCAACAGGGCGCCCCACGCCGACTTTTACCATTGTAGGATGGCCACACCAGTGCCACAACTTGCTAGACACCCCCTCGGTGCCATCCGGATCTTGGCATCTCAGCGCCTTGTGGTGTCATCTATTCCGAAAATATTGTTGCGCTGCCTTTGGCCCCATTCGCACATCGGTCCGCTACTGACGCCATCTCACAGGCCAACGGGGCGCCCCACGCCGACTTTCAACATTGTAGGATGGCCACACCAGTGCGGCAACTTACTAGACACCACCTCGGTGCCATCCGGATCTTGGCGCGTTGTGCTGCCTTCGGCCTATTCGCACATCGGTCCGCTACTGACGCAAACTCACAGGCCAACGGGGCGCCCCACGCCGACTTTCAGCATTGTAGGATGGCCACACCAGTGCTGCAACTTGCTGGACACCACCTCGGTGCCATCCGGATCTTGGCGCGTTGTGTTGCCTTCGGCCTATTCGCACATCGGTCCGCTACTGACGCCGCCTCACGTGCCAACGTATTTTCTCCGCATTTTATACCTTATGCCGCATAACAGGTCATGTGACTTGTTTATAAAACTTTTCATTGGTTCATTTTACTTTTGGTTTCCTAATGATGGAAGGCTTGATCATATGACCTAAAAACAACACTTTTCATTGGATGAAAACTTTTTTTTTTCCCAAACGATGAAAGCCCCACCTTGTTTCTGGATGTTTCAGACTGAAGCTGGCGTCAGCATGAGAGCACCACCATCTCGTAGCTCCGTCGTGGTCATTCCGCGAGCAATCATGGCAGCCGCTCCCCACCAGAAGCCTACAGGAGTCGGGGGCCCCCAAAACTTTTGATGAATCCTCAAGGCGGAGGGGACGCTTTCGAGAATGGGGTCCAAGACCTAGCAGACAAGCGTCCGATTTCCAAGGTGTCCCAGGGCCATTTCAGTGGACCAGGCCCAAAAAGGAAACAGCCTGCCGCCATTTTGAGAGTCCTGTGACAGCCGCCTATCGCTGCACCGCAAGAGTGGGCGCAACTCAGCTGAATTGCGGCTTTTGACACAGTGGACCAAAAACGGACGGAATGGCAACTGAAACGGTAAAGGGGCGCCCCACTACAACAGATGAGACTCCACCTGGAGAGGCCCGTTCACGCCGCCTCCCCCGGGGCGCCCCACGCCGTTATTCGGAGCAGCATTGTAGGATACCAAAACCAGTGCGGCAACTTACTGGACATCACCTTGGTGCCATCGTTCTGCTGCCTTGGAACTATTCGCACAACAGTTTGCTACTGATGACCCACCCCCCGCGACGCCCCACGCCAGAAATCTGGACGTTGTGCTGCGTTGGGACTATTTGCACAGCCGACCGCTACTTCGTTGTTTTTCCCTAAAAATGTTTATATGTTATTACTGTTTTTGTTTTCTTGTATATATTTATAAGTTATTAAAGTTTTATAATCTTACTACTTTGTCGGAGTGCTATATATTTTTAATGTGACACATAATTGTAAAAACTTTGATGTACAAAGAGTCATCCCTGGAATCTTCCGCTTCAGGCTCGGTCCCCTCCCCAATCACAATACAGGATGGTTTTCAGATAATAGGAACGCGTCTGCTGTGACGGATCTCATCGAGTGTGGGCCTTGATCTACTATAACTCCTTTGAAGAGGGGTGATTTTTTACAGCTGGGGCCATAAACTACATCTGCAGGGCTAGCTGATACCCTAGGACCGGCCTGGACAATCGGACACAGAGGAAAAGGAGTGTCAGAGGGTGCGGTAGTGAATAGGGCGAAAGGGAGGTGTCGGGCGGGCACAGGGTGTGATTCTCAGGGAAGAGCAGCGCAGATGGGGGGAGGTTTATTACCCATGCATAAGACAGAGAGCGGGGGTGACCACTGCCTGGGGGAGATGCTTGCGAGGGTGGGGAGCCATGCTAAGGATCGACAGCGTGCACAGAGTGGGTCTGGTCAAGGCATCTAAAATGACTGCCGTGCACGACAAAAGTGTGGCATTTGAAAAAAGACAAGATGGCGCAGACAATGTTTTTCAACACTTCCTGATTTCCTTCGAATCGAACGTTAACAGACGTTGGGGCATATTACCAAAGTTAAGCGATATTTATCCCTAACGATGCTTAGCAACGATTTTTTTACCGCTAAGCATCGTCAGAAATTATCGCAGATAAACCTTGCTATTATCAAGGTTTATCGCAAATACGATACAAAATGACCGCAATGCATTAATATCGCTGAAAACTCAGCGATATTCATGCATTACCGAGCTAATGCTCTTAGCCATGTTATCCACCTCCCAATGGATAACATGGCTAAGAACTGTTCAGGGCAGGTGCTAGCTTTTGGAGATATTCGCGCTTATCGCGAATATTTCCAAAAGTTGATAATAGGAGATAGCGATGTTAGCGACTGTTTCCAGTCGCTAACATCTTGGCATGCCCACTTTGCATGTCATTAGTGATAAATATCACTCACATGCAAAGTGGGGCCCAAGATGGTCGCTATCTCCTACTAGCCGTCGCTAACTGGTGTTAGCAACAGCTAGGTAATACAGATATAATTTTATCTCCGCGAAGCGGAGCGCTGTTACAGATATATATCTTGTTTTTGAACGTTAATTTCTCAAAATCCACTGAAGCACATATATTGAGACCTAGCAAAGGCACATCGAGCTACCAGTCCCTACAATTTTGCCAAGTTTCGTGCAAATCCATTCAGCCGTTCGATTATTATTATTATTTTTTTTTTTGCCCCGCGGGGCCCTTTTAAAACCTCCACATCAAACCTAAGAAGTCAAGGAGGATCTACTATGCCCCCTTATGGTCATTTGCCCCTTCGCTTTGGCCTCCTCTTGTCTCTCGATCCTACCGAGAGACAAGATGGCGGCCGCTACGGACTGTTTGCAATGTTTACAGACGCCGGAGAACCAATCAGCTTCGCAAACCTCCGTTACGCGAAGCGGAGCGCTGTTACAGATATATATCTTTTTTTGAACGTTAATTTCTCAAAATCCACTGGAGCACATATATTGAGACCTAGCAAAGGCACATCGGGCTACCAGTCCCTAATATTTTACCAAGTTTCGTGCAAATCCATTCAGCCGTTCGATTATTATTATTATTATTTTTTTTTGCCCCGCGGGACCCTTTTAAAACCTCCACATCAAACCTAGGGGGTCAGCGAGGATCTACTATGCCCCCTTATGGTCATTTGCCCCTTCGCTTTGGCCTCCTCTTGTCTCTCGATCCTACCGAGAGACAAGATGGCGGCCGCTACGGACTGTTTGGAATGTTCACAGACGCCGGAGAACCAATCAGCTTCGCTTCACAAAGCTCCGTACCGCGAAAAGTCCGCGAACCGGAGCGCTGCCCGGTCCGCTGTTACAGATATATATCTTTTTTTGAACGTTAATTTCTCAAAATCCACTGGAGCACATATATTGAGACCTAGCAAAGGCACATCGGGCTACCAGTCCCTACAATTTTGCCAAGTTTCGTGCAAATCCATTCAGCCGTTCGGGCTAAAAGTGAGGCCAACCGCCCTATGGAAAACTCAATGTTAAAAACACGTTTTGGGACCCCCCTTTTTTCTCGGCCCCCCCTTGACGAACCCCCCCAAATTTTCAAGGGCTGCTCAGAAACAAAATGTGCCATTTTCCTGAAAATTTCAGCCAATTCCGTCCACAAACGCCAAAGTTATTAGACATAGAATTTTCAAAAATCCCATAGAGAAAACATCCTAACTATATATACCTACTGGCGACCGCCAGTAGGTAATATATATATATATATATTACCTACTGGCGGTCGCCAGTAGGTATATATAGTTAGGATTTTTTCTCTATGGGTTTTTTGAAAATTCTATGTCTAATAACTTTGGCGTTTGTGGACGGAATCGGCTGAAATTTTCAGGAAAATGGCACATTTTGTTTCTGAGCAGCCCTTGAAAATTTGGGGGGGGTTCGTCCAGTGGGGGCCGAGAAAAAAGGGGGGTCCCAAAACGTGTTTTTAACATTGAGTTTTCCATAGGGCGGTTGGCCTCACTTTTAGCCCGAACGGCTGAATGGATTTGCACGAAACTTGGCAAAATTGTAGGGACTGGTAGCCCGATGTGCCTTTTGTAGGTCTCAATATATGTGCTCCAGTGGATTTTGAGAAATTAACGTTTAAAAAAAGATATATATCTGTAACAGCGGACCGGTTAGCGCTCTGGTTCGCGGACTTTTCGCGCAACGGAGCTTTGTGAAGCGAAGCTGATTGGTTCTCCGGCGTCTGTCAACATTCCAAACAGTCCGTAGCGGCCGCCATCTTGTCTCTCGGTAGGATCGAGAGACAAGAGGAGGTCAAAACAAAGGGGGAAATAACTATAAGGGGGCATAGTAGATCCTCGCTGACCCCCTAGGTTTGATGTGGAAGTTTTAAAAGGGCCCCGCGGGGCAAAAAAAAAACAAAATAATAATAATCGAACGGCTGAATGGATTTGCACGAAACTTGGCAAAATATTAGGGACTGGTAGCCCGATGTGCCTTTGCTAGGTCTCAATATATGTGCTCCAGTGGATTTTGAGAAATTAACGTTGAAAAAAAGATATATATCTGTAACAGCGCTCCGCTTCGCGTACTTTTCGCGTTACGGAGCTTTGCGAAGCTGATTGGTTCTCCGGCGTCTGTCAACATTCCAAACAGTCCGTAGCGGCCGCCATCTTGTCCCTCGGTAGGATTGAGAGACAAGAGGAGGCCAAAGCGAAGGGGGAAATGACCATAAGGGGGCATAGTAGATCATTCCTGACCTCTTAGGTTTGATGTACCATTTTGCCAAGTTTGGTGTAATTCCGTTCAGCCATTCAGGCTGTAGACGTATGTAAATGTCCTATGGAAAATTGCATGGGGAAAACACATTTGAAAGTGTTGAAATTTAGAACCAATTAAAATGTTACTTTGGTTTTGTATTTGTGTGTGATGAAAGTTAATTGGTTATGTATATATGTCAAATGAGAGGAAACCACAGCCATTTTGTGATACTACTGTCTGAGGTACATTTGTGAGGAATTTTTGGTGGTGAATTTCTGGTGTTTGATTTACACAGTACTAACACTTCTGCTACTTTTAAAAAGGTGAGTTGTTAATTTGTAAGGGGAACTATGTTGTACACTTGAAGATAATTTGAAAAATGTTTTCTGTTATTTATTTGCAGTCCTTCTGTTATACTAAATACTTGATGAAGTTAGTTTTATATTATGTATTACTAAAAACGATAAATGAAAGTGATTATTTTTTTCTGCAATTTACAGCAAGCAATTTCAAAATAAAATGGCTCACAATGAAGAGACCGTGGCAATTTCTTTTGAATTGTCCACTACATTGATTGAAATTGAGAGCACCAATAATGAAATATTGTCACAAGGAGGACATGACTTGTATGATTCCATTAGATTGATTGAAATGGACAGCACCAAGAATGAAATATTGTCACAAGGAGATGACTTGAATGATTCCACTACATTGATTGAAATTGAGAGCACCAATAATGAAATATTGTCACAAGGAGGAGATGGCTTGTATGATTCCATTAGATTGATTGAAATGGACAGCACCAATAATGAAATATTGTCACAAGGAGGAGATGACTTGAATGATTCCACTACATTGATTGAAATTGAGAGCACCAATAATGAAATATTGTCACGAGGAGATGACTTGAATGATTCCACTACATTGATTGAAATGGACAGCACCAATAATGAAATATTGTCAGAAGGAGGAGATGACTTGAATGATTTTTTTGATCAATCTCTTGATGGCGAATTTATCGAGTGTTTGGAGACCATAGAGTTACAAGAATCATCATTGCAGACTTTTAATGAGGAGATTCCAGATGAGATGATTGAAGAGGAAATTACTGATGAGGACATGTTACTAGTTGTTTCAAATTTAGAAAATTCTGAAGAATAAATTTATATTTAGAAATCAAAAATTGTTTGAGACATTATTTATTTTTATTTTTAATTTATGAGGTTGTAGCGAAGTGATTGTAGTATAAAATGAGACTTATAGTATAGAGTGCAACATTTTTATGTTACATGGTAAGTTTACTCATATTTACTTCCCTTCTGCCACTATATTATCTCCAATGTGTATTTGACATGTCTTCTTCATCTCCGGCCTCCTTTCTCTCACTGTGTGTCTCCGATGCATCTTATCGCTGGTATTTTGTGTAATTACAGAAGAGAGTAAAATAAAATAGTTCGGAACGTGAAAAGGGGGCAAAGTAGAGTACTCCTCACCCCCTAGGCCTTTTTAGGCGGTCCCAAAAGGATCAGTTTCTGCTTTCCTGAGAGATTATGGTATGAGTTCCATATACCACAATAACTTGCATTACAACATGCAAGATATCTATCTCCTATTACCAACTTTTGGAGATATTCGCGCTAAGCGCGAATATCTCCAAAAAGTAACACCTGCCCTGAGCAGTTCTTAGCCATGTTATCCAATGGGAGGTGGATAACATGGCTAAGAGTATTAGCTCGGTAATGCATGAATATCGCTGACTTTTTAGCGATATTCATGCATTGCGGCCGTTTATTATCGCATTTGCGATAAACCTTGATAATAGTAAGGTTTATCTTCGATAATTTCTGACGATGCTTAGTGGTAAAAAATTGGTTGGTAAGCATCGTTAGCGATAAATATCGCTTAACTTTGGTAATATGCCCCAACGTCTGTTAACGTTCGATTCGAAGGAAATGAGGAAGTGTTGAAAAACATTGTCTGCGCCATCTTGCCTTTTTTGAAATGCCACACTTTTGTCGTGCACGGCAGCCATTTTAGATGTCTTGACCAGACCCACTCTCTGCACGCTGTCGATTCGTAGCATGGCTCCTCACCCTCGTAAGCATCTCCCCCAGGCACTGGTCACCACCGCTCTCTGTCTTATGCATGGGCAATAAACCTTCCCCCATCTGCGCTGCTCTTCCCTGAGAATCACACTCTGTGCCCGCCCGACACCTCCCTTTCGCCCTATTCACTACCGCACCCTCTGACACTCCTCTTCCTCTGTGTCCGAATGTCCAGGCCGGTCCTAGGCTATCAGCTAGCCCTGCAGATGTAGTTTATGGCCCCAGCTGTAAAGAATCACCCCTCTTCAAAGGAGTTATAGTAGATCAAGGCCCACACCCGATGTGATCCGTCACAGCACACGCGTTCCTACTATCTGAAAACCATCCTGTATTGTGATTGGGGAGGGGACCGAGCCTGAAGCGGAAGATTCCAGGAATGACTCTTTGTACATCAAAGTTTTTACAATTATGTGTCACATTAAAAATATATAGCACTCCAACAAAGTAGTAGGAATATAAAACTTTAATAACATATAAATATATACAACAAAACAAAAACAGTAAAAACATTTAAACAACGAAGAGACCGTGGCAATTTCTTTTTAATTATCCAATAGATTTATTGAAATTGACAGCACCAATAATGAAATATTCTTGTCAGTAGCGGTCTGTTGTGCGAATAGTTCCAAGGCAGCAGAACGCGCTGAAATCTAGATGGCACGAAAGTGATGTCTAGTAAGTTGCCGCCCAGCAAAAAACGGCGTGGGGCGCCGCGGGGGTGAGTGAGTCCAGTAGGCACCACAGCTATTCTTACCGGCATTGCAGAATTACTGCTGGGGACAATGCCTGTGCTGTAGCAGGGTCACAGCAGAAACAAAAAGGATTCTGTTGAAGATGTTGTTGGTTTTCAATTTGAAAACAGTTCTGGTGTCAACTGCTATGCTAATGTAGTGGTTAATGTTTTGTTTTCTCTAGAAAATGTAAAAGAGGGGGAGGCAGTCCAAAGTTCCGTTAAAAGGGCAAAGGAAAGGATCGGTGGTTTGAACTATCAGTCAAAAAGGGGAGGGGGTGCAATAATTTTTCCTACCGGGTCACACTGTGCTTTCACCGGAAGTAAGGTCTGCAGGATTGTAGTAATTCAAAGTGAGGCTGGCGCCAGCATGGGAGCGCCGACGTCCCGCGGATACAGTTTCGTCACTCCACGGGCGATCATGGCAGTCATTCCCCATCGGGGGTCGGAGACTCCCGCGGCTCCTCTAGAATCTTCAAGGTCGTGGAGGACTACGGTGGTGGAGTCAACCAGTGACCGGGCCATTTCTTTATGTTGGGCCCGCTCTTGCCAGGTCGACCGCCATTTTGAGAGTTCGGCAGCTACCGGCGATCGCGGGGTCACATGAGCGGACGGGCTCCACCCTGCCGGGCGAGACGTTGCAGCATGGCCACAGTGGAAGAACCGTTATCTAGGTCGTTCCGAAACTGTGCAGCACTGTAGTTGTTAGGATGCCACCGCCTGGAGCGCTGAGGGTGCAGCTGGGAAGCCTCCACCTGGGGAGGCGGGAGAGGCCTGTTCGCACCGTCTCTCCCTCCCAGTGCACCCCACGGCGTCTCGCTTGAGATTTGTTATGGCCGGACCAGGCGATGAGGACGAGGGGGGGGTCGGAGGCATGTGCAAGACATCCCCCTCCAGTGTTGTCGCAGCCATTATAAAAGAAAGAAGTGTCCCGTCCGTCTTCGGGCCGGGCTTCCGGTGGATGTCGGCCGGACGCCCCTGGCTCTGGCCCCATGAACGGGTTTCTTGGTTTATCGGCTGCAGCCGGATCCCGTCGGCCTCGGCCCCCCGACCGTTGGTGGTCGGACCGGAAGAGCATGTGGCGGGACTACCTGCAACTCTCAAGGGCCACCGCGGCCGGACTGGGAGAGAGAGGGGAGGGTCGAGGAGACATTCCCCCCCCCTGCAACTGTTCAGCGTTGTAAAGGCAATCCCCTGGCCGGGTCCCGCTGGTCTCGGCCTCTCCTCCGGCTACACCCTACGTTAGGATCTCCTGGCCGAGGCGTGGCAGCAGGACCTGCCTTATATGGGCTGCTCCCGGCTGGGCGTAGCCGGAACCCTGCCCCACCTTGGAAGTTTCCAGAGTGGGGGTGGATGTTCTACTGACTTGCATTTTCCCTAGTCTATCGATTTTTTTGGCGTGGCAGGCGGTGGGACAGCGAGGGGTGATTTGGTTTCTCTTACTGTTTTTCTGGTCTCTCACCACTGGCATATTTTAACGTTTTCTTGTTTCTAGGACATTAATAGGTTTTATCATTACGTTATGTTATCGTTTCTTTGTTCGTTGTTTAATAAAAGTTCATGTTCATCAGTGGCCTACTGATTTTCGTTTTCCTATTTTTTTCTTTCCAGGTTGTTTCATGGTAAAGTTTCTGTTAACAGGATACAGTGATCACTTCGTTATTATTGCATATGTCCTTTTCACTAGGGGTGCTCTCTGGTCGGGCCAGATGACGTATCTCTAGTAAATGGTCCGGGTGAAAAAGGTGCATCAATCAGTGGGGAGTAGATAGGCATGACAGATTACAACGGGGGAGAACGGTCCGCATTACGTACCCTTTCACTACTTGCAAAGATTTTCCTACGTTTATTTGCAAACAGGGAATACCTCCAAAAAGAACTAATTCCCAAACAGTCAATGTTCGGACAATCAATCAATCAATGAGGAATGAAATAGGTACGACGTGTTAAAGGCTTGCGTTACCTACCCTTCACTATCTGCAAAGGGAGATAGAATATTCCTATTCTTCCTCGTTTGCAGGTAGAGAAGATCGTTAAGAGAATTAACTTCGAACAATTCAATGCTCGATTGAAACAATCAACAAGGGGTACTGTGAACACAAATGAACGCCGCTTATATACATACGCATTGCTATTTTCAACAGGTTGTTCCTAATGTTTCTATTTTAGCGAGGTCAAAAGAGATCCCATTAGTGGCCTACTGATTTTGCTCGATTCCTTTTGTTTTTTTACACGATTTTTCGCTATCTGCAAAGACTAAACAGAGTATTGCGACTCTGTGCTTGTTTGTAAATAGAGAATGAACCAAAGAGAACAATCAATCAAATGGAGAGAGAAGCAGGCACGACGGATTACAAAGGGGGAAAGGGCTGCGTTAACTACCCTTCACTATCTGCAAAGAGAGAGTACTCCTAATAGAAATGAGGGGTGGGGGGCAGCAATCAAAGCAGATCAGTGTGCATAAACACGAAAAAAAAAATTCTTACCACGTACTTGACATTCGACAGCTTATGATATTTGCTATTAAAAAACCATTGAAATTCACTGAAAAAACCATAGGTTATAGACCATATATAGTTAGGAATTAGCATTTACAAAACCTTGAAAATTCACTGAAAAAACCATAGGTTATAGACCATATATAGTTAGGAATTAGCATTTAAAAAACCTTATTTTACTCACACAAAACCATTGAAATTCCATATATAGTTAGTTGCACTAACTATATATTGCGCACCCGCAATCCACTGCTGATGATGTCACATATTACATCATTCATGACATGGTCAGTGACATCACTGATGACATCACTGATGACATCTCAAATGACATCACTGATGACATCACTGATGACAACATCCAGTGACTATGTTTCTGTAAAGTTAAAATATGTCTTACATATTGAAGAATGAGTGGATGTATAAGTGTCTGGACGAAGGATTTAGTAGGTGCATGACTGAATGTATGAGTGAGTGATTAAATGTGTCTCACTGAGTGCATGGGTTAGTGACTAAACTGTCTTAATTTGTGCATCATTATGTCTGTTGTTCTGTAAACTGCTGCATGTGTTGATCAGTAGCTATATGAGTAACTATATGGGTTATTGATTGATTGCCCAAGTATTTGCATGGGAGACTGAGTGTGTGTGTGGCTGGATGGGAGGTGTGTGACTCTGTACAGATCAATGTGTACTTGTATCAATGATTGTATAAGAGAGTAAGTATGTGTTAGTATATGGTTGAAAACGTAAGGTGCTCTATGTTTAACTGTATAGAGTAGAAAATGGAAGTGTGATTGATTCTTTACAGGACTGACTAGGTGTGTGAGTAACTCCATGGATGAGTGGCAGAGTGTGAGTGTCTGTATAGGTGTATGAGTGCATATGATTGTGTTGTAAACATGAGTGATTGTATGTATGAATGATTGTATGGGTGAATGAGTGAATGTGTGTGTAGACGTAGGAATCAGTGAGTACGTATGTAGTAACTAGTATTGGTGTGTCAATGGTTTCAAAAATTATACTCTGTTTTTAACACTGGGTGAAACAGAGGTTATATTAAAATGTGAGGAGATGCATTGTATTGTCACATGAATGATATCATCAGTGATGTGATCATTGATGTCAAGTGAGATGTCATCAGTGATGTCATTTGAGATGTCATCAGTGATGTCATCAGTGATGTCACTGACCATGTCATGAATGATGTAATATGTGACATCATCAGCAGTGGATTGCGGGTGCGCAATATATAGTTAGTGCAACTAACTATATATGGAATTTCAATGGTTTTGTGTGAGTAAAATAAGGTTTTTTAAATGCTAATTCCTAACTATATATGGTCTATAACCTATGGTTTTTTCAGTGAATTTTCAAGGTTTTGTAAATGCTAATTCCTAACTATATATGGTCTATAACCTATGGTTTTTTCAGTGAATATATATATATGTATATATATATATATATATATATAATGAATAAAACACTGGTGTTGTATATGAAATGGTTCAGTAAACCCAAACCTATTTATTAGATTCAATGCTCAAATACAGAAAATTCATGGAGGATAGTAGCTAAACACACTGGATTACCATTACAAACAAAGAAATGGCATTATGCTTTTTGAGAGCATTGTCTTCTTCAGAACTGCAACACATGGAAATAGTTCTAGCAAATTGCATGGTGATGTTCATAGATGTGTTAAATGTAAGAGTTTACAGAATGGGAGTTGATGATCAACAGTAAATTTCAGCTGCTTTTGTTCGCACCGAAGTCTTGTGTGGTTGAGGGGTAGGAAAAACCTTAAACACAGAAATTGCTTTGAAATTGTTTTAACATAATGTAATGAACGTCAGGAGAAACAAACACACAGGGAAAAGAAACAAGTATACTGCAGCCACAGTAGACTTATTTTCAGGAATGGAAATAAATCAAGCACAGCTGTACTACATTAACTTAAGCACATTTATTGATATTGTTAACATTATTCCAACACAATGATCGATCAGAAATCAGAAAACTATAAATGGACAAATATCATTGTGAAAAAGGGAAGTATTAATATATTTTCTAATTCTGTGGCAATATAGTTTCAATACTTATCTCTTGATATATCCTTTACTTAAATACAATGCAGGATGCATAGCCGTCCTTGTTAACTTCCTTGTTCTGTATTCATAGAATCCGTTATTGATACAGTAACGTATGGAGAACTTTCCAAATACTTCTTGCATACAGAACAGAAATCCATGTAGTCGTATACCAACACAACTGTGTGAGAATGTCAAATGGTTGGAAGGTTCAAAATCCTCTATATGTAGCTGAATAAGCTCGAGGAAACGTTATCCAAAAATCAGACTTAAATATTGTCTTTCAAGACAGATCCTATGAATGAAATTTAAGCTGATTCGTCATCTTTGCAGTTTTTGTTACTCTTTGCAGAAAGTTTGCACATGTTAATTCCCATATAGCGTACAAAATGCAGGTTATTTGCACTGTTGTTTATAGTGATTCCTATGGAACTGTAGCATTTTGTCGAGGCTGTGGTTCCTTGGCGCACTGTATATTGTGATTACTTCAGAAGCCATTCATTAACTGTAAAAAGACAGTGAAAAACAATGAGTGTTGAATATTCATTTTCTGCTCACATTTTGACAAGCCCGATGAATGGGGGTTTAAAGTTACTATATATCATAAAATATACAACATAATATTTGAATATCTTGAATGAGCAATGGTTTAAAACTGTAACCCTCCACATGCCATACAGGTGCTCCAGGGGCTATAATGAACTTGTATGAATATGGTTTATAAATTACACATTTATTGTATGTCTGCTTTGTACATTTACCAATTAACACAATATCTGGTCTTCAAGCCTTCTGGTTCTGCACTTGGCAGTAGGCAGTGGTGCGGGTAGTCACGACCATTGCATTCTTTTTCACACCTACATTTCATTGTGTCTCATAGAACAAATATATATTGCTAATAAGCACTTAATGTTGATCTATGAGTATTTTTCTGTGGCACGTTACCATTGTAAATTCAGAAACAATGTCAGTGCTGCATAACCAGAAAGCCATTTTTAACAAAAGCAATAGTTTTGGCTTTGGTATAGTAAAAGAGAGTTTAACACTAACACTACTGGTAAACTTCAGACAGTATTATGACAACTAATATTATAGATAATACAAATCTGATAGTTTGATATTTTTGGCATGTTTTTTCCACATGCTGTGCTGTGAAGTTTATAGCCTTTTCTTGAAAGTTTCAAAAATAGGGTTTCCTCCATGTGTCAGGGTCCTACACACTTTATCTCAAGCATGTGCTGTTGAGCATATTATCATTTTCAGATGAAAGTGGAGAACCATCTCCTTCAGTTTTGCATCTCATATATGAATTTAGTGGAGCTGTGCAAAACCTTTGTCCACAATTGCAGGTGACTTAAGACGGTGGCAGGGAACGTGGTGGCGGGTTGAAAAACTGCTGCGAGTGTTTCTTTCCCTCTCTCGGACCGTGGCCTGTGTACAAAATGAACTTCTCAGTCATGCCTTGTGAGAAAGTGGGTTTCTATTGCAATACCCCTCCTCCCCTTTCTTTTTTTGCTGGATTTCTGATGCACTTTGACTTGATGTGCCCTGGGTCTCTGCCAATCAGGCTCCCAGGGCCTGTGACCAGGGAAGACCTCTAAGGGCTGCACCACTTATTATGCCACCCTTAGAGGCCCTGTGCCCTGACACACACACACTGCTTTTGCAGGCGGCATGTCTTGGTGCAGAACAAAACGCAAAGTCGACATGGCACACATCCCTATGTGCCATGCCCACAAAACACTGCCCTGGCATACCTCAGTCACCCCTCTAGCTGGGTGCCCAATGCCAATGGTGTGGGTACAGGCGCATGAGCCCTGACCCCCTACAGTACCCA
Source organism: Lissotriton helveticus (assembly GCF_964261635.1). Classification (NCBI taxonomy): domain Eukaryota; kingdom Metazoa; phylum Chordata; class Amphibia; order Caudata; family Salamandridae; genus Lissotriton; species Lissotriton helveticus. The sequence continues at coordinate 1,248,262,971 of NC_136068.1, read as the reverse complement.
GATCCATTCCTGGGCACTGTAAGTGCAGTGCTGCCATTAAGAGTATATGGTGCTGGGAGGTTGGCATTACGCACTTTACCGCACCATAATTGCTATACTGAAGACTGAGAAGTTTGGTATCATACTTCTCAGCACATTAAACCCACACTGATGCCAGTGTGGGATTTAATGTAAAATGCACGACAGAGGGTAACTTAGAGTTGCCCCCTGAAACTAACCCACAACCAGCGTCCTGACTGAGAGAGAGGCTGCTTAGGCTGCCACCCAGCAGACATGTTGCTGGACCCCTGGGTAGAGAGCCATCCGCTCTCGTGGGCCTGCAACAATGCACATCCTGGGACGAGGTGCAAGGTCTCCTCCCCCAGGATGGGCACGGGAAGCTTCAAAGGCATGCCGCCTTTGTGAGCCTCTCCAGACCACTTGCTGTACTCAGCAACTGGTCCCCACCGCTTCTGGCCCCCACTCTGGCGGGAAGAATGGCGGAAAAACCCAAGTGAGGAAAGGGGGTGTGCCAGCTTCTGCCAACCCCACCCCTCAGGTGGGGGAGGCGAGGTGAAGCACAACTCCGGGCTGCCGCCATCTTGAGGATGGGGAGCCCTACCCAATCAGGACTGGGCTCCTGCCCACCTCCCACTGGAGAGTGGCAGAATAGGGGTTATCAACACCACAGGAAAGGGACCCATTGGTCCCTGACCTCTCCCTACCTGTAACAACCCTAAATTTAGTATTTAGGGGCACCCCGAACCATCCTCCCTCAGATCCCGATTCCGAAACTACCAAGAAGAACAAGAAGAATGAAGACCTGCCGTGCAGCTGCTAACAAGAGGACAATACCAACTGTCTTGGCTCCAGCCCTAAAGGCCTGTCGACCCTCGAAAACCCCAGATGACCTGACTGGCTTGCTCCTCCAAAGACTGGGACTCCCATGAGCAATGGTTCTGCTCAAAGATCTACAACTCCTGGTGCCAGCCAGAAACTGCGAATCCAGCACACTCTGCACCCGCAGAGCCCGGCCCGTGCCTGAGTGGACAAAGACCACGAGGATGCCCCCCCCGCCCGGCGACTGTGACCAAGAATCCAGCACCCAAGGACCCTCCTCGACCCTCCTGACGATGCCTGCAGCCTCGCAATCAGGGACCCCTGCAGTGGGTAAGATTTCCCAACACCAAAAGACACCCCTGCACCTGGCGCCCAACTCCTGGGTGTCCACCTAACCTACAGCTTCCCAACTTACCTCTCAAAGTGATGGTCACACCTGAAGAATCTCCGTCCTCGAGCTTGCAGCCTTTGTCCGCCCGAGTGCCACTGGAAGTGCAGCATCTGTTCTATTCTGCTTCCCCACTTGCCCTGTGTAAGTGACCAGGAGCTCAGCTCCCACAGCCACGTGGCCTGTCTGCCAGCAGCCACCAACCAAAGGCCCCCTGCCTGCCATAGGCTAACATTGGGCCTATTCACGCTGCCCCTGTGCCGCTGAGAGTGTAACAACTGTACATACCTGTAACCTTTGAGACCCCTGAGTCTTGCCCCAGAACCTTTACTCTGCCAGTCGAGTACTTACCTGAAAGCCGATAACTCACATTTTCTCCATAGGGTAACATTGGCTGGTTTTCACTTGGAAATTCTTCTGTCAAGTTTTGAATCTTTGAAATATTCACAAAAAATCATCCGATCAAAGAAAATGAAATTACTCACCTGTTACCAGGAGAGATCCCAGTGCTGGATCATTGTGCCCAGCACTGACCCTAAAAAGTAATTACAACTGTGATTTTCCGATAACCTGACTTTCCCACATAGGATAACATTGACTGTTTTTTGCCAGAGTCGATTTTTGAAACATACAAATATTCCTTATAAATTGCCTGTGTAACAAAAACAATTTCTTTCAACTGTTTACAGGAGATGCACCAGGGCTGAATCCAGGATCCAGCCCTGAGTAAGAAAAACACACACAAAGTTATTGATATTACATTTTACTTAAAACTCCCATTGAGCTCAATGTTATCATTGCGTTAGGATTGTGTTGCATTTTGCAACAACTGTATCTATTGCATTGAAAAGTCTATTGCTATTTGAAAGTATTCAACTGTAGCATCTCATTCTGAGAAAGTATCTTTATACCTACTTGTGATTCTAAAATAAAACAACAATATATTTTTATAAACAAAACAATTGGCCTAGAGTTCAGTACTTGAGTGTGTGAAACCATTTGCTGACTGAGTGTGTACAAGAAATGCTTTAAACTGTCCTCTGATACTGCCTTATTGCTCGACCAAGCTACCACTTTAGAGAGTAAGGTTATATCTAACTTTAACCTCCGCCAAACTTATGGGGACTTGGGACTCTGTGCACACTGTACCTTAGTTTGGTGCAGTGTATACAGAGCCACTTTCTTACATGCCTACACTTCGCATTTGTGTAGTGGAAAACATGCTTTGTAATACAGTACATCAACTGTGGTGTTGAGCACCCAGGTGAGCTGACACAATTGCTCTTTTTATGGGTCCGGGCTCCGTTGATGGTTGTCCCGCACCCTCACCGGCCGCGCCATGGGGCTGCCCATGTGCTGTCGAAGTGCTCGCCAAGGAGCGGTCGATAATGCATCGGCTTTCCTTCTGACAAACAGGTGGTGGCAACGATTATTCAGAGCCTGGCAGAAGAGCATGGTTTTTCTCCCACGCTCTTTAATGGAGCAGCATGCCTACACAGCAACTGCTTAATCAGTTGTAGTTTGGACTCCTCTGAGTGAATGATGACCACAAGGACAGCTTCAAAGGCTACAAAGAAATCAGGTCAGGGCCCGAAGTGCAGGTTTGGAGTCTTCTGCAAGGTGTACGGTGCAGTAAAGGAAATACGTCACTTAAAATGAACAGCAGAGCTCTAGGTCTCTGTTCATTTTAGAAACAGCAAAGGTAGAGTATCCAGGTTAGCTCAAAATAACACCAGTCAATATCAGTTGATGTACACTGGTTTGGCGACAGACTCTTGAGCTAAGCCCCCCACCCTCCTCTTCAGGGGTACAAGGCGGGTAAAGAAAGAGATTTCTATTCCTTTAAAGATGGCATCTCGCAGATGTATGCATAGAACTCACAGTGTTTAATAAGTATGAACTTCTTTTGCAGTAAGGGCATGAGGACAGAGAACTTCTCCAGGGCACTCACCACTCTATAAACCCTGGGGGGTTGAAAGGGCTCAGTTGGGACCTAGTGCTCAAGTAAATTCCCAGAAATATAGCCAATCCTGCAAAGAAGGACTAGAGAATATACTGAGAGGTATCTCAGAGGAAATTGAAGATAGATTTTGTACAACTAAATCTAATCTTGGGACTCTGCTACATAGTCCCTGAAAAAAGGTTACAAAAAAAGAAAAGGAGCAGGTTAGTAATACCCTGACCCCTTAGCTCTGGTGCTTGAACCCACAAGGGCAAAAAAGCATTTTTCTAAAAAAACAAATTGCTAAAATAAATCCCAGGAGATTTGCGAATCTGGTGAGAATTAATATAAAAAGACAAGTGCAGGCTCCCGCACTTGCTTTGGAAAAAGCCCCTGGGTGGGCTAAATCCCAGGGCATAGTTTAAAAAAAAGGAGGGGGCACATGGGCCGACCTCCTGAGGCTCTTGGTGCCCCAGGGGCCACCACCTACCCTGGGCTTCATTTATAAAAAAAATGAGGGGAGCGCACAGTGCCCCTCTCTTGAGGTTCTATAAGTGCTGGGGACCACCACCTTCCCAGGGCTAAAGAACCAGTACTGGGGCGCGGAGTAGACCCCCCAAGGCCCGGGATCCACCACCTCCCCAGTACTAATTAATGCCTAATGGGGCCCTGCAGACCCCCAGGACCCAAGGACCTCCCCCTCCCTTGGACCAAATACTTTTAAAACAATGGAAGAGGCGCCACTTGGCACCCCCTCCCAGGGGCCACTTGGCCCCCGCCCTGGGGAGCACAAAGGAAAAGAGTTGTGTGGGAAGTCAGCAGGTATAGTTACGTGAACTAACTATTACTTACACACCCACAATGCATGATTATGACCTCACATATTACATCACTCATGAAATGGTCAGTGACATTACTTACAACCACTCATATACCAACTCACACACATATCCACAGACCCACACAACAAGTCACACACCCACTTAGTCATCCATTGTCACTCACATACCCACTCACTCACTCACTCATACAGCCACTTACATAAACACCCACTCACCCATACAGCTACTCAGACACCCATGTATTCACCCATACAGCCACTCACTCACTCATACAACCTTTCAAAATAACCACTCACAACCCCATACAACAACCCACATACCCATCTAACCACATACATACCCATGCAACCACTTACATATCCATTCACACATCCATACAACCACTCACATACCTGCTCACTCACACATACAGCCACTCACACAGACACTCTCTCCAATACAGCCACTCACACACTAACTCCATCAACCAAACACCCACTCAAACTTCCACTCACTCACACATATGGCCTCCTACACACCCAGTAACTCACTCAAACAGCCAGTCACACAGCCACCCATACAGCCACTCACACATCCACACACCCAAGCATACAGCCACTCACACAACCACTCACCCATACAACTACTCACACATCCAGTTACAGACCCATTGAACCACACACCTCCACTCACACCCCCACACACACCCAGCCAATCACTCAAACACCTACTCACACACCTATTTGCACACCCACTCACACACCCATACAGCCACTCAGGCAACCACACAAAAAGGAATGCACACAGTCACACACATAATGTGTTCGAAGTAGTAGCACTCATTAGTAGTACACAAAGTATAGTTATTTAACTTTGTAGTAGCTTAGTATGTATCTTTAAGTCTCAGAAACTTTTAGAAAACACTAACACTCACTGGATGATATATTTGAGATGTCATTTGAAATGTCATCAGTGATAACACTGACCATGTCATGAGCGATGTAATATGTGAGGGGACTTTACGCAAGGACCAAAAGAAACAGAGTAACGTCACGGTTCAAAGATTTGAGATTGATAATTGTGAAGCGCCTGCTTACTAAATGATGGAAAAACCCAGACCCTCCTGAATTGATCAGCTGGAAACGATCTCTTGCGAATTGGGCACAAGCAGAAAGCACAGACCTACATAGGGAGGAAACATCAGGGCTACGCAGGTTCCCCATAGCGCAATACTGGGACACTATATGCTCAGCATTTACCAACGAGAGCACTGATGATGCGGACGCCACTCGTCAGATGTGCGCATAGTATCCATGCGGGTGACCCTAGGATGTAGGAGATACGATATTAATGGAAGGGAATTGCTGCTTATTAGACACTGTGGTGTAGTTAACATTCGATGTGGTAGACTCCATGCACCCTTTGCTTGCAGGGGACACACCGACATTCTATAGCCCCCCCAGAAATTTACATAGATTGGTGCCCTACCTTGAGACGCTCCCCCGGGGTAGGGATACGGACCACGGACCACGGACCTATGCATAGCCCGGCGAAGATAGCTGGAATTTATAAACTTAATGACAGCCTCTTTATCTTTTTGTTTCAAATAACTTGTTAGGAGTAGTTGATTGGAAAACGAATATCTTATTGGTGAACCCCCATCTTCTCTCATTCCGTTCCATTATCAAGCCTTGTGGTTGGGGATCAAAGTGACTATTCTTGGTTTTCCATTGTGCCTTTTTTAGCGATGTATACGTTAAATGTGCCTATATTGTGTATAATAAAAGGCATATATACATGGAGTTCCTAATTAACACTGTATGCTAGTGCTGCTACCCTTCCTGTCCAAAGTGGCTGAGAAGGTAGTAAACACTCAAATCATGAGTTATGTTGACGAGGGGGGCTTGTTACATGACACGCAGTTTGGCTTCAGACCGCGTCACTCCACTGAGTCCGCCCTTCTAATGGCAACAGAACATCTGAGGAAGGGTGTAGACGAGGGGCATACTATGGCCTTAATCCTGCTTGACCTCAGTGCGGCGTTCGACACTGTAGCACACTCTACCTTGCTACAGTGTCTGAGCAAAGGTGGCATTGCTGGTACCGCGCTGAGGTGGATTCGGGCATTCCTGACGGGAAGGAGTTTCCAGGTGAGACAAGGTGATTGTTACTCAAGTGGGGTACCTCTGGGCCAGGGCGTGCCTCAGGGCTCGTCCCTGAGCCCGACCCTGTTTAACCTGTACGTGGCTCCTGTGGCATCCATTGTGGAGAGTTATGGCCTCCAATTGGTATCATATGCAGATGATACGCAACTGGCCATCTCCCTGTCGCACGCGCCCTGTCTTGCTGCCGATGAATTCCGTTCGTGCATGAAAGAGCTTGCCGACTGGATGGCCATGAATTGTTTAAAGCTCAACGGCAGCAAGACAGAGGTGATGGTGGTAGGGAGAGCCCAGTCGGCCTGGTCATCGGCCTGGTGGCCATCCTGTCTTGGGCCGACCCCCACCCCCTGTCGGGAGGTAAAAAACCTGGGCCTCTGGTTTGACGCGGGTCTCACTTTCGGGCCCCAGATTAACCGTGTGGTCGGAATATGCTTTGGGATCCTGAAAAGATTGAGGAAAGTCCTGGACTTATTGCCGGTGGAAGCTCGTCAAACCTTGGTACATGCTCTGGTTACCGCAAGGATGGACTATGCGAACCTGCTGTATCTGGGAGCGCCGAGTAAAAGTGTTGGGCGTCTCCAAGTGCTGCAGAATGCGGCAGCACGCTTGGTCCTTAGGTTGCCCAAAAGAGCACCTTCGAAGCAGGCTTTGCAAAAACTACACTGGCTGCCTGTGAGGAGCAGAGTTGAGTATAAAGCCCTCTGCACCTGCCATCGGATCTTGAATGGCAGGGCACCGCGACCTCTGCAGAGCTTGATCAAAGCGTATGAACCTGCTAGAGCACTTAGATCCGCGGGCGGGGGACTGCTGTCGACCCTCAAGGTGAAGAAGGCTCGCATGGGTGGCTTTTCTTTCAGGCACCTAGCACCTTACCATTGGAATAAACTTCCAGTGGCTCTTCGCTTGGAACCGGTAGAATCCAGGTTCAGAGCTAATTTAAAAACCCATCTCTTTGTCTGATAAGCAGGCCCACGTTGGCAGCCCTATTTCTCTGTTGAGGCCCCCTCATTGGTAGCGCGGGGACACGCTGGTGTGCGTAACTCAGCGCTTTACAAATGCCCCTATTATTATTATTATTATTAGGGATAGAATCGATGTTCCTGTAATCACAGTAATCTTTTGTTAGCATGATGTATCTATCTGTATGTGTAATCTCCATTATATACTATAGCTTTTGTCGACCTAGTTAAGTTGATAGGGAATTATTTTACCTGATGTTTCTGTATTCCTTTAACACAAACCGAAAACCAGACAGACGCCATTTTGTTTGTACACACATTAGATTCGGTAACGGTCACGTGCTGTCCTCCGAGTAGTCAGTGGGCCCCGGTTAGTTGAGTTATAAGAAGCAACTGAATGCACACTATTCTTTCTCGTCTTGAGACCCAAGGTCGCATCTGGCTTCAGAGGGGAAAAGCACATTCCTGCAGGCGCTGTGCCTGCGCTCCCAGGCACCGAGACGAAAGGGAGTCACCCTTCCTGACCTCCCCAGTAACGAAAAGCTAAGCTTTGAACTAATCATGTGTGCCAAGTATGGTCCTTCCTTGGAGCTCGAGGACCAATTGGTGTTTTTCCTTTCCAAGCGATTATGTGTGTTGAACTTAAAGTATATAATGACCTGTTTGAATAAGAGCCAGCAGTCTTCTCTGCGCACCGGATGGGTGAGGACAGAGAGGCTCCTCTATAGAGTATTTTGTTAAATAAATGGTTGAACCTTCTTCACTGCCAGCTGATTGGTTATTTAGTAATTGGTATTGGCGCTATTGGTAGGTATAGCTCCGTAAGTTATTTTTATAGTACATCACTAGACACAATGTTGCGGAATCATGTAAAGGTAATCAGGACACTATATTGGTTGCCATTTGTCGATTACACATATGGGAGTTCAGATAGGAAATAATTATGCCATTGCACTGTATGTCAATAATCTAAACACTGTGATACGCGATTGTGTCGAACTGATCTGTAAATTGGTTTCCCTTTGGCTAATATGTATCATCATCCAATATGTAACGTAAAGAAGAACAATTATAATACGGAACGATAAAACAAAAAATCAATTTTTTTAAAATGAGTGATGTAATATGTGAGGTCATTAGAAGTGCATTACGGACGTACGGTATAGTTAGCTCAGGTAGCTGTAACTTCTGAATGTCTATGGTTTTGCATGAGTGAAATCTGAGCCTAACTATAATGTCCTTGTAAACTTTGCATTTTTCAGTGAATATATATATATATATATATATATATATATATATATATATATATATATATATATATATATATATATGTATATATGTGTGTATATATATGTATATACATATGTATATATATTATATTGTAATATCTTTACATATTGTATTTATATATATATTTCACAAATTATATTCTGAGTGTAGGGCATTTCCCTAATTCATGCTCAGTGGCTTGGACACTCACCTCATATTTGCAACACACAATGTGTGCATGTGGCACACATATCCTTCACAGGACAGAAGCACTATCCATTGGGTCTACCCTATTAAGAATGAATCATCAGAGCATGAGCCCTCTTCTCCCTGACCTGCATTGTATGTTAAATTGTGTATAATGGTCAACCGTATAGGTGATCTGATGAGCAACACTCCTCTTGCAGTAGAAAGGTGATCTACACACAGTAGAAAGGTGATCTACACAGATTTGGCAAGGCAGAAATGAATACAATTATACACCCAACAAGAGACATATGTAGACCCAGATTAACACTAAATTGGGAATTTCTACTTAGGGCTGTCACCCACACGACGGGTGACAATCCACATTAGATGGTATGCTACGAGTCCAGGACCTGACGTGTTTGAAACACGAGCTGAGATGCAATGATATGTGCCTATGTCTCAATAGCATTTTGTGGCAATTTATCACTGTGGATTGGAGGAAGAAGAGTGATGGGAGCAGGGTGGGGGGGGGAGTTTTGAGTACATCTGTTGCTGCAAGATTTGGGAATTTAGATTACTTCAGATTACTAGATCATTGACACTTCACTATTGGATGAGCTAACATGTAGTAGTTTTTATTTGTAGAGACAGAATGCACGCTGTTTCCATGACAACAAGAGCAGTCCTGGAACCCTGATAATGCGAGCTGTTGATTTTATACTTTGTATGGATTAAAACAAAAACAAAAATTAATTGTAAAAAAATAAATCTCCTCTTACATACTTGCATAACACAAACACACTTAACTTCACTTAACATCAAGTAGCCTTACCTCCTACCCCATATATGTTAACCTTTACTTGTATCATGCACATCCTTTTATGGTCACTTAAAGGATCCCACCTGCTAACTTTTCTCACTGAGCATCACTGTCATGCTACACTTGGATATGGAGTTATTCATTGTTCAGTACATACCTCTATATTGAAGTTTTTGTGCTCTATTGTTTGGGCAGTCTTTTCCTTGTAAACTAAAATTGATGTTAGTACGAATACAGCGGTTATTGAGAAGCTGGACAGGTCTGAAATTGTCACTCATGCTCAGAAATATCTGGGTAGGCTGATTCTGGCTCAGAAGTCTTAAGGAGTCCATCTGCAGGAAACAAGAAGAAATAGTTTAGTGTAAATGATGTGACTTCAAATCCAGTGTTTGTCATCACCATCTATATTAAGGGTGGCAATCTGTCGGAGATAATACCCCTGTCATTAAGCATCGCTCAATCTCACATCTGAGCTGGGACATGCAATGCAGCATTCACTGATACGTTGTTGCCTAAATATCAACCATCCTCTCTCTTCCTCTTCCAAGGCTACTACCTCTGGTGGTTCTTATACCCTTCAAATTCTCTTCCCCATTGACCATGTGCATTTTTGTTGCCATGATTCAAGCTTTGCTGTTACCCACTGGAAAAAGATTGCTTGCAGTGAGTATTTGATGACCTAGAAACACTGATTTTTGAGAATGAGCTGTATCAAAATTGGGATTTTATAATAATGTAAGCAACATCTACTTCCTACATTATTTTAATACCACAACAAATGAAAATACTAATTTTTGCATTCTTATCTAAGAAAATGATAGGGTAGCACATGTTTGTAACATAAATCGTCTGTTTGTTTTTCACAATAGCGAACTATAAAACATATATTTATTCTCTACATAACGATAGTCCTTCTACAGACTTAAAATAAAATATAAACCTATATCTTATTGGTTTTTCATGTGCATTTCCAATGGATTTTAATTTTATTTGACATATCATATTTTGTTTTTCCTCAAAAGATTAAAGCATTTCATGTTTTCTTCTTTCTACTTGTCTCCCTAGGTTTTGTTTTGAACAAAACCTGATTTTTTGCTTGTTTCTAGATTAATCAGGATTTCTGATAGAGGCTTCTGGCCACTAATTCCTCACTTTTGAATATTCCCTAGGCATCAGACAACAGTACCACTGTGCATGGGTGGGTGGCTCCGTGCAGCTTAACCTGATGCAGTTTTGCTCAGGAAATGACTTGCAGAGACTATATAGGCATTACTCCCACGCGCCAATGTCAGTTCAATTCTTTTGGCACCTCCAAACGTAGATAAGGTGCTATATATTGACTCTTTGAGACACTTACATTTTCAAAATCCTTCTTTTTCATTATGCAAAAGAGATTACACTTCCTGAAATGATAGGATTTATGCTCTGTAAGGACTGATCCTTATCAGATTTGCCTGTGGTGCCTAAGGTCGAGTTGCAACTCTAGGGCCTGCAGTGATTGCCTGTTGATGAATTCGAGGACCATTTAAGACCATGAGGCAAAACTTTACATTGCCAAACACTGAAAGACTCCGTGATATGACTGGTCCAAGTCGTAAGATTGGCCCTGGTCCTCTTCCAGATCCCAAAGTAACAGAAGTATATTCCAGAGATTGTTCTTCATCTCAATCAGAGTTGTTGGGTAAATAAAGCAAGAGAAATCTTAAAGGGACTTGCCCGCTACCCAGCACCCACATTCTCCTGCGAAGGTGGGGGGTGGCGCTATACATTGCGATTCACTCCCAGTCATTGAACCCCGGAGCCTATCCCACAAATTGTCCCAGCACAGCCCGGGTTCATGGGGCCATCCGCCACTCTGAAACAGATCAAAGAGTTAGTGAACCCATTATCTGACTCTTTGTATTCTTGCCGACTCCCTCTAGCCTGCGTTCGGGCCCTACGGAACCGAGAAGTTCCCCATCTGGAATACTGCTCTTGGGCTCAGCCGGGGTGCCAGGTGGACTCTGCATGACAATCCCGAGGCCCTCTCCGGCTCTATTCCCAACTCTGGCATTGGGATCCATGCTGGTCCGGATACTTTGACGCGATGCTGGAAGACACAGTGCTTATTGTCCTTTCTGAGGAAAGTCGGGCCTCGATCGACCTTGACCGAGGCTGCACTCAGCCACTTTAGCAGCCCAACTTCCGCCACTCAATCTCCCACCTCCACAAGGGAGCACACACAACCTGCATTTCCAGTAAGGTATGGATTGGCAACAATGACTATGATGCAGATGATGAGGTTGGGCAGCCATACCATGAAGAGAATTGGTATGATGATCTGCAGGAAGCTAGTGGCCTTGATACCTCCCATGAGTCTCGGCTCCTCTCACCTCATGGCCCTACCAGAGGGAAGCACTTCTTATGTCATGGTAATGCATAGGATGATCAAATTCCTTGACCTCCAGCTCCTCTCCTTGGAGTTCAAGACCAATGTCCTGAGAAGTCCTCTAGTAAGGGCAAACATCCACTGAGCACTTCTTGACTTTCAATGAGGCACTTACAGATACATTGTTGGGGCATGGGATATACCATTTTACCTAAGCACCCCTCTGCTGCAAGCATGGTGGTTCAGGTGTCTACAAGCAGGACAAACCTAAGAACATTTCCAACCACTCCCTCTGATAGGAAACCAAAACCGGTGGAGATGTTTGAAAAGAGAGCCTTTTCATCCACCAGAGTGGCTATTAGATCAGTGAGTGCACGATGCCTCATGGGATGCTATTCCACGCCCTTTGGGATTCGATGGCTTAAGTTCTTTCAAGTTTTCATGAAGATCGCTGACCTGTCCTTGCTCATCTGGGCTATAAAAGATGATTGTGGCATAGTCAAGTTCACAATGCAATGAGGCTTAGACACCACCGATTCCATAGGTTGGGTCATTGCACTAGTGTCGCCATTCGCCACCATGCTTGGCTGTGATCAACCATTTTTTCTGGGCGATGTCCAGTCATCACTCATGGACATGCCTTTTAATGGGATTTGCCTGATTGGGGACAGGGAATATTCTGCTCTTTAGACATTCACGGCGAGTAAGGCTAATGCACTTTCCTTGGGTTTATCTGCCCCACCTTGCCAACCGAATCAGCCATATTTATCTTTTCACGGCCTCAGCAGTGGTACCTCATATTGTCAGCCAATGTGTCTCTAGTTGTTATGAGCATTTTGGAAGGGTTACAACATGTGTTTTCTTCCTCATGCCACAGTGGGACCTTAACGTTGTCCATTTCTGATGTGTACTCACTTTCAGCTGCTTCACAGCTGCCCTTGCCACTTCTCACCTTCAAGACAGTGTTCCTCATCACCTCTTCCTAGGCACCTGGACACCCAGCTTGCCAAATGCCTGTGGTCTCCTGTTTGTTCCAGACTGATCGAGTGACACCACACCTGCCTGGTTTTCCCACTGGGGTTTTCCCACTCACCGCTCTTCTAGCCAACAGAAGTCACACTCACCTCAGGACCTACTTAATGAAGGCATCAGCGCAACGGCACAGCGGGCGTGCCTCTGATGCACCAAAGGAGAACCAAAGGCAAGCCTGTCTGCATTCATCTGTGCCTGGACCTCATTCAGCGCCACAACCCCTGGCCATCCCACCCCCTGAAGATACAACATCGCTGAGCTCTACATCCTCAAGCCCACAGCAAACACTGCGACCGTGCCAGCCCATGCTTCGAGGTAGGACCTTCCACCTGTGCTCACTGCCACTTCACCTGCTGCTGCACACACACCAGCCCATGAGCAACTCCACCCAAAAAACATCACAGACAGCACCAGACAAAAACACCAACTTGCATGTGCCCTTCGCAGCACACGCTCACTATGCAAGCATTCCACTGAATTATGGGACCTCATCGCCACCCTCACATCCAACATCATCTTCCTCACTGATACCTGGCTCACCTGCACATCCGCCCCATTCATTTGCCGGATATAAAATCACACCAACAAGCCAGGAGGAGGAACTGCTATCATCCACAAAAAGACCGTCCAGTGTACCACCACCACAACCCCCATGGAATATATCAACTTCAAGCTCCACACGAAGACAAGACAACCATAAGAGTCACCTTCACATACTGACCCCCAGGCCCGGCGCTCCAGCTTCTGCAACACCATCACACACTTCATTGCACACCTAGCCTTAAACTCCAAGGACTACATCTTCCTCGGTGACCTAAATTTCCACATTGATGGATCCGACAAAAAGACTGCACACATCCTTGATAGTATGAACAGCCTCGGATTTACCCAGGTTGCCCATGGCCCTACACACACTGCATTACACACATTGTACCCAATTTTCACCTCCAGCAACCATGTCAAATACAGCCATGTCACAGAACTCACATGGACCGATCACTCCATTGTCCACTTCAGCATCTCCAGCCCCTGCACTTCCGGCCCCAAGAGGACCAATGCACTGCATCTGAGGAGGAAAACATCTCAAAAACCTGCTGGGTGAATGCCCACACCACCTCCACCCTGCTACTGCCACCAGCCTCAAACAGGGAGTGAAAACTTCAAAGCCTGGATCACCAATTGTACAGACAGCACAGTCACCACCAAAATCCTACAAAAAGGCCAGCTAATGCACCCAAGAACTCAGACCAGCGAAACGGGACAGAAAACAGTTCGAGAGGAGATGGCACGCCAGTAAGGACACCTCTGACAGGGCAGCCTTCAAGACCTCTTTTAACCTCTACTGCCACCTGCTGAGGGCAACAAAGAAGAGAGCCCTTGCCGCATGCATCAAAAACAGTCCCAAGAACACCAAGAAACTTTTCAACATTGTTAACAAATTCTCCAACCCAGCTGCTAAAAAAAATAACATCATACCCTCATTGAAGCTGTGCAACAACCTTGCCCACTTCTTCCACAACAAGATCGTAACAGTACACAGAAACTTTGAACCCACACATACAGACTTTCGCAATAGATATGCCACCTTCGTAATTGACATGAACCACACACTGACCATCTGAAACATCCTCTTCACCATGACATGACTCAGGTCATGACAAGCCGATCCTCTCCACCAAGGACACCACCTCCACCATGAAATCCATCCACTTGGGAGTTTGGACAGACTCATGCCCGCACCACATCTTCAACCTTGGAAACCAACGGATTGGACAGGAACTCACCACCCTACTCAATACCTCTATCATCACTGCAACATTTCCAGATGGATGTATGACATTACAACGCATGCTTTTACCACGCATGCCTTTACAACGCGGTATTTACAACAAATACCTTTACAACGCATAGTGCTTTGGGGCGCTGGATAGTGAATAGTTTAATTTACTATTCCAACTCCAGTCCCCTTGGATAGTAGGGAAGGTGTTGGATAGTAAATAAATCTATTCCCTATCCTAGAGCGCCCCCAGTGCAATGCGTTGTAAAGGTATTCGTTGTAAATACCGCGTTGTAAAGGTATTGCGTGGTAAAAGTTTCGTTGTAAAGGATGTTTCCCTTTCCAGATGCTTAGAAACACACTAAAGTCAGATGACTAATCAAAAAACCCTCATAGACCCCAGCAAACTCAAAAACTACCTGCCAATCGCCCTGCTCTCATTCACAGTGAAGGTACTGGAAAAGATCATCAACAATCAACTCACAACACACCAGGAGTAGAACCAGCTACGTGACTTCTCCCAATCCAGCTTTCAAAGCAATCATAGCACCAAAACCACCCTGATCGCACCCACCAGTGACATCCGAACCCTTCTTGACCAAGGAGAAATGGCAGCTTTGATCCTCCTCAAACTCTTGGCAGCCTTCAACACTGTATCCCACCACTCGCTGATTGAAAGACTCCACCACATTTGCATCTAAGGGCACAAACTAAGATGGATCACCGCCTTCCTTACCGGAATAACCCAGAGGATTGGCCGACATCGTCAAATCTCATTGTCTTAACATAAGTTCCTACGCAGATGACACCCAACTCATCCTCTCACTCACCATCGATCCCACCACCACTAGAACCAACTTTCACAGATGCATGGAAAATGTCATCAACGGGATGAAGAGCCACTGCCTGCAGCTAAACAAAGACAAGACGGAAGTATTTATCTTTGGCAACAGAAACAACACATGGAACAACTACTGGTGGCCGTCAGACCTAGGACCTGCACCTATTCCCTCCGACCAAGGCAGAACCCTCTGATTCATCATTGACAACAATTTCACCATGAAATCACAGATTAACGATGTCTCCTCTGCCTGCTTCCTCACTCTGCGCATGCTACGTAAGATCTTAAAGTGGCTAGCCCCAAACATGAGACTCACTATGACACAGGCCCTTATCACGAACCGACTGGACTACAGCAACACCCTATACATAGGAATTGCCACCCAGCTCCTACATAGACTTCATCCTTGGCCTTCCCCTACGAACTCACATCACACCCCACATCAGGCAACTCCACTGGTACAGAAGAGATGACAATTCAAGTTGCTGACCCACGCACACAAACCTCTACACAACCGAGGACCTGCATACAGTAACCACCGACTGGACTTCCATCAACCGTAGAGACAACTATGCTCCACATCCCTTTCACTTTCCCATCCTACCTCCATCTGCCGAAGCAGGAGTGGTGAAGCTCCTTCTCCCACATCACAGCAAAGACCTTGAACAGCCTCCCAATGCACCTCTGGACAATCACCTCACTTCCAGAATTCAGAAAGGCCATCAAGACCTGGCTGTTTTAATAAGCCTGCGAGACTTGCAAGCACCTGTATAACCTATCAGATGATTAGTGTGCTTTATAAATCCTGATTCATAGATTGCCAGACAAGCTGGTTGTGTGACCATTGGTATTTTCCTTGCCTAAAGTTGTGACGCCGTTCCACGTCGGGCAAAATATCACAAGGCCAGTCTTTTATGCTCCTACTCACTCCTCTAAAGAAGAGTAGAGATTTTTGTAGGGTTCTCTCGAGCAAAAAAAGGCAAGGCTGTGCAGAAGAGGACCACCTCTTGCAGGATTGTGGTTTGCAGTAAGAACTTTCAATTCAAAGTTTAAAGTGACAATATATTTAGGCATGGTATTAAGATCTTCGCTTCTGTTAAAAAGAAGAAACAACAGATCTCCACTGAATAAAAACAGGTGAAAGTATATTTATATCTTATAGTGAATTAATATCTTAAGATTATAAACCAAAACAAACACTGAAATTCACCAGCAGTAGTTCACTGAGCTAACTATTACATGCGACCCCACCATGCGTTGCTTATGACCTTACCGAGTACATCACTCATTACATGTGATGTGTGATGTGATGCGTTTTTTATAAAGCGCAGGTTGCACTCCAAGGAGCATCTTTGCGCTGTAGAAGAGATTTGGTGACCCCGGTGATTGGGGAGATAGAGGGGTATCTAGACTAGGCTTTTACATTGCTGTTCAGAGAGAGTAAAAATCCAGGTTTTGAGAGTCTTTCTGAAAATTGTTTCTGTGGGGATTTGGTGGAGATGAGAGGGGAGAAGGTTCCAGGCCTTGGAGCCTAGTACCGCCAGGGATTTTCCTCCTCTCGTTTTGAGTCTAAATTTCGGAATGGTGAGAAAGTTAGCCCCTTGGGACCTAAGGCAACGTGTGGGGCTATAGTGCTTGAACATTTTCATTATGTAGATTGGTCCATTTCCATTGAAAGCCCTGAAAGTGATCAATAATACTTTAAAGAGCACCCTTTTGTGGATGGGCAGCCAGTGCAGAATGTTCATTGCTGCTGTGGCTGAGGTTCTCTTTTTCCATCCTAGCAGTAGTCTGGCTGCAGCATGTTGTACAATTTGTAATTTTTGGCAGACTTCTTTGTTTGTCCCTGCGTAAAGACTATTACAGTAGTCGATGCGGGAGGTAATGAGGGCTACAGCGACCGTTTTCCTTGCGGAGATGGGAATGAGGTCGAAGAATTTCCTGAGCCCTTTAATAATTCCGAAACAGGTCCCTGCTACGGCAATGGCTTGTTGTTTGAAGCTCAGGGAGGGGTCAAATCTAATCCCTAGATTACGGACTGAGGAGGCGGTACTGGGGGGAGCAATGGCATCCTCGGGCCACCAGGATGTAGGATCAAAAGTGTTTCTTTTGCCGAAGGATAGGATTTCTGTTTTCTCAGTATTGCACTTAAGATGATTTAGATGCATCCATTTAAACGTGGCAGTAAGGCAATTTTGGAGCTTTGTCTCGGCTTCACGGGTGTCATTCTTTAGCACCAAAATGAACTGCGTGTCGTGGCGTATTACATGTTAAATGACATAGCTGATTACATCACAGAGAACACTATAGTCATATAACATAGAATTTATGTGTGAACATGTATACACGCAAACACATGCAAAGTAATTTAAACTTTTGAAATAAGCTATGGAAGAAACGGTGGTCTTTGGAGTGTCACAATAACTCCTGTTCTCATCACACTATTACCTTTTGTATTCTCTTGGTTAGACACTTATGCTGTTATTTTTCTCATATGTTTCTGATGTGCTCAATCTGCAAGTCACATATCTTTTCTCTTAGGCACCTTCTTTTCACTCACTCCTGCAAGTACTTCCTTTCATCTCTTTCAAGTCACCACCCCCACATACAGTGCATCCACTCACCTGTTAGCACTGCATTTTCTTTGACTTTAGCCATGTCAATATTGTTAAAGCTGTGTACCTCCTTCACATAATTCTGCATATAATCAAAATTACAATTGACACACCTGACCATTGCTCTGTGCACTCTTCTGAGAGGCAAGGATGACACAAGCTTTTTTAGTAAAACCAGTTATGACCTCTCTAGGACCCAGTGCCATGCAGCATGAGAAATTCTCACTGCATTTCACCTCAAATCGACAGCTCTGATTTGTGGCTCACTCACACCATGATCTTGCGGTTTAGCAGCAAAAGATTACATTAAGGGGTGGTAGGCAGTTGAACCGAGGATGGGGGCCACCAATCTAGCAATGTTTTGGGTTGAATAACGTTTTGACCGCATATGATGTAATTTGTAAAGTAGTAAAGTTGTATAGCTTATAAAATATACAATACGTATTGGTACTGGGATTACGTCAGGGCTTGTGAGGTCCTGTGAACTGCTACATAGCTCTTGTTGTGAGAAATCAGAGATCTATGTACTCTAGCAATGACATTGAGGTTTTCTCTTTTTAGCCCATTCCAGTGAATAAAAGATGTGGTAACAAGCCTCAACCACTTTTAATATAATGTGGTCATTATATAGAGGAACATCTCCAAAGAAACGCCTACATTATTTCTATACAGATGAGGTGGGTCCAATAAATTGCAGTCTTTCTTATATTTTGAGAATAGAGAAATTCGGGGGCAAACATGGTCCCCTCTTGTGAGGACCTCTAAATGAGGTTCTTTTTATCTTTTTTAAAACAATCTTATTTTTTGAGTGGTCAAGCACATGAAGCCTCCGATTGATCAGCAGGGTATTCTGATTTTAAAATCACCTTCCACACCTTTTTAGCTGGGATAAGTAGTGATTTACCTCTAGTGGGATCACAGGAGAGGTAGGTTGATTATACTATGTTATCCTTAAGATTGCCTTCCAAGTAATTTACTGGGAGATTTGATTAGCAAGTATGATATTAGATTTTATTCTCATTTGTTATTCATGTTTTTTATTTTCAACTAGAAACTAGTGCTGATTCTTCAAAAAAAAGTTGAGAATGGGGCGTGACCAAGATGGCGTCGGCGTAGGACGCTTTCTCTGTGCCTCTCCAGCGCCGATCCTTCTTAGCGGCTTATAGCTGGTGTCATCAGCCCGGTTCGGCCACCGGATGGTCGGTCGAGACCAGCGGAGTGGTGCGGCGTTTTCCGGTACCACCAGCGGAGCGCTGCGTCGCTCGCAGAGGCGAGGAGAGCAGAGAGAGTGTGCGGCCTTACAATCCCCGGCCTCGAGTATATTGGTGGCCGGCCGGTGGTTCGGGACTGTCACGCCGGTGGAAGAGGCCCGCGACCGCCACCCGAGCTCCCCACAGGCGCCAGCTGCTGGGCGCGAGCCACGCGAGTGGCGGAGGGTGGAGTTCCCTGCCAGAGGCCGCTGGAGGCTTCCCGGTCTTGCGGGCGGAAGGGCCGGCCTTGAGAGCGGCGTGGGACCCGGAGGCGCCGCCTTGGAGGTGTAGTGGAGGCCCCGGCGCTCCCGCCGGCAGCGCCCTTCTAGGACACGCAGCGGGGGACAGCATCGACTTGTGGAGCTGTGCGCCGGCCGGGTGAGGAGGAGTGCTTTCGACCGGCGATCCAGGCGGGACGACACAGGGAGGCGGCTCGGCCTCCTGTGGTGCAGAGGGGTCCTGGGGACTGCGCCCGACGCCGGTCTGCATGGTATGTGGGTCCCCGGATTTGCCGCCACCTTGCAGTGCCTGATCATCGAGTGGGACGAGGGACTTTACCTGTACTGGCCCCCTCCTGGGCTGTGGGATTGGGAGTGTGGCTCGGATTGACGCCTGGTGTCCTGGAAGAGGTCGGATTTGAAAGACGTGCTGCCGCCATTTTGATTGCCGCATCCGGCCATCTAGGTGCATCACCCCCACGCCTGACTTCCTGGTGTTTGGATTGCCCGCCGCGTTCTTCCTCGGGGGCTTTCATAGCGGTCTGGGTGCTTGTGCACAGCTGTCCCCTGGGGTTGCGGCACACGGGGGCTCTCGGGGTACCACCGGCCGGGAGCAGAGTGGTGGGCACCGAGTCGTGTTGCCCGGCTGGGCCTTGGGGGTGCCTGGTGCCTCGTCCACCCTGGTGTGGGGTGCCTAGCAGTATGGCTAACCAGGCCCGCAAGGGACGCGTGGTGAAAGACGGGGCATCTAAATCTTCGCAACAGCCGGCTTCCCCAGGGGCGAGTGGGTCACCAAGGATGTCCGACGACGAGGCCCCGGCCACCAAGGCGTTCATGACCGAACTTTTTGCTTCTATTAAGGAGGACATCTCCGAGCTGCGGGCACAGCTGGCCTCTGACCTCCGAGAAGTGCGGAGAGATGTTGATGGGATTGGGGAAAGAGTGGCGACCTTGGAAGACCATGATTTGAACACGGCCAATGATGTCCACTTACTGCAACAGGATGTCCTTCGTCTTACAGAACAGAACTTGGATCTA
Source organism: Lissotriton helveticus (assembly GCF_964261635.1). Classification (NCBI taxonomy): domain Eukaryota; kingdom Metazoa; phylum Chordata; class Amphibia; order Caudata; family Salamandridae; genus Lissotriton; species Lissotriton helveticus. The sequence continues at coordinate 1,248,242,463 of NC_136068.1, read as the reverse complement.
CAGGCGCACACGGAGGACCTTGAGAACCGTTCCCGTCGGAATAACATCCGCATTAAAGCAGTGCCTTGGGACGGCGAGGCGGGGGACCTACGTGGCTATGTGACGGACCTGTTTATACAGATCTTGGCCGAAGACGATGTGACGGAAATCCGGATGGATAGGGTTCATCGCGTTGGCTTGCCCAGGCGAGGGGGAGGGCCGCCCCCCGACATCCTGGTCTGTGTTCATGACTTTCAAGTGAAAGAGCGCATCCTACGTAAAGCCAGGGCCATCACTTCGCTGCAGTTTCGGGATCATCGCCCTCAACTCTTTCAAGACTTGGCGGCCTCTACACTCCAAAAAAGGAGGGATTTCAGGCCGGTGACCGCTTTTCTGCGGGAGCGCAACATTGCGTATTCTTGGGGACATCCCTTCAGGATCATCTTCAGATGGCAGAACAGATTAGTGCAGATACGCTCCCTCCAGGAAGCAAAGGACCTCTTGGGCTTGGAGGATGCTACACCGTCCCAGAGATCGAATGAGCCCCCATCCCGGCGGCGTCGACGATCCTCTTCATGGCACAGAGTGGGGTCTTCTCCGGTTCGGGGGCCCCCGGGCCGCAGTTCCAGCCAGCAGGAGAGGGGGAGCGCGGTGGCTTCCGTGGCCTCCGCAACGATGCCGGCGTCTCAGGCCAGCTCTGGAGCAGCGTGAGATGACTTGCTTCGCGTGGGTCGGCGCTGGAGGGGGCGCGGACCCCCCCGGTCTGGGTGAATGGATGTACTTTTGGAGAAGACTCCCCAGACCGTGAACTTGGGAGGAACCGGGAAGGTCTCCCTGTCCTGTCTCAGGAGTGGCCGGAGCTCCGCGAACTATGGACCACTGGGACCGATGAGTATTGTTTTCAGTTTGTTAATGTTTTGGGTGGTTGGGGATTTGAGGGTTGGGAGAGGGGTGGGGGCTGGAGGGGGGGGTGCTGAGAAGGTGGTGGCGACCGGATGCTGTGTGTGCGTGGTATGGTCTGCGTTTAGTGTGTCCTCTTCTATGGCTCATTGCGCGGGGCTGATTTCTGGAGCGTTCTTTACCTCGTACGGGCCCTTTGGCCCCCTACTTGATTTTGGAAATGTGCGGGTGGGAATACTGCGCCTATTGGACGGATGGGTCCTTGTGCCTCTAGGCTGGACACTAGACTGGCTATTGGTGGCGGGGTGCCTCGCTGTTCGGCGCCTGGATTGTTTGTTTGGAGAGCCGCCTGGTATGCTTCGTTCTGGGGGAACTGATTGTGTTGCTCTGTTGGGGTGGGAGGGACGTGGGGGTGACTGGAGGGGGATGCTTGGAGTATGGCCTGGATCGGATGAGTGCGGAATGGTGATGACCCTGGTAGGGGCGGGGGCGGGGTCCTTGCTGCCACGCTTCCAGAGCGCTGAATCCCGACATTGTCATGCCTATTGCTGTAGGGACCTGGAATGTTAAAGGTCTCAACTCCCCACAAAAGCGTCAAAAGCTTTGGAAGTACCTGTTGGATCATCATCTGGATGTAGTGGCCCTCCAGGAAACCCACCTTGCTAGGAGGGACGAACTTAGGCTTCGTCACCGTCAGTTTCCCCTCATTTACAGGGCATCTGCGTCCACTAAGCATAGAGGTGTGGCCCTAATGTTCAAGGCGTCCCTCCATTTTCAGCCTCTGGGGGTGAGTAGTGACAAGGAGGGCCGTTGGCTCATGGTGAAGGGGTCCCTGTATGGTCGGCAATGTACCTTTGTAGTTGTGTATGTCCCTAATGCTGGCCAAAACGGGTTCTTGCAGGAGCTGTTGGAGCGGGTGGGGAATTTTGTGGAAGGGCACCTATTCCTCCTAGGGGATTTTAATATGGTTTGGGACAAGAGCATGGACAGTTCAGGTGCACGGAGGGCGGACTCAGGGTTTTTTTCAGTGGAGACGCAACGACACATAGGGGCTTTGGGTCTCGTGGACGGCTGGCGCTTCTTACACCCACAGACTAAGGACTATACGTTCTTTTCCTCGGTACATCAGTCTTACTCGCGTATTGATCACATTTTTATTAGCCAGGCGCTTAGGGGAGATGCCCAATTCTCTGATAACTTTTCGATCTCCCTCTCCGATCATGGCTTGGTGATTCTTGGCTTGCAATGGCATATGGGTGGGGACGGTTGGCGGAAATGGTACTTTCCGGCGGCACTCACTCGAGACGAGGAGTCTTGTAAAGCGCTTCGGAAGGCAATCGGAGATTTCATGGCACTTAACCCACCCTCGGATACCTCGGTTTATGTGACCTGGGACGCGTGCAAGGCCTCCTTGCGAGGCACCTGCCTCGCCCTCAACGCGCACCTCAACAAACTTAGGAGGACGGAGAGAGAGGCCCTGGAAGCGGAGCTTGCCCTTTTGGAACAGGCACACAAGTCCAATCCCTCCAGAGTGACTCTCCGGCCATTGACGGCGGTGAGGGGGAAGTTGAAGGCTCACTATAATAATAGGGCTGAATACACTCTCCTCCGCCTCCGCCGCTTCTCCTACTCCCAGGGGAATAAGGTTGGGCGGCACTTGGCGCGGCAGCTCCGCGATAAACGCGAAAAGGACTACATTGGGGGAATCCGCGACCAGGCAGGCACTGTGCACCATGGTGATGCGGACAAAGCTGGCGTCTTTGGCCGTTTTTACGCCGCTCTTTATGCAGGTGACGTCCTCGACTCGGAGGCTCAATCTGCATTCCTGAGGAGTCTCCCATTGCCACAGGTCTCCGCGGAGTGGAACGACATGTTGAGTTCCCCGATTACCAGAGAAGAGGTTCTGGTCGCCATTAAGGCGTTGAAGCTCCACAAGGCCCCGGGCCCGGACGGCTACACCGCTTTGTTTTATAAGACGTTTGCGTCTGAGCTCTGCGACTTCCTGGTCTCCCTCTTTAATTCCATGGCGACGGAGGGCAGGACTTCTGCCACGATGGCCGAAGCGTTGATCACGGTTCTCCCCAAACCCGGGAAGGACCGTGCTGAGTGCACCTCCTACCGACCGATAGCGCTCCTCAACTTGGACGCTAAACTGTACTCTTCTATTCTTGCGGGGAGGTTGCGGGACTTGATGCCGGCTTTGGTGCAGCCGGACCAGTCCGGCTTCATCAAAGGGCGACAAACCCATGACAACTTGCGGCGTGTAGTCCACCTGATCGAAAAGGCTACTAGATTCCGTATTCAGGCGGTCTTAATAGGTCTTGGCGCGGAGAAAGCCTTTGACCGCGTCAGCTGGGGCTTCCTGCGTCATACCCTCACGGCTTTTGGGTTTGCCCCTCGCTTCCTTCAGATGCTTGAGGCCAATTTTAGCGACCCTATGTCGAGGGTGTTGGTGAATGGCCACAGATCTGGCAGTTTCCGTCACTCACGGGGTACGCGTCAGGGATGTCCTCTCTCACCACTCCTCTTCGCTTTAAGTATTGAGCCCTTGGCGCTTACGATCCGGGTACACGAAGGCATCTTGGGCATCCCCTTCGCCGGGGAACAGCATAAGATCTCGCTGTTTGCTGACGACGTGCTGCTCTCCCTTAAAGATCCGGAACTGTCATTGCCCCATGTTTATACCGTACTCTCTGACTTTGAGAAGGTTGCAGGCTTTAAAGTCAATCTTGCCAAATCATATATATTGAATTTGACTCTCCCGCCCGCAGGGGTGCTACGTTTGCAGGCACTTACCCCCTTGTCCTGGTCGACCTCTTCGCTGCTGTATCTAGGAGTGCATCTGACGCCTACTATAGGCGCCTTATTTTCGGCCAATTTTACGCCCATGTTGAATGTGCTTCGCGCTGAACTCGAGAGGTGGAAGCCCAAGTTCATTTCATGGCTGGGTAAGATTCATGCCCTCAAGATGGTCCTCCTTCCTAAACTTCTTTACCTCTTCCAGGCATTACCTATTCCGGTGGAGTTAGACTACTTTCGTCGACTAAAATCTATGATACTGAAATATGTGTGGCAGGGTGGCAGGGCGCGACTCTCCTATGCTGTACTCCGCCGTCCGCGTTCGGAGGGGGGGGTGGGGCTCCCGGATATGGTCCTGTATTATAAGGCAGCGCAGTTGAGAGTCCTTGTTGAATGGTCGCAACAGCTCTCGGAAAAGCATTGGCTCCATATGGACCGATGTGTGGCCGGCAGATCCATCTGGGACCTGGCATGGAAACCCAAGGCTGACCGCCCCAGGAATGCGTACATTAGCACCCCTACCAGCACGGTGTTGAAGGTCTGGGATACACTTAGTGGAGACGACCGGTGGACCACCTTCCCTTCTCCCTTTACTCCTATTCATTTTAATCCGGCCTTCCCCCCGGCATTGTCGGGCGGACCGTTTGAGGTTTGGAGGGAGGGCGGCTGCCGTGCTCTTACTCACCTATTTCACGGGACGGCGCCACTCACTTTTCATAACTGTATGCGAGATTACGGGGTGCCATCCACGGAACGCTTTCGTCATCTTCAACTCTTGCACTGGGCGACTTCGACTACAGTTGGGGACGCCGCTATTAGACCTCTGACGAAATTTGAGGCTTTCCTCCTCCGCACATCTGAGATGAAGGGGACGATTTCCTTCTTATATAGGATGTTACTTGATACTGCAGATTCCCCCCGTCCTCGCTACATGGACCACTGGGAGGCTACCCTGGGTAGGGATATCTCTGAACCTCTGGCGGGATGTGATGACGCATAACCACTCCACGAACCTCCGCGAGGCTCATTTTAAACTAATGTTTGACTGGTATCTATACCCGTCTCGGCTGCATCGGATATTTCTGACTACTTCGGATCGGTGTTGGCGGGGCTGTGGTGGCTTGGGGGACTTTCGCCACATTTGGTGGGACTGTCCCAGCATTCGTCCCTTCTGGTCCGAGATCCTGTCCCATATTAAAGACATATTGGGCTATCCAATTCCGAACTCCATGGACTATGTCCTGCTGGGGCTAAGAGATCCCTTGCTGGAACATCAAACGAGGGCTGATAAACGCATGGTGTGGCTGTGTTTGGGGGCGGCCAAATTGACGCTAGCAACTGCCTGGAAGAGCCCATCTGCTCCGGCCATTTCATTGTGGCATGCACGGCTGTGGCGCCTTTTGAGTATGGAGAGATTGTCTGATATATTTCTGGGGAACTTCAAGAACTTCATATTTACCTGGGGTCCCTTGGTGGGGTTCCTCTCTCGGGGTCTCCCCTCTGCAGTTTGCCCCCCGGCACTTCGTGCACTACACCTACACCTATTTCAAGTTTAACCATTCCGTGTGGGTGGTCGTGATGTATGGATGTTGGTCGCCACCTCCAGGGGAAGGGTGTGGGTGGGGGGGATTGGGGGACGTTGGGGGGTTGTAGTTACTCTTGTTGCGACGTGCCTCCATGTGGGAGTGTCCAGTGGCACTCCTATCTGACATCAGCTTACCTTGGAGACGCCTCTTCGAGCCCGATGGACAATCGTTATGGACTTGCCGCACTCATTGCTTTGATGACCACGAACATTGATATGTGAGGCAACATGTCTTAATTGTATGGGGGCGCTATGGCGGGGTTCTTGGCATCCCCTGTGTGGGAAATGTGACGTTCTGTCGCCTGTTATATGGTTCATCTCCTTCTTTCTTCCTTTTACTTTTCTATCTTCTCTTTCACTCTTGAGCAAATACCAAAAATAAAACTTTTACAAAAAAAAAAAAAAAAAGTTGAGAACAGCCTGAATATTAGAGTCACCTTCATAGTTTAGGTGATTTCAGAAAGATTACATGAATGCAGTGTGGATGAAGGAATGAATGTTAGTATACCTCCCAGTCCTTTTTGGGTAACGTGGGGCAAACGTGTTTGTAGATTTACACAAAATTGGGTGGTGTTTGTTGGGAGTAATGTTTACATTTGAAATTTTCAAACTGTAATTTATTTGTGTAATTATGTTACAAAATGGATAAGCATTGTACCTATGGGAGGCTTATTCTGTAACCAAAATGATGTAAGGATTGTAATCAAAGGGGTTTAAGTTGACATTTCCTCTATGTCTTTATACAGGTGAATCTTCTAGGCCATTCATTAAGAGAGATAGATATCTTATAGCCCTGAGGAAGGGGGCTTCATCCTGCTTTTTTACCACAGAAACGCATCAACTCCTGTCTCTTTTGGGTTACATTTGAGGAACGAGGAGTCGCATGTAAACAATGAATTAATGTCAATACTTTGATTGATTCCTTCAAATTAACCATTATGAATGACAAATAAATATATCTCATATTGTGTCCCTCTCTGATGTTTTAAATATTGTGTGAAACAATTATGTGTACTGTTTTAATTGTTATGTTGTGATTTTGTATAATGTATGTGTATTTGAAATTTAAGACTAAATTTGGATTACATATATTTGCTCTGGTTTTCCCTTTCAAAACTCTTGAGTGGTATTTTTTGAGTGCTTCTGGGTAAGCGAGTTGAAAAATTGATTACTAGTCTTCCAAGAGTAGTAGAATTTTCAAACCATTTATGGTACCCTGACTCTTGGAGTGGAGGGTTCGCTCTTGTGTTTCCACACACACTGGATTCATCACAGCTCTTATCTCAGGTTGGGGGAAAGCGAATGGGGAAGCCTATTGATTCTCCCCACCCACAACCCCCTTGCCTCCCACAAACTCATTCTGTCACCCATTGCTTCTCCATCCTGGCTCTTCCCTCTGTGTCGCTTTCACCCCTCCTCTTTTTTTTAACACCCAAAGATACAGTTTTGGAGCTTAGCTCCTACCTATTTGTTTTTTTCATCTCCAAAAATGAAAAGCTACCTAAACAATTTCACACCTCACAATTCATCTCTACACATTTCCAATCCACACAATTCAACACCAAACCACATAATTTGACTCAACAACATAATTACACAACACAATACATCCAATCCACACCACAGAATTATTCATCATGCCACTCAATTCAACAGCACACCACATAATTAAACTCCTCTACATACCACTCCCCAACTCAAAATACCATTCCACATAATTACACTCTGTAACACACAATCCCACTCCACATAATTCCATTACACTCCATACACTCTTTCCACTGCACAGCATGGCACATAATTCCACTACACAAATCCACTCCACTGCACACAATTCCACAACTAACAATTCCAATCCCACCCACATAATTCAAGCACACACCACATACATACACTCCATAAAACATGGGTAAAAGACATAGTTATTTACAACAATAGCTCTAACTCAAACAAATGTGAGACCTAATGCATTTCCAATGCTTGTTTCTTAAGCTCCCCCATCTCCTCTCTTTCATCCTCCACCCTCTTCCCGTTATTCTTTCAGCTCACTGGCATTCACTTTCCGCCCAACCCCTGCCCACAAAACAGTTGCTCTCCACCTCTCCCTGTAGTACTCTTCTTTTTAAGTTGTTTTTTTTTCTTTTTGGAGGGCCTGGCAAATTAAATTCACTGCTAGGCCACTCCTGTTTAAAAACAGGTTTTTACACGCATTAATCTGTTTCTTTTTTTACCTTTCCAAGATGGCTGACAGCAATTGTGCCTTAACAATGCATGAATTGAACTTGTGCGTGTATATATCATGCTAGCCCATCAAAGTGAAAGGAAGCATATGTATAATGACAATTTCTTTCTTTTCTTTTTTTATACTAATGCTGCATAGCGTCCATAAAGAGAATTTTTTCCTGCTTTTACCAGTGCTGAACAGCAGACAGTGACTTTCTGGTTTTGGTTTCCAACTGAAGTTACTGTAGTTGTAATATAGAAGGAATACTGACAAGAGATGTGATAAAAAGAAATCGAATTAAATGTAACACCAGTGAGTAATTAGTTTATTTACATACCTGCATCCTCGTTATGTAGATTGGTTTGTTCATTATTATCCAGCTTGCTGTTTCATAACAGGGTGGAATTGTCATTGACCCATCATACGTAATGAAACTAGAGGTCTCAGGATACATTTCTTCTATATTAAGTCCTTGCAGTAAATAGGCATCATCTGGAAAATAATGAAATTCAAACATTTAAATACATACAGAGAACTGAACCATTTGTTCACTCTTATATATAGTTGCATGCTTAAAGCAAAAAAAAATGTTGACACAGGTATAAGTGATTAAAAAAGTATTTTGCACGTAAAGCTCAATGCATATGCCTCTGCAGTTGCCATCTGCATCCGTTCATCCTTTCTCACAGCTTCCAAAATCGAGACCTGCGTTGTGAAAAAAGTAGCTAGTACCCGAGACTCTTTCTGTAGCACTGCCTCTGATTCATATTGCCCCACTATTTTTCTACCATTTTGTGTACTTATAGTCAATATCTTGGCATTCTCAGATAAACGCCCTTCTTCAGGGGAGGGATAGCCGCCTAATCCTTTGCTCTTTACAATATCGCATTGATGGAGTTATCTCTGTTTCTGTCATTGGGTGCATGAAAGTGTGGGGGCTGGTGGCTGACAGGTGACAGTTGAGGGCCGTGGAATACCACCATGCCTGGACTAGTTAACCATATGTAAAGGAAAAGGAAAGTACATTGTTCCTAACATACTGAGAAACACCCACAGTATGTTAGAGAGATTAGAAATGAGGGTGCTGATAATGTAATCCCCTCTTGCAATACATTCCCAGTACCCCCAGATGTTGATGGAAATTCCACCACCTGCTACTGGCAATAGCAGAACGTCTACCAGACCATTCACCACCAAAGCAGCGTCACTCATTAAGAAGAAAGAAACTTTGGAGGAGGCCTCATCACTACCATGACAGAAAACTGGTAGGATGGCGGTGCTATATGAAAGAAAACGAAAATATGTTGCAGAGGTAGAAATCTTTCCAGCAAAACTATAAATGAGTCTCTGTGTTTTTGTAACAGATAATCACATAAATGTTACAAACTTTTGGAAATCTTTTTCATTCTACACAACCAAATCTCATCGTTCTAATGCATATTTTTGTGTTTCTGTAAGATACATTTATTTAATTACCGTGTTACAGGAACACAACATTTCCATTCCTGAAGTCATATGGCAATCCTAGATCTCCAATTCTACTGTAGTAAGGATGTGAATGGAAAGTTCGGTACATTTCAGATTTTCAATTATAAATATATCCATCCTTTTGCTTTCCTTCTTGCAATGACAACTAATGTATCAAAATTAGAACCTATTATTTGCCTTTGCTGGAGAGAAAGTAAACTTGGAAATCATTTGAGTGGGCTTTACAAGGTGGGCCCAAAGTTGCTGCCACACTCCATTTTTAGGTCGAGCTTACAGCTCTTGCAGGTGATCTGTTGTATGGACTTTGTGGGGTCTGACTCCTTCCCCTGCTTTGGACTCACTTTCATCTGTGTCATTAAAAAATGGTAGCCTGCAAATGGGGAATATTGCAGCATGCCCCTCCTTTTCTTTCAAGTCAACTCACATGGAGTATTGCGGCGGGAAGAATCAGCGATGCGCATGCTTCTCGGTGCCTTGTTTTCTAATAAAACTCATTCATCCAACATCGGCGGGGCATGAGCACTGACATCAGGAGAGTCAGTGTGATTCTTTTTTTTTGTTTTCACCCTCAGCTGCTTTCATTTTGCTATTGGCGCCACATGGCTTTCGGTTTTACATCTGCTTGACTGTAACTTCTTTAACCATGTGACCTATTAGCCACCTGTCTATCCTACCAGAGGTTTAGAAAATAGACTTTCACTCAGGGGCTCCAGTAGAAGGAAGATGCACAGCTTCTTCATAGTATATGAAGCTCGGCCTTGGGGCGGAGGGGTGGGGAGTCTATCTGGTTGAGAAAGAGGTGCAAACTGCCTGCTAGCCGAGGTACTCTGGCTCAGCTGAAAGATCACGTGGTAGGTAGACTCCTTAGACAGGATGGCAGCTGCAAGGGGTGAGGCTGGTGAAACACTGCTGTAGGTACGACGATGGGGGTGCCTTGTTTGGCATCATATGCTATCATGCATAGAGGGTGAGAGGGACACTGGTACAGTAATACGTGTTAAAAAAAACTTTAAAATACATAGGGTACTTACAACAGAATGCACAGAGTAAACAGCAAGCCCTCCCAAGCATCGCTGGTGAACAACAAGTCACATCACTTGGTACAGCGAGAATGGAAACACACAGGTAGGACAACAGACATGGGGTAGAGGATTAACACATCACAGAAATAGCAAGGGGTGATCACCAGCTGCAAGTAAGGGCTGTGTGTAGTAAACGTGTTAAAGATAGCATGAGCTGAAAGCCATTTTGTACTTGGCAGCCATCTTAGTTAGCCATGTGCTTGCCATGTGCTTTCTCCCTCTCCCAGAGCCTTGCACATGCTCAGAAAGGCCTAGCTAGTAGAATGCACCTGCTCCTAGTATAGAACTGTCCGGCTGTTCTTACTTATGTGTTGTTTAGTCTCCCCTCCCACTTTGTTGAACAACCACATTTTGTATACCCATATTAGTGAAAACTGGCATTATGTGCCAGGACCTCCCTTGGTTTTATGCTGACTATGTAACCTATGCATATATTATATAAGGCCCCTGTTCTCTGTGCTCCTTAGACAGGCTCCTACGGTGGCCTGAGGGTACCGTAGGACGCAGTCTCCCTCATCTGAGGTTAATAAATGCATTGTTTTTATATTACAGCTTCCGTGCCAATTTCTTCTTTGTTGGTTTAAAGGACCAGGTGTATCAGTGAACCCCTTAGAAGGTTTTTATTTCTTCAAATGGCACCTGAAACGTGGACCTCATTGGAGAGGCGGCTATCCAAAGGAGTGGTCTTGAGAGGAGACAATAATCTACTGAGGAGGACAGGACAGGACTCTACTAATGAGGTACCCTGCACACTGAGATTCTCTGTTTCTGCAGCCCAGTATATACCCTGATCTGGCGCTCCAGGAGGTAGCCGCTCCCGACTGAGAACCTCTTTGGTGTGAGTATTTTAAAACGACCGATAGGTCACTCGGAACTTGGCAGTGAGAGGCTGGAGATTTGTTCTTGGTAAGGTCGTCGACATGTGCTTGACTTGTATTGGCCAATAATGTGATTATCGTGATTTGTGTGATTATATGTAAATTGCAATTTATGTAGGCACGTAATGAGGAGATTTTTCTCTAAATTGTGAAAACTTGAACGGCACACATTAAGTTAAGTGCCACTTGGTGAATAGTAGTGTATATTCTGCAATATTCTTGGCATGCCTGTTCTTAGCACACATCGTAGAATGTGTTGCTTTCTTGGAGGTACCATTATGGAACTAGAATGGAATCAGCCGGCTCCCCTGGAGGGGATACCTAAATAGGTTTAGGTATATTAAAAAACGTATTTCTTCCTTGGTGACTAAGTACCCATGAATTTAAATATGTACATAAAAAAGGATCCTGATCCGTGCACTTTAACATCCATAAGTAGTGATATGCAGAGAGCTTTTTGAGTGTTCTGCCAGCCAAAACTAGCGAATTTGGTATACTTTGGCTTCTTGAACATGGAACAGTCTTTGGGCTGTTTTCTGTGCAGTCTTTTGGGCTACTTTTGAGAGCTTTTCTTGTAAATATGACTTACAATTAGTATTTACAGAGAGTTTGGTTTAAGTACAGTCTGTGGGCTGTCTTTTGTTTCTGTCCCAAGTGTTGATTTGTGGGTTAATTATGTGTTTAAATGTCTATGTGGTTTGTGATTTGACATCGGTGGTAATTGAGTGAGTAAGTAGTGTTTGCGCTTTTTGTGTAAGAATGGCTAGCCTTAAACTCGCTGTATTGCGTGTTCTGAGTGTATGACCCCTTCCGAAAATGTCTGGAATGAGCTCAATGTGTTTTTTTAATCTTTATTCTGTTATGCAAAATGTCATTTAATTAACGACATATTAAATAAAACATCCAGAAATGAATTATATAACATATGCTAAATAGCTGCACACTACCATTAAAATTAACAAAGTAATACACTATAGATATGTGCAAATTGCCACAATGATACAGATAAAATTAGAATTCACATTCAGTTAAAATACGCCTCATTCAGAGGAAGAAAAACAAAATTGTGTGCTTTGCAATAACTATGACTAAAATACAAAATGGTACAGCATTTTCCTTAGATACATTGTATTAGATATTAAAGGGCATTCACATCATCTGAGTGAATTTGTTGTTGCTGAACTAAACACGACATTATCAAAATGATAGACTTTGACTGCCTTGAAATGCCTCAGTTTTTAAATAGACTGTGACTTCCTTACTTTCAGCACCAGAGAAAAAAAGCATCTGTGTTTAAACTGTCTCCCTGAGAAGAAGCTGTTTGACACAACAAATGAGGATTAAACTCTGTCAGGACCTTACAAATACAGAAAAAGGTTTTTTTTCTCATGAGAAAGGTGCAGAAGTTGACGCCGGCTGGTCAGAGCAACAGCTGCGTAAATAGCACATGGCTATTCCTGACCGCAGGCCACAGAGGGAAAATGCTGCGTCAACTAGATTTTAAGTTAGTGTTAACCTGGTATAAAAGCCTGCATTACGGACTGTTGATTTTAAAAGTTACAATAGACAGTTTAATGTTTTGGGATAACAGAGAAAAGATTGAAAGTAGGGATTTCCTTTCTAAATGCCTTTTTACATAAGTACATCTGTGGTTCTGATGTTAAATAATAACTGTCCTTTAAAAAGTGGCACAGACTTTTCACGTTTCAGTAAGGCTTCTGTGCCTAGGGTTATAAATGAATACATTTTAAAGGCAAAAAGGAATGAGGCTTGCTTTTCATATGTGGAACCATCAAAAGGATTGGTGTTATTAAAAAATAAAAAAAAATTAAAAGAAAAAAGGGAATTTAGACGATATGAAAAAAAAAATCATCAAAAATAACTGCACTACAAATTTTTTTTGATCTCTATACTGGCTAATTTTCATACTGTGAACTCCTAGCATCAAAGTTGAATTTAAGCAGTGATGTACCGCAATGGGGGGAACTAAAATGTAAATTGTCACTTTAGAGTATGTCTGTATTGTTTTTCTCTTTTCCTCAGAATTTAGTAAATGAACACAGACTTGCTTAGCTGCTTAAATAGTGTAATAGGTCCAGGGTTTTTTATTCTCAGATAGATGAAGTGGTTCTTGGGTGCCTTGCTAATATATGGGGAGTCCCAAGACTAGGAAGTATTCTGAGACTATCCTCTCTGTTGATAGATTATTTGTAGACCTTTTGTTCTGTCCACCGATATCTGCTGCCTTACAACTATTGCCAGAGGGGCCCGGACATCAGATCCAGCCTGGGGAGTCAGCACCAGTCCAGCTTGAGGCCAAGGTGAAGGTAACCAGCACATGCGTTGCTGACAACTAGGCCCTCAGTGAAGGCGGAAGCACTGGGATGTGAAGTGTGTACCCCTGCCACTGTCTTGGGCAAAAGACGGGGTCACAAATCAGAAAGAAGAAGTCGTGGATCAAGTTTTTAATGCCCAGCTGAGAGTCACGGACCGACTAGAACGTAAGGAAGATGTTTGCTTGAGGAGACAACTTTTGAAACATAGGTTGCTTCAGAGATCCCAGCATCAGGCCTCTGAATCCTGGTCCCAAAGTGAATGAAAGTTTGCACTTCTGTTTGTTGATCAAGAGATACCTGGGCACACTGGATACAATTTGTGGCCCCAACAAAGGAGCAGTGCGCCAACAGGGCAATGCCGGAGTTAGGGAAGGACTTGAGTATAGGGTACAGGTGCTGTGCCCTTGGTGCCTGCTAGATCAAAGTGTAGAAAACTGGTGCACTGTCTGAGAAACTGGACAGGATCGTTGAAAGACTTTTTTCTTCTTAAACTAGGCTGTGATTTCTGAGTTGCGTTTTGTGCAGCTCTACCGTGGAAACAACAAGAGCCTGTCTGTGAGGCTCAAACGGACACAGGGAGAAGACTCCCCTCTGGATGGTTGTACAGCGGCTTCAATTTCAAAATGACAGGTAATACACCTGTTGTAAAGTAAACCTAAAAATATTTCACTAAACGCTAGTTGCTTTACTGGTTGTAGGATGGAGTAGACCATGCAAAACATTTCTGAAAACAATTGGCTTGTTGTCCCACAAGACCATAAAACAGACATACAAACATTCTAAACACCGTCCCTTTCATTTTATTTTGGCTTTGTTTCATTTTTTTGCAGTTCATTGACCTTTTATAGCAGACCATCTGGCACTGCTTAATTGCCCCATAGACAGGGTCACTGGAATTATGCATCAAATGAGGGACAAATTAGGCAGCAGGATTGAGTAAATTATGCAGTGAGAAAAGTAAGCCTGGGCGTAGTAGGCGTAGTGGGGCTACGCGAAGCTACGCGAAGTGGACCAGAAACTACGTCCACCTACGCACTTCGAGTAGCCCCACTACGCGCCACCCGCCTCCCTCCCGCCCTCGCTAAATACCACCCGCCTCCCTCCCGCCCTCCCTAAATACTTAAATAATGATTTTAAAAACAATAAACACCACTTACCTTGTCGGCTGCGTCTCCGGGGCTCCCTCTGGTAACCGCGCCGCCATCTTGGATACTAATGCGCATGCGCGGCCGCCCGCGCATGCGCATTTCTCGTGAGAAATGCGCATGCGCGGGCGGCCGCGCATGCACATTACTATCCATGATGGCGGCGGGGTTACCAGAGGGAGCCCCGGAGACGCAGCCGACAAGGTAAGTGGTGTTTATTGTTTTTAAAATGATTATTTAAGCATTTAGGGAGGGCGGGAGGGAGGCGGGTGGCGGGCAACTTCGCTACGCCCACGGAGTGGGCGTAGTGTTGCCTGCTACGCCTACTTCGCAAATGGCGAAGTAGGCAACACTACGCCCACTCCGTGGGCGTAGCGAAGTGCTACGCCCAGGGTTAGAGAAAAGGCAAATTATGCAGCATGATGCAGTACATTGGGTAATAGTATTACCTAAGTCTAGGTAAGAGGGATAGTAGGGAATGCAAGCTTCTGCCAACCTCTCCGGTTAATGGGGGTAAGCCTCTCATATGCGGACTAATTAATAGCCGCTCCCTAGTTAAACATCATACAGAGATATCGATGATGATCGAAAACTTGAAAATGGACGCCCTATTCCTAACGGAAACATGGACCAAGGCTGAGTCTGTGGTGGTACTGGCTCTGGCATGTCCAGGTGGTTATACATTTTTGCATAACCCCAGAGTAGTGGGTAGAGGGGGAGGGGTGGGGATGATATTTCGGGAAGAGTTGAATTTTGTGGCTCTGAAAGAAGATATAATTGAAGGGATAGAACTTAAGGGGTTCTCATTGCAAGAAACAAATGGTAGCTCATTGACAGAACTGTTATGCTATAGGCCCCTAGGAGACAGTACACAATTTCAAACCTTATTCGATACTATTACGAATTTAACGCTCTCACATTCTAAAATGATAATTCTGGGCGATTTTAATCTGAGAGATGATGTGAGGCTCAGTAGCCACCTCAGAGATATGAAACATATATGTGCGAATCTCAACCTTCAACAGTTGATAAATCATCCTGCCCACCAGGGAGGCCATATGCTTGACCTTCTATTTGCCAATCAAGATGAGACTGAGGTATTTCACATAATCCCACAAAACTGGACTGATCGCTATTTAATCCTCTTCAATATTAAACAATTCTGTCCTGAGGACCAAGTTAACCCCCTAGCCACCTATCGGAGAGGGAGAGAATGGTCCAAATTAGAGAAAATTAGGACTTCTGAAATCCCTTTGGGTGTAACCTATTTTAGCCCCACTGCCACAATTGAGGAAAATTATGACACCTACTGCACCTTCATAACTATCATCCTGGGCCAGGCAATTCCAGTAAAGAAACTAAAGAACAGGAAGAGAATTTCAGCCCCTTGGTATACTGAAGGCCTGAAACAGCTACGCCTGACCTGCCAGCAGGCAGAGAGGAAATGGAGGAAGAAGTATCTGTCTTCAGACAAAAAAGAGCTGAAAGTAATACAACTGAAATATAAGGAGCTTATCACTAGCTCTAAAGCAGACTTTTATGCCAATTCCATTATACAGGCGCCAAATGGGACGAAAGCCCTATTTAAGATAGTTAAGAAGCTTTCATCACCAACTTGCCTCAGTAACAAAGTGGTGGCCTCGCACAAATTGTGCGATGAAATTGCCTCCTACTTTAATGAAAAAATCATCAAAATCATTGGTACTTTCCACCCTATGGGTAGCAATGACGTAGCTAATAGCTCCAGTGAGATGGAGGATAAGAATCAGGAGCAAATAGTGACCTTAGACAACTTCCAAACTCTTACCGATATCGCCTTTAATAACTTGCCGTGTATCGTGTCTTCGGGCTCCCCAACGGACACCCTGCCCCATAAAACTGTAAAACATTTGGCCAAGGATCTTTTTCTTGGTTGCGAAAAATTTGCAACCAATCTCTGGAGGCTGGAATAGTTCCGGAGAGGTGGAAACAGGCGGTGGTGACTCCTCTGATTAAGAAACCCTCCCTGGATCCAACGAATCCAGCAAATTTCAGACCCATCTCTCTTCTGCCCTACCCAATTAAAATCATGGAGAAGGCAGTAAGTAAGACACTATCCAATTTTTTGGAGGATAGTAAAGTCTTCGACAGGGACCAATTTGGGTTCCGCCCAGGGCATGGGACTGAAACGGCTTTGGTTACTATGTTAGACAATTTGCGTATGCGGGCCGACAACGGGAATGCCTATGTTCTAGTGCTTCTCGATATGTCGGCAGCTTTCGATACGGTAAACCACTCCATCCTAGTAAAGAGACTGGAAAGGATAGAGGTGAAAGGGCAGGCTCTGCAGGCAGTGGCTGCGGTCCTGTCTAACTGGGAGACATCAGATGGTGTCTTTGGCACCGTTCACCTCTAATAAAACCCCAGTAGTTCATGGGGTACCACAGGGCTCAGCGATCAGCCCCATACTCTTTAATATTTACCTAATGCCGCTGTTTCCCATTATTAAATCATTCGGAGTCGATTTAATTAATTATGCTGACTATACACAGCTGGCCTTCTCTTTGGAAGGAAAACACGCAGTATCCATGGATCCTTTCCAACAGTGTATGCGCTGTACCACCAGCAGGCTCTGAGAAAACTCTTTACAGTTCAACAGTGGCAAAAATTGAGGTAGTGTATTGCTCTTCCGTTAAGTTGTCTAACCATATCCCTCTTGAGTTTAGGTTAAACCCGGAGGAGGAACCACTGATACCAGTTAGCACAGTACGTAATTTGGGGATTCTAATTGACGACAATCTCCAAATGGAGTCACAGGCCAACCAAACCGCCAGGGTGTTTTCTGTGCTGCGCGTGCTGCGTCAGATACTTCCACTACTGCCAGAAGAATCGCGCTCAATGGTAGTGAGAAATACAGTGCTTAGCAGGCTGGACTACTGCAATTCCTTATATTTGGAAGCACCAAAATATATTTTTCAGGGATTGCAGAGGGTCCAGTCTGCAGCAGGGAAGATGGCACTAAATAGACAGCGCAGCTCTTCATCCACACAGGCTCTGAGGGAGCTCCATTGGCCGCCTATCAAGGAAAGGGTCCTTTTTAAGTCATTATGCCTGGTGTACAGAGCGGTACATGATCTGGGCCCTATTCCCTTGCAAGACAGATTTTCTTGGTATTATCCTAAGAGACAACTTCGCTCTTCAAGTGCCAGCTTGCTGGTAACTCCTAGATTTAAACAATCTAGGATGGGAGGAAGGGCCTTTAGTGTGACCGCTGCTCTTCTCTGGAACAAGCTCCCCCAGAACATTAGACAAAATGACTCTCTGCTCGAGTTCAGGAGGAACATTAAAACATGACTCTTCCCTAGGGTCTGATTCATCTTCCTTTAAGATGTCTGGAGCAAGTTGTAGAACGGTTACTCTCTCGGTCGAAGCGCCAGGATACCCGTAGGGTGGCAGATTTCGCTATATGAGAACTCTTTCCATTCCATTCCATTTAGTCAGGTTGAAAACTAAAATGAAGGGAGCTATATTAAAGGTGTTAACGCTTAAACAACACCTTTAAGTACAGCTCAGTGAATTAAACTGTTTGAGGATTTGGGCTAGGCACTGGGTGATCAGAGAGGATGTGTATTTGCTGTTTGCTTTTTGTATTGTGTAGAAATGCAAAAGCATAAACCAAGGAAATTGACACTGTGGAATTGGTTTGGTCGACAGCAGACCTTCCCAAGTGCGGAGAGTCAGCATCTAACAATTAATTACAGGAAAATGGTATTTGGAATGTTAGATTTGACAGCTTTACTGTGTTCTTCCTCCAAATATTTTGCCTGCTTGCCTCCTATGTTTTGTTAAATCTTGAGGTGAGTTACTTTCTTACTGTAGCTTATATGTACGTGAATAATTCAATTACTGGCAACGATAATTAACATTCCTGTATTACATTGTTTATATAATGGGTGAGACAGGAGGGGAGGGGACAGAAGGCGGGATGCAGATATTACCTCAATATTCGTTCTACTTGCCCCATATTTGTGACTATTTTTATTGGGGAGCCCCTTGCCATATATACAGTCTTTTCCCTCATCATGCACAAGTCCATGTCTGTTTTCCAGGCTTCCACTGAAGGTGCAACACTTGCGCCCCACATTCTGGCCCTGTTCAGGTCTGTGGGTTCCCAGATATTCAACAAGGTGAACAGCCATTAATACACGGCTGTGTGTATGCATGCCATAGCTTCGCAAGCATTACTACGCATGCGATGTAACAACGCATTGCCTTTAGTACGCATGCTGTTACATCGCATGCGTTGTAACGCCTTATGCGTAGGGGGCAGACGCCGCTCTTGTAGGTTGTCATGGTGGTCATTTGCTTCAGTGAGGATCTGAGGGTGTGCTGCTGGTGCTTTTATGGGTCTGCTGCTGCTTTTCCGGGTGCCACTCTCTGTGCCTGCCATCCAGCCCCCTATCAGCTTTATATCCTGCCTGCCCACGACGGAGGAAGCCAGAAAGCAGGAAGCAGGAAGGGGAGAAAATTGGTACCACACGTGTTTGGTAGTAGGGAAAGGACTGGAGCTAGGGGCAGGGTCGTGCTGGGGGTAGTATTGTAGGGTTTAGGGTAGTGTTCTGATGTTAATGTAGTGTAGGGTACTGTTTTAGGGTTTAGGGTAGTGTCATGGTGTTGTGCAGGGTAGTGTTTAGGAGTAGGAACAGGACTAGGGCTAGGGGCAGTGTCGTGCTGGGGGTAGTGTTTTCGGGTTTAAGGTAGTGTTGTGGTGTTAGTGTAGTGTAGGGTAGTGTTTTAGGCTTTAGGGTGGTATCAGGGGTGTGCAGGGTAGTGTTTCGGAGTAGGGAAAGGACTGGGGCTAGGGGCAGGGTTGTGTTGGGGTAGTGTTTTAGGGTAGTGTTGTGGGGTTAGTGTAGTGTAGGGTAGTGGTTTAGGGTTTAGGGTAGTGTCGGGGGTTGTGCAGGGTATGGTTTGGGAGTAGGGAAAGGACTGGGGCTAGGGGCAGGGTCGTGTTTGGGGTAGTGTTTTAGGGTTTAGGATAGTGTTGTTATGTTAGTGTAGTGTAGTTTACCATATTAGTTTTTAGTGTAGTGTTGGGGGTTGTAATGGGTAGTGAATGAGTGTAGGGACCAGAGTAGGGGAATGTGTATGTTCGTGCAGGGGGTACTGATTTAGGGTTTAGGGTAGTGTTGTGGTGTTTCAGTAGTGTAGGGTAGTGTAGTATTTTAGTGTGTTGGTAGTGCTTTAGTGTTTTAGATGTGTCGGGTAGTGTATTTCTATTTATTATTGATTGTAATGTTGAGTTTTAAACATTTCTTTTTTTAATATGACACGTTATTCCGCATACCATTTTTATTACTCTGCAAGTTTTTACTTTGCATACATTAACACTTTCAATGTAATGGTATGCAAAGTAAAAACTTGCGTAGTAACGGTTATTGCTAAGTAATAACCGCGTAGTAATAGCATGCGAAGTAATGGCATGCGGAATAACGTCTCGTATTCATTCAACAAGCATCTTTTGACATCTAGCTCCATTCGTGCCCCAAGGACTTCGTTCAAGCTAAGGTGAATGCCTTTCCAGTAATCCTCAATATATGTACACTCCCACAATATATGTATAAATGTACCCTCTTTCTTATATTGCCTCCTGCACCCCAAATCTTCTCTACTGCCCATCTTAGCTAGTCTTGGTCCCGTAACATATATCCTGTGGAGGATCTTTATTTGGACCAGTCTGAGTCGAGCTGAGATCGCAACCTCTCTGGGGTCACCCACCAATCTTTCCCAGGGAGTCTAAGGCATTATTGATCAGTTTTTTATATGTTAAGGATATCACTTTTGTTTGCTTATAGCCATCTAGGAGCCTGTCTTCCAGGGGGAGGCCTCTGGGGGACTCCCTCTTCAGAATCTGTGATGTCAGAGCGTGGCTCACTTGTAGGTATCAAAAATGCTCTGTGTCCGCCATCTCATATTCTTTTTGTAGGGTGACGAATGGTTTAACCCCTCCCCCTCCATAAGTCACCATCCCTGGAGATCCCGATTATATCCCATTTATCAAATCCCTTAGTCTCTCGCAAGGTGCCCAGCTGCTCTGAATCCCACAAGGGAGTGGCCTGAGTTATTTTCTGCCCTCAACCCATACTTCTAATGGCTGCGTGCTACACCTGTACTGAACGGCTGGTGGGTCCCGTCAGGTGGAATTTTGTGGGTTTGGAGTAGAGTGCCATATTTTACTTCCCACCTGGTAAAAGCCGTTTATTCATTCTGTAGCCAGGGTCATCCCAGTGCCGATACGTGCATTGGTTGATGGCAGTCAACTGGGCCACCCATAGTATTTTTTAATGTCCGGGAGCCCAATTCCCCTATCATATCATCCCCTCACCAATGTTGGAAATGATGTACGGGGATGTCCATCCCAGAGTCTTTCTCCCTGTGCCCTCTCCACCTCTTTAAAATAGCTAGCCTGAACCAGGTTTGAGAAATTTTTCAGGGCATAGAGGAAGCATGGTAACAACATAATTTTAAATATGGCAGCTCTTCCCAGTAACGATATTGGGAGAGTCTTCCAGTTTCCTCCATATCGTTTTAATCATTGCAGCAGGGGCGGTGTATTACGCTCATAGCTAGCCCTAGGGTCAGCTGTTATATACATCCCCAAGTATTGAAATCCTTTTTTTGCTTCCTGCACTGGGCAATCTTGTGGCAGGGGAGGAAGCCTTCCACTGAGGACATAGATCAAAGATTTACTCCAATTAGTTGTGTAGATCAAGTATTTGCCAAAATGTGTAAATATTCTAAGGACTCTGTGCAGCGACACCCTAGGTGAAGCTAAATACAATAGGAAATCATCCGCATAAAGGGAAATTCGGTCTTCCCAGTTTTCTGCCCATTTCAGGCTCGGATAATGGGGTCTCTATGGATACTGGCCATCAGGGTCTCCAGAGTCAGTGCAAAGAGTATAGGAGACAGCAGGCATCCCTGTCCAGTGCCTCTACCGAGGGAGAAGACCACTGATTTCTTATTTTTTACAACCACTTGTGCTTGAGGCTCCGAATATCAAAGTTTTACCAAATTGATAAAATTTGGTCCGAATCCCAGCTTATCCAGTACCGCAAAGAGGTACAGCCATTCTATAGTGTCAAATGCCATAGTGGCATCCAAGGACACCACTATCACATCCTCTCCTTTAGTTTCCTGGCGACCTAACATACCCATTAACCCACCTCAGGTTTAGTGCCATATTTCTGTTAAGCAAAACCCCGATTGGTCTGGGTGTACTAGCTTACTGACAACCCAAACCAGACGGACGGGCAGTAGTTTGCCCAATATTTTGGGCTCAGTGTTCAATAACGAGATTAGTCTGTATGAGGCACACCTATTTTTGGGCTTACCTGCTTTCTATATAGTTATCAGTGTGACCACCCTCTGATCATGTGGGAGCCTACCAAAGTCACAGCTCTCTTCAAACATGCCTCTCAGATATGGAGCAATTCTGTCAGGTTTCAATTTATACAATTCAATTAGCAGATCATTAGGGCCCATTGCCTTTCCAGATTGAAGGCATTTTATAGCTTGGGCAACCTCATCGTTAGTTATTCACTGCCCAATAGTTTTATACCTTCAGTCGATAGACCTGGGAGTGTTAAGTCTACGAGCAGGGCTTTAGAATCTTCTTCCTTGAGGGAGGTATGTGTTTGATAGATCGTGTGGTAGTAATTGGCAAATTCATTGGCTATCTCCTGTGGATCTACTAACACTTCCCCTGACTCTGTAACCAGAAGCTCTTTTTTGTCCAGCCAGGCCAATAGTTTACCTGCCTTATCGCCTAACTCGTACAGTCTACCTGCCTTGTCTGTACTCAGTGTTTTGGCAATGTCAGTGGCTATAGTTTTATATTCCCCTCTCTTGAGTTTTAATGTGTGGAGTCTTTCCTTCTCCCCTGGTCCCATTGCTTCCTCCTATATTTGGAGAATCTCTTGCTCTAGTCAAACTAGTTCTTTAGTTTTTTCTTTGCGCACCCAGGCAATCTGGGAAATTGCCTGTCCCCTCACACCTGTTTTGAAGGCCTCCCAAAGTATTTGTGCCAACTTTACCGAATCTTCATTTTCCTAGAAATAATGATCAATATCTGTATAGATTTTCTTCTTGACTACCGGATTCCGGAGGTACCAAGAGTTAATTGATGCTATTCCGCATACTCGCTTTTCGCCAATTGCTACCCTGGCCCATAGTGGTGAGTGGTCAGAAATACCCTGAGCTAAGAGTCGGATTTCCTGTCTATTCCCTATCTGACCCACCGGGGTAAGAAGATAATCCATACAAGATTATGCGCCCCTGAATGAAAGGTGAACTGAGTTTCGCTGGGGTGATGCACCCGCCATGCATCAACCAGCCCCAATGCGTCTAGAAAGTTGGGAAGCCATCTTTGTGTGGGTCCTATGTTCCGGGGGGATACCAGTCAACAGTCCTGGTTACAACAGAATTGCCTGCCACCAGGCACCCCTCTAGGAGTGTTAACATAATATTACCTAAATCTCGAAATGTCTGTCCCTGCAACCCCGGTGGAACAAATATCGTAACGATTGTGAGTGGTACTCGATCCCACTGCCCGATACGGTCGCGTATCTGCCCATTGTATCTGTCCAAGTGTATTTGGGTGACATTGGGAAGGAGTTCTTCATCATGATGCCCACCCCCTTGGAGCCCGTAGTGAACCTGAATGAACAACTAGACGATATACCCACCTTACAGGTGTTGCCAATGAGGTAAGGTTTTTGGAGCAGCACCACATCTGGGGTATGTCTCTTAATAAAATGTAGTACGATACATAGCTTTAATGTGTCCTCCAGCCCACTGACATTCCAAGACAGGAGCTTAAAACTTTTGTCCCATGGTGTTCCCATCTTTGTAGTTAGAACTATCTGACTCCCTCCCTGCTGTCGTCGCACTGTCTGATAACTCATGAAGCAAACCAACTCTAACCCAACTAACCCCCTCCCTGCTCCCCTGCACTCTGGACGTCAAACTGCCAATTACCCCAACCATGCAGAGTGCCTGTCGCCCCAAACAGTAGATTAAAAGTAGAATATACTGGGGGGGGGTCACTACCCCGCCATCTACCCATAATGTATACATTACATAAGGATCGGCAAGGTAGTTCAAAAAGGTTAATTAGACACTTAGCATGATGATTGGTAGTAGTGTCTGTCAGCAAGGCACTGCCACTTCTCAGGCCCTGGGCGCTTGCCTCCAATGTTTGTTTTTTGGCATTAGGACTCTGAGCACTTAACCACTGCCAACCAGTACTAAAGTGCATGTGTTTCTCCCCTAAAACATGGTTTGATTGACTTATCCACAGCTGCAAAAACAACAAATGATGGACAGAATGCAGAACAATATCATACATTCACCCCAGTACAGAGATCTGGGCCTAAATCTATTGCTTTTTTGCTCACCATGCCATTCCAGTTTCAACCCAGTCATATGCAAATCAATCTTGACCCTGTGTATGCAAATCAATCTTGACCCTGTGCCCAACGGGATTAGTCTAGCCTGAACTGCCAGGCCAGGTCCTCCCTGGGCTGGAAACAAGCATCCTAGGACCTGTTTCAGGGTTTCACCCCTCTTCAGCCAGGGCACAGGACCCAAGTCTGGGCATACCCCTCCCAATTGGGGTGACAAATGCAGAAACAACAATTGATGGACGGAATGCAGAACAATATCATACATTCACCCGGTACAGAGATCTGGGCCTAAATCCATCGTTTTTTTGCTCACCATGCCATTTCAGTTTGAACCCAGCCAAATGCAAATCAGTCTTGACCCTGCACCCAATGCAAACAACCCAGCCCAAACTACCAGGCCAGGTCCTCCCTGGACTGGAATGAGCATCCTAGGATCGGTTTTGGGGTTTCACCACTTTTCAGCCAGGATAGCTTGACTCCAGTGGCATAGAGAGCATGGGACCCACGTCTGGGCGTACCCATCCCACTCGGGGTGATAAATGCAAAAAGAACAATTGATGGACAGAATGCAGAACAATATCATACATTCACCTCAGTACATAGATCTGGGCCTAAATCCATCTTTTTTTTGCCTACCATGCCATTCCAGTTTGAACCCAGCCATATGCAAATCAGTCTTGACCCTTTGCCCAATGGGAATAGTCCAGCCTGAACTGCCAGGCCAGGTCCTCCCTGGACTGGAAACACGCATCCTAACCGGTTTCAGGGTTTCACCCCTCTTCAGCCAGGATAGCTTGACTCCAGTGGCATGGAGAGCACGGGACCCACGTCTGGGCATACCCGTCCCACTTGGGGTGACAAATACAGAAACAAACATTGATGGACAGAATGCAGAACAATATCATACATTCACCCCAGTACAGAGATCTGGGTCTAAATCCATCATTGTTTTGCTCACCATGCCATTCTAGTTTGAACCCAGCCAAATGCAAATCAGTCTTGACCCTGCACCCAATGGAAACAGTCCAGCCAGAACTGCCAGGCCAGGTCCTCCCTGGACTGGAAATAAGCACCCTAGGACCGGTTTTGGGGTTTCACCCCTCTTCAGCCAGGATAGCTTGACTCCAGTGGCATGGAGAGCACAGGCCCCCGTTTGGGCATACCCGTTCCACTTGGGGTGACAAATGCAAAAACAACAATTGATGGACAGAATGCAGAACAATATCATACATTCACCCCAATACAGAGATCTGGGCCTACATCCATCGATTTTTACTCACCATGCCATTCCAGTTTGAACCCAGCCATATGCAAATCAGTCCACAATTGGCATATTTAAGTTATCTATAAGTCCCTAGTAGAGTGCACTACCTGTGCCCAGGGCCTGTGAAGTAAATGTTATAAGTGGGCCAACAGCACTGATTGTGCCACCCACACAAGTAGTACTTTAATTATGTATCCGGCCTTCCACTGCAAAGCATGTGTGTGCAGGTTCCACCGCCATGTCGACTTACTTGGCATTTGTAACCACCACAAGCTAGATGCTAGGTAGCCAATAGAGCAGAGTGCTGTGTAATCAAAAGACAGGACATGTACTTTGAAGTTTTGCATGTCCTGGTAGTGAAAAACATTCGCATTCGTGTTTTACTATTGTGAGGCCTACCCCTCTGATAGGTTAACATTGGGAATTCCTTATTTAATTTATAAGCTGAAATTCCAGATTGAGAAGGAGTAGATCTGTAATGTTTCATATCACTCAAATGGTAATGATCAATCCCCTTTACTAGTAAAGATGAATTTATCGCTACCCTTTTAAAAGTGCCTATTTCAGAAATAAAAGAAACAGTGGTCCCTAAGTATTAGATATACATACTATAGTCAGAGAAACATGATAGTTCCCAGTGATAGTTCATTTGAAAATTAACTTTTATTAGTATTGAAAATTAAATACAACATAAGTAGCAAATGTACTGCCACTGGGGAAGTTCCAGAACAAGTGTTAAAAAGTACAAAACAACATACAGACAAAGAAAGAAGGTGTGACCAGTAATTATATGTAAAATAAGGGTACCTTATTTCAGAAAGAAAAGCATTTCTGCACCCAAATGAAAAGTTTATACAGAGTCTAGCGGTTTAAAGTGTAGGTCGACGGCGTTTCAGCCCCTTAACAATCTGGGATCATCATCAAGACAACAAGTAATTTGCCTGAGTCATAATTTAATAGTACAATCAGAATTAACACTGCAAGGGGAAGGCCTCTATGTAATCCCCGATCCTTTTAATAGGGTTCAACTGAAGTCCGATGTTGAATCAATCGTTTGAGCTGTATGTGTGGAAATCAGGGTCACATCATGGCGGACAGTAATGCCAGCTGTGTTCGTGAACTTGTTCTGGAACAACCCGGCGTGGGTACATTACCCATTTTTTTAAATATTCTTTTCAATACTAATAACATTTCATTGTCAATTAAACAGTCACTGAGAATGATTATGTTTCTGTTAATATTGTATGTATATCTAATGCTTATGGACCACTGTTCCTTTCACTTCATAGTACTCTTGGTCCCTAGAGATTCATGGGTAACGCTTGTGGCTTTGACATTTTTTGGAGAAAGAAGGCATTTTTCTGCTCTTAATCCTGGGTGCCTACAGCCTGTTTCCAATGCACGTCTGTGGTGGACTTTGTGCATTCTCTCTAGACAGACACACACAAAGGGACCTTAAGTGTCACTAGGTGGCCATCCACATCCTGAGGGGCCATCCTAGGCAGGAGGGCAGGGGAGAGCTGACAAACCTGAATAGTCTGGGTCCTGTCCCCACACAAAGGGTTGCATACCCACCTGGAGTCAGTCTGGAGCCAGAGCTGGGAGGGAGGATCTCTGTGCAGTTCAAAGCTCCTCTTTAGAGTCACCCCACTTTAAAGGCACAAATGAGTATAACTATTGAATCTCTGACCCCCACCAAAACAGACACTTCTGGACCTGTGAAGAACTCTGCCAGGAGGAATGACTGCTGTGCTGCTATAAGAACCGGCACTCTGCTGGACTGATTCTCTGGAAGAACTGTTTTTCTGTTGTGCTGTACTACTTCCTGCTCCCTCTTCACTGCTGAGGAAGGACTGGACCCATCTCAATTCTACCCAGAGGGACCCAAGTGCATCCTGGCTTTCCCCCTGTTGTAAGTCTCTGGGACATCAAATACTTCTCATCCAACTGCAACGGCACCTGGAAGTTTACTTGCTGCAAGTCTTGCCCTGCCAAGTGGTTTCAATCCAGACCTGGACCCTTGAGAGTGAGTGTAAAGTGCTGCAACTGCTAAAAATCCATGCATTGGCGATGCTGCACCTATTGGAACTGGTACATCTATCTGTATGCTGAAGCATTGCTACTGCTGCATGGAACGAAGATCTTGCATCGCCGACTGTGCGGTGCATCGTCTCCAGTTCGATAGATCGCCTACATGCTGTGGTTTAATGGCGCAGCGGTTCGATGACGATGCATCAACTTTGGTCCTGTGGTTTAACAACGACGCATTGCCTCTTTGTTTTTTACATCCCGACTCATTCAACGAAACATCCCATGTGCTTTTCAGCGGGCCATGGCTGGTCCCTTTATCTGACCTTCACTCAATCGTAGTCGGCCTGAACTTTTGGATTTACCTCGAACAAGTGCAACCAGATGTCCCCTGTTGGCTCTTTCAGCTTTTAAAACTATATTTGAATTTCTACTTTAAAAAATCATAACTCCGGTTATACTTATTGGGCTTTTATCATTTTGGTCTTGTTTTGTTCATATAAAAATACACTATTTTTCTACGTTACTGTTGAAGTGTTGCACAAATACTTTACACATTGCTTCCTAAATTAGGCCTGCTTGCTCTGTGCCAAGCTATCCGATTTATCCTGACTAGGATTGTAATTCCTGCTTCAACAAGGTGCATACCTCTGCCAACCAGAAACCCAATTTCTAATGTTTGGCTAATTTTCAGTTTAAATAAATGGGTTTACTGTTCGTATACAAAGCAAGTGGTAAAATGCCAGAGAACTTCCTAAGTGGTATTTAAGTACTTCTTAATTAAGTTCATAGGTTAATAGAAAAAAATCACCCATCATAAAGATTAGCCGTTTTATGCAATTTTTGTTTTTACGTTAACAATACCTAGCTGATGGATGGAATGCTTGAATTAATCTCAGCCATTGACGATTGCTCGGGACATATTCCAGTCCGTTGTTTTTGGCTCACCATGTCACTCTAGACTAAGGCCCACTTATGCAAATCAGTACTGATCCTGCTCCTCATAGGAACAGTCTGTCTCAAACTGCCAGGTGAGGCCTCCACCAGAAGGGACACCAAGCAACCGTAAACCAGTATCAACCTACTCAGGTCCCATCAGTGAGCAATAGCTTACATTGCGTTGCACAGTGAGTTTCAGACCACATCTGGGCATACCCATCTCTCTTTGGGCATAAAGTGCAACAATAACAAGGTAATGGATAGTATGCTTGAATTAGTCTTAGCCACTGGTGGCAAGACATTGGGTTTTTGGTTGACTAGTTTGTAAGCCTTGGTCAAGCAACAACCGCAATCCTTGTCAGGGTGAGGCACAAACAAACCCCAAATTAATCTGTGCTCACTCCCTTGGTAGCTTAGCACGCAGTAGGGCTTAATTCAGAGGCAATGTGTAAAGTATTTGTGCAACATGTCAAACAGTAAAACCGTGCAAACACACCACAAAAGGAGCCCACAACAGATTTAGGAAAGTAGAGAAGGTTGTAATAAATAAATCAATACCAAAATGACAAAAATCGAATTAGTAGAACCGGAGATATTGAATTTGAATGTTGTTAGTGAAAGCAGCGGCAAAAGGCGTCAACTATGGGTATCTGGTCGCGCCGCACCCGGACAAAGTCACAAGTTCAGGCTGATGACGTTGGAGCGCAGGCCGGCTACAAGGACTCAGTTAAGCCCGCAGAACAGAGTACCCTAAATCCTGGTTGCAGAGCATTGCGTGGATCCACGTTGAAGATGTGGCGAGCAGCTGAAGCAATGCTTCAGCTCGCAGGTGCGGCGAGGCTGCTGTGAGAGGTCCTGTTGTGTTGTCACGAGGATCCCATCAATGGGGCTTGTGATGTGAAAACTGGCATCCGGGATGGAGTGCGCAGCTGTGATTAGTCGCTCCCGAGGAGCTGTGAGGCTGCAATGCAGAGCTCTGCTTTGCTGTTGAGGCTGCCGTCGACGAGAGATGCGAGGACCTGCACTGTGGATGTACCGCTCGGTTGGGGTGATGCTTTGGTTCTGGAGGCTGTGGTTGCAAAGGGATTCTTGAAAACAGGTCCAAACCATGCAACAGTGGTGGTTCATAAATAAAGTAATCCCAATGTTATCATAAAAGGAGAGATAGGCCTTGCATTAATGAAAACGGATAAAACTATATGTCCAATTTTTTAAATACATTGCACCCTGACCTCTGGGCAGTCCAGGGTCTACCCTACGGGTGACTTAAATGTATTAAAAAACAAAAGATGGGCCTGGAAAAAGGGTTATTTTGGCAGGTCAAAATGGCAATTTAAACTGCACACACAGGCTTTGCAATGTCAGGCCTGAGACATATTTAAAGGGCTACTTAAGTGGGTGGCACAATCAGTTCCACAGGCTCACTAGTAGCGTTTAATTAACAGGCCTCAGGCACTTAAAGTACCACTTTACTAGGGACTTATAAGTAAATGATATTTGACAATTGGGTATGAGCCAATATTACCATGTTTAAAGGACAGGACACATGCACTTTGGAACTGGTTAGCAGCGGTAAAGAGCTCAGAGTCCTATGGCCGGCAAAAACAAGGTCAGAAAAAATGTAGGAGAAATGCTAAAGGTTGGGGGTAAGACCACTCTACAGCTGACTGGTCTAACAACTGCCAGTTGCATTGGGCCACATTACATCCCATCAATTCTCACCCAAAATTCCGCTCCAGGCAGTGGTTCGCTACACCTAACTGATGGGGATTAAACAGCCAAAACTGGTCCTAGGTTGCTTGTGTTCCGGTTCAGGGAGGACCTGGCATGGCAGTTCAGGCTGGACTGTTTATAGTGGAGCAGGGTCAAGACTGATTTGCATAAGGCTGGGTCCAAAGTGAGGTGGCATGGAGGGCAAAAAACATTAGATTGGGATTTGGCCCAAGCGATTGGCAGTGGCTGAGATTAATTAATGCTTTCCATCCATCACCTTTTTGTTGTTTCATTGGTTTTACCCCAGCCTACACTTAGGTGATATATTTTGGATGCAGGTGCAGTACAGAGATCAAGACATTCTTTCATCAGTTTTCATTGCCTTTATTCATTTAGAGCTTTAATAAAAATAATGTAAATACTAGACAGTTCAATTAACACAAATGTTCATTTGGTATGAATCGAAACTCTTTGTGAACTTGCACTACGACAAATGGAAATGAATTCTACATGTTTTTCAGTACCTGTAGCGTCAGGAGTGTGGCTGCAGAAAATTGCTTCTTGAAAGCAAAATTCTGCCTCTCCATTTTTATGTCAAATACTAGCTTACCCGTTGCGCATTGCTGCGATCTCAGAAGAAAGGAAATTTAAGGAAACTTGTTATGATAACATTCATTTTACATTGTGGCATTTTTATTGAAACTTATTCATTTTAATATGGAAAACATTTCAAAGTGTTGTTTTAATTCTGTTTTTTTATTCGAGTGCTTGTGGATACACAATATTTTTTGTTTTTCCGTCTGCTGCGTAGACG
Source organism: Lissotriton helveticus (assembly GCF_964261635.1). Classification (NCBI taxonomy): domain Eukaryota; kingdom Metazoa; phylum Chordata; class Amphibia; order Caudata; family Salamandridae; genus Lissotriton; species Lissotriton helveticus. The sequence continues at coordinate 1,248,211,843 of NC_136068.1, read as the reverse complement.
AATAAATCAGAAGGTTTTCCGACGCGTGAGCTGGCCACATACAGTTGTCCATGTGAGAAGCACGGATTCTCCAAATCTAGTCCACACACTTGCAGCGATTGTCCTTGTGCTTTGTTGATGGTCATTGCAAAAGCGAGTCGCACAGGAAAGTTTAAACGTTCAGTATTGGAAAGATTATGAGGGCCCTGGGTGGCCGGGTGGCTGATATTTAACTTTTTTTTCTTCTTTTTTTTTTGCCAGAAACCTTCGCGGGAGTGTACTCAACAACTTTTAACTTTTTAATTTTTTTATTTTTTTAGCCAGAAACCTTAGCGGGAGTGTACTTAACAACTTCCCAAAGTTTCATGCCGATCGGATGAATGGTGTAGTAATGCATAAAGGACAAACGGACATACTTTGGTTTTTATATATATAGATTGTTATTATATTACACAACTGAACCAATTGAGCTCATTTTGCTGGTTGTTAAGTCTGCACTTATAAAAGGAAAAGAGTAGTAGAAACAGTATTTCTGTATGTATGTAAAGTGTTAAATCTGCAATTATGCTGCATGTTTCTACTGCAGTGACATAATGAGTGCAATACTGTTATTAGCACAGATTTAAGAGGCCACCTAAATGTGGTCCTATTGGTAAATACTTCATAATGATTTTGTGAACAATGTTTAAACCTGTGTGTCCAAGTTAACACTGGAGTTGGAATTTGATATCCCTGTGTATAAAGAATACATAATTGTGTATGAGAAATGCAAATATTTTAGCCACTATGAGCCATTGTAGATGTTCACTATCTGTGGGCCTTGAAGAATGAAATTATTAACCTCTAGCTACTTTTGGCAGATTTCTTTTAAAACAGTTGGCTTACTTACACCTGCTATTACTGGAAGCAGATCTGAAAGCAGAAGGTAAATTATATGTGATACTCCTGTGCAAAATCTAGCATATGTTTTTTAATCTGCCCATTACTGAACAAACTTGGACCAAAGCTGCTACATTTGTTGTTTTTAAATACAGTTTAGAAATTCAGATCATATGTTTTAAGTTACATGCATTTTTTAATTTGGAGGTTTCTTTGTTAGACACGAGTAACAGGATGCCAGGAACACGTTACACTTGAATTCTAACTCCTCATCATCGCCAACTACACCATGAGCGGCAACCTCATTCACCAGCCCCTGGGGCCCATGTGCCACCCACTTTGGTAGCACCATTGCGGGTTTTGACACCCCCTGATCCTGAACTCCAGTGCCTTCATTCTCCTCAGCCATCTTAATTACTACCTATAGCTGGTCACCAATCTCAACACGACCAAGCTCCTTGATGAGTTGGCCAACCCCGGACACAACCAGTAAGGGGAAGGTCCCACACATACCGCCAGTGGACTGGACCCCTTCTCAACCAACTCCAGAAAGATCATGGTAGACAAGCATACATTGATCACTTGGCCCAACCACACCATTATCAACTGCAGCATGCACATCCCACGCTATTGCAAAAACACCCTCACTAAATATTCCTGACAGGAATGGAACAAGATCGCAGAAACATCCTGGGCTTCAGAAATTCCTACAACACTGGCATTGGCACAACAACAATCTCCCCTAATCCATCTTCAAATTCACCCCCTGTGCAGATACCTGGCCCCTGTCAAAGCCAACAAACCCATAAGACCTCACACAAGCTGTTACACAGAAGATGGAGACAAAGTCAGAATGACACCAACAATAGCACCTAAAATCCACCCTTATATACTACCATCAGCAAACAAGAGCCAATAACTGTTCTAGCTCACCGACCACATTGAAAGCAGCACCAACAATACAGAACAAATATTTGCCACAGTGAAAGACTTCAAGTGTGAGGCAGCATGCTCTACCAGACTAATCCCCTCTCGGGACTTCTGCACCCAGCTGTCCCAATTCTTCAGTAACAAGATCACCACCATCTATTAAGACTTCGAGTTCCAAAGTGACCCTTCAAACCCGCAGCCCTCCTGCCCATCTCTATCAACACCGGGCAGACCATCCTGACCACCTGGCCCACCATCACCATTCAAGAAACCACAGAAACCATATGGCCTTTACACTCAAGAGGACCCTCAGACTCCTGCCCTCACCACGTCTTCATCAAAGGACTAGACCCCATCATCACAGCCCTCACCCAACTCAATCATCACAACCACCTACCCAGATGCCTGGAAATTGTTATCGCACTCCCCTCCTCAAGAAACCCTCAGTAGACACAAAGAAACTAGCCAACTATTGGCCTATCTCCCTGCTATCCTATGCAGCAAAAGTCATAGAAAAGATGATTAACAAACATCTAGTCACCCATCTCACCAACAACCACTGCCTCAACACCACTCAATTCAGATTCAGGCCCAATAACAGTACAGAGACCACTCCCACTGCCCCCCCAACAGATGACACCAGGATGATCATAGAGGTGGCGCCATGGCCTTCATCCTCTTGATCTTTCTGCATTTTACAACATGCCTCCCAGCCTATTTTTATCCAAAAACTGCACAAAACCGGTATCCAAGGGCTTACACTTCGCTGGATTTTCTCCTGCTTGATAAGCACTATCAACTGGTTAGTTTGGCCCCCTTCACCTTGGATGCCATCAACCTCATCTGCGGAGTCAATCAAGGATCCCAACCTAGCCCACTCTGTTACATTACGTTACTCGCCACCATCATCCGCATCCACTGAATCAACATCATATCCTATGCTGATGACACTTAGCTCATACTTTTTCTCATTGAAAAGATGCCAAACACCCAGACCAGTTTCTCCGACTGAATGACAGAAGTGGCCAGATGGATGAAAACCAACTGCCTCAAGCTCAGCATAGGTAAGACAAAAGTAGTAATCTTCGGCAAAGACACTTCGCTCCGGAACTCCACCTGGTGGCGTGCGAAACTCAGACCCACACCCCGCCCAGCAACCTACTCAAAGAAACTCAGAATAGTAATCGGCAACCAACTCATTGTGCCTTCTCCTACATTGCTCCTAAAGCGTGGAATGACCCCTTCACATTAGAGGTTCTTCACCTTGCCCCAACCCTGGCTTGGGCCGTGCAGCTCTTGCTTCAGCACCAGGATACCCTCCAGAGTAAGTTGTGCACTGTACAAATACACCTAATATACCCTGAGGAAACGCTACCTGTCTGTCTGTAACAGGTTTGTCAGTTAGGTGCGTGCATTTGTTTGCTTTATCATCGCTGAACAAAATAATGGAACTGTGGCTCAAAATAATGTTATGTTAAAAAATGCGGAAGTTACACAAAGCCTTAGGAAAACTGTTGGTACAACAAATGTTGGCAGTGAACTTTTTTTTGCAGTTTTATATACAGCAAATGTGTTCCATAGGCATTAGAGCACTTTACAGGAGCACCAGAATATAATGTAGTGTTTTTTGGAGCACTATTAATTGATTTGACAAAGACCACCAGATTAGGAGCCAAAGCCGGTACTTAAACCTTTTTCTCCAGTTTCAAAAATGATAGTGATGGCCGTTAGGCCACATGTCCTCCTGCATTACTACCTGCAAGTGAACAACAAAGTGTGGGCATAAAACATTTTGTGGGGGTCGTTTTACCTGAGTTTTGTCAGTAACTGACATTCAACTGACCTGATTTGTCAGAAAGTGTAGGTATTATACAGTTGCATTCAAATATGTTCTAAAAGATTTTAATATCAATTCTGTATCACATTCTGTATAGGTCTTTTAACAAATGCTAATAAACTTTGAACTGTGGCATGGGTATCCAAACTGATTTTGTCTCCTAGCTCATCTTCTGTTAATTGCAATTTCTGAAAATTGAGTTAGTTCAAATTGATAATGCTGCAGTGTATGACCCTGATGAAAAATTATCACTGGTGTGCAGAAAGATTGCTTTTCTTTTCATTAGAGTAGGTGCCAGCAGTTACGACGTGGACTCTCATTGTTGAACAGTTACATAAAAGATAGGAAAAGACTCCTCTTAGGTACAAAACAAAATTATACCAGATCCATGGTGTGAATGTTTTTTTTTAAACTGGCCCAAATACCAACATGAAACATTTTATCTACGAACACATAATAAACACCTGCATCATAGTGTGAGAAACCAGGACCTGTTTGCAGTGTCCCCCACTTTTGCCCCCATTATGTCTACTAGATGCTGGTTTATGACTCTGATTGTGCCCCGGGCTCTGCTAACCAGACCCAGGGCTTGTGCTCTGGTTAAAAGTACATGGTAATTAGATATAATTCTAATTGGTACTGACAGCCTACTTGTAAGTCCCTAGTATATGGTAGAGTATGTAGGTTTAGTGGCCCAGTAGACTTAATGTGCTTAAGTGTGCACTACTGTGGTGCCTGCTGTAAATTTAAAAGCCAGCCCTGCCTCTGTTAATATCGGTGAATGCGATGTCAATGTACACCATAATCTATGCATGCATAGCAACGTCAATACCAGTAAAAGCGATGTTGATGTATGCTATAACAAATATACACATAAAAATTAGAATGTCGGTAAATATTACATTACCGTCATGTTACACATATACGTAATTACAAACTTGTATCATTGCTGTCAAATTCACCTGAGATGACCACCCCATCTACCCTGATTCAGAGATACGTGTTCAGACAGGCCCTGCGACATGAACCCAAGCCTACCGATTGATAGGTCACAGGTGGGGTTACACTTAGCCCGAAGACAAACTTGCAAACAGGGGAAACCCAGATCAGTCCCAAAGACAGGCATATACACCTGAAACAGGTCCGAGGAGAATGGCCCCAATGAAACTCGTTTGGCAAAAGGCAAAGGTTTCCCAAAAAAACAGGTGCCACATGTAGTTAGGAACACTCAGCCAATCAGAACACAGCATGCACATGCAGTGATCACACGCTTCCAATTCCAGACATATGGGCACATGCACACTGGCCCACACTAGCTCTCCGCGAGGTCAAGAGCCACCTGTATCCCCCTTATTAGATGGTTGTATTTATGGTTCATGACTAGTCCTTGTTCTACATGCTTTACAAAAATCTGTAATGTTTTATTGTATCTCAAGAACTATATATAATACCGGCCCAAACTACTCTTCAAAGAGGAAATGACAGTTTGGACAGGACACAGCTTCACCACCACATCTTGCACCCACAACCAGACAGGAGCCCCAGTAATTAGATTAGTGAGGGGGCTAAAATAAAAGTGTTAGGGAATCTTAGCCACACCAGTAGATTGGCTTAGCTAGATCTAACCCTCCAAGAGTAAGTTTCTCTCTTTTGGATTTTGGAAGTGTTGGACTTGGCCCTTTTGGCAGGTTCACCCCTAAACTTTTTGCCTATCCTGTGACCTGATATCAGTAGTTTTTGGCCTCTGCGCACTTTAGCACTGTGGCCCAGTGTAAAGTGTGTGCGCTCTCTCTGGAATGCATGGGGGATATGTGTGTCCCTGGTAATTCCTGGTATGAAAGGAGTGCAGGGGCGAATTTAGTATGTATGAACTCATGAGAATAAATGCTGTGCAATGGTGTGCGCAGATGTATGGTGACTGGTGGAGAAATGCCACTTTTAGAAATTGGCATTTCTGTGTGTGGTGTGTCTGCCTTCCTGATGTGAATTGCATGTCTGGCTTGTGATTGACAGGTGCTGGATGGTGTGGGTGGCTCCAGGAGCCAGGATGAATCTGCCCAGTGGTGAATAGGGAGATCTGCATGTAGATGGGAGGGAGGAGTTGCACCTGGGACCTGAATAGATCTGTGCCTTCCTTCCACAATGCGCACTGTGCTGCGTCTGATCCCCGAGCCCGCCCCTAACAAAGGAGAGAGGAGCTGAGCAAAGCAAAGTGCTTCAAAGCTCTCCTTTACCAGTTCTAACTGGTATCCCTATACCCCGTGCTGTGACACAAAGGGGAAAAGTAGTTTACATTTCGGGGCTGTGACCCCATAAAAGTGTTCTCTGTTGTTCTGTTCCTGACTTGGGGGGCCTGCTGCTGGGCTCCAGGAGGAACCGCCATGAGGGACTGCCTCCCTGCAGGAGGGCCCTGTGTGCTGGCCTGCCTGGGCCCAGCCTTTGCCCCCTGGACTTTGAACTCTAGCTCCCTGAAGAGCGTTTACTTTTATTTTTAGGAGCACTTTACTTTTATTTCTAAGGAGCGCATTGCTCTTTATTGCTGGGAAGAGCTGGCGTCTGGCAGCGCACTGCAGAGGTGCCTGCCGAGGGAATCCCAAGCGTAGGGATTCCCCCTGTGCTACAGGCCCAGCGGGAGCCTGTTTTCCCTGCTGCTCTGGGCTGCGTAACGTTTTCTGAACGGAACCCCGCCTGGAGGGGTTTCCCTGTGCCTGAGGTGGAGCAGGAGCCCACCCCACGTTATTGCCCCCTTAGTGGTTTATTTTTGTACTTAGCGGGTGCCCACTCCGCGTTGCGGCAGCCTTTGATTGCACCTTTAAGCAAGCGAGTGCCCACCCCGCTTCTATGCACTTTTAAGCAAGAGGGTGCCCACCCCGCAGTCCTGCCGCCGAAAGTGAAGACCGTCTGGAGTCACCACCGCGGCCCGGAAACTGCCTGACTGTGGGTGGGGCCTGGGTTGTCCACGGAAGCCGGAAGTCAGTGCTGGCTATAGCGGGGCTCCCGTGAGGAGAGGAGAGCCCCGCACGGCAAAGAGTGAAACCGGAGCAGTATTCCAGGCGGGGCCTTCCGTGGTGGAGGGGAAGCCCCGCACGTTTTGAAGTCCCGGGTCCCAGGGAAGGTGAGAGGAGTCCCCTGAGCTGTGGGAGCTCCCCTGTTGCCTTCCACCTGGACCAGACAAAGCCTCCCCAAGGAAGGAGTCCAGAGAGACCGGTTAGTGGGGCCAAGTGGAGGACCTGGAGGAGGGGGTCGTGTCGAGGCACATTGTCGGTGCTTTCCGCGTAGTTGCTCCCCAGTGGCACAGAAGTGCCAGAATCTCAACTGATTTATTCACAGCTTTACCGTTGGGGCAGACAGCTGCAACATGGAGGGGCCATTGAGTAGAAACATCCCGCAAGACGGAGCGATCCAGGTCCTGGAAAAAATTCTGTTGACCCAGAGTGAGCTCACCAATGCCCCTTTCATTGTTGAATGCCTAAAGATAGTTCTACGAGAGAACTATTTTGAATTCAACAGAGAATTTTTCCACTGAGTTCAAGGCGTCAACATGGGGGCATCATGTGCCCCCAGTGTCGCATGTTTTTATATGGGCAATTTTGAAGAACAAAACATCTACAATGAAATGGCCCCATTTTTTGAGAACATCCGAGCCTGGTCCCACTTCATCGATGATATTTTTTTCATCTGGGAGGGGGACCAGGAATCCCTTAAGGAATTTGTTCTATGGATAAATGCTGCTGACCCAAATCTTAGATTCACTGCGAATTCGAGCGGTACCCAAGTTGAATTCCTGGATGTGTTGATCAAGCATGTCGATAGGGAACTGATTGTATCCCTGTATACTAAACCAACGGCCAAAAACACGCTTCTCCAATATGGGAGTTACCACCCCCGATGTCAGAGGGATGGTATCCTATTCAGCCAGTTCCTTCGCCTGCAAAGGAATTGTTCTGAAATTAGTGAATTTCTTCATCAGGCTGATATTTTAACCGAGCGTGGTTATCCGCATCGATTGATACGGGACTTCTTTAAGCGTGCCAGGTATTTTAACAGAGAGTCCATGTTTCAGAACCGGAGGCCTGTCTCGCAGGAGAGACTGATATGCATTAAGAAACGCTCGATGATTAATCACAAGGTGAGACAAACTATCAACTCCCTTTGGTACCGCCTGAATATAGGAGAGATGGAAACTGGTATCCCTAAACCCCTGTTTGCGTTTCGTAGAAACAAGAATTTGCGAAACCATTTGGTGTGTGGAAAATTACCCACACCAAAAGCACTGCAACAAACTGGCGTTTTGGGCTTGCCGCCCATAGTGGGAAACCATCGCTGTGGAACCTGTCAAGCGTGTCCCAATGCCATGGTGGGAGGTCTTTTGCTGATTGATAACCCTACTATTAGATTAAGCGAAATGAGCAACTGTCGCTCATCTAATGTTGTATTCGTTATTTTGTGTCCTTGCGGCCTCCCGTATGTTGGCGAAACCGGCCGTGAATGCTGGTTTCGAATTGGAGAACATAATTCCAACATTGGAAACGCTAAGAGTGGGGCCCCGCTAGTGCAGCATTGGTTAAACAAAAAACACAATGAACTGCATGTGAAATGGTCCATCCTTGAAAAGATTAGATCAGTACCAGGAAAGGACCCCACTACATTGAGAAAGAAAAGGGAAGTCTTTTGGATTTTTCTTCTTAATTCCGTTAGGAAGGGTTTAAATGAACAATGCCCATGGGAAAATGCAATTACATGAGAATTGATGTCATCTAGAGTGTGAAGTTTTGAGCTTGGTGTTTTTGTCCATTCTAACTGTAACTAATTCTTGGACTTGTTTTGACACCAGGCCTACTTTTGATTTTTTGATCTTTTTGAACGTATGTCGGGTTGATTGATGACTGAGGTTCTTTATTTCTGGAGACAGAATTGAAAAACTGATTTCTCCTATGTACCTGTTTGTATCCTGTGCGTATTCGGGCTATGGGGCTCTTTACTCCTAGAGACAGAATCGATTGAATTGAAAAACTGAAATTTCTTATTCATCTGTTTGCATCCTTTTCATATTCTGGTAACGTTTTTGTTTTGTATCGTACTCTGGGGCCGCTCTCATGGTTCTCGATTATGTGTATTTAGGTTTGAAATTGATCGATTGGATTGTTTACATCTGGGCATGCTCCTGTCCTGTGAGACCTGAAATATAAACTCCTAAAGGGTACACGATCGTTTTTGTTCTTTGGTCGAGCCTTATTTTGAGTCGCTCGTGGCATTCATTACTGTGGTTCCATTCTGGACTTTGAATTTCTCCATCCTTTCACGTACTTGTCTGATTGGCTGTTAAGTGGATGACCCGTACACACCGGATCTTTAAATAGGTCAACCCCTGTCAGGTTATTCTGCTTGCCCACTCCCGCCATACGCTATGCTGACCGCCGCAGCGACAGAGAGACGTTTTGGAAAGCTTTTGCCATCTTAGAGGTACGAGTAACCTAGAGCCTGCCCTACCGCGTTTTAAGAAATTTACTCTGTTTGGCACTTTCTTTGTGCCATTACTTTTATGAGTCTGTTATCAAGGGGGGTTTTGTCCAAAAAGTGTGGCCGGGTAGGACAATTATAATTATAAGAAAGAAGAAGACCCGGTCACTCGTTTGTTGGTTCTGCTCAATTACTTTTATGAGGCCGCTTTGGATGCATGGTGCGCGCTAGTGAGGTATTTTGTCTTCCCTGCGCCCCATAAGCATGTGCTCTTGTGATGAGCTCTTGACGTGGGGTTAGCGTCTCCCTGTTAGTTCATATCTGCTCTGGACGTTTAGCTATTATTAATTAATGCTAGAAACCCTATTTTTAAGATCTTTTCAAGACTAAGGGCACGCGCTAGGTATGTACATACAGCTTTGACCGGCTTCCAGTTTTGGGGACCGGCGGCGTATTGGGAGCTGGTATGTTTGATTTGTGCCTGAATTTAGAAGTGTATGGTTTCCCATGGTAGGCTCTATCCCCTCTTTCGCTGGTATGTTCAACCAGCTGAGACCGTTGCTCCATCTCGGGAGGCACTTGAACTGATGGTTGTTTGCTTGCTCTATCACTCCCTGTAACACCTCTTGCTCCCCACTTATTGTCGTTGGTGAACTTTGAGCTTGTTTCCTTTCCTTCTTTTATTCAAAATCCATAGTCAGTGAATGTAGCTTTTTTTAAAAGGCGCGATATATAATCACGGCGGTTTCTCTAATATGTCCCACAGGTCTCTGGATACTGCAAATCCAGTCCTCTCTGAATGAGCGAGCTTCTGAGTATCACAGGTAATAATGGATTTGCCCTTATTGACCATCTGATATTGTGGTCTTTCAAACTGAAGAAATGTGCGGACGTCTATCTTTAAAATTAGTTTTACCGCTGACTTAATCTTTGTTAATCTGGAGATTTAGACAGACGCTGCTCTCCCCATTGATTTTTCTGACTTATGTATGATTTCATGCACATAATTGGACGGTGTGTGCATATTTTATTGATTCTACTCGCACGTTTTTCTAACACCATCTTTTAAACGAGAATTTTGGTTTCCTTTTTCTGTATTTTTACCCCCCACAGAACTGGATCCATTTGAACCAACTGTCCCCTTGGATGGGAGTGGTCCATTACCTTATGTCGGATGTTTGATCTCTTGCCTTATCTGGGATCTCTGTACTCTATATACAGATATCTTTTTTAGATCTACAGACCCGCTTTGTGTGGTAAGTATCAGGTGAAATTTAGAACATCCTTTTGAAGTACGGCTTTATTTGATGACCTGTAGATCGAATTTTGAACTTACTTGTAAGAATCCGTACTTCCTTGTTCCTATCTCAGGTCTCCCCTGCTTGATTGAGTGGACCCTGTGTGCCATCTGACCCTGACCTACTTTACAGATTTTCATTTTAGAAATCTGTCTGGATTTTATGCCGCCGAGGGTGTGCATAATCTGAGGTGGGTGTTGTATTATTTTTGAAATGATGGCTCTGCCCCCTCAAGGCCATGACCAAGCACCACGGTGCAAATTGAAATATTAGTGTGTCAACCCTTTCTTTAGAACCAGGGAAAGGAGCCGGGGCTTTTTTGAAAAGTGAACCTGTGTATAGTTGTTCTGAGTTTGTATATGTTAATGTATGAATGTAGTCCAAATGTTTTATTCTAGTATTGCGAGGGTATTCGGGTTCGTATTATGGTGTATTCTCAAAATGGAATTTTTATGCAGTTTTACGCTCACTGAGGACCATCGGAAGCATGACATGATTATGAAGTGGCAATCTGTAAAACATGACTGGGATTATGTGAAAAAATCAATGTGAACCGATTGAATATTTGACTAAAAGAGATTCTATTTATTGCAGATTATTTGCGGTTGTTCTCCCGTTGTTCCCCTCTTCTGCGTGCCCTGATGAAGGTGTGGCCCTAGATTGGGCGAGCACTGAAACACGCGTTGGCGCCTCAAGTCTGTCCTGAAATTTGTTCATCGAGTCTCCTACGTGTCTTTGGGATACTCCTTCAGGACCCAATTCATCGTTTAAGATCTGGCAACTGTAGTTGATATGTATTTGGTGAATGAAGGATGTATGAGTGTGGTTGAATCATTTTGATGTAATGAATGACTATAGAATGTATGGGGACATTTGAGTCTTTTTTTGAATGTGTGAAGAGATTAATGGGGGTGTGATTTAATTATACAACCGCTTTTGTACTGCCATGTGTATGTTGTGCTATTCAAGCTGTTATTATCTTGTGTAAAAGAATATATATTTATATAAAACGAAATAAAAAAATGTTCATAATGATCTGGTGTTGGACAGTCTGATTTGCTTCTGGTCTCGGTGAGCTCATCACTGCAAATTGAATGTAAGGGCACTAGTCGGGCCTTTTGTATCAGAAAGGGCATTCTGTTTTTGATTTTCTCTAGAGCCATTGAGTGGAAAGCCTCAGTGGGGCCGACAGGACGCAGGCCGCAGGCCGACAGGACGCAGTGAATACCCAAGCCCACATTTATTGCCACAGCTGCCCCGCCTGACAGTGGGCATCTGCAATGTTCGGGCACATTTGTGTGAATAGTCCCAGTGGGGACTCCAGAGGCACGGGTAGTGCCAGAGTTATTATTTCTTTGGAGACATTTTTACACAATGAGAAAAGAGTGAAATACACTCCATGGTCCAGCGCTTTGCAACCCTGTGTTTTGCTGAGTTTGCAGGCAGCCCTGACTTTGCTGGACAGGCCTGGGGGTCAGTTATGTGGTAGGGCGCAGAGCTCTAATATGGCGCACAATGGGTTTACACTTATGGTGCAGGTATAATGTGATTGATGCACCCTGATTTATACCTCTACCATAATTTAGGTGATGAGGTTACTTTCCATTTTAATTTCTGCCCCTAGCGGGATTCATGATTGTGAGGTTAATGGTTATTATGTTTAGGCTCATGAGGTTGGCGCATTAATGTGGTTTGTGCCTGATGTAATGTTGATTGCATAATATGTTTTTGTTGCAGGATATAATACTGAGTACAGTGTTTACCAGTAATTACTGGTTGTGTTCTACATTTATTATATGTTCTACATCTACTATTTTCACTTTGTGATGGTTCTGACAGTGGCCCAATTGGCCATGTCATGTGCATATAGTCCCCTGTGAATACTACCCAGTGCCAGTTGGCCCAGTGTACATTGCGTGATTACTATTCTAATGTGTTTCTTATAATACAAAGGCTATTTCTATATATAAACTTGTGTGGAGTTCCTTTTGTGGTGCGCCTAGTGTGTTATTACTGTGTGTCTGTGATGCGCAAACGCATTACACATTGCCTCCGGGATAAGCCTGACTGCTCGCGCAAAGCTACCAAGGGGGTGAGCAGGGATTATCTTGGGCGTGTAACTCCAGTGCCCTGACTCGAGTGATGGTTTCTATGCAAGCCTTAGCCTACCAGAAATCCCATTCCTAACAGGAAGTATAGTGCTTTCTGGGACAAGAATATTCCACACTTTGGAGGAAGTGGTCATACCTGAAGGTGGCACCCTGCATCCCAATGTTCAGAGGTGCCTGCCTGCGTGACGCCCATGAACACTGAATAACTATGAGAGAGTTGCCAAGCAACTCAAATCTACTGCCTGGAACAAGGAGAAGGACTGCCCGTTTGGAACCCTGATCTGCACCGAAAGGATTGCACTCTGAAGGAGTCATCTGCTGCACAATCTGGAACTACAGCCCTAAGGACATTGCCTGGCTTCACACGGATGAAGGACTGGACTCCATGAAAGCAAGAGGTACACTAGATCTAGGAGAGTTCAATGCCTAACACTACAGAAGAAGGACTGCCCTGCTGGAACCCTGGCCTGCACCCGAAGGATTGCACCCTGCATGACTGCACTTGCTGCACACTTGGAACCACGGCCCAAAGGACTTTGCCTTGCTTCAAAAGTACAAAGAGTGGACTCTCTGAAATAAAGAGACTAACAGAGGTCACCTGCACCATCACCACCAAGAGGTACCTATCCTGGAGAGTGTCCAGTGTACTATTAAGGATTTGGCAAGGTGCATTGTGGGAATGGTGGTCCCAACATCCAAAGGAACATCTCAGAGCTTCTAAACCCTTGGATTGGTGTTTTGGACACCTTAAACCCAAAAGAGGAACTTCAGTAAGACGTTCCATACGTTTGGAGCAACGTTTGTAAAAAGCTTTATAGGTTGACCAGGTGTATTGTAGCAATTGTAGTCCCAGACCCCGACAGGCAGACAAGCGCTTCTAAACACTTGGCTGGTGCTGTAAACCACTTTCCTGCATCATGAAACACTTTTGGAAGTAAGTGTAAAAGTGTTACATCATTGTTGGCTTGAATTCTGGACTTTGTACCTGTCCCACTCAACCTTTTTTTAACCCTTTCAGTGCTATTTGCTTCTAAGCTCTAGTTTTACTTTTAATCTTTAAGAATTCATACTATGGTTTCCTACATTGGATTTTTGGGGGTGCCATTTTAATCATAAAAATATTTCCTAGTTTTATAAATTGGTGTTGGATTTTTATTGGTGAGGATTCTTACTTATTCTAAATGCTTTACACACCTGTCTTCTAAGTCTAGCCTGCCTGCTTGTTGACAGCCACTAAGGGTTGAGCAAGGGAATAATTTATTTAGAACTTGACGGAACCTTTTAGTGTGTCTGTGGGTGTATCACTAGTGGTAGTTCCCTATTCATCACTAAAACAAAACACTTTCCAACACATAGTGCCTAAGTAGGACACGTTGACAATGCTGGCTGTAGGTCAGATAACAAGCCATCACCTATTTGGATTAGTTGAAACTGATATCAAAACATGGGGTTAATTGAGTCAATAAGTGGAGTAATAAGTGTTTCTCCATTAAGAATGAATGTGAAAATATATAGCTCTCTCTGTGGGAGCAATATAGACAGTTTCATACCTCTATATGACTATCCAGGAGAACTTGAGGCGTCCGATTGAGCGCCTAAGACTGAGGTAAGGTGGAGGACTTGGAAACCCTTATTGAGGCTAAAAGTTGGAATGTTATCCTAGAGAGAACTTTGAAAATATCTAGTAACACCCAATTTAAGCTTATCAATTACTACTTCATCCATATATCGTACCTAACAGAATGTAATATTTCCACTTGGATGAGGCCATCTGCACTCAATGTGTGGAACTGGGAGCACAATTCCTGCATATGTTCTGGTCTTGCCTACACTTAGCTGGAATTCACAACGGCAGTTGTGACTGCTACAGAGAAAGACATTTCTGTCTCCCCAGGCTATTGCCTTTTGGGATGGTTCCCACACACTCCCAGAAATAAAGTCAACAGTAAATTTCAGGACCTGGCATTTATATTAGCTAAGCGAGAAATCACACTGGATTGGAAATCACCGGGAGGGCCTCGAATAGCTACCTGGAGCAAGAAAATGGAGAAATGGGCGTGTTGCAAGGGCAGACTACTGCAAAGGGAAGCCGAACATGGGGTGGGCAAACTAGGCTAGACCACTTTATATCCACTGACTCTGATGCACCTTTCAGATCACATATAGGAATACCGCCAGTCATTCCACCATACATTCCCAAACAAAAACACACTTCCTACCCTAACCTGAAGAGAGTGGGGGGTTATTGTGGGTAACGATCATGACCCCCTGCGAACTTCCTCTCAGCACAAGAGCACTGAGATGACCCAACACGTGAGGCACACACATACCTATGTACTGACTCATAAGGGGGAGGAAGGCCGGGTACGGTTAACATTGGATGGAGATTTCGTTATTATGATGACGGAGGAATGATATTTTGTGTTCAAATGTATAATTACACTGTACTGAATAAATTGCAAAATGCCAATAAAATCTGTTTTTTTTAAAAGAATGAAAATGTTCGGTCTAGTTTGGTCGTGTGTTTGGTTGTAGATGAACACAGTACTCCTTGGATGATGCAGTAGGTGAAAATTGTCAGGAGTGCTCATAATTGTAAACTGTTCAACGTGAAAAATTGTACATAGTAGAAAGCTCCACATGTGTACATGTCTACCAAAGGTGCATTTGCACATGCAAAACTTTTTTTGTATTTTTTTTCTACATAAGAACTACCTTCCCCTAACCACCACCAAAGTTGATGTGTCTCTTTCCCATTCTCTCACCAGAAAAGGCTTTTCTCTTTCCCTTGAGGGAAGAAATTAAGGGCCAGATGTGCAAACTATTTTTTCTGTCACAAACAGCTCGATTAGCAGAATTTGGTTGTTTGCGACCAAAAAAATTTCTTTTTCTGATGTACAAACATGAAAATATGTCTGGTTACCGAACTGCCATTTGTATTTGCAATTCGATATTTGGAAGGGGTGTGTTTTTGGCACCCTTTCAAATACTGAATTGATATTGCATATATTACTGTTTTGAACCAAATTCTGGTTGCAAAACAGTAATACTTTACCATACATTTAAAAAGTGGTGGTAACTCATTCGCATGGAGCCCCTTCCCCTTCTGAGAACGTTGAAAAATAATCCCATGGACCACTGCTTACCCTTAAAAAATTAAACTTAAACATGTCATTTTTTGCTTTTCAAATGCATCACGTTTTCCATTAGTGGAAGCGGTCTGCAATAAAAAAAAACAAAAAGGTTAGCTCTAACTAAAATCAATCACAGATGGTGGTCTGCGGACCCCAGCAGGCCACCATCCTTTTGATGGCAGCGAATTCTAGTGGGTCTCAAATTGTGACCTACCTCGGTAATATGCATGAGGTAGGTCTATTTGCGATCCATTGGGATTCACCAATAAGACTCAAAAAGAATTTCATACATTAGGAATAGCGATTCGCAGGAAACAGCATTTAGGAAATCTCAATTCCTAATCTTCGTACTTCTGTCCCTGAATCTCTGACCGGTTCCAGGGTGGAGTGGGCACAGAGAACGTTTGTGAATATTTATGAATTTGTGGATGTTTGCAAACTTTCCAGGGCATTCACATACTGAACTGCCCAATCGATGCCTCACCGGAGCTGATTATACAAAAACTTGAATTTACACTCGTAACTCAAACCATATACACATATTAGATGACTTTCCACATTTATATATTTACAAAGCCTTGTTAATAGGAACTGCAAAGTGCAGTTAACGCCTATCTGGATGTCAAGAAACCCTATTCAGTATTCTTTCAGTTCTTACAAAAGGCGTTGTACTTATTTGAAAACATGTATGAAAAATGTATTTTTCATGAATTATCTAAAGTGTAGATGTTTGGATGCTACTCTAAGATTGAGATTCAGCTTGTTTCAGAATTTGGGGATTGAAGCTCCCAGGCAATTTCCTGCATTGTTTAATTTTTGTAAGCCTATTTGCTGATTTCGATCAGAGGTGGTTGAGAGAGGACATAGGGTGGGATGTAATAACAATTAAATGGGAATTGGGCACTATGTTACTATGTAAAATATTTTATTAATCTTTATCCAAAGGAGTTTAATCTGCAATAATATCGGTGAAGTGAAATGCTTAGCAATTAAACTTAAATTTCAGGCACTTTCCAACAGAAATTATGTGCAGTATATCCTAGAAGACTTACTTTTAAATGTTATTCTTGTGATAATATCCCTGTTCAGCATACGATTTAGGAATGTATTGGATGAATCCGTTACCTAAAAGTAAAAGTACACAATAGTACAACAATTTGTTAGAACTAGAATATTATTTAACACCATTCTGTAAAAGTAAATTATTTATCAAATTAACATATCATTTCCTCAATTTCCAATCAATTTTATGCCATATTTAGTAAACAAATAAGCACATTCTGTACATTAAAAGAAATAAAAAAACTCAGGGGCATATTACCAAGCAATAGCGATAATTATCGCTATTGCTTGGTTAGAGACAAAATTTTACCGCTGAGCTGCGGCGATTTTTATCGCAGATAAACCTTGGTATTACCAAGGTTTATCGCAAATGCAATAAAAAACGGCCGCAATGCATGAATATCGCTGAAAAGTCCGCGATATTCATGCATTACCGAGCTAATGCTCTTAGCCATGTTATCCACCTCCCATTGGATAACATGGCTAAGAACTGCTTTGGGCAGGTGTTAGCTTTTGGAGATATTCACGCTTGACAATGGTCAATTTTCCTTTTACCAAACAACTTGTTGTTGGTTGATGTGTGCTCATCATCAGAAGAAAGCAAGAGGGTAGACCTGTACTACAGTTTACAAATAGTATCAGAGCAAAGTAGTATCACAGATATATTAGAAACATAAAATATTCCTTTAGGTCATTAACTTACTTCCCCTGAAGTCCCCACAGGGTAAACACTCTGGCAATCAACTAACCACTGCTGTAAGAAATTGGGCTACTGGTTAAGAGCATTGAAACCGAACTGAAGCAGCAACAATAATCCTTTTCAGGGTGAAGTCACAAGCAAACCCCAAATTAATCTGTGCTCAACCCTCTAGTAGCTTGGCACAGAACAGTAAGGCTTATCTCACAAGCAATGTGCAAAGTATTTATGTAATAAAGTAAAAATACGATACAAGAAAAATCCCACACCAGTTTAGAAACATAGAGTAAAATCTTATAAATAATTTGACACAAAAATCCAATGAGTAGAATTGGAGGTATACAATTTTAAAGCTGTAAATAAAAATAGCACCAAAGAGCACAAAATGCCACTTGTGGCCATCTGGTCATGCAAGACCGGGTGAAAGTCACATATTCAGGCTGACTGCGATGGAGCGTGGGATAGATACATAGACCAGGTTAGTCCAGCTAAATGAGGTACCTTCAAATTCCAATTCAACGAGTTCTATTTGTGGTGAAAGTGGCCGTAGGGTGAGCATCATGGATGGACACTGATGTAGTGCAAGGAGCAGGCTGGATATTGTGAAGTTCCTGCGGGCATCGCGGATGGTCCTTGCTGGAGCTATACGCTGGCAGTCCCCATTAGCAGTTGATGCTTTAGCTCAAAGAGTTGGTTCGCCAGAACTTCACATTGGTGTTTGGAAGAGGCAGCAAGGTTTTTCCACCAACAGGCCCGTTTACAATTGCGAAGAGCCCAAAAACTTCAGGGGAGCTCAACTGAGGGCACACCAAAGGTCCAGGCCCTGAGGAGCACTACTTTGGGGTCAAGAACTCACACCAGCAAAAGCTTAGGCAGGTCCAGGCAGCAGGCCAACTGAGCAGTTGTAGGGAGCCTCTGGAGTTTGTTATGTCCCTGAGCCTCAGAACAGGAGGTAAGCTGGCTGACCCTTCGAGTCACTTTGGGCTGGAATGAAGAGTTCAGGTCCAATCTTCCTTCTCAAGAAGCAGGGCAGCAGGGTGGCAGTCCCTCTAGCAGGAAAGCAGTCCTTCTTCTGTAGTATCTACAGGTCCAGAGTTTTACTCAAGAGTTTGTGTCTGAGGTCCAATATTCATACCTGTTGCCTTCTTTGAAGTGGGAGAAACTTCTTGAGGATTCCATTTGAGGTGCTCAGGTGACCTGTCTTCACTGCCCTGGCTCCAGACTAACTACAGTGGGTGTGTAATCCTTTGTGTTAAGGTAGTACACAGCCTATTCAGGTGTACGTGGGGTTGTGCCTAACTCAGCCCTCTGATCCTGCCAATGATGGCCCATCTAGGCATACCTAAGCTCTCTATAGTGTGTGGCTGTCTAGGAGGAATACGCATAGGACAACTACACCCAGTCATGTGACCCAGACAGGCTGCAAGCACTAAATGCTTAGGGTAGGAAAATAACATCTTTTCAATAAGTGTCATTTTCAAAATTGTAATTCGAAATCCAGCTTTACCATGAAAGAAGTTTTTTCATTACAATTCCAAGGACACCAAAAAATTTACTTTTTTATCTGTTCCTATTTGAAAGTTACAGCTTACTAAATGTAATAAGGTAACTCCAATGTTATCCTGTGGTAGATGCAAGCCATATAGTAGTAAAAAGCGAATGTAAGAGTCACTTCCAGGACATGTAAAGCTTAAAATGCCATGTCTTGTTATGTAAATACATTGCACCATTCTCCATGGGCTATGTAGGGTCTACTCTGAGGTGACTTATGTGTATTAATAAGACAAGTTTGTGCTTGGCAAAGGTTTTTTTGCCAGGTTGATATGGCAGTTTAAAGCTGCACACAAAGGCTACTTTGGCTACTTAAATGGGTGGCACAAGAAGTGATGCAGGCCCACTGGTACCATTTAACTTACAGGTTCTGGCTACAGGTAGTATCTATTATAAGTAAATCAAACATGGCAATTAGGTACAATCCAGTGTCACCATGTGACTTGCACTTGAGCACTGAGTAGTAGTGGTAAAGTGCAGAGACCTAAGGCCAACAAAAAAGAGATCAGTAAACAGGTGGGTGAAGACAAACAGTTGAAGGATGACCCTTCAACTGATTTACATACTTGTCTGTAACCTGGTTACTGCAGTTACTGTTTGACCACCATTACCTTGCCCTGCACGTCTTTCTCCAGTGCGTTCTAACTAACTGAATCCTGCTTCTTTTTTACCCACTCAATAGAAAGCAGAAATGGCCAAGCCTAACAGTTGCCTTCTACAGTTATCAGGAACTACATCTCCCAGATCTTGATCTTGCAATTAAGTACTTGAGGTCAACAAATTCATATTATAAAGCACATCTCAAGTTAATGAGATAGAACAGGGCTTCTTCACTCCTTCATCTTGTCCTTTCCTTAGGTCTCAAGTTCGGTCTCCAAGGGTGGTTCGTCCCCGGATTACAGGAGAGAGCACAAGGAAAATTGAAGTAAGTATTAGGATGTGTCCAATTGGTGAAGTAATAAAAGTGACCTTCACCACACCCGGGTGTACATAACACTTAAAATCCCTTTTCTTTGGATAATTATCTTTATAGCTGCTAACCCTATGATGGCGGTAGGGCGGGTGAGGAAATAGGGGAGGTTTAGTGCACAAAGGAGAGAAAGAAAATAAATACACACATAGGTATGTATACGGCATCTACTGAGCAATCCTTATTGACTGTTCTGATGGTATTACATGTAGAAAATGCCTATGTGGAAAATGATACTCTGTCCCCCACGTTATCCAGTAGAACCTTGACCAATATAAACACTAAAACCAAGAAAACTCCCTTCAAGAAAAAATCTAAGTTCACTCCTATACTATTAAGGGATGGTATTGACATCTTTAACGAGCATGTAACTGATGAAATAAAAAATCTCAATTACAGAATTTGCAACTCGAAGAAGAACTCGAATAAAAATAGACAATACTACCATCTTATTAATAAACTATAGAACAACAATGATGTTATTGTGAGGAACTCTGATAAAGGAGGTAATGTGGTTTTATGGTCCAAGAAAGACTACACATCCGAAGCATTATCCCAGCTCAATGATCGAACTTGCTACCAACTAAGCAATGCAGCTGCTATAAAGGAAACTGCTAATGGGTTCTATGCTAAACTGGTTGCCTGGAAGAGCGCTGGACTGATATCTATGGAGGAATACCAGTTTATCAGGAATGATCACCCTGTTGTCCCTAACATTTACTTAATACCCAAAGTGCACAAAAACGCACTTAAGCCCCCAGGGAGACCCATAATATCAGCTAGAGCTAGTCTGTAGGAAAATGCTTCGAAATACATTGACTTTTTTCTGCAAGAGTGGGTACTTGGACTGCCGTCCTATTTAAGAGACACAAGTGATTTCTTATGTAAGATTAAAAGTTTCAAATGGGAACAAAGTTTCTATCTTTTAACTTTAGATGTGTCCTCATTGTACACATGTATAGACCATAAAGATGGCCTGCGTGCAGTGGAATTTTACTTCAATAAGAGCAAAACGATTTGCCCCCAACATGACAGCATGCTGCTAAATTTGAGCAGTTTTTGTCTTAACAACAACATGTTTTTATTTGATCAAACTTTCAGAAAACACGGGGCGTTGCAGTGGGTGCCAGCTTCTCCCCCAGCTACACCTGTTTATTCATGGGCTGGTGGGAGGAGCTGGTCCTCAAGGGCACTCACAAACAAATATACGATGACCCTGTGAAACTTTATTTCAGGTATATTGATGACCTGTTTCTGGTGTGGGACGGGACACCAGAACAAACCCATGAATTTTGTGGAGCTAATCAATAAGAATGATGTCAATTTGAATTTCACTTCTACTATAAGCAATATTAAAATCAATTTCTTAGACGTAGAAGTCTACATTGCCAGTAACAAGCTAGTAACCAAGCTCTACAGAAAAGAAACTGCTGGAAACTCGATTTTTTCGAGTTTCCACCCGAGACACCTAATACACAGCATCCCCTACGGGGAGATGCTTCGTATTAAAAGAATCTGCAGCAATCCTGTAGACTTAGCTGAGGCCCAACTCCAAAGCAGAAACAGATTTTTAGCTAGAGGATATCCTCTTAAAACCATGCAAGATGCTATAAATAAAACCCTGGAATTAGACAGAAATGACCTCCTGGTCTCCAAGAAAACTAGAGACAAGGCCTTGACGGATGTTGCCAGTTCTGAAACTGTGAGGCTAATAATTCCATACAGCGCCCAAGAAAAAACCATCACTAAGATCATAAATAAAAACTGGGCCCTGGTAAAAAGCGATTCAGTAATTGGCTCTGAAATGCGTGTTAAACCTAGTATTACATTCAAAACAGCACCCTCCATGTACAGTGATTTAGTTTCTAGTAGCCCGGAATAGTCAGTATCCCCCAATTGGTTGATGGCTTCCAATGGGTTCATTAAGTGCAGATCTTGCAAAGCCTGCCAATATGGCATTAATAAAAAAAGCTATTGCACTGCCTTCAGTGAGAAGGAGATCCAAATCAACAAACCTCTCCACTGTAAGACAGAATTTGCAATCTATATACTAGAATGCACATGCCCCTTAAAATATGTTGGCGGTACTAAACTACCTGCAAGCAAAAGAATTCTGCAACATATAAGAGCCATTAACAACCACAACCCTACTTATCCGGTTGCCAGGCACTTTTGAGAAGTACACAATAACAACCTTCAAGACTTCTCATACTATGTCATAGATGCCATTCCAAAAACCAAAAGGTGTGGCGATAGAGAACACATTCTGCGGAAACTAGAAACCAGCTACATTTTGAATTTGAACAGCAAAACCATAGGAGGTCTCAATAACACAGAGGATTTACATACTTGTCTGTAACCTGGTTACTGCAGTTACTGTTTGGCCACCATTACCTTGCCCTGCACGTCTTTCTCCAGTGCGTTCTAACTAACTGAATCCTGCTTCTTTTTTACCCACTCAATAGAAAACAACCGATTGAATTTATGTCCCTCTGCTACTGACATATTAAGATTTGCTATACTTTAGCCAAAATCCATTTTTTGTTGTTGTCTGACTTATAAAAGACACATACAAAATATAAACGCATTGGACTTTAATTTCCTAGTTGCTTAAATATCTCTCAACCAATTATCATTTTGGTTTTTTAACTTTTTGCAATATTTGCACTGCACTTTAAAAACACCATGGATGTTCTTCTATATATCTAGGGGTGTATTACAAGAAAAATACCTATTGGTAGCACTTAGTACTTTTACTACATTTGAATGTGGCCATCTCACTGATGTTTACTAATATAATAATTCGGCATTTATGCCAATATGTTGACATGTTGGCACTTTAAAAAATGAGGTGCTGATGAATCTGCACTGCCATTTGGTCCGTGAAGCACTATACATGTATATTAGGCTTTTTTTACATCTGAATTTTTTATGAAAAAACGTATTTATGATTGAATAGTTTTTTCTTAGATGTTTTTAGGCATTATCTATAAAATATATATTTTTTAATGCTTTTTGATATGTCGAATATATTTAATATTTATCTAAATTCACTGGAATGCCAAATTTTCCTTGTGTTTTTAAATTCATATTAGCCACATATGTATACATTTTTTTCTATTGTGCATTAGGACTTTAAGAATGCTTTATTTACAATTCCTCTGCTCACATTGTGTTTCTTCGTACAGCCACGATATCAGAATATTTCTTCTATTTTCACACCACGTAGCAATCACGTGCATAGATGCAGCATTATAATTGGTCTTGTAACAACTTGGCGTTGTCATGTGTTCAAGCCACTCTGGGTGGCGAAACGCGTAATGGCCGACAATAAAGAGCTAATCTGAGCACTACAACGACGGGTCCGTGTCTGCTTGCTGAAAGGATATTGCAGGAGCAGTTTTGAAGCAGTTCGACGTATATATATATATATATATATATATATATATATATATATATATATATATTACCTACTGGCGGTCGCCAGTAGGTAGTTATAGTTAGGACCTAGTTTCCATAGGAAATCCTCAACATTCTATTTGGATTAACTTTGGCCCTGGTGGATGAATCTTTGCGAATTTCTCAAAGAAGATGGCTCGGTCCGCTGCGCTCCTTCCCTGAAAGTTTGGGGGGGAATGGTGAAGTGGGGGCTGAGATAAAAGGGGCGTCCCAAAACGTGTTTTCTCCATGTTATTTTCCATAGGACGTTTAGACACGGCTACAGGTCGAACGGCTGAATGGATTTATAAGAAATTTGGCAAAACTGTAGAGTCCGGCTCGCAGATTACGCTTTTTTTGGAATGGTGTAAATCTGTTCAGTAGTTGCTGAGAAAATTCAAGTTAAAGTCAATTATATATCTATAAGCGCGCACGGGTGCGCGCACTCAAGCGGCTGCGCGCGAGCGGAATTTTTTTTTTGCTGCGTGACGTCTGTTAACGTTCGATTCGAAGGAAATCAGGAAGTGTTGACCGCCATTTTGTCACTGCGAGTAAATATATTGTCATTTCAAAGCGTTGGAACATGGAAAGGGGAGAAGGTAGAGATTGTTTTGCTGCGTAGGTTCTCTCAGGGTGTGCAGTAAGGCCCTTAAATGCGAAAATATATATATATATATATTTTTTTAAAGTTGCGGGGTGCGCGCACTCGGGCGCGCACACCTATTTACAAGAGTGTGAAAATGGAGATAAATCAGAAGTTTGAGTGCTTTGATATAAGATGGCTCTGAAAAGAGCCCTTGTGTTAATTGAGTTTTTTCTGCATTTATAAGTAAGTACCGATGCAGAGTCTGATGTTGCAGAGGAAGATTCTGTTTCCCTCATCCGTGAAATGAACACCATCTGTCCTATAGATGTCTTGCATGTGGTAACGCAAGTTGTTGTGGTAAATAGAACCCATGCTATAAATCTGAGGAAAGCAGAAACAGATTTATTAACATGTCTCCTTGCTTTCTCAATTTGTGCACAATGTTGATTGGACCAATTCCATTTCTGTCTTTGGCATATATTGGAATATACCAAGGCAGTTCGAGGAAAAAGTGTCATCAATTGTCGAAAGGTGTCTTTTAGAAGCATTTCCAGACCTACCCCAGTCAATGTGCCTAGATCGTTCCCACCACAGTGCACAATTATAAGGTCTGGTTCTGGGAGATGCATAAAAGTTTTCACCAATGTTATTAATTGGTGACATCTTAATCCTCTTTGCCCAATCCACGTTATCTGCACATTTGGTAAATCAAGGTTGAAATTCGTCTGCTTGCTGCATATTTTCCACTCCAGTGAATATAGCTGTGTCCTAAAAGCCAAACCTTAATTTTCAAGGCAGATGCACTCGTACTCCGATGGGTTCTGGAAGTGGAATGGCAGTTAGAAGCTGAAAGTCAGGATAAAAAAATGGATGAAGCTTGGTGTGGTTGAAAAACGAAAAATGATTGGTTGATTCTAATACGTGAAGATTGAAGACTACGTTGCATGTTAATGTTATGTAAAAGAAAAAGTAGTA
This sequence comes from Lissotriton helveticus, assembly GCF_964261635.1. NCBI lineage: Eukaryota > Metazoa > Chordata > Amphibia > Caudata > Salamandridae > Lissotriton > Lissotriton helveticus. The sequence continues at coordinate 1,248,186,936 of NC_136068.1, read as the reverse complement.
TTGGGTGTGAAAAAAATGACATGTAACAGAGCTGTGGATAGGCAGGTGTTTCTGGAGGGAAAACAGTGTTGTTAGTTTGCTGTAGAACGTTGAGATATGAACTTTTGACCTGTGCCTTCAGCCAGGTGCAGAATGAGGTGTTACCTTGGAAACAGCCAGAGATGGCAGTGGGTGATGGGTGACTTTTATGTGACATTGAAAATATTGTGAGGGACAACCAACTGAAATGTAAATTTGAATACAAAATTTTGCGGGAGGAAATATGATTGGCTGAAGAGACATATATGAGTCTGTATTGACTGGATATCTGTGCCATTGAATTTTGGTTGCAGTGATAGCAGCATAATTGAGACTTCCGTCAAACGAATATCTATTTTGTGACTGTCACTGTTGTACATCGTACAAAGCATTGGTAAAGGTAAGTCTGTAACTGTTTTGTCATGTACCGTAAAATATGGTTTACTCACAAACAATGATTGATTTTCCTCATAGTTTGAAACTAAACTCATTTTTGGCTGTCATAATGTGTTGTATTTCTAAAACTATTTTTAATTTAAATGTGAAATATGAAGTATAAAATATGTTTAATATAAAGAGTAATTATTTGTGTGATTTTGAAGCCTTTATATATAATGAGAGAAGTTGTTTATGAAGTGAAAAAATGATATTAGCAGAGAGACAGATAATGCAGATAGAGAGAGAAATGGTAAATTACATGTGATACCGTCGTGAAAAAAGGTTAATGGTTAATGAATTCGTAAAGTTTCTGTCACACGACAAAATTAGAGTGCGGTTTCTGGACGCGGCCTGCATTGGTGGGTGTAGGGTGAGAGGGGCAGGTGGTTGAGTGAAATAAAATGAAAAGTTGGTATATTACATGTGATACCGTGTTGAAAAAGTGGTAATGTTTGATGAATTCTTAAAGTTTGTGTCAGACGACAAAATTATAGTGCGGTTTGTGGCCGCGGCCTGCGATGGTGGGCGTAGGGTGAGAAGGGCAGGTGGTCGAGTAAAATAAAATGAAAAGTTGGTACATTACATGTGATATCGTCTTGAAAAAGTGGTAATGCTTAATGAATTCTTAAACTTTTTGACAGACGACAAAATTACATTGTAGTTTGTTGCCGCAGCTTGCACTGCTGGGGTGAGAGGGGGAGGTGGTCGAGTAAAATAAAATGAAAAGTTCTGACCATGAGGTTGTACACAGATTTGTGCAGTAAATGTGTTCGTAAATTGAGGTACCAAACGGAGTATAAAAATATCTCTCTCACTCCTGCTGTTTGACTGCATCTTCATCTCCCTTCTGTTTTCCGTCTCTGTTGCCCTGTGTTATCTTATTGTGTGTGTGTCTGTCTGTGTCTGCCTTCAGTCCGGGTTGAGGAACTTTGCTGTGGAGGCACACACAGATAGTCTCATCAAAGTAGTTGGAACGTTTTGAAAAAACTATTTATATAATTGAAATGCTTTTTTGAAGCGCTAGTGAATGTTTTCTTTCACAATTACCGCTCGGTTGTTTCCATAGAGCAGAGGGTATGTTGTATTTCACTACTTAGTGCCTCTGCATCTGCACTCTGTTCTCTGGTGGCTGGCGGAGAAGTGTTTGTTATTGTGGAGATTAAAGCGTGATAAGGAGTGAAATACGACATAGCGTCTGGTCTGTAGAAGCGTGGGAGCAGTGATTAACACTGAGAGAAGCGCAACTGCGGTAGTGCTTGGTAAGAGTAATAAATTATTTTTTTACAGAGGTACAACTGTCTGTATGGTGCGCGACCTAGTAAGAAAGGGTTCACGGGCTGTTATAGGCCTGTGGGTTCTAGTATGAGTAAATCAGGTCGACAAAAGAAAATATTAAGTTAGTACAGCTGAAGTTACGTGGAACACATGAATACTGTTTCAATATACAATCATTTTAGTTGAGATTATGGATTAAAAGAGAGAACGTGTATATTTGAAATGTTTATTCAGAAATGCACTGTTTTCAAGGCAAGTTTCTTATCTAATACGAGTACAGACATTGCAAAAAACAAAGTAATCGGTATAGCCACTAGTACATAAAATACAAACGGTATAGTTGATGAAAAATGAATATGGTTTAGCAAAATTAATTATACACTCTTATGAGGAAGTATATTGGGGCAGATTTATGAAGGCCTTGCGCCGCCGGTGCGTCACTTTTAACATGGGAAAAAGTGACACACCGGCGGCGCAAGGCCTTCATAAATAAGGCTCATTATATGTTAATAAATGGAAGAAGGTCTCTGGCCTTTCAGTTTAGGAACGATACATGAAAATGCTAGTGGTTAGACAATATGTCTTTATCAATGAGCTCTCTGCATGCGAAGCACTATCACGTTTCTGTTATGCTATTGTGTAAGGGGAAAAAAACGCGCCAAAACCGACAAAATGGCGAGAGGTGCATGTATGTAATGTGTTGGATCGGTGTTGAAAAAGTGGTAAAGTTTAATGAATTCTTAAAGTTTGTGTCAGACGACAAAATTACAGTGCGGTTTGTGGCCGCGGCCTGCGATGGTGGGCGTAGGGTGAGAAGGGCAGGTGGTCGAGTAAAATAAAATGAAAAGTTGGTACATTACATGTGATATCGTCTTGAAAAAGTGGTAATGCTTAATGAATTCTTAAACTTTCTGACAGACGACAAAATTACATTGTAGTTTGTGGCCGCGGCTTGCACTGCTGGGGTGAGAGGGGGAGGTGGTCGAGTAAAATAAAATGAAAAGTTCTGACCATGAGGTTGTACACAGATTTGTGCAGTAAATGTGTTCGTAAATTGAGGTACCAAACGGAGTATAAAAATATCTCTCTCACTCCTGCTGTTTGACTGCATCTTCATCTCCCTTCTGTTTTCCGTCTCCGTTGCCCTGTGTTATCTTATTGTGTGTGTGTCTGTCTGTGTCTGCCTTCAGTCCGGGTTGAGGAACTTTGCTGTGGAGGCACACACAGATAGTCTCATCAAAGTAGTTGGAACGTTTTGAAAAAACTATTTATATAATTGAAATGCTTTTTTGAAGCGCTAGTGAATGTTTTCTTTCACAATTACCGCTCGGTTGTTTCCATAGAGCAGAGGGTATGTTGTATTTCACTACTTAGTGCCTCTGCATCTGCACTCTGTTCTCTGGTGGCTGGCGGAGAAGTGTTTGTTATTGTGGAGATTAAAGCGTGATAAGGAGTGAAATACGACATAGCGTCTGGTCTGTAGAAGCGTGGGAGCAGTGATTAACACTGAGAGAAGCGGAACTGCGGTAGTGCTTGGTAAGAGTAATAAATTATTTTTTTACAAAGGTACAACTGTCTCCATGGTGCGCGACCTAGTAAGAAAGGGTTCACGGGCTGTTATAGGCCTGTGGGTTCTAGTATGAGTAAATCAGGTCGACAAAAGAAAATATTAAGTTAGTACAGCTGAAGTTACGTGGAACACATGAATACTGTTTCAATATACAATCATTTTAGTTGAGATTATGGATTAAAAGAGAGAACGTGTATATTTGAAATGTTTATTCAGAAATGCACTGTTTTCAAGGCAAGTTTCTTATCTAATACGAGTACAGACATTGCAAAAAACAAAGTAATCGGTATAGCCACTAGTACATAAAATACAAACGGTATAGTTGATGAAAAATGAATATGGTTTAGCAAAATTAATTATACACTCTTATGAGGAAGTATATTGGGGCAGATTTATGAAGGCCTTGCGCCGCCGGTGCGTCACTTTTAACATGGGAAAAAGTGACACACCGGCGGCGCAAGGCCTTCATAAATAAGGCTCATTATATGTTAATAAATGGAAGAAGGTCTCTGGCCTTTCAGTTTAGGAACGATACATGAAAATGCTAGTGGTTAGACAATATGTCTTTATCAATGAGCTCTCTGCATGCGAAGCACTATCACGTTTCTGTTATGCTATTGTGTAAGGGAAAAAAAACGCGCCAAAACCGACAAAATGGCGAGAGGTGCATGTATGTAATGTGTTGGATCGTTCGCAAATCAGTGTTGAGAAGAACTACTGTATTGAGATATCTTTTGAAGGTTGCAGTATTGCATTTGAAGTACAGTACGAAAAACAATGGAAATATTATTGAAAGAACATATTTTTCTCTTATGTATTAAAAAATATTTTAGTTTATGGAAAATTAAACGAGCAGAGGTGTGTGAGGCGGAAATAAGCAGTTCAAATGCGAAATGGCGTTTACAGTTATAAAAAACTCATTCTATATTTACACATTAATTAGGGCACATGTAGCATATATTACCGAGTTTTGCTTCTAGTACGTTTGAAAGAACATAAGATAAGATATACAATAGAATTGTTGAGATTAGACTTTAATAAAAAATAAAGTTCAAAATCGAGTAGCTGAAGAAAAAAAAATTTGTCCACAGAAAAGATCAAAATTTAACCAGCAGGAAATCATAATGTCCACTGTTAGTAAAGCCAATAGGTCTGTTCATGTTAAGAAAATATCCAAGAAAATGTGAAAAAGATAGGGAGGCAAAACGAAATGTGGACGTCAATGGCTTGTATAACAGTCATCCAAGTATTGTATAGGCGAAGTAGGCAGCAACTGCTTCTAACAGGAAGTCACTGTTATGATCCATAAACATGTCAGCCATCCAATTGAAAAGAGGAAAGCAGCATTCATGATCTGTTATTATCGGAGCCTCTAGTACCATCAGAGAACAGCTCGGTGGGTTTTCAATGTAGCTGTCTGTCAGGAAATCTTGCGCCGCTGCGAATATATTCCAATGACCTAGAACTCCTTGTATCGCTGCAAAGGCCATAATCCCTCCGTTGCAACATATCTGTTCATGATCAATTAACGGACTTATGAGATGATTGTAATTCACTTCAGAAGGTACCAAGTTGCAGAGACATAAGTCCAGGGCCCACATGAAATCACAGCTCAGGCAATGAAATACAGGCTGTACACAGGTGAAATAGGAATATCGAAATGATAATCGATATGAAGTATTCAGAGTCGAGAGTGCTAAGATGCTGTAGTAGTCAAGCATCTTCTGGCGAAATAGTTCTAAGTGTTCCGGCTTGTTTGCGAAGACAGGAGGGACATCCATTTTGAAATAAACGAGATGGGAACACAAACGTCGCAGCACTGGCAGTTCAACAGGAAGTCCACAGAAATAGGTTGCAGAGCATGGAGTGAAGAGTAGCAGAATGACTTGATATAATTTTTGGCAGTCCGGTCACTAAACCATTGCTTAGTAGTTATAAAAAAAATAGCCTGTCTTGAAGTGGAGGATGCGTTTAAAATTAAGGGAGTCACCTCAGTAAATTGTAAAGGAAGGCCACTCTTTTATAAGGAATGGTGTTGTCTGTGAATATTAGCTAAGTGAAAGATATGTTCGCGAACAGATGCTACGCTAACTTCTTTTTGTGACAATAAGGCTGTTGTTCATGTCTTGTGATTCAAGGCCGGAATTCGCTGCCAGATGGAAACATCAAGGTTCACATGCGTGGGGTAGATAAACTACATTCTTAAAGGGAAGCAAATGCAGAGTGATTTTTACCGCGTAAGCTTTTTTCGTTTAAAAAGTCATAGTGATTTTCATTATATGTAAAAAATAATATCACTGATGAAGAATGAAAAAAAATCGTTATAATAATAGGCACTGGTGTATTTTTGGAAAGATATGCAACATTACAGGGATTCCACTTAAATAAGTCATGTAATTGAAAGTGCCTGCATGTGGACGACTAAATACATGTTTAGGCGTTTAATATGCAGCTTTGAAAAAAAACGTGTGTATGGTTTAAAAATGAAATGTAAAGGTTTAAAGCAGGAGTTTCCAAAGCGGTCGTGGAGGGCCAGATGTATGGTAGATTAAAAAAATTACTACATGTTTTTCAATTGAGTTATCTAAAAAATATGTTTCATTATCTACTGTGTAGTTTTTCAGCATGTTGCTTATTGTTTGAGTTTTACTATTGCTGTGTCTTATACATTTTCAAGGGGCGGATCTAGGGTCATGGTGGCCGTGGACAGGGAGCGTAGGTAGGGGGCCCTGTAACAGGGGGTCCGGGCGGGGCGGAGTGCGGAGCCCAGTGAAGAGGGGGGGGGTCAGGGTGTTTGGAAGTGGAACAGAGCCAGAGGACGCGTAATTCTTGGCATGGGCCATCACAGAAACATGTATCTATTGTCAGAGAATTATTATATTAAGGATATATATTGGCATGGTGGCCCCTGGGATTTGGTGATCCAGTGCAGGTGTACAGCTTGCATATGCCTAAGGCCAGCTCTGCATTTTCTGTGTATGCAGTTGTTGTCTGTTACATGGGTTTTTACAAAACGTGTGTGTGGTGAAAATAAAATGTAAAGGTTTAAAGCAGGAGTTTCCAAAGCGGTCCTGGAGGGCCAGATGCATGGCAGATTAAAAAAATTACTACATGTTTTTCAATGGGGTTATCTTAAACATATGTTTCTTTATCTACTGTGCAGTTTTTCTGCATGTTGCCTATTCTTTGATTTTTACTGTTGCTGTGTCTTATACATTTTCCAGGGGCGGGTATAGGGTCATGGCAGCCCTGGGCAGGGAGCGTAGGTAGGGGGCTCTGTAAGAGGGGGTTTGGGCGGGGCGGAGCGTGCAGCCCACTGAATAGGGGGGGGTGGATCAAGGTGTTTGGAAGTGGAACAGAGCCAGAGCACGCCAAATTCCTGCCATGGGCCGCTACGCAAATATGTATGCATTCTTAGAGGATTATTATATTAAGGATATATATTAATATGGTGGCTCCTGGGGTTTGGTGGTCCTGTGCAGGTGTACTGCTTGCATATGCCCAAGGTTGGCCCTGTATTTTCTGTCTATGCACTTGTTCTCCGTCACATGGGCTTTTAGTTATGAAGGCCTTGTGTCGCTGGTGCATCAGTTTTAACATGGGAAAAAGTGACATATCTGTGGCGCAATGGTTTCATAAATGAGACATTTTGTATCTTATTGTAATGATAGAGAATCTTGGGAAATTTATCTGTTATGCTTGTTCTTTGCTATAATGGCTCTATGTTGTGTAAGAAATAAGCCTGTAATAAGTTAATTAAATTGTATTATTTTCTTTTTTACAGTGTTTGGTGGTGAAAAGCAACAACCTGCCTTCTGAATTACACAATTCTTTTTTTCAGGTGAGTTGGTATTTTTGCATAGGCAATTTTTTTGGGTGCACATGAAAATAATGAAGAAGATTTTTTTAAATGTTTGTAAAATTTCATTTTGAAATATGATTTTATTTTGAATTATTCACATGGGTTGTATCTGCTTATACTAGATATGTATTTTGAGATATTCTCCACTGACAGTTGAAATTATCTTTTAATGGGCTTGGTGCATGTGTTGTTTTTGATGGAGTTCAGATTTATGGATCATTGGGGTATAATTCTTTCATGTTTCCATTACTTAAATCTTGTGAAGTGCTCATGATTTTTGAAATCTTGTTGCATTATGTTTGGCAGTCTTTCTCCTTTATTTACAGAGAGGTATTATGATATGGTTCTAGGTGTGATGGGTATCTTTCCTGCATATCTGTGATTATACTATGTATAGGTATTGTTTTACATATTCATGCAGAGGTTTATTATGAGGTTGTTCTTCATGCTTAGTATGACATTTTGTGTATGCTATGACATTTACATGGTGAGTATGCTGTTGAAACATAAAAGGAACTGTCTCTGTGGAAAGTAGTAATCTGTTAAGTGAATGCTATGGTTTGTATAGTGTGAGCCTTCTCTTCAGAGTGCATATAGTTTAAATAGCTCTTTGTACTGGTGAACTGAAAAAATGGGTCTCTAAAAATTAATTCTACAGTTAATCAATATTTGTGATATCTAGAAAATCTAAAAAGAAATTTTACCGTAAAATGTCTTTTAAGAACAGTAATTATTTAATGGAAAAAAAGATCAGTGTTAATGTTTAGGGTTATATTGCCAATTTCTTTTCAAAACAAGCGGAACGTGGTATCTTAATATATATACAGTTAATAAGTTAGAAATTATAAAAATATATGTAGTTTAAAAATTAGTAAAGGTACTTTTAAGTTATACATTTATGAAAAAAGATATAATTTAGTCTGTATATATTTTTAAAAGGATACAGAAGAATAAACTGAGTCTAGTTATGGAGAATTCCTCAGAAGAGAAACAAATTCATTTTGAAATCATTAACGAAGTGATGGAGGAAATTTTAGATGCAGTCTTTGAAGAGGAAATTGATGAAAATAATGATTTTATGGACATGTCTTTAGACTCAGCTTACTTAGAGATGGTAGAAGGAGATGAGGACTTTGGACTTGAAGAAGTTACTGATGATATAATGCTGGAAGTTCTACTAGATTATGAACTTTTCAATGAATACTTTTTTTTTTATAGTAAAGCATTCTTGAAGACAGTTTTCTTGTCCTATTCATCGATGATGTGCTTTATGAGAGTGATAAGACATGTTCTCATGAAGTGTAAAAGAGATTGTAGTAAAAAAGGTTAAAACATCTACGATGACCCATAGTTCTTGAAAAAAGTGTACTGTTTGTATGCTTTAAAAATTAAAATTAAAAACTGTCTATAATCTTAAAACAGATATGGAGTGTGATAAAATTAGGAACCAACATTTACTACAGGATTTCCTACTCTGTTCAGAGACTTTCTGTTATTTTCTTTATTCTACTTAGAAAATGAATCTGTGGTTTAAATTTGTACGTTATATGCTAGTAGTCAACTATAATATTTGTTATGTTTGTGTTTTACAGATTGAGAATTTCATCAAAATCTTAAATTAAGATGCCGACCAGAACTGAAAAAAGAAAGCTCTATAAACGGACTTACAATTTGAAGAAGAAAGGAATTGAAGAAGTATCAAAAGAACATAGGACGGATAAAAAGAAGAGTGCTTCTGGTAAGCAAACCAAAAAGTTTTTGAGAGCAATATGTGGAAGGAAAAATGTTAGTATTGAAGTCCACAAGGAAAAAAGTATACCAGTATCGAGAAGGAGACATGGAACCAAAGATAAAAATGTTTCTGGAATCAGCAGACAGGAAAATCTGTACAGTAAAACTCGGATGAATCAATTTAGCCAAATCAGGAAGCGTATGTTTTACAACAGAGTAGTTTCGAATTTATTACAAAAGGAGAAAGTTTCTAAAAGAAGATCTGCTTTTCTTAAGAAGAAACAATATATAGAGGGTATTGTTGAGCGCGCGTTTGAGACAAAAAGAAAATTATTTATTTTAGTACTTAATAGAATAAATACGCTAAATAAGGCAATACGAGTTTTAAAAGCTAAAAGTAAATGGAAGAGACACATAAATAGGAGTAATTTTTGTAAAGTGTTTTCTGGGAAGTGGATGCATACTTCAACGTCTGAGCCATTTTTTAATGAAGAGAGTTACTTTCAAAGTAACGATTTGTTGCATGCAGTTGACACCAGTGGTCGAGGATACGAGGTGAAGGAGGGATGTGTAATTGAGAAAGAGAAAATTGTGGTTAGAAATGCAGAAGAGGTGATGGCTGGAGAAGCTTCAGGGGGACGTGCTAATGTTCCTGTTTACAGTTGGAATTGTAGTAGCATTTGTAGTGTACGACAGGATTCAATTGATTTCTTTCGCAATTTCTTACGTAAGTACACTAAAGAAAGTCTTAGAAAAAAAATTGTTATGTTGCAAGAATTAGATCATTGCAGAGTGCGAGAAAAAATAGGTCTGCAAAGTCATTCTCTGGCTTGTCTTTCTAAAAAAAATATGCCAGAGTGTGTTTCATCACTTCAGGATGTTAGCAGTGCATCATACTAAAATGAGAAAATTGGTGAGAAAGTTGTATTATGCAAAAAGTCCAGCACTTAAACTTAAACAGTTAAATACTGCTCTTTTGTATGGATGTGAATTAGATGTTAAGAAGATTTGTGCAGAAATTGAGGTAAGTTATTTTGGTCCAGAGGAAGGTAATGCAGAAACTGATATAATTATAGAAGGAAATGTGTTAGAAAATGTTGGACATGTTAATATTGAAAATTTTGAACAGGAAATAATAAAGTTTAAGGTAATTGCAGGTGAGAAACCAAATTTTTCTTGTGTCTGTTGTCGACGCATTCATTACAAAAGTCAAACTAGGTTAGTTGATTTATATTTAAAAAGTGAAGATGAAAGTAATGGTCAATGGAAAGATTTTGCAACTTATTTGTTGGTGGAAAACTATTTTGATTTGGGTTTTGAGCAACGTATTTGTAAATATTGTTATAATAAATTAAATGAAAATAAAATGCCTGCTAGAGCTGTTCATAATAATCTAGAGTTGATAAATATTTCATCAGAATTGATGGATTTAAATACTTATGAGACTATTCTGATCCAATGTGTACATCCTTTTCAGGCTATTGTTCGTATGGAGCCTAAGACTGGTAAATTAAATCCTTCAGATTTACAAAGAGGATTAAAGGGTAGAGTTGTATATTTGCCACTTGATTTAAAAAAAAATATGGAAACAATTGGTGCTGAAAATGTAGAAGAGGAACCTCTAGTTATTCTATTTAATGGTGTACCTACAAAGAATAAGAAAATCTGGCAAGATTTAGTGGATGTTAGAAAAGTCAAAAAGGCAACGTTGTATTTAGTTCAAAACAATAAGTACTATAAAGATGTATACGTAGAAGAAGAAGATGTAAGTGAAGAAGAGGAGAGTGATTTGTCTATTGGACAAATTGAAAAAGTTGACCTATCCAGAAGTGAAGAAATTTATGAACATTACAGTGTTCATCCACTGCATTCCAAAGAAGCAATCGGGAATGCTATTGAATTATTTCAGATGAAAAAGGCAAAAGGAAATCCTATTAGTGAGTGGGAAGAAAGTTTGGAAGGTCGTTGTTTCCCACAGTTATTCCCTACAGGTGAAGGTACACGATATGATGATCGACCTATGCAGATTCCTGCATCTGAATACCGGACAACAAGATTATATGCAGAAGATCCGAGGTTTCGCCAATGCATTCCATATTTGTTTCATCTTCTGTTTGAGAGTGACTTATCTGGTCTCTCTTATGCAGTAAATCATATCTTAAAAAGTGGAGTTCATCTGCATAATATTTCAGCAAAGGAATTTATGGATAAAGTGCAACAGAAAGATAGTGTTTTGGATTCACACCTAATTAATTTAATGGCTTGTCAGCGTGGTACTAATGAGTATTGGTACCGTCGTCATGGAGATTTGAAGTGCATGCTTAGAAACTTAGGAGCACCAACATGGTTTTTAACTCTAAGCTGTGCAGAGTATGCTTGGGAAGATTTACTTGAATTTCTTCAGGAGGCGAATGCAAACATAGAAAATATAAACTACAAGACACCCGGAGAACTTTTATTTTAATCATAGATTTGAAGCTATGATGTCTTACAAACAAGAAAAATCCGCCTCTTGGTGAAGTACTGGATTTCTTTTGGAGAAAAGAATACCAAGCAAGAGGTGCTCCTCATATTCATATGCTGTTATGGATCAAGGATGCTCCTAAATTTGGAAGAGACTCGGATGAGACTGTACTCTCTTTTATTGAACAGTATGCCACTTGTGACATACCTAATAGTACAACTGATAAGGACTTAAGAGGAAAAGTGTTACGCTTTCAAAGTCATCGTTGTGGAAAATATTGTCGGCGAAAATTCAAATCAAAGAGTAAATTCTACACCAAATGTCGTTTTGGATTTGCACGACCGGTACTTTCAAAAGGAAGAGTCAACAATTTGATGTCATCTTTGCGACATAACATCAGAAGAAGGTCACCTAAAAATACGTACAATTTAAGAAGAGGTGAAGAATCCAAATATATAAATGACTATAACCCAGTCATTTTGTCCATGTGGAATGCTAACATGGACATACAATATGTTGCAGACAACTCTATTGCTGTGGCTCGATATGTAACGTCTTACATCACAAAATCTGAAAAGACGGAACTGAAGGAGATGTGGGAAGACATTTCTCATGAAAAGAGCCTAAGCAAGAAATTGTATACGTACAGTTTGAAGATGTTGTCTCATCGAGAAATTGGAGCATATGAATGTTGTGACCGATTATCATCAGCAAGTCTTTATGCTAAATCAAGGACTATTCTCTGGGTGAGTTTGGGTCTTGCAGAAACACGAAACCGTGTTCTAAAACCTGTGCAAGAAATTGAATATTTAGCCCAGAAAGAACCAAACAGTACAGACATTCTGAAAACAAATATGTTGGATACATACTATCCAAATAGAAGTACTCTTCTAGAAAACATTTGTCTGTATGAAATACTTCAAAACTACACTTTTAAAAGGAATGTTACAGAGAACATTGATAAAGGTGTATACGCTGTAATTGGACAAGAAGGATGTCTGGTGAAACAAAGAAAAGGACACTTGATTAATCATCGGAAACTGAGTTGCGAAACACCTGACAAAAGAGAAGTTTACTATTTTGCTCTTTTGCAACTCTTTAAACCATGGCGTAGAGAAGAGGAACTACTTGGGGAGTTTCATAGTTATGAAGATTCATTCAACGCTTCTAAAAGTAGTATTGAATGTCCTGTTTTTAGTAATTATCTCCAAATGTTGAATGATGAAATAGAGCAAGAAGCGACAATTGCAACGGAGATTGCTAGAGATAGTTCACAAGATAGTCAAAGTTCGGCTTCATTAAGTCAAGATCCACTGGGACAACCAATTATCCAAAATGAAGCAGCCACCGCCATGGATGAGGTGGAAAGAGCAATGCAGCAAGGTCAAGAGGAAGCAATCAACTTAGAAGAATTAAAGAAGCAATTTAATGTTGAGCAAAGACAGATATATGATGAAGTGACAGAGCACATTGAGCATGGCTTTCGTCATGAGAGAAAAGATTGCTCATGTATGTCATTTCAACCTATTCGATTATATGTAAGTGGAGAAGCTGGAACTGGTAAAAGGTTCCTAATTAAAGGAATTACTACATATTTACAGCAAAGAACTCAGTCAACACTGTCGTGTGTTGTTACTGCTCCAACTGGATTGGCAGCACATAATATTAAAGGTATTACTTTACATCGTTTACTGATGCTGCCAGTTGAACATGAAAATAAATTACAATATCACAAGCTATCTGGAGAAGCTTGTTTTGAAGTTTCTAGAGTGCTTAAAAAAATGAAACTTCTTATTATTGATGAAGTAAGCATGGTATCTAATTTAATGCTTGCTTTTGTGCATTTAAGAATGCAACAGATACTTAAGACAGAGTATGATGTGTTATTTGGAGGTAAACATGTCATAGTTTTTGGAGATCTACTCCAACTAACTCCAGTGAAAGGACAACCTGTATTTGAAACTGTTACGCATGAGGAGACTAGAAAGTGCCTGGGCAGTATTGGAAATGTTAATATATGGTCACATTTCAAATATACTGAACTGATTCAAAATATGCGACAGGCAAAGGATACTAAATATGGAAATATTCTTCAAGATATAAGGATTGGAAAAGTAAGTGAAGATGCGAAACACACTCTACGAACACGATTACTTTCCAAGCTGTTTCCTAATGAAGATAATGTACCTGAGAAAATATATAGTAAAGAGGTAGCAGATAAATCAGTGATATGCTTGATGCCAACTGTGAAAGAATGTTCAGTTTTTAATGAGAAAATGTTGAATTTAGAAAATCAAGAAATTAGGAAACTGGAAGCTAAAGATAGAATAGAGCATGAAGGTAGTACTATTGTTTTGTCTGAAAAGTTGAAGTTAAAATTGGATTCTCTTCAAAAAAGTATATCTAAAACTGCTGGTTTAGAGAAAAATCTGTATGTATGTTTAAATTGTCGGATAATTTTAAGGAGAAATTTACATGTAGAAAGAGGATTGGTAAATGGAGCAATGGGTAATGTTGTTGGTTTTGTCAATTATACAAATAGAGATGAGATTGAATTTTTAAGAATAAAATTTGATGGAATTGAGGAAGTTCAGAAAATGAGTCGCTGTTCAAATCGTTTTTTGCTTGTGAAAGACTTATATGTCCGTCGGAAGCAATTTCCAATTTGTTTGGCATATGCAGTGACTATTCACAAATCTCAAGGTTTAAGTGTAGATTGTGCTTTGGTAAATATTGGAAGCACTGTTTCAAAGAGGGTATGGCATATGTTGCTTTATCGCGAGTTAGAACTTTATGTGGACTTTATTTAATTGATTATGATGAGACAAAGATTAGTGCAGATTTAAATTGTGTGAAGGAGTATAATAGGTTAAGAAGAGAATATGCTCCAAGTTTACCTCAATATCCTTTAATTGAAAGGCGTATGGTTGGTCAGAAAAGGAAAAATGAGGAGAAATGTGCTGAAGTAGTTGAGAAACGACGAAAAAAAGATGTAGCTGTTGTTGGTAGGCATAAGAAAACGGTTAGTATTGAAGAGATTGTTGGATTTAAGTTTGAAAACAGGTCTGGTGTCAACTGTTATGCAAATGTAGTAGTTAATGTTGTTTTTTTTCTAAAAAATGTTAAGGAACAGATTGTAGAAAATCAAGAGCAAACATTTTGCTATTCCTTAAATTCTATATTTGAAAAATGTAGTAGTGGTGAAAGTGAAGTAGGAAGTGTTTCAGAACTAAGGAATGTTTTAGACATATGTGCAGGAGTAAATCAATTTTCACAGAATATTCAGCAAGATTGTCAGGAATTTATTATGTATATGTTTGCAGTTTTGGAAGATGAAGGTGTAGATATTGATCATCTTTTTGGCCTTTCTTATAAATGGGAACATAAGTGTGATAATTGCTCATTTTCAAGTAGTACTGATATACAGAGTGAAAGATTTATATATTTAACATTACCAGACTGTAAAGAAGTGTCTTTTAATAAACTAGTAAAAGATGCGCATCAGAACATGGTCTGTTCTCAATGTAAGTCTGAAATGTTATCAACTTTATTTATCCATAGATATGGACAATATGTAATATTAATGTTTCAACGATGCAGAGCTGATGGGAGTAAATTGTCAACTTTAATTAAAAATTTTGTGGCTACTCAAGTATCTATTTCTAGAAGAACATTTGTAACTGTAGCCATCATTTTTCATGAAGGGCCTTCCACATCATCAGGACATTATACAGCTTATTTGAAGTGTGGAAGTGGCTGGACGCTTTGCAATGATACCCAATTGACTTTTAAGAAACGTTTGCCTTTTGCCTTAACTAACTCCTATCTGCTATTTTTGGAACCCAAATTTCAGTAGAATCACTTGCTGTAGGAAGATTAATACTGTAAAGATATGAAACTTTCTTGTTTACAAATATCATGTGACTGAGGGTCTACAAATCTATAAATGAAATTTGTGTTTGGTATAGTGATAACATCAGGTAGAAATTTAGTTAATGTTTGATGGTATAAAACATGTTACACATTGTTACTGTAAAGGTTCACAAAAGAATAGATAAGATTAAGATTAAGAAATTTCAGAAAAAAACTACTTAACTCATAGTATTTGGCCATGTGGAAAAATATGAGAGAAGAAAATGAGTACTTTAGATAATTATTTTAGAACATATATGGACGCAAGTTTTTGGGAGAGGTATTTAAAAGATAATGAGTTAACTTATACAATTTGGCCACGCGGAAAGGTATGAGAGAAGAAAATGTATGGTTAAGATAGATTTTTATAGGAGATACTTGCACGGTGTTTTTTTGAGATATATTTAAAAATAGGTCGTATAGTTTAATTAGTTTGTAACTGTGGAAGATGTAGTGTGCTTACTCAAGAAATTGCGAATTTGAGAAAAACATTTAAGATATGTTTTTTTCAGGTATTTATAATATGTATGGAGATTTTGGATGTTTTTTTTAAACACAATCATTTTGATTGTGTTTTTTTTTCCCCGCTGTTATATGATGATTAATATTGAAATCACTGTTTATAGTGAAAATCAATGTATTCTGAGGACAGCAAAAATAAACCATTTAATATGTTGTTTGAGTTATTTTGTTACATTGAATTTAGAAATATGTATTAAAACATATTTTTTTACTGTCTTCCACAGATATTATATTTATAAGGTAAGTACAACTAATAACATCCGAGAGTTTTCTCTGCCTCTCTCTTATTGACTCCTACTTTTTTTTATTTTATGAAATGTACATTATAATCTTATTTTTACTTTTCTTCCACAGGTACTACGTTTTAAAAAGAAATGTACTTTACTTTTTTACTATTTTTTAGGTAAGTATAAAAAATAAAGAAACTTTTACATCACTGTGTCATTTCTTTGTCTATCCTGCTTAAAGCAATGTCATGTTTAATATAAGCACTTCCACATAGGATTGGGTGCATTGTTATAAGGCATGCTTTAAAAGTGATTTAATGAAATGAGCGACATTTTACTGAGTGAGTTCAGCAACACTGATATATGAAAACATTGGTGGGAAATGATATTAAATGTTACATGTTGTTCTTTCCAGGAGTTTAAGTCCTTTGCTGCGTGGCAATTCTGCCTCAGCATTAGGGGCGCGGGGGGCTGAGTGGTACTTCTATGCTCATGATAGAGGTACTCCTTCATGAGCCACGGTTGAGATCTGTTCATGATACAGTGGTTCTGTCATGGCTCTGCTTAGTCAATAGAACGTGTCATGGAGGTACAATATTAGTGCTGTGCAAGCACAGCGGCAAGCCCATGACAAAACTGGTCTATTCTGAGGACAGCTGAGGCAATGCTCGTGATGGAGCGGCTCTGTCATGAGCATGGAAGGACTTAACAGGTGTTAAAAAAACATGAGGGGTCTCTTCAAAGAGAGTGTTGGTTGTAATTTAAAGGGCACTTTAAAACACATTGTAGCAGCTTTATGTTGACGTTGCGTCTCTTTGCGCCACAATTTCGTCAGTTTATTTAATACAATGACAGTGGAAATAATGTACCATATTTACAACGTTATGGATCTAGGAGATATGTCACATTCTAAAACCCTGCACCATAAGGAAGTGTTCCTCTGAAGGAATGCGTCTTGAAAGTGGCTGACTGTAATGCATGATATTTCACTCAGTGACTTTCACGCCCATGCTGTTTCAAAACTGTGCATGTACTTGAAGCAGGCGTAGGTATTGACGCAGCATTGTGAATATAGTGCATTGGTGAGCCTTGCTGGAGCTGCATCACAGTTGCGATGCAACTCTAGCAATGTATTACTTTTTCAGCACAGATTTGTTACGCATGTATGGTGTTTTTGTACCATGGTGCGCCACATTTCAAATGTGGCACACCATGGGTATTGGAGCACTAGCATACTGTGGTGCACATTAACTGGTGCATATCTGGGTATGAAGTAGTTAACATAAATCTGCCCCATAGGTTACAAATCCGCGTTTAGTAGACTGTTTGGCCTTTGTAGTTTTATGTTTTTTCTGTTATTCTATGTAGGTATGTAATATTGCAATATTTTTGTCACGAAAAAGAAGCCATGAGTATTGGGTTTGTGAAAGATTGCAAGATTTTTAAAATTAAAAAGCAACAACCATGGCATTGTTTAATATAGTATTGTAAATACTTATCTTTAACAATGATGAGAGAGTAAAAAAAGGTTAACCTGATGTTTTAAAGTTATTCACAGGCTTCTTTAGAGGAAGTATTCTATATGATTGTAGCGTGGGTGTTTCACTTTTTTATAGGTAATACAATGCATTCTGTATGCTGTAGCAGGAGGAGTACTACATGCTTGAATATTCTTCAGTGCTTATTTTCATTTCGTAAGTGGTATTGAGACCGACACAGAACTTCAATGGATCGGAGGGGCTGTTCCTGTGCATCTGGAGGACTGCCAAGCCGTTGCAGCAGTGGGAGTGAGGCCTCTCACGACAGAGAACTTCAATGGATCGGATGGGCTGTTCCTGTGCATCTGGAGGACTGCCAAGCCGTTGCAGCAGTGGGAGTGAGGCCTCTCACAGGGGCGTAGCGCAGCTCCTTTTGATGCTCACAATTGCAGATAACAGGGTAGAGATGTCTGTGGAATTTATAGATGGTTAGTCACACTAGAGTGTGGGCGGCGCCCCTAGCACTTCATTACGGCACACAGGGGAGCCGCGTTGCACAGTTTGAGAATCAGAGACTTGGGAGATAAACCTTCATAATAGGAAGGCTTCTAAGTGATAAAAATCGCCGGTGCTTGGCGTTAAAAATATCACTGCTATCGGTGGAATTTTCCACGGTGTTAGTGCTTCTACAGCAATGGGAACACAATACTGATAGAAAATCCTGTAACAATCTCAGTATTTCACATTATCGCGTGAAAAGAAAGTCTTTCGAAAGATGTTGAACGTTGTTCTCTTTTGAGAGTAGAAAAGATAGTGAGATAAGTGGGTGGAGTGCTCCGTGTAAATTGCAGAATAGAAACTACTAAGAACCAATTGGAAGTGTTGTTTTCAAGTCACATGACTTCACATGCGCGTCTCAGGACATGTACGCGGTGATAGTATCTGGTCACGTACGCCATTTGGAAGTAGCGGTCTAATTCAGCGAAGTTTCAAAACGTGAAAAGGAGTAAATCCAAACACATCCGGATTTAATATATCTTCTGAGCTCGATTCAAGCATACAATTGTTAAAGTATAAAACCTTTTATATATTTTTTAAAAAATACCAAGGTGTGTACATTCGGTCACGCACGAAAGTTTAAAAAGACATTCGGCTCCATTTAATGAAAATTTTCATAATAATAAAAAAGAAGCCTAGGTTTAGTGTCTTTGACGTAGTATAAGTTCTTTGATGGGTCTATGAAGAAATTTAATAAGTTGCAATTGCAAAGTTTTCACGAAATATATAGGCGGGTGCGCGCACACGGTCGCGCACGAACGAAAGCCAAAAAAGCAGAGATAAACCCCCTTTATAATATGCTCCTGGAGCTCTTTTTGGTAGAATGAGTTAGTTCTGAAAAGAACTTTGTTTTTTAAAAACAAGTGTTATGTTGTTTTTGATTTTTTAAACTTGCAACAACATTTTCATGTGTGACACAGGATCAAAATGAAATGAAGAAATTTATCTTTTCTCGGGGCATTTATGACTCTCAATTTTTAGTTTAGTAAGAATGAGGCTCTGCTCTCCGTACAGAAGAATTTCTCCACACTCGTTGCATTTCATGTGCACCTTTGCAAGATATGGTCTCAAGTCCATCACAGCACTCGATGGAGATACAGGTTGTCCACCAGAAGATGTGCTGGCCACCTCTGATGGTAATAGCGTGGCCAGGGCTCTTGTCGATGCCTTTGCAAATTCCACAGGGTGCACTTGTTTGACATGCCGCACCATGGTATGTATGGAAAAGGAATATTTTTTTCTTGGATTTCCTCTTGAGAGAACCGAATTGCATATCGTGCAGGTAACTTTTGGCGCATTCACTTTCTTTTGTTCTTCAGGATAAGTGAAAAATTGCCAAATAAAAGATTCCTTTTTTCTTTTTAAAGGTAGTCGCTCATTTCCTTCAGATTCGGAAGATGAATGCGGGGCGGCAGCCATTTCAGCAAAGTCTTCCGAAGGGTGTTGAACGTCGTTCTCTTTTGAGAGTAGAAAAGCTAGTGGGACAAGTGGGTGGAGTGCTTCGTGTAAATTGCAGAATATAAACTACTAAGAACCAATTGGAAGTGTTGTTTTAAAGTCACATGACTTCACATGCGCGTCTCAGGACGTGTACGCGGTGATAGTATCTGGTCACGTACGCCATTTGGAAGTAGCGGTCTAATTCAGCAAAGTTTCAAAATGTGAAAAGGAGTAAATCCAAACATGTCCGGATTTAATATATCTTCTGAGCTCGATTCAATCATACAATTGTTAAAGTATAAAACCTTTTATATATTTTTTTAAAATAGCAAGGTGTGTACATTCGGTCACACACGAAAGTTTAAAAAGACATTCGGCTCCATTTAATGAAAATTTTCATAATAATAAAAAAGAAGCCTAGGTTTAGTGTCTTTGACGTAGTATAAGTTCTTTGATGGGTCTATGAAGAAATTTAATAAGTTGCAATTGCAAAGTTTTCACGAAATATATAGGCGGGTGCGCGCACACGGTCGCGCACGAACGAAAGCCAAAAAAGCAGAGATAAACCCCCTTTATAATATGCTCCTGGAGCTCTTTTTGATAGAATGAGTTAGTTCTGAAAATAACTTTTTTTTTATTTATTTTTTTAAAACAAGTGTTATGTTGTTTTTGATTTTTTAAACTTGCAACAACATTTTCATGTGTGACACAGGATCAAAATGAAATGAAGAAATTTATCTTTTCTCGGGGCATTTATGACTCTCAATTTTTAGTTTAGTAAGAATGAGGCTCTGCTCTCCGTACAGAAGAATTTCTCCACACTCGTTGCATTTCATGTGCACCTTTGCAAGATATGGTCTCAAGTCCATCACAGCACTCGATGGAGATACAGGTTGTCCACCAGAAGATGTGCTGGCCACCTCTGATGGTAATAGCGTGGCCAGGGCTCTTGTCGATGCCTTTGCAAATTCCACAGGGTGCACTTGTTTGACATGCCGCACCATGGTATGTATGGAAAAGGAATATTTTTTTCTTGGATTTCCTCTTGAGAGAACCGAATTGCATATCGTGCAGGTAACTTTTGGCGCATTCACTTTCTTTTGTTCTTCAGGATAAGTGAAAAATTGCCAAATAAAAGATTCCTTTTTTCTTTTTAAAGGTAGTCGCTCATTTCCTTCAGATTCGGAAGATGAATGCGGGGCGGCAGCCATTTCAGCAAAGTCTTCCGAAGGGTGTTGAACGTCGTTCTCTTTTGAGAGTAGAAAAGCTAGTGAGACAAGAGGGTGGAGTGCTTCGTGTAAATTGCAGAATAGAAACTACTAAGAACCAATTGGAAGTGTTGTTTTAAAGTCACATGACTTCACATGCGCGTCTCAGGACGTGTACGCGGTGATAGTATCTGGTCACGTACGCCATTTGGAAGTAGCGGTCTAATTCAGCAAAGTTTCAAAACGTGAAAAGGAGTAAATCCAAACATGTCCGGATTTAATATATCTTCTGAGCTCGATTCAAGCATACAATTGTTAAAGTATAAACCTTTTATATATTTTTTTAAAATAGCAAGGTGTGTACATTCGGTCACACACGAAAGTTTAAAAAGACATTCGGCTCCATTTAATGAAAATTTTCATAATATTAAAAAAGAAGCCTAGGTTTAGTCTCTTTGACGTAGTATAAGTTCTTTGATGGGTCTATGAAGAAATTCAATAAGTTCAGATTGCAAAGTTTTCACGAAATATATAGGCGGGTGCGCGCAGTCGGTCGCGCACGAAAGCCTGGAAATGCGCTATCCATTTTATTGAAAACTGTTGCCGAGAGTGCGCACACCGGGTCGTGCACGAAAGTTTAGAAAGGCTATTTTTATTTACAGGCAAATTTTAATGCGTTGAAAAAAAGGCAAGGTACAGACTTTCTAATTCTGTATCGCTTTACAAGGAGTCTCAATGCAACTTGAACAGTGAAGAAAACGGCTTGTTTCCGAAAAAAATATTGCCAGAACTTTATTGACAAAAGTATAGGTTGTATACACGAGATATTTCTGAATTAGCATTTTAAAAACCAATGAAATTCACTGAAAAAAACATAGGTTTTACACACGTTATAGTTAGGAAGTAGCATTTACAAAACCTATGAAATTCACTGAAAAAACCATAGGTTTGACACCAGTTATAGTTAGCTGGAAATTTTACTGATATAAAACCAATGAAATTCTACGTTATAGTTAGTTGGACTCACTATAACTTGCGCGTGTAATGCACTGCTGATGACGTCACATATTACATCACTCATGACATCACTGAAGACACCATCCTTGTGACACAGTGACAGACCTCCTTTCACTGTAATCTAACCCTTGAAACACATATTCAAAAATAGAAACTAAAATTTTCAAAAAAATGGAGATACCGATACCAGTTACAACAACCAATTCAATAATTCCACCATCTATATACACATGCACTAATTCACCAACAGTTCTATATAGTCACTCATACATATATTCACTAATCATATGTAGTGATACACCTACACATCCTGTTACACACCGACAGTCATCCAAAAGTTATTCACACACATACTCACACATGCAAATAAACTATTGAACATCCATTTATTTGCATAAACAGCTATACACACACTACCACTTTACTTCTAAGGAAACTTACACATACTTACTCTCTTAAAAAATCACTTATAGAAACACATACTAATTTAAACAGGAACTCTTACAATCCCTCACTCTCACATATAGTCACTTATATACATCAATATTCACATATACTACATTAAAACATATGTAGTTACTGATAAAGACACTAAAAAGACAGTCATTCACTCACTAACACAGACATATACACACTAATCCACCCATACAGTCCTTCACATATGCTGTCTTCAAAACACATACAAACAGAGACTCAGTCATTCTTGCATCTATGTACTAAGTAATACCTCCACCAAACCATGCAAACACTCATACTGATACTAAGAAAAACATCTAATAACCTATATACATACACATGTACCTACTCATCAACCCATGCAGCCACTTATACACAAAGTGAAACACTAATACATATATTTAAATATTTAAGCATTACTCAGTAATATATGTATTCACTAAGATATTCAATAATATATACATATATAACACATATTTATTTTTCAGAAAGACACACATTCACTGGATGGTGTCATCAGTGATGTCATGAGTGATGTAATATGTGACGTCATCAGCAGTGCATTACACACGCAAGTTATAGTGAGTCCAACTAACTATAACGTGGAATTTCATTGGTTTTATATCAGTAAAATTTCCAGCTAACTATAACTGGTGTCAAACCTATGTTTTTTTCAGTGAATTTCATAGGTTTTGTAAATGCTACTTCCTAACTATAACGTGTGTAAAACCTATGGTTTTTTCAGTGAATATATATATATATATATATATACATATATATATATCATTCTGTGTCACTTTGTTCTCTTATTTTTAAACTGATGATAGGGACTCTCTCTCAGTCTTCCTGAATCCTTTTTATAGCTCTCCTTACACTACTGGTTTAACCCTTTCATCTGGTACACTTCATCTATATGTTTGTTTATTTCTTTGCTTTCCTCTCTAACTTCTGACTATTTATTCCGAGGGTCAATTCTTAGTCTTTGTGTTACATTAGAGGGCTCTTTTTGGTGCCCCTCTTTCTACCTTTCTCCCTGCTTTTCTCTTCTCCACCCCGTACTCCCCCCAAAGTACAATCTTCCCCTGTCCACATACCGGGTAAAATGCAACTCTTCCCTGAGTTGCGGCAGGGACTTTAGATCTCCCGGGGTGACCACCACTCTTCGCTCCACCCTTCTGGAGCCTCGCCATCCTCTGACGCTGTTCTCCGGTTTTTGGCTGCTGAAATTGAACATCCGTCTTCTTCCTCCCAACTGACGTCTATGTCCTCCTCCTCTTTAACCCCTTGAGTCCTGACTCCTCCTTCCTTTCTGGAGACTTCCAGATTCTGCCTTCCTCTGCCTCCTACCCCAGGTCCAAGCATCAGTCCCTCAATGTCCGTGCTCATTGCTGATTAGTCTTCTATGCTTCTGGCTCCGCCTTCCAGGGGTGGTTCATCCTCACATCCCACCTCCCTAACTTTCATGCTTGCAAAAGAGACCTCTCTGGGATATCGGGATAGATAATCAGCATTCATCTGGTTCTTCACTTTCCTGTGATATGTACTGAACCTGAAAGGCTCTAATGTTAAGAACCTTCTTAACACTCTATCATTGTGTCCTTTGTTATGGGATAGCCACTCTAATGGAGCATGATCTGTGTATAATCAGAGACGTTTTAAGGCATGGGCAAAGTGGACTCTGGCCCAGGGCCCTAGCCTTTAAGGGGCCCCCTGATAAAGCCACCTGTGTTCTACAGAGTCGTACCCGGATTTCCTTGAAACATTTTCAAACAGATTGTTTTAAATACCATTTTCCTTTAATTTATTTTTAATATGGATGATGTGTGAGTCTATTGCAGACCTTTTTTCATGCAACATCCATAAAAATGTTTCTTTTGGATCGGAACAGGACCGGACATGAGAAATGGGAGGGTGACACAGAGATTATTTTCAGTAATATTTGTGAACTGCTGCTGTGTTTCAATATTGAAAACACAAGTCACTCTCCCTGTATATTAGATGTAAACACTTTTAGAATTTGGAGGAATGTGTCTGTGCACTGTCAATGACTTGGCCAAACAAGGCATATAAGAGATGAAATTGGACTATAAACTCAAAACTGTTCTGAACAGGGGCCCCCAAAATGCGCTCGGCCCACGGCCCCCAAAATCCTAAATGACCCTGTGTATAATATGAATTCCCTACCCTCGAGATAATATCGCAAGGGGCTCGATAGCCCATTTAATGGCTGAAGCCTCCTTTTCTATTACAACGTAGTGTTTCCCCCATGGAAATATTTTTTGGCTGATATATGTAACTGGCCATTTATTTCC
Organism: Lissotriton helveticus; assembly: GCF_964261635.1. Lineage (NCBI taxonomy): Eukaryota > Metazoa > Chordata > Amphibia > Caudata > Salamandridae > Lissotriton > Lissotriton helveticus. The sequence goes on along the minus strand of NC_136068.1, from coordinate 1,248,162,448 downwards.
TTGTTTATCTGTTTGGGAGAGAACTGCCCCTAGACCTTGATCTGATGCGTCTGTTTGTACAATGAATGGCTTGCTATAATTTGGGCTGAGAAGGACTGGTTTGGGTGTAAGAGCGTGTTTAAGCTGATGGAAGGCGCATAGGGTTGCTGACAAAGGATTCTTTAGTTCTTTTTTGGTTTTTCTGTCCTTCTGTAACTAATCTGTCAGGAGGGCTGCTATTTGTGAAAAGTTTGGAATGAACCGCCTGTAATAACCTAAGACATCTAGGAAGGCTCTTAGATCCTTCTTTGTTTTGGGAAAGGCTAGTTCTATTATGGCTGAACCTTTTCATGTTGGGGTTTTATACAACCTTCCCCAAGAAGGTACCCCAGATATTTGACCAATTTTGCAGCTATATGACTTTTGGATGGGTTAATAGTTAGTCCTCCTTCCTGCAAGGCTTGAATAACCTTCTTCAGATGCAATAAATGTTGTTCCCAAGATGGACTATGAATAACTACATCATCTATATAGGCAGCCACAAATGTACTACATGGCCTTAGTATGATATTCATGAGTCTTTGAAAGGTCGTGGGCCCCATGTAGTCCAAAGGGTAATTGTTAGAACTGGCTATTTCTGGTAGGCTAAGGCTGACCCCAAAGCCAGGCAGAAACCACCATTCTAGTCAGGGCGAGGGAGTCACACGCCAAGATAACCCCTGCTCACCCCCTTGGTAGCTTGGCACGAGCAGTGAGGCTAAATTCGGAGGCAATGTGTAAAGCATTTGCGCCAGCACACAACAGCAACAACATCCTAGGCACACCACAAAAGGAACTCCACACAAGGTTATGTAAAAATAACTTTTGTATTGTCAAAACACAGCAGATAGAAATCACACATGTACATTGTGCCAACTGGCACGGGCAATATTCATAAGGGATTATTTACAGGACAGGGCCACATGGGCCACTGTCAGAATCAACACTTTTAGAAATAGCACTTAGAATAAAAGATATAAAACAAAATAACAATTATGAATCAAATCCAGTAACTACTGGAAACAGGTAAGTACCACCTACGCAACCCTAACCACCTTAGGAGAATGTCACGCAGGGGACCAGGACCTTACTAGGACCACCTGTACTAAAAAGAACAACCACCTAAGAATAAAATACACTTAGGGGTCTAGGAAAGAACACATTACCCATGATGCATAAATACACATTCAGAGGAATAGTAAAGGGAAACACATGATGCATAAATCTACACATTCAGCGGTGTTAAGAACAAAGCACATGATGCAATAAAAGTACATTCAGAGGTACCAGAACAATACAATAGCGCAAAAATCACATGATGTCTAAAAACATTCAGAGGTGCAGAAATAACACATGATGTAATAAAACACATTCAGAGGTGCAATAACCCTACAATTGCGCAAAACCTACATAAGCCACCACCTGTGGCAGTCCCTAGGCCAACTGGCCTTGTAGGGGCTAAGACGCCCTGAGTCTCAATGTCAGGGGCCTAAACGGTGCAGGTGCCCACTACTTGCTGGGCACCTGGGAACATCCCAGACCTAAACGGTGCAGCTGCCCACTAATTGCTGGGCAGCTGGGGAACTTCAAAACTGCGCCAGGGCCCTCACTGACCCTTAGGCACAAACTGGGCCAACTGTTGGAACCACTCAGGCTCGGAACTCACTCTACACATGTTGGAGCCACACAGGCTCTGGCATAACACGTGCCCCCGGGGAGCACACTGGCTCCTAAAACAATTATGCCCCTTGTCAACCAGGCATCGGCATCACTGTTGGGGACCCCCATTGAGGCTCTTAAACAGCAAACAACAAAAATGTGTCCCAGCGTTGAAGTCCACCCTCTGGGGACTGGTGAGCAACAGACTGGCCCTCGAGCCTCTCAGGGCTCTGAATATACTGAAATATGTCCTTAGTAACGGACAGCAATGCGGGCCTTCAAGAGCCCCTCGCGGGCTCCTCAACAATTGGTGCCCTGAGCCTCTCGGGCTTGTAACCACGGTGGGGCGGCCCACTGCCATCGGGGACGCCCTGCCTCAGTGCCTCAAAGCGGCACCAACATCAGCATCGCGGAGCCCCCCCCAGCCCTTCCTACTCACCGGGCTGTCCTTCGGCGGGGGCTCCGTGGCTCTCTCTCTTAGCGGCGAGCAGCGCGGAGGGGCAGGCATCGGCATGGCGCCTCCCGCCCCCTCGCAGGACGACAGGCTTCACGTCTTCTCCCGGGGCTCCCACAGCACACGGGAGCCCCAGCAGCAGGTCACGCTTCTCCTCGGCGCAGCAGCTCCGCCTCTTCTCTCGGGGCTCCCTCTCGGCACGGGAGCCCCGCAGCGGCCATCACCACTCCTCGCCCTCTTCATCCGACGGGGGCACCCAATCAGTGCTCGGCGGCCGGCGGGACTTCCTTTTTCAAACCGGAAGTCCCGCCCGGAGTCAGGCGCGATGCCGCCTGACTTCCTGTTTTCGGCCCGGCCGCGGCGGTGATTCTCGGGGGCAAACCGAGGGGTGGGCACCCTCGAGATTCAAATAAAACATACCAGCGAGGTGGGCACTCGCAAAGGGGGCCAATAAACGGTAGAATACCGTAACAATAAAAATAAAGTGCACACAAAGCACTCGGGCCACCCAAAGGGCAGGAGCGCTTCCCCCACGGGATAACCACAGCGCTCTGCCAGAAATCAGGATGAAAACGCCCAAGCCCAAAAATAAGGCGCAGGAAGTCTGTAATGAAGCCTTGGCAAAACCAAAGCCATCCAAAAAGGTATCAGCAGTCCTGGAGATCAAAGGATGGAGCAACAGAGCTCCCAGCACGGAAAATACAGCTTCTCCATGCTGCAAAAGGTCCCAGAGTTTCCCAGGGGGCAACACCAAGTCCCCCCATCAGCCCAAGCAAGGCAGAGGGGTCCCCCAAGAGTCCAGGTTAAGTCCATCAGGTGTCCAGGGGCTGGGCAGGGCTCAGGGATTCCCCTGAGCCCCAGCAGCAGCACGACCCTGGCGGATTCAAGTTAGAAACAAGAACATTTTGGAAGGGGACACAGCCCCTTCTTATACACAGAAAAGTCTTTGAAGTCTTTGTGCAGGCAGTGTGAGAACCAGCTAGAACTGGTTATAGGGAAGTCCTGTCAGTATCAGGGACAGAGGTGACAGTCGCCCAGCGGGGGAGGGGAGCCAGCATTGTGGCAGGCAGGCACAGCCTCATTCACTCTTAGGTGCTATCTCCACCCACTTCCTTGGCAGCAGATGCTGCCTTTCATCCACAGGCTGACTCAGACATCCTCCTGGGACTCTGCAGCCCCTGTCACCCTCAAACCAGACAGTCAATCCACAAACAGGCCCAGGCACTCTGGGCCAGGCTCACCAGCCAATCACACGCCAGGCACAAATTACACAAATATACCAACTTTTCAAAGTGGCACTTCTAGACTAGACACAATCATGCCACATACACCATTTTGCAGCATTCAATCTCACGAGTTCGCACATATCAAACTCGACCCTGCACTCCCCACACATCAGGAACTACCATGGGCATACATATTCCCCATTCATTCCTATGGGAGGGCAGGTCACTCACCATACATACACAGAGAGCTCACGCACTTTACACTGTACCACAGTGAAAAAGTGCGCCAAGGCCTAAAACCATCAACACCAGGTTCCATAACAGGCTAGGAAAAAGCAAAAAAGTTTCGGGGTGAACCTGCCAAAAGGGCCAGGTCCAACAGTAAAACTGTAAAATGATACAACCTTCCAGGTGTGGAAAACACAGTTTTTTCCCTGTCTTGCTCCCGTAGGGGCTCCTGCCAATAACCCTTGCATAGATCTAGAGTGCTGATATATTGGGCCTCACGCAAACTTTCTATCATCTCATCCACTTGTGGGAGTGGGTACGAATCGAATTGTGATATCTTATTTAGCCTGCGAAAATCTGATAGACCCATCTGGTTTGGGAACTATAACGATAGGGGAAGGTTCTATGACCCCCATTTGAAGCATCTGTTGGATTTCGTTCTCCACAGCCTCTTGTCGTGTCCCTGGTATTCTATAGGGGCGTAGTTTGATTCTTTTTCCTGAAGGGGTCTGAATCAAGTGTTCTGTATTCGATGTTTGAAAATAGAGAAAACACCGATTGAAAGGGTAGTAAATAACCCTGTGCGTAGTTTGCGAAGTAGCGCTACGCGTAGCTATGCAAAGTGCACTTCGCACTACGCGAGCTACGTGTCGCACTACGCAAACTGCGTAGTGCACAGTTCGCGATAATTGCACAGTGCCGGATGCTTATCAGCACTGTGCAATCATTGAAGACGGCATCTTGCACAGTGCGAGCTGTCGTTTTCTGCCGCTCAAGTAGATTTTTACTCGAGCGGCAGCTTTCTCAATTCGGACTGGTAGTTTATCAATGCGAGTGGTCGCGAGCATACGCGACCACTCGCAATGAGAAACCTGACCTCTCCGCATTGAGAATCTCACCGGGAGGCTTATTTTCCAAACGCGAATGAGGACGCGAACGAGGAAAAAGTCTCGCCGGGATGTCATTTTGCTTGCTCACAGTCGTCAACTTGACGTTGAGGATTGCGAGCAAGCAAAAAATGACCGCTGCGCACCGCTACGCGACACATGTTCGCACTGTGCTACATGCAATTCGCGTGGTGCGAAGTAGCGCAAACTTCCCAAACTACACGAGGGTAGCTTAGTCAGGAGTTTACTTCTTGTTTCTGGTGGTCTGGCAGATCTGGATCTATACTCTGTAGATATAAGGGCGAGGGATCCCCATTGCTACTTAACAAAGCTCCTTCCCACTTTTTTAACAGATTAACGTAGAAAATCTGAGTATTTGTTTTCTTTTCTGGATCCATTTCCAGCTGGTTGGTGACCAGGGTTACTTGTTCTATCACCCCAAATGGGCCTTGCCATTGTCCCAGTAACTTATGATCAGAGGTGGTCAACATAAGCAAGACAAGGGCCAGATGTAGGTAATTCTATTTTACCGATTCATCAATACCGAATTTTTTTTTCACAACAAATTTTATTGAATGATCAGGGAAAAGCATATATGTGGCTCTCCACAATCAGGAGATCACCACCAAATATCATGACACATTTCAGTATTATTGCATAGCCCAATCAATGAAAAGAGGAAAATACAAACCACCCCCCCACCTCCACCCCCTTACCCCACCACCCAACTTCCCATCTACCCACCCCTTATCCCTCCCTAACCTCATGCACGTGATCACAGTAAGCTGTCAGCATTCGGTCGCAGTGTGCTCGTTATGGCGCAACCCCCTAGGCCCGAGGGTCCTCCTCCACCTGTAGACCATCCTCCTGTTCCGCTGGAGGGTCCAGAAGCAACCCCCTATACTCCGCCCATCGTTTCCAGATTTTATAATGCTTACGGGGGTATCCTCTGGCCTCAAACACCGGGCGCTCCAGCCCCATAAAGTAGTCCAGACCCGCCTTCCATGCACACAGTGGGGGGGCGCTCACTCCCTTCCATGCCCTCGCCAGGTCCCTCTTTGCAACAGCCAAACCCAGGAACAATAGGTGGCGCTTGTATATATTTCCTCCTACACCTTCTAGTACATGGAGGAGCCCCAATCGGGGGGTTCGGGGAAGATCCCACCCCAATACCTCTGACAGACAACTCCATACACCACTCCAGAATCTGGTCAGGCCAGCACAAGACCACACAGTGTGCAGCAGCGTACCCCTCTCAACCCCACAGCGCAGGCACTCCGGAGACACAATCAGACCCGCCTTCCACAATCGTTCCCGGGTGTAGTAGGCCCTGTGTAAGTATTTGAACTGTATAATCCTGAGTCGTATCGCTATGGCCGTCCCTCTCGGGGACTCTAGCGCCTCCCTCCAATCATCATCGTCTAAGGGTCCAACATCTGTCTCCCAAGCATCTTTAAGGGGAAGTAGGGAGGAGGAGCAGTGTGTAACTAGCGTCTAGTAGATTCTGGACACTTTCTTATCGCCAAGGTCACCCATGAAGACTTTCGCCTCCACTGGGCTGAATTCCGGCAACGACTCCAAGCCCGCAATGCTAGGCTCCAGTGCATGACGAAACTGCAGATAGCAAAAGAATTGGGTCTTGGGCATTTGGAACTCTGTACTGAGCTCCTGGAATGATTTGAGGGCGACCCTGGTCAGTACGTGTCCTTGTAACGAGATCCCGACTGCGTCCCATCCACCAAACCCCGTCAACGAGGCCAGCCCGGGGAGCCTCCCGTTCTTCCACAACAGAGTCTCTGCTGTTAATCTGCCCCACCAACCCATGCGACGCAGCGGCTGCCGCCATACAACAAATACCACTCGCGTGGTACACGGCAGCTCGCGCCGTAGCTTGGCCGAGTATAGGATCGTGTGCAACGTATTGTCGCCCATCAACGAGCGCTCCAGGGCGTACGCTGGGTCTCCTCTGTCCCCATACCACCATTCGTTAAGTACCAACAGGTGGGAGGCCTGATAGTAAGACAATAGATCCGACGTAGCCAGGCCACCACAATATGTGGACAGGAAGCACGTCCGCAGTGCCACTCTAGCTGCCCCTCCAGCCCATAGAAATCGGCTCAGGACAGAGTTAACCTGCCTAAACCATTGGGGAGCAATAAGGTGGGCGTGGTTCTGCAGCTGGTACAAGAGGCGCAGGAGTGCGACCATCTTGAAGATTGCAGATTTACCATAGATGGTAAGAGGCATTCGAGACCACGTTTTGACATCCGTCTGGACCTTTTCCCACACTGGTACCACGTTGCGTTCCCACGCCACGTCTGCGGACTCGGAGAGGAACACTCCTAGGTACTTCAATCCCCCAGCCGCCACCTGCAATGTCGATGCCCAGGGGTCTGCCACTACCCCACCACCCAACACCCACAGAGTGGACTTACGTGGGTTCAGACACAGGCCCGATACTTCCCTGAAGATGCGCATTATCTCCAAGACTCGGGGGCCCGATCTGCGCAAATCTGTAAGAAAGAAGAGAACATCATGTGCATATGGTGAAATTCTGTCGGTGAGGTTTCTACCCCACTCAAAGCCCCGCATCTGCGCGTCAATACGAACCCAAGAAGCCAGAGGCTCCATAGCTAACGCAAATAAATACGGGGAGAGCGGGCATCCCTGTCGGGTTCCCCGGCCAATCGGAAATTTCTCGGAGACCGCCCCGGAGACACGTACAGACGCCGTGATATTGGTATAGAGCAGTTTGACGTAGGAGATAAACACCGGGCCCAGGTTGAGGTGTGGCAGGAGCGCGAACAGGTATGTCCAACTGACCGAATCAAAGGCTCTATCTATATCTGCTAGTAGTAGGGCCGCCCGTTCTTCTTTGGCCCCAATAGCATCCACTGCCGCCTGTGCCCGCCTGATATTATGCCGTGTCGCCCTATTTGGCATAAAACCAGCCTGATCCGGATGGACCAGGTCAGTCACATACGGGAGAAGGCGGTTCGCCAAGGCCTTAGCCAGCAGCTTGGCCTCGATATTGAGTAAGGAGATTGGGCGATAGGAGTCCGGCTTGTCCGGGGGTCTGCCAGGCTTTTGAAAGACCACGACTTCGGCGTGTCGCCAGTCAGCTGGCAGTCTACCCCGCGATCGCGCCGCCTCCAGTGCGGTCCGGTAATGGGACCCCAATTGGAGTTGGAATGTCTTATAAAATTCGCACGGGAAGCCACTTGGGCCAGGCGCCTTCCCCGCGTTGAGCTGTCCCAACGCGTCACCCAGTTCCTCCGCCGTCAGGGGGAGGTCTAGTGCTGTTCTGGTTTCATCCGAGACTGCCTTCGGAGGCAAGTCTCCAATGAATTTATCAATCGCGTCCGCCGATAGGCAGTCCCGCGGGGCATATTGCTCCATATAATAGTGGGCGAAGCTCGCCGCCAGTTCAGCCAGGTCCATGATCGCCACGCCATCCCCATCGGTGAGACCCGGTAGTGTAAGTGGCTGGAGGGTACGTTGACATAGCCTATGGAGCATGGTACAGGACTTATCTCCCCATTGATAGACTCTGCACCGCGTGGCCAGCCACGCTTGACGAGCCTCGTCTAGTAACACAGATGCATATGACTGTTGCGCCTGTAGGAGCAACCTCACCGCCACCGCGTCCCCACCTCCCCGGCACCGCTGTTCTAGAGTTTCCACCCGCGCTGCCGCCTCAGTGATGGCCTCTCGACGTTGTCGACGTGCCGCCGCACACCATGCAATATCCACCCCTCTTATGGTGGGCTTCATGGCCTCCGAGACCACGACTGCATCTATACCTTCCACCAGATTTTCCTGCCAGTAATGTGCAATCGCACCCCGCAGGTGCTGGACGTAGTCGGCCTGTTGAAGGTGCCACAAGGACATTCTCCACCGGAACGGCTGACGTGCCCTATGTAGTCCAACCCTAACGGCCACCGGGGAGTGGTCAGACAACCCTCTAGGTAGGATCCCCGCCTCCCACACCCTGTTCAGGAACGCAGTGGGCACAAATACATATTCCAGTCGCGAGAACGAACCATGCACTGCCGATACATACGTGAAGTCTCGCACTTTGGGATGCATATGTCGCCACACATTCACCCAGCCCATCCCCTCCACCATCGCATTCAACCGGGTGGGGGCAGCCGCTGTCAACATCCCCTGCAATCTCCGACGGTCCATACACACGTCCATTACTTCGTTCCAATCACCTCCCAGCACTGCCAAGGACTCCGGGATGTCCGCCCACACTGCAAACAACTTCTCAGACAAGGACCATTGCAATGGGGGAGGGGCATAAATACTGCCAAAACCACTGCTTCAGCGCCTACCATCCCCTTAATAAAATGTATCGACCCTGTGGGTCAGACCACTGTTTCTCATGGACGTAGGCCAGCCTGCGATGTACCAAAACAGCAACCCCTCTGGACCCCCTCGAAAACCCGGCATGATATACTTGCTGATAACCAAACCTCTGCAGGCTAAGCACTTTCGTCCCCATCATGTGAGTTTCTTGCAACAAAAGTACATCCGCTGCCTCCCTCTTCCCCCATCGCAAGATCGCCCCCCGTTTGATCTTGTCGAGCATCCCCCTCACATTCCAAGTTATCACATGCATGGACTCCCTGGGGAGCCCCGGAAGCGGTGCGTCAGCCATAGTCGAATGGAACGAACCCATCAGGCCCCCGGTGCCACGCCCAAGCACACATCACAGTCATTGACAAAGCATTAGAAATCACGTGCAATTCCCCCATCCACCCCTATGTCCTGTAACAACAACAACCTCCCCCCCACCTCGTCCCCAACCAGACCCCCCCAAACCCACCCCCCTGTCCCCTCTTGTCCCCCACCCCTATACCTCATAGAACTCTGAAGTATCTGTCGCGGCATGGGCATCCTCGGGCCCAAAACAGAGCGCCCAAGGACAACCATACCAATGGATCCCAACTACCCCTGCAAACAATAGGAACCCCCCCTCCCTTGACAACTCCCACTAATGTAGGAGGCAAGTAGCCCCTATACAGGAGCACCCCGAACCCCTCCCCCCCACCCCACGCAATGACAGATAAGCAAACAAGCCGCAGCAGGAGGCGCAGCAGTCAATCATCAATACAGTAGAATACAGCGATACAGCTCCTCTTCGTCGGAGCGTACGGCATCCGCAGCAGGGCACACCGCCCCTCAGTGTCTCATCAGCCCTTTCCAGACTGATCGGGGTCGCCAGGCGCAGCCGCGGGAGACCCACTTCTAGAAGCAGAGCGTTTCCTAGATCGAGACCTTCTGTTCCGTTTGGCTCGGGCAGTCTGGTCCCCTCGGTCCTGCGATGAGTCTCTCGAACGTCCCGGGTTTAAACCAGGTTGAGCATGGGGCCTGACGCTCACCGTTTCATCAGTCCATTTGAAGACATCCTCCGGTGTGTCAAAAAAGTGAGTACGGGATTGGAAAACCACCCGAAGGCGGGCTGGATAGAGCAAGGAGTATTGAATTTTTAGGCCTCGAAGTTTCGCCTTGGCGGCAATGAAGGAATGCCGCTGTTGTTGTACAAGCCTGGTGTAGTCAGGGAAGATCATGATTTTTTGGTTTTCAAAGAGAAGGGAGTCCTTGGCCCTTGCTTCCCGCAATATAGTGTCTCTGTCGTGAAAGTTCAGGATTCTAGCGATCACCGGTCTGGCGGCTTCTGTGTCAGGGCCCTATGAGTGCGCTCAATCACGAAACAGCGGGATTGGACATCCGGGGGGAGCCAACTCTCCAACCACTGGGATAGAAACTGTTCCATGTGGCCCTTCTCACAACCCTCCGGAAAACCCACAAAGCGAAGGTTGTTTCTGCGCGCCCGCCCTTCCGCATCTTCCAAACGGAGCGCCAGGCCCCTTTGAATGTTTTACATCGTCGCCATTTTCCGCTTCAGGGTCCCAACGTCGTCCTCCACAACCGAGATCCTAGATTCCATCTCTGTTATTCGTGCCCCTGCGTTGCACAGGTCTTGGCGCAATAGGGTCACGTCCGCCCCAACCGCTCCAATCTTGGCATCCAGCATGTCCCTGGACTGGGTAATGGCTGCCATGAGCGCCGCGTTGTCTGGTCCCAACCCTTGACCACCAGACGCTTAGTAGCCTCCACTTGGACCCGTAAACTTGTCAATGGGTCCCTGCTTGGCAGGCCCACCCCCCCCTCTGGTCATGGTCTGGCACAATCCGGGGCTCCTGCCTTCGTAACAGTCGCAGGTCTTCTCGGCAAGGTATCGCGCGTCTCCAATAACCGCCAAAGAAACAAGTCAGGATAGCCTTCCCCACCTCCACCCCTCTCGCAAACCGCTTCAGTCCTCCACTGGGGGGGGGCACATGCAGGGCTCTACGGGGCAATCCTCAGAACTCAGGTTCGCCGCTCCCTATGGGCTCCACTGCCCCCTGGTATAAGGGTCCACGACACAGTTGCCTACTCCAGCGCAGGGACGCTGTGGGTCAGCACGCAGCTCCGGTCTGGAACCGACGAGATCGCCGCAACAACAATCTAGCTACACCTCCCGGTGCATGTGGCTCCAATCCTGACCACTGCCAGATACTCGCCGCAGATGGTTGGGGGTCCCCCACACCTCTATCCGTCACCCCAGGGCGGTCAATTGGGTCACCCCGCGGGCTCCAGCCCCACTGCCTCCCAGCCAGTCGCTCGGGCCCCCAGAGATACGCTGTGTGCACCCCTCTCCACTGCCGCCAGCATCCGCTTACACACCAGGTTGTATGCACCACCTCCAGGGGGGTCAAATATCGGGGGGGCCCCGAGTCTCACTCCGGGGGGCCCGCACCTCCAACAGTCCCGCTGCTGCCCGGCCTCTGCCTCAGTCGCGTTTTACCTTCGGCGACCTGGGGGTCACCCAAACTTGAGGCCCCGGCCTCCGGAGTTCGACGTAGGCCGCAGTCCCCGCTCAGTGCTTCTGTGGCGCCTGCACACGCTCCTCCACCGCGGGGCTCCGTCGCACCTCCTCTCTTCGCTCCGCTGCCGGCCCAGACCCGGAGCGCGGGGGGGGCCCACCGCCGCTACTGCCAGCCGACTCCGGGAGCTCCCGGCCCGGAATCGCCAAAATCGAGGCCCCGGCCGTCCACGATGTGTGTAGGCCCCGGGGTGCCGCCGCCGCTATCTTCGCCACCGCAGATCCGGGAACCCAGATTTGTACACCGGAGGGCACCCTTCGCCAGCCACTACCTCCGCCACAGGAGTGAGGTGGGATATGGGTCCGGAGGCCAGGATAAATAGACAGATTGATAACGGGCTGGTGGGAGCTCTAACAAGCCACGTCCACCATCTTCGCCCTCGTAGCCACGCCCCCATCAATACCGAATTTTACAGATTCGGTATTTATGAATCGGTAAAATAGAAGTAGTGAGATGTAGGTAAATGTATTTATTTATTTTTCAATTTACCGAATCGGTAAGAATCGGTATTTACCGATTCGGTAAATACCGAATCGGTATTGCCCCTTGATTCCTATGGGCCTTGAAGCCCATAGGAATCAATGGGCAATACCGATTCGGTATTTACCGAATCGGTAAATACCGAATCCTGCAAGGGTGCAGGGGGTGTCACTTTGACATGGGCATGTCTGTGTGTCACATGGCACAGGTGTGCATGCACAGATGTGCATGCACGCCTGAATTCGGTATTTTACCACCCAATTGGATTGGGTGGTAAAATACCGATTCTTAAGGGCCTGTGACACTCTTAGGAGTGTCACCTGCATGTGGATTTACCGAATCGGTAAAAATACCGATTCGGTATTTTACAGAATCGGTAAATTTACCGATTCTGTAAAATTATGGCCCCTACATGCCAAATCCTAAATACCGGTCGGTAACGGCCGAAATCGGCCGTTACCGACAGGTATTTTCTCTCCTACATCTGGCCCCAAGTTCCCTACGGCAAGGATTCTTTCTTTGGCCTTTCTGTCATACTGATTCTTTTGGGCGATCTGGGCTTGTTCTAAGTGTGCTTTTACAATTTCTCGGATCTGACCTAATTGATTTTTTAGGGTACAGACATACTCAGGTAAAGGTTTTCCTATATCCCTTTCCTCTTCCCACTCCTCTTTAAGCATGTCTAACAAGGTACGAGGCTGTCTTCCATACAATAATTCAAAGGGGGAGCATCCAGTGCTTTTTTGCGGCTTGCACCAAATAGCAAAAAGAATGAGGGGTAACATATCCTCCAACTTGCATGTTTCTAAGTCTAACAATTTCTTTAGTGTTGTTTTTAGTGTGGCATTATATATTTCCACTAATATTTAACTGTTGGCAGGCTTGTCTCAGTAGTTTGGAAACAAAAGGTGTACCGTGATCAGTCACAATCTCCAGTGGGAACCCTACTCGGGAGAAAATGTTGATCATAGCCATAGCTATTTGGATAGCATTGGGCTGTCTCAGGGCTACTGCCTCAGGAAACCTGGATGTATAGTCAACCAGGTAAAGGACGTATCGACATCCACTACGGGAAGGAAGGAGTGCACCAATTATATCCATGCCTACCCTTGAGAAGGGCTCTTCTATTATAGGGAGCGGTTTTAGTGGGACCCTAAACAGCAGACTTCTACTATTTTTTTTAGCAAATTGGGCACTCTTTACAGTATCTTTGTATCTGCTCATAAATCCCAGGCCAATAGAACCTCTCTAGTATAGCCTTTTCTGTCTTTTCCCCTCCAAAATGACCCCCCAACAAATGCCTATGGGCCACAAATAACACCTTTCCTCTGTATGAGCTGGGAACCAACAGTTGTGGGTTGTGGCCCCTTCCCCCTTTTCAGTACAGTAAGCCCTGGTTTATAAACAATTGGGGACATACTAAGTCAGGGTCTTCTATGGGAGAGGCTCTGTTCCAAACTTCCCTTAAGGTTGGGTCTTCTCTCTGAGCTCTTCGAAACCCTTGATTGGATTCCCATATACCCTCTTTATAGGTTTGTGCTAAGGCTACATGGTTTGATTCTTTATTCTCTATCTTCTTCTGCCTACAGCGTTTCCCAGGTTTGCCTATCGGCCACTCGTCGTCTTGTACCTGAGAAAGAGGAGCTGTCTTTCTCCATTCCTCTCCCTCTTTCCATGTTTCCTGCAATTAATTGTCCATATGTGGATAGTCTCCTCCCAATACCAAGAGTTTTGGCAGTTTTAGTATCAGTCCCACCCTCATGAGAACTTGTTTACTTGTAGCTTCATGTTGGATCTGCACTTTGGTGGTAGGATATCTTTTGTCGTCCCCATGCACAGACTGGATGTTTACCATATTGTTCATGGTTCTCACACCCCCAGGGATAGCTTGGGGTTGCATGATACTCTGTATACATCCGGTGTCTATTGGAGTTTCCCTGGGTTATCCATTTACTGTAACTCAGTGATGGTATGGAGGTCTCGAGCCTTCATGTGCGCCATACAACACTTTTGTTATGCCCACATCTATCGGTTCCTCCTTTTGGGGACAAGTGCAAGTAATGTGTCCAAATAACCTACAATGAAAACATTGCAGACCAGGAGGATTAGGAGGTCAGACTGAAGGAGCTACATGGCCTGGCATCAAGGTAACAGATTACGCTTTTTTCGGAGGTGTGTATCTTGGTTGGGACCCCCCAAAGGTTTCCAATTCACCTCTTCCTTACCCTTTTGTATCTCTTGTGCCCGGTAATAGGCACTTTCTATTTCCACTGCTCTTTCCCTGGTTATTTGTGAATGCTGTCAGACCCATCGCTGTATAGGAGGGTGTAGGGACCATCGGTTGGCCAAGTCCTTCGCTTGAAAATACAAAAAAGCTCTTGGTGTTTCTTGTGCTTCTTCTTTTATCTGACGTAGGTGGATCCAATATGTTTTATCATCTGCTCCTAGTCTTTCAAGGTTACTTTTCTCCCCCTCTTCATAAGGCATAAGGCCAAGGGGGTTGGCTGCTTGGTAGGCGGCCTAAAGTTCCCCGTAGAGTAGATGTCCTAGATATTGCCCCCATTTTTTGACAGGCCAAACGGCTGACCTTGCCATCCGCTAAAAATATGCAAAAAAAAAAGTCTGGATGTTCTCCAGCAACGTATTTTAGCAATATCACCAAGGGGAGTGCTGCTGTTTGTGGTCTCTGTTGATTAGGTACATCTGCCAACCTTCCTATTGTGGAGACTTGAGTCTGTTTTTGCTTGGTCAGGGTCCTATGTAATTTCTCCTTGTCTTCTTCTGCGACGGCCAGAAAACTTTCCATGATACGTTCCAGTTTCTCCTGGCCTTCTGCCAGCTGATACACTATGGCCTCCATCCTCTGTGATGCCACTTCTGACACCACGTTTGTGAGGGATGGGCGGAAAATACATCTGGGAGTCTGTATGTGCTTCTTAATATTGGTGTTTATTTTGGAAGTCAATGCAACAAAAATATAAATCTTGGACAAAGCATAACAGAATTATTGTTTTGGTTCTGTCATCTGTTCCAGATTCGCCAGGGCTTCTTCACTCCTTCTTCTTGTCCATTTCATAGGTCTCAAGCTCGGTCTCCAAGGGTGCCCCATCCCCGGATTACCAGGAGAGAACACAAGGAAAATTGAGATAAGTATTAGGATCTGTCAAATTGGTGAAGTAATAAAAGTGACCGTCACCACACCCGGGTGTAAATAGCACTTAAAATCCCTTATCTCGGGATACTTATCTTTTATACCTTCTAACCCTATGATGGGAGGGTGAGATAAATAGGGGACGTTTAGTGCACAAAAGAGAAAAGAAAATAAATACTCACATAGGTATATATATATATAACTAGTTCTTTGTCAGTTTGTTCTCTTATTTTTTTTAAATTCTCTTTATTAATTCAAAACAAGCTTCAGATACAAGCACTGCCCGGATATACATACAAAACATTGGCCAATCTTCGCCATGCCACGCAATATAAAACACAGAATACACTTTTATTGCAGGCAGTACTGCCCGCAGCCCACTGGAGTACGTCTCTACACCCTCCCAGGGAACCCATTCACAACCCCTCATGAGACCCATCACAGGCCCCTGTATAAAGTCCACCTGCTCTGCCCCACAGCACCAGTCCAAATCATAGAACCAGGCAGCCGCAGTCAGAGATTCCACCGCCCCCCCAGGCACGTGCAATATTTCGTTTTGCGACACCCCCGCCAGGGCCAACCATAACTTAACTCGCTTTGACCACGTGATCTCTCCAGTGACACCAAGAATATGCCACCGAGATTCAAGCGGAACCAGTGCCCCCACTTCTCTTATTTTTAAACCGATTATAGGGACTCTCTCTCAGTCTTCCTGAATCATTTTTATAGCTCTCCTTACGCCACAGGTTTAACTTTTTCGTTTGGTACTCTTCATCTATATTTTTGTTTATTTCTTTGCTTTCCACTCTAACTACTGACTATTTCTTCTGGGGATTAATTCTTAGTCTGTGTATTACATCAGAGGGCTCTTTTTGGTTCCCCTCTTTCTACTTTTCTGCCTGTGTTTCCCTTCTCTAGCCTGTACTCCCCACAAAGGTACAGTCTTCCCCTGTCCACGTACCGGGTAAATCCGCAACTCTTCCCTGAGTTGCAGCGGGGACTTTAGATCTCCCGGGCGACCACCACTCTTCGCTACACCCTTCTGGGGCGTCGGTGTCCTTTGGCGCTGTTCACCGGTTTTCAGCTGCTGAAACTGAACATCCGTCTTCTTCCTCCCAACTGGCATCTTCGTCCTCCTCCTCTTTAACCCCTTGAGTCCTGACTCCTCCTTCCTTTCTGGAGTCTTCCGGATTCTGCCTTCCTCTGCCTTCTACCCCAGGTCCAAGCGTCCGTCCCTCCAGGTCCGTTCTCATTGCTGATTGGTCTTCTATGCCCCTGGCTCCACCTTCCCGGGGTGGCTCATCTTCATAGCCTTCAAACAGGTTTTGCATCCATCAAGTTGTGGGAGGACAGCTGCGGATTCTGTCTCGACGCTGTAGGGTAGGAAGAGTTTGTTCCAACAAGTTTATGTTTATTTTTGCGGAGAGTTCTAAAACTGGGATTCATGTACCTGTGGAATCATACAGATTTGACACTGACAGATAGTAGAGGAGTGAAGGTCTACAGGTCCACTGCCAATGGCCAGTTTTAACATGCACTGGAATACTCCCATTGGCAATGACTGCAAACTTTGCCTTTGGTTGATTGAGCTTCAGGTAGTCTCATTACTTCTAGTCTTAGATGGTGGAGAAGTAACCCTTCATGTGGTCAGTGGAGATGCCTTAAGAGACCATCAGATTCAGCCCTACTCTCTCTACACAGAATACTACCCGCTGTTTTAAAAAACAGGCATACCTCCACCAGTTGCAGACCCAAATTTGAGATCGTAATACAAAGTGACTGAGTTTGTGGACCAGGCTCCCAACCTCTGCAACCAGCATCTCTCCTGTATCACTCCCTTTAATGATACCCTTAAATACTTCTTTCCTCACTCTTTCACAGCAATCCTGAAAAAAAAGTTGCTCACATTTTCCCATTAGAGTGTACAATGATGTCATACTTGGGTTTATGAACAGTCCTCCACCCAAAGTATACCCTTTATTTCATATAATTGTAAAAACAATTCCTGTAAGATCTCATTCAACTGCACTTCCTCAAAGCAATTCTAAAGCATCATGTATCTTTTGTTGCTTTACAATTGCATGATGAATTATTTTGTGGTTTGCTGCAAACGCTTCACGAGATATTGATCAAATTAAGGTCATTATGGTAAAGCTTCAAAGGAATTTCAGTAAGGACATCATTTATTTCTTGCTGGTGGGCAATGGCATTTATTATTGTTGGGGATGAGGAGTTTTCTTTTTATTGGACCCTGAGCAAGAGCTACAGACTGATACAGGAGAAAGGAGGAAGAAGAAAATGACAAGAAAACATGGGGAAAATCAGAAACTAAAAAGAACCAGCAAGCAAGAAAAACAAGCATTTGCGATGCAATAGGTTTCGCATTTGTGTGAGTTGGAGCTATTTGTGTTGTAAATGATAATGTTGTTTATTTATGTGTTTTGTTTTGTAGTGTAGTATATGTATGTGGTGTGTAATGTATTTATGTGTGTAGTATTGACATTTTTAGTTATTTATATGGGTGCGGTTGAATTGTGTGTTTATTGTATTTGTGTAGTTGAATTATGTCTTTTGTGAATAGATAGTGGTGATAGTTGTTTAAATTATATATAAAGGAAGAATGCGAGGGTTAGGTATTTTTTGATGTAGTTGTTATTGATATTGAGAAAGAGGAATATACATAGTGTGTGAGAACGATAGAAAGAAGTTGTTTAAAGAGTGTTGTTTTGTGTGTGTAGGAGAATAGTTTAGAAGAGGAGGATAGGGTGTGTTTTTTATTTAATTAAGTTTTGAAAATAGATGTGATAGAAGTTAGGTGTGAATATTTGAAGTTAATTATGTTAGTGATGTGGGAATAGTGTCTCGGAGAGGAAGATAGATTAGTGATATTTAATAGAAGAGAGAGTTAGGGGATAGTTTGAAGGGTGTGATACTCTGACATCAGGAATGGATACGCAGCTCTATATCCAATGCTCTGACATCAGGAAGGGATACACAGCTCTATATGTGACGCTCTGACATCAGGAATGGATATGCAGCTCTTTATGTGACACTCTACCAGTAATGGATATGCAGCTCTATATGTGACGCTCTGACATCAGGAATGGAAATCCAGCTCTATATGTGACGCTCTAACATCAGGAATGGGTATGCAGTGCTCTATGCGACGTTCTGACATCAGGAATGGATATGCAGCTCCATATGCTGCATTCTGACATCTGGAATGGATACGCAGCTCTATATGCGATGCTCACACATCAGGAATGGATAGGCAGCTCTATATGCGATGCTCTGACATCAGGAATGGATATGCAGCTCTATATGTGAGAAGGTGGCATCAGAAATGGATATGCAGCTCTATATGCGATTCTCTGACATCAGTAATGGATACGCAGTTCTACAGGCGACACTCTGACATCAGGAATGGATACTCAGCTATACAGGCAACACTCTGACATCAGGAATGGATAGGCAGCTCTATATGCGACGTTCTGACAGGAATGGATACGCAGCTCTATATGCGATGCTCTGGCATCAGGAATGGATACACAGCTCTATATGCGATAATCTGACATCAGGAATGGATAGGCAGCTCTATATGCAACGTTCTGACAGGAATGGATACGCAGCTCTATATGCGATGCTCTGGCATCAGGAATGGATACACAGCTCTATATGGGATAATCTGACATCAGGAATGGATACGCAGCTCCACAGGTGACACTCTGACATCAGGAATGGATAGGCAGCTCTATATGGGACACTGACATCAGGAATGAATATGCAGCTCTACAGGAAACAGTCTGACATCAGGATTGAGTAGGCAGCTCTATATGCA
This sequence comes from Lissotriton helveticus, assembly GCF_964261635.1. Lineage (NCBI taxonomy): Eukaryota > Metazoa > Chordata > Amphibia > Caudata > Salamandridae > Lissotriton > Lissotriton helveticus. The sequence continues at coordinate 1,248,143,572 of NC_136068.1, read as the reverse complement.
ACACTCTGACATCAGGAATAAACAGTTCTACATCCAACAATGGCTACACAGTTCCAGTCTGGAATCAGGCAGACACAGTTATGTAAGTCTGACAACACAAATGCACAGTTCTAATTGAGAGAGCTTGGCATCACAAATGCACTGTTCTGTATGCCAGTCAGACACCGGCAGTGCACAGCTCCCTATGTGACGGTCAGGAATCTAATATAGTCCATTGTACATAAGCCATTCTGACATCGGGAATTCACTGTTCTATGTGTGACACACTGACATCAGTAATACAGTTGCATGTATAACAACATGATGTCAGCGGTGCAAAGTTCTCTTTGTGAATCTGACATCAGGAATATAAAGTTCTATGTGTGTCATTCTGACATCAGTAATGCACAGCTCTATTTGCTAGTCTGACATCAGCAGTGCACAGTTCCATTTGTCATTGTGACATCAGGAATAAAAAGTTGTACGTGTGTGACCAACATCAGTATTGCTTAATTCTGTGTAGCAGGCTGACATCAGAGGCGAACAGTTTTACGTTTCAGACTGACCCCAGGACTACAAAATAATACAAAGTTCTACGTCTGTCATTGACATCAGTAACACACAGCTCTGTGTGCCAGGCTGACATCAAGTTGACATATGCAGTGCACAGTTCCATATGTCAGACTGAACCCAGGACTACAAAGGACTATAAAGTACTACGTGCATCACTGACATTAGTAATGCACAGTTCTGTGTGCCAGGCTGGCATCTGCAGTGCACTGCTCTTATGTCAGTCTGACGCCAGGAATACAAAGTTGTAAGCTCACATCAGTAATGCACAGTTCTTTGCGCCAGGCTGACTCAAGAAGTGAACAGCTCTATATGTCAGTCACATTAGGAATACGAAGTTCTATGTGTGCACTTTGACATCAGTAATGCACAGTTCTGTATGTCAGTCTGAGATCAGGAATGCAAAGTTCTACATCTGTCACGCTGACAACTGTAGTGCACAGTTCTGTGTGCCTGGCTGGCACAGTTCTATAAGTCAGTCTGACCTCAGGAATGCAAAGTGGTACATGTTTACTTTGACATTAGAAATGCTCAATTCTATGTAGAAGGCTGACATTGGTGTATCTCATTCTGACTTCAGGAATAGAACACAACGTTTTACGTGTACACTTTGACATCAGTAAAGCATAGTTCTGCGAGCCAGGCTGATATTGGTAGCGTACAGCTCCTTGTGTGACAGTCTGACATCTGGAGTAGTCAGCTCCATATCTGCCATTGTGACATCAGGTATTCCTGAATACATCAAGAATGAAACACTGCATTTGTGATGCCCAACTTATGGCATTTTAAGGGTTTGTACGCAGTCTAATGACACACTTCACGTAATAGCCGTGACATATACCGAGTGAGCAGACCTGTGGTAGATACACTGTCTGCCCGTCCTGACCTCTGCTGGCTGCCCATCCTGCCCAACCTCTGGCTCCCAAACATGCATGGATGCCCTGCGTACCAGCTACTCTGTGCAGGGGGGGCACCCAATGACATGCATTGGGTGTGGCACCCTCCCCTCTCCCTCCCTCCTCCCTAGGTATTCACTTCCCACCAAAGGCTCTTGAAAGTGAAACATATGGATCAAAGACGTGCGCACCGCTCCTGGTACATGGGCCGTGCCCCACATCCTCTGCTGAATGCACACTTTCAAAACACCACAAGCACGTGATATTCATCTAGACATGGCTAGTGGCGTAGAGTGCTTGTTTTCATATGCATATATAAGATATACGACACATATTCATAAATAAGCTTATGGAAATACACATACTGAAGCATATAGTCACTGCTACAGATAAATCCAGTGATATTGATAATCAAACTCCATATTTCCGCCTGCTGAGGCGTTGAAAGTTCAATTCAGTCGCCAGTTCCGTCCCTGTGCACTCCTTTCTTTTCTACAGGCTAGACCCGCGCGCACAGGTAGTTTTGAGACCTCATTATCAGTCAGCGAATGTATGTCTTTGCACTGTAGGGCCACTGGAAGTGTCCCTTTCTGCTGATAAGCAGTCTGTTGTTACAGTGCAGTAGCTAAACCTGCTTTATCAGGACGTCTCGTGAGCAGTGCTTGAAATGCAAAAACAAATTACAGCCAAGCGAATGCGAAACTAAAAACGGTGTGGAGCCACTTGCAAAATGAAGCCAGCTTAAGAATGAAAGCACACTGAGTCTCTTGAGGTCAGTGCCGATGCCCGCTGATGTCGGAAGAACAGGTTACATTACATTCGAAAACAAAGAACACAAGCAGCGTGTGCACCACTGCTCGTTCCCGCAGTAATACTCCATGGGAGTTAACTTGAAAGAAAAGGTGGGACATGCACCAGCTATTCGCCATGTGCTGCCTACTATTTTTTAATGACACAGACAAAAGCCAATCCAAAGCGGTGGGAGGAGTCAGACCCCACAAAGTCCATACAACAGTTCGTCTGACAGTGCTAGCACTGTTTAGGCTGAATCTAAAAAACGACGTGTAGGGTAAGGAAGAAAGAGACATCAGATGGCAGTACCGTTAGTCGGCTATGGTCTGAAATACTACTTTGCCTCTACTTTTTTCCTCAAATTAGGTCCTGGGTACCAAAATACACATAATTGCGGTAAAATGTTTGATTTTAAATTTTACTTTAGCAGCACGTTGAAAATATATTGTGCATTTTCCATAGTTTCTGTCTGATTGCAGTAAGCATTGTGAACTACCTGTCGGCAGGTCTGAAGATTTAATTGTTGCAGTTTCATAATGTACAAACTGAATTATAACCCTAATTCTGCAAGCGAGTCTCAGACAATAGCTGAGTTAATTTCAATGTATAATATTTTTTGACCCATTACATTAAGTTGTCACTGGTGAAAATTGTGCAGCATATCACTTATGCGCCAATATTGCCGCTATGGAACAAGCATTGGGGAAAATAATTGTGCGCTTTTTTATTGCATTTCTGGAAGACAAACAAGCAAACAGAGTTCAGATAGTATTGTAGAGAAACGTCACAAATGCAGATGAATGGAGCAATTCATTTTCATTAATTTTACCTTGTGACTAATAAATAAACAGAACAAATAATGGTGAACACGAGAATGGTGTATGAGGCAAAATCTTTTTTTCTCGATTATTAAATGTGTATAGAAATTCATATGTTCATGCACTGGTGGCCCTCGTGGTGCAGCATCTGCTGTCTGTGTTACACTTGTTTGTGGTGGAGAGCACCACAGAGGTGTTGTGAGCATGCTACCTAAACACACAAACCACTGAAGATGTGATAGGGAAGTGGGTTGAAAGGTCCTCATTTTCTTTTCAATGTGTATCTTGCTGATGCTGGCCTTATTCTGGTAAATAGGACGTTTTAGCAAGTTAGCTTTCTAAAGAGTGTTAATGGGAGCCCATTAACAGGAGATGCTCATTTTACCACAAAGGCTGTCTCTGCCCTCTCACCCTCTGGGCTGTTTTACCAGGATTGCGTAAAAAAAGTCAGGAACTACATTTTAATTTACACCTCACAACTCTGCACTTTAGCACTGTGACATACTATACCATCATCTATTGTTTTCAGCCAACAGCAAGTTGCATTGTGGGGCTTGCAGTTTTACTTTTAACAGTTTAATTATGGTATCAAATCCCCATCATGTAGAGTGCTTTTGTCTAAAATGCCAAAATTGGCTGGAGGTGTTAAGCATATAATAATGATAATGTACAGAAAAGGCCCCCCCTGAAAACCGATGAGGTAAATGGGGCAGGGAACATATGCTAAATAACCAAAATGGAAACGCCTGTCTGACATTACTCATTAAATATCATACATCTTTAGTTTAACAAGATGGTGCAGAGGGCTCAAAATCAACTTGAATGCATTTTGTCATACATTTATTTAGATCATATCTTTTATTACTTCCATTCATTGTCTAATAATGTTATCTTTGCCATCGGTATGTGACTTGACACACGCCACTTAAAAGTACCAATAGTCTATAAATATACTCAAAAGACACCTCCACACCATTCATTCTCATCCTTACATATTTATCTCACTTACTGCTTCAATATTCACTGATTCCACATCTGAAAAACCCAACATTTGTTCCAAATTTGTATGCCGCTCTGGCTTAATGCAGCTCTAACTATTACACAATATTGTTGTGGTTGTTCTTCACTCAAAACTTTTAGAGTTCCCCGTTAATCCACTCCATTGTACAATATATCAGTAATGCTGTAAAACATTTGACTTCTGTATAACATTTGACTTCTGTATAACATTCAGTTAGCAGGAAAGGAGAAAGGCGAATTGCTATACTGAATACATATTAATTTTATTATGAATGTATTTCAAATTTGAGGTGGGTGTTTACTAATAGTATCTCATTTGCATATGGTCACACAGTCAGTGAGGCACTTGGATCCAGGTACACTGCCAGAGAATGACTACCACACTCCTCACACACTCATAAGACCATTTACACACCCACTGATGTGTACATTCAAGTTTGAGTACTAGTCCGCTCTTAGAGCCTAGTGGGACTCCGCACTATGCAACCTGCACCACAAGAACAGTTTGAAGAACACTATTTCAGCACTCTTAAAAAGGGAGAACCCTGATTGTAGTTGAACTCTGAATCAGGGTCAGAAGGGTAGTGTTTTAGAAGGAGCGAGTGGGAATCCCCCAGAGAGAGACTGTTCTAATGGACATGATGCATGAAGTACTGTCTCCTCCCAAACCCAGTTCCCTCAGGATCTCAAGGAGAGGTAGGCTGAGTGGGACCTGAGGCTGGAGCTGGCCCAGCTGGGTGCAGAGGAGAGAAATGCTGTGGCTAGGAGAGCCTTGGAGGAGAAAAGGGTCTTGCTGGCTGGAGTCTCAAGGAGGTGCACTTGAAGGCCAAATAGCTGTTGGAGTCTAGCAAAATGATAGAACCAACACTACCATGCCCAGTGCAGAAGAAAGAGTTTATATATCCAGATACTTAGTGCCTGATTTTAAGGAGGGAGTTGATATAGACAGGTTATTTCTGGCAAAAGAAGTAGCTGCAGAGGTACAGAGGATCAATGAGGAGGATTGTAGAGGTGCCGTTGGAGTCATAGTCATGATGATAGGAAGGTCAATGTACTGGCTATAGAGAAGAGGAGGAGGTTGAGATATCCCACTATTATGGAGGCCCTTGTCAGTAAGTATGAATTAACCCCAAGGAGTGCAGGTTGACATTCAGGGCTAACTTAGAAACTTTGTGGGGTACTATTGAAATTGTTGTTAAAATTACAGTTGTTTTTTAAGAAGGTGTTTCCAACAGTTTTAAGTTTTCCTTTTTTTCGAAGCGAACTGAGAAGAAACAGCTTGTTTCAAACAACAGATGGAATACTTATGGAATATAAAATCGAGCGTCTTCAGAATATTTTTTTGTTGACCTGTACTTTGTTGCAGGTATTTGAACTAGGCAGTCATCATACCGTTTGCCTACACCAATTTGAAATGGTTGAGGACAACATTGAACCTCTACACATTTCTCCAGATAGTCATTGGAGTTCTTTTAGCTTGTCTCATCTGATACAGTTTAATGACATCCCCATAATCTCTTTTGAATGTAGTGGATGGATACTGTAAGGCTCATATATTTCTTCAGATCAACTTCTATCCACTTTTTCAAACTGCCCACTTGAAGGCAACGTTTCTTCCTCCATTCAACTTCCATGTTAGACAAAATCTACATCTTTATAGTACACAATATTGTCTTTAAGATATAATGTAGCTTTCTTCAACTTATTAAAATCCACTAGTTCCTACCAGATTGTTTTGTTTTTTGTGAACACACCAAACACTAGAATAACACGTGGTTCTTCTAAATCTTTTACTACACCCACAGTTTCAATATTGTGTTTAACATCTAAAGGTAAATACAAAACTCTACCTTTAAGCCCTTTCTGAAACTCAGCAGATGATACCTTTAATGTTAGAGTTTGCTTCTCTCAGAAAGTAATGTAAGTGGTTCCATGGATATTCTGCACAACTCAGGGCTAGAAAACAAGTTGGTATTTCTTCATTTTGGAACATGCACTTAAGCTCCATATGATGACAATACCAGTACTCAATTGTCCCAAATTTGCAGAGGTAAAGTAAATAGCAGCACTGCAAGTGCATGGGTGGGTTCCTACTTTATCAATTTCTTCCTGGCAAATACTGCAAATACTTTTGCACTCCCATGTATACACAGGAGCATGTCTACACCTTACTTGTACCTCTTCACCTATCTCTTCCTCTACATTTCTAGGAACCATATCCTCTTTTGCAATGAGACTGTTGTCTTTTACTTCATAACGACGGCTAGTTGTCTCAACTGCTTACACTAATTCATTCTCTTGTAAGTAGCTTTCTTCATTAAAGAAAGGCTCAGTACTAGTCCTACGCTTCCATTCTCATTTGAACACTTTGCAAAAGCTACTTTTATTAATAACACTCATTCTGTTTAGTATTAAAATAAACGCTTTATCAACCACACTCTCAATATATTATTTTTGTTTGAGCTCTGCTCTTCTTGTTTTAGTGTCCCTCATTTGTCGTACCACATTCTGTATTACTCTACTTCTAAACATTCTTATTTGTATTTGTTTAAATTGTTTCTGCTTCCTTGTCAAATTAAGTGTTTTGTACTAATTTTATTATTGTTAATCTGAATTACTCCTTCTCCATCACAAATTTGGAGTGTTAAAGTAAATAGACAGAAACACTGTAACTACAGGAGAGGGGACTTACAGTAGGTAATCATAAGTTCAAGTTTCGGTGTGTTTCTGTATTTGTAAATAGTTAAATAATTTATGTTATGTTTGTTTATTAATTGTGTGGTTTACATTGCATTCTAATATGTTAATAAGATGTACTTGTAAAGTTATAAATGTATTTATTATTATTTCAACCTAACCCTCCCATACAGGTACACATACGTTAGACACAAATAGAGTCATTCACACAGGTATTGACACGACCAAACGCTCTCACATACCCACTCAAAAACCCATACAGTCAGTGACAGATCTGTTTACACATGCAAACATCTACTTACATACAAATAGTGTGCAGTATATATTTTTTACTCCAATCATTGTTTCCCCCCCAACTTTTCAATGATGATTATTTCAACAGTACATCATTTGTAGTGTATGAGTGTACAACCCGAGAACATTAGACGGGCAATTGGACCCACCGAACACATTTTTATACAGACAAACATGTGGCATTTATCATAGTGAGTAATCATGCACTCAAATCTTCAGAGGCTGCTCTGAAGATTTGAGTGCATGATTACTCACAATGTTATGTTCATCATCCCTCCAGGCCCAACACTATAAAACGCTATACCATTTATATTATACACCAGCGAAGATCGCTCAGTGGGGCGGTACATCAGGTATTACCTGCTTCAGATGTGGAAGCTTTAATGCAGATTTGATACATATTTTTGCAACTTGTCCACATCTAGACAAATTGAAACAGGACATTGTGGAATTTTTTCAAAGGGCAATGTTAATAACAATAGAATTAACACCGGCCACTATGTTGTTGGGGATCAACTCAGAACAAACAAGCTGCAAAAGCTTTATTTTTGTTTCAATGGCGATACTGAGGTTATTACTGGCTTCTGCCTGGCTGGAACCGAACTCACCATCATATCATCAATGGCTAGGAAAAGTAATGTCAGCACAAAAACTGGAAACCGCTATATATGCTAGGAGGGGTAAAAAGGGGAAGAAGATGGGTACGCAAATCTGGGAACCATTTACACGATGGAAGTATGGTTTAGACGTTTAAGCGATTATGTCATTAAGTCACTACATGAACTGTATATACAGCATATATTTGGATAATTGGTTTGTTTATGTTTGAACATGCTTGTGTATTCATAGTTATGCATAAAAAAAAAACAAACAAAAAAAAAAACAAATCTTCAGAGGCTGCTGGTATTGTGATGACTGCAGCTGATGAAGGTGCTCACATGTACAGGTGGAATATTCTGCTGCACCTAGTTTCTCCTGCATCATTCAGTAATACACTCCTTCAGGAATTGTTTTTAGGTGTTTCCAATTGGGACTTGACCCACGCGAATCAGTTTTGGCAATGCTGCCGGGTAACTCCATGCCTTAATTATTCTACTGCACATATTTAGCTGTAATCTTCTTTTCCCATGAAGGTATTGTAAAATGCTTGCAGACATCACTTTCTTTTGTGCTTGTTAGTCTAAAGATATACTTGCGTTTGGTTAAAGTATTGGTGCACAAAACTGTATTTGTAAATAGTTAAATAAGTTGTGTTTCTTTGTAGTGAGTGCAACTCACAGTGTTCCGTTCCTTAATGGAATTGAGATAGTGTGCAGTTTTGTCTCTAAAATCTATGATTGTTTTTCCCCACTGTTCAATGATTGCGTAAAAAGTACACCATTTACAGTGCATGATTAAAGAAGCTGAGAACAGTAAAAAAGGGAAAATGAAATGTTTATTTACATTAATACATACATTTAAATGTCTAGTTATTTCTTTGAATTATGTCTTTATGTATTATTGAACTTTTATGTTACTTTTGTAATTCTATTAATTGTAAAAACAAATATATATTTCTGTTTTTTTATACAGATTAACGGCACCATCAATTGGAGTAATGTACTTTACTGATTTGTTCTTGCAGTGTTGTTCTACAACTTTGAATTCTGAGGATGCACACCCAAGTACAGATTGCTACAGTTACTAGCACACCTAGGCACACATCAGCACAGAAACTCACACACCCAGCTGCACACAGAGAGAGGTACTCACACATACATAATACAGCCACTGACATACCTAAACATACATCAAATCAGTCACTGACACACCCAACAACACACTGATACAGGCACTGACACGTTCAGCTAAACATTAATGCATCCAATAACACACCCAGGAGCACAATGACACACCCCGGAATGTTACAATGCAGACACTGACACACCCAGGCAGGAGCAATGCAGACACTGACACACCCAGCCAAACACTAATGTATCCAATGACACACCCAGGCACCCACTGACATACCCAGGGACAAACCATTGCAGATACTGACACACCCAGGAATACAGCAGTACAGACACTGACAAACCCATACATACACTAATACATCTAAATGACACCCAGGCATACACCAACGCATATACTGACACATCCAGGCACACACCAAATCAGACTTTGATATACCCAGACACACCCATACAGACACTGAACCACCTAACCTAACTCTAATGCATCCAATAAAACACTGGCACATACACTGACACAGCTAGGCACTCACAAAAGCACACTTTTAAATACCCAGGCAAACATCAATGTAGACACTGACGTACCCATCTAAACACTAATACATCCAATAAGACACCCAGGCATAACATAACACATACACTGACACACCCAGAAATACACCAAAGCATACTTTGATATTCCAAGCCACACACCCGTACAGACATTAACACACCTAACCTAACTCTAATGTATCCAATAACACACAAAGATACACACTGACCATTACAATAACACACCCAGGGTGATACTAATGCATACACTGACACAACCGAGCATATATTCATGCAGACACTGACATAGCCAAGCATACACCAAAGCAGACATTGACACTCCCAGCCAAACATTCATTCTTCCAGTAACACAATCAAGCATACACTGATGCACACACTGACACACCCACTCTCACACTGATACAGTCACTGATACATTAAAAACACAGTTAGCTTTTTGTTTGACAAAATGGTGGTTTAAACAAGAATCATTTGTTTCTAGAATGGTTTTTTAACAGTTTTTTTTAAAATCTCCTTTTTTTTTAACCAAAAAGTCAACATGGTAGTAAAAAAGGTTAGGATGGTAAAATGCAATAAAGCAACTGGCTTCAGTCTTCCAAAAACATTATGTAGTCACTGGAAGCAAGAAAACACCTAACAGTGATGCTTCTTCACTGTATCCTAGAATGCACCTACCGAGGATATTTGGTTGAGGATGATCATCTTGAACGGATAATGCTTCAGCCATTTTGTAAAAGCAGAGCACAACTGTTTCTCGATCCTCTTCCTAGAGACTTTATTGGATAAGTAATTGCTTTTGTGTGTGCTTTTCCATGTGCAAGGGTGGGGTTCTAATATACTGAATCAGAAGGCAAGGTCAGGGTGTGTTTCCGAGTGAATTTGCGAATCTGGTCCGTAAATTCGCTGAGTCTCGTAACTTGTAAAATATGTAACTTTGTTGAAAAACAAAGATATCATGGTTTATATATACTTATAAAAGTAGTTTATACAATTTTCAGCCAATTCGCAGATTCAGACTCACGGATTCATTGTGATCATGTGATCGGGATTAAAAACCATAGAGTAGTAGTCTGTCTATGTTTACAGACCATGCGAAGATACCACAATACCCCCAAAATATTTTTAAAAATACAATTTGTTAAATTGCATTAAACAACTTTATTTACTTTACGTTAATGACATATGTGATTTTTATTTATAAAAAATAGAATGTCTACAGTACAAAAAATAAAAAATCTAAATAAATTGTTATACAATTAGTATTAAAAACAGACCACACAAATTAACAAAAAAAATTAACATTAGACAGACATTGTACTTTATAAATGGAATTTGAAAATACAATTGAAATTCATTCGAAAAATCAAAGGTTACAGTGATGTTATAGTTAGGATATAGAATTTTAAAAAACCTTCGGAATTCGCCCCAAAAAACAAAGGTTACAGGGACGTTAGAGTTAGACTCACATTTTTATATACACAAAACAATAGAAATTCAGCAGTTATAGCTAAATGAGCTGACTATAACTTATGCCCATGTTAAGTGAGTGAGTGGATGTGTGAATGGCTATATGGATGAGTGAGTGGGTTTGTGAGTGTTATATGGGTCTGTAAATGGATACTTGAGTGGTTTTGTGGGTGTGTGAGTGGATATATGACAGGATAAATGGGTGTGTGAGAGGGTGAGTGAATGCTTCTACGGATGATGTCATCAATGATGTCACCAGTGATGTCATTTGAGATGTCATTAGTGATGTCACTGACCATGTCATGAGTGATGTAATATGTGAGGTCTTAAGCAGTGCATTGTGGGGTATAATTTATAGTTAGCTCAGATAACTATAACTGCTGATTTTCTATGGTTTTGCACAAGTGAAATCTGAGCCTAACTATAATGTCCATATGACCTTTGTTTTTTTCAGTGCATTTCTAAGGTTTTTTCAAATTATATTTCCTAACTATAACGTCCCTGTAACCTTTGTTTTTTTAAGTCTAATTTCCAAGGTTTTTTCAAATTATATATCCTAACTAGAATATCCCTGTAACCTTTGTTTTATTGAGTGAATTGCTAAGGTATTTTAAATTCAATTTCCTAACTATAAAGTTCTTGTAACCTTTGTTTTTTAAGTGAATTGTTAAGGTTTTTAAATTCTATTTCCTAACCATAACCTGTAACCTTTTAGAGTGAGTATGTAACTGAGTGCATAAGGGTCTTGGTGGGTGAGTGAGTGCATGAGTATCTCTGTGAGTTACTGTATGAATGTGTGTGTAGGCCTGGGAGTTGGGCGTTTGAGTCTCTGAGTCTTTGAGTGGATTTGTGAGTGTGTGAGAGAGAGAATGAGTAATTCAGTAAGTCAGTGCATGGGTGTCTGACTGGGTCTGTGAGTGGGTGTGAGAGTATTTTAGTCATCCCATTAGTGGGTGCATGAGTGTCTGAGTGGGTTCTGCTTATTCTCTGCTTTTCCTGCCTGCCTTTTTTTTCTGCTCTCTTCAGACCTTTATTTTTCCTCGTTCTGCTTGTTGCTAGCCTCTATTTTGCCTCTTCTGCTTGTTTCTGACTTTCATTTGACCTCTTTCTGCACATGGCTGACCTTTATTTTGTCTCTTTCTGACTCTTATTTTTCCTCTTTCTGATAGTTTCTGACCTCTATTTTGTCTCTTTCTAATCATTTCAGACCTCTATTTTGCCTCATTCTGCAAGTTTCTGATATCTGTTTTGCCTCTTTCTGCTTGATGCTAGCCTTTATTTAGCCTCTTTCTGCTCATTGTTGACCACTATCTTGCCTCTTTCTACTCATTTCTGACCTCTATTGTGCCTCTCTCTGCTTGTTTCTGATCTCTATTTTGCCTCTTTCTACGCATTCCTGGCCTTTAATTTGCCTCATTTAGCTCGTTTCTCACTTTCACATCTTTATTTTGCCTCTTTCTGCTCATTCCTGTCCTTTATCTTGTCTCTTTCTGCTCGTTGCTAACCTGCCTCTTTATGCTTATTTCTAATCTTTACTCTTCCTCTTTCTGCTCATTCCTGCCCTTTATTTTGCCTTTTTCTCTTCTCCCTCGGGGCTGTGGGGAGCCTCAAGGCCCACGCTGTCCATACCGGCTGCTGACTGCAGCAGGAGCCGGTATTGCTTTCACACATAGGGAACTGCTAAACATGCAGCTACATGTCTGTGAAAGCATTTTTATATCTCTCATTGCTGAAAGCAGAGTGTTTGCTTTACTGTGTAAACTGCTGTGCTGTGACAAGTAGCCCTAATTTGTGGAATAGCCCCAAGGAGGTGGTGGTCCTTGGGGATCGGGGGTCCACACTACCCTCCGGTGTCGTTTAACATGTAGCCCCAGGGATATGGCGGTCCTGGGGCTCAAAAGAACCACAGTAGGGGGACCCATGTGCCCCCCACGTTCTATTAACCCACATGCCCCCGGGACATGCACGACCCTTGGGCTAAACATTACAGAAGCGTGGGAGCACCACATTTTTCTTTTTCTTATTTTCTGGCACAAGCCGCGGATCCAACCGATCCAGCGTTGCTCCTGCCAGAAAAGAAACGTATTTTTTTTAATGAGTTTTCGTGGGACACATTTACAACAAATCAGAAAAAGGCACTTCTCTGAAACAATATCTATCTTTCTGCTAAATTTCCGTTCCGTGGTTTGGGTTGTAGTTGTGTCTAAAATTCCCATGGGAAATTGCATAGGGAAAACTTGTTTTGGGACTGCCCTTTTTCTCCGCTCCAGGATCACCTCAAAACTTTCAAAGCAGGAGCTGAAGTGAGTGGCGAACTAGTTTTGAAAATTTTGTGAGTATTCATCAAATGGCACCAAAGTTATTGGCAAAACAAAAAAGACTTATCTTATAGGTCCTAACTATGACTACCTACTGGTGACCGCGAGTGGGTAAAATATGTATGTGTCAAGCTTCTGAATAAAGAATCACCTTTGCAAAGAATGGCCATGGCGTGCTGTGTTGAGAACCTAAAATTAGCATGTTTTCGTGTTAAGGAATTCGCCTTTCCGCTGCGGAACGCCGTCGGAAGGGACTCGGGTAAGGCGGATGCTTTGCTCTGCATTGCGCTGCTGTGGGATATATGTATACTCCTGAAACCTATGGTTTCTTCAGTGAATTTCAAAGGTTTTTTTAAATGCTAGTTCCTAACTATATAAGGCCTGAAACCTATGGTTTTTTCAGTGAAAAAATATATATATACATACATGCATAAGCCGACACGTGTTACGAAGGCAAAAGCCGACACGCGTTTTTCTTTATCGTGCAAATAAACCAAAAAAGGTTTAAACTCACTGGGAGTGCTGGATTTTTATGACCTTGTTAATATATATATATATATATATATATATATATATATATATATATATATATTCACTAAAAAAACATAGGTTTCAGGCCTTATATAGTTAGGAATTAGCATTTAAAAAACCTTTAAAATTCACTCAAAAAACTATAAGTTTTAGGGGTGTTATAGTTAGGTGGACATTTCACTATACAAAACCATTGAAATTGCTCCAATATAGTTAGTTGTACTAACTATATTTCGCGCACCCGCAATCCACTGCTGATGATGTTACATATTACATCATTCATGACATGATCAGTGACATCACTGATGACATCTCAAATGACATCACTGATGAAATCACTGATGCCATCATCCAGTGAATGTGGTCTGCTTCGTTATTTAAATATGCATTATATATATAGCAATTTGCATTGAAGAATGAGTGGATATATAAAAATAAATATTTGGATGGAGGATTTAGTAGCAGTGTAATTGACTGTTTACTTGACCAATTTATAGTGTCTCACTAAATATAGTGGATAGTGACTAAACTGTGTGAATATCTGTATCACTTTGTCAGTTGTTGTGTAACCTGATTCTACAGTTGGTTACTAGCTATGTGAAAGTCTATATTAGTTATTGATTAGTTAACTGAGTATTTGTATGGGAGAGTGAATGTGTGTGTGGTTCGGTGGGGGGGGGGTGTGACTGCCCAAAAATGTGTGAATAGTTGATTCAGTAGATATATGAAGTTAAAAGTACATGTACTAACAGTTGTTTGGGTGAGTGAATATCTTTATGGGTGTGGTGATGAGCAAATATATTTCTCAATGGTACATGTCCAACAAACTAGAAAAATAAAAGGCAGTGTATGTGTCAGTTGTTGTATATTAATAAGTATACATAAGACTCAATGATTGTGTGAGTGACTGTATGGATAACTTTATACTTGTAAGAATGATTTTATAATTCACTAAGTATGACTTACTATCTAAATGAATAGATGAAGTTGTGTTTGTATGAGTGTGTAGCTAAGTAAATATGTAAGTATGATCCATTGTTTGCATAAGTGAGTAGGATGACTTCATATGTGAATAGGATGTGTGCTGGTGTGTAATGTCGATTTAGGTGTATAAGTATTTTTGATGTGATATATGTTTCAGTGGTTCCATGACCCACTCGACTCACCTGAAGCCTGCACTGCAAATACCGAGTCCACTCCTCCACACCACCAGCCCGGGATACCATGATGTGGCATGCTGGGAATTGGAGTTCGCTGGTAATTCACACGGGCTCTGATTGGTGCGCAGACCGCGTTGGAAGGAGGGACACAAGTGCCGGCAATTATTTTAAACAGATTGAGAACATTAGAGCGGATCTTAACAGCTGACGGCGCTGAAGAAGGCACAACCGCCGAAATGCATTCGCCAGAGCTGGAACTATTTGAAATAAAGCTGTGTCCAACCTGAATCCCTCTTGCGGCCTCTGTTCTTTTTCAACGAAAAGGAATCTCTCCATATTTTCTGAGCTAGCCAGCAGCTCAGTCCAGATGGCCCTGCAGCACAAGTGAACCCGAGGACAAACTGGCACACCGCTGCTTGCAGCTCATTCACTAACCAGGGGACTGGGGTCTTCGGTGTCCGCCATGATCGACCGGGGAAAGTGAGAGGAACTAGGTATTTTACCTGAAGAGGGCGATCTGTCTCGCATTTGACAGCCCCTTCTCATGCATCTTCCGAGCGCATATGGCTGCTGCAGTATTCAAGGGGACGCGGCAAGGACACTGCCTGTTTCAGTGGTTCCATGACCCACTCGACTCACCTGAAGCCTGCACTGCAAATACCGAGTCCACTCCTCCACACCACCAGCCCGGGATACCATGATGTGGCATGCTGGGAATTGGAGTTCGCTGGTAATTCACGCGGGCTCTGATTGGTGCGCAGACCGCGTTGGAAGGAGGGACACAAGTGCCGGCAATTATTTTAAACAGATTGAGAACATTAGAGCGGATCTTAACAGCTTATGGCGCTGAAGAAGGCACAACCGCCGAAATGCATTCGCCAGAGCTGGGACTATTTGAAATAAAGCTGTGTCCAACCTGAATCCCTCTTGCGGCCTCTGTTCTTTTTCAACGAAAAGGAATCTCTCCATATTTTCTGAGCTAGCCAGCAGCTCAGTCCAGATGGCCCTGCAGCGCAAGTGAACCCGAGGACAAACTGGCACACCGCTGCTTGCAGCTCATTCACTAACCAGGGGACTGGGATCTTCGGTGTCCGCCATGATCGACCAGGGAAAGTGAGAGGAACTAGGTATTTTACCTGAAGAGGGCGATCTGTCTCGCATTTGACAGCCCCTTCTCATGCATCTTCCGAGCGCATCTGGCTGCTGCAGTATTCAAGGGGACGCGGCAAGGACACTGCCTGTTTCAGTGGTTCCATGACCCACTCGACTCACCTGAAGCCTGCATTGCAAATACCGAGTCAACTCCTCCACACCACCAGCCCGGGATACCATGATGTGGCATGCTGGGAATTGGAGTTCGCTGGTAATTCACGCGGGCTCTGATTGGTGCGCAGACCGCGTTGGAAGGAGGGACAAAAGTGGTGGCAATTATTTTAAACAGATTGAGAACATTAGAGCGGATCTTAACAGCTGACGGCGCTGAAGAAGGCACAACCGCCGAAATGCATTCGCCAGAGCTGGGACTATTTGAAATAAAGCTGTGTGCAACCTGAATCCCTCTTGCGGCCTCTGTTCTTTTTCAACGAAAAGGAATCTCTCCATATATATATATATATATATATATATATATTCACTGAAAAAACCATAGGTTATAGACCATATATAGTTAGGAATTAGCATTTAAAAAACCTTATTTTACTCACACAAAACCATTGAAATTCCATATATAGTTAGTTGCACTAACTATATATCGCGCACCCGCAATCCACTGCTGATCATGTCACATATTACATCATTCATGACATGGTCAGTGACATCACTGATGACATCACTGATGACATCTCAAATGACATCACTGATGACATCACTGATGACAACATCCAGTGACTGTATGTTTCTGTAAAGTTAAAATATGTCTTACATATTGAAGAATGAGTGGATGTATAAGTGTCTGGATGAAGGATTTAGTAGGTGCGTGACTGACTGTATGAGTGAGTGATTAAATGTGTCTCACTGAATGCATGGGTTAGTGACTAAACTGTCTTAATTTGTGCATCATTATGTCTGTTGTTCTGTAAACTGCTGCATGTGTTGATCATTAGCTATACGAGAGGCTATATGTGTTATTAATTGGTTGCCCAAGTATTTCTATGGGAGATTGAGTTTGTGTGGGGGTGGCTGGAAGGTGTGTGACTCTATGCATAGATGTGTGAGCAGTTTATTCACTAGGTGTATGAGTTCAAGAGTGCATGTGGAAACAGCTACATGGGCAGTTGACTGTGTGCATGAGTGTATTGATGAGTGAATGGATATCTCAATGCTACATGTCATAGTAAGTACATATGTAAAACACAGTACATGTGAGAGTTGGCATATATAAATAACTGTGCATGAGAGCCACTGAATGAGTGAGTGGTTGTATCGATCATTGTGAACTTGTATCAGGGATTGTATAAGAGAGTAAATATGTGTTAGTATATGTTTCAATAAGTAAGGTGTGTTTAACTGTATAGTTGAAGAAATGGAGGTGAGATTGTTTCTTTGCATGACTGACTGGGTGTGTGAGTAACTCCATGGATGAGTGGCAGTGTGTGAGTGTCTGTATACACTGAGTGTATCTAAGGTTATATTAGAGTCTGAAGAGGTTTATCGTATTAGCACAAGAATGATGTCAAATGAGATGTCATCAGTGATGTCATCAGTGATGTCATTTGAGATGTCATCAGTGATGTCATCAGTGATGTCACTGACCATGTCATGAATGATGTAATATGTGACATGATCAGCAGTGGATTGCGGGTGCGCGATATATAGTTAGTGCAACTAACTATATATGGAATTTCAATGGTTTTGTGTGAGTAAAATAAGGTTTTTTAAATGCTAATTCCTAACTATATATGGTCTATAACCTATGGTTTTTTCAGTGAATTTTCAAGGTTTTGTAAATGCTAATTCCTAACTATATATGGTCTATAACCTATGGTTTTTTCAGTGAATTTCAATGGTTTTTTAATAGCAAATATCATAAGCTGTCGAATGTCAAGTACGTGGTAAGTGAAAACATTTTCGTGTTTATGCACACTGATCTGCTTTGAATGGTGCCCCCCCCCCCTCATTTCTATTAGGAGTACTCTCTCTTTGCAGATAGTGAAAGGTAGTTAACGCAGGCCTTTGCCCCCGTTGTAATCCGTCGTGCCTGCTTCTCTCTCCATTTGATTGATTGTTATCCAAGTATTTACTGTTTTAGAATTAGTTCTCTTTGGTTCATTCTCTATTTACAAACAAACACAGAGTCGCAATACTCTGTTTAGTCTTTGCAGATAACGAAAAATCGTGTAAAAAAAAAGAAAAGGAATCGAGCAAAATCAGTAGGCCACTAATGGGATCTCTTTTTGACCTCGCTAAAATAGAAACATTAGGAACAACCCCTCATGACAAATACAAAACTAGTGAGATGAACTGAACTCCACACAATGATGGCTGCAAAACAGCTCGGCTCCGCCACCCACCCCGCCCAAAATAACGATAAAGAACGGCTGCCATGATTGGTTGCGGAATGACCACGACGGAGCTACAAAATGGTGCTGCTCTCATGCTAACCCCAGCTTCAGTCTGAAACATCCAGAAACACTGTAGACTACCAATTCGATCAGTTCCGGTAGCGCCCCAATGTAACCCGGTAGAGAAGAACTAGCCCTCCCCTCTTTGACTGATGGTTCTTGTTGCCTGTCCCTTCTGTTGTCATTTAACAGAACTATTTAGCCTGCTGAAAGGGGTTGTGTTCCGACCGCTGGTTGGTGGAGACATTTTGACTATATTCTGTACCTGCGTTGTCGCGTAATGCGTCATATGACGCGCCGCGTTAGCGCATCCGGAAGTCATCCGGGGCGCGCAGCGCGTAACGTAAGCATAACAAGTCATGTGACTTGTTAATAAAACTTTTCATTGGTTCATTTTACTTTTCTTATTGTAATGATGAAAGGCTTGGTCATATGACCTAAAAATTACGCTTTTCATTACTTCCGAACATTATTTTTTCTTAAATATATGTTATAATGTTCCAGGCTAATGTACTTTCCCGGAAATTTTACAACTGTCCTGCAAGTAAAATATATTCTTTTTTCGAGAAAAAGAGCGTTTCTTCGTCCCATGACGGAGCCGTTGAGCAAAAGAGGGTCGACCTGCTGTCTTAGTCGCCGATACGCCTGAATATGAGATTCTTATCGATCACTTTATGTTGCAGGAATAGAAAACACAACAGCCCTTGACCATTTATCTTTACTGCGTTCCTTCGTATTATACCTTTTACCCTTCATGTAATTGGTCTGCTTTATTTCACTTGCCTTTTAATGATTCTAAAACAGTCACTATTATTAAAAACTTTACCAATGTATATACTACTACCATGTTTTCTTTTAAAAACCTTTATTGTGAAAATTTCATTATACAAATACGAGCCTATAACCACGTGGGCCTGCCACAGAGCAAACTGTAATCGTATATGATGAATAGACATTTACACTGTAGAGGAACGTAACGGGCGGGCCATTAGGTTGCAAGAACTAAGGTGTCTAACAGTTACGGAATCGGTGGACGTACATTTTATAATTAAAATACGACAGGGCCAGTTACAATAAAATTATCTAGATATACATTTGCGGGCAAGTACCATGGGTGACGTTAATTCGAACTTTCAACAGTACAGTAATCAATAACACATCAGAACTTAATATCAATAGGGATGTCGAAATAGTCAATCAATTCTCGTCCCCGCCCGCCATGTGCTTCAAAACTGCATACGTATCTCGTGATTTCAAGGTTCTGCAACCAGTACACAACAAGGAGTTACGAGTCCCATTTATTCCGGCGCCATTTTGGGCGAGGACGGGCAGGTCCAGGATATAGTCAAAATGTCTCTACCAACCATCGACTATGATGATGTTCATATGCTGTATTTATTAGAGTAACACTCATCTGTCCACATGAAATTAATTTGCCACAATCTAAACATGTCATTTTAATCTTTCCAAAGTTCTTCTAAATATTTGGGACCGTTTCCCTTGCCTCTGAAGCTCTCAGTGCCACTTCTTTGATGAATGTACTAGCAGGTCAGGGGTTCTCCTCCAAATCTCTCTTTTATGCAGCACTATAATTAATTGGTGCCACCTCTCCATATGACGATGCATGGTATAGTTACCACAACTATATTTTTTTTCGGTTCCTCTGGAGAGTTCATCGTGGCAGATGAAGCGTGTAACGTACCGGGCATTTACCTTTTTTTGCATGTACAGGAAAGGAAAAAAAAATCGAGCGTCCGAGTTCTAAGGTGTCCCAGGGCCATTTTAGTGGACCAGGCCCAAATCCAAAGAACAGGCCGCCATTTTGAGAGTCCTCTTGCAGCCGCCTGTCGCTGTAGCATCAAGAGCAGCCGAAACTCAGCTGAATGGCAACTGAAACGGTAAAGGGGCGCCCCACTACAGCAGACGAGCCTCCACCTAGGAAGGCCCATTCACGCCGGCTCCCCCCCCCTTTGGGCACCCCACGCCGTTATTCGGAGCAGTATTGTAGGATGGCCACACCAGTGCGGCAACTTGCTAGACATCACCTCGGTGGTAACCGAATCTCAACGCCTTGTGGTGTCTTCTATTCAAAAAACATTGTTATGCTGCCTTCGACCTATTCGCCGCAAGTGCGCACACAACTCAACTGCATAGCTTGCTAGACACCACCTCGGTGCCATCCGGATCTTGGAATGTCAGCACCTTTTGGTGTCTTCTCTTCAGAAAATATTGTTGCGCTGCCTTTGGCCCCATTCGCACATCAGTCCGCTACTGACGCCATCTCACAGGCTAATGGGGCGCCCCACGCCGACTTTCAGCATTGTAGAATGACCACACCAGTACAGCAACTTGCTAGACATCACCTCGGTGCCATCCGGATCTCGGCGCCCCACTGCAGATGAAGTGCCTCTCAACTATGAAACCACCACGGTGACATCCGGATCTTGGCGCGTTGTGCTGCCTTCGGCCTATTCGCACATCGGTCCGCTGCTGACGCCATCTCACAGGCTAATGGGGCGACCCACGCCGAGTTTCAGCATTGTAGGATGACCACACCAGTACAGCAACTTGCTAGACATCACCTCGGTGCCATCCGAATCTTGGCATCTCAACGCCTAGTGGTATCTTCCATACAAAAAATATTGTTACGCTGCCTTCGGCAACTTAGACATCACCTCGGTGCCATCCGGATCTTGGCATCTCAGCGCCTTGTGGTGTCAGTCAGAAAATATTGTTGCGCTGCCTTTGGCCCCATTCGCACATCGGTCCGCTACTGACGCCATCTCACAGGCCAACGGGGCGCCCCACGCCGACTTTCAGCATTGTAGGATGGCCACACCAGTGCTGCAACTTGCTGGACACCACCTCGGTGCCATCCGGATCTTGGCGCGTTGTATTGCCTTCGGCCTATTCGCACATTGGTCCGCTACTGACGCAAACTCACAGGCCAACGTATTTTCTCCGCATTTTATACCCTATGCCGCATAACAGGTCATGTGACTTGTTTATAAAACTTTTCATTGGTTCATTTTACTTTTGGTTTCCTAATGATGGAAGGCTTGATCATATGACCTAAAAACAACACTTTTCATTGGATGAAAACTTTTTTTTTTTCCCAAACGATGAAAGCCCCACCTTGTTTCTGGATGTTTCAGACTAAACTGGCGTCAGCATGAGAGCACCACCATCTCGTAGCTCCGTCGTGGTCATTCCGCGAGCAATCATGGCAGCCGCTCCCCACCAGAAGCCTGCAGGAGTCGGGGCCCCCAAAACTTTTGATGAATTCTCAAGGCGGAGGGGACGCTTTCGAGAATGGGGTCCAAGACCTAGCAGACAAGCGTCCGATTTCCAAGGTGTCCCAGGGCCATTTCAGTGGACCAGGCCCAAAAAGGAAAGAGCCTGCCGCCATTTTGAGAGTCCTGTGACAGCCGCCTATCGCTGCACCGCAAGAGTGGGCGCAACTCAGCTGAATTGCGGCTTTTGACACAGTGGACCAAAAACGGACGGAATGGCAACTGAAACGGTAAAGGGGCGCCCCACTACAACAGATGACACTCCACCTGGAGAGGCCCGTTCACGCCGCCTCCCCCGGGGCGCCCCACGCCGTTATTCGGAGCAGCATTGTAGGATACCAAAACCAGTGCGGCAACTTACTGGACATCACCTTGGTGCCATCGTTCTGCTGCCTTGGAACTATTCGCACAACAGTTTGCTACTGATGACCCACCCCCCGCGACGCCCCACGCCGTTATTTGCTGGGTGGCAACTTACTAGACATCACTTTCGTGTCATCTAGATTTCGGCGCGTTCTGCTGCCTTGGAAATATTCGCACAACAGTTTGCTACTGATGACCCACCCCCCGCGACGCCCCACGCCGGAAATCTGGACGTTGTGCTGCGTTGGGACTATTCGCACAGCCGACCGCTACTTCGTTGTTTTTCCCTAAAAATGTTTATATGTTATTACTATTTTTGTTTTCTTGTATATATTTATAAATTATTAAAGTTTTATAATCTTACTACTTTGTCGGAGTGCTATATATTTTTAATGTGACACATAATTGTAAAAACTTTGATGTACAAAGAGTCATCCCTGGAATCTTCCGCTTCACGCTCGGTCCCCTCCCCAATCACAATACAGGATGGTTTTCAGATAATAGCAACGCTTCTGCTGTGACGGATCTCATCGAGTGTGGGCCTTGATCTACTATAACTCCTTTGAAGAGGGGTGATTCTTTACAGCTGTGGCCATAAACTACATCTGCAGGGCTAGCTGATAGCCTAGGACCGGCCTGGACAATCGGACACAGAGGAAAAGGAGTGTCAGAGGGTGCGGTAGGGAATAGGGCGAAAGGGAGGTGTCGGGCGGGCACAGGGTGTGATTCTCAGTGAAGAGCAGCGCAGATGGGGGGAGGTTTATTACCCATGCATAAGACAGAGAGCGGGGGTGACCACTGCCTGGGTGAGATGCTTGCGAGGGTGGGGAGCCATGCTAAGGATCGACAGCGTGCACAGAGTGGGTCTGGTCAAGGCATCTAAAATGGCTGCCGTGCACGACAAAAGTGTGGCATTTGAAAAAAGACAAGATGGCGCAGACAATGTTTTTCAACACTTCCTGATTTCCTTCGAATCGAACGTTAACAGACGTTGGGGCATATTACCAAAGTTAAGCGATATTTATCCCTAACGATGCATTGCAAAGATTTTTTTACCGTCAGAAATTATCGCAGATAAACCTTGCTATTATCAAGGTTTATCGCAAATACGATAAAAAACGACCGCAATGCATTAATATCGCTGAAAACTCAGCGATATTCATGCATTACCGAGCTAATGCTCTTAGCCATGTTATCCACCTCCCATTGGATAACATGGCTAAGAACTGCTCAGGGCAGCTGTTACTTTTTGGAGATATTCGCGCTTATCTCGAATATTTCCAAAAGTTGATAATAGGAGATAGCGATGTTAGCGACTGTTTCCAGTCGCTAACATCTTGGCATGCCCACTTTGCATGTCATTAGTGATAAATATCACTCACATGCAAAGTGGGGCCCAAGATGGTCGCTATCTCCTACTAGCCGTCGCTAACTGGTGTTAGCAACAGCTAGGTAATACAGATATAATTTTATCTCCGCGAAGCGGAGCGCTGTTACAGATATATATCTTGTTTTTGAACGTTAATTTCTCAAAATGCACTGAAGCACATATATTGAGACCTAGCAAAGGCACATCGGGCTACTAGTCCCTAATATTTTACCAAGTTTCGTGCAAATCCATTCAGCCGTTCGATTATTATTATTATTATTTTTTTTTGCCCTGCGGGGCCCTTTTAAAACCTCCACATCAAACCTAGGGGGTCAGCGAGGATCTACTATGCCCCCTTATGGTCATTTGCCCCTTCGCTTTGGCCTCCTCTTGTCTCTCGATCCTACCGAGAGACAAGATGGCGGCCGCTACGTACTGTTTGGAATGTTTACAGACACCGGAGAGCCAATCAGCTTCGCTTCGCAAAGCTCCGTAACGCGAAAAGTACGCGAAGCGGTGCGCTGTTACAGATATATATCTTTTTTTAAACGTTAATTTCTCAAAATCCACTGTAGCACATATATTGAGACCTACAAAAGGCACATTGGGCTACCAGTCCCTACAATTTTGCCAAGTTTCGTGCAAATCCATTCAGCCAAAAGTGAGGCCAACCGCCCTATGGAAAACTCAATGTTAAAAACACGTTTTGGGACCTCCCTTTTTTCTCGACCCCCCCCTGGACGAACCCCCCCCCAATTTTCAGGGGCTGCTCAGAAAAAAAATGTGCCATTTTCCTGAAAATTT
The DNA here is from genome assembly GCF_964261635.1 of Lissotriton helveticus. Lineage (NCBI taxonomy): Eukaryota > Metazoa > Chordata > Amphibia > Caudata > Salamandridae > Lissotriton > Lissotriton helveticus. The sequence continues at coordinate 1,248,119,359 of NC_136068.1, read as the reverse complement.
CAGCCAATTCCGTCCACAAACGCCAAAGTTATTAGACATAGAATTTTCAAAAAACCCATAGAGAAAAAATCCTAACTATATATACCTACTGGCGACCACCAGTAGGTAATATATATATATATATATATATATATATATATATATATATATATATATATATATATATATATATATATATATATATATATATATGTATATATACACACACATACATATATATATATATATATATATATATATACACACATACATATATATATATACATATATATATATATATATATATATATTACCTACTGGCGGTCGCCAGTAGGTATATATAGTTAGGATTTTTTCCCTATGGGATTTTTGAAAATTCTATGTCTAATAACTTTGGCGTTTGTGGACGGAATTGGCTGAAATTTTCAGGAAAATGGCACATTTTGTTTCTGAGCAGCCCTTGAAAATTTGGGGGGGGTTCGTCCAGTGGGGGCCGAGAAAAAAGGGGGGTCCCAAAACGTGTTTTTAACATTGAGTTTTCCATAGGGCGGTTAGCCTCACTTTTAGCCCGAACGGCTGAATGGATTTGCACGAAACTTGGCAAAATTGTAGGGACTGGTAGCCCGATGTGCCTTTTGTAGGTCTCAATATATGTGCTGCAGTGGATTTTGAGAAATTAACGTTCAAAAAAAGATATATATCTGTAAGCGCGGACCAGGCAGCGCCCCGGTTCGCGTACTTGACGCGTAACGGAACTTCGCGTAGCGAAGCTGATTGGCTCTCCGGTGTCTGTCAACATTCTAAACAGTCCGGAGCGGCCGCCATCTTGTCTCTCGGTAGGATCGAGAGACAAGAGGAGGCCAAAACAAAGGGGGAAATAACTATAAGGGGGCATAGTAGATCCTCGCTGACCCCCTAGGTTTAATGTGGAGGTTTTAAAGGGGCCCCGCGAAGCAAAAAAAAAAAAAAATTTTTTTATTTTTTTTCGTGGTTAGCGCCCGGTACGCGAACCGGGAAGCGTTCTGGGGAGCGTACCACAATGAAAAATGAATGATAGACTTTTCAAATGCTGTATGTTAATTGATTGTTGGTTTTGTTGATTATTTTTTTTTTTTTTTTTTTTTTTAAGCTTTTTTTATTGTGTTTCATAATTTATTAAACTTTCTAACATTTCATTGTCAGAAATTTCATAAATATCATGGAATATAGATTGTAGTCTCTGAGGTTGTAAAATGTCCTCATTTGCAAGGAGGTTATCTACTGCTTGTACACATTGCAGTAGTTCTTGGTCCCAAGTTTCATCCATAAATTCAATCTCATTTGGATCAATGATTTCTGTGTTGGACTCTGGAAGGACAATTTCAAATGAAATGTTTTGTTCACTTTCCATTTTCCCTGAAATTTGCATAAAAAAAAATATATATTAGTAGAGGTAGGGCACTGTTGGGATTAATTTTAGATAGGCAGTTTTTAACAGAGAATTTATCTTTGGGCAGTGTATAGTATCAGAGTGGAAGTAGGAATATAAAAAAGTGTATCTAAATTTATAAGTACTACAGAGGGATAGTATATAACTAACAGAAAAAGTTTGCCATATTAACTTAAAGTGCACAATATACTTCAGTTTTAAAAATAACAACTTACCTTTAAAAAGAAGTTGAAGTTATTAATGAAAATCCTATTGAAATGTACACCAGGAAGTAGTAGTCAAAATGGCTGTGTTTCCTTCTCTTCCTTTATATATATTCGGGTACACAACCAATCAAATGTCAGGTAAAAAAAGTAGAAAATGAAAGTAACATTTTAATTGGTTGTCAATTCCAACATTTCAGATGTGTTTTGTGAAGTAATTTACCTCACGGTATTTAGAGAGGTCTACAGGCTAAATGGCTAAATGGAATTCCAATCAAATTTGTGAAAATGGTAGGGATTGGTATGTAGTATGAGCTAATCTATATTTGGTGAAATTGTCTCAAGTGGCTTTTCTGTGAACTACTTTCCCACCTTTTTTGATGGTGCGCTTCCCAGGGAGCGACCCGGTACGCGTACCGGGTAGCGCCCCAGGGAGCGTATTTTGTTGAAAATTAGTGAAAATGTTAGAGTTAAATAATAATTGTGAGTGATTAGATGTAGGGTAGCTCTGAGAAGAGCTTTTGGGTTTATGGTACATTTAGGTACTTATAAGTAGGTACCAATGCACATTCTTAAATTCAGAGTGAAAACTCTGTTGCCCTCATCTGAGAAGTGAACTCCATCTCCTCTGTAGATATCTTGCATGTAGTAACGCAAGTTATTGTTGTACAGGGAGCCCATTCCATGGTCTCTCATGTAAGCTGAAACAGATTTGTTTACATGCTTCCTCGACTTCTCAATTTGTGGACAAAATTGGTTTGACCACCTCCATTTCTGTCTTTGGCATATATTTGAATATACCAAGGCAGTCTGAGGAAAAAGTGCCATTAATTGCTCAAAGGTGTCCTTTAAAAGCATTTCCAGACCTACACCAGTCAAAGTGCCCAAGTCATTACCTCCACAGTGCACAATTAACAGGTCAGGTTTTGGCAAATGCATAAAGGTTTTCACCAATGGTATCAATTGGTGACATTTTAATCCTCTGTGGCCAAACCACTTAATTTCCACATCTTGTAAATTGAGGTTAGGTAAATTCCTGCTTTCAACGTACCTTTGAGCCCAGTGAATATAACTATGACCAACAATCCAGACAGAAAACATGGTGAGAGAAGGTTCTCCTGCAGTCAGATGAAGTGTGGCAATGAAATGGCAGTTGAAAAAATGAGAGTTTGAAATGAAAAAAACTGTGGAGTTTCTGTGTTCATGAAGCAGTAACAGTGATTGGTGGATTTTGATTGATGAAAACAGAAAGTTAGGGTGTACAGATGTGTTGTTTGAAAGATGTATTTTGAGTGGTCAATAAAAAATCATTAAATGAAAGAAAGCACTGGATATGCAGGTGCACTGAGAGTTCAGAGTTCAATTGCAACATTGTTGTGTGAACTTGCAAACACCAGAGTTTCTCCAAGAGGTGGTTGCTATGGAAAATAGGCAGAAAGGGCAGAGGGGGAAGGGTTTTCATTTGAAAAAAAGTGAGGGAAGAGTTTTGATTGGGTGACATGAGAAATATGTGTGAAGAATTACAGCATTTCTGTGCTTTTGATAGCTGCAGACTCTGGAGTGCATACCTTTTGCTCTGCTGAAGACAAATTGGTGTGTTTCTTAGACTGTTTTCAAACTGAAAGTATTTGCTAAGGTGAGAAAATATTTCTTTACTTTAGATAGAGAATAGTGTGCTTTAAGGAGAAAATTATGATTTATGTGGCGCAAATTGCTTGTAAATATGCTCTCACATGTGCATGGAAAATTTTGATTTTGAATGTTTGTGTTACATAGCCATGTTAAAAGTGACCCAACCATGCTGGAAAGCCAATCAAAAAATGATTTCATGTGTTTTAATGACATTTTAAGTCATTTTCGGATGTGCAGTGTTTAGAAATTATGATTTGAAAATCGTTTTTGTGGAAAAGGAATTGTTTTTAAATTCATGACAAGGATATAATGGTGTATGGTTCTTTATAAGGCAATTGACTGTCCCTGATGTTATTTTTCTCATTTTAGTGTAAGACCTTTCTCTGTGGCGCAAATTGCTTGTAAATATGCTCTCACATGTGCATGGAAAATTTAGATTTTGAATGTTTGTGTTAAATAGCCATGTTAAAAGTGACCAAACCATGCTGGGAAGGCAATCAAAAAACGCTTTCATGTGTTTTAATGACATTTTAAGTCATTTTCCCATGTGCAGTGTTTTGAAATTATGATTTGAAAATCGTTTTTGGGAAAAAGGAATTGTTTTTAAATTCATGAGAAGGACATAATGGTGTATGGTTCTTTATAAGGCAATTGACTGTCCCTGATGTTATTTTTCCCATTTTAATGTAAGACCTTTCTTTGTGGCGCAAATTGCTTGTAAATATGCTCCCACCTGTGCATGGAAAATTTTGATTTTGAATGTTTGTGTTACATAGCCATGTTAAAAGTGACCCTACCATGCAGGAAAGCCAATCAAAAAACGCTTTTATGTGTCTTAAGGACAATTTAAGTAATGTTCCCATGTGTAGTGTTTTGAAGTTATGATTTGAAAATCGTTGTTGAGGTAAAGGAATGTTGTTAAAATTTATGTGCGCCATATGCCCCCAAATTTCTTTTTTAGGGTTGCAGCAGTGTGTTCTTGAGACACCCCTGCACCTTTGGAATAAATTCCTAATTTGTGATGAGCAAATTGTTAATCGCAAATTGCACCTTCTTTTATATGAGCCTCCTAGCCCATGGAAATGAATGGGTAATTTGCAATTAGCAATTTTCTCAAAGCAAATTTGGAATGGTAAAGAATCGCTATTTATTCCTTAAAATTCGCTTTTTTGGAAATGCAAAATAGTTATATGATACATATGGCGGTTGATGTCTAACAAGATAAGAAGCTTACGGATACATTTATGATGACTGGCGCAATGAAGTAGAAATCACTTACTTCATTGGTAGGCCTTTACAATAAATTATCTCCTCTGTATTCTTCATCAAGCGTAACTTTAATCTGCAATCCTGAGTAGGCCTCACCTTAAACAAACCTCTGGATAGGCCACATTTTATTGTCATCCTGAATTAATCATTTAAAATGCTAGGGACAGATTTATGATAGGTGTATACCTCTTTTGTGCCACTTAGAAAACATTGTCCATGGGGAAATGACTTAAAATGTCCTTAAGACACATGAATGTGTTATTTTAAAACGTTTGCAATTTTTTTGGGTCACTTTCAACATGGCTATGTGTCTGAAACAGTCAAAATCTAAATTTGCAATGCACAGGTGGGAGCATATTTACAAGGAATGTGCTTCATGGGGAAAGGTCTTATAATGTAATATGGGAAAAATGACATTAGAGATACTGAAATGCCTTATAGAGAAGCATACACCATTATGTCCTTGTCATAAATTTGCAAACCATTACTTTTCCCCAAAAACGATTTTCAAATTATATTTTGAAAACACTGCACATGTGGAAATTACTTAAAATGTCAATAATTCAAAATTTGTGATTCCTTAAATGCAATGTATCAAAAAAAAAATATGTAAAAAATGATATTAAGGATTTGGAAACTACCACCAACTTCTAGTTTGTGGTAATTTGCGAATTCTTTTCAAAAAGCATTTTTTTCACAAAAAAAAGGTCCCATATGACGCCCATACATGCCATTAGGGCATGTAGGTGTGCCATGTGCTCCCAAATTTCTTTTTCAGGGGTGCAGCAGGGTGTTCTTGAGATACCCCTGCACGCTTGAAAAAAATCCTATTTTGTGATTAGCTAATTGCTAATCACAAATTGCAACATTAATTCCTATGAGCCTCCTAGCCCATGGAAATGAATGGGTAATTTGCAATTAGCAATTTGCTCATTGCAAATTAGGAATAGTAAAGAATTGCTATTTATTCCTTAAAATTTGCTATTTAGGAAATGCAAAATAGTTTGATGATACATATGGCAGTTCATCTGTAACAAGATAAGAAGCTTAGGGATAGATTTATGATGAGTGGCGCATCACCAGGGATGTGACAGTCATCCTGCGCCACTGTTCCGCCACCCATGTTGTGCTGCATTTACAATGCGGCGCAGCATGGGGCAAAAACGGCACAGATGCGTGACGCATCTGTGCCGTAAAGGTGGCGCATTGCTGGAGTTGTATCGCAAGTGCGATGCAGCTCCAGCAAGGCTCAGGGGTGCCCCATCTCTACAATGCTGCGTCAAGACCTATGCCAGCTTCAAGCAGGCGCAGGGTTTTGACGCAGCTTTCTCCTATCTGATTGTAAGTAGTGTGTTATGTTTTTGATCACTATTACTGATTTACTGTTTGATAATAATGTTTATTAACATTTTTTATTATATTTTTCCTCAGATTCAACTGCAGATCATTTCAAGATTTCAATATGCCTACAATACTAAGACAGATAAAGGCTGCAAAACGTCAAAGACAGCAGGAGAAAAAAAAAACGCAGCAGTCCTCTAACAAAAAGATTTCTCAAGCCACGAAGAAAGCACCGGGTAAGAGCTCTAAATATTTCATAAGAAATATTTGTAATAAAAAAAATATTACCACAGAAAATGTTTCAATCCATAACACGAGAAGTAAATCAAATGGAAAGAAAAGGACAAATGAAAATGTTACTGCTAGAGCAAGAGATAAATCTGTGCATGATAGTAGAAGGAAACAACAGTTTAGGGAGATTCGTAAACGAATGTTCCGTAACAGGATAATTGGCAATTTGTTAAAAAATATTAAGAAAGGTCAACAGAAACTAGTTTTTTATAAGAGAAAAAAAAAGTTGAGAAAGTTATTGATCAGGCATTTGAAATTAAACGTAAGTTATTTATTTTGATAATCAATAGAATTAGGAAGCTAAACAAGGCAATTTTTGATTTCAAAAGAAATAGTAGATGGAAGAGAATAGTTAATCGTAGTAATTTTTGTGAAGTTTTTTCTGGAGAATGGATACATAGTTCAAGCTGTGAGGCATTTTTTAATGAAGAGAGTTATTTCCAGGATAATGATTTGGTGCATGCAGTTGACATCAGTGGTCGTGCTTATGAAGTGAAAGATGGTTGTCCAGTTGAAAAAGAAAAACTTGTGACAACAGAGGCAGAAGAGTTGTTAGGTAATGAGGTTTTAGGAAGACGTGCTAAGGGTCCTGTGTACACCTGGAAGTGTAGTAGTATTTGCAGTGTGCGACAGGATTCCATCAATTTGCTTTGTGATTTTGTACGGTCATTTAACAAAAAAAGTTTGAAGCAGAAAATGAGGTTGTTGCAAGAATTAGATCCTTGCAGAGTAAGAGAAGTGACAGGTTTGCATGGTCATTCACTGGCTTGTCTTTCCAGGAGAGTATGCCAGAGTGTTTTTCATCATTTCAGGATGCTAGCAGTGCATCATAACAAAGTGAGGAAGTTAGTTAGACTGTTGTATTATGCTAAGAGTCCAGCAATTATGCTGAAACAATTATGCGCTGCTCTTTTGCATGGTTCTGAAATAGATGTGAAGAATATATGTGAAGAAATTGAGTTTTGTTACTTTGGAAGTAAAGAGGACAATGTTGAAATTGAGCAAGAAGTAGAGGGTCATTTGGAAGATAGTGTACATGTTTCCAGTACAGATAATTTCCAGAGGGAAATTGCGACGTTTGACATGAAATCAAGTGAGAGGCCTAATTTCACTTGTGTGTGTTGTAGACGCACTTATTATAAGAATCAGACTAAGTTAGTGGATTTATATGCAAAAAGTGAAAGGGAAAATAATAGTGAATGGAAGGATTTTGCAACATACTTGATGGTAGAAAATTGTTTTGATTTGGGATTGGATCAACGTGTGTGTACTTATTGTTGTAACAAATTAAAACAAAACCAGATGCCTGCTAGAGCAGTTCATAATAATCTGGAATTGGTTGAGATTCCTTCTGAATTGAAGGACTTAAATACTTATGAATCTATTTTGATTCAAAGTATCCATCCCTTTCAGGCTATTGTAAGAATGGAGCCAAAGACAGGGAAATTGCCTCCATCAGATTTACAGAGAGGATTAAAGGGAAGAGTTGTTTATTTGCCTCTAGATTTCAAGAAAAACATTAACACAATTGGAGTAGAAAAAGTGGAAGAGGAACCTCTGGTTATCTTAGTTAATGGGGTTCCGACAAAGAATAAGAAAATATGGCAAGATTTAGTAGATGTTAGGAAAGTTAAAAAGGCAACATTGTATTTGAAAAAAAATAATAAATACTATAAGAATGTATATGTTGCAGAAGAGGAAGTAAGTGAGGAAGAGGATAGCGATTTGTGTGCTGGTCAAATTGAGAAAGTAGAACCCTCTACTAGTGAGGAAATATATGAACATTATAGTGTTCATCCTTTGCATTCGAAGGAAGTCATGGGGAATGCTATTGAGTTGTTTCAAATGAAACAAGCCAAAGGGAGTCCCATTAGTGTTTGGGAGGAAAGTTTGGAAGCTCGGTGTTTCCCACAGCTTTTTCCAACAGGTCAGGGAGGAAGATATGATGAGCGACCTCATCAAATTCCTGCTTCTGAATACCGGACTTTGCGATTGTATGCAGGAGATGCTAGGTTTCGACAATGCATTCCTTATTTGTTTCATCTCCTGTTTGAAAGCGATCTGTCTGGACTGTCATATGCAGTGAACCACATCTTGAAAAGTGGTATACACATGCAAAACATCTCGGCAAGTGATTTTATGGATAAAGTGAATGTCCAAGATAGTATTTTGGATTCTCACCTGATTAATCTCATGGCGTGTCAGCGTGGTACTAATGAGTACTGGTACCGTCGTCATGGTGATTTAAAATGTATGCTGAGGAACTTAGGTACTCCCACATGGTTCCTCACTCTGAGTTGTGCCGAGTATGGCTGGGAAGACTTACTTCAATTTCTACGAGAGGCAAATGCTAACGTAGAAAACATCGAATTCAAGACACCCGGAGAACTGTGCTCTTTGGATCCAGTCAATGTATGTAGGTACTTCAATCATAGATTTGAAGCTATGATGTCTTTCATCATGAATAAGAAGAATCCACCTCTTGGAGAGGTGTTGGATTTCTTCTGGAGAAAGGAGTACCAAGCAAGAGGTGCTCCTCATATACATATGTTGCTGTGGATCAAGGATGCACCTAAATTTGGAACGGATCCAGAAGACTCAGTGATGAGTTTCATCCAACAGTATTCTACGTGTGCTGTTCCAAACGCAAAGGAGAAGAAAAGCCTAAGAGAAAAAGTTCTGCGTTTCCAAAGCCATCGATGTGGAAAGTACTGCCGTCGTAAATTCCGAAACAAAGACAAGTTCTACACCAAATGTCGTTTCGGCTTTCCACGACCGGTGATTTCTAAAGGAAGAGTAAACAGTTTGATGTCTTCGCTGCGACATAATGTGATGAAGAAATCACCTAAAAACACTTACAATTTGAAGAGGAACGAAGAGTCCAAGTACGTCAACGACTACAACCCGGTGATTTTGTCCATGTGGAATGCTAACATGGATATACAGTTTGTGGCTGATAACTGTATGGCTGTGGCTCGGTATGTGACGTCTTACATCACCAAAAAAGAGAAGACAGAATTGAAGGATATGTGGGAGGACATTTCCCATGAAAAGAGCCTCAGCAAGAAGTTGTACAGTTTCAGTCTGAAGATGTTGTCGCATCGAGAAATCGGAGCGTACGAATGTTCTGACCGGTTGTCTTCAGCAAGTCTCTATGCCAAGTCCAGGAGTATCGTTTGGGCGAGTCTTGGTCTTGCTGCAACGCGTAATCGAGTTCTCAAACCTGTGCGGGAAATTGAGTATTTGGCGGAAAAGGAGCCAAACAGTACCGACATTTTGAAGACAAACATGTTGGATACATATTATCCAAATCGAAGCAGTCACCTAGAGAATGTTTGTCTGTATGAGGTTCTGCAAAATTACATGTTCAAGAGGAACATCAAAGAAGATACTGAGAAAGGAGTGTATGCTGTAATAGGAAGTGAGGGATGTCTGGTCAAGCAAAGAAAATGCCACTTGATAAACCATCGAAAATTGAGTGGCGAATCTCCTGAAAAAAGGAGTTTTTCTATTTAGCACTTTTGCAACTTTTCAAGCCTTGGCGTGCAGAAGAGGAACTGCTTGGAGATTTCCTCTGTTACGAAGACTCTTTCAATGCCGCCAAGGAGACCATAGAATGTCCTGCTTTTCCCAAATATGTAGAAATGTTGAATGCGGAAATTGAGCAGGAAGCAACGATTGCAGCCGAGATTGCCAGAGACAGTTCTCAGGACAGTCAGAGTTCTGCTTCATTGAGTCAGGATCCACTAGGAGGACCTCTTATTGAAAATGAAGCTGCCACTGCTATGAATGAAGTGGAAAGAGCCATGGCACATGCTCAAGAGGATGCGGTTAACTTAGAAGAGTTGGAAAGGCAACTCAACGTTGAGCAGAGGAAAATATATGACGAAGTTACCATGCAAATTGATCATGGATTAAGTCATGATAAGAAAGAGTGCTCATGTACGTCGTTGAAGCCTGTCCGACTGTACGTGAGTGGAGAAGCGGGAACTGGAAAAAGTTTCCTCATTAAAGCAATTTCATGCTATTTGCAGGAAAGGACAGAGTCATCGCTGTCTTGTGTTGTCACTGCTCCAACTGGACTGGCAGCACATAATATTAAAGGGATTACTTTACATCGTTTACTGATGCTGCCAGTGGAGCATGACAACAAATTAGAATATCACAAGCTATCTGGAGATGCTTGTTTTGAAGTTTCAAGAATCTTGAGGAAAATGAAACTTCTTATCATTGACGAAGTAAGCATGGTTTCCAATGTCATGCTTGCCTTTGTGCATTTGAGGATGCAAGAAGTTCTCAAAACAGAGTATGATGTGTTATTTGGTGGCAAACACATCATTGTTTTCGGAGATCTTCTGCAGCTGACACCAGTGAAAGGGCAACCTGTGTTCAAAATGCTCACGCATGAAGATACCAGGAAGTGCCTAGGCAGCATTGGCAACGTCAATATATGGTTAAACTTCAATTATGCTGAACTGCATGAAAATATGCGTCAGGCGAAGGATGAAGTTTACAAGACTATTCTACAAGATGTTAGAATTGGAAAAGTGACCGAGCATGGGAAAGAAGCTTTACATGCACGATTACTGTCAAATTTGTATCCAGAACAAGATGTTGTGCCTGAGAATATTTTTCAGAAAATTACTGATAAGAAATCTGGAATATGTTTGATGCCAACTCTTGCAGAATGTGCCAAATTCAACAACAAAATGTTGAATTTAGAAAAGCAAGAGATTGTGAAACTGGAAGCTATTGACAGAGTAGAGCATATGGGATCAACAATTATTTTGTCTGAGAATCTGAAAACAAAATTGGATTCATTAGAGAAGACTATATCTAAAACTGCAGGTTTTGAAAAGACTCTGAATGTGTGCTTGAACTGCCGTATAATTTTAAGAAGGAATTTACATGTTGAAAGAGGTCTGGTAAATGGGTCAATGGGTAATGTTGTTGATTTTGTGAAATACAGAAATAGAGATGGAATTGAATTTTTAAAAATTAAATTTGATGGCATTGAGGAAGTACAGCTAATTGGTCGTTGCTCTGCTAGATTTTTGCTTGTAAAAGACTTATATGTTCGCCGTAAGCAGTTTCCTGTTTGCTTGGCATATGCGGTGACAATCCATAAATCGCAAGGTTTAAGTGTAGACTGTGCATTGGTGAATATTGGCAGTTCTGTGTTCAAGGAGGGTATGGCATACGTGGCATTGTCACGAGTTAGAACTTTATCGGGATTGTACTTGATTGAGTGTGATGTCACAAACATTTGTGCGGATCTAGATTGTGTTAAGGAATACAATAGGTTAAGAAGAGAGTATGCGCCACATTTGCCTCAGTATCCTTTGTTTGAGAAACGTGTGGTAGGCCGGAAACGAAGAAATGTGACCAATACTGGGGAGGTTGTAGCAAAAAGACGAAAAGTCGATGAACCTAAAATTACAAGCAGAAACAAAGAGGATTCTGTTGAAGATGTTGTTGGTTTTCAGTTTGAAAACAGTTCTGGTGTCAACTGCTAATGTAATGTAGTAATTAATGTTTTGTTTTCTCTAAAAAATGTAAAAGAAGAGATTGTGGTCAATTCTGATCAAAGATTTTGCAGTTTGTTAAATTCTGTGTTAGAGAAATGTACCACTGATAGAAGAAACATAGAAAGTGTGTCTGAAATTAGAAATCTGTTAGATAGATGTTCAGGCCAAACACAATTCTCTCAAAATATTCAGCAAGATTGTCAGGAGTTTTTAATGTATATGCTTGATGTATTACATGCTGAAGGTGTAGATGTAGATCAGCTGTTTGGGCTTTCTTATCAATGGCAGCATGACTGCGAGAACTGTATGGTATCAAGTACTACTAGTGTAGACTCAGAAAGATTTATATATTTAACTTTGCCAGACAGTAAATCAGTCTCCTTTAATAAGCTAGTAAAAGCTGCTAATCACAACATGGAGTGTAGCCAATGTAAATCTGAAATGATGTCCACATTATTTATACGAACATATGGCCAGTACGTCATTTTAATGTTCCAACGATGTAGGCCTGATGGAACAAAATTGACAACTTTAATAAAAAAATTTGTAGCTTCGCAGTTGTCAATATCAGGAAGGACTTTTGTAACTACAGCAATTATATATCATGACGGCCCTTCAATATCATCAGGACATTACACAGCTTATTTAAAGTCTAGAAATGGCTGGTCATTCTGCAATGATTCTGTTTTAATTTTCAAAAAAAAATTGCCGTATGACCTTAAAAACTCTTACCTGGTGTTTTTAAAACCAAAATTTTAGGGAAATAATCTCGGGATGTGCTCTGTGGAATTTCAAGAAGTTCTAATGGCTCCTACACAATTTGGCCTTGAGGATAAGTGTAGTTCAGAGACATAACTTCTAATCATAGGATTGGACATCATGGAGATATATGTGCACTTTGAATGAGTTCAGAAAAACTGTTTATTTTCATAAGCTAATTGAAGCAGCCAATCAAAACATGGAGTAGAGGGAATGTAAGTCTGCAATGCTGTCTACTGTTTTACATTGCTTTGTGATTAAAAGTGATGTAGAGAATTAAATAATTGTAGTACTCATAGAGGTAGTGTAAGTCTGCTTCATATTAAGCAGTATCAGTGTCATAGGAAATGTAGAACATGACTGAGAAAGAAGGGGAAGATATTACTATTCCAGGATTGTGAAAATGATCTTCAACATTTTAATTGTGAAAGTTGCGGAAATGCCAAATGATGGGATTGGCTTACAAGAAATCCAAGAGTTATAAATATCTCTGACTAGATTTGGCCTTGTGGAAAATAGTGGTACAGAGCAATAAGTCATTTATTGCATGTAACGTGTTTTTAAAAACGATGGAGGTTTTCTTTCAGAAAGTGGCGGGCTGAAAGTAATAACAGCACAAAAGAGTGTAAGCTGTTCATAGGACATCCTTGGACGTCATGGAAAGTAAGTTAACTTTAAGGAGTTCTGAATTTTAATTTCTGATGTTGTATGGGTTTTTTAAACACAATCATTTTGATTGTGTTTTTTTTCCCCCGCTGTTACATGATGAATACCTTCAAGTCACTGTTTTTAGTGAATTTTGATACATTCTGAGAACAGCAAAAATAAACCATTTAACATGTATAATTAATTCTGTACTGTTTGCATTTATGATGTATATGTAGAACTGTGTAGGAGGCATGGAGAAGGTGAGTTTTCTGTAAGTGTTAAATTTATTGCATGCAGTGCTGCACTTCTACGTATTCTTTCATATGCTGGACTACATCTGCACAATGAGATACCTAAGCAAAGGAAACACAAGTGATGTGATTGTGAAATGAGCAAAATAAATTGCACATATTTCAATTACATCACCTGTGTTTCCTATCATTACGAATCACATTGTGCAGATCAAGTTTAGGTCTGTCCAGGGAAACATAGGAGGTTTCTACTTTGTTGAAGAGTGCAGTGGACATGACTCACTTCATTGGTAGACTTTCACAGATATTATCTCCTCTGTACACTTCAACAAGTGTAAATCTCATCTTGAACTCTGAGTAGGCCTCACCTCAAACAAATCTCTGGATAGGAGACATGTTATTGCCATCCTGAAGCGACACTTTTCTGAAACAAGAGCAATGCAAAAGATGCACTATGTTTTAAGATAGGCCTCACTTCATCTGCATCAAGATACTGTTAGTTTAAAATGTATATCTTTAGGATTGTGTAGAGGACCTGGAGAAGCAGAAGCTTCTGTCAGTGTCAAAGTTGTTGAAAAACTATTTGTCCTTCAATATTTTCCCTTGTCTTTTGTAATTTTTAAATACATGTTTTAATATTTTTCAAATGTTGGTTCTCTCTTTCACAGATTGAAAGTATAAAAATAAAATGTGATTAATTTAACGGCAATTACAAGGTAAATAGTTGTACTCTTTTCGTTACATTTCTATCACATTCACCTACTATTAGATCCACTGCTTCACTTCTTTAATCCTCAGTTTCCTGCCTTTGCTACTTTCCTCATTCCTTTCTCTATTACCTACTTACTCAACTCCTTCCACTCTTTTTCTCAGTCCCTCTGTTCTCATAGTTCCTCAGTCTTGTTCACTCACTCCATCTCTATTACTCTTAGTGTCTGTGAATTACTTTCCCAACTTTTTTTTTTGGACCGCTTCCCGGGAAGTTGCCCGGTTCGCAAACCAGCAGCGTTATGGGAGTCCACCATTTTGTGTTTCGGTCGAATCAAGATACAAGATGGAGGGCAAATAATGTTCAGAATGGGTAGAAGGGGGCACGGTAGATGTATCTTGACCCCCTTGGTTTTCTGAGGGTGGCTGAGGAGGACCATAGTTCTTCACTCTTGTTCACTCTCTCTGTTTCTATTAATGTCACTGTTTATGACTGATCAAAAAAATTTTTTAAAAAAAAGAACAGTAACTATAAGGGAAGGAAACAGACAGTTATGTTAAAAGAAAGACAGCTATAGGGAGTAAACTAAGGATACTGTTACCTACAATCCACTGCTGTTGATGTTACTGACCATGTCATGAATGATGTAATATGTGACATCATAAGCAGTGGATTGTAGGTAACAGTATCTCTTGTTTACTCCCTAACGCTGTCTTTCTTTTCACATAACTGTCTGTTTGCTTACCTTATACTTACTGTTCTTTTTTTTAAAAAATATTTTTTTTGGTTAGCTGCCGGTACGCGTACCGGGTAGCGCCCCGGGGAGCGAACTAAGAGAAATAGAGGTTGGCAGAGTTCCAAATATTCTACCAATTTTTTTATAATGGGGAGTTAGTTCTGAAAAGAACTTTTTTTTTATGTTTTAGTTGTTTTATATTTTTTTTTGTATTTTTTGAACATTTTTTTACTTTTTTTGTATTTTCTGAACGTTTTAAAATTTTTTTTGGTTTTTTTGGGGGGGGGAAACAAAAACGATCCATTATAAAGGGCTCAACAGGAGCAAAAAAAAAAAAAGAATTTATTTTTTGGGGCGTTTCGTACAAACATTAACATGATTTTGAATTGCTCGCAAAATCAAAGTAATGCTACTTTCTCTGTAGCAGATGAAATCGCCACATTCCACGCACACTTGCTTTACGTGCCCAAACAACATTTGGATGTTTGCAATCATCTCCCTCGCCTCTGGTCCCGACACCTCTGGAACCACCGATCTTCTTGCCATTGGGAGGGGATTTTGTTGTTCGTCACGTAGCTGGGCAGCACTATAATTATTTGGGTGCCACCTACTTATATGACGATGCATAGTATGATTGCCATAACTGTATTTTTTATCAGTGCCCCTTGACAATCTATCACCGCATATACGGCAAAACACGTAGCGTGCATTCACTTTTTTTTGCCCCTCAGGAATTCTGTAGAATTGCCAGATGTAATTCTCCTTTCGATTGTACCTCCTGGGCTCCTCTGGCAAAAACCTTGGCTCTTCCTCCTCTTCCTCCTCTTCCTGTTCTTCCTCTTCTTGCAAAATTACTTCTGCAGGTGGTCCTCTTTTTCTTGGATTTGGTGGAGGTGGTGGGTTAGCACCAGCTGAAGCTACTAATGAAGCCATCTCAAAGTCTCAATAAAGGGTCTTTCTCTCACCAAGATGAAAGTCAGAGTGAGGAAAGAAGGAGGGGTTTTCATCATTTGGGAAAAACAAAAGTTCTAAACCAATGAAAAGTGTTCATTTTAGATCACATGACCTAGTATTACATCATTAGGAAACCAAAAGTGAAATGAACCAATGAAAAGTGTTATTACCGAGTCACATGACCTGCTGTGTTTACGTTACGCGGTCGGCGCCGCGCCGCGGTTCGCTTCCGGTTCGCGTACCGCTGCGCTTCCGGGTACGCGAACGTAGCACGTCATATGACGTATTACGCGAGAACGCGAAACGTCATGCTGACGCGACGCGTCACGATGTTGTTTTGTAACGCGAGAGGTGCGCAAAAGGAACGTTTACCGGTTCGCGTACCGGGTCGCGCCTCCGGATTGAGCTAACGGGAAGCTAACCGGTACGCGTACTGGGAGCGAAACAAAAAAAAAATATAAAAAAAATTGTATTAAAAACATGTAAAAAATATTTTTCTTTTTAAAGAATAATACATTGTAAAGGTTTTGATATTAGCTATTAAAAAACCAATGAAATTCACTGAAAAAACCATAGGTTATAGACCATATATAGTTAGGAATTAGCATTTACAAAACCTTAAAAATTCACTGAAAAAACCATAGGTTATAGACCATATATAGTTAGGGAATAGCATTTAAAAAACCTTATTTTACTCACACAAAACCATTGAAATTCCATATATAGTTAGTTGTACTAACTATATATCACGCACCCGCAATCCACTGCTGATGATGTCACATATTACATCATTCATGACATGGTCAGTGACATCACTGATGACATCACTGATGACATCTCAAATGACATCACTGATGACATCACTGATGACATCTCAAATGACATCACTGATGACATCACTGATGACAACATCCAGTGACTGTATTTTTCTGTAAAGTTAAAATATGTCTTACATATTTATGAATGAGTCGATGTATAAGTGTCTGGACGATGGATTTAGTAGGTGCATGACTGAATGTATGAGTGAGTGATTAAATGTGTCTCACTGAGTGCATGGGTTAGTGACTAAACTGTCTTAATTTGTGCATCATTATGTCTGTTGTTCTGTAAACTGCTGCATGTGTTGATCAGTAGCTATATGAGTAACTATATGGGTTATTGATTGGTTGCCCAAGCATTTGTATGGGAGACTGAGTGTGTGTGTGGGTGGCTGGGAAGTGTATGACTCTGTGCATGGATGTATGGGTTCAAAAGTGCATGTTGGAAACAGCTGTATGGGCGGTTGACTGTGTGCATGACTGTATTGGTGAGTGGATAGATATCTCAGTGCTACATGTCAAATTAAGTACATATGTAAAATACAGTACATGTGAGAGTTGACATATATAAATAACTGTGCATAAGAGCCAGTGAATGTGTGAGTGGCTGTATGGATCATTGTGAACTTGTATCCAGGATTGTATAAGTGAGTAAATATGTTTTAGTATATGTTTGAATAAGTAAGGTGTGTTTAACTGTATAGTTAAGGAAATGGAGGTGTGATTGATTGTTTGCATGACTGTCTAGGTGTGTGTGTAACTTCATGGATGAGTGACAATCTGTGAGTCTGTGTTTACACTGAGTGTATCTAAGGTTATATTAGAGTCTGAAGAGGTTCATCGTATTATCACATGAATGATTTTATCAGTGATGTCATCAGTAATGTCATTTGAGATGTCATCAGTGATGTCATCAGTGATGTCATTTGAGATGTCATCAGTGATGTCATCAGTGATGTCATTTGAGATGTCATCAGTGATGTCATCAGTGATGTCACTGACCATGTCATGAATGATGTAATATGTGACATCATCAGCAGTGGATTGCGGGTGCGTGATATATAGTTAGTACAACTAACTATATATGGAATTTCAATGGTTTTGTGTGAGTAAAATAAGGTTTTTTAAATGCTATTCCCTAACTATATATGGTCTATAACCTATGGTTTTTTCAGTGATATATATATATATATATATATTACCTACTGGCGGTCGCCAGTAGGTATATATAGTTAGGATTTTTTCTCTATGGGATTTTTGAAAATTCTATGTCTAATAACTTTGGCGTTTGTGGACGGAATTGGCTGAAATTTTCAGGAAAATGGAACATTTTGTTTGTGAGCAGCCCCTGAAAATTTGGGGGGGGGTCGTCAAGGGGGGGCCGAGAAAAAAGGGGGGTCCCAAAACATGTTTTTGCCAGGGAATTTTCCATAGGGCGGTTGGCCTCACTTTTAGCTCGAACGGCTGAATGGATTTCCACGAAACTTGGCAAAATTGAAGATATTGTTTGCCCGATGTGCCTTTGCTAGGTCTCAAGATATGTGGTCCTGTGAATTTTGAGTAAATTAGGTTTAAAAAAAGATATATATCTAGAGCCGCGCCCGGTACGCGTACCGGGGAGCGCTTCGGGCGCGCCACGCGACTTGCGCACGGCAAGCTGATTGGTTCTCGGGTGTCTGTAAACATTCGAAACAGTCCGCAGCGGCCGCCATCTTGTGTCTCGGTAGGATTGAGACACAAGAGGTGGCAAAAATCAAAGGGGGGAAATGAGCAAAAGGGGGCAGGGTACACCCCCCTGACCCCCTAGTTTTGATGTGGGGGCCATAAAAGGCTCCCGCGGGTAAAAAATGAAATAAAAAAAAATTCGATTTTCGCGGGGGGGAGCGCCCGGTACGCGCACCGGGGAGCTTACTGGGGAGCGTACCAGGAGATAAAAAATGACAGACTTTTTTTTTTTTTTTAAAAAGCATTTTTTTATAAATTGGAGGTAGTTCTGAAAAGAACTTTTTTTTGATTTTGTTGTTTTATATATTTTTTTGTTTTTGTTTTTGTTGTTTTATATTTTTTTAGACTTTTTTAAACAATTTTATATTTTTTTTGGATTTTTGTCAAGGGAAAAACAAAAACAGGGATTCCAAAACTGCTCAACAGGAGCAAAAAAATGTGAAAATTTAGGGACTGGCAGAGCAGCGGTGTTGCTGTTTCTTTAGGGCAATGAGTTCAACACTCTGCTCCCCATAGCAGAGCAGTTCGTCACACTCCGTGCAGAGAAATTTGATGCCTGCAAACACCGGCTGAATGTTAGGGACCATTCTTCCACGGGGTGGTCCCGAAGGTGTTGCTCCACCAGTGGAGGTGCTGCCGCCATCTGTGGGTACATTCCGTGCCAGCTCTCTGACACTCTCCCTGGCAAAGTTGTTAGGGTGTCTTCTTTTCACATGCCTGATTAAATTAGCATTTCCAAAACTATATTTTTTCAGAGGATTGCCTCTGGATAAACTACTCCCACATATTTTGCAGGTTACTTTGGGAGCGATGACTTTTTTTTGTCCTTCAGGGATGTCATAAAATTTCCAGATGAAATGGTTTTTTTTCTTCTGCTGAGGAGGGTCCTCATCTAAAAATCCCTCTGAATCACTGCTGGATGACTCTCTTGCAGCCATTGCTGTAGATCAGAAAAGTAGGAGATAAACACAGTACACAGAACAGCTCTTGCTCTCTCCAAGTACAAAGCAATAGTGAGAGAAATGGGTGGGTTTCACACAATTTGGAAAAAAATAAGTTCTGAACCAATGAAAAGTGTTATTTTAAAGTCACATGGTTTGACGCGCTTACGCTACGCGCCCGGGGCGCGTCCCGGGACGTGTATCGTAAGCGCATCGGGGCGCTTACGTTGCGCGATCGTATGCGCTTCCGGGTGCGCTTACGCGGTGCGTCAAAAGACGCATCTCGCGGCTACGCGATACGTGTCTTATGACGCAAGGCGTGATGGCTACGCGATACGTCACGATGTTGTTTTCGTTCGCGGCAATAGCGCTCTCGGTACGCTCATCAGTACGCGCCCCGGGGCGCGCCGCAAGATTGCGCTTACCCGTGCGTTCACCTGTCCGCGCCCCGGGAGCGCACCAAAAAGAATTAAAAAAAAAATGACAGAACTATAAAATATAAAATTCGATTTAAAATGTATTATTTTTATAAAGATTTGCTATTAAAAAACCTATGAAATTCACTGAAAAAACCATAGGTTATAGACCATATATAGTTAGGAATTAGCATTTACAAAACCATGAAAATTCACTGAAAAAACCATAGGTTATAGACCATATATAGTTAGGAATTAGCATTTAAAAAACCTTATTTTACTCACACAAAACCATTGAAATTCCATATATAGTTAGTTGCACTAACTATATATCGCGCACCCGCAATCCACTGCTGATGATGTCACATATTACATCATTCATAACATGGTCAGTGACATCACTGATGACATCACTGATGACATCTCAAATGACATCACTGATGACATCACTGATGACATCATTCATGTGATGATACGATGAACCTCTTCAGACTCTAATCTAACCTTAGATACACTCAGTGTAAACAGACACTCACAGACTGTCACTCATCCATGGAGTTACTCACACACCTAGTCAGTCTTGCAAAGAATCAATCACACCTCCATTTCTTCAACTATATAGTTATACACACCTTACTTATTGAAACATATAATAACACATATTTACTCTGTTATACAATCCCTGATACAAGTTCACAATAATCCATACAGCCACTCACACATTCACTGGCTCTTATGCACAGTTATTTATATATGTCAACTATCACATGTACTGTGTTTTACATATGTACTTACTTTGACATGTAGCACTGAGATATCCATTCACTCACCAATACACTCATGCACACAGTCAACCGCCCATACAGCTGTTTCCACATGCACTTTTGAACCCATACATCTAGTGAATCAACTGCTCACACATCTATGCACAGAGTCATACACCTCCCAGACACCCACACACACACTCAGTCTCCCATACAAATACTTGGCCAACTAATCAATAACCCATATAGTTAGTCATATAGCTAATGATCAACACATGCATCAGATTACAAAACAACAGACACAATGATGCACAATTTAAAACAGTTTAGTCACTAACCCATGCACTCAGTGAGACACATTTAATCACTCACTTATACAGTCAGTCATGCACCTACTAAATCCTTCATCCAGACACTTATACATCCACTCATTCTTCAATATGTAAGACATATTTTAACTTTACAGAAACATACAGTCACTGGATGTTGTCATCCGTGATGTCATCAGTGATGTCATTTGAGATGTCATCAGTGATGTCATCAGTGATGTCACTGACCATGTCATGAATGATGTAATATGTGACATTGTAGTGTAGTTCCTATCTTCCCAATAGGCTCTGCGCATTGGAATAATACCTACAGCAGTAAAGGCCTAGGCCAGACGTTAACTAGGTCTACTACTGTCGATACTAGACTTAAGTTTTGGGTTTGCCAGCGTAGCTCAGAGTTCGCTAGAAACTTTCTCGAATGTTCAGGAAAGAATTAACTCCCCTGATTAGACAAGAAGGGATTTAGTTTCTGACAACCATAGAACATGACAACTTTGCTCTCCCCTAATCAAGAGTGTATCTCCAGAGTCGTGTGAGCACAAGGCAATTATTTTACTCAGTCAGTACGTGCATTCTTAGTCTCATCAGTTTGTAGAGAAAAGGAAGAGACGGGCGTGTTCAATAAAAAGGTGTTATTTATTGATCAGTCTCTTTTCTCGTACAAGAGAAATGGATCGATATTATTGCAATACTTATAGTTAAGTAAAGTGCATACATTAAAAGCAATAGTATAAAATAATACTGTAAAAACATTGATATGGTTTCTGAGCCATATGATGTTTAAAATGATTAAAATATATTTACATACACATATACATTTGACTAAACGTACTCAACTGGTGTTTCTAAATACGCCTACCCCGTGTACCTGACCTAAGTCTAATGCGTGGGCGGGAATAGAAAGTTACAGTTTAAGTTAAGTTTGTTTTTGCCAAGTGAATAACTAAAGAATTCTCTGTGAGGGGTTATTCAGTTCTGTACCTGGAAGTTAGGATGAATGAGGAATGGTATCTCTTTCTCTGCTCTCGATATTCCAGGCTGCCTGCGAGGGCTGCCCGAAAGCGCCGGTGCTGGGTCTCTCGGTAGGAGATAGCAGCGCGTCTCTCAGCGCGTCAGGAAGGCGGGGCTGCTGCCAGCGGGGTCTGCTCTGCTTCTGGGCTTCGGCAAGTATGGCTGCTCCGTCTCGTCACCACGCGTGTGTTTGCATAGGGCAAGATCGGCAATATTTATACCTTAAAGGTGCCGAGATTGACGTAAGGATGGACATAGATACGTCAATAAAGATGTCATACGACTTGCTCGTTAGCACATTCTTTTACTGAAGTTCTCTGTGAAATCAAAACAATGGCCGCACGGATTTTCCAGGTTGTCATAGGTTTGATTTGTTATGAGAACGTCGTATGCCTTATCAGGGGCTGGAGGAATGTCGCTTGTCTAATTAGATCTCAAGCGTTATGACCTAATCAGATAACACGTTCCTGTGCCGTAGTGTGACTGCGTCAGATAACGGTATCTGCATCATGGGGGCTTTTCTTGCCTCATGGGCTGACTGTTAGTTAACTTGATAGTTAGTTTAACCAGAATAGGGTCAGGAATAGGGGGATCGATTCAGAACCTATAGGAATACATGACACCCACTCCACGCTAACTATGGTCATATTTACTAATCTATGCATAGTATAACATAGTACAACATACTATAGAGTATAGTGTATACCTCACCACCCCAAAATACATAAATGCATTTTGAAATTTTCAAATATACTGAAAAATTGCAGTCATATATATTGTATGCACTTAAGCTATGAATTAAACGCTAAAGTAAACACGCATTTGTAGACATTATTGCTTATTTGGTATATGAGAAATACACATGAAATGGCTCTTAATATGGCTATACAGAAAGAAAGTTCGAGACCATTTCATCACATGATAAAATATTTGTGAACATACCAGCGGGCAACTAAAGTTTATAAAGTATCTAAAAATAGAAATCTTAGTTCTCTAGGAATAGTTTCTTACTTTAAGCAGAAGATAAGTGTCCCGAAAATTTTGTAAAAAATAATTTGGGGCTGCTAAAAAATTGCTGGCCGTGAACTGGTGGGAAAAATTGTTCATGTGACTTTATTTTTAAAGTCGAAGGCCGAATTCAGGGAACGCCGTGTGCGAGCTTGCTCAAAAGTCTCTATTTCTGTTCTGGAGAGAACATCATATCATTAAGGCTTTCGAAAAAACTGTCAACAGCTTCATGGGAAAGTTCCACTAAGTCGGAAATAGGTGTAACCATGCATTCGTGCGCATGATTGTCTCCATTGACATTCTGATTCGCATTGCTGACAGAAGGTCGTACCTGATTAATGCTGCTTTCATCTTGAACTTCACTACTCTTCAATCGTAGTGGTGAAGACTCCACGAATGCCGTCATCAGGACTGGCAGCCTTTGAGGGCAGCACAAAGCGTGAACCTTGGTAGGAACCAACAATGTATCTGCATCCACTGGCGCATCCGATTGTAGCGTCAGACAGGTGTCTAACACGCATTCTTCTCCGCATAGCAGACATCTCAATACAGGTAAAACACATCTTTGCCACATTGGTCGAAATGATAGAAACCAAGTCATGTTCAGGTCTCTAAGCCGGGATAGTCCCAGGATTTTTGATATCCGGTCCCGGTATCCAATGGCTAGGATTGTATCTTCCATTGTCGCGAGAGTTTGATCTGTGACATGGGTTGCCATAACGAAAAATAAGGACTAAGAATAGGATTCCTGCAATTAGTCCCAGGATCAGGGGAAGTCCGCCAAAAATCGAATGGACGAAATCTGGAAAAATACCCAGTATGGCTTTGAATGGTGTTAATGCCATCGAAAATACTGTCTTAAATACTTTTGAGACCCCAGTGGTATCAGAAATATTTAAGATTTCGCTCAGGATTTCCGCGAAATGTACGGGGGAATTAGTCGATAATAATGTATGTATCTCTGCAGTCGTCCTTGCGACTTGTAGATCATACGTTTCTTTTGATGACGTGAGCCTTGTAGGCGTCTGAAGAAGCACTGTTTTCATTCTGCTTAAAGTATCTATTCGAATAGAAGTAATTTTCAAACTGGGCCATGCCCTTGCCTCCCTGTCTGGAAAGGAGCTGGGGAACAAAGAACGTCCACAGCACTTGACCTTCGCAGTCGTAGTGACTAGATAAGGAGTCCCGGGCATAAGACTACAACATTTGCGGTCTACAATAAGAATGTAACTCCCGTTATAGAGTCTTTGAAAGAATGGTTCTATTTCGGTTGCAGGTGCGCCTTGCTGGTGACATGAAAGGTTGTATGAATTCCCTTCACAGGCTCCATGCAAACTAATTCCATTACACAGAAGCGTGCCGCTTAGTGACATAGCACAATTGTTGCCACTAAGAAACACTTTCTGTCCTTTATTACTGACACATGCATGCGAATAGGGCAGGTTCCAAGTTGTTTTAAGGTACCCCTTTCCCAATTTCTCGTACATGCCAGCCTGTATATATTTTTGGCAGTATTGAAACCTGAAGGTTGAGATTGGAATATTTATGATTCCGTGGATTATCCATTCACTGACAGGTCGTTCTGACATTGTCATTGGTAATCTTTCTAGTTTTTCAATGCTCAAGATTGTATAATCAGCACCCTTTTGCGCCATACCGATTTGTCTATCAGTAAGGTTAAAGATTTGGAATAGTGACGTTGTGTTGATTAAACGCCAAGGCACATAGCCTGAACGCAGATTTTGTAACGTCCAGCCAAGCTGTACAATAGAACGCAATTGTGACTGACCATGTTGTAATAACAGTAAGTCTTGCGATAATATATCGATTGCTGACGACACAATGCTGTCCAAAGAAAAAATTCTGGAGGACAGAGTCATTAACCCATTGTCCACTACAGAAAGTGATTTTTCCAAATTAATAGGTCAATTTCCCGTATTATCTCTGCTGTTTCAATTTGATTAACCTTCCAGGCCTCATTGTATGCTGCATATACAGAGGCTGCTATGAAACGCTTTTGACGCTGTTTGCGTGGTCCCATTATGAAATCACGCAAGTCAGCACCATCATTAAGTAAAGTTAGGTGTTGCTTAATTTCAGGCAGTGTGGAAGTTTGTAGCCACTGAAGGCATAATTTGCCCACACTGTAGGTTGTTATTATCCCTGGGTGATGTCTTTGGGGATATCTAGGGTCTGGCCTGGTCATTTTGAACCCCTGTGTTTTATTCAGGAATCTGTCTTGACAGTTATTTGTATCTGTGGGCCAGATCAACCATTGTTTCCAATTAGGATGTGTTCTGTTTTGGTTTAATATATGGTTTACGTCTATCTCTTCATCCGTATTAGAGCTATTGCTAAACATTGTTGGCTTTGGAATAGACAGTTTATTTAAATCTTTGTTTTTGGCTAGGCCAAGACAGGTGGTTTGTTGAACAGTGTCATTTAAAAATATCATTTGTCTGGGATCATGCAAGCTCTAAACAAAGCTTCTAAACCTTGTACTTGCCATTCTTTTGTACCCCAAACACTTTTCAAATCAACATTTTTGTCCCAATAATTAAATCCTAAAGTATTCATTTCCTCGAAGAATGAATCTGAATATATCAACTTTGTGTTGGTTATCATGGTTTTCATCCCTGTCTTGTTTGACAATTTATAATAAAATGTTTCAGCATTACTTGTGTTAAAACCGGAAAAATATGAATATTTGTCGTAAACAGTTCTTGAGCTCCCTTTTGGAGGTGTTGCACAATGTTCCCATTGATTATAATTTAAAACATTTCTAGGTTGTGCAGATTTATGTAAAAAATGGTTACCATAGTGGTTATAACAATACATACTATCATAATTTGTAGAACCTTGCAAATAATCATGTTTTGTAAATTTAGCAGACATTACTAAGTCAGACATCATGTTATTAATGCTTTCGAAGTCCCAATCATCAGCAAATGAGTTTGGTTTTGCAAAGTCACTCAAGGAGATCTTGATTTGGTGTGGGTATTTCAGGATCTCGACCGGACCATAAATTTCATAGTCAGTGTTGTCCCAGGCTACCCCACCAGGTATAGGATTGGCTGTGAAGTTGGCTGAAGAAAGTTCTCTTTTCTCGACGTGTGAAGATGTGTGTGGTTTGAGGACCAAGTTGATGTTCTGACTTGCTGTGTCCATTTTAGCATATTTTCCCTCAATGAAGCGTCCCAAAGTTAATACCATGATGAGCCAAAGTATGAGGATAAATGCACCAAAACCCACCCAAGTTCCTTAGCTTTGTCTTTAAAGGATTTTGATGATGGCTGTGTCTTTGATTCACTGAGGCTTTCAGAGGAGTCATCGAAGTTGATGAAGTAGCCGGATGCAGTTCTGTCAATTGTTCCAATTGCTTCAGGATTTTTGTTTCTTGCAGTTTCACTTGGTACTTCATTATAGATTGGTGTGTCTCTGCTAAATGTTTTTATTTGGGTTTTCAGAGGTCTGAGTTCTATTGCATCGTTGCATAGTCCTTGTTGTTCTTCTGTAGGCGTTTCGAATGTGATGAGCCTCTTTGTTAGGACCTCTGTACTGGTAGCAAACCTTGGTGTTCTGCTACTTATTGGGAGTCCACTTGGCCTACTGTTTGTTATCGGCCACATGTTGTGGTTTTACCAGGTCGATGGATACAACTCGGTTCTCCTTTTTACCAGCAAGTGGCGGTAGTACAACTGATCTTGTTCCGTTGACAGACAAGACAGGAACTGCTTTTCTGTAAGAAGGCCCAAATTCCTTCTTTACCGCGATCTTCTCCCTGACTAGATCCCCGACTTTTGGAATCCAGACAGGTCTTGCTGGGACAGGTGGTGATTCTTCAGTGGTTGTTGGCTGTTGTTTCAACTCTATGTTGCTCAGGTCTTTTCTTGTTTTGTTTAAGTCCTGTAAAATAGCCAAACGGTCTTTGACATCAAAGCTTTTTTCTTTAACCACTGAAGTCTGACTGTCGAGGTCAGAGATAATCATTCTAGTTCCAAATAATAATTCGTACGGACTGAATCCCTTCAGAGAATTTCTTGGCAAGTTATTTAGACTACGTTGGACACTTATTAGATGTTTGACCCACCCAGCTCCCGAACCTAATATCCTTTCCATTATAGATTGCTTTCTGCCTTGGTTTTTTCTTTACACCATCCCGTACCCTCAGGAAGGAAGTGAGAAGATTCCCGCTGGACTGTGCTCATTCGGCCATGTTTCCCCCCAGGCTGGTGGGCTTGAGTGAAAACAATGGTTGAACGTAGCATGCTCTTAGCGTATATGCCATTTAGACTCGCAAATCTTTGTATAACAGTCCGGACGTCAGCCAAGTGCTGGTGATCTACATTATAAGTGGAAACTAGCCTGTATATGTTAATCGCAAGCCCTGCTTTTTATTGGTCATATTATCTGCCTTGATACGACGAGGTATTAAACTGTTTCTCTCCCCACTGCGATCTCTGTTGCAGTTTGGGCAGTTTTTTACAAACATGGTGTAATGCAGGCTCATGCCTGGCCACCAGTACCGTGATTGTAATTCTTCCAGAGAATCTTTCAGTTTGAGGTGTCTGAGACCCTCGCCCATGTGTGCGTCTGCGATTAACAAGCTTCTCCTGTCCATGTTTGGAATCACTCTATCCCCCACTCCAGGGATTCGAGCAAAAGGGACGGAGTTTGCATCGATTATGTATGTATAATTGAGTGGATAGTTGATCGGTAACGCTGAGCAGTCGCCTTTTGATGACGTTTTCACCGCCAGCATTGTTTCACCGTCAATGTATTTTAATGTACGCTTTTTTCGATCTACGGGAGCCGGTATAGTGGCTGCCGCTGCGGCTGTTTCAGCCAATGAATTCCCTACAACGTGAACGCCATCACGCTGATGACTCAGTGAGTGTGTCACGTGAGTCTTTGGTAGTTCTTTTTGTAAAAGAGCTATTTGTTCCCAGAGCAATTTCTGCTTTATTGGTGCATCTGTGTCATCTTTGTAACCGTTCTGAATCCATGTCTGCAAATCCTTGTTATATGCTTTGACGCAGTAATATGAATCTGACACTATAAGTGTCGGGAATTCGCGATCCGCATTATCCAGAGCCATTTTTAATGCTATTATTTCAGTTTGTAGTTCTGAATTAGTTTCTACTGAGTGTGATTTTGTTAATAGAGGTCTTAGTTTATCTCCGCGCCACACTTCTTTTGTAATCTCACATGTGGGGTTGTATGCATGTTCTCCCCAAACGGAGGGTTGAGCATGTCCGTCTGTATAAATTACACAGGCGTAATGTCTTAGAGGCAGAATGTCGATTGGCAGAGGATACGTCTTTTCATATTTTAGATTTTTTAATTCTTCTAGTTCTTTAGAAAATTGTCAACCAGGCTATACTTGATAATTCATATCCTACGTATAAGACCGTTAAATGGGCAATTCTGGATTTTTTAAAGTTGAATTTGTAACCCTCTGCTGCGAACCCAAGTATTATGGTGTTCACTCTTTTTAAGTGAGTATCCAAGTCATCATCTGTTAAGTAAATGTCATCGACATAAGATAACGCTTCATCATCATATAGTTGCAGTAATTCTGTTACTCTCGCTGAGAATACCCCCGGGCTGTTCTTGTACCCCTGGGCTAACCGACAGAATTGCTTTTGAGTGCCATTTACTGAGAATGCAGTTAAATATCTGCTCTCTGGTGCTATGTTTTGACAAAAGAATCAATTGGAGATGTCCAAGGTTGTTTTGTATTTTTTGCGCACTATGTTATTCATTAGTGCAGCACTGTGTGAGTTTTGCACTGCAAAGGTTTTGCAACATGTGTTAAGGTGTCGGTAATCCAAAACTAGACGATATGAATTGTCTGGTTTGGAGACCGGAAACAAAGGATTGTTCATTTGTGAGGTGCAAGTTTCAATCACCCCCTGGTATTCTAGCTGATCTAGTATTTCATTTACCTGTTTTTTAGCTTCTTGCTTAATTGGGTACTGCCTTTGTGCAGTAGGTTGTGATTTTAACTGGATTTTGTGAGGAGGATAATCCTCATCCCATCCTACATGATTTTTATATAAAGCAGGTGCTAAGGCCACTGCCCACTTTCTAGCAAGTGTGTATTTTTTATGAATCGGGATTTGATTCGAGATGGCAGGCATAATTACTTCTTCGCCATGAGGGCACTCCCTGACAAACTCTGGTGGCCAGTCTTTTTCAGCTAGAAGGATATCATAGCCCTTGGAGAGGTTATCCCAAAATAGTCCCCTTATTTTCCTAGTCTTATCTCCCTCTATACGTAATGTTATCTCGTATATCTTGTGGGGTTTGCTAACTCTGGTGTCTGCAGTTTCCACTTGAAGATATTCATTCGTGTCCACTGTCTCCAGATGATTCATAAGGACTTTGCGAGCTATGCTCACTTCTGCTGCGCTGTCTAGCATTGTCTGAGCCCACTCTCCGTTTTTCAGTTGTGTCCTCAGTATTCTCGGCATTGTTAACTACCTTGATACTGGCTACCTTCTTTTTTGGAAATTGTAATTTCTTTTTTTGTTGAGCAGGTTCCTTGTCTTTGGACTTGGCGTGCTCTTCTCTTTGTTCTGATCGTCCTCTTCTTTCCGATTTCTGCGAGGAAGTCTGAAAAGATTGAGAGGGACGTGTATCAATGTCTTGATATCTATCAGGTTTTTTAATATTATCCCTATTTCTAAGGTTATATCTTTTCCCAGAGGGGTCACTCTGGGGTGACCTGTGTCTCTGGTTCGGAGATTTCTCCCTTCGCCTAGGAGACCTTCCTCGGGACTGGAATTTCTTTTCTTTTGGATTGGATTGTTTGTTTCCATCCCAGTTCTTTTTTGGTGAATTATTATTAAAAAATATTTTTTCTGGACTTTCAGTCAGTTGCGGTTTTACTGGTATTCCACCTAAACTATCTCTACCTAGTTCTTCATAAGATTTTTCTATGATTCTGGCAATTTCAGCTGGTTGGTCTGCTATATCTGTCTCTTTTAACCTCTGGCGGATCGCCACGTTTGCGCCTTCACCTTTTACATTGGCTAGTAATATAGCCGAGACCTGCTTGAAGTCTTTCAGTAATTTCATACCAAGAGTTAAAGCTGGTTCTGGACCGTATTCATCTTGAATTTGTTTTAGCACATCTGGTATTACCGAAATGGATGGAACACCCTGCGTTTTTGTGTAGATTGAAGCAAAGACTGTACCCCAAGTGTCACAGTCCTCTATGTGTGGTGCGATTCCCATTGGGAGACATATAGTCAGAATCCTGTGTTTTTCTAGCGGGGTGGTGTCAGGAAACACCGCCTCTATTTGGGTGATTTTCTGTGCCAACCAGAATGGTATCTGTTCCCGTTTAGCCGGAACTTTACCTAGGCAGGATTGGATGTTCTGTGGTGTGATTTTATTTGTGTTCCCCTGGTGAGGGGTCAGCTGTGGAAGTTTAATCGCTGGCTGAATTGTTGAAGTCCGCAATTACATACTGGACTAATTGTCTATGAATTTTTAGTAATTGTTTTAGCTGTATTAACAGCTCTCCAGTAGACATTCCTTCGATGTCTGGGTGTGGTGTGTATCCGGCTAAGACCGGCCACGTTGCTCCTGGTCTACCTAAAGGACCGAGCCTTGTGATGTGATTATTATGTATTAGGGCGCCATCAAATAAGAGCAAATGCTCTTGGAATTTGAGTGGTACTTCCACCTCCTCGAAAGGAGTGTAAATGTCGGGTGGAACCTCTATTTTGTAATAGTGGAAGTACTTTGTTACAGCATTTGCTGCTGGAAAATGTATCCATGTATAGTATACCTCTGTCTGCCGATATTCGTGTGCCTCAATTACGAATATGACTGTGCCACCTCTAGGTGTCAGTCCATTTTCTATAAGTTTTAAGGTTATAGATTTCCTTTTGCTGACCGGAATGAGTATTATATCCGCGTCTGCATCCTGTAGTGCAGTATCTGCTGCTGCTATTTCAGCTGCTAATCTAACTGCCTCTCTTTCATCATCACTGTCTCCCATTTTACCGACAGGATGGTATTATGTTTGTTTGCAGATCAGGTTTCTAATGGAACAAAGATTAGATGCACAATATTTTGGAACTGTTTATCCTTCAACGTTGACTGTACCAAGAACCATACATAGGAGTTCCCTCCTGCGAGGTTTTGGAGGATATTACCTTTCACCCACTCCAGACGTCTTTGGAGTATTTGGGAAAAGGGGTCTGAGTGAGAAAGCACGACTGAGTTACTATAAATGTCTTACGTTAGTTTTATCGCCCTTTCCAAACGCGTTGGGCGCCATGTAGTGTAGTTCCTATCTTCCCAATAGGCTCTGCGCATTGGAATAATACCTACAGCAGTAAAGGCCTAGGCCAGACGTTAACTAGGTCTACTACTGTCGATACTAGACTTAAGTTTTGGGTTTGCCAGCGTAGCTCAGAGTTCGCTAGAAACTTTCTCGAATGTTCAGGAAAGAATTAACTCCCCTGATTAGACAAGAAGGGATTTAGTTTCTGACAACCATAGAACATGACAACTTTGCTCTCCCCTAATCAAGAGTGTATCTCCAGAGTCGTGTGAGCACAAGGCAATTATTTTACTCAGTCAGTACGTGCATTCTTAGTCTCATCAGTTTGTAGAGAAAAGGAAGAGACAGGTGTGTTCAATAAAAAGGTGTTATTTATTGATCAGTCTCTTTTCTCGTACAAGAGAAATGGATCGATATTATTGCAATACTTATAGTTAAGTAAAGTGCATACATTAAAAGCAATAGTATAAAATAATACTGTAAAAACATTGATATGGTTTCTGAGCCATATGATGTTTAAAATGATTAAAATATATTTACATACACATATACATTTGACTAAACGTACTCAACTGGTGTTTCTAAATACGCCTACCCCGTGTACCTGACCTAAGTCTAATGCGTGGGCGGGAATAGAAAGTTACAGTTTAAGTTAAGTTTGTTTTTGCCAAGTGAATAACTAAAGAATTCTCTGTGAGGGGTTATTCAGTTCTGTACCTGGAAGTTAGGATGAAAGAGGAATGGTATCTCTTTCTCTGCTCTCGATATTCCAGGCTGCCTGCGAGGGCTGCCCGAAATCGCCGGTGCTGGGTCTCTCGGTAGGAGATAGCAGCGCGTCTCTCAGCACGTCAGGAAGGCGGGGCTGCTGCCAGCGGGGTCTGCTCTGCTTCTGGGCTTCGGCAAGTATGGCTGCTCCGTCTCGTCACCATGCGTGTGTTTGCATAGGGCAAGATCGGCAATATTTATACCTTAAAGGTGCCGAGATTGACGTAAGGATGGACATAGATACGTCAATAAAGATGTCATACGACTTGCTCGTTAGCACATTCTTTTACTGAAGTTCTCTGTGAAATCAAAACAATGGCCGCACGGATTTTCCAGGTTGTCATAGGTTTGATTTGTTATGAGAACGTCGTATGCCTTATCAGGGGCTGGAGGAATGTCGCTTGTCTAATTAGATCTCAATCGTTATGACCTAATCAGATAACACGTTCCTGTGCCGTAGTGTGACTGCGTCAGATAACGGTATCTGCATCATGGGGGCTTTTCTTGCCTCATGGGCTGACTGTTAGTTAACTTGATAGTTAGTTTAACCAGAATAGGGTCAGGAATAGGGGGATCGATTCAGAACCTATAGGAATACATGACAACATCATCAGCAGTGGATTGCGGGTGTGCGATATATAGTTAGTGCAACTAACTATATATGGAATTTCAATGGTTTTGTGTGAGTAAAATAAGGTTTTTTAAATGCTAATTCCTAACTATATATGGTCTAAACCCTATGGTTTTTTCAGTGAATATATATATATATATATATATATATATATATATATATATATATATATATCAAGTATATCAAATTCTCAGCTTCAGTCAATTTCTTATCTGAGAAAAAGACTGATACGGACCACTGTTGAATTGTGCTGGTAAATTTATTTGAGACTGTCCCCATAACGTGTTTTGGCCTACTACAGCCTTGATCACATGACAGTGCTACATTGTGGGCTAAGCTTATTTAAAGTGACAAGGGCTTTAACCATGCCATTGAACACAAACAACAGACTGCTTAAACATAGGGAAGCAAGAGAGCAGAGGTTGTTTTGGGACGATCTGAAGTCGGACAGTTTCTATCTCCCCTGTGGTGTCCCGCAGGGGTCTGCCCTCTCCCCGACTCTTTTCAATCTCTATATCACCCCCCTGGCCAATCTCGTCAGGAGGCATGGCTTTTCTCTTGTCTCGTACGCCGATGATACTCAATTGGTAATTTCCATCTCCAATCTGCCAGAGACCACAGCAGCCAGGTTCCACGCTTGCCTCACCGAGATTATAGCCTGGATGAGTCAGAACCATTTGAAAATAAATACTGACAAGACGGATGTGATGGAATTCAGGCCAGGCCAGCCCCTGTGGAATCGGTCCTGGTGGCCTAAGGAGGCTGGAGACTGCCCTTCCCCAGTAGACAAGGTTAGAAATCTGGGGATTATTTTTGATGGTAAACTTAATTTCGGCCCCCAGATAAACAGCCTCATCTCATCAAGCTTTTTTCTTCTAAAAACTTTGAGAAAAATGTTCCTCTATATCCTGCAAGAACTACTAAGGACAGGGATGATCGCTCTTTTTTTATCCAAGTTGGATTATTGCAATGCTTTGTTTCTGGGAATTGATAAATGTCAGCAGCAAAATCTTTGCAGAATGCTGCAGCAAGGCTCCTACTGGGCATCCCCAGAGGTCAGTCAACCTCGGCCGGTATTAGTCATAGTCATAGTCATAGTCATAATTTCTTGTATAGCGCACATTTCACCAAAGTCTCAAGGCGCTTAGCAACAAACGACAACCAAGTGTAGAGGGAGGTTGAAGAGGAATAATTGGGAAAGAGCCAGGTTTTTAAGCCCCTACGAAAAGCCTGATGATTGGATAGAGACAGCAGATGTACAGGTAGCTTGTTCCAAAGTTGGGGGGCTATGTAGGAAAAAGCTCTACATCCCATTCTCGATGTTCTGGCCCTTGGCTGTACCAGAAGGGACTTGGTGCTAGACCTTAAGGTTCTGGAGGGTTTGTACCTGACCAATTTCTCATCAAGGTAAGAAGGTCCTATTCCATGGAGAAGTTTATGTGTAAGAATAAGGATCTTAAACTGGCTTCTTTGTCGCACTGGGAGCCAGTGCAATTGTCCAAGACAGGGCAAAGAGGGGGAGCTGGGGGGCATACCTAGCACCAAGCGTGCGGCGGCGTTCTGGAGGGTTTGAAGCTTAGTCAACAGGCCCTCGTTGATGGAGGTATACATTGCGTTGCCGTAATCCAGACGGCTAACGACCAGTCCTTGAACCAGAGGTTTTCTGGACTCAATGGGTAGCCATCTGAAAATCTTCCGCAATTTTCGTAGTATACCATACAGATGCCTGATACTTGGGTAACCTGAGCCTTCATAGAAGGGGCACATTGGAGCATTATTCCCAGGTCACGAACCGCTTCTTTGGGCTCTGGACAAGGTCCTAGTTCTGAAGGCCACCAATCATGCGACCATTGTGTCTTTGCCTTGCCAAATAGCATTATTTCTGTCTTGCTATAGTTAAGTTGGAGTTTATTTCCAGTCATCCATTCGCTAATCTGAATCATACACCTCTTAAATCTGGTGCGGGTGTCAAGAACATCTAAACTACAGGTGATAAGCATCTGAGTATTGTCTGCATAGGATACTGTGGAAAAACCATAGGATTTTATAATTCTGGCCAAAGGGGTGAGATAAATGTTAAATAACATGGGACTCAGAATAGACCCTTGAGGTACCCCGACAGAGAGAGGAGTCCTGCTAGATTCCAAGGAGTTGACCCTAATATAAGTATGCCAGTCAGCAAGGTAACTCTTGAACCAGACCAGAGCCTTGCCTCTGACACCAATCTCCCACAGCCGTTGATAAAGAATGCTGTGAGAGATGGTGTCAAAGGCTGCTGAGAGATCTAATAAGATCAAAAATGTGGAATCACCTCTGTCCAGGGTAAGACGAATACTATCCACCACTTCGGTTACTGCTGTTTCTGTGCCATGGGCAGCACGGAAGCCTGATTGCGAGGGGTCTAAAAGTGAATGGGTTTCTACAAAACTGGAGATACGTTTATTAACTAGGTGCTCCTGTACCTTTCCAAAGTAGGGCAGTAACGATATAGGCCTATACTTAGAGACAATGGTGGGGTCGCTGGTGGGCCTTTTAAGGATGGGTTTTACCTGAGCCACCTTCCAGCTGCTGGGCATAGATGCAAGCTCAAAAGAGGTGTTATAGATTTTAGAGAGAGAGCAGGCCAGGAGTGGGAATATTTCATTGCACTTGCGGGGGGTCAGTGAGTCTGTGGTGGAACCCGATTTCACTTTCCCTAGAGCAACTAACACTTCGGCAACCATGGTAGGCTCAAACTTCATAAGCAAAGGACACTCAGTATGGTAAGGAATCAGAGAGTTACAGGAGGAAACCTCACCAACTAGGGTGACGTTGGGTCTGGAGGTTGTAAACGTGGAGTAAATAGACTTGATTTTGTTATAAAAGTGCGCGGCTAATGCGTTGACCCACTCCAAGGTGGGGATGAAAGATGATTGTTCCACCTGTGGTGCAGTGAACTCATTTAATATTTTAAATAGTTCTTTGGAGGAGTGGGATGCTTTATTAATTCTTTGGGTAAGATAGCTAGATTTAGCTTCCCTTATATTTTTCAGATAAATTGAGTGAATCTGTTTATAATTTTTACGATGTCCCACCGTTCTTGTTTTCCTCCACAACCTTTCTGCTGATCTACTAGCAGTTTTCTCTATTTTCAGTACCTCCGTAAACCATGGGGAGGCAATGGATTTTACTTTAACTCTAGTTTCAGGAATGACCTTGTCCAGTGCAATCTTGACGCATTCTTCCAGCTGGTTGCCCATTAGATCAATGTTGTTGATTGTATCATTAAGAGGATTAAAGTGGGTCTCAATTTATGCCAGGGCCGTATGAGCCTTGAATCTGAACACTTCGAAATCCTAGGCTTATTAGGACCAGGGAAGCTGAATTTCACTAGAAAGTGGTCCGTCCAGGTCATAGGCAGAGGGGGTTCGCAGGTGAAGCTGGGCATATTAGTAAAAATTAAATCAAGAGTGTGCCCTGCCTGATGGGTAGGTCCTAGAACCCTTTGCGTTAATGCCAAGGATTTCATAGTGGTCCTTAGATGACAGGAGTCAGTGTCGAGAATAAGTTTCATGTGATAGTTAAAATCTCCTATTAAAATGAAGTAATCAGTGGCTAACACATGTGAGGCGATAGTGTCCAGAAGAGCATTGACAAATTTGGATTTTTCGTCCGGGCGTCTATAGACTAGAGCAGCTCTTCCCATCATCGTTTTGAGATGCGTAATGTTAACTATAAGAATTTCAAAAAGGGGGTTTGAAAAGGGTTCGAGCACTTAATTACTCGAACTACTTCATTGGCTGCCCATTAAGCAGCGCATTGAATTTAAAACTCTGACTCTTGTGCACAAGTCAATCCATGGTGGTGGGGCCGAGGACATTAGATCAGCCAGCTTAGGCCTTATTAAAACCACAAAAGTAAGGCAGGCGAGGTGGGGAGGCAGAGCAATCACGCACTGTGCCACAAAACTCTGGAATAAACTACTGCTTGCTTTGAAGCTTCAACCCAACCTTCAGCTTTTTAGGAGGAGCCTCAAAACTTGGCTGTTTACAACCACACTGGAATAAACTACAACCCCCCCCCCCACCACCCACACTTCACAGCGCCAAGACGCCTTGGCATTCGAGTGCTTTATAAGCATATAAGCATAAACATAAACATATAGGCTTATAAATATAGATACATATGTACATATATAAATATATGTAGAAATGAATAATTTCATGTTAAAGTATATTATTGCTGCAATTCAGAGCATTAGATAATTTTTATACAAAAACACAATTTCTTCAACCAGAACAGTTCAATTTCTATTTCTATTTGTTTGTGCCATATGATATGTGGATTGTAAATACAGCACTGGATAAAACAAATTTCAAATTTATTGTGTAGCCATAGACAGATGGAAAACTGCAAAACTGTCTTTCATTTTATTTATTTAAGACTTGTAATGTGCATGGCTGCCTCAACAATGAGGCGTCCCAGTGCAACCAGAAACCAAAAACAGAAGCAAGAGATACCAACCAGTGATTAAACATCAGATAATGGGAACAACCAAGTTTTTATGGTTTTACGGAACACCAAGAGATTGGGAATACCTCTAATGTGAGCTGGGAGAGAGTTTCAGAGTTTAGCCGCTAGAAGGCGAAACGAGCGGCCCCCTGCCCTCGCTCTCCGAACTCGAGGAACACAAACAAGCGCACGGTCGGCAGATCGCAATGCACGCCCAGGCACATAGGGCATCAACAGGCAAGATAGCCCAGAAGGGGCTTGGTGCATCAACATTTTATGAGAAATGCACAATACCTTAAACTGAACGCGCTTTCCAATGGGCAGCCAATGAAGCTTGGGGAGCACATGCGCCACCGAGCAAGATCTAGGTAAGGCCACCAGAAGACGCGCCGCCGCATTCTGTACCCTCTGTAGGCATTTAATGCTGGCTTTGTTAGTGCCTAAGTATAGAGAGTTACCATAATCAAGCCTGGAGAGAATTGATGAGTGCACAATAGTCTGACGCACTTTAGGAGGGAAAAAAACAAGCAAGGGTCTCAACCCTCGCAAAAGCCTAAAACAGACAGCGGCAACAGTTTTTGTCTGCTTCTCAAACGTTAATCCTTTATCAAACCACAACCCCAGGTTCTTAACAGCCTCCTGATCCTTCCCAAACAGTAGAATTTAACTGTAAACAGTTTGCCATCATCCAATCTGAGATGGCCAACAGATCCTCCTTGAACTTCTCCAAGTTGGCACAACAGTTTTTAGAAAAAGCGATTACCAACTGGGTGTCGTCGGCATACAACACCAAGAACAGCCGCCTACCTTTTGCCACTTCCGCCAAGGGTCTCACATAAAGCTGGAACAAAAGCGGGCTTAAGATAGAACCTTGTGGTACCCCCTGGTGCAGGGCATATTCCTGGGAATGGAAAGGTGGCACTGAGACCTGGAAGGACCGCTCCTCTAAAAAGGATCAAATCCAATCCAAGGCCCCACTCCTAATCCCAACTTCCTGGAGGCGTTCAAGAAGAATCGCATGAGATACCGTATCAAAAGCGGCGCTTAGGTCCAACAGGACCAAGGCCGCAGAGTCACCCACATCCAGCCTACTCCGGATGGATTCTGTTACTGCCAATAGCGCTGATTCAGTGCTATGGCGTGGACGAAAACCATGTTGATATGAATCAAAGATGTTATGCTTGTCAATAAATTTGGAGAGAATGGAGTTCACATGCGCTTCCACCAGTTCAGCCAAAAAAGGCAGCTGGGAAATAGGGCGATAATTGCCAGGATCTGCCGGATAAAGAGAAGGTTTTTTTTTATCAAAGGAATGACTTTAGCGTGCTTCCACGCCCTAGGAACAGAGGCTAACCTCAAAGACAAATTGGCCAATTCTAGACCCACTGGAGCGATTCATGAATTGAACTGGCAAAAGTGGGCAGCTGGGGAGCCTGACTTGATTTTATGACACAGGACCTCAAATTCCAAGGGCGTCAACAAAGAAAAGGATGATAAACAATTGCCCTCCATAATGTCCACCTCTCCAGGCACCACTTTCTCAATAGGAATTGCCGCCTTAGGAAGGCCACGATAAATCTGCTCAACTTTATTCACAAAGTGCTACGCTAATACCTCACATTGGCGATTGGAGGCTATAGGAGAGGCACTAGAGGCGCCCGCACTCTTCATATTTTTGAGCAGGGAAAAAATGGTCTTTGCGGGGTTAGAACTGGCCAGAATCTTATTGGCTACAAACTCCGCCCGAGCTCTCCGAATGAGCTTACGATATTCCTTCACCGCCGCACGATATTCTAATTTAGCAGCGGCTTCATAGGAACGGCGCCAAGCACGCTCTAGCTGCTTGCAACCCTTATTTGTCTGAGTTAGCGAGTCATTGAACCATGGGTTAGATGGCCCGCGTCCTTTTCTACCCCGTTTGGCCGGAATACAACTATCCAACCCGGCCATCAGCCAATCTTGAAAACACAAATTCGCCCCCTCAATATCTGCGGGAAGTTGAGGTCTATGCTCCGCTAGCCAGGTAGCTAACACATCACAGTCAACTTATGCCAAGGCCGTTTATTCACGAGGGCTGGACGGAACATATCTACTCTACCCTGAAGCTTCAGAGAAAATATAACCAATGAATGATCCGTCCACGCCTGAGGAACCGGGGGGAATGTTTTTAAACAACAGAAATTAGAAAAAAATTGGGTCTAGCAAGTGACCAGCGACATGTGCGCCCTCAAGAACATGTTGCGACAACTGGAAGGCTTCTAAGTCCCCCAAAAAACTGGCGATATCAACCTTCCCCCCATTCTCAGGTGAAGGTTGAGATCCCCCAATATGGTAAAGTTTAGCGAATTGTCCAATTTTGCTCAATAGATCTTCTCTAAACAGAACTGAGGGCCTGGGGGTCTATACATTAAAAGACCAGACATTGTAAAGTTACAGCTAAGACTACTTTTAAACAAAGCACTTTCACAGCCCGCTAGCTTCTCCTTGCCCAGGCTAACAGTATAGGCTTCCTTGGCCACCACTGCAATAACGCCCACCCTACCACCTTCTCTAATGATACTTTTTAACACTTAGCCTTGTGGAAGAGATAGCCACGGCTCCGCCACTAAGTAAGTCCTGGGTAAGCCATGTTTCTGTAATTTTCATGCATTGTGTAGTTTCACGTGACCCGCGTCACTTGCACAAGATTTTAAAATGGTGGATTGTATTGAAAACTTTATTTGTGAACAAGCCTGCTGGTACAGGCGAAACGTGTTGAGCAAACGACAAATAAAGCGGATTAAATCACCACATGGTGTCGTCCTTTCTTGGTGATACCGAGGCTGTTGTGTTATATATATATATATATATATATATATATATATATATATATATATATATATATATATATATATATATATATATATTATATATATATATATATATATGTATATCCTCAGCAATCTTCAGAACCTCCTTGGCGGCGAAATGAAGAAATGGGCCCCACAGTTTTCAGGTTAGGCAAATAATTTTATTTCCAACCTCTCATTGATGAGGCGTTTCAAGCATCAAGTGCTCTTGATCACACAAGGAGCACCGCGCCAGCTTTACCTTTTAAAGTTTTTTTTCCTCTTTTCCTTTTGCATACACCCTCCTCCTGTGGGTCACATGACCACCACCATAGACATTGAGGAAATATTCATATAGATTTCTCTTTAAAGCATTCAAACATTTCATATATATGTTACAAATAGAACTGAAATTAAATGTCAGAATTATTTTTAAACTGTATAAATACATTATTATCACATGAACACATTATCCAATAATCCATGTAAAAATATGTGCAAATAGCAAATAGTCAAAAAAATCTTTCTCAAAGATTTTGATTGCATATAATAACGGTGCATAGCTTTAATACCATGATCAATGTACATCAATTTGTACAAAATGCTGGGTGCCATAAATATATATAACCAATCATAAATATCTATTTATATTATACACACCTAAAAAAAACATATAATAAAATACTATTAAATTCAACACTCAGATAGCACCTTTTCTTTAATTGATCATCTTATATAATAGAACCACTTTTGATACATGTTTGCTAATGATCATTATATTTCAGTTATTATATATCTTGTTCTATCAGTGCTTGTTTGATTTAGTTAAATCCTCTTACTCATGTTTTTTGGTTATTAGTGACACGTGCTATATTAATGTGTAAAAAACACCCGATGTTACCCCCATAATGTGCATCATAACTTGATTCTTTCTTAACCTCTTGATAAGATAACTTTATGATACAGTAAAACCCACAATTTTTTTTATAACTCAGACTAATGTATGTGTAAAAAAGTGTATTTACATAAATTTACAAGTGATACCTTAAAAAATATTAGTGCGTGAATGCACACTTATGGACTTATCGGGAAGTATTTAATTCTAAATTTCATCGTTACTTTACCAAAAATACATCAAGTTTTAAAGCTTCTCATTGTACGCACATTAATTTGGAAGTCAATGTCAACATTCATTTTCAGAAATATGTCAAGTAGCATTATCGGAAGTACATGGCATTAACAGAGGTGCACAATTCATAAAAAATTGTGCAAATCCTCTGTTGTGTTTAATCCATTTGGATATTTACTGTCCAATTCAACTATATACCTTGTTTCCTTTTTCCTAAGCAATTTATCCCTGTTGCCTCCTCTTCTTAGAGGAGCCACTGCATCTATCACAAAAAATGATAGGCAAGCTAAATCATTGCTATGTGAGGATTTAAAATGTCGTGCAACCGGGTAAGCGCTATCAAAATTGACGATTGTTCTGAGATGCTGCAATATCCTGACATGCACCTGCAGCCTAGTGCTTGCCACATAACGCAAGCCGCAGGTGCATGTCAGGACATAAACAGCAAACTGAGTCCGACAATTAAAATTGCCCTTGATTGCGATTTGCTCATTGGAGAAAGGGGTATTAAAATGGGTTGTGTTTGTTCTGAATTTACATGCTCGACAGGTAGAAAATTAAAGAAAACAATTTTTAGTGTTAACCAGGTACTGCCACTACCTAGTTCTGGGTTAGCTTTTACTAATTTGCTGCGCATACTCATTGCTCTCATGTCGGTTATCGTTGGGGTATCAGCTAACTTACTGCCGAGGATGCCATCTGTCATTACGATTGGCCAGTTTTTCTTTATAATAGATTTGATCTTTCTCTCCTGCTTACTAAATGTTAATGTCAAGCGTGGAGTTTCATCTTTGTCTGGCTCATCAATATTAGTTGTTGTTAACAGTGACTTCCTCGATCGTTCCTGAGTTTTTGCAAGGGCCTTTGTTAGTGTGGCTTCCTTATATCCTCTGGCTTTAAGACGATCTACCATTTCTTGTGCACCTTTTTTAAAAACTTCTGGGGTGCTACAAATTCTTTTGAAACACAGAAGTTCTCCATACGGAATACTTTCAATTACGTGTCGAGGATGTCCACTGCTGGCATGCAAAATGCTATTGCCAGCAGTTGGTTTGCGGAATAAGGATGTTGTAACTGTGCGGTCTATTACTGTGACCTGTACATCAAGGAATTCTGATCTATTCCTACTGACATTGGATGTGAAGAAGAGGTTAAACTTGTTATTGTTTAGTGATTTTACAAAGTTTACAGCACTAACTTCGTACCCCTCCCACACACAAAAAACATCATCGATAAATCTCATCCAATGCCGCACATGGTTAAAACCTGGGGTGACGATGAGATCCCGCTCCTCCCACTAGCCCACATGTAAACATGCGTAGCTGGGGGAGAAACAGGATCCCATCGCCACACCCCTGATCTGTCTCCAAATATCATTGCCAAACATAAAGAAATTATTGTGCAGACACCAGTCTACCAATTCAACTAACATTTTGTTATGACTGTAGTATTCACAGGATCTGTGACCCAAATAATGTTCTGTGGCTTTTATTCCTTTTTCATGTTCTATGCAGGTGTATAACGATTCTATGTCAAGTGTTAACATACACCAGCCTTCTTGCCATTCAATAGTTTTCAGTTTGTTTAAAAAATCCCCAGTATCCTTAATGTAGCTGGTTAGATTTTTCACATGCTCCTGTAAATAAAAGTCAATATACCTGGAGATATTCTCACTCATGCTATATATATTAACTACTGGTGGTCACCAGTAGGTAGTTATAGTTAGGACCTAGTTTTCATAGGAAATCCACAACATTCTATATGGAATAACTTTGGCGCCGGTCGACGAATCTTCGCGCAATTCTCCAAGAAGATGGCCTGCTCCGCTCTGCTCCTTCCCTGAAAGTTTGGGGGTGATTCGTGAAGCGGGAGCTGAGAAAAAAGGGGGGTCCAATTTTCCATAGGACCTTTAGCCAGGGCTACAGCCCGAATGGCTCAACGGAATTACACCAAATTTGGCAAAAAGGTAGAGTTCGGTTCTCAGATTATTTTTGTTAAATGGTGTAAATCCGTTTAGTAGTTCCTGAGAAAATCAAAAGTAAAATCATAGATATATCTAGAGATGAAGTACTGTACTCTGTACTGTACTCTTTACTGTACTCTGTACCTTCCTGAGCACGAGCTGCATGCTGATTGGATGTCAACTGTCTGTCAACACTCCAAACCAGGAAGTGTTGGCAGCCATCTTGTGCCTCGGTAGAACCAAGGCACAAGAAAACAGAAAAAGAAACGTGAAAATCGCAAGAAGGGGTCAGAGTAGAAACACCCTGACCCCCTAGG
Organism: Lissotriton helveticus; assembly: GCF_964261635.1. NCBI lineage: Eukaryota > Metazoa > Chordata > Amphibia > Caudata > Salamandridae > Lissotriton > Lissotriton helveticus. The sequence continues at coordinate 1,248,076,192 of NC_136068.1, read as the reverse complement.
CCTGCTTAGGGGGTCCCACAAGGATCCCCAGGACCCCCAAAAAAGTATTAAAAAAAAAATCGCGGGATACGCGTATGGTACGCGTACCCTGCCGATCTCCCAAAAGAGGTTTCAGAGAGGTGTAAAAAGGGGCGGGCCTCATTACACCTCTCTGCAACACAGCCCCCTGGCGCATACTGGAGGTTCTTGTTGGGCTAGTTGGCCCCCAGGGACCCCCAGTATGCAAGGGGAATTAGTTTCCCCTCTGCAAACGCGCCAGGGGGCTACATTGCAGAGAGGTGTAATGAGGCCACGCCCCTTTTTACACCTCTCTGCAACGCAGCCCCCTGGCGCATACTATAGGTTTCTGGTGGGCTAGTTGGCCCCCAGGGACCACCAGTATGCAAGGTGACTTAATCCCCCAACTTACAATGCGTTACGGGGCACGTTTGCACAGAGGTGAAGGTAGGGGGCAGGGCTTGAGGTGAAGTGTGTGCAAACATGCCCTGTGGCGCGTTTTAAGTTGGTGAATTAATTCCTCTTCAATCCAGAGGTCCCCTAGGGGCCAACTAGTCCAACAGGTACCTCCAGTGAGCGCCACGGAGCTGCATTGCAGAGCGTTGTAAATAGGGGGCGTGCCCTCTGAACAGCTCTCTGCAACGCAGCTCCCTGGCGCATACTGGAGGTACCTGGTGGGCTAGTTTGCTCACAGCGGACCTCAGCATTGAAGAGGAATTAATTCCCCAATCTAAAACGTGCCAAACAGCGTGTTTGCACACGCCACCTCAGGCCCGCGCCCTTCCTACACTATTGAGCACAATATTCCTCTAAAATCAGCGGAACTACGAATTCTGATTTACTCACCTGTTATCACGAGAGACGTCAGTGCTGCATCTTTGAGCCCAGTACAGACCCTAAAAAGTAAATCTAAGCGTACTTACCAGTAACTTGTATTTCCTTCCATAGGAATCTATTGTGTGGTTTTCACCAGAAAAGTTTCTAAGTGTCTATTTTTGAAACGTACAACTATTCCTCTAAAATCAGACGAACTACGAATTCCGATATACTCACCTGTTTTCAGGAGAGACCTCAGTGCTGCGTCTTTCAGCCCACTACTGATCCTGAAAATTAATTCTAACCATACTTACAGTAACTTGAATTTCCTTCCATAGGCTAACATTGACTGGTTTCACTTGGAAATTCTTCTAAGTGTGGAGTTTTGGAACTTAAAAAAATTCCTCTAAAATCAGCGGAAATACGAATTCCGATTTACTCACCCGTTATCAGGAGATACCTCAGTGCGGCATCTTACAGCTCACTACTGATCCTGAAAATTAATTCTAACCATACTTACAGTAACTTGAATTTCCTTCCATAGGCTAACATTGACTGGTTTCACCTGGAAATTCTTCTAAGTGTGGTGTTTTGGAACTTTAAAAAATTGCTTTAAAATCAGTTGAACTACGAATTCCGATTTACTCACCTGTTATCAGGAGAGATTTCAGTGCTGCATCTTTCAGCTCACTACTGTCCCTGAAAAGTAATTTTAACCGTACTTACCAGTAACTTGAATTTCCTTCCACAGGATATCATTGCCTGCTATATAATATATATATATATATATTTAAAAAATATAAAATAAAATAAATAAATATTACAATTTCAATATTTAAAAAAAAATCAATTTATAATAAAATATGTAATGTAATTAAAAAAATAAAATATCTAAAAATAAATACTTTAAATTAATGTAGTAAATCAGTATAAAAAAATAACAATTAATACATTTAAAAATTATCATTTACCAAACCTTTGAAATTCACTGAAAAAACCATAGGTTTCAGCCATGTTTTAATTAGGAATTAGCATTTAAAAAACCTTAGAAATTCACTGAAAAAAACATAGGTTTCAGCCACGTTATAGTTAGGAATTAGCATTTAAAAAAACCTTAAAAATTCACAGAAAAAAACATAGGTTTCACACATGTTATAGTTAGCTGGACATTTCACTCATACAAAACCATTGATATTCCCCGTTATAGTTAGTTCAGCTAACTATAACTTGCGCGCCCGCAATGCACTGCTGATGATGTCACATATTACATCACTCATGATATGGTCAGTGACATCACTCATGACATCACTGATGACATGTCAAATGACAAGCCTAGGGTCCCCTGGTCTGCCATGATAGGTGGTAACTTTACTACTAAACTTGCAGGCCTTATATCGTTCGCATGGGTTAAATCCGGCAATACTCAAATGATTTTGAACTTTCGGGGTTACATTTCAAGTGACTGTGGATTAGATGGTCCCCCACTGAGGGACATCGTTTCTATGTTATTAATGGACGTTCTGGAAGTTTAAACTTTTTTTATCAGTTTGTAGAATGTGCCAATTCTTTCTAAAAATCTGTAGAATAATGCTTGATTTTTCATTGTAGCATGTTATCATTCTTGTTGGGCCATCTTGTGTGGATTTCCTCGGTCCCTTTGCTTCAAGTAGTACAAGTACAAGTAGTAGTTCTAAAAAAAAAGAATAAATATATATATATATATATATATATATCGGGAAAAAGACTTTGCGCCGAAACGCGTAGATGCTCTTTTACAGATTTTTGTTTTATGTGGAATAAAACTCAACTGATATTCAAAACTCCAAGTAGTGTCTTTCCTTCTTTTTCTATATTAGGCCAGGGGTATTTTTAGGGTGTAGGTGTTGGTGAGGGTATTGGGTGTCTAGGGTATTTTTAGGATTAAGGGTGGGTAAAGGTATTTCGGTGGCAAGGATATTTTTAGGGTTTAAGGTGGGTAGGGCTTTTTGGTTGGTAAGGGAATTTTTCGGGTTTAGGGTGGGTTAGACTATTTGGGTGGCAAGGGTGTTTTAGGGTGGGTAAGGGTATTTAGGTGGCAAGGATGTTTTTGGGATGTGCAGGGGTTTTTGGGTGGCAAGGGTATTTTTAGGGTTTACGGTGGGTAGAGGTATTTGGGTGGTAAGGTTGTTTTAGGATTTAGGGTCGGTAGGGGTATTTAGGTGGCAAGGATGTTTTTAAGGTTTATGGTGTGTATGGATTTTTGGGTGGAAAAAGAATTTCTAGGGTTTAGTGTGGTTAGGGGTATTTGGGCTGTAAGGGTATTTGTAGGTTTAAGGTTGGTGAAGGTATTTGGATGGCAAGGATATTTTGGGGGTTTATGACGGCTAAAGGTATTTGGGTGGCAATATTATTTTTAGGGTTTAGGGTGGGTAGGAGTATTGGGGTGGCAAGGGTATTTTTAGGATTTAGAGTGAGTAAGGATTTTTAGGTGGCAAGGGCATTTTTAGGGTTTATGGTGAGAATGAGTATTTGTTTGTAAGGGTATTTTTACGGTTTATGTTGGATAGGTGTATTTCGGTGGCAAGGACATTTTTAGGGTGGATAAGGGTTTAGGGGGTGGAGGTCCATAAGTTATATATATACATATACCTTTTATATACATACCTTTATAATGCTTATACACATATATATGTATATAAAGATATATATATATAAACATATATATATATATATATATATATATATATATATATATATATATATATATATATATATATATATGTATGCGTGCATATATATAAATATATATGGTGAAGAAAGAGACGCTTCTACCGGAGTGCTGGAACCCGATGGAAGTTGGCGCAGATCCCGGCGAAGCAGTCCGGGTAAAATGTTCAAAGTGAATTCAAATGTAGAATGTCATGTGCTCTCAGGCAAAAAGACAGCAGGGGATCCAAAATAGAATGAAAGCAGTTTAATACACAACGCGTTTCACCAAAACAGGCTTGTTCACGTGTACCTGCACACAGGAACACCAACTTTTAAATAAAGTTTGCATGCTTCAACCCAAATGGTAGACATGAAAGTCGGACTAACAGAAAATGCATGGCAGACATCTTTGAATGGTTTACAGTGCATGACAGTAACCTGCGCAGAGTGTAAAATAAATGTAAAACACAAATGGTTACTTGTATTAGTTGAATGTCAGACGTGGGCTGCCCAAATTTCATCATGTTGCCTGAGTGCCTTCTCATAATACCAAATGAATAACCGATATTATCAACGTCTGGGTGAAGTCACTGGCAAAGGCTGACATGTTGGAGCGTTCAAATAACACAACTATAGTTCGAAGCCCCTGAAGCAGGTCTGTCATAGGTCGCCCGGCAATGAAGCACAAAGACTTCATCATGTGGGCACAGTTCAAACATAAGAGTGGACACTGTTGTACGGGGTGCACACTACCAATATACAATGTGAACTGAGACACGCAGTAGTTTGGCAAGAAAGTTTAAACATTTGCGCTAATAGTGTGACAATTGAATATGTATGTAATCATGTCTTACGCACAGAAAATATAAACCCTGATATGACATGTACAATACTGGCAGATGGTGGTACATGAAAAACAAGGCGGAGTAAAAATGAAAATGAAAAGTGAAAAGTGAAACACCGTCGTCCAGTATGCCGTGCAATGTCAAAATAAATATATGACATGCTTGCAGACGGCGTGGTAACACCGATAAGGGCATGAGTTGGTAAACTCAGTTCTGCATGCAGTTTAGGACAAACACACGTGTATGCATAGTGCAAGGGCAGGGCGACATGGTACATCGCTGCAATTGTCATGTAAAGAGTAAAAGGCAAATCAAGAACAAAAAATATTATCTGTAATAATTCTCATAATGAGAAGCCCGTAACAAGCATAATGCTGTTCGGTTAAGTCAAAGTGCCATGTCAGGTATGGGCTATCATGCTGAAGGATTTCCAAAATTGGGAAGGTCTGACCTTATGAGTTGGTGTCTCATAGTGTGATAAAGCCAAGAGCAGTGATTCCTGGAGTGCAAAGGTTGGGTACGCCCGTGCAAGTGAAGTCCAGTGTTGGGCCCCCTCCTTTCCTCCTGTGGAAAAACAACAAAAATTAGAAAAACAAGAGTTAAAATCACACAAGTAGAATATGAATAATACAAGAAAATGCATCTCTTGAAAAATACAATGTCAGAAAAGGAAATGTACAAAATACGAGAATGAGTTTGCAAATCTTAAATGCTAGTCATTGGCATAGTTTATTCTTTTAAGTGAATTGCTAATTCCTCATCGATATTGAGGCCTCCCGGGAATCTGGTTTGGAATTCAATTATGAGTTTAGACTCACGTTGCCTCAGATTTAGTAACCTGTTACCCCCTCTCGGATGTCTGGGGACCTGTTCCAATATGAAGAAATTTAGATCAGCAATATTGGAAAAGTGTTGTTGTTCGAAATGGCGCGCCACCGGGTATTTCGGGTCTTTATTCGAGATGGCCCTGAGATGTTCCAAGATTCTTTTTTTGGCAGCACAACTAGTGCTGCCAATATACCAGAGTTTGCAGGAGCATTCAATGGCATAAATAACAAAGGTAGTACTGCAAGTGAGAAAAGTGGTCAATTTTTTGGTAATGTTGTTGTATTCCACAGATCCTCTGTATTTGCTATATTTACAGGCTTTGCAGTGGCCGCACGGATAGAAACCGACTAGACCATGATCTGTGTCTGTCTTGGTATATTGAGTGATGTCATTTCTGACCACTAGATCACGTATGTTCTTGCCTCTCTTGTAAGTAATCATGGGTCGATCAGGGATGGTGTTACCTAGAACAGAGTCGGATTTCAGAATCCCCCAATTTTTGGCAAGAAGTTTCTTAACTTGTTGAGATTCAGAACTGAAAGTGAGGATGAGTCTGGTCGATTCATCGGTTTCAGTAGTGTCAGGCACACGATTGTTTTTCAGTGTCTCAGATCTTTCTATACTCTCTGCTCTTTCTTTGGCTTTTTTGAGAACCCAACTGGGGTAACCTCTACTCTTGAACCTGTTCATGATGATTTCCTGTTCCCTAAAAAAAGAATCATCAGTGTTGCAATTGCGTTTCGCCCTCAGAAGTTCCCCGTAGGGGATGCTCCATTTGAGAGCCTCAGGGTGACTACTTAGAGCATGCAACACGCTATTCCCATCTGTGGCCTTGCGATACAGTGAGGTGCGGATTTTATATTCTATGATCTCCAATTTGACATCTAAGAATTCAGTTTGGCTGTTACTGATGCTGCCTGATAGAAAGATGTTGTAGCTGTTACAATTAAGTTTTGTGATGAAGTCAAGTGCTTCAACTTTAGTGCCTTTCCAGACAATAAAGAGGTCGTCGATGTAGCGTAGCCACACCACGACCTTTTCAAAGTCTTCCCTCAAGGTGGCACTGTCATGGATTTCCTGCTCCCAGAATCCCATGAACAGATTCGCTAGACTGGGAGCAAAGCAAGAACCCATGGCAGTACCACTGATTTGCCTGTAGAAGGCGCCGTCAAAGGAAAAAATATTGTTAGTAAGACAGAAAAACATCATCTCCATTATCATTTGCAAATCAGTGGTACTGCCATGGGTTCTTGCTTTGCTCCCAGTCTAGCGAATCTGTTCATGGGATTCTGGGAGCAGGAAATCCATGACAGTGCCACCTTGAGGGAAGACTTTGAAAAGGTCGTGGTGTGGCTACGCTACATCGACGACCTCTTTATTGTCTGGAAAGGCACTAAAGTTGAAGCACTTGACTTCATCACAAAACTTAATTGTAACAGCTACAACATCTTTCTATCAGGCAGCATCAGTAACAGCCAAACTGAATTCTTAGATGTCAAATTGGAGATCATAGAATATAAAATCCGCACCTCACTGTATCGCAAGGCCACAGCTGGGAATAGCGTGTTGCATGCTCTAAGTAGTCACCCTGAGGCTCTCAAATGGAGCATCCCCTACGGGGAACTTCTGAGGGCGAAACGCAATTGCAACACTGATGATTCTTTTTTTAGGGAACAGGAAATCATCATGAACAGGTTCAAGAGTAGAGGTTACCCCAGTTGGGTTCTCAAAAAAGCCAAAGAAAGAGCAGAGAGTATAGAAAGATCTGAGACACTGAAAAACAATCGTGTGCCTGACACTACTGAAACCGATGAATCGACCAGACTCATCCTCACTTTCAGTTCTGAATCTCAACAAGTTAAGAAACTTCTTGCCAAAAATTGGGGGATTCTGAAATCCGACTCTGTTCTAGGTAACACCATCCCTGATCGACCCATGATTACTTACAAGAGAGGCAAGAACATACGTGATCTAGTGGTCAGAAATGACATCACTCAATATACCAAGACAGACACAGATCATGGTCTAGTCGGTTTCTATCCGTGCGGCCACTGCAAAGCCTGTAAATATAGCAAATACAGAGGATCTGTGGAATACAACAACATTACCAAAAAATTGACCACTTTTCTCACTTGCAGTACTACCTTTGTTATTTATGTCATTGAATGCTCCTGCAAACTCTGGTATATTGGCAGCACTAGTTGTGCTGCCAAAAAAAGAATCTTGGAACATCTCAGGGCCATCTCGAATAAAGACCCGAAATACCCGGTGGCGCGCCATTTCGAACAACAACACTTTTCCAATATTGCTGATGATCTAAATTTCTTCATATTGGAACAGGTCCCCAGACATCCGAGAGGGGGTAACAGGTTACTAAATCTGAGGCAACGTGAGTCTAAACTCATAATTGAATTCCAAACCAGATTCCCGGGAGGCCTCAATATCGATGAGGAATTAGCAATTCACTTAAAAGAATAAACTATGCCAATGACTAGCATTTAAGATTTGCAAACTCATTCTCGTATTTTGTACATTTCCTTTTCTGACATTGTATTTTTCAAGAGATGCATTTTCTTGTATTATTCATATTCTACTTGTGTGATTTTAACTCTTGTTTTTCTAATTTTTGTTGTTTTTCCACAGGAGGAAAGGAGGGGGCCCAACACTGGACTTCACTTGCACGGGCGTACCCAACCTTTGCACTCCAGGAATCACTGCTCTTGGCTTTATCACACTATGAGACACCAACTCATAAGGTCAGACCTTCCCAATTTTGGAAATCCTTCAGCATGATAGCCCATACCTGACATGGCACTTTGACTTAACCGAACAGCATTATGCTTGTTACGGGCTTCTCATTATGAGAATTATTACAGATAATATTTTTTGTTCTTGATTTGCCTTTTACTCTTTACATGACAATTGCAGCGATGTACCATGTCGCCCTGCCCTTGCACTATGCATACACGTGTGTTTGTCCTAAACTGCATGCAGAACTGAGTTTACCAACTCATGCCCTTATCGGTGTTACCACGCCGTCTGCAAGCATGTCATATATTTATTTTGACATTGCACGGCATACTGGACGACGGTGTTTCACTTTTCACTTTTCATTTTCATTTTTACTCCGCCTTGTTTTTCATGTACCACCATCTGCCAGTATTGTACATGTCATATCAGGGTTTATATTTTCTGTGCGTAAGACATGATTACATACATATTCAATTGTCACACTATTAGCGCAAATGTTTAAACTTTCTTGCCAAACTACTGCGTGTCTCAGTTCACATTGTATATTGGTAGTGTGCACCCCGTACAACAGTGTCCACTCTTATGTTTGAACTGTGCCCACATGATGAAGTCTTTGTGCTTCATTGCCGGGCGACCTATGACAGACCTGCTTCAGGGGCTTCGAACTATAGTTGTGTCATGTCAGCCTTTGCCAGTGACTTCACCCAGACGTTGATAATATCGGTTATTCATTTGGTATTATGAGAAGGCACTCAGGCAACATGATGAAATTTGGGCAGCCCACGTCTGACATTCAACTAATACAAGTAACCATTTGTGTTTTACATTTATTTTACACTCTGCGCAGGTTACTGTCATGCACTGTAAACCATTCAAAGATGTCTGCCATGCATTTTCTGTTAGTCCGACTTTCATGTCTACCATTTGGGTTGAAGCATGCAAACTTTATTTAAAAGTTGGTGTTCCTGTGTGCAGGTACACGTGAACAAGCCTGTTTTGGTGAAACGCGTTGTGTATTAAACTGCTTTCATTCTATTTTGGATCCCCTGCTGTCTTTTTGCCTGAGAGCGCATGACATTCTACATTTGAATTCACTTTATATAAATATATATATATATATTCAAAGGCTTTATATTTAGCTGTGAAATACTTACATTTTCGTTCTAAAGGCATGTGTGGTAACGGCATATGCATTGTAAAAGTTGCATTTGAGGTTAAGACCGCATTGTCAAGTCATGTGTGGTAATGGCATGCATGGTTCTGACCTGCATCCACATGCAGGATATGTACAACAGAGGTAGCTAATGCACTAAAGAGTGAGTGAAAGGCATTAGAGGACTGTTGTATTATTTTCATGAAAAGGCTGTCATACAGGAAGTACAAAACTCATGCAGTTAATAGTCAAACCATTTATGAGTTCACCTTACATTTATGTGCACATATGGGATGAACCCTCACCTACCTTGTGTAGTATGAATAATTTGTGCGTTACATTTCTTGCACTGGGATGCATTCAAGAGTACTGCTGTTCACTGGTTGTACAGTCTCCTAGTTACTGGCTTCTCTAGTTTGGGTGAGGTTATGTTACTCATGTCGACATTTATTTTCTCCCTTTGTTAAACTGTTAGACCTTTATTACAATTCTAGATAGGTGAGTGCAAAATGTTGTATACGTGTGTCTCCCTACCACAAGATTAACAAAAGGATGGCCAAGCAATAGACACTTCTCTTTTCCATCAATTTGTTTTGGTGCTTGAATATTGACCCTGTGGGGCCAGGTGTCTTTCCCAAGAATATAGGGATCACATAAAATATTGGTTATTGCAGTAGTGATCAACGAAAAAAGAGAGAGGTCAAGAGGGCTTTCTTCAGTTCTCTTACACAAATGTTGCAAACCCTGGTTACTCAGGTCAACTGATCCATTCTCTTTTGATATTGAGAAAATAGTGAACTACCTGCAGTTTTTCTAGCTCTGATTTTGTTCTGATCTGAGAACATTCTGATAGCTCTAAAATATTTTTTTATATAACTGTATAAGAAACATTACACTGTTTACATTTTATAGTGTAAATATGCGTTCACAAAAATTTGTGTAAAATGTACAAAATAAAATAGCATTTTCTTTATGACAAGCTTTATTATTGCATTTTCATACACAAAATAATTACACATTTAAAAACTGCAGGAGCAGATTTATTCAATCATAACACAAACATGCTGCTCAGAGTCACGTACAAACCATAGTACAAAAGTCTGTGTGATGTCTAGCATAGGGTCTGTACTGGAAAGATATCCTTCAAATATAGACTATTACCCAAAGACGTAGTTTAAAATGTTCAAACATTGTATGTTTCGCTGTGAAAAGGGAATTCCAATTCTACACTTTACAGCAATTTGTATCACTTTTATCTGCCTCCAAGTCATGGTCAATATAATGCTCATTAGAGGTAACATCTCGTACCACCAGTTACTAGTCTGGAGCCACCTTCATCCCAAGCATTCTTGTTACATGGATCAAGGTTATTGTCAAGAGGCACATTTAACGCATCAACTCCTAAACTAAAAGTGACTGCCATGTACTCCAAATATTTTTATGTTTGACAGACAACTGCTGGCCTGATAGACAGGAGGCTTTATATTGAAGGCCTCAATTGTCAGCTCTTGGTGTATCTGCATCAACCAAAATTGTCCAATACCGCAATTACATTACTTGATTGCTTTGTAATGCAGATGTTTTGCCTAACTTTTGTGATGTCTCCAATCACAAAAGACTCATAGCCAGCGGAAAATGACACAACACCTTGGCATAACGATATAGTACTTAGGGGCTCATTATGATGGAGGATTTTCCGCATCCTCCGGGCTGGCGGAAGCCACCGCCGGCCTGGAGGATGCGGAAAATCCTCTGCGGACCCACCAAAGACCCACCGCCAAATTAGGATGGCTGGTGGGTCCTGGTTTCAGTCCGCCGCTTTTCCGCCGCGGTTGACTTACAACCGCGGCGGATAAGCTGTAGGATGGAGTAAAAAGTATGCTTTTCCACGGCGGCTTTTCCGCCGTGGAAAAGCATATGGACCTTCACTTCGGGGGCCCGTTGCGGGCCCCCTGGGTGAAGGGGTGGTGGGGGGTGCACATGGGGGGTACCTATGGTACCCCCCTGCATTTGCGTGCACAAAGCGGCAGGCACCGCGCGGTGCCTGCCGCTTTGTGCGCGCAAATGCTGTGCATGCATTTTTAACATTGCGGCGGGTGCAGCTTGAAGCTCCACCCGCCGCAATGTTAAAAATAGAGGATGTGACCGCCACCCTGGCGGTCACATCCTAATCTGTATGGAGGGACCGCCGCTGCCCCTGCGGACGGTCCCTCCTACTCTATGGTGGCGGACGGACTGAAGTCCGTCCGCCATCATAATCGGCCCCTATGTCTCTACTCTGTGGGAGGAAGGGAATAGGAAAAAAGGGACAAAGAGGCAGGACTGATCCCTAGCCAGCAAAGATTTTAAAAGGACACTGACATAGACAAATGAAAAGCAAAGGCAAACGATGGGAGGCGTTGAACTCCACAAACCACATACAACATGTCACTACGCGACAGCGAAAGCGATGTCTAGGCTCAACCTAAAAAGGGATTTTGTTACTTTTTTTGAGTTGAAAATCCTTTTCACATGGGTTAAAGCTAAAACTGTAGCCACTACTGTGGAATTGAAGGTTAGACCCAGGAAGCAAATTGGTGCTGCTAAACCTCTGGAGCTTTTCAGTTTTTGGTAAAGAAAAACCTTTTAAGTCTCAAAGCAAAAAGGCACTCTGCTGTTTTTTGGGAGGTGCAAAGATCAGCACAAAAGCTTTGAAGGTTCCGGAAGGGTTGAGACTGCTGCCTTCCCTCATTGGCTGGCCTCATGTAAGCCAATAAGGGGAGGCAGCAGTCCCTCACTCGTCACAGAAAGGGATGGGGTCAGTGAGACTGCTGACCCTAACCCACTTTGTGACGAAGAGTCACTGATTGACACACATCCCTGGGAACTTCAGGCTTAAAACAGAAGGTCTGAGGCAATCAGGGACTTGAGGGGCTTTTTCTAGACTGAGGAGGTCATGCCCACAGGGCTGCGAAATCCTCAGCATGGCAAAGTTCAAGCTCAGGCATCCCTGAGCCTGTGCCGTTAGCGCATGTCTAGCTCTTGGCTGCCGGACCTGAACAAGAAGAGTGTCTGTGAGGCTGACCTTTGCTCAGCCTGACAGACACTCTTCTTCTCAGGAAAAAGATGAGGGGACGTGGCTCCTTTGCCAATATGACTGGGCCACAACTGGTATCAGGCCAAGGTCAACAGCAAAGTCCAATCCAAATCCAGTTGCCACTGGTCAGCCACATATTTAGGAAAATACCTCTTGAAGTTTGTTATGTACCTGTAGGCATTCAGGTCAGCCAGCTTAACCTTGGAGGCCTCGTCTTTGTCCTGCATATAAGAAGGAGCCGGTCCAGTCCTTTAGCACTCCCCTCAGGTCACGACAGAAGGTCCAGTCCACTTCTGTTCTTCTACAAATCCAAAAACTGTTCTGATGGGGTGCCCCATTTATGCTTGACACTAACTAGCAGGTAAAGATGACTCCTAGGCATTCCCTAACCAATGGGGTAAAACTTACCAAGAATAGCCCTACCTACTTCTTGAGCAGTTCTTGTTTGCCCTACTGCAAAAAGGCCCAAAATGCCTTGTCTAGGGGCATTGTCAAGATGGTAAAAATCATTTCCCACATTAAATCCCAGGCTCTGAGTGTTGTGGGTATGTATGGAAGTCCACTATGGTAATCACTAGCGTCCACCCACATCTATCACTAAAATTACGTTTGAAGCAGGCACTGTAACCACAGCAAATACAGAGACAGAAGTCTGGTAGGAATAAACAGGGTTCTTTAGCAACCAGACGGGGATACACAAAAATTGTCCTGTTTTCTTCCTTTCAAAGCTCACCAGACCTGTCAGACAGGATGTGACACTAGGGTGTCAACAGAATGATCACACCCCAACCCTACATATTCTATTGAGCTCAGAGGAGTCATCTCTGGCCCAGGTAGGAGGAATTTCACACCTCTTCCAGAGCTGAGCACAGTGTGAATGTAAATTAGCCCCCAGTTACTTAAAAGCTACTATTGTTTATTATTTAGTAAAATCTGATTTTACTATACAGTTGGATTTTCAATAACAATAATTAATTATTCTCATAGCTGGTACCATTATAGACCCAGTATTAGTACTGCAATGTGTACTCTGATTTTCTAAATAGGACAGCTGGGCCTGTCACAGTGAAAACAGATTTGAGGGCCTTATTACTGTAGGGATATGGTAATATTAATTTTCTATCTGTCTCACTTTTCAATACCATGTTGTCTGTCATATGGACTACAAGGCTAACATACTGGTACTTCATAATATTTAAAAGGGAAGTTTTACCTGTTATGGCTGCCATAATATTCAGACACAAACTTTATATCTCAAGGAAATGCATCAACATTTTCACTTTTGTCCCAAATAATGGTACATCATTGTGAGGTATTGATGTGACAAAGAGGTGAAAGACTGGCCAGAAAGGGGATAAACAATATGGAAACTACTTGCATGCATAGCACAATCAGTAAAGAATTATAGCTAAAGAGCAGATGTACTACATGGAACACAAACAGTATGAATGTCAACAACAGCAAAAAATTAGATCATTTTTATCGTGAGAAATTTGTGCCAGCGCAGTGATCCAACAAATTTTCTACACAGAAATGTGAGGATAATGTGACTTTTTAGCTAAATTTGAGACTTGCAAGGGATTCTGGGTAAGAAATTGTTGGATGATCCACACAAGTTAAACATCCCTAGACTCCTCTGGGTGTCTAGTTTTTAGAAATATCTATGACAAAACAAACTGTTTTTGCAAGAGGGGGCACCTCCATTTTTGGTCACAGGCTCAGTGGCCATCTAGAGAGACCTACCAAACCCAGACATTTATGAAAAGTACACATTCTGGGGAGTCCCGGGAGGTGTGTTTTGAATAGAAGTACCCCAATTTTTTTTACAGAGAATCCTCTGCACACCTCTATTTTAGCTAAAATAAAATAAAGTTTTCCTTCCAGTTCTGTGTAGGAAAGTTGTGGAATCCCGGGGCCGGAAAAAATTTCCATCTACCCAGCATTCCGCCAGGTCTCCAGATAAAAATGGTTTGTCAATGTGGCCAAGTACCAGCGACAGGGAAGGGCCTAAAACATATTTTGGAGACATCAGAATTATCTATCACAAAACAACCTAGTTTTGCAAGGGGGGGCACCTGCGTTTTTGTTCCTGGGCTAGCCGGCAATCTAGGGAAACCTACCAAAACCAAGACATTTCTGACAACTAGATCCCGGGGGAGTCCAATGAGATGTAGCTTGCATGGATTACCCATTGTTTTTTTACCCAGACTCCCCTGCAAACCTCATATTTAGCTTAAAAAAAATCACATTTTCCTCACATATCTGTCTGGGATCACAGTACCAGCACATATTTTCTACCACGCAGCGTTCCCCTCAGTCTCTCGAGTAAAATGATACCTCACTTGTGTGGGACTTAGGAGAACTTAGAATAGTAGAACAAATGTTATTACTATTTGTCTTTCGATGCATTTCTGCCTTCCAAGTGTAAGATAGTGTGTAAAAAAGAAGTCATTTTGAATATTACCCTTTAATTCACATGCTAATATGGGTACCAACAAAGTCAGAGATGCACAAATAACCATGGCTTCTAAGCTCCATATCGTGTTCCTATTTCAGAAATACATAGGTTTCCTTGACACCTATTTTTCAATTTTTATATTTCACCAAATGAACTACTGTACACCCGGTGCACAATGAAAAACCATTGCAAGGTTATTGGCTCTGAGTACCTCAGGTTCTTGAAGTTATATAAATTCAATTACAACAGAATAAAATGATTGGAAATATTTATGGTTCAATAGATGATATTTCCATTGTAGAAATCCATGCAATATTAAAACAAGCATTGCCAATGCCAATCGGTCTCGCCATATTGATGAGTTTAGTGGAGTAGTTCCTATTAAAAATTACACTGCAGCACACCATTTTAATAAAATATTTCATGTACCACAACACCAGTCAACACAGAGGTGTTTACTTTTTGGTGCTGTGGGCCCAATACACCCTCATCTCATTGAGATCCTCTTTGTGGTGTTAAAAAATGCCACGAAAACCCGGCAGTGACTACGTTTAGTGGATCCGGGGGTGGTGACTTGCCTGGTGTTTTCTGGCAAGGAGCCACCCGTTATATGACCGTGATGGTGTCTGATTGGCGTTTAAAGCGGCATGTCTGGATTTCTATAGGGCACCTGGGTCAGGCAGAGTGGCGCACTGTGTGATTTACCCGCGACTCTAGGTGCTGCTTAATGCTGCAGATGAGGACGCGCTCTGGCTTTCAGGCAAAATCCCGGGTCTTGCGGATGACAGTGAGTAAACACAACAGAACTCACTTTCTGCCCTCTATGTTTGTTAGCGCTGAGAAATACTTTTGTTTGGTGTAGGCGAACACTGCGCCACTCATGGAAAATACATTTTCAAATTACGAGCAGGAAAATCAGTCCACCCTCCCCCCTGCCTGTCCACCGTTTGCACTTGTTTTCATTTCCTTCTGGGCAATCACACGAAGCTATGGCGTACTGCTTTGCGTCACACTGATCTGACTTTGTGTGGTTTCCTACGGTTTTGCACTATCGCCCTTTTACGCCCACTTTTATGAACTATTGAGATTTCAGTTTTATTAACTTCTTGCGCAAAACTTATTTTGAATTTGAAGCGTGATCATCCGCACAGCTGATTGAACCCCCACTCCCTTTTGGGCATGTGCCAGCGCTAATAAAGTAAACCTGGGCCAGAGAGTCGTGCATGAATCTTGGAAGTATCTCTCACAAGCACAGGAAAATGTCACAGGACCACGCACTGCAGCATCACCTCCCCACTAACCGACGGTGCACTTGTTGCTGCGCACAGATTGCATGGTCTCCACATCAGCACCGTTCATTCCCAACAATGGATGCTGTTGCTGTCCAGTCACACCTATAGGGGTCCAGGCTCCAGGATCAGATGCTATAAGTAGCTGCTCTTATTTCCTTCACAGGCTCAAGCTCTAGGTTGCTGTGTTGCCTTACACAGTCACCCCGTTGCTCTCCTAATAAACCTTTGCTGTATAAGGAAACATACCTGAAAGCATCTATCAGTGAAAAATGAAAATAATGATTTTCCCAATGATTACTAGTTTTACTGGTTGCATAGCCAATTTCTGATATTTGTGTTCCCTCATCTTCATTGCTTGATTTTGCTCAAGAGAAAGCGTCATTCATTGTTATGGAAATGGCACTCATAATTACACTGAAATTGAAAAAATGTCACACATAGCAATCTGAACCCTTGGCAGCTATGTCCACATAACGAAAATGCAACAGTAAAACCATGTGGCTGTGCGTATTTATATGTGAGTGCCTCACAACAGAACAGGTAATGTAAGTATACCTACTGGTAGCTCCACACTTACCCCGCCAGTGTGCTTGCACACAGGGGCGCAACTAGGTCTTCATTTCGGGGGGGGGGCTAACATGGCAAAAGAAGGGGCGTGGCTAATGTTAATCAATGGGGCGGAGCTAAAATGGCAGATAATCAGGATCGGTTAATGCCCCCTCACACCTTAAAACCCATACCCGCCCTGAACTCTAAAATTACCCCCGGCACCCCAAAACCCATACCCATCCTGATCCCTAAAATTATCCCCCCCTGGCACCCCAAAACCCATACTCACCCCACACCCTAAATTTACCCCCTGGCACCCCAAAACCCATTACCACCCTGAACCCTAAAATCACCCCCCTGGAGCCCCAAAGCCCATACCCACCCTGAACCCTTAAATTACCCCTGGCACCCCAAAACCCATACCCACCCTGAACCCTAAAATGACCCCTGGCACCCCAAAACCCATACCCGCAGTGATCCCTAAAATTACACCCTTGCCCCCCAAAACCCATACTCACCCTGAATCTTAAAATTACCCCTGACACACCAAAACACATACCCACGCTGAACCCTAACATTAACCCCCTCACACCCTAAAACCCATACCCGCCCTGAACCCTAAAATTACCCCTGGCACCCCAAAACCCATACCGATCCCTAAAATTATCCACCCGGCACCCCAAGACCCATACCCACCCCACACCCTAAAATTACCCCTGGCACCCCAAAACCCATTACCATCCTGAACCCTAAAATCACCCCCCTGGCACCCCAAAACCCATACCCACCCTGAACCCTAAATTGACCTCTGGCACCCCAAAACCCATACCCGCAGTGATCCCTAAAATTACACCCTTGCCCCCCAAAACCCATACTCACCCTGAATCTTAAAATTACCCCTGACACACCAAAACACATACCCACGCTGAACCCTAACATTAATCCCCTCACACCCTAAAACCCATACCCGCCCTGAACCCTAAAATTACCCCTGGCACCCCAAAACCCATACCGATCCCTAAAATTATCCCCCCGGCACCCCAAGACCCATACCCACCCCACACCCTAAAATTACCCCCTGGCACCCCAAAACCCATTACCACCCTGAATCCTACAATCACCCCCCTGAAGCCCCAAAACCCATACCCGCCCTGAACCCTAAATTTACCCCTGGCACCCCAAAACCCATTCCCATGCTGAACCATAAATTCCCCCCGGCACCCCATAACCCATACCCAACCTGAACCCTAAAATTGCCCCCTGACACTCCAAAACCCATTACCACCCTGAACCCTAAAATCACCCCCCTGGAGCCCCAAAACCAATACCCACGCTGAACCCTAAAATTAATCCCATGGCACCCCAAAACCCACACCCACCCTGAACCCTAAAAGTATCCCCCCCTGGCACCCCAAAACCCATACCCACCCCACACCCTAAAATTACCCCCTTGCCCCCCAAAACCCATACCCATGCTGAACCATAAATACCCCCGGCACCCCATAATCCATACCCACCCTGAACCCTAAAATTGCCCCTTGACACCCCAAAACCCATTACCACCCTGAACCCTAAAATCACCCCCCTGGAGCCCCAAAACCCATACCCGCCCTGAACCCTAAATTTACCCCTGGCACCCCAAAACCCATACCCACCCTGAACCCTAAAATTACCCCTGGCACCCCAAAACCCATACCCGCAGTGATCCCTAAAATTACACCCTTGCCCCCCAAAACCCATACTCACCCTGAATCTTAAAATTACCCCTGACACACCAAAACACATACCCACGCTGAACCCTAACATTAACCCCCTCACACCCTGAAACCCATACCCGCCCTGAACCCTAAAATTACCCCTGGCACCCCAAAACACATACCGATCCCTAAAATTATCCCCCCGGCACCCCAAGACCCATACCCACCCCACACCCTAAAATTACCCCCTGGCACCCCAAAACCCATTACCACCCTGAACCCTAAAAGTATCCGCCCCCCTGGCACCCCAAAACCCATACCCATCCTGATCCCTAAAATTATCCCCCCCCCCCGGCACCCCAAAACCCATACCCACCCTACACCCTAAAATTACCCCTGGCACCCCAAAACCCATTAGCACCCTGAACCTTAAATTACCCCTGGCACCCCAGAAACCATACCCATGCTGAACCATAAATTCCCTCATTGCCCTCCAAAACCCATACCCACCCTGAACCTTAAAATTACCCCAGGCACCCCAAAACCCATACCCATGCAGAACCATAAATTCCCCTCTGGCACCCCATAACCACCCTGAACCCTAAAATAGCCCCCTAACATCCCAAAACCCACACCTGCCCTAAACCCTAAAATTACCCCTGGCACTATAAAACACATACCCACGCTGAACCCTAAAATTAATCCCAGGGCACCCCAAAACCCACACCCACCCTGAACCCTAAAAGTATCCGCCCCCCTGGCACCCCAAAACCCATACCCATCCTGATCCCTAAAATTATCCCCCCCGGCACCCAAAAACCCATACCCACCCTACACCCTAAAATTACCCCCTGGCACCCCAAAACCCATTACCACCCTGAACCTTAAATTACCCCTGGCACCCCAGAAACCATACCCATGCTGAACCATAAATTCCCTCATTGCCCTCCAAAACCCATACCCACCCTGAACCTTAAAATTACCCCAGGCACCCCAAAACCCATACCCATGCAGAACCATAAATTCCCCTCTGGCACCCCATAACCACCCTGAACCCTAAAATAGCCCCCTAACATCCCGAAACCCACACCTGCCCTAAACCCTAAAATTACCCCTGGCACTATAAAACACATACCCACGCTGAACCCTAAAATTAATCCCATGGCACCCCAAAACCCACACCCACCCTGAACCCTAAAAGTATCCCCCCGCCCCTGGCACCCCAAAACCCATACCCACCCCACACCCTAAAATTACCCTCTGGCACCCAAAAACCCATACCCATGCTGAACCATAAATTCCCCCGGCACCCCATAACCCATACCCACCCTGAACCCTAAAATTGCCCGCTGACACCCCAAAACCCACACCTTCCCTGAACCCTAAAATTACCCCTGGCACACCAAAACACATACCCACGCTGAACCCTAAAATGACCCCTGGCACCCCAAAACCCATACCCACCCTAAACCCTAAAATTGCCCCCTGGAACCCCAAAACCCATACCCGCTCAGAACCCTAAAATTGTACCCTGGCACCCCAATTTGTAACCCACCATGAACCATAAAATTACTCACTGGCTCCCTAAAACCCACACCCACTCTGAACTCTAACGTTACCCACTAGCACCCCCAATAGGTAATGATGTGCTGAAAAATGCATTAAAGTTCCTGGAACTTACATAAAAAACTTCTGACTGCTCCTCTGATACTATACTGTGGAGTCGGGCTGATCAGCAGCACTGCGTCCTGGCATCCAGCCCCTCGAAGGTCTCAGATTTGATAGGTCTCCTGGATTCTCCTTGCCTGGGTCCCCTCTGCTTCTTCGCTGCTGCCCTTGGATGCGAAAATAGAAAGATCCATGGCCCTGTTCACCATTTATCTGGTGAGCAGTGCGGTGGATGTGAATTCTATCCAAGTGCACAGACAGCAGGGTGAAAGGGATGGCAGTGCAGGTAATGCTTTTCCTTTGAAAATTAATGTCTGCTGGTGTCTTAGCCCAGGGTTTGCTGTCTGTGCACTTGTATGGAATACACATCCTTACAAGTGCACAGACAGCACACCCTGGGCTATGACGCCAGCAGAAATTCCCATACAAAAGAAAAGCGTCACCTGCACTGGCCATGCCTTCCTCCCTGCTGTGCACTTCACACCCCATGCTTATAACCCATCAAGTGCTTAGGTGAATCCCTGCCTTCAGGCAAGGATTTCACCTCTGCGCCACTCTAAAGGAAAACAAGAGGTCAGGGCAGGGGGGTTCACTCGAGGAAACTGTTCAGAGGCTGGCTGTCTGCTCGGGCTGCTGGGCCTCTCAGAATGCATAATAAAAATCACATTCTCTGCTCCGATGCGCAGCGTTAGTTAATGATTTCAGTGCGTGTCATCTTAGCCCGGGCAGAGGAGGCGACGGGGGGGGGCTGAAGCCCGGTGAGCCCAATGGGTGTTGCGCGCCTGCTTGCACATGTGCGCATTCGGCTTCCACACCTTATAAAAAGACGCACTGCAAGTCTGGATCGGAGCAGATGTAGCGCTTATTGAACTCGTCCATGCAGGTTTCAGCCATGCTTCTAACAAAGCAGTCCTGCAGCACCCTGCTCTCGATGTCTGAAGACCAACTTTCACCAGCCGTCAAGTTTGTTAAGAAGTCTGAGTTTAAAATTGGTAATGCTGACTTCACTCTTCCAGGGAGATGTAGTCCGTCAGAAAGATTTTGCTGTTGAGTACCAGCTTACAGTAAACTACAGCCCCCATGGGCAAAAGCGTGCAAACACCAGACCCTCCCTTTCCCAACGTCCCACTTCTGCACCCGACCAGTCCAATGGAAACACACAGTATGTTAATGCAGTTCTGTATTCACTGTTTCTCACCAATAGCGCACGGGCCAAGTGTGGAAAGGGAGGAGTCGAGGTACAATCAGGCCCACCTAGGTACAATCAGTACCGCCTCCTTCCAACTTCTACAACAAATCGTAGCCTATCAGCGTGTTGAAACATCGTGCGTATCGGTGACGTCGGTGGCTCCGGTGCATCAGAACAGAGGACTACTGTAAAAAACAAGCATTTGAATGCAATACGACTCGTATTTACGTGAGACGTATTGCATTACAAATGGGAGTTTCCGTGTGTAAGAAGGCATGAACAGGAGTGGTGGGGTTAAAGGGGGACAAAAAATCTGTGAACTGCGGGAGGGGTCGGGGGGACACAGGGCAGCAAATAGTGTTCGAGTAAAGGGGCTGATAGCCTGGGAAGGAGCAAAATGACGACATAGGCATCAGAAGGCGGGACTAACTAGCCAATCACAATGTAGAAATTATGATTAAAGCCAATCAAAAAGATGGGCGGAAAGTGGGTGGAACTTGCCCCACTATAGTGTATACAGCATCTCTCGACAAGACAGCGCATGCACTGCCTAGGTGAGACCCAAAGAAGCCTCAGTCGTAAAATGAGGAAGGCAGTTAAAAGGCTTGTGAATTAGCAGGCTGTCAGTGAGTGTTATGGAGCTCACCAAAGAATGTGCACTTGTCAGAAAAGGGAACCTGCGCTCAAAAAGCACAAGAAAAGAAAAAACTTATGTGACGTGGGAGTTAATGGTTGTGAAGAGTGAATGGGTGTCATGTGAGGTCTTGCCACATAAGAGGACTAAATACATGATAGGTTGGGTGTGTTGCTTGGAGGAAGTCTTCTTGGCAATGGACAGAGGCCTTCCCCTCTGTGAAAAGCAGAGGATGTTGAGAAATAGTAAGAATGACAGGGCTACACTGTGGAAACATAATTATCAACTCTGACAAAAAGTATCACCCCAGCCTTCCCACTGCAGTATGCTATGACTAGCCAGGATATGGGCACATGGTTGGGTCAGGGAAGTACAACCTTCTCTAAAAGCAGTACACTAGCCTGCATCCGACCGATAAAATGGCAGAGCACCAGAAGGGCTACGGGGTCATTTGTTAGTTTGAATGATCAGGTAATCCTGTTCACATTATGCCGCACAGTTTCATCTGGTTTAGATTTGTCAGTTTGCACACACCATTTTCCTGAATCCCCTTCATGAGATTAACACATATTCATGACTGCCTGCAGGTTAGATGTGATTGGGATTCCTGTGAAGACCTTTCAGGGTTTCATACTGTTAAGTTCAACAGTGAGCTCAGGGGACCCCGAGAGAGGTTTGACGGCAATATATATTTTGTTACATTTCAATTGACAATGTCTGTCAGGTGAAAGCTGAGTAACTGGCAGACACACTGAAAATACACTGGACAGCTTCACAACATGTATTAAACTTTATCACAGGCACTTACTGTATATACTTACTTTTAAAAATATTGAAATAATCACCAATCCATTTGGACTTTTTGCAGCTTCTGTAACGTTTGTATATAATTCATGGTTATAATGGATCAGTTGTACCTGTAAGATGTAATACATTTAATCAGATGAGGGACAGCCTAAAGTTTGACCTATTGTACATTCAGGAAAATATTGAGCAAGTAATTGTATGAATTCAACCAAAGTATACATTTTGATGTACAGAGTGCTGCAGAATACTAGACGTTTGCATAGAGTATCAATTCCCCTGAATACAAATATACATTTAGACTACTAAGAAAACTGCATCCAGCTATTACTTTTCATTAACCAAACAGTTCATAGAGGGGATTTTGGACCATTTGTTTGAGCCTTTGCTTTGCTGGAGAGTCATTTAAATTCTGCATCATCCACCCAGAGGCTTACACAAAGTGAGGTAACGGGTCACCCCCTCCAGCCAGTGCTTAGCATGAAGCATTACTTGTATTTTGGATGAAACTAGAAGACAGGCGGTACTGTTGGCAGTGAAGGTTTTGCTCTTTATTTCTGAATCTGGATCAGGAAGGTGTGAGTAGAGAAACGCATTAAGACCATTTTAGGATACAGATGTAGAGCAAAATTTTTCATTTGTAGGGGTGTATCATAATCACTAGTAGTCCACATCCACACATATTCTTTCATTGCATTAACATGGACATTAGAATGTGAATTGTTATGTTAATTGTGGTGTAATTAGGGACATTTCGCTGTAACCGTGAAGAAATCAGCATAGAAACTAGATGTAACTAGCTGAAATCAGTAAACTGCAGAATTTGAGTATACTACTGACAATTATTCATGTATTCAATATGCTTGTGTAACTTTTTTACTTAGAAATATGCAGTATAAAGTGTTTATTTTAGGAGCAATTTCGTAATGCCTATGTGCTATCTTTCTTACGTTAGCCGAATTCTGTTGGCCTGAAATACATTTTCCCTGGAAGCTCTCTGATTAGATTTAATTGTTGAATTTCATGTGCATGTTGGATTCTGTTCCTTCTCATGTTTCTGTTGCATGTGGAAGAATCATCCTTATTAGCTAGAATAATGTCTTTGTTTTAGGAGCTAGGCAAAGAGAGAGGGGGGTGTTGGTTGACCCAAATGATGTGAGGAGACTTCTTAGGAAGTCTTTACACGCTGTCACCTTAACTGATCCTGCCCCACAAAATACTTATTGAGGAATGTCACATTAGTGCTGGTGTAGGGACAGATTAATGCTTTATTCTCACAAACATTTGATGCAAGGGAACTTGGATGTTTGTATCCTGATCCTCAAACTCATTATTCTGCACATGTTGCACTGCCTTAATTTAATCTGCAGGTTTGACTTTGTATTAGTTCCAATGTATTTCCACACCCTCATCTTAAGGTGCCTGAATGTCCAATTGTTTTTGGCCTATATCCACTTCGGTGCTCATCACAGTAGTCATGTGTTCATGATGGCCTGGAGCCGTCAGAACGTTGTCGCTCTGCCACCCCTGTGCGGTTGAATTAATCAGTGGGCAGAGTTTTGACGGCTCCAGGCCGCCATGAGCCTACCGTGACTCATGATAGCCGGGAGCCGTCATGCGCACTGTGGTGCCACGCCCAGACCCCCCGCACTGCGCCGAAATTCGCGCCGAGGCGAAGGGGTTAAATAAACCAACTAACCTTATTTGGTAGTCTGTGATTCTTAAGAGTCATAGTGAATTGGAAATGATTGACCCACTAACTATTTCTATTTCTCTCCCACCTACGCTTTCATGCGGAGAAAAAGTACAATTGACTCAAACTCCGCTCCTTCAATACCGATACAGGATATCATATCAGAACACAAAATGAAAAAAATTGTAGTCCATAGAAAAGGAGGCTTTTTGGTTTGCTAATAACTTGAAACTTTCTCCCAAAAAAGCAAAGTCACTTCACCTCCTTCCGAGAAAGCTTCAAAGTCGAACCATCAAGTGGGGGCCGAGAGAAAAAATGATGGTCCCAAAAGCAAATTTCCCAAGCAGCACTGCTGCAAAAACTGCTGAATGAAATTATACCAAAATTGGCAGGAAGCTAGATCTTGGTTCTCATATTGTGCTTGTTGTGATGTGGTGTAAATCCGTTAAATAGTTTCTGAGAAATAAAGGTTCAAAAATATTTCTATATATCTGGACTTTTGAGGGATTCTGCAGACAATATCTCAAACCCAGTTTTCAAAAATAGAGCATTCTGATTGGCCCTGGGAGCTTTTTTCCCTTGGGCCCGAGGAAGCTCCTTAGGCCAACATTTTAAAAACCCATCCCCTGGGGCCAGGTTAATTTAATTAAAGGTTTGGAACGCATGCCCTCCTCGTTGAGCCAATGGTTTCCCAGAGACCCCATCCCCCAGGGGCTAAATTCGTAAACAAAACGTTGATGTTGTCACTGAGATATACACCTAACTATAACATTACTTCAATCTTTGATAGATAGATGGATGGATGGATGGATGGATAGATAGATAGATAGATAGATAGATAGATAGATAGATAGATAGATAGATAGATAGATAGATAGATAGATAGACAGATAGATAGATAGATAGATCTGCAAAGTGTACAAGTATAAAGCCTTTTTTTTAGGGTGGTGTGGTTTGTGCTGGTTGTGCTGGCATGTGGTTTGTAGGTGTGATTCTGTATTTGCATTTCCATCCCTGCGCCCCTACTTAAGTTTTCCTTTTCTCTTACTCTGTAGTACCTCTTTCAGTTTTTCCTGTAACTCCAACATTTATACTACAAACGTAGACATAGGTGTAAGTAGATAATGCACTTGTGCCTGAGAACTCTGAGCATGTGAGATACGACTGGCATACGAAATCTCTGCCCGTAACTTTATGAATTCCATTTATGAGTACTTGAGTAAGTACTGCTTAACGTACTCATAAAGGCCTTTTTTGAATTGTAACGATAGACACGAAAGCATGCCAATTGCCTGCCAACAATGTCATGATGTGGCTGTAGACTCAATCACACTTAACCACTTCTGCATCAATCTGAAGATATACCTTCTGTTCCTTGGTAGAGCTATGCTGCCAGTTGCAGAATGGTAAACGTTTACTACTCTCACCAGACAACAGCATTCTTTCAAGTAAGAGGAGATTTGCTATTCAATTTTTTAATGGCGAGTGAATATATGGTGATTAGGCTCACAATTTATATTTTCAAATCCATTAT
Source organism: Lissotriton helveticus (assembly GCF_964261635.1). Taxonomy (NCBI): domain Eukaryota; kingdom Metazoa; phylum Chordata; class Amphibia; order Caudata; family Salamandridae; genus Lissotriton; species Lissotriton helveticus. The sequence continues at coordinate 1,248,050,520 of NC_136068.1, read as the reverse complement.
TTTGTGGGAGAATAATGCAAATTATGTTGTTCGAGGTATTGAGCATATTTTAGTTTTCTGATGGTGGAGAGTTGCAGAGATGTTATTGATTTCTCACAGTGTAGTGTTCCCATTTAATGTGTGGGGTATTGCCTCTTAGTAGAGTCAAGGCAGATATGTATACTGCACAGATATGTCTATATTCTATTCATAACCAGTACAAGGGGCCAAATTACAGAAAAAAATAACTTACACTAAATTAAATATGGTAGCAATTTCCGGCGCTACTGAGTTTAAATAAATGAAACACTGCACTACTTTATGGTTTCTCACAAAACTGAGGAGCAATATCACTCCAAAGCAGAAAAATCAAGTATGTGCTTGGATAAAATAAGTGCCAAATACAAAAATAGGATGTACAGCATCACACGAGTGTAATGGAAGATGTAGATTTGATCTAATAAATGTACCCTACTGAGTGAATGCCCATATATTATCCTATGCTAAGCAGCAATAGCTCCAGTTTTGAATTGTGTGCCACTGCCGGGATGCAATGGCCATCACTGTGGGTGCACCATTTAAGAGTTCATTCAGTCTTTTGTGGTGCTTAAAACATGATGCTAACGATGCCAGCCAATGAACAGTGCTAATTAAGTATGCCAATGTTCTGTCAAAATGCTAGCTGGTCAGGCAAGTACTGCCCTTGATAGGAGATTGATGACTTTGCCAACACGCAGTTCCGGGTACCAAGTTACTTGTTCAGCATGCCACTCCTGGTGCATGCTGCATCATATACTCAGATATGGCGAGCATGCATTAGTATAGGATGCCCAGGGCTCTAGGATTTGCGAGCCCTGGCCTAAAGGGGAATGTGCGAGGCCCCTCTAATTTAGATAAGTAGCCCCTTGAAAGGAGACCATTCACAAACACTACGGGACGCCCATTGTCCAGCATTTTGGCGCCCCCACAGTTTTAACTTTTAGCCCACAAGCAAATCTCACACCTTCAGTCCAATAGGTGTGAGAATTGTTTGTGGGCTAAAAGTTAAAACTGTGGGGGCGCAAAAATGCTGGACAATGAGCCTCCCACAGTGTCTGTGAATGGGTCTACTTGTAATTGGGACAAGAGGAAGTCTCTTCCTCCCCTATGCCCCCAGGCACCATGCCAGAGAGGCATTTGAAAAGGATCGCCAGGGAAACAACAGGACACCTCACCAGTGCAGGGCCCCATGCTGGTTGGCTGAGTGCGAGCCCCTGGGCAGCTGCCCACACTGCCCATGCCTAGTGCTGGCCCTGAGGATGCCTGCGTCCGCACTGCCCTCGTTTCAGAAGCTCGCTATTCCACGAACAGTATCTGTGTGGCCCATTTGTGTAAAACGACAATGCATGCCATAAACCACATTATGGGGGTATGCCAAGTATCGCTGCTCCGCCATGATCTATTTTGGCTCATATGTAAAGCATCATTGGCATATTAGAAGCCATAAACTCAAGAGGCCTTATTTATGAGGCCTTGCGACAGTTTTGCGCTTCCGTTGGATCACTTTTTGTGACACATCGACGGCGTAAAACATGCCTCCGGTTGCGCCCTATTTACAAAGTGACTCATCTAAGCAGATGCGTCACTTTGTAAACCCCTGTGCTACGTTATACCTGCGCCAGGTATAATGTAGGCAGGGTGGGCGTTTCCACGTGACTCAGTGAAATCTACGAGATTTCACTGCGCCACTTCTAGGGTGCAAATGCGTCAATATCTTACGCCTGCCTCACAGTAGGGGTAAGACTGACGCAGGCCCTTTCACATGGGTGTGAAAGTACACATTGCTGGAGTTGCGTCACTTTTGTGACACACTCCAGCAATGCGTCACTTTTGCGCCTTCAGATACGTTAGAAATACTGGCGTATCTGTAACTCCTGGCGACATGATGCACCATACAGTAAATATGACGCATCCATCATGTCGCAAGGAGGGCACACTGAGAAGTGACGCATCGCTGCTTGCACGCAGCGATGCGTTACTTCTCATAAATGAGGCCCTATATGTAAAGACTGTTGCAAAAGAATTTCTACTGACCAGTATTTGTATGCCAGACTACACATTGCATTGCAACGCTCACATTGTTGTGATTTGTACAACATGTTAGAATCAACATTAGTTTGTTATGAACAGCAGCAGTAAAATTCCAGAAACCAAAGCTCCATTTCAATTTCTCTCTCTCCTACTCACATGGCATGGGCTATGATAGGGTATGGTATGGCAGGAGTGTTGTTATAATGATCAGTAAACCCGATGAGATGCAGAAGCACTTTTCTGGACAGCTGCCACCTACTGCCTGGGAGCCCAGTGTCAGTGATCACGACCCGCATGGTAGTAGCGCGGAGCTATATAACACATGAGTTTTGAGACAGTTTTTATTGATGCATGTCGCAAAATGGATACCCTCAGCAAAATATGTATTCGTGTTATCATGGGAGGGTTGGTATTTTTAGACCCTAGAGGTCTGAATTACTATACCAGGCAGCGTGCATCCACTTGCCCACCCAATAAACTCTTGTAAATCATGAAGTACAGGAATCGTGTTCAAATTATTTACGACACTCGGGGCTCTGTCCAAATTGTAATATACCCTAAATTGTCATTTCTACAGGACCTTTACACCTTGGGGAAAAGATGCTTTCTACTTTTTCGCTCTGTATACAGTAGTGGGGTAAGTGTCGCCACCTGTGTAGACCATATCCATCTACTACCTAGAAAAGGTCATGCAGCCATAATTAAAATCTCACACAACCTTCTGTACTTAGGTCCTGCCCTTTAGGATATCGCACAGCTGTCAATCATTATCATTAGTGTGAGCATTGCAGCAGTTGCCACCGATATTGAAGGTAAATACTTGGTAACCAATGCATGACGACACATAAGGAATAATGTAACGTTATAGGTAATCACGGGTGAAGGGGGAGCCCTATATGCCTGTTAGGGCAGTTGGTCTTTCTCTCTTTTTCACATATGTTTGAGGAAGCAGGCACACGATCCATGATCATTTCCTTTTCCTTCTTTGTACAAGTTGGTCGCTCTTAACTATAGTGAGTGGGTAACCGGCTCTACATCCTTTGTTATCTTTCTTTTTCTTTTTCTTCTACTTTGGAAAAACTACACAGTATTCTCCTTGACATTTTTTGTGACAAGTTATGGAAATATAAATATGTATGAACAGTGTTTTTAATCTGGAATTGTATAAAATGTATATATGGTAAAAAAAAGTAGGACAGTCTATTTGTACTCCCCATGGATATACTAGTGATATTTTTCTGACAATATCCTTCCTCTTTGTTTTCATCTTTTTCAGACAGCAAAAATACATGGCTACCTGATGAAGGATCAGCCGAAACGGGCGTAGATTGTATATTGTACATTTAGCCATGACAAATTTTTATGATTCAATTTTTGTATTATCTGTCTGTATGAGTTCCTTTTTTCTTTTTTGTTTCTAGGATGTTATTATTATTATTATTATTAATAGCATTTGTTAAGCGCATGGTTGCACAAAGAACAGTGCGTCCCCGCGCTGAGAATCCCAATAATCATCATATCAGCCCAGCTCAGAAAGAAGCACTAGGACCGGGAGGAAGAACTAAACTAATTAACCTTGGGGAAGAGATGGGTTTTCAACCTCTGTCTATGTTTACTTGAGAATTCGAATGTAATATAGTATCATTGGCTCTGTATTGATAAAATGAACTTTTATGCCAATGTGAGACTGATTTACGAGACATATTATCATTAATTGATTGATGTGTGTACATATATATACTTATGGTCTCTCTTATGATACATCTCAAAAAACGTTTTGAATAATAAATATGAATTTTTAATAAATCAGTAACCATGAGTTTGTACATATTTTTATAGATATTTGGTCCATGTTTAAAGATGTTTCCTATAGAATGCTTCTACAGGTGATAGCACCTGACTCACTACTGATTTAGGGACGGATGTACGAAGCATTTTACCGGGCGCAAACGGGCCATTGCGCCGTTTGCAACCGGAAAAATGTGACTCAGTAACTTGTTACAAAATCGTTTTTGGCTTTTGAGAGTCAGTATTAGGAAAGGGCATGTTTAGAGCGTCCCTTCCTAATATCGAATAGTACTGGTATGTATGAATGTTTTGTGACCGGGGATGCGGTCGCAAAACATTCACAGTTACCACCAACTTCAAGTTAGTGGTAACCCATTTGAAAACGGGAAGAGGTCCCTAAGGGACCCCTTCCCCTTTGTGAATGTGGGCACCGCCATTTTAGAAGAGCAGGCAGGACCACTGCCCACTTAAAAAAATTTAAAATCTAGCTTTTCATTTTTCTTTTTGAAATGCATCCCATGGTCCTTTAAGGAAAACGGGCTGCATTGCAAAAACATATATATGGCTTTATTTAAAAAGCAATCACAGACATTGTGGTCGGCTAACTCCAGCAGGCCACCATCCCTGTGATTGTAGCCATTCACAATGGGTCGCAAAGTGGGACCTGCCTCATGAATATTGATAAGGCATGTCCATATGTGACCCACTGCAAATCACTAACAGTGTCGAACACACTGTTGTACAGTGCAGCTTGAGATTTCCTGAAAGCGAGTAACTAAAATTAGCTATTTGGAAATCGCAAGCACAAGGTTTCGTGAACCTGGCCCTCAGCCTGCAGTTTAAAAACTATTGCTGTGAGACACAATCCCTGCATAACTGGGAGTACCATACCTAAGAACATTTCAAACATACCATAGAGGAGGAAAGAACTGAACCAGGGGATAATGCATGACCACACCACGGAGAGGGATGCCCCTGGTAAACCTGCCTAGGGACACAATCACACTAATTATTCTCTCTAATGGGGGAGGGGCAGAGACTTGAGAGGTGGGCCAGTAAGGATGTCTGCAGATTATTTCTACCAGACGTCTAATTTTACTGAAGCCTGAACCAGTAGCAGCATCCATCAACTGTTGGAAGTGTCTCTTGAGATGTGCAGCAGTGTACACTCTCCGATAAAGACGTTGTACTGAATTTGGTGTTTTGGTTCATACTTCCAGACAGCAGCACCTGGGAGTAGGCATATCATTTGGCTGCCAATTAACATGGTTGTAGGGTCTGACTTCAGAGCCCTTTCAATTCTGCTCCTGTTGCCCGGTTCAGTGAGTTTACGGCCGAATTTTACAGCACTTTGTAGAGATGTGCAATACAATGTGTAACCACCGTAAATCATTTTATGGGCCTTTCTTCATTACCTTTTAGAAACACATCCATTTGTTAATATATATGTGTGTTTGGGTGCTCTTCCAGAGTTACAGTGTCAGTCAGTCAGTCAGTCAAAACCACTTTATTCGATTAGTTAAAATCATAAAAGTATTCTAGACAATATTTAAAACAATTAATACATATTAAAATCAATTAATACAGAATTAAACATGGCAAAGGTTAAAAGACAGGTAAAAGAGAGTAATTACACAAATTCGTTTCAGTTTGCGCTCAACAGTACAATGGACAAGAATTAATTAACTTTCAGCATTAGAAATCCGATCTTAACCTTAGTCTTTTACTTCTTACAGATGCAGCCAGGAAACTAGCAGTACAGAACATAATTACAGGAGAATCCAACATCTGTAAATATAACAATGCAGGCTTGTACTGCGTAAAACTCAACTCCTTCAGTATTGGTTTTAAGTATCGCCTCCAAGGTGCACCATAAAATGAGCAAAAAAACAAGAAGTGTGCATTGTCCTGGGTGGAAAAACCATCACATTTACATGGGGACGACTCCTCTAGCCTAAACCAATCTTTCTCGTCCCACAGGATCATATACATTTGATTGAAACGGAACTTGGATAGTAGCCACCTATGGAAAAAATTTGTGACCACTGACTTTCACGCTCGGCCACACAGAGCCTTATAAAGTTGGTATTCACCCACATTAGATCTGCTTTACACAGGGATTCTGGGCTGTCAAAGATCTCGGGGCGTCCCACTTTACAGCCAAGGACTCCACATAAGACAGCCACTGGATATCCCTCCTGTGGTCTAAATTAAGACAGTCTTTTATGATCTTGTGGTTAAGGCTAAGGTTCGGGTTTAGCCAGAGCTTGATCCACATCAGGAGCGGAGCTAGATTTATTATGTCTAGAATGTAACCAAGACCTAGCTCAAGGTGTAGGGAATAGGTAGCAGTTGACTGAGGTAAGCCCAGCAATGAACGTAGGAATTTATTTTCCTCTATTTGAATACGGTCAGATTTTACATAACCCCAAATTTCAGCCCCGTATCTGGCAATAGCGACAGTCTTGGCTTTGTAAATAGCCAAGATAGCCTCGATGGGTTTTCCCCCTAATCTCTTTGCGAACCCCAGAATTGCTGAGGATGAACTTCTCACCGCGTTTGCTTTTGAAGTTAACTGCGATGACCAAGTACCCCTTCGATCAAAGATAACACCCAAGTAGGTGAAAACCTTAACACTAGTGATAACCTCACCGTCACAAAAGAAGGTTTTTTCTTTATTTTTAGAACAACCTACTGACATTGTGTGGGATTTACTACTATTGATCACCAAGTCAAGACTAGACATAAAATTTCCAAATGAATCGAGTAACTTTTGCAGGGCTATTGGGGTCCTGGCAATTAACACCGCATCATCGGCATAGAGGAGCACCAGAATTGGTGCACCCCCCATGCTCGGGATATCCTGCGTAACTGCCATTAGGTCATCCTCCAATGAATTCACATATAGCGTGAATAACATTGGGGCCAATATACAGCCCTGACGGACCCCTCTGGTTGATCTAAAACTTGCCGTACATTTCCCTTCTGTTGTCATTCTAATGCAGGCTCTCAGATCTTTATGGAGCTCCGCCAGGAAATGTACCAGGGAACTATCAAGACCCAACTTCAAAAGCATTGCCCACAGCCTTGACCTATTTACAAGATCAAAGGCTGTGGACAAATCCATAAAGCCTAAAAATATCATTCCCCCTTTTGCCTTTGTATATTTGGAAATTATCAGGTGAAGATTGAAGCATTGGTCCTCTGTACTCCTCCCTGACCTGAAACCATATTGTGCCTCGGACAGAATATTGTTCCCTTTGGCCCAAGATGCTATTCTCGCCAGGACAACCTTCCCTAGAATTTTAACCGAGGAGTCCAGCAGAGATATAGGTCTGTAGCATCTAGGGTCTCCTCTCTGCCCTTTTTTGAATACTGGAATTATCGTAGCTGAGGACCAGGTGTACGGGAATCCTACTACTGCAGATGCATTAAAGACTTTAGTTAGGATGTTAGCCCAATACAATGGATTTGCCTTAAACATATCCGCTGGGACCCCATCGGGACCCGGGGCCTTTCGTCCCGCAGTATCCTCCAATGCTCTTAGCACTTCAGCTATATCAAAACTCACAGGCTCCAAGGGGATATCAGACGTAGGGACTACAAAGGATTCCTGCTCCATATTGCTACCATATATTTTTTAAAAATGGCTAAGCCAATCTACCTCAGAGATATTGAGTTCCAGCACAGTATTTTGGTCACCAGAGAACAGAGGAGTATTAATAATTGACCAAAACTTTGCACTGTTTTTTAAGGTGGCTTTATCCATTAGTTCTACCCAGGCATCACTCTTTATTTCATTTTTACGAGTTTTAATTGCCTTAGTAAAATCCTTTCTTAGTTGCACTACTAAAGCTTTATCCCTCGGGCGAGTATTAAGTGCTTTCTTCAGGAGGTTATGGGCTTTACTACAGTTGTTATCAAACCAGCCATTTGCCGGTTTATTTTTACCCCCCTGACCTTTAGCTGTTAGGTTTATAGCCACTGACCGACAGACGCCTTCGAAGGAGGATATAACCTCCTCCCTCCTGGAGAGGGGATTGGCACAAACATTCAGATCTTCAACAGCCAAAGTAGTTATGTTTAAGAAGAAAACATCAGGAACTACCTTTTCCCATTTAATTCTTCTCCCCTGATCCTTAACGTTTAGCGGCAATAAATCCTGAGGGGTAACTGACGATTTTAACTTCAAAAAACCGTTTGCCAGCTCCATCCCCACGGGATTATGATCACTCATTGGCATAGCAATAGCATTGTAGAAAAACACATACTTAAGGAGACCTAAAGATACAAAAATAAAATCAATTATCGAGTCACAGGCCCTTCCCGTGTATGTGGCAACCCGTGTCCTATTGTCATAAAGCTCTGCCTCATACAGTTCATTTTCAATTAATAGATTTTCAAGGACCACTCCCTTCTGAGTATGTACTAAATGAGGGGGGGAAACACAATCAGGCCCATCTGCATCCGTTAGAGCGCAATTTAAACATAAATGTACATTAAAATCACCCATCAAAATAAAATAACAATAAGTGGTTTGCTTTTCCTTATAGAGAATTAAAAAATCTGCTAACCATGTTAGGTGCACAGTTTCAGGATAGCCGTTCGGTGCATTATAACAGTTTATAAGAAGCATTTTACTGCCATCATCCAAAATTATCTCTAAGACAAGAAAATTATGAGTGGCACAATCAATCATTGTAATTTTCCCCTTGATGTTCACCGATACCAGCGTCAAAAGACCTCCTCTATTCCGGCCTACTGGGGAGGGCAGGGCAGGTACAAAAAAGGAAGTAAAGCCATCCAACCAATAATCGCACTCCAAGTCCCAAGTCTCTTGAATGGCAATAATATCATAAAGCTTTACAAAATTCGACCAGTTAGGGTCATCCTTCTTAGACCGTAAGCCAGCAATGTTCCAGGATAGCAACCTAACCATGTCCCCTTTTTTAGGACTGACCTCAATCGGAATGTTACCAACCTCACCGGAAGAAGGTACAGGAGTCACAGAGATAGTTTCCACTATAACTTCGTCCACTATACCCTCTCTGGCCCCCCGTCAGTCACAGAGGTCAAGTCCTGATAGAGCATCGAATCTATTGTGTGTTACAATGGGGGGTCCAAAACTGAGAAAATTATCCCTTCTCTGTCCCTGGCTTTGACATGCAGACCTGGGCCCAACTGGAGTAAAGGGACTTAGTCCTTGTCTAGGGGCAGAGGCTACAGTGAGGTGGTTATAAAAATAACCCAGAGGTCGCACTTGGATACCGTTGCCATCATTCAACATTGATGCTGCCCGTAGTAAGACTGTGGCCACATGTTGTGGATATTTAAAGTTTACTACCACACAATCCCCTCTACAGGTTTTTCTCGAGGGACCGATCCAATTTACCCTCCTGGTCGTGATGATTTCTCCAACAAATTTTGTCGGATAACCACAATTTGAACTTAGCCAAGCTACCACTTTGTTTTTGAGAGAATCATGAGATTCCTCATGAGACTCGGTTGTATCCGGGTTATAAAGCGGGACATTAGCCAGCACAATTACGTAGGGAGCACAGTCCGGGGGTAAGTTAATAAAATTGCTTCGCCTACGTGGCATGGAATTCAGGTTTTGAGCGGGGCCTGGCTTAGAATGTGTAACAGGGGTATCTACTGGCAAGGGAGAAGGGACCGAGGGAACAATGGGATCAATGTTGGCTCTACTGCCCTGTCGGGGAGAATAAGATGGATTAGACACCTTTTTGGTATTTTTCTCAACATCCTCTAAGTTCACTCTACTAGTTGAAAGGGGCGGGGGATTAACCTTAACAGGATAAGCCAGCTGTTGCTCTAACAGACCTCCTAGTCTTTTTATTTCAGCATTGGCAGTATCCAGTTTAGCCACTAAGGAGTTAAGGGATACCTCAAGTTTTAATTCAATTTTGGCTTCTATAGTTTTAATTAGCAAGCCAAACTGCTCAGGGCTCAAAGTTACATTTGCCTCTTTTTTACCCTCCATGCTCGAGGTCGCCTCAGGGGAGATATAGCTGTCAGGCAAGTAAATATCTCCCCTTCTCTTGTGTGCGATCCTGCCCCCCCTTTTGTTTTGCTGCTTTCTGCAGGTTCTGACAGGTCTCGTGCTTTTAAGCTCTACTATCACCTCTTCCTCAGAGTCCGATGACGACTTATCGGGAGTTACTGTGTCGGGAGCCTGATGGATTAATGCTTCTACTGCACTAGCTACTCTGACTACCCCCGCCCCACAATCAGTGCTATTTTCGTTCTCTAGTGGAGCCTCCATTGAGGGTAGACCTACTATAGAAAGATCATGATCTGATGAACCACCTTTACCCAGTGAGGCCCTTCTATCATTGATGATTTTATTCACCTTTTTTACTAAGAAGTTGTCAAGAGGACCTGCCCCCGTAGAAGCCTTGTCTTTCTTTGAGCCCGACATAAGGCTGGTTTATGTAATGTTTATTTGGGCCGAGACGTGGATATCACAAACAACTCCGCACCCAGTATATCAGTGTATGCACAGTAGACCTTCAACGCTTATCCGTCACTTTACCGTGGAGTTCACACAGGGTCTCTGGCCCAGCCCGGCCTCCTCTTGCCTCTGACTGCCACAGACTGCCCGCCCTTTGCTCGGGCTTCGCTCGGCGTCCCGCGAGACGGTAGGCTGGCTGTTGAAATAAGGGGCGTTGCAGGCTGGGGGCGTGGCTATCAGGGGGCGCGTCCACGATCTTCCTGGGTATGCAGGGACTGCTGGGAGACGGAGTCTCTGCCGCGCACCACCACTGAGTCCAGCACAGTCCTGCCGCCTGAGTCCACAGACCTATGCGCGACTGCGGCGAGCTGCAGCGCTGTTTGCAGTAATCCACAGGAGGGTCCAAGTACTGCTGCCCAGCCCAACACACAGCGAGATGGCAAGCGTCCCCGAGTTACAGTGATAGACGCTTGGGGCTGGAAGTAGAGAAGCATTTGACTGTGTAGGGGAAAAGTAAAATAGACGAATGTTGTGCTTGTCCCAAGGTTTGCTAGTGAGACTGTATGTATAGTCTATCATACAGTAAGCATTCGTTCCCTGCAGTACCACCAGCAACGCATCAGATGTTGTGATGCAAGACACAGATTGGCTTTCCTTCTAATCACTGTTGCATTAAGCCATCTGAAAAGTGATGTGGGATGACCCAAAAGTGAAGATCACATCTTAAAGATTTTAAGGCCAATCTAGAAGTGCACACCCACATACTCATTCTGGTGACACCCTCAGGTATGAGTGGTAAGATAGCATCCTCAGGATAGGAAAGGAATTTTGTTAAGCTTATTAGATACGAAGGGTTTCCCCACAAATGTTTAGTTGAATTTGTGTAACCATGGCTGTCGACAAAATTAAAAAACCTGAGAACATGCAACCTACGGGACAAACAGGAAAAGGCCTCCCTTTAACGGGTCCGTGTGTGACATTTGTTATACTACTGATGAATTTTACTCTTGTGAGGAAAATGATATTTTGCCTGACCAAAAATGTCCACTACATACACCCTATGTTACATTCATGTGCATGTCACCCATGCATATTTCACGTAGTGGCCTGAATCACTAGGCCTCTGCAAACATGTCCTGCAAGTCAAGTCATCAAAGTCTCCCAAACGTTAAGCTAAAATGAAGGCCCATGTATTTTGCATTTTGCATTGTGCACTTTTAAATAAATATCGTACTGAGCCCTATTTTTTGTGGTTGGAGCCTGAAACCACTTTCTGAAACATTGTCTTCATGACTCCTGGCACATTGAAAACTGCAGTCACGTCAGCAAGAAGCCTGCCAAGACAGTGTTATGAATAACAGTTATCTGTTTTGCTGTACAGAGTGGCATCCCTGCCTGGTGAGGAAAAGCAAACAGAACCCGTCCGCGACAGATAAGGCCTAACTCTCTGTCTCAGCCCCCATGCAATGAACGGAGAAATATATGCTTTTTCTGATTCTTAGTGGAGAACAACCTTTTGCTTCAGACAATACATCCCCTATCATATCAGATTGTACAAGATGTGCTTTTCGCCCTGACACAAGAGATGTCTCTGCTAGGCCGAAAGTCAGCTCTCCTCCCAGTTACACGTCAATTGCATGCCATGCTCGAGTTGCACAATTAGGGCAGAGTTCCAGCTGGTCATGCAAACTCCTCCCCCAAGTACCCACCCACCTATGACACCTACCTATCATCTACCTATGACACATCAAGTGTACGCCCACATGCTCTTATCTCCTTCTTTCTTGTTCTGCCTGGAGCGCTCCTCCCTATGTACAAGGAGTAAAATGTATATATGCTGTTCATTGTTATTAAATGTTAGAAGACTCTTCCTGAACCTCAGAGGTGATGGAACATATTCTCCCTTTGACTCGAGTTATTGGAATAAAGCCCATTTTAACTTGGACACCACGGATCCTGTCTCTCATTTGATGCATGATACTTTGTTAATGCCTAGAAATTCTGCCAGGGTAATATTTTATTTACCACATTAATTGGCGCCCTTGAACAGGGACATGTCCCTTTCCCCACTCGCCGGAGTTTGTTGGTCTAGTCTTTGCCCCCTTCCACAGCCGTGACGGACTTTAAAGTGTACACGCCATTGGGATTTCCCGCTGCTCCCTCAGGCCCAGGAGGAGGACGGACTGCGACCAGGCATCCATGTGAGGCGGTGAGGAAAGCGGATTGTCTCAACCCAGAGCCCAGCCCGTGAGAGAGCAAGGTCCGAGGTCTCCAGAGGTCCACCTGTTCCAAGGCGCATGCGTAGAAGTCCGAGGCCTTCAAGTTTCAAGATTCTGCTTCCCGGTGAGTACCACTATGGGGAATGCATCAAGATTCAAGACGTGCCCATGGTAAACGTGGGCGCGGTCAAGACGTGTCTCATTCACGTGAGACCGGTAAAGACGGGCCCACGGTTAAACGTGGGAACGGTCAAGACGTGTCTCATTTTTGAGACCGGTATGGTTGTACTGTATTTCAGTGCATAAAGTTTTTCAAGTACATGTTTAGCTCTCTGTATCAGTTTAGGTTGTAACTGTTTTAGTGTTTAATATTTGTTTGTGTGTGAATGATTGTTGATTGTTTCAGTCTATTTTTGTGAATATTGGTTTCAAACATGCCACTGTTTTCAAAGTTACGTCAGATAGGGACCAGAAAAGGTATACTAGAAGAATCAGTTAACATCCCGCCCAGAGACACACCTGGTCATTATATGTATAATAAGCATTGATTAGACGCCATTTTGTTTTTAGATTTATGGGTAAACTATACAAAGGACCTGGAGGAAAAGTATAGATGGCCAATCTCGGGAACATTGGATCCTGAATGTATTATGAGGGTGGAGGAAGCGCTATGGAAAAGGAAGTCAAGACCCTCTCAGAAAGATGCCATCGAATTGTGGCGCAAAGAGTCACATAGGAGAACAGAGAAAGAATTGAATAAAGCAGATAGAACTAGACAAGCTGGGGAAAAAGCCAGAGAAAAGGAACTGCGGGAGGAGGGAGAACGTGTCAAAACAGAACAGACTGATAGGGAAAGAAACGCCGTTGTCAATGGTATTTATCCCGTTCTGTCAGAAGAACTAGCTAAAGTGACCACCTCAGAAAGATCCAGTAGGCCGCGAACGCCACCACCTGTACCATATAGAGTACATAGAATAAAGCCGACAGCATCTGAAGCATTCATTTCCTCGTATCTAGACGAGTCCCTTCCAGACTACGTTAATGCAGGTTTTCCTCCACCCCCACAAGCAGATCAGCTCCAGCAACTTCAGCAGCAGCTAGCAAAAGATGACGTAGGTCCCGGGGCAGTGGGAGGGGTGCCTACTGTAGATGCAGCCATTCCATTTTGTGTATATGATACAGAACCAGGAAAGGGTTCAATGGTCGTGATTTCACGTAGACTAAGACAAGCTGTTGCATATCTAGAGACATTACCAGACATGAAAGATCACCTAGATAGCATGTATCGTTTTATCAAAACGGGGGAGGGACCAGATAGTATAGCACAAGCCATGGCACAAAGAAAGGTAGGGGTTAAGAACCATGTCTTACGTTTTATTATTAACTGCCTGATCAGGGAACAAGACGAAGGAGACGGAGATGTAAAAGCAGGATTGATAGAATGGAGTGATCACATACATGCCGGTAGACATGAGAAACAGGGACAGATAGATGCCATGTACAAGAAAATACGAAAGGAAATAATAGAAAGGCACAGAAAAGAGTCTGAGGAGAATGGTGAGTTATCAACAGAAGAAGTAGATGAACCAAAAGACAAAATGAATTATGTAGGAAATTCGCGACAGTTTGACAGACCCAAGTGCCTTGATTACCGTAAACAAGGGCCAGCTATAAAAGAAAGGTATTCCCTTGAAGCTCTATTCCAAGCTACTGAGAAAGCACTGAAACAATGGATAGGGAATGAGAGACCTCCCACACAACACGAAATAGAGTTGGCCCGGTCAGCCACCCAGTGGGTGTCCAATGCCGATATATATAGCAGTGATATAGTGGCTCAGACTTTCTTAAGCCTTCCACCGAACGAACAGCGTTTGGCTGGTATTTACATGGTTCAACACTTGATAACGTTGTATAAAAGTCAGCATTCTAATCCTGGTCACTTGCATAAAATACTTGACGACATTTTACTAGATAGATGGACAGGTTTAGGTACTGAATTAATTAATGTAATCCTGGATCAACGACATAAGTACATAGATTCTCTGACTACATACATGCCTCCAGTCTTACACCATGACAGACATAACGTACACATAGACAGACAGAACCCCCTACGAGAGGTTCATCCCGTTAAGAATGCGGCCAATGAGTTACAACGAGTGTATGTTTACACCCCCTTAACGAAATTAGAGATTCTTGAAATGAAAAAGATGTTGCCTTGTCATGATAAAGACCCAGGGGGATTTCACCGTGAATTAAAAGACATCCTCCGCATAGGAGATTATACATACGCTGACATTCTGAAGCTATTAAAAGTACTGTTACCTGCAGGGATTTATGAAAAGCTTAAGGAAAAAGACTGGGAAGTGGGTGAGAAAAAGTTAAGTTGGGATGCATTGGAAACAGAAGAGAAGGGCAGGCTCCCAGGAGTTGGTCTTGGAGATAGAGCTAGAGAACTACCTGAATTTCTGATACAAGTTTTGCCAAGATTATTGATTACTAAAAAGGAAGATTGGGATGCTATTTCAGCATGTAAACAAAAGCAAGACGAGGACACTAGTGATTTCTATTCTAGATTTGAGAAATGCTTTACTATTAATAGTGGCCTTAAGCCTGGTAGCGAGTCATTTCCACATCTTTTTGTGAGCAAATTGGTAGAGAATTCCTTACCCCAGATCAAGAATAGAGTACTGAAGGTTGAGAGTACTTGGCAAGCAAACAGCCCTTCACAAATGTTACAGATGCTACAGTATCACCAGAACAGGATTAGGGAAGAGCAGGATCATGAAAAGAGACGCATGAAAGAGACCAAAATGAAGGTGCTGGTTGCCCAAACGGTACCGGCGACTTAAAACAAACATAACACGACACCTGTCAAAGGGAACTGTAATTATTGCAAACAACCAGGTCACTTTGTAAAGGACTGCACTGTTCTGAAACACAATATAGCTACAGGCAAGACAAAGGATAACACGCAACAGAACACGCAACAGACAGTAGCAAATTATCCTCCACCACCGCCTGTTAATGCCACACCACAAATGTATCAGTACACACAGTCTGACTATCCAGAGTATCAACAGTTCTCATGAAACAGCCTCGAGAGGGAAGTAGGCTTGCCCCTTATTGAGGTTCCTGTAGATCAAGAGGGTCCGTATGTACATAGTCGTGTTCTAGGTCAGGATCGAAAGTTTCTGATTGACACAGGGGCGAGCAGAACTACCATCAGTCATGACGAGGTTCCAGGGGCACCTCTCTCAGGCTCACAGAATGTTTCCCTGGGATTTTCAGGAAAGCCTATAGTTAATGAAGTATCAAAACCAGTCTCCCTAGGGGTTGGTCCACTGTCACGTACCACTGACCTGTTACTTACTAAGTCATGTCCAGAAAACTTACTTGGTATGAAGACATTAAAAGATCTAGGAGCAGTTATCTGCTGTTCTCCAGAAGGAGTACGCCTGTTCTTACGTGATTTTAAGGGACATTATGTACTGACTGATTTTGACCACAGACTCAAGAACGTGCCACAGATCCTGTGGGCACAAGGACCGACTGACGTAGGTTACATGGACATTACGCCTCACCATGTTACACTCAAAGCAGGAGTAGTACTTCCACGTATTAGACAATACAAGTTACCACCTGACGCCGAAACAGCATTACTGAAAATAGTTGATGAATTTATTGCACGGGGGTAGTGGTAGAGACAGTCTCAAATGTATGTAACTCGCCTGTCATTCCTATCCTTAAAAGATCTGATCCTAGTGTACTGCCAGTGTACCGATTGATTATTGACCTGCGAGAATTGAACAAATGTGTAGTACCACAATATCCAGTGGTGCCAGACATTTCTTCATTGTTGACTGCTATTGATTCAGAGGCTACTTACTTTACTGTTATCGACTTGAAGAACGCTTTCTTTAGTGTTCCCATTCACCCAGACAGCCAGTACCTGTTCGGATTTTCATTAAAAGGTCGTAGCTTTGTCTTTACAAGAGCTCCTCAAGGTTTTACAGAAAGCCCTAGTATTTACAGTCAGGCATTAAAGAGACAGCTAGACAGTGTTCACATGCCTACTGACACTGCCCTGCTCCAGTACGTAGATGACATCCTAATTACAGCACGTTCAGAAAAAGAATGCGAAAATGCTTCACTGACAGTGTTACATTTTCTGGCAGATAAGGGACACAAGGTGTCGCCTTCGAAGTTGCAATTCTGTGAAAAGCAAGTGGTGTACCTTGGACACTTACTTTCCAATGAGGGTAGACGACTAACAGGAGAACGCATACAGTTAATTTCTAACCTTTCACAGCCCAAGACACAGAAAGAAGTACGTGCCTTTATTGGCCTCACTTCATACTGTAGGCAATGGATTCCCCAGTATGCCTTTCTAGCCAAACCACTCATACAGTTAACTACACAGGAGGCAGGGGGGACTGTCCTCCCTTGGACACAAGAACACACCTTGGCATTCGAGGAATTAAAAAGAGCATTATGTCAAGCGCCAGTGTTAGCGACTCCATGTTACAGCAAACCTTTTATGCTTTTTGTAACTGAAAGAGAAGGAACAGCGTTATCTGTCCTCACACAAGATCAAGCAGGAAAACACAAGCCTTGTGCTTATTTTTCTAGCACGCTAGACCCAGTGGCCCAGGCTCTGCCTGCATGCCTGAAATCAGTTGCAGCAACAGCCCTAGCCATAAGACAAAGTGACTCCATAGTGCTGGGTCACCCTCTGACAGTACAGGTTCCACATGCAGTGGAGGTTCTCTTAAACAGGACTCAGACACAACACTTGACCGTAGCAAGACTGACAGGATATGAACTGACATTATTTCAACCACACATAGAGATCAGACGTTGTAATATTCTGAATCCTGCAACACCTTTGCCCTCAAGTACAGTAAATGCATCACCACATGACTGTGTGGAAGTAATGAATATAGTGACAAAGCCAAGACAAGACCTGACAGATATTGCACTTCTAGACCCAGACCTAACGCTCTATGTAGATGGATCATGCATGAGAACGAGTGCAGGAGAGTTAGTAGCAGCCTATGCTGTGACCACTGATAAAGAAGTCATAGAGACACAGAAAATAGACACATTGTCAGCACAAGCAGCAGAGCTCATTGCTCTGACACAAGCCTGCATAAGAGCTAAGCACTTGAAAGTAAACATTTATACTGATTCACAATATGCCTTTGGCGTTGTTCATGATTTCGGGGTACTATGGAGGGAGAGAGGTTTTTTGACCTCCCATGGGACCAAGATCCAGCATGGTACGCTTATTCAAGCCCTGTTAGAAGCAATACATTTACCTACAGCCATTGCTATCCTGAAGTCCAAAGCTCACACCAAAGTTACAGACACCATTTCCCAGGGTAATGACCTGGCAGATCGAACAGCCAAACTTACAGCCCAGACACCAACAGACACGACAAAGACAGAGGTACCATTACTGACAACAAGTATGACAGTCAGGGATCCCACTCAAGACGTACTCGACATACAGACACATGCCACTGCAGATGAGATAAAGAAATGGACTGAACAAGGAGGGGTCCAGACTGACCAAGGTTGGATGACTAAGGGAAAAGGCACATGGTTTCTCCCAGATTCCATGGTACAAGTAATCATTAACACAGCCCATAGTCCAGCACACTTAGGAGAAAAAGCAATGTTAGACAGCTTACAGAACATCTGGTTTAACAAGCACATGCGTGCAGCAGCGAAGCAGAAAGTACGAACATGTATGATCTGTTGTCAGTTCAATCCAGGTAAAGGCATCCCGGTGGAACAAGGCGGATTTCATCCTCCTGACCACCCTTTTGAGGTTCTCCAGATGGATTATATCCAAATGGACAGATGTAGAGGTTACAAGTACGTCTTGGTAGTTGTATGTGCACTATCTAGATGGACAGAAGCATATCCAGTTCCAGATTATACTGCTGTGACAACAGCCAGACAATTAGTGCGCGAGTACTTCCCCAGGTATGGATTACCTCGGGTGATCTATTCAGATAACGGCCAGCCATTCTCTTCAGAATTAATGAAACAAGTGTCCCTTCTGTTAGGTTATACATGGAAGTTCCATTGTGTCAGACACCCAGAAGCAGCAGGCCTTGTAGAAAGACATAATCAGACCCTCAAGACAAAGTTAGCAAAGGTCTGTGCAGAAAAAGGTGTGGATTGGATGGTGGCCTTGCCGGTTGCCCTCTTTTACATGCGTATGGTAGCTCATTCCAGAACAGGCCTATCTCCGTATGAAGTGGTTTTCGGTAGACCGCCAAATATGTGGGGTACGCCTATGCCTAAAAAGATAACTGATGTTGACAGTAACATGCTGACAGATTACCTGGCTTCCTTGATGTCTGCACTACTCTCTTGTCGTTCACAGGTTGCTGCCGCCTTCCCTGACAACACCCAGGTCGAGGAACACGCCATTGTCCCTGGTGATTTCATTCTTGTGAGGAACTTTGACCGATCAAGCCCCCTTGAGCCACGGTGGAAGACGCCGAAGTTGGTGCTACTAACCACGAGGACAGCAGTGAAGGTGGAGGGACGCAAGGGGTGGATTCATCTTCAGCATTGCAAAAAGTACATTGGAAAATTTGGAACTTTGATAGACAATATAGAAAATACAAACTTTGCGCCGCCTTTGCTTGAAAAGACCCCTCAGCAAGAGTATAGGTCCAAATTAAGACCTAGTAAGTCAGACGTAGTTTAATTGTTTAAGCCCACCCGGTGGTGAATCGGTTAGACTAGTTTCTGACATGTATAAGATCACATATGAGAATAGCAAGAAGAGAGAAAAATACTGCAAGACATTACGCAGTAGATGTATCGTTACCTTGATCATCCTTTTTATTCTGTGCATTGTTATAATTGGTGTTAGTTTATTGCTACATGTTTTCTTTCCCATTTCCTCACATATACATTCATCCAGTATGCGTACATTCAGTGACCAGCCAGATCAGCAATGCAACTGATTGCTGGGTATGTGGCCAACTACCCCCTTATCAGAAAACAAAGGGAGTTCTGCCGAAATAGATTCTAAAAAATTTCCGGAAAAAACGCCCATTGGATAACATGGCAAATCGCACCTCCGCACAAAGCATGCTTTTTCCACCACTTCCACAGCTCAGATCCTTTTCAAATTTGGCATCACAGTAGTCCAAGCGATGCCATACATCCTCACCAAAAAGCAACCGAATACCTCCACTGGAACGGGTACGAATTTCCGCTCAAACACACGCCCCCCCGCAAACGCCAAACAACGCCAAAATCCCTCAACACCTTGTTATACAGCATGATAAAACAAATACTGCCTTCTCAATACAAGATATTGTATTGACAAACATACTCTGCACAAACCATGACCACATGGCGCTATTCACAAGCCATATTTACAAGAAACTCAACAAGGTATAATAATGACATGCTCTTCATAATCCATATTTACAAGGAGCTATTTACAAGGAACTTCACTCTCAGAAGGACTTTCTTCTTTCAAAAGGTCACGCCATACCTATTTCATTTGCGGTCAGACAGCTTATGTACATCTGCCCTTAGACTGGGGTGGAACTTGTTATATAGCAGACAGAAACAGCGTGGGAGCAATATACAGATTTCAACAAAGGTTTCTTTTTCTTTGTTGGCCCCGTCCAAAATAGTAAACTGATACGCAAATTAACAAGAACCCTTGAAGCAGTAGTGAATGTGACTGCATCTGCCCTGGCGACTTGATCCAGGAGCAGTTTGCCATGATACTATCTCTGTCTGCAGTGTGGCCTGGCGATTAGCAGCCTTTGTGCCACTGCTTGCGTTCCCCATCCATATGTACAAAGGATAAAAATGAAGAAATGATTCTGTATGATCAGCTATACGGTCTCATGAATATAGATGTATCCTAAAGGGTTATGTAGGTGACAAGGAGGGAATGAGGAAAATGATATTTTGCCTGACCAAAAATGTCCACTACATACACCCTATGTTACATTCATGTGCATGTCACCCATGCATATTTCACGTAGTGGCCTGAATCACTAGGCCTCTGCAAACATGTCCTGCAAGTCAAGTCATCAAAGTCTCCCAAACGTTAAGCTAAAATGAAGGCCCATGTATTTTGCATTTTGCATTGTGCACTTTTAAATAAATATCGTACTGAGCCCTATTTTTTGTGGTTGGAGCCTGAAACCACTTTCTGAAACATTGTCTTCATGACTCCTGGCACATTGAAAACTGCAGTCACGTCAGCAAGAAGCCTGCCAAGACAGTGTTATGAATAACAGTTATCTGTTTTGCTGTACAGAGTGGCATCCCTGCCTGGTGAGGAAAAGCAAACAGAACCCGTCCGCGACAGATAAGGCCTAACTCTCTGTCTCAGCCCCCATGCAATGAACGGAGAAATATATGCTTTTTCTGATTCTTAGTGGTGAACAACCTTTTGCTTCAGACAATACATCCCCTATCATATCAGATTGTACAAGATGTGCTTTTCGCCCTGACACAAGAGATGTCTCTGCTAGGCCGAAAGTCAGCTCTCCTCCCAGTTACACGTCAATTGCACGCCATGCTCGAGTTGCACAATTAGGGCAGAGTTCCAGCTGGTCATGCAAACTCCTCCCCCAAGTACCCACCCACCTTTGACACCTACCTATCATCTACCTATGACTCATCAAGTGTACGCCCACATGCTCTTATCTCCTTCTTTCTTGTTCTGCCTGGAGCGCTCCTCCCTATGTACAAGGAGTAAAATGTATATATGCTGTTCATTGTTATTAAATGTTAGAAGACTCTTCCTGAACCTCAGAGGTGATGGAACATATTCTCCCTTTGACTCGAGTTATTGGAATAAAGCCCATTTTAACTTGGACACCACGGATCCTGTCTCTCATTTGATGCATGATACTTTGTTAATGCCTAGAAATTCTGCCAGGGTAATATTTTATTTACCACACTTGGGTTGAGATTGGTGAAGCTGCAGCTGACTCAAGGTATTTCAGTAAGTAAAACAGGTAAACCCACCTTCTGTATGTACTGCATATAATCAAGTTGAATTTCCTCTCAGATATGCTGAGTATGTAGGATTGTTCTGGTGGGCTTGTTCATACCATAGCTGCAGTTTGAGTGGGTTCATAATCTCTAGAGGGACAGACATGGTAAGTATTATCAACATACACCCCTCATCCTCAAATAGATAGGTTGAGGGCAGAAAGTTCTAGAACTGTGTTGACTGAACTAATCAATATATGCACACAGTGTGTTGTGCAGATTAAAAGTACTACACCTGGACCAGTTGTACTTAGGTCCACTAATGGAGGCATCAACCTGCAGAATAGAAGATTTATCATAATAACTTGCCCAATAGTTTAAGAAGAAATCCCCTTTTCGGTGGCACAGAAAACACACCAAGATTTTTCAAGATACCAATACAATCCTTCTGGACAAATATTGAACTAGGTTTATGTGCTTTTCTCTCCTTATGACACTAGGGGTACAATTGTGCAGAACACAGGAAATATTTGTTAAACCTACATCTGCCACACAGCCCATCATTTGCAGTAACTCTTGACGTTTTGAGGAAATTACAAGAAAAGCATGATGCTTTGCCTGCAGTAGATTTTGGGATGAAGCTTCTTTGTAACACTGATACTTCTGCAGAGACAGTTTCAAGCAATATCAAAAAAGATGCAACAGTTCTACCTGTTAGATACAGATATTCAGGAATTGCTCTTTGGAGTAGGGAAACTGAACTCCCGAAATCTTAAAAAGATTGAGTGAGTGATTCCAAAACTAAGAAACTGGATAATAAGTCTTCAGAAATGAGACAGGCAAATCCTCTAAAGGAAATTCCAGATCATTTAGAGATGTTGATAATCAGAGTAAGTAGAATTTTAGAACTAGGAGGAAAATAAGGTTTCTTTCAAGATGTCACTCTGATGAAGAATACTCTTACTCTCTACATAGTCCAGGAAATCAGAGATGCTCAAGGAAATCAGGAAAACCCCAAACGGGTCTCTAAAAAGTTCAGCATCTGCAACCTTAAAGGGATTATTCCAACAGAAAATGGAGTATATTCAGTAAAGAGAAACTATTCTAATAAGAAGAATCAGTAGTTGTGAATCAGGAGAAGAATGCCTCACAGAAAGAGAGTTCAGTGACCTCAACTGTCTGCTGAGGACAACCGCAACAAAAGAATATGTCCAGACCGAATCACCTGATGGACATTTGTGTGAACAAAATCATGTCTTTTGAAGTTGAATTACAGACGGAAGTAGGTAAGGAAAGGAATGATAGGGCAATAACCCGGGACATAGTTCGAATGCAAACGATATCATCCTTGCTGAGAGCTTTTTGTCTCCACATGAAGTGAAGAAGCTCCTGAAACATGAAGGAGTAATTACAAATGGTTTTTCGACTCTAGGTCCACAGCCTCTTATGGATTCCAGTGGTACAAAATGGACATTACAACTGGTTCCTGCTGCTTATACGAATCAGAGTGGTTGGGATATAGATTCAGCTATACATGTTATTCTATTACACATTGACCTTCAAGTTCAAAGACTATATCCAATAAAGCCAGAAGCCAAAAAAGACCTCAAAAGAATTACAGATTATTTACATTATCAAAGTATAGTAATTCCTATGCAATATGTTGAACTCTCCTATTTTCTATCCTATTTTTGCAGTATTATAACCAGAGTTGACCTATACATTGGTAATGGACGTTCACAATTTGAAACAACATTATAGAACACACGCTGTGTGGAATGTCCACAGTACAGGTTCAATGACCCAGTTGGTTAGTGTAAGAAATTGGGTTACTGGTTGACTGGGGTGTGAGCTCTGATCAAGCAACAACCACAGTCCTTGTCAGGGTGAGGCACAAACCAGCTCTACATTAACCTGTGCTCAACACTCTTGTAGTTTGGCACAGACCAGTCAGACTTAGCTTAGAGGCAGTTTGTAAAGTATTTGTGCTACACTTCAAACCATAATGAAAGCATAAACACCACACAAAATAGTGTTTTCTTTAATAAATAGAACAAGGGCAAAATGACATATATCCTATCAGTAGAACTAGAGATATTCAAGTTTAAAGATGTTATTGAAAATATTGCCAAAAAGCACAAAGCGCAAATTGTGGAATCTGGTCGTGCCAGACCAGGACAAAGTTCAGGCCAACCACAATGGAGCAAGGGCCAGCTACAAGGACTCAGTTAGGCCCGCTGAATAGAGTACTAGAAATCCTGATTTGCGGAGCATTAAGATCAGTATCGAAGATGCTTTGTGCAGCAGAGGCAATGCATCAGTTCTTAGATGCAGCAAGGCTGAGGTGCTAGGGCCTGTATCAATGTCATGGATCCAAAGATGTGGCACATAGTCGGGGCAATGCATTGGTGCTACAAGGCTATGATGTGGAGGCCATCGTCTGGGCTGCCACTGATGAGTGATGTGAGGGCCTGCGCCAAGGATGTGCTGCGCAGTGGCGGTTCCGATGGGGCTGCGGCGGCAAATCAGACTTTTGCAATGGGCTCAATCCATGCAGCAACAGCGATGTGTCAGTTCTGCTCGGGTTTGCGCCGTGCAGCAGAGGTGACTCGTCAGTTCCGCTGAATCCACAGAGGCTGGGAGAGCTACTTAAGCCCACTTCCAATGGTCCAGGACATGGATGGCACCACTCTGCAGGGTAGACTCACAGATGGTAGCGTCAGGTGCAGGTGCAAGTTTTGTTGGAGCCTGTTATGTCCCTTAGGCTTCAGATCAGAAGGCCATCCAACTAGCCCTTGGAGTTACTCAGGTTTCTGTGTTCAAGAGATGCAGGACCAGTCCTGCTTGCTCAGGCAAGAGGGCAGCAAGTCAGCTCAGCGGGCAGCAGTCCTTCAGAGCAGGAGTCTAGCAGTCCTTTGAGAAGCACAGTAGTCTTTATTCCTGCCAGAGTATCCACAGGTCCAGAAGTGTGCAGAAGAGTTGTTGTCTGAGGTCCAGTTTTTATACCCAGGTGTGCCTTTGAAGTGGGTAGATGCTTCTACAGGCATGCCCTTTGAGTGCCTAGGTACCCTGCAATCCTGGCCTTGGCTCCAGGCTAACTACAGGGGGTATGCAACCTTTTGTGAGGAGATAGGACATAGCCTTAAGTGTAAGTGTGGCCGGGCCCATCTCCTCCCTCCCATGCTGCAGTGATGGCCCATCTAGTCACACCTAAGCTCCCCATTGTGCATGACAATCTAGGAAGAATACATAAAGCCTGACTGTCAAGTATATGCAGTCATGTTACCCAGAGATTGTTTGCAGGCACCAAATGGCTAAGGCAAGAAAATGTCAACTTTCGAAAGAGGCATTTTCAAAATATAATTTAAAATCCAACTTCATCATGAGTCAACATTTTTCATTACAATTCCAGAGACACCAAACATAAACTAGTTACCTGTTCACACTTAGAAATTACACTTATAAAATATAGGGTAACTCCATTGTTATCCTACTGGGGAGGTAGGCCTTGCAGTAGTGAAAAACAATTTTAGGAGTTTTTTACTACCAGGACCTGTAAATCTTTAAAGTACATGACCACCTTTTCAAATACAGTGCACCTTGCCCTCTGAGCTGTCTCTGGCGTACCCTAGGGGTGACTTATATGTAGTAAAAAGGGAGGGTTGGTCCTGACAAAATGTTTCCTTTGCCTGGTTGAAATGGCAGCTTAAACCTGCACACACACAGACTTCAATGACAGGCCTGAGACATGTCTGTGGTTGAAATCTCTTTATTGACTTTCAGTACAGAGAAAACATAGCGTTACTGTGAGCTCATAAAGCTCACCATCAATAGTACAAATATGAAAAACAGAACAATCCCCAAACTCTCCCCTCCCCCCGGGAACCACAGTGCTAGAGAACGTAGTGAATAATGTGGTCTCGCATGTTGTGAAGTGTCCTCCTAAAAAGTACTCTTTGGGTTGGGATCAAAAGAAGTCTCTGTTAACAGTAGGCGGGGATATCTGGGGCAAGCAAGTTCACAAAATCAGGAGGGTAGTACGGCCATAAAGGGGCACCAAAGGTCAGGATTTTTTTTTAACATGTTTTTATTGGCATTTTTAGTTTACAAAAACTTAGTGTGTTAGGATACATTTGATTTTACTGCATCTCTTGCATTTTACATCATTGTACATTGCTATCTACTCATTAGAGCCAAAGGTCAGGATATCAAGTGCCCAGTGCTGAGAGAGTGAGGGTCAACCTTTCCATTCCTAGTATGTACCAGAGGCAGTGGAGCCACCCTGGTAGGTAGGAATCTGTCCCACACCCTAATATGTCCGGATATTAGGTAGGGCCGCCCCAAGGGCAATCCAGACTGTCAGTGACTAGGGGATTTGAGTGGAAAGGTGAGAGTGTTGGGCAATCCCCAAATTGTGTAGGCAGTAAGTCGAGGAAGCTGGGTGTTAAGGTGAGTGTCTACATTGTCTAATAATTGTGTCCAGTAAGAGGTGAGTTTCAGGTATTCCCTTGGTAGGTGCAGTAAGGTGCCAGGGGAACCACAGCCTCATCAGCACTCAGATCTACTTGTGGGATTACCTTGATGTAGACGGAGTGGCATGAGATACCAATATTCGCAATCTTGGTAGCCATTTTAGCACTGGCCATGCCATGTGTGCTATGAGCGATAGCATATTTCTCCTTATCCCTTCTTGGTTAATGATAACATAATTCTCCCCATTCCTTTTGGGTCAATGAGTGGCTGAGCTGTAATTCGCAATGCCGCTGGTGGGTCGATTTGATCTGTCGGGTGGGTGGGCAAAAGAGGCCATGGAGTTGAGTGACAATGCGATTTCAGATGTCTTAGTGACCACCCTCTTTTCAAAAGTTGTGAGAGAGCATTGTGCCCCAGGTTGGACTGTAGGATGCATCACCCAGTGTCTGATTAGGAGGTAGTGCACTCGCTTAGTTTCAGGTATTGCATAGTCAGATCGGAGTTGCCCTCTTCATCAAACAAATGGCCTATGGACCAGCATCTAGCTTGTTCCCAGTGTTGGAATGATGCTGAATTTAGCCCGGAGTGCAATCCACATTGCTAACTATCAGTGTCAACAGGGAAGGGAACGAGGTCAGACCTCTTCTTGCACTCACTCAATCCCAGACATCAACAGACGTTTTGGTGATGGTGGAGAAATAAAGGCTTCTCGGTTGGGCATTCTTATACAAAAAGGGAAATTTCCAAAGATGCTGTCCGGCCACCGATCTATCCATGAACAGACTCTGTTTTTTAGATTCCTCCCGAGACTATTCAAGTACTAATGAAATTGTGCCACTTAGTAATAGTGTAAAAGATTCAGGGTGCCCAGGCCACCCTCATTTGGAGGTCTGTAACTAAGCTCCTTTCGCATGTTGGAGTGGCCATTGGCTCACACAGAGCGATTCAGTGCAAGTTGCAAGGTTTGGATGTCACCGGTGCAAGGGGGGGGGACTGGCAAAGCTTGAAAAAGGAATAAGATCTTAAACTGGATTGGGATCCCTTTAATTCCTGGGTTATTACAAACTCTCTGGGCCAGGGGCTCCATGTACAGTGCAAGGTGAGAGAGGGTACCCCTGGTGCATGCTTCTTCAAATAGGGAATGGAGCTGATGTCTGTCCATTTACCCTAACAGTTGCGACCTAATGGCCATAGTTGCTGAGTACCCCTTAACAGAAGCATTTGCTGAGCCCAAAGGGTTTAATTGTAGATTGTAGGTCTGGCCAATGGACTGGATTGAGTGCTTTCTCGGCATCTAGAGCCAAGACCATTTGAGCTTCGTTTGAGCGTTGGGCCTTGTTGATTAAATGTAGGATTCATTTCGTTTTAGCCCTACATTGATGATAGAGAGCAAACCCGCCTGGTCCAGGGCAATGAGGTTTGGTAGAAGGGGGCCTAAGCGAACTTCCAGAATGTCAGTAAATAGCTTGCTATCGATTGTTAAAATGGATATATGGCTGGTAAGATGTATAGTGGTGCTTATCTTTGCATGGTTTCGGAATGACAACAATGGAAACCTCCAACATAGAGGACGGGATCGAGGCTTGGTTGCTGATGGAGTTAAACAGTCGAGTTACTAAGGGAGCCATGGTCATGCAGAAGGCTTTTTAAAAGAGCGCAGGGAATCCTTCTGGGCCCGGCAATTTAAATAGCTTCTGCCTGGCAATGATAGCGTTAATCTCCACAACCCGAATCGGGTGATCCAGATCAGATACCTGTGCTTGTGTCAGCTTGATAGTGTGGGCGCCCTGAAGATACAGACCTGAATTGCCTACAGGTCGGTACTGCCCTGTGTATAGTTTCTTAGAGAAGTCTCAAAAGGCAGAGGAGATATGGGCATTGCTGATACGTTCGGAGCCATGCATATTTAGTATAGCATGAATGCTTGTGACCTGTCGCTGTGCCCGTACTCTATTGCCCAGGAGGTGTCCACACCTATCTCCGCTGACATAGAAGGAGTGGCAACATTGAAACGCAGCATAATCCGCTCTGTCGAGATCAACGCCCACCAGTTGTATTGTAGTGGCCTCCAGTTGACGCCAAACTTGGGGAGCCCCGGTGCGTTTGTGAATAAATTCAATTGGTCTTGTCCCAGCAAAGTTTGTTGTCTGCTGCGGAGCTTGCAATTGGTTAGTTTTTAAGTACCGCTTTCAGGGTTTCCCATAGCGTAGATATAGGGACATCTGAAGTGTCATTTATTTTAAGGAAAACCACTAGTACTTTAGTAATTTCCTTAATGACTGCAGGTCGATGCAGGAGGGTTTCTCAGAGACTGCAATAGTGCAATAGTCAGAGTGAGAGACACCGCCACGTGGACCATGAGTGAATGAGATTCTATCTCTATGCCTGATGTGCCTCGGAAGTAATCCATGCAGCTGTATGTTTTACGTGCATGGCAGTACAATATATAGTTGTGTGTATGCAAAATGTCTCCCCAACCCATTTCCCCTCGAAAGAGCGCATCCTCCAGAGAGAGAGAGAGCCCTGGTTTGACTTTGAAGCTGGGCAGGTCTTTCTAAATCATTAATAAAAAATAGATTTAGGTCACCTCTCCAGTAGCACCAGATGATCTTGTATAGCCATAACCTCAGCCACTGCGCAGAATAAAATGTGTTCCTATCCCTCTTTAGGATGGTATATAGTCCATAGTGTAAAAGTGTAATTCCCCAGGGACACTGAAGGGCATATTTTCAAAGAAGTGGCAGAGTGTGTAGTTAGCCTCCTTGGCTTAACGACATGCTTCACCACTCCTGAAACGCAGGGCTGCACCATATTTACAAGAATATGGTGCAGCCCTGCGTTTCCCCCTGCGCTGGTGCTAAGTTTAGCAGCCTAGAGCCAACGCAGGCACCCTTGCACCAGAGTGCAATTGTGTCTGCATTCAGGGGAACATTGTTTATGTACAGGAAGGCCCCCTTCCTGCACATACACAATCTTTAAATGCTGCTTTGTAACTTTTATGTGCACTGCTTAATGCAGCACACACAGAAATTGCAAAACAGCATTTTCTTTAAATGATTGTTTCTATGCAGGAAGAAGGACCTTCCTGTCCAGAAACAATCATAGGCCGTTTGCTGTTTTCATGTGTGCTGCACAACACAGCACATATAAAAACAGCAAAAACAAGGAGAAATGAAACACTTCTCCTCGTTGCGCCAGGGTAAGACCTGGTTTTCCCTGGCCTTAATTCTGCCGCTGCCTCCTAGTTACACCTCCATTGTAAATACGAGGCAGTGTCAGAATCAATGGGTTTTGCGGTGGAACGCCCACAGCAACATCCATTGCCCTCCCCTTTCACGCTAAGCGTAGCTTGAAAGGGGGCCTTATTTACAAGGTAGCCTTCATCCACGTTAAGTGGCTTAGCAATGCCTTGTAAACAAGGCGAGGCCCCTATAGGGGCTTGTAAATATGCCCCCAAGTGAGCTATTAATCT
The DNA here is from genome assembly GCF_964261635.1 of Lissotriton helveticus. Taxonomy (NCBI): domain Eukaryota; kingdom Metazoa; phylum Chordata; class Amphibia; order Caudata; family Salamandridae; genus Lissotriton; species Lissotriton helveticus. The sequence continues at coordinate 1,248,021,050 of NC_136068.1, read as the reverse complement.
ACCTCTAATTTTGACTGTTTAGGGCCTATCATGCCTTGAAAGGAACTGGACACCAGAATCTCTACTCCTGTAGATTTGGAGGAGATGGAGGAGAAGATCTGATTTGAAAAGACTCTGGAGCGCATTCTATGCCAGCCACTGGCAAGTAAATGTGTTTCTTTGAGTGGGCAGATGTGTGCCTGCGAGTGCTCGAGATAGGTGAGTACGGCCCAGTGCTTAAGAGTAGTTTTGAAACAGGGTAAGAATCTGTAGGTTGTGTTGCATAGGACTGGAATTAGGAGTTCTTCGTGGCGTAGCCATAAGATAAGGGATGGGTCATCATATATATTCTCATAGGAATTGTTGAGATGGCAAAGTGAGACTGACAACTGTAGGTTCCCCCCCAAAATAAACTTAGAAGTAGAAACAGAGTTAACAACCAATAATACATTATTCAATAGGGTCAGTGCCCAGGGTCAGGGACCCAACTGGAAAAAGGTACTGGGGACTATGTAGTGGCCCAGAGTCCCTGTCTCCCCACCTCCCTCCCAATCCACCCGCCTGAAATGGTAGAACACAAACTTCACTGCTAGGATCATGTCGCATCTGCACCTCCAGAGTCTCTGGAGAACGTTCCTAGTATCTCCTGTTGTTCTCTAGCCGTAGTCACTGGGTCAGGACGGTGCCCTGTGAATGGGGCCGTAGTGCCCCTCCTTCATTGGCATCTGCGGGCCCCACACTTGCGCTGGCTAGTCTAGGATGGGGTGTTGCAAATGCCCAGTAGCCAATAGGCATCTTCAAAGGATTAAAGTTGGTGGAGTTTGCTATTTAGGCAGAAGAGAAGCCGGAAGGGGTGCCCCCACGAGTATGATTTGCCCTCATTTCTAAGGTGGGCAGTGACAGGGCCAAATGTTCTGTGTTTTTGGAGTGTAGAACAACTAAGTCTTAATACAGCTTTGGCTTAGAACCTTTGAACTGTATTGGGTGTTGGTCTCAAGCTACACGGAGGATGCCTTCCTTAAGTGGAAAATCCTTGAAAAACCCCAGTATGTCTGCACAGGGCACAGAGTCTGGTCTCCTATGGTCCACTCTATGTGCTCTATCAAGCTTGATGTCCATCTCTGATGAAGCCTCCAGAACTGAATGGAAGAGCTCTGTGACAAACAGAGTGATATCAGTTCCTTTAACCCCTGTGGGTATGCCTTTGATACGTATATTGTTGGGTTTGATCGGTTTCCTAAATCATCATCATGGGCTTGCAGGGCAAGCTGTTGGCCTCTAAGTCGAAGGAGTCCCTGCTGCAGCTGTTCAATCTCCTCATTGTGGCTCGTTTTGTCATGTTCCAGCAAAGAGACTCTATCGCCCAAGCTGTCTAGGTCTTGGCAGACCTCCTTAAGGTCATTTAAGAGATTTGTCTTGAGGGTTAGGACACCATACTAAAGTGAACCAAAGAGGGCGTTCAAAAAGGGACAGGTGACTGGTGCATCTGCCTCATCGCTATCTGGCATAGTTTCTAAGCCTGAGTGCGGTGTAGGGTCACTGGTCTGTGAACCCGTGGGCTTAAAGAGCATGTACTTCAGTGTACAGTCTTTCTTCCCCTGCCTAGTTGCCATAGCTCCTATTGTTGATGAGGCACCTGCCACTGAAGAAAAATTAGCTATGTTATAGAGTTGCCAGCTCGTGGGGTTCTCAGGTCACTAGGCCATTGAGGAGCATTACTGCGCCTTTGTGAGAAGTTGTTTTGGAGTGACTTGAGGGCCTTGCCCATTGGAGGGAGCGCCAAGAATCAGGAGTAGTCTCTGTGGTGTCCTGCACCTCTTCTGTGTGTGAGTGTGGGCTATTCCGCGGTGCAAGCCAGTGAGGTGTCCATAACTGAGACTGGGAGCGGTAGAGTCTCAACTACGTGCAGTGGTTAGGGGATGGTCCCTGCACTCTAGTCTGATTGAAGGCACACTGCAGCTCAGTGGAAAGGGGTGTGTGACCTCAACTCCTGAGTCTGTCCTTTGGGGTCCTTGAGAACTTGGTGATAAGAGGCAAGACAGGTAGTTAGTTCATACCCCTGTGTCAGAGTCCAGAATACCACCGATCAGGTAGGGCCCAGGCCTAGCAATCGCAGCTCTGCAATAATGTAGAGCAGGGTAGGCCTGGGGATTGAGTCTCACCCACATCTGTCTAGTTCAGGGAGGGGCACCAAAGTCTCTGCGTCTTCTCAGATGATCCTCGACCACATCTAAGGGCAGCAGCCCTCCATCTCTAGCCCAAGGGAAGGCTGACACTAGACTGAGCTAGGCCTTCACAGGTTTTCAGGACTCGCCTGATCCAGCGCATGATTTGGTCTGGACGAGACATTTAGTAGATGAGTTTTCAAAGTGCTACTGGCATGCTACATGCTTGCGTTCACGCGAGTGTGCACGCCGCAGCTGCCATCTGTCTCCTCCGTCACGGGTCATTAAGTTGCTTTTTTTTATTTCCCGAGCTCTCCCCTCTGCCCCTGTCCGATCACTTTCATTTTCGTTTGAATCCAAATGTAAATTACCATGGTGTACAAACTTTTTCGAGTTGCATCAAAATAGTCTTATTATTATTCGTTTTATAAATAAACTTATTGGTCTCAAACTTTGTAGTCTCTTCCGTGCACGACCACGTATTTACTCTGCTCGTCAATGCCTACCAACTATACAAATTGGTAACGGGCCTAATTTAATTGCTCCCAACACGCAACTTGCATGGATTACAGTATGCACACTAACACAACCACACACACACACTCAACCACACAACCACAACCACACAACCACAATCACACACAACCACACAAATCAACACACACAATCACACCCAAAACCACACCAACGCACAACCACATACACAACCACACAAAACCACGCACACAACCACACACACACAACCACACCCACACAACCATACCCACAATCACACACACAACCACACACACAACCACAACCACACAAAACCACACACAACCATACCCACAACCACACCCACAACCACACCCATACTCACACACACAACCACAAACAACCACAAAAAAACACACACACAACCACACACACATCCACACACACAACCACACACATGCAACCACACACACAACCACAACTACACCTAACCACACACACAGAACCACACACACACAACCACATAAACCACACACACACACAACCACACACACCACAAACACACAACCACACACACAACCACACACCCACACCCAACCACACAACTGCACACACAACCACACATACACAACCACACACACACACACACAACCACATACAACCACACATACAACCACACACACGACCACACTCACCAAACGGCCCCTACAGAGCAGAGAGATATAGGCTGTCTTAACATACCAAACACACCTAAAAGTCAGAAAAAATAGAACACCTACACCAAAGCCAACGACATGACCTTTCTCGCGTCACAGGAGTGGCAAGACTTAGTGACGGCCTACAACCAAAAGCCCAGTAAAACCCCCAGTGCCACCAGACCGGAGAACGAGAGTAAAGGCTCGTGCATCACTTTCTGGGCAAATCTACTAAATACAATACAACTATCTGCAACAGCACTACAATATCAATCAGAGAAACTAGATATGCAACTAACAGTATTACAAACACTCGCAGAGTTTACCTCAGGAATTGAGAGGAAACTAGGCGACTTAAACGGTCTCATAAAAAGGGGACAGGAAGCAGTAGAACTTTCAGCGTTAGCAAAAACAGAATGTGACTGCTACCCAATAATAAATAAGCTATCAACGCTACCAACTATGCTAGAAAACCTCCTGGACGAGCTGAAACCTTCCAAGGCACCAACACCAATAGACACAGTCACTACGGGAAATGAGACTAGGGACCCACAACCGAACGGAAATCAGACTGAGGCAGAGAAGAAACAACTCCAAAACAGGAAGACTAGCTCTCCTCAAGCGACTCGATCGCCAAAAAATCTAACCCCAGGTCTCAAGACTCCCGAAACAGAAAGCATAGTAGCACCTACAAATTCACGAACTCGCCGGAAACAAAAAAGGAAAGGCAGGAACAGGAGAATGATAGCCATAACTCAAGGAAAGGAAAGTCAGTTACAGGAGCCCTACCATCAAGAGAATAAAGAAGAGACCGCATCTTCCCACAATGAGATCGAGCAGACCTCGACCACAGGCAAAGAAATGACTCCAGGGAAAAAATCGATCGCCTCAAGGTCCTCAGACAAATTCGACAAACCCAAAAAATCAAACAAAATAGAAACAACTGCAATAATAACTGATGGATCGGGACACAAGGAGGAGCTAAACACTCAAAGTATTCAACAGTGGAAAAGCCTTGAGCAAGAGCCCCACAAACGTGGCGAAGCTAGGAGCCAAAACTCTGTGCCTCAAAGCGAGAGCCTGCTGGGCCTGAAGCAGGATCAGGAAAACTCCTCAGACAAACTTAAAAAACCAACTACAATAGAAGAAATTGCACTAATAACAGATCATCCTGAACACAAGGAGGAGTCAGACACACAAATCATACAACAGTGGAAAAATCCCGAGCAGGAGATCTATGAATGTGGCGTAGCCAGGAGCCACAACATCACGCCCCAAAGTGAGAGCCCCCCGACCCATGAAGGGGGACCAGAAAAATCGCAAACCAATGGAAATCACAGTAATAGCAGACCACAACTGTGACCAATCTTCCAACAGGGCTAATGACCCCGGCCTCACTGCAGTCTAAGAATCACGTGGCACTCCATCTAACAAGACAGATCTACTAATATTCATCCCAGAATATAAAACCAGAGGCCGAGTGGACGTTTTGAACAGAGGGAACATCATAAAATTGATAAACTCAATCGAGGGCCTGGAGGGCATCTCTTCAACTGACCTACTCGAACTCGAATTCCTACCTGCACTAGTGCAGAACAAATCAGAAACAACTAAGACGACATGGTCATCAAACAACCTGGTCGATCGCATCTTAGGAAAGTGGACCAAATTTGCCCAGTGGGGAATAAAACTTGAACTAGGCAAAAGGCCTTGCTACTCAACACCCTTTTTAAATGAAGGCGGAAAAGAACATCGCCCCAAAGTTACATCAATATTAAAAGGAGCACTCAGTCACTCACCAGGCTACCAAGGGAGGCCTTCCCACATCGAAGTGGCAACAACAAAACTTCCAACTTTGAACTCTGACATAATACTGCGAACAATAACAAACAGAGGTGGGCACTGACAAGAATACTAAGCAGAGCCCCCGGGCCTCGAAAATTCGATCACCCTCAGAATTTGCATCAGGAACATCAACGGTTTGACTGACAAATTAGACGACCAGGACACATTAAGGTATCTAAGGTCATTTGACCTAATACTACTCCAGGAAACTTGGGAAGTAGAAGAAATATCCCTGGAAGGATATATGATGCAAACTTCCCCAGCGACCAGGACATCAACCTTTGGTCACAGCTCAGGAGGACTGACGATTTTTGCCTCAATATCATCAATTAGATCGATGAGGGAAATAAAAACCAAAACCATAACTCCTAATGTGCTACAGGCGGCAGTTATTACACTCAACACTAGGAAGCCGGACCGCCCTCTTGTAATAATCAACTCTTACATACACCCGAAGCACAAGCAGAAGGGTGCAAGAGTGCTGGCCAAGGAAACAGCAAGAATCCTGGACGAGGGGGAAGCTGAGGACTTAATCCTGGCAGGAGACTTCAATCTTTTTCTCCTTGGAACTGCCGCGGATGAGGAACTATCACGAGAACTCGACAGAGCATGGGGAATCCCAGCGCAAGCACAAGTGCCGGTAACTAAACGAACAAAGTGCTCAACACAATTGCTAAAAGATCTAGAGGAATTAAACTTAAGGGCGCTGAACGGACGGTACACAGAAGACACCCCCCAGCATCAACTTACCACTCCGCCACAACCTCCTCCTATTTAGACTACGCATTTGTAACACTCCCGCTATTTGACGTCATCAGCTCATATCAACTGGACGCCAGTGACCAAATCGACCACCTGCCACAAGAAATAGTCTTAAAACCTCTTAGTGGGAACCCCACAGAAGCCAGGGCAACCGCAGGCTCTGAACATACAACAGACTTCAAACGCATTAGATTCAAACAAGACAACATTGAGGCGCTGTCTATTGACGCAAAGGAACTAATACATCAAGGGACCTCAGTCGGAAACCAAATAGAGGACTGGGAAGGGTTTACGAAGGCCCTTGGGATCAAACATGCAACAAAACCAATGGTCTAAAGGCAAACCCTTGAAGGCTACATTGAGAAAGACAAGCACCCCAGAGATAAAAAGCCTCAAAAGGGACATCAAGCAAACTTTGAAGCAATTGCGCACACAGCCTATAAAAGAGCCCCTACATTACATACTACGCGGTTTAAAAGCAAGTCTGAAAAAGGCAATCTGGGAGAACAAAAGGCAGATGAATGACGAGCTCTGGGTAAAAATAAAGCACGATTCAAAACAAAAAAACAGCACAAATTTTTGGAAACGAATACATAGCCTGCAGCGGCCAGGGCACCACAGGATAAGCTCATATATATCAGAGCCAGTTTGGGCAGACTACCTGCACAATCATTTTAATCAACCAAACGTAGACAACTCTACAGGTTCGACAACATAAGGAAATGAGCTTCTCACGGAGATCAACAAAACAAGGAAGGTAGACAAATGGCCCAGAAACGCAGGAGAAAACATCAGAGCACAACATGACCAACAGAAGGCAGGGGGAGAAAAGAAAAACAGCACATCAACATTTAACACTGAAAATGACATCAAAATAACTATTAATCAGATAAAAACTCAAATAAAGAAAGGGAAAACGGAAGGAGCCCCGGGCCCAAACGGGATACCACCGTCAATATTCAAGCATGACATCGAATTCTGGAGCGATATCTTAGTGCCACTTTTTTCGAGCACACTGGAATTAGAGACATGCCCGGAATCCTGGAAAGGATCTATCGTAAGCCCTATCTATAAGCAAGGAGACAGGAGCAATCCTGCCAACTACCGGCTGATAGCCTTACTAGATATAGAGGCCAAATATTACGCTGGCATACTATTAGAAGAACTGACTTCATGGGCAGAGACAATGCACATAATTCCACCGACCCAAACAGGATTCCGCAGAGGACAGGGGACTTCCACAAATATCATGGCTCTTTCCCTACTTATAGACGCGGCAAAATTAGGAAAAAACTCGCTGTTTCTGTGCTTCATAGACTATAGCTCAGCCTTTGACCACGTGGACCGGGGCAAACTATGGCAAAAGCTTGAAAAATGGGGGATACCCCACCCCCTCTTGAGGCAACTCATCTTACTTCACACCAACACGTGGCTCAAGATCAAGCTGGGAGACGGGACGCACCTTTCAAGGCGAATTAACACCACCAAAGGCCTGAAACAAGGGTGCGTCCTAGCCCCGACCCTGTTCAACCTCTACCTGGCAGATCTACCAGGGGAACTGGACGGTACCAATTCGCACGCCCCGCGGCTAGGGGACATTACGCTGACCAACCTCCCCTATGCCGATGATCTTGTCCTAATAAGCTGCACTCCAACAGGCCTCCAACATCTTTTGAACACTACTAGTTCATTCTCGAATCGTAACGGCCTAACCATCAATTTGAAAAAAACAAGAATCATGGCTGTGAACTACAAGAAGGCCAGGAAGAACAATTGGCTCCTGGATGGACACAAATTGGGCCAAGTGACGTGCTACAAGTACCAGGGTGTCCTATTGGACAGCAGAGGGTCGTTTAAACCTCAATTAGAATCGCTACACCGAAAAGGAACCATGACCTTCCTTGCGATGAAACCCTTGAAGAAGCTTCTGCCTGACCACACGCTCGACCCTTTTTTGCAGGTACTGAGAGCTCGTCTCCAACCGACTCTCACATATGGGAGCGAACCAACTTTTGGAAAAGACGCTCTGACAATAGACAAAGTAATCGTCAGAACCTACAGGTCAATCTTTCAGCTTCCTAGTTATGTCTCAGCAGCACAAATCCGTCTGGAGTTTGGGGTACAAAAGCAAACAGCGGAAAGAAGGGGCAGCTTCATAAAATGCTGGCACAAGATCAGAAACGCAGAGCCGGGCACCCTAAATTCCCACCTCTGGACTGAACTGCAAAGACATGAACGATCAAACGCTAGAGAGTACCTGACGGAATCTCTACAAAATCCGGAGCTGACTGGCCTTTGGAACAGCCCAGTTGAACACAAACACTTTAAAAAGCTGGTAACAAAAGTAACTAAAATAACATCATTGCTGGAAGACAAAGAAACTCTGGCAAAAAGGGCACACGGATGGATAGTCTTAAACGACTATAACATTTTAAAGCCTCAAGAGTACTTAGATCGAGGATTTAAACAGAAGATTAAAGAAAAATTCCTAAAGCTGCGGTTAGGCATTCTACCAATTCTCCCTCATCTGGCTCCATGGAAGAGGATTCAGGACGACCAAATTTGCAGACTCTGCAAAACAGGCCCTGAAGATCTAGTCCACACAATATGTATTTGTCCCAGTTTAACGGACCTAAGGAGAACACTATTACGTTCAATATGGAATCAGAAGGGGATTAGATCCTGCCGACAGGCAGTCAAACTGTGCTTCAACCCACAAGAGACCCAATTAAACTGCAGAATTACAAAATACCTTGACGCAGTGGCAAAAAGAATTAATGAAGCACAAAAAGATGTAAATGTGCAATAGCCAGTCACTGCCCTGAGCAACTCTGAGCTCACGATCCAAAAGAAGTACATTAACTGACTTACCGATAACACGAACTACGCAAATAATTTTAAATGTTTTATAACCAATTTTTATGCATTTTAAATTGTGAGTTTTAATTAACTGTGCAATAAAAATTTACCTTACCTTACGACCACAACCACGCCCAACCACACTCACACAACCACACACACACAACCACACACACACACAACCACACACACACACACAATCACAACTGTACAGACAACCTCAACCACACACAACCACACACAACCACCCCCAACCACACACACACACACACAACCACACACACACACACAACCACACATCCACACACACAACCACACACACACACAACCACACACACATCCACATAACAACACACACAACTACACACCCACACACACAACCACACACAACCACACACACAACCACACACACAAACACACACAACCATACACACAAACACACACACAACCACACACACAACCACACACACAACCCACACACACAACCACACACCCACACACACAACCACACACAACCACACACACAACCACACACACAAACACACCCAACCACACACACAAACACATACACAACCACAAACACAAAAACACACACAACCACACACACAACCACACACACAACCACAACCACACACACACAACCACACACACACAACCACACACACAACCACACACCCACACCACACACAACCACACACACAACTACACACACAACCACACACACGACCACACACACACACAACCACACACACAAACACACACAACCACACACACAACCACACACACAACCCACACACACATCCACACAACCACACATACAACCACACACACACACACCACACACACAACCACACACAACCCACACACAAAACCACAAACCCACACACACAACCACACACAACCACACACACAACGACACACACAACCACACACGCAACCACACACACACCACACACACAACCACATGCACACCACACACACAACCACACACCCACACCACACACAACACACACACAATCACACACACGACCACACACACAAACAACCACACACACACACAAACAACTACACACACAACCACACCCACCACCACACATACAACCACACACACAACCACACACACAAAACCACACACACACAACCACACACACACACACAACCACTTTCACACAACCATACACAACCACACACATAACCACACACACACAACGAGACACTACACACAACTACACACACAACCACACACATAACCACACACACAAACACACACAACCACACACACAACACCACACACAACCACACACAACCACACACAACCACACCCACAACCACACCCACAACCACACCCACACACACAACCACACCCAAACCCACAACCACACACACACAACCACAACCACACACATAACCACACACACACACACACAACCACACACACAACCACACAACCACCCACACCCACACAACCACACACACAACCACAACCACACACACAACCACAACCACACACAACCACAAACACATAACCACACACACACACAACCACACACAACCACAACCACACAACCACACACACAGAACCACACACACACAACCACACACACACACCCACACACACAATCACACACACAAAACCACACACACAACCACACACACTAACACAACCACACACAACCACAACCACACACTCAAACACCCACACCCACAACCACAGACACACAACCACACACACATACAACCACACACACACACATAACCACACACACACACATAACCACACACACAACCACACACACACAACCACACCCACAACCACAACCACACCCACAACCACATACACACAAACACACACACAACCATACACAACCACACACACAGCCACAACCACACACACACACACACACAACCACACACACAACCACACCCACAATCACACCCACAAGGACACCCACACCAACAGCCACACCCACACAACCACAACCACACACACACAACCACACACACTACCACACACTCAACCACACACAAGCACACATACACAACCACACACACACACACAACCACACACACACAACCACACACACACAACCACAGACACACAACCACAACCACACACACACAACCACAGCCACAGCCTCACACACACAACCACACACACACAAAACCACACACACACACAAACACACGCAGAACCACCCACACAACCACACCCACCCACACACACACACAACCACACACACAACTACACACAACCACACAACCACATACAACCACAACCACATACACAACCACACACAATCACACACTCACAAAACCATACACACACAACCACACACACACACACACAAACACACACAGAACCACACACACAACCACACCCACCCACACACACAACTACACACACACACCATACACACAACCACACACAACCACACAACTGCACACAACCACAACCACATACACAACCACACAACCACACACACAACCACACACACATACACAACCACACATGCACAGAACCACACACATACAACCACAACCACACACAACCACACAAACAACCACACACAGAATCACACACTCACAAAACCATACACACACAACCACACACACACACACACAAACACACACAGAACCACACACACAACCACACCCACCCACACACACAACTACACACACACACCATACACACAACCACACACAACCACACAACTGCACACAACCACAACCACATACACAACCACACAACCACACACACAACCACACACACATACACAACCACACATGCACAGAACCACACACATACAACCACAACCACACACACAACCACACACACACACAATCACACACGCAACCACATAACCACACACAATCACACCCACAACAACGCACCCACACACAACCACACCCACACCCACACACACCCACATCCACAACCACACCCACAACCACAACCACACCCACAACCATAACCACACACAACCACACCCACACACAACCACACACAACCACACACACACAACAACACACACACAACCACACACACACAACCACAACCACACACACACACACAACCACACATGCAACCACACACACAACCACACACACACAACCACACGCACCCAACCACACACACAACCACACACCCACACCAACCACACACACAACTACACACACAACCACACACATGACCACACACACAAACAACAACACACACAAACAACCAAACACACACCCACACCCACAACCACACATACAACCACACACACAACCACACACACACAAAACCACACACAAACACACAACCACACACACACACACACAACCACACACAAACAACCACATACACACAACCACATACAACCACACACACACAACCAGACACAACACACAACCACAACCACACACATAACCACACACACACACACACACAACCACACACACACAACCACACACACCCACACAACCACACACACAACCACAACCACATAACCACACACACACACAACCACACACAACCACAACCACACAACCACACACACAGAACCACACACACACAACCACACCCACACACCCACACACACAATCACACACACAAAACCACACACACAACCACACACACTAACACAACCACACACAACCACAACCACACACTCAAACACCCACACCCACAACCACAGACACACAACCACACACACATACAACCACACACACACATAACCACACACACAACCACACACACACAACCACACCCACAACCACACCCACAACCACATACACACAAACACACACACAACCATACACACACACAACCATGCACAACCACACACACAACCACACACACAGCCACAACCACACACACACACACACACACAACCACACACACAACCACACCCACAATCACACCCACAAGGACACCCACACCAACAGCCACACCCACACAACCACAACCACACACAACCACACACACACACAACCACACACACAACCACACACTCAACCACACACAAGCACACATACACAACCACACACACACACACAACCACACACACACAACCACAGACACACAACCACACCCACCCACACACACACACAACCACACACACAACCACACACAACCACATACAACCACAACCACATACACAATCACACACACAACCACACACTCACAAAACCATACACACACAACCACACACACACAAACACACACAGAACCACACACACAACCACACCCACCCACACACACAAATACACACACACACCACACACACAACCACACAACTGCACACAACCACAACCACATACACAACCACACAACCACACACACAACCACACACACATACACATCCACACATGCACAGAACCACACACATACAACCACAACCACACACAACCACACACACAACCACACACAGAATCACACACAATCACAACCACAACCACACACACAACCACACACACACAACCACACACGCAACCACATAACCACAACCACACCCACAACGCACCCACACACAACCACACCCACACCCACCCACATCCACAACCACACCCACAACCACAACCACACCCACAACCATAACCACACACACAACCACACACACAACCACACCACACCACACCACACAACCACACCCACACACAACCACACACAACCACACACACACAACAACACACACACAACAACACACACACAACCACACACACAACCACAACCACACCCACAACCACAACCACACCCACAACCACAATCACACACAACCACACACACAACCACACACACACACACACACAACCACACACAACCACACACACAAACCAAACACACACACACACACAACCACCCACAAACACACACAACTACACACACAACTGCAACAAAAAGTTTTATGAAAAATTGACTCTTTTAAAAATTCTGATTCCACCAGAATCCGAGTCCTCCACAACACCCTGTTTTTTCAGATGTCAGGTGTGAAAAGGAGACCAATATTGCCCCATTTTTATTGTTCTGTATCCTCAGTTCAATTCTAGGTTGCTTTTCTAACTTGTCTCTAGTTCATTGCGAATCTTACCGTTACTAATTCAAATTGTGTTAGCTTTGGCTAATTTGCCATGCAAACTTTATCTCTTTAAGTTGCTGTAACAAGCTTCAAGTCCGCTACGGAAGCCCATTCCTTTGCTAATTATTTTCCACATAATGTTGCAAGACCATAAAGTGGAGTATTCAGGATTTTTAATAGTTTCTTGTTTTAAGATGTTACTCTCTCCTGCGCACCCCACTCCTGTACTAAGGTTACGAGTGACCAGGCACCCGCCTTTCAGAGGTTCTTGCATCCACTCAAGTCTGGGCTCGCACTGGTGCGTCCCAGCCTGGCACACACCGGGTGATGATCTCTGCACCTCCTTCTAGACTCCAACTCACTACTGTTTGCAGTCTGTCACTCACCCCTCACCTCCCTGGCACTCACCCTTCACCCCTCAGGCCTGGCAGTCACTCATCGCGCCTGGCACTCACCCTTCTCCCTCACTGGCACTCAACATTGACCCTGCGTGACACTCAACTGTCACCTCCCTGACAATCACCCATCTCCCTCCTGGCATTAACTACCTGCCCCCTTGGCACTCACCCTTCACCTCCATGGCACGAGCCCTTCATCCCCCTGGCCTGGCAGCTACCCTTCACCCCTTGCACTCATCCTTCCCCTCACTGGCACTCACCCTGGACCCTCCTGACTCTCACGTCTCACCTCCATGGCACTCAACCTTCATCTCCCTGGCACTCACCCTTCACCTCCGTGGCACTAGCCCTTCATCCCCCTGACCTGGCACTCATACTTCCCCCTTCTCTGCACTCACCCTTCCCCTCCCTGGCACTCACTCTTGACCCTCCTGACTCTTTAGTCTCATCTCCCTGGCACTCACTCCTCACCTCTCTGGCACTCACCCTTTACCCCCATGGCCTGACAGTCACCCATGTCCCTCTTGGCATTCACTCCTCAGCTCCCTGCCACTCACCCTTGACCTTCCTGTCACTAGCCCGGTTTCCCCCAAGAACAAAAAATAAGAAACATTGACATAGCCAATAGGTCTCACCTTTGGGACCTTACCAGTGTTTAGCCACGCAACAGTTGATGTTGTTGCACCAAGGATATTGTGCTGCATAACTAAATACTTAGAAGGTCCAAAAAACTATGATCCATGATGCTGCCAAATAAACACTAGGTGCTAATACACAGTGCATGAGTATAAAAAAGTATTCTAAAATAAAAAACAAACTGAAACACTCAGCGTGACAATTTTGCAATTAAGAATGCTAAAGCCAAAATACAAGACAGTATAGACATGCACTGTATATTGGCACATAGTGTTTATTTGGCAGCATCATGGATCTTAGTTTAGTCGCACGGTGTATTGGATGTAGCAGGTAGCAATTTTTTCAGTAGCGAGTCCAAACTGGTGTATTGTGGGAATCTGAGTTTCCAGGGGGAGCTTTGGTAAACATTGTGTGCAGCTAATGGGGAAGAAGCCAGGTGGTAGTAATTAACAACTTTGGTTCTAGTCTATTTAATGAGTCAGCGAGTGAGAGGGAGGTAACATGGTCCGTTGGAAAGGAAGCAATAGTGATTTGCCGGTTTAAGGAGAGAAGAACGAGGAGGTAAGTTGTAGTGTAGTTCCTATCTTCCCAATAGGCTCTGCGCATTGGAATAATACCTACAGCAGTAAAGGCCTAGGCCAGACGTTAACTAGGTCTACTACTGTCGATACTAGACTTAAGTTTTGGGTTTGCCAGCGTAGCTCAGAGTTCGCTAGAAACTTTCTCGAATGTTCAGGAAAGAATTAACTCCCATGATTAGACAAGAAGGGATTTAGTTTCTGACAACCATAGAACATGA
The DNA here is from genome assembly GCF_964261635.1 of Lissotriton helveticus. Lineage (NCBI taxonomy): Eukaryota > Metazoa > Chordata > Amphibia > Caudata > Salamandridae > Lissotriton > Lissotriton helveticus. The sequence continues at coordinate 1,248,005,378 of NC_136068.1, read as the reverse complement.
CAACTTTGCTCTCCCCTAATCAAGAGTGTATCTCCAGAGTCGTGTGAGCACAAGGCAATTATTTTACTCAGTCAGTACGTGCATTCTTAGTCTCATCAGATTGTAGAGAAAAGGAAGAGACGGGCGTGTTCAATAAAAAGGTGTTATTTATTGATCAGTCTCTTTTCTCGTACAAGAGAAATGGATCGATATTATTGCAATACTTATAGTTAAGTAAAGTGCATACATTAAAAGCAATAGTATAAAATAATACTGTAAAAACATTGATATGGTTTCTGAGCCATATGATGTTTCAAAATGATTAAAATATATTTACATACACATATACATTTGACTAAACGTACTCAACTGGTGTTTCTAAATACGCCTACCCCGTGTACCTGACCTAAGTCTAATGCGTGGGCGGGAATAGAAAGTTACAGTTTAAGTTAAGTTTGTTTTTGCCAAGTGAATAACTAAAGAATTCTCTGTGAGGGGTTATTCAGTTCTGTACCTGGAAGTTAGGATGAATGAGGAATGGTATCTCTTTCTCTGCTCTCGATATTCCAGGCTGCCTGCGAGGGCTGCCCGAAAGCGCCGGTGCTGGGTCTCTCGGCAGGAGATAGCAGCGCGTCTCTCAGCGCGTCAGGAAGGCGGGGCTGCTGCCAGCGGGGTCTGCTCTGCTCTTGGCTTCGGCAAGTATGGCTGCTCCGTCTCGTCACCACGCGTGTGTTTGCATAGGGCAAGATCGGCAATATTTATACCTTAAAGGTGCCAAGATTGACGTAAGGATGGACATAGATACGTCAATAAAGATGTCATACGACTTGCTCGTTAGCACATTCTTTTACTGAAGTTCTCTGTGAAATCAAAACAATGGCCGCACGGATTTTCCAGGTTGTCATAGGTTTGATTTGTTATGAGAACGTCGTATGCCTTATCAGGGGCTGGAGGAATGTCGCTTGTCTAATTAGATCTCAAGCGTTATGACCTAATCAGATAACACGTTCCTGTGCCATAGTGTGACTGCGTCAGATAACGGTATCTGCATCATGGGGGCTTTTCTTGCCTCATGGGCTGACTGTTAGTTAACTTGATAGTTAGTTTAACCAGAATAGGGTCAGGAATAGGGGGATCGATTCAGAACCTATAGGAATACATGACACCCACTCCACGCTAACTATGGTCATATTTACTAATCTATGCATAGTATAACATAGTACAACATACTATAGAGTATAGTGTATACCTCACCACCCCAAAATACATAAATGCATTTTGAAATTTTCAAATATACTGAAAAATTGCAGTCATATATATTGTATGCACTTAAGCTATGAATTAAACGCTAAAGTAAACACGCATTTGTAGACATTATTGCTCATTTGGTATATGAGAAATACACATGAAATGGCTCTTAATATGGCTATACAGAAAGAAAGTTCGAGACCATTTCATCACATAATAAAATATTTGTGAACATACCAGCGGGCAACTAAAGTTTATAAAGTATCTAAAAATAGAAATCTTAGTTCTCTAGGAATAGTTTCTTACTTTAAGCAGAAGATAAGTGTCCCGAAAATTTTGTAAAAAATAATTTGGGGCTGCTAAAAAATTGTTGTCCGCGAACTGGTGGGAAAAATTGTTCATGTGACTTTATTTTTAAAGTTGAAGGCCGAATTCAGGGAACGCCGTGTGCGAGCTTGCTCAAAAGTCTCTATTTCTGTTCTGGAGAGAACATCATATCATTAAGGCTTCCGAAAAAACTGTCAACAGCTTCATGGGAAAGTTCCACTAAGTCGGAAATAGGTGTAACCATGCATTCGTGCGCATGATTGCCTCCATTGACATTCTGATTCGCATTGCTGACAGAAGGTCGTACCTGATCGATGCTGCTTTCATCTTGAACTTCACTACTCTTCAATCGTAGTGGTGAAGATTCCACGAATGCCGTCATCAGGATTGGCAGCCTTTGAGGGCAGCACAAAGCGTGAACCTTGGTAGGAACCAACAATGTATCTGCATCCACTGGCGCATCCGATTGTAGCGTCAGACAGGTGTCTAACACGCATTCTTCTCCGCATAGCAGACACCTCAATACAGGTAAAACACATCTTTGCCACATTGGTCGAAATGATAGAAACCAAGTCATGTTCAGGTCTCTAAGCCGGGAGAGTCCCAGGATTTTTGATATCCGGTCCCGGTATCCAATGGCTAGGATTGTTTCTTCCATTGTCGCGAGAGTTTGATCTGTGACATGGGTTGCCATAACGAAAAATAAGGACTAAAAATAGGATTCCTGCAATTAGTCCCAGGATCAGGGGAAGTCCGCCAAAAATCGAATGGACGAAATCTGGAAAAATACCCAGTATGGCTTTGAATGGTGTTAATGCCATCGAAAATACTGTCTTAAATACCTTTGAGACCCCAGTGGTATCAGAAATATTTAAGATTTCGCTCAGGATTTCCGCGAAATGTACGGGGGAATTAGTCGATAATAATGTATGTATCTCTGCAGTCGTCCTTGCGACTTGTAGATCATACGTTTCTTTTGATGACGTGAGCCTTGTAGGCGTCTGAAGAAGCACTGTTTTCATTCTGCTTAAAGTATCTATTCGAATAGAAGTAATTTTCAAACTGGGCCATGCCCTTGCCTCCCTGTCTGGAAAGGAGCTGGGGAAAAAAGAACGTCCACAGCACTTGACCTTCGCAGTCGTAGTGACTAGATAAGGAGTCCCGGGCATAAGACTACAACATTTGCGGTCTACAATAAGAATGTAACTCCCATTATAGAGTCTTTGAAAGAATGGTTCTATTTCAGTTGCAGGTGCGCCTTGCTGGTGACATGAAAGGTTGTATGAATTCCCTTCACAGGCTCCATGCAAACTAATTCCGTTACACAGAAGCGTGCCGCTTATTGACATGGCACAATTGTTGCCACTAAGAAACACTTTCTGTCCTTTATTACTGACACATGCATGTGAATAGGGCAGGTTCCAAGTTGTTTTAAGGTACCCCTTCCCCAATTTCTCGTACATGCCAGCCTGTATATATTTTTGGCAGTATTGAAACCTGAAGGTTGAGATTGGAATATTTATGATTCCGTGGATTATCCATTCACTGACAGGTCGTTCTGACATTGTCATTGGTAATCTTTCTAGTTTTTCAATGCTCAAGATTGTATAATCAGCACCCTTTTGCGCCATACCGATTTGTCTATCAGTAAGGTTAAAGATTTGGAATAGTGACGTTGTGTTGATTAAACGCCAAGGCACATAGCCTGAACGCAGATTTTGTAACGTCCAGCCAAGCTGTACAATAGAACGCAATTGTGACTGACCATGTTGTAATAACAGTAAGTCTTGCGATAATATATCGATTGCTGAAGACACAATGCTGTCCAATGAAAAAATTCTGGAGGACAGAGTCATTAACCCATTGTCCACTACAGAAAGTGATTTTTCCAAATTAATACGGTCAATTTCCCGTATTCTCTCTGCTGTTTCAATTTGATTAACCTTCCAGGCCTCATTGTATGCTGCATATACAGAGGCTGCTATGAAACGCTTTTGACGCTGTTTGCGTGGTCCCATTATGAAATCACGCAAGTCAGCACCATCAGTAAGTAAAGTTAGGTGTTGCTTAATTTCAGGCAGTGTGGAAGTTTGTAGCCACTGAAGGCATAATTTGCCCACACTGTAGGTTGTTATTATCCCTGGGTGATGTCTTTGGGGATATCTAGGGTCTGGCCTGGTCATTTTGAACCCCTGTGTTTTATTCAGGAATCTGTCTTGACAGTTATTTGTATCTGTGGGCCAGATTAACCATTGTTTCCAATCAGGATGTGTTCTGTTTTGGTTTAATATATGGTTTACGTCTATCTCTTCATCCGTATCAGAGCTATTGCTAAACATTGTTGGCTTTGGAATAGACGGTTTATTTAAATCTTTGATTTTGGCTAGGCCAAGACAGGTGGTTTGTTGAACAGTGTCATTTAAAAATATCATTTGTTCTGGGATCATGCAAGCTCTAAACAAAGCTTCTAAACCCTGTACTTGCCATTCTTTTGTACCCCAAACACTTTTCAAATCAACATTTTTGTCCCAATAATCAAATCCAAAAGTATTCATTTCTTCGAAGAATGAATCTGAATATATCAACTTTGAGTTGGTTATCATGGTTTTCATCCCTGTCTTGTTTGACAATTTAAAATAGAATGTTTCAGCATTACTTGTGTTAAAACCTGAAAAATATGAATATTTGTCGTAAACGGTTCTTGATCTCCCTTTTGGAGGTGTTGCACAATGTTCCCATTGATTATAATTTAAAACATTTCTAGGTTGTGCAGATTTATGTAAAAAATGGTTACCATAGTGGTTATAGCAATACATACTATCATAATTTGTAGAACCTTGCAAATAATCATGTTTTGTAAATTTAGCAGACATTACTAAGTCAGACATCATGTTATTAATGCTTTCGAAGTCCCAATCATCAGCAAATGAGTTTGGTTTTGCAAAGTCACTCAAGGAGATCTTGATTTGGTGTGGATATTTCAGGATCTCGACCGGACCATAAATTTCATAGTCAGTGTTGTCCCAGGCTACCCCACCAGGTATAGGATTGGCTGTGAAGTTGGCTGAAGAAAGTTCTCTTTTCTCGACGTGTGAAGATGTGTGTGGTTTGAGGACCAAGTTGATGTTCTGACTTGCTGTGTCCATTTTAGCATATTTTCCCTCAATGAAGCGTCCCAAAGTTAATACCATGATGAGCCAAAGTATGAGGATAAATGCACCAAAACCCACCCAAAATTCAATCCATGGAGAAATCAGATATGTTTCTTTCAGTTGGTTCAAAAGTTCCTTAGCTTTGTCTTTAAAGGATTTTGATGATGGCTGTGTCTTTGATTCACTGAGGCTTTCAGAGGAATCATCGAAGTTGATGAAGTAGCCGGATGCAGTTCTGTCAATTGTTCCAATTGCTTCAGGATTTTTGTTTCTTGAATTGTCACCTGGTACTTCATTATAGATTGGTGTGTCTCTGCTAAATGTTTTTATTTGGGTTTTCAGAGGTCTGAGTTCTATTGCATTGTTGCATAGTCCTTGTTGTTCTTCTGTAGGCGTTTCGAATGTGATGAGCCTCTTTGTTAGGACCTCTGTACTGGTAGCAAACCTTGGTGTTCTGCTACTTATTGGGAGTCCACTTGGCCTACTGTTTGTTATCGGCCACATGTTGTGGTTTTACCAGGTCGATGGATACAACTCGGTTCTCCTTTTTACCAGCAAGTGGCGGTAGTACAACTGATCTTGTCCCGTTGACAGACAAGACAGGAACTGCTTTTCTGTAAGAAGGCCCAAATTCCTTCTTTACCGCGATCTTATCCCTGACTAGATCCCCGACTTTTGGAATCCAGACAGGTCTTGCTGGGACAGGTGGTGATTCTTCAGTGGTTGTTGGCTGTTGTTTCAACTGTATGTTGCTCAGGTCTTTTCTTGTTTTGTTTAAGTCCTGCAAAATAGCCAAACGGTCTTTGACATCAAAGCTTTTTTCTTTAACCACTGAAGTCTGACTGTCGAGGTCAGAGATAATCATTCTAGTTCCAAATAATAATTCGTACGGACTGAATCCCTTCAGAGAATTTCTTGGCAAGTTATTTAGACTACGTTGGACACTTATTAGATGTTTGACCCACCCAGCTCCCGAACCTAATATCCTTTCCATTATAGATTGCTTTCTGCCTTGGTTTTTTCTTTACACCATCCCGTACCCTCAGGAAGGAAGTGAGAAGATTCCCGCTGGGCTGTGCTCATTTGGCCATGTTTCCCCCCCGGCCGGAGGGCTTGAGTGAAAACAATGGTCGAACGTAGCATGCTCTTAGCGTATATGCCATTTAGACTCGCAAATCTTTGTATAACAGTCCGGACGTCAGCCGAGTGCTGAGGATCGACATTATAAGTGGAAACTAGCCTGTATATGTTAATCGCAAGCCCTGCCTTTTATTGGTCATATTATCTGCCTTGATACGACGAGGTATTAAACTGTTTCTCTCCCCACTGCGATCTCTGTTGCAGTTTGGGCAGTTTTTTACAAACATGGTGTGATGCAGGCTCATGCCTGGCCACCAGTACCGTGATTGTAATTCTTCCAGAGAATCTTTCAGTTTAAGGTGTCTAAGACCCTCGCCCATATGTGCGTCTGCGATTAACAAGCTTCTCCTGTCCATGTTTGGAATCACTCTATCCCCCACTCCAGGGATTCGAGCAAAAGGGACGGAGTTTGCATCGATTATGTATGTATAGTTGAGTGGATAGTTGATCGGTAACGCTGAGCAGTCGCCTTTTGATGACGTTTTCACCGCCAGCACTGTTTCACCGTCAATGTTTTTTAATGTACGCTTTTTTTGAACTACGGGAGCCGATTTAGTGGCTGCCGCTGTGGCTGTTTCAGCCAATGAATTCCCTACAACGTGAACGCCATCACGCTGATGACTCAGTGAGTGAGTCACGTGAGTCTTTGGTAGTTCTTTTTATAAAAGAGCTATTTGTTCCCAGAGCAGTTTCTGCTTTATTGGTGCATCTGTGTTATCTTTGTAACCGTTTTGAATCCATGTCTGCAAATCCTTGTTATATGATTTGACGCAGTAATATGAATCTGACACTATAAGTGTCGGGAATTCGCGATCCGCATTATCTAGCGCCATTTTCAAAGCTAATATTTCAGTTTGTTGTTCTGAATTAGTTTCTACTGAGTGTGTCTTTGTTAATAGAGGTTTTAGTTTACCTCCGCGCCACACTTCTTTTGTAATCTCACATGTGGGGTTGTATGCTTGTTCTCCCCAAATGGAGGGTTGAGCATGTCCGTCTGTATAGATTACACAGGCGTAATGTCGTAAAGGCAGAATGTCGATTGGCAGAGGGTATGTTTTTTCATATTCTAGATTTTCCATTTCTTCTAGTTCTGGATCAATGTAGTAGTATACTTTGTCCGTTGTGATTGAATTCACCCATTGTATCCATTCCGGATTCAATGTTGTTGTTGGTAAATTACACGGTGTTGTTAATGCCTCAAAGACTGATTCTGCTGTTCTGACTGTGATATGTCTACCGTCAGCTATGTCTTTTTCTCTGGCTATTGCGGTTTGAACTGCACGAATGATTTTTTCTGTATTACTGAATTTCTGTTCAGCTTCTGTGTACAAGTGTGATTTGAATGCAATTGGTACCTTTTCTCCCTCATTAGAGGTCAGGTATGTGAATCCGCATCTCCCTGGGATGACTCGAATCACAAGATTGCGTGTGTTATCACGTGTTTCTAATTTTGTTTTAATTAGCATGTCTGTTTGTAAGGATCTCAAAATTTCTGTGTGTGTTTGAGTCCAATTGGATCTTTTAAAGTCTGGTTTAATTAGATCATAAAGGGGTTTGACCCTTTCTGCGTAATTTGCAATGTATGTTCTTCCGAAATTTAGGAAGCCTAGAATTGACTGTAGGTTTTTTAGTGTTTTAGGAGCTTGGATTACGGCACATTTCTCTAGGAAATTGTCAGCCAGGCTTTTACCTTCACTTGATAACTCATATCCTAAGAATAGGACTGTCAGATGGGCAATTCTGGATTTTTTAAAGTTGAATTTGTAACCCTCTGCTGCGAACCCAAGTATTATGGTGTTCACTCTTTTCAAGTGAGTCTCCAAGTCATCATCTGTTAAGTAAATGTCATCGACATAAGATAATGCTTCATCATCATATAGTTGTAGTAATTCTGTTACTCTCGCTGAGAATACCCCCGGACTGTTCTTGTACCCCTGGGCTAACCGACAGAATTGCTTTTGAGTGCCATTTACTGAGAATGCAGTTAAATATCTGCTCTCTGGTGCTATGTTTTGACAAAAGAATCCATTGGAGATGTCCAAGGTTGTTTTGTATTTTTTGCGCACTATGTTATTCATTAGTGCAGCACTGTGTGAGTTTTGCACTGCAAAGGTTTTGCAACATGTGTTAAGGTGTCGGTAATCCAAAACTAGACGATATGAATTGTCTGGTTTGGAGACCGGAAACAAAGGATTGTTCATTTGTGAGGTGCAAGTTTCAATCACCCCCTGGTATTCTAGCTGATCTAGTATTTCATTTACCTGTTTTTTAGCTTCTTGCTTAATTGGGTACTGCCTTTGTGCAGTAGGTTGTGATTTTAACTGGATTTTGTGAGGAGGAGAATCCTCATCCCATCCTACATGATTTTTATATAAAGCAGGTGCTAAGGCCACTGCCCACTTTCTAGCAAGTGTGTATTTTTTATGAATCGGGATTTGATTCGAGAAGGCAGGCATAATTACTTCTTCGCCATGAGGCCACTCCCTGACAAACTCTGGTGGCCAGTCTTTTTCAGCTAGAAGGATGTCATAACCCTTGGAGAGGTTATCCCAAAATAGTCCCCTTATTTTCCTAGTCTTATCTCCCTCTATACGTAATGTTATCTCGTATATCTTGTGGGGTTTGCTAACTCTGGTGTCTGCAGTTTCCACTTGAAGATATTCATTCGTGTCCACTGTCTCCAGATGATTCATAAGGACTTTGCGAGCTATGCTCACTTCTGCTGCGCTGTCTAGCATTGTCTGAGCCCACTCTCCGTTTTTCAGTTGTGTCCTCAGTATTCTCGGCATTGTTAACTACCTTGATACTGGCTACCTTCTTTTTTGGAAATTGTAATTTCTTTTTTTGTTGAGCAAGTTCCTTGTCTTTGGACTTGGCGTGCTCTTCTCTTTGTTCTGATCGTCCTCTTCTTTCCGATTTCTGCGAGGAAGTCTGAAAAGATTGAGAGGGACGTGTATCAATGTCTTGATATCTATCAGGTTTTTTAATATTATCCCTATTTCTAAGGTTATATCTTTTCCCAGAGGGGTCACTCTGGGGTGACCTGTGTCTCTGGTTCGGAGATTTCTCCCTTCGCCTAGGAGACCTTCCTCGGGACTGGAATTTCTTTTCTTTTGGATTGGATTGTTTGTTTCCATCCCAGTTCTTTTTTGGTGAATTATTATTAAAAAATATTTTTTCTGGACTTTCAGTCAGTTGCGGTTTTACTGGTATTCCACCTAAACTGTCTCTACCTAGTTCTTCATAGGATTTTTCTATGATTCTGGCAATTTCAGCTGGTTGGTCTGCTATATCTGTCTCTTTTAACCTCTGGCGGATTGCCACGTTTGCTGCTTCACCTTTTATATTGGCTAATAATATAGCCGAGACCTGCTTGAAGTCTTTCAGTAATTTCATACCAAGAGTTAAAGCTGGTTCTGGACCGTATTCATCTTGAATTTGTTTTAGCACATCTGGTATTACCGAAATGGATGGAACACCGTGCGTTTTTGTGTAGATTGAAGCAAAGACTGTACCCCAAGTGTCACAGTCCTCTATGTGTGGTGCGATTCCCATTGGGAGACATATAGTCAGAATCCTGTGTTTTTCTAGCGGGGTGGTGTCAGGAAACACCGCCTCTATTTGGGTGATTTTCTGTGCCAACCAGAATGGTATTTGTTCCCGTTTAGCCGGAACTTTACCTAGGCAGGATTGGATGTTCTGTGGTGTGATTTTATTTGTGTTCCCCTGGTGAGGGGTCAGCTGTGGAAGTTTAATCTCTGGCTGAATTGTTGAAGTCCGCATTACATACTGGACTAATTGTCTATGAATTTTTAGTAATTGTTTTAGCTGTATTAACAGCTCTCCAGTAGACATCCCTTCGATGTCTGGGTGTGGTGTGTATCCGGCTAAGACCGGCCACGTTGCTCCTGGTCTACCTAAAGGACCGAGCCTGGTGATGTGATTATTATGTATTAGGGCGCCATCAAATAAGAGCAAATGCTCTTGGAATTTGAGTGGTACTTCCACCTCCTCGAAAGGAGTGTAAATGTCGGGTGGAACCTCTATTTTGTAATAGTGGAAGTACTTTGTTACAGCATTTGCTGCTGGAAAATGTATCCATGAATAGTATACCTCTGTCTGCCGATATTCGTGTGCCTCAATTACGAATATGACTGTGCCACCTCTAGGTGTCAGTCCATTTTCTATAAGTTTTAAGGTTATAGATTTCCTTTTGCTGACCGGAATGAGTATTATATCCGCGTCTGCATCCTTTAGTGCAGTATCTGCTGCTGCTATTTCAGCTGCTAATCTGACTGCCTCTCTTTCTTCATCACTGTCTCCCATTTTACCGACAGGATGGTATTATGTTTGTTTGCAGATCAGGTTTCTAATGGAACAAAGATTAGATGCACAATATTTCGGAACAGTGTATCCTTCAACGTTGACTGTACCAAGAACCATACATAGGAGTTCCCTCCTGCGAGGTTTTGGAGGATATTACCTTTCACCCACTCCAGACGTCTTTGGAGTATTGTGGGAAAAGGGGTCTGAGTGAGAAAGCACGACTGAGTTACTCTAAATGTCTTACGTTAGTTTTATCGCCCTTTCCAAACGCGTTGGGCGCCATGTAGTGTAGTTCCTATCTTCCCAATAGGCTCTGCGCATTGGAATAATACCTACAGCAGTAAAGGCCTAGGCCAGACGTTAACTAGGTCTACTACTGTCGATACTAGACTTAAGTTTTGGGTTTGCCAGCGTAGCTCAGAGTTCGCTAGAAACTTTCTCGAATGTTCAGGAAAGAATTAACTCCCCTGATTAGACAAGAAGGGATTTAGTTTCTGACAACCATAGAACATGACAACTTTGCTCTCCCCTAATCAAGAGTGTATCTCCAGAGTCGTGTGAGCACAAGGCAATTATTTTACTCAGTCAGTACGTGCATTCTTAGTCTCATCAGATTGTAGAGAAAAGGAAGAGACGGGCGTGTTCAATAAAAAGGTGTTATTTATTGATCAGTCTCTTTTCTCGTACAAGAGAAATAGATCGATATTATTGCAATACTTATAGTTAAGTAAAGTGCATACATTAAAAGCAATAGTATAAAATAATACTGTAAAAACATTGATATGGTTTCTGAGCCATATGATGTTTCAAAATGATTAAAATATATTTACATACACATATACATTTGACTAAACGTACTCAACTGGTGTTTCTAAATACGCCTACCCCGTGTACCTGACCTAAGTCTAATGCGTGGGCGGGAATAGAAAGTTACAGTTTAAGTTAAGTTTGTTTTTGCCAAGTGAATAACTAAAGAATTCTCTGTGAGGGGTTATTCAGTTCTGTACCTGGAAGTTAGGATGAATGAGGAATGGTATCTCTTTCTCTGCTCTCGATATTCCAGGCTGCCTGCGAGGGCTGCCCGAAAGCGCCGGTGCTGGGTCTCTCGGCAGGAGATAGCAGCGCGTCTCTCAGCGCGTCAGGAAGGCGGGGCTGCTGCCAGCGGGGTCTGCTCTGCTCTTGGCTTCGGCAAGTATAGCTGCTCCGTCTCGTCACCACGCGTGTGTTTGCATAGGGCAAGATAGGCAATATTTATACCTTAAAGGTGCCAAGATTGACGTAAGGATGGACATAGATACGTCAATAAAGATGTCATACGACTTGCTCGTTAGCACATTCTTTTACTGAAGTTCTCTGTGAAATCAAAACAATGGCCGCACGGATTTTCCAGGTTGTCATAGGTTTGATTTGTTATGAGAACGTCGTATGCCTTATCAGGGGCTGGAGGAATGTCGCTTGTCTAATTAGATCTCAAGCGTTATGACCTAATCAGATAACACGTTCCTGTGCCGTAGTGTGACTGCGTCAGATAACGGTATCTGCATCATGGGGGCTTTTCTTGCCTCATGGGCTGACTGTTAGTTAACTTGATAGTTAGTTTAACCAGAATAGGGTCAGGAATAGGGGGATCGATTCAGAACCTATAGGAATACATGACAAAGTTTGAGGCAGACTGCTTTTCGCAAGGGAGAAGAGCAGAGATGGGGTTAAGAAGAAGGATGACAGGAGCGATTAGGTTTATGGATAAAAGGATGAGGGTTTAGTCAAGCATATGATGTTTTGTCTTAGAGAACAGCACTGGGGGTTCGGTGAAAGGGAGGGAGGTGGTCAGTGAGAGGGACGGGGAGCATGAAGATTTTGAAAGGGTAAGAATGAATTTAACAGGCATAGTTAGTTTGGTTCGGGTAATTTGGGCTTGGGTGTGAGCAGTGACAGTTTGTTTGTTTTTTGTTTTGTCAGGTGTATGATTTGTATGTGAAGGGGGAAAGTAGGGGGTCATGTGTTTACACTAGTTTTAGATTCAGTGTACATTCACACATTATTTAGGATAAAACAGTGAAACTGTTTATGTCATTTGCTTTTGTTTCTGTTGTTTTAGAATTCCCTGATGAAGAGCCCTAGGGGCTCGAAATGCATTGGATATAAAAAACTTTGTGCCCTCTTCAAAAATTATTCTGTGATCAATTTAAGCATATCGTTGTACAAAGCCCAGAATGTCATACAGTGGCTATTGGAAAAGTTCAATAAAGTGTGCAGATTGATTCACGCTGTCTCCGTTGTGATGAAGAGTACTAAGAAAATGTCAAAATATGGTTGGTGTAAGCAAGTGAATACTGGTGAATTCTGGAATACCAGGATGAATTGGAAACTTTGGTGGGATATGTTCATGGCGTTACGTGCGACAGCCAAGAGCACGAGAACTGTGCTTTATTTTCAGAGGGAATAATACCTACAGCAGTAAAGGCCTAGGCCAGACGTTAACTAGGTCTACTACTGTCGATACTAGACTTAAGTTTTGGGTTTGCCAGCGTAGCTCAGAGTTCGCTAGAAACTTTCTCGAATGTTCAGGAAAGAATTAACTCCCCTGATTAGACAAGAAGGGATTTAGTTTCTGACAACCATAGAACATGACAACTTTGCTCTCCCCTAATCAAGAGTGTATCTTCAGAGTCGTGTGAGCACAAGGCAATTATTTTACTCAGTCAGTACGTGCATTCTTAGTCTCATCAGATTGTAGAGAAAAGGAAGAGACGGGCGTGTTCAATAAAAAGGTGTTATTTATTGATCAGTCTCTTTTCTCGTACAAGAGAAATGGATCGATATTATTGCAATACTTATAGTTAAGTAAAGTGCATACATTAAAAGCAATAGTATAAAATAATACTGTAAAAACATTGATATGGTTTCTGAGCCATATGATGTTTCAAAATGATTAAAATATATTTACATACACATATACATTTGACTAAACGTACTCAACTGGTGTTTCTAAATACGCCTACCCCGTGTACCTGACCTAAGTCTAATGCGTGGGCGGGAATAGAAAGTTACAGTTTAAGTTAAGTTTGTTTTTGCCAAGTGAATAACTAAAGAATTCTCTGTGAGGGGTTATTCAGTTCTGTACCTGGAAGTTAGGATGAATGAGGAATGGTATCTCTTTCTCTGCTCTCGATATTCCAGGCTGCCTGCGAGGGCTGCCCGAAAGCGCCGGTGCTGGGTCTCTCGGCAGGAGATAGCAGCGCGTCTCTCAGCGCGTCAGGAAGGCGGGGCTGCTGCCAGCGGGGTCTGCTCTGCTCTTGGCTTCGGCAAGTATAGCTGCTCCGTCTCGTCACCACGCGTGTGTTTGCATAGGGCAAGATCGGCAATGTTTATACCTTAAAGGTGCCAAGATTGACGTAAGGATGGACATAGATACGTCAATAAAGATGTCATACGACTTGCTCGTTAGCACATTCTTTTACTGAAGTTCTCTGTGAAATCAAAACAATGGCCGCACGGATTTTCCAGGTTGTCATAGGTTTGATTTGTTATGAGAACGTCGTATGCCTTATCAGGGGCTGGAGGAATGTCGCTTGTCTAATTAGATCTCAAGCGTTATGACCTAATCAGATAACACGTTCCTGTGCCGTAGTGTGACTGCGTCAGATAACGGTATCTGCATCATGGGGGCTTTTCTTGCCTCATGGGCTGACTGTTAGTTAACTTGATAGTTAGTTTAACCAGAATAGGGTCAGGAATAGGGGGATCGATTCAGAACCTATAGGAATACATGACAAAGTTTGAGGCAGACTGCTTTTCGCAAGGGAGAAGAGCAGAGATGGGGTTAAGAAGAAGGATGACAGGAGCGATTAGGTTTATGGATAAAAGGATGAGGGTTTAGTCAAGCATATGATGTTTTGTCTTAGAGAACAGCACTGGGGGTTCGGTGAAAGGGAGGGAGGTGGTCAGTGAGAGGGACGGGGAGCATGAAGATTTTGAAAGGGTAAGAATGAATTTAACAGGCATAGTTAGTTTGGTTCGGGTAATTTGGGCTTGGGTGTGAGCAGTGACAGTTTGTTTGTTTTTTGTTTTGTCAGGTGTATGATTTGTATGTGAAGGGGGAAAGTAGGGGGTCATGTGTTTACACTAGTTTTAGATTCAGTGTACATTCACACATTATTTAGGATAAAACAGTGAAACTGTTTATGTCATTTGCTTTTGTTTCTGTTGTTTTAGAATTCCCTGATGAAGAGCCCTAGGGGCTCGAAATGCATTGGATATAAAAAACTTTGTGCCCTCTTCAAAAATTATTCTGTGATCAATTTAAGCATATCGTTGTACAAAGCCCAGAATGTCATACAGTGGCTATTGGAAAAGTTCAATAAAGTGTGCAGATTGATTCACGCTGTCTCCGTTGTGATGAAGAGTACTAAGAAAATGTCAAAATATGGTTGGTGTAAGCAAGTGAATACTGGTGAATTCTGGAATACCAGGATGAATTGGAAACTTTGGTGGGATATGTTCATGGCGTTACGTGCGACAGCCAAGAGCACGAGAACTGTGCTTTATTTTCAGATAGAAAGTTGGCATTTACCTACTTTAGCCATTTGGTGCCTGCTGCCTGTCTCTGTTCAGTCTGGTTTGGAGGAAAGCTTGGCTTTGTTTATTCCCTCAAGACAGCCACATACAAAGGGAGCTGAGGTGTGTCTTGATGGGCCTTCCCGTGAGATGAGAGGGAGGAGCTCACCACAGCTTCACACTATAGATGAATAGGCTGTTTCCTGCCCACACACAAATAGATGCATATCCCTCTGTAGTGATTCTGGAGCCAGGGCAGGAGCGGAGGACCTGTGTGCACTTCAAAGCTTTTTTTAAATCTCCCCCACTTCAAAGGCATAATTGATAATAAGCGCTTCTGGACCTGTGACAACTCTGCCAGGAAGAAGAGCTGCTGAAATGACTGCCACTCCGCTGGTCTGTTGCTTTGCTGGACTCCTGCCTTGCCTTGTTGAGCTTCCCTGCTGCCCGCTGTTCTCCTGCCTGGGTGAGAACAACTGCATCTGCATCTCTTGAACCCATAGTGACTCAAAGGGCTTGTTGGCTTGCCTACTGTTCCAAGTCTCAGTGATATCGAAGACTTCAACTATCTGCATCGGCATCTGGACTCTACAATCTGTGAGTCTGCCCTGCCAAGAGTGGTGCCACCCCAGTCCTGGATCTTTGGAAGTGAGGCCTAAAATGCTTCTACAACCAGAACCAATGCATTATAATCGGAACCAGTGCCTCTTTGCGTTTGCAGGGACCGGAACCAGCGCATCTTCTCCTTTGCCTGCATCAGAACAGTGGCATCCTTGTTGAAGCACGGAGTGGAAGTGGCGCATCGCACTTGGAACCGGCACGTCACCTTTGAAATTTATGCAACGGCTGGTGTGGGATCTGTAGCTGCACATCACCTTTGAAACCAGAGCCTCACACTCAGAAGCGATGCACTGCGACATTGCGTGGAGAATCTTGACATATCGCGCCCCATGCATGACTTGATACTGGCTCATCTTTTCGGCTGCACCTCGCATTTTGTTCGACGTTGATGCAAGCACGGATCAAGGTACTTTGGTTCAGCGGGCCCAAGTGGGTCCCTGTATCCAGCCCGTACTCCATCGGCGTTGGCCTGACCTTTTGACTTTGGCCTATTCCAGAGCAACCAGATACGCCATTTAACTTATTGCTTCTAAATGCTATTTTACATTTATTCTCTAAAAATTAATATCTTGGCTTCTACTTGTTGGATTTTTGTCGTTCTAGTCTTGTTTTAATTATATAATTGAGTGCTATTTTTCTAACCTAGTGTGGGGTCTTTTTATGGTGTTTTCACTGTGTTACTGTTTGATGTGTTGCACAAAGACTAATACATTTCCTCTTAAGTTATGCCTGACTGTTCTGTGTCAAGCTACCAAAGGGCGAGTGCAGGATAATTTAGGGTGTGTTGTGAATTACCCTGACTAGGATTGTGGTACCTGCTTGGACTGGGTGCATGCCTCTGACAACCAGTCAGTAAATAGAAATGCGGGTATTTAGTTATTTTTTTGTGGATCAAAGATACCTGAATGGTCTCAATATAAAAGCAATATTATATCATTCATATCCTTACTCCTCATACAAAGATCAGCATACCCGTGAAAAGAGCCTATACCTAAACTTCATGCACACCATACAAGGAAATGGCTTTCTGTTGTTGATGAGAACTTGGACATATTTAATGAGTATATTTACTCACTGTCTAACATGTCTTCTTCCACTTTTAAAATAATTAAGGAGCGTTTTATCATGTCCCTCTAGAGAGCAGCCTCAATGTAAGGCAATTTTCCAGTTGCATATTTGCCTTGACATGCTCATGTTTTAGCATATGACATACTACTCATTAATATTAACGATACAAAGATATTTAAAGGTTATGATCTTATTCCTGAACAGCTTGCTATGTCTAAAAAATAAACCGTGTGTGATTTAAGATTGTTTAAAAGACTGTCCCCTAAATTAAATCACAAAGTGATATTGCCGATGTATCTTATTTGAATCATGGTTTAATCTAACCATATTTGTTACTATAGAATACAATTACTGTATGAAAAATCCAGGTTTTTATGCATAAAGTGCTTCATTACATTTCTGAAAAGAACTCTGTATGAAAGCTTTTAAGAAAGTTTTCTATAGGGGACAAGTGCATACTAGTAGGTTCACCTATGCCTGAAATAGCGGAATTATATTTTTAGAGAATGGGTCATAGGTAGTGAGACAGACACATGTGTTGTAAAAGGAAGAAAGGAGTAAATAAAAAACAATTGGACGTCGCAATCAGTCATATTACCTTCCTCCATGGGGATGATTGAAGCTTCTTTCTGGCAAGACAAAGCTAAGTTAAATGGTCTCCCTTAAATCTTCTGGGGTCAATAATTGCATATATAATGCTTGAAAGTGTTTAATTCAGAAGATACATTTTGTTCAGACTATGGCAGAAGGTTTAGCAAAAGTCACTCGTCTGCTAGGAAAAAACTATTCAAATACCTTCACAGAGAGTTTAAAGGCTATTATTCAAGCATCCAATACCAAATGGGTAGAAACACACTGAGGTGCTGTAGCGCAGGGTTCGTGAAATTATTTCATAATACTATAGGACAAGTACGTAGGATCTTCACTAGAATAATTGGAAGTGTGATCACTGGAATACTAGAAGTTGTGGTTTTGGTGGCCACTGTTGTGATATTGTGACTGTAAAAATGAACAGCTTTCCAGAGGTTGATGACATCCAAGATATGAGTTGGTGTCAGCTGACGTTGCCTTGTACTGAATACCTGATCCATTTCAATGGTCCGCGTTTCCAATTAGTTTTATCCCAGCACAGGTGAAAACTTTATTTAGCTGTTAGAAATGTTCTAAGAAAATAAAGCTGGAACTGGGATACAGAATTCATTTCAATCTAATGTTAACTCTTGAATCACTGCCTCATCCTAAACGTTCCTGCTGTTGGTCAAGCGGAGTTTGAACCTGAAACATGAACATGAAATAAGAAAATAAACAATCTCCTGGACAAACTAAGGCACCTACACACAGAAAGCTCAGAAAACAACTAGAGTTTTAAAAAGGACGTCTGTAAGAGCAACCTTTGAAAGTACAACTGAAAGAGGTGTGGCCACTGCAGATATCTCTAGATTGACATAGACTGTCATGATTGTGAATGCGTCTGCTTCAACTGGACTGGTTGTATTATCACTTCTCTCGGTGGAAACAAATCCTGTGCTTAAAGGAACTGATCCTGCATCAGTAGTGATGGGGATTTATGCTTTTATGGCGATTGATGCTTAGGAAGATAGAAATCTGCTGGAATTAAAAGAGGACTATAAATGCCAGATGTCTTGACGTCACTTCGTGATGAGGATTCGCTGTTTCAAACTTTATGAATCTAACACTTGAGACTTTGTGGTAGACTTTGAAGCATGATTTCCACATGAAAAAGATTGATTTTTATCTTGTACCTCACATTCATAGACGCATTAATGCATTCTCATAGATACATCATCCATTAATTAGATTTTATATAAAAGGTAGGTATTTACAAACACTAGACATGACTACCATCTATTTTTTAAACAAAAGCAGGGTGGTACTCTCTTTTAATGAATGATTTCCTTTCTAAAAGGAATATTGTGAATTACTCACAATAGCTTAATAAAGCTATTACTGAAGAACAATTTACTTACCTTTGGTAACAATGTATCTGTTAGAGACATATGTAGTTATAGATTCCTTACCTTGAGAATTACCCCCAAGCGTCAGACTGAAACCGGAGATTTTTTCTTTAGCAGTACCCTTGCGCGCAGTAGGTGGCATCGATCGTCTCCGCATCCGTCGTTGGCGTCGTGGGCGCCGGAATGAAGTCGCAGTGTCTACTTAGAAGCCGCCCCTGCACACTGACATCAATTCTGATAAGACTTTCCATGCCAGAAGGACAGAGACATGGAAGACACTGACTACTGGTGCACATAACTAGGCACTAGAAGGGAGTCCCTATCCCTAGAAGTCAGTTCGCAGAACGGGGAGGATGGGTGGGGTGGTAAGGAATCTATGACTACGTTTGTCTCTTACAGATACATCGTTAACGAAGATAAGTAACTTGTTCATCTGAAAGAGACTGTAGGTATAGATTCCTTACCTTTAGAATAGATACCCCAGCAATGCTAACCCCGGAGGTGGGTCAGTCCTGGAGAACAGAACGGCCAAAGTAGCCATCTCTCCAGACTTGGAAGTCCAGGCAATATTGTTTAGTGAACATGTGCAGAGATGCCCATGTGGCGTCTGACAGATGTCAAGGAGTGGGACTCCACACCCCAAGACAGTAGTAGCCCCCATCACCCTGGTTGAGTGGGCACGCAGTCCCACTGGAGCTTCCTTCTTTGCCAAGGAGTAGCAGATTTTAATGCATAGGACAACCCTTTGAGAGATTGTGCGCTTTTGCACAGTCCTACCTTTTTTGGCCCCCACATATCCAACAAAAGAGTTGATTGTCCACCCGGAAATCTTTTGTGCTGGTCGAGATATGAAGACAGCACATGTTTTGGTCCAGATGGTGGAGTCTCTCCTCCTCCGTGGAAGGGTGCTGAGGTGGGAAGAAAGTGGGCAAAGTGATGGTCTGTCTTATATGAAAAGAGGTAACCACTTTGGGAAGAAAATAGGGCCATGTGCGAAGGACTACTTTGTCTGGATGAACAGCAAGAAAAGGAGGGTTGGAAGACAAAGCCTGAAGCTCACTTTCTCTGCGAGCAGAGGTGATGGCCTCAATGAAAACTGTCTTCAGAGTGAGGAGCCTGAGAGGACAGTTGTGAAGAGGCTCGAAGGGAGCTCACATAAGATAGGTTAAAACCAGGTTTAAGTCCCACTGGGGCATTAGGAACGGAGAAGGAGTAAATAGGTGAGTAATGCCCTTTAGAAATCTTATTACAATAGGGGACTTGAAAAGAGAAGGCTGATCAGGAAGGCGAAAAAAGGCAGATATAGCCAAAGATAGCCTTTAAGAGTTCCCAGTGCAAAGCCCTGCTGGGCAAAAGCAAGTATATACAAGAGAACCTCTAAAAGAGGGGCAGAAAGGAGATCCACAGCCTTTGCTGTGCACCATCCACAAACCTGTTCCATCTGCAGCGTATACCATCTTAGTGGAGGGATGCCTGGCTGTCAAGATGACATTACAGACTTCAGGAGGAAGGTCAAAAGCTGTTAACTGTCGGCGCTCAATCTCCACGCAAGGAGGTAGAGGCTGGGCAGGTTCGGGTGGAGGATCATCCCCTGCTGCTGTGACTGAAGATCCTCCTGAAGAGGCAGTCTGATCAGAGGATCGATGGCCAAGCTCAATAGCTCTGGGTACCAGACTCTTCGTGCCCAGTCCGGAGCCACAAGAATGACTTGGACCCAGTCATGCTTGATCTTCTTCAGCACTCTGGGCAGAAGTGTTACTGGTGGGAAGGTGTACACGAGGCCGCAGTTCCACTGACGACGAAAACCATGACTGAGCGAGTGCTGCTTTGGAAATTCCAACGAGCAGTATTGCTGACATTGTGCGTTTTCTTCGGCGGCGAACAGTGAAGATGCTATTCATGATCCACCAGACACCGGTGGCTGAGTTTCTCCGCCCTGGCATTCAGAGAACCTGCCAGGTGTTAAACCACCAAAGACATGCCCTGATGTTCCAGCCATGTCCCTATAGTTGGAGAGCCTCTTGACATGGTGTCCACAACTACACCCCGCCTTGCTTTTTGCAGTACCACATTGCAGTGGTGTTGTCCATGAACACCTACACCACCTGCCCTCTGAGACATGGAAGGAATGCCTTCAGTGGCAGAGGAATCGCCCGGAGCTCCAGCAGGTTGATATGGAGCCCGTACTTCGCCGGAGACCAGACACCTCTGATCTCCGCCTCTGCCAAATGGCCGCCATATCCAAGGAGTGACTCATCTGTCACCACTGTGAGATCTGATTGGTGATGGGAAATAGATCTGCCTCTAATCCAAGCTTAGTTCATTAGCCACCACTGCAGTTGTTACGGACGTAGTCGAAAACATCAGTATCATAGCCTGAATATCCCAAACTCGCTGCTCGAGGGGATAAACCCGAAACTGCGCTGTATCCAGAACTGCTCTGATGAAAAGGAGCTTCTGAGAGGGAGTCAGGTGTGACTTAGGTATGTTGATAGTGAACCCCAGCAAGTGGAAGAGGTCCGCCGTAGTCTGGATGTGGGAGACGACAGCCTGGGGCGATCCCGCCTTCAATAGCCAGTCGTTCACTTTCGTAAACACCAGACGAGTGCTGGTAAGGCCAAAGGGGAGCACAGTGAACTTCAGGAGGAAGCGGTTGAGGGACCTCAGCCAACGTGGGCATCATGAACTTCTCCTTCAGGAGGAAGCAGCTGAGGGCCCTGAACTCTAAGTAGGACACAGGCCTCTGGACTTCTTGGGCACCAGAAAGTAGTGGAAATAACAACCACAATCTACTTCTGGCACAGGGACCCTTTCGATAACTCCCTTGGCCAAGAAAGTCGCAACTTCCTGATGGAGAAGGGCCAAGTGCTCCTCCAACATGCGATGGAGGATCGTGGAATGGAGGGAAGGGTAGTCTCAAAGTGGAGGGAGTAGCCCCGTCAGACTAGCTGCAAAACCCGCCTCTCCGATGTAATTTTCTGCCAATGGGGGAAGTGATGCAAATCCTGCTGCTAACTGGCCTCTTGTGGCCCTAAAACCTTGGGCTAGGAGGGCTTGTAGGCTGCTGCAGGGGGTTATGGGTGGACTGGCCCACTCACTGGCCCCTAGACCCGCATCGCTGGGTTCCCCATCCGCGGCCAAGCAGAGGCTGGGTAGCATGTGTGGCCCGGTGAGTGGACTGTGTCCGAAGTGGTGAGGCACCCCTTCCGTAGCCACAAAAGGGGCGAAAGGCAGACTGCGTGGGGCAAGAGGTTGCTGCGAGGCCCAAGGATCTAGTCGTTGCCCTAGAATCCCTGAAGCACTCAAGCGCCAAGTCCACCTTGTCACCAAAAAGGTGACGGCCTTTAACCCCTCCCCTTCTGATGACGGAACCGCTCCGTCATAAGCCGCGGTCGCGCTGTGCTGATGACGGAGCGGTTCCGTCATGGCCCGCCCGGCACACCTGCGCGGCGCTCATTCCGCGCCTGCGCTGAGAGTTCTATTGAGCGGGGCGGGCCATGACGGAACCGCTCCGTCATAAGCACAGCGCAACCGATGCTGGTGACGGAGCGGTTCCGTCACCAGCATGCGCCCGCCGCTCTTTCGCCCCGCCCCCTTAGCACTACGGCGGAATAGCCGCCGCAGTGAAAGGGTTAAAGGGCATGTCCAGTAAAGTGGATTGTACATCCCCAGAGAAACCAGACGCCCACATCCAGGCATGGCACCTCCATGCTACTGATGTGGAAACCGCAGTATCCAGTCCACATCTGATGGTGAACTTAGCTGCGTCTCTACTCCCTGCCACTGCGCAGGTGAGAATGGGCCAGGGCCAGGCATCATTGCACTGTGGCAGCACTTGTGCAGCCGTATCCTACACCGTATGGGTATAACGGCCCAAGAAGCATGCGGTGTTCACTAACTGCAGTGCTAAGCTGGTGGAAGAAAACATCTTCTTCCGAAGGTGGTCCAGCTTCTTGGATTCACTTTCTGAGTAGTAGTAGCGAATGCACACTTAGAGGACGAGGCTTGGACCACTAAGCTCTAGGAGGTCGGTGAGGAAAAGTGGGTCGCCTGGGGCCTTGGGGTGGCGTTGGGCAATCATCCTGTCCACAAGAGCCCCTGTGCTGGGCTTGGACCAAGTGCCCAGTAGGACATCGGTGAGGGCTTCATTAAAAGGCAGAAGGGGCTCTGAAGAGGCAGTCTCTGGTTGAAGCACCTCCATCAGGAGGTTAGTCCTGGATATCACCATAGGAAGCTCAAGGCCTAAGGCCTCAGCCGCCCTACGCAACACCACTGCATTTGAGGCTCCCTCCTCCATAGCCACGGTGGGGGGGAGAGCATGCCAAGTACTGGGGAGGCATCCAAACCACTGGCATCACCCAGTTCCTCTCACCAGTCCAGCTCTTTAAGCTGGTCAGCCAAAGGGTCCACGGGGCCCTACCAGTCCTCCTCACCCTCCTCTAGTTGCCACACAGGGTGAACAGAGGTTACAGTGTACCTTCTGGCACCGGTACTGACATCCATCAACGTCGGTCCGGCACTGTGTCCAAGTTGGGGGGGAGGCTGGGGTCAACGCTAGTCAGGGGGCACTACCGACGTCAGGGCATCGTCACTGGAATCGGTGCCGGGGAAGGTCTTGTGAGATTGGCAAAAAGTCAATAAAGATTACTCAAAAAGTGACTAAGGGGCAAGATCTCTCCGGATTTGTGCTAGGCTGGTGCAGAAAAAGAAAGAACTGATGTCAGCGCACAGGGGCGGCATCTAAGTAGACACCCCAATGTTATTCCGGCAACCACAATGCCAACGAGGGACGCGAAGTCGAACAATGTCACCAACCAACGCGCAGGGGTACTGCTAAAGAAAAAATCTCTGGATCCAGTCTGACCCCTGGGGGGGATTCTACAGGTAAGGAATCTATATCTACAGTCTCTTTCAAATAAAACACTTAGGGCCAGATGTAGGTAGCCAAATACCGGTCGGTAACGGCCGATTTCGGCCGTTACCGACCGGTATTTGGCTTTTGAGATGTAGGTGGGTCGTTATTTACAGAATTGGTATAGTTACCGATTCGGTAAATTTAACACTTCGGTATTTTACCGAATCGGTAAATATACCGATTCTGTAAATCCATATGTAGCTGACACTCCTAAGAGTGCCACAGGCCCTTAGGAATCGGTATTTTACCACACAATCCTATTGTGTGGTAAAATACCGAATTCAGGTGTGCATGCACATCTGTGCATGCACACCTGTGCAATGTGACACACAGACATGCCCTTAGGGCATGTATGTGTGCCACATGTCACACAAGCCTGTACTTGGGGTGCTAGAGGGTGTCAAAGTGACACCCCCTGCACCCTTGCAGGATTCGGTATTTACCGATTCTGTAAATACCGAATCTGTATTTCCCATTGATTCCTATGGGCTTCAAGGCCCATAGGAATCAATGTGAAATACCGATTCGGTATTTACAGAATCGGTAAATACCGAATCTTACCGAATCGGTAATTGGAAAATAAGATTTACCTACATATGCCTCCTTCCTATTTACCTACTCTTAAATACCGAATTGGTATGATTCGGTATTTAAGAGTCGGTAAATAGGAATTACCTACATCTGGCCCTTAATATTATGAAAATCGTATTAACTGATTAATGCCTTGTGCATTAACCTACTGAGCTATGTTTTCTTTTACTAATAGGCTGTGTGACTGGAATATTTGTTTTCAGTGTTAGAATGGAAAGTAATTCAGGGAGCAGTTTTGTTCTCATAGCAACCTTTTAGTTAAGAAGGCTTTGACTGTTGTCCAAGGTCACTGAAGCTACAAAAGCCTGGGACTTCAGACAATGTTTTCAGAAGCACACTTTCAGGAACATGCAGGAAGAGCTTATTATAGTTATGGAATGAATCCAAGAGTGTATGTCATTCAAGTGTGAGAAGCAGTTATAAAGCGAGTGCATCTTAAAGGGAAGGCAACAATTGGTCACGTTTTCTTGCTTGAATTGGATTGCTACTGCAGTTTGAACCAATGAGGTCTCAATCCATCAGAGAGGAAATTATAATTCACATGCAAATGCATCTGGAATACCTTTAGTCTTAATTTTTAGTCAGATAATTGTGATTACATTCAAGCCAATGGCATGCCGATTGGTGTTCATTTCAGTCAGGAAAAATGGTTTTGGTCTTCCATATAAGTTCTTGCTTTGATTTGATTTGATTTACAAATTTATAAAGCGCACAAATGCCCATGGGCTTCTTGGCGCTGAATCAATGTAAAAGTCTAGATCTGCCAGAGAATAGTGTTCTATCTAGGAAGTAAACAGCCAGGTTTTTACCTCTTTCCTGAATGAGAGTAGCGATGGGCTGTTTTTGATTGTAATAGGGAGAAGGTTCCAGGTCTTAGCTGCCTGTAGCAGGAAGCTTTCCCGCCTCCCACCCACCTAACTTGCTTGAATTTAGGAACCTGAATCAACTTAGCCTGGGTCGATCCCAGGCTTCTGGAAGGCTCATACTGTTTCAAATGTGTTTTTAAAAAGCGGGATCCTACCCTGTGGAGGGCTTTATAGGCCAGGCAAACTAACGTAAATGTTATGCTCTTTTGAATAGGTAGCCAATGGAGTGCTCCTAGTCTGTGGGCGACTGGCTCATATCTGGGAATGTTCAGCACCAGCTTGCTGCAGCGTTCTGTAGGCACTGTAGTTTGGTTAGATATTGAATTTGTATCCCAGCATACAAGGCATTCCCATAATACAACCTAGATAAGTCCAGTGCTGTTACTAATATTTTACAAGAATCTTGGGGAATAAACGGCAATAGTTTTTTTATCATTTTGAGAATATACCACACCGTGGAAGACAGTTTGTTTGTCTGGGCGTTAGAAGCTAGTTTGTTATCCAGTACCACTCCCAGATTTCTAACTTTGTTCACTGGGGATGGGCATTCGCCTAGGCTATCTGGCCACCATTTTGGGGACCAGAAATTTATGTCTGTCCCAAGCATCATGATTTCGGTTTTATCACCATTTAATTTTAGGCAGTTATGCTGCATCCAGTGATTAATCTGTCTCATGCAGTTGCTAAATCTGCCTGCTGTCTCTTCTAAGTTGTTTGAGACCGATACCACTAGTTGGGTGTGGTCTGCATAGGAGACTGGTAGGAAGCCACAGTTCCTTATTATAGCTGCTAATGGGGCAACATAAATATTGAAAAGGGTGGGGCTTAAGGAAGACCCCTGTGGTACGCCGCATGGCGTGTTAAAGGGTTTAGATGTAGCCTCTCCTAGTTTAACTGTAAACGTTCTATCGGTTAGATATGAGGATAGCAACTTGAATGCCGTCTCATGAACTCCTACTTTGGTTAATCGCGTCAGGAGTGTATCATGGTTTACAGTGTCGAAGGCCTCCGAGATATCTAATAGAATCAAGGCGGCCTTCCCTCCAGCATCCAGTACACACCTGAGTTCCTCCACTGCCGTGAGCAGAGCTCTTTCCGTTCCATGTTCATCTCAGAACCCATACTGTGAGTGGTCTAGGGCATTTACAGAGGTTGGTTAAAAATGTTGACAATTGTTTGTTAAATAATTTCTCCAGTACTTTTGCTGAAAAAGGGATACTCGAGATTGGTCGGTAGTTCACAGAAACCTGCGGATCCAAATTTGGCTTCTTTAGTGACAGGAGGACTGAGGCCGTTTTCCAGGCATCTGGGAAACAGCTAGATTTAATTATCTTTGGGAAAACCAAGGATAGTTGGTCGCTCAGTAGATGTGGAAACAGGTGCATCACCTTAGGTGGACACGGGTCCGTTAGGCCCCTAGACCTTGTTGTCATTACCACCTGTTTAATCTGTTCCACAGATGGGGCCAAAAGAGGAACCCCGGATTGGAGATTCCAGTGGGCTAGTCCTGTTTGGGTTCTATGAGTGACTGTGGGGTAACAGACTTGTTGGTCGTTTTAAAAGACTCATAAACAGAATTGACTTTATCTACAAAGAACTGACCTAAAGTGTTGCATAGTTCCGTGCTACAGTCTATCTGTTTATTAGTATTGAGGTTTATTTGTTTTTTAACCGTGGCAAATAGTTCCTTGCTGGAATTCTTGGCCTTGTGGAGCTAGAAGTGGGGGATCGTATGACTTTATAGGATGCTGTGGCACTGATGCCCAAAGAAGATGTAGGAATCAGCATCTTGCATTGGTGTCTTTCAGCTTGAAAGCTACATATTGACTCAGAGACTTGGAATGACATCTCAAGGGAGCAGTCATACTTTCTCATGAAATGTGAAAGATTAGGAATAACTGACTTTAGGTGGTATTATGTGCACACCTGCAGTTTCTTATGAATGTGTAGATGTGGATGTGCTTGTGTGAATTCGTACTTACCTTTCAGCCTTGAGTACTATTACTAGAAACTACTAAGAACTGGGCCAGGCTCAAGTTAGAGTAGGGTTTTAGGGACTTCAAATATAACCAACCAATTAGAGGTTTTCAAATCTAATCAATAACAAATATTATGTCTGCATTCCAGATATTTAGTTTGCTTTGTTTACCAATAGCTACAACATGTCTCTTCTTATGAATATATAGCAAATGAAGATATTGACCATGATGCTGAGTGTAAAAGGTGGGGCGGGGCGGGGGGGTTAACCAGATTCACAGGAGGCCTTTTAGAAGATGCCTCTCATGAGAGTCACAGAGGAGGTGGGCTATCTCATTTTTGGTGTGGAATATTTAGAATACCATGTTGCTATCCTGGGATAGTTCGATGGGAGCAGGATAAAGGAGTACTCTCTTCTAAGCTTGGAAAGGCTCCCTAGATTTCTTCAAAACTATTGAGTTTGTTCTGTTATTATTGCTCGGCAACCCTGTTCAGCTCAACGAACCACTCAATACACATAGGTATGTAGTCCTGATGCCAATGTCAAAGGATGTATATTTTGGCCACCGCCAGTGAGGTATCTAACCAACAGTGTGTTGTGTTACGAGTATTCAAATATGGAATATCGGACGTGTCGTGGAGGATTGCCAGTTGAGGGGATGGGCTTAATAAGAGGGAGCTATAGCATTGTAATTACGACCACACAGCCACCCAATAGAATTCCATGGACCATAGAATGTGATCTAGGTTGCAGTTGTCACTGAAACATTTCCAGCAGTGGTCAAGGCGTACTAGCTTTGTCTGTTTCAATGTCCATCATTCCAATACCAGTCATTCAGAATCTTGAAATACATGAACTTTATACTGCAATCCCTAAGCACCCTATCATGATTAAGAAGTAGTGTCATCCAATCCTCAGGTGGGAAGACCAAGCCCATGAGTTTCTTGCATGTAAGCCTAGTGAAGCTGAGGTTGGGACCAGAGTGCAGGGTTTTAATGAGAACCCTAATAAATCCAGAGAGCACCTCCTGAATTGGTTCCAGAACAAAAGGTATTGAAGTATGGGTGAGATCCATAGCTCAACTGGTGGAGGTCCTAACATGGTGCAGAGACAATGGATCAATTGATGATACTGCCAATGATCATTATTAGTGAGACCAAACTCAATTTTTAAAATCTGAAATGATTTAAAAAGGGCTCCATTATATAACTGATCTAAATTCTTCAAACTACTCCCATGCCAAAATACCCCAAAAAATGGCTTACCAACTGTATGCATTGCTATGTGGTAGCAAAGCAATGTCATGCTTTGAACAAGGGAGAAGATGCCTATACGTTTGTGTGCAGTCTGCCATGCTGTGGCAGTCATGTTGAGAATCAGATTCCTGGCTATTCGTAGGCAGTGGTTAGATAGACAGCGAGGGACAAGTTTGGATAACCCACATCAGGGCCTCTCTTGGATTGCACATGTATGAACACAGCTGCAAGAGGTGGAAGGCTAGGCTATGCAACAACATATGTGGTAGGTGCAGATCTCTGGTGGTGGTGTCTGCTCATAGCCTAGACACTCTCAGTCTGGGTATGTGTCCACTCAATATGTATGACCTGATGTCTGTTTCAATTTCAGTAAGTGGTTGTGGAGGAACACTTAGGGGCAGCATGCCAAGAATGTAGTTAAACTTGGGGGGGGCATTGACATTTTGATTGTCTCCACCTTATCCCATAATGACATATTCAGGCGTTTCCATTCAAGAAGTATTGTTTGGTTCAGGCTATCAGAGGGAAAAGAATATCTTCTACATGTGGGTGAGGCCCCTGTTATTGCAGATACTCAGGTAGTGAAGACCCTCAGGACCCATTGCATGATATAGCCATACAAACTGGTGTTAGTGGTCGCTCGGAACATGGGAAGTGTTTCACATTCGACCAAGTTGATCTTATAGCCAGACAGATATGGGATGTTATCAATAATGGACATGGCTACTGTGATTGAGGCCTTTGGACGAGGCAGCAAGAACAAGATATCATTTGCATATAAGTGACTTCTTCTTGCCTAGATCAGTAGGTATGTCCTTGACTTCACTTGAGAGGCGAATAGCTGTGAACAGGGACTCCAGTGCATGTAACAAAAGTATCCGGGACAGGGGGCATCCCTACTGAGTGTGCTACAACCAATTCTGAAGGTGTCAGACAAAAGGCTTCTGCAGTTAATGTACACAGTGGGTAAATCATATAGAAGGCCAATCTTATCCCGAAAGTCTTCTCCCTGCCCTATTCTGGACAGAACTCAAAAAAAGAAAAGGCCATTCCACACAGTCATACACTTTTTCAATGTCTAATAAGAAAGCTAACATTTCCTCAGACTCATCTTTCATTGCTAGTGTCTGGATGTGATTACGGGAGCAGTATCCTAAGCTGACCTACAATTCATGAATTAACTGGGAGATCTCTTTGCTCAATTGGGTCACTAGTATTTTGGCAATAAACTTTAGCTCAACATTGATTGAGGAGATTGGACAATAACTGGCATACTCCTCCAGGTCTTTATTCTTCTTCTGGAGAAGAGTGATAGTGGCTTTATTAGATGTGCCACCTAGGGAGCCAGACGGCAGAGCTTCCTGATATGCTAGAGTTAAGACATGTACTAGAAGGGCCTTATCAGTCTTATAGAACTCATGGGGTATCCTTTCTGGCCAAGGGATTTACATGTGGGTAAGGCAGAGATAACGTAGGGTGTAGTAGGCTTCATATATCTAGTAGCCTGTGGTCTTCTAACAGATCTTGAAGCAGAGCCTTTGGGGGTAATTGTGAGTTACTGTTCATCTAGACCTGTTAATAATTTGGCCCAGTGCTAGTTAACTCCCCCACCTCATTAAAATGGGTGTCTGCCCCAAGGAACTCATAAGTCTAGCTAGACGTGCTAAGAAGAGAATCCTATCTGTATTAGGAGCATAAAT
Source organism: Lissotriton helveticus (assembly GCF_964261635.1). Classification (NCBI taxonomy): domain Eukaryota; kingdom Metazoa; phylum Chordata; class Amphibia; order Caudata; family Salamandridae; genus Lissotriton; species Lissotriton helveticus. The sequence continues at coordinate 1,247,975,678 of NC_136068.1, read as the reverse complement.
TAACCCAATGATAATGGTCTTGTCAAGAATGCGCAATTTGGCGACGATCTAGCAGCCCTTGTCATCTGACCATGTTTTGAGTGTCTTACCGGGAAGTCTTTTCCCTATAAGAATTGCTACACCACATTTCAGAGCTGCAACTGGAAGGGAAAGTGTCTCCTTGGGCATTGACTTGTTTGCTGCTACTAATGGCTGTGCTTACCCAATCTCTTTGTTGTTTCAGTGATCCAGCATAAGTTGTTGCGTCGTGCCCTTCTTCGAGGTCAGTGACTTTGTGCCATAGATTATCAATATGTTATGTTATGAAATTTGTTAAGCACACTTACACCATAGGTCTCTTGGCGCTGTTCCTATGTTAGCTGCTACGGGGGTCCGGTTTAAACAATTTGTCCAAAGAGCCAGGTTTTTAAGGCTTTTCTGAATCCCAAGAGACTATCACAGTTCCTACCTGAGAGTGGGAATATCTCACATCCAGTCCGGAAGTTTCTTGTAGTGGTCTTCCACAGACTTTATTCTCTGCTCACTTTATTCAGCCCTGCTTGGAAGGTAAAAACCTTCTGTTGCATTGATTTCACTTCTGAAGTTAGGTCTGCCATGTTATTGTCCATGATGGATAAAGTTGTGCTAATAGCTGATGTTTCCTTCAGGAGTGTAACAATGGTAGTATATCCACTTCCAGGGTATCCATCTTCGGTGCTGTCTTGGGTGGTATCAATGCTTGTGGAAACAAAAGCTGGTAGGCTGAGGATTTGCTTAACGCCATGGGACTCAGTTATGAATTTGAGGCCCTCTCAGTGAGGTATTGAGAATCTCTGGCCCCCCTCTGATCTAGCCTATACTTCATGACTTGGGAGCCACCCGCGATGACTCACCTGGAATTGTAGTCCAAATATATAATATTTTGTTATAATACAGCACAATCCTCTTGTACAGACATGTTAGATGACAGAAATACTAGGCTGTACCTGGGGTGAGAGAGACAATCAATATACTTGCAGGCCAGTCCTGATTGTGATATTTCTAAGCCCTACTCTGTGAGATGGCTCAATAATGCTTAAAAATCTTCCTGGTATGGCCCATAAGTGTGGAGTGATGAGGGGCGAGGTGAAGCTTTGGATTCCCAATCAGATTGGGGGAGGCACAGATTCATGTAAAATGTGCATTACATCACTCCCAGGCTGGGTCCTAGTATCTTTCTTTCCAATCCTGCCTCATATTTTTTATGACTGTTAGAAACATGGGCAGCTCAAAAGCCACCTGGAACCAGAGGCATAAAAACAAATCAACAACAAAGGCTCCATGTGGAATTATGCACAGCATAAACATTGTTTTAGAATTAATCAATTAATCATTACTAGAGTTGATCATATGTATTAATGATAGAAAAAAAGAAGAAAAGACTGGACCCATACATTCAGCATACAATATAGTGTGTATTGCTAGTATGTTGCAAGACAAGTGCTCTGTGCTCAGGTGTTCACACAGTATATAATACCTAAACAGTGCGGAACGGTGTGTGAAAAAAATATGACAATGGAACAATTTTAAATAATGGCGGTCAGAGCAATTCCCCAGGACAGGGGTGCAAACAGTCCATAAATGTTATATTCACATTGTTATGGTTGTTGAAGGCGTTAAGGCACTATGGGCCCGATTCACAGAACTAACTTAAGACAAAATCCTAAACTTACTACCATTTTGGTATTCACAGAAGGCACTTACTTATTTTGGTATTCACAGAAGGCACTTACTCATTTCAGTATTCACAGAAATTAGGAGTCCTAACTTTAGGACTCCTAAATGCCTTCTGTGAATACCGAATGTCTTAAAATTGGGATTTTCCTCAGTTTAGTAATAGTAAAGTTAGGACTTCTAACTTTAGGACTCCTAAATGCCTTCTGTGAATATTGAAAGTCTTAAAATTAGGATTTTCCTCAGTTTAGTAATAGTAAAGTTAGGACTCCTAACTTTAGGACTCCTAAATGCTTTCTGTGAATACCTAAATTCGTAAAGTTAGGATTTTTCTCAGTTTAGGAGTAGTAAAGTTAGGAGTCCTAACTTTACTACTCCTAAACTGAGAAAAATCCTAATTTTAAGACTTTGGCCAAATTATATATAGACATAAGTTCAGTGTTACCTTGAGTGGATATAACTTCCACAGGGGCTATCGTCAATTCAGCACCCACCCTGTTGGTGACTAACGCCTGTATACTCTCTGTCGTGGTCGAAAGAGGTTCTGATCCTGTGGAGATTGGAACAGTGGAGGCCTCCATCCTCTTCTGAATCCTCTGCCCCTGCGGCCCCCTCTGTCTAAAAAAGGTGGAGGAGCGTTGGGATATTGATAGAAAGGTTGATAGGGTTGATAATATTCTCCTGCTCCTTGGTCCGAATCGGAGGATGAGTCAGAGAAAGTTAAAAACATGGTACCCAGATTAGTATTTTTGAAAAAGTCTTCTTTCACATACGGGTATACTTGATCTTGGTTCAAATTTTTAATGTCCCTACCTAGCTTAGATGTTTTCAAATTCACTGTGTGGGTTTTGAAATCTACCAAGGTTTTATTAATACTCTCTAGTAGGGCTTTGGCATCTGCAATGGTGGAATCTCCCGCTATCTCTTCTTCCAATCTTTTAATCTCCTTTAGTTCCTCTTCACTGATTCGTAAAGCTGTATTTATAGATAAAACAATCCAGTACTGGGAACACTTCGTCCCTACTCCACTGAAACCAATCAAATAGGGTTTGTCATTAAGAAAGATCACCGGGATAGTTCTAATCTGGAGTCCTACTGGTATCTTACTGGTATCGTATTTGTTTTTAAATATCCCAACAAGACCTGTGTGCAGCTGGGTCCTCGTGTTTTTCTTTTCAAGTTGAATAAGTCTCTCTCCTTTATCTGAGCTGAGTTGCCTCTCTCCTGCAATGTCAGCCCCCAGCAAGGAGGGTATCTGTTTTAGTCTATTTCTCTCCTCTTCGGTATAACTTACCATATGAGGCTCTGACAGAATCCTTTATCATATAAACTCCTAGATAACCCCAGTACCAACCTTGGTACTGCGGGACTGGTAGAATTAAAGCACAAAATGTGTATAATCAAAATACAACAATACAAAAATACACGAATACCTCAATCCCCTGTCAAGAGCCACGCATATAAATTACATCAGTCTAAAATTCTAAACAGCCTAACTAAATCAGGTTAAATACTAATCACTACCCTCTCACTTCACAAAGTGTAAAGAAACCAGGTACAAACAAAGAAGGGGTATTGCCCAAATCACCCTCCTATACCTGAGCAAAAAACATCCAAGATGTGTATAAAGAAAAAATAGGTACAGGGGGACTACTTGGATACAGCGGAATTGCAGGTAGGATTCATGTCGCATGCTCTGAGTAGCATAAAAGGGCTACTGGTAGTTCCGGGTGTTTTGCAGTTAATTACAGGACTTATCTTTTGTCTATATTTCCGCAGGATTCGAGTGGGTTTATGAGCCGGGTGGCTGTGGGATTAATCCTGCTAGCCATGAATTGGAGAGTGTTTACTCTCAGTTAAGGTATTTGAGTGAGCACCACCTGTGTTGTTTTTACTTCTGACTTGGGTGATGGCTTGGTGCACACGGGTTTTTGAATATGGTCGCTGTTGACACTATATGACGGAGAATGGGTGAGTGTGACCGTGGCTGTTTGTTTTGTCTTGCTCAACCTGGATTCACCTATAATCACCTGACCTTATGGACGCTGCACGGTCACCGATGGGATAGTTTAGATATGGTAGAATTAAATGTAGAGTTAAGTGTTTTTATTACTATTATAGAGAAGTTCATACCCATGTCCTGATGAAGCCGAAAGAAATTACTGGCTGAAACGCGACCGCGACTGCGTCGACATATTGACGAGGTGTCCCATTATTTTGAGTATTGTTGAAAGAGAAAGCGCCTATAGAATATTTTGATTAGAGGTGTTATTCCTCTGGCGCAATAGAGATTTCCTCAGAGTGTACTACTCGGAGTAAGGAGTGTACATTCCCTTGTTTTTGTTCTCAGTAGGGGTATATATATATATTTTTTTGTATGCTTTGTATATGTTGTATATGTTGTATATATTGTATATATGTATTGTTTCACATATATGAATGTGATTTTCAGAGATTGTCTATGTCTTGTACATATGAGGTGTATATGTGATGTAACTCTGTTCTGATTTGATTTATTTGTGCTCTGCCCCGTCATATGACAGGTGAATGAGTTTGAACTTTTGGATATACAGTTTTTTGTAAATAACAATTGTGATCATCAGGGTAATTAATGGTACCTTGAATCAGAATAAATGTTGGATTGGTCCCTCTGTACCTATTTTTTCTTTATACAGACCATGGAAACAGTACAGCCTGAACTGCCTAGCCAGGTCCTCCCTGGACTGGAAACAAGCATCCTACGACCGGTTTCGGGCTTTCAGCCCTCATCAGCCAGGATAGCTTGATTCCAGTGGAATGGAGAGCACGGGATTCACGTCTGAGTTCGGGCATGAATACGGAGCAATTTTGGGCTCTCCTCAGTGTGTGAAAATGTGGGGTAGGCTTCCGCCCGCCTTCTGCTGTCACCAGGAAATCCCGGCCAAGGAGTCCTGAGGGCTTTGGTACTTCCTTGCAGCTCGGGTGAACGTAGCAGAGCCCAGGCTGCCTAGAACTGGAAACGGGACAGGGGGCACGGCCGGGAGCGGGAGAGTGCTTCCCACGACTTGGCTCTCCCCTCTGTTGCTCTGACCCTAAAAGAGAAGGAAGCGCTGCCCACGCTGAAGAGCACAAAGCACTCCTCTCCTCACCTGGCGCTACGGCTTCTGAGTGCTGCAGGGCAGGATCCCCCCAGCCCTGAAGGGAACTGTTCAAGCACTCACTACGCACTGAGCCCCAAGGTCCAGAGGGGCAGAGCTGGGCACAGGCAGGCAGCACGTAAAGACCACAGGAGACAGCAGCTGGGTCCCACAGCAGTTCCTTCACATCCTGCAGTCCTTCAGCTCCAAGCAGGTAACCCAAAACATGGGGTCACAGCCCCACTATCTATACTGCCAATGTCTTTGTTCTCCCCCTGGAACAGGACTGGGTTTAAACCAGTTCTGGGAGGCACTTGAAAATATATTTACAGTGCACAACAACTTCCTTTGTTAGTGTAGGCTTTGGCCCCAGACACACCACAGGGGGATGGAGCCAGCATTGTGTAAGGCAGACTTAGTCCTTTTAAGGTGCTACTGCTCCCCCTACTCCAAATGCAGATCGGCCCTTTCAGCCTAGCGATGACTCACCCAGCCCCTCTGGAGCCACTGCAACTCCCCAGCCCCTGTCATCCAGAGCCAGACATGCAATACACAACAGGCAGGCACAAAGACACATAGCACACAGAAATGCCACTTCTAAGAATTGGCATTTCTAAAATAATGATAATAAATCTGTGAACACCATTACGCAGCATTTATTACCACTATTCCAAACATACCAAACTTGATCACCCTACTCCTCTCCTGTCAGAAATTACCACTGAAACACGTACCAGGGAATCCCCAATGCATTCCTATGAGAGGGCAGCCTAACAGTAGTGAGAAACCAAAATAGCTGTTTGTCACTACCAGGACATGCCACACAGTTAAGGCACATTTCCTACATTTCACCTACAGCACACCCTGACCATGGGGCTAGCTAGGGCCCACCTTATGGGTGACTGATATTTAGTAAAAGGGGAGTCACAGACGTGGCAACCACTTTATGTGCCACGTCACAGTGGCAGTAAACTACGCGCACAGGCCCTGTTATGGCAGAGGTCTGAGCCATGCCCACCAGATAGCATTTCACTTACTGGCCCCGTGTATATGAGATACCACTTTACAGGGGACTGATAGGTAAATTAAATAGGCCAAACAGGTGCAGACCAATCTTACCACGTTTACCATACAGAGCACAAGTACTTTACACTGGACAGCAGTGATAAAGTGCCCAGAATCCTAAAACCACCAACACCAGGTCAGAAAAAATACCAGGAGGAAGGCAAAAAGTTCAGGGATGACCCTGCAAAAGGGCCAAGTCTAACAGAAGGGATGAATGATCACCTACTCACATGTTCCCCTCTGTGAGGCTCCTCAGTATTTTGCTGTCAGTACTCAGGAGCACGTCTCCCTAAATTTAGCTGCTGTGCTGCACAGTCCTCTGCATCTCTTTAGTCAGTTTTAGTCACACTTTAGACCCCAGATAAGTACTGAAACCATGTTATTGAGCACTAGGGAAGACATTTCCACCAAACACAAAGGCCAATATTTTGTCTTGATTCCTCAATACATGTCAACAACCTTAAATATGGTTGACCATAGTTACCTGATTCAGCATGTAAAACTGCCCACCCACAGGGCAGGACATACCTTAGATCGCCGGTTTTCTAATATTCCGACCTTGGTAGCTGAGACCCCATATCAACTGGTCTGGACAGACCACTGCTTAATTCCATTTTCTATCAGTCTGGAAAAACCCATTCAAAGCGGGGGAACTCGCTATCTGCCAAAGAGAAATTGGAAGAAGCCAACAGCTGAGTCCCTTGGGCCATAACTGCAGGAAAGTCAACCACTATTAACGAGTTCCAGGACCGCAGAAACTACATACCGACTTTCTAGAGAATTTTGAATTCTACCTACCCTAACAACTGATATTTGCCTTGAAAAAGCCCACGGCCCACAGGCTATAGGGGCGAAACACGTGTCGGCTGTCCTCTTTTTTCACAAATATAACATGAAATAAAAATCACGCTTGTAAAACTTTTAAAGAACGTTTGAATTTTCCATTTGGACTACTGTTGACAAATCGTGAGGGCACAATCCTCCATTTTCCTCTACACTATTAACGAGTGATCCAAATGCTGACACATTCGCACTGTGTCTCTCCTCCGCCTTGGAGTCCATCGCCCCAGCCAGAGTAGCAAAAACCGTGAGAAAATCCCCCTCGGCCCCATGGTTCTCGAAGACTCTCACATTAAGTAAAAGTAGATGTAAAAACATGGAACGCTTGTGGAGACCTGATTACAGTGCCACAGCCAAATTGGCATATAAGAAAGCACTGAAAGAGTTCCACAAATTGATGAGAGGGGCATGGAGGGACTATTTGGTGAACGCATTAATAATGCAGAAAATTCAAGTAAGGAAATATTCAGGGTCGTCAGCTCCTTCACCAAACCGAGGGAGCTGGAAAATGTAATTCTGCCATCCCCCTCTCTGTGCACAAAGATATCGGGCTTTTTTGACAGTAAAATTCAGAAAGTCTACAAAACCTTCACAACAGCAGTAGAGATTCAGAATATTGCATCTCGGAATTCCTTCCTATCTCCCAACATGAATCGCTGGTAGAGATCCTGAGATGTAGGTCAGGATCCCCAGAGGACCCATGCCCCCCTAAGTTGTGGAAAGAGCTGTCCCACTCTGTAATCCATGTTCTGAATCATATATGGAACACATCGCTTCTGGTATCTTCCCGGATACATGGAAACATGCTGTGCTACTCGCCCTCAGGAAAAAACCCAATGTGGATCCAGGGGAGCTAAACATCTATCGCCCAATCACATTATTACCAGCTCCAGCACAAATGCTGGGAAAAATGGTTCAGCGACAGTTGGCTACCTTTATTGAGAGCCATTACATTTTGCATGATACATAGTCTGGCTTTCGGACTGGCTTCAGTACCTATACTGCACTGTTGGAGGTGGCAGAGTTTGTTAGAATGTCTGTGGACATTGGATAATCAGCTATGCTGGTGCTCCTAGATTTATCCGCAGCGTTCGATATGGTGGACTACCAAATCCTGGTACAGAGACTCCAAGCAATAGGAATTGGTGGGTGGTACTCACCTGGCTGAAGTCCTTCCTTAAAAATTGTATGCAGAAGGTCGCCCTTCAACCCCACCAGTCGAAACCCAAACAACTATGGTGTGGGGTACCACAGGGGTCAGCTTTGAGCCCGCTTCTTTTTAACATATATCTGGCCCCTTTGTTCTCACTCATAGCTAACTGGGGAGTGAAGGCAATTTCATATGCCAGACACCCACCTGGTGTTTTCCTTTGAAGACCAGTCTGTGGTGCGGATTCCTTCATGAGATTTAAGGGTTGCCTGAGAGACATCGGCCAGTGGATGAACAACAATAAACTTAAACTTAATGCAGAGAAGACACGAATTGTTCTTCGGCAAGACTCTGCCGACAGCAGCTAGTACCTGGTGGCCAGGTGAAATGGGCCTGCCTTCCACCCAAGCAACTACGGCAAAATATTTGGGCATGAAATGGGAAGTAGATTTCTCTTTCACAGCTCAAATTCGGCAGGTAACAGCCTCTTGCTTCAGCAAATAAAGAAACCTGAGGAAATATTTACATCTACTGCCGGAGGACTGTTGCAGAGTCATTGTCCATGCCACAGTGACATCCAGGCTGGACTATGCTAACTGCCTATATCTGGGTCTGCCCACTTACCTAGTTAGAAGACTGCAGATGGTACAGAATACGGCTGTGAGATGGATTAGACGTGTATCGTTTCGTCATCATTTCTCTCCACGTATAAGGCAGCTCCACTGGCTGCCGGTAGTAAAAAGGATTGAGTTTAAGGCTTTAACTTTGGCTTTTTGGGCAATACATGGCAAATGCCCTAGTTACTTTAAACACCAGCTGTGCCGCTACCAACAAAACCGCTCATTGAGGTACAACTCTCAGAACCTGCTATGCACACCTTGCTTTGTTAAAGCATGCTTAGGGGGTAGATCCTTTACAGTGGTAACAACTAAGCTATGGAATTCCCTGCCGAATAATATCCGCCAAATCCAAACAGAGCCGATGTTCAGAAAGTCCATAAAGTCCTGGCTCTTTAGCCTAGGTTAGATCTCTTTGGCCTTCTCTTCTCATCTCGCTTGCCTCCTACTGCTATAGCGCAGGGACACCTCTGTTGGAGGTAGCTGTTTGCGCTTTATAAATGTCTGTATTATTCTTTTTATTATTCTTATTATTATTATAGCCTTCTTGTATCTCAGCTAGAGTTAGTTTGAAGTGCATAATGGTACAATGGTTTGAATCATTGATTTCAAACTACAACATTTAAGTAAAGCGTGATTCTTTCTTTTTTAAAAACACTCAAGTGAGTTGTTGTGTATTTCAAGCTTTAACCATCTCACCAAAACTCTTTAACAACAAAATGGATGCAGAGATCGATAATAGTAATAATGCTGGCAACCATGTGTATGATGGTGATATTCAAAAACAAATTAGAATACTGAAACAACTTCAAAATAGAAGATTATTGCATAATTGTCTCCACCGCAAGGAGTAAGTGTGATGTAGGGGATTGAGATGCTGCCTTTAGAACCTAGGGATCCAGTATTGAATCCTTGCTTTGGCATTAGGACCAATATCTTGTGATTCTGGGCAAATTCCTTAATCTCCCTGTGCCTGAATTATTGTCAAATATATTTGTGTGATCCATATTTGATACAATCTACAATTATCTCCCATCCCCTCATGTAATGTACAGCACTCCATAGTTTCACAGCTAGGTTCACGCCATATACATATCAATAAATACATACATACAAATTGGTGTCAGCCAACTAACTTTGACACAAAGATGAAACCAACAAAATTCTCTTCATTGTCGCCAAGGATTCTAAAGGCTGTCTGTTGGAAGTTGAGGTCCCTGTTGCTTACCACCGCCACCAAATGCTGGAGGCCTGCGTCCACGACCCCTCGGTTCAACGTTAGGCTAAGTAAGGACACCGTCTGAGACTGAGACGTTTAACTGTTTCCCAAAAGGTTAGGCAAGTCGTATTGCTAGAATCACACACATTGCAAAAGGAAACAATACTGCAATGCGTAACGATATTCTCTTATACTGTGTAACAGAGAAACAATGTCATACGTAGCACCACAGTCATGTAATTTGCATATGAAGGAATAATGCAATGCGTTTCACCACCAGCATGCCCTGTACCAGGAAGAAACAAAGCAATGTGTCACGATACAATTCCTGTACGGTGCAATGAAGAAATAATACACTGTGCCACGTTATACTCAGATGCTGTACACTGAAAAAATAAAGCAATACGCCACATTACAATCAGGTAATACGCAAGGGAAAAAATAACGTAGTATGTAGGGTACCAAGCATAAAGTTCGTCAGGCACAAATGAAGTCAGGCGTCATACGATAGTTTGTTAGCAGCAATAATGCAAAGTATAATATAGCAGTTTTACGTGCTCCCTTAACAGTGCCCCGCTATGGAACAAATGATGACACAAAAAGTACTGCTTCTCACTCCGGCCCAGTACTGCCCTGTCTTGGGTTAGCACGGGCCGGGATACGAGCTGAAGCAATGGCTCGCGCAGCTCACTAAAGCGGGAGGCCGATAGAGTGTCCCTCCGGGCCCTCACCCCACCCCAGGTGTTGATCCCCGTTACCTGGGGGAGCGTGATCCCACTCTTCTCCCCGATGTCAGCGACTTGGGCCGTGATCCAGAACTCTGTCACGGGCAGCGGCAGACTCAGGTCGGTGGCTCAGTTCTTCCGTGGCTGCTGGTCCGGGCTGCTGCTGATTGACTCCAAGGGCCCCAATGTGACTTGGCCCTCACTCCGGCGGTCTAAGTCCACACTAAGACCAACCCCCAGCACTGTGGAGACTTTACTTCAATTCGGTGCACAACCTAACCCGGCACTCCTCACCAGCTACTCAGGTTGCACTTCGACACGCACACCGCGCATCCGAGACTCGCCTCTTCTCTGGTGCTCATGACGATCCGGCGCTCTTCACCAATGCTGTGCTTCACCTCAACACGCACCCTGCGCGTTAGAGTCTCTCCTCTTCTTCTGGTGCACATGATGTCCAAGCGCTCTTCACCAACGCCCTGACTGTACCACGACACGCACTCTTGCGCGTCTGAGTGTCACCTCTTCTCCTGGTGCACACAATGTCCAGACTCACTTCTTCTTTTGGTCCCTACGTGGCCCCAGAGCTCTTCACCAACACCCGGGCTGCAACATAACACGCACCATGCGCGTCCGAGACTCTCTTCCTCCGTTGGTCCACACCATGTCCAGGCGCTCCTCACCAACACCCGGGCTGCACTATGACACGCTCCCAGCGCATCCGAGTTTTACTTGAAACTCCAGGTGCCCAAGATCACACGGCACAACTTGCGAAGGTCTCAGGCTAGACAGAGCACACTCACCCACGGCGTACCTGAGAGTCTTCTTTAGAAACGTTTATGTTCCTGTGTTTCCAAAACAGAACCAGCTCACCTCGGCCCTTGGGGTTACAAGACACAGCATAAAGCACAGTCTTCTTCAAACAGGGGGACCCAGCGCCTCCAAGCCGAGTCCCAACAGCCTCTTCCTTAGTTAGAACAGCAAACTGCAGACCAGCCCCAGATCACGAAGCAAGGATTGGTCTATCCACAGCAGTCTCTTCAGTTGCTCCTTCTTTAGCAGAGGTTTCTCTTGCCCACAGAATGGGTCCAAGCCTTTACAGTCTCAATCCATATTTTTTTAATTTCCACTTTCAGGGGCTTCAGCTCTCATAGTTATACCCCTAATGTCTTTGAAGTTCATATGTGCTCAGGGGTCCCTGACCCCTCCCTAAATCAGTACTGGGTGTCGCCCTCTCAGAGTCACCACTCTCCCTTTAATACTAGGGGTCTGGATCCTTAATCACTCAGGAGGAGATGGGTCAATTAGTTTATAGCATCAGCTCAGGCCTTTTCATCTCCCGGGCTTCTCCCTCCCTTACTCTCCAGATGCAGGGCAGCCTGGTGCCATCTCAACCCCTCAAGACCTCTCCCAGCACCTCTCACCTTTCAATTCCTTGACAGACAATCCACATTTCAGAGACACACAGAAATGCTCAGAATACAAAACTCAGCCACTTTCTAAAGGAGTGGTTTATAACCACAGAGTGACAAAACCACCTTCACAAAAAGATGCATTATGACACTGTAGGTCCACATGTACCAAACTTCACCTCTTCATTATAAACTGACAAGAAACTAGGCTAACAAACACAACACCCAGCCTCCCCCGTTCTGTCCTATGGACAGAATGGCTTTTCAGCAGTGAAAAACGAAATGGAGAGTTTTTCACTGTCAGAACATAACACACACCTCAGTTTATGTTCTGCCTTTTACCTACACTGCACCCTGCCCAGGGATTACCTGGTACCTACCACAGGGGTGCCCCATGTGTATGTAAAAGGGAAAGTCAGGCCTGACAAGTGGTTGCACTTGTCAGGACTACATGCTAACTTAGCATTCTGCGCGTGGGCCCTACACTGAAGGCCTGAGTTCCCTTCTCTGCGTGCCCTTGCATTACTAGCCCTTGCACATCACCAGGGACTTTTACTAGTAAGGCAAACATACCAATCATGGCCAACCAATCACCATTACATTTTACATAGGGAACTCCTGTACTTTAACACTGATCAGCAGTGGCAAAGTACCCAAAGCATCTAAAAGCAAAGGTGGTAGAGGCAAAAAGTCAGGGGTAATCATGCCAAGATATGCCAGGTCTAACACTGTCATTGTGGGCTTCACCCTTCCCTCACTCCTTCTAATCCATTTAGAGTTCCTGCAGACCTCTCCAACCCAGATCTATTCTTCACATAACAAGTCAACAATGTGACCAAAAGTGTGTACGTCCCCCTCTTCAGCTTTGTGTAATCCTCCTTATGTCAGATGAAGAACTAAGCCTAACAGAGTAAACCTAAAAGAGTACCACATTTTCAAGCCAAGCTCATTCTCTGTTTAAAAGGCTCTGGTATCACTCCAGCCTTAATATCACTCCATGTCAATAAAAGAAATACATTTGAAACTCTTTGCCTGGGGTACACTACACAGCTCCAAATGATTCACACTCTGCTGCCTAATGACACACTTAAGGTTCCAGAACCATCTTTCTCTGTTCCTGCTGAGTTAAATATAAATGATGGTTGCTTGTCAGAATTTCATTGACAAAATTATCTGACAATTATATCATGTCCTTAATATCATTTATAAAATGATTGCCCCAATGGACTTAGATTCTCTGTTATAAACTCCAGGGGGACAATATGGCCCTTATTTATGGAGATTTGGCGTAGGGCAGCGCTGCAAGTCACCTTGCTTTGCTGCCATAAGCCAAAGAGAAAGGGTAGGAATGCACCTTATTTATTCAGTACCATACATTCCTGTCCTTTCTCCCTATGCTGGTGCCATTTTGGCTGCCTAGCACCATATCAGGCACCCTTGCACCATAGTGCAAAGATGTCTGTGTAGTCTACAGGATTGTTTTCATGCAGGAAGAGGCATCTTCCTGCACAATACCAGTCCTACGAGGCATTATCCTCTTTCTATTTGTGCTGCAGAATGCAGCAGACATAGAAAGAGGAAATAATGAGAAATAAAGAAATGTCTCCTTGTTATGAATCTCTTCAGGCGGCGTAAAGATTTGGTGCTTCCCCAGGTTTACATACTCTTGTAAATCTGGGGCAGAGTCAAAATCCATGGGTATTGCATGATAAACCCACTGCAAAGTCCATGGAACGCCTCCTGAGCGCAGAGTAAGGCAACACAGCATTTTGCGCTGCCTTGCCTTATTCCATATCTATGAGACCATTCAAATCTATGCATGGTGGCTTTGCGTTTCCTCATAGATATGAGTTTGTAATCTGTGCCACCGGAGTGTTAAAAAACGTCAGGCTCTTGCAGTGCAGGGGCTTGTAAATAAGCCCCAATATGTTTGTAACTGGAATTTAAGATACAGTTTTCCTGTGATCCAGTGTTCCTGGGCTCAGGTAGGAGTTTAGGTTTCCTCCTTTACTGGATCACTAAACCACATAATTTCTTTCTATCTTGGTCCTCCAATGGATCTTTAAAAGTTGCACTAAGGGAAAGAGAGTTAGCATTTCTTGTCCAATCATTGTTCAATTTCAATTAACAGTAACCATTTTGGCTACACAATGAGGACCAGGAATCGGTAGCCAAGTTCAAGGTGTTTATTTTAAATTAGTAAATAAGTTCAAATAAATCATTCTCAAGACCAAGCTGTAGTGATGGAAGATGGCAACAGGGAGGCCAAGCCTCCTAAAGAAGTTTAGGCAAACTAGAATTAAACAAACAAGGAGCTATCAGCCTGATTCATCAAGCTAAATTGCACTCGCAAAGGGCAAGATTCTCAGAATCTTGCCTTTTGCGAGTGCAATTTTTGCATTTGGGATTCATCATCCCAAATGCAAAAATCGCTATTTAAGAATTTGCATATTTGCGAGGAATTGGATTTAAGGAATCTCTAATAGAGATTCCTTAAATGCAATTCATCAACCAATTAGAAATAGCGAAATCGCAATATTTGGTCTCAATTTACCACCAAGTCTGACTTGGTGGTAAATTGCGAAAATAGTGTAAAAAGCACTTTAGTGCATTTTTTTCTTTTGCATGTTACACACACACATGTCCTTTGGACATGTGTGTGCGCAACACCTGTTCAAATGTGCATTTAAGGGGTGCTACAGGGTGTCCTTTGGACACCCCTGGCACCCTTAAAATCGCTATCTTATTTGCGAGTAGCAAATTGCTACTCGCAAATAAGGGATACTCCCCATTCATTCCTATGGGCCTTTTGGCCCATAGGAATGAATGGGGAGTTATTCCTTATTTGCGAGTAGCAAATTGTTACTCGCAAATAAGGAATGTGTAGGAATCGCTATTTATTTAGCAATTCCTACATGAATACCGTTTTGCGAGTCCTCAATAGCGATTCGCTATGAATCGCTATTAGGGGCTCGCAAAACGGCCCGTTGATGAATCAGGCTGTTGGTTCCTGCAATACAAGCCATTAACATGAGAATTTGATGCTCAGATACTAATCCCAATTAGTGTTTATTTATAGTGGTTTATTTATGTGTTTTATAGAGCGCGAACTTGACCTGTTAGGGTATCAGAGCGCTTTACAGGAATACATAGTCATGTGCAGAGTAGGCATAGCATCATCCAGTTACGGATTGAATGAAGGAGGGCAGGGTGCAGGGTTCATGAGGGAGAAAGGGCACGTATTTACAGAATAAATATCTAAATAATCAAGATGAGATAACATATTTACAGATTACGTTAACCAATGTTTGCGACAAGACCCCAGGTTTCTGATGGGGTGAGCTAGCTAATCTGAAGGGAGGCAATAGAGAGCGGTAGATACAGGCAATGCCTCCTCCTTTCTTGTCAGATTGTCTGTCTAGCCTAGCGATGTTGTAGTCAGGAGGGACTAGGAGGTCCAGGTATGGAGATGAGGATTCATTGAGCCATGATTTTGTAAGGATCACTAAGTCGAGATTTTTTAAGAGGATGAGATCAGCAATGTCCGCGGCGTGCTTAACTGCTGGCCGGCAATTAATTAAAAGACCAGATAGGGAGGAATTGGAAGGAGGTTCCGGAGTCTAGGCAGACAGGGGAACAGGCGCTAGATTACTCTCGACCACCATTCTGTTGCAGAGGGTAGCTGGTCTGTTGGGGTTGATGGTGACCATGCAGATGGCGTGTTTGGCAGGGGGGCAATGGTTCAGGAGCAGTTCTGACAACGTGAATAGGTGAAAGGACTAGTATGGCCTGTATTGTAAGCCATAGGATCTATGTTGGAGCCCCTTTGCGGGTTGGATTGAGGGCAGGAAGGGCAAGCAGCACTAGTATAGTAAGTCTTAGGGGACGTAACGGTGCCATAGTCTACTTGGGGAGCTAGTAGAGAGGGGGCCAAAAGTCTAGGGGTGATTCTGTTGGCGAGGCCGGGAGATGTGCTAGATTGTTTTGGGTGGTCAATGATGGGTGGCTGGCCATGCTGGAAGGGCTGGGTGAGGACTCAACAGTGTGGGAAAGGTAAGCGCGACCTGTATCATAGTTCAAAGATGGTGTACCAGTGACATGGTCTACTTGGGGAGTTAGTAGGGAGGGGACCAAGGGTCTAGAAGAGATTCTGTTGGGAGGAACGGGAGACTTGCTGGAGAGGTTGGAGTGATCAGTGTTGGAGGATCTTAGAGAGGTTTGTGGGTGGTTAGCCTCGTTGGGTGGGCTGGACGAGGGTTCATCAGGGTGGGAGATAGTCACCCTGCTAGTATAGAGCACGAGGTTTCTGAGGAGGGTAAAAAGGTCTTCAAATTTATTCTGGTTTTTGGGCGAGGCTTGGATCAAAACAATGCCGTTTTTATAGAGAGTGATGGTGAGATCAGCTTGCAGCATTGGGGAGGGTGCTATAGTTAGTTTAGTGCCGTACGGAATGTTCTTGGTAGCACGTACATTGCAGTGGTGAGCAAAGGTTTTGCGGCAGGCAGATGTTCTAGAATAGAAGATGAGGACATTCATGACTGTGCCGTTGTCTTCGCTGTAACATAGGTCAGAGATCAGTGTCTCAGAGTGTCTTTTCAAGGTGGAGTGTTTGAAGGATTTTATGGCGGTTTTGGAGAGGTTTGGGGGTAGACTAGAGTGCAAGAACTTTCCCCCATAGCGGACAGGCCAGGTCTTGCCATGTTGGCTCAGGTGGACTGCTCGAGCACCAATAGGGTTAGTTATGCAGCAAGGGTGGCCGCCCACCGTGTGGGAGCCTGAGTTATACTGTGACAGCTCCACAGTGGAGCTCACTATTAGTATAGGAGTATGGTTGGCAGCTCCCGAGAGAATAGCTAGCGAGGGTGCGGATAGGTGGTTGGTCGCTCTTGAGAGATAGCTCGTGAGGATAATCCCTTTGTATTAGGAGCGCAGTCATTTCATGCTCAGGCAATGTAAGGTGAGTAAAGTGTCTTCATACCATCGCCATTTTAGGGTCAGGCAAGATGCAGTCTGCTGGTGAAATGGTTACTGTGTAGATAATTACAGAAACTCACAGCTCAGAATGATTATGAGCAGTCTGATTACGAAGAGCTGCCTTCATAGCTTAAGTGATGTTCTCTTGCGCCAACAAGAGAGAGCAATGTCCCCGAAGTTTACCGGGGGGGGGTAGGGGGGGCGCCATTTTAGGATCAGGCTGCCTTCTGTCCCTGCAATTATTCTTATTTTCTTATTTTCTATGCATTAGCAATCTAAGTTTTCCAAGCACAGACCAAGGCACAGAAATACTCAGAGTTCAGACATCAAATAGCTCTAAAAAATATTATAGGGATAAGGTACAAGAGTATTAGAAACACTATTGCAGAAGCTTGGTCAGGAGTCTTCAGTAAGTTGAAGTAAATGTCAGTCTAAACCACACTTTGGGAAAGCAATGGGACATAGGGGAATATCTTAAAGAGTCCATTCAAGGGGCAATGAGATGTGGGAAATAGTTTGGGTACGAGTCAAAGGAAGGTTCTGCATAATGTCTGCAGAAAGGTGTTCAGCAAAGAGTCTGCAAGGAAAGTCCAAAGTCATCTGCAAGATTCAGGGGCAAATTTACTGGCTCTTTAAATGATGTTTGAACCATGTGTGCAGTGTGTTTGAGCTTGTGCTCAATTTCACTCTATTTGTGCTGCTTTTCTGTCGGTTCAAGCCGTTGTAAGATGGACCAATTTGCACCCCTTGAACTTTTCTTTTCGGTGTTATTTATAGTTTGTATTCGCATGTGCTAAATACCATATTTGCCAGGAGCTTAAGATACGCCGCTAGTTTTGCACGTGTAGAACTCATGCTAGAAACAATATTCGGGTATGTAAATGAGAATCGTTGTGAAGCAAACTTAAATGGAAGGTACAATACAGTTAATCAGAAAAGAGGGTAAGAATGGAAGAATGATAGGTCAGTTTGACCTTAAGTTTGCAGGAACATTATACAGCACTCTATTGTATTGGGCACTCTGTTATTCTAAAATTAGACTAATTTTGCAGGTTAAGTAATTATTTACATACTAATATTAGGTTAAAAGTAATGCTAGAAGATTCTGTCATTTAATTTGAAAACACGTACCTCGCCAGAGAACGGCTGTCCATTAAGAAGATGCTCTGACCCTTGGCTGTCTTCACTGCCGAAGTGTAGCCGGATCTCTTCTAAGCGATGACTGTAAGTCATTGGCCCTCCAGAAATGTTTACTAAATGTTCCTTGTCCACTTTTAAGGAAACATGCCTCCCTGTGTTGTACATTGTTCCACTGACCTAGAATAAGGAAAATAAGATTAAGTAATATTTACATTTTATTTTTAGAAGTTATGAAACGTTCGGAATACACGTAGTATGCATTAGAAGCAATTGTGTGTTGTAAACCCGGACCACACAAACAATCTACAAGAGACTATATCAATGCACTAAGAACATTGCCCTGCCGAGATAAGAACATGATGCTTGCAAATAAAAACTCTGCTTCTCAGAGAAGAGCAGCATCATTAGTAAATTAAACATAGATTGATGATCCCCCCACCATCGCTTTATCAGAGCCACTCTAGACATCTTTGCATGGTATCCTGTGAACATGTTTACTCCTCAAGTCACAATGCTGCTCATTCCCTGGGCCTCTTCCTACCACCACTTTCTTTCTTCTATGGCTAGCAGCTTCAATCACACACAGGCAGCTCAGGTTTGTACTGCTGCCAAATTGTTTTTCCACAACCACTTCTGAAAGGCGTTGAGAGAAATACATTTTCAGGTTGGCAAACATCCTCGATCACTGGACCATGTGCCCCTTGAAGAAGTCGAAGGCCGTAAACAAATGACTCAAGGAAGACCTAATAGACATTCTCCACTGTGGAAAACTGGGCCACAGATATCGAAAATCTGTCTCCACCTCACACCGTGACACGAAGGATCCTCCTACAGGAATTAAAAAGAACTATGCTCAGGACTTGGACGACGATCGATGTCTCCGTTGTGGCAACTCGGGAGCAGATTTTATACATCTAGCGTAGGGATGCCGAGCAGTCGCCTCATACTGGCTGGAGGTGTTTGACGCTATATCGGCAATGATCGGAATACCCATAGACCCTTGTCCTAAAATAGCATTACTCGGACTCGCTAACCCGGCGATAAAGACAAACTGCAAATTTTTTGCACTAAGCCTTCTTTTGGCTAAGCGACTGGTGGCATGCAGATGGGGCAGGGGGCGGGCACCTAAATTTAAGGACTGGCTCAGTACCATGGCTACCTGGCAGGAACAACTACACAATTATGCTGACCTCTTACCACATAAGTCACGTCCCAAGGATCTATGGGGCCCCCTCACTTCATACCTACTTCAAACACACAATGATGAGGATTCCGTTGAGGGAGATAACGGAGGGATGAATGGCAGTAACAGCACCACCGCCCCCACACCTGGGCCACACCCAATTTCACACTAAAAAACTGCATAACTCCCGCGCGCACCCTCTAAATGTGCTTCCCCTTCTGGAAACTGCATACCCTAGGACCTGCAATTGCAGACACACGTCGCACCAACCGTTACGCCCCCAAGCACGAAACGCCAAAAGCATGAAGGGATTGGATTGCGAGGCGGCTGGCACCCCCTCCCTTTGGTTTTGTATCAGTACGGCTAGTCTCACTCAGGTAAATATTCACTGCAACATACCCATAGCAAGGCATAATATCATACTTTCTGCATGGCAAGAATGAGAGATACCTACCCCAAAACGGAGTTACGTTTGAAGAAGGGGTAATGGCACGGCCGGCTTGGCCCAACATTACCCGCTGGAATAAGACGACAAACTCGCGCCCCACGCTACAAGCTCCATCACGCCACTTATCCAACATAGTGGCTTCACTTGGGGGAAGGAAAAGAACATAATATGTTGTAAAGTTGTTTTAAATGTTAAAAGTAACCTCACTGCTTTGTTGCTCAAAAACTGCACTGTGATCATGTAGATATCATACAATCTCCTCTATGGTCCACGTCTAAGTACATCGCGGCCGGCCCGTCTGGGTTGTAGGCGGCATGCTGTGTTAACTATATACCCCCACTGGAAATACATGCACACCTTCATAAGGAACATTGTAGCTGCCGGCCTACGGATGTGGGTTGTAGGCAATGAGCTGTGCACCATGTGTTAATGACCAATAAAGGTTTTCAAAAACAAAAAAAAAACAAAAAAAAAAACTATGCTCAGGACTTAACAGAAGTTACCTCCCAAATCATGGAGTAAGCAGCAGGATATTCATATTTTGTTCACCAGTTAAAAAAAACACTCACTAAGCCCTTTGGCCCAGAACTGATAATATGTCAGCACCACCATGTACTCCATCCTTTTAACAGAAAAAATACTACTGGTGAATGCTACTTTCCCCTTGAATACATGTTTCTTTTAGGTCCTCTTCATCATAAAACCCCTGCACTGGATACAGCATAACATCCCGTGTCTTCTCCTGTAACTACAGTTACCTCTGTGAATCTATTTTTTTTACAGGTCTTGGTCCCTGAATACACCATTATTATACTATTTTTAAAAGAAAATCCATTTGTAACCACATAAACCCAATTGTTGTATAGACCATAAGTATCCTAGCTTTAAACCAATGTAGAGTCCTACCACCAAGCAGTAGCAAAACCTCAATCAGTTCCATAATAAACTAAACTTTAACTAGTCCATTTTCAGATTGGCTCTGGTGGAGGGGTCCACGGTCCATAATATGACAGAACATCTCTTGGATTGCTGTAGACGCTACACTACCATTTGTTCTAATTCTCCTGGGTCTGCCTGTCATTAAACATCATAAGTTTGCGGACGTCTGGGATTATGATGAGGAGCCCGAAGAAACTAAGATCTTTCTTCTCACGCCAAAGCCAATAGGTAAACAATTAGGGGGCATATTATCAAGACAGGCGATAAAATTATCGCCGCTTTAGCGGCAGAAAACTGCAGCTAAAACGGCGATAATGGGCTTGATAATATGCTCTATGGAATTCCAATTGAAGGTCATGTTCCATGTCCTTCACATTTACTATGGGCTTAAATTGGAATTCCATAGAGCATAATATCAAGCCCATTATTGCTGTTTTAGCTGCCGTTTTCTGCCGCTAAAGCGGCGATAATTTTATCGTCTGTCTTGATAATATGCCCCTAGGTTTTCATAATTTCAGCAGACACTTTCTACTTTAAAATCTGACAGGTCCTGGCCTTCTCATCCCTTCTGTTTAATGTCTACATGAAAACGACCAGATGTGCATGTATGAGCACTGCTAGTTCAATGGAAGCCAGTTTCAGGACTTAATCCACTAACATTGTGCTGGGTAGGGCTGTGAAACGGAAGATATGAATTTACTTGAACAGGTCGAAGGACAAAATTCTGGTCGTAGGCTTTCCTTTGCCAGCCACATCTCCAGAAGGAATTCTGGTGCAGACTGACTCTCTATCTAACACAGTAAGATCTGAAATCTCTGTGTTCTTTTTGGCCACAAAATCTCAGTTGAAGATCAAATGCCCCATGTTGTAAATATGCCAGTGTCACTTTTTGCTTCCCAAAAATCATATCAGTTTTCTCAGTAGCCATTTGAAGGCATCACTCATCTGATACTAAAGCCCAGATTCTCGTAGCCGTCAGGCAAAGCAGCGCAGCACCCAAAGAGGCTACACTGTGTTACATGACAGAGAGAGAGCCGGAGAGAGCCATAGTCACAGAGGTATGGTACTCTCTTCCCCTCTCCCTAGCACTGGCGCTGATTCAGCTGCCCAGCCCCACGCACACACCTTTGCGCCATAGCGCTACGGTGCGTACCATATGTTTTGTACTGGCTATCCTTCTAGCACAAAATACTATGCATAGAGACACTGCAAAGCTTTTCCTACTTTGTATATGTGCTGCACAGTGCATCACGCGTGCAAAGATATAAAAGCAAGGAGAAATGACAAAATCTCTCCTTTTAATGTTGCTTTCTAGCGATGTTAATTTTTAGCCCTAAACCCCGTCTGCCAGTGTTAGTAGAAAAGGTTTAGCTTCAAAAAGCCTGGGTGGTTGCATGGGAATGCCCATGTACCCCCATGTAGCGCCCGCATGACGCAAAGTAATTCAAAGCAGCGTTTTGTGCTTTTCCATACAAACCAATAACAATTTGTGTTGGTTTGTTAATCCCAAAACAGGTTTAAGAAATTAATGCTAACCTGGCACTAAACCTTTGAGGATCTGTGCCTTAAAGTTCTTCAGTATTGCCTACGGAAATGCTCTCTTTACAAGGAAATGCCTTGTTTGATTAAGAAACACTATCTTGTGCAATACACTATAGGCAGAACAATATTCACCCTCCAACCTACATAATCATCCATCCTGCCCAGCTGAACAACCAATGGCTCCCTGTTTCTGCAAGAATCAACTTCAGAATGTTCTGCGTTACCAAAAGCTACCCACGGATGGATCTCAAAATACCTTCCAAGCTGTCCATTCAGCTCTGTAGGCACCAGCTATCACAAAGGTTTGGCACCTGATTGGTTCATTGCTTCAAGCAATATCCCTATAGCTTTCAAACAGCTCTAACGTCCTTTCCCAATCCTTAAAGAATACAAACTCTAGTTTTCCAAAGACTACAATTAGAAAGATGAAACACTTTGTACATCGAGTCCAGAAAAGTTTCCTCTTTTTACCTGTGACTCACTTTTCACTGTAATTTGACTGTGTGGCCTGCCACGCGCACTTTGAAGCTTTTTCTGTGCCACATAAGGGCAAGTAATGTGCTGCAACAGACACATATTAACCCTCTCCCTCTTAAGAGATGCTGGGTTGGTTGGGGCATAACCCCGAGGAAGGCTAGTGGGAATGGAGCAGCATCAGACTTGATGGTGAAACTGGAGACACTAGCCTTCTGCCTATTCTGTAAAAACAATGCCGCCCTGGTATGGTTGACATACTGAAACATACCACCAGCAGTCAGTGGTTTTCACTGTGGAAAGGGGACACCCACAAAAATGGTTGGGCAGTAGGAAAGGGCTTGCTTCACAAGGAATATCATTTTTCCTGTGAACAGAGAAAGCTTATGAATACTCTTTAGCATTATATTTCATTTCCGTAAATAGGAGTACATATACTAACATTGGTGTCTTTAATATCTGGTATAAGTATCGTCTTTACTGCTCTGTGCTACATCTAGCAGACTGCATAGAAGAAATCTGACACCAAAGCTGTGCATATAATTCAACAATACCTACAAGAAAATAACACATCTTTTAAATGAGAGTATTTTGTAATAAGGTGTAGACGTTGCAAAGAGTAATATCTACACGCAGATCAACAATCGAGATTTTTAAGCAAAATCATGTATTCACATTTTTTTCAACTGGATCAGTATGAACGTCGTAGAGCATGAAGATAACGCATTGTTCATCATTATAACAATGTCATTATTAATGAATTTGCCACGCATTTTGGGCAATTACAAGACATACCTACACGGCCGGCTTTAGTACTGGTGGCGCCCAGTGCGACAATGTTTTTTGTCGCACCCCACAGACCACCTCCGCCACAGATTCCCTACCTACCAACCTTTAACAGTCTTCATAACCTCTCTCTCAGATGTATTTAATTAATTTTATAGCGTCGCTCATAAAAGTGAAGGGTGTCTGAGCACTTTACATAACACACATTACACAGAGACAATCAATCATAGGTGTGTAAATTAGTGTATAGTAAATGTTACATAAGACAGAGGACACCAAGTGGGGGATTCACATGTCATTCATACAGGTAGGCAGTATAGTTGAAGATTAATCGGTCTGGAGAAGCACAAACTCTGAATTTAAAATGTAACACAATGGATTGGGGCTGTCTTTAATAACAAGAACTGATTGTACCCAAATGAACCCTTTTTGCAACATTAGAATAATTAAAATCTGGGGAAAACAAAATACATACACTCTAATCTATACCATGAAGTCTGCACGCTGTTCTTAGATGACAATTAATAGCTCACTGTAAACTGCAACTAACAAAAGGAAGTCTCAGACAAAAGCAGTAACCCACTGGCCTGTTAACATTATATTACTTTGTGATCTGCATGGTACCTGTTCTTTGCAGCAGGCATATTACCCCTCTGTTCTACCTTACCATGAATCAAAACTTCCATGAGTCAAAACTTCTACCAGACAAAAGTCCGATCTCACCAGGAAGAAGATTAATAATCAGAGTTTTCTTGACATTTTAATTGTTGACTGAAAATTGCTGGAGGCAAGGAACGTGGCAGGAGGCGCTTTTAAGCACAGTATAAACTACCAAACAGTCACCCCCAAGTGAAGTCAGCTCCCGGTGCGGTGGCACTGCTCACCCCGCCCTAGAGCCGGCCCTGCATACCTAAGGCTGAAGTATCCAATGCACATTGTCCCTCCTAGTTATATAATGTGCAGATTCCCACTGACCACTCAGGGACTTGAGAGAAACAGTGAATGATCTCAATGCAGTCCTCACCATAGAAATACCTAGCCAGTGAGACTCAAACTGCTGGCTGCCTGAACCTCATCTTGTGTATAGGAACCTAGAAACATTTGAATATATGCTTTATATAAGATACAAACTCACTGTGTATGATTGTATTATCCATGACAGAGACGTTATTAGCATGACTGTCATTCATGATGTCTCACTGACATAGACGTGGTCAGAGTGCTGGGAACCTCTTTTGTTTTCTTAGTTTGGGAAGCAAGGACTCCTTAGGAAGTCAGGGTTCCTTTCAATTGGAATGTGTGTAGTAGGTCTTTAGAAGATACTTGGGACCAGATGTACGAAGCTTTTATCAGTTCACTGCGAAACGGGCTGTTTGCAACCTGAAAAAGCATTTTAATATGTACAAAGCCCTATTTGCAATTTGGTAATCTATTACTGAACCGCAGATTGGGTTTGGGAGATGCTATTAGGAAGGGGCTGCCTTTGACCCTGCTTGCAGGCAGGTCACCCCCACACCGCCAGTCACCTGCTGACCCGCTCGCAATGCCGATTCCTGTGCTCTTCTGCCGCTGTCTTCCCCCCGCTCCCCACCGCTCCCTACCTGGCCTTCCCGCCGCTGCCTCCCTGCGGCCCCGCCCCCCAGTGCACCCATTGGACTCCCCGCTCTCGCCTCCCAGCTGCTCCTCCCTCCCAGGCCTCCTCTAAATACAGGCCGAGTGACGGTACACGGGAGCGACCTTTGACCCTGCTTGCAGGCAGGTCGCCCCCAGACCGCCACTCGTCACCTGCTGACCCGCTCGCATTGCCGATTCCTGTGCCCTTCTGCCGCTGTCTTCCCCCCGCCCCCCACTGCTCCCTACCCTGCCTTCCCACCGCTGCCTCCCTGCTGCCCCGCCCCCAGCGCACCCATTGGACTCCCCGCTCCCGCCTCCGAGCTGCTCCTCCCTCCCAAACGTCCTGATATGCAGGCCGAGAAGCGCGCCGAAGGTGTGCCTAAGGCAAGCCCTTCTGTGCCCGTCCGCACCTGGACCGCGCCCAGCGCCAGAACCCCTGGACCCCGTGAACGCCACGACACCAGAATCCACTACGACGAAAGCACCCTCCACGGGCTCAACGCCGGCCGAAACCACACCTGCTTCCAGGCTGTCCCGAAACAGACCCATGGACCCTGCTCCTGCCACACCTGCAGCGTCACCTGCGACAGAAACACCAAACCTCCAAGGACTGGACCCAACCACCTCCGCTGCATACTCCTCAACACCCGCTCCACACGCAAACACGTCGTTGAGCTCTGGGATCTGCTCGACATCTCCGCCCCAGACGTGGCCTTCCTTAACAAGACCTGGTGGCTACAAGATCACCCGCAAGGACCGCGCCAATGGAATCAGAGGAGGAATAGGCAACATCCACAAGTCAACCCTCAAAGTTGCCACCCATGCAGATGACACCCTCAACACCGCCGAACACCTGAACTTCCGGATACACACCACCCTCAGAGGAACACTCAACTATAGACCCCCGGGACCCTGGGCTCAGTACAGCGACTCCATCGCTGACCTTGCCAGCACCCACGCACTCGCCTCCATGGACTACATCCTCCTTGGGACCTGAACTTCCACCTCGAGAACAACAACAACGCCAACTCTGCCACCCTGATCGACAACCTCGCCAAGCTCAGCCTCAGACAACTCATCACCACACCCACCCACACCGCCGGCTACACGCTTGACACCATCTTCTCCACAGGCTCCCACGTCGCCTTCATTCACATCACCGAACTCCACTGGACCGACCACCGCTGCATCCATTTCACTTTCAAGATACCAACCACGCACCATCGCACCCAACAGCTGCCTCACCGCAACGGGAACAAAGTCATCGACCACCAGCTGCTCACCTCCCTCGCCAAGAACCCACCCACCGACCCCACCAACTCTGACGCCGCAGCCCTCAACCTCAGACAGTGGATCGACGACTGCGCCAACACCCTCGCCCCGCTCAAGAAACCCTCCAACAGCCACACCAGCAAAAGAACCACATGGTTCACCAACGAGCTCCAGGCCTCCAAACGCGCATGCCGAAAACTGGAGAAGCCATGGCTCCACGAACGCACACCAGACAACCACGCAGCCCACAAGCACGCTACCCGCAGACATCACCACCTCATCAGATTAGCCAATAGATCCTCCTTCAAAAACTGCTTGGATAACAACGCACACAACAGCATAGAGCTCTTCAGCATCGTAAAGGAACTCTCCAACCCCAGCGTCAATGCCAACGACATCCCGCCCTCACCAGAACTGTGCGACTCACTGGTCATCTTCTTCCACCGCAAGATCACTGACATCCACGACAGCTTCAACACAACGTCTTCCCCGACTACGCCAGACTCCACCTCCCCTGTGAACACTAAAAGCGCCAACCGCCTGACCTCCTGGTCCAACGTCAACGACGACGAGACACGCAAGGTCATGAACTCCATCCACTCAGGATCTCCGTCTGACCCGTTCCCACACCACGTATTCAACAAAGCAGACGCAGCCATCACACCCCAACTATGGAAGGTCCCCAACATCTCCTTCGAAACAGTGACATTCCCGGAAAGGTGGAAGCACGCTGAAATCAACGCCTTCCTCAAGAAGCCTAAAGCAGACCCCAAGGAACTCAAGAACTTCCGGCCCATCTCCCTGCTCCCATTCCCGGTTAAAGTTATCGAGAAAATCGTCAACATGCAACTGACCCGCCACCTGGAAGACAACAACATCTTGGACCCATCCCAGTCCGGATTCAGATGTAACCACAGCACCGAGACAGCCCTCATCGCCGCCACAGACGACATCAGGCGCCAACTAGACAACGGCGAAACATCAGCCCTCATCCTCCTTGACCTGTCAGCCGCCTTCGACACGGTCTGCCATCACACTCTAAAGACACGCCTCCTAGAAGCCGGAATCCAAGAAAGGGCCTTTGACTGGACCACGTCCTTCCTCACCGGCAAAACCCAGAGCGTCCGCCTCCCACCCTTCCGAGCCGAAGACCCAGACATCATCTGCGGCGTTCCCCAGGGCTCATCCCTCAGCCCAACGCTGTTCAACGTCTACATGGCCACCTTCGTACCAGTGGCCTGCCATCACGACCTCAACATCATCTCCTACGCCGACGACACCCAGTTCATCCTCTCCCTCACCAAGGACCCACACACTGCCAAAACCAACCTCCATGAAGTGATGAAGGCCGTCGCCGACTGGATGAGGAGCAGCCATCTGAAGCTGAACTCGGACAAGACGGAGGTCCTCATCCTCGGATACACCCCCTCAGCCTGGGACAACTCCTGGTGGCCGACCACAGTGGGAACAGCACCAACACCCACCGACCACGCACGCAATCTAGGATTCATCATCGACTCCTCCCTCTCCATGTCTAAGCAAGTCAACGCCGTCTCCTCCTGCTACAACACCCTCCGCAAGCTCTGCAGGATCTACAAGTGGATCCCGACTGAAACAAGAAGAACGGTGACACAGGCCATCGTCAGCAGCAGACTAGACTACGGCAACGCACTCTACGGAGGAATCTCAGCCAAACACCTATGATGACTACAACGCATCCAAAACGCCCCCGCCCTTCTGATCGTCAACATCCCCCGCCACCTGAGAAACTTACACTGACTCCCCGTCGACAAGAAGATCACCTTCAAACTCCTCACCCATGCACACAAAGCACTCCACACCACCGGACCAGCCTACCTGAACATCAGACTCAGCTTCCATATCCCCACTCGCCAGCTCCGCTCCGCCAGCCTCGCACACGCCGCTGTCTCCCGCATCCAACGAACGACCTCCGGCCGCAGATCCTTCTCCTACCTCGCCGCCAAGACCTGGAACACCCTCCCTACCTACATACGGCAGACGCAAGACCTACTCACCTTCAGAGGACTCCTCAAGACTTGGTTTTTCGAGCTGTATCAGCACTCCCCCCCTCCCTTCAGCCCCTTGGGACCCTCACGGGTAAGTAGCGTGCTCTACAAGTACTTTGATTGATTGATTGATTGATTGTAGGGGCGTGCCAAGGGTGTCCCTTCCTACTAGCCAGTCGCACTGGTATGTAGGAATGTTTTGCGACCATGAGTGCTCTTGCAACACTTAAAGTTGGGGGTAACCCATTCACAAATGGGAAGGGGTTCCTAAGGAACCCCTTCCCCTTTTGAATGTGGGCACCACAATCTTTTAAGAGCAGGCAGTGTTCCCACAGACCACTGCCTGCTCTCAAAAAATGAAAAGGAAATGTTTCATATTTCTTTTTTAAATGCATCCTCGAAAATGGGCTGCATTTAAAAATAAAAAACTTATTTAAAAAGCAGTCACAGACATGTTGGTCTGCTGACCCCAGCCGGCCACCATCCCAGTGATTGATGGCCATTCCCAATGGGTTGCAAATTTTGACCTACCTCATGAATTTTAATGAGAGAGGTCCCTTGCAACCCATTGGAAATCACAAACAGTGTAAAACACACTGTTGTACAGTATATAGCTGTTTGTGATTTCCTATTAGGACATCACAAACAGAAGTCTATGTGCATCTGGCCCTTATAGAACACTTTTTCAGAGAACACTACTTTTTAAAAGAAGAGGCCCCCTGGAATACTAAGCTTCTTGCAAATGATCTTGACTACATGCTGGGGCTCCCACACTTGTTTAGTGCCCTATTACTTTATTGATATTGAAAATGTTTATAAAGCGCGCCATTGCCCAAAGGCGTCTTGGCACTAATGTCTGCTAGATGCCACATTGAGTTCTGCTTGTTGAGTGGCGCAGATGTAAAAAACAAGGTTAAGAGTTGTTTTCTAAAGCAATACATTTGGGTTAGTCTTTGAGGTGCCAGGGCATTTTGTTCCAAAGTTTGCAGGTACCGGAAGTAAAGCCTCTGTCGCCCCAAGATGCTTTGTTAATTTTAGGAGTCTCTACTGTTCTTAATGTAACTGAACGAACCTCTCTCCTAGGTGTGTACCATTTGAATTTTGTGTTAAGGTGCTCAGCTCTGTATCATCAAGTGATTTGTGGACAGTGCATAATACCTTGATGGCTATTCGCTCCATAATGGGAAGTCAATGTAACTCCAACATTGCTTGAGAGGTTGATTTAAATTTTGGGATTCTCATTAAGAGGTAGGCTGCTGCATTTTGTAAATTTGCAGCTTATTCAGAATTTGTTGTTGGGCGTCCATGTAATATGCGTTGCAGTAATTGAGTCTGGAAAGCACCAGGGCGATGATTACTGATTTCTGTAAATCGAATGGAATAACTGGGACAATCTTTCTCAGAGACTTTAATACATACATCTAGTGGATATGAGCTTGCTTATCTGGTCGTAGAAAGTCAGATTTACATTAAAGATGACTCCTAAGTTTCTGACTTTATTGACCGGCACAGAGATGCGGCCCAAATGTTGGGGCCACTAAGATGTGTTCCAAAAGGAAGAGTCTCTCCCGAACAAAAGGACCTCAGTATTCTTTGAGTTGCGTTTGAGACAACTTTCTCTTGTTCAACTAACAACCTCAATCATACAGTTGTTGAAGTACTTTTTGTGTTGTGGACATCCATTGAAATTGACACTTCAACCTGCGTATCGTCTGCATATGAAAACATAGAGTCCAAAAGAGCAGATCAGCCTGGCGAGAGGGACAACATAAGCATTAAAGAGGATCGGACTCAGAGAATTCTCATGTGAAACACCACACGTCAAAGAGAAGGGTTGCGATGTATTCTCTCCCAGGGAGAGGGACTGTTCTCTATCTGGGAGAAAGGAATGCAGCAGTTCGAGTGTCGGTCCTCCAGTACCCATGGCATCAAAGTGACCTTCTAGCACAGTGTGCCTCATGGTGTCGAAAGCTGCGAATAAGTCCAGCAAGATTTCCACAGCATTTCCTCTGTAGACAAAAATGTATCTAATTTCTTCTGTGGCAACTATCATAGCTGACTTCATGCTATGATTTCCCCTAAACCCATATTGCACAGCGTCTAATACTTCATTTTCATCTAGGAAGTTAGGCAGTTCAGAGTTGAGATGCCTTTCGAAAATGTTAGTTGCCATTCGTAAGTGTGAGGGCGGTGACTTTTTGCCTCATAGGGGTCGCGAGAGGATTTCCTTAACAATGGATGGAGGGATAACTTTTTCCAGACTTTATAAAATTGACCCTTGAGAATAATATCATTCAATAAGTTGGTAAAAGGGACTGCTCATGCAGAATGTTACGGGGGGCAGGGATCGGAGGGAGCTCCAGACTTAAATATTTCTATTAATTTGATCACTTCCTCTTCTTTTAGAAGAGGAAACTCATTGAGCTGTCTTTTCCTGGTTCCTGTGGGTTCAGTTTTGGAACTGGGCTGGATGATATTGCGGCTGACTTCAAATTCGGAATACACTGCCTTTTTCATGGTTAGGAAACTATTTGCCAGTTTATCATCACATAAGGATTCACTGGGAGTAATGGATTTGGTGATAGTGGGATTAGAGAGAATGTTTTCTCTGAGATAATCATGTTTTTGTATTCAAAGATACATTGCTTTTATTTATTTCTCCTGCCTACGGCATTTTTGTTTTAATAATCTTAATTTGAATGGAAACCAGGTAGCAGTTAGTTAATTTATGTGGTTTTTAAAATCTCAAAGAGAGCTAGCTTGATGACTGCTTGATTAATCCAGGTGGAGTAACTAGCTGCATCTAGGTCAGGATCATTTACAAGAGAGGGTTGCCAGGCGTCTAAAATCGCAGTGAGTTCATCTTTATTAATTTTGTTCCAGGCTCAATATTTAATTGCCTGTGTCTGTGTGGATGGGTCTCATAAGGTGCTTGGGTAAGGAAGTTTTATAGTGAACCTGATGGCATTGCGATCTAACTATGTAAGTGGGAGCACAGCTTCCAACTGCAGGTCTTGGTTTCTTGAAAAAATGCTGTCCAAAACATGCCCTGCTCAGTGGGTGGCCGTGTTTACCATTTGTTTATAGTGCAAACAGCTCAGGTTGTCAATGAGGTGTTCCGTTTCTCCTTTGGATAGATCTTCTAAATGACAATTAAAATCACCTAAAATGGTAAAGCTTGAAAGTTGCATACATGATTCCAGGAGGTCATTGATAGATTTTAGAATATGTGCTTGTGCACCCGGCGGCCTATATATCAAAAGTTCATTAACAGCGTAATATTAGTGAGTATGCATTTAAAAATAAGTGTTTCACAATTTATATTTGTTACAGGTTCACACATAATCTCCAGGTGCTTGCTGGCTGTAAAGGACAGCTAGACCTCCACCATGTTCAGATACACGCATGTCTATAGACGGCATTGCCAGCAGGGACCGCTGCTGCAAAGTCAGGGCTAGAAAGCTCGTCTGCCCATGTTTCTGTGAGAAAAGCAGTCTCCCGCGCATATGTGTCAAGGAATTCTTGAAATGTATATTTGTGTATGATTACTAAGCGGGTATGTTGAGCAGGACGCAGTTAATTGTAGTGGTATAAACAGGGGAGGTGGCGGAGAGGTCATTTGGCTTAAAATTAGGGCTATTAAATTTATGAGGCGGTTTTGGCCTGGATGACATTTTACACATTGATGGCACTACAAGCGCTTACAAAAATAAGACATTTTAAACCGAGTGTTCTTCTTACCTGGGTGCTTAAGCTGCAGTAGCTGCTCTCTGGTACACAGCTCTTTGGGGAAGATTGGACAGGAGTTCTGCCTCAAGGTTCAGTCTGGGCACGAGGGGCGCAGACGGGCTTCCCTTTGGCACGCCAGCGGAGGGCCCTTATACGCATCTGCCCAATTTTAATGGGGAGTTTGGTGCACTGGCACAGTCAGAACTGAAACGCTGACCTGCTTTCCCCCGCGGCCTCAGCAAGATGGCCTCCATCCACTACCTTAGCAACAGATCGTGAGCATTGGAGAAGAACACGAACTCTAACAGGTTTAGCGTTATGCCCCAAGAGAGTGTGCAAACAGTGCAAAAGTATTGAAATGCAACACAACAGCAATATACACATGATACAAGACTAGGTTGGTTCCCGTTCTACAAATACCGATGCATACACAAATAGGTCTTGTCAAGCAGTCAAAGTAGCAAATGCTTTTTTAGAGAATCATGGTTAGGCTCATACCATGATTTTCTTCACTCACTTATTAAACTTTGCTAGTTTTAAAATGTATTGGGAACCAGGACAAATTCTATTACTAAAACGGCTCCTTCCTAGGCACCCTCACCCCCTTTCCTTGCTTTAAGATCACATTAAGTTGATCAAAGCTGCCCAAGGGAGGTGTCTTGGGTTGTGCTAACAAGGAGTGAGCCAGTGGTGGTTGATCGGTGGCGGGTGAGTCGGGGGGTTTAGCGCCGCCATCTCTCCTCTGTCCTCGCTGTATCCTACCTCCCAGAATCACCCATGCTCCCAGACTCACCTAGCCTATCATGATGCTACCTTACAGCAGCGTTGTGATTAGTCTGAGTGCCGTGGTTTGGCGCTCAGATGGGGATTGGAGGGTTGTGCATGTTCTCCACCCAGGCTGCATAATACAGCCGGTGGATAACATGAAAAGTGCGCATGACGGTTTGGCCAGCCCAAGATGTCCGGCCTAACCGTCATGCGCATTTAAGGTGCAGAAGCCACCCCTCTTCCCTTTGGGTCACGGGAGCCCAGTCTCACCCCCCTAACATGGAACTTGCAGCCAGCCTCAAAATACAATGATAATGACGTTCGGTTATTATCATTTTATTTTTCCTTTGCACTGCTCTTAGAGCTGTGGGATTACGCTCTTCCGCATTAGCAGAGAAGCCGCTGCTGGAATGAACATTCTAAAAAGTACCCAAGTGGGAGTTTGTTATAAAGGCTTTTTTCAAAGCTTATTTGTGTAGAATATTGTAATTTGAAGTGAGTTCTGGAGTTCACATGCCCTTGTTGGGTGAGTTATTTTTTATGTTTGGTGATACTGATCCTAATTGGCATTGCTATTGTTTTGTACCAATAAACCTCTATTCACACTTACCAAAGTGATATCAATAAAACTGGTGATAAGCTTAAACAAACAGTGCATGGAATCATCACCATTCAAGGTCACTAAGCATTACATATGCATCATGTAAGTTTCCTGTAATTCTTCATTGCACTTTGAGAAGGTGGTGTGCTCTACATTGGTGAAACACACCTTAGAGTCATTTTTTGTAGAGTGGTATTTAGGGATTCAGAGGAGGAGGCATCAGTGTGCTATGGGAGCATTTATTTGCTTTATTTGTAGGAATGTTTTGGTGAGGAGTGCTAAGGACCAAGCAAGTGTGTTTCCACGCTAAGGGAAACCCGATTTGGTTTCTACAAGACACTCGCTTGTTCTGTGCCCTGGCACCGCGCACAGAGCCAGAACAAGCGAGTGTCTTGTAGAAACCGAATCGGGTTTTCCTTAGCTCACCGGTACCCCAAGGAGGCCCGGTACAATAATAAAACAAGGTACAGATACCACAGATCTGACTTAAAACTACAAGGGTGGTGAGTACACCTCCCTATTAGGAGCAAGAATGCACTCTTAAGAACACACCTCGGTCCTGACGAAAGCCTCTAGAGCATCCACGAGGCAGAAACACGTTGACCAATATCAGTGCAGTAGATTAGTAAATGGATCTACACACGCACCACTACCATTTTTAATTTCCCACATCACTACTTCTACAATAAATACTTGTGATAAAAGTGGTGTCGGGGATTTTAATTCACTTGACCAGAGCACAAACACGCCCTCCCTTTTTCATTTCTGGCTACTACTGATAAACTAGTTGGTCTTCCTCCAGGCGGAGGCCAGCATACTCACAAAGAAAAAGACCCAATGATGATGCTGTAACAGTACACCTAGGCGGAGAACCAAGATATACCACCAATTGCCTGTGTACGTATATGAGGGTTTTTACTACGGTTCCCACAAGAACAAAGACCATGGTTATACAGGACAAGTGGTCCATTCTCCCCTCTCTTTGATTTTTGTACTAAACATTGGAAACCGAATGGATCACAACTTCTCTTTCCCCCCTCATTGATTATTAGGTATGCATAGATGTGTACAACAAGCAGGATGTGGAAGACAGAGCAAGGAATTAATGAACAGCAAACTTTCTGGGTCACCAGGAGATTGGCTTTTACCAGGAGACTGTCCAACCCGACTGGTGTCTTGAATTACACAAGAAAACTGAAAAGACTGGACTGTAGGCTAAGTATTATGGAACTAGATGGTTAAGAACAGAGCTAGTAATATTTTGTTGAGAAAGTGAGAAAACAATACTGGAACAAAGAGAAAGTCTTTACAAAATAGAGGATTGTCAAGGCATTTATAGTTATTATGACAGTTTGCTAAGATAGCTTATAGTGATAGTTTGCTGTGCTCAATTATTATTTTTCATGCTATTTTCTGGGCATTTTTCATCCAAAGCATGCATAAATGATGACAGCGTGACCGTAAATAATAATTCACAATTTTCATATCTAAAATGTTATACAATGCGATCAGTTCCTCACACATATATCTATAGCAGTTCCCCACAAAGCACAATGACAATAAGGTAAATAATACCCCAAGGGAGGAGGAGGAATAGAAGACCTTTAGATATACGACAGACATTGAAAATGACACTACATCTGGCTTTAAAGGAATGCTGTATGGTAATGTGAAGCATTACATATAAATAGCATGAAAACGGATATGTATTTGTGTGGAAGCAAAGAACTGTCAAATACTATTGGTGTAGGTCAGAAGGTCAGGCGACAGTTGCACAGTCAAGCCAGACCTGAAAATGCAAGTAGGTTTTGATTGCCCTCCTTCCATCTATGCTGCTGGCAGAGAAAAACAATATAATGTATCTAGTTATCTACGAATCCTTAATAGCATAGCAATGTCATGTGTGTGTTCCTGAAAATTCAAGCTCAGGCAGCTGGATAAATAAACAAAATGATCACAGTTGTGTGGAAGGCAAGCAATTTCTGGTGGAAAAACACAACTTCTGCCCCATCAAAACATGTACTTCTGGCTCCCAACATGTAGGAGGAGCCAAAGCACCTCTCCTGGTAATTCTCACATAATTATCTGGCGACGGCTGTGCTGTAAATCCAGACCTTATAAATGATTGACTAAACAAGACAGTCCAAGAACTGAATCATTCCACACCATTTCACACAGCATCAAGATACCAAACCTAGCAGTGATCACCTTATTCGCCTCAAAGCTCAGTGAGGCCATACATCAAAGTATAGCGTAAGGTGCATACACATTGAAAACTTACGGGGTGACTGGTATCCATATGATGAGCGATGGGAGGTACATGGGGCGGGATTCCACTGTTCTGTAAGCAAGGTGTGGAAAACACCAAAAGACTCTAAAAAACACCACCTTATCATATGCTCTATAAACAACCCATTCTATTCAAAGCATCTCCGACCACCATTCATCATGAGTAGGCACAGCAGCAGATCTGCAGTGTGTTAATATTCAAAGCTTTACTGCAGCCAGCGATGTTGCTTACTACCTATGTTTGTGTGTAGAGATTTTCACCACATCCACAACAATGTGCAGCACAGCCAGATGGGATCGAGTAGGGAACATGAGAATCACATGAGAGTTGAGTGTGTCCCAACGGCAGACCAGTATTTAGTTAGTGCAAAGCAGCGCCACAGATTTGTTGTAGACCAATTTGTGAATGAGTGTATCGCCATCAGTGGGAGTTCTGAAGCAGACCTGCCCCGGCTCATATTCACTATTTAAAATTCTGAAATAGAGGAATTTAAGCCTAGCCTCCCTCATGCATCCGAGATACCAGTAAGTTGGTCACATCCTACTCAGGGTAGTTGTGCTGCAAATCAGTCTTTCGATACAATATTGTTGAAGCCTCAATTCTGGTAGAATAAGGCACTGTCTAACCTATGACTACCCCCTTATGGTGGCCTACTCTGTGAGATGCCTTATGACTAAGGATGTATCATGCACAAAGGTAGATTCCCTCAACCGCCCCCTCAGGCAGTGGTGGAGCTGTCAATATTGCCCCATTTGTGTGTTGCTCAGAACGAATTCATCATATTACAATTTAAAGGATTTGAGGGCCCCATCACTGAACAATTGATCTAAAGTAGCTTTACCTTTCTCACACCATACAAATATGGTGCCTCAAATCTGCATTCCCATGTTTTGCCAGATGGGAGCCTTGGCATGAATTCCCGGATTTACTTTCAATTTTATGCACGTTACCAGCTTTTAATCCTAGAGCGAACAACTGGGTGACCATTGTAGGTGGTAAAGACTTGTATCTGTAAATAGGAGACGGGAGTTTTTCAGCCTGCAATATTTTACATTACATTAGCACCCATATTGAAGGAGAGGTCTGCCAATAGAAAAAGTATTTTAAAATCCACAGGTCATCTCCAAGAGAATACAAGTGCGTGTGAAGACCGATGGACGAGACACGTGTGAGCAATTTTTGGGAGTTTCAGTCTTGTTGATCACCACCACAAATTAACTTTGTGACGTCCGAGTCAATCTATGAGAGGCGGGAGGAATGTATTAACAGAGAGAGCTTACTGAGCAAGTATGTATAGGGAGCAGTAACCACCATCGTTATTATTGAAACCTTGGCCCACAAGGATAATTGTGAGTCTTTGGGGTTAGCTGTGATATGTTATCCTCACCCATCTTGTTTACCCCTTGATTTAAGACCACTCCCGTGTACTTAAGGTTTCTTAGGACCAATTCATTGCGGTTTCATTCAGGCTGGCTGTTTACATGTCAAGGTCTCACTTTTGCTCCAGTTAATATAAGTGGAAAAACATTGTGTGATCGACATCAACATTATGGCAGTGGATGGGAGCGAGAGTCCAGGTCCGGTGAGAGTCAGCACAGTATGACACTGTGTACAGGAACAGTTTGATAGACCCTTGGGATGTATGCACTCTATGGATGTAATCAGAGCAGGGTATGGCCTTCGGCTAGAGCCAACCGGAACAATAGCACAGAACGGCACTATAAATGACCTGATCTTGGCAAACATGCACCCCCCATCTGCACCAGTCCAGATGTGCAGTACCCTGTGAAGGAATGTTAGCCTCATTAGAAGGACTTCACCACATTCTGACTTAATTAGTGAAGGAAGCCATCACATGCCCCAAGGTGATCTGGTGGCTGCTGCCAACCACCGTCCTCTACCAGTCTTTGGTGTTCTTAAAACTGAGAAATGTGATTCCTGTAAAAGGCCTGTGCGTTCTTGGAGCAATCATATTCGAATACCTTCTTCTGCTTAGCAAAATGAGATATCCCCTTCACATTCAGGGATTAGGTGATCAGAGGTGTGCCGGAGAGCTGGGATGCAGCCATGGAGAATCTGGGTATACAGGGGTTATGTGGTGAATCAACAGTAATGTGCTGCAACAGAGAAATAGTGAATTGTCTATAGGATTGGGTACACCACTTCGCAGGTGGGTGGCGCAGTGGCAGAACAAATGGTGAGCGGAGGGCAGTATATGTTTTTGTAAAAATGTGAACTGGAGGATCTGGGGAAAGACAAGGCAAGAATATCAAATTAAGTATAAAACAATAAGGAATTGCAGACAAGAAGAATACCTAACCTAAACTTTGGACTGCAAGCCCAACACAGGCTTCCAGGCTGTGACTACCATGGGCCCCAAACAGCACACTTCCAAGACAGCAACTATGACCCAGCAAGGGGGGCCGTCATGGTCAGGATTCAATGTACATGTAAACAATGTATACTTGTCCTAATGCTCCCAACAATAACACAAAAACAAGAACTAATTTACTGCAATCAAGGTAGCCCCACACGAGGAAGCCCAAGATACGACTAGCCAGTATGTAGTAATCTGTGTCCTTTACCATTCATAGGAATGAATATTGTGGCAGACTCCAGTAAGCCATATTTGATATCCTACTGGCGTAGACGTGGTTGGAGTACCAAGAACCTGTGGTGATTGGCTGAGCAGTGTACAGGGCCTGCCTCAGCAGTGATAAGAAAGACCAGGTGTGTGAGATGGGCAACCCTAGACCCTAGTCGAGAGCAAGTCAGATATGCCGACCAGACAGCGAGCTTCCTGGCAGTATATCTGTCTGAACAGCTCTCCTACCTGCTAGTCAGTCTCCTCCACTCCTGGGACCGATGATCTGGCCTTTGTGACTGTGTGGGCCCATGTAGCCTCCCTGGAAAGCGACCATTATGCTTGCAGCAAATCTCTGCCGCTCCAAATACTATTTTAATCTTTTGTGTTAGTTTATTATTCAGCCTTGCTTTGCTTCACAAGCTGTTATAGTGTAAGGCTGGTCTGTGTTTTAATATTTATTGGCAACAGTCGTGGCAAGAGTTTTGCACCAATAATGTGTTTGACAGAAGCTGGTGAACCCCTATTACCTTTCATACATTGGAAAATTATTTTCTGCTCCTACCCGATTGCTGTTGGGGTGAACATTTTCTCCAGGTAGGAAACCGAGTTTATTTATGGATACTCTACTGGTACAATGAAGAAGTGTTCATGCAACTAACCCCAAGTAAATGCTGTGAATTTTTTGCAGATTTCAGAGGTATATTTAAAAAGTTGATAAAGATGCCAGAGTAGGATTTTTGACCCATGGAAAATAACATCACAGTTTCTTTTCTAGATCTTAAGGGAAAAAAGATTGAGTGGAAAATCATATTGCTGCATTAAGACCGTTGGACTTAGCTTAAGCGCTTGTGGATCTGACTGACTCATCAATTTCTATTGGTAAAGACCTTAATGAGTACATCTGCAACAGTACTAGCACAGAGCAGCTTATTGAGAAAGAGTCTACATTTGAAGCAAGAAATAATGATTCCAGAAGGTGTAGAGTTCATGGCTATAATTAAGAGAGAGGTGAGAAATATATAGGATGTGGAAAAGGGGCATTGTGTTAGGGCGTCCAGAGAGAGAGAGAGAGAGAGTACAGATGGTATAAGATGCTGCTTACGAACTAAAGTGGTTGGTGCTGCCCATTGGGATGAGTAAGAAGAACTTATCTATGTCTACGTTTGAAATGATGTTGTGTTGGTAGATAATAAATGATTTGGCTGCTTCTGCTTCTTCCTGATTGGCGAAGAAACATTGCATAAAATGTTGGCTTATAGAAGCGAGAGGGAAGATACACAGCATGGCAGGCACGCCAAGACAAATATAGAATTATCTGGTATGGTCAAGAATTGACGATGAGAACTGTTTACAAAGACAGGCACTTTTAGGAAGGTGTAAACAGTGAAAGGGGGAAACAGTTTGTAAAGCCGGGAAACGTTAGAAAGACTGTTTATGTACCTTGACAATTTGTATATCGTCAAGGTACTTGATGTGGAGTTAAGAAAAGTAAAGATATGCTTACCTTTATATACAACAATGCAAATCCTCCCCGAGCACACATAGCGTAATAACTTGTTAATGATAGTCTCAAAGTCTCAAGTGTTCTACTACATTTTTAATCCTTAGACTTCAGTTCAGGAATGTGATTTTCAATATCACAGTAGTGTGATAGAACTTCATCTACAATACAGCATAATTCATGAACAGTGCAGCTTGATACAGTCTATTCATCAATATTGTAATTTCATACAGCCAACACGTGTTTCGTTGTGTGTTATCTCACACCTCAACTTCTTCAAGGCAGATGTCACTGGAGATAAATAAACACCTTATGTCCGAAACAATAGCGTCGTTATGCACAATATTTCTTCTCAAGTTTTCAAATAAGGAAGTTTCAACAGGACATGAAACCACGAGGAAATGAACCCACGGAGTCAATCCACTTGTAGCGCCAGGTCTAATTTAATAGTCACGAGGGTAGTATGTGATGATGACAGCCTCATGGTGTACCCGGAGAGTGTTCCGTGGCGTTACCTTTATATACACTGGCCTTCATGAAATTGGGGTAGGTATTATTCTGATTACAAGTTGTTGGGTGATGATATTTTTGAGGTCAATATTCTGACATACTACTGAAGCAGGTATTACAGCATGGTTGACCAAAATTGCCCTCAAGGACAAAAGTCATGCCAGAGTACCTAGAATAGGCTCAAATATCCAGAAGGATTGGTGTTTTGATTTGTTTATGTAAATGAATATGTGTTTCCTTTGAATACATTGAAAATGCTGTATGTTTCCAGCCCTCATGGATCAATGTTGAACACCCCCGCGTTGTAAAATAAAGATAGATTTAAGGTATATATAAATGAATGCATTATTCTGAAACACACTAGAAGCCTTCTATTTTATTGACACACATAGCTCAATTAAGTTTTGTGGATGGAGTTCCATTTCCGCATTTGCCGCTTCAATAGATGCCTCTTTGGTAAATCTTTCCCGGTCGCCTTCATCTCTTCTCTAATGCGCTGCTTAAGTGCTGTGTTCTGCTGTTCCTCCACTTATATATTTATGCCTTTGATGCCTCTATGCATTCCACTGAAATGTGCTCTGGGAAACTGGAAATACACAAACAACGTGGTTAATGTGTGTTTGCTTTAACAGTAGGTATAAGGCAAGGAAAATACATTATGAAAAAGGCATCCAGTATTATATTGTAAACATAGAGTATTATACATGCAAATATATGAAAGCATGCGACTGGGTTTCTGCTTGAATAAATGTATGTCTATTAGACTTTGGAAAAACTATTTTCCATGACACAGTACTGTCTTACCAATCAGTGCCTGATGATGACGGGCGCTGTGACAGCTCGCAGCAGAAGGCAGATCCTGAAAGTGAAAGACAGACAATAAAAATTGTGACTGACAGCAAGAAATACAGGTAAGGAAGACATGCAGATTAATAGAATGTGCCAGGGTCTATACTTTCTCCAGAGCAAGGGCTTCAAACTGTGTGGCTGCCAACCCTGGGGGAAGTGCGAGCCTCTGGCCAAGACAAGCATTTATTCTGCCTCAGAGAGAGACAGACACTTTGATGGAACATTGCTGCGTTTTTAGTTCATGAAAACAGAGTAGAAGTGAAATCCTCTTTATTGGGCCATTGGTAATGCCTTTTATCAGTCATGTCCTGGCTGGGAGTAGGTATCAAAGTGGGGCTGAGTGAGGGGGGCTCAAAATATCCCCCAAAGTCCGTCCCTCATATTTCTGATAAAGGATCAAACTGTGAATACTTTTACAATATCATGGAAACCTTACTGCCAATAGAAGGTTGGCTTCATGTAGTTGACTGCATTTTTAGAATGGGATAACTGAATGTATCTCCAATGTTGGATTTGTTAAATGTGTTCGGAGCGACCACGTTTATTAAATAATTGTGAGAGACTATGTTTTTTCAATCTGGGGGGACAATGCTCTGCTCACGTGGGGGGGGGGGGTTTGAAACATTAAAACGTTTGAAGACCGTTGCTCTAGAGAAACATATATGTAATAGTTACTGTAGTCAAGTGCTAACCCAGAGCGAATCCTTTGTGAGCAATTAATACAGTTTATTAAAAAACTAGAAGACAACGAGTTGAATCTAAAGTTCACTAGTGCAATAAGTAGCACCTCAGTGAATTTTTTTGTATTTAACAGTCTATGTCAAAGACTCCAAGTTGCATACCAAGCTGTACAGAAAACCAACTTCAAGCAACACAGTACTACATGCCACCAGCTTTCACCCCCATAATCTCATTAGAAGCATTCCATAAGGGGGAATGTTTGAGAACAATCCGTAATTGTAGCAAAGACACAGTCTTAAATCAGGAACTGTCGTGCCTGCAAGATCGTTTTCAGGCAAGAGGCTACAGGGCAGACAATGTACAAACGGCTATCTTTAAAGCTAAAAAGAGAACTAGAGAAGACATTCTCTTCAATAAAAACCAAAGCAAACCTAAAGCTAAAAAGGATGCTAGCAATCAAGTCAGAATGATTACCACGTTCAACCGACAGCATGGGAAGGTGAGAAGCATTCTGTCCAAACACTGGCATCTAATCTGCAATGATACCCAACTAGGCACTCTGGTAGCTAAACAACCTGCCATTACATTCAGGAGAGCACGCTCTTTTAAATAGATGCTAATTAGAAACATGATATCTAAAAAGAGACAGCAAGGGAACCAAACTACAACATGGTTAAAGAAAAAGGAAGGCTTCATAAAGTGCACAAAGTGCAAAGCATGTAACCATGGGAAGAACATCTCATCTTACCCGTTAGGTCTCTCGAAAAGAGAAAACAAAATCAAGGGATTATATTCATGCAAGACAGAATTTGCGGTCTACGTTTTAGAGTGCCCATGCGGCATGAAATATGTGGGCAGCACAATTCATCCTGTGCATAAAAGGGTGCTACAGCATTTGCGAGCTATTCGTAATGGGGATCGAACGTATCCAGTGGCACGCCATTTTGAGTCACATCATGAGAAGAACGAGCAGGGTTTAACATACTTTGTGGTAGATAGTATACCACTTAATGCACGAGGCGGAGACCGAGAAAAATAATTGAGAAGATTAGAGTCAAAGTAACACACGTACCCCGGTAGGTCTGAATATAGAAGAAGACTTGATTACACATTTGAAAGCATGGTAGGGTACCCTAATGAAGTAAGAAATGTTATGCAGCATCCTCATATCTGTTTTAACAATTTTTAGTATCACTTATTATTATTTTTCGAGGGCATGAATAGTAGCTATGAAGGAAGTATAACATGTGGCATACTTTGCCCATTTGGGCTTGATAACGAGCATTAATACAAATGTGAAATGTTTTGAAAGGTAATTCCTTTGGCGCCATAATTATAAGTAAGCATGTGATGGGCAGCATTGAAATTACAGTATTTTACAGTAATAAACATATATAATGCGTGTCGAAAATCATGTTGACACACAAACACGCATATGTCTATGACTGCAAGGCAGTAGTTTTAAATGTCTTTTACAATTTATACTGGACGATAGATGTGTGTTGGGTAAATTAATTTTGCTTTGAAAAAGCGCCATGCCACAAGTTAGTGAAAGAACTACAAGTATTTCTTTTAATGCACTGAATCTGTAGTCACATCATGTGACTGGGAATGAGCACGATGGTTTAAAAACGGTGATTTTCACTGAATGCACTGTGGTGAGCAAGCGTGCAAGGCACGCGAAACGTGTCTTTCCTTGAGCTGAATAAAACAACTTGATTGAGCCAGAACACGGCATCGTCTTACCTTGTTTACGAGGTGCTGCACATATATATATGCCAGGCATTTCTTTGAACAGCACTACCAAAATGAAAGTCTTTTGCAAATGGTGGTGTTAGACAAAGTGGACCTAGGCATCCGTGGAGGAGACAGAACCACATGCCTGCGAAAATTGGAA
This sequence comes from Lissotriton helveticus, assembly GCF_964261635.1. Lineage (NCBI taxonomy): Eukaryota > Metazoa > Chordata > Amphibia > Caudata > Salamandridae > Lissotriton > Lissotriton helveticus. The sequence continues at coordinate 1,247,932,033 of NC_136068.1, read as the reverse complement.
TCAAGATTCATTATTGATTTCGAATGTACATTTCCACATGGGCTGAACAATCATGAAGAACTCTCTGTTCATCTTGAAAAATGATGAGTAATATGATAATGACTCTCAGATTAGCTGTGTTAGTTCGAAAAATGTCAATATTATCATGTTTGAAGCTGTCGCATGAGATATACGCCTTTTTTATACAATATTTTTTAAAATTCACAGATCTTCTGCACTTGGGGACTATTGGATGTGAAATAAAAGACATTGGTGTATTCCGGATTAGGATTTTGCTCAAGATCAAGGATGACCTGTTTATGTGACGTATGAAACAAATGATGATTTAGAGGACATGAAATTTAGTTGTACAAAAACCAAAGCGATTGGAACTTATATGTTAGTATAATCTGAGTTTACAAAAACATGAGATGTGGAATTTAGGCCCACTTGGGCGAAATGTGCAACAATGTGAGTGACCTTATATGATTGTTTTTGGCAGTTTGCTAGCCTGCATCAATAGAGTCGGCCCACTTGGGCGCTTTGTAAGGTAACATCTCGCAATTATACTAACACTTTGAATTTACATTTTGCACAAATATGTTAGCATCCCAAATACTGGCTAAATATGATTGTCTGGATTATGTAACAACGAGCAATATGTTTTCAACTGGCACCTTTATAACATAATTACACCATGATGGTTTAGATTGAATTGCTTATGTTTATTTACCCATTCCAAAATGTCCGCCATACATTTACACTGGGGGGTGAGTTTGTTTTAGTCCTTTGTTTATGTCTTCACTTCATGATGTAAAAGGACTATCAATTTGAATCCACAACAAACATGAGCAAGCCGTAAGGTGAAACGCGTTGTTTGTTTTTCTTGCTGCCGAATAAATACTTTTTGAAGCACAGCAACTCTTTGAGTGTCGTCGCACGTTTCTTCTCATGGGAGAACTCTTCAAATGATATATATATATATATATATATATATATATATATATATATATATATATCTATATATATATTACCTACTGTCAGTCGCCAGTAGGTATATATAGTTAGGATTTTTTTGAATAGGGATTTCTGAAAATTCTATGTTGAATAACTTTGGCGTTGATGGACGGAATTGGCTGAAATTGTCAAGAAAATGGCACATTTTGTTTCTGAGCGCCCCCTGAAAGTTTGGGGGGGTTTTGTCAAGCGGGGGCCGAGAAAAAAGGGGGGTCCCAAAACGTGTTTTTAACATTGAGTTTTCCATAGGGCGGTTGGACTCACTTTTAGCTCGAACGGCTGAATGGATTTCCACAAAACTTGGCAAAATTGTAGGGACTGGTAGCCCGATGTGCCTTTGCTATGTCTCAAGATATATGCTCCAGTGGTTTTTACGAAAATTAACTTTGAAAAATATATATTGGGCTACATTGGGCTATATATATGTTAGAGCCCAAATGTAGCCCAATGTAGCCCAAAGATGGCCACCAGAGACAAAAAAAACAAATGTAGCCCAAATATCAGCCAGATGTAGCCCAACTATAGCCCAGTGACAGAATGTCCCAGAGTGTTCTAAAGAACAACTAGAGCGCTAACAGTCTTACTTATGACAAAAGTATGGCACACCTGAAGTCATCTTGATTGGAATAAAGTGTTAACACTTAAAACATTTAATTTGCAAAGGAACAAAATGAGGGGGTTCATTTTGCCATAGAAATTATGATTAGTGCTGAAGAAAGAAAAATTAGGGCACATTTTGAGTGACTTCTCAAATCCTCTTATATTTCATTAAAAAAATTCTAATATGCAGTCTCCCAAGATGGCCACCAGAGACAAAAGAGCCCAAATGTAGCCCAAATATCAGCCAGATGTAGCCCAACTATAGCCCAATGACAGAATGTCCCAGAGTGTTCTAAAGAACAACTAGAACGCTAACAGTCTTACTTATGACAAAAGTATGGCACACCTGAAGTCATCTTGATTGGAATAAAGTGGTAACACTTAATACATTTAATTTGAAAAGGAACAAAATGAGGGGTTTCATTTTGCCATAGAAATGTTATATATATATATCTTTATATATATATATATATATTACCTACTGGCGGTCGCCAGTAGGTATATATAGTTAGGATTTTTTCTCTATGGGTTTTTTGAAAATTCTATGTCTAATAACTTTGGCGTTTGTGGACGGAATTGGCTGAAATTTTCAGGAAAATGGCACATTTTGTTTCTGAGCAGCCCCTGAAAATTGGGGGGGGGGGGTTCGTCCAGGGGGGGTCGAGAAAAAAGGGGGGTCCCAAAACGTGTTTTTAACATTGAGTTTTCCATAGGGCGGTTGGCCTCACTTTTAGCCCGAACGGCTGAATAGATTTGCACGAAACTTGGCAAAATTGTAGGGACTGGTAGCCCGATGTGCCTTTTGTAGGTCTCAATATATGTGCTACAGTGGATTTTGAGAAATTAACGTTTAAAAAAAGATATATATCTGTAACAGCGGACCGGGCAGCGCTCCAGGACGCGTACTTTTCGCGCAACGGAGCTTTGTGAAGCGAAGCTGATTGGTTCTCCGGCGTCTGTCAACATTCCAAACAGTCCGTAGCGGCCGCCATCTTGTCTCTCGGTAGGATCGAGAGACAAGAGGAGGCCAAAGCGAAGGGGCAAATGACCATAAGGGGGCATAGTAGATCCTCGCTGACCCCCTAGGTTTGATGTGGAGGTTTTAAAAGGGCCCCGCGGGGCAAAAAAAAACATAATAATAATAATAATCGAACGGCTGAATGGATTTGCACGAAACTTGGTAAAATATTAGGGACTGGTAGCCCGATGTGCCTTTGCTAGGTCTCAATATATGTGCTTCAGTGCATTTTGAGAAATTAACGTTCAAAAAAAGATATATATCTGTAACAGCGCTCCGCTTCGCGTACTTTTCGCGTTACGGAGCTTTGCGAAGCGAAGCTGATTGGCTCTCCGGTGTCTGTAAACATTCCAAACAGTACGTAGCGGCCGCCATCTTGTCTGTCGGTAGGATCGAGAGACAAGAGGAGGCCAAAGCGAAGGGGCAAATGACCATAAGGGGGCATAGTAGATCCTCGCTGACCCCCTAGGTTTGATGTGGAGGTTTTAAAAGGGCCCCGCGGGGCAAAAAAAAAATAATAATAATAATAATCGAACGGCTGAATGGATTTGCACGAAACTTGGTAAAATATTAGGGACTGGTAGCCCGATGTGCCTTTGCTAGGTCTCAATATATGTGCTTCAGTGCATTTTGAGAAATTAACGTTCAAAAACAAGATATATATTTGTAACAGCGCTCCGCTTCGCGGAGATAAAATTATATCTGTATTACCTAGCTGTTGCTAACACCAGTTAGCGACGGCTAGTAGGAGATAGCGACCATCTTGGGCCCCACTTTGCATGTGAGTGATATTTATCACTAATGACATGCAAAGTGGGCATGCCAAGATGTTAGCGACTGGAAACAGTCGCTAACATCGCTATCTCCTATTATCAACTTTTGGAAATATTCGAGATAAGCGCGAATATCTCCAAAAAGTAACAGCTGCCCTGAGCAGTTCTTAGCCATGTTATCCAATGGGAGGTGGATAACATGGCTAAGAGCATTAGCTCGGTAATGCATGAATATCGCTGAGTTTTCAGCGATATTAATGCATTGCGGTCGTTTTTTATCGTATTTGCGATAAACCTTGATAATAGCAAGGTTTATCTGCGATAATTTCTGACGGTAAAAAAATCTTTGCAATGCATTGTTAGGGATAAATATCGCTTAACTTTGGTAATATGCCCCAACGTCTGTTAACGTTCGATTGGAAGGAAATCAGGAAGTGTTGAAAAACATTGTCTGCGCCATCTTGTCTTTTTTCAAATGCCACACTTTTGTCGTGCACGGCAGCCATTTTAGATGCCTTGACCAGACCCACTCTGTGCACGCTGTCGATCCTTAGCATGGCTCCCCACCCTCGCAAGCATCTCACCCAGGCAGTGGGCACCCCCGCTCTCTGTCTTATGCATGGGTAATAAACCTCCCCCCATCTGCGCTGCTCTTCCCTGAGAATCACACCCTGTGCCCGCCCGACACCTCCCTTTCGCCCTATTCACTACCGCACCCTCTGACACTCCTTTTCCTCTGTGTCCGATTGTCCAGGCCGGTCCTAGACTATCAGCTAGCCCTGCAGATGTAGTTTATGGCCACAGCTGTAAAGAATCACCCCTCTTCAAAGGAGTTATAGTAGATCAAGGCCCACACTCGACGAGATCCGTCACAGCAGAAGCGTTGCTATTATCTGAAAACCATCCTGTATTGTGATTGGGGAGGGGACCGAGCGTGAAGCGGAAGATTCCAGGGATGACTCTTTGTACATCAAAGTTTTTACAATTATGTGTCACATTAAAAATATATAGCACTCCGACAAAGTAGTAAGATTATAAAACTTTAATAATTTATAAATATATACAAGAAAACAAAAATAGTAATAACATATAAACATTTTTAGGGAAAAACAACGAAGTAGCGGTCGGCTGTGCGAATAGTCCCAACGCAGCACAACGTCCAGATTTCCGGCGTGGGGCGTCGCGGGGGGTGGGTCATCAGTAGCAAACTGTTGTGCGAATAGGCCGAAGGCAGCACAACGCGCCAAGATCCGGATGTCACCGTGGTGGTTTCATAGTTGAGAGGCACTTCATCTGCAGTGGGGCGCCGAGATCTGGATGGCACCGAGGTGATGTCTAGCAAGTTGCTGTACTGGTGTGGTCATTCTACAATGCTGAAAGTCGGCGTGGGTCGCCCCATTAGCCTGTGAGATGGCTGTTCTTTGGATTTGGGCCTGGTCCACTAAAATGGCCCTGGGACACCTTAGAACTCGGACGCTTGATTTTTTTTTCCTTTCCTGTACATGCAAAAAAAGGTAAATGCCCGGTACGTTACACGCTTCATCTGCCACGATGAACTCTCCAGAGGAACCGAAAAAAAATATAGTTGTGGTAACTATACCATGCATCGTCATATGGAGAGGTGGCACCAATTAATTATAGTGCTGCATAAAAGAGAGATTTGGAGGAGAACCCCTGACCTGCTAGTACATTCATCAAAGAAGTGGCACTGAGAGCTTCAGAGGCAAGGGAAACGGTCCCAAATATTTAGAAGAACTTTGGAAAGATTAAAATGACATGTTTAGATTGTGGCAAATTAATTTCATGTGGACAGATGAGTGTTACTCTAATAAATACAGCATATGAATATCATCATAGTCGATGGTTGGTAGAGACATTTTGACTATATCCTGGACCTGCCCGTCCTCGCCCAAAATGGCGCCGGAATAAATGGGACTCGTAACTCCTTGTTGTGTACTGGTTGCAGAACCTTGAAATCACGAGATACGTATGCAGTTTTGAAGCACATGGCGGGCGGGGACGAGAATTGATTGAATATTTCGACATCCCTATTGATATTAAGTTCTGATGTGTTATTGATTACTGTACTATTGAAAGTTCGAATTAACGTCACCCATGGTACTTGCCCGCAAATGTATATCTAGATAATTTTATTGTAACTGGCCCTGTCGTATTTTAATTATAAAATGTACGTCCACCGATTCCGTAACTGTTAGACACTTTAGTTCTTGCAACCTAATGGCCCGCCCGTTACGTTCCTCTACAGTGTAAATGTCTACTCATCATATACGATTACAGTTTGCTCTGTGGCAGGCCCACGTGGTTATAGGCTCGTATTTGTATAATGAAATTTTCACAATAAAGGTTTTTAAAAGAAAACATGGTAGTAGTATATACATTGGTAAAGTTTTTAATAATAGTGACTGTTTTAGAATCATTAAAAGGCAAGTGAAATAAAGCAGACCAATTACATGAAGGGTAAAAGGTATAATACGAAGGAACGCAGTAAAGATAAATGGTCAAGGGCTGTTGTGTTTTCTATTCCTGCAACATAAAGTGATCGATAAGAATCTCATATTCAGGCGTATCGGCGACTAAGACAGCAGGTCGACCCTCTTTTGCTCAACGGCTCCGTCATGGGACGAAGAAACGCTCTTTTTCTCAAAAAAAGAATATATTTTACTTGCAGGACAGTTGTAAAATTTCCGGGAAAGTACATTAGCCTGGAACATTATAACATATATTTAAGAAAAAATAATGTTCGGAAGTAATGAAAAGCCTTTCATCATTACAATAAGAAAAGTAAAATGAACCAATGAAAAGTTTTATTAACAAGTCACATGACTTGTTATGCTTACGTTACACGCTGCGCGCCCCGGATGACTTCCGGATGCGCTAACGCGGCGCGTCATATGACGCATTACGCGACAACGCAGGTACAGAATATAGTCAAAATGTCTCCACCAACCAGCGGTCGGAACACAACCCCTTTCAGCAGGCTAAATAGTTCTGTTAAATGACAACAGAAGGGACAGGCAACAAGAACCATCAGTCAAAGAGGGGAGGGCTAGTTCTTCTCTACCGGGTTACATTGGGGCGCTACCGGAACTGATCGAATTGGTAGTCTACAGTGTTTCTGGATGTTTCAGACTGAAGCTGGGGTTAGCATGAGAGCAGCACCATTTCGTAGCTCCGTCGTGGTCATTCCGCAACCAATCATGGCAGCCGTTCTTTATCGTTATTTTGGGCGGGGTGGGTGGCGGAGCCGAGCTGTTTTGCAGCCATCATTGTGTGGAGTTCAGTTCATCTCACTAGTTTTGTATTTGTAATGAGGGGTTGTTCCTAATGTTTCTATTTTAGCGAGGTCAAAAAGAGATCCCATTAGTGGCCTACTGATTTTGCTCGATTCCTTTTCTTTTTTTTTACACGATTTTTCGTTATCTGCAAAGACTAAACAGAGTATTGCGACTCTGTGTTTGTTTGTAAATAGAGAATGAACCAAAGAGAACTAATTCTAAAACAGTAAATACTTGGATAACAATCAATCAAATGGAGAGAGAAGCAGGCACGACGGATTACAACGGGGGCAAAGGCCTGCGTTAACTACCTTTCACTATCTGCAAAGAGAGAGTACTCCTAATAGAAATTAGGGGGGGGGGCACCATTCAAAGCAGATCAGTGTGCATAAACACGAAAATGTTTTCACTTACCACGTACTTGACATTCGACAGCTTATGATATTTGCTATTAAAAAACCATTGAAATTCACTGAAAAAACCATAGGTTATAGACCATATATAGTTAGGAATTAGCATTTACAAAACCTTGAAAATTCACTGAAAAAACCATAGGTTATAGACCATATATAGTTAGGAATTAGCATTTAAAAAACCTTATTTTACTCACACAAAACCATTGAAATTCCATATATAGTTAGTTGCACTAACTATATATCGCGCACCCGCAATCCACTGCTGATCATGTCACATATTACATCATTCATGACATGGTCAGTGACATCACTGATGACATCACTGATGACATCTCAAATGACATCACTGATGACATCACTGATGACATCTCATTTGACATCATTCTTGTGCTAATACGATAAATCTCTTCAGACTCTAATATAACCTTAGATACACTCAGTGTATACAGACACTCACACACTGCCACTCATCCATGGAGTTACTCACACACCCAGTCAGTCATGCAAAGAAACAATCTCACCTCCATTTCTTCAACTATACAGTTAAACACACCTTACTTATTGAAACATATACTAACACATATTTACTCTCTTATACAATCCCTGATACAAGTTCACAATGATCGATACAACCACTCACTCATTCAGTGGCTCTCATGCACAGTTATTTATATATGCCAACTCTCACATGTACTGTGTTTTACATATGTACTTACTATGACATGTAGCATTGAGATATCCATTCACTCATCAATACACTCATGCACACAGTCAACTGCCCATGTAGCTGTTTCCACATGCACTCTTGAACTCATACACCTAGTGAATAAACTGCTCACACATCTATGCATAGAGTCACACACCTTCCAGCCACCCCCACACAAACTCAATCTCCCATAGAAATACTTGGGCAACCAATTAATAACACATATAGCCTCTCGTATAGCTAATGATCAACACATGCAGCAGTTTACAGAACAACAGACATAATGATGCACAAATTAAGACAGTTTAGTCACTAACCCATGCATTCAGTGAGACACATTTAATCACTCACTCATACAGTCAGTCACGCACCTACTAAATCCTTCATCCAGACACTTATACATCCACTCATTCTTCAATATGTAAGACATATTTTAACTTTACAGAAACATACAGTCACTGGATGTTGTCATCAGTGATGTCATCAGTGATGTCATTTGAGATGTCATCAGTGATGTCATCAGTGATGTCACTGACCATGTCATGAATGATGTAATATGTGACATGATCAGCAGTGGATTGCGGGTGCGCGATATATAGTTAGTGCAACTAACTATATATGGAATTTCAATGGTTTTGTGTGAGTAAAATAAGGTTTTTTAAATGCTAATTCCTAACTATATATGGTCTATAACCTATGGTTTTTTCAGTGAATATATATATATATATATATATATATATATATATATATATATATATATATATATATATATATATATATATATATATATATATGACCTACTGGCGGTCGCCAATAGGTATATATAGTTAGGATTTTTTGGAATAGGGATTTCTGAAAATTCTATGTTGAATAACTTTGGCATTGATGGACGGAATTGGCTGAAATGTTCAGGAAAATGGCACATTTTGTTTCTGAGCGCCCCCTGAAAGTTTGGGGGGCTTTCGTCAAGCGGGGGCTGAGAAAAAAGGGGGGTCCCAAAACATGTTTTTAACATTGAGTTTTCCATAGGGTGGTTGGACTCACTTTTAGCTCGAACGGCTGAATGGATTTCTATGAAACTTGGCAAAATTGTAGAGACTGTTTGCCCGATGTGCCTTTGCTAGGTCTCAAGATATGTGCTCCAGTGGATTTTGAGAAATTAACGTTCAAAAAAATATATATATCTGTGCAGCGTCCCGGTTAGCGCCCCGGTTCGCGTACCAGACGCGTACCGGAACTTCGCGAGGAGAAGCGGAGTGGCTCTCCGGTGACTGTCAACATTCTAAACAGTCCGGAGCGGCCGCCATCTTGTCCCTCGGTAGGATCGAGAGACAAGAGGTGGAAATAAACGAAGGGGGAAATGAATGAAAGGGGGCAAGGTAGACCCTTCCTGACCCCCTAGGATTGATGTGGGGGCTATTAAAGGCCCCCGCGGGGCAAACAAATAAAATAATTATTTTTTGATTTTTCGCGGTGGAAGCGCTACCCGGTAGGCGAACCGGGTAGCTCACCGGTAGCGTAACGGGAGTCCGCCATCTTGTGTTTCGGACGAATTTAGTCACAAGATGGAGGATAAACAATGTTGGGAATGGGTATAAGGGGGCACGGGAGACATATCCTGACCCCCTAGGTTTTCTAAGGGTGGCTGAGGAGGCCAATATATGTAAAAAAAAAACCTTTTTTTTCAAATTTTCGCACGGTTAGCGCCCGGTCCGCGCACCGGGTAGCGTTCCGGAAAGCGTAACAAGGGGAAAACCAAGGGAAATATTAAAATAATATTTTAGAGTGCTTTGAGGTAGGGTAGCTCTGAACTGAGCTGTTGTGTTGTGTGGGTGATGTAAGTACCAACATGTAGGTACCAATGAAGAGTCTAAAATTCAATGTACACCGTCTCCTCTGTAGATATTTTGTATGTTCTAATATGGGTTATTTAAATGTAAATGTGTGGAAAAGCACTTCATGCTTTAAAGCAATTGTATTTTTGAACTGATTGTTCTTTCCTCTTTGTTTTTTTTTCCCCACACTCTTCTTCAGCATGAGGTGTTGATAAATTTGTTCCCTCAAAAAATGTATATACATAAAAAAATTATATTAAATACATATAAAATATATTTTTCCTTTAAAAGAAAAATACATTTTACAGCTTTTGATATTTGCTATTAAAAAACCATTGAAATTCACTGAAAAAACCATAGGTTATAGACCATATATAGTTAGGAATTAGCATTTACAAAACCTTGAAAATTCACTGAAAAAACCATAGGTTATAGACCATATATAGTTAGGAATTAGCATTTACAAAACCTTATTTTACTCACACAAAACCATTGAAATTCGCATATATAGTTAGTTGCACTAACTATATATCGCGCACCCGCAATCCACTGCTGATCATGTCACATATTACATCATTCATGACATGGTCAGTGACATCACTGATGACATCACTGATGACATCTCAAATGACATCACTGATGACATCACTGATGATAACATCCAGTGACTGTATGTTTCTGTAAAGTTAAAATATGTCTTACATATTGAAGAATGAGTGGATGTATAAGTGTCTGAATGAAGGATTTAGTAGGTGCATGACTGACTGTATGAGTGAGTGATTAAATGTGTCTCACTGAGTGCATGGGTTAGTGACTAAACTGTCTTAATTTGTGCATTATTATGTCTGTTGTTCTGTAAACTGCTGCATGTGTTGATCAGTAGCTATATGAGTAACTATATGGGTTATTGATTGGTTGCCCAAGTATTTGTATGGGAGACTGAGTGTGTGTGTGGGTGGCTGGGAGGTGTATGACTCTGTGCATAGATGTGTGAGCAGTTGATTCACTAGATGTATGGGTTCAAAAGTGCATGTGGAAACAGCTGTATGGGCGGTTGACTGTGTGCATGAGTGTATTGGTGAGTGAATGGATATCTCAGTGCTGCATGTCAAAGTAAGTACATATGTAAAACACAGTACATGTGAGAGTTGACATATATAAATAACTGTGCATAAGAGCCAGTGAATGTGTGAGTGGCTGTATGGATCATTGTGAACTTGTATCAGGGATTGTATAAGAGAGTAAATATGTGTTAGTATATGTTTGAATAAGTAAGGTGTGTATAACTGTATAGTTGAGGAAATGGAGGTGTGATTGATTCTTTGCATGACTGACTAGGTGTGTGAGTAACTCCATGGATGAGTGACAGTCTGTGAGTGTCTGTTTACACTGAGTGTATCTAAGGTTATATTAGAGTCTGAAGAGGTTCATCGTATTATCTCATGAATGATGTCATCAGTGATGTGATCAGTAATGTCAAATGAGATGTCATCAGTGATGTCATCAGTGATGTCATTTGAGATGTCATCAGTGATGTCATCAGTGATGTCATTTGAGATGTTATCAGTGATGTCATCAGTGATGTCATTTGAGATGTCTTCAGTGATGTCATCAGTGATGTCACTGACCATGTCATGAATGATGTAATATGTGACATGATCAGCAGTGGATTGCGGGTGCGCGATATATAGTTAGTGCAACTAACTATATATGCGAATTTCAATGGTTTTGTGTGAGTAAAATAAGGTTTTGTAAATGCTAATTCCTAACTATATATGGTCTATAACCTATGGTTTTTTCAGTGAATATATATATATATATATACACAAAAATGTAAGTACAGCTGCCTCTTGCACTGAGAGGCCCACTGGTGGGTGACAGTGAACAGTGCAGTACTACATTTCCCATAATGCAATTAAAAAACAGGCTGAGCCTTTGTGTAAAAAAAAAAGTATATATATATATATATATATATATATATATATGTTAATTACTCCCTTACAAACCAGGAATGACGACGCCATTTGTGGTGCACCAAATCTCTTTTTTTGGCTTCAGTCAAACGTGTTTTGGAGCACTGTGCCCCTTGCTCACCGACAATAAAGTTTAGAAAGTGGGCATTTTTTTGACTGTGGCATTGTGGGGATTGAAGTCCTGATAATTACATCCGTTGATGGTGGCACTAATTTCTGTCATCATTTCAAGCCAGTGGATGGGCCGCAGCTAACAGCGTCTCCCCTCAATCCCGTGTGTGTGGCCCACAGGTTGGCGTGGAGTATTCCAAGCCACATGTCCCTCTTCGCTCTTCGGGCAGTGCGCGACTCAGCGGCCGGGCAGCCGCTTAACATCAAAGCTCCAATTACCAGTTCCCACTAGTTGAGTCAGCACACGACCGCACAAGAAAGGTGGTAAGCCTTTAATCAGGGTATGGGAAGGCTTCTGTTCTCTGCTAGGATAAGACAGTCAATTCCTCTGCCTGACGCGTTTCGTAATTCTTACTTCCTCAGAGGCTTGTGGAGTTAAATGCGTGCATCATGGTTTCAGTCCCTTTAATGTTATTGATTACGCCCTCGGATTGGCCAGTCAAATGACTGTTGCATTGTGGGGATTGAAGTCCTGATAATTACATCCGTTGATGGTGGCACTAATTTCTGTCATTATTTCAAGTGTGCTGACTCAACTAGTGGGAACTGGTAGTTGGAGCTTATATATATATATATATATATATATATTCACTGAAAAAACCATAGGTTTCACACCAGTTATCGTTAGGAATTAGCATTTAAAAAAACAAATAAATTCACTGAAAAAACCATAGGTTTTACACCAGTTATAGTTAGCTGGAAATTTTACTCGCATAAAACCATTGAAATTCCCACGTTATAGTTAGTTGGACTCACTATAACTTGCGCGTGCAATGCACTGCTGATGACGTCACATTTTACATCACTCATGACATGGTCAGTGACATCACTCATGACATCACTGATGACACCATCCAGTGAATGTGTGTCTTTCTGAAAAATAAATATGTGTTATATATGTATATGTAAAAGTTGATGGAAGAATAAATGTTTAAATAAGTGTTTATATGGATGTTTTTATTTTTTAAATTGATTGGTTAACTGGTTTATTAAGTGTATCTTAGTGAATACATATATTAGAGAGTAATGTTTAAATATTTAAATATATGTATTAGTGTTTCACTTTGTGTATAAGTGGCTGCATGGGTTGGTGAGTAGGTACATGTGTATGTATATAGGTTATTAGATGTTTTTCTTAGTATCAGTATGAGTGTTTGTATGGTTTGGTGGAGGTATTACTTAGCACATAGATGCATGAATGACTGACTCTCTCTTTGTATGTGTTTTGAAGACAGCATATGTGCAGGACTGTATGGGTGGATGACTGTGTATATGTGTGTGTTACTGAGTGAATGAGTGTCTCACTAGTTTCTTTATCAGTAACTACATATGTTTTAATCTAGTGTATGTGAATATTGATGTATATAAGTGAGTATATCTGAGAGTAAGAGATTGTAAGAGTTCCTATTTAAATTAGTATGTGTTTCTATAAGTGATTCTTTAAGAGAGTAAATATGTGTAAGTTTCCTTAGAAGTAAAGTGGTAGTGTGTGTATAGCTGTATATGCAAATAAATGGTTGTTGAATAGTTAATTTGCATGTGTGAGTATGTGTGTGAGTAACTTTTCGATGACTGTCAGTGTGTAACAGGATGTATAGGTGTATCACTACATATGATGAGTCAGTATATGTATGAGTGACTATATTGAACTGTTGGTGAATGAGTGCATGTGTATATAGATGGTGGAATTATTGAATTGGTTGTTGTAAGTGGTATGGCTATCTCCATTTTTTTGTAAATTGTAGTTTCTATTTTTGAATATTTGTTTCAAGGGTTACATTACAATGAAAGGAGGTCTGTCACTCTGTCACAAGGATGGTATCATCAGTGATGTCATGAGTGATGTCACTGACCATGTCATAAGTGATGTAATATGTGACGTCATCAGCAGTGCATTGCACGCGCAAGTTATAGTGAGTCCAACTAACTATAACGTGGGAATTTCAATGGTTTTATGCGAGTAAAATTTCCAGCTAACTATAACTGGTGTAAAACCTATGGTTTTTTCAGTGAATTTAATAGTTTTTTTAAATGCTAATTCCTAACTATAACTGGTGTGAAACCTATGGGTTTTTCAGTGAATTTCAATGGTTTTTTAATAGCAAATCTTAATAGGTATAGAAAGTGAAACATTTTAAAACGAATTTTATATTGTATAAATATGAAAACAAATATATATATATTTTTTAATTTGTAACCCGGGGGCGTTCCCGGGGCGCGTACCGGTGAACGCACGGGTAAGCGCAATGTTACAGCGCGCCCCCGGGCACGTACCGGGGAGCGTCCCGTTAGCGCTATTCTCGCGAACGAAAACAGCATCGTGACGTTTCGCGTAACCGCGTGATGCGTCATATGACGCACAGCGTAATCGCAACCGAAAGCACGCGATCGCGTACGATCGCGAAACGTCCTGACGCGCTTACGCTACGCACCCGTGGGCACGCCCCGGAGGGCGACTACGGGCGCGCCCCGGGGCGCGTAGCGTAAGCGCATCGGGTCATGTGACCTGAAAATAACACTTTCTATTGGTGCAGAACAGTTTTGGTTTCCAAATGAGTATAGCCTGGGTCTTGTGACCAGCCTGGATCTTGTGACCTGAAAATAACACTTTCTATTGGTGCAGAACAGTTTTGGTTTCCAAATGAGTAAAGCCTGGGTCTTGTGACCTGAAAATAACACTTCTGATTGGTTCAGCACAGTTTTTTTTCCAAATGATAAAAAACCCCACCTTTCTTCCTTACTCTGACTTTGTCCTTTGACTGAGGAAGACCTGTTTCATCTACAGAGACAATTCTTTTTAACTTTGAAATGGCTACTGTAGCAGCAACAGCTGGAGCATCTGCACCACCACCACCACCACCACCACCAAGAGCACCACCACAACAATACATTGGTGGTGAAGAAGAGGAGGAGGAGGAAGTGGAAGAGGAGGAGGGGAGAAGTTGGCTGCCTGAAGAAAATACCCCATACAAGCCAAAAGAACACATTGTATGGGAGTTTTTTTCTCTTCCAGAGGGCAAGAAAAAAGTTAATGCGGCCAAGGTAACATGTCGAATCTGTGGTGCAGAACTCTCAAGGGGCAATCCAGATAAAAAATATAATATTAATAATATTCATTTGGTAATCATTCCATGATTCGGCATATGACCCGGAAGCACCCTATCTTTCAGTTTTCAACTATCTCAATCTACCAATCATTGCTTGTGATTTAAGAGCACTGAAACTCCACAGGTTTTTTTTTGCAAACTCCTACTGTTCCAACTGCCATTTTATTCCTACACTTCATCTCACTGCACCAGAACCTCCTCTACCATGTATTCTGTCTGGATTATTGGACATAGCTATATCCACTGGGCTCAAAGGTATGCAGCTACCAGAAATTTTCACAACCTTGATTTACCAAATGTGAACATTAAATGGATTGGCCAGAGAGGATTGAAATGTCACCAATTGATACCATCGGTGAAAACCTTTTTGCATTTGCCACACCCTAACCTCATAATTCTGCCCTGTGGTGGAAATGACTTAGGCACTTTGACTGGGGTAGGTCTGGAAATGCTTTTAAAGGACACCTTTGAACAATTGATGGCACTTTTTCCTCAAACTGCCTTGGTATTTTCCAATATATGCCAAAGGCAGAAATGGAAGTGGTCCAACCAATTTTGTCCACAATTTGAGAAAGCACGGAAACATGTGAATAAATCTGTTTCTGCTTACAAAAGAGACTATGGAATGGGTTCAATATACAAAAACAACTTGCGTTACAACATGCAAGATATCTACAGAGGAGATGGTGTGCACTTTTCAGATGAGGGGAATAGAATATTCCTCCTGAATTTAAGACTGTGCATTGGTACCTACTTGTAGGTACCTAAATCAGCCACAGAACCCAAAAGCTCTTTTCAGAGCTACCCTACCTCTGATCACTCCAAATGATTATCTTTTTCTAACTTTTTTCACTATTTTTCACCAAAGTACGCTCCCCGGTACGCTTCCCGGTGCGCGTACCGGGCGCTCCCCCCGCGAAAATTTAAAAATATATATATATTTTTTGGCCTATATGGGCTTCCTAAGACCCCCTCAGAAAACCTAAAGGGTCAGGGAGTGCCTACCGTGCCCCCTTATACCCATTCCCAACGTTGTTTGTCCGCCATTTTCTGACTCAAAACTACCGAAACACAAAATGGAGGACTCCCGTAGCGCTGCCGGTACGCGTACCGGGGCGCGTACCGGGAAGCGCTCCCAAAAATTTTTAAAAGTTAATTTACATAAAAACCACTGGAGACACTTTCACCAAATATAGAATAGGCCATACCACATACCAGTCCCTACCATTTTCCCAAATTTGGTGGAATTCCATTGAGCCATTTGAGCTGTAGCACTGTCTAAATATCCTGAGGTAAATTACTTCACAAAAACACATCTGAAGTGTTAGAATTGACAACCAATTAAAATGTTACTTTCATTTTCTACTTTTTTTTCCTGACATTTGATTGGTTATGTACATGAATATATATAAAGAAAGAGTGGAAAACCCAGCCATTTTGACTACTACCTCCTGAAGTAGATTTCAAGAACATTTTCACTAAGAACTTAAACTGCTTTTTGAAAGGTAAGTTGTTATTTTGAAAACTGAAGTATGTTGTGCACTTTAAGTAAATTTGGAAAACTTTTTCTGATACTTTTATACTATCCCACTGTAATAGTTATAGATTTAGATAGACTTCTCTGTTATAGTTATGGATGGATTTAGGCTTGTCTTGTATAATTATGAATTTAATTAGGCTTCATCACATACACTTTTTTATATTTCTACTTCCAGTCTGATACCATACACTACCCAAAGATAAATTCACTGTTAAAAAATCCAAACTACCTGTCTGAACTTAAATCCAACAGTGCCATATTTCTACTGTTTTTTTAATGCATATTTCAGCACAAAAATGGAAGGAGAACAAAACGTTTCCTTTGGAATTGTCCTAGAGACGAACAATGAAGAAATCATTGAACCCAATGACTTGGAATTCATGGATAAATCACAAGACCATGAACTTCTACAATGTGTAGAATCTGTGGATTTGCTCATTAAAAATGAGGACGTTTCTGACAGTCAAATGATAGAAGTTTTGTTTAACTTAGAAAAAGAATCTGAAAAATAAATATATATTTAATAATTCTAAAATTGTTTGAATCATTATTCATTTTTATATGTAATTCTTAAACTAGTACCAAATTGATTATAATGTAAAGTCAGACTTATAGTATACTGTACAACTTTTTTGTGTTACATAGTAATTTTGCTCATAGATACTTCCTTTCTCCCACTATATTATCTCCAATGTGTATTTGACATCGCTTTTTCATCTCCTGCCTCCATGTTCTTTCTGCTTTCCTGACAGACTATGGTATGGATTCCATATACCACAATAACTTCTATAACAACATGCTAGATATCTACATAAAAAAAGGTGTACATTGAATTTAAGACTCTGCATTGGTACCTACATGTTGGTACTTAAATCACCCACACAACGCAACAACTCTATTCAGAGATACCCTACCTCTAAGCACTTTAAATTATTATTTTACTGTTTCACTAGGTTTTCCCCATGGTACGCTCCCCGGTGCGCATTCCGGGCGCTCCCCCGTGAAAATCCCCCAAAAATTTTAAATTTTTTTGTCCGCGGGACCCTTTTATGGCCCCCACATGAAACCTATGGGGGCAGGGGAGGTGTACCCTGCCCCCTTTTGGTCATTTCCCCCTTTTGTTTTTAGCCACCTCTTGTGTCTCGGTCCTACCAATACGCTTCTCCTCGCGAAGTTCCGTTACGCGTCTGGTACGCGAACCGGGGCGCTTACCGGGACGCTGTCACAGATATATATATTTTTTTGAATGTTAATTTCTCAAAATCCACTGGAGCACATATCTTGAGACCTAGCAAAGGCACATCGGGCAAACAGTCTCTACAATTTTGCCAAGTTTCATAGAAATCCATTCAGCCGTTCGAGCTAAAAGTGAGTCCAACCGTCCTATGGAAAACTCAATGTTAAAAACACGTTTTGGGACCCCCCTTTTTTCTCGGCCCCCGCTTGACGAAAGCCCGCCAAACTTTCAAGGGACGCTCAGAAACAAAATGTGCCATTTTCCTGAAAATTTCAGCCAATTCCGTCCATCAACGCCAAAGTTATTCAACATAGAATTTTCAGAAATCCCTATTCAAAAAAATCCTAACTATATATACCTACTGGCGACCGCCAGTAGGTAATATATATATATATATATATATATATATATATATATATATATATATTACCTACTGGCGGTCGCCAGTAGGTATATATAGTTAGGATTTTTTCTCTATGGGTTTTTTGAAAATTCTATGTCTAATAACTTTGGCGTTTGTGGACGGAATTGGCTGAAATTTTCAGGAAAATGGCACATTTTGTTTCTGAGCAGCCCCTGAAAATTGGGGGGGGGTTCGTCCAGGGGGGGTTGAGAAAAAAGGGGGGTCCCAAAACGTGTTTTTAACATTGAGTTTTCCATAGGGCGGTTGGCCTCACTTTTAGCCCGAACGGCTGAATGGATTTGCACGAAACTTGGCAAAATTGTAGGGACTGGTAGCCCGATGTGCCTTTTGTAGGTCTCAATATATGTGCTACAGTGGATTTTGAGAAATTAACGTTTAAAAAAAGATATATATCTGTAACAGCGGACCGGGCAGCGCTCCAGGACGCGTACTTTTCGCGCAACGGAGCTTTGTGAAGCGAAGCTGATTGGTTCTCCGGCGTCTGTCAACATTCCAAACAGTCCGTAGCGGCCGCCATCTTGTCTCACGGTAGGATCGAGAGACAAGAGGAGGCCAAAGCGAAGGGGCAAATGACCATAAGGGGGAATAGTAGATCCTCGCTGACCCCCTAGGTTTGATGTGGAGGTTTTAAAAGGGCCCCGCGGGGCAAAAAAAAAAAATAATAATAATAATCGAACGGCTGAATGGATTTGCACGAAACTTGGCAAAATTGTAGGGACTGGTAGCCCGATGTGCCTTTGCTAGGTCTCAATATATGTGCTTCAGTGGATTTTGAGAAATTAACGTTCAAAAAAAGATATATATCTGTAACAGCGCACCGCTTCGCGTACTTTTCGCGTTACGGAGCTTTGCGAAGCGAAGCTGATTGGCTCTCCGGTGTCTGTAAACATTCCAAACAGTACGTAGCGGCCGCCATCTTGTCTCTCGGTAGGATCGAGAGACAAGAGGAGGCCAAAGCGAAGGGGCAAATGACCATAAGGGGGCATAGTAGATCCTCGCTGACCCCCTAGGTTTGATGTGGAGGTTTTAAAAGGGCCCCGCGGGGCAAAAAAAAAAAATAATAAAAATAATCGAACGGCTGAATGGATTTGCACGAAACTTGGTAAAATATTAGGGACTGGTAGCCCGATGTGCCTTTGCTAGGTCTCAATATATGTGCTTCAGTGCATTTTGAGAAATTAACGTTCAAAAACAAGATATATATCTGTAACAGCGCTCCGCTTCGCGGAGATAAAATTATATCTGTATTACCTAGCTGTTGCTAACACCAGTTAGCGACGGCTAGTAGGAGATAGCGACCATCTTGGGCCCCACTTTGCATGTGAGTGATATTTATCACTAATGACATGCAAAGTGGGCATGCCAAGATGTTAGCGACTGGAAACAGTCGCTAACATCGCTATCTCCTATTATCAACTTTTGGAAATATTCGAGATAAGCGCGAATATCTCCAAAAAGTAACAGCTGCCCTGAGCAGTTCTTAGCCATGTTATCCAATGGGAGGTGGATAACATGGCTAAGAGCATTAGCTCGGTAATGCATGAATATCGCTGAGTTTTCAGCGATATTAATGCATTGCGGTCGTTTTTTATCGTATTTGCGATAAACCTTGATAATAGCAAGGTTTATCTGCGATAATTTCTGACGGTAAAAAAATCTTTGCAATGCATCGTTAGGGATAAATATCGCTTAAATTTGGTAATATGCCCCAACGTCTGTTAACGTTCGATTCGAAGGAAATCAGGAAGTGTTGAAAAACATTGTCTGCGCCATCTTGTCTTTTTTCAAATGCCACACTTTTGTCGTGCACGGCAGCCATTTTAGATGCCTTGACCAGACCCACTCTGTGCACGCTGTCGATCCTTAGCATGGCTCCCCACCCTCGCAAGCATCTCACCCAGGCAGTGGTCACCCCCGCTCTCTGTCTTATGCATGGGTAATAGACCTCCCCCCATCTGCGCTGCTCTTCCCTGAGAATCACACCCTGCGCCCGCCCGACACCTCCCTTTCGCCCTATTCACTACCGCACCCTCTGACACTCCTTTTCCTCTGTGTCCGATTGTCCAGGCCGGTCCTAGGCTATCAGCTAGCCCTGCAGATGTAGTTTATGGCCACAGCTGTAAAGAATCACCCCTCTTCAAAGGAGTTATAGTAGATCAAGGCCCACACTCGATGAGATCCGTCACAGCAGAAGCGTTGCTATTATCTGAAAACCATCCTGTATTGTGATTGGGGAGGGGACCGAGCGTGAAGCGGAAGATTCCAGGGATGACTCTTTGTACATCAAAGTTTTTACAATTATGTGTCACATTAAAAATATATAGCACTCCGACAAAGTAGTAAGATTATAAAACTTTAATAATTTATAAATATATACAAGAAAACAAAAATAGTAATAACATATAAACATTTTTAGGGAAAAACAACGAAGTAGCGGTCGGCTGTGCGAATAGTCCCAACGCAGCACAACGTCCAGATTTCCGGCGTGGGGCGTAGCGGGGGGTGGGTCATCAGTAGCAAACTGTTGTGCGAATAGTTCCAAGGCAGCAGAACGCGCCGAAATCTAGATGACACGAAAGTGATGTCTAGTAAGTTGCCACCCAGCAAATAACGGCGTGGGGCGTCGCGGGGGGTGGGTCATCAGTAGCAAACTGTTGTGCGAATAGTTCCAAGGCAGCAGAACGATGGCACCAAGGTGATGTCCAGTAAGTTGCCGCACTGGTTTTGGTATCCTACAATGCTGCTCCGAATAACGGCGTGGGGCGCCCCGGGGGAGGCGGCGTGAACGGGCCTCTCCAGGTGGAGTGTCATCTGTTGTAGTGGGGCGCCCCTTTACCGTTTCAGTTGCCATTCCGTCCGTTTTTGGTCCACTGTGTCAAAAGCCGCAATTCAGCTGAGTTGCGCCCACTCTTGCGGTGCAGCGATAGGCGGCTGTCACAGGACTCTCAAAATGGCGGCAGGCTCTTTCCTTTTTGGGCCTGGTCCACTGAAATGGCCCTGGGACACCTTGGAAATCGGACGCTTGTCTGCTAGGTCTTGGACCCCATTCTCGAAAGCGTCCCCTCCGCCTTGAGAATTCATCAAAAGTTTTGGGGGCCCCGACTCCTGCAGGCTTCTGGTGGGGAGCGGCTGCCATGATTGCTCGCGGAATGACCACGACGGAGCTACGAGATGGTGGTGCTCTCATGCTGACGCCAGTTTAGTCTGAAACATCCAGAAACAAGGTGGGGCTTTCATCGTTTGGGAAAAAAAAAAAGTTTTCATCCAATGAAAAGTGTTGTTTTTAGGTCATATGATCAAGCCTTCCATCATTAGGAAACCAAAAGTAAAATGAACCAATGAAAAGTTTTATAAACAAGTCACATGACCTGTTCTGCGGCATAGGGTATAAAATGCGGAGAAAATACGTTGGCACGTGTGGCGGCGTCAGTAGCGGACCGATGTGCGAATAGGCCGAAGGCAATACAACGCGCCAAGATCCGGATGGCACCGAGGTGGTGTCCAGCAAGTTGCAGCACTGGTGTGGCCATCCTACAATGCTGAAAGTCGGCGTGGGGCGCCCCGTTGGCCTGTGAGTTTGCGTCAGTAGCGGACCGATGTGCGAATAGGCCGAAGGCAGCACAACGCGCCAAGATCCGGATGGCACCGAGGTGGTGTCTAGTAAGTTGCCGCACTGGTGTGGCCATCCAACAATGCTGAAAGTCGGCGTGGGGCGCCCCGTTGGCCTGTGAGATGGCGTCAGTAGCGGACCGATGTGCGAATAGGCCGAAGGCAGCACAACGCGCCAAGATCCGGATGGCACCGAGGTGGTGTCTAGTAAGGTGCACTGGTGTGGCCATCCTACAATGCTGAAAGTCGGCGTGGGGCGCCCCGTTGGCCTGTGAGTTTGCGTCAGTAGCGGACCGATGTGCGAATAGGCCGAAGGCAGCACAACGCGCCAAGATCCGGATGGCACCGAGGTGGTGTCTAGTAAGTTGTCGCACTTCTGTGGCCATCCTACAATGTTGAAAGTCGGCGTGGGGCGCCCCGTTGGCCTGTGAGATGGCGTCAGTAGCGGACCGATGTGCGAATGGGGCCAAAGGCAGCGCAACAATATTTTCTGACTGACACCACAAGGCGCTGAGATGCCAAGATCCGGATGGCACCGAGGTGATGTCTAAGTTGCGGACTGATGTGCGAATGGGGCCAAAGGCAGCGTAACAATATTTTTTGTATGGAAGATACCACTAGGCGTTGAGATGCCAAGATTCGGATGGCACCGAGGTGATGTCTAGCAAGTTGCTGTACTGGTGTGGTCATCCTACAATGCTGAAACTCGGCGTGGGTCGCCCCATTAGCCTGTGAGATGGCGTCAGTAGCGGACCGATGTGCGAATAGGCCGAAGGCAGCACAACGCGCCAAGATCCGGATGTCACCGTGGTGGTTTCATAGTTGAGAGGCACTTCATCTGCAGTGGGGCGCCGAGATCCGGATGGCACCGAGGTGATGTCTAGCAAGTTGCTGTACTGGTGTGGCCATTCTACAATGCTGAAAGTCGGCGTGGGGCGCCCCATTAGCCTGTGAGATGGCGTCAGTAGCGGACTGATGTGCGAATGGGGCCAAAGGCAGCGCATCAATATTTTCTGAAGAGAAGACACCAAAAGGTGCTGACATTCCAAGATCCGGATGGCACCGAGGTGGTGTCTAGCAAGCTATGCAGTTGAGTTGTGTGCGCACTTGCGGCGAATAGGTCGAAGGCAGCATAACAATGTTTTTTGAATAGAAGACACCACAAGGCGTTGAGATTCGGTTACCACCGAGGTGATGTCTAGCAAGTTGCCGCACTGGTGTGGCCATCCTACAATACTGCTCCGAATAACGGCGTGGGGTGCCCGAAGGGGGGGGAGCCGGCGTGAATGGGCCTTCCTAGGTGGAGGCTCGTCTGCTGTAGTGGGGCGCCCCTTTACCGTTTCAGTTGCCATTCAGCTGAGTTTCGGCTGCTCTTGATGCTACAGCGACAGGCGGCTGCAAGAGGACTCTCAAAATGGCGGCCTGTTCTTTGGATTTGGGCCTGGTCCACTAAAATGGCCCTGGGACACCTTAGAACTCGGACGCTCGATTTTTTTTTCCTTTCCTGTACATGCAAAAAAAGGTAAATGCCCGGTACGTTACACGCTTCATCTGCCACGATGAACTCTCCAGAGGAACCGAAAAAAAATATAGTTGTGGTAACTATACCATGCATCGTCATATGGAGAGGTGGCACCAATTAATTATAGTGCTGCATAAAAGAGAGATTTGGAGGAGAACCCCATACCTGCTAGTACATTCATCAAAGAAGTGGCACTGAGAGCTTCAGAGGCAAGGGAAACGGTCCCAAATATTTAGAAGAACTTTGGAAAGATTAAAATGACATGTTTAGATTGTGGCAAATTAATTTCATGTGGACAGATGAGTGTTACTCTAATAAATACAGCATATGAATATCATCATAGTCGATGGTTGGTAGAGACATTTTGACTATATCCTGGACCTGCCCGTCCTCGCCCAAAATGGCGCCGGAATAAATGGGACTCGTAACTCCTTGTTGTGTACTGGTTGCAGAACCTTGAAATCACGAGATACGTATGCAGTTTTGAAGCACATGGCGGGCGGGGACGAGAATTGATTGAATATTTCGACATCCCTATTGATATTAAGTTCTGATGTGTTATTGATTACTGTACTGTTGAAAGTTCGAATTAACGTCACCCATGGTACTTGCCCGCAAATGTATATCTAGATAATTTTATTGTAACTGGTCCTGTCGTATTTTAATTATAAAATGTACGTCCACCGATTCCGTAACTGTTAGACACCTTAGTTCTTGCAACCTAATGGCCCGCCCGTTACGTTCCTCTACAGTGTAAATGTCTATTCATCATATACGATTACAGTTTGCTCCGTGGCAGGCCCACGTGGTTATAGGCTCGTATTTGTATAATGAAATTTTCACAATAAAGGTTTTTAAAAGAAAACATGGTAGTAGTATATACATTGGTAAAGTTTTTAATAATAGTGACTGTTTTAGAATCATTAAAAGGCAAGTGAAATAAAGCAGACCAATTACATGAAGGGTAAAAGGTATAATACGAAGGAACGCAGTAAAGATAAATGGTCAAGGGCTGTTGTGTTTTCTATTCCTGCAACATAAAGTGATCGATAAGAATCTCATATTCAGGCGTATCGGCGACTAAGACAGCAGGTCGACCCTCTTTTGCTCAACGGCTCCGTCATGGGACGAAGAAACGCTCTTTTTCTCGAAAAAAGAATATATTTTACTTGCAGGACAGTTGTAAAATTTCCGGGAAAGTACATTAGCCTGGAACATTATAACATATATTTAAGAAAAAATAATGTTCGGAAGTAATGAAAAGCGTAATTTTTAGGTCATATGACCAAGCCTTTCATCATTACAATAAGAAAAGTAAAATGAACCAATGAAAAGTTTTATTAACAAGTCACATGACTTGTTATGCTTACGTTACGCGCTGCGCGCCTCAGATGACTTCCGGATGCGCTAACGCGGCGCGTCATATGACGCATTACGCGACAACGGAGGTACAGAATATAGTCAAAATGTCTCCACCAACCAGCGGTCGGAACACAACCCCTTTCAGCAGGCTAAATAGTTCTGTTAAATGACAACAGAAGGGACAGGCAACAAGAACCATCAGTCAAAGAGGGGAGGGCTAGTTCTTCTCTACCGGGTTACATTGGGGCGCTACCGGAACTGATCGAATTGGTAGTCTACAGTGTTTCTGGATGTTACAGACTGAAGCTGGGGTTAGCATGAGAGCAGCACCATTTCGTAGCTCCGTCGTGGTCATTCCGCAACCAATCATGGCAGCCGTTCTTTATCGTTATTTTGGGCGGGGTGGGTGGCGGAGCCGAGCTGTTTTGCAGCCATCATTGTGTGGAGTTCAGTTCATCTCACTAGTTTTGTATTTGTCATGAGGGGTTGTTCCTAATGTTTCTATTTTAGCGAGGTCAAAAAGAGATCCCATTAGTGGCCTACTGATTTTGCTCGATTCCTTTTCTTTTTTTTTACACGATTTTTCGTTATCTGCAAAGACTAAACAGAGTATTGCGACTCTGTGTTTGTTTGTAAATAGAGAATGAACCAAAGAGAACTAATTCTAAAACAGTAAATACTTGGATAACAATCAATCAAATGGAGAGAGAAGCAGGCACGACGGATTACAACGGGGGCAAAGGCCTGCGTTAACTACCTTTCACTATCTGCAAAGAGAGAGTACTCCTAATAGAAATGAGGGGGGGGGCACCATTCAAAGCAGATCAGTGTGCATAAACACGAAAATGTTTTCACTTACCACGTACTTGACATTCGACAGCTTATGATATTTGCTATTAAAAAACCATTGAAATTCACTGAAAAAACCATAGGTTATAGACCATATATAGTTAGGAATTAGCATTTACAAAACCTTGAAAATTCACTGAAAAAAACATAGGTTATAGACCATATATAGTTAGGAATTAGCATTTAAAAAACCTTATTTTACTCACACAAAACCATTGAAATTCCATATATAGTTAGTTGCACTAACTATATATCGCACACCCGCAATCCACTGCTGATCATGTCACATATTACATCATTCATGACATGGTCAGTGACATCACTGATGACATCACTGATGACATCTCAAATGACATCACTGATGACATCACTGATGACATCTCATTTGACATCATTCTTGTGCTAATACGATAAACCTCTTCAGACTCTAATATAACCTTAGATACACTCAGTGTATACAGACACTCACACACTGCCACTCATCCATGGAGTTACTCACACACCCAGTCAGTCATGCAAAGAAACAATCTCACCTCCATTTCTTCAACTATACAGTTAAACACACCTTACTTATTGAAACATATACTAACACATATTTACTCTCTTATACAATCCCTGATACAAGTTCACAATGATCGATACAACCACTCACTCATTCAGTGGCTCTCATGCACAGTTATTTATATATGCCAACTCTCACATGTACTGTGTTTTACATATGTACTTACTATGACATGTAGCATTGAGATATCCATTCACTCATCAATACACTCATGCACACAGTCAACTGCCCATGTAGCTGTTTCCACATGCACTCTTGAACTCATACACCTAGTGAATAAACTGCTCACACATCTATGCATAGAGGCCTACACACCTTCCAGCCACCCCCACACAAACTCAATCTCCCATAGAAATACTTGGGCAACCAATTAATAACACATATAGCCTCTCGTATAGCTAATGATCAACACATGCAGCAGTTTACAGAACAACAGACATAATGATGCACAAATTAAGACAGTTTAGTCACTAACCCATGCATTCAGTGAGACACATTTAATCACTCACTCATACAGTCAGTCACGCACCTACTAAATCCTTCATCCAGACACTTATACATCCACTCATTCTTCAATATGTAAGACATATTTTAACTTTACAGAAACATACAGTCACTGGATGTTGTCATCAGTGATGTCATCAGTGATGTCATTTGAGATGTCATCAGTGATGTCATCAGTGATGTCACTGACCATGTCATGAATGATGTAATATGTGACATGATCAGCAGTGGATTGCGGGTGCGCGATATATAGTTAGTGCAATTTCAACTTGATGGACATCTGGAGATTCAAAAACCCAGGGGGAAGAGATTTTTCTTTTTATAGTAGAAGATATGGACATCACTCCAGAATAGATTTCTTCCTGGTAGATAAAAACCTCACTTCGGCAGTCAACTCTACATCATATGTCCCTGCAATTCTTTCAGATCACTCAGTGGTGGAAATGGTAGTCAATATGAAACAGAAAAAACATTTCAGGAGATGGACATTAGATCGGACGCTGTTGCTGGATGAAGGGGTCAGACAGGAGTTGGTGACCAAGTCTGAAGAATTTTTTACAGTCAACATAGGGTCAGCAAATAAACAAACTGTCTGGGAATCGTATAAAGCTTTTTCCCGAGGTTTTTTAACAACCCTGATGATCAGGAGGAATAGACTGAGGAAAGAGGAAAGAGAAGCACAGATTTCAAGAATCAAGCTTAAGGAGCAGGAGTTACAGAGGGCATCAGCAGAGGAGTCGGATAACAGGCTAATCCTTCAGAGAGAACTCGACAGTTTGCGTGCTGAATTCCAAGCAGGTTTGGACAAGGAACTGAAGGAAAAGTGGGACATTAGTAATCTACAGCAGTTTGCTTACGGTGAGAAGTGTGGGCGTCTCTTGGCCTGGAAGGCTCGAGCAGATAGAACAAGGAAT
This sequence comes from Lissotriton helveticus, assembly GCF_964261635.1. Taxonomy (NCBI): domain Eukaryota; kingdom Metazoa; phylum Chordata; class Amphibia; order Caudata; family Salamandridae; genus Lissotriton; species Lissotriton helveticus. The sequence goes on along the minus strand of NC_136068.1, from coordinate 1,247,904,619 downwards.
CAGATAGATAGTTTGGTTTTATCAAGTTCAGGGGAAAAAACCAACGAAGATGACTGCATAAGAGAAGAAGCAAAGAGATATATGCAAGCCCTTTACGGACCTAGTTCTTCTGTGGGTAAGCATCAATTGGAATCCTGGTTTGCAAATGTCTTGCTCCCCAAGTTATCTGAGTCAGACTGCTCTCATCTTAGTTCAGAAATCCAAGAAGGGGAAGTAAGGGCTCAGCTGGCGAAAATGGCTAAGGGCAAGGCCGCTGGCCCAGATGGGCTTCCAGTGGAGATGTTTAAAATTGTTATAGAGCAGATCATAGGGGTTCTGACCCCATTATTCAACGAAGTTCTACTCAGGGGAGGACAAGTCCCCAGGTCATGGGCGGAGGCAACGGTCACATTATTGTTGAAGCCAAACAAGGATCCAAGTAGGATAGAGTCCTACAGGTCCATTTCACTTTTAAATGTGGACTATAAAATATTTGCGGGGGTACTGGCCACGAGACTAGCAAAGGTAGTAAAATCAGTAGTTCACAGTGACCAAAGGGGCTTCATTCCGGATAGGCAGCTCAACGAGTTGACTTTTCAAGTGGTAGCAGCGATTGATTTGGCTCAAGAAAAGAAGCTGCCTCTGACTATAGTAGCAGTGGATGCCGCCAAGGCATTTGACCAGGTTGACTGGAACTATATGTGGTTGGCGATGGAAAAATTTGGCTTTCCGATGAACTACATAACAGCCATCAAGCACTTATACTCAGCTCCGACAGCAAAGGTCTTAGTAAATGGTTCATTGACTGAACAGGTCCATATTTCCAGAGGTACTCGACAGGGATGCCCTTTATCCCCCCTATTGTTTGACTTGTATATAGAGCCTTTCGTTTGTTTATTAAGAGCTGATCCAATAATTAAACCCTTCAAGATAGCGGATATGGAGCTTAAGCTGGCATTGTACGCAGATGACCTGTTAATGTACACTATAAATCCGGATATAGCGATCCCCAGATTACTAGAGGTTGCAAAGGGGTTTGGTAACATTTCGGGGTACTCAATCAATGCAGAGAAGACGGAAATAATGGAATGGAATCAGCAGTCTAGTTTGACGGGGAAGAAGAATAAAATGAGGTATCTGGGAATCCATCTGGTCACTGAGATAGAGGAAATCCCCAAAATTAATTTAGAAAGGGTCATTAGAGACACAATTGTTTTATTGCAACGTTGGTCCTCACTGCCGTTAAATATATATGGGAGAGTGAATCTCCTGAAAATGATAGTGCTTCCTAAGGTTACTTTTTTATTTAATGCAATTCCATTATCTTTTCCAGCACCTTTAATTAAAAAGATACAAGGAAAATTGGGCTCATTCATTTGGAATGCTAAAGGCCCCCGTATAGCATGGAAGAAATTAAGAAGGGGTCTCAAGACAGGAGGGCTTGCATTTCCAGACCTAATGTTGTATTGCCATGCCTTTCATTTTAAGCATTTCAGAATTATGGCGGGTAATATGGATCAATCATCAATGGGGTTGCTATTTTCTATCTTATTAAAGGACGTCCCTCAGGGATCTAGTTTCTTTCTTTACAAGTTTGGGGACCCAAAATTCTTCAAGAAAGTAAGGTTGAAGATTTTAAGGTCAGCTCTGAAAAATTGGGTATTTGTAAGGACTAAACTAAACATCTTGTATTATGCGCCACAGGCTCCTATATGGGACTCACCAGGCCTCCCTGCTTGCCTTAACGATCAACTATCTCTACCTTTGAAGCAAGCAGGGTTGGAGAGGTGGGGAGACCTGCAGGGAGATGGCCAACTTTTAAGTTGGGACACTCTGTTTAATCTAACTAGGGGAGCCTTGACACGGTTTAAATATTATCAATTGTCAGGCTGGTGGACAACGAGACCCGATATACCCAATGACAACAACCCCCCCAACCCCAAATTTGAAGAGGTAGCTAGAAGGGGTAAGTGGAAATCGCAAATATCATTTTGGTATTCGGCAATGTTGGAGGGGGAGGATGTTACAGAGACTGAAATTTGTAAATTGTGGAGTAACGCTCTTACCCCAGCTGACGGGTCCTTTTTAGATTTCTGGCACGATTCTTTCAGGGTGTTAAAGGCTGTAATCAAGCCGGCTGCGCTGAAAAGGAATCACATATACACCATGTATAGGGTTTACATAACACCGAAGAAACTGTCAAAATTCTCAAATATCGACTATAACTGTCCAAGGTGCGGCCTCCTGAGAGCAGACGATATTCATATGTCTATAGACTGCTCCGAACTGGCGGATTACTGGGGGAAGATAAAGGAATTTTTGGAAGAAGTACTGTTAATGTCTATAGCACTTCCAAGGCTTACAGTTATGTTTGGGCTGGTAACGAACTATCAGGTGAATGACCTCACCACTAAATTCGTATTCTTTATCATCCTCTTAGCGAGGCGTGAGATCTGTAGGGCATGGAAAGATCCAACTCCCCCTACCTTTGCTAATTGCTTGAGGCAGATTATGTTAACTTGTAAATCAGATGTGGCATGTGATCCCAGAAGTGAGACGAATGTTTGGGCAGCCTTGGTGGCATGGCAATCTCGATGACTGGTTTTCCTATGATTTGTCTGGAGCCCTGCTGGTTCCCCGTACTCCTAAGTAGCAAAGGGCGCACCAAGATCGGCGAAATAAAGGAGTTTGGAGGGGAAGGTAGTGGCCGCTTGAGGGTACGGGCAATCCAACTTGCATTAGGCCAAAACGAATGAGGGTCGGTGCAGAAAGGCCAGCAGTGCATGGAGGAGCCAGTGTCCCATCAAGAGTTCCATATGTGATATATGAGGATTACCAAAAAAAAAAAAAAAAAAAAAAAAATGAATGATGTAATATGTGACATGATCAGCAGTGGATTGCGGGTGCGCGATATATAGTTAGTGCAACTAACTATATATGGAATTTCAATGGTTTTGTGTGAGTAAAATAAGGTTTTTTAAATGCTAATTCCTAACTATATATGGTCTATAACCTATGGTTTTTTCAGTGAATATATATATATATATATAACATTTCTATGGCAAAATGAAACCCCTCATTTTGTTCCTTTTCAAATTAAATGTATTAAGTGTTACCACTTTATTCCAATCAAGATGACTTCAGGTGTGCCATACTTTTGTCATAAGTAAGACTGTTAGCGTTCTAGTTGTTCTTTAGAACACTCTGGGACATTCTGTCATTGGGCTATAGTTGGGCTACATCTGGCTGATATTTGGGCTACATTTGGGCTCTTTTGTCTCTGGTGGCCATCTTGGGAGACTGCATATTAGAATTTTTTTAATGAAATATAAGAGGATTTGAGAAGTCACTCAAAATGTGCCCTAATTTTTCTTTCTTCAGCACTAATCATAATTTCTATGGCAAAATGAACCCCCTCATTTTGTTCCTTTGCAAATTAAATGTTTTAAGTGTTAACACTTTATTCCAATCAAGATGACTTCAGGTGTGCCATACTTTTGTCATAAGTAAGACTGTTAGCGCTCTAGTTGTTCTTTAGAACACTCTGGGACATTCTGTCACTGGGCTATAGTTGGGCTACATCTGGCTGATATTTGGGCTACATTTGTTTTTTTTTGTCTCTGGTGGCCATCTTTGGGCTACATTGGGCTACATTGGGCTACTTTGGGCTACATTTGGGCTCTAACATATATATAGCCCAATGTAGCCCAATATATATTTTTCAAAGTTAATTTTCGTAAAAACCACTGGAGCATATATCTTGAGACATAGCAAAGGCACATTGGGCTACCAGTCCCTACAATTTTGCCAAGTTTTGTGGAAATCCATTCAGCCGTTCGAGCTAAAAGTGAGTCCAACCGCCCTATGGAAAACTCAATGTTAAAAACACGTTTTGGGACCCCCCTTTTTTCTCGGCCCCCGCTTGACGAAACCCCCCCAAACTTTCAGGGGACGCTCAGAAACAAAATGTGCCATTTTTCTGAAAAATTCAGCCAATTCCGTCCATCAACGCCAAAGTTATTCAACATAGAATTTTCAGAAATACCTATTCAAAAAAATCCTAACTATATATACCTACTGGCGACTGCCAGTAGGTAATATATATAAATATATACATATATATATTTTCCTCCTCCAGCTTCCAAGTATAAATTGGAAACCAACAAAAGGTATTACACTCCAATGATTTTTCTGCACTTCTTTTAATTTTTATTGCATATACATATATATATATATATATGGATATTACCTACTGGCGATAGTCAGTTGTTATAGTTAGGATCAACTTTTCCTATAGACAAAGCATTTATTATTTTGCTAATAACTTTCGCACTGTTTGACAAATCTTCATGACATTCTCAAAAGTTGTATGCAAGTTAGTTGAGTTGCTGTCTGGAAAGTTTCAGGGTGATTTGTCAAGTGGGGGATTTTGCAGTTTTTAGAAACGACTACAGCTCGAACCGCTAAATGGAATTACAACACATTTTACAGAAAGGTAGATATTGGTCTAGAATGAGACCTTTGTGTAATTTTGTGTAAATCTGTTCAGTAGGTTGGGAATTACTAAAGTAAGACATTTATAGATATCTAGGAAAGCTAATCTCCACGGTTACCAGCGGAAAACTATTCATTATAAAAACCATAGAAATTCACAAAAAAACGAAGATTACAAAGACGTTATAGTTAGGTTGACGTTTTACCCACACAAAACCATTAAAATTCAGCAGTTAGAGTTATAATCATCTGAAGAAACTATCATTTATGCCATTAACCACTTCCATGCTAATGACAAGGTCAGCTCGTCATGCAGTTTACTGGGGCTGTGCTTATGACGAGTTGACCTTGTCATGAACAATGGGAATACATGATTATCAGCACCCAGCGGGAACTGCCTTAGCAGGCAAGGTGTTAAGTTACTTTAGGCCATGAGTTATTGTTTCTTAACATAAGTATACTATCACTAAGAGTATAGCTATTACTGCTGAGTTTCTATGGTTTAGTGTGGGTAAAATGCCAACCTAACTATAATGTTCCTGTAACCTTTGATTTTTTCAGTGAATCTATGTATATAAGACAATATTAACACAGAAATTCACCAGTTATAGTTAGCAGATCTAACTCTGACTTGCACCCTCGCCATACACTGCTTATGACTTAATATATTACATCATTCATGAAATGTTCTATGACATCATTATGACATTACGGATTTAGGCTATTTATGCTCCTCCCTCTGGGATGAAGCAATCTCATGACCTGTTTCCCTGTCCGCAATAATGTGGGTAGGGAAATAGATCAAAAGTGTGCTCCTAGCCGGCAGGAGCCGTACAGCTCCTGCCCGCTAGGAGCGGACTTTGGGACAGATTTAGATTTTGGTGAATGGGTTACTCTGTCACAAAAGTGATGGATATTCTGTTTGCCGAAATATAAATCCCAGTATATTCTATGGGATTTATATTATGGCTTCTAGCTTTATGTCAAATGTGGTGTACTTCCGTCCAACAGTTTTTGCTGTAGCCCTGCCTAAAGAAGTCTCTGAAAAATGCATGAGGATTTGATTTTGTGTTTGGGGACCCTCTTTTTTCTCTGCTCCCACTTTATGTCTCACCTGGAAAGAGAGCCCTTTTTTAGGGAGGTTTTGTGGAGAGTCGTCAAACGGTGCGAAAATTATTAGCATCACAAAAAATGTATTTCCTATGGAAACGCTGACTTAACTATAACTATACAGTGGTGACTGCCAAGGATTAAAATATATATATATTACACAGTATAGTTAGGGCGGAGTTTCCATACATAGGAGGAGTGTTTTTGTTCTGCTTATAACTTTGGTGCTTATTGATGATGAATCTTCACAAAACTCTCCTTTAACCAAGTTTCTCCATATATATGTTTTAAGCTGTGGCAGTCACCACTGTATAGTTATAGTTAAGTCAGCGTTTCCATAGGAAATGCATTTTTTGTGACGCTAATAACTTTTGCACCATGTAATATAATTATTGTTTTGCTTATAACTTTGATACTGTGTAATATATATGTTTTACACTGTATATTAGGGCGGAATTTCCATATATAGGAGGAGTTTTTAGGTCTTGCCTCTCAATGCGCATGCACATTGAGCAGAGCGAGACTATAGGGGCTTAAATAAGCTTTACCTAGACTAGCGATTGACTGGCGATTTGATGCTGTGCCCGTGTGCTTTTAGTAGAAGTAACTCGAGGTGTGGACAAAGTACCGAATTGCACACTCTAAGATGGCGCGAATATCCAGTTAGGGAAGTACACTTTATGTGGCTAGCCCCTTTTCTATGTCTGACACCGGACGGGGGTATTTGAAGCAAGTTCAACATGGCGCGGGTGCTGAACGCCAGGAATTACTTTACGGAAGACGAGATATCGTCACAGGTGAGACTACCCCCTCACATAGATACATTTCGTGGCGGCGTTAACTTGCTAAACACGCGATGCCGTGCATTATGAATAGTTATGGGTCGTGCAGCGCGCAAATATAGCGATTAGAAACTGACTTAAACATAGTGGGTTAACTTTTGCAACTGTTGTATTTAACCATGCTTTGAGTATGGGTCATAGGAACAGTGACCTTATACTATCCTAGATCGTAAATGATTATGTCTCTAATGATGATGGAAATGACTATTTCCTAATCGGTAGGATTCCATCTGTTTTAATCTAACTATAGGAGGAAAATACCCAACTAATACAATATGGAGAGAGATTGACCTTAACCACTACCTACGGGCCAGAATAACGTGAAGAATAGAGTGAGTACTCACTATAATCAAATTACTGTTGGCTTGAAACGTGCGTATAAATAGACGGTATCTAGGTTCTAAATTGCTGTTTTCTCCGATAGCTAAGAGGATATTTGAACCCCAATGACGTTGTGGCAGGGGTGACGAACAAGAAACTAGAGGTCGAATATAATTAATTAAGGTACTTATAATCCGCATACATCTCTGGTTTGATCACGACATTTGATGTGGGGCTATCTCTCTCTAGTCAGAGCAATCAATTTATATCTACTTACTCTTCACCAAACCTACAAATACTGAATTTTCAATAATATGTCAGTGTGACCAACACACAGGATAAAAACTTGCTGGTGGGATCCTTCTTTTATCACCATTAATATACACCTTGTTTCGTTGGCGGTTATAATTCACAATTTTTTCCCAAGCACCTTGGTTTTGGTTGATATCGCACTAGCTCCATGATGTTGAAAATTTGTAACACTCTATAAATAGGACTCTTTGCAATCAGAGTTCTAGAAATAGGTGGTTTTGGAAATAAACATATATGTTTAAAGGTTTTAAACTATAAAATTACATTGTTCTAGCCTTGAAGAAGTCTGTGGATTAACACCATTTCAGACGAAACACGTGTCGGCTAGGAGGTTTTATGAACAATCAACGCATGAAATAAAAGAAAGAAAAAGGAGAAAAAATCAGCGATTTGTGATTAGTTCGTTGGTTGCAAAGTAACTTTTTTGTGCTAGCTCAGGATAAATGTTGTGTTGTGTAATAGGGCATTGACTGGTTCATGCCTGTTGTGTTTAGATTGGTGGCCTAAATCATATCCTTGGAGCTTTCCTATTTGTTCTTATCCTTACAATTCTCACTGTGACCCAGCGCAATTGTAACCCAGCCATCAATTTCTTTATTTGCCGTGTGCTTTTAGGTCAATGCGCAAGCGCATTGACCTAAAATGCGCGTGCACATCATCAAATCGGCAGTCAATCACCAGCAGCACTCCTCCCACACTTCACACCCTCATCGCCGCTCTCCCCGCTCCGCCCCTCCCCTGCCCGCCGTGTCGCATTTCTCCTCTCCCTCCCCTTCTCTGCCTTCCCTCCGTCTTGTTTTTTTTACCCGCTCCGCCCCCTCCCCTGCCCGCCGTGTCGCATTTCTCCTCCCCCCTCCCCTTCTCTGCCTTCCCTCCGTCTTGTTTTTTAAACGCAGCGCTTACAAACATAGACAGCATACACAAAAGCTTTCTCAAAATACAGCATGGGAGAATTCTTCACACACACAGATACACACGCACGCACTCACACACAGACACACACACATGCACTTGCAAACAGACTCACATGCATGCACTCACATACACACACCCACATGCACACTCAGACACACACACAAACACACACACACATGCACACACACTCACACTCACATGAATACTCCCACTCAGACACACACGCACACAACTAGCACAACTAGCGGCATCCAAGGAGTGTTATGTTTTCCCATCACAAGGAAAGCATGTGCAGCACATTTTCTGCCACATACGAGAAATATCACAAACTCTTGCGTAGGATGTATTTTTATGTAATTTTGTATGCTAAAGTACTCAGAGAATAGAAGAGTAATTAAATACTTAGTTCCCCTAGAGCTTTGACAAGGACATTCTCTGCCTTTTCCAGGAGCAGTTAAATGTGTTTCTTCTTTGCCGCTATGCAACCACACAAATGGCCAAATAGCTGATGCCGATTCTCCCCTGCCCGCCGTGTCGCATTTCTCTTCCCCCCTCCCCTTCTCTGCCTTCCCTCCGTCTTGTTTTTTAAACGCAGCGCTTACAAACATGAGCTAAAAAACGGTGTTGGATCTAGCCCTGATCTCTTGACTGGGTGAGAGTACTCTGCTTAATTCAGAGACTCTGTCCATCACCACCCCTTGTTGTATACAAACATAGACAGCATACACAAAAGCTTTCTCAAAATACAGCATGAGAGAATTCTTCACACACACAGACACACACGCACGCACTCACACACAGACACACACACATGCACTTGCAAACCGACTCACATGCATGCACTCACATGCACACACCCACATGCACACTCAGACACACACACACACACACACACACACATGCACACACACTCACACTCACATGAATACTCACACTCAGACACACACACACGCACACAACTAGCACAACTAGCGGCATCCAAAGAGTGTTATGTTTTCCCATCACAAGGAAAGCATGTGCAGCACATTTTCTGCCACATACGAGAAATATCACAAACTCTTGCGTAGGATGTATTTTTATGTAATTTTGTATGCTAAAGTACTCAGATAATAGAAGAGTAATTAAATACTTAGTTCCCCTAGAGCTTTGACAAGGACATTCTCTGCCTTTTCCAGGAGCAGTTAAATGTGTTTCTTCTTTGCCGCTATGCAACCACACAAATGGCCAAATAGCTGATGCCGATTCACAATTAATTTGAAAAAAAAACGTCTCCGTAAGTCAGGAGACAGGCAGGAAAGGCTACAAAAAGAAGGTACAATCAACAAACAATTATTCGAGGGTTCAAGGGAAGTATTTAAAGACCTGGGCACAGTTATAACCCCCCACACAAGATATAGAGAACAACAAATAACTGTGGGTCTAGTGATAAGCTCAAGACATGCTATGCGTTGCTGGCTATGTGTCTGCTACTACTATTTAAATAGAAGACAGACTGGACAGTTAACCACTGTGAAAAATGTCCATCAGTTACTCGTTCTTAGGCACCCAGTACATCATCTGGTCTACTCCACAGTAGTTTGACCACCACTCTATCCCCATAGATATATATTGGAGATACGTAGTGTAGGATGGATGTCTGGTAGGTGTTGTTTGTTTGTAACTGAGAGCAGTGCATAAAAAATGAGTGAAAGAAAAAATATGTGTAAGATTGGATAGTGCATACAATAATCACTTTATTCTAGGGTCATGCACCTCCAATATTAAAAACAACAATAGTGCAAAAAAGTCAGGTGGTTCAAACAAATACCTTCTGACTGGGCTATCTGGTCGACATGTTTCTGCGGGTAATGGTCAATTACTATACCAACCGCTTCCTCAGGACCCATAAACTTAATTGCTACTGCTTACGTGATAATATGTGAAAAACAGGACATTTGTGAACAGAAAAAAGTGTCACCTGTACACTTCCATTTTCCTCCTGTGAAAGTCCAGTTGTGATTAAGCCAGCATATCCACATGTAATGAAATATAAACAATAATAACACCTTCGTTAGTAAGGGCTACACAAGCAACGTTGCTAGAATCATACCAGTACTGCATCTGGGTCAAATGACCCTAGTATGTATAACATTGTATGCGTAATCAATGCCTCACCTTAATTTGTAAGGGGAATTGCCTCACCTCACCTGGCAAACAGCTCAGGAAAATGAAGCACCGCTCTAGAGTGCAGAAAATATATAAAGAAAGTCAGTATTAAAAAACCTGTGTCGGGTCAGTGCAGAGTCACAGCCTGTGGGATGCTAAACAGCAAACCAGCAGGGGTCAAATGTCTTATCATTCTCCAAAATTAGGCAAATTTATGTCAATGGCGTCAGGCATGTAATATATAGATGGTCTTTTCAATAGCCATTCAGTATCTATGGCTATCATGACATGATATCTGCACATTGCCTTCAAGACAGAATCATCAGCTTAGGGGTTAAAAATAGCGCATCCAGGCATTAATTGTTTGTGGCTACGATCGATAGTATTCAGCCAAAGACAAATATGCACTGTCTGTCTCAATGTGCGCCCTTGCGCTGAATCTTAAAGCGCATTCACTCGATTTACACACAGAGCGTCTATCTAGTACATCGTGTCAGTAAGGAGTTAATCAAAGCCCCTCCCGCACCCTTACCTCTCAGTCGGTACTTCAAGCAGCCAGCCGGGCTGTTTGGGGAGGTACCGCGGGGGGAGACGAAAGACAAAAAGAAGGTAGCAAGCCTCACCTGGCAGCAGTGTATTAAGGGGAGCTATTTTTGGTTCATTATAATGAGCGATCACGCACTAGTGGCCCGTGACCAGTTCTTTGCCTGGATAACCTTGATCCAGCTTTTGCCCATGACCAAGATTATGATGCATCAACCGTCTTGTTATTTTGCCACTAACTTTACCAAGAAGTGGGCTACACTATGGTAACATCACTCTGTGCTTTATGTTATCTTAGATGTCAGAGAAACGACAGCCTTCCCCCTTTTAAACCAGCTGGCTTCATTGCCAAGCTTGTTTTCCTTAGTATTGTGATAGCGGAGGTTCCTAAGTATTGAGGACTCCCCAAGGCTTTATGCAGCTCGGTTTCATGTAAGATGAGCGAGTGAGTGAATACTCCCACTCAGACACACACGCACACAACTCATAATCTGGAAGCATAAATCACCCTGCCCTCCCTCCCTCTCCCCATTGTTCGGCTCCCATTTCCTGTAAAGTTCAATTCACAGTTTCTGTATTTTGTGGTCGCCTTTACATAGTGCATTACACAGTGAGTTACAGCCCTCAGTTCACGACAGGCGACACTGTTTCAAGCTGTTTTCAAGCTTTCAAGCTTTATTACAAATCACAAAAAAGATGTTAATATTTCACTTCTGTTCTTGGATTTTCGTCAGAATAAAAAACACTGAATATAATCTTCACAAAAGTTATTTACAAAAGTTTAAGCTATTGCCATTACAATTAAATAAATTATTTAACAATTAATTTAACAAAAAAAATAAAAGCCATTGTTATTTGTAATATTAATACATCTAAGTCACGTAAATAAAAAACATGTTGCATTACAAATGCTATAGGTGTCACATTTGCGAAAGTTATAACTATTGGCATTGTAAATGACAGAGTTATTAATTTAGCTATTTTAACAAACACATAAATAAAAAAACAAAATAATTTATAAGACCAATAGCTCAAACTTTCCTAATGCGAGACCTATTGCATTTCCAATGCTTGTTTTGTTTTGCCTATAACTTTGGTGCTGATTGCTGATTACTCTCCAAAAAATGGTCTTTTAACCAAGTTTAACCTTCTCAGCTGCCTACTCGGGAGGTTAGGGGTGAAGGTCCAAGAAAAAAGGTTGGGGTCCAAAAACATTGTTTTCATATGTCAATTTCCTTAGGAAATTTTTGGAAACAATACAGAAAAAAGGGAAGAACAGAATTCCACTAAATTTGGCAGAAAGATCTATATTCAGAAAGTGTTTCCGTTATTTTGTGTAAAAGTGTTCAGCCACTTTTGTGCGTTTAAAAAGCTTCCTGGAGTGATCATGACAGAGTGAAACGTTTAATGATATCTGGATGGTTCGTCCTGCGGAAATCCCAAACTACTGTAAATTTTAAAAACAATTGCCTCTGATTGGCTGGGAAAGCTTTTTCTCCTGTTGGATTTTTTAGCCCAGGATGGAAGAATCAGATTGGCTGGTCACAACTTGAAGCCTAAACTAGTAAACATATAAGGGCCAAGGTAGGAACAACCTAGCAATCATAAGAGGGCCCCCGCTGCCAGAAACGCAAAAGTTCATACATCCATATGTCCACTGGACACATTTTGGTCACTTTGTGACGTATTCTTGGTGGTCCTGCAGGAGTGAAGCTTGCACAGTCCTATGGTACAATGGATGCAATACTTGGTTGTGGTATTACTGGAGTGCCCAATAAATTGAAAAAAAGAATAAATATAATTGTAGGGTGTGGGCTCAGAGAGGGATTGGTGCCTATGATGGGGTTATATGCAGAGCCTGGGCAGCCCCATGCTGTGCATGGCTAACGACTGAGCGCAGTGGGTTGCTGCCCTTGGAGGCTTGGCCACATGACCTGTCCAAGCCCTGTGGGTAGCACACTCTTGTGCATGGCCAAAAGCTGTGCTCAGGGGGGAATTTGGAGAATTTGTCAAAAATCCTGCAAATGTGCAGAAAAAAACAAAGGGTAAAGTGATATTATAGCTAGGTATGGTAATAAGATCTTACCTTACATTGAAAAACCTCCAAAATTCACTGAATACACTTATGTTAAAGTGACTTTATAGTTAGGTATGGTAAAAGTATTTTAGTTTATGTTAAAATAACCCTGGAAATTCACTGAAAAAGCCCAAGGTAAAGGGATGCTATAGTTAGGTGATGGAATAATACAAACATGTTTAAAAACCAAAATACCGTTAACATTCACAACATGTCATTTACTGAGCTAACTGTAACTAGCACCCTCATCATGCACTGCTTACAACCTCACATTTTACATCACTCTTGGCATGCACTGATGACATGTCATATGACATAATTGATTACATCATATAATCATTGTGACACCATCCTAGAGGGTTTGTGGACTTGAGGTAATTCAATTTGCCACACCTGTGGGCAATTTTCGATTCACCTTAATGGTATTAAACCTTTTGAATGGGATTGCCCTCTTAAAAACTTCACAGGACCTGTAATTTTAAGTAATGCGGTTGACAGGTATACATTAGAACACTGAAAAGACACCTTCTCTGAGACCCTTTGGACAACCCTCCATAATTTAGCTAAATACAATTCACATGTACCAGAGATGGGCACAGTGTCATACAAATGTAGAGCCACGCATACACCAGTGTGAGAGACATCACATCTAAGTGGGACACCCCCCTCATTCTCTATTATTCTTCAATCTGCAAAGCTTGAAAATCCACAGCAAGGTTCTGGAAATAAACATCCACCTCTTATAAATATCTTTCTTACATATAATTTGGGTCTACCACTGTATTGCAGTTATTTGCATGGGCACATGGCCAAATATCCACTGGTGGATAACCTATAGTCAACAGCAGCAGTTGCATTTCTCAAAGCTTTTTTAGAGCAGACTTTGGCTGTAGGCCACTGTAGGAAAATGCCTCTTGTTACGCTATCTCCCCCATTTCTTACTATTTGTTTTTGCTTTATTTTGTACTCTACACACTGGGACACTGCTGCCCAGTGCCCAGAGTATGTACTCTAACACTTACAACCATGTTAAATTGGTATACACCTATTTAGCATATTTTACAAACCTATAGGTCCCTAATATATGGTGAAGATTGTACTGGTGTGTGAGTTAAATGTCACTAGTGAACTACAGCAGTTATTGTGCCACTACTAAAATGACAATGCAAAGCATGACTGCAGGCTTGCCACCAGTAACTTGGCTGAGCATGTATTAATCCCTTGTGAATGGCCTATCCTCTCCTTTTAAATAATACTAAGTCACCCTTAAGAAAGCCTTAAAGGCAGGGTGAATGATATGTAAAGTAAGAAATGTAAACGTTTAATATTAAACATCATCATAATCATCATCATCATCTTTATTTCGGCATCATGTGCCATAAAAGGGTACATAAAACATTAAAACAGTAAAGGTTAAGATATGTACAAACATTAAAACATGTAGAAACATTATACAAATACAAGGAACAGCCTTTTAACATTGTCAAAATATATACCTCAAAGTTTGTCATTTTAACGTATTTCATAGGTCCCCATTTAAAAGATGTCTCCTCTTATGCCATATGGACCCCAAATATTTGGCTAAAGCAGACAATATGCCCAGAAAGATCCGTCTTTAGAACCCTGTATGCTGGGAGGCAATGGGAGAAACCCAGATTTTTACATAGTTGGATAATCCATTTTCTCCGCGCCTGCACATACGCATTACAGAAAAACAATATGTGCAAATCAGTTTCTTGTTCAGATTTGCATCCAGGGCAATGAGACGGGGATGGCTCGGCCCATTTACTAGTAAGGGCCCGTAGTGGTAGACTGCCATATCTCCATTGGAGATACAGTTTTCTAATTGATGTTGGGGCTATGATATCTAACACAGTTTCGAGCCTGTAGCTGTCCTTGATTATTAAGAATGATGACGTTAGGGTGCCGGGGGCAGCTCCTTGCATGTGGGTAGCCAATTTACTCTCCTGATACTGGATAATAAGCTGCCTCCGCGTAACCCCGGGACAAGATGTAAGCGGGTCAGACCATAAGGTAGGAATCCCTAATTTCCTTAGTTCTTTCTTAATAAAATTTAGCCATGGGATTTTCCCACTATTTGGGAGAGTAAGGATTTCTTGCAGTTCTAACCTATAGTTAGCTAACTCAGGTATTGACCAAATCCTGCGCCAAAATAACAGGGGCCGGAGGCCCATATCTTCATCCAGGGGTCTCAGGGCCAGGTCAAGTCTAATGGGCAGCAGGGGTGTGCTAGAGGGAAGTGATAGGAGCTGTCTGATAAATTTGTTCTCGGTTACTAACAGATCACGGTTGCACGTATGGCCCCAAAGTTCGCTTCCATACATAACTGCTCCCCTAGCTTGTGCTCTGTAAATCTCTAGGGCGGGACCCACCGGCTTAAAGGTAGATTTATTTTTGGCAATTAGTTTGGTAATTCCGCCTGCGGTTGACAGGTATACATTAGAACACTGAAAAGACACCTTCTCTGTGACCCTTTGGACAACCCTCCATAATTTAGCTAAATACAATTCACATGTACCAGAGATGGGCACAGTGTCATACAAATGTAGAGCCACGCATACACCAGTGTGAGAGACATCCCATCTAAGTGGGACACCCCCTCATTCTCTATTATTCTTCAATCTGCAAAGCTTGAAAATCCACAGCAAGGTTCTGGAAATAAACATCCACCTCTTATAAATATCTTTCTTACATATAATTTGGGTCTACCACTGTATTGCAGTTATTTGCATGGGCACATGGCCAAATATCCACTGGTGGATAATCTATAGTCAACAGCAGCAGTTGCATTTCTCAAAGCTTTTTTAGAGCAGACTTTGGCTGTAGGCCACTGTAGGAAAATGCCTCTTGTTACGCTATCTCCCCCATTTCTTACTATTTGTTTTTGCTTTATTTTGTACTCTACACACTGGGACACTGCTGTCCAGTGCCCAGAGTATGTACTCTAACACTTACAACCATGTTAAATTGGTATACACCTATTTAGCATATTTTACACACCTATAGGTCCCTAATATATGGTGAAGATTGTACTGGTGTGTGAGTTAAATGTCACTAGTGAGCTACAGCAGTTATTGTGCCACCACTAAAATGACAATGCAAAGCATGACTGCAGGCTTGCCACCAGTAACTTGGCTGAACATGTATTAATCCCTTGTGAATGGCCTATCCTCTCCTTTTAAATAATACTAAGTCACCCTTAAGAAAGCCTTAAAGGCAGGGTGAATGATATGTAAAGTAAGAAATGTAAACGTTTAATATTAAACATGTCCTTACAGTGACAATGCCCTAAAAGCTATTTTCACTGTAGCAGCATTAACTGTTCCATAGGAAAGCATTGGGATACATTATTACATTAATAAACATATCTCTGCCTAGATAATAAGTTAATTTTTGGACTTTAAAAAATATTCATTCAAAATCCAATTCATTGGTGAAATGGGATTTTTATCAAATATTTAACAAAAATGTGCTTTTAAAGTGTTACCTTTAACTTGCCTAACGCCTCTAAAAGCTCTATTTGCCTGAGCTTCCAAATGCCACCCAGGAGCTGAATAGCTCCTAGATGATTGCAAATTGGCTCCCAGAGCTGAGACAAAGGCCTTGGGTATTAGAGGTTGACCTTCCCCTGACAGGATGGTACAAGGGCTTTCACCCAGCTCCTTGCATATCTTCAAAAGTTACCTACCCTATCACTGGCAGATGTAACTCATACCTAGACCTGGTCCCTAGGATAAAAAGAGCCAGATGGGGAGGAAAACTGTTCTCCTACCAAGCGGCCAAACTGTGGAACTCCCTCCCCACTCTGATCAGACTACAATCAAACAGAGTTATTTTTAGAAAATTGACAAAAACGTGGATCTTTCCTTAGCTCGAGAAACATTAGCGTAGGCCTTGGTATTCACCTACCTCAGTGCCAAGACGCTTCGGCAATAGTGCGCTTTATAAGATCTCAGTCAGTCAGTTTAGATAAAGTGGGGCACTGTGGGATCATTTACAGTAGGACACACAGGAACTCCTCCATAAGTAGGTACAACTTCCCCTGGGAACGTGTTCCCTATTGGTTAGGGAGGGACTAGGAGTCACCCCTACCCACAGACTAGACCACAGATAATTGTGTACCTTCTTCTGGACCTGTAGAAGACATAAGAAGGGCTGCAACTGCTGTTCAGACCTATAAGGAGAACCCTAAGGGCTGGACCTACTTCCACTTGAACTCAGGACAAAGAATTAGACTTCGGTGTGTCAGTATACTGACCTCCTGTTATGCTACAGGGACACAAAAGTTGCAGAAAATCAATTTCATGAAAGAGCCCATCTAACCAGTTCCAACTGGGCCTACCCTGGACCCTGCTGTTGACTTTTGTTGAAGTGAGTCCCGGCCCCCAAGTGTTGTTCCTGAGGTCTTGGAACCCGTGGCTGGCACCAGAATGTACTTCTCCTGCCTAACCCCAAAACATGGGACTTAGAACATTTTTAAGTGATGTTTACCTGGAGAACTGACCAGAAGTTGAGTCCAACCTGCCAAGTAGCCTAATAGAAAACTGAAAACATACAAATTAACTTTTTTTCTTTTAAATCTTTTTCATCAACTTTTTATGGGGTGGGATCCAGGATAGGTAACACATCATAGTTGGTTACACCTAGCACTAATTTACAGCCAGAGAAAAAGTCTATAAAACCTCCACTAGTGCTGTCCCCGAACTCCCCTCAATGAGGAAACCCCACCCCTATTTCCAGGCCCAACTGTAGAAGGCAATCCACCCCATTGTGTACACTCCCCAAAATTCACAACCAAGTCCCACCACTAAGTAGAGTAATCAGCAATATATCGTAGGTCCCTCTATATGCAGGCCACAATATTTATAGACAAATAAGCACTCTCCTCCCCATAACTCATTGAAATAGCCTCAGTGGTCCCCAACGTGAAACTAGAGCTAAATTTGATAATCCACCACTCAGCTGCTCATAAAGAGGTTTTCATTTAAGATCAAATCAAGTTCCTCCACCCAGGCCTCCAACCTCTGTTGCAGACGGGGACAGTGATCTGCGACATTGATAACTAGGGAGCGATACATCATTGAGATAGCCCCTTTATGGAACATCCCCATCATCAGTTTCGCCAAACTCTGGAATCTGCATATCTGGGAAAGAATTGGTCAGTAAGGCATGACGCAGTTTGAATGAACTTTTGAAACTGGGTATAGAGGAGCTTGTAATGCTAGTGCAACCCCCAAAATGCCTGTACATACGTACCTGCCCAGACGTCTCCAAGTTAAGTGATGCCTATCCTGTCCCACTGCAAAAAGCCCTCCTGACCGTCAGTATGGTGTAGCAATGTCCCCTGCCATGTGGTGTACCAAAGTGAGTTGACGATCCCAACCCAGAATATGGAGCACCACCCTCCAGCACAGCAACATCACCTATGTACACTCAGGAAGGGACCATGGAATCAGGGACCCATAGAGCGGGCCTGTTAGCCTATGTAAGCCAAGCAAGGCCTGCTTCACCAGGTAAGCAGGATTGTCCCAACCCCCCATTAAACTAGTTGTTAATGGTGAATTATTGTGAAGTTAAATAATACCAAGATAGATTTTCAATACCCATGCCTCCTTCATAGGGGGATTGATGGCAATTAACAAAGTCCACACAGTGGCAGCCACCAGCCCAAAGGAAAGTTTGGATTGTTGAAACAGGGGTCTGGAACAACCGCTGTGGAATTGGGTGTGGAAAGTTCGAAAAAACAAACAGAAAGTGGGGCAGGACCATCATTTTGAAAAGAGCCACCCTCCTGAGGATTTCCAAAACAGACCATGCCATCTGTGCATGCCCTGCCGTATTCTAATCACCAGGGGGTCAGATTAAGGCTTCAGCCATATTTCTGGAAGATGTGAGATATAAATATCCAGGTATTTAAAAGACAAGTGGCATCGAGGGATACTCACATCACCGGCAATGGGGATCAACAGGGATTTATATTTTTTCACCCGGAAGCAGGACGCCTCTTCATATATCTGAAGGATCTCCTTTGTGGATGGGTCCGTGGTGGGCCCCCTTCCGGGAATCAATCTGGAGGTCTCCGGCTGAAGGGCGGTGCAGAGGGGGCACCCTGGAGGTTGGGGCCCCCCAACACCACGGGGGCTGCAGGGGCGTGTGTTACGCCCCTGCTTCTGGGGGCGCAGGTTGATTCTTCTTACAACTCTGTAATGTTTGATCTAAGGTAGAAAACCTGCATTTAGGAGCAGAGCCGACAAAGTGGTATTATGGATCAGGTTTTTTGTTTTTTCTATGATCCTTTGGATATATACTGAAAAGCAGAAAGGTGTTTGACTCATAAGATATAACATATAGGGTCAGAATTGCACGTTTACTCTCCTAAATGTAATTTAGAAGAACAAAAAATACATTTGTGAATCTCAATCCCTCATAATGTTTCAGGGTACACAGACTAAAGTCAGTGGTGCTGGAATCAATGTTATGTTAGTCAAGTCTTACACTTTGTGAAGAATCCGGGTGGCATATTATCAAGCACAGCGTTAACATTATCGTTGTTCTAGCGGCAGAAAACTGCAGCTAAAGCGGCGATAATGGGCTTGATAATACACCGTAGCGAATGCCCATAGAAGCCCATGTTCACACCAGAACATGGGCTACTATGGGAATTCACAAGGGCGTATTATCAAGCACATTATCGCCACTTTAGGGGCAGTTTTCTGCTGCTAAAGCAGCGATAATGTTAACGCTGTTTCTTGATAATATGCCCCCAAGTGTTACACAAAGTGCAGGAATTTAGCCATGCCCATTCAACAGAAGTGAGGTGGTCAAACAATGTGCGTCATGGGTGCCTTTTGGAGCACTTTGCACTAAATAAATAGATTAAGCCTGCTGTGCTAGGGCATTGTCTGTCACATAGAGCACGATTTCCACTGAAACGGCTTCTTGAAATGTCCATTGAATTCGCATCCGTCATGCAGCTTTACTGCTAACTCAATGTAGCACACAATATACACAGAAATTGAGTTTTAACTTAATTTCTGTGTATATTTACCATTTGTGTATTTTTCAAGTGAAGTGTCTGTGTTTGTTTTGGTGTCTTAACGTGTTTCCACAGAATTTCGTACTTACAAAAAAACTATATATCTCAATTGAAAATTTCTTGCTGCTGACATATTTTGATATATCTGTTAATTTAATTTTTATATGTATCTAAATATTGTTTTGTGTTAGGAAACATTTGAGGTCCTGCAGCCTTCCCTTTCCTACTTACTGTACCCAAGAAAAACTGTCACTTAATTCACAATACAAAATGTTATCATTTTGCAGTCAAAGAACGTTAAACACCAACATTCATGTTAAACAAAAAGAAGTTTGCCAGAAAACACTGCATGACAACTGACCTCTGTCTTAAAACGCATGCCAAATAAAACTAAACTTAAAGGGAATGTTATTGTTCATTCTCCTTTTGAACTTTAGCTGGGTTGACTTGGGGGCCCTACTTCTAGCGCCCCTGTATAGATAATGGTGGGGAATCAGCCAGCGTTGCTGAGTTTTCGCTGTTAGAGGTAACACATTTCTTCCTTGTGTAAAATCTACCTGTGTAGGTATTTACCATCAGAGCGACTCCTGGAAAGGTAACCTATGCCTCTATTAGGATTCTATGCAACGCGTCGGGAGCTTTGTGAAATCGTCTAAAATGTCAGAAATGTACTGCATATAGTTAGGAACCTGCAGGAGTAAATTTACGGCTTTTCAGTGCAGAGCTTTGTGAATTGTAATAAAAAATTATGTTGTTTTCTCAGCAGAGAGAAATACTTTATAAAGCCATTTTTCACAGAAAATAAGTATGCATGTTGTGATCACTGGGCTGGTGATTTTTTCTTCCATTTCTCTGTAACTAAACTCAGTCGACAGGTCTGTCAACAGAACACAGAGTTCTAGCGTTTGAAAATGTTTCTGTAAAAATGATTATGTTGTGACGATCTTCTTTGTAGTACTTAAATGTGCTGGGTTACATTTGTAGATTTACCAGGGTATAACAGCATATATCCCAGCATGACATAGATTTGAAAGGCAGAATTGGTAATTATAATGGCAGTTATTTAAACCACTCGTTATCCCTAGATATTAACAGTCATGGTGCAGCATTTCTCCCTGACCCAATTTAAGACAAACTCTTTGCATTCATAGTCTCCTGTGTTCTTTACCTAAGATATTTTTGTAACGAATGTATTTAAGAAGCACTAAGTGAGTTAGAGGTTTTTTTGTACAGTTGTCTTATAAAGAGTTGTCATAAGCACAATTAAATTTACATTTCAATGTTTGTTTGATATTTGCTAAATGTCTGGTGGTAGAATGGTATGAAGAGTTAGCATGGGCAGGATTGTAATCAAGGGTCTTGGTCACTATCAGGGGGTTAGTTACATCAAACCATCTATTTAAGTACACATGTATATGTAAACCATTTGCTGCATTTACGTTTGTGTCGGGTACAATTAACACGATTATATGGACGCAGATTAAAAATCTAGGATTTAAAGAATACCTCACTGGGGACAACTGACCATAACATCTCAGCTGGATTGAACCATTGCCTGTGTAGTAGTGCATACAGAGAACGCTCTTAGGGGCCGATAACGATGGAGGGCAGACATCGCAGTGGCAAAAGGTACCGCCCGCCAAAGGTACGGCGGTCCCGCTATACGGATTAGGATGCGTCCACCACACTGGTGGGCGCATCCTGTATTTTAACATTGCGGCAGGCGGCAGCACCTGCCATAATGTAAAAATACATGTTTTGCACTTGCATTTACAACGTGACAGGCACCTTGTAAAGGCAAATGCAGGGGGGTACTGTAGCATGGTTTAGGGCCTCCTTTTGCGTGCATGTTATTTTAGCATGGCTTATTAGAAGTTTAAACGCCATTTTACCTTTTGCTGCTTTTTGCACACGACACTGCATAGCTGTTTTTGCAAGTTAGCTTTCACTAAGGTCTATACATGAGAAAAGGTTTGTTTTTAGACATCTCTAGACATACATCGTGCCCCCAGTCTGTACAGTGAGTGCTGAGCCGTCAAGGTTATCATAACATGTGAGCCTGTTTATCGGCATGTCCGTGTAACACATTCTAGACACAACATTTTCGCAGCTGCAAGCCAAGTAAGATTCTGGCGCCTTTATCATAGCACACTTGCCATAATTTCACACACTTGGAAGATTCCAGGGATGCAGAGAGCCTTGCTGATCCAGATGTAATTTACACTTACTGAGCTGAAAGGTAATGGTGTCCCCCAAAACAAGCCCAACAGACCTTCTTTAGTTTATAATACATAGATCCTATATAGGGAGGGTGTTAAAACTAGGCACTTATATCACCTGTTTGCATTATCATTGTAATATGATTCCTCCTTTCGTATTTTATGGAATTGTAACCATGCTGACCATATTATTCTTAATCATATGTCTGCTTATGTTGACTAAAATACTGCGCATGAGATCACGTCGTTAGAATGAATATTTTAACCTTACCATGTCTCTTTTTTACTCCTGTTGTGGACTGGTTTGAGATTATAACAAAAGAGTGTTCTCACTTCCCACCATTCCTGAGATGGTCCTAAGTCACATGCTCTAGGTTGCCTAATCATTGGTTACTTTGCTATAGGGCTAAGAGCTAATGTGACACTGATTGCTAGCTGGTTGGGGTTTCTAGGTACTGAGGTGAGTTTCTGGTACACCACAATTCACTAATGTCCTAGGTCTCTGTGCACAGTACTGTGTATGAGCAGAAATCCTTGCAACATGGCGCCGCCAACGAGTGTGGTCTTATTGTGAGACACTTGAGTAGTGCTTATATCAGTCTACGACCCCCTCACTATTGTTTCCGGTTGACAGTGGTGACGGATAAAACCCACCTATAGTTACATAGGTCTCTTCAAGCTTGATATTTTAAAACGGTTTTCTATTTGAATTACTACCCAGTTGTGCCTTTTTGTATTGCATTGTACTTCTCTAACACTGTATCGATATGGCTTCGGTTGATATCCCAGATCACAGTCGTGTAGCTGTACGGAATCACTTGCAGGAATACCTTGTTTCTTTAGAGGGACAGACAGTGGTCTTTGTAGTCTCAGCTGACGCGGTGTACCCGTTTGAGTTGTTTTACTCATAGATGCTGGTACTGGTGTATTTCACTCTTACACCCGTGCTGATGCTCCTGCTGTGTATGCTCCATATCGGACAGTGGAAATTCCAATTTCTGCTCGACAGCACGTTGTTTGGTTTGATGGCTCCCTCCCACATGTTGTTACCCGCCAACCCCCACAGACCACGCACGCAACCTGGGAATCATCCTGGACTCCGAGCTCAAAATGGACCGCCAGATCAACTCTGTCTCATCTTCCTGCTTCCACACCCTCCGCCTCCTTCGTAAGACCTTCAAATGGATCCCCCTCGAACACCGAAAGACAGTCACTCACGCCCTGGTCACCAGCAGACTCGACTACGGCAACGCACTCTACGCCGGAATAAACAAAAACCTCATCCGCAAGCTACAGAACATCCAGAACGCCGCCGCAAGACTGGTCCTCAACCTGCCAAAACACTGCCACATCTCCCAGCACCTGCGCACACTCCACTGGCTCCCCGTCGAGGCGAGAATCACCTTTAAGATGCTCACCCACGCACACAAGGCCCTCCACGGCACCGGACCAGCATACCTGAACAGCCGACTCAAATTCCACGCACCCCAAAGGACCCTACGATCAGCCCAGCTTTCCTACGCTGTGGTCCCCCGCACCAGAAAGACCAGATCGGGAGGCCGCTCCTTCTCCTTCCTCGCGGCCAAAGCATGGAACGCCCTTCCGCTCCACCTCAGACAGACAACATCGCTCCCCATCTTCGCAAGAAACCTCAAAACCTGGCTCTTCGACAGACCCCCTCCTTGATGGAATGGAACCTGCACCCCCCCAACCCCCCCCCACCCCTAGCGCCTTGAGACCCTTACGGGTGAGTAGTCGCGCTTTAACAAACTCCTGATTGATTGATATGATTGGTTACAGCGGTCAGACAAGGACCGTTGTCGATCCTAGGCGCTACTTGGCCTGTTTTAGCTGCTTACACCCTGCATCCTAATGAGGGTCAGTTAACAGCTTCGCAACTAAGACCCCTGTGTGCCTCTGCAGTGTCGGTTATTAAGGATCTGGTTCATTACATTAGCCGCAACCTCCAGGGTGGGGCCCCGGGTGGTGCGGCGCATCCAGTTTGCGAGGGCGGGCTGAAGCGTAGTCCCGTCATGGTTAATGCGGTCATGGGCAAGCGCCCCAGGATAAGGATGAGATGCCTTTTTGGCTTGCTGAGAAATTCGGCCAACTGGAAGCAGTATTCCCGAATACTAGTCCTGGGGAGAAACACAGGATCCTCACTATTAGTTTGCAGAAAGACTTAGTGCCAGACGTAAATGAATGTACAACTTGGGATGTGATTTTTGCGGCAGTCTATACTAGGTGCTTTGGCATCCCATCAATGATTG
This sequence comes from Lissotriton helveticus, assembly GCF_964261635.1. Classification (NCBI taxonomy): domain Eukaryota; kingdom Metazoa; phylum Chordata; class Amphibia; order Caudata; family Salamandridae; genus Lissotriton; species Lissotriton helveticus. The sequence goes on along the minus strand of NC_136068.1, from coordinate 1,247,880,335 downwards.
TCCTGCCCTCTGTGATCAAGTGCGTTCAGGATGAACACGGACCAGAGGCGGCTGTAGAATTGGGAATGCGACTCGTGGGAGCGTTTGACATGGTACGTGATCTCGTCCTTGCTAATGTCAAGGGGGATGCGGTAAGTTTCCAGGTCTTTAATGCTTTGCGCGATGTCCCCGATGCAGACAAACCCGCCAATTACCGAAAATTATTACGGAGGCTTATAAGACCATGGGCCGTAATAATTTGGGTGTTAAGCCTTTTGCTAAGAAAGAGAAACAGCAGCAAGCTCAACATGCGTCATCTGATAAAGATGACCGCCCAAAAGTTCAGAAACAAAATTGGAGGAAGAACAAAAAACAGGGGAAACAGCAACAGAAACAGGGGTCACATCCTTTACCTACACCTGCCCCTGCTATGCGTACATATGAGTTGCGCGACCGCAGTACTATTAAGTCACCTGATAGATTTCAGGTTCCTGAACAACGTTCTCCTCGCTCTTTGCAGGAAACATCGGTAGCAGCCACCAGTGGAGGAGGCGGCGGCAGAGGTCAAGGTGCCCAACAGAGCCGTGAGCAGCCTCGCAAGGCCGACGGAAAAGGCAAGCAGGATGAGACACCGCGTCAAAGGCCCCAGTTTCAGAAGACAATAGTTGCTGCAGTAACAGCGAGATATGCCACAGATAGTGAGAACGCAGCTTCGGAATCTGACATGAGCGCTGACGGTGCTGGACAGCGCGGCGGAGATTACCATCATTCGAGAGGCGTTGTGTCCACTACTGAAGGTGACAGCAACTGACACATTCGTTGTAGTTGAGACAGCTGACACTAGAGTGGCTCCCCTGACAGGCTTCATGAAATTGTCCTACTAATTGAAGGTGACATAGAACGTACCATAAAAGTTTTTTTGGGGGGAAATCTATCAACTACCTATGATTTTTTGTTGGCGGAGGTCAACTGACCCCCACCATTTGTCTTGGCTGCTCCGCAAGGGGAGGAGGTGATCCTTCCAGCTTTCGCACACACAGTGTCGAAGGAGCAAGCTCTGCAGTTTGTAGAAGACTGGGCTAAGGCGCTTGCGCTGGCGTTGTACCATACTCACTGTGGATGGGATAAATTTTCCCCTCGACATGAGATTCCCTTGCGGTCGATGCCACAGCCTCAACCCCAATACCCCATGCGGTGGGAAGCAAAAGCTTCCGTTGCAGAAATCCTTGAACAATTGGAATTTCAAGGTGTGATTAAAAACGTCTGTGTCTCCGATGAATAACCCACTTTTTACTGTGACCAAGTTTGATGGCTCGTACCGTTTGGTATTGGATTACCGCCACTTAAACTCACATTGTCGTACGTGCGCGGTGCAGAATACTCATAGTTCTGCTCTTGTGGATAGTCTCATGCGTAAAAGGTTCAAAACCACACTTGACATATCCAATGGTTTTTTGCCCACAATCTGTCCCTTCTTAGTAGTCAATGGACAGCTTTTACCAGTGGTGGCAAACAGCGCCAATTCCTCCGTTCGGGTATGGGCTACAAGAATAGTTCAGGCCTCTTTGCCGCCCGCATTGTCTCTCTCCTGGAGAGACTCTACGCAGATGCATGTTCATATGTGAATGACATTTATCTCACAGACGATAAATTATGCCAGCATTTGTGCCGTGTTGACCGCATAATTTGTCATTTTGCGGACCGAGGCTATAAATTTAAGTTTGCAAAAGCACACATTGCAGAGTACACAGTGTTGTTCCTGGGCTACGAGCTCAACAATGAAGGGGGAGGTTTAGCTTCTCACTTCTTGGAGAAATGCGCACTTTTGCGAGCTCTGACAACACTGAAAAAGCTACAATCTGTCCTGGTCTTTTGAATTTCTGTCGTACCTACATTCCGGAATATGCCCAGCGTATCAAACCGCTTTATGCGTTGTTACAACCTACTTTTTCCAAATCGTGCCGGCTGCCATAACATTCAGCCATCTTGCAATCGTGCAGGCTGATCTTCTTAAATCTAAATTCTTGTCGACTCGTGATAACCACGCCAACCTGGTGATAAGAAGCGTGCCAGGGGTGGTGGGTTTCACATACCTCACTTTTAATGAGGGTAACACAGTCCCTGTCGCTTACAAGTCACACTTGTACACTTCGGATGAGGTGCGATTTTCCACTGTAGAAAAAGTTTTGACAGCGTGCAAATGGCGATTCTTAAGGAACGTGCACTGTCGCAGGGAAAACACATTTTGGTTGTTACTCTCTATCCTGCCTTGGAGGCAGTGACGAAAGCCAGTGTACCGAATTCTAAGGCTTTGCACCCGCGGTGGATACAATGGGCCACATCCTTGACATCTCCGGATGTCATGTTCATTTTTGATTCCTCACTGCAGACACAAGAGTACTTGCAGTATGAATTTGATCATCCTGCTCCTCTGACTGTGTGCCCACTTGAGGATTTCCGTTGTATCATTTACACTGATGGCATTGCGCAAGTGGCTACGGGTTCAAAGCAAGCATATTCTTCGGCCTGCGCAATTGTGGTTGGTACTATGGTGGATGGTGAATTCAAGTCGGATGTCATACATACACAGACATTAGGGGACTGTACCACCCAATTGGCAGAGCTCCGTGCTCTGATGCTTGCATTGGAGTAGACGGACCCTAGTGTGACTACTCTTATTGTGAGTGACTCTTACTACTGTGTTCAGTCTTACAATGACAATCTGCCCTTTTGGATTCAAAATGATTATCGTGACTCCAAGGGTCACACAATAAAACATAAAATGATCTGGTTCGAGTGGCTGAGCTCAAAGAACGACTCCCACTTGTTTTTGTAATTCATACTCTGGGTCATCAGCGTGTTGGAGTTCACGCTGTTGGCAACTGTCTCACGGACGAGGCTGAGAAGACAGCAGTTGCAACATATGCAGTGGCAGCGGTTACATGTTCCAAAAGTAAGATTGATGATGACATCTTGGCAGCTATTGCCGCAACAGAGAAGGGAGGTAATTACCCTAGGGGTTTCCCTTCTAAATACTCTTATCATTTAAGTCCTGATAAAGTTCCTTATGTGAGAATTAACAACGTTGGTGACAGGTTAATTCCCAACGTGGACCGCAGACAGGCTTTGATTACAGCAGCCCCCGCCGCAATGGCTTTGGCGCACGCCGGCGTGTCAGCTACTGTTTCTCTTCTCCAGCAACGATATTGGTGGCGGGGTTTGTACAAACAGACACATGATTTTGCCCTCCAAAGTGGCATTTGTCAGCAAATTAAACCTTCATCTGCTGCATGCCTGCCCCAAACTCAGTTGTACATATCTAATAAACCACTTGCGTGTGTTTACTTAGATCACTGCGGTCCTTTCTCCTCTGATACTATATATAAGTACATCTTAGTAGCAGTTGACTCTTGCACGCGCTTTGTCTGGGTGTGGCCTCAAAGGAGCGCAGATTCTAGAACTGTCGTAAGGGATTTGCTTGTCTTTTTGTGAATTTTTGCCTGTGGTACCTTCCATTCGGTCCAGGGTCCAGAGTTTGCCTCGAAGGCGTACAAGGATGCCATGGCTTCGTTGGAGGTCAAATTTTCGTCTCCATACCGGCCGAGGGTAATAGTGTTGGGGAGCGAATGAACCGTGACTTAAAGCAATCCTTGACAGCGAAAGTTTTAGGTGCTGGCAGAGACTGGCTAACCCACATCAATAGCGTTCAACGTGCACTAAATAATCTCCCTAGAAGGTCTCTGGGTGGGCGGACCCCATACGAAATGCTCTTTTGTATCAAGATGTTTGTTCCGGACCTTGATGGTCTAGACATGGCAGCGGGAGCCGCATCCTTTGACGTAGATGAACATTCTTTTTTTTTTTTTAAATGTATTTTTAAATGTATTTTTATTTTCCAAATTTATACACACTTTCAGTTTATACATTTCTACATGAGTATTTCATATATATTTTACATTTCATATATATTTCATGTGTATATATACTTTTTTCCGATCCAATCTTAACCTCCCTGTATACAGTGCACGATCCATGTTCTATCATAAAATTTCATTTCACCTAGAAAATTCAACAGCTGCCTAATCTTTCCCTCCACTTAATTACTGGATCCCATATTTTTAGGCCTAAAATTCTTTTCCTCCTACCCTTTCGTGCATTGATATTCTTTTCCAGATTGAATACTCCAAGTAGGTTGGACAACCATGTTCGCAATCCCGGAGGGTTTTTATCAAGCCATGCCCTCGCTATGGTTAATCTGTAAACTGCCATTGCTACAAACAAAAACTCATGCGGTACATCTACCTCAATTGCACCAACCCCTAGCAGGATCAGAGGGGGGGTGAGCACTAATTGAATTCCCAATGTCCTGTACAAGAAAACCTCTATATCCCTCAGTAGTGTGTGCATCTGAGGGCATGTGGCAAATACGTGAACACTGTCTGCTTCTGAGGAATTACACCTAGGGCACAATATTCCCGTAGTACCGCCCCATTTTGCAATCCTGGCTGGCGTAAAGTACAAAGAAAATATGGTTTTGTAGTGCTGGGATTGTAACGGAGCTGAACACAGTGCTGTTTGCCCTAGTTCTAATGATTCCTGAAACCAAGCCTGCTCCCCACCCAGCTTCTCCACCCACTTATTACTGAGCTTCTCCAAGTCATCCTTCTTCTCCTTTACCAGACGTGCGTAGAAAGAACGTATCGTACAATCCCCAGATAATTTTATTTTTTCCAGGATCTCTATCTTGCTGAACCCAGCGGCACCACCCTGCTTATTACCTAAAAAGCTTCTGATCTGGAGATATTTAAAAAATCCTCGGTTATCCAAACCGAATTTGTTCCTTATCTCACTAAACTGCATTATTCCATCCGTGTTAATGATATCACCAATTTGTGTAACCCCCCTTTCTGCCCATTCTGCCATTGTTGCATCTGCAAATATAGTGGGAGGAAATGACCTATTTTTATACATCCTTGTGTATCTATTATATCTCCCTAATCTTGTCTTTTTTAAGAAAGCATTCCAAATGTTTACCACAGCAGCTATTGTTTTAAACCTTGTTCTTTTGAAATACCCAAAATCGATACTATTTAGCATACAATTTCCTGCTTCAGCCCCAAGTACTATAGAATACACCTCTGTGGAAAAGCTGGCGACTCTTCGGTCATGAATCGACCCCCCGATTAACCCCTGCATATATTGTAAGGAGGCGGCCATATAATACAATCTAAAATCTGGGGCTCCCCATCCTCCTCTCTCTCTCGGGAAGGAGATACAAGGATGCCATGGCTTCATTGGAGGTCAAATTTTCGTCTCCATACCGGCCTGAGGGTAATAGTGTTGGGGAGCGAATGAACCGTGACTTAAAGCAATCCTTGACAGCGAAAGTTTTAGGTGCTGGCAGAGACTGGCTACCCCACATCAATAGCGTTCAACGTGCACTAAACAATCTCCCTAGAAGGTCTCTGGGTGGGCGGACCCCATACGAAATGCTCTTTTGTATCAAGATGTTTGTTCCGGACCTTGATGGTCTAGACATGGCAGCGGGAGCCGCATCCTTTGACGTAGATGAACATTCTAATGTTTTGCAGAACCTACAAAAGACCAGAGACAGTCTTGCAAAGGAACACTTGCCCTCCACGTCTGAAGCTGCGTTGCAGATTCCGGTGGTCTGCTGGCTACCCCAAGTTGGAGAACTGGTCCGAGAGAAGATCAACAACAAGAAAGAATTTGGTCTTTCCTATCGAGCTCCAGTTGCAGTGCTTGGTGTGCAGGGTACAAGAACAGTCATTTTACCTCCTCTTCCTGGGCAAAAGGGGAACAGGTACATTTCCATTGACAATGTCAAACCACACAGGGTGGCCGATTCTCTATAGTATGATGCCTGCGGTTTCGTGTCCAGCAATGGTGCGACACTCTGTTTTGGCCCCGGATCCTGCCATCGGGCCTGATGTTGTCATTGAAATGAGTCCACTTACCAATCCTTTATTGAATCTACCTGCTGGTGATCCTCTTAATGACACTGAATATACTTACCCAACTGACTTGTCTAAGCCTGATTTGGAGACTCGTGTGGCTAATCAATCCCGTTTTTCATTTGACACTGGCTCTTCCACATCCAAGTCCCCCTCAAAAGTTTTGATTTTTGCCACTGGTTTAAAAAACATTTTTTGATTCCCCCTTGGGCTTACATTTGGCTGGTGCTTATTGCAATTTTTTTGTTCATGTCCATAGGATTTGTGGTGTATTTTTTCCATTTTATTAATGGACACTACGTTGAAGAAAGAACTTCAATTAGACTGATTGATGGAACTTTGGATCCCCACTCCTCTTCGCACATCATGAAGAGGGACCAGCCATTTGTGAATATAACTGCTTGGCCCATTTTAGATGGGATTGTATGGGATGCTGTAAAGTTACAGATGCATGGTCCCACAGAGGTTATTAATGATCCCAATGTACTCTGTGTTTCTATGGGGGATGTGGTCAAACAAAATATTCACTCAGATGATTGGGACATTAGAGGCATAGAGGCTTTATTTTCTGATTTGAAATACTATGCTGCTTTTGATGCTGAAGATTTATATTTAGAATCTGCGAATTATGGTGATTTGTACTGTTACCAGCATTTTGGCAATCACTTTCTGCATAAGACAAATTCATTTAGAAATGTGGTTAACTACACACAGTGGGAGCACTGTCCTGCACCTGTGGAAGGCAGCTCGAAAACACTTTTGAAAAAGTTTTCTTATTTTACTGATTTTGATCAATCAAACCCTAATGCATTTTATTTTAGGATGACTGAGAAGTCCTCTTCCAAGGTTAGACTTACCCACACTAAATTACTGTATTCGAAGACCTTTATTGACCAGTTGGCTGTTGGGGGCTATGAACTGTGCAAAGATACAATTGATCTTAAATCTGTTTGGGGTTCTAAGCGTTGGCAAGTGCAAGGCACTGAGGCTTTGCATCGTGCATGCCTCATCCCGAACCATATGTTGTTTCTGAATGCATCTATTTCACAAACCACATGCTTTGTATTGGCTATGTCTAAAAAATTAAAAGCTCCTTCATTTCCTGCTTTAGGTGAATTTCCCCATTGGAATCATTATACCAGTACTTCCCTAAGTGACTTACAAGCCCTGTTAAGAAATTCCTCTTTTAATGTTTCCAGCATTAATCCCGAAGGCTGGTGGCTATGGGGAAAAAGTGCAGGTTCCTGCCAACACCGTTTTCTGGATCTGACCCTGGCTATACAGAGGTTAGAGTTGATCCCCGCTTTCAGACTCAACATTTAGTCACCACGTATTCTGTAGGTAAATTGTGCCAGAGTTGGCTCAGACATTCATCCTTAGCATCTGTTAAGCTACATTTATCCAAACTCACTGACACTGTCGACTTAAATGATTTTGTTAAAGGTCCTGCAGCAGGCAGATCGAAAAGATGGATATATGTTGCTTACAATGAGGTTTGGAAACTGTCCCAAATTGAAGCTGCTTCTAGGATTGGAGCTATCGATCAGGCCAATTTAGAAAAAGTGCTTGCCATTGTAGATAGTAGCATAATTAACCCTTACTTCCCGAATGTACACTCTGGATATTATTGTGTCATCTGTGGTTGATATTGTGCAGGAAGATGTACTGTATCATGGGCAAAATCAATTGCGTTCTGTTATGCAGTTTGCATAGACTCTACAAACGTTGAAAAATAGCCGAGTTCCATGGGATTACATGAACACAAGTTTATTATTTCTGTCTTTCAATTTGACTGTTAAACCGCAATTTATGTCAATGAAGGATGCCACGTTTTTCACTGTTGCATATTGAAAAGTTAGAACCTTTACCTTTTTCAGTAGCAGAATCCAATTCGGCAGTTTGGCTCATCCATGGGTTGATAACTCTACCTTTTCCTCTTTTCAAATTTGAGTCCAGCATGAAAAACTATGCAATAGGTAGATTTGAGCCCCTGGGTGGCGCTTAGCTTCATGAAGTCTGGAATTTCCCGTTCACATACAGGTGTTTGAGGGAAGGAAAGGGAGTTTATTTGAATGACGAAGATTGCACCACCGCACCAGATCACTCATTAGTGTGCAGAAATCTGCAATTGCACGGTTCTTGTAATATCCTTACACCGAACCTTGCCTGTGTTTTAAAGGGCACTCCAGACCCGGCCATTGCACTGACCTTCACATTGCTTGCAAACGGTAGTTATTTGTTGTTAAAGAATGAAGATTGTTGTGGCATGCATACTGGTATTCCTTATATCATTACAGTTTCCCAGCGTGTAGTTTGCTGTAAGAATGTCTTATTTCCTCCTCCACATGGGAGGCTTGATGTTTCCATCTGGCCTTCTATCCCGACCTTGAAAGCAGAGTTCAACAAGATGCATATACCAACTTTTCAGGGTTTGAGGGGGGAGATGAGTACTATTGATTTTGTTTTAGTATCGAGCACCTTCCTTAAGTATGTGGAAAAGTTGGAGGTGGTGGCAAATCCCACCAGTGATCATAACCCTTTAATGTTATCATTGTGGGTGCCAACAAAAGATCCACCAAGGACTTGGGAACAGCCGATCAAGTATAACAAAAATCAGGGAGTTACTCTGAAATGGGGGCAGGTTAATGTGTCTAAACTGGAGGAAGATATCATTGTAAATTGTAGACCCGAAATAGAATCATGTTTAGCATTGGGATCTGATCCCAATAAGGTTATAGAAAGCTTTGAGAAGTTGTGTTGCCATGTAGGACAGTGCTTGAAAAAACCCAAAGGGAAGGGAGGCCAAAAGGCTTTGAGATGGTTTGACTCCGTGTGTTCTGCCACACATCGATCATTGAAATTAGCTCTGTCTCAAAAACCCAGGAACAAAGAGCTTGTAAGGAACAGTAGGAAGGCTTATAGGGACGCTATCACAAAAAGAAAGCAGGATCTGAAAGGCATGACGTGGGATGACCTTGAAAAGGCAGCAGAATTAAAAGATAGTAGGCTCTTTTGGGAGGTTATTAATCGCCCACTTTTCAAGAGTGATAACAAGGAATCCATAGTTATGCAGGTTACTGCTGAACAATGGGTTCAACATTTCAGCACAATTTTTAACCCCAATTCTTATGTAATAAATGTAAGCATTGAAGGGACAGGGGACCTGATATCGTCTCCCTCGGCTTTGACCCTCAGCTCTTCAATTACATTGACTGAGATTGAGGAAGCCTTAGGGAAAGGTGCATCATTAAAAGCTCCAGGCCCGGACGCTGTCCCTTTGGATCTTTTTAAGTCTAACGTTAGTCTGTGGGCACCCATTTTATTGAATGTTTTTAAAGCTGTTGTGGTTGGCCGTATTCCTGGCACATGGAAGGAGGCAACAGTAGTGCCAATTTTTAAGAAAGGTAATATGTCTGATCCACGTTGTTACCGCCCGATCTCTTTAATAGATGCCTCCTGCAAAATCCTGGGCAGGGTAATCTTGGCGAGATTAGAAAGTTGGGCAGATTCTACTGGATTGATAATTGACTCCCAGTATGATTTTAGACGTGGGAAGGGGACAAATGAGCAATGCCTCAACCTGGCACTGATCTTGGGCAAGTACATGAAGGCCAAAAAATCCTCGATACATCTGGCCTTCATGGACTTGACAAGCGCTTTTGATACTGTTTGTAGGCATAAATTGTGGAGGATGATGAGCGATATGGGCTTTGAGGAACCTTTAGTCACTTTGCTCCGTAGGTTACATGAAGCAACAAATATATCCATCAGATTTGGCACGGGAGGGGAAATAACGAAACTGATACATTCTACTGAAGGTGTCCGTCAAGGATGTATCTTGGCGCCTTTCCTCTTCCTGGTTTATACCAATGGTTTAGAACAGTACCTTTTAAATCAGGGCTGTGATTTCCCAAAAATTAATGGTAAAAGCATTCCTATGCTTTCGTATGCGGACGATACTGTCCTAATGACATTGACAGGAAACAGCATGCAAGTGTGTTTAGACGCCTTTAACAAATTCATGCTTGATCTCGATCTAAAGGTAAACTTTGAAAAATCCTTTGTAATGTCCTGTGGCCCGAAGGGTTCATCCATTAGGAAGTTCGTGGTAAATAACCGCATAATTGGGAAAGTGGGAAATTTCAATTACCTTGGTAATCTGTTTGATAGTAAACTAAGTTGGACACCGGTAATGAAGGTCCGAGCCCAGAACATGACAAGGGCAATAGATGGTATTTTCCGCTTCTGCAGTAAATTGGGGCAAAAGCACATCATGCATCTCAGAAACCTTTATACCTCAAAATGTTTATCTGTAGCTACTTACGGGGCAGGGGTGTGGGGTACTGAAACGCCTGCTGTGATACAAGTGGTGGAAAACAACTTTATAAAAAGGGTACTATCAGTTCCAAAAAGCGCCTCAAACAATTTTTGCCATAAAGAAATTGGTATGGTCAGCGTTTCCGATACAATCCACTTGTCCCCTTTACTGTTATGGGGTAAAATTTGGCATTCTGAAGACCTTAAATTAACCAAGGATATCATCACTGATTGCATGGCCCTAGAAAACTCAAAACAGATCCCCTGGTTGTCTTATGTTTGTAATATGCTGAACAAAATTGGACTTAGTACATATTTTAACAACCCTGAAAAAATCGAGGGGAATTATAAGGTGGACATAAAGGCAAAGTATCTGAAGTCACTGAACCAGGTTTCTATGGATAACGTAACTGATAACGGTATTGTTAATGCCTGTAAACCCCTACCACAGTTCTATTTAACATTTACCCTTAACGTGCAATGGCGATTCCTTTTAACAAGGTTTAGACTGGAGATTCTTCATTTTTCACTTGCTTTTCCGAAACAAGGGGGTTGGTGTGAGAGACTGGACCCTTGTCCGTGTAATAACATGGATAGGCAAAGTACTTTACATCTGGTTCTCTTTTGTTCTCTGTACAGAGAGCCAAGACTCCGGTTTATTAAACCAATCTTGAAGAGGAGGCAGCCCTGCACTTTTAAGGAAGGGTATGAATATTTGTCATCACTATCCTCTGTGGAAATCTGCTGTGCAATGTTACATTTTATTAGAATCTCACTAAAGATCAGGAAGAATTATGGGTAGCACCACATGTATGGGAATTTCTTAATTGAAAATTATTTCTCTGAATTTTCTTTTATTGTATCATCATGTCTTTTTTAGTATAATTGTGTATTCAACTGAGTATTCTTTTTAAACACCATGAGGCAAGATGAATTGTATGTTCAATACTTTTATGATTCATTTTATGTATCGAATAAAGTTTTTGAAACGAAACGAAACGAGTTGAATAAGAGCTCTTTTGTCCCAGAAGGAAGTCCCCCTTACATCTGCGCATGAGACATTCGCCGTTCACATTGCAAATACTCATACTGAGGTAAATGTCGTATTAAACACAGACCTGCCCCTGCATTTCGGTACTTTGATTCACACAATCTTAAATGCCTCGTCGACTACTGGCCTAGCACATTTTTTTTAAAGTAGTATGTTCTGATCATGTGACCTCATTTCAAACTATGGGGCCATTAGGATTGCGGGCGGATTGCCCCCGCCAGGCTGGCGGTAGCCACCGCCGGCGTGGCGGGGGCAATCCACCCACCATCCGCACAGAAATGACCCCCCACCACATTAGGATGGGTGGGGGGTCGACTTGCGACCGGGGCGGAAAAGGTCTAATATGGTGGCGGTGTCTATCAGACACCGCCAGCCATATTAGGATGTGCTTTGGGAAATGCCTTTCCGTGGCAGCATTGAAAGGCATGTGGAGACTCCCAGCGGGGGCCCGTTGCGGGCCCCCTGGGACTTCAGGGGGGTGTGCACATGGGGGGTACCTATGGTACCCCTGCATTTCAAAGTGCAACATGGCAGGCATCGCGCGGTGCCTGTCATGTTGTGCTTTGAAACGTACAACATGCTTTTTTAGCATTGCGGCGGGCGGTGCTTTGGTTGTAACTATAACTACTATAACTACCTATTGGCGACCGCCAGTAGATGATTAATATATATATATATATATATATATATATATATATATATATATATATATATATATATATATATATATATATATATATAGATATAGATATATAGATATATCGAAGGCTAGGGATAGTCAAAACGCGTAGGCCGTTCTCCTTGCAATCTGCACATGGTGTTTTAAAAGAATAAAGAATCGAAAACTTTCTGTTGCTGTGGTGCCGTGACTTTTGTACCATACGTGGGAAAATGAAGGAATCTGAAGTAATATTTATATATATATATATATATATATATATATATATATATATATATATATATATATATATATATATATATATATATATATATATATATATATAAATAAAATAACCTAGGCCTGTATTTATCACTCAGTTTGTGTCACTCTTGCACCTTGCAATGTGGTTCAAGAGCAACACAAACCTTAAGTCAGATTTTTAAAGCCATGCAAAGTCACTTTGCATGGCTCCAAAAATCTGGAGTAATGCAACGCAGCACAAATCACTGCATTACATTACTCTGCCCTGGGTAGGCATTGTATGGGCGTTGCTTGGGTGTTCCCATGCACCTCCCATGGATTTTGAGGTATTCCCAGATTCACAAGAACCTGTAGCACACATAGAAATGGTAAAATGTCTCTCAGGACTGTTTTTGTGCAGCAAGGTGTGCCTTCCTTCGCAAAAACAATCCTGCACGCAAATATGGTATCCAGGTGCTAGGGAAAGGTGTGTTGGCCCAAGGTACTTATAAGAAGAGCTAGGTCTTCAGCTTCTTGTGGAACTCAAGAACTGAGGAGGAGGCTCTGATGTGTTGAGGGAGGTTGTTTCATGTCTTGGGTGTGATGTAGGAGAATGAGTGACCTCAAGTTTTGCTTTATAGATGCGTGGAGAGTGTTCCAGTGAAAAAAAGGCAGAGTGTAGGTGTCTGGTGGGTTGGTGAAAGTGTATCAGATTGTTCAGGTATTCTGGTCCTCTGTTGTGTAGGGCTTTGTAGGTGTACATGAGAAGTTTGAATTGGCTGCGTTTCAGATATGGGGTTCCTGGTTGGCTGTTTTATGAACCCAGGCCAGGCAGGAAACACCACTCTAGTCAGGGTAAGCTCGATACACGCTAAAAAATAACCTGTGCTCACCCTCTGGTAGCTTGGCACAGAGCAGTCAGGCTTATCTAAAAAGGCAATGTGTGAAGTATGTATGCAACAAACACACACACAGTAACACAATGAATACACCACAAAAGGATTCCACACAGGTTTATAAAGATGGGGAATATTTATCTGAGTAAAACAAGACCAAAATGACAAAAACCCATGAGTAGAAGTCGAGATATGAATTATTAAAGATTAAATCCAAAAACAGTGCCTAGAAGTCAATGTCGCTAAATATCAGACCATAACCCAGTGTTCCTCACCCTGACTATTCGCCATAACCCGCACAATCCGTTCACGTGGCGAATCCGAGCGGAAGCACTACTAGATCCAACATACGCGGACACCATAAAAACTGCCATCCTTCAATATTTTGAGATGAATGTCAGGTCGGTGAAGAGCCAAGAGATACTTTGGGAAGCCTTCTTAGCTACGATTAGGGGCACATACATTAGCACATCGGCGGGAATCCTGAAAGACTTACGAAGTACACTAAACACAATAGAAAGGAAATTGCACGAGCTAGAAACCAAGTATGATAGCGCACCATCTACAGACACGCTAGCTAACATACACGAGTGCATTGATGAATATAATACATTGGCTCTCCATGTACGCGGATGATATGGTCCTATATGTCTGTGAACCGCAACAATTCCTGTCCCCTATTCTCCGAGAATATGTTAAATTCGGCATGTTCTCTGGTCTCACCATAACTGGGACAAATCCGTCATCATCCCACTGATGACAATAACAACGCCCCCTACAGTCGAATACCCACTGTTATGGTCTGCGGACCCCGTAAAATACCTCGGGATGTGGATCCATAGACATCCCGGAGTGGTTATTACTGAAAACTACAGAGCGGCTTATTCTGCGCTGGTCACGCAAGTGGACCAATGGCAACGCCTCCCGCTGGATTTCAATAATAAAAATGGTGGTTCTGCCGAAATTTTTGTACTTATTTTCCAATGTGCCGGTTCTGCTGACTAAGCATTTTTTTAAGACTCTTCCGACTCAACTGCTGCGACTTGTTTGGGGAACCAAGCAAGCAAGAATCAGCTGGCGCACTCTTACACTGACGTACGAGAAAGGGGGGTTTAATGCGCCGGATTTCTATGTATACTACCTGTGTTGTCAGGCCCAATACGCATACTATTGGTACAAACCACACAACTTCATTCCACACGTGGCGGTGGAGGAAGGCGACGCTCACACCGTCCCCTTGCGAGGGGTCATTACGCATACCAATAGACACACTCTGAAGGCTGAGATAAAAACGCTAGATATCACAGTGTCAGCCTGGCAGGAAATTGGTACTCGCACAAACAAACTTCCCTTATATGCACCCGCAATGCCGATCGAGGGACATGCTGCACTGTCGGTGGCTAATGACAGAGGTTCCGTTCTGGCACTGCGCGAAGCGGGCATATCGCACATGAGTGACTAATACCCGGATGGCACATACCTCACAGGGGAGGATTTATCTTATATACACACAATCCTACACTGCTATTCCAATTCACTTGCTATAGGCTACGAAGGGCGATGGGGGGACACTACACTAACTTCCCGGAGGAACCGGAGACGCTGTCGGCTTTACAACTGATAATCACTGCTCCCACGAGAAAGAAGCTAGCTACCAAGTTATATAAGGCCGTACAGAACGACACGCCGCACAACACTACCGCCAGTCTGACACGCTGGAATAATGAGATAGATCCTAATCTCACAGAGGAGGACTGGGGAAAAGTATGCTCAATAACGGGGCGATTAACGTCTAATAGCAATCTCCGTATAATACACCTAAAATTCCTGCATCAAACGTACCATACTCCGCACAGGGTGTGGAAGATAGGCCTTAGAGCACATGCTAACTGCAAAAGATGTAGTGCGAAAGAGGCTGGCTTCCTGCATCTAGCATGGCAGTGCAGAGCGGTCTTCGAATACTGGGAAAAGGTGTTAACATTACTTGCGGTAATGTCAGGGGAAAAGTTACAAAATACATCGGCGCTATGCCTACTAACATATGCTCCGCAGCTTAAAGGCAGGATAGGGAGGTTTGTACAAGTGGCACTATTCTTGGCAAAGCGGCGCATACTGTTCACGTGGGACAGTAGGAGAAGTCCCAAAGCAGAAAAGTGGTTGAAGGATATGGTATATTCAGGCTTTCCTGTTTTCAGTTTCTATTTTTGGTAAATTCTGGTGGGGTTTTTTCAATGTTTTCAATATCTTAAAAAAACAGTTGTTATCAGTGGTTACACATTTTCGCGCCACTAAAACAACAGAAAAGGTGTTTTTCCGGTGTTTATGGAATGTTTTGCTTTTATTATTGCTTGCTTTCTGCACTGAAAGAACATGGTATATAGACAGTGTACTTATAGTGTATATGAGGTCCAAATAGATTTGTGCAAATTAATCTTATTGTGGTACACCATAAAATACTTCTTCATTGAGTCTTTGGGTCATGTGCGCTCGCTCTTTCCTTCCCATGTAAACTTCTGTGAAAAGGCCCTCTCAGCAGTCTTAGCCCATTGGGCTGAGAACCATCAGCTAAGGGACACACTTGGGATGACTCTTTCTTTGATGCCACATAAAGCACAAAATGATAAATATTTGCGTTTTAGTTCCTGTGCATTAGAAACCAGTGCACCAGAATGGACTAAAAAGTCAATAGCATCCCTCATTAACTCTTAAGATTGTAAAGATGCTTTCAGCATACCATCTAACAAGTGGCAAGGATCTAGTACAGGGAATCACTTCAGCTCGGGTATCAATTTTGAAAGGTCATCATACAACTTTTTTATATACGTAGCTGAATCACTGCAAATACAAACAATATCACTCCAATCTTTGTTGAACTTGGAAAGAGCTTTTTTTGCAGAGCATTACAAGTGACACTGCGTTCCATGTTTTCCAAAAGTCTGGTATCATGTTTTCACCACTATCCCAGATGTTTGGTGATATATATACTTGTCACTATACCTTGCATTGAATGTTTAAAGCCTGAGGTGTTGGCAATTCACCTACTATCAATACTGACCCACTATAAACTGTGGTCTGATGTATTAAGGGTTTTTACCCATTCTCTGTGGGTAAATGTGATGACACATATTAGGAAATATTTGTATGACGCCACTTTACCTATCGGTGAAAGAATCAAATGCAGCCAAAATATCAAATATGAGTTTGATATTTCCTGATTCTCTATAGTTTATAAAATAATTAAACTAGACCTAAAACATGAAACTAAACCCTGCATCTTTAGACCAAAGGCCACAAAACTGAAAAAGTAAAAGGAAGAAGAAACAATATTTTAGTGGCATCCCTAAAGAACAGAACTCAAGCAGAATAATGTTAGCCAGTCTTCCTTACTGCTACTTGTATAAAAAAGTTACATTGTATCGACCCCTTCAGGAAGAAAAAAATGACTCTTTCACTCTCTTTTTCCTTACTTTGAATGGCATTTAGTTTGTGGTTGTCCAGGTGTTTTTTCAGTGTTTATATGTTTACACCGGTGAGGGCTATTTTTCTTTCAGTGGGGTTTTATCAGTTATTATAGGTTTAAACCTAAAACCCCACAGCCATACACCCCCAGCTGGTCCTTGCAATATATCATATATTGCAGGGACCAGCTGGAGGTGTATGTCAAAGAGCTCCCGCTCTCTTCTAAACCCAAGGACATATGGGCCCCCCTGAGAGAGTACTTACTGACTTGCAGTGACTCGGATGCTGAATAAGCTGTGTGGCTAATGTTGATGATGTCTGAGAAACTCGTGTATAATGCTGGATGTGGTGTCACCCTGCACTGTTGGGGAAGAGAGGTGATTGCAAATTATGGCATTGGAAGTTATTGACTTTATACATGATGCTTGTACCTTTATACCAACTGAATTGACCTTAGACTGTACGATTGTTTAAAGTTAATTATAGATTACTCAGCTGTTATTTGGTGTCTAAAATGAATATGATGTATGGATATGATATGCTGAATAAAAGCTTTACAAATAAAAAAAAATGTTTAGGGGAGAAGCACATGCACTTTAGCACTGTAAAGAGTTCAGAGTCCTAAAGCCAGCAAAAAGGCGAGGTGGAAGGCAAAACATTTGGGGTGACCCTTCAGAGAGGGTCATTTTTCAACACTGCGCTTGTGAATGGGGAGCCAGTGAAGGTTTCTGAGATGCAGTGTGATGTGGGTGTGGTGTGGGAGGTCGGGTATGAGTCTTGCGGCTGCGTTCTGGATGGTCTGGAGTCTGTGTAGAATTAGTTTGGAAATTTTGGCATAGAGAGTTTTGCTAGGGTTGAGTGTTTGTGTGGTGGTCCGTCTGGTGTTCTGAGGCAACCGTTTGAAGATCTTTTGCAACATGCATAGGATGTAGAAGCAGGAGATGCACACTGTGTTGACTTGATCCACCATGTTGAGCTTGTCATCGATGATGATCCCTAGATTACTAGCGTGGTCTGTGGGTATGGTTGTTGGTTCTAGCTCTGATAGCCTCCAGGTGGAATCCCATGGGAATGTCTTGCTGCCGAAGACCAGTAATTCTATCTTGTCCGAGGTGAGCATCAAGCAGTTGGTGCGCATCCTGCCTATTACCATGGTTAGGCAATTGGTGACAATAGTTCTGCTGGTGTTTGACGTGTCCATCAGGGAGAGGATGGGTTCGGTGTCATTGGTGTAAGAGATGACGTTGATGTCTTTTGATTGGATGATGTTAGCGAGCGGTATAATATAAATGTTGAAAAGAGTGGGTCTGTAGGACAATCCCTGTGGGACATCACATATCAGTTTCTTGGTCTTTGATATGAAGGGTGGCAGTCTGACCCTTTGGGTTCGTCCTGTGAGGAAGGAACAGATCCATTTGAGAGTGAAACCTAGTCTGCCGTCTTTGTGGAGTCTTCTGATGAGTTTGTTGTGTGAGACAGTGTTACAGGTGGCAGAAAAGTTGAGCAGGATGACGGCTGCTCTGTTGCTCCTTGGTCCAGGATGTTTTGAATTCTGTTGGGGGCCACAATGAGTGCTGGTCTGGTGCTGTGGCTCTTTTTGAATCCTGATTGTGTGTTGTCTAGCAGATGGTAAAATTCGAGCTGGGTTATGAGTTGCTTTATAATGGCATGCTCAATCACTTTGGCTGGATAGGGGAGATGGGTGATGGGTTGTAATTTACTCAGTGGGTTTGGATCATCTATGGGTTCTTGAGGAGGGTGTTTATCTCTGCAAGTTTCCATTGTTCAGGGAAAGTGGCAGATTTGATGGAGGTGTTGATGACGTGGGTCAGGGTGGTGCTGATTGGTGATGTTCCCAAGTTGTAGATATGGTGGGGGCATTTGTCCATTGAGCCCTTGAGTGGATGGTCCACATGATTGCCCTTGTGCCCTTTCTGGTTAGGGTTGCCAATTCGGTCAGTTGGCTGTCTTGGTTGGTGGTGGGTAGGTTAGCCATGAGTTCTCTAGGGTTGGGTTGCTATGCGAAGTTGCTGTAGATGTTTGCAATTTGGCTGTTGAAGAAGCTGGATAGGTTGTTGAAAAGTTGTTGGGAGGCACCAATGCTGTTGATTGTGAGGTAAAATCCTTGATGCTCGAGAAGCTTTTCTTGCAGCTGTTGGAGCTTCCTTTGATGCAGTCCAGTTGTGTTTTTTTCTTGGCGTCTCTAATTTGCTGGTGAATGTGTCTGAGTGCAATCTTGTAAATAGTACTGTTGGTGGTGTTGTGGCTGGCTCTCTATTTCCTTTCTAGCTGTTTACCGTTTCATTTGGTGTCTCAGAGATCTTCTGTGTACTAACTGCCCTGCTTGTTTGAATCTACCATCCTTGCTGGGTTTGATAGGTGTGAAGGAGTCTGTGCAGTTCTTAATTCAGTTGTTGAACTTGTTGATATCCTTGTCGTGGTTATCTGTGGGGCTAGATTGATCACTGCTGAGGACACTAGGTCAGTCTGCCTCTGTGATTTTGCCCAAGCTGTGGCCTAATTAAAGATGATCGAAGGAAACTAGACTGATAATGTGGGGGGAGGGAGTAGCCTCTGTCTTTTGCCAGCTGTGGATAAGTTTCCACAAAGTTAATTAAAATTGCACACAGTAAATAAAACGGGTTTCTACAAGGAATCCTGTGCTTACCCCTGTTAGCAGGGTCCAAGCAACATGCTTGTCTCAGACAAGAGCCTATGTGTAGGGTTTAGCAGCACCAGATCAAAATTAAAGTCAAGGAATGAAAATAGATAAAATTCCCAACCCAATTTATTTCAAAGAAGTACATTTTAATAATTGAAATAACTTAAATGGAAAGTATTGATTATGGGATCAAGTGGTATTAATTGGTAAAGAAATAGTGAAAAGTGTACATAGCAAACAATAAGGGAATGTAAAAGTTATTGTTACGCTATGGTGCGTCAGTAACTGGGTCCTAGATACCTTTTCAGGCTGATACAATGAAAGGAAGGTTAGACACATTCTAGTAGTCTGCCCTGGTCAACAGTAGCATGTTTAGACTTGTTTATGTTATGGTAAACAAAAACCTCTAGTGTCTCATGGCAATGCTGTGGCTAAAATGGGATTCAAGATCTATGGCATGCCGATTCGGAGGTCGTGCTGAACCTTTAACACTACAATCACAGAGCTTGCTTTGGTACTGTGGTCACTTTGCTACCTATTTCTGAATCTACACTGCATATTGAGACCTAGCCATGTTTGAGAGCTTGAAATCCTTCAGCAATATTAGGCTGGAAAGAGCAGTTGTGCAGGGCTCCATGAGGACAGATACCGCTTTTCAGTGGTTCTTCAATTGCAATGTGAAAGGCTTTGCAGAGGAAACAACAGGACATTTTGTCCATCGAAGGAGCAACTTTGTCGGGTAACTTTCGCCTCTAACCCTGGTTCTCCAAGAGCTGAAAATTCGAATAGTCCCAACTTAACAAACATATAAAGATCTATTCCGGGTTACTCCCAAACACCCAAAACTTTCAAGAACAATTCCTAAAGTACACTGGCATACATTGGCAAGGAGAGCTGGTTTTTTAACTACTTCTCAGCCTGGAGGTTCATTTTTCCAAATGTCTTGGAATGCGTTCGCCAAACTCCAAATCACATCTTTAGTACCAACCTGCGCCACAGGTGAGAGTGGAAGGGTGGAGGAGATCGGACGCATAACCTCTGCGCGCTTCGGGACAAGAGGGCGCCCGCAGAAGAGGCGGTAGAGAAGCACCCGCAAAACAAAACTAACTAACTGAGCCAAGTTAGTCCCCCTACCGCAGAGCAGCCTGAAAGCCACCCACTCCCTTAGCGCCTGAGCGCCTCAGCCCGGCAATTTAATCGGCATACTAAAGGCAAGTGAACACGCCCGTAAACGAAACCGAAATCTCAGGAGAAGGGACAACCCTCGGAAGAGCTAGGACCCACAAAAAGAGGGGAGCCTGAAACAACGCCCCACCAACCTAACTAAAAGCCACTCATGGGAAGACTCCACAACCAGCTCAGACTCATTTACGCGACCCCGCCACTCATTGGCGGCCATGATGGTCACTCGAAACTGAAGCTCCGTGAGGGACCCGCTCTCTAACATCTGAAGCGGCACTTCACTGTGATCAAATTCCCTCTGGACGCATATTTCCCACAATGGGAAGACTGCCTGATCTCAATGAGCTTAAACCCACCTTCCTGTGATCCTGATCATCCGCCAAATATCCTTCAGAGTCCCCGTATGGGAGCGAGCTGAGCGCGACACATGGCAACCTAATTACGCAACTCCGCTGCCGGGGTCCTTTGCAGCAGGCTTTATCCGCACAATGACTGGATCCGACTAATCCCTCACCAGTTCCAGGTTCCCGAATTCATACAGAGCCGATACGCGAGCATCGCTACGGCTTCCCTGCTGCCTTCCATCAAAATGGCGGCCAGCTCACCGCAACATCGGTGACCGAGATGGGGGCTGAAACGTTCTACAAGTAAGGTTCCCCGGAGAGCTACGCACTCCATCTGCCGTCATCTTTTCCTCCCAACTTTAAAAGATTAGATGATAGACTGTGCGTTTATGGAGGTTCTATCATTGGCATGCCTGACCTGAAAACGGCGCCCGTATGTGACTCTTTCTATTGATGTTCCGAACTGCCCCAGAGCCGATTCATGCCTCTTCAGCCGCTTTGTGGAGCCGCACGGCGGTTGCAGCGTTGAGCCTTGGGCAGAGCGAGGAAATTGCGGGAGTGACTGTGACGCGAGGCAGAGGACGCAGCAGCCGCCATTTCCTGGCAGCGTGGAGCAAACTGGTGAGGTGAGCGGAGGCTTGTCGGAGAGAAATTATGATGTCTTGTGGCAGCGGAGGTGCTGCAGAGGGCTTCCCTTGCTGACTGAGACCCCCTTGCGGCCCCGAGAGCACTACTTTGTTTACCCTGGGGAGGATTTGTAATTCAGCGGTGCCTGACAATAACATGGCGCCCGCGGTGGACGTGATAGCGGCGCCAGCCGCCATTTTCAATTTGGGGGGCAATTTTATCCTCTGGCAATCTCCTGACTGTGATGAGACGCCCCGCCAGTGTCCTACGGTATTAGGACCCGGACCCCGCTCAGCGGCACCGCTCGGAATACTCCATAGTGGCGCCTGTGAAGAAACTGACCTGCTTTTTGAATGCCTCGCAGCAGATCCATGGGAACTTTTACCGAACTACCTACCCCCTACCCCTCCCTGCTCTACTCCTCTTCTTTTCCCTGCTACTAACCTCTGCCCTCACCTGTCCTTGCCCTAGTCCCCACCCTGTTTACCTGTGAATTTCCCGCATCTTCTGAGAGCTAGCTATTTTGTCTGATGCCTGATGGAGCTACCTGGTTTAGCTATAGGGGAGACAGGTCAGGGATTCCCTCCTTGGACGTCACCTACCCTGTCGGTCTTTAGCCAGACTTCCTTTCGTCTCTCCTGTCGTCTCTTCCCACGCTCTCCCTCTATTTATATTGCTACTTCTCTCCTCTCTCAATGTATTGAGACTGAATTATTCTGTCTGATGCCCGATGGAGCTACCTGGCTTAGCTATAGGGGAGATGGGCCATGGATTCCCTCCTTGGTCGTCACCTACCCAGTCGGTCTTTAGACAGATTTCATTTCGTCTCGCTTCCCCTATCCTCCCTTTCTCACTTTCCCTGTTCCCTCCCCTCTACGCTCCATTTATTTTGCCCTCCATGTTATTTAATTGTTTCCCATTTAGACCTAGCTATTTGGCCAAAGCCTGGTGGAGCTACCTGATAGCTATAGAGGCGATGGGCTTTGGGACTTCCCCCTCGACCACCACCTACCCAGCCGGTCGTTGGGCAGACTTTCCTTCGTCTTTCTGCCGTTTCTCCCTCCCATCCTGTTTTTCTGCAAACCTCTTCCCTTGACACCCGAGACCGAACTACTTTGTCTGATACCTGATGGAGCTACCTATAGGGGAGATGGACCGCAGATTCCCTCCTTGGTCGTCACCTACCTAGTCGGTCTTTAGACAGACTTCCTCTCGTCTCTACGGTTGTCTTTTCCCTTATCCTCACGTTCTCACCTCACCTACCCCCCACTTCTTTTCTCTCTCCTTTCTCTCCTCTCCTAATGTATTGCTGACTGATGTAATGAGTAATTGTTGATCTTTTTCTGGTATACTTTTAAACCACATTGTTGCACTTCCTTTAATCCCTCCTGTCGTCTCCTCCCGCATCCTCCCTCTATTTATGTCTCTCCTTCTCCCCTCTCTCATTGCATTGAGACTGAACTTTTCTGTCTAATACCCGATGGAGCTACCTAGTTTAGTTATAGGTGAGATGGGCCGTGGATTCCCTCCTTGGTCTTCACCTCCCCAGTTGGTCTTTAGACAGACTTCTCTTCATCTCTTCGTACTGTCTCTTCCCTTATCCTCCCTTTCTCACCTCCGCTCCCCCTCCACTACTTTTCTCTCTCCTTTCTCTCCTCTCCGAAGTGTATTGCCTATTTTTTGGTATTTATTGTGTAATTGTTGAACTTTTTCTGTTACATTGTTGATTCTCATGTAAAGCGCTCTGATACCTCTGGGTCTAGCCAGCACTATATAAAACTCTTTAAATAAATAAATAAAGACCAGAGGTGTGCCATAATGAGTGTATGCTACTTGCTCATAACACTTTTTCATTTCTAGGAAGGCTGTAGGTCCTGAAGCTATTTTTAAATCTCTTCATAACCTTGAGTTTACAGACTTAATGTACCAGGATAGCTCTGTTACCATTTTTCTGATATAATGTGTTTAAAATGTACCTCTAATATCGGCAGAACAAGAAATTTGACATGCATTAATAAGCCAAGATTGTATCATAATTCTTGGCTTAATTTAATAAGGCCAGGGTGCAGCTAAAAGCACAGTAGATACAGTGAAAATGAGATCCAGGGGTCTGAAGGTAATATTGCACTCTAATTATAGATCACCTTTGCTACCAAACTAGGGCATGGGGAACCCATTTTCCTAGCTGGCATGCAGCTCCATATGAGCCTTGCTACACTTCCTAATAAGGTAATGGTTTGAGAACTACCTTTCTTAAAAACAACTCTTTCCTTACTAGCTGTAGCATAATATTATCTTTGCCATCTTCCACGGTCTGTAAAATAATATGCAAATGAGCCGCTGTCTAGTATATTGTACAAATGCCAACTTCAACACACTCACAAATATTTGCAGGTTGATACCTTTCATCATCAACAGTAGTGCATCATTAAACATAATGCCTGAAGAGATTTATCATGATTTGTCTCCATTTTCTCAACTTACGCCATCGAAACTCAAAGTCTACACTTGGGCTGCACCCATCCATGTCCTTCAAGGTACAGCAGTGAGTGCCTGTCTGCTCAGTTTCAGTACTGCTGCTGATATGGGACTGATTTCTGTGAAGTACAACCTGAATGCTCATCACAAAATTGTAAGTCAATTTCCTTCATTGTTTCATGGTCTGGGAAAGCTAAAGACTACGACAGTAAAGTTGCACATCAATGTAATGAAGATGTACGTCCTGTTGCTCAGAGATATAGAGGAGTTGCATTTCATTTTCAAGAAGCTGTTGAAAAAGACCTTCAATCATTACTTAAGCATGACATCATGACCTCATTGAGCATTCAACTGGTGCGATGTTATGGGTATTTCCTCTAGTAATAGTGCCCAAAAAGGACACTGAAGGAGCTGTATGATAAGGCAAGTGAACATGGCACTTGAATGAGAATGAACTTCAAGCTGCACACTTAATGGCCATAAGTGTGTCTCCCGTGGCACCAGTGTTGTGCTGTGATCTACAGCTAAGTTTTTCTGTGCAATTTCGCTTGAAACGTAAAATAAAGATTCAAAACGTTTTTTTCACTTCAAGGTCTTTTTTAATTCATTTTTCTCTTTGTTCACGTTTTTTAAAACAATCCTTAGTTCCAATGCATTTCGGTGTTTAGTCACACCTTCGTCAGGGAACGTCTAAATATAAACAAAATATATACTGTATCACTATTGTGTTAAATATACAAGTTTTTTACGCTCTGCACGGCGTTTAGTAAATGTCACACGAATGCGTACCCTTGGGCTGAATCTTAAAAGCAGTTAACGTGCTCGTTTAGGTGACGGTGTCCAATGGTTAAACTTCATATAGTTCTATGCTCAACTTTTACGCGCTTTAGAGGTCTGCACCTAAAAATTTATACTTTTTTACTTAATGGGTGCCCCCTTTTTTTTGATTTGTTCGAACATTGCGTGTGGCCGCCATTTCTCACCTGGTTAGAAAAACGTGTGTTTCGCTCGCTGCGCGAGGTCGTTCTGCTACGCTTTCGCTGCACTGAATGGTGATTACCGCCGCGCTGGTTGCGCATGCGCTTTATGTAAAGTTTGCTTTGTTCTACTTTTTTTCAACAAATACAATAACTTTAACAGTTCTAAGACCGTCGTCTAGAAATCTCTCTATATTCACTCTGTGTAGGATGCTATCAAAATAACTAGAAGAGTAGAGCAATCAGGGCTCCTGTGTGCGCTTGCTCGCTTTCTTTAAATTATCACAATTACAATGAACCCATCATATTGAACTAATGCAATTATCAACAGTGTCATAAGTAACAAGTAAATTCCGTTCTGTCATTTAAACCATTGGGCTTCAGGCTGCAGAGGTTATAAATCCAGTAATTTTCTCTTTTCAAGAGGTTTTTTTTGTTCAACGCTCCTTCTTTCTTGGGTAAAATTTCCAATACGCATGCTCTTAGTTGGTTGATGTGTATACGTTGGTCACACGGAAAGGAAATTCAAAGTGAGACTCACGGAACATAAAAGTAACATTAGGACTCACTCTTCAAAATCAACAGTAGCTACACACTTTGCAGAAAAACATCACAACATCAACCAACTAAGAGCATGCGTATTGGAAATTTTACCCAAGAAAGAAGGAGCGTTGAACAAAAAAAACCTCTTGAAAAGAGAAAATTACTGGATTTATAACCTCTGCAGCCTGAAGCCCAATGGTTTAAATGACAGAACGGAATTTACTTGTTACTTATGACACTGTTGATAATTGCATTAGTTCAATATGATGGGTTCATTGTAATTGTGATAATTTAAAGAAAGCGAGCAAGCGCACACAGGAGCCCTGATTGCTCTACTCTTCTAGTTATTTTGATAGCATCCTACACAGAGTGAATATAGAGAGATTTCTAGACGACGGTCTTAGAACTATTAAAGTTATTGTATTTGTTGAAAAAAAGTAGAACAAAGCAAACTTAACATAAAGCGCATGCGCAACCAGCGCGGCGGTAATCACCATTCAGTGCAGCGAAAGCATAGCAGAACGACCTCGCGCAGCGAGCGAAACACACGTTTTTCTAACCAGGTGAGAAATGGCGGCCACACGCAATGTTCGAACAAATCAAAAAAAAGGGGGCACCCATTAAGTAAAAAGTATTAATTTTTAGGTGCAGACCTCTAAAGCGCGTAAAAGTTGAGCATAGAACTATATGAAGTTTAACCATTGGACACCGTCACCTAGACGAGCACGTTAACTGCTTTTAAGATTCAGCCCAAGGGTACGCATTCGTGTGACATTTACTAAACGCCGTGCAGAGCGTAAAAAACTTGTATATTTAACACAATAGTGATACAGTATATATTTTCTTTATATTTAGACGTTCCCTGACGAAGGTGTGACTAAACACCGAAATGCATTGGAACTAAGGATTGTTTTAAAAAACGTGAACAAAGAGAAAAATGAATTAAAAAAGACCTTGAAGTGAAAAAAACTTTTTGAATCTTTATTTTACGTTTCAAGCGAAATTGCACAGAAAAACGTAGCTGTAGATCACAGCACAACACTGGTGCCACGGGAGACACACTTATGGCCATTAAGTGTGCAGCTTGAAGTTCAGACTCATACATTCCAGGAGGGGAATGATTCCCATGAGCACAGTCAACATTATTTAAATTCCAGGCGGTGCACGTCCCACTAACCAGAAGCTCACTTGAATGAGAATGACATCCAGGTCCATATATTGCTGACACGATAATGCAACTAAATGGTACAACATTTTCTACACACGTTTGTCTGTTTCGATATAAAAGACTCAGTACTGGTGTGTCATCAGTGGCAGAACTTTTCCAAGATGTCAGTCGACGTGTCATACAGCCGGTTGTGAATGCATTCAACTACGTCGATTAAATATTGATTTTCAAAGTTGCACAAAAGGAGCATGATAAGGCTCTCACCTAAGTATGTCACTTACTGAGTGATGCAAGCCTGACTTTGAATGCAGTGAGTTCCTCAAGACCAAGCTAAAATACTTCGGGCATATTGGTTCTACTGAGTCATAAGATGGCTGCCAACACTTTCTGGTTTGAAGTGTTGGCAGCCAATCAGAATCAAGCTTGTGCTCTGGAGGGCTCAGAAATCCACAGCTGTCACCAACTATATATTTTTTATTAAAATATAATATTTCAGGAACTACTGAATGCATTTACACCATTTTAAAAAAAGAACACTTTCTGAACTAAGAGCTACCCTTTTGCCAAATTTGATGTCATTTGGTTTAGCAGTTCAGACTTTAGCCTGGACATGGAGAAAATGCTTTTGGAAAACCCCTTTTGTTCTTGGCCCCCGCTTGAAGAATCACCCTGAAACTGTTAAGACAAGAGATGACCAGAGCGCCCCATTAGTTTTGAAAATGTTTAGAAGATTCTTCAAATGACGCTAAAGATATTGACAAATCAAAAAACGCAATTTCTATGGAAACTAAGGGGCATATTACCAAGGGCAAGTATCGCCGCTTTCTCGGCGAATTGTGCCGAGAAAGCGGCGATACTGCTAGAGCCGTATTAACAAGGGCATTTTAAAGCCTGGCGCAAGCCCACTTTGCATGTCGGCGATAAACATCGCTAATGACATGCAAAGTGGGCGTTCCCACGTCCAACCACATGTAAAATGTGGTTGGAGGTGGGAACACCCTATTACCTAGGCAGGCGTTGGGAGAGGGAGACCTGCGATAAACTCTTTTTATCGCAGGTCTCCCAACGCCTACTCTGACCAGGTGTTAGGGCATTGATATCATGGGGTAGTGGATCATAACGCTGAATCCACCCCCCCATATTATCAAGGAACACATTAGCGCGTGAAAACAACGTTTGTTTTCATGCGCTAATGTGCCATATAGCCGACTATCGCCGGATTTCAAATCGTCTACGTGATGCGCATAGATAATTGCGCGCTAAAAAGGCGATGAAATCCGGCGATAGCCGGCGATATGGGGATGTGCGTTGTGCGTTTACTAACACACTTCTTGGTAATATGCCCCTAGGTCCTAACTATAACTACCTACTGGTGACCTCCAGAAGGTATTACACATGTATGCATATATTTGTTGATTTGTAAACATTTTTTATTTTTTATTTAACAGAGTGGTAGATAGAGTGTCTTGTGATATTTTGAAATAGAATACTTTTGTCTACTAACAGACTCCATAGAGCTGTGACATAGTTGTCTGAGCGCAATGCCATGAAAGCTTGTTTTAGAATGTTGAGTTCGCAGTTACCCACAGAAAAAATGCTTGGTTTGCTAGTGCTTGTTAGTGTTCTGTCATAACTGTAATGTTCTTTGCAAACTGTTCTATATGATGTTTATTTATTGTGTTGCAATTGTATTCTTTCTGTAATCCAAAGATTTGTGGAAAAATCAAATCAAATCATTGTTTAAAAAAAATAAGATAAAAGGACTAAATAAAATAGCCACTTTGCAAATCTTAAAATATAGGGCCAGATGTAGGTGTCACAATACCGGTCGGAATCGGCCGAAAATACCGATTTTCCGCCGTTTCCGACCGGTATTTTGACATTGGTATGTAGGGGCACTGAAAACATACAGATTCGGTAATTTTACCGAATCGGTAATTTTACCAAATCGGTAAAATTACCGATCCGTAAAATTACCGAATCTGTATTTTCCTATGTAGGTAGCACTTCTAACAGTGCTAGAGGGCCTTTAGAATTCGTTATTTACCATGTAATACAATTGCATGGTAAATAACGAATTCTTGTGTACATGCACATCTGTGCATGTACACCTGTGCCATGTGGCACACAGACATGCCCTAAGGGCATGTATGGGTGCCACATGGCGCACAAGCCAGTTACAGGGGTGCAACAGGGTGTCAAAGTGACACCCTGTCCCCTTTGTAAATTCGGTATTTTTACCGATTCGGTAATTACCGAATCGGTAACTGCCATTGAATCCTATGGGCTTCAAGGCCCATAGGAATCAATGGCAAATAGCGATTCTGTAATTACAGAATCGGTAAATACCGAATCATACCGATTCAGTATTTGTTACCGAATTTCTACCTATATTTGAATTACCGATTCATGAATACCGAATCGGTAAAATTCGGTATTTATGAATCGGTAATTCACATTTACCTACATCTAGGCCATAGTATTTACCATCTTTTTCATGCAGTGTATATATTATTCATTCCTGATTGCTAGTATTCCATACATCTTACCTCCCATTATGCCAATTGCACTCGTTAATTTAAGTATTGAGAAAATGGTTTGGAGTTTAGTTGAACATTTTTGAGCTATCTATCCAGAGACACCAAACTTAGAATAGGGACGATTTGGATCCGAGCACCCTTATAAAAAGCACACAGTTTCGAAATATACGAGGCTTCGGGACAAAATACTGCCAGACTTTCATCCTAAACAAATGAGCTAACTGAAAATGTAATTTTAAATCTTTTTTAAACAATATTCTAACTTGTATAACCTTAAAACCTTTCTCTCATCTTTCTATGAAGTATAATGATTCATTTTTTTTTATAATGGTTGATAAATCATATAAGCTAATGTCATTTTTCTTTGAATGTTACATGGATTTTTTTCCTGAGCATAAATAGACGTTGAATTATTGTACTACATACAGCTGGCCCAGTCACAGTGTCAAAGCACCAACCTTGAAAGGTAGAAACATCTTAGCCGCATATTCGCACGTTAGCCTTTATTCTCTTACAGGTTTTAATAGAATTCCATTTGCATGGGCCACACTCTCACCAACCAATGCAACTTATGAGGTAAAAGTTAGCAGGCAAGCTTCCTGCACTTGACTGCTCTGATCATAGACCCCATTGCATAACTTTCCAAGTATTACATCGGAGAGTAGACCTCAGAGACGAGCTATGTTTCATCCAGTCACCTTCAAATAAAACTTTCTCTAACAGAACCTATCGTCTCTTGCACTCCACCTCAATACATCTTTGCAAACCAAACAATAACAAGGCCTCCTGCACACTGGGACTCAATGGGACAATTACAATGGTGCAACAAGATACCATCCACATTCAACAGCACATTTGGGGAATTCACTGAAGACTCCATCCTAGGGTGTCACTGTTGCTACCTTCTCTGGCTAATTCCTGGTATCCAAGCATCAACCAGATGGGGGGAATGAACGGCCATAATAGATATATCCCTGGTGGATTTTGAGTTATGTTTTCATGTGCTGTTTGCGTTTCAAGTGAAGGATCAAAAGTGAAATCCAGTATTCTCTGTAACCATGTTGCTAGGAAGTCGAATGGATCATCTCCAACCTCTTTATCTATAATGCTAATAAATCTTATGTTATCACCTACAATGCAATTTGCCAGCTATGTGTTATTCTTGAGTATACTTTACATTAACTAATGTTTGTCTGCTATATACTTTTCCTGGCCTTTGACAACATCCACCTTTTTTCCATGTTGCTGAGTCTCCTTTGAAAGCCTGTCATGTTGGTGCCTCTGGATGTCACTTCATTTCTATACTCATCTGGATGCTTTATCAACGATTGACCTAATACCTCTTTATGCTAGCGAACAACCTCATCAACATATTTAAGCTCTGATTAGTCGCTGGCAGTGTCTGTACAATAGTAGCTTGAGTAGGTTTCTTTTTCAGGAATGAGCAATTTCCTGGTTTTAAAAGGTGTGAGTGTTGGTCTCAGCAGTAAGAATTGTGACATGTAGATTTTGGTGCTGATTTGCTCTGCAATGTTTAACTCTGCAATTATTCAATTGTTCACTTGAATGGTTGGCCTTAGGAGTATGAGTGCTTTACCACTGCTAATGAGTGCTAAAGTACATGTGCTTCTTCCCTAAACATGTGTGAAATTGGTGTATACCTGATTGACATATTTGATTTACTTGTAAGTCCCTTGTAACGTGTTATACCATATACCCATAACCTGTAAGTTAAGCGCTACTAGTGGACAGCAGCACTGATTGTGCCACCCACAATACTAGCCTTTTAAACCTGTTTCTGGCTTGCAGCTGCAATGCCTGTGTGTGCACTTTACTGCCACTTCGACTTGACATTTAAAACTACTCGCTAAGCCTTACACACTGTTAGAAATGGGGGTCTCTAGTTAGCAGGGGTAGATACCTTTGTCCAAATAGGGACCCTTTCTTTTAGTCGGGTAAGGGGGATACACACTTTAGATAACCCCTGCTCACCCCCTTGGTAGCTTGGCACAAGCAGACAGGCTTATCCCAAAGGCAATGTGTAAAGTATTTGAATCAACACTCACAGTAACGCAGTGATAACACCACAAATGGACACCCCGGCGGTTTAGAAAAATAAAATATCTTTATCTAAACTAAAAAAGACCAAAGCGACAAAAATTCAACGTACATAGTTAAAAATATATCAAGAACTATGGATTCGTGACTTTTCACCAAAGTACCTGTTGATGCATCACAGTTCAAAAGCCAAACAGCCGTAGAAAGGAAGTGCAGGAAAACATAGGGATGCGTCAGTTCCTGAGTCCTTGGGGAGGCGAGGTGACAGTTCTGCGGCACACAGAAGAAGTGATGCGTATAATCTGGATAGTAGGGGGAAGTGAGGCATCGAAATCCAAGACGGTTCTGGTCTGCGGGTGATGCGTGAAAAACTGAGTGCACAGGTACGATGCGTGACACACCGGAGGTGATGCGTCGCTTTGCGAGGCTTCGCGCCTTCTGACCTCGGTGCTGGGGGCTGTGCTGCGAAACTTTGCGTCACCCGGCGAGACTCAGCGAGGCTTCACGTTATCCAGCTCCGTTTCCGAGAGACTTTGCACGACTTTGCAATGCTTTGCGCCGATTATTGCAGAGATTATCTGAAAAACCCACCTCTGAGGTCCTGTAACTGGGAGGAGGCACCTCAGGCAAAGATAGGACTCACAGATGGCAGAATCCAGCAGCACCAGCAGATTTGCTGTAAGTCTTTTGTGTCCCTGAGACTTCAGAACAGGAGGCCAGCACACTTCAGGCCCTTGAAGATCTCCTTCAAGCAGGGGACACAGAACACAGCAAAGTCCTTCTCCTTTCCTTGGCAGAGACAGCAACTGCAGGCCAACCCTAGACACACAGCAAGGGCAGTACTTATGCTCAGTCTCTCCATCTCTTCCCTTTGGCAAAGGTTCCTCTTGAATTCCAGGAATGATCTAAAGTTCCGGGGTTTTAGATCTAATACTTATACCCCAAAATGACGCCTACCGCTTTGGTCACTGGTCAGGGAGGGGGGAGGATCTGATCTTAACAGAGTTGATTGACTAGGTGAGGCCCACCAACTGTACCCCCCATTAGATTCACCAAACAGGGAAAAGGGAGGGTCTGTCTCATGCTTAAATAATCTAGTGATAGAAAGACATTGCGGTGAAGGGAAGGGGTTGGCTAACAATGGCACCAATGTGTCCGCTGTACAAAGCCAAGGGTGATCCAGCTCCTCTCCTGGAACATAGCAGGCCTCCAGAAAAAACTGTCTATCCCGGAATGAATTTATTGACAAGTATGATGTCTGCTTGTTTCAGGAAACTTGGAGCATGGTCCCCCTATACAGGACAGGTTATACTACCTTCTTTATCCCTGCTATAAACTCAGGAAAAGGCCGCCCATCTGGGGGTCTCCACATATGGGTTAACATCGCACTGAACTGGGTTGTCACCATGCATAATTCAGCTACAGAGGATATTTTACATCTGACAATCAAAGGGCCCCTTAATGGTAATAATGTGGAGCTATTTAATGTGTGCGCAAGGGGGTCCCCGGGGTCACAAGTGTCAGCCACCCTAGCAGCATTGGAGTCTGAATTATCCTGCACTACTTCCCTTGCCAATATCATCGTGGCAGGGGACCTCAACTGCACATATGAACCCCTGAGTGGGGAAGACTACTTGGGAACCAACGAGGAGGATATGAAATGGGCCATACCCACCCTGACTTTAGCGCCAATTAGGAAGTGGTCACAAAGGGCAATCCAAATCAATGCTCTAACCTTAGAATATCATTTGAGAGCATTGAATGGCAGGCCACGTTCCGATCTGAGTGGGGCTAATATGTACAACAGGATTAGTTGCCCGTCACGGATAGATTATATATTGTTAGACACCCGTCTTTGGGGTGACCTACTGGATATGGAGGTAAAGCAGACCCAGGACCGTGATCATAATCCTTTATGTATGAAAATTAGGTGGGCACTGTCTTGCGGAAAGGCAATCAAGGCCCCGATAATGCAAACAAAGGAGGTTGTGCCATCGAATTTTAATCGGCGCTTGAAGTGGCACAAGGTGGCATGTCAGGAAGATAAACTACTCAGTATAAGGGAGCATATAGATCAGAAGATTGCAGAGCTGGAATTGATTAATGTAGCCCATGAAAACACCCATGACTTCCACTTTACCAAATTTTATAATAACACAATAGAGAAGCTGGGATCGTTTTTTATCATCAAGGAATCTAAAACATTGAAAAGGGGCCCTGTAAGATCAAGCAACCTCTGGTACACGGCCACATGCAGAGAAAAGAGGAAGGCATTATCCATAGCTCTGCGTAAAAAGGACCTGCCATAAGTAAGAGTGGCTAGGAAGGAGTATTCAAGATCCATAGATTTAGCGAAGCGTGATTGGGAGGAACAGCATTGGCAGGAGCTTAAATTTGCCTCCCAATTGAAAGATCCAACTTCATTTTGGGAGATAATCAATAAGGCTAACAGAAGGGTTGCTGACCCTATCCCGAACCACATTACAGAGCAACAATGGTATGCCCACTTTCTTAATCTGTACTGTGACGAAGGAGACTCTCAGTTCCCACAAAGTGCTCCCTTACCATGTGGATCTGAGAAATTAGTACCAGCGGAACCTTTTGTGATTAAAGAGCTATATTTGGCCATCGAAAGTATAGCCCCGGGAAAGGCAGCGGGCTCCGATGGACTCCCTAGAGATTTACTCTTGCATGATCCAATGCCTTTGGCCAATTTTATCTGTCTCCTAATGAATCTTATTGAGAGGGGTTATGCTATTCCCGACTCATGGAAGGGAGCTGAGGTAGTAACAATATATAAAAAAGGTGCTAGAGAGGACCCTGCCAACTACAGGCCGATCAGCCTAATCAACGTAATACAAAAGGTAGTTGGCAGGGTCATCGTCACAAGGATAGGGTCCTGGATGGAAGAAGGGAATATTCTTTTACATTTTCAGGCAGACTTCAGAAAGATGGTGGGCACGATGGACCAGGTGTTTAGATTCTTTATGGTTCACTGGAAAATCGTGGTCATTGGGAAAGGCAGTTTATTTCTGGCCTTTATAGACCTGAAGACCGCTTTCGACTTGGTTCCCCGTGACAAAATCTGGCGGGTGCTGCATGATCTGGGCCTTCCTACTTCACTTCTTGATTTTTTTAAGCGACTCCTTGAGGGGAATTATGCGAGAGTCAGATGGGGGAATCAGGGCCAGTTGACCGAGAGGGTGGCGGTGAATAGGGGGGTACGCCAGGGCTGTGTGCTGGCCCCGATTTTGTTCTCTCTCTTTGTCAATCGGGTGGTAGACCATTTGAGAGAGGACCCAGCTGATGCCCCAGTCCTGGCGGGAGAGAAAACACCTACCCTGCTTTTTGCCGATGACACCCTCTTGATGTCCAAAAGTCCAGCAGGTTTGCAAAAACTGCTGGATAGGTTTAGCTTGTTTTGTGATGCAAGGGGGGTAACTATCAATACCACCAAGACCAAGCTAATGACCCTGTCGCCATCAAAACTATTTAGGAATAGGATCACCCTCAATGGTACTCCATTAGATGTGGTTGAGTCATTTGACTACTTGGGAGTTTGGGTTATAACCAGATGAATTGGAACTCCCATATGGCCAAAATGCTTCTTAACCACAAGCGAGTGTCAGGGGCAATTTTAAGAGATCAACAGTCCTCTGTTAATAAACCAATAGCCCCGGCCCTCGTGGTGTATGAAGGGAAAGCATTATCCTCGGCAGTATATGGGTCCGAACTATGGGGGTTCGAGAATACCACCGACCTGGTTAGATCTGAGAATAAGTTCTTTAGAGGTCTAGTTTCTCTTCCATCTTCCACGCCAGTAAAGCTCCTCTGCCAGGATTTGGGAAAACGCTTGATTAAAGATATAGTACGGCTTCGCCCCTTATTATTTTGGGTACATTTAAGGAGGATGCCTGAACTGGCCAATTATGCAGTAGCCCTAGACGAACTCATTAAATTGAACACCTGTAATAAGATTAAGTGGATAAGCAAGCTTAGACAGCTTGTTTCAAACATAGGGCAGAGGGAAACATGGGCTAGCCAGTCTCCGCCACCCAAACAAATAATTAAGAAAGCATATTGGGATTGGGTACAGGCGGAGGAGCTGCACAGTGCCAAATGGGGGACCCTCACCGAGCAGTTTCTGAAGCATAAACCTGTCAGGAAGCTCAAACCTTTCCTCGACTTCATCCAAAACCCTAGAGACAGGATACTCTATTTGAAGCTGAGGTTTGGAACCCTCCCGCTCAATGAAATAACAGCAGGCTGGAAACAGTGCAATTCTGTATCTGTCTCCTGCCCAGGTTGTACAGCCCCCATTGAGTCACTAGCCCACTTCCATTTTGCATGTACAGCGTATAGGGCTGCGAGAAGAATATGGCTTAAACCCATCTGCAAAGAGTTGGGCTTTAGGAATCACAGGATGGCACAACGAACCTAACATCTGATACTACGTCCCTTGTCATTGTCTGTGGGGTAGCGAAGTTTTTGGGCAGGGCTTGGCTGACCCGTAAAAAGCTGTTAAAGAAAGCTAAAAGTTAGGCGTCAGTGGGCTCATCTTGAATACGTTCCTTTTTAGGCTGTATCATAGTAGCTTTCTATGTTTTTATTGTATATATCTTTTTATCGAAATTTTAATGTTTTGTTTAATGGTTGAATGTGTAAATGGATTGCTTTTTTACGACTTGAGGATGTCCATACTTTTATGATAACAAATGTTATCGAATAAAGTACATACAACAGCAATTATACCCCAAAATGTCTTTGTTCTCTTTGTGCAAGGGGCTCTAAGCCCGGTTCAAACCAGTTCTGGGGGCATTCTGCCAGTGCACAACAACATCCTTTGTTAGTGTAGGCATTGGTCCCAGACACACCACAGGGGGGCGGAGCCAACATTGTGGAAGGCAGGCACAGCCCTATTCAGGTACATGTGCTACTCCTTCCACCACTCCAAATGCAGATCAGGCCTATTCAGCCAAGTGCTGACTCCTCCAGACTCCTGGAGCCACGTCACCTCCCCAGCCCCTGTCACTTCAAAGCCAGACAGTCAATCCACAAACATGCAGAGGCACGCAGGAAGGTTGAACAAGAAAATAGCCACTTTCTAAAAGTGGTATTTTCAAACACACAATTTAAAAACCATCTTTACTACAAGATGTGTTATTAAATCCTGAGTTCAGGGACCCCAAACCTAATTTTTCCATCTTATCCCTATGGGAAGATATGCTTGTAAAATGTTACCAAGCATTCCCTATGCTGTCCTATGGGGTAAGATAGCCTTTCAATAGTGAAAAACGAAATTGGCAGTATTTCACGATCAGGACATGTTACACACACGAAATTGGCTGTAATTCACTACCAGAGCTTGTCACCTGCACAAGTACATGTCCTACCTTTCACATACACTGCACCCTGCCCAGGGGGTTACCTTGGGCCTACAATAGGGGTGCCCTATATGTAAGAAAAGGGAAGGTTAGGGCCTGGCAAGTTGGTGCACTTGCCAAGTTGACATGGCTGTTAGCAAACTGCGTGCAGGCACCATAGTGGCAGGCCCGAGACATATTTTCAGGGCTACTCATATGGGTGGCACAATCAGTGCTGCAAGTCCACTAGTACCATTTGATGTACCAGCCCTGGCACACTCAGTGCACTTTACTAGGGACCTACTGGTAAAACAAATATGCCAATCAGGGAAATTAATCACAAAAAATATTTACACAGAGAGCATATGCACTTTAGCACTAATCAGCAGTGGTAAAGCGCCCAGAGTCCTATAGCCAAGAAACACGGGTCAGGAAAAAATAGGAGGAAGAAGCAAAAAGTTTAGGGATAACCCTGTAAAAAGGGCCATTTCTAACACAAACCTCTTGTATTAAAAGCAAGTCTCCCCTAAGGCAGGCACTATTTACCTAAAAACATTTAGGTTTCGCATGTCCTGGTAGTGAAAAACAACCTATTTTGTTTTTCACTACTGTGAGGCCTAACGTCTCATAGGTTAGCTTCGGGGACTCCTTAATACACTTTTAAGCTGTAATTGAGAGAGGAGTAGCTTTTCATGTTTCATATGTTTGGAGAGGTATTGATAAACCCTACTTACTGGTGAAGTTGGATTTAACATTACTATTTTAGAAATGCCACTTTTATAAAGTGGACCTTTCTCTCAACTTACTGCTCTGTGTGCCTGACATCCCTTTTCCAATACATGTCTGGGGTGTGTGACAGCTACACTTTGTTCATTCCCTCTAGATAGCTACAACACAGGAAGGATATATGTGTCGGAGTACTCATCTACATACATCTGCATTCTGATGGCCTTGCCTAGATAGGATATAAGGGAGGGAGTAACACTTCAGTTGAATAGTGTTAGAACTGGGGGTCTCTAGTTGGCAGACGTAGGTACCGCTGTCCAAATAGGGACCCTTGCTTCTAGTCAGGGTAAGGAGGAAACCCTCTGAGATAACCCCCGCTCACTCCCTTGGTAGCTTGACACAAACAGTCAAGGCTTATCAAAGGCAATGTGTAAAGTATTTGTACCAACACTCACAGTAACACAGTGAAAACACCACAAACTGACTCCACAACAGTTTAGAAAAATAAAGGTATTTAATCTAAACTACACAAGACCAAAATGACAAAAATCCACCATACACAGTTCAAGAATATGGTTGCAAAAGAGTTCTTAAGGTTCATAAGGTTAGCGATAAAATTATGCACAGTTGCGTCACATTTTAGCCACAGTACCTTTGTTAGCGATAAAAAGTTCCAAGCACAGAAGCTGTAGCGGTGAAAAACAAGCGATGCGTTGCTCCTGAGACCCTGGGGAGGCGTTAGCGACAGCCCCGCTGCAGCAGCGGGCGTGTTGCGACAAATCCGGTCTGTATGGGGAGGAAGGCCACTTGTATGGATTCTGGTTTCGTAGGTTCTGTAGGAAATTTTCTCCCGCAAAGGCACGATGCTATGATTCTCGGGTGTTGCGACGATCTCCGGGGCAATGATGCGCGATCCAGCGGCGATCTTTCTCTCGCAGCTCCTCGATGCGATGGCTCTGCGATGATTCTCACAGCGACGTGAGGTGATGATCTCACCCAGCAATGACAGGCTCTGCGATGATGTTCGCAGTGGAGGAAATCTTCCCGCTAACGAAGGGTGCGACGTCTTCAGGAAGCGGCGACAGGCGCTGGAATGATCTCTGTCTTCGTAGTGACGGGAATTTTCTCGCTTGGCCGGGATTGAGATACATTTTTTGTAGCAAAGTCTTTAAAAGCTTGGTTTCCAGATCCCAACACAGGTACAACTTCCAGAGGCACCACACATGGGCCACGCACTCCAGGAAGGACAGAACTCTCTCAGTAGAGTTCAGGGAAGCTGGGGTGAAGTCCTTTTGTTCCTGGGACTTCATAACAGGGAGCCAGCCCTCTCTCAGGCCCTTGGAGATTCCTTCAAGCAAGGGGACACAGCACCAAGCAAAGTCCTTCCCCTCTCCTTGGCAGCAAAGCAACAGCAGGTCACTCCAGCAGAGCAACAGCAGGACAGTCTTCCTTCTTCAGTTTCAGCTTTCTTCTTGGCAGACGTTCCTTCTTGATTCCAGGATGATCTAATTTCCAGTTGTCAGGGGTCCTGTACTTATACCCCTAAAAGTATTTGTTCTCTTTGTGCAAGTGGGCCCTGAGCCCGGTCTGAACCAGTTCTGGGTGTTCCTTGAGCACTTTGTTTTTCTGGCTTCTCCTTTCCTTTTAGAGTGAGGGGCAGGGTCGTCAGCCGCCCAGCAGGAGGTGGAGCCAGCATTGTGGAAGGCAGGCACCGCCCTATTCAGGCCCAGGTGCTATCTTTTCCCACTACTCAAATTGCAAATGCAGTCATTCAGACCCCTGTCACTCTCAAACCAGACAGTCAATTCACAAACAGGTCAAGGCACAGAGAAAGGTCAGACAAGAGAAAAGCTACTTTCTAAAAATGCTGTTCTCAAACACAGGATTTAAAACCAACCTATCTTGTTCCTATGAGAAGATATGCTGGTAGCCACTGTAGCCAGCATCCCCCATGATAGCCTACGGAGCAAAATAGCCTTGCAGCAGTGAAAAACGAAAATGGCTGTAATTCACTACCAGAGCATGTCACCTGCACAAGTACATGCTCTACCTTTCACATACACTGCACCCTGCCCAAGGGGGTACATTGGGCCTTCCATAGGGGTGACCCATGTGCACAGAAAGGGAAGGGTTAGGCCTGGTCAGTGGGGACACTGACCAGGAGGACATGGCAGTTCACAGACTGCACACAGGCACTGCGGTGGCAGGCCTAAGACACCATTTTAGGGCTACTCATGTGGGTGGCACAATCAGTGCTGCAGGTCCACTAGTAGCATTTGTCATCACCAGCCCTGGCACACTCAGTGCACTTTACTAGGGACTTCTTGGTAATACAAATATGCCAATCATGTATATCCAATCACAATAACAATTTACACAGAGAGCATATGCACATTAGCACTGATCAGCAGTGGTAAAGTGCCTAGAGTCCTATTGCCAACAGCCAAGGGTCAGGAAAAATAAGGGAGGAAGAAGCAAAAAGTTTGGGGATGACCCTGCAAGAAGGGCCAGTTCCAACAAATAGGTAGTGTCCTGTCCCCACACAAATGTCTAATTTGCCCCATAAATAGCCTGGCATACAAGACTGGGCTAAAAAGGGAACCTGTGCGCTTCAGAGAGCTGCTTAGAAGTCACCGCCCACATCAAAGGCACTTTTGGGTATTAGCACTGGGTCTCTGACTGCCCTAAAATCAGACACTTCAGGATATTGAACTGAACCTCTGTCAGAAGTACTGCTATGCTGCTTAAAGGACTCATCTTTGGACTGCAGATGTGGAAGGCCTGCTTTTCCCTTGTCTTGCCATACTGCATGCTGCTCTCTGACTCAGCTGGAGAAGAGTTGGACTCTGCATTCACTTCAAGTGACCTGCAAGGGCTTGTTGGCTTGCCTCTGTTGCTTGAAAATCAGGGAAATCAAAGTCTCTACCCTGAACCTATGCCTAGTTAACTGGATGTGGCCGAGATACTTCAACATTGATTGAGACGCATCTCCTGTCTATGTGCAGCCATACCTGCGCATTGACCCAGTTGAGGGAGTAAAATCAGTGCATCGCCTCGGAACCAGAGCTTTGCCTCCAGAGATCGTTGCATCGAACACTGTGTCACCGCCGATGCAGCTTGGTGAGATC
This sequence comes from Lissotriton helveticus, assembly GCF_964261635.1. Lineage (NCBI taxonomy): Eukaryota > Metazoa > Chordata > Amphibia > Caudata > Salamandridae > Lissotriton > Lissotriton helveticus. Next base: position 1,247,839,961 of record NC_136068.1, on the reverse strand, counting down.
GACGCATCTCCTTGACTGCATGACAGAATCCACGCATCGCTCAACACCTCTGGCACTCGTCTTCGGAACTGACGCATTGCTTTCACTGCGTGGAGAAGACCGACACACCTCAGTGTTTGTGACCAGGAAAGGTACTTTGTTCACTGCTCCCTGAGTGGGTCTTTGGATGTCTGCACTTCTACGAGTTCAGCCTGAACTTTGACTTAGCTTCGGTCCAGTGCAACCTGAATTAAACTATTTAGCGCTACTTGCTTCTAAGTGTTCAACTAAATGTATTCTTTTAAAATCTAATATCTCAACTTCTATACATTGGATTTTTATTGTTTTGGTCTTGTTTTGTTTATAATATAATAACATATTTTTTGTAAACATGCTTTGAGTATTTATGTGGTGTTTTTATTGTGTTACTGTGTGTGTGTGTGTTGCACAAGCCTAACTGCTCTGTGCCAAGCTATCAGAGGGCAAGCGCAGGTCATCTTTTTGTGTGTATCTAGCTTACCCTGACTAGGGTTGTGGCTTCTACTTGGACAGGATGCATCACTTTGCCAATCAGAAATCCAGTTTCTAACAATCATGACTGAACATCTGGAAAATAATACGATTATACAAAATTTCTAAACATGGTATGACACTAATGGTCGAGCATATAGAGGGAAGCTCAATAAAGTTGTAAGTCATTTATGAAATGCACAAAGCACATCAAGGGGCGGTGGCGAGTAGACTAAGGTAAATGAAGCATGGCTATAAAAATCTAAGCAAGTGTAAAACGCCTCTGCTAATAAGGATGTTAGGGAAAGCCATTCACTCTAATCATAATAAATCACTTTGTTAATTGGTATTGATGGCATGCAGCCCAAAATCATGCCACAGCGATGAAAACTCCCCACATAATATCTTACTTGCATTTGATCCCTCTATGTTGGGACTTCCGCGGAACCAACCAGATTAAAGGGAATTAGGGAGGTGCAAGATGCAGTACAATTATTGAATACATTGGAAAACGTAAGTCTTCTGAGGCAGTAGGGTCTAATGGGCTAAGTAGTTGCAGTTTGAAAGCCACATCTTGATATTGGGCCTGAATTTATGACCACTAGTAGCAACTATCAACCACATTTGAATAACTAGATTTGAAGAAAGCCTAATACCCTGAGGTCTTCATGTGCTGATGTTCTATTTCAATAAACCATACAGGCTGGAACTTTACCCAAGTGCTGATGTGGGTTCCATTTAGTCCAATTCTCAAAAAAGGTTGATTGAGCAACCATACCGACAACCACATTTATGCATTCTGGCCTCAAAGATCACCATCAAAGTTCTAGCCAACAGAACTTGCATGCATGGAAACTCTCTTTTAATATCCCTCTATTGCACATGGGATTTATCACAGGAATAACCAATGCACAATGCAATGGATGTCATGAAAATCGCTACTCATTCTTTCAATGGAGGGGAGTGGGGCGATTGTTTATTTGTGGACTTTAGCACCACCCTTGTGAAACCTGTTCATATATTGTCATGGTAGAAGCTACTGATGTGGGGGGCACACCTGGTAATGCTATCTTATTTTTAATTGAATTGTGTGAAAGACCTTGGGCAACAATGAGATTGACTGGTTGATTGTTATGGAGGTTCTATAATTTCTGTTTGTCAGATCTTGATGCAGAAGTATCGAATCCTTCCGAAGATAATATTTAGCTCTTAATAGCTAATACACAACTTAGGGGATGCCCAGACTATGTGCATTGGTACTTCAATGTGCTGGCTTAGATGGTCTGCTGCTGGGACAAAGTGCAGCATACCAAAAGTTACAGGGAACTTGGGGCATAAACCTACTAGAGAATGAAGCACAAAGTAGAGACAGAAAGAAAGGTGATGATAGTAAAGGTGCTGGGTCATGCGTTACAAAGATTTTATTTGGGGGTCGATTCCGATTCGGGAAAAAACGCTCAGAATTTCCGTTCGGAGCGTTTTTCCCATACGAATCGTACCCTGCAACATCCCCCGTACGTACGACAAAGTACGATTCGTACCAGGAGATGGACACCGTACGAATCGTACAGAGACCGTACAAATCAAATCCCCGTACGATTCTCCCTCGGAACCTGTACGGTTCGCGGCTGGTTTTTCCGACCCAGCAAGTATGATTCGTGTCGGGTACTCACTGTGCGACCCTTTTTCTACAGGAGCCGAAAACAGCCATAAAAGCAGAGTTCGCCCCGAAACAGGTACGGAACGGGCCCCCCGGGTACAGTGCGTACACCCCATGATCGCAGGGGTACACACCTACCCCTGCGATCATGGGGTGTACGCACCATACCCCGCAATCGCAGGGTGTACGCACCATACCACATGTTTGCTGAGTGTATGGTGCGTACACCCTGCGATCCCGGGGTACGATGCGTACACCCCATGATCGCAGGGGTACGCACCGTACCCCTGCGATCATGGGATGTATGCACTGTACGGTGTGTATGTAAATGTGTGCTTTTCCGTACGAATCGCCCTTACCTGACGTGGACCGTACGAATCGCGTCCTCATCCCCCGGTCCGGATCGTACTCGTCGGTTCATACGGCATGTTCACGTTTCTTTCGGAGACGGCTCCGGAAAAGAATCGTACAGACGATTTTTTCCCCGAATCGGAATCGACCCCAAAGTGTATGGCATTTCATAGGAAGATCCTCCCAATATGTTTTTTAGTGCTCAATTGGGTTATCACTGATGATGCATGCAGTTGATTATTTTGATACAAATATTTGGAAACATAGGGTTCAGCCATCTACTTCAGGTGCATATAGAGCCTAGTTTAGGGAGTAGGGTACTGGGATTTCTTTTAAAGCGTGTGTTTTAGCTTATACAAAGTGGCACCTAATGCAGAGAGCCCTCTTTTGTCAGGAAATCTTGCCATTGAGTTCCACAACAGGCTATGAATATGTAACTTTTTAAAGATAGTGACTGATAGCAGTGCCATTTTAAGGATTTTGGGGGCCCTGAACAAGACATAATAAGGGAGCCCCTGTATGGAACACATTTGAATGTTATTACCCTTTTCTTCTGATTGAAGCCCACATGATGCTGAACAACAGTAAATTATATGTTAAACTTTAAGAGGTCCACAGCAAAACAGTTGAAAGACCCCCAAAATCCTTAAGATGATAGTTGATAGAGAGACAGAGTCAGTGGTAGAGGTAGGTAGCGAGCAGGAGAGGCTTTACAAGAGAATACAATAGACAAAGGTCAACTAGCAGAAAAGTTCAATTTCCCCATGTATGCTTAAATCTCAAGTTTTTCAGATAACTGTTAACCCCCTGGCTGCGGCCGGAATTCCACGCCTGTGCGGGACATTCCGATCGCGGGCGTGTTCATGATGGCTCCGGCCGTCATCAGCACACGCCCACCGTACCTCATGATGGCCGGGAGCCGTCATCAGCACCGAACGGGTTAAACCTGACATTCTTGGAGTTGTATTCCCACAAATGTTTTGCCTTTACCCCTCCTGTTTGTTGAAGTTGCTTTTGTCGGCTTTAGGAGTCTGTGCACTTTACTACTGCTAACCAGTGCTAAAGTGCTTGTGGTCTCTCCTTCAAACATGGTAAAATAGGCCTAGGCCTAAATGACACTTTAATTTACTTATAAGTCCCTTATAAATGTGACTACATGTACCCAGGTGCTGTTAATTAAATGCTATTAGTGGGCCAGCAGTACTAATTCTGCCATCCACTAAAGTAGTATTTTAAAAACATGTCTCAGGCTGTAGTGCAGTTTTAAACTGCCTTTCCAACCTGGCAAAATAAACCTATTCCCTGGCCTAAACTTTCATTTACAATACTTAAAAGTCAACAGTAAGGTAGGATCTAAATGTTCAAAGGCAGGCTGCATTGTATTTAAAAAGTAGGACATGAACTTAATGTATACATATCCTGACAGTGAATACCTCATAAAGTTGTTTTTTCACTGTTGTAAGGCATATCTCTCCCATTAACTAGCAGTGGGCTACCTTATTAGATTTAACAACTGCTAACTTTAGATTGGAAGCAAATAGAGATATAATGTTTGTAGGAGAGTAGGGTCTGCTATCCAGTGGTCACCCCAAATTTTTGCTTTTTGCTTCACTGGTTTATGACTTAATGTGGCTGTGGGCCTGCTAATCAGACCCACAGCCTGCTGTTTTCTCTCTAAATTAATACCAATGCACACCAGGTGCATTACGAATTGGAACTGGTTCACCTTATTGGCCCCTGTAATAGTGTACCCAGGTACCCAGGGCATAGGTGTTTCCAAGGCCTACCAGGGGCTGCAGCATGTATTGTGCCACCCCTGGCCTGGCCTCCATATTTGACATAACTGGCTGATCACTCAGCTGGGGTAAGTCGATGTAATCACCCCTTACTTAGGTATAATATGTCTATATCTAACTTAAAATGGACACACATGTTCCTATCAGCCACTCCTATGGAAGGCCTCATCAATCCTGGAAGCAGAGTGCTTGGAAATATGTGAGATGGTGCTCTAGCATGAGCTGAGCCTGTCGGTAGCTTTCGGAACCACGTCCTTTAGCTGTTCCATGATACTGCCATACCATATACTCTTAAGTGCATTATGAACCTCGCGGTTAAATGCTATCTTTGGTTTGGCTTTATCAAAACATGTCGAGTAAGGTGTCATACGAATTGGAATACTACCCCCTCGCCAGTTCTGGTGACGGGGGTAGCATTCCACCCTTCTAGAGGGACACGACATGTACATAACCTGAACCCCGGTTAAAGTTAAACATGAGCCTCAGCATCACAAAATGGATGCTGCCACCACAGACACAAGTCTGACCTCCTGCTGCTGGGAGTCCTTCCAGCGAGGGAGGCTTGGACAAAGGGTTTCCTGCCTTGGGAGGTGCTAGCACCACCCCAGACAGGATTTTGTGTATTGGGTAGGACAGGGCTGAATAGAATGAGACATGCCTGGGGCACACAAGGTGTCCCTGTGCTAAGCCAGTCCAAACCAGTGCTGGGGCTTCACAGCCCCAGTCTTGGCGCGGAGATGGACAAAGGAAAGGGGGTGTAGCCACCCCCCTTCCTGGTCCCACCCAGAGGAGGGACCTAGCAGGTAATCCGGCCCCTAGATTTGGAATAGGAGTAGGAGCTGTGTCCCAAGACTTCAGATCATCCTGAACTCGACTTGAAACTAAGAAGAAAACTGGACTTCGACATTCTGCTGCACAGAAGACTGAAGGAAGGCCAAGGAGTGACCACCCTGTGAATACAGGCACCAACCAGCAACTCGACGTCTGCTTTGCTGCCGCCTCCCGCCGGAGCCCGAGCCCAGAGCCCGACAAGACCTGGATTCCCAGACATCTCACAGCTCGATCCACAGTCCCTGAAAAGAAGAGACCCGTGGAGGCATCGAGAGACGTGGGACCTGCCATCTTGAAAGATCCCCGAGAAGCTGACTGCGCAGCCCCCAAGGCTTCCTCAATGCTGTGCTTTGGGGTTTGAGAAGACCCACTACTGAGCAGCATTTGCACCAAAGATCAGCCCCCCAGCATCTCCACGATCTGCGTGGGGCCCTTTTGCACTTTGCCACTCAACGCATCATCCCGGTCACTTGCCACGTGGCTAGTGGCCATCTTGGCGATGAAATCTACAATCTAAACCACTGGTCTGGTTGCTCCAGACTGGCCCTCGCTCCTGTAAAAAGGAGCAGCCCCTCTGACCTTGCTGGTCCGAGAACTAAGCTTTCTTCACTTCCTGCATGGCTTGCATTAGACAAGGCCTGTTTGCTCCAATCAAGTTGCCGACACCGCCATCAGCTAGAGCCTTCGTGGGACAGCTCGTGATCGACTCCTGGACATCCTCGACCTCTTCGTGTCCACGTGGCTGCGGAGACAAGCTGCACCTCTTCACCTGTTTGCACCCGACATCGCCTGGTTCCATCCTGGTTCCACGGTAGTCACTGGCTAGTGACTTTGAACATTGTCCCCTCTGCTTTCAGGTCTTCACATCTTCAGATCCATCCTTGGATCCACCGGAACTCTCCTCGACGACCCGCCTGCAGCATCTTCATCTCCAGGCACCATCGACCTGCGTAACGAAACCCGACACTACTTGGCACCTGTGCACCCGCTTCCTGTGGGTGAGGTAACTCAGCAACGCCGGTGTTCCGACACTGGTACAAACCTCTAGTGCCTAGATCTAAAGTTTTGTCCTTCTAGGTCAGTCGGAAGGTTCCTAAAACAGTAACTTTATAACTTTTACGCACCATTGACATTGCATTGGTGCAGGCGTGCACTTTAAGCACTGCACCCGAGTCCCGCGGGCCTTTCCCGACTTCTTCACTGTTAGTCCCAAACAGCTCCAGCGATTCCCCAGGCCCTAGGCCTATTTCCTTTCCCATTGGTGGTTCTTATACCACTATTTTAGTATATGGTTTAAGTGGCCCCTAGGGCTCATCCATATTGTGCAACTTTTGTGTATTTAAACTGTGTTTTGTTTTAACGCATTTGCTTCTGTGCTCATAAAGAGTATAGGGGATATTTGTAGTGAATAAATATATATATATTTTTTCAATATATATATATCTGTGTGGTGTCCTTTCATTTGGTATTCAAGGGGATTGTGTATGGTAAAACAGCTTGCTTCACATGCCTTTACAGAGTTTAGCCTAAGACTGCTTTGTTCACGCTACTAGGATAGCTGGTCTATAAGGTTGACTTACAACCAATCATCATAAGGGTTGCTTGGCATGGTACAAGGTGATCACTAGAACTAGTGAGCATCATATACCAGGCCAACTTCTGACAATGTTTATACTCAAACAAATTATAAAATGTAAAATCATCTTTAATGCTAAAGTCATATTTTAAGTTATATTTTTCAAAATGACACTTTAATAAGTTGCCCTTTTCTTGTCCCAACCAACGGTGCCTTTCTGCCAGTGTCCTGGGTCGCATGACTGTGAATGAGTCTGCTGTTGGGGTTTGAATATTGCTTCCAGACATTAACGCAAAGGGGTGGGGGCTTTGTGTGGACAGGATAGGCCATCCGAGTGGAATGGCTGGGGAGGAGCAGTGCCCAGCTCACTTACACTTCAAAGGGCTCTATCTATAGCAGAAACAAAGGAATCTGACAACAGGCCTGTCCCTTTATTTGTCACCTCCATGCAGTTTCTAGCATCATTGACAAGGGGAAGAACTTTCCAAACCCAGATGTGGGGGTAGGACAAGGAGCCCGCCCCACACACAAAGGCTGGTACTAGGTATATATATATTAGAAGTCCAGAGCCACCCAACAGAATACTACTGCGCCTGTTGAAAGTTCAGAGGTTGGACTGTACTGTTGCTTGAAGGAAGATTGGACCTGCTTGCCTTTGTCTCAGGCTACCCAGAGTAATTCCAAGGTTCACTTGGCTGACCTCCTGTGTAAGCTACAGTGACCTATCCTTTGACATGACCTTTACATCGAAAATGCCTATGCTTCAACATGGCCATTACTTCTAACTTTCATTAACTTGACCCGTCAGATTTACTATGCTTCTCAAATCAATCAAACATTTATAAAGTACTGTTACCTAACTAGGTAATTAAAAAGGAAATACATTGTTTTACTTTTTCTATTTCATTTAGTTCAAAAGATGAAAAAGACAGCTGTAGGAATCAAAAGTCATCAGAAAAATAAAAACTACCACTCAAGAAACTAAGAGAACTCCAAAATGAGTGAACATCAGTAAGGGGCAGTACATTTGAATCTGAGCACTATCCATTGCAGACCGGACATAAAGCTTTGTCAGATAGAAGTTGGTGTTTACCCTGGTTAACACGTGTGTGTGGACCAATGCAGCATTTGCAGATGGATGTCATAGGAGTGAAGTGTTTGCCCTCAGGGGATGCAGGGAGTACTAGCAAGTGGGCTACTAGGTCCCTTCTCATCCAGTGATGAATCCCTGTGATGCGTGGCACCTAGCCAGCCCATAGTGCACCATTCTTCCCTCTCCCAACTTGACAGAAACCTTTTATTGCCATATGGAGCTCCCTAGTCCATCCCAGAGGTGTAGCTACCTGCGGGCTACATGACCATGAAAATATTGGTTGGCAATGACTTATTGGTCCCCGATGCCAGCATGTATACCAAAATAAAGGAGTAGTCCCTTCAAAGGCGGCTTTCCCATTTGAAGATTGCTTTTTGGGCTCACACCCTGTTTTGTCTTCCTGTCAGGAAAAATGCACACCTTTTCCAATGAAATGCATTTTGTGTTCCTTCCTAAGAGTCATTCACACCTTCCCCCGTAGGGCAGAAGGCTCTAATGTGGCTAGCAATTGTAAACAGCCACTGGAAAACTTTGTGCAAAAAATTGGGAGTGCAGAAGTTAAATTAAATTCAAATTGAGCATCAGGTCGGGTTTAATGAAACAAAACTTTTGATACCGAAAGTGTTCCGAATCAGCAACTAGCATTGCTGAGTCATTAGCGTCTATCCATGTACCCGCCAATGGGGCTACTAGCTTTTCCACAGTAAAATGACAATGCAGAGCATTTTACTGTCAAGACATGTAAAGTTAGAAAACACGCCTATCGATTTAATGTAATACACCTTGCCTTTAGGGTACAGTAGGCCTACCAGAGGTGTGAAATATAAATATTAAACGGGAAGGTTTGGGCTTTGCTTTAACTGGCAAAGTCAAGTAGCAGTTGGAAAACTGCTCTGCCAACCAGCGATGGTGGGCTGGAAATCATGCTCTGCTTTGTCACACTAGTGGTGTCATAAAAAGTGCTGTAGGCTAAGATTGAAACTTTAACTTACATGGCCTCCTAAACTAGGAACTTATAATCAAGTGAACCAATGCCAATTGTCGGTGATACAATTAGTCATGCGCATTTTAAGGGTTAGGGCACTGGCACTAAGACCTGTTTGGCAGGATGCAGTAAACCTTTAGGTCAGGTCGAAAAACCAACGGCATCAGTCCAAAGACTTTGGGGTGATCATAATAAAAGAGACATTTCTTTACAAGTACTTCAAATAGTCATTCTTTCTGGCTATGAATTTCCACTCACAAGCTGTCTTTAAAGCTTTCATGAAAGACTTTTCCTACTGTAAGAGGATCACAATATTTAGATGGAAACATCAAATGGGTAATGGTTTTTAGATTTTGCAGGGTAATGAGCATGGTTGTTTCTGTCAGCCTGTTTTCTTGCAACTGTTTGTTGTTCCATATGCAGTAGAATTAACATATGTACCTGTAGCAATGGTCATTGAATTTTCCGCTAACATCAAGCTCAAGATGACAGAAGCTACAATCTCTGGCTATATTCCCAATAATTTAAATCTGTGTTTCCCAAACTGCAGGCCGTTGTGAGCTGATTTTTAGTGGGTTGTGAAAGTCCAGGCAATAAATAAAGATGCCTTTAAATTCTGTATAAATCTTGTCATGTTTGCCACACTTCAAAGACAGAGGTCAAAATACCAGGCTGTCTACTGACAAATTACTGCCTATTGTTTTGAACATGGGCATTAGTCCTCTCACTTTGCATTCAGAGAAAGATAAGTGTTAGACCTGGCTTTTCCAGTGGCTTAATCCTTAGACTTTTTGCTTCTTGGCCTCCTGTTTCCGACCCTGTTTTTCTTGGTTTTAGGATTCCGGGCACTTTACCACTGCTGTTCAGTGCTAAAGAGCATTATGGATTGGTATTTCCATGATTGGCTTGTTTGACTTACTGCTAAGTCCCTAGCCCATTGCACTCTGTCTGCCCAGGGCCTGTAAGTCAAATGCTGCTAGTGGGCCTGCAGCAAATGGTTGTGCCACCTACACAAGCAGCCTTGCAAAAGGTTCTCAGACCTGCCACTGCAGGGTCTGTGCGCAGTCTGGTACTGCCATGTCGACCTGGCAAGTGCACCCACTTGCTGGCCCTAATCTTCCCTTTTCCTACATGCAAGTCACCCCTAAGGTAGTCCCGAGGTCCTGATGTATCTAACATGTCCTGATAGTGAACTACAGAAAATGCTGTTTTTCAATATTGAAAGGCTATCTGTCCCATAGGATAGATTGGCAGTTTATTTATAACATCTTAGAAATATGACTTCCTGTTGGGACAAGATAGAAAGGTGGAGTTTAGTATGGCTGAAATCGGAATATACACATATGTTATGTTATGTTATCTTTTAGTAAAGATGATTTTTATATTGTCTGTTTGAAAATATCACTTTCAGAAAGTGGGTATTTTCTTGCTTAGCCATCCTGTGTGCCTCTACTGGTTTGTGGATTGACAGTCTGGCTTTGGAGGGACGGGGCTGGGATGTGCATTCACTGTAGACAGTCCCTTGGGAGGGGGTTGAAGGGAGCCCTGCCTGTCCAGGATGAGTCAGGGCTGGGCAGAAATCACTGCACACCGAGATAACCGCACTACTGTGCGACTGTAGAGACCAATGCAGTGCCGTTGCTGTGGCATTGAGAACCGATGCATCCCTGATCCCCACGCATTGCACAGGGATGCCAAGTCTACAAGGACACCGGGGCTGCAGTAATAAACCGACCTGCGCAGTAAGAAACCAGTGCACCACCTCCCCTGGAGTGAAATACCGAAGCATCACCTTTCCTGCGCGCAAGGAACCGAGGCATCACCTGTCCTGTGGCTGTTTTTGTTTATGATTGTGAAGTATGCAAGGTACTTTGTGTTGAAAGTGTCACATCTATAGTTTGCTAAGGACAGAACTGTTTTTATTTTATCTTCTAAGAATTACGTTTTGATTACTGTATTGTGGATTTTTTGTTGTTTTGTTCTTGTTTGGTTTAGATAAAGATTACTTATTTTTCTAAACTGGTGTGGTGTCCATTTGTAGTGTTTTTCCACTCTATTTCTGTATATGCACACAAATGTTTTACACACTGCCTCTGAGATAAGCCTTTCTGCTGGTGCCAAGCTACCAAGGGGTGACCAATGGTTAATTTAGAGGTGTGTCCTCTTCCGGTAACTAGGAAGAGGGGTCCCTACTTAGATATAGGTGCAAACCATTGACAAATAGAGAACTCCATTTCTAACAATAAGTAACTTGAATTATGTGACAATCTTGCTGGGGTACAGGGAGGTTGAAAGAAAAGGAGGTAAGATGTCATTTTGTTGCAACAAAACATAATGTAGATACCTGTAAATGAGCTGAACACGTTCTGCAGTTAGGAAAGCAAAAATGAAGCACATGTTGTTGTAATTCTGAAGTGTGATAGAGACAAAGATCAAAACACATTAACACACTTGGTGATGCACAAATGATATTCATTCAAACCTGGTTTCCACACATTATCCTTTGTCTGCAATACAGTTTAATCAGTTAAACTATATGTTAGTTCAAAATTAGTGGCCAGTTCAATGGAAAATGTGCTGTTTGTAAATGACAAAGCTTTTGTTACATCAAAAAATCACCCACCTCATGTCCATTTAAGCTAGGTGGGTCACACAAGTGTGCCTTTCTAAAAACTGGAATATGCTGAAGGAGCACAGCTCTATTGTATTGAAATGCAGATAGCAAAACATAGACTTCTTTCTATCTGAAGAACTGCTAATAGTACATCTTACTGTGATCCAGAGAGGGAAGTCATGCTTTTCATTTGAATATTCAAGAGACCCGATAAGTTCAATGTACTTTGAATCTCGTTGAAAAATGCATACCAAAATACTTGATATCACTTTACTCTCATTCCTGAGGACTGAACTTTCAAAACCCCAACATTCAGAGAGAAGTAGCACTATTTGTAACTTGTTAGTAGCTTTGTTCCAAACTGTGACCTCCTTCCTAATTTGCTCTTTGTCAGACTGCATCAACCAAGGCAGGATCTCTTGTGGGCTGCATAGCACATTTTGTAGGTAATGAAGGCGTCAATTTACATGAGAAAACCTGGTAATTACATCTGCCAGGACTATTGCATGTATCTATTCAGATTCCTCTGTGCCCAAAGGACTATCTGGTCTACACCATTTGACATGTCTGTGGATTCATATGTATATGCTTAAGCATACGCTGAAGACCTTTCCTTTACCCAGATCTCCTGTTAGCACATTTATAAATTTACCTTCGATTGAGCATTCTTTATTTTTACCAGCATTATTGTAATCTCACCTTTAAGTGTGCCATTTCGAAGCACATTATCAATCTGATTAGGTGAGCATTAGTTATGGTACTAGTCACTGATTGCATGCACAACATTTAACATCACCTCTCAGTTTAAAAGGTGTTTTAGTGTTCTCTTACTCATATCTGCATGTGTCAAGTCAGAAGAGGAGAGACTGTATAGCTGTCTATCGAAATAGCCCATTTAATGGAAAATTCAATTTCACTAAGTTTATTAGATTATGTTACTCCCGTGTTATCAAAAAGAGGGGGGGGGGCTGGATTTTAAAAAATGGTTGACAAAAATTAAGCCGCTTATAGGCACTTTCCCTATAAGTCACTTATAGGGAAAGTCAACCCTGTCTGATTATTTGATTGTGAATATTGTTACTATAGATGAAAGGAGAAATCCTTGTCCTTCTCCCCCATTCCTTCTGGGCAGCCCTTAGATATGGTTCACATTGTCAGAGCCTGTAAGCACCTGTGATTGGAATATTATTCCAAACTCAGTGTACTGATCCGTAGCAGTAGCAGTGAAGTAGACCGTTTGTCATTTCTGTAAAATTGAGCAGTAGATTGTTTCAAATATGTTTTAAACACTAAAGAAGTAACAGTTGCATAAACTGTTTATCCATATAATCCTACACACCATTCTCAAACGAATGTGGTTTCCCTCTGACCTCCTCTTAAATAGAACTGTCGAACCAATCAATTGGCACATTAGATTCATCTCCGCAACAAGGAGGAAAGCAGAGTGGAGTTCATCAGTCCGAATATCCTTCACAGGAACTTTTGTTTTTTTAAAGAGTTTATTTGTTGAATTTTATAACAGAAAGAGAAAATAAGGCATCTTACTTCATCAAACAATACTTTGCTGAATCGTCATATAGATGTCCACCTGATCAACTCATTACCCTTTCTTCTCTCTCCGCTGAATAGTCCCCCCAGTTATGTCATACAAAGATACTAACTGATACAGACGATCATCTCATCTCACCAATGTTTTCTCACAATAACACCCTTGATGTCCCCTTTCTGCTTGGAATTATATGAAAAAGGGGGTTCGCTGACAAATTATCGATTACCAAAATATCTAAATACAAAAATATTGAGTTAAAAATATCGACTTCGTATACTTAGAATTGAAATTACATAAATATTGGAAAAATGTCGTCACTAATATAGCTGTCTAAAATATTAACTTTTAAATGTAAATAAATTTAAATAGTAAATGATCATTAAATTCAATAATAATACTAATATAATTAAAATAAAATGTATTTAAAATGTTTTTTGAAAAATATAACAATTAATATTTTGAAACATTTAAAACAAACATATATTAATATATATATATATATATATATATTTATTAACATATATCTAATGTAATAATATTAATAAATTAATGTTTGTAATTTATATAATAATTTCAGCAGTCTTTGACACCGTCTCCCACTGCACACTAGCCACCAGACTCCACAACACCGGCATCCAGGGAACAGGCTGGGAACAAAAAAGAAGACTCCTGCCCTTCCTCTCCGAACCCACAGAGATCAGATGCTGAGTATCCCAGGGAACCTCCGTCAGCCCCACACTCTTCAACGTCTACATGGCCCACTCGTACCCATCGTCAGAAAACACGGACTCCACATAGTCTCATACTCCGACAACACACAGCTCATCCTCTCCTTCACAAAGGAACCCGACATCATCAGGTGCACTTTCCAAGAACAGATGAAAGATGTCGCAACCTGGATTAGCGGCAGCTGCATGCCGCTTAACTCGGAAAAAACAGAAGTGCTCACCCTTGGCTCCACCCCCTCTGCATGGGATAACACCTAGTGGCCTCCCGCCCTCGGAAACCCACCCAAGCCAATGGAAAATAGACGTAACCTCAGCATCTTACTTGACTCTTTACTCATAATGGACCGCCAGATCAATGTTGTGCCCTCCACTTGCTTCAACACCCTCCGTATCCTTCGCAAAACCATCAAATGGATCCCCCAGACGCCAGAAAGACGTCACTCATGCACTCATCACCAGCAGACTGGACTACAGAAACACCCTCTACCCTCAACAAAAAACTCCTCTGAAAATGCCAGACCATCCAGAACGCCGCAGCATGTTGTACCCTTGACCTCCCACGACATGACCACATCTCCCAACATCTCTACCACCTCTACTGGCTCCCCGTCAAAAGAAGAATAACCTTCAAACTGCTCACACATGCCTGCAAAGCCCTACAGAACACCAGACCCCAATACCTCAACAAGCGAATCTCTGTCCACGTTCCCAAGAGATACCTCTACTCCGCCCACCTTGCCCTGGCATCCACAGGGCCAGGGCAGGTGACAGATCCTTCTCCTACCTGATGGCCAAGACCTGGAATGAACTCCCCCTCCACATTCGACGAATCCTGACACTGCACCAATTCAGAAAGGACCTCAGGACATGGCTCTTCGAATGATCTGCGGAGCTGCTCGCACCCCCCCCCCCCAACTTACCCTGCGCCCTGAGACCCTCACGGGTGAGTTGCGCGCTTCAATCCCCTGATTGATTGATTGATGAATTTAATAATTTTTAAAATTTAATTATCGAAAAAATAAATATATATATACATATATCTAATAAGATATATTTTTTAAAACAATACAATTAAATAATGACACAATAAAAAATTACATGTACTAAAAAAATTAAAAACATGAATAAATATAAATAACCAAGACATATTAATATAAATTCAAATAATATAAAGTAAACTACAAAATGTTAAAGTAATTCCTGTCATATTCCCACTACAATTTATACAAGAGTAGACAAAGTGTCATACACAGGAGATGTAAAAATGTACAAGTCCCGCTACACTCAATGATGGATGGATGGATGAAGTGAGATAGAGTGATATTTTGAATAATCCACGAAGTAGGTAATTTAAACCTGAGACAGTTAATTAATGGTACCTGTCTTAAAAAAGGTCCTTAGAATTGTTACCATAGGCATCATTTTTGTAAAAGTTTGGTTTATATTCCCGGATGCCTAAATGGTTTAACGGGTAGCCCCCTTGATAACTAGAAATATTAAGATAAGCCAAAATGATTTTACTTAAGACAGCATCAACCTCTATTAAATATATACTGTTATCCTCTGTTTTCTCTGGACAGATGTTTTCACCTACTTAGGGAAAGATATACTTTAGCATGAAAATAGAATGTAATTCATACAAATAACCACAAAAATGCATACCAGTCAGGCCAACTAAATTGTGTAATGTTAATATAAAATGTTTTAAAGTCACTTTTCTCTTTAGGACTTCAACTATTTAAAATGACTCTGAATTTCAAAAACAGCATAATCAGTGAAACACTGTATAAAACACATACCCTCTACATACTTGGTGGTCAGTCATATGTTGATTGTTTTGTAGGTAATGTGAATGCAAAGAGAAATAGGATTACAGATTATCTAGAGGAAAGCGGGAAATACAAGAGCACAGAAGCAATATGTTCACTGCTGAAGGAATCAATGAAAATAATGAATGATTGAAACACTAGATTACACCAATAGCCTGTACCACGGATCATCTGTAACAACTATGAAAAAAATACAATGGATTCAGAACTCTGCTGCCAGACTACCCCTACATATAAAGTCACAAGGCCACATTTCCCCTGCCTTGAAGGCCCTACACTGGTTACTACTTCCCAGAAGATCCACATCCTTCATCCAAGATGCTTTGCATCACCCACAAAGGAATACATGGAACAGGGCAATTTTTCATTAGAAATAAAATCATCAAACATATTTGACAAAGGAAACTCCACGCTAGATTGCCACCTTCCTATATATACATTATATATTGACATATAGATGGTCAAAGGCCTCTGTGCAGGCCGAAACACATCTCTTGTGACTGAGATTGAGGGCGACATGATTCAATTAAATTGATGCCAAATCCTGAACCACTTCGTGCCTGTACCTACTTCTATGGAGTTTTCTTTGTGGTCGCCAGTAGGTAGTTATAGTTAGGACCTAGTTTCCATAGGAAAAGCGGTTTTTCTTTGCCCAATAACTTTGGCACCGGTTGATGAAACTTCGCAAAAGTTTAAAAAGAAGTGGCCAGATCCAGTCAGCTTCTGTCTTGAAAGTTCCGGGGTGATTCGTCAAGCGGGGGCTGACAAAAAGCAGGGTCCCAAAACACGTTTTTCCCATGTTAATTTCCATAGGAAACTTTAGATGAAGCTACAGCCCGAACTGCTGACCAAATTTGGCAAAAAGGTAGGTCTTGGTTTAAAAAGAGCCCTTTTTTAAATGGTGTAAATCCGTTCAGTAGTTCCTGAATAATTAGAAGAAGAATGAGTTTGATATCTGTCCTCCATAGGAAACTTTAGACAAAGTTACAGCCCGAACTGCTGAACAGAATTACACCAGATTTGGCAACGAGGTAGATCTGCCTTCAGAAAGAGGTATTTTTTTAAATGGTGTAAATCCGTTCAGTAGTTTCTGAGAAATTAGAAAAAGAAAGTTTTGATATCTGTGCACCTGGGAGGGATTGTGAACCCTCTCGGGCACAAGCTTCACTCTGATTGGCTGCCAACACTCCAAACCAGGAAGTGTTGGCAGCCATCTTGTGACTCGGTAGAACCGAGTCACAAGAAAACAGTAAAACAAATATTAAAAACAAGAAAAGGGGGCAGAGTATAAACACCTTAACCCCCCAAGGCCTGCTTATGGGTTGCCACAATTATTATTTCTTTTTACATTTTCGGCCGCGTCGCGTTGGGTGTGCGAACCCCGTCGAAAATAAAAAAAAACATAGTACCTTCTCCCGTGCTTTGTTTTTAAAGCCCCCGGGTGGGCCAGGTCCTGGGGGCAATCCTTATTATTGTTGCAGGGGCCCCCGCAGCCCCAGGGACCACTACCTCCCTGGGGATTTAAAAAAAAGTAATGTGTGGGGGGGTCACACCCCCTCACGCTACCCCCGGGGACCGCCACCTCCCCGACGCTTCATTAAATAAGGGTGGGGAGCCTAGTGGGCCCCCCAAGCCTCGGGGACTGCCACCTCCCCAGGGATGTCAAAAGTAATTAGTGTGGGGGGGCTTGAGCCCCCCCACACTGCCCCAGGGACCACCACCTCCCCAGGGCACTTTAAATTTAAAAACGGGGTCCGTTATGGACCCCCGTGCCCCGGGGAGAACCACCTTCCCGGGATTTTATACGTTGGGAGGGGGAACGGGCAGGCCCGCTCTTTGAGCCCTTGATGGCCCTGGGGACCGCAACCCTCCAGGCTCCTGCAGTGTCCTGGGGTGCCCACCCTCGGGACACTGATGTTTGCTATGGCAAACTCTGCTTTGCTTCAGTGAAGCAAAGCAGGATTGCTTTTCCACAAGGGGAGCTGCATGTCCCTGCAAGTACCCCACAGGTACCTCCAGTAAGAGCCACAGAGCTGCATTGCAAAGAGGTGGCCTGAGGCCACACCCCAATTTACAACACTCTGCAAACACGGCTTTAGGTGCACTGCTGTTGGGGCACCTCAGGACACAAGTGGACTTCATTACCAGAGCAGCAGTGCACTAGAAGCCACGTTTGCAGCGTGGTGTAAAAAGGGGGGTGGCCATGGAACACCTCTCTGCAACGCAGCTCTGTGGTGCTTACTGGCGGTACCTGGTGGGCTACTTGGCACCCAGGGACCTTCAGGATTCAAAGGGATTTAATAGGGATGTTATAGTTAGAAATTAGCATTTAAAAAACCTTAGGAATTCACTGAAAACACCATAGGATTGAGGCACATTATAATAAAAAAGTTTCATTTAAAAAACTATGGAAATTCACTGAAAAAACCATAGGTTTCAGGGACGTTATAGTTAGAAATTAGCATTTAAAAAACCATTGACATTCACTGAAAAAAACATAGGTTTCAGGCACATTATAGTTAGAAATCAGCATTTAAAAAACCTTACAAATCCACTGAAAAAACCATAGGATTCAGGGACATTATAGTCAGTTGGACATTTCACTCATACAAAACCAGAGAAATTCCGCCGTTATAGCTAGTTCAGCTAACTATAAATCACGTCCCTGCAAAGCACAGCTGATGACGTCACATATTACATCATTCATGAAATGGTCTGTGAGATCACTGATCACAAATCAAATGACATCACTGATGACATCATCCACGTGAAAATCTGATGCACTTCCTCACACTCTAATATAACCTTTGATACACCCATTGTAAAATACAGACTACCATTTTCGAAACCATCGACACACCAATACCAGTTGCCACATACGCACTCATTGATTCCTGGGTCTACACACTCATCCACTCATTCACCCATACAATCACTCATACATGCAGTCACTCATCAATACAACACTATCATATGCACTCATACACCTATACAGACACTCACACACCACCACTCATCCAGAGTTACTCACACACCTAGTCAGTTATGCAAAGAATCAATCACACTTCCATTTACTGACCTATACAGCTATAACCACTACACATCACTTATTCTAACAGAAACAAACACATACTTACTCTCTTATACAATCACTGATACAAGTACAGACTCATCCATACAGCCACTCTCACAATCAATGACTCTCACGTATAGTTATTCATATACTCCAACTCTCACATACACTGCCTTTTACATATGTAGTTACTTGGACATGTACCACGAAGACATCCATTCACTCACCAACACACCCATACACACACTCACCCACCCATACAACTGTTTCCACATGCACTCTTGAACCCATACACCCAGTGAATCAACCACTCAAACATCTATGGACAGTCACACACCTCCCACCTACCCACATACACTCAGGCAACCAATCGATAACCCATACAGACACTCATGTAGCTACTGACCAACCCATGCAGTAGCTTATACAACAGACAGACTGATACAGGCATTCACACAGTTTAGTCACTAACCCATGCATTCAGTAAGACACATTTTTTTTTTTTTTTATTTTTTTTTTAAAACCTTTATTGTGCACAAAAGAGAGAACAGATACGGGCCTACAACCATCAGGCCGGCCACGAAACTTTAAGCACAGGTGCGAGCAACGCGGTCCCACAGCGGCATCAGGCAAGATAGCAGCAGTCAGTAGCAGTTACATTGAATAGAGTCATGTCGCCAAGGAAAAGGAGTATTAAAGGTTAAATTTTTAAAGTAGTGAAGAAATATAAATCAGTAGAGAATAAGATCAAGAAGATCTGAGTCCAGACATTAGTCACACAAACATGAGCAGGCAGCATCAATTTGAACAACATTAGGAAGAACACCCCGTTAATATGGCAGTACCATACAAAACAATAAGAGCTGCAGTCCACATCTACGTACTACCCTCAGCGCCACCCACTCCCTACTAACCTCTAATGCAGACCCAGAACAGAAACCAGAACAAGAAAGCGCAGAAATTAGAAAAATAAGGCCCATAGAAACTAAAAAGGAAAAATAAATCTACCCCCCCACCCTGCAACAATCCGGAGGCTACGGCCTACCCCCCCCCCCGGCAAAGTGCCTGTCGCCCAGTAAAGAAACCCGAAATACAGAGAAAGAATAGAAAAGAAGAAGAAAAGAGAAGAAAAGAAAGCCATCACACTTGAAGCATCGGGAGGAAGAAAAGAACAAGCTAGTCTATCACTCCCGAAGAGAAAGGAGACGGGGGAGGAGGAGCCCTAACATTAACAAACTCTCGGTCCCCCAGCCATGTACAGCCCCCAGCACCGAGTGAAGCAATAATATCAAAAAGCACACCACCAAATGAAGAATTGAAACAGATGCACCCCGGACCCCGAGCCAATACTTGAATGATCACCCCGTCCATATGGGCCATAGCAGGATACACCCAGTTCCACCACACGTGCAAAATCACCAGAATGAGCAAAAGTAGCAGAACAGATGTGGGGAGCTACGACCACTACATTCGCCAGAGAGGAGGCACAGTCCGAAACATAACAGTAGTCCAACAAGAGTGAAGCCCCGGAGACCTCCATCTTTAAACCGGTCGCGAGCGACCAGTACACTATGACGCCCAGCAAAAGCCCTCCCCAGTCAGGACAAAGGGACAAGATGGCCGCCGTAATGAGAGTGCAGACAAAGGAGAGCAAGATGGACGCTACCCTATACAAATAACCCCCATGTCACAATAAGCTTCCAGGACCAGCAAACAGGAACCAGAGAAAACGTGGCGGAGCCGATAGCCAGCAATCAATCAGGGTAGCCAGCGTATGACGCCGACTGTGCCATTGACAAAGATCGCAACACCCGAAGGATGCCGTGATTGGAAAGCAAAACAACCACTAACTATAATAGAGACAGACGGGGGAAAACAATCCACATCGTAAATATAAGCCATGCAGCCAGTACGTACCACATTCTAACCCCAATCCCCACCCGGCAAGACAGTGACACAACCAGGAACCCGCCCAACCCTGTACCGATTGTACACGCTCGGATACCACCGACACAGTAAGCATCCTACACCCCAATATCAATTACCAGAGAACTTCACCCGGGATATAATCATTGGGGAGAGACAGCAAAGAATACCCAGTGTCCCACACACATATCAAGTCTGTCTTAGCCTCCACCCGCCAGTATATGAATGCAATCAGGGGATCGTCTAGCCCTGGCCCGATCTAGGAGGCACTTTGGAACCCAACCAACTTGGCAGTCCGCTGCAGTCCATCTCGACGTGAAAACATGGCCGCCTCGAGGATGGGGGAGGCGCACCATCGCTGAGGGAGCTTCGCCTGTCCCCCGTAGATAGTAGTCCAACAACAAAATGTACTTCCAGAGCGTATAGGTGACAAAAGTCGCTGAACGACGAGATGGAACTAGTCAAGGAAGGAGCAGGGGACAGGGCAGGAGAACAGGCTAGCGATGCACTGCGCAGCCAGGCTGGTACACGAGGCAGACAGCCAGTCGAAAAACAAAGGGGAAACACTGTTGCAACAGCAGTGTCGACGAGCGGCAACAAATCTTCAAAGGCTCCAGCAGTCGTTCCATCGGTTGACACAGTAGTAACAGGAGGTCCTGGGTCCCGTCGGGAGTGAACCCCTTGCGTCCGGCTCTCAGCAGGGATACATGCCTCAAGTTTCTCAAACAGCACAGCATAGGTACGCCGCATCTCCGACCGCACCTCATGCAGGATATTCAACACCTCCCTGCAGGTGCAGTCCGGCTGCGATACTCGAGGTTCTCCAGCCTCAGTGGAGGGCTCAAACACGGTCCCCTGTACCAATGCGCACGTGCCACCCCAGGAAGAGGTCCCAGCGCCATCTCCACCCCGTTGGTGATCAGGCATCGCCATCTTAGCAGCAGTCCACGGGGTGTTGGGAGGGGGGAGAAACGGGGGTCACAGTCCCCGACAGGAAAGTGGACGTTTGCCCTACAACACTCTACACCCCCTCCTGTGCGCTGCATAAGCAAGGGGCATCCGATGGTGCGGCGGGCAGCCAGGGCAGCTCGAGCTCACCGGCAATCAGCGCAGCTGGGAAGAAAGCAGACCGGCATCATGGCGGCCACAAACAAAGGAATCCGTGCGAGCCCTCACATATGCGTGCCGGAGCTGCTACGTGTGATCCCGGCAGGACAGTGAGCGCAGGGCACGGGCCAGGCTGTAGACGGGCGAAAACACTCCTTCAGTACAGGCAGCCACCGCAACAGAGTATCTCTTCGAGATTAGCGAGGTCCGGCAGGCTCCAGGGAGCGGGTGGAGGTCCGGGGCAGAGACGATCCTCCCAGAGCTCGAAACTCCGGGCGGGCTGAGAGGTCAGAGGGACACCGTCAGGATCAGCTCCGCGTCCCGCGCATGTCGGGCGAAAGAAACCCCAGGATTACAGGCAGGATGTAGGCGCGGGTCTTCAGGGCCGGTGGAGCCGAGCGACCACACGTCCGTTCAGGTCGCCATCTTGGCTCCTCCCCCAGTAAGACACATTTAATCACTCCCTTAAACAGTCAGTCATGCACCTACTAAATCCTCCATCCAGACACTTATACACTCACTCATTCTTCAATACACCTTGGCATATATATGTAAAACATATTTAAACTTTAAAGAAACACACAGTCACTGGATGATGTCATCAGTGATGTCATTTGAGATGTCATCGGTGATGTCACCAGTGATGGCACTGAACATGTCATGAATGATGTAATATGTGACATCATCAGCAGTGCATTGCGGGGGCGCGAGATACAGTTAGCTGAACTAACCATAACAGCAGAATTTCTCTGGTTTTCTACGAGTGAAATGTCCAATTAATTATAATGTCCCTGAAACCTATGTTTTTTTCAGTGAATTTGTAAGGTGTTTTAAATCTTCCATCTTCTATCCCTCCACTATCCTTTTCAATCCAACTAACAGACTTGCATGTCCACCGTTCAAAATTATTTCACATTTTCCCAACACTAATTCACCACTACCCCTGTTTGGGTTATGGAGTAGCATGTTACTCCTCGAAAATTGCTTTGATACCTCATCAGGGATACCAAGCGCAATATAAATACAAACCCCTCCCTCTCCTATCCCTCCACTATCCTTTTCAACCCAAATAACAGACTCACATTTCCACTGCTTAATTTAATTTCATATTTCCTTATACTAGTTCACCACTAATCCTTTTTGGGTTCTGGAGTAGCATGCCACTTGCTGAAAAGCGCTTCAACGCCTCGTTAGGGGTAGTCAGAGCTATATAAATGCAATTAAAATTACAATTACATTGTCCTCAGTATTACATTGTCATTTCTTTACCAGAGGTATCATCAATGACATTGAACAAAAGCCTTAAATACCCTTTTGAATCAGTATGACATGTTGCTTTGTGCTGTTGTTTTTGTTATTACACACAACCCTACTTTTTGCCAACCACTGCACCCAGCATCCATGCCTACATACTCTAAATTTGGCCATGAATAGACATTTGAATTCAGAAGCATCGGTTAAGTGTCAATGTGGACAAATCTCTCCAGACTCTGACTTGAACCCTTGCTCATATTGGAATAACCTACCGCAAATAGTCTTTAAATTTGACTATGCAAAGTTAGTTGAAGCTCAGGGCCTGGTCTGTGGTGAGATACTGTGGGCATTCACATGATGGACCAATATGTATCACCAATGACAACAAAAGACTCTCGGTTCTGCATCATTTTCTTCTTAGTCCTGCAGGAGAACAAAAGACGAAATTGCACCCTACTGCCATTGAATAAAGGAAAAAGGAATTCAAGTTTCATAACTGTCTCACCTTCAGCATAAAGCCTGGTCAAAATTAAATTGCTGTGATTATATATACGCAGTGTATTGTATCATCGCTTTTTGACACAGACTTACACTATTTCCTGGGTTGTCCAGGGTGAGGTCATCTTTGTTGTCAACAAAGAGGTGATATATGATGTTACCAGACATGTCATTGATGTAATTTTGAGGCATATTACACTCTGCACATCTGGATACGTGGTTATTATATGACAGCTGTTCAGACATATTTTTTTTTAAAGTTGCAAGCGATCAAATTTGTGCAGTATTGTAAAATTACTGCAAGACTACTGCAGCAACTAGAAAATGTATCACTCGTAACCAATTTAGTAATAGGTAAAGACCTGGGTATTGCCTGGAAAATTCACTCTTTCAGATTAGTAGCTTTTCCTCTGTGTTCTAGAGCCAGGAAACTCTTTTGAGAGTAGTAGCAGAGTGATCTACAAGGATCCATCCTTCATTCATTCTCATTGCAGAGGCCTCAATATTATTAAGAATATTGTTTCCCTGTATAAAGACATTTTAAGATTGAAAGAAGATGCTGCCAGGGTCTGATAGCGCCTACCAACATCCCCATCTACTATGACACCAAGACAGCTGTTCCATTTGAACCATCAAACTGCACTGTCGAGCTCCACTTTAGGTATAGTGGCCCGTACCAGTTGAGTAGGGAGTTATCTACAGAAATCCCTACAAGCCCATTTTGAGAACTTGGGGGCATATTATCAAGGACAGGCGATACATTATCGCCACTTTTATCGGCAGGAAACTGCCGATAAAGCAACGAAAATGGCCTTGATAATATGCTCTATGAATTCCAATCGAAGCCCATGTTAGATGTGTTCACATCTAACATGGGCTTCGATTGGAATTCATAGAGCATATTATCAAGGCCATTATCGCCGCTTTATCGGCAGTTTCCTGCCGATAAAAGAGGCGATAATGTATCGCCTGTCCTTGATAATATGCCCCTTGGTTCTACCCTTGTCACCCAGCTTCTCCATTCATATAAAACAAATACAGAAAGGACTCCCCTAAGATGAACCTCAGTCTGGCTAAATCCACACATCTGCGAAGGGAACAAAGTTGCAGCAAAAATGTAATCAGGCTGTGTGCTTCTCTCTCCATAAGAGACGACAGGGTGCCAGCTTTAAAAGGGTGTGGAAAAGTAAATTTTGCCATGTTCTGTGTCCCTACGTGTTCCCCATCTTATGTTATGTGTGCATGATTAATATGCATATGTATTCCCCATGTTCGATTAAAGACGCACCTACAGTTGTGTCCATCTCTAGTATGCCAGTTTTCAGTTCTCGTGAAAGCTACGAGTATTAGGCCTATGTAAAGATACGTTGCCACGTTTCTCAGTGTGCACGTTATTTCATTGAAAAGTCCCCGTTTCTAGGCCTCAAAAGGGCCCGGACACCAGATTCAGCTCCTGTCTCCTGAGCCCTCGCTGAGGAGCGATACAGCCCCCACCTGTATCCTCGACCCTTCACTTACTTCCTGCCTCACAGTGCCCGGTTCAGCCTGGCTCTGCCCACGAGTCTGCCAAGAGTATGTTATGATTCTAGTTATCAGTCCAGCCCTCCTTCTCTGCATTCCTAAGCTACTGAATCGCACCAATAGTTTCCGTCATGGTCTAGCCTTTACGTCTCCATGTAAGAGAAATACTGTATTAATGGTCATTTAATATTCTTCAACACGCACCACGTAGAATAATGCATGCACCAGTCTTAGTGTCTGTTAGCCTTTACCCCGATAACTTCTGGATTCTATCAACATGTTCTCTAAACATCAGATACTAGATAGTGTTTAGGTACATGTCGCCCTGACTCTCCAGACTTCAGTCTCTGCTCCTAGCGCAGAAGTCATAGCCCCCAGCTTCTCCTAGTAACACGTCATTGTCAGTTTACGCGCACCACTAGGTTAGAGGTCCCGGCTCCTCAGGTAGCCCCCTCCATGTTTCCGCCCCATTTATGACATATTCTGTTACGTTTACATCACATGTCTATGTAAACGCCTCCTGTTACACCCACTTTCACCCTTATCTTTCGCGACTTCTATTGACCACACCCACTGCTCCGCCTATTGTATGTATTGTAATGCAACTGTTTTAGTATATATGCTTGTGTACTGTTATTAAAGTTAGCGCGCTCATCCCAGATCCAGCCCCGGCAGCTGCCGGGCTCTGCCATCCTATTCCTGTGCAGGTTGTCCTGTTCCTGTCCTTTATGCTGTATTAAACCTGCAAACTCCTACTACCTCGAATCTTGACTCTTATTTATTGAGCTATCTGTTATTACTATGTCCAGTCAAACCTAGATCCGGTATTATTTATTTATATACCACATAATGGCGCCCGAATAGGGACTTGCCCTTTCCCCACGCGCCGGTGAAGCCACGTATGCCCCCTGACCCTCTACAGCCGTGACGGAACCATACCGGCCACGTGCAGATATTTCTGCTTCAAGTATCCCTCAGGCCCACGGAGGAGACGGAGGTTGCGGTCCAGCATCCAGACGAGGCGGTGGAGGAACGCGGCGAGTCCCGACCAGAGCCCAAGCCGAGAGTCCAAGGTCCGAGGTATCCAGAGGCCCACCCGTAACAGAAGTCCGAAGTTCGTCCGTCCGGCGTCGAAGCAGTCCAGTCCAGTCCGAGGCCTTCCGTTCTTGCTGCCCGGTGAGTACCGTTGCTGGGGTAGTATCTAGACAGGGTCAATCTAATTGTCTCTGGTCCGTGGGGTTTGGTGGTACACAGATCCCAAAACGAAGTGTCCACTTCGGTGGATGCGGGTCCTGACGTGTCTCTTTATGAGACCGGTAAGTTTCGTACTGTTTCAGCAGTGCATCTAGTTTCTGTTCTAGTCAGTTCTGTTCTCGAGCAAATTCATGTATTCTGTTTTCCGTATTCCAGGTAGTATTCTGTTCGAACTGTTATTTTAAGTGTTCTTCATGTATTTTAATGTCGTGGTATGAAAGTGGTGTACTTATCGTGTTCATTGTGTATTATATTGTGTCTAGATTACAGTTCCGTCATGCCGTTGTTCTCGAAACTACGTCAGTTAAAAACCAGAAAAGGTCTGTTAGAAGAAGCAGTTCCTGTCCCGCCTAGGGACAGTCCAGGTCATTTTATTTATCAGAAGCATGGCATAAGTGCCATATTATATCTAGATTTATGGGTAGAGTATACCAAACAGTTAGAAGAAAAGTATAGATGGCCCGTATCAGGTACGTGGGATGCCGAGTGCATCATGCGAGTAGAAGAAGCATTATGGAAAAAGAAAGCCAGACAGTCACAGAAAGATGCCATCGAGTTATGGCGCAAAGAATCTCATAAAAGAACCGAAAAAGAAATCAGAAAGTCAGAATTAAGTAGAGAATCCTTAGAACGAGCCCAAGAAAGGGAATTAATCGAGATAGGTGAACGAGTTAAAACCGAACAGTTAGACAGACAGAGGAATGCCCTCATTAAGGGTATGTACCCTCTTCTTGCCGAGGGCTTGCCAAAAGCGACCCCGGAGGCATCCAGTAATTTTCCGCCACCATTAGTTCCGACCAAGCTACGTCACAAACCGACCGCAGCTGATATTTTCATTTCGTCCTACTTGGACGACACAGTCCCAGAATATGCAAATCCTGTTCCGCCAGTCCCTGTAAATCATGTAATTCCTGCTCCTCCAGACACCGGAGTACCTGCTACGGTACCCCCGGTCCAGCCTACATTACAATTTCCCACTCTGCCAGCACGAAGAGTATCAGTCGACGATTCCAGTATAGGGGCCGCCGGAGGAGGTCCTCCTGGTACCCCGCCACCACACCAACGTGTAACATTAGTCGAGTTACATGAATGTGCGTTACAGCGTACGCCCAAATATAAGTCCGTTGCAGATATCCGACGAGCTCTTACTGAATGCCGCTATGATCCAGTTGCAGGTGATGATAGTACAGTTATATATTCCATCCGTGTAAGACGGGTGACCGGGTATTTGGACACCCTACCGAATATGAAAGAAGATCTAGACAGAATATATCGTTTCATCCGTACAGGGGATGATCCAGAAAGTATTGGCGAAGCCATGTCCCAAAGGAAAGCTGAGATCCAGCTCATGATATTAAAGTTTCTAATTAATTGTTTAATAAGGGAACAAGATTATCCGACCAAAGATCCGGCCGAAATGAGAATCCTGACAAGGTGGAGTGATAATATAGCCGAGGGTAAACACAGAACTATCAGTAGTATAGAGAGTATGTACAAGAGAATTCGTAAGGAAATAATAAAGTTACACGAACAACGTAAAGCAGCACAAGTAAGCGAGAAAGAGAATGACTCTTCTACAGAAGAGGTAGAGGACGAGAATCCCGCCAGAATAGCGTATGTAGGAAAATCTAGATTTCCAGACCGCCATTTATGCCTAGAACACAAGTCAGTTTTTCATCACCCAGCACCAGAACAAGGTTCTCTAGAACAAATATTTCAAGCTACCGATCATATTCTGAAATCACGAATCGGTTATAGTAAGTTAAATACCATGCATGAACAAGAACTAGCCCGATCAGCAGTCCGATGGATTACTGATTCTACCACTTTTCCAGACGAAATAGTGGCACAAATGTTTCTGAAACTGCCCCCAGCCGAGCAGCGACTGGTGGGTATGTATATGATCCAGCATCTCATTACTCTGTATGAGGGTCAACATTCTGATCCAGGTCCGTTACACGATGTCCTGAACGAGTTACTCCAGTATAGATGGAAAGGTTTAGGTACCCATTTAATTAGTGTCATTCTAGAACAGCGCCACAAATATAGAACGTTCCTGAACCCGCATTTTGTTCATGTTTCACCTCCAGAAAGTAAACCCTTTTACATAGATAGACAGAATCCGTTACGAGAAGTACACCCAGTCAGGACAGCAGATGGTGAAATGCAAAGAGTATTTGTTTACACCCCAATTACAAAGATGGAACTCTTAGAGATGAAGAAATTAATTCCTTGTCACGACAAAGATCCAGCAGGGTTCCACCGAGAATTAAAAGACATGCTCCGTATGGGAGAATACACGTATCCAGATATTATTAAAATGTTAAAAGTCCTGTTGCCTGCGGGCATATACGAGAAACTCAAGGAAAAAGAATGGGAGGTGGGAGAGAAAAAGATCGATTGGGCAGTTCTAGAAGCTGAAGATAAGATACGAGTGCCAGGTACCGGTCTTGGAGAGAAATGTAAAGAATTACCAGAATTGTTAATACAAGTTTTGCCCAGATTATTAGCCACTAAAAAGGAAGACTGGGATGCAATCTCAGCCTGTAAACAGAAACAAGACGAAGACACTAGTGATATTTATTCTAGATTTGAGAAATGCTTTATTATAAACAGTGGCTTGAAGACGAGTAGCGAGTCATACCCTCATCTTTTTGTTACTAAATTAGTCGAGAATTCAAGTCCACAAGTTAAGGATCGAGTTTTGAAAGTCGAAAGTACATGGCAAGCTAGTACCCCGTCCCAGATGTTACAGATGCTCCAATATCACCAGAATAGAATCAGAGAAGAGCAAGATCATGAAAGGAAACGTATGAAAGACACGAAAATGAAAGTACTAGTTGCACAATCTGTTCCACAAGACAGTCAGAAGAGGGGTCCGAATCAAGCCAGTCATCCTGCAGCTCCCGTTAAAGGGACATGCAATTATTGTAAACAGCCAGGTCATTTCATAAACGAGTGTGCAGTTCTGAAACACAATATAGCTACTGGTAAGACTAAAGAAAGACCACGTCCGCCTAGACAAGAACAAGTTTCACAGACTTCTCAGCCACAGAATGCACAACAGACAGTTCCAGCACCGCAGCCTATTGCTGCAACACAGCATGTTACACAGCAGATGTACCAGTATGCACAGTCCGAGTATCCAGAGTATCAGCCATACTCATGAAACAGCCTAGAGAGGGAGGTAGGCTTGCCTCTCATCGAGATTCCTGTAGATCAAGAAGGTCCCTATGTTCATAGTCAAGTACTAGAGAAAGACAGAAAGTTTCTGATTGATACAGGGGCAAGTAGGACTACCATCAGTCACGCCGAAGTTCCAGGGGCTCCGCTCTCAGGCTCTAGAAATGTTTCCCTTGGATTTTCAGGAAAGCCTATTGTAAACGAGATATCTAAGCCAGTTACTCTAGAAGTAGGTCCATTGTCCCGCACTACTGATCTGTTACTTACGAAGTCATGTCCAGAAAATTTGTTAGGTATTAAGACACTGAAAGAATTAGGTGCAGTTATTTGCTGTTCCCCAGAGGGAATACGACTGTTTCTACGTGACTTCAAGGGTCACTATGTATTACGAGATTTTGATTCAAGATTGTCTAATGTTCCGCAGCATCTATGGGCGCAAGGTCCAACTGATGTAGGTTATATGCAAATCACACCCCATCGTGCGACTCTCAAGCCAGGTGTAGTGTTACCACGAATCAGACAGTACAGATTGCCACCTGAGGCTGTAGCAGCCTTATCCAAAATTATTGACGAGCTCATGGCTCAAGGAGTAGTTGTAGAAACTAACTCCAATGTATGTAATTCTCCGATCATTCCAGTCATGAAACGTACTGATCCAAATGCACCCCCAGTATATCGATTAGTGATCGACCTTCGAGAACTCAATAAATGTATTATTCCCCAGTACCCAGTTGTCCCAGATATCTCTTCCCTATTGACAGCCATTGATTCCGAAGCCTCATTTTTTACAGTCATAGACCTCAAGAACGCGTTTTTCAGTGTCCCCATTCATCCAGACAGCCAGTTTCTTTTCGGATTTTGTTTAAATGGAAGGAGCTATATGTTCACACGAGCTCCTCAAGGTTTCACGGAAAGTCCTAGCATTTACAGTCAAGCACTTAAGAGACAACTAGACAACATTCACATGCCAACAGACACTGCCCTGCTCCAGTATGTCGATGATCTACTGATCACAGCCCGTTCTGAACGTGCTTGCGAGCGAGCATCACTTACAGTCTTGTATTTCCTTGCCGAGATGGGGCACAAGGTGTCCCCTTCGAAGCTCCAATTCTGTGTCCAGCAAGTGATCTACTTAGGCCACTTGCTGTCCAAGTGGGGTAGGCAGTTGACACCAGACCGTATCCAGTTAATAGCGAGTCTTCCTCAGCCCAAGACACAGAAGGAGGTACGTGCTTTTATCGGCCTTACTTCTTATTGCAGACAATGGATTCCTCAGTATGCATTTCTAGCTAAACCACTGATACAGTTAACGACACAGGAGGCAGCCGTATCGACTGTCCTCCCTTGGACATCTGAACATACACTTAGTTTCAATGAGTTAAAGAAAGCTTTATGCCAAGCTCCAGTTCTAGCTACACCGAACTACAGTAAGCCTTTTACACTTTTCGTCACTGAACGTGAAGGTACAGCATTATCTGTTCTCACACAAGATCAAGCAGGACAATACAAGCCTTGTGCTTATTTTTCGAGCACATTAGATCCTGTAGCCCAGGCTCTGCCTGCGTGCCTCAAGTCAGTTGCAGCCACAGCACTAGCTATCAGACAAAGTGATTCCATAGTATTAGGACATTCCTTGACAGTACAAGTTCCACACTCTGTGGAAGTTCTTTTAAATCGAACACAGACTCAGCACTTGACAATTGCACGTTTAACAGGTTATGAACTGACACTGTTCCAGCCACACATAGAAATCAGACGCTGCAACGTTCTAAATCCTGCTACACTATTACCGTCAGTTAATTCGAATCCTGCCACACACGACTGTGTGGAAGTAGTTAATATTATGACTAAGCCAAGACAAGATCTGACAGATATTCCATTACCAGATCCCGACCTGACACTTTATGTGGATGGTTCATGTATGAGAACAAGTACAGGAGAAATAGTAGCCGCGTATGCAGTGACTACTGACACTGAAGTTATAGAAACACACCGTATTGACACCCTGTCTGCTCAAGCAGCAGAGCTAGTTGCTCTGACACAAGCCTGCATACACGCCAAGAACCTGAAAGTTAATGTTTACACAGATTCACGCTACGCATTCGGAGTCGTACACGACTTTGGAGTGCTCTGGCAAGAGAGAGGTTTCATGACTTCTCATGGAACCAAGATTCAGCATGGGTTCCTTATTCAAGCTCTGTTAGATGCAATACATTTACCGACATCCATCGCTATCATGAAATGCAAAGCACATACGAAAGTTACTGACATTATTTCTCAAGGTAATGATCTAGCAGATCGCACAGCCAAGCTTACAGCACAGACTCCAGACATTCCAGTTAATCCGACACAGACACATACTCCAGATCCGACTACCTGTATGACAGTTAAGGACCCTACTCAAGATGTCATAGATATCCAGTTACATGCTACTCCCGAAGAAATCAAGAAATGGTCCGAACAAGGAGGGGTCCAGACAGATCCGGGATGGGTAACGAAGGGAAAAGCCACATGGTTTCTCCCCGACTCCATGGTTCAAGTCATTATCAATACCGCACATAGTCCAGCACATTTAGGAGAAAAAGCTATGTTAGATAGTATCCAGAAAATTTGGTTCAACAAGCATTTACGAGCTGCAGCCAAGCAGAAAGTCCGTACCTGTATGATATGTTGCCAGTTTAATCCAGGTAAAAGTGTCCCGGTGGAACAAGGTGGATTCCAGCCCCCTGACCACCCTTTTGAAGTCCTCCAGATGGATTATATTCAGATGGAGCGATGTCGAGGTTTCAAGTATGTCCTTGTAGTTGTATGCGCTTTGTCCAGGTGGACAGAAGCATATCCAGTCCCAGATTACACAGCCGCGACCACTGCCAAGCAGTTGGTTCGTGAATTCTTCCCCCGCTACGGACTCCCTAGGGTCGTATATTCTGATAACGGCCAGCCATTCTCATCTGAGCTTATGAAACACATCTCCCTTTTGTTAGGGTACCAGTGGAAGTTCCATTGTGTACGCCATCCTGAAGCAGCCGGTCTCGTAGAGAGACATAACCAGACCCTGAAAATCCGCATTGCCAAAATATGTAATTCTCCGATCATTCCAGTCATGAAACGTACTGATCCAAATGCACCCCCAGTATATCGATTAGTGATCGACCTTCGAGAACTCAATAAATGTATTATTCCCCAGTACCCAGTTGTCCCAGATATCTCTTCCCTATTGACAGCCATTGATTCCGAAGCCTCATTTTTTACAGTCATAGACCTCAAGAACGCGTTTTTCAGTGTCCCCATTCATCCAGACAGCCAGTTTCTTTTCGGATTTTGTTTAAATGGAAGGAGCTATATGTTCACACGAGCTCCTCAAGGTTTCACGGAAAGTCCTAGCATTTACAGTCAAGCACTTAAGAGACAACTAGACAACATTCACATGCCAACAGACACTGCCCTGCTCCAGTATGTCGATGATCTACTGATCACAGCCCGTTCTGAACGTGCTTGCGAGCGAGCATCACTTACAGTCTTGTATTTCCTTGCCGAGATGGGGCACAAGGTGTCCCCTTCGAAGCTCCAATTCTGTGTCCAGCAAGTGATCTACTTAGGCCACTTGCTGTCCAAGTGGGGTAGGCAGTTGACACCAGACCGTATCCAGTTAATAGCGAGTCTTCCTCAGCCCAAGACACAGAAGGAGGTACGTGCTTTTATCGGCCTTACTTCTTATTGCAGACAATGGATTCCTCAGTATGCATTTCTAGCTAAACCACTGATACAGTTAACGACACAGGAGGCAGCCGTATCGACTGTCCTCCCTTGGACATCTGAACATACACTTAGTTTCAATGAGTTAAAGAAAGCTTTATGCCAAGCTCCAGTTCTAGCTACACCGAACTACAGTAAGCCTTTTACACTTTTCGTCACTGAACGTGAAGGTACAGCATTATCTGTTCTCACACAAGATCAAGCAGGACAATACAAGCCTTGTGCTTATTTTTCGAGCACATTAGATCCTGTAGCCCAGGCTCTGCCTGCGTGCCTCAAGTCAGTTGCAGCCACAGCACTAGCTATCAGACAAAGTGATTCCATAGTATTAGGACATTCCTTGACAGTACAAGTTCCACACTCTGTGGAAGTTCTTTTAAATCGAACACAGACTCAGCACTTGACAATTGCACGTTTAACAGGTTATGAACTGACACTGTTCCAGCCACACATAGAAATCAGACGCTGCAACGTTCTAAATCCTGCTACACTATTACCGTCAGTTAATTCGAATCCTGCCACACACGACTGTGTGGAAGTAGTTAATATTATGACTAAGCCAAGACAAGATCTGACAGATATTCCATTACCAGATCCCGACCTGACACTTTATGTGGATGGTTCATGTATGAGAACAAGTACAGGAGAAATAGTAGCCGCGTATGCAGTGACTACTGACACTGAAGTTATAGAAACACACCGTATTGACACCCTGTCTGCTCAAGCAGCAGAGCTAGTTGCTCTGACACAAGCCTGCATACACGCCAAGAACCTGAAAGTTAATGTTTACACAGATTCACGCTACGCATTCGGAGTCGTACACGACTTTGGAGTGCTCTGGCAAGAGAGAGGTTTCATGACTTCTCATGGAACCAAGATTCAGCATGGGTTCCTTATTCAAGCTCTGTTAGATGCAATACATTTACCGACATCCATCGCTATCATGAAATGCAAAGCACATACGAAAGTTACTGACATTATTTCTCAAGGTAATGATCTAGCAGATCGCACAGCCAAGCTTACAGCACAGACTCCAGACATTCCAGTTAATCCGACACAGACACATACTCCAGATCCGACTACCTGTATGACAGTTAAGGACCCTACTCAAGATGTCATAGATATCCAGTTACATGCTACTCCCGAAGAAATCAAGAAATGGTCCGAACAAGGAGGGGTCCAGACAGATCCGGGATGGGTAACGAAGGGAAAAGCCACATGGTTTCTCCCCGACTCCATGGTTCAAGTCATTATCAATACCGCACATAGTCCAGCACATTTAGGAGAAAAAGCTATGTTAGATAGTATCCAGAAAATTTGGTTCAACAAGCATTTACGAGCTGCAGCCAAGCAGAAAGTCCGTACCTGTATGATATGTTGCCAGTTTAATCCAGGTAAAAGTGTCCCGGTGGAACAAGGTGGATTCCAGCCCCCTGACCACCCTTTTGAAGTCCTCCAGATGGATTATATTCAGATGGAGCGATGTCGAGGTTTCAAGTATGTCCTTGTAGTTGTATGCGCTTTGTCCAGGTGGACAGAAGCATATCCAGTCCCAGATTACACAGCCGCGACCACTGCCAAGCAGTTGGTTCGTGAATTCTTCCCCCGCTACGGACTCCCTAGGGTCGTATATTCTGATAACGGCCAGCCATTCTCATCTGAGCTTATGAAACACATCTCCCTTTTGTTAGGGTACCAGTGGAAGTTCCATTGTGTACGCCATCCTGAAGCAGCCGGTCTCGTAGAGAGACATAACCAGACCCTGAAAATCCGCATTGCCAAAATATGTAAAGAGAAAGGTGTGGACTGGCTAGTAGCTCTGCCAGTCGCTCTGTTTTATACGCGCATGGTCGCACATTCCAGATCAGGTCTGTCCCCGTATGAGGTCGTATTCGGCCGCCCCCCTAATATGTGGGGTATACCTAGACCCCGAAGTATTACCGATGTTTCAAGTAATATGCTGACAGATTACCTAGCTTCCTTGATGTCTGCCCTACACTCTTGTCGTTCACAGGTTTCTGCCGCATTTCCAGACAATACCGAGGTGGCACCGCATGACATCGTTCCCGGAAGTTTGGTCCTTGTGAGGAACTTTGATCGTTCAAGTCCGCTGGAGCCTCGCTGGAAGGAGCCAAAACAGGTCCTCCTGGCCACCCGTACTGCCGTCAAGCTGGAAGGCAGGAAGGGCTGGGTCCACCTGTCTCACGTGAAAATGTTTTATGGATTAAAGACTGTTTCCAAGAACATTTCCGAGGATTTTAAGGATTGCCAAAGTACTATTCTTAAGGACTGTCCCGCAAAAGACAATGATACAAATCCCTCCCTGTTAGAGAAAACTCCGCAACAGGAGTATAAGCTAAAATTAAGGTCTAGTAAAATAGGTCAGCCAGTTTGATTGTCTAAGTCCTCCCCTAGGTGAAACGGTTAGACCGGTTTCTGACATGTATAAAATAGACCCCCATAGTGAGAGAGTTAGTCAAAACTCAATCCGATGTATCGTTTTTCTAAGTTTCATATTGTTTTTCAGCCTCATGATTACCTGCACAGGTTATGCATTTTATTTGTGTTTTCCAGTTTCTCATGTAAATAAGTCTTCTATTGCTACAGTAGAGCACACGTTTAGTGATCTGCCTCCTCATGAACTATCTTATCGTCTTGCTATGCGTAATAATTCCTTTATCTGCATGTTACATTATTCACACCAGACCAGCAATGCCACTAATTGTTGGGTGTGTGGTCGACTCCCCCCTTTCCAGACACCGAAGGGAGTTCTGCCACTCTTTCCTTATCCATTCTCACATAATGGTTCGTGTGGAGCATGGTCCACGTTAACGTCATCCTCAACAGATATGTCTTTTCTTAACAGTACATGTTTTCCAGACAAGCAAGGTCTTCCCCACAGAACAGGGTTAGATCTAGAAAATGAAGTTTATAATTTGGGTAATTATTCTTCGAATTTCATGGTCCTGAATGTTCAGTCTGATACTACTCCAGACTTACCTGCTATGTCAGTATTACCAGTCAAAGGTGAATTATGTGTCCGAAAGAATGGTTCCGTACATGTAGGCCATAGTGATTGTACTACTATTGTCAAGTATAGTGACAGTGGGAAATCTATTTTTAAAGCTTCACGTCATTCTTATTTTGTTTGTGGTCAGACCGCATATGTTCGTCTGCCCCTCGATTGGGAGGGAACCTGTTACATTGCCTTCCTACTGCCACCAGTTTTCTAGCCCCACCTGACTACCATAGGAATTCCCACCTAGTACATACTAGACACAAGAGAGACCTCCCGATTGTCGATTATACTGAAACTGCTCTAGAACAATACATAGATATCAATAAAGGTGTATTTCCCTATTTAGGTACTGTTGTGAATAGTAAACTGATACGTAGATTAACCAGAACACTCGAAGCAGTAGTGATTGAGACTACTTCTGCTCTAGGTAATTTAACCGAGGAGCAATCCTTTATGAGAATTGTCGTGCTCCAGAATCGTCTCGTCCTTGACGTCATACTGGCCGATAGGGGCGGGGCATGTAGAGTCATCGGATCTAGTTGCTGCATTTTCATTCCTAATAACGCGCCGTCTGTTTATTCAGCTATAACCAGACTCCATAAAATTGCCCATATGTTACACCAAGATCCAGGCACCTGGACATGGTCCGGTTGGTTCTGGAATATGATTTCCGCCTGGGGATGGAAAGTGTTGTCCTTTCTAGGTATTGCAGTAGCGATCATATTCAGTTGCTGCCTCTGTATACAATGTGGCCCTGCGATTTGTGGCATTTGTGCTACCTCTTGTATTCCTAGTCCCGAGTCCCGTTCAAAAACCAGTTCCAAGACAATTCGAGACGAGCAAATGATACTGTATGAAATGATAGATGGTATCATGAATATTGATGTTTCCTGATGGAAACGTAGTGACAAGGAGGGAATGTGGAAAAGTAAATTTTGCCATGTTCTGTGTCCCTACGTGTTCCCCATCTTATGTTATGTGTGCATGATTAATATGCATATGTATTCCCCATGTTCGATTAAAGACGCACCTACAGTTGTGTCCATCTCTAGTATGCCAGTTTTCAGTTCTCGTGAAAGCTACGAGTATTAGGCCTATGTAAAGATACGTTGCCACGTTTCTCAGTGTGCACGTTATTTCATTGAAAAGTCCCCGTTTCTAGGCCTCAAAAGGGCCCGGACACCAGATTCAGCTCCTGTCTCCTGAGCCCTCGCTGAGGAGCGATACAGCCCCCACCTGTATCCTCGACCCTTCACTTACTTCCTGCCTCACAGTGCCCGGTTCAGCCTGGCTCTGCCCACGAGTCTGCCAAGAGTATGTTATGATTCTAGTTATCAGTCCAGCCCTCCTTCTCTGCATTCCTAAGCTACTGAATCGCACCAATAGTTTCCGTCATGGTCTAGCCTTTACGTCTCCATGTAAGAGAAATACTGTATTAATGGTCATTTAATATTCTTCAACACGCACCACATGTAGAATAATGCATGCACCAGTCTTAGTGTCTGTTAGCCTTTACCCCGATAACTTCTGGATTCTATCAACATGTTCTCTAAACATCAGATACTAGATAGTGTTTAGGTACATGTCGCCCTGACTCTCCAGACTTCAGTCTCTGCTCCTAGCGCAGAAGTCATAGCCCCCAGCTTCTCCTAGTAACACGTCATTGTCAGTTTACGCGCACCACTAGGTTAGAGGTCCCGGCTCCTCAGGTAGCCCCCTCCATGTTTCCGCCCCATTTATGACATATTCTGTTACGTTTACATCACATGTCTATGTAAACGCCTCCTGTTACACCCACTTTCACCCTTATCTTTCGCGACTGCTATTGACCACACCCACTGCTCCGCCTATTGTATGTATTGTAATGCAACTGTTTTAGTATATATGCTTGTGTACTGTTATTAAAGTTAGCGCGCTCATCCCAGATCCAGCCCCGGCAGCTGCCGGGCTCTGCCATCCTATTCCTGTGCAGGTTGTCCTGTTCCTGTCCTTTATGCTGTATTAAACCTGCAAACTCCTACTACCTCGAATCTTGACTCTTATTTATTGAGCTATCTGTTATTACTATGTCCAGTCAAACCTAGATCCGGTATTATTTATTTATATACCACAAGGGGATAGGCCATAAGAAGGTTGCAACCATTTGGGGATAGGAGAATAAGTCCTTGGTGTGTAACCAGTCCCACTCCAGCCAATCATTTATCCCCAGTATGAAGGTAAGGAACTATGTAACTCAAAGCCCTGGGACATAGTTTTGGGACAAGACAGGCAATGAGGTGGCACAAGATCTGGGCACTATAAGAGGAGCCTCCAGAAGAGACTCTTTCTTTGTAAAGAGCACCAGGGTAGAAAGAATGTAAAAAAGAAGGCTACACCCCTAGTCCTTAACATTCCCAGGAAATCCTAACAGAGGAATCAACAGAAAGAGAACAAATATACGCACATTGGGAACGAGAAAACCCAAAGAGAAAAATCTGGACATTTGAAACTGCATATATCACCTTGTAGACACCCAGGAGAGGCTTTAGAGGGGAATATCGCTACAATGTCAGTACTGGCTAATATTTTGTGAAGAAACAGGTCTCCGCAGAACGATCCTTTCCTTTGTGCGTACATATGATGCCTATCACACTCCAAGTCATAATAGACCCTGTCTCCATTTCTGAACTTTTCAGATATAAATCACAGGTGTTTTAGTCTAATTACTTCAATGAGAGCAAACAAGATTATAACACCTAGAATGCATTAGTCTATCACAGAATAATCCAGACCTGGAGGGAGTGTCAGTAATCACCTGGAGGGTGGAGGTTTCCCTATGTGTATATGTGTTTGTGAATGAATATAATAACCAAAGTTCTACATATAATCAAATCACTGCTTTCCTGTCTGTAAGTGAATACAAGTATGCAATCTGTGAGGCAGCAAGCAAGTTGTATTGTGCTACACTCTGGCACTGTGGTAACTATATGAATTTGAACTTTTATAATG
Organism: Lissotriton helveticus; assembly: GCF_964261635.1. NCBI lineage: Eukaryota > Metazoa > Chordata > Amphibia > Caudata > Salamandridae > Lissotriton > Lissotriton helveticus. The sequence goes on along the minus strand of NC_136068.1, from coordinate 1,247,800,881 downwards.
CAGTAATAAATGTGTGAATATGTATTTTTGTATAGCTGCTCTAACTAGCATTTGATACTCGGCCACATTAATTTTCAAAAGGGATGGTATAAACATTAAGCGTCCGATTACGATGTAGTTTGTAAAGCCTCCAACCTTAGCCGGGAGGCTGTATGACCGACATTGTCGGTTTCAATTCTGCCCGGCTGATTACAATACAGGCGGTTGGAATTGATGGCTTACGTCATCTGGATTACAATGCACAGTTTCCAGCAGGGTTTCCATGCTTGCCTTTCTGACATGGACACACTGTCCTGTCAGAAAGCATGTTTGGTGGCTCTTACAAGGGCCCCCTTTACCTTGTGGCCTCGGGTTTGGGGCCGAGGGTGAATCTATGGTGCCCCCCTGTTAATCCCTAAACCTTGTGGCAGGCACCTTGAGGTGCCTGCCACGCAGGGCAAGAATTAACACATCTCCCCCATTTCCCTATGGGAGCTTGTGTTATGGCCGATTTAAGACCGTAACAAATGTTACCATAGGGAAATGTTGTCGCATCATAATTAGGCTGTCAGGACCGCTGAGAGGGGGGCGGTCAGTCTCGTTTCTGCCACTGTGTCGGTCGGAGGAAACTCTGACCAACATAGTAATAGGCTCCTATATATATACAGATGAGGAGGGTGTAATATGCCATTTATTACCATTATTGAGTGTGGAGAAAGGCTGTTAGTGGTAGTGTAATTAGCTCAATGGATGCAAAGCAAGACTACAACAACCAAAAAGCATTGGGCTAGCCCACGGGAGTCCAGAACTGAGAACATTGTCCATAAATGGACTGCAGGGAGGAAGTCACATATAAGCATTTATGATGAAAAATAATAAACCAAGGTTCTATATATAGTGCACTCACTGGCCTCCCAGCACCAAGAGATTACAAGCTTGGAATCTGTGAGGAAGTAAACAATTTGGCACTGTTGTAATTACATGGAAGTTGACTTTTGCACTGCAGTAATAAATGTGTGAAAGTGTTTTTATTTGTACAGCTGCTCTAAGTAGCAATTGATATTGGACCACAATACTTTTCAATGTCATGTCATAAATAGGATATATTCAGATAGAGCGAGGGTTATATAGTTTTTATTGCCCTTATTGAGTGCGTGGAGGGGCTGTGACTTGCAGGAGATGAATAAGGCAGGTGGGTCATGTTCTCCCTTTCACCCTTCTCAACAATGGTAACATATTGCACTCGTTTGTCATGTATCTAGATCGAAACAAATGTATTTAACTAAAACCAGGATACAAATGATTACATTTGCGCTTTAGTATTACATAACAATGAATAGGCTTCATGACTATTAGGGGAGTTGTTGGCTTATAGAATGTCATTACAACATGCAATCTGTGAGACAGTATGAAGTGGTATTTCAATTAAACTGTACTGTGTTAATAACATGGAATTTGACACTTGCACTGCCATAATATTTTAGCATATTACTAAGCCCTCAATGTCCTGTTGATTGGAATCCAATCAGCTAATTTATTAGCATGTGTGTATTTTGAAGGCCTTTTCTATGTATATTTTGTAACCTTTACCAAGGATACAAGTGCCATAATTCTTCATATGACGTTTCCTAAGCAATATGAAGACTCTTCCCATAAACAAAAAACACAGATGTTTTTTCATTCTTAGTGTATTTTTTATTTGTATTGCAATTCCCTGAGACAAAAACTGAGATAGATTGAGTGTTCTCAGATTCCTTCAACATTTTGCTCGTGGGAATGTCATTGTTGGCAGCTAAGCTCCTCTAGTAATATGCTCAGTTTTGCAGTGGTTACTGCTGTTCTCTTCAACCACTAATGTGCGGTTTTCTTCTTTGTGACATATCAGTGAGGCAGCTGATGTCAGTTTTGATGGGGCTGCTGTGCATCCTTGCAACCTAGTTGGCTAAAATAACTCTGAATTCAGTCACTTTAAATTAATGCTGTCAGATACTCATGACCTGCTGTTTTTTTCTTTATGGATACGGACAGGACATTTTCTGTGTCTGGAATATGTTGAAAATATTTCTCAGCAGCATGAAGTACAGGCAAAGTGGCTTAGACTATGTCCTTTTTTAGTTAATAATGATAATAGCACACTAAATAGTACTAGACTATACATTTATTGATCGCAAATTCAAGTTTGTCAGATACTTTGCATTTTTCAAGGTGTGTTTAATTACCGGGGTGATGTTTGGTCAAATAGTAACTTTTAACATTTTTTAATAATTATGCTACGTGATGTATAAGGAGTAACAGTTTCTTAATGTAAATATTGACATTTCTTGATTAATGAAGTCCTTTGGAAGCTTTTGTACTGGATCCATAATGATAAGGAGCTCAGTACAAGCTTTACAGGATGTTGGTAACAAAGAGATGTGTTAACCCTGAAAAATTTTGAGAATAAAACAAAGGGACTTATTTACAATTCTCTTGCGCCGCTGGTGCATCACTTTTAATACAGGAAAAAGTGACTTACTGGCTGAGCAATGGGCTTGTAAATAAGTCCCAAAGCATTTACAGAGGTGGTAGAAAGAGGTGAGCATTCCTGGAATATTGTCTTTTATAACCATGCTAGGTTTGCACATCTCTATTGAACAGTTTCTAATGTGTACATATTTAATCATAAATGAAGATACATTTAATGAGTCCATTTGATCAGGTTGCTTGTGATCAACTGCTTGAGTTACGAACACACAACATCTGTTTTCTTTAGCTATATTGTTTGCCATTTCACCTTCTGAAATCTCATTCAGATATTAGTGGGAACTCCTTCCCTCTAAATTATGCAGTTTACCTGCCTTATTTTGAGGTATGTGAAGCATCAGGGGCCATATTACAGAAAGTGCTCCAGGGGTACAACAGGCATGTATGCCCCTTTTGTGCACCTACAAGGTACTTTGGTAATACAGAAGGGGCCGCAGAAGCTTCTGTGGTACCTTCTATAATACTGGTAATGCTGACGCATATGTAGCACCAGCGCTATCTCAAGAGGGTGGTCTCTCATGTGCATGAGGCATGCACATGAGGCAATCACTTTGCTTCTGTGCCTGCGCCATATTATGGTTGTGGGTGTGGAGGCAAACATGCTTTTAGGAGGCGCACTTAAAGTGCAAATAAAAAGTTGGTGCACTTTCAGTATGCCTCCTAAAGGCAGCCCTCTGGAGTGCACCCGGTTGCAAAGGGATCTCTAATCTCTCTTGAAAGTTCATTTGGGTTCCGCCTACACTGTAAAACACTGAACGGCTTTTAAGCAGCCATTCTGTTTTTCACTTGAATGTTCTGCCCCAGGGCAGCGCAATTTTGCTACTGCCTTTAGGGCAGTGTATCCTCCATAATAGGATGCCCTTTCTCTGTCTGTGCCCAGTGCACCTGTTTTGAAGGTGTACCATGGTACAAACAGGGAAAGTCCACCCTTTCTGTAATATGGGCCCAGGTGTCCGGTGCCTGAGTTTCAGCTGGCTCCTCAGTGGGATGCTTTTGATCAGTGGGCCATTCTCCACAGGTCCATCAGTCAACGTAGATCAGAAGGACCCCATGTCTATGGCAATACTTCCAATGTGTTTATTTCCTGTTTGGGACACCAGTAAAAAAGGCAAATGCCACCCATGCACTGGTAGAAAACTCCACATACTGGGGCCACTTGTTGCTTTGTTTTTCAGCAGCAAGTCTCTGGTTTGGGATATGGTATCTGAAAAGCAAAAACGTTTTTCAGAGTGTGGCAAAAACAACATGAATTCTATGCAACTGCTACTGTTTCGCATGCGCAAAAGGTAATGATATCCCTGACAGACAGATGAGGATCTCATAAAACCATGGGCAGTCCACTGTCAGGGAAGCAGCGACCATTGCCTCTGCGGCACTTGTGGGCTGACGGCCACTTAGCAAGATCAACATAAACTTGGTTTTCCATAAACATCAAATGATGAACGCTCTCCAATTTCTTTTACAATAGAAACTAGTCTTTTTATGAATTGTTGATGTTGATTTCTATCTTTACTGAGTTGTCTAAAAGTAATTGTGTTTAATTAGGTCTGACCTTCGAGACAACTTGCCAGACCATTTTTGTCCCAAAAATGTATTCATAACAAGTATACATAGACGCATTTTTGATCAATGGGCTTCATCCACTATCTGTTAAACTGTGTAAAGAATTGGAGTATTAGTTGAGGGATTGTGAGAACCCACCTCAAATAATAATCACAATTCTAGTCAGGGTGAACCCCAAAAGTCACTAAATAAACCTGTTCTGAACTCTTTGATAGCTTGTAACAAAAGCAGTCAGGCTTAACTTAGAGGCAATGAGTAGGGTATGTATGCAGTGCTCTAACAGTGATAAAGTGAAAACATAACAATAGAAATATCCCAAACCGATTTAGAAACATAGAGTAGATTTTAAGAAATAATATGACACCAAAACAGGAGAAATCCAATGTGTAGATCCAGAGTTATTAATTTTAAACGTTTATGGTTCTAACAGTGCCAAAAAGCTTTAAACACCAACCGTCGTCCTCTGATTCTGCTTCACCAAGACAAAGTCAAAAGCTAAGGCCAACCGCGATGGAGTGTGGGTTGAATTCAGGAACTAGGTTTGTCCCAGTTAAAAGTTTTACTTTCTGACTTAGTATCTGATATGGAATGCAAAAATCCTCAACAAGGCACTGCAGGGTAAGGCATCAGGATCTGGCAAAAGAGGGCTCCATGTTGTCGGATAGCCGCAGGACGAGGTCTCATAAAGCCATTAAATTTCTGCAGGAAAGCTCAGAACAGGAGAAATTTGAACTTTGCACCCAGAGAAGGCCCCTCACCAGTTGGCGAATGTTTGCACCTTCATTCGGTGAAGAATTCTACCTTTAGACTTAGTCACTGTTTTGGAGCTTGTATTTCGCCAGCATGGCAAGGCTGTAGCAGAAAAGGGCTCCATGATGCCAGACCAATCCTCCACGAAGTATCAGTGGATCTGATTTGCTGCTGTGGAGAAGAACATAGTGGCTTCAACCTGAAGCTTTGTTGCACCTTTGCCAGATTGGCTGGGTCGGTTGGTCCCATTCCCCTGTTGATTCTCAAAGCAGAAAATTGGCAAACATTTTTAAGTCCTAGGTTTCAGGAAACTTTTGTGAGGGTGCACTTTGATACCAGCCAATGGTCCAGGATATTGGGGAAAGTACTTGGTGATCAAGAGTCACTGCAGCAAATGCTTGCATCAGGATTCAGGACAGGTAACGTTGGAACTATTCATCTGGGCATTTGCAGGAAAGACTTTTGAAAGCTTTTTGTGAACCTGTAACTCAAACAGCCAGTCAGCCAGTCAGCCAATTGATCTTTGGAGACGCTTCTGGGGTCCTGGGTTTAAGAAAAGCAAGTCCTATCTTCTTTCAGGTTCTTCAGACAGCAGGGCAGTCCTCCTTTTAATTCCTCAAAGGTCGAGGAGTATTCTGAGAGGTGTACTGGGGATACCACTTTTATACTCAGAGCCATCCTGTGGGTGGAGGAAACTCCCGCCAACCCCTAAACAATGAGGTAAATGTTACCAGGGGTGACCCTATCCCCATTTGCAGAACTTCTTGTGTGTGTTACTGTAAACCATCCCACAATGTCATTCTCTACCTAAATCCAACACAGCCGAATCTTACTTCCCCTGATCAGAGCTCCCTCTGCCAACCCAGTGGTGTGGCTATCATAATGGGCACACCCTGTCTTGTGGTAACTCCAAAACAGTTCTGAGGCAGCTCCCTCTGCCACTGGATTTGGAGCCATGCTGACTAGAATGACAAAAGGGGTCACGTCTAGGTGTGAGCAACATCTACCAGTGACAGGATAGGCACTCTTTGAAGCTCAGGAAGGAGTTGGGTCAGGGCCGGACTGGGAAGTGAAAGCATCCCTGGCAAATTTTGCCAGACCAGCCCTCATCCGGTGCGTAGCGAGCGAGCACAGCGAGCGAGCCCGACTGCATCTAGGGGTGTTTTGGGGGGTTCTCCCCCCAAGAAAATTTTGGAAATCAACAGACCAAAACGGTGAATTTTACAGCACATTTTTCATTACATATTCAAATTGTATCAACTTTCAAAGCACAGTAAATAGTAGATGGTGACCTTAAAGAACATCAGGTTACCCACCCAGTCATATGTACCCATAGACATTCTTTCAGACAGCACCAAAAATAGACACAAGTAGTGAATCAGAGAGAACAAAGTAAAAGTGAGAGTAACATTTTGTGGTTTCTCTGATAGACATGGGTACCCCCAGCAAACAAGACATGTCACAAAGACTATATACATGGGCAATCACATGCATGGCCACTCTGTTATGGCATAGTTGTTCTAGAAGCAAGGATAAGTACATATGTTCAGCTGCTTTGAAGTGACCGGTCATGACTGAATGTTTGGGGGCATGTCTGGCTGATAAACATTTTCATATCAAAATGGTGAACACTGCATGTAGTCTCATGGAGCGCACCATGTTAGTAAACATTCTCTGTTCGCTTTCACTTCTGCAGTGTGTGCATTGTCTAGTGGCACGACCTCCCAGGAAGACCCACACACATACACTTCACATTTGGGGACAGTGGCTGTCGAAGCGTTTCATGTAACCGTGTGTAACAATAATAAAACACTGCTTGTAGGTTCATGTGCTGCACTATTTGAAGTATAATGGAGGGAGAGAATATAGGTGAAGGGTAACAAGTTTACAGAGGCCTATATTTTAGTACCTATATGGAATATAACACTCCATAATTGCAGACTCTGGTCTGCAAGGCTTGCTGCACTGTACCAAAGACACAATTCAAACCTGGATCACCAGGTTCTAAAGTCAGCAGCTCTAGGCACTCAGTCACATTTCTTACACAGTAGGAAAATGGAGTTTATTACAGTGGTAATTGTTTAATTGACTCATGAAGACTAAACGGCTGGAGTCGAACAATGCTGATTAGATCCTGTTATTTATAGGTGTCGTAAAAACTATTCAGAAATTGCATTACACAGTGAGATATATTCCTAGTTTACTTGTCAAGGCATAAATAGATGTGAAAAAAGGGAGTTACATGAGCAATGCCTAATAGGCTGGCAGTTTTCAGCAGATGCCTGAACCAGCAGCCCAAGTGGAATTAAGTAATTTCTGCTTCACCTGTTTTTTGGAAAAATCCTAACACTGTGTCTTGTGAAAGAACAGACAGTGAGGTTTGGTGTTAAGGTTGGTTCATAATTGCTTTCTGTATATTATTATGGTAACCTAGTGTTAATATAAGCATCATCCTACACATCTGAAAGCTTTAATCCTCCTGAGTAGCACAATGGCGAATTGTGGTTGAAGTACTTAATAGGATGTATACATTTAAAAGTTTTAAGAGAGAAAATACAAAAATGTACTTTTTAGACTTTAAGGTAGTACATTTTACATCTCATAAAATAAGTTCATTAACTTACTGACCTGTTGTACCAGCTCAAAGAAGCTGCTGAGATTGTATGCACTGCACTCAGCTGGATTAAGGAATGACAATAATAGGATTTAAAAAGGTAATTACTTGCCCTTATAAAAATATTATTAAAAAATATGACAGTGAGTTTGCGAACACAACTGCATTGCGGCTTGTTCATTTACCCACTTTAATGTTAGAGATATATAGAAGCTAGCAGAAAAGTTAAATGCATTAAAGCAGAGCACTTATATTAATACACCAATTGGAACTGTTTTCTGCCAGTGGTGAAATGATAGAAAACCGATAAACAAACATATGTGACTAAGTGCTAATTTATATTGGCCAAAATAATGTTCACTATCAAACGACACTTCTAGTTTACCAACTCCAGTTTCCCCACAGGCGGTGAAAGGGTCGAGAGGCCAAGTAGTAGCGAGTTGTGCTGGATTCCAGTGGTGGCTGGTGACATATGAAAGTGGTGAGGCGTAAATGTTCACGATGAATGGCTGGTGGCAAGACCAACCGTCATAAGTGGGGCTGCGGGGTGGGGAGGGCAGTTTGAGTCTCCCCTGGAGAAATTTTTGAAAACAAGAGTGGGCAATTGGTGCATTTTCAAGCATATTCCAGAAAGCAACGAGTTTAATAAAGAGCTATATAAAACTTGGAATATGTAAAGCATACGTCTTTAGATATATTGTGGGTAATAGTAATTAACACATAACATGCAACATATTCGCTGCCATTCATTCCTGTCCAACAAAAATAACATTTAAAAATATTTTTTAGAAGATATTCTATAACTTCTTGCAAGTAAAAGCCACTTCAGTTCTGCATCTTATATTGGTAATGTATAAATTATAGTATAAGGAACAGATAACAACTGCAAACTCCCTGAGATGGTCACAAAACTAGCATCAAAGGCAAGGCGGGAGCCTCGTGGGATTTTCCTTTCCGAAAGTTTACACTACATACACTTCAGCCAGAGGCCATACATGCTTCTTTGAATTGCCAATCTGCTCTGCTGTGCTTGATTCCAGGCCCTGCGTTCATGCCCTCAGAAGTTACTTCAATGTATTGCTTGCATTTGGGAGGTGCTGAAAAGGCTGCTTTCCTTAAAGCCATTTGTCAGGCCATAAACACTAGGCTCAGGATGGACATGGGCTGTAAACTACTTTTTACATTTGCAGAAAGCATAGAGGTAGATGTCCAAGTCGAAAACTTTCCTTGTGAACAATCCCATCTTCTATGTACATATTGCCCTGCCATCATGTTGCACATTGAAAAGTCATGAAAACACTCCTTCATGATGCTCCTGCATCATGCTTCCATTGTTAGAAACCAACACATTGGCGCTGTATTCTGTTCAGTACTGGGTGCCCTTTCACTATGACCAATGCAAAAAAACTCCTGGATGATGCTGCTGCTGACCATTGCTCTTACAAAAAGTCGTATGTATATTACATTACTCCTTCATTATACCAATGCATAAAAAGCCTGTACACAATAACCCTGTAAATTACCTTTAGAAGTTGAACTCGTACAATGTTACATAACAGAGCCCAGCACTGTGCCCTGTACATTAATCCTCAGCAAAATGGTTTTACACAGATCGGCAGGAACACAGCCAGTGCAACATGCCCTCTCACAAAGTGCTTTCACATAACCCCCTGCAGGGTATCCCTTCCCACCGCCCCTGCAGAGATCCTCCTGCATGGATCGCCATTTCAGAAATACTTACTTAGGGTGTCTGCATGCAGCCCCCGCTTGAAGCTGCACAGATGGAGGCTGGCAGAGATGTAGGATGGCGGGGTGCACGCAGTGACACAATGTTGTTACCTAAAGTGCCAGACCTGTCTGAGGTGTCCCGAGCCCCTTGGCAGCTGTGTGTAAAGCCTTCTTTTTCTTTGAGAAGCACCCTGGCTGCACACCCTCCTGCCTGTGAACGGTGTGCAATGCACATGACAATAATTACCAGGTACCAAGACTGCCATTGGTGCCAGCTACAAGAGAGGCCATGCACACCTCACACATTACATGCATGGCACATAAAGGAGATATGTGGCCTAGTTCTGGTGAAAGTTACCACAGACAAACAATGCTAATAATGGCTCCCTCGCTTGATCAAGATAGGTTATTCTCTGCAAATAGTTTTATCTCCATGTCGCTCAGTACTCCTAGCAGTCACAATTAAAAGATTGGAAGTAGGCTAAACACAACACTTGTGTGTAAATAAACATATCTCAAAATGATTCACTTTTGCCATAACACATACCATTACATTCAGCTTTTGACATAGCTATTTGCGCCCATTACAGACAGATGCTCGGGTGAAGACAAATGTTACACTGTTTGGCACACACAAAAATACAATAAAAAGCCATAGTGGAGCTGCGCCAGACACGTGGGACAGGCCATGCTGCATCTGTCTAAACGGGATAGCAATTGAGCACTTAATTTGAAAACTAAACGAGACACAAAAAGCTTTGTGCGCACAGAGACACAGCTCCATCCAAACTTGTTTTTAAATAAATAATCATCCTTTTGGTCCGGCTCTAATTTAGAAATCTCAGCAGTGCAGAGTCATGATGAAACCATTCTTCCTATATTCGGAGTTAGGGTTTCCAGAACTTTAGCAAAGACCTTGCTGTGTTATCCCTGCTTATTATTTCCCTGGCTCCAGTTTTAGAGACACTGCGTCCTACTTGTGATTGCAGCAGGGAGGTTGTACGCTTTTTACACAGAGGCTTTCTGGCAGATTTGATCGAGTGTGGCAGTTGGACCGGGGGACCTTCACTACGCCCAACTATGCTTTGCTATGGAAGGCCAGGCAGTGTCCAGTCAGGGTTCAGAGTCGGGTGTACAGATTAATTAATTGGATTTCATTTGTTTAGTTCTCCCATCGCAGGCCCGCCCGCTTCACCCCTCCCTTTATTTTTGAAATGTGGAAACTGAAAGCGAAGTGTTTTTATTAAAAAGGGGTAAACAGTTCTACAATTTAGCATGTCGACACTCACCTGCAGACAGGGGGCCGGGGGGCTAGTTAGCAACAATTAAATTCTGCCTCGCTCTTTTTCGGTCCTTGACTCGTGACTCGTGTCTGCCTCATTGACCTCTCGCACGCGCATTTAGCGCGAGCCTGGCCCCAATGCGCATGATCTTCTTCAAATCCAGACCCCACCCTAGTAAGGGGTGAACAAGACCGCGCGCAGACTCGGGGGCCAGGCAGAGGAGGAGACATCTGCCTGAGCCATGGATCTGCGTGAACAGCAGCAGGTGGCGCATTTATTTAATTAATTTTACATGGAATATTGCCAGCGTTATGCACACACAGGCACAGCAGTACATTTAGCATTAATTAAGCAGAAGATAGAATTAGCTGCTACTGGTGGACTGTTTCGGTGTCACCAGGGCCAGGGACAGGTCCAAATTAATTCCAAACCGGCCCGGCGGCCCCCTGGCACAAAACCGGCCCCCTTGACAGAAAACCGGCCCCCACCCCATCCAGCCTACCGGGGGATTGCCCGGTGCCCGGACTTGCCAGTCCGGCCCTGAGTTGGGTAGAACCCCCGGGGCCATACTACTCAAGCAAGAAAAAACCCTCTCCACCTCCAAGCCATTTGTACAGTGCCTTAGAGCAATACACATAACACTACAGGACAGCCATTAACAGTCAGGTGACACTGACCACTGGCAGTAAGGTAAATGTAGCTTAGGCAGAGAAATTACAACTTTCTAAAAGTTCTAAAATAGTGATATAAAATCAGATTGGACCATTAAGTCGATTTTAAATTACTATTAAAATAAGTCCTTCAATCATGATTCTAGCTGCTCCCAAACTGAAGTTGAGCATTTTGAATTGTTGTAATGTAACCCAGTGAAAAAACATCTTTGGAAATTTTTCACTGCCAGGACATGTAAAACTTTCAATATACATGTCCAACTTTTCAAAAATCATGCATCCTGCCCTATGAACAGTCAGGGGCCCATTAGAATGTCGGGCGGATCGCCACCGTCCGCATGGCAGTGGCGATCCGCCTGACATTCTTTCCTGCCCTCAATCCATTCCCCCCACCATATTACTATGGCGGGAGGACCCCAGTGGACGGAAAGACTGTCCGCCGGTTTTCCACCCGGTCGATGAGTCGACTGGGCGGGAAATGTTTTAATAAGGTGTCGGAGTCTGTTAGACACCGCCATCCATAATATAATACAAGCGGGATTTGCCTTTCTGTGGCGGCAACGCCGCCACCGAAAGGCATGCGGTCTTTACTATTCAGGGCCCATAGCGGGCCCCCAGGAAGTAGTGGGGTGGGTGGTGTACATGGGGGGTACCTATGTTACCCCCTGCAGTTTCATGCACAACATGGCAGGAACCGCGCGGTGCCTGTCACATTATGCATGAAAATGCATGACATGCCTTTTCTGCATTGCGGCGGACGGTGCTTTCAGCACCGCCTGCCGCAATGTCAAGAATGCAAGATGCACCCGCAAGTTGCTCAACAGGTCCCCCGCCGTGTCGGTCTTTGCAACCTGCCACGCCGTTACTTACTACTTACTACATCCCGGTGAGCTTCTCATATTTACTGCACCGACTTTTTAAGAGACAATGCATTTTTAAGAGACGACAAATTATGTCTACTGACCTCTGTCATGTCTCTATAGAATTCGGGAAACCCCGTGTGAATATGCCCACGGCTCCTGGCCATTTGTAGCAGTCCTACCTCCCGGTAAGGCTCGCTGCCCTCACTCCTGCCTACAATTGAGTTATCACCTGCTCAGCCTTTTTACTTTGAAATTCCTCACTTGCATGACACCTACTGCTGGCACCCGACCAGCGTATTCTGCCACTGCGTCTTGCGATTCGTCCACCAGCACCACCTCTGGTAATAACTTGCGCCACTTATTGGCCCACACCTTTTTCTAAACGAAGACACCATCCACGGCCTAAAATCATCCTTCTTTTTCCACTTTAATCATCAAGGTTTTAACATGGCTAAGTATTCACCTTAGATCCATTCTCCTGGATAAATTCTGTTAGTTTCCACACGACCATGTACTCCTGCATGTCACTTTATGTAATTTTAAAATTGTATTGCCTGTCCTTCATTAATGCCCGTTCTCGCATTCTTTCCTTTTCTCCCCTTTTTTATCGCTCCTTTTTTCTTCCCTCTTATGGTACATCGGTTAAATTGTATCTAGTCATAAATTACCAGAATGTCTAATATTATTTGCATGCAGGCATGTTTATACTTAATGTCCTGAGGATGATCCCATGAATTTTGCCTATAGATCGAAACGTCGTCGACACTGCATGTACCATATGTATCTAAATGTTGTGGATTACAATGTACAATGGTACTTTCATGTAATTTAAGTCTGTCAAACAGTATGGAATACAGACTGCTTTCCCTTGCCTGAACCCCCCTTGCCCACATTTATGTTGTCCGTCTTTGTTTGTGAGTTGGACCCGGGTTGTATCCCACTTGTATTTGTATCTGATTCCTTTTTACAAAGCTTATTTAAAAATTAAATTCTGTCCGGCTGGACAAAGAACATATTTTCTATCTAGCATATGTATATCAGTTGCTAAATAATCGTTATTGTCTAGGGACCATTGTCTTTAGTAATTGCCAGTGTGGTGGGCGCATCCTAATGACCCCCACGTGACCGCCGCACTTAAGACTGCAGTCCCTTTCTACGTCAGAATGGCGGGCGGCCGCCTGCCATCCTAATGATGCCCTTAGTGTCTACATTATGGAAGACTAATAATTACTGAAAGTGAAGGTTTATGCCTGGCAAAAGATTTATTTTGGTAGGTCGAAGTGGTGGTTGTCAAACTGCATGCATAGGCTGTAAGGGTAGGCCTGGAGACATGTTTTACAGAGCTACTTTAGTGGGGTGCACAATGAATACTGCATTCCACTTGTATAATTTAACATACCGGCCCTGTGTACATGTGATACCAAATACTAGGAATTTATAAATAAATTAAATGTGCCATTTAGGTGAATGCCAATCTTACACTTTTTAAAAGATAAAGCACAAGCACTTTACCACAGGTTAACATGAGTGAACTTTGTCCTTTGGCCAACAAAAACAGATAAAGTTAAAGAAGGGAAAAATCTGTGGGAATACTACCCAAAAGATGGAAATTTCCATCAAACAGTCATTTACATTTTGCTTCTGCGCACCACAGCATACTGCATGGGACAATTAGTCAGTCACTTTACCCATTGGCTCCATTCACTTTTAGTGACTGAATGAAGCAGGCGTACCTGTCTCTCCATTGAAAAATCTAGTTCACAGTGTGTTTTATTTTTTTGTCTTTATTTCTGCGCTCAGTTAGATGGTGATTTATTTTCTGTCTTTTGTAAAGTTGTTGTAATAAATTCCTTTAATGACGTTTCAGCATTGCAGCTGTCTGTGATCTGAGTGCTTGTTGAGGTGGCGATTTTTTCTAGGCCACATCAGTGAATGCTGTTTCATTTTTCTAATGTTTCTTCCCAGGATATCGTAACTAAGCTTAAGTGGCTACATGTTTTTATTTCTTTTTATTTTGTAACATATGCTTGCAATAAGTAAGAAAACATACAGTACCAGCTTGCAAATGCCAGGTTTGTCAATGCTTGTTTTAATTTGTTGGCTCATATGTACTTCCAGATCAAGGTACGACTTGTATGATTACCTAGATTAGAGTCTACTGTACCACAGAGCTTTAAAAGTATGCATATACACATGGTAGATGTATCCTACCAGCTTGTATATTGCTGGAACAGGGCTCCATTATCTTCGATTTTTTAAGTACTGAATGATGGTGATAAAAATGAAGACCCAGGATGAGGCCAAAGATATGCACCAATTTGACAGGAAGCATGCCGTATCGTATAAGCACAGGTGGATTAAACCTTAGGGGCTCCTTTGAGGTTCGGCAGAATGGGAGTCCCACTGCACACTGGTGAGTCTCTCACCTGTGCAAACCCACAGTCTGTTCACCCCATTTAAAGGTGGGGGAACCACTAGTTTGTACAGCACACCCTCACCTTGCTGCAGCGCTGGAAAGCTATGTCTCAGCATCTCATCCACCACAGGGCTGTAGTGTCAATGCGCTGGAAGGCTGGACCTTAAACACCCTTCCGGTCTAAAAATCACCTTCAGAAACTGGAATCGAACTAACCTGAAGGCGCTTCTAGACACTTTATCGTGTGAGCAGCCTGCCTTATAAGGAGAGTTAGATAGCTGTGAAAAGGGGTCACTAATTGGCAAATTAAGACCTTTAATATTCATGCTCCCCACAGACTAAAACTTCCCGCCGAAGGCAACATGAAGCATCTAAATGGTTCACTAAGGAACTGAAAATCCAAAAACGTCATGTTTGCCAAGCTGAACGGAAATGGCGCAAATCGTATCTAGTGGAGGATAAAATGAAATATACCTCAAAATTGCATGTGTATAAAAATCCCATATTGGAGGCTAAGAGAACCTTCTTAACAAATAAGGTACTCAATTCGGATAACAGCTCCAAAGAATTCTTCATGGTCGTGAAAGAGCTATCAAATCCCAGCCGCGTGACTCCGCCTGTCACGGTTACCCAGGATCTCTATAATGATTTGAATTCTTTTTTCATTGAAAAAATTAGGAAAATTCAACATTCCATTGATTACAAAAATCCTAGCACAGAAGCCAGCTTGGCCTTTTTCAATTCTTTTTCTCTTAACATCTTTCCTAAGTTTTTTTAGATCTTGTTACGTAGATTAAATCGGGCTCCCCCAAGGAGGACTGCAATATTATTATATTAAAGGCAATTTATCAGGCTTTCCTCTATACTATTTTGGAATTTCCTAATCTTTGCCTGTCTCATGGCACTGTAGCATAAGTTTTTAAGGAAGCAGTGGTCATCCCAATACAAAAGAAGCAGGGTATGGATCCCAAAAAGTTGGAGAACTATAGGCCGATATTGTTACTTCCATTTCCTGCTAAATTGCTGGAGGCTCATGTAGCTACTTGTCTCAGCTCTTTTTTAGAAGTGACCATTTTTTTGGATGCCCATCAGGTGGGCTTTCACCACGGGCATTCCACTGAATCTGTGATTTTATTCATCATGGATGATCTCAAAAGACATGCAGACATTGATTGTACTCGGGCCCTGTTCCTCCTCGACCTATCTACGGCATTTAACACCATGAACCAAAAAATTCTTTCAAATCTTATACCTGCAGCGGGTCTCAGGGGACCAGCCTTGGATTGGTTTGGATCCATTTTAGCGGACCGCAAACAACCTGTGTAGATCTCCCCTTTTAAATCTAACAGTGGAGAAATGAGTTGTGGTGTCCCACAGGGCTCCTCTTTCTCACCAATCCTTCTAACATATATATATATATATATATATATATATATATATATATATATATATATATATATATATATACGGCCTTTGTTCTCCAGCCTTCGGCAGCAGGGGGTAAAGATTTGTAATTATGTTGATGACATGCAGCTAATCTTCTCCCTAGGGAACTCAGATGAACCCAAAGACTTTGTTAAGAATTCCATGTTGGATGTAAAAAACTGGATGGACAACAACCAATCAAAATTACACTTTGACAAGACTGAGATAATCATACCCAGCATTAGACTCATCTACTGGACACCTTCTCATTGGCCTACGGAGCTAGGTGTGATCCCACTCCCTAAACCAGTGATTAAGAGTCTGGGATCTCACATTAATTCAGGTCTCTCCATGAGTGCCCAGATTGGGTCAATTACTTTGCTGTTGTGCATGATTAGTAGCTTTTTCAGCAAAGAGGCCTGCACTCAAATTGTCATTGCACTTTTCCTATCTAAAATTGATTATGGTAATGCGCTCTATCCTGACCTCCCGCAAAAGCAGAAACATCGTCTACCGATGATTCAAAATCAAGCAGCTAGAATCATCTATCTCCAGGATAGATGATGTCATATTAGCCCACTGTCAAAAGATCTCAACTGGCTCCCAATGGAACAGAGAGCAATGTTTAAAACTGGCTGCATTCTCTTTAGAGCTATTAAGGGAACTAGGCTTAATTTCATCTCTTCGCGAATCAGTAAGTACTCACCCCTGCGTACCTTGAGATCAATGCATTTGATTCTTCTGGTAGTTCCCAGATTCAAACGCAAACGCATCAGTGGGACTTGGTTCTCCTTTTTGGATCCGAGGCTCTGGAACTCACTACCCATTTCAATGAGGCTTGAGGTAGATTGCATGCGGTTCAGGAAACAGCTCAAAACATGGCTGTTTACCTTGGCTTATAACTAGATGCTCCCTTGCCTGTAACGCCTCTGCTCAGACCTTCAGCGCCAAGAAACCTGCTGGTGTACGTGCGCTTTTACAAATACCCAAGTAACATAACATAACACAACATCATTTCTCCGTCCGTGAAACACCTAGTCCTAGACAGTCCCAACTAGGAAAAACAATGAATGTCCCTCACACACAAGAGCAACCCTTTGGGTGCACCTGGGCTTATTGTTTCTAAGAATCAGCCACTCCCTCTCTTGGGGGCTTAAATCTCAGAAACAAAAACAATGCTGAGCAATGGTGGCCTGCTGGGCATCACATTAGGGCCAAAAGTCCTCCCATCGTGCTTGGGGTAGCCCATTCATCCCACATGCCCCGCCACGACCCAGTGGGAACTTAAAGTGCGGCATGTGGAGGCTGAGTCTGGCTGGCCACACACCATATCTTGAAAGGCTCCATCAGAATGGATGGGTGGCAACATCTTAGCTGATGGCTCAGAGGAAGGGCCCCATATCCTGCAATAATGAGCCTGACATATGTATTTCAAAGTAGTAAGGAAAATAATCCGAGCGGCCACACTGAGGCAAGATGAAAAGAGACCTACGGCACAGACAGATCATCACAATGATCAGATATGGTAGAATTATACATCAGACACAAAACCTGCAATAAGCTTTGTATTCTAAATTGTATACATTAATAGTGTGGAAATGGATCTTCTACTGCGTGGTGGTACTCTAAAAGCAATTACCGGTGCTCACCTGCTGGCAGCACGATCATTAAAGCTACATCATGATAATGATATGAGAGAAAAAGAAATTAGAAACTATAGTTACAGTCTCCCAGCCTGGCACATATGACACATCACTATTCTTGCCAAAGCATTTTGATTCACTGAATCACTGCCAAGAGAGAAGTTTATTTATACAAACAAAATGCGAGAAGCTGAGATCGAGATTATAGGCCACGGTAATTAAAACACCGTTGAGCATCCTGGGCATTTTATTTTTTTAACTTGTTCACCCTTTATACTCATCAGATCAAAAAGGATGCTCAAGAACTCAGACTACTGAGAGGTCAGTCACGCGATGGTCCACCAGTGTTACAGTGCTCACAGCCAGGTGACTGCTGCATGCATGGTGAGGAGTGGAAAGTCATGCTAGGCTTCAGATGCAGCGTACAATGTCAGCTTCTGTGGAAGCCATGCCAAGAAGCATACATCTCCAAGTGCAAATCTGTGTGATGTCTTTTGATCCGGTTCAAAGGACATGCATAAAATATTGGATGGCTGGAAAAATAATATGTAGGATGAAGGCAAGATTTGGGATGTGGGATTTATCACTGTGGGCAATAAATATAGGGCCTCATTTATGAGGCTGTGCGTCACTTTTACGCCGCCGGTGCGTCACTTTTTGTGACGCACCAGTGACGTTAAAAATGCGCCTTGTTGCGTCATACTTACAAAGTGACGCATCTAGGTAGATGCGTCACTTTGTAAACCCCTGAGCCACATTATACCTGCGCCAGGTATAATGTATGCAGGGGGGAGCGTATTGACGCAAGGAAGGGTCGTAGAAGTGACGCAGTGAAATCTATGAGATTTCACTGCGTCACTTTTAGGACGCTATTGCGTCCAAATCTTGCGCCTGCCTCACCGCAGGCGTAAGACTGTCGCAGGCCCTTTCACATGGGGCTTGCCCCATGTGAAAGGGCGCATTGCTGGAGTTGCGTCACTTTTGTGACACACTCCAGCAATGCGTCACTTTTGCGCTTACAGATACGTCAGAAATACTGACGTATCTGTAACTCTTTGCGACATGATGCGTCATACATTAAATATGACGCATCAGGAATGTCGCAAGGAGTGCGCACTGAGAAGTGACGCATCGCTGCTTTCACACAGCGATGCGTCATTTCTCATAAATGAGGCCCATAATTCTCACACTGTAATTTTTTTTCTCCATCATTCTTTTTTGTGTCTCTGCTGATTGTTACCTTTTTGAACTAAGTTATTACACATTGCATGGGAATTCTGCATGGCTATGATGGAAGTTAACTAACGTTTTGTAGTTTTGCACTAATTAGGCTTACTTGCACTTTTTCGCAGGAAAGCATTTTGAAAGTGTGTACCAATATTACATATATTACATCAATTCTGTGGAAATGTTATATATGGGTAGAAATTCAAACGATTTGGGTCTTGATGTAAGGGATAACATGGAAACGCCGTAAGCTGCGTTGCTGGCATCGTACGTTTCAGTGCATTGTTTAAATTTTCGATGATGCATTTACGGTGGGCATTTGTTCTGAACTCACTACCGTTGATTTGTCACGTGTATCGAACGACACAATTGCTTTTATACAGCATGTAATAATGTGGTGAACAACATTTCCCTCCTACCAAGCTATGATTTGATGTGATACAGCCCTATTTGATGTGCATGGTGTGCATTTTACAAAACATATGCACCACTGAATGCAGATTTCTATATTTTATGAACTCGGCTGCATCATGGTGCTGAGCAATCAACCATCAAGAGGGGGAATCAGCCTATCAGATACGATCTTTTTGGATGGCTAATCCTTCTAAAAAGCGTGTTCTTCTTACACTTGACAGCACAGTAAAGGCATCTACTGCTAGCTAATTGGTTCTGCAACAGCATAGGAGATGGCACCAGGGGACTGGTAACGAAATATTTAGAGGGATGACTGATGTGAATTCTATAGTTTCAAAGCTTTCACTAGGAACGTAAATTGATTGGTCTCAGTTAATATTTGTTGAAATATGGTGACTGAACTAAGTGCTTGAAAAGGAAATAACCTGTTTACTGTAAAACATCAGAAGTGGACCTCAAGGTCCTCTTTAGCAGTGTACCACTGCTTTGAAAAAAGTGCTACATAGGCACGTGAAAAATAAACTTTTAAACCATTTTTCTGTAATAATGCTTTTGGAGTTGGACCCCTAACTCTCAATTGGAATTGTGCTATAAAATCTATCATATTTTCCGGTTCAAAAGCAATTGGAAATTCACAAATGTAATCCTTATTGCAAACATTTTTTCAAACTGTTTTACCAATACCCAAAAAAGCGCATGTAAATACAATGTGCAGAAGCAGTGGAGCTCTTACAGCAAAGACCAGATACAGACAGGAGGCATCAGTACTCCCAATGAATCAGCAATCAATATAATATAACAGGCAAAAGGAGCACGACATGTGCAATAGATCAAATAGCATAATGACTCAGGGTGGCAATGAATTGGGTGTACATAAAGTTTGCAAAACATTTCCAGCTATTTACTCAAGCCTTTGTGTAATATCTGGTCAGTCTTCATACCTGACACATGTTTTTCTTTTGCAAGACCCCATTCAGCAGCATCCTTTTGCACCAACATCTGTGGACGAATCATAATTAACCAATGTTTGGTACAGCGCTGCGGAATAATAACGTCTCTTCCCCCGTTGATGAAGAACTAACAATGGACTGCTGTGATGAAGAGTATGAGTAATCTTAATATTTGAAAAACTTTTGTCACTCTTTATGAATGAGGCGAGTGTCCAGGTCTACACAGTACACGGGCTTAACATGCACAAAGCCTGTGAATAATTAAAAAAAGATAGCATTTTAAAAAGATCATCCTTTTTTAACTGTTCCTTCGATTCGTTTTATCCACACCCTTTCTTCTACAAAGATTTAAACCAAACTCCAGGGCACAGGTTAGTTCCACATGTCATGATGTTTATTAAAAATACCCAATGAATTTCGAGAAATAAAACAAAACCAATCGAAGGAACAGTTAAAAAAGGATGAGAAACTTTTGGATAAAAATATGGTGTAAAGTGAGTTAAAAATACGGTTGAATTTGATTCTTTGGATTCATACTGCGATTTGGCAGTGCAGCTTGGCGGAACCAGGGAAGGTTCCCCCATTGATTTGTTTTGTATGCAGCGCAAGAGGCGAACCGCAGAACAAGTTTGCACGCCGATAAAGTGGAATCAGTTTAAATTTGGACAATAAAAAGGAAAGAAGGAAGGTGTGCATCTCACCACCCTGTGATGATGTGAACAGTCTAGTAGTTGGGATGGGAGGAGTTACGGGGTTGGAGGAAGAGGAGGGGCCAGCACAGGAAAGAAGTTAGTTATAGTAGGGACAGGGATGAGGTAGGAGTGTAAGAATAAAGCTCCTAAAAGATAATGAAAGTGTCTGTCATTATTATGCCCAAGACACTACAGCTGGCGACGAGGGTGGGATGAAGTGATCCGCTATCCCCACGTGAGCAAGAAAAGCGTCCTGTCCCTGGGCAGCACGAGAACGTGGTCGCCGTCGCGACATGTGTGCCCCCAACGAGATCGCTGCCTGAGGACCCAGGCCAGCGACAATAGAGCCAGCTCCGCGATTCGCTGATCGCGTGGAGCCCTGCGCTATCGAGCGCTGGAAAAAGAAGTGCCCCGAGCGCTGCTTCGCGCCAAACTTCGAACTCACCCCTGATGCGTGCAAGTCGGCACGGCGGCATGGCGGTGGAGATGGCCAGCGTGTGAAGTGACCGAGTCCGGAGCTCACCCCGACCGTCTGAAGGGTCTAACAAGCGAGGGGTGTGTGGAGCGCCGTCATCGTGGTGTCCCCGGCAAGACCGGCGATCCGGTGAGTCCAAGTGATTGCACCGGTGTGAGAGAAATGAATGAAGTCGAAATCTCGCGGGAGCCGAGATTTCCTTAGCGGCGGCCATCTTTGAACCAGGCAGCTATCAGCACAAACCCCTGTGCAGTGTGGGAGCGGCCATTTTGAGGTCAGGCAGCACCAGGCCCGAGCAAACAAACACTGCCAAATGCAAAACAAGCATTGATAATTGCAAAACAAGCATTAATAATTGGAAAACAAGCATTGGTAATTACAAAACAAGCACTGGTAAATGCAAAAACAAGCATTGATAATCGCAAAACAAGCACTGATAATTGCAAAACAAGCATTGCTAAGTGCAAAACAAGCACTGGTAACTGCAAGACAAGCATTGGTAAAGGCCAAACAAACACTGGTAAATGCAAAACAAGTATTGATAAAAGCAAAGAAGCACTCGCAAGTGAAAAGTAACTCTGACACGCCAGTCCAGAAATGTCAAACTCACCGAGCCGAAATGGTAGAGGTGCAGCGGCGGCAGGTGCAGCGGCGGCAGCCCCAGTTGCCACTGGAGTCTCACACCTGCGCCCACCGGAATCACTGACCCTGGTGGCTGGCGGAAGCATGGGCCCCAGATGGCAGGAGTGGCTCGAGGATTTCAAGGACTATCTTGAAGGATCGAAAGTCACGGGAGACAGAGACAAATTAATTGCACTACGCAATCTGGTCGGTAAAGAGGTTTGCAAATTGATCAAAGAGCTGCCGACCGATGAGAAAGGAACCTATGACAAAGTGCGAGATGCGTTAAACAGAAAGTTTGTGCATAAAAGGAATGTGGATTACCAGAGATATGTATTCCATCAAGCCCGTCAAGACAAGGAAGAAATGATGAGCACATTCATATCCAGACTACGCCGACTGTCTCAGTATTGCAACTTTGACGCATTCTCGACGCCATCCGACTATGAGTCATCGAGGGTTGTCATTCAGAGACGCCCCGACGGCGACTGCTAAGGAAAAGTCATGATCTCGACGAAATAGAGGAAATGACCAGTGTGTATGACCAAGCGGAGGAGCATGCCAAGAGCATGGAGACAGGGCATAGTGAGAGAAGAGAGCAAGCATATTGGATGCAAACCAATATCACTCGCAGAAGATCAAGTGAGCGACAGAGAAGGTCCAGACCAGCGTCCCGTCACCAACACAAAGGTCACCGACGCTATGAATCTGGGAGAAAAGACAAGAAACCAGACCATGACAGGAAGACAGAGCGTTCACGGAAATGCTATCGATGTGGGTATGACTTCCCACATACCGACGTGTGTCCAGCAATGGGTCAACAATGCCGAAAATGTGGACGGAAAAATTATTTTGAGGTGATGTGCGGAGTATACAGCAAAGAAAGAAGGAGCGAAACAACAAAGTCGTTTCGCCCAGATGCCAAGCGACATCATGCAAAGGATAGAGCAATATCCTCCTCTGCGTCGTCTCACTCCAGCAGAGAGTCTCGCAAATCCCAATGGACAAGAAGGTCCTCGAGACGGTCATCGTCAAGAGAATTGAGATCGACATCTCAGGAGTCAGTATACACAGATGAATATATCTGCATGGTAGCAGACCCGGACCAGCTAAAGAAATATCCCCCATTAGACATCAAAGTGGGAGCACATGCGACCAAATTCGTGTTAGACAGTGGGGCGTCATTGAACTACATGCCCGTGACCGAATATAACAAAATGAAGCCACCACCCCCCTTGAGTCCAGCACATGCCAGGGTGTTCACCTGGATGGCAAGAAAACTACTACCATGCCTGGGAAAATTCGCAACAACACTTAAACATGAATCAACTTCTGTGTCAGCATATATCCATGTCATTGAGGGCCCGGAGGCTGATTGTCTCCTTAGTCTGCCTACAGCGGAGCGCCTCCGACTGGTCGAGATCTTATACCAAGTCAGTGACAATCCAGACTTTGTTCGTAAGTTCCCCAAGTTGTTCACTGGGCTCGGAAAAATGAACAAATGTCTGATTCGCCTGCACATTAATGATCAAGTGCGCCCTGTGGCTCAACACCCCAGGCGAGTGCCTTTTCATCTTCAGTAAGCCGTAGAGGATGAAATCCAGGAACTGTTACAAGCTGACATTATCGAGAAAACGGATGGTCCCACACCATGGGTGTCACCAGTTGTCATCGTTCCAAAGAAGGGCACCCCTGAAAAGGTACGCTTATGTGTGGACATGCAGCTTCCCAATACAGCCATAGAAAGAGAGCATCACCCAGGACCTCACCTGAGTGATATGATATCAGCATTGAATGGAGCCAGGGTATTTTCCAAACTTGATCTAAATAAAGGATACCATCAGCTGGAATTACATGAAAAATCAAGGTACATAACGACGTTTGCCACTCATCTGGGTTTGTTTCAATACAAACGGCTGAGTTTCGGTATCTCCTCTGTGGCGGAAATATTCCAAGAGGTCATCCGTCAGACCATCAGACACATACCAAATTCACTGAACTATAGTGATGACATTCTGGTGTATGGGTCGAACACACAGGAACATGACAAAGCTTTGGATCGAGTGTGCCATGCTCTCCTAGAAGCTAATCTAACTCTCAATAAGGACAAGTGTGAGTTCCATTCAATCCACTCTCAAGTTCTTCGGACATGTGTTCTCGGGGGCAGGGATGAAGCCTGACCGTGAGAAAGTGACAGCGCTTAATACAACCAAGAGCCCTCAAGATGTGAGTGACATCCGATCGTTTCTGGGCATGGTGAGCTATTGCGCCAGGTATATAAAGGCCTATGCCACCATAAGCCACCCACTCCGTGTCCTCACAAAGCAAGGACAACCATTTGTGTGGAGCCCTCAGTGTGAGCGGGCGTTCCAAGAAATTAAACAGGCGGTGGAATCAGCGGACAATCTAGACTACTTTAACCCCAAAAGGAAGACGGAGATAACAGCGGATGCAAGTTCAGTGGGGTTGGGTGCCATCCTGGCTCAGTACGATAATGACACTGATCGACGACACATTGTGGCTTATGCCAGTCGCAGCCTATCAGACACCAAGAAGGCTTATTCCCAGCCCGAGAAGGAGAGTCTCGCGGTCGTATGGGCTTGCGAGCATTTTCATGTGTTCATTTATGGCAAACATTTCACCATGATTACGGACCACCAGGCGCTTGTCACCATCTTTGGTAATCCCAAGGCCAAGATGCCACCTCGCAATGAAAGGTGGGGTTTACGCTTACAGGAATATACATACACAATCATACATAAACCAGGAAAGGGAGAGAATCCGGCGGACTACATGTCCCGATACCCTCAAGCATCCCAGGCCTCACCTCCTTCAATAGCTGAAGAATACATACACTTTGTAGTCAGCTTAGCCCAGCCACCGGCAGTCCCCATGAAAGGGATACAGGAAGCCACTGCGCAAGACAACATTCTTCAGAAAGTAGTGCGCCGACTGCGCACACACCGCTGGAGACACGACAGTGAGGAGGAAAAGAGTGATCCTCAAATCCGTCAAGAAATGCAAGCCTTCCGACATGTCAGTGAAGAGTTGTCCGCCACCTCAGAGGGGCTCCTACTGAGAGATCATCGGATCGTCATCCCGAGGCAGCTACGTCAAGGTGTGATTAACCTTGCCCATGAGGGTCATCGTGGAGTTGTTGCAACAAAGAGAGCTCTCCGGGAGCGAGTATGGTTCCCACTACTTGACCAAATGGTGGAGCTCACCTTAAAGGACTGCCCCCAGTGCCAACTGGTAAAGCGTGGAGATTCCCCAGCTCCACTTTAAATGACTAAGCTACCCAGTGGGGTATGGCAAGAACTTGCCATGGACTTTTATGGACCACTCCAGTCAGGCAAATATGTATTGGCTATCATGGATGAATACTCGAGATTCCCAATAGCACAGTTTGTGTCCTCAACCAATGCCTCCAGCACGATCGCCATACTAGACGAAATGTTTACCGCATGGGGTGTTCCCAAAGAACTCAAAACAGACAATGGTCCCCCCTTTAACGGACATGAGTTCAGTGACTTCGCAAGACAACTCAACTTTCGACATCGTAAGGTCACGCCTTTGTGGCCACAAGCTAATGGCACCATTGAATGGTTCATGGCCACCTTGAAGAAGACATTTCAACAAGCCACCTTGGAAAAACGAGACTTGCAAGTGGCTCTCAATGAGGTCCTAAGAGCCTATCGAACGACCCCACATGCTACGACCGGAAAATGTCCTGCTACTCTCATGTTAGGGCGACCGTTCAGAACACGGATCCCGACATGGGAAGGAGCTCTACGACCGGTGTCCCCGACACGTGTCCATCGAGAGCTAGCGGTGGCTGATCAAGCTGGCAAGAGCAAAATTAAATTGTATGCAGACACTCGCCAGAGGGCAAAATCTCCATCCCTTCGTACAGGAGACTGTGTGGTGGTCAAACAAGAGCAGTCAAAGAAGACGGACTGTAGATTCAAAGATGAACCTTTGACTATCACTCAGCAGAAGAGTACCATGATTACTGCAGAGTCTGAGAACAGGCAGATCACCCGAAATGTGCCCCATTTCCAAAAATGTACCCCAGCCATGAAAGAGGTCCTTGACAGAGACAAGGACCAACAAGATGCAGAAGGATTTAGTCAACTGGGTACAACACAGAGACCTGATCATCAGACAGAAGCTGCGCCTGCAGACACTGGAGTGAGTCTCCGACCTAGAAGAGACATACACAAGCCCAAAAGACTGATTGAAGAACTATAATCCTGTCAGTTTGTTTCATTTGTTAACAAAGGGGGAGATGTGATGATGTGAACAGTCTAGTAGTTGGGATGGGAGGAGTTACGGGGTTGGAGGAAGAGGAGGGGCCAGCACAGGAAAGAAGTTAGTTAGAGATGGGACAGGGACGAGGTAGGAGTGTAAGAATAAAGCTCCTAAAAGATAATGAAAGTGTCTGTCATTATTATGCCCAAGACACTACACACCCCTAAGGTCATTACATGAATTTTTCGTCTCAATTGTTGAGATTGCACCCACGAGTAACAAGCAAAGTGAACATGGTTCAAATACATAAAAACATGAAAGAATGCAAAAGAACTGCAGATAAAAGACACTAATTGATGGTGATCGGCATAGGAAGTGCGTTCCCTGTTGTGACGAAATCATGGACATAAGTAGTTTACAGGCAGTCATGAAATAAAAGATAAAAAGAAAAAGCAAGGAATATTTATTGAAGACTGTCATGGAGATTTATAGTTTCATTTAACATGATTGTATTGTATTCTTTAATGCGGGGAATTGGACACTTGGGGAATACCGTTTTTATGTTTACTGGTTATAATGAAGCACTCTAGCGAGAATGCACGATTTTGATAACCACTCAATTGAACTGTGGCATAATGCATGCTGGGATATGCAGTTGGTCAAGTAAATACAAAGGAGTAGGATATCGTCAGTGGTTTAGCCCGTTGTTCAATTTGAGGCAGACGTTAGGGAATCACCTGATTACAATCAAGAAGGGCGGGGAAGACGAAATATAGGCCTCCCCGAGAGATGTAGCTCATATTTAAATGCACTACTCGTGCTGCGGCACGCTTTTAAAAAACAGGAACATGCTACAACTGCAGAATTATTTCTTAATGGATCGGCATTTTCATAATGGTTTTACTGAGGCAAAAACACATGTCACGGTAAGCGCAAATGCGAGGAGGTTCACTGCTAAACTAAGAAATAAGTAATGCTGCCTAATAGAATAGAGGGGAAGATAAATAACAGGAAAATAGTCTACAGAGTACACTGACCAACAGCCTAAACGTGGAAGCGTGTATGGGTGCGTAATTGGGTTTTCTCAGATAAACAGATATGGGGACATGCATAGTTGTTTGCAATGTTTATTTTCCATGCATTATTAGAGTAATAACAAATCGTCTGGTGATTGGTAAATACATATATTACATTGATAATGTGAATGATGACGGTTTAAAAATCATGTTGTTTATATTGTGTTTTAGATGCCCCTGACGAAGGGATTTTATTTCCCGACATGCATTTGGTATTTTTAATAAACATCATGACATGTGGAACTAACCTGTGCCCTGGAGTTTGGTTTAACATCTTCGTAGAAGCAATGGTGTGGATAAAACGAATCGAATAAACAGTTAAAAAAGGATGAGAAACTTTTGGATAAAAATATGGTGTAAAGTGAGTTAAAAATACGGTTGAATTTGATTCTTTTGATTCATACTTCGATTTGGCAGTGCAGCTTGGCGGAACCAGGGATAGTTCCCCCATTGATTTGTTTTACATCAGACATATGGCCATGAATAATCGACAGAACACTGTAACTGTTAAAGTGACAAATGCGAGTGCCAAATTTTCCTCATGATGTTGAAATCATGTGCGCAAAATGGACTACATGCCAACCACACCATCACCAACCCTATGTCAAACACGACCCATGTGCCAAAGGGCACACCATGCTAGACTTTCCTTTCAAAGGAACTTGAAATCAAAAATGTTAAGCAAATGCAGGTCATTTCTAGTGCTCAAATATGCCTATAATTACCCAACAAAATAATAAGTGACTACTGGCTATCATCAGCAATATGGTGTTTTAAAGGATATTGTTTTCCATTAAAGATGTTCATCCTAAATCTATTCTGATCGGGTGCATTTTGAAAATTGATTTGTAAAGCATATTGCTCTACCTGGTGAGAAAGCAATCTTAATCATGGTCAAGCAGCCAATAACATAAAAAAAGAACAATATTGAAAGAAAAGATTTTTTTATTTTTTTATTTGGGTCACCATTTTCAATATGTATAATTAATCTGGACTGCAAAAAACCTTAAACGGAGATAGTTGGCCTGATTTACAAAGGGCCTCTGCACTCGTGGCGGAGGCCCCTCAGTCGTGTAGAGTCTCTACACTCATGACAAAGCATCCATACTCGTGGCAGAATGTCTGCAATGAGAATTCTCATTGCATAAATTCTGCCACAAGCGTGAATACTTCGTCACTAATGCGGAGACACTTTGGGAATCAGGCCAATGATGAATCTTAACTCAACCATTTCAGTGAACATTACTGTTTATAAGTCATCACCTATTTGGATATGGCTATATGATGCCAGTACAGATGAAATGGCAGATATTACAAATTGGTGTGAGCCCTCAGAGGACCTCAGTTCTTATAACGATGGAGTGGATGACGTGGGAGAAGCAACCCAAGAGATTAGCAAGAAAACTTGTTCCCCCTTAGATAAGTCTTGTCTTCACTGTAGAACGTGGCATTTTTGGCCACATGTGTATATTTAGCTGCGATCGACAAAGGGTTCCTATAATAAAAGTCCTGTAAGAAACCTACAGTGATATGGATCGATGGTGAGGCTTTGCACCCTGCCAAAGAAAATGGAGCTGGTGTCAAAAAACCATCAAGAAATGACCAGTAAATAACTCTTAGCATCTCAACAACATTGTTAACAATTAATTTCTTCTAACTAAAGTGAGCATACATTTTTCTTGCCTCCGGGTGTTCTCCTATAGCTGGCTAAGGAGTGTTTGGGGTATGTTCACAGTGAGGTGCAGACGGTCTTTGTATATTACAAGTATGGTACCGGGTTTCCAAGTTCAAACTGTCACTTGTTTTCTTCTGATGTCTTTAGGTTTCTAAATTTTTAAATATAGCCGAGTGAACATAAATGATCTTGTTTATTTGCTTCTGCTAAAGACCTTCTAGTATGTACATTGCTAGATGTTTGAGGAAAGTGAGGGATTTATAACTACATGCAAGATTCACACCTGTTTTTTCCTGAGCACATGTGAAAAACTCCTGTAGCTTCAGTATCCTATCACAGCTAGGTCAGGAGTAAGTCACACCGGCTCACACAAGCATCCTTGTGGGTCAGGGGCAGGCTCTTTTCCACTCACCACAAAATCACCATTGAACTGTGAAGGCTACTAGTAAGATTACATCAATTGAAACAGGATACACTTGCACCCCACAGACCCGATTATGATGTCGGGCGCAAAGCCATCCGACAGCTAGTCGGAGGATTTCCTCCCACCATCAATGTTTTTTCTCTGCATGGCGTTTTACAACACATGCAGTCGGAGGGAAACCTGCGGGTAGATTACGATCCGCTTACGACGGGCTCACAGAGCTGGTTGCGGCGGAGTATGGAATTGTAATCCAATAATGACAGCAGAGCCAGCCTCTGCTATGCTGTTGGGATTACAATGTCGCTTTCCACCTGCCCTTTCATATCAGTCCACCTGCCATGAAAAGGCAGGCAGAAAGTGACTTTGGGGGTCCCTAGCAGGGTCCCCGTCCCCCCTGGCCTTCCGGTATGGGGCCTGGATGGCACCTATGATGCCCCCTAAACATTCCTGCACCATGTGGCAGGCACCACATGGATGTTTGCAAACATCCATTTTACAATTGTATCTTGTGCTGTGAGCCTTTTCCGCCTGCCACATAGACTACAATTGTAACCGGACCTACATCATAATTATGCCCATAGGGGCAGATTTACAAGCCCTTTGCGCCACTTTTGCGTCACTTTTCCCATGTTAAAAGTGATGCAAAAGTGTCTCAAGGGGCTTGTAAATTAGCCCCAGTGTTCAAGACAGGTCTCTAAACTGAGTGGCCGCACTGAGCTACATTACTTGGCATAGTTACACCTCAAAAGGAACTCTTTTCAAGTAATGCTGGTTACTGAACCTATACGGAGTACCCTTGGGCTCTGTAAAGGGGTATATTCTATTGTACACTCTGCAACAAAATAAACCCCTGAAGTTCAAGCCGAGACAATGCTCAGATAGTATACATTCGTTGAAACACATTCATTACATTATTTAAGCCACTGAATTTGCAGGCCAGGAAGATGGTGCAAATTGGTAAATTCAAATGATGTATCTGTGGCAGTGCAACAAGTGAAATATTATATCCGTGCCTCACATGGCCTGGGTTCGTAAAAAAGTATTACAGCCAATGTTCCCTAATTGCAACAACATCAGAAAGCAGTTCTACGCATTTTGAGCACAAAAACATTCTGATGACTTTATATAGTGTATCGATTTTATGTCAAATAGCTCACCTTCTTAATGTGGGACAACCACTCCCCTCTTATCTGGAATTGCAGGCAGGCTACTTGTGCGAAGCAGTTAAAAGAATGAAGAGAAAGGGATTGACAGTTATTACAACGTGCTCAGTGCAATTCACTACATATCAGATGTAAGCAACGTAAAATACCGCATGTCACAACGGAGGAGTCTGACATGCGTGCATGCAGCAAACCTGAGGGGGTTATCCTGTGCGACAGGTATTAAATCCAGTCATGTTTATAAGAAGACCACACTGCCAACACCCTTCTTCAACTGCACATATTCCATCCCGAGCAGAAGCTGCAATAAAACATAATGACATATAATAATAGTGTTGACAGATAAGACATTTCAGATGGAAAAGTGAGTGTTTTCTTACCAGAATGATCCTGCCAATTTCCATGATGAACACTTAGAAAAAAAGCACCCAGTAATTTTCATCCAACACACCTGGCAGGAGATCGTACTGCGTGGATCATATTTTTTTTTAACATCCATCAGTTTCCAGGTCTGTCAACATAACTGCTTTTATAGTCTGATAATACAAGAGGGGTTCTTTGCATGAATGTTTTATAGGAAGATGAATGCTTGCTGCAGCAGCTTCGTGATTTTGAAGCATTACAGTAAATTAAAATGCACAGTTGTCAACAGCACACAATGACGGACAGGCTGCAAACAAGCTGGATGTAGTCTCAGTGTTGCCTTCCCTATGAATGGACAATGTAGTAGCCACGCTAGGCCTGACAAATATTTGAGCAACATTCTCCATACATTTTGAAAAGGTGTATGTGGTCAAAGTTTGCCTCAAGTGGTCATTTATAAATTGGTAAAGTGGTAAAAACAAATGGCGGCAAATATGCTACTAATACAGCAAGAACTCAAAATAGTTAGTGCCAATATTTCCTAGCAGTTAAGGACAGCTGGTAAACACATTCTTGAAAAGCGGAATATACTGGTTAGTCCTTAACATTACAAGTGAATAGCGAATTAGGGCAGTCATTAAAGGTTGTGCAAACGGTATTACCAACATGTGGCATCACCACTATATTGCTAGTGGTTACAAATGAACCCCCTACTATGCATTAAAAAATGGGAAACTGAAATATATGTACGTTTCATCCAAAATATTATTGTTGGAAACACTAGAATTCTAGTCTTAGTAAGTGCACTTAGGTTCGATCTCGGCACGATACACAAAAAAATTCCCATATCTGCCCCTGCATCTTTACTACACCACATGCACACGGATTTAAGAATTGTTGGAATTCATAAAAGTTTTCAATAGCACACCTGGAAACCTGGAAATCGTTTGTGAGTTCCAGATTAAGACCCTGTAAAAATATTCCTGCATAGTAAATAATGCATAATGTACAGTTGGGTATGAAGAAATGCCCTCCCATGCGCGCAATTGCACGCTATTCTTTTTTGCCCCATGACGAAAACTATTTCTCCATGAATAATCTGTTTCTACCAGACGTAAACTAATTATGTGGCATTCCTTTTCCATAACCACTCAAGATAGAGTTGAAATCCTGCTCTTGGCAAGAGTAAAATCTTAGACAATTTCTAGACAGGGTATGGGTCAAAAAACGTTTGTGAATTACCCATAAAGGCTCAAATTTTTGAGTTTTCTCCCATTTTGACTGAAATGCAGTCGCAAAACATTCGCACTTTACCACCAACTCAAAGTTGGTGGTAATGCATTCGAAAATTGGAAAGGGTACCCAGGAGACCCCTTCCCCTTTATGAATGTCCGGGAACAATTTTTTAAGAGCAGGCAGTGGTCCATTGGAATGAAAACAAAAGTTTCATTTTTTATTGTTGAAACGCATCCCATTTCCCAAAAAACTTTATTCAAACTCAATCACAGACATGGTGGTCTGCAGACCTCAGCAGCCCACTAGTCCTGTGATGGCTTTGATTCTTAATGGATTACAAATTGCAACCTACCTCATTAATATTCATGAGGTAGGTCAATTTGTGAGCCACTAGAAATCATAAGTTTGAAACAAAGGGCCATATGTACGACCATTTCATTTTCAAAGTCTCTAATTGTGATTTTGGCGACTCGCAAATAGAGGCTTGCAAAATGAAATGTACTCATGTGTCTCAGACACATTAGCAATTCCCAATGGGGTCGTAATTTACCTACCTCATCACTATTCATGAGGCAGGTCGCAATTTGCTACCTATTAGGAATAGGCAATGACACAGGGATGTGACCTTCTGGGGACATCAGACCACCATATGTCTGTGTGTGCTTTTTTTTTTGTTAAAGCAGCCCGTTTTCCTTAAATGAAAACAGGATGCATTTCAAATAGAAAAATGAAGCATTTGCGTTTCATTTTTTAAGGTAGTCAGTAGTCCATCGGCCCACTGTTTGCTCTTAAAAAAACATTTTGCCAACCATTCACAAAGGGGAATCGGACCCCTGGGAACCCCTTCCACTTTGCGAATGGGTTACCACCTACTTGAGGTAGGTGGTAAACTGCAATTGTTCTGCGACCACATTCCAGGCACAAAACATTTGTACATCCCCCTGTGAATCCTTATTAGGAGAGACGCCCTCAGCATGCCTCGTCCTAATAGCAACTCGCAAACCGTACTTTGTGAGTCGGTAATAGGTTTCTGACTCGCGAAATAGGGCTTGGACATAGAAAAATGCATTTTACCAGTCGCAAACGTCCCATCGTACATCTGGCCCAAAATGTTTCATTCATAAGGAATAGCGATTTCCAAATAGCGATTCGTATGAAATTGCTATTTGGAAATCAGTATTCCTATTATATGTACATATGGCCCAAATTGCCTGTGAACTACGCAAATGTGAAGAGCCCAGATTGAAAGGAAAGTACTTATCTGTCAATATTAGCGCCATTAGATAACAACACAACACACAGCCATGAAGAGGAGGAAAAGGGTCTCACCAATCCCCCGCAGGCAGCTGTCCAGACTGAGGAAGAGGAAGCTGCTGGCACCAAGAATTTGGTTCCCGAGCGATAATACTGGTCATAACGTGAATTCTGCTCTTCCCACAACATTCCATCACAGGTACCTGGATGTAGTTGGGGCGAATGGGGATCAGTGACTCTAACCGCACAGTTGTTCACTCCTAGGGGGTGACCGACATGTGTTGACAGCCACAACAATCATTTGCAATGCAATCGGGCTCGCCTTTGGGACCTTTTATGTATTTAGCTATGCAGCACATTAGCCTGGGTGCTGAAGCACCTACTGTTCTTTAACATGGAGGGAACGTAAGCACCAAATTGCGTGACACACCAGGTATGAGAACACATGGAAAGAAATATTGCCTTTCAGCAGGAAAATGTGTAGTCCAAAGCTCAGTTCTTAATATAATATCAGGGCCTTCGGTGGTCATATCACTGAAAATACAAGATTTGAAAAAAATATTATTGTCTATGGGTGCTCATGGAAGACAATTTATATAGACTGGAATCTAGAGAATGCTAAAGTGATTCTGGTATTTTACTGACCTCTGCTGGTCGATTTCTATCAAGAAAGTTAAATAGAGGCAGTTGCCAGAAAAATGTAAAAAAAGAAAGTCCGTCAGCAGAAAGCAATTCTGGTATTTTACTGACTTCTACTGGTTGTTTTCTATCAAGAAAGTTAAATACAGGCAGTTGAACAGAAAAAAAGTCCCAGGGCTGATCTCCAGAGCCCACAAAGTACATACACATATAAGTATATACTAAAGTGAAGCAGCCCCCTTAGACCAAGGTGTGGGCCCTGCTGCTCTAATGAGAGGCATCACCCGCCCTGCTTGCACCTGTAAGCGTACCTGTACGCATCTCAAAGGGCAGCCTGGATGCCTGCTTACGATGGAAACTGATCATGTTTGTTCTTTGCACTTCCATCCATTGCATCTTCACGAAGTATAATGCAATCGCAGCGGACCAGCAGCCAGGGCATCATTGCGTCCACGCCTTTCAGTCCCACATCAGTCTGGGCAGAGAGGGAGGTACCCTCCCTCCGTCTAGGGTCCTGTTTCATGTGCCCTCAAATGAAGGGATGTAGTTTCCCACAAAAATTCACATAACCTTTGAAACTGTATGTTGTGGAATAAACGATGGCATGGCGATTAGACACATCGGCCACTCAAGCAAGTGACCACTGTCTTTCAACGTGCAGGATTTCATCATGCTTGACCATAATCTGCACACATCTGAGGTTATGGCAGCCAAATTGAAGATCTCTCGCAAGCGAAAACAGCAAAAGTTTAAAAAAATTGCCTTATTTTATGAATGGGAAGCACTCGTTTCAAAATTACATTTTCCATCGAGCACTGGCAATGCTTAGACCGAACTTCTGCACGATTATAAAGGTTGGCCAAGAAAACAAAACTAAGGGGTCCATTAGTATGTCGGGCGGATTGCCGCAATCCGCCCGATAAGCACTCTCGTTTTCCCCTCCGCCAGATTAGGATGGCGGAGGGCACAGCGGCGGATGGAAAGACCGTCCGCAAGGCGACCGCGGCGGTGATGGAATAATATGGTGGCGGTGTCCAATGGAATGCTGCCATGGAAAGGCAGGTGGTGATTGCTGCGGGGGGCCCCTGTGGGCCCCCAGAGTGATGGCCAAAGGGGGGTGGCACACGGGTGGTACCTGTGGTACCCCCCTGCATTTGCATGATCGCAGCGGCAGGCACCGCGCGGTGCCTGCCGCATTCGATTATGCAAATGCGTGCATTTGTATTTCACATTGTGGCGGGCGGTGCAGTGAGCACCGCCCGCCACAATGTTAACTTGAGGAATGCGCCAGCCACTGTGGCGGGCGCATCCTAATGCCAATGGTGGGACCCCCGCCCTTCAGGCGGGCGGTCCCGATCTCCGTTAGGATGGCAGGCGGACAAAGTCCGCCCGCCATCCTAATGGACCCCTAAATGTAAGGCAAGCACAAGGATCAAGTAATAATCATCTTTGTGAAGGCTTTGTGATAATTACCCATAAACTCTCACATTTTTGAGTTTTCTCACATTTTGCAGGACATTCCTGGTCCTGAATATCCACTGACTGCCCTTAAAATAGCATTTTCTCCTGCTCACTTCTACACCATCGTTGTGTAATATTGCTTATAAATGAATAGATTTACGAGGACAAGTTCACCTTTTGTGAATACCTAAGAAATAATTACTATTATTATTAGGAATACATATCACAAAGCCTTCACGAAGATGATTATTACTTGATCCTTGTATAATTAATTCATAATTTATTATCTTTGATATCATCTGGATAAAAAATACCAATAAGAAAACAGACCCTGAACCCACGACGAGTCTGTCTACAGTTTCCCCCATGTCTACAACAACTAATACAGGATCCCGGAAAGACAACCTGTTTCCGGGACCAGCTTTGGCAGAGTCAGAACAAGCAGCATGACGGAGTGACGTAGGTAGCGGGGAAGCATCGCAAAAACCGTAACGTATCTTTTCTTTCTAAATCACCCACTGAACTACTATTCATTGTTATAGTGCACCTCCCTGACCCAGCTGGATCCTGATGAGGTTTAAAATAACCACTAACAAAGGTATGTTAAAGAACAGATTTTATGTGTGAAATGAGCACCGTTTTTTGTAATAACAACGTCACTCTACAAGCATGGTTAACAATTTTGTCATGTTGCGAGTAAGGCATGAAATTCAATAAATTTAGCACTTTGCAGAATCTAGCCGCTAAAATTGAATTACGATCACAAGAGCTTGATTAATCCCAATATAAATTCTTCTATATAGTACAAAACACCGAGGGTCATCTGTTGAAAGCCACCAATACCATCAACTAAACCGGGCTTGATCACAAGATTAACAGCTGACTTCTTTTCACTTACAAGAATATTTTCTATGGTTGAAACGCTAATTATGAGAGAGTCGACCCTAACCTAGATTTAGGGCAGTCAGTTCGAAGTATTGCCATTTTTTAGTTGCGAAGCCACTGTGCAAAAAATGAGTTCCTGGTATTGAAAACCAGTTGACTAGTCTTAAGTGTTTTTCCCATACCCTTTTCCCATTGTCTAGTATGTCTTTTTTATTCTACAGGTACTTTTTGACCTTTCAAGGAACAACATAACGACATGTTCCTCTAAAAATCATTTCTTCACATTTAGAGATGTGAGAGGTCTCTTTTCACCTGAGCACTGTGGTCCTGATGAAAGCCCCACCGACCTTCTGGCAACTTCAGGGCTGAAACATGTCGACCTATACCACGAATTTAGTGTGAAAGAGTCATAATCGCTCATGTTCACCTACATTAATTTTAAACTTGCCTCCAGTGACCAGAACCATTAAAATATTTGTCTGGAAGAGAGAGCTATTTTTACTACTATTCACTATATCACGTCACAGCCACAATTTCTGATCACTACTGTTTTTAACTGAGGGTATTGCCTCCCGGTTGGAGGTTGCATAAACCACTAAACCCTATGATTATGCAAACACGTGTGAGGGATAGCGGAGAACCAAGATATACCGCTCAACATCGTAATTTACCATCACGTGCATGAGGGTTTTTTATTGGGACTAGTAAGAACCATTCCCGCATACCCAAAGTTATGCAGGACAAGTGATCCTTCCTTTCTGATCAGAATTATTATCAATATAGGAAACTGAATGGATCACTTATTCCTTCCTTCCCCCAACATTGATTTTGGCTGATTGGGTTGCTAAAGGAAGGGGCCTGTTCAGGGGACGCATGCATTGGGGCCTGATTAGCAGTATCTCGGTGTACAGAGTAAAAGAAACTGCAGTAAAAGTCGGGAAAGAAAATGAGTGGGGGGACTACGCAAAAAGGACATATTTGCAGAATATGTGGCGGTGATGATGATTCAACTTCTTTTGGTTTTGGAGTGTTAGATGATGTACAAAATTGATTACATGTGCTGTGTTTAAATAAAGAACACTGCATATTGCATTAATTAGGCTCAGCATTTTGTCTTTTCTCACAGTTTTACTCATTGGTCCTGATTACTTGCTGGTAATATTTATTACTCCAAGTCCTAGTCTTCCTTGTCACAGTTCCAGTTTCCAACCCTCCTCTCCCATGGACGTTATTTAGGTGTTGCAAGAGGGTTGCAGCTATGACACCTAGCTTGTTCCTTGTGACCCCTGGCTCTTCCTTTGCGACCCCTTACCTAAAAGGTGGCAATATCAGTGCCAAGAACACTGGAGCTGTACTGCATTCCTTATTTTCAGCCCATTTTCTTTTATACTAATAGTGAATAATGTATTATTCACTATTAGTGTGATAAAAAGTGGAGCACGCTTACCTGGAACAAGACCTTTGGTGGCAGCTGTAGTAACTGAAAATGATTTAAATATATGTTGTGTGCATGCTTATGGGTGAGAGTGGGTGTATGTGAGGCAAAGCATATGTATGTGTCAGCATGTATCTGTATGTGTGTCTGAAGGTGAGTGAGAGTCACTGACAGGTAGTGTGATTGTATAAGATTGAGAACCAAATATACTATTTTTTGACGCAGGGCAACAACACACCAAAGATGCTTTCAAGCCTTGCATCAAAGAGAGAGAAACATGCATCATATCTCCTAAATATTGGTACATTATTTCTCTCCCTGTGCTCTGGTGCAT
The DNA here is from genome assembly GCF_964261635.1 of Lissotriton helveticus. Lineage (NCBI taxonomy): Eukaryota > Metazoa > Chordata > Amphibia > Caudata > Salamandridae > Lissotriton > Lissotriton helveticus. Next base: position 1,247,762,848 of record NC_136068.1, on the reverse strand, counting down.
ATTTGGCACATAGCACAAGGGTGTGTGCATTGAAAAGCATAGGTTTTGTACTGCAAGGGGTACAATCTAGTGCAAAAACTAAGCTTTAAGGCTTTACCCACTTTGCATGTTTTCTGTACAATACAGCACACATGCAATGTTGGAAAAAAGAGGAGAAATTAAAACATTTATCCTCGTTATGCCTGCCTCAAGGAGCTGTAAGATTTTGGTGCAAATTCCTCTCTACTAAAGTATTTAGATAGGAACTTGCATCAAAACCTACTGGTGGTTGAATTGGAACTACCCATCGAATGCCCCCTCTACACAAAATAGCATAGAGCTGTGCATAGCGAATCTTTGCATTACTTTGGGGTCCTACCCAATGAAAATGTGGATTTGCCTTAGATAGTAAATCCTAAGCTAACACTTTGCACTGGGTTTGCATCACAAAAGTAACACAAACACAGTGGAAAGAGTTAGTAAACTTGGGCCTAAGTGCCAGTGTGATGTATTCTTATAGGTTCTGTATCGATCCCCCTATTCCTGACCCTGTTCTGGTTAACAAGTTAACTAGCAGCCATCCCATGATGCAGAAACCGTTATCTGATTAAGCCTCACTACGGCACAGGAACGTGTTATCTGATTAGGTCATAACGCTTGCCATCTAATTAGACAAGCGATATTCCTCCAGCCCCTGATAAGGCATACGGAGTTCTCAAAACAAATCAAACCTATGACAACCTGGGAAAAACCCTACGGCCATTGTTTTGATTTCATCGAGAACTTCAGCAAAAGAATGTGCTAACGACCAAGTCGTATGACATCCTTATTGACGTATCTATGTCCATCCTTACGTCAATCTCGGCACCTTACAGGTATAAATATTACCGGTATTGCCTTAAGCAAACACACGCGGTGGTGACGAGATCGGAGCAGCCAGACTTGCCGAAGCCCAGAGCAGAGCAGACCCCGCTGGCACAGCCCCGCCTTCCTGACGCGCTGAGAACGAGACGCTGCTTTCTCCTGCCGAGAAATCCAGCTCCGGCGCTTCCGGGTAGCCCTCGCAGGCAGCCTGGAATATCGAGACCAGAGACGAGAGATACCATCCCTCATTCATCCTAGATTCAAGGTACAGAACAGAATAACCCCTTGCAAAGAATTCTTGAGTCAGTCACTTGGCAAAACAAACTTAACTTAAACTGCTACTTTCTATTCCCGCCCACGTATTAGGCTTAGGTCAGGTACACCGGGGTAGGCGTAGTTAGAAACACCAGTTGAGTACGATTAGTCAAATGTATATGTGTATGTATCTATTTTATCCATTTTAAACCACCTTATGGCTTAGAAACCATATATATGTTTTTACAGTATTATTTTATACTTCTGCTTTTATTGTATGCACTTTACTTAACCATAAGTATTGCGATAATATCGATCCATTTCTCTTGTATGAGAAAAGAGACTGATCAATAAATAACATCTTTTATTGAACACGCCCGTCTCTTCCTTTTCTCTACAATCTGGTGAGACTAAGAATGCACGTACTGACGGTATGCACCTGTTACAACGCATTCGTTACTCCGCACTACCATTACAACGCGACTTTTATAACGCATACCATTACAACGCATTGCGCTGGGGGGCGCTATAGGATAGGGAATGGTATAATTTACTATCCAACACCTTCCCTAGGGTCCACGGGGACTGGAGTTAGAATAGTAAATTATACTTACCACTATCCAGCACCCCAAAGCGCTATGCGTTGTAATGGTATGCGTTGTAATGGTCGCGTTGTAATGGTAGGTAGTTGTAACGGTATGCGGAGTAACGTCATACATCCGTACTGACTGAGTAAAATAAGTTGTCTTTTGTTTTCACACGACTCTAGAGATACACTCTTGATTAGGGGAGAGCAAAGTTGTCATGTTCTATGGTTGTCAGAAACTAAATCCCTTCTTGTCTATCCAGGGAGGTTCAACTCCTCCTTGCCTATTCGAGAAAGTTTCTAGTGAACTTTGAGCTAGCTGGCAAACCCAAAACTTTAAGTCTAATATCGACAATAGAAGACCTAGTTAACGTCTGGTCTAGGCCTATACTATTGAAGGTATTATTCCAATGCGCAGAGCCTATTGGGATAATAGGAACTACACTACATGGCGCCCAAACGTTTGGAAAGGCGATAAAACTAACGCAAGACATTAGAGTAACTCAGTCGTGCTTTTTCACTCAGACCCCTTTTTTCCCATAATACTCCAAAGACGTCTGGAGTGGGTGAAAGGTCATATCCGCCAAACCTCGCAGGAGGAAACTCCTATGTATGGTTCTTGGTATAGTCAACGTTGAAGGATACACTGTTCCAAAATATTGTGCATCTAATCTTTGTTCCCATAAGAAACCTGATCTGCAAACAAACAAAATAACCTTCCTGACAGTAGAATGTCAGACACTGAAGAAGAAAGAGAGATAGCTAGAGTAGCAGCTGAACTCGTAGCAGCTGATAATACTATGCAAGAAGCAGACCCGGATTTAATACTCATCCCGGTCAACATAAGGAAATCTATAACTTTAAAACTTATAGAAAATGGACTGACACCTAGAGGTGGCACAGTCATATTCGTAATAGAGGCACACGAATATCGGCAGACAGAGGTATTCTATTCATGGATAAACTTTCCATCAGCAAACGCTGTAACAAAGCACTTCCACCATTACAAAACAGAGGAACCTCCTGAAGAATACACTCCTTTCGAGGAGGTGGAAGTACCACTTAAATTTCAAGAGCACCTGCTCTTGTTTAATGGCGCCCTAAAACACAATAATCACATCACCAGGCTCGGTCCACTAGGTAGACCAGGAGCAACGTGGCCGGTCCTAGCCGGATACACACCACATCCAGACATCGAAAGAATGTCTGCAGCAGATCTTTTAATACAAATAAAACAATTAATAAAAGTACATAGACAATTAGTCCAATATGTAATGCGGACTTCAACAATCCAACCAGCAATTAAAATTCCACAGCTGACCCCTCATTAGGGGAACACAAATAAAATTACACCACAGAACATACAGTCCTGCCTAGGTAAAGTACCAGCTAAAAGGGAACAAATACCATTCTGGTTAACACAAAAAATCACCCAAATAGAGGCGGTGTTTCCAGACACCACCCCTGTGGATAAACACAGGATTCTGACTATCTGTCTTCCAATGGGAATCGCACCACACGTGGAGGACTGTGACACTTGGGGTACAGTCTTTGCTTCCATCTACACAAAAACGCATGGTGTTCCATCCATTTCGGTAATACCAAATGTGCTAAAACAAATTCAAGACGAATACGGTCCAGAACCCGCTTTAACTCTTGGTATGAAATTACTGAAAGACTTCAAGCAGGTCTCGGCTATATTACTTGCCAATATAAAGGGAGAAGCAGCAAACGTGGCGATCCACCAAAGGTTAAAAGAAACAGATATAGCAGACCAACCAGCTGAAATTGCCAGAATTATAGAAAAATCCTATGAGGAACTAGGTAGAGATAGTTTAGGTGGAATACCAGTAAAACCCCAACTGATTGAAAGTCCTGAAAAAATATTTATTAAAAATCATCTAAACAGTCAAAAGAAGAACTGGGATGGAAACAAACAATCCAATCCAAAAGAAAAGAGATTCCAGTCCAGAGGAAGGTCTCCTCGGCGGAGAGAAAGATCTCCGGACCAAGGACCCAAGTCTCCCCAAAGTGAGCCCTCTGTGAAAAAATACAACCTTAGAAATAGGGATAATATAAAGAAACCGGATAGATATCAAAATTTTGATACACGTCCCTCTCAATCTTTTCAGACTTCCTCGCAGAAATCGGAAAGAAGAGGACGATCGGAACCCAGGGAAGGGCACGTCAAGTCCAAAGACAAGGAACCTGCTCATCCAAATAAGAAATTACAATTTCCAAAAAAGAAGGTAGCCAGTATTAAAGTAGTTAACAATGCCGAGAATACTGAGGACACAACTGAAAAACGGAGAATGGGCTCAGACAATGCTAGACAGCGCAGCAGAAGTGAGCATAGCTCGCAAAGTCCTTATGAATCATCTGGAGACAGTGGACACGAATGAATATCTTCAAGTGGAAACTGCAGACACCAGAGTTAGCAAACCTCACAAAATATATGAAATAACTTTACGTATAGAAGGGGATAAGACTAGAAAAATAAGGGGACTATTTTGGGATAATCTCTCCAAGGGCTATGACATCCTTCTAGCTGAAAAAGACTGGCCACCAGAGTTTGTCAGGGACTGCCCTCATGGCGAAGAAATAATTATGCCTGCCTTCTCAAATCATATCCCAATTCATAAAAAATACACACTTGCTAGAAAGTGGGCAGTAGCTCAAGCTCCTGCTTTATATAAAAATCACGTAGGATGGGATGAGGATTCTCCTCCTCACAAAATCCAGTTAAAAACACAACCTACTGCACAAAGACAGTACCCAATTAAGCAAGAAGCTAAAAAACAGGTAAAAGAAATCCTAGACCAATTAGAATACCAGGGGTGATTGAAACTTGCACCTCACAAATGAACAACCCTTTGTTTCCTGTCTCCAAACCAGACAATTCATATCGTCTAGTTTTGGATTACAGACACCTTAACTCATGTTGCAAAACTTTTGCAGTGCAAAACTCGCATAGTGCTGCGCTAATGAATAACATAGTGCGCAAAAAATACAAAACAACATTAGACATCTCTAATGGATTCTTTTGTCAAAATATAGCACCAGAGAGCAGATATTTGTCCGCGTTCTCAATAAATGGCGCTCAAAAACAATTCTGTCGGTTACCCCAAGGGTTCAAGAACAGCCCAGGATTATTCTCAGCGAGAGTAACAGAGTTACTACAAACATATGATGACGAAGCATTATCGTATGTCGACGACATATACCTAACAGATGATGACTTGGATACTCACTTGAAGAGAGTGAACACCATAATACTTGGGTTCGCAGCAGAGGGTTACAAATTCAACTTTAAAAAATCTAGAATTGCCCATCTAACAGTCCTGTTCTTAGGATATGAATTATCAAGTGAAGGCAAAAGCCTGGCTGACAATTTCCTAGAGAAATGTGCCGTACTCCAAGCACCTAGAACACTAAAAAACTTACAGTCAATTCTAGGCTTCCTAAATTTCGGAAGAACATACATTGCAAATTACGCAGAAAGGGTCAAGCCCCTTTATGATCTAATAAAACCAGATTTTAAAAGAACAAATTGGACTCAAAAACACACAGAAATTCTGAGATCCTTACAAACAGACATGTTAATAAAAACAAAATTAGAAACACGTGATAACACACGCAATCTTGTGATTCGAGTCATCCCAGGAAGATGCGGATTCACATACCTGACCTCTAACGAGGGATAAAAGGTACCAATTGCATTCAAATCACACTTGTACACAGAAGCTGAAAAGAAATTCAGCATTAAAGAAAACATTGTTCATGCAGTTCAAACCGCAATAGCTAGAGAAAAAGATAAAGCTGACGGTAGACACATCACAGTCAGAACAGCAGAATCAGCCTTTGAGGCATTAACAACACCGTGTAATTTACCAACAACAGCATTGAATCCGGAATGGATACAATGGGTGAATTCAATTACAACGGACAAAGTAAAATACTACTTTGATCCAGAATTAAAAGAATTGAAAAATCTAGAATATGAAAGAACATTCCCTCTGCCAATCGACATTCTGCCCTTACGACAGTACGCTTGTGTAATCTATACAGACGGACATGCTCAACCCTCCGTTTGGGGAGAACAAGCATACAACCCCACATGTGAGATTACAAAAGAAGTGTGGCGCGGAGGTAAACTAAGACCTCTATTAACAAAAACACACTCAGTAGAAACTAATTCAGAACAACAGACTGAAATAATAGCATTGAAAATGGCGCTAGATAATGCAGATCGCGAATTCCCGACACTTATAGTGTCCGATTCGTATTACTGCGTCAAATCATATAACAGCGATTTGCAGAAATGGATTCAAAACGGTTACAAAGATGACACAGGTGCAACAATAAAGCAAAAACTGCTTTGGGAACAAATAGTTCTGTTACAAAAAGAACTACCAAAGACTCACGTGACACACTCACTGAGTCATCAGCGTGATGGCGTTCACGTTGCAGGGAATTCATTGGCTAAGACAGCCACAGCGGTAGCAACTAAATCGGCTTCCGTAGCTAGAAAAAAGCGTACAATGAAATACATTGACGGTGAAACAGTGCTGGCGGTAAAAACGTCATCAAAAGGCGACTGCTCAGCGCTACCGATCAACTATCCACTCAATTATACATACATAATCGATGCAAACTCCGTCCCTTTTGCTCGAATCCCTGGAGTGGGGGTAGAGTAATTCCAAACATGGAAAAGAGAACTTTGTTAATTGCAGACGCACATATGGGCGAGGGTCTCAGACACCTCAAACTAAAAGATTCTCTGGAAGAACTACAATCAGTGTACTGGTGGCCAGGCATGAGCCTGCAGCATCACATTTTTGTAAAAAAATGCCCGGACTGCAACAGAGATCGCAGTGGCGAGAGAAACGGTATACTACCGTGGCATTTCACTCCAGAAAGGATCAGCAGTAAAAAGCAAAGCGTCCGATTAACATATACAGGCTAGTTTCCACTTATAATGTAGATCCCCAGCACTCGGCTGACGTCTGGACTGTTATACAAAGATTTGCGAGTCTAAATGGCATATACGCTAGGAGCATGCTACGTTTGACCAATGTTTTCACTTTAGCCCTCAAGCTTGTGGGGAAGCACGGCCAAATGAGCATAGCGATGCGGGATTCTTCTCACTTCCTTCCTGAGGGATACGGGATGGTGTAAAGAAAAAACCAAGGCATAAAGCTATCTATAACAGAAAGGATATTAGGTTCGGGAGCTGGGTGGGTCAAACATCTAATAAGTGTCCAACGTAGTCTAAATAACCTGCCAAGAAATTCTCTGAAGGGATTCAGTCCGTACGAATTATTGTTTGGAACTAGGATGTTAGTCTTAGATCTTGACAGTCAGACTTCAGTGGTAAAGGAAAAGAAGCTTTGATATCAAAGATCGTTTGGCTATTTTGCAGGACTTAAACAAAACAAGAAAAGACCTGAGCAACATAAAGTTGAAACAGCAGCCAACAACCACTGAAGAACCACCACCTGTCCCAGCAAGACCTGTCTGGATTCCAAAAGTCGGGGATCTAGTCAGAGAAAAGATCGCGGTAAAGAAGGAATTTGGGCCTTCTTACAGAAAAGCAGTTCCTGTCTTGTCTATCAACGGGACAAGATCAGTTGTACTACCGCCGCTTGCTGGTAAAAAGGAGAACCGAGTTGTATCCATCGACCTGGTAAAACCACAATCATGTGGCCGATAACAAACAGTAGGCCAAGTGGACTCCCGATAAGTAGTAGAACACCAAGATTTGCTACCAATACAGAGGTCCAAACTAAGAGGCTAATCACATTCGAAACGCCTACAGAAGAACAACAAGGACTATGCAACAATGCATTGGAACTTAAACCTCTGAAAACCCAAATAAAAACATTTAGTAGAGACACACCAACCTACAATGAAGTAACAAACGAATATGCAAGAAACAGTAATCCTGAAGCAATTAGAACAATTGACAGAACTGCATCCGGCTACTTCATAAACTTCGATGATTCCTCTGAAGACCTAAGTGAATCAAAAACACAGCCATCAACAAAAACCTTTAAAGATAAAGCTAAAGAACTTTTGAAACAGCTGAAAGAAACATATCTGATTTCTCCATGGATTGAATTTTGGGTGGGCTTTGGTGCATTTATGCTCATACTTTGGCTCATCATGGTACTAACTTTGGGACGCTTCATTGAGGGAAAATATGCTAAAATGGACACAGCAAGTCAGAAAATCAACTTGATCCTCAAGCCACACACATCTTCACACGTCGAGAAAAGAGAACTTTCTTCAGTCAACTTCACAGCCAATCCTATACCGGGTGGGGTAGCATGGGACAATACTGACTACGAAATTTATGGTCCGGTTGAGATCCTGAAATATCCACACCAAATTAAGATCTCGTTGAGTGACTTTGTAAAAACAAGCTCATTTGCTGATGATTGGGACTTTGAAAGTATAAATAATATGATGTCTGACTTAGTGATGTCTGCTAAATTTACAAAACATGATTATTTGCAGGGTTCGACTAATTATGATAGTATGTACTGTTACAACCACTATGGTAACCATTTTCTACATAAATCTGCATAACCTAGAAATGTTTTAAATTATAATCAATGGGAACATTGTGCAACCCCTCCAAAAGGAAGCTCAAGAACCTCTTACGACAAATATTCATACTTTTCAGGGTTCAACACAAGTAATGCTGAAACATTTTATTTCAAATTGTCAAATAAGACAGGGACAAAGACCATGCTAACGAACACGAAATTGATATATTCAGACTCATTTTTTGAACAAATGAATACTTTTGGTTTTGATTATTGGGACAAAAATGTTGAAGTTAAAAGTGTTTGGGGTACAAAAGAATGGCAAGTACAAGGTATAGAATCATTGTTTAGAGCCTGCATGATCCCAGAACAAATTATATTTTTAAATGACACTGTTCAACAAACCACCTGTCTTGGCTTAGCCAAAATCAAAGACTTAAATAAACCGTCTATTCCAAAGCCAACAATGGACAGCAATAGCTCTACAGATGAAGAGATAGACGTAAACTATATATTAAACCAAAACAGAACACATCCTGATTGAAAACAGTGGTTGATCTGGCCCAAAGATACTAATAACTGTCAAGACAGATTCCTGAACAAAAAACAGGGGTTCAAATTGACCAGGCCAGACCCTAGATATTCCCAAAGACAACACCCAGGGATAATAACCACCTACAGTGTGGGCAAATTATGCCTTCAATGGCTACAAACTTCCACACTGACAGAAATTAAGCAACACCTAACTTTACTTACTGATGGTGCTGACTTGCGTGATTTCATTATGGGACCGCGCAAACAGAGTCAAAAACGCTTCATAGCAGCCTCTGTATATGCAGCTTACAATGAGGCCTGGAAGGTAACTCAAATTGAGACAGCAGAAAGTATACGGGAAATTGACCGTATTAATTTGGAAAAATCACTTTCTGTAGTGGACAATGGGTTAATGACTCTGTCCTCCAGAATTTTTTCTTTGGACAGCATTGTGTCTTCAGCAATCGACATAATATCGCAAGACTTACTGTTGTTACAACACGGTCAGTCTCAATTGCGTTCTATTGTACAGCTTGGCTGGACGTTACAAAATCTGCGTTCAGGCTATGTGCCTTGGCGTTTAATCAACACAACGTCACTATTCAATATCTTTAACCTTACTGATAAACAAATCAGTATGGCACAAAAGGGTGCTGATTATACAATCCTGAGCATTGAGAAACTCGAGAGATTACCAGTGACAATGTCAGAACGACCTGTCAGTGAATGGATAATACATGGGATAATTAATATTCCAATATCAACCTTCAGGTTTCAATACTGCCAAAAATATATACAGGCTGGCATGTACGAAAAATTGGGAAAAGGGTACATTAAGACAACATGGAACTTGCCCTATTCACATGCATGTGTCAGTAATAAAGGACAGAAAGTGTTTCTTGGTGGCAATAATTGTGCGATGTCACTAAGCGGTACACTTCTGTGTAATGGAATTAGTTTGCATGGAGCCTGTGAAGGGAACTCAAATAACCTTTCATGTCACCAGCTAGGCGCACCTGCAACAGAGATAGAACCATTCCTTAAAAGACTCTATAACGGGAGTTACATTCTAATTGTGAATCGCAGATGTTGTAGTCTTATGCCCGGGACTCCTTATCTCGTAACTACGACTGCGAAGGTCATGTGCTGTGGACACTCATTGTTCCCTAGCTCCTTTCCAGACAGGGAGGCAAGGGCATGGCCTAACTTGAAAATTACTTCTATTCGAATAGATACTTTAAGCAGAATGAAAACAGTGCTTCTTCAGACGCCGACCAGGCTCACGTCATCAAAAGAAACGTATGATCTCCTAGTCGCAAGGACGACTGCAGAGATTCACTCATTGTTATCAACTAATTCCCCCATACATTTCGCGGAAATCTTGAATGAAATCTTAAATATTTCTGATACCAGTGGAGTCTCAAAGGTATTTAAGACAGTATTTTCGATGGCATTAACACCATTCAAAGCCATACTGGGTATTTTTCCAGATTTCGTCCATTCGATTTTTGGCGGACTTCCCCTCATTTTGGGACTAATTGCAGGAATCCTATTCTTGGTCCTAATATTTCGTTATGGCAAACCATGTCACAGACAAAACACCTGCGACAAGGGAAGAAACAATCCGAGCCATTGGATACCGGGACCGGATATCAAAAATCCTGGGACTATCCCGGCTTAGAGACCTGAACATGACTTGGTTTCTTTCATTTCGACCAATGTGGCATCGATGTGTTTTACCTGTATTAAGGTGCCTGCTGTGCGGAGAAGAATGCGTGTTGGACACCTGTCTGACACTACAATCGGATGCGCCTATGGATGCAGAAACATTGTTGGGTCCGATAAAGGCTCATGCTTTGTGCTGCCCTCAACGGCTGCCAATCCTGATGACGGCATTCGTGGAAACTTCACCACTACGATTAAGGGGTAGTGGAGTTCAAGATGAAAGCAGCATCGATCAGGTACGACCTTCTGTCAGCAATACTAATCAAAACGTCAATGGAGACAATCATGCGCACGAATGCATGGTTACACCTTTTTCCGAGTTAGTGGAACTCTCCCAGGAAGCTGTTGGCAGCTTTTTCGACAGTCTAAATGATATGATGTTCTCACCAGAGCAGAAATAGAGACTTTTAAGCAAGCTAGCACATGGCGTTCCCAACACCCTGAATTTGGCCTTCAACTTAATAGCAAAATAACATGAACAATTTTCCCTCCAGTTCACGGACAGCGATTTTTTCAGCAGCCCCAAAATATTTTTACGATTTTTCGGGACACTTATCTTCTGCTTAAAGTAAGAACTATTCTTAGAGAACTAAAAATTCTATTTTTATAAACTTTATAGACATTAGCTGCCCGCTGGTATGTTCATAATTATTTTTATTCTGTGATGAAATGGTCTCGAACCTTTTTCTTCTGTATTAAGAGCCATTTCATGTGTAAATTCTCATATACCAATTAGCAATAATGTATACATATGCGTGATTACTTTAGCATTATTCTACAGCTTGAGTGCATATAGTACATGTGAATATTTTTTTCCGTATATTACATTATTCGAAATGCATTATATGTATTTTGGGGTGGTAAGGTATACACGATACTCTACAGTATGTTTTACTATGCCTAGATTCGTAAACATAGCCATAGTTAGCGTGGAGTGGGTGTGATGTATTCTTATAGGTTCTGTATCGATCCCCCTATTCCTGACCCTGTTCTGGTTAACAAGTTAACTAGCAGCCATCCCATGATGCAGAAACCGTTATCTGATTAAGCCACACTACGGCACAGGAACGTGTTATCTGATTAGGTCATAACGCTTGCCATCTAATTAGACAAGCGATATTCCTCCAGCCCCTGATAAGGCATACGGAGTTCTCAAAACAAATTAAACCTATGACAACCTGGGAAAAACCCTACGGCCATTGTTTTGATTTCATCGAGAACTTCAGCAAAAGAATGTGCTAACGACCAAGTCGTATGACATCCTTATTGACGTATCTATGTCCATCCTTACGTCAATCTCGGCACCTTACAGGTATAAATATTACCGGTATTGCCTTAAGCAAACACACGCGGTGGTGACGAGATCGGAGCAGCCAGACTTGCCGAAGCCCAGAGCAGAGCAGACCCCGCTGGCACAGCCCCGCCTTCCTGACGCGCTGAGAACGAGACGCTGCTTTCTCCTGCCGAGAAATCCAGCTCCGGCGCTTCCGGGTAGCCCTCGCAGGCAGCCTGGAATATCGAGACCAGAGACGAGAGATACCATCCCTCATTCATCCTAGATTCAAGGTACAGAACTGAATAACCCCTTGCAGAGAATTCTTGAGTCAGTCACTTGGCAAAACAAACTTAACTTAAACTGCTACTTTCTATTCCCACCCACGTATTAGGCTTAGGTCAGGTACACCGGGGTAGGCGTAGTTAGAAACACCAGTTGAGTACGATTAGTCAAATGTATATGTGTATGTATCTATTTTATCCATTTTAAATCACCTTATGGCTTAGAAACCATATAAATGTTTTTACAGTATTATTTTATACTTCTGCTTTTATTGTATGCACTTTACTTAACCATAAGTATTGCGATAATATCGATCCATTTCTCTTGTATGAGAAAAGAGACTGATCAATAAATAACATCTTTTATTGAACACGCCCGTCTCTTCCTTTTCTCTACAATCTGGTGAGACTAAGAATGCACGTACTGACTGAGTAAAATAAGTTGTCTTTTGTTTTCACACGACTCTAGAGATACACTCTTGATTAGGGGAGAGCAAAGTTGTCATGTTCTATGGTTGTCAGAAACTAAATCCCTTCTTGTCTATCCAGGGAGGTTCAACTCCTCCTTGCCTATTCGAGAAAGTTTCTAGTGAACTCTGAGCTAGCTGGCAAACCCAAAACTTTAAGTCTAATATCGACAATAGAAGACCTAGTTAACGTCTGGTCTAGGCCTATACTATTGAAGGTATTATTCCAATGCGCAGAGCCTAGTGGGATAATAGGAACTACACTACACCAGGAAGTATGCATGAGTATGAGTGAGATTAAAATGATTGAGTGAGAATGAATAAGAATAGGTGTAAGAGAGTGTGATGTTAGTCATGTGACATGCCTCCTGGGAAAAATCCGGTTCAAGGGTCATATAAAGTTACTTCCTGTGATGTCATTAACGTATGTAATGTCACTCCCGCTACCCCATGCGTTTTGGTGAATTGATGCCCATGTCCTCTCCCAATATAATTTTTGACCACTTCACTTTCTGAAGTCGTTAGCATGCGATTCCCTTTTGAGTTGTTTTATTGGGAGGAGCTGATCTTCCTCCAATCCTCCAATTATGAAATGTATTGGAATTCGAGTTTTGTAAGATAAGATAAGCAAGTCCTGTTTGGCATTGAGACAAGGACTGTGATGAGGAAGACATGAGCCTGGAGTAATCAATATTACTGTTAAGTTGTTAGGACAGTTCCCAGTATTGAGTTGGAATGCAGTATTTTGTCTAAACTTGTTTGTCTACTCATGGCATCTTATAATGTAAATGTAATATTCTCTGTAAAAAGATAGGAAAATTGCTGTGGTCGACTTCCATGTTAAAATAAAAGCAACACCGACAGGCATTTATGATGATCTTTTGGCGTTTCAAAATGCATTGTCATTCGCAGCACATGATCACTCGGAATTAGGAACCGAGTCGAGCATCTATCCATCCTATACTAATTAGCATAACTTGTGCCACACTAATAATTAAGAAAAGTGTCTTTACTGTAAAGAATTTTTGCTTAGAAAATATTGAAATGAGTAGTTTACACCAAAAAATGAAATGCACAGAATACACATTTAATCGAAATGTTGTGATTTAAGGGACGCTCTTTTTGGTGGGGGTAAAATATAAATAACTGGGGATCAGAATGTCACAAATATCCGACGTTTTCATCAAGACGCCGCATCCAGGCTTTTGTATACAAGTAGAAGGCTTTAAGTAGGATGCTTTAACTGTTGATGCTGCAAAAAGTACTGTTGGTTTGTAACGCCAGAGACAGTTGTTGGGCGGCATAAGAAAGCTGTTGAGTGGCTAGAGCGGTTTCTGTGGCATAGACTTTTAAGACATACAGGAATGGTGCGAAGATTTTCGGGGCTGCAGCAAAAAATAAATATTGTAAATCTGCACCCCATTTCCTGAAACGGGGGGCATTTTTGCAACTCCCGGCTGCAGCTTGAAATCTTTCTGCTGTGCCTTCTTGGCAGCAGCGTAAGACAGCTGCCTTAACTTGCCTTATTAGTAACACTGGTCACTATACATAAATGAGAGCAAGTCTATTGCAGCAGCCTTTTAAACGTGACAATACTATGGTGGCATGGAATATACCGGGAAAGATAAAGGGGCAGATTTATGAAGGCCTTGCGCCGCCGGTGCGTCATTTTTAACATGGGAAAAAGTGACGCACCGGCGGCGCAAGTCCTTCATAAATCTGCCACAAAGTATGTAGGGAATGTTGTATTTCAAGTAACGTTACATATTGCATGTTAGTAAGCCATTTAAGGCTTTCGGGATAGAGAGAAAATTATTTTATATTTAACCTCTGAAAAAGGATTTATTCGATTCCAACGGCAAACATATTTGAGAGGAAGTAGAGAAAAAGCAGAAACTTGAACACTGTACACCTAGTTATGCCAATTACTGCAAAGTTAAATTGAGTTGTTTCTTTGTGAAAGGGACTCGTCGCCAATATCACATTATAACGAGATCCGCTTCTTTAGAGGTAGGCAGAGGAGAGAAGGTTAACATAAATCTGTCTCTCATCTGAACGCGCCAGAATGCAAAGCAAAAATAGGATGGAAACGTACAAACAAGAAACATATCAAGCAGTACAGCAGAGTTATAACAGTACAGTAGGTGGCACTGTTTTGCAGCAGAAAAAACACAAAGGCAGAAAAGATTATGTTTAGAAATACAAGTGCAACCTTTAAGGTGGAAAGGAAATCTACCTCTGATGTCAGATTGATTTTGCGGAGTGATGGAGAGTCAATACCTTGGAAATGAGTGTGAAATGAGATGAGATTTTCTCCTGAAGGATCCATCGAAATGCATGGCCTTCTCTTGGGGTATGTGGGAGGCAGCTGGTGAACTTAACTGTTGCCGGGGATCAAGCACAAATAGACTGATGATTTTCCCTGTGTTCCTTTAACAGAATGAGAATACTGACTGACATGACTTGTCCCACTGGTGTAAAGGCCTAACTCCTCTCTAGACGATTCTCCACAATAAGACATCGATCACTAACTTGTCTTAGAGCATGATGGGTCCTCGATCCTAAGATCCAATAGATTGTTTTGCTGCTGAGCTCATGCGGTTTGCGAAGGCTTGCCAGTTATTTTAGAAGCACCACTGCCAAGGAGGGTATTTCTTTCCAAATAAAGTCTGAGGACCTGTTGCCTCCCAAGCCATGTTACCCATTTGGTCGTGGCTGTCCTGAGCATGTTGTTGGACCTATTATATATCAGATTTAGGCACAGAATATTGTATATATTGGCGTGGTGAACAAAATAATGATGGATTAAACCCAGATCTGTGACTATGGGTGAATGTTAGACAATGTTCAACGTTCCGTCCATCATCTTTTTGGGTTGCATTTTCTCCCTAAGCGGTAAGGGATATAGCCAGACGTGGGTCCCATTTCAAGCTAGCCTGGCTGATGAGGGGTGATGCTCAGAAACCGGTCCCAGGATGCTTGTTTTCCGGTCCAAGGAATACATGGCCTGGCAGTTCGACCAGGACTATTCCCACGGGGAACAGGGTCAAGGTTGATTTGCATCTGGCTGGGTCCAAACTGGAATGGCATGGGGAACAAAATAATGATGTATTAAATCAGATCTGTGACTTAGCGCCGGGATGCCTTAGGGTAGCTGTGCGCTATATAAGTTTTAATAATAATAATAATAATAATAATAACTTGGGGTGAATGTTTGACAGTGTTCAACATTCCGTCCATCATATTTTTGTGCTACAGAATATTGTATTACAATGCTTCCAATTCTATTTTTGAAGGTGGGTTCATCTGTCCCTTATATTCCTTAATGTCCCGGATTTTTCATTCATTATTTCCTTTTCTTCTGTGTTTACGGTGCTATTTTATAAGCTCATACATTTGGTTGTTATGCATGTGCATTCATACCTTCTTCTCACTAACATTTAAAATGGGAGATTTTAATGCCTTTCAGCTCTCCCCATTTTTTCAGGAGGCCATTGCTTGCTGGTCACCTTGGTTATTTGTGACTGGATACAAGAGCTTCAGGAATCCGATCCGTCTCCTTTTGTTGCAAGTGAAGTGCAGTTGTGTTATTTCCTCCTGAAGATACAGATGTTGTTGTGAGGCAGCCAGTCTAATGAACGCCCAAGCAGCTCTCATAAAGTAAAGGCACACTCTTTCAACTCTACAGCAGCACCAGCATGACTGTGCGACTGGGGAGGTACTTTAGCGTTAGTACCTTTGCAGCTTGGAGCAGGCTTTTTCCTTAACATTTGAAATGAGACTGACTACTGCCATCTAAGGGTCACAAGTTTATCATAACTCCTTAAAAGTACTATTACAAGTATATTTGTGAGTGTTCAACATGCGTAAACAATGGTAGCTCGCCAGATCGATATCTGATCATGGCTTTTCAAATGAGGAACGTCATGCATGCAGACACTCTTCTGATAGAATCACCTCCTTGCTTTCTCACCCAGTGTTTACCAATATGCGAGCAGATGCTGCGTTTTTTTCACAGTCACTGACAGCCACCGATTGCATAAGGAACATAGCTGAATATGCAAAAGAAAGCTGTCATAAAGACTACTCACAAAATGCTACTTAATCTCTCTGACATATAATGCCCTGTCATTTCTTTTCCTCAAGTGAGCAGGAGAAATGTTGAGTCTAGAGGTGGGGACACATGATTAAGTTAAAAGATTGGACTTATGGGGGTAGGCTCTACTATCTAGGAAGTGCACCCAAAGTCCACCCCTAATTGCAGCTGGGAGTTGCTACTGCCCCCTTAAATTAAGTTATGAGTTTATTCACAGTTGGTGGTTGGTAGTTCTGCTCTTGGAGAAGAGAGGACCTTCCAATGTTTCCACGTTATAACTTATGTGAAAAAGTGTCTCTTTTTGCATGACTACCCCTATTTTTTGCGTGCTGGTATTGCGGCTTTTTAACACCACACACTGGAGCACTGCTGTCTAGGCCCCAATATATGTGCTGTGACACCTACATTGTGGTTATATTTGCCAATTCCTATTTGGCATATTTAATGTCTGTTAGAAGTTGGGTTGTTGGTTGACTGGGTTTGTTAAAATCTAGATTGTGATGTAAACATTATCAGCGCCATCTTGTCCCCTTTTAGCTCAAATGTGCGCGTAAGTAGCAGCCATTTTGAACGCCATGGCCTCTCTGCCCACTGCCGATAGCCAGCGCGTCTCTCTCTCTCTCTCCCTCTCTGACCCCGCCAGCATCCCCCACGCGCTGACAGCCCACGTTCTCACATGCTTGGGCCATAAACCACCCCTTCAGAGCGGCCCTGCCTCGGAGCCACATCCCGTACCCGACTAACACCTCCCTCCGTCCCTTTAATGATCACGCATCCTTTGATGAACCCCCTTCCTCTGTGCCCGATTGTCCCGCCCGATCCCAGGCCACCACCTAGCCCTGCGGATACAGTTTATTGCCCCCTACAGTAGGAAGCTGTCCCTCTTCAAAGAATCTATGACTGATAATAGCCCCCACCCCATGAGATCCGATCAGCCGCACACATTCCGGGAGCCGGCGGGATATCCAGCTGCGCGATAGTCATCACCTACTGAGATCGGGGTGGGGACTTTTACTGTAAATATGTGTGGGAACGGGTTTGGAGCGGAGATTCCGAGGATGCCTTTCCGTACATCAAAGTATTAACAAGAATGTGTTTTATGTAATAAAGCAATAAACCTGTGTATAAGAGGCCAGGCCTCAAGGATGCGTTTAGAACACCTCGAGAAGATACCCTGTTGTCTGATTTGACGTGTTCTGCTCCATCGGAATAAACTCCTGTTTCCTGCCTTCTGTCTCCTGCGCCTGCCTCTTTGTTTGGTAATCTCGAATGGTATGAGAGGCGGCTAACGCCGGGCAAATACTGAAGGGTTCTTGGTCGTATTCGGCCCTACCATTCTACAATTGGCGTCTCAAACATGGGGCCCATCAGCGACGCGTGGATCCAGTGGGAGAGGTCCCAACGACAGAGTGAACGACTGCAACGATCGGGAAGAACTCCTGCCCGATAGACCCTCGTCTGGCAGCCGATCATCCGAACTTCACCGGTTCCGAGCGGACCTCTCTCGAGTGATCTACGGTCCTGACTGGGAACCATCAGGAGTGCCACAGCAATTACGGAGAACAGAGGACGATCAGGCGCTGGAAGCGGAAGACGAGAAACTGTCCATGCGGTCCGGGTAAGGTCGTGTAACACGACGAATTGCGAATTGATTGTTTGATTGTTTGAAAATACTAGTATTACTCATTTGATTGTTTCTGAGAGATTCTCTATTTGCAAACTAGCACAGAGTCGCCATACTCTGTTTAGTCTTTGCAGATAGTGAAGGGTAGGTATCGCAGGCCTTTGCCCCCTTTGTAATCCGTCGTGCCTGCTTCCCTCTCCATTTGATTGATTGTTATCCAAGCATTTACTGTTTTGGAATTGGTTCTCTTTGGATCATTCTCTATTTACAAAAAAGCACAGAGTCGCAATACTCTGTTTGGTCCTTGTGAATAGTGAAGGATAGGTAACGCAGGCTTTTGCCCCCGTTGTAATCCGTCGTGCCTATTTTTATCCCTCATTTGATTGATTGTTTGACCGAACATTGATCGTTCGGAATTGGTTCTCTTTGGGTTATTCTCTATTCACAAATAAGCACAGGGTCGCAATACTCTGTTTAGTCTTTGCGGATAGTGAAGGATAGGTAGTGCAGACTTGTGTCCCCTTTTTAACCCGTCATGCCTGTCTTCGCCCCGTTTGTTGGTAGTTGGTTCAGCCCGGACCGCTTATTAGAGGTGAACCATCCGGCTCCACTGGAGGGCACCCCTAATAAGGACATGTTTACTAAATATGGACTAGTCACCGTGGCTTATAGTAAGCTGTGGCATAAATACACGAGAAAGGATCGGGGAAGTCAGTGGCCACTGATAGGATCCTTTGATAACGACAAAATAAACGAGCTGGAAACAGCCCTTTATAACAATAAGACAACACCCACTATGCTCGATAGCTTCGGCATATGGCGCAAAGAAACAGAACAGCGAAAGAAGAGAAATGAGGTCAGGTTAGAAAAGGAATTACGCAAGGCAGCTCACCTGGCCGCTAACAAATTAAAGGAAGAAATAAAAGAAAGAGAGGAAACCAAGCTAAAACAAGATTCCGAATCATCAGGCCAGTGTCCCGTCAGGACACCCTCTACACTTTACCCCGAGCTACCTTCGAAACAGCGAACGAACGATAATTTACTACAAGGTCCCCCGATCATCTACATGCCCCCTCCATATGCCCCTTCTCAACCCTTAACACAGCACCCGCAACCCCCAACGACAGGCGAGAGTAGTGCCGGAGCCTCGGTCC
Source organism: Lissotriton helveticus (assembly GCF_964261635.1). Classification (NCBI taxonomy): domain Eukaryota; kingdom Metazoa; phylum Chordata; class Amphibia; order Caudata; family Salamandridae; genus Lissotriton; species Lissotriton helveticus. The sequence goes on along the minus strand of NC_136068.1, from coordinate 1,247,743,456 downwards.
TCATGGCCTCTGCGCCGACCGAATCCCTTGCACTCAGCGCAGCACAAGCAGCAACTTCAGGTGATCCCGAAGCGGGGTGGAAAGACCCCGCGAGATCGAATAGATTAAGCAAGGACGAACGAGCTGGGATCGATAAGATTGTAAAGACACTGGTGGTGCGAAAGGAAAGTGAGGATTATATAACGGATATGTACAATACATATGCCAATAGCCACAGACGACACTTTGTCGTACGCCTTTGTTACCACACCCTTAATGCCTACGAGGACCGATACCAAGGAAAAGGCACTGAAAACCTAAAGACTCTGTATAGGAAAATTGATATCGGAGATGGAGACGAGTGTGATGTGACGAACCTCTTCACGCGTACGCTTGAAGTTTTCCGCCACCTCACGGAACTGAAACCAGAGACCAACACCACGACTCCTGCAGTGACTGAAGCCAGAGTAGAAAAAATTGACACTATGATGCCCATAAAGGAGTCCGCTCCCTATTGGGTTCCCCCACGAGGACAGGGAACACACGACGATATTAACCATCAAGATGCGAAAGGGAGGGATGCGCTTTGTCTGTCCTGACTCAGTCCATTGGCCCCAAACAACGACCATGTGCCTATTTCTCTTCCACTCTTGACCCTGTAGCAAGAGCTTTGCCTGCCTGCCTTCGAGCAGTAGCCGCTGCTGCTGTCTCTATCCAACAAAGTGAGGGGATCGTACTCTCGAATTCCCTCACTGTATTAGTGCCCCATGCTGTTGACACCCTCCTAAACCAGACCAAGACACAACACCTGACCAGCGCACGACTGACTGGGTACGAACTGACACTGCTCGCACCTCACATCACGCTGAAACGATGCACCACACTGAACCCAGCCACCTTGCTGCCTCTGCCTGAAAACGATCCCGATGTGCCCCCAATACATGACTGTGTGACCCTCACGGACGAACAGACTAGGAGTAGAGTTGACCTCCGAGACACTGCCTTCCCAAACCCTGACGGAGAGCTATGGGTAGACGGCTCTTGCATTAAACTCCCCGACGGCACCACCTCAGCTGCCTATGCAGTTACCACAGCCCGAACTGTAGTTGAAACCGCCCGCATCACGCAACGATCCGCCCAGGCGGCAGAACTGATTGCCCTCACACAAGCATGTATCCTAGCAAAGGGGACGACAGCAAACATTTACACGGACAGCCAGTATGCCTTCGGGGTGGTTCATCATTTTGGGCTCTTATGGAAGGAGAGGGGATTTCTGACATCTAATGGCACGCACATCCTGCACAGAGATCTAGTCTCCGCTCTGACTGAAGCGGTTCTCCTCCCCAAACAACTTGCCGTAATCAAATGCCAAGCACACAAAAAGGTGACAGACATCATTGGACAGGGAAATGCACTGGCCGACATCACTGCCCGAACCACAGCTGAGAACAGGACGACGACTCGCATGTATGTGACTAGTTCACAAGCAGAAAAATGGACGGACGCTAGGGAAACTATTAGGGACATCCAAATGGCCAGCTCACCACAAGAATTGACTGAATGGGAACGGGTGGGATTAAAGGATGATGAAGGCTGCTGGCGGACAAAAGACACGAACAAATGGTTGCTACCCAACTCGTACATGATCCCCATACTGACGATGGCCCATTCCCCTGCACACATAGGATCTGCCCCTATGGCCGAACTTGTCTCCCGAGTTTGGCATAACGATAGAATTACAGACTCAGCCAAACGATTAGTCCAACAATGTCTAGTCTGCCTGCAATACAACCCTGGGAAAGGAACTGTCGTACCCCGGGGAGGGTTTGGGGTCCCCAACCATCCATTTGAAGTCCTACAGATGGACTATATCCAGTTAGAGAGACGTCAAGGACTGAAGTATGTACTTGTTGTTGTGTGCGCTTTTAGCAAATGGGTGGAAGCCTACCCGACGCGTGACAACACTGCTATTGCCACTGCAAAAGTACTACTGAAAGAGTTCTTCCCTCGCTACGGCCTTTGCCGTATTTTATGGAGTGACAATGGCCCCCATTTTGTAGCCGAGGTTATCCAGCTCATCCTGAAAGGACTGGGGGTACGACAGAAATTCCATGCAGTTTTCCACCCCAATCTGCTGGACTGGTCGAGCGACACAATGCCACATTGAAACTAAAACTGGCGAAAATAGTGGCTACCACAGGACTAAAATGGCCAGACGCTCTCCCCCTAGCATTGCTGTCAATGCGTTCCACCCCCACCAAACACCACTTGACCCCTTACGAGGTCGTTTTCGGCCGGCCCATGAGTATCTGGTCCGCACCCAAACCGACATCTATTCACGACGTCCCGGACGTCCTAATGTCTGACTACCTGTATAACCTAACTAAAACACTGTCTGTTATTCATCATCAGGTGCTGCAGGCCATCCCCGATGCTTCCAGGGGCCCCGGACATACCATCCAGCCTGGAGATTTCGTCCTGATTCGGAACTTCCAGCGGGAGAAGAGTCTGGAACCCCGCTGGACGGGCCCCTGGCAAGTCTTGATCACCACCCGAACAGCTCTTCGAGTGGAGGGGAAGCGAAATTGGCTGCATGCACATCATTGCAAGAAAATCTCTCCGGCCCTGACGTCGACCGAAGACGTGAGCACCCAGGAAGAGCTCCTGAACAAAGACCGACCATCCCTGAGCTGCTACCCTGAAACAGAGACACTCGAATTGGCGAAATTCCCTGATCCCACTTTGCCATCCAGAGAAGGGTATAACCTGCGGCGAAAGGAGGGAGCTTCGGCTAAGTAGACCACTGACTAAGTTATCATTCTCAGAGCGGCGGCCTAACACTACAAAGGCTGCCAGGAGAGAAACCAAACGAAGTCTGTGGTTCTGCCCACTACCGAGCACCTTGAAGATGATGGAAGCGCCCGATACGAAGATGATGGAAGCAACCGGACATCCGAAGACCCGCTACAGGAACCCGAAAACTGACAGTTTGAACAGCTCAAAGACTATTGCTCTTCTTATCACTCTTCTCTTTTGCCTCCTCATGACTACCTTCTGGATCGTGGAAGAGAACGCACCGGCTCATAAAACATTTCTAACGACTGCACAGCCTACCACCATGAAAGAACACTACCTGGTCTCTCTTTCACCTCAAATCCAAGAAAGGCGTAATGAGTTCTGGAACAACTCCTTCGTACAGTTGCTGCACCAACACAACCTTGCTGCAAATGCCACAAATTGCTGGATCTGTGGGTTGATACCACATGCCACCGGACATTCCATCCCCTTCATCCCTTCACCTTTCTCTGTTCATGGCTCCTGCCTTGCCTGGCTGATCCTCTTGCAAGAGAGCTACAGAGACAACGCCACTTCCGGCGACACTATGTCACACTTTTATCATGGAGTCTGGCTGAACAAAACCGGGAGAGCTGCTGCTCCTTTTTGCCCTCTATCCTCCAATGCCTCTGTTCACATGGACATCCCCGCTAAAGAAATGGTGGAGATGCAAATATTCAACAATCCAGCCAGACCCACCTTCTCCTACCTCCGGAAACGAACAGCTGCCACCCTGACTGTGGCCCTATCTGTCGTCAATGTCTCGGGCCTCGTATGCATCACAGGCCATGGGACACAAATGGTGGGCCACAGCACTTGCCGCATCACCAGAACTTTGTACTCAACCGACCCACCCTCTTTTGTCACCTCTCCAAACATGTACTTCGTCTGTGGTACAAAAGCCTACACCTGGCTCCCAAAGGGCTGGGGAGGTACCTGCTACATAGCCTTCATCCTTCCTCCAACCTATGTGGCTCCGGCAAACCATCACCGACAGAGACGAGCAAAGGACATCGAGCGGGCCGACTCCACTGGAGCACAATTCTTGGATGCAATGAAAGGACTTGTTCCACTTTGGGGTCCGATGGCGAACAGTCGTGCCATTCGACATTTATCACAGGCAGTCGAGACAACGATGAACATTACAGCTGGTATCCTCACAAACAATACAGCCGAGCTTCAGGCGGTCCGTCTGGTGGCTCTTCAAAACCGTCTTGTTCTGGATGTGGTTCTGGCGGACCGTGGAGGAGCATGTCGTATCATCGGGTCCAGCTGTTCTACCTACATACCAGACAATTCACCCTCCGTTTACAAGGCCATCGAACACCTCCACAGACTCTCCTCAGAAGTTCATCAAGAACAAGAAGGATGGTCGCTCGGGAGTTGGTTCTGGAGTACTGTAAAGGACTGGGGATGGAGGTTGCTCATGATTGTACTGATACCAATTGTCGTAATATGCGGACTCTGCCTGGGTATTCAATGCTTGCCACCTCTGTGTTCACTATTTGCTAACTGTGTTTGCCCTAAGACTCCGAACTTTGAAGCTGAACGCATGAAAGCTTTGTATGATGTAGAAATCCGTAATATGATGGGGATAGACATAAATTGACAAGCTGGCTAGATATGTTGAAAAGGGAGGACTGTTAAAATCTAGATTGCGATGTAAACATTATCGGCGCCATCTTGTCCCCTTTTAGCTCAAATGTGCGCGTAAGTAGCAGCCATTTTGAACGCCATGGCCTCTCTGCCCACTGCCGATAGCCAGCGCGTCTCTCTCTCTCTCTCCCTCCCTCTCTGACCCCGCCAGCATCCCCCGCGTGCTGACAGCCCACGTTCTCACATGCTTGGGCCATAAACCACCCCTTCAGCACGGCCCTGCCTCGGAGCCACATCCCGTACCCGACTAACACCTCCCTCTGTCCCTTTAATGATCACGCATCCTTTGATGAACCCCCTTCCTCTGTGCCCGATTGTCCCGCCCGATCCCAGGCCATCACCTAGCCCTGCGGATACAGTTTATTGCCCCCTACAGTAGGAAGCTGTCCCTCTTCAAAGAATCTATGACTGATAAAAGCCCCCACCCCATGAGATCCGATCAGCCGCACACATTCCGGGAGCCGGCGGGATATCCAGCTGCGCGATAGTCATCACCTACTGAGATCGGGGTGGGGACTTTTACTGTAAATGTGTGGGAACGGGTTTGGAGTGGAGATTCCGAGGATGCCTTTCCGTACATCAAAGTATTAACAAGAATGTGTTTTATGTAATAAAGCAATAAACCTGTGTATAAGAGGCCATGCCTCAAGGATGCGTTTAGAACACCTCGAGAAGATACCCTGTTGTCTGATTTGACGTGTTCTGCTCCGTCGGAATAAACTCCTGTTTCCTGCCTTCTGTCTCCAGCGCCTGCCTCTTTGTTTGGTAATCTCGAATGGTATGAGAGGCGGCTAACGCCGGGCAAATACTGAAGGGTTCTTGGTCGTATTCGGCCCTATCATTCTACAGGTTGTTAATCTTAGTTAAACATCAACCACAATCCTAGTCAGGGTAAGTGCCAGTGTTAGAAATGGGATTTCTGGTTGGCTAAGGCTTGCACCCAAGCCAGGCAGAAACCACCACTCTAGTCAGAGGAAGAATTTACACACTGATGATAACCCCCTTGGTAGCTTGGCACGAGTAGTCAGGCTTATCCCAGAGGCAATCTGTGAAGCGTTTGTGCAACACACACACACAGCAGCAACACACTAGGCACACCACAAAAGGAACTCCACACAAGGTTATATAATAAATAGCCTACGTATTATCATAAACACATTAGAAACATAATCACACATGTACACTGTGCCAACTGGCACTAGGCAATATTCACAGGGGATTATATACAGGACCTGGCCAATTGGGCCATGGTCAGAACCATCAGAACAGGTAAGTAAATGTAAAGCACAACCAGTAACTACTGGTATTATAATGACCTCAGCATCATCACCTGTAACAAACACATTATGTCTGCATCAGTTTGGGCATACATACATTACACATTAGGCATAAACACAGCAGGCCTAAACACTGGGCAGAAACACCTTATGTATCATCACAGAATTAGCAGGGTACCATTGTAACCATTTGTAGTGGGACACTCTCCATAAGTACATCAGGCCCAGTTTAGGCCTCTACTGCACCGTATGACACATCAATCACTAGCAGGGCCATGGATACATACTACATGTCCCTAGGCATAAAATCCTGGTCGGCAGTCTATCTCATTCTGCACCTTGGGCACCAACAAACATAAGGGTGACTAGCAGTGCACCTTACCCACAGCCATCATCCGTAATGCCCTCTCTTAACGGTAGGGTTTAGGCCAATCATATCTCTGGGAGCCCACTGGTCCCCAAGTCACAGTTGCCCAGCGGGGCCCTATCCTGGGCTCGCCTCACGATGTCACCTCCACTCAGTATTGCCCCCAAAATCTTTGAAGTGTGCAGTTGCCCCCAATCCTGCGATGCAGCTGCACTTAGTGGGGGGAAGGGGCAAATGCTGAGAATATCCTTGCGGCTTCTACTGCCCCCAAGAGAGGTCTACCGATGGCCCTTCAGGGCCGAGAACACGGTAGCACAGGCCAGTGCAGAAGGCACTCTGGTGCCCTCCCAGGCACTCACCCGCTGTCCAGCCTTGTCCCTGGTCGGCGGGTCTGAATTGACCCTTCTGGCTTCCGTCCCCGCGGACTCTGCGTTACATTGGGGCACTCCAGGCCTGCAGCTCTCAACAGTTCCTGCCGCAGCTCCTCACATGGCCGCACTCTGGTGGCTCCAGGCAGTTGTGAGCCCAGGAGGCTCGACTTTCTCGTGCTGTTGGGCCCCACCCACAACTCTCCTTTACTGGTTCTTGCACTGCTTCCTCCACGGAGGGTGCGATGCTCCATCCACAACCAGGCAATTCTTGCCTGTCTTCCGGTTCTGGCGTGGCTTCCTCTCCGGAAGGCATGATGCTCCGTCCACAACCAGGCAATCCTTGCCTGTCTTCCGGCCCCTTTGCTTGGATCACGGAGCGGAGTCTCCGTCGGTTTTGGGCACTTCACTCCACAATGGGTACTACCAACAGGGAGAGGGAAAGCACTTCTTCAATTCAGCACTCCTCTCTCATTCCTCCAGTCCTCGGCACAACTTCCCCGCGATTAAGGGGGAGTCACAGCGCTTGTCCTGCGCTCAGCTTGTCTCTACCTCAGAGACACCACACAAGGTCCTGGCAGCACTCTTCTTCCACTAGGCGTGCTTTTGAGGGAAATAGAAGTCAGCTTGAAGAAAGCCTGGGAGAAGATCCAGTGCTCACAAAGTGCTCACACCTACTGACACCAGTAGTGAGCAGATAGCAATCCCTTCCAAGGAGTGCACAGGCAGGCCAGCACACTGGGGCCCCAAAGCAGACCGCAGACCCCTCAGCTGCCAGGCAGGGCAGCAGGTCAATCCCCAGTGGCAGTTTCCTCTGGCAGACCATCAGCCTGCTGGCCACGAGTCCAAAAGTAAGCACCCCTGCAGCACAACATTTTTCATGGGGTCACAGCCCCTACCTTTATACAACTTTGCCCTTTTGTCTGCAAAGCACATGGCTTGGGGAATCAGTTCCAACTGGTTCTGGAGCACTCGGTTTACCAGGCTCCTCTTCCCTACCATGAGGTGGGGGCATGGTGCTCAGACACACCACAGGACAAGGAGCCAACATTGTACAGGCTAGGCATAGACCTATTCAGGGACCAGAGACTTCTCCTCCCTTCACTCCAAATGCAGATGTCCCATTCAGCCTAGCACTGACTCACTCTGCCCATCCTGGAGCCACACAAACCTCACCATCCCCTATCACTCAAAAGCCAGACATGCAATTCTTATCAGGCAGGCAGACACATAGCACACAGAAATGCCAACTTCTAAAAGTGGCATTTCTAAAATAGTTATAAGAAATCTGCCACACCATTGCGTAGCTTTTATTACCACTATTTTAAATATCCCAAACTTGACCACGCTGCGCCTCTCATATCAGGAATTACCACTGAAACACTTATCAGGGAATCCCCAATGCATTCCTATGGGAGGGCAGCCCCACAGTAATGAGAAACCAAAATATCTGTTTGTCACTACCAGGACATGTCACTCACTTAAGGTACATGTCCTATCTTTAACCTACAATGAACCCTGCCTATAGGGCTAGCAAGGGCCTACCTTAGGGGTGACTGACAGGTAGTAAACGGGGGTCACGGACATGGCACGCACTTTAGGTGCCACGTCACAGCGACAGTAACACTGCGTGCACAGGCCGTGCAATGGCAGAGGCCTGAGATAGGTTGTGAAAGGCTACTTTGGTGGGTGGGGCAATCAGTACTGCAAGCGCACCAGTAGCATTTAATTTACCAGCCCTGGGTATCAGAGATACCACTTTCCAAGAGACTGACTGGTAAATTAAATCGGCCAAACAGGTGAAGACCAATTTTACCATCTTTAACATAGAGAGCACACACACTTTACACTGAACAGCAGTGCTAAAGTGCCCAGAGGCCTAACATCACCAACACCATGTCAGAAAAAAAGGCTAGGAGAAAGGCAAAAAGCTTAGGGATGACCCTGCAGAAAGGGCCAAGTTGAACAGCCAGGCAAACCGTAAATTAACCTTTGCTCACCCACTGCTAGATTGGCACAGAGCAGTCAGGCTTGATTTGAGGCAGGGTGTAAAGTATTTGTGCAACACTAAGGTGCTGGTGGTCTTGGTGGGGGTCTCCAAGGGCCTCTTCCTGGAGTCCGGGGGCTCAGAGTCCAAGTGTGGGGGCTGCTGGTAGGGGCTGCCACTGGAGGAGAAGAAGATGCTGTTCTGGATGATGCAAATGATCGTACCATGGGCCAGGCTGCAGACCGCAGGGCCTAATATCTAGCGGGGATGGGGTAAGATGCGGGGCAAGGAGGGGGCAGGTTTAGGGAGAAATGGAAGGTGGAGACTGGCAAGCTGTAAGAGGATATAGCTGGAGTCTGCTGCTGCCTGGAGCTGGTGTGGGTACATCCCTCTCAAGCACCTGCGAGAGATCACTTGTCTGCAGGCCCCCAGAACAGAGCAGACCTCAAGGTTCAGAGGTCCACCTATACCTCCCAACTGCTGCATCGGCAAGAACAACCACCTCGAGGGCCGCTGCACCCCTGTGCAACACTCCTGGGCAAACAGGGAGGCGTAGAGCAGTTGTCAGGCTGTGCCCTCGTTGCTCCATTCCTCAGGCTTCGAGCTTGTCACACGCACCGGCTCAATTACACAGCGCCTCCAGTTCAACCTCCCGGCCCCTAATGCTCATGTCCATGTCTGCTCAGCCCCCATGTGGCTTAGTCTCTCACCTAATGCACATGTGCAGCAGTAGGACGCTGGACGCACTGTTTTTGTACTGTCAAACATGCTCTTGTGAAAAAATCTCCCCATCTGGCATGCGTAGTGCTCTACAGTGTGACCATGTTCTCTTCTTAGCAGTCTCTGAGGCCTGTGACCTACGCTACTTGGCGTAAGTGGACTTTTTGCCAAACTCCGCCTTCCAACCAGAATATAGAGTGACAAAAAGTCTGTGAACTCCGCCAGTGTAGCAAAGTTTACCACCCACACTTAGACATCAGTGGCTTTTTGTGTCAAGGAGAGTATGGGCATCCCCGGGAATCTACCTCCACTGGGCTCAGGGTGGGGAAATCTACAGTGAAAGGCCATTTTCAAAGCCCCAGGGCCCAATTTCTCCTGTTGTGACCTTATAGAGCTATCCTTCACAATTATGCCATCTCAGTCCCATGGAGCAGTTCAAGCGACTCAGTCTTGGAGTACTCAGTCTTGCTGGATATCACATTCGAGCTAGGCTCGGCTCCTGTCCCCCTAACGGGGTGCCTTTCTTCAATTATGCGCCAGACTGATATCTCCATCACCTGTAATTATAACACCCATTTGGTGCAGGTCCTATTCTATTTTTCAAAATATCTCCAAGCCTATGGTGACCTAGGGCACACCAAGAGCCTACTGCAGCTGAGGAGAGCGAAGGTGGCTTAGGAGTACACCGGGGTAATCTTTGTGGGGTATGTAATGCCAAGTCATCAATCGCAGGGGCAAGATGCAGGCCATTTGCTGTGAGTATGGTTTGGATTGTATTAGGTCAACCGGGAGCTCAAAGATTCATGATCATCATCTTCTGTGATCAGTCCAGGCCTCCAGAACCCCAAGGTTTTTATATACAAACCACCCCTCTGGAGTTGTATTTTGTACTTATCTGAATATATAAGCTCTCTCTGTACCCGCACATGACAATTCATTAATGAAGAAGGCCGAGGCTCTCAAGCAGTTCATCAATTATTTTGCCCCAGAATGTGAAGAAATACTGATTGTTCCCTTATGTCTCTCTTGTAACAAGGTTTCACTTTTTTCTCAGTTTAGGAGTAGTAAAGTTAGGAATCCTAACTTTACTATTTCTAAATGCCTTTTGTGAATACCAAAAGTCGTAAAGTTAGGATTTTGTCTCAGATTAGGAGTAGTAAAGTTAGGAATCCTAACTTTGCCACTCCTAAAAGCCTTTTGTGAATATCGAAAGTTGTAAAGTTAGGATGTTGTCTCAGATTATTTTTGTGAATTAGGCCCTAAATTGTTAAAAGGGAGACAAAACTAAAATAGAACAATCCTGCAGGTCATTTTTTCATAATCAGATTAAATAATTTGTTTCGCACAACCTACTAAAAGTAAACATGTTAAAATTATTAGTTCCATGTTGACTGCTGGTTTGTGGAGGCTGCTAAATGACATGTAAATTAAAAATGAGAACAATTAAATGAGTATGGTACCAAACGCCGTAACTATAAATGGAAAGCTCATTTGCACTGTTGTCCATTTACAGTACAATTGTCACATTAACACCATCTTCTGAACTTGCTTCTATACCTTTTTCGTAAATGCTATTTCCAGTGGCATTTGCCAAACATTGCCAATCACAGAACCAGAAAGTATGGGGTCTTGCACAATATAAAGGGAAGGGGCATCTATGATGGTATCTGCTACAGAGGAAGACGTTGACTTTATGCATCCTAATAGGCTACGAGGGCTGGCTAGATACAAAAAAACACAACTGAGAGGCAAATAAATTGAGTAGATATGTGGCAGTCAGCACGAAACACATCAAGAGGAAATGAATCAAAAAAAGTATTCTTTTCTTTCAGCTGATTCTATATATTTGTATTCACTAAATTCTACATCAACTACAGAAAGTGCAGCCAACATGTTTCGCATGGTTACAGGCTTCCTCACAGTGGCATAGCAAGGGGTGTGGGCGGTCCGCCCTGGGCTGCATGGTTTTTTGGGGCGGCAGCCTCCCCCCACTCTTACCTGCCGTCTCGGGATGGCAATCGCGCCACCCCCCCACCGCCCTCCAATCGGCCACCAAGGGGTGGCAAATGTAAAAATAAAAATGATTGCCAACACCCCCCCTTCTTTGATGCGCCTGCAGTGGGGCGGCAAACACAGGGACTGCCACCGCTGTACAAAGTGCTAGTTATGCCACTGCTTCCTCAGGGAAAGATTCTGCATTGAATCAGGCAACTGTCTTGTATGGGCGCAGCATTGAAAACAAAAGGGAAGTATTTCATGAGATCTCTTTTAGCAGTAATCCACTTTTTAGAAAGCCATTCAGGATGCCGGTACGTAAACAGAGCAGGTCTTATGCAAATTATCGCAGCAGATGACATCCATCCATCCAAAATGTTGTTCTGTACTGGTTCTTCAAACCACCAGCATGCAGCAGTCACGATGTTTGCACATGCAAATGGCAGCTGTTACAATTATTTATTTATTTATTTTAAGGTTTTATAGAGCGCAAACCGGACCTGTGAGGGTATCAGAGCGCTTTACAGGAATGAAGCGTGGTATACAAAGGACTTAGGAGGGGAGGATATCAATAGGATACAAAGGGTTATGTACATTGTGCCAGAAAAACAAACAGTCTCAAATTCCTGATACATTTGGGATAAAAACAGGTAGAATCATTATACAAGAAAACAAGTAGTCTCAGCTCCTGGGTGGGATGCCCAGAAGGGGCAGGAAGGTATCATTCGGGAAAGGTCAAGGATAATACCGTAATGGTGGGTGGTACAAGGTCGTAGAGGAGATTGTAAGGTGATTGTTAGGCAAATAATTTGCCTATAAGAAAAGTTTTGGTCTCCTTTTGAAGCGTGCAAAAGATAACAGTCTTCTGATGGTGGGCGGGAGTGAGTTCCATATTCTTGGAACGGCCCCAGAGAACTGTAACAAAGGCATAATTTTTTTGAAGACCCTAATTTTTTCAGTTAGCTAATGGGGATTTTCTCATCACCCATGCAAATAAAGGAAAGCTGCTTCAGGCAGCTTGGCGCTCACACACTCTAAAACATGAGTCTCCTCAACACTTGTATAATATTAACTTGGCATTACAGAGTATACACCCAGTACACATTCTAGAATAGAGCTCAGCATCAGTTTTGTGTCACAATCCCAATCCGTAATCTCTAATCAAAACATGATCCGGCCCTCCTGTGTTGCATTCTTTCTACATTCTGTACTATGTTATGAACCACTACATTTTGTCACATAGAACAATTGTTCAATCCCTTGTATTACTATGAAAACGTATGCTATTTGCATGAAAGACAAACACCAATGTAATCAAAGTTGACTGAGTAATATATCACAACACACAAAGAGCCAACACATACTATAGTAAAATTATTTTTCATGTATCTGCATTAGATTGAAAGAGTTGTTGTCTTACTTCTAGTCAGTGGTGCAAGTATGTTGAGGATATCCATAGACAGCAGAAAAAGCTACAGAATTATCAGTATGCTCCTTCATGTTTTCTCAAATAGCTTATGATCTGAGAACCAATTTCAGTTTGCAGCAGCATTTTATTACAATTTCTCAGAATAGCGCAGCTTCTAGATCACAGTACTGTGATACTCAGGAAGACTTTTCCAACAAGTTCCAGGGATCGGCACGGTAGGACTTTACCTGCACAACGTGTATTCTAACAGAATGCACTTCTTTGCCATTCTTATGAGATGACAAATCTACTGATTCAATTTACTAAAAAATGTTGCACAACTTCAGATTGCCATGCAGCCAGGGCCGGACTGGCTACCGGGCAGTTGTGTGTGCTGCCGAGCTGGGGGCTAATTTCTCTGTGGTGGGTGCTTATTTCGTTGATGGGGACCTGCTTGCGCATTGAAATAAAAAAAGCAAAACGAATTTCGTTTTTCACACGCAGGTCCCTATCAACGAAATCAGCCCCCAGCTCGGCAGCACACACAACTGCCCGGTAGCCAGTCCGGCCCTGCATGCAGCAAAGACTCTGGGGCATATTATTAAGAACTGCGATAAAATTATTGCCGTTCTAGCGGCAGGAAACTGCTGCTAAAACTGCGATAATGGGTGTGATAATATGCCCTTGTGAATTCCCATAGCAGCCCAGGTTAACACCAGAACCTGGGCTGCTATGGGAATTCACAAGGACATATTATGAAGCTCATTATCGCCGTTTTAGCGGCAGGTTCCTGCTGCTCAAGCAGCAATAATTTTATCGCAGTTCTTGATAATATGCCCCTCTGTGACTTTGAAACACTTTAAAACACCCGATATTCCAAACTGACTTAGCTCGTAGGCAATTCTGTTCATACTCCGCCCCTACAAGCTTCTGATCCAATTATGAATGACGCCAGATAGCCCCTCATTCAGCAAGAAACCCAAAACCAACTTACTACTAAGTCAACAGACCATGCAGACAACATAAGTCTCACCCTCTTCCTGTACCGTACTGGTTGATATTCTTTAGGTTTCCAATATAACTCTGAGGGGAATATTATCAAGACTGGCTTTAAAAAGTATCGCAGGTTTAGCGGCAGAAAATTGCTGCTAAAGTGGCGATAATGGGCTTGATAATTTGCCCTTGAGAATAGTCCAACAGAAGCCATGTTCTGGTGTGAACATGGTGCAATTCTCCAAAGCATATTATCAAGCCTATTATCACCGCTTTAGCTGCAGTTTTCTGCCGCTAAATCGGCGATAGTTTTTAATGCCGTTCTTGATAATATGCCTGTTAAAATACTCTTCAATTCCAAATTTGAAGTAATAAGATATACTTGTTTGCAGCACGGTTGAGGCAACCATACAAGTGAAGAACAAATGTACAACTGACAGAGGTCAGTAACAGTAACAACATAAGGAACCATGGAATGTAGAATTACATTGAAAGGATGCTCTATCGCATGCAAGGTAGCATGGTGCAGAACAACCTAAGATCTTAAAGAGACATGCACAATAGGAAATACAGTAGACATATCTCCCTTATTTGATAAAACAAAAGAAAAACTATGTATACAAAATCATTGAACCTCTTTGGAACCTGTGAGGTACGATTATATTTTTTGACCCTAAGAGCAACAGAATCATAATTTCTAACATCAATGTTGTCTCCATTACTTTTACTCTGATCATCAAACTTGTCCTTTTTAAAATAAGTGAAATTGGGCCATTTAGCAAGCCTTCTAACATTCCAGATTTTGCCATCCTGAGTAATGACACTATTATTGAAAACTTTTTTTACTTGTATAGCTTTACCAAATTTGTTGTTTCCCTTACTTATGGAACCTGGTTTGAGAATCTTGACCTAATCACCTATTTGGAAAGAATGTTTCCTTGTCTTCCATTTACCATCAAACCATTTTCTGGTTTTCACTTGTTTAAGTTTCACACGCTTAGCCACTTCATCCACACTAACCTTTTCAGAAATGAAAAATTGTGATTTACCGCTTAACCACCATGGACAAATCTTGGATGCAGGATCCCTCCCTTTGAGAAGTTTAAAAGGGCTAATTTCAGTTGTGGTGTGAGGTGTTATACGATATATCCATAACCGGTCTCTTAAAGCACTTATCCAAGATGCACCAAATTTAAGGGACTCCACAACAAAGCTTTTGAGAACCCTATTAAAATGTTCCACCTGGCCATTTTCATTTGGTTCATATAGTGATGTACATCTGTGAACAATATTACATTTTTTAAGAAATTCCTCCATCTCAGAAAAAGTTAACTGTACTCCATTATCTGTAATTAAAATAGATGGACACCCTTCTCTTGAAATAATCTCTTTAAAAAAATTAATTACAGCAATTGGTGGTGGCTTTAGAAACAAACTTTACCTCAGGCCATTTCGAATGATAGTCAATGATGACAAAAGCATATCGTGAAGGCTCCGGCAACACTAGGAATGGGCCAGAGATATCAAAAGCAACTTTTTGCCAAGGTTCAGTGGTCCACTTGACAACTTTCATGGGTGGAGTATATGTTCTTACATTTTTTTTTGCTAGAAGCACATTCAACACACTCTCTCATAATCCTATCTATAAATGTGTTAATTCCAGGCCACCAAAAATCATTCCTAACCAGGCGTTTCATGGACGAGATACCAGGATGAGTATCATGAGCAATGCGTAGAATCACTTCATTCAAACCTTCTGGGGGTACACATTTCACAGATTTGAAAATAAAATCACTTTCCACCTCCAACTCCTCTGACACATTAAAAAAAGGTAAAAGATCTGGTCTTACCAAATTCTTTTAAGGCCAACCTTCCTCCATTCATTTCTTTAACTCACACCATTTGTCATCATTACGTACATGTTCACACCACATTTCTTCATTAATGCCTTGAAACTTATCCTGACAAATGTCATTGATGGTTAACACAAAATCCCGCTCTTTTGTCACATTAACTTTATCCTGATCAAAAGGCAAACGTGACAAAAAATCTGCTGTAACATTTTTCTTCCCTGGGACATATTCCATATTGAAATTATATTCCTGCAATTTGGATGCCAGTCTTGCTATTCTGGCAGTAGAGTTCCAACCACCTCCAGCGGATAAAATATTTACCAGTGGCTTATGATCTGTTCTGAGGGTAAACTTACTCCCCATACATACGGCCTAAAATGTTCCACAGCCCGCACACAGGCCTAAAGCTCTATTTCAATGACCGTATATTTCCGTTCACACTCATTTAACGTCCTGGACGCAAATGCCACATTCCATTCATCCTTACCCTCTTTCTGTGATAACACACCTCCCAAACCGTAGAGACTGGCGTCAATTGTGATAACACAACTTTTGTTGATACGAAAAGGGTTAAGCATTGGGACATTAACTATGTCTTTTATGGCCTCAAAAGAAATTTGCTGCACATTAGTCCATTCATACTTAACACCTTGTCTTAAGAGTTTTCTTAAAGACTCGCACATTCCTGTGAAGGATAGCAGTTGAACCTTGGTTGTTGGTGATGGCGCCTTGATAATAGCCTCTACATTATATTTCTTAGGAAAAACCCCTTCACCAGACGTGTGTCCTAAATATTCAACTGATCTTTTAAACAACTTGCATTTGTGCGCCTTAAAAGTTAACCCATTCTGTTCTAATCTCTTACACACCTCCTTTAGGTGACATTCATGATCTGCAGTGTTCTTAGAAAAGACTAGAATGTCGTCTTGAAAACATTTGACATATGTATCAAGATCTCTGAAAATATGAAACATGACTTTTTGGAAAACTGACGCGGCTAACGCCAGTCCATAAGGCATACAAGTGTATTGAAACAGACCTTGTGGTGTTATGAAAGCCGTATATTTTTAGATTCTTCAGTGAGTTCTATCTGATGGTATGCTGATCTAAGGTCCAATGAGGAGAAGAGATACAACCTCATTTATATTCTGTAAGGGATGGCAATCCACAACATTATTGGAATTGAGGGCCCTCAAATCTACACACACTCTCAATTTCTGATCAGGTTTGCGTACCAAAACAATTGAAGAAACCCATTCTGATGACTCAATAGCTTCAATTATGCCTTCCTTGGATAAGTCATCTAACATTTCTTTAAGCTCCTCTGTAATGTTTATTGGAACCCCTCTTACTTTTTTAACAACTGGAGAATAATTTTCTTTTAAGACAATTCTGTGAGTAAAATTTTTAAGCTTACCTAGTTTGTCACAAAAAACATTTTCCAAAATCTTTTATGAGAGTAGATTCTTTCTCCAGCAAAGAAGAATGGTCTTCAACAACTGCAACAGGTAATGTCAAACAGTCATCCCATAGCGAAACTGGCTCACTGGAGCGAGGATTAACAATAATTCCCAGTTGGGGGGCGGAGCTAGCCTGTAACAGAGATGACTGCCTGAGCCGTTATCTCCTCCGCCTAAATCACGATCCTGACACTTATCCTGAAGATAGCAGTGCCCTCCGTGCACAGGATAGCTGATTAGGTGCTGCGGAACGGCAGGAGCACCTTCCAAGCGAATTTCACCCGCAGGTGCCAGCGGAGAGCACTGCTCTGGCCTGTCTGGCCGTGTGGCGCGAAGAGCGGAGACGCGGCCTCCTAAGCATCGCTGCGAGGGTGATTGCTGCCACCGGTGTGCTGAACCACCGACGACGTGTTGGCTCGCCGACAGGGCGGTGATCTGAAGCTGAGGCTGCAGAGAGCGCTGGAGGACTCCTGTCATTGAAGGAGCGAAGTCATAGAAGACATTGCCCTATGCAGGCCCTGCAGTCAGAAAATGGTGAGTGTTGGCGGAACCCCCATGCTTCCCGGGCCACGTGCTTGGAGTCACTGCTCTGCGGGTCTAGGACGGGCTGCTGGAGGCTTCTGGTTTACATCCCATTAGTAGAGTTGCGTTGTCTACGGAAACTAAGACTGCTCTGCTTTAGGTTTTGGAGGGCTCCCAGCGCTCTGGTGACCTGGATCTGTCTGAGACAGGGGACAGTTGTGCCGCCATGGGACGCCCAGACCGCTCGCAACCTAAATTGACATTCGATAACAAAAACCCCAAATCCACCGACCCCCCGCCTCGCAAGGCGAATGATGGAGCAGGGAGCGCGGTAGAGGGAGATGCAATGGAACCGGACATTCGCTGCATATTGCTA
The DNA here is from genome assembly GCF_964261635.1 of Lissotriton helveticus. NCBI lineage: Eukaryota > Metazoa > Chordata > Amphibia > Caudata > Salamandridae > Lissotriton > Lissotriton helveticus. The sequence goes on along the minus strand of NC_136068.1, from coordinate 1,247,725,660 downwards.
GCTATGGAAAAGAATTTGCAGGGCGGCATCACCTCCTTAGGGACTAAAATGGATGCCCTCACGTATCGCATGGACTGGATGGCGGAACGTCTCGACAAACAAGCCGAACATCTAGATATGTCGGAGCGACGCATAGGTGAGGTGGAGGCGGCGCAGACGACCTTGGACTCTGATCATAAACAACTAGGCAAGGTGATCCAACTCTTACAGGACAAGGCAGAAGATTTGGAGGCATGGTCTCGTGGATGCAACATACGAATTACGGGCCTGCCGGAAAGTACGCAGACTGGAAACATGGAACTTTTTGTGGAATCTCTTTTGAAACGACTGCTGGGAGAAACAGCCTTCTCGGAGCTGTTTGTCATTGAAAGAGCGCGCCGCACCTTGGGCCCGAGACCTAAGCCGGGGGCCCCTCCGCGTCCCATTGTGGCCAAGCTCCTTAATTATAGAGACCGTGACACCGCGCTAAAGCTAGCCCGAGAGAAACAACCACTAACCTATGAGGGCAGTACGCTCTCTTAATTCCCGGATTTTATGGCAAGGGTACAGGAAGCGCGATGCCAGTTTGTACCAATGAAGCGGCAACTTCGCTATCTTGGAGTTGATTATGCCATGCTATACCCTGCCAAGTTTAGGGTCAACAGACAGGGGAGGTCTACGATCTTCACAGATCCAAGAGCGCTTCAGAAGGCCATGAAGGGCTGGTGCAGGGAAACACAACAGTCATCGGGAGTCGGCCGGACTGATGAAGCTTCAGGCGGTTCTCTGGAGGAGCAAGACTGAGACTGGAGCCTACAACTGGGTGAGGTATTCGTCCTCTAGGGAACTGTGAAATTGAGAGGCCCTGCCTCTGGCCCCTGACATTACCGATTCTGTAGAGAGCTGCTGACTCTGCTGGGCCCCTGTTTTTCTCTTTGGTTTGATGTGAGGCAGCGGTGATATGGGATGTGGGGAGGGAGAGGAGGGGTGCTTTTCTATTAGCGACACGTTTACAATGTCACATTATATGCCCTTCAACCCTCTACTGTACTGTACATATAGAGTTTGGAGGCCTGTAGATACCATGGGATAACACATCTGTGCCTGGAGAAGCGTAGTGCAGTTAGCCTCCCATACGGAACATGGTACATGGGACATAGTCGACAGCTGAGACAGGTGTTGTTATGGGGGGGGTGCTACGATCCGCTGTCAAGTATTCATGTCCTCCATTGCCTTAGGGAAATTATTACTATTTAGAAGGGCACCTGCTATTGTTCTTTTTTATTTTCTTTCTAATGGCGGGGGAGCGGGGCGAAGCAGCGAGCTTATCTGAGGGACACTGTTATAGATCTACTGTAAGCAAGCTACCTACGCCCCTGTGTGTGGTACACTTTTTCCCGTACGACTCCCGTTATTGGGGGTCTTATTACTTTTTTGATTTGAACTGTGAATTGCATTTTGTATTGGTATTGTGGATGTTAGGAGGGGGGATGAGGGAGGAGGGAGAATTTGGAGTTTAATGGGGGATGTGGTAGGGTGTAGGATGAGAGGGGAGCTGGGACGTGGACGAGTTGGGGTTGGGCAGGCGTGGGTGGGGGTTTGGGTAGAATCACATGTTTCTCTTCTGCTGCTGATTGCAAGAGAGGGGGGTTGTTTTGTTGTGGTTTGTATGAAATGGAGTTTTATTGGCGAGAGCACGACACGACAGACGCATTGGCCAATGGCACGGACGGTTCCATCTGCTTGCTTATGCTCACTTTACCACCCGCCGTGACACAGCAAACGCATGACAATGATACTATTACACTTCTGACATGGAATTTCAGAGGACTGAATGACCACAGAAAGGTTAGGCGTGTTCTCCAGTATATCTAACATGCAATTGATTTAGCACTGCTTCAGGAGACTCACTTACGCCCGGACAGCACAACACTAAACTATAGGGGATCACATACATGCTGCCGGATTCACCTCTCACACCAGGGGAGTACTAACCTGGGTGAATCCTAAGGCTTCCCTGACACTGACACCAGCTGCTAAGGACGCTGAAGGGCGGTATGTCATCACGAAATGTGCCGGTAAATGCATGACCTTTCACATAGTTAACTCATATGGTCCTAATTTCGACTGCCCTTCCTTCTACTTGACTTTGACCTCAAGGGTTTGGGAACTTTGCGGGGAGCATGTCTTGTGGGGCGGTGATTTTAATATGGTACGACAGCCTGCGCTTGATAGGTCGGACGGCCCTGACAGACGCCCTTCAGCCTCTGCCTGAGTTCTTGAAACTGAGATGACTCGTTTGGGACTGCAGGACGTGTGGAGAACTAGATACCCGACGCAAGGGGGATACACACACACTACTCAGCACAGCATGATATCCAAACCCGTATAGATTATTGGTTACTCACCTCACCTCTCCTCTCCATGGTGCAATCGTGTGTGACACTGCCCTGCACGTATTCGGACCATTCCCCGGTGCTTGTTACTCTTTGAGCCCTGGCGAGACGTCCTCCCCCTTTTTCCTGGCGTCTCCCCCATACGCGCTGTTGGACGACGCCTTTCGGGAAGAATTGGCGACTGCCATTGAGGACAGGAACGAGGGCTCAGCAGATTCTTTTCTGACTGTCTGGGAAGCCTTTCAGGCTTATTTGCGCGGAATTGCTATCTCAAAACATGTGGGTGTCCTTAAATCCATACGAGACCGCCTGTCCCTACTGGAAAACAGACTAAAGAATATTGAAGCACGTCTCCTCAATGACTCTGGTGCAGAGTTGACTCGGGATTTTGCTCAAACAATTTGCGAATATCATGATGAGGCGGACGCAGAGGTTAAACACCTTGGGAAATATGCCATTGCCAGATCATATGGAGAGGGGGGCGCCCGGGGGCAGTTTTGGCGCGAATGGCGAAGCAGCGTAGACACTGTGCGGCGTCTCCCGCATTGAGATCCCCGCTAACTGGAGAGGAGTTGACTGAGGCACAGGTGGCGGCACGCTTTGGGGATTATTACGCTGAACTATACGCCTCCAGGGGACCGGCTCCGGAGGAACGTATCCTTGATTATTGAACGCATATCCAGTTACCCTGGCTAACCAATAGCCATCGTGAGTTCTTAGTTCGTCCATTTGAGAGAGAAGAAGTTGTTTGGGCACTGTCGTCAATGAAGGCTGGCAGTGCTCCGGGCAGCGATTACTTTCCGGCCTCATTCTACAAAACGTATTCTGATTTACTGATACCCAAATTATTGACATTTATCGAGCAGATGGCGGAAGTGGAGGAAATGCTGCCAACAATGCGGGAAGCTATTATTCTAGCTATCCTTAAACCCGGGAAGCCTCCTGAGGACTGCGCTTCCTATCGGCTGTTGTCTCTGCTCAATGTAGACGCGAAGACATTCGCGAAGGTCATCGCCAACCGCCTCAGCCCGCTGATTCCTACGATTGTACCTCCCGAGCAGGCAGGCTTTGTCTCCAACCGCAACCTGACCTATAACTTGCGGACCGTGTTTGCGGCATTCCACCACACGCGCCAGGATGTGCCTGCTGTAGCAGTTTTCCTGGATATGGAAAAGGCCTTCGATTCGGTTGAGTGGCCTTTCCTTCGCATGGTGCTGCATCGCATGGGTGTAGGTGACCTTTTCATCCAGCTACTGAACACACTCTATGCCTCCCGTATGGCGCGGGTCCGCGTAGGTTCGCTCATGACTGAGCCCTTCTCTATCGGCCGTGGTACCATACAGGGCTGCCCCCTTTCACCTCTCCTATACGCCTTAGTTGCGGAGCCTCTTGCCTGTGCTTTGCGCAAGTACTATGGTCATTGTGGTATTCGATTTCCCGCGTACAACTTGATAGTATCCACGTATGTGGATGACACTCTGCTCTATGTGCGACAGCCGGAGGACAACCTCTCGACGGTTCTGAGAGAGGTGGTACTGTTCAGTTCGCTTTCAGGGATACAAGTAAATTGGAGTAAGCGCATAATGTTTCCGCTTACCCCTGCCACTAGGAGAGTTGATTCGGAATATCCCATTCAGTGGACAACTGATTCGGTCCGTTACTTGGGTATCCGGCTACGTACGGACTCGAAGGTGGTCCTCAGGGAGAATTACGGGGTAGCGATTTCCAAGCTGGAGGATGATGTGAATAAATGGATAGGACTTCCCTTCTCATTAATGGGCCGCATATCATTGCTGAAAATGATAGTTCTGCCCCGCTTTCTATTCCTCTTCAGTAATATTCCTATGGCCTTATCGGGAGCATTCTCTCCGCAGCTTCATGCTCTGGTGTTGCGCCTGGCGTGGGCTGGGAAACAGCCCAGCCCAGGGTAGCATGGGACATCCTCATCCGCCCCTACGAAGTGGGCGGCCTTCATGCTCCGGAGTTTGAGCCATATTGTCGAGCTGCTCAGGGCGCACAAGCGTATGCGTGGATGCATGGCACGGCTGACGCACTGCACCTGCGGATCGAAGCAATAGTGGCCGATCTGACTCCGTTGCCGGCGCTGATGCCCCGACCAATAGACCGTCGGACGGGCATCCTAGACTCTCTAAACGTCGTGACGCATGCCTGGCATCACCTTATGGACGCTCAGGCTTGCTCGCTGCTATACGCTCCGGGAGCAAAATTGGCCTGGTGCTCGTGGCTTAGTCCCTGTAGGGATATAGGTGTATTGCTCTACTGACCTCACAGTTCTCCCGAGGCCCCGCCGGGACCAACAACGCCGCTGAGGCGCGGCGCAACCTTTGTTTTACTTAGTGCCTGGACACTTTTAACTTACTTGCTTCTTGCTTCAGGGGCTGCGCCGAGGTCATCGCGCACCCCTCATCGTTTTTGGGATTCCCTCTCCTGTTGCCGCCAGAGCGCCCCACGCCGAGCGCTCCCTCCCCCTCTGACGGGCAGGTCACGAGGGCGGGGACGGGCGTGGTGACCATCTTGGGCTGCTCTCTGGTTGGCGGGGAAGCTCCTCTGTCCCTCCCCCCCGGCAATACCTTCCTGCAAGGCGAGTCCCGCCTTAGCTCTACTGACCTCACAGTTCTCCCGAGGCCCCGCCGGGACCAACAACGCCGCTGAGGCGCGGCGCAACCTTTGTTTTACTTAGTGCCTGGACACTTTTAACTTACTTGCTTCTTGCTTCAGGGGCTGCGCCGAGGTCATCGCGCACCCCTCATCGTTTTTGGGATTCCCTCTCCTGTTGCCGCCAGAGTGCCCCATGCCGAGCGCTCCCTCCCCCTCTGACGGGCAGGTCACGAGGGCGGGGACGGGCGTGGTGACCATCTTGGGCTGCTCTCTGGTTGGCGGGGCAGCTCCTCTGTCCCTCCCCCCCGGCAATACCTTCCTGCAAGGCGAGTCCCGCCTTAGCTCTACTGACCTCACAGTTCTCCCGAGGCCCCGCCGGGACCAACAACGCCGCTGAGGCGCGGCGCAACCTTTGTTTTACTTAGTGCCTGGACACTTTTAACTTACTTGCTTCTTGCTTCAGGGGCTGCGCCGAGGTCATCGCGCACCCCTCATCGTTTTTGGGATTCCCTCTCCTGTTGCCGCCAGAGCGCCCCACGCCGAGCGCTCCCTCCCCCTCTGACGGGCAGGTCACGAGGGCGGGGACGGGCGTGGTGACCATCTTGGGCTGCTCTCTGGTTGGCGGGGCAGCTCCTCTGTCCCTCCACCCCCCGCCACGCCCTGCTACTTCCTGTTCCCTACTTATGGCACTTCAATCCCGGCCGCGCAGCGGACGAGCGCAGCGGGCGCGACGAAGGCGCGCCGAAGTTGCGCCTAAGTCAAGCCCGTCTGCGCCGGTCCGCGACAGGCCGGGTCCAGGGGCCACACCCCCTGCCCCTCTATTGTCATATACGTCTGCACAACTCCTTGCTTGTTTCACTAAGGTGCCTCTTCCTCACACTCTTATGCAGCACCTTGTTGCACTAGATATTTATCTTCCGCACTCAGACCCTGTTGTGTTGCCACACCTCATCACTCCCTTGCCTACGTCGGATATCGACTCCCTCCCTATTAGTCACTTATCTCCCCCTCACACTGTCTCTGCCTACCTCCTCAATACTCGCTCGGCAGGCAAACACCAGCTTGACCTGTTCAACCTTCTTACCACAGACTCCCCAGATTTCCTGTTCCTTACGGAAACTTGGTTTTCGGAGGCTTCCCTTCCTGACATCCTTGCCATCCTTCCCCATTCTTATTATGTCCTCCGGGCCGATCGCCCCGCAGACAAAATCGGGGGGGGTGTTGCCATGATTGTCCGTTCCACTATTCAATTTCAGCTTCTCCCCCAAGCACCCATTGCTGGAGTGGACTTCTTAGTTGCCCGCTCCTCCAACCTGCCTGCACCTCTCACTGTTGTCCTTGTTTACCGCCCTCCCTTGAACATGCCCCTATTTGTGGCCTCCCTGCAGGAACTTCTCGCCACGTTGGTGGTGAATAATTCCTCTGTACTCCTGCTGGGGGATTTTAACTACTGGCCTGGCGACCCCAGGGAGAACTCAGCATCCAAGGACTTCACTGCCACTCTCCTTTGCCTCAACCTGAAGTCACATGTTTTGGTCCCTACCCACAATCTTGGCCACACCCTGGACCAAGTCTGGTCATCTCAGGACATAGTTTCCTCTCCCAGCATCCTCCCATGCCCATGGTCTGATCACTCCCTCATCTCTTTTTCTATCACTACCGGTCCCCCTCACCAGCCCCGTCGTCCCAAGAACGTCTTCACCCGTAGCTGGAACCATGTTGACTTGGCCTCCCTCTCTTACTCCCTTGCTTCTTCCTCCCCAGATCTAATTGACATCTCCCCTGATTCTCAGGCTGTTGCAGTTGACAACTGGCTTTCCTCCGCATGTGACCTAGTAGCCCCCCTCAAGTTAGTCAAGTCCTTACGCCCTCATGAGGCTCATCGTTGGTTTAGCCCGGAGCTTAAGATTCTTAAATTAGAGCTTAGACGCTCAGAGCGCCTTTGGCGCCGTGGCTACTGCCCGGACGATAAGGCCAAATACAAACTACTTCATAGAGAGTATAAGAAGGCCATCTTGACCGCCAAGACAAATTACTTCTCCGAACAAGTGGCGCTCGCGGCTAACAAATCCAAAGAAATTTTTTCCTTGGTTAAGAACTTGGCCACCTTTGATCGGGCCTGCCCTCACTTCATTCCCTCTCAGGCCCTCTGCTCTTCTCTTAACGATTTCTTTATTGAGAAGATTGTTAATATTAAATCTAACATCCTGGTCACTCCTTTTACCCCTCTTCACTCTGTCCTCTCTGCGCCTAAATCTTTTTTTTCTTTTTTTCCTCCCCTCTCTTTGGACACCTTCTTAACTTTGCTTTCTAAAATTAAGTCTGGCTCCCCCACTGATTGTGCTCCTGCCCGCATCCTCAAAACTCTTTTTTCCTCTTGCCCTGACACCCCTCTCTCTCTTCTCAATGCCTCTCTTTCCACCGGATTGGTCCCTTCTTCTTTTAAATCTGCTATTGTTTCTCCAATTCTTAAAAAACCTGGTCTCGACTCCTCTCTTCCTTCTAACTTCAGACCTATCTCTCTTCTCCCCTATCTCGCTAAAATTCTTGAATCTTATGTTACCTCTTGTCTTTCTGCTTTTGTTGAACGGAACCAGCTTCTGGCATCCCACCAAGCTGGTTTCCGCGCAGGTCACTCGACCGAAACCGTGGTGTTAGCCGTCCTTGACGAGCTTAAAGCCAAGGCCGACGTCAATTCTCCCCAGGCTTTAATCCTCCTCGATTTGTCCGCTGCGTTTGACACGGTCGACCATAATATTCTTTTGGGCCGTGTCAGCGCAGCGGGCATACGAGGTACTGTCCTCTCTTGGATTACCTCCTTTCTGACGGGTCGCTCTCAAGCTGTCCATCTTCCCGGCTTTTCTGCTTCCCCCCTCCCGGTGCCCTGTGGAGTCCCCCAAGGGTCTTCCCTCTCTCCCCTTCTTTTCAATCTCTACATTCACCCTCTTATTTCCTCTCTTCTTGAGCTGGGGGTCTCTGTGTATAACTACGCTGATGACCTCCAGCTCGTTTTTGACCTTTCCTCCTCTTCTCACGCTCTATCCTTTTTTCACTCCACCATGGCTTTTATTTCTGGGTGGATGAGCGCCAACCACCTCAAGCTTAATCCAGATAAGACTGAGCTTGTTCTGATTGGCGGCTCATCCAGCCCCTGGTCCTCTGCTTTCTGGCCTTCCATTCTTGGCCCTTCCCCCACCCCCGTTCCCTCTGTTAAAACTCTGGGCATCAAGGTCAGACAGGACCTGTCCATGCATGGCCAGGTCAGTGCCGTGGTGTCCTCCTGTTTTCTCTCCCTCCGGATGATCCGGAAAATCTCTCGCTTTTTCTCTCTTGACTCCCTTAAGATTATTATTTCTGCCCTCATCACTTCCAGCCTCGATTATGGTAATAGCTTGTTCGCTGGCATTCCTGCCTATGAAACCCGCCGCCTACAAGCTATCCAGAATCAGGCTGCCCGTCTCATCTTTCACTTGCCCAAAACCCATCACATCACCCCCGTCCTTAAATCCCTTCACTGGTTGCCCATCTTGCAGAGATCCCTGTTTAAATTGGGGTGCCTCGTTTACCGGGCCCTTGACCACTCTGGACCGGCTTTCATCAATTCTCTGATCTCCCTTCACACCCCTGCCCGAACTCTTCGTTCATCGTCTTCTGCCCTTCTCACTGTTCCCCGCTTTCGTAAATCTCGCACTGGTGGAACCCGTTTTTCTGTTCTTGCTCCCCGGTTCTGGAACTCCCTCCCTCTCTCTATGCGTTCGATTCCTATTTTTTCTCATTTCCGTAAAGCGCTAAAAACTTTTCTCTTTGCCCTGGCCTACCCCCGCTAACCTCCTGGCCCTGTCTGTCCGGTTCTTTAGAGCTCTCAGCGCCAGGAAGCCGTTTGGCCATCGCGCGCTTTACAAATATTTTCATTCATTCATTCATTGTCTGCCCTTACTAAACTGAACCTCAACAATATGGGCCACCTCTTCACTAATGGTAAGGCTAGCACCTGGGAAGATTTAAATCCGGGGGACGACTCTGGAGCCCTGCTTCTCCCTTGCTTCCAGTTCCATAAGGTGAGACATGCCTTGAGGGGGCTGCTAGGAGAGGATATGACAGAACCTCAAACGGTCTTGCCGTAAGACTTCGTAGTCACTGCTAAGACACCGGCTAAACTAATTTCGAGCCTATATCGCATCACACTAGCAGAGCGGACGGCGTATTATGCTAAGCCCTGAATAGCGTGGCAGACTGATCTAGCCACTGACCTCCCTGAGGAAAAATGAAGATACTGCTGCGCTAATGTTAAGAGAGTGTCCCTTAATGGACGCCACCGGCTAATGCACTAAATTCCTTAATAGGGTCTATTACACCCCTGAGCGCTTGTTTCGATATGGCTTACGAGAGAGTCCCGGTTGTTAAAGATGTAGGGTACAGTCTGCTGATTTTTTGCATTTGGCCTGGCTTTTCCCGAAGGTCGCAGACTTCTGTCGTGCGGTATATGACGAGGTGAATAGAGTCACCGACCTGTCGTTGACCCCATCCCCACTGTTTGGCGCTTCTGGGGTACTCTAAGGATATTGCGCCTGCATGACGGAGGCTAGTGGACATAGCCTTTTTAGTTGACAAACGATGCGTCGCGCTCACCTGGATGCGGGGGCTGACCCAGACACTAGCTAGATGGTCTAATGACATGTTATATTGCTGCACACAAACTGAACTGTATAGTGAGCTACTACCTCCCCGTAACCACCCTAAGAACTACTGGGCGCTGTACCTGGAGAGGAGGCCTGTACAGGGTGATGGTGATTCGAGTGACACACATTCAGTTTTAGAGCCGGGGGTACACGGGAGGACCTATCACAACACACGGACGTGGAGACCCTGGTTCAGAGTACTTAGAATGAGACTTTTGCTGCTGAAGATGAGGTGGGAATGGGGGGTATTGACGATAATTGAGAAGAGGAAGTGTATTGTTTATTTGACAACATCATCGCCTGAGTGGTGGGTAGTGCCTTAGCCTCTGATTAATGTGTCCATGACAAAGAGTCACTGTGATATTATTGTCTTACACGTGCCAATTCTGTGCTCCTTGATTGTAAGTTGTTGAAATGCCAATAAATTATAAAAAAAATATTAAAAAAAGAATAATTCCCTGTTTCCACTGGTCTAGCCAGCATAATACATTTACCCCTTTTTGAGAAATGTATAATTTAATATCAGATTTTCTATGCTTAAAATGCAATGTAACACGAAAAAAAAAAATGTCAATTTTGGTACCACAGAAACTTTCACAGATGCTGAGGATTATGAGGATTATGAAGAACATGGAGAAGATGTATGCGGAAAGAATGGCTGCCACGTATGCACACCAGCGAAAAGTTGTTGTTATCTTCCATGCCCTGCAGATCCTCATCATTGCATTGCTGCCACTAAGGCAGTCGCTGATAAATGCTGTTGGTACTTCTACACACATCTCTGGCCCCTGATGTGTCAGTGGCACACAGTGCTGCAGACCAAACATCAGCACCCACATGTCAGACAGATGACATAGACAACGAAGATATGGGTGATTCCACCTGTGTTTTAAGAAGGAGCCAGTAGCAATCTAGTCCGCCTAATGCCCTGTTTCAGCTCGGTTCAGCCCTGTGCATAATGCCCTGTAACAACACCTCCCATTGTCTTCCGAAACACTCTGCAACACTCTCCTTGGACCTCGACATGGACTGCCATATTTTGTTTGCTTACCAATGACACAGCAATCAGTCTGCGTACAGTACTCTTCCTCTTCCAATGTACTTGTCAATCGCTAAATGACTCTGGCTAGCCCTCCAATGGGCTACAATGTAATGTTGGGTTTGCATGGCCATGTACTGCTCCAGCTCCAACACTCCACCAAATGTAAATAAATCATTCAAATTCACACAGATGTGTCATGTCCATAATCGATCAAGTATGAAAGTATGAATGACTGTAAGGACATGGATTGCACAATAAGGTACACCCCAGGAAATGAAAGCAATGCACATGTGTGACAGTGAGCGTCATCATCTGCTATGGGGGGTGCCTGCCGCATGCAAGACCCAGGTCGGAGGTGCAGATGTCCTTCCGCCTTATATATTGAGACAGAGGAGCTTTCATCCCTAATGTTAGTCTGACTACTGCTTGCATTCTGGAAATGTGATGTGGCGTTCGCGCTGCAATTGAGGCTATGCCTTAGGCTTAGGGTCCACCAATAGCGATACACACACAACAGTTGGCATGTATAAGCCAAGAGCCGGAGTGGTCTTGCACTCCTTGTACAATCCCTCTGTGCACGCCGGCCCTCCGGGTGCATGCAACATTGCAACATTGTCGCTTGTGGACCGTGTGGCACCGACAATACCAGAGAGACACACGCATCAGTTGGTTTCCTGTCCAGCTCAGAAATGAACCCCGTCCAGAGCCCAGGGATAATTATTCACACCCCTACGCTGGCCTGGCATACACTGACCCAGCCCACTTGGATTACGAATAAAAGCGGGGACGATGACGCTACATGTCCCAGTTCTTCCATACTGCCGGAGGTGACATGGCTGCGTACGCCTGGCATATCACGAGACTCAATCATAAAGAGTCCATGACTTGCATTGCACAGACTTGGTGGCACCGGATACACTGCGGCTGGCACGGGCCTACCGCCACGGGACGGTGACTTTCGGTGCACTGAGGTAAGGGCACCTTAAGTGCTGAGCGGGAGTGCAGCCTGCGATGATACGCCGTCCTGGTGGTCCGGACTGATAAGGATTTGTGTGAGCCCTGCTGGACCGCAGTGTAGGCCTCTTTATGAGCAGAAGTTTTCTATAGAAGCTCTTTCAGGTCTTAATGTTCCCTGGTTTAAGCAGTACCAGACGAGGTCAGAACTGGAACCAGCAAAGGAAGCATCCGTACATCTTGGAAGGGGTAGATAGTGTTTCTCCCAAAAGTAAGAGTAGTTCATGATGACAAACAGTACATCTTTTTAGAGCAGTAGCATGCTAAATCCTTACTAAAAGAATGTGGAAGTTAGTAACTAATGGGAGCAGGGTGAGAGCACATGATAAGTGTGATTCCCAAAACAGGTACTAAAGTATTAACAATGTCCATGGTAGGCATCAGTTTGAAGCTTTGATTACCTGTATCTCTGAGTCTAGATTACATTTTGATGGTTAAGTGAGTGGATGCTTCCTGGTTAGGGAGGTGGCGTTCAAAAGGGAAGAGAAAATGGTAGGGTAAGAATGTATTTCATGATTCAGTCTGTGTTTCCTCTCCACATCAATCAATTTAGGGTGTGAACGCCTCCCTTTTCCACCCGTAAACCTGATTTCTGCTGCCAGTAATATAAGAAAATCAGTTGACATTTACAAAATCGGAAAAAGCTGCACAAATCTAGTAAATACTTCATAAGGAAATCCCACTGTGGAATGCCCATAAGATGCTTGAGCCCTGTGAAGAGATTTTCTCACAAATACCGATTTCATTGCTGATGTCATATGGGATGAGTAGAAGTTACAGTTACATGACTTGTTATCCGCCACATTACAGACATTTCATGAGTTTAGCTCGAAATTTATGCCACTTCAGCCAATGATTAAGTTTATCTCGATATATAATTATTGCTATAAACTACATATATATAATTTTCAGAAACTACACAGGCATTTCTAAATATAGACATGTGTATAGAATTAACAGTATAATTTTAATTAAGATAATTATATTATTTTAAATTGGTAAATGTTAATAGAATCAATTTTTTAAAATCGATTTTAAAAATACAATTCATATGTTAATGCAATTAAAAAACAGTAGCCACAAATTTGCTCAATATCCAACAAGTCATCATTTTATTTTAACAGTTACTGCTTACCTTTCTTCCCCCTGTGTTAATGCGCAAAGGAGTTAGAAATGGGTCGTATATCATATGGCTGGTTTTTATATTGATGGGTGACTGTCTTTTGCCAACAGCACAAAGATTCCAGCCTGAATTGATTAGTCCCCAAAAAGAAGGAACTATAAAAATAATGAAAAGGTTTGTTATTTAAGAATAAGGAAAGATCAACATTTCATAAAAATGTGCACAATGATTTCATGTATTCATTCTTTTATATTAATACGCCTCTTAATCACATATTTATCATGCATTTTTATTGAAATCGAAAATAATACTTGAAAAATCATTTGAATACTAAAAACATTTAAGTATATCATCAAAAATTGCATGTGTATTTTTCTTTTACACAAGTGCTTCCCATTCCAACTCGTAGCTGCTCTTACTCCAGGTCATGCCTTACGTGGGGCAAAAAATACTTCATTTACATTCTCCATTAGAGTAATATTACCTCTTGTAACACTTTTTTGTTTGTTTTAGAAATGCACGTTCTGGATAGCTTCCACTCACTTGTTCACCTAAGTCATCCAGCTCAGCTTCAATATAGTAATACGGGACACATAAGATTAATGTGAGCAAACTTGATATGCATTACACAAGTATTTATCAGTATTGCCTATGCCCTAGTGTTCTCAAAGTCTCTATTGTCTACTTCCTCATACAAAATGACACAATGCTCTGTTAATCACTTTTTATCAATAGCATCTTGATCAGTATTCATTTTGTAATCTCTACACTATTTGTATATGGAAGGAATTTTTAGCTCATTGACCATTGTTGGGAGGTTGGTTCTGTGCTTTTATCCTGGTGCATAAGCATAGTTTGCTTAGCAACTAGGGTCTTCTTTCAGAGAGAGGTATATTCTCACTGTGCAAGCTGTTTGTAAGAATGTCTAAATAAGCTCTACTATCAACCCATCATGTGATCATTACCCACTTTTGAGCTTGATTAGACCTCCACAAAACTATCAAGGCTTCTTCTTGCTGCATCCCCCATTTTCCCAAAGATCAGCTTTGAAAACCTTGCAGAAAGATCCCTAACAGTGCTTTTGAATAGTGGTAATGCATACGATAGCACAACCCACAAACAATGCACAATCAAGTATACTCTCAGGGAAATAGTTTTTACTATGTAATCCTTATTTATTTCTAGCAAATTTATAATTTACTGGAATCTGTTAGCAAATTTGTAAAACATGTCTCTGACTGAATTGAAAGTTTCAGCATTTATACATTCTTTAAGAATGACATATTCATATAAGAAATTTCACTAGCATTTCGAAGTCAAGAAGCGACTATCAATTTTCTAAGCTGTTCTGTGTCTTTGGAAACACAGCTCTTCCTTATTCGGCTGCTTTGTAAAATATTTCAGAATACTTTAATTAATTTTATATTTTGCAGCTGAATGGCTAAACCTCAGATATTGACTTAATCTATAACCAATAGGGATCTTTTTGCTGTATTTAAGGGCACACTAGTCTTGTGTTAAATCCTGTAGATTATTTTTAAAAAGTTTCCTCAGAGTATTTGATCACTTAACTCATTTTCTAAATGTCATTGTTTCACTTTAGTGTCCATACAGATCAATATTGTTTATTCCAAATGGTTTTTGGGCTCCATCTTCTGAGAAATATATATTCTGCTTATATTCAAAACAGATTATTTTGTATATACACCAGGGGCTCAAATCTAATACATTATAACACATCATTCTTTTCTTCCATAACTTAATCTTAGTACCTAATGGATCTATGTACTCAGACTGGAGCGGAATTAATGAACACACCTAATAAGGGTTGCCCCAATTAAATTTGTAAGTAAAAGGGGACTCAATCACACACCGAGTACTCGATACTCTACCTTGAGAGGAGATTGGTCAGCATGTAAATGTATATCGAAAAATAGCGTATGGTCTGCTTTGTGAAGCTCTTGATGATCTATTATGTCCTAAAACTATGTCATGCAAGATGAGAATTATGTGTTATGATGTATTAGAATCTAGCCCTTGAGATATATGTATAATAGTTGTTTTGAATTCTAGGAGTTAAGTTCCCCAGAAGATGGGACCAAGGTCATGAAATGTGTTGGTATAAAATGAATCGTACTATAAAGAAAAGCAAAATGTTGGGACATGATAATTAAGAACTGACATTGAGAAATGTTGTCAAATTATCAAATAATCAGAGAAAAATTAAAAATAATAATGAAATGTGAATGAAGGAGTTAACCCAAGAGCAGAGTGCCCTTATATGTAATAAAAGGCTCGCCATAGGTTAATAGTTTTTATCATTTACTGTAATTTGGATGATAATAAGCAACATGCTTTAAACAATGTGAGCCTGATTCACAAAATAATTGTTTGCTTTTCACAAAAGGATTTACAAGTAGTATCTGTAACAGTGCGGAATTTCCGCACATACAAAAGCCAACTCATAAATCAATTTGTGAATAGCAAACCATTGTAATGTACACAAAAGTGTAGGTTTACCTTTGTGAACCAGGCCCGTACATTATTATGAAAAGTATCAAACATTATAGGAGAGGGAAATAATTCTGTATTAGATACGGATTAAACCTCAGTTTCAGAGCAAAGCTCATCTTGGTAAGCATTTGCATTTTTTAGAATTTTTATTTTAGGAATATTGAAGTCCAGTCTAAAGAATACGATCTGGTAGCCAATTCAGTAAGAAATTCCCCATACCATGTCACCCTTACTCCCAGTAAGATACCATCATGCCAAACATTATCATCTACCAGCTGATTATCCTTCAAGCTACTTGCATTTACCATATATATTAACACAGCGTGTGATACACAACTCTGTTTTCTTAACAACCCGTCCTAATGTAATAGAGGCCAACAAATATAGATATAAAATAGCTATATTCAAATGTTCTGAAGATAATTCAGCGTTTGTTAGCAAGGTTATGCTAATCTTTTTCTCAAAACCACTGATCCCAATCTTCTGGTTTTATGTTTCAGCCAGCTGATAACAAATAATTTCAGCTCTCTTTAGTAAGGTTAAATCGCTTACTCAATGACTTAGATTACTGACCTACACATAAATACATTCTTAACAAAAGGGGCAACATTTCTCAATACTCAATTAATCAACCAAAATCAGCTTTATTTGATTACAAAAATCATAAAAATACAATATAAAATACATGTGCAAATAAATAATTATGATAAAATCATGCTAAAAAAACACACACATTCTACAACAAATTGCAGCAGAAGACAATTGTTGTAAATACAATAGTCCAGGGCAACATTGTTTAAAACTCAGTTCACAAAGGATAGACAGTATAAAATGTCTCCACTAGGTTTGATAACATTTGCAGAAAAGGATAAAGTGCAAAGTGCCTTGTGTGGATAAATTGTCACAGGGGCAATTGATCAAAACATCTAACCAGTCATTACTTGCCAGCAAGCTAACTAGACCGTGGAAAATGTCTAGTCTGAAGCAAGTTAACAGAAACATGTTGAGAATCCTGCACAAGTCTAAGATAAGTTTGCAGACCATTTGTTACAAGAAGCAACTGATTTTGGTTAACACTGGGTTTCATAATTTCCTGGGTCAGCCTTTGTTCTTCAAGTAAGTGTAAACATTATTTCTTAAGGTCGTTTCTGTTAATATTATGTAAAGCTTCAGGTTTGGTAAAATACTCTGCATGGGCAATGTCCGTTAAGAACTGTTGGACTAATTTAAACCAGTGTACAAGATGGAAATCGGTCAACCTATGAGTCTTCAATAAGTGATCAATTTAAAACGTTAAATTCAGAAGTCCATACTTTGTGCCAAAATAGAATTGACTGAGTTTTAATCAGGTCAGATAGAAACATATTCCCCAAATCTGAATGGTATACAGTGGTGGAATACTTTTAAGGAACCGACCAAAGATTCTTAAGGAGGGCATTCTCGGCCGTCTGAAGATGGAATAACCCCAAATGCCAACCCTGTAAACAGCAACAGAGACACATTTCACATTGTAAATAGTAAGCATCTCTTGCACAGGTTTGTTGCTTAATTTAATAGTGCAGTCTGAAAGAGCGGTTACAGATTTATTAAAGTGTGACTTCCTATTATTCACTGCTGCAGATCATTTACCGTGTTCATCAAATAAAATACCCCGGTTGGAGAATGTGGGGGAAAGCTTGACTTAGTGTAGTTGGCCATCAAATGTTGGCACTTCCTTGTTTTTCTCCCACATTTCATAACAAAAGTCTCACTTTTATTGACGATCAAATCAGGCTCAGTCATGTAGTTGATAAAGCAGATGAGTAGTCTCTCTAGGCCCAAGGAAGTAAGTGACATAAGGACAGCATTGTCAGCGTACAGTAGACGAGGAATAGATCGGTGGACAATTTGGGGGAGATCTTTACAGTTGTTGGCTAAATTGGAACCTAAGCGGTGAAATTGCAGGGTAAACAAAAAAGGTGCTAAGAATCAGCCCTGTATAACCCCTCTTTCAAGCTTGAAAGTGCAAGTGTATTCACGCATATGGCCAACGTGCATCCTTGCCTTTCCCCTGGAATCCAGTTCCCTAATGAGGGCAATTATTGGTGGGTTCACTTCAATCTCAGATAAAATTGCCCACCGTTGGCTATGAAGGGACACAGTCAAATATACTTGCTAGATACAGCTGGCCCTTTTTTTCAATTAAAGAATATATTGCCAATAAGCAAGTTGAGATTGAGCCCCTGCTCAATTGTTCCCATCCCTCTGCAAAAACCGTACTGTAGGTCTGAAAGGATGTTGGAAGCTTTAGCCCATTCTTCAAGTCGACTCAGTACAATTTTCCCTGTAAATTTCAACTGTGAATTAAG
The DNA here is from genome assembly GCF_964261635.1 of Lissotriton helveticus. NCBI lineage: Eukaryota > Metazoa > Chordata > Amphibia > Caudata > Salamandridae > Lissotriton > Lissotriton helveticus. The sequence continues at coordinate 1,247,707,946 of NC_136068.1, read as the reverse complement.
TAGGGCTATGGGGCGGGAACAGGTAAGGTAAGAACGGTTCCCTTGCTTAAATATAGGAATGATGACAGACTCTGATCAGGAATTCAAAATACCAGAACTGCAACAGGCCCCTAAAACCCTACATGGATTTGGACCCCACAAAGATAGACTGGCCTTGAACAAATCAGTGGGGACACCATCTGGGCCGGGGACTTGGTGCCCATTACTGCCATGGTGATTTCATCAAGGGGAAATGATAAATTACTTAAACCAAAAGTTGTCCCTGGATTTTAGACCTGAACATGCATGGTAGGGAGAGAATACATCTCAGAAAAGTGGGCCACCCAGTCAGGCTCATTAATGGCCAACTTTAATTTCAAAGCACTCTTGTCCTTTAATAAGGGACCATTAATTACACCCAAAAAAGCTGACATATCCTTGGCCAAATTGGATTCAATCAAGGTGTCCCATGCTAGATGATTTAACTCCTTGCTCCTTGTCTTCGGTGCTACCCTGTACTCATATCTCCACCTAATTATTTCTGCGGGGCAACTTGGAGGCTTATGGAGAGCTTTTATTAGGAGCTTGTAGGCTATCAAACAATTGCTACTGAACCACCTTGGCCTAGGGAAGTTGGACTGGGACATCATTTGAGTTAAACTTGTTTAATCCCACTGGAGATCTTGATAAGAGCCATCCTAAAGGCACCCCAAGAAGTGGTGATCATTTTTTCAAAGACAGTAGCCACATTGACACCTGACCAATGCAGTGAAGTCCCACTTTAGGTGTATAACAAAGCATTATCAAGTGGGCGTGTAACAAGATAATTTTTTAAACCTCATGCCTGCTTTAGTTTTAAACTTTGAGGAAACAGATCACTCATAGCAATACGGGTGGGTGGTAAAGCAACATAATATTTGTCCAAGGTTGTGTGAAGCACAAATGTAATGAATGACAGTATTGTAGCCGCAACCATTAAAGGTTGCATGAAAGGGAACCCTTGGAATGCACACTTCATTGGAAAACGCAAGGTCAAAATTGATCAATAAATCAGCCAGTTTCATTGCATGTACACTGTAACTGAAGTGGGTTTGGTCATTGCTATTAGTGTTAACCATGGCACATACCCTTTTAGGAGGGAAAATGCATAAACTTATGTTAAAATCAGATCCTCACCATAAAAGGCTTTCCTTCTCTTCTATACAATGTCACCTGTCCAAATTGTGTTCAGGTTGGGCTAGCACAAACGCGTCATCAGATGACAAGTCATTATTGTACAGATTAACAATTATAAGATTAAGATTGTGAAAAATTGCCCAAACAATAATCAAGTTATAATGTGAGTTGGACTCTGTCTTATGCATACGATAAGGCAATGCATTCTTAACAAAAATAGCCAACCCGCCCTTAGAGCTACCAGTGTTAAATGGAACAGTGGGTTGGTGGAATGTCTTAAAACCATTTATGTCAATAGGTTTCATGGCCCAAGTCTGTGCTTCACACAAGTCAACGCCGTCTCCTCGTCCTGCTTCAACATCCTACGCATGCTACGGAAGATCTTCCGGTGGATCCCCACCGAAACCAGGAAGACGGTCAACCAGGCTCTCGTCACCAGCCGACTGGACTACGGGAACTCCCTCTACGCCGGAACCACAGCCAAACTCCAGAAGAGACTCCAGCGCATTCAGGACGCCTCAGCACGACTCATCCTGGACATCCCCCGACACAGCCACATCGCCGGACAGCTGAGAGACCTGCACTGGCTCCCCGTCAGCAAGAGAATCACGTTCCGACTCCTCACCCACGCACACAAATCTCTACACAACCAAGGCCCCAGATACCGCAACGACCGCCTGGCCTTCTACACTCCAACCCGCCAGCTACGATCGACCAGCGACGCCCTCGCCGCCGTTCCCCGCATCCGAAGAGCCAAAGCGGGAGGAAGATCCTTCTCCTACCTGGCCGCCAAGACGTGGAACTCCCTCCCCATCCACCTCCGCCTGATCCAGGACCACCTCTCCTTCAGGAAGCACCTCAAAACCTGGCTGTTCGAGCGGTAGCGGACCCCCCCCAAGCGCCTTGAGACCCTCCGGGTGAGTAGCGCGCTATATAAATGACTTGATTGATTGATTGATTGAAACAGAAAAACTGAAAATCCTGGATAAACTCAGTCCAAGAAATAAATGACTACTTGGAATGTAGACCTGCCGCGTTCCAGAATAAAAACTTGCAGGTTGGAAAGGTCCCTGGTTCACAAGCAAAGAGCCTAGCTGGCTCTGGCAAACCACACTCGGTGGAGAAGAAAGTAAGAAATAAACAGAATTAGGTACAGCCAAAAAGTCTGTCTTCATGAAGGAAAATGACCAGGGGAACATAGAAATGAAATCAGCCAAGGACCTAGTCATGGTCTTATAAATTGAATGTCAATCAATGTCATTCCGCTCCACCAAGGGGATGAAATGATTATGGTGACAACCAATGGATGGAGAGCTGAAGACCAGACGGGGCAGCATTGGTATCAGGACCATGTCCCACCATTAAAACCAAGGGGTGATAGAAATAGCCCAATGGGAGGGCTATTACTTGGTAAGGTGAAGTAGGTGGTTGCCTGGGTCTGATTTCTTGCAAAATTACTTTCACCAAGCAGCAAGATTTAAAAAGGCATAATTACACTGTCACCTGACAATGATTTACCTCCCTTCCCAATTCAACTAACTTTTCATTTCCTCAAAGCTAGTATTTCTGCCCACCCAATGAATGGTTTTATTCTGTAGAGTGTTCCAGGACTCAGTGTCAGGTTGAGAAAGGGTCTGTACATTCCCCATAAAGACAACACATGGTGTGACCTCAGGGGGAAGTTTCAGAGCTGGCGACGGGCCTCCAATTATGGGTGCAATGGGAAGAGGATTAAGGTTATTAGATTGCACATTTGAAGAGTAGTTGGCAGAGGTAAATTGTTGACTGGAGCAATAACTAGGGCAGATGCAATGATGCGATCAGATGGCAAAAGACTGGGTTGGGTATTAATTCACAATGTATGAGTATGGGAAGGAGCAACTTAAGGAGGAACCATATTAATTAATTTATTTGTTTGGGGAGTTTTATATAGCACCAACATGACTTGTCCAGCTATCAGACTGCTGTACAAATAGCAACCAAGTTAAACATAAATCTGCAAAAAGGAGCAAGCAAGAAACCGAAGTATATACAATGTACCAAATGGCTTAGTAGATTCAGGATCCAGAGAAATACACTGGACAAGTAGTCAAGCTGAGTGACTTTAGGTCTATTGTTGAAGGTATCTATAGAGCGACAGTAGTTCTAATTCTTTTTGGAAGGACATAGTCAATGGGTTAGATCTGGTTTCCAGATCTATTGCGTTCTATATTCTTGGAGCAAGACTGGAAAAGGAGTGGTTTAAAGCAGTTTTTTGTTGAACTTCTGTGGCTTCAACAATAGAGTGTTAGTACTTCTTAGAGAATGACTCCCACCAGATAGTTCGAGTTGTTTTGCAAGGTAGATGAGAGTGTTATGATGAAGAGCCTTACGCATCATGCAAGCTATCTTAGACTGAATCCTTGCTTCAAACGGGAGCCATTTGAGATGTTTTAGATATGGTGTAATGTGGTCTGGTTTACTGGAACCAGTGATGAGCCTCACAGGTGAGTTCAGAGTGGCCTTTAACGGAGCCAGTCTAGCTTCGAGTAATCCTGCAGGAGTGGCCTCCCATAATCTATCCAAAGTAGACTAGGAAATGGACTACTTACTGAAAGTCACCCGGGGGCAAGAAGGGTTTGATTTTCCTTACTGTGTTCAGTTGGTAATTACCTCCTTTGATGGTTGCACTGATGTGATCTGCATATTCAGGGGTTCATCCTATGTTATGCCTAATGATCTAGTTGAATCAACTACATGTGGGGCCTAGTTGAGCAATGTAAGTTGTTTGAGCCATTGATTTATGGGGGCAGAGGGATTGTGGGGAACGATCAGGAGAAACTCCGTCTTGAGTGCTGAGGTACTGGGTTTTTCATAACCGGTACCGAACCGGTAACCCAGTGGTGTCAGGGTACACCCTAAGACCTCGAGTACTTTCCTGATTCAGACCACAGTAACTCAGAGTCTTCTAGGTGAAGTCAAAGATCGAATTTATTGGCTGCAACCAAGTAACAGGCGTCCTAGAAGTACAACAACACGGTGTGTATATTCTCAGGAGACTGCTCAATCTTACAAAGCCAGGCTTCTCTTTTTATACAAAATATTATGCTTCAGGCAAACATTCTTGGATTTACAGTAGACCATTCACATATTTTCACTATAAAGAAAAAGCAGAGTCATGATGAGAAGCCCACATTCCAATTTGTTCAGCCCACAATAAATTACCCGGCAAGGCCCAACATTTTCATCAGATATCGGTGTACCCCCAATAAAAACGGGCACCTCCTCATCATAAAGCAAGTGAGAGAAAAGAGCAGGGACAGGTGTGAGCAAGATTAGGCAGGGTGTGTGTGCGATGAAAAGGGTTTATGGCATGTTGTGCCTTGATGCTATCTCATTCGGCCACTGGGAGAGGAACTGACCAAACAGGTTCGGCCTGGGGCAATGGTCTCAGCTTGCCCAGGTCAGAGAGAAGTCAATTAAGGTGTACGTGTCCTTTGGAATCGAATTTAGCTGTATTATAAGCCTATGTGAGGGCAACTCTCAAAATGGCTGCTGTGCACAAAATGAAAGCCAAGGGTTCAGGACGAAAATCACGATTTCGAGGTGAAATCTTTACTGGAATATGACGAAAATGCTTGTACATAGTGTACTAGCCATTTTTGGTCTTTTGATACCAAAATCGTCATACTACGACAAAGTTTATTGCACGAGTCCAGAATTTTCAGAACTACAAACCCTCCCCTTTTGCCCTTACATAGGCAATTAACCTATTCTCATGCTAATCTGAGTCCAGGTCTATATTCCTAAAGTCATTGAGATGTTGCTGTAACATCATCCTAGTACTTAGCTCGTCTCTTGATACAGGTTTCCTTACACATGATGTAGCACAGAGGCCACATATTGCGGGAGCACACTGCACGCACAGACAAAACAGGAAAAGAATGGCTAAGACCATCCCAATGACCATCAGAATTTTCCATCCCCAGGCGGATATCAGTTCCCAGAACCATCCCATTAACGACCAATCTCCTTTATCCACATGAATAGATTCAGAAATTTTATGTAGTTTGGAGATGGCCTGGTACACTGTTGGAGCGTTATCTGGAATGAAAACACAGCAACTCGATTGGATCAATTTACATATCCCACCTCGGTCTGCAAGTATGACATCTAATGCCACCCTGTTCTGAAGGGTCATAAGACGATCCGACTGGAGCTCAGCAGTCAAGTTACTAAGGGCACCGGCAGTTTCAACCACGGTGGATTCAACCACCCTTGTCAATTGCCTTTTGTTCCTGCTGTTACCCATGGGTCCCCAGAACGGCAGAAAACCCTTTAAGAAGTCCCCAAATTCTTGTCCTGCAGTGTCTTCTTCGCTGAAGACACCTCTAACTATCCTTGTCTTGTAGTAATCTGCTGCCGCTGTGTAGGTGGGAGGCAGCAGAAACGAAACAAAACATGTGCCCGAAAAGTCAGGGGGCAACCATGTATAGGCTCTATCATGGCAGATGAAATAGGTACCCTTAGCTGCTAAGAACGGAGGGGAAGTCTGAGATGCAAAAACATATGTTTCAGTGCAGATGCTTTTCCCTAGCTGAGCTCTGGGATTCTTGCCAGTACCTTGCAGACACAGGTGACCCTGATGGGGTACAATCCAAATCGGGGAAGATCTCTTAGCTTGCTGTTTCTCACTCAGAGTAGCTCCATATCCGGTCACGTTCCATCCTATGTATACTAGTGTCTCATCTCTAGGGATAGTCTCGTAGGAAATATCTTCCTTAATCATGTCTATTATACCCTTAACTAGAGCACTAATCTTAGGATTGTCTTCCACAGAACGTAGGGGGTAGACTTCATGTGCATAGATGAACATTGTTCTGTATGCCCACACAGAACCATTGTGGCTGAATGGCAGGACCAGATAGGGAATACCCTTATCCGTTGTGTGAGGCATAAGACCACACACCCAACAGTTAGTCGTGTTCATTACTAGTTGGTGTTGGTGCAAAAGCTGAACAAAGGAGTTATTAATAAACTCTAATCTCCTAGTGGATTCGTGTTCAGGAAGGGGTTGAAAAGAGTGTGGGGAAACAGTAGAAGGAGGAGGTATGGGCGGTGTAGTGGGTGCAAATGTACTCGAAAAGAGAATAAAACATAACCTATTAAAAATATCATCACACTGAACAACATGAAAATGCGCAATATCAAAAAGCTTTTCTTTGTGGTGACCGCTCAGCCCTCCACAGGGCTTGGTCGCCCCACTCACTGCTGCCGCTCCTGCCTGCCTTTGCCGCCTCCTGCCTGCAGATTCCTTCGCTCGCTGCCCGCTGCTCCTTGGAATTTTTCCGCTGCTCCTGGGAATTTCCCGCTGCTCCTGGGAATTTCCCGCTGCCCGCTGCTTCTTGGAATTTCCCGCCGCTGCCTCCCTGCGGCCCCGCCCCCCTGTGATTCCATTTGCCGCCCCGCTCCCGCCACCCAGCTGCTCCTCCCTCCCGGCTCCTTACTTATGACGCCCCCAGAGCGACTGCGCGCAGCGGGAGCGCCGATTGAGCGCCGAAGGTGCGCCAAAGGTAAGCCCGTCTGTGCCCGTCCGCGCCTGGCCCGCGCCCAGCGCCAGGACCCCTGGCCCTCTCCGCCGAGGCAAGACGACCCAACTGACCTACGACGCCGCCACTCTCAACGCACTCAATGCCGGCCGGACCCAAGCCTGCTGCCGAGCCACCCCGAGACGCACCCACGGACCCTTCACCTGCTGCACCTGCAAGTTCACCTGCCTCCGAACCTGCCCCGCACCCGCCAAGACAAACACCAGCAGCAACCACCTCAAGTGCATCCTGATCAACACCCGCTCCGTCCACAGACACGCCGTGGAACTCTGGAACCTCCTCGACGCTACATCACCGGACGTCGCCTTCCTCACGGAAACCTGGATGAACGCCTGCTCTGCACCCGACATCGCCATCGCCATCCCGGACGGGTACAAGATCATCAGGAGGGACCGCATCAACCAGACCGGAGGTGGCATCGCCATCGTCCACAGGAACACCATCCGCATCACGACCGACGCCAACGACTCCTTCGCCGCAGCCGAACATCTCCACTTCCAGATTCACACTGACCCTAAGACGACCCTCAGAGGCACCCTCGTCTACAGACCCCCGGGACCACGCACACAATTCAGCGAAGACATCACAGACTTCATCAGCCCGCACTCCCTCCCCTCCACCGACTACATCCTCCTCGGGGACCTCAACTTCCACCTGGAGAACAACAAGGACCGCAACACCACCGCCCTGCTGGAAAACCTCGCCAACCTTGGACTCAAGCAACTGGTCAACACCCCCACCCACTACGCCGGCCACACGCTTGATCCCGTCTTCTCTTCCAGCAAGTACATCACCTTCAGCCACGTCACCGGACTCCACTGGACCGACCACAGCTGCGTCCACTTCAACTTCAAAAGATCCACGACCCACCACCACCCGCAACAGGTACCTCACAGGAATTGGAGCAAGATCACCGCAGACCAGCTCACCACCTCCCTCAGCCAGAGCCCACCCGCCAACACAACGGACCCCAACGAAGCAGCCCGCAACTTCACACAGTGGCTGACGACCTCGCGCCACTAAAGAACCCTCCCAGCAGACCCAGAATCAAGAAGGCATCCTGGTTCACCGACGACCTCAAGGACTCCAAGAAGACCTGCCGCACCCTCGAGAAAGCCTGGCTCCTCGACCGGACCACCGACAACATGACCGCCCTCAAACACGCTACCCGCAAGCACCACCAGCTCATCCGCACCACCAAGAAGAAATCCCTGAAGGAACGACTGGACAACAACGCCCACGACAGCAAAGAGCTCTTCACTATCGTCAAGGAGTTCTCCAACCCCAGCACCGGCACCAACGACATCACTCCGTCACAAGACCTCTGCAACTCCCTCACCTCGTTCTTCCACCGCAAGATCGGCGACATCCACACCAGCTTCGGCGCCCCACCCACGCACCCAACCGTCGAACCAACGCCCCCCACCGCCACCCTTCGCACCTGGACCACGGTGACCACCGAAGACACAGCCCGCACGATGAACACCATCCACTCCGGATCACCGACCGACCCCTGCCCACACCACGTCTTCAACAAGGCCGACTCCACCATCGCACCCCAACTCCGGAACATCATCAATGCCTCCTTTAACACCGCCACCTTCCCGGAGAGCTGGAAGCACGCCGAGATCAGCGCCCTCCTGAAGAAACCTACAGCGGACCCCACCGATCTCAAAAACTTCCGCCCCATCTCGCTCCTCCCTTTTCCTGCTAAAGTCATCGAGAAGATCGTCAACAGACAGCTGACCGCCTTCCTCGAGACGAACGGATCCCTCGACCCCTCTCAGTCCGGCTTTAGAGCCACCCACAGCACCCAGACCGCCCTCATCGCAGCCACCGACGACATCCGGACCCTGCTCGACAAGGGGAAAACAGTGGCCCTCATCCTCCTGGACCTCTCCGCTGCATTCGACACGGTCTGCCACCGCACCCTAGTCCAGCGCCTCAGCAACATCGGTATCCAAGAGAAGGCACTGGAGTGGATCATCTCGTTCCTCACCGGAAGAACACAAAGAGTCCGCCTCCCCCCGTTTCGCTCCGAGGCCACCGAAGTCATCTGCGGCGTCCCGCAAGGATCTTCACTCAGCCCCACCCTCTTCAACATCTACATGAAACCTCTCGCAGCCATCGCACACCAGCACAACCTCAACATCATCTCTTACGCCGACGACACCCAGCTGATCCTCTCCCTCACCAGAGACCCCGATACCGCCAGAACCTGCCTACACGAAGGGATGAAAGACGTCGCCGGGTGGATGAAGGACAGCCGCCTGAAACTGAACTCGGACAAGATGGAAGTCCTCATCCTGGGATCTTTGCCCTCCGCCTGGGACGACTCCTGGTGGCCCCCAGCCCTGGGCACCGCACCCAAGCCAACCGACCACGCACGTAACCTGGGCTTCATCCTGGACCCCTCCCTCTCGATGACCAGACAAGTCAACGCCGTCTCCTCATCGTGCTTCAACACCCTGCATATGCTTCGCAAGATCTTCCACTGGATCCCGACCGAGACCAGGAAGACTGTCACCCAGGCACTCGTCACCAGCCGACTGGACTACGGAAACGCCCTCTATGCCGGAACCACAGCCAAGCTACAGAAAAGACTCCAGCGCATCCAGAACGCCTCCGCCCGACTCATCCTGGATGTCCCCTGACGCAGCCACATCTCCAGCCACCTGAGGAACCTGCACTGGCTCCCCGTCGACAAGAGGATCACGTTCCGGCTCCTCACCCACGCACACAAGTCTCTCCACGACCTGGGCCCCAAGTACCTCAACGACCGCCTGTCCTTCTACACGCCCACCCGCCAGCTACGGTCCACCAGCCTCGCCCTCGCAGCCGTACCACGCATCCGAAGAGCCACCGCCGGAGGAAGATCCTTCTCTTACCTGGCTGCCAAGACTTGGAACTCCCTCCCTATCCACCTTCGGCTGACCCAGGACCATCTCGCCTTCAGGAAACAACTCAAGACCTGGCTGTTCGAGCAGTAGCATACCCCTCCCCCCAAGCGCCTTGAGACCCTCCCGGGTGAGTAGTGCGCTATACAAATGGCATGATTGATTGATTGATTGATTTTGTCATCATTTTACATATTCTGTTTTTAAAGTTCATTTCCTTGGCAGGTCTCTCCATCTCGAAAAACTCCATCCTCTATACAATGCTGCCGCGATGGGAGGTTGTTTCTGCTAAGGAATGCTTCTGTCAGTCTAGGGCAACTCCCTTAGACCAACCAGAACTGTCGACCTAACGTCATCAGCTGCACCCCAAAGACTTTGGGCAATCGCGGCCCTAGCAGGGGAACCCGGATGGCGGTTCGAAAAGCAAAAATAAGCAAGTTTCTCAGATGGGAGAGCTGCGCTTTCAAAAATAGCGAAAAAGGAAAATTTTGTTTATTTGTCCATAGGTCTCGGCCTCAAATTATAACGTTTTCTCCCAAGTACTGTTTGGTCTTGGAAAAGGAGTTCAGGTTCTGTAGTGTCCAATCGAATTGACGGTGATACAGCTGGTTGCAAAATATTGTCACTTTCTTTCTCAGTAAGTGTTCCTTTTAGACGTGCATCGCTGAAAGGCAGAAAACGAGGCACGGTTTCAGTCTCTGAGTCGGCGACACTCTCCTGGACCCACCGGTCGTACGGCAGAGGTAAAGGCACCCTCTTGCAGTGTACGCTGTGGATCCAGTGCTTCTTCCCTTCTACACGAACAGCTGATCTCGTTGACAGAAGGACGAGGTGTGGGCCGGTCCACCTGGGCTGGTCATTCTTTGTTCGTTGAAAGTTCTTTACCAGCACCCAGGATCCAGGATCGATTTGGTGACCTGGAGCTTCAGAGGCTTGAGGCAGAGTGTTGTTGACCTGTTGGTGTAAAACACGCAATTTAGCCGTCAATTCGTACAAATAGTCAAGCAGTACTGGGTGTTCGATTTCACTAAATTTTGTGGGCCTTGGCACTCCCCATATGTTGGCCGGGCGGCCAAAAACTATCTCGTAAGGACTAAGTCCCACTCGCGAATGCACAGTCATTCTGGTGGATAGGAGTGCTAGGGGTAGAGCGTCAGGCCATTTAAGACCAGAGCTCGCTTGAATTTTGGCCAATTTAAGTTTCAACGTGCCATTGTAGCATTCTACTAGTCCAGCTGATTGGGGGCGATTTGCAGCGTGAAATTTCTGATGAATGCCTAGCCCTTCGCATACTTTCTTCATCACTCGACCCACAAATTCACTCCCATTGTCACTCCAGACCATTCTAGGCATTCCAAATCTGGGGAAGAACTCTTTCACAAGGGCTTTAGCTGTGGATAAGGCAGTGTTGTCCTTTAGGGGGTAGGCTTCCACCCATCTTGAAAAGGCACAAACAACAACGAGTACGTATTTTAAATTGTTGCACCTTTCCATGTGGATGAAATCTAGCTGCAAAACCTCGAACGGATACGTAGGAGGTGCAAAATGACCAGCTGGAGTTGGGGTTCCCAAACCAGGATTGTATTTTAGACACACCATGCAATTCTTGACCACGTTTTCTGCACACTTGGGAATTCCAGCATTTTACCATACTGGAGCCAACAACTTGCAAATCCCTTTCACACTGATGTGAGCCATTCCATGAGCCATTGTAACCACTGCAAGCACATACGCATCGGGTAACAACCATCTCTGATGCTCTGACAATTCAATCCAACAACCATTTGTATCCATTTTACCCGTACTTTCTCTCCACACACCCAACTCTTTCTCTGTAGCTTCAGCTTGAATAGATTTCACACTCTCTATTGTGTCTTCACACATTCCAACGTCACCAATCCATCTTGCAGGGCCTGCAACATACATTCGGCTCATCACATTCCTCGCTTTTTCTTTTGCGATTTCGTCAGCAAATGCATTTCCACGACCAACATCATCAGTCACCTTCTTGTGTGCGCTACATTTCACAATCGCAACTTGCAACGGCAAAGTCAGTGACTCAAGAAGCTCATTCACCAACTGACCATGCTGAATCTTAGCTCCATGCGAAGTCAGGAACCCACGTTCTTTCCACAATCGTTCAAAACTGTGAGCCACACCAAATGCATACTGGCTGTCGGTATAGATAGTCACTTTCATTCCTTTCGACAACACACATGTTCTCGTAAGTGCAATCAATTCTGCTGCTTGAGCTGAATTATGTGGGATACGTGCAGCTTCAACAATTGTATGTAAAGTCGTGACAGCATATGCTGCAGTCGTATCACCATTCGGAAGCTTGAAGCATGAACCATCCACCCATAAGGTACCATCACACTTTGCAAGGGGAGTATCCTGGAGGTCTATTCTCCCTTTCGTTTCTTCTTCTGATCTAAGAAAACAATCATGCTGTTCTGAATCATCTAATTCCTCTACAATCGGCAACAACGTAGCTGGGTTAAGTGTGTTGCATCTTTTTATATGCACATGACTCGCTAACAATGTCAACTCGTAACCTGACAATCGAGCACTAGTTAAGTGCTGTGTCTTGGTTCTGTTTAACAACGTGTCCACTGCATGTGGAACCATCACAATCAATGTGTTATTCATCACTAACCCAGCAGACTGTCGAATAGAAACAGCTGCTGCTGCTGTGGCTCCTAAACAACTCGGCAATGCTTTAGCTACCGGGTCCAAAGTCGACAAAAAATACACGCATGGACGCTGCTTGTCTCCAAACAACTGTGTCAATACTGATAATGCACAACCTTCTTTCTCATGGACATACAATGTAAAGGGCTTTTTGTAGTCGGGGGTACCCAACACAGGAGCCGAACATGATGCACTGCGCAATTCAGAAAAACTTTTCTGACACTCTTCAGACCATGGGACGGGATTCGGTGTATCTTTACAAGTTAATGCCACCAAAGGTTTGGCCAGCAAGGAAAAATTTGGTATCCATTGCCTGCAATATGATGTAATGTCCAAGAAAGCACGCACTTCTCTCTGTGTTCTTGGCACACTCAATTTCGCTATTGCCTGAATTCTTTCTGGGGTCAGTTTCCTTCCCTCCTTCGATAAGAGATGACCTAAGTAGGTCACTTCTTGTCGACAATATTGCAATTTTGAAAGAGACACTTTGTGATGCAAATCACACAAATGACGCAACAATGACAACGTGGCTTCTTTACAGATTTCCTCAGTATCTGCAGCAACAAGCAAATCATCAACATACTGAATAAGGGTAGCGCCATCAGGTAAAACAATCGTATCAAGCTGTGTTTTTAGAGCCTGACTATATATCGATGGACTTTCACAGTAGCCCTGGGGAGCGCGTTTAAAGCGGAAGCTTTGACCTCCTAAACTGAAGCCAAAAATATCCCTACTCTCCTCGGCAATTGGGATGCTGAAGAAAGCATTCTTCAAGTCAATCACCGAAAACCAGGTGGCAGAAGCTGGAATCATAGTCAATAGGGCAGTGATGTCAGGAACAACTGGAAATTGTGGCACAACTATTTTATTCACCTCTCTAAGATCAATCACAAATCTGTAAACAGGTGGCTGGGAAGGATCAGTTTGTTTCAAAACAGGCAGAACAGGACTATTGCAAACATTGCCTCTTGTCTCTTCAATTACATCTTTTTCAATCAGATAATAAATGATCACTAACAACGCTTTCTCACCTTCACTAGAAATTTTGTATTGGGGAATGCGTGGCATTTTAACATTGGCTTTCAATGTTATAACATATGGCGGTATTTCCAAACGACCTACATCATTAGGACCAGTAGCCCAAACATTTTTAGGAAGAAACGACAATTCTGTTGGAAGTTTATCCCTTGACAAATACATTGGAGAAACCACTTTCTTACCCAGTGTAAGTTGTACTCCCGAAGGAGAACAGTACAAAGTCGCATACAATCTTTTTACCAGATCCAATCTTAGCAATTTTTCACCACAACCTGTTGTTAAAATAAGGGGTGCTTCGAATTCACAAGGTCCAACAGAAAGGGACAAAGGGTCAGAAATCGGGTTTCTAACTGGGGCGCCAGAAAAACCTACTGATACATTCGTTTCGCCAGACAAAGGTGTGCCAGGGAGTTTAGAGTGCATAATAGAACTCTTTGTAGCACCAGTATCCAACAGAAAAGGCTCTGACACACCTGATGTAATCACCTCAACATAAGGTCCAGTCTGATCTACTGGAACTGAAACAACTCCCTCTCTTTGTCTACGGCTGTCCTAGCAATCATTACCTGCCATGTGCTCATCTTCTGCATAGTAGTCATCAGCATAGTACTGAGCCATCCTACCAGACGCGTTATTCTGCTGATCAAAACTATTCATTGAATTTTGAGGCGGAAAGGAACGCGCGTTCTGGGGAAAATTTCCACGTCCTCTACCTCTAGGAGCTTGTTGAACACCTCGACCTCGTGCACCTGAAACACCATTTGCGCGCTGTCACAAAACAGGGCAACTATACTTGAAATGACCCTCTTCCTTACAATATGAACATTGATTGGGACCTACAGGGACACGTGGTTGAGTATACTCGACTCTTTGCGAGTTCCTGTGAAACTGTTGAGGCTGCTGATAGTTATTCTGATAGTTACTCTGAGCACCACTATTTTGACCACCATGTGGCGGGTACGCTTGCTGTAACAGAACCTTTGTTTTCAACTCTTTAGTTTTCTTCTCTGCTCTATCTTTCTCATCTTTATCTCGATTTTCATAATATTGTGCAGTAGCCAATATCTGTGCTGAAGAGGAAACTGCCCAAGAACTCTCTGAATCTTTTAACTTTTTACACAACTCGGGAAGCAGATTGTGCACAAATTTATCGACGAACAACCGCTGACCAACTTCTGTGCTCATATCTTGACCACTGTGGTCGACAAATGTTTCTTCAAACCTGGTGAAGAAATCTGACCCCGTTTCATCTTTCTTCTGCTTACACGCAGACAATTTATCCCAAGTCACACGCATCGCAGGCATTATAGTTTCATGTAATCAATGATCTTACCAGGAAGTTCTGTTACTAAAGGCTCGGGTTTAGCACCACCAACTTGTCGGGCATCCGCAGCAGCAATATTAGCCCATGAGTCACCTAACTCCTGATCATGATCTGCATGGCGAATCTTTCCCCATAAAGGCTGTGGAACAACATTCCCAAACAACATGTCTATGTCAGCTAAATTCATGATGCATGACCCTGCAGTCTGTGACAATTCCTTGTAATACCCTGCAGGATTTTTACGGGGATCAGGTAATGTATGCTTAAGGGCCAAAACTTCAGCTCGCTTCCATGGAACATGTACCCACACACGCTGAAAGTGTGGCAGAATAATTAGATTAGCATTCGCATCCCCATCTCTCCAAACGGGGGGAACTTCTCTCATGGGATACTGTCTCCCCTTCTTCTTAACAGAGGAATCAGACTCAAACAACGACCTAGAAACACCTTCAGTCCTAAGCGACAGCAACGTCGCAACTGCTTTCTCAACATCTGAACCCACAATTGCGCCTTTTGAAAACTCAAACCGTACACGGCTCAACTCGGGCGGATTAGAGTCCAAATCATTGTCCTCTAAATCTTCACACAGAAAAGCACACATTTTTTTAAAAACGTATCTCTGCTTTGATGCTTCCCACTGATGGAAGACATCCATAACAGATTTTAGATCATATTCCATCGGGTCAGTCACCCATCTATGTGCCAAATTATTCAACGTTTCCTTCTCCCTAGAATCAGGCAGTTGGCTACGCAACTGTGTGCGCTCAGAGGTAGGAGCTGGACTTGCCGCTCCAAAGAAAGGATATAGAATACTAGTAACAGTACTAGCCACTCTCTGACGAACAGAAGGAGAGGTCGATGAAAAGACCAGCGGGAAAGCAGGGTGAGGCAAGGCAGATGCAGAGGCAGTATCAGGAGTACCAGGAGTGGTAGTCGTTATAGTAGTTAAAGTTGTAGGAAGTATAGGAGGAGCAGATGTAAAAGCCGGTGGCCCTTGAGGCTGCAGCGGAGGAGCAGGAGTCAACTGAAGAACAGCTGGTGGGTGCTGTAGAGGAGCAGGAGGCAATGCAACCATGGGTTGCGCAGCTAAAGGTTGCGGAGGTGCTGTAGCATTCTGCGCATAAGGGGGTGGCGAAATTAACAAATGCGACATTAGAGGATATTTTTCAAGCTCTTTTGCTGCATCTTGCTGAAGAGGCGGCAAAACTGGATAACATTTATCTATTACCATTTTACGTTGCCTGTGCAACTGCTCACTCATCTGTTCTTCTTCGTTATCTTTAAACTGCATAGCAGCTGGCATTATCGAAATACCCCTTTCTCTCTTATTTTTCTTTGCTAGTTTAATTTCTTTCTGTTTGACTTCCTTACGCCATAGGCGGAAAGAGTCAAACATCGCCGGCCGGGCTTTCTTCTTGAAAAGTTTAACTTCTAGATTATCTAGGATTTCCATGTCAAAGCTACCATATTGGGGCCATTTTAGAACACCATCTTTTCTGGTGTAGCGGATCCACACTTCATTATATGTGATGGGGCCTACTCCATGTTTCACATACAATTCATAAGTTGGAGTTCCAATCGGAGGAACCGGACATGAGTCCTCCAATCGGGAATCCCTATTACAACCAAGACAAAACAAATTTCCAAGTCTGCTAAGACCAGGCATCTTCGCTCACTAGTCTAGCTTCAAACTTCAAAGGATTATCGGTTACGATATTCTCGTGAATACACGAGTCCTTCGGCTTTGGTACTTGCAAGTTCCAAATCAAAGATCCCAAAACTAAGAACCAACTAAGGACTGGGAGACGCTCCACTTATACTTAACTGAGATATCGATGACGTCACCAGAAGACTCGTCTATCGTTTCGCTCTACCAAACATCAAGGGTCCAAATCAGGGCGATAGCCAGGGCAGCAGTCCTTCGTAGCTGTCGGGAAGCGGGGAACCTCGCAGCAAAGACTTTCGGACCACGTCGACATGCAGGGGTTGATGAAGTGGCGGCCTTCCTCCAGAATTTTCACACGAAGCTCCTCATGGAACCTCTGGCTTGGACCGGTACTGGGTTTTTCAGAACCGGTACCGAACCGGTAACCCAGTGGTGTCAGGGTACACCCTAAGACCTCGAGTACTTTCCTGATTCAGACCACAGAAACTCAGAGTCTTCTAGGTGAAGTCAAAGATCGAATTTATTGGCTGCAACCAAGTAACAGGCGTCCTAGAAGTACAACAACACGGTGTGTATATTCTCAGGAGACTGCTCAATCTTACAAAGCCAGGCTTCTCTTTTTATACAAAATATTATGCTTCAGGCAAACATTCTTGGATTTACAGTAGACCATTCACATATTTTCACTACAAAGAAAAAGCAGAGTCATGATGACAAGCCCACATTCCAATTTGTTCAGCCCACAATAAATTACCCGGCAAGGCCCAACATTTTCATCAGATATCGGTGTACCCCCAATAAAAACGGGCACCTCCTCATCATAAAGCAAGTGAGAGAAAAGAGCAGGAACAGGTGTGAGCAAGATTAGGCAGGGTGTGTGTGCGATGAAAAGGGTTTATGGCATGTTGTGCCTTGATGCTATCTCGTTCGGCCACTGGGAGAGGAACTGACCAAACAGGTTCGGCCTGGGGCAATGGTCTCAGCTTGCCCAGGTCAAAGAGAAGTCAATTAAGGTGTACGTGTCCTTTGGAATCGAATTTAGCTGTATTATAAGCCTATGTGAGGGCAACTCTCAAAATGGCTGCTGTGCACAAAATGAAAGCCAAGGGTTCAGGACGAAAATCACGATTTCGAGGTGAAATCGTTACTGGAATATGACGAAAATGCTTGTACATAGTGTACTAGCCATTTTCGGTCTTTTGATACCAAAATCGTCATACTACGACAAAGTTTATTGCACGAGTCCAGAATTTTCAGAACTACAGTGTGTTTAGCAAAAGGTGATTTCGGGTTAAGCATTATTGGGTTTTTAGTCTTGTGCAGTTAAGAGTTTTGATACCTTCGGGTGAAGATTTGTCAAGTATAATTGTGTATCATCATTATACATGTGATAATGTATGTCTGAGTGTTTCAGAATGTTGCTAAGAGGTTCCATGAACAAGTTGAATAGAATGGGTGAGAGTGTGGATCCTTGAGGTACTACAATCGAGACCGGAGTAATGTCCGACAGGATTTGATTGACTTTGATTCATTGTGCTCGATTATATAGGTACAAGGAAAACCAACTTAAGATGGGAGCAGATAACCTCATCCTTTTCTCGTAAAGGTCAATCATGTTGTCATGTTTGACCATCTCAAGCGCAGAGTAAAGATCAAGAAGTATAAACAGGCATGGTTCGTTCTGATCATGTAGTCCCAGGGCGTCATCTATAATGTGTGTTAGAGCCATTTCAGTACTATGACTCATTCTGAAGCCAGATTGGTAGAGATCAAGGAGATCAAACTGCTCAATGTGGTTGCACAGTTGTAAATGCATACATTTCTCTAGTAGTTTTGCTAGTGTCATGATGTTAGTAATTGGATGGAAATTGTTGAGGTCAGACAAGCCTGCGTTTGTTTTTTGGGAATTGGGGTAACCTGTCTTTAGGCAATCAGAAATAACGCCCTGGGAGAGTGATGCATTGACAATCTTAGACTAAAGTGGGAGAATAAAAGATCCAAGCTCTTTGATGAGTTTGGCGGGCAGAAGATCCTTGAAGTGGTTTGAGGGTTTATAGATATTATTGTTTTGAGTATCTCAGCCTCATCGGGAAGATTAGAATTATTCCATTTGGTATTGTCTTTGTAGTATAATTGGTGTGAGGGAACCTCATCAGGGAAAGAATTGGGAGGAGGCTGGGCCTGGCTTAGTGGATGTTGAGAGGAAAGTTAGAGTTCTGATTCAATCTTCCTAGCCTTTTCAATGAAATGAGCAGAGAAATCATCAACCCTTGGGAATGCCCATTATCTTCAAAGTGGCTGTTTGATCTGCAGCTTATTTGTTGTTTGATGATTTGAAATACTTTTTGGGTCTGCTTTTGGCATTGTCCAGTTGCTTCCTAAAGTATTCAGCTTTGGAAGTACAGATTTGGAGATGTGGGTAATCAATGGTAGAACCACTGAGGACTTCCCCCCGAAATTTACATTCCATGGTGCTAAAGGCTGATCCATAAGGGACTACACAGTAGTCTTGCTATCTTTGATGCAACATTTATTACAGTTTTCAATTAATTTTCCAACCCCGAGCGATTACAGCCATCAATATATACATTTCGGGTTAAACCCCAGAAGGCACATGAACATCCTGGCACTGTAAGGCACTACAAACTTGATACATTTAAGACAACTGAGATGAACCGATGCCTCGCTACAAGTTCTGAACAGCACAATTAAGGATCTAGCAGTGGCTAGTTGCAAAAAAAACACCAACTCAATAAAATCAGGGATAGAATTTATAACAAAACTTACATCATTAATCCCAGGCCACTCCAGGAGAAAACCAAGGAAGGAAAACAATACCTCCTCATGAAAAATGCAAGCGTTGAAACAAGAACTAAGAAAAGCTGTCAGGAACACCAAAACTAGAAATATATGGATCAAGTGGAAAGGGAAAACATAAACAAGTTGAGGAAAGAATAAAAAAAACAATCATGGGAATAGAAAAGAAAACAGAGCGAGCAGAACTGGAACAAACTAGTGTTCGGCGCTAAACCACCCAACTCTTTTTGAGATCTAGTCAGCAATCTGAGTAGGTCAACTAAAGTTTTAAACCACTTGAACGTTCAGGAGAAAGTCTGGGTAGATTTCCTGGCCAGAAGATTTGAGTGGGATATACTGCATGAACTATTGCCAAACCCGCAAACGGAACACCTTTTTAACCATGCCAATGAAGCAAGAATTATAACATCTGCAAATATGGACGCAGCCAGAAAAAGTATCCCTCTCGAGGATAACGCTTGCGATCTATATCTCCTAGTTGAAGACACTATAAAGACAATAAGGAGAGGAAGAAGCGACGGACTAGTCGACTTTCTAATGCAATGTAACATTCTGGGGCACTCAACTGTCTATGTTATTTAAGAAAGCGGAACTACTAGGCTGCACCCCACCTAATTGGTTAGGGTCCATAGTAAATCAAATTTATAAAGGGGGAGATCAATTGAACCTGGCAAACTACAGACTTATAGCACTATTTGATGTTGAAGCAAAGGATTATGCATCAATGATCCTGGCAAACTTGATTGAGTGGTCAGACAAGCACAACCTGATCCCAGTCAACCAAATTGGATTTAGGAAAGTGACTGGAACATCAACAAATGCAAAAGGAAAAAGGAAAAATTACACCTCTGATTTATTTATTAAAAGCTGCATTTGATTGTGTAGATCGGCACAGGTTGTGGAGAAAATGGAAAGTTTAGAATATTTTAGAAAGAAAATTATGAGGAAGAATGCAACTTTATACCCACACCTGGATGACAGTCAAGCTGGGGGATGGCACCAGGGTTTCAAGAAGGATTGAGAGAAACTCACAAAAGATACATCCCCTTTAATAACAAGGGTCATGAGTGAAGAGAAGACAGCTGGAGAGAAAGTGATCTTTTTTTAGGCTGAGGACCCTCGCTGACCCGAGGGTGTCATGCTTCATCATTGGGTCCCCTCCTCACATCAGGACCACAAGGTCCCCGATGTGGGCTACGACTCTCCACCAGAAAAACTTGTATGAAGAGAAGCGGAGGTGTTTTAAGTAGGTAGTGCCAATGAGAACAAATGTGAGTGAGGGACAGAGTGCAAAAAAACAAAAAAGAGACTAGTTAAAACTATCTCAGGGGCCCAATAACTTTATTTGGTTGTACCCCTGGATAGGCTTAAAAAACAAGAGGACTGGGGGATCAGAACAAATATACCCCCTCAGTGGTCAACATGTTTCTTCCTTGCATTCCCGATGTGAGGAGGGAACCCAATAAGGAAGCATTTCACCCTGGGGTGAGTGAGGGTACTTGTCCTAAAAAAGGATCACTTTCTCTCCAGCTGTCTTATCTTTACACATGACCCTTGTTATTAATGGGGACGTATCTTTTGTGAGTTTCTATTATAGTTAAGGACTGGTACGTCCCCCCCCTTCTCGGGATTGTCTCCCTTGGATCCCTAGTGTGCTTTTGAAATTTCAAGAAGGATTGCCACAAATAAGGCTTGAAGCAAGGATGTGTGCTGGCTCCCCATCTATTTAACCTGTTCATGTCTGTTCTAGCACAAAGGCTTGACAAGATCACTTCTCACCCGCCTGGACTGGCTAAATTAACCTTGTCACATCTTTTGTTTGCTGATGACGTGCTATTAATGAGATTAACACAAGTAGACCTTCAGGGCCCACAGAAATGCAGGGTTAAGTCAACACTAATAAACTGGAAATAAACATAACAAAAGCCGAAACCATGATGATCCAAAATTGACCCAGCCTCAAACATAAAATCTGGTTGGATGGTAAGATGCTGGAAGAAGTTACTAGCTACAAATACTTTGGAGTCTACTTAGATAACAGATTCAACCAACAGGAACAAAAGAATTATATGTCAAAAAGGGCCAGTGCGCTAACATTCGCCTTCAGTACTCTAGCCAAAAAACTGGATTGCCTTTCCTTTAAACCATTGCTAGCCGTGATAGTAGCAAGATTCCTGCCAACAACACCAAAAAAACGATGGATTTGGGCCCAGATCTTTTGACTGGGGGAGTGTGTGACATTGATCCACATTCAGTCCATCACTTGTTGTTTTTGCAATTGCCGCCCTAAGTGCGCTGGGGATGCCCAGACGTGGGTCCCAGGCACTCCACACCACTTGGAGTCAAGCTAGCCGGGCTGAAGAGAGGTGTTACCTCGAAACCGGTCCGGTCCTCGGATGCTTGATTCCGTTCTGGGAAGGACATGGCTTTTGTAGTTCGGACTGGACTGTTCCCATGGGGCAACAGGGTCAGAGCTGATTTGCATATCGCCATTGTCTAACCCAGGGTGGTGTGGAGTGCAAAAAAATGATGGATTTGGGCCCAGATCTTTTGACTGGGGGAGTGTGTGACATTGATCCACATTCAGTCCATCACTTGTTGTTTTTGCAATTGCCGCCCTAAGTGCGCTGGGGATGCCCAGACGTGGGTCCCAGGCACTCCACACCACTTGGAGTCAAGCTAGCCGGGCTGAAGAGAGGTGTTACCTCGAAACCGGTCCGGTCCTCGGATGCTTGATTCCGTTCTGGGAAGGACATGGCTTTTGTAGTTCGGACTGGACTGTTCCCATGGGGCAACAGGGTCAGAGCTGATTTGCATATCGCCATTGTCTAACCCAGGGTGGTGTGGAGTGCAAAAAAACGATGGATTTGGGCCCAGATCTTTTGACTGGGGGAGTGTGTGACATTGATCCACATTCAGTCCATCACTTGTTGTTTTTGCAATTGCCGCCCTAAGTGCGCTGGGGATGCCCAGACGTGGGTCCCAGGCACTCCACACCACTTGGAGTCAAGCTAGCCGGGCTGAAGAGAGGTGTTACCTCGAAACCGGTCCGGTCCTCGGATGCTTGATTCCGTTCTGGGAAGGACATGGCTTTTGTAGTTCGGACTGGACTGTTCCCATGGGGCAACAGGGTCAGAGCTGATTTGCATATCGCCATTGTCTAACCCAGGGTGGTGTGGAGTGCAAAAAAACGATGGATTTGGGCCCAGATCTTTTGACTGGGGGAGTGTGTGACATTGATCCACATTCAGTCCATCACTTGTTGTTTTTGCAACATCTTACGCCAGCGTCGCTTTACATGGAAAAACCCCAATATTTTTAAATAAAGTACATGTTGCCATTTATAAACGGGACTTTCAGCTACCCAAAAATGCATCACCAGTGCAGGTCTGGTTGGAGTTTGGGCTAATTAATGAGTTACGTAGTTGGGAGGATGTATTCAACCATAAAAAACAGGGACAAAATAGAACTACACTCGGAACATTCACCAATAGACAAAGCACTATAGATTGAATTTGAAAAGGACAAAACATCAGCATATAATCAATATTTACACAGCACAAAGCAAACTACTAAGAAGGGGGAACTATGGAACAAAACTGCCTTTCACATCCTTTAGACAAATCATTAACAAAATTGCAAAACTTCAATCCTTGCTACAAGACAAAAACACCTTCAGCAAGTATGCACATGCATGGATGGTAATTAATAACTATGTCCCTAAAACAAGCACCTTACCTATTTTTGGCATTATTAAAAAAATGCTCAATGGCACTTCGGCTTGGTCAGCTACTAACACCTGCATACCAATATAGTTTTTTTTTTTTTTAAATATTTTATTAGATGCACAAAATGCAATCCATAGTTATAGACAGAAAAACAAATACATAAGGCATGAAGTGACAAATGTAGTACCATTCAATAAACAATGATGTATACAGTAGGATTGCGGACTGTTCGAGCAGCACGTAGCAGGAGTACAGTTTTTCGTTTTTCGTTACGTTGAAACCATAAAAACATAAATCAACATCACAGAAAAAGAAAAAAACAATACACCAAATGAAAAATCATAGCAAAGAGTTTGCGAGACCAATAGAGCAAGTCAATAAGCACTGTATCCGTTTCAGGCTCAAAATGTCGTAGCTGTGAATACAATAACCACACAGCACACCACAGGTCCATGCGCACAGAGCACCATTGAAGCAGGGTAGAGCTGTGTAGTGAACAAGCATCGCTTGCGCCAGCACATCATTACCCCACGCTAGCACCCAGCGCCACAGACCACTACAGTTCGGTGTGCGGGGTCCGCTTGAGTCACACGTATAGCAAGGCGAAGCCAAATACGCCGCTTCTGCTGAGCTTGCCCTAACCTACCCCTGTAGGTACAATGGGATGAAGTGATTGGGATGGTGACTCCTGGGTAAGTTTCACAATGTAGTTCCAATATGGCCCCCAAATGTCTGTCGGGCGGGAAGCAGTCGGAATCTGTTCTGAATATTCCACACTATTCACATTGCAGTAGGCCACACTCCTAAGCCACGAGCTGACGGTCGGAGCGCGACGTGCGCACCAGAGCAGCGCTATCTTTCTTTTGGCCAAGAGGAAGCATATGGAAGCCAGTCTACAAAAAGAGCGTGGGAAATTTGCAATGTAGCCAAGCAACGCAATTTCAGGGGTGGGATGTAACGTCATGCCTAATATGTTACCCAAAACCCGGTGTACCTCTAACCAGTATGTATGCAACCGCGAGCATGTCCAAGTCAAATGGGAAAAGTCCGCCTGTGGGGCGCTACATTTGGGGCAGCAGTGTGGCCTACTAGCGTCGATTTTGTGAGCAAGTGCAGGAGTGTGATACATTCTCCTCAGGAACTTAAAGTGTATAAGTTTGTGCCTGCTGTTCATGGACACGTCTCTTGTAATAGCGCAACATGCCTCCCACTGGTCATCCGTAATCTGTGAGCCCAGATCGTCTTACATGCCGCGCGCACCGCTGTGTCCGATGAAGGAAGTGAGGCCAAGCACAGTTTATAGAGCCTCAACACCACGTGCGCACCTGTCTGGTTCTGTATTATAAATGTGAGTGCGGGGTTGTCTTCAGGAGGAAGGGGGAACGTGGGGAATTCAGCACGTAGCATGGATCAGAGTCTTGTCAGGGAGAAGGCGTCCATAAACATTCGGTCAGTGAATCGGGCGTCCTCTGTCAGGGAGAAAGCATGACCGTCTGGAAACAGGTCACCAATCGTGTGGAGTTGGTATTTGGACAATGTGCGGCGAACCACCGACTCGCCGGTGATGGGGAGCCAGTGAGGGTTAGGTAACGGTTACGCAGAGGAGTACATTTTGTCTATGCGAAGCAGCCGTCGCATCTTATCCCAGGCCCAGCCCGTAGTGGACATCGGCTGTATGTCCTGTGGGTCCCGGGGGAGCCCTTTGGGAAGGATGGAGTTAAGTGGCACCGGGAGCGCCGCATCGGCCTCAGGCCTCAAGTAAGGAATTCTAGCATCCGGGTGAAACCAAGGATGTGCATACGAGCACTGTGCAACCAAGTAATAAAGATAAAAATCCGGCACCCCAAATCCTCCTCTCTCGTACGGTAGCATAAGCGTGCACCAGGCCACACAGGGGTTTTTGTCGCCCCACACCAAGCGCAACAAAGCAGTGTGGAGTTGCAAAAAAAAATCTTGGTGAGAGGGATCGGGATGTTATTGAATAGGTATAAAAACCGAGGGAGGACAACCATTTTGATGATAGCAATCCGGCCAGCCATGGACAATGGGAGATGGAGCCACCGATCCGTATTATCTTCCAAAAAGTCCAGGGCGTGTCCGTAGTTCAAACGGATAATGGACACTGTATCAAGGTGAACGTGGATCCCCAGGTATTTAACGGAGTCCACGCACCATTCTAGTGGGAAAGAGCAAGTCCACTGCACGGTGGCGGGGGTCAGCGGAAAAAGAAGCGATTTGTGCCAATTTATGCAGAGGCCTGAATATTCGCCAAAGCGCGTAATCTCAGATATCAGTGGTTCCAAGTTGGTACTAAGGGTACGAACATACAGGACCATGTCGTCTGCATAGAGAGAGACGAGGAGTGAGCCAGTGCGGAATCGAAGCCCCCTATGGAGATGTTTCTCTTGAAAATGCCGCACCAAGGGGTCCATCGCAAGGATGAACAGGAGCGGGGATAAGGGGCAGCCCTGCCGGGTGCCTCTAGAAAGTGTGAAACTTTCAGTTATGGTGCCATTTAAACGTATTCGAGCAGTGGGCGCCGAATACAGCAGTTCCACTGTAGCCACAAACATTGCGGGCATGCCCATTCTCCTCATGACAGATAAAAAGAAAGGACACTCTAGGGTGTCGAATGCTTTTTCCGCATCGAGAAACACCGCAGCCGCCGGGGTGGAGGGGTCAATCCTATGTAGGACAGAAAACAATGTACGAAGATTCAAGGAGGTGGACCTGTGTGGGACAAAGCCGGACTGGGCCGGTGAAACTATGGTATCTACAAGCAGCGCCAATCGGATAGCTAGAACCTTGGCCAAAATGTTATAGTCTAGGTTCAGGAGTGACAGGGTCTGTAAGTACTACATAGTGAGGGATCACGACCCGGCTTAGGCAGCAGAACAATGACCGCATCCCGGAGCGTGGGAAGGAGGACGCCCGACTCCAGCGCCTCCGCATACATCTCAACAAGTCTTGGCACCAGTTCTTCCTTGTATTCCTTGTAAAAGTCTGCTGTGAATCCATTAAGACCTGGCGCCGATGAACTCTTCAATGAGTCAATGGCTTCAATTATGGAGTCCGGTGTAATGGGCTCAGCCAGAAAGTCCTGCATGTACTTCTCCAGGAACACCATGGCTATCTCATTTATATACGGCCCCGGGTCTCGGTGCTCCCCCGACAGTGCAGAGGTGTAAAGAAGGCGGTAGTACGATAAAAAGGTATCACTAATGTCGGGAGTGGAAAAGTGTTGTGTGCCCTGTGAGTCAAATATGTCAGTGATGTATGCTGCCTGGTGTGGTGGTGGGAGCAGCTGTGCCAGCAACCTGCCCGGCACTCTAGGAGCAGCGCAAGTCGTTTAGCCTCTCGGGCTGGCGAGGAGTCACTAAGTATCTTCCCCTCCACCGCCGAGAGTTCGACCTCCATGCGGGTCAAAGTGGTGCGAATCTCACGCAGGACCCCAACATGCTTGGCGATACAAACTCCCCGAATGGTGGCCTTGAAACCCTCCCATAGCGTGCCCAAGTGGCCACTGAGCCGGTAATAATGTCAAAATAGTCAGCGATGGCAGTGCGGACCTCCTCAGTAAAGACCGGGTCCATAAGGGCCCTACTAGGGAAACGCCACTGTCTTTCGCATCCACCCAACCTCGGAATCGCCAGAGTCAACACCACAGGAGAGTGATCGGAGAGCGTGCGCGGAAGAGTGGCAAGACCATCCACCCACCCTGCCACGCCCGGGGAGAGTAGCCAGTAGTCAATTCTGGTGCTAGTGTTATGGAAGCTTGAGTGATGAGTGTAAGCAGGGGCGTGCGGGTGGAGTCTAGCCTCCACATCTATTAGGGAAAAGTGTGAGCAAATGTCCGCCACCACCGAGCGGGCAAGTGGCTTGCATTCCGGGGAGGAAGAAGTACTGTCTCTGCTAGGGTCCATCAATAGGTTGAAGTCGCCCCCATTGCCAATAACTCGATGTCTGAGTGGAGTAGTGTAAGCTGCAGGTCTTGGAAAAAGGCCAGGGAGTCAGCATTAGGGCCATAGACCCCCACCAGTGCAATTTTGTACCCAAACAACACTCCAGTGATTAGCGCATATCTGCCCTCCCCATCAGTTTTACTGCCAGTGAACACAAAAGGAACACGCTTGTGCACAAGAATCGGTACCCACGTGCATACCTACTATAACTGGAAAATACCCTGTGGGTGCCCCAACCCCTAGCCAGTGAAATGGTGTCTGCCTGTACCAGGTGGGTTTCTTGTAGGAAGAGGACATCCACCTTATGACGCGCTGCATAACTCAGGACCTGTTTACGTATCCGCGTGGTGTTCAAGCCATGAACATTCCATGACATCAACGTTAGTCTGGAAGGACCAGACTGCAGACCTATCCTGGCCATATCGCCCTACCAAGGACAATAAATAGTGAGCATGTATCTGACAAGCCAATTCCATGAATCTCGCAATCACACACAAACATAAATTTCCACAAAATCAACATACATCCCATCCCCCACCCACCACCCAGCCTCCCAACAACCCCAGAGAGGCAGACCCCAAACAAGCGCTGAACAACAATGCAGAACACGGATTGTAAAACTCATAGTGTGAGAAAGCATATCTGCAATAAGAAAGATATTAAACCCCGAAAGAAATTAAGCAAACAGGCATTCGCCATAGAGGGTAGCAACGCCACTCCATGCGGGCATCCCAGCAAAGCGACCAACAAACTAATGGCCATTCAACCGCACCCAGCAGAGCAGAACCATTACCAACAATATAGGAGGGCCCAAAGAAGAGGTGACATTGGTTATTCAGCCCTGGCCGGTTTCAGCAAAAGGTCAGCACTGGACTGTGTGTCATTCTGAGGCGGAGAGTGCGGCCTGGAGCCGGAAGGCGAGCCCTGTTGCCTCTTATAGCCATGACAAAAGTCTTGTGCGTCCGCTGGAGAGTCAAAAATGCGGAACCTGCCGTTCACCTCAACCTTCAGTCTTGCCGGATAGAGCATGCCATGTTTCAAGCCAAGGTTACGGAGGGTGGACTTGACTCCAGCATATTTCCGACGTGCCTCTTGCACCATGAGTGTAAAATCCGGGAAGAAGGACAATCTGCTACCTTGCCACTGCACCTCTCCTGTCTCCCGTGCAGCGCGGAGCGCAGCGTCCCGGTCGCGAAAGTTCATGATCCTGGCTATTATAGGTCGAGGTGGTTGTCCAGGGCACGGTTTGGGCCCCAACGACCTATGTGCTCGTTCGACAACAAAGCCAGCAGTGAAGGTATATTTTCCGAATAGTTCGATGAGAAGGTGTTCAACAAAAGTATCAAACCAGCCCGTGGCTGTTGTCTCCGCCACGCCAAGGATCCGAATATTATTGCGCCGGCTACGCGCTTCCAAGTCCTCATTTTTATTGGCCACATCTTTGAGAATTTTCTCGACCCGTTCCAGACGTTTCAGCGTTTTCGCGGCACCATCTTCAACATCCGATATCCTGGATTCCACCAGGTCGAGTCGACGGTCATGAGCCTGCAACTTGGAACCCATGTTAGAAAGTTTTTGTTCAAGGCTATCAAAGCGAGTGTCCAGGGCCTTAAAGCCAGCGCGCATTTCTCCCATCATGGCGGCGACCATGGACGCCGCGTCCCCCGCGTCCGCTGAGCCAGTAGCCCCAGAGGCCGATCCAGGCGGAGGGTCTGTGGTGAGGAGGGATGTTTTATCGAAGCTGAGCTTCCTCTGGTTTGGACCTTTTCCCCATCGCTGAGGCTGAGTGGGAAATGCAGCCGCAGTGGCAGCGCAGGAGGCGTCAAGCAGCGAGGCGGAATACAGGGCAAAATGAAGCCTCAGGCAGCCGCACAATCAGGTAGGCCCCAGGTGCGAGCGCAGTTCCAGGCGATGGTCGGTGAAGGCAAGCAGGACAGTACCCTCGAGGACAGCGCGATGGCACTCAGTGGCTGTGGCGGTCCAAGGCCAGAATACAATGTGGGTCAGGCTCTAGCAGGTAAGCGCCTCTTTATGTAGCACCGCAGGGTGGGGAGCAACCCTCTCCTGGTGACCAGTGCAGGAGGAAGGGGGAGAGATCAAGTCTCCCAGCAGGTGTGCGTAAGGCGGGCCGCTGTTTGCCACCGGGGAGCGCCGCCGAAGTCCCTAGCCGCCACAACCCCATCCCCCGCCGCCCCCAGTCAAGCGCCAACGCCCACCGCACGAAAACCAGCGCGGGCCCGAAAACCGAGGCCCCGGTCCCAGCGCGCCCCCAGGCCAAAGGCCGCAGTCGCGCCCCAGGAACCAGGCGCCCCCAGCCGGGAGCCACGGAGGAGGGGCGATGCGAGGGGGGGAAGGAGGCACGGCGGCCGAGAGCCGCACCGCTCTCACCCAGCGCACCAGCGCAGAAGAGAAGATGGCGCCGAGGTCCGGAGGCCTCGGAACTCCTCCGCCGTGAACGCCGCCGTAGGTTGCTCCCGAGGTGTTATAGTTCACCCAAAGGCGCCGGGCGGCATCAGCGACTGGATCCGTGAGGCTGAGAAGGAATGGAGCAGCGGATCACATCGCGCTCGTTGCCGCCGGGAGCCCGCATGGAGGAGCTTCACGGCAGAGCAGCCATTTCGCTTGCCGCCGTGGCCATGCCCCCCTGCAGACCAACATAGTTGGAAACGCAATGGCACCACAACATGCAGACTCTGTGTTCATAAAAAAGAGGATTTTAATCACCTAATTTGCATTTGCTCATATTTCTATCCTGCATGTGTTACTTTATTGCGGTTTAATTTTAAATCAAGGGGGATCAGGACATGCAGAGCCGCCGTTATACAGAGTCTCAACCTATCAGACCCTCAATTGAACTGTAAGCTGTTAAAGCTCTTACAGCTCCATGAACTTGCCCTGAAAAAAATACAGCCAGGAATGATTAGTCGCTTCTAAGCATTATCAATATTTTGCATGGAGGTTTTAACTATATTAAGCTTACAGAGAAGATGGAACATATGCACTATATTGAATTACAATTTTAATCTCTTTAATTGATACAATCTGAAGGTTATATGTTCTGTAAGGTTGTATATTCTAATCGCTATCATTTTGAAGATCTCTATGTAACATTGTTACGGGTTTAATTAACCAAACAATCAAGCTTACTCACTTACTGTTACTTACTGAAGGTACAGATGAGTTTGTTATAGGAGGTTTTAGGTGCCCTCAAGTGTTGAGCCAAGGTTTGGAGGGTCTTGTGGATATTCTTTTATGATGCTTCGGAGCAATTGTATCAAATATGTCTGACATGGATTGGATTTAATGTTTGGCAAGGTCATTCACATTCATCATGCTTGAGGGCGGAGGAAGAAGGTTGTTTCTTATGGAAGTTAGATTGGTTGTGTTCATATTTCTCAAGTCTCTAGACCATTGTTCGGTTTTATGGGTTGATCTTGCCTAATCAGCACATTTTCTAAGATGAGGGAGGAGATTAGGCAGTGATCTGACTAGTCACAGGGTGATATGGATTCCAGTTGTATTACATTATCCTTGGCCATGATTAGATTGAGGGTGGAGCCTCCATTGTGGACTGGGCCATTACAAGACTGGGTTAGGTCGAGGTCTGAAAGGAAGGCTTTGAAAGTGTTTGTTACTAGGTCATTTGGGTAATTCCAGTGAATTCTGAAGTCCCCAAGGAAGATCTGGTTAGTTGGTTGGTCCATAAAAGAGGAGATAGTTTCTATAATTTGTTCACTGAAAGGTAGGTTATTTACCGGGAGGAGTAAATTGTGTGGAGTTTGCATAACATCTCGTCATTGTTCCATATTTTGATACCTGGGTATTCACAAGAGGACAGTGGAACCGTTTGTGCATGTTTTAAGGTGAGAATGGAGAAATAGATGCATTCAATGCTGCCCCCAACTCTTTCAGATCTATCCAATGTCATAGTTGGGAGCAACTAGAATGCCCAGAATGAGTGAGAAGGTCTCATTGAGGCACTTTTCGGTGAAGATCATGAGGTCAAGGTCTTGTGCAAGTATGAGATTGACGATGTCCACTGCTTGTCTTGCAACTGACCTACAGTTAAGAAGCATAGACGATATGCGATTTAGTGACGACTACCTCTTGGTATTTTATGGAGGCATGTGATAAATTGTACATGTTCATACTTCTATAGTTGAGACTGGGTTCCCTAAGTGGGTTTGAGGGAATAGTTTAGATAGTCACTGGTGAGGGTGTAAAGTCCCTATAAGTGGTGTTGGAGGACAGCAAACAGAAGTGAATGTTAGCATCAGATAGATGATCAATAACCCTCTGGGGTCTGGAGTAGGGATTAAGAAAGGGTTGCGATCTCCTGTGCAAGGTAGGTGGGTTATTTATTCATAGTTGATACCTCAAACCAGGGGTGTCTTTTCTTCTTGGGAGGATTGAGTTGTTTAGGATCAAGTGTTCTGTTAGCCCCAGAGGTCAGGCTGGGATTCCAAAGCTTCTCAAACTTCATAGTTATATGTATAAGGTTCTGGGTGGGGGGAGAAGAATTCAGAGGGGGAGTTGGAAAAATTATCCTAGGTGCTAACCTGGACACACCCATTATTTGCTGAACTAGTGGTCATACCCTTAGGAAGCTATCAATATAGCTCAGAGCAGGCGGAGGGACATCACTTATGGTGTATGCTGGTGTTTGAAGACATGCCCCTATTCTCGCCCTAATTGAAGTGATCTCTTTGTCAGTTAAGCCCAGTTCACTTAACAGGAGGGACATTATTGATGGTATGGCCTGCCCTGAGGCGTGAGAGTGTGCATATTTCTTTTAACCATGATGGAATAATGATAGAAGGAAAACCAAGATAGTGGGCCCAGTCCAGCCACATCTAGGTATTGACGGGCGCAGACGGGACCCCTCTTTGTCGTAATTTAGCAGCGATTAGATTAAGCATTAGCAGAAGACATCCTGTATTTAGAGACTATCTTGTCTTTTTATGGAATCCATTTTGTATTTGGCAGCCATTTTAGATGGCCATGTGCTCACCATGTACTCAGTCCTATCTTGCTGTTCTCTGCTCGGTATATTTAGCCTCTTCCTCCTACTTTGCACATGCTCAGTTGTGCTTGCAGCTGCTAATATTCTGTAACTGTCAGGATGTGCTTGCTAGCATTGGCAAAACTGTTAGCTCCTCCTACTTGTCGACTGTGCATTTTCTGTATGACCATCTATGTGTGTAACTCTTCTTCTGTGCACTTGTACTGCCCCTTTTTAGCCCCTGTGAGGGTATATAAGAGATACTGTGGCCTTCAGTCCTCAGACCATCTCATACAGAGTGCTGCGGCTTCTGTGTGACATGGCCTCACTTGTTGTAATTTAATAAATATGTTTCTCTTGATTACAGATTCTGTGCCAACTTTTTCATGCTGCTTTAAAGGATCAGGTGTTAGTGCAAACCCCTGAGATGGGATTTTTGATTTCCATCATTTGGCGCGCCAACTTGGGGCTCATCAGAGCGGTGTCTATCTGCAGGAGCGGTTTTTGGTCAGGAGACAGACATTTACTGAGGAAGACAAGGCAGGATTCTACTAAAGGAGGTACCAATTCTGGGGGTTCTTAGTCTCTGTAGCCCAGTCTACTTCTGATCTTACTGATTTTTGATCCTCCACATGATGGCACCCCTGACTGAGAACATTTCTGGCGTGAATATTTTAAAAGAAAAGACTGTTAGGTCATTCAAAACTTGGCAGATAGAATCTGGACGCTCGTGCTTGGTAAGAACCATTGTATGGTAATTACTGTGAGCTTATGGTAGCCAGTGACTCGCAAGGCAGTTTTAGGATACGCTTGCTGTGGCTTATGGATATGGATATGGATATGTATGGATGATCGATCATATTTATGATATGGATTATGTGATATATGCGTTGCAACACATGTAGGCAGGTAATGTGGAGATGTTTCTCCATTTATGGTTATGAGCGGCGCAATGATTAAGTGCCATTTTAGATTATGATAATGCATATTTTGCATTATGTTTGTTTGCATGCCTGTTCCAAACTCACATGTAAAATGTGTAGTTTTATGAGAGGTACCATAGTGAGATATGAATTGAATTAGCCGGCTTCCCCTAGAGGGAAAACTTAAAATAGGTTTTAGGTATGAAAACATATTTCTTCCTTGGTGAAATTTTTCCCCAGGGAATTTAAATATGCCCATAATACACACGAGGATCCTTTGTTCTGTGCAATTTTATGTATGAAGATATGCAGAGCGGTTTTTGGTGTTCTGCCAGCCTGAATTAGTGAATTGAAAGTATTTCTACTTCAGTTTTTAGAATACTGTTGAGAATAGGGTGTCTCCTTGTAAATATGACTTACAACTGGAATTTACATAGGTGGTTTGGATGCAATCTGTGGGCTGTGTTTTGTTTCTGGCTTTAGTGTTGACCCATGGTTTAAAAGGTGTGTTTAACTGTCTAGCTGGTTTGTGGGTTTTTTCCATTCATGTAACTTTTGCTTGTACATTGCGTCGTCGCTATTTACGAAACATGGCTAAAGCGCGCTGTATTGTGTGTCTTTTGTGTTTTACCCCTTTTCTGTTTATGTCTGTACTGAGCTCAAATGTATTTTTGTGGGTATTTTTGATGTTTTCAGTCTGTTAAACATAATGTTAGATTAATTAATATTAGGTAAAAATTCGATAGAAATTCCGGAATGACCTATGTGATGTGCTAACATAACTATATGTTTCTCCTTAAAGTTATAGGGTAAGGAATAGCGCACATGTACAATTGTTAAAGGTTTAAGGGATAAACTTAAAATTCTTATTCACTAGGAATATTAAAGGCCTACAGCAGAAAAATGAAATGGTGTGTTTTTGTAGACAACACACTCATAGCGTGTTTACTTAATATACATTGCATTAAGATGCTTACAGGCAAAACAGTTTAGCTGGAGTGAGTTTTTCTGAACTTAAAATGTGTATTCTTAAACACGCATTTCAAAGCTGGGAATGTCTGTTTTTAGTAAGGCTGCCTCCAGGAAATTTAACACTGGGTAGGGCTTGCCGTCAAGGGCACAGCTGTTATTTTCGCAGGCCTCGTTTATTTAGCCAGGACTTCTTCCTTAGTTAAACGTGCAACTTTGCATCTCAGAGTGTTATTTTGGAAGCAAGGTTTACAAAAATAAGGTTAATTATTTGTATCACAGACAGACATTTCAATTTCGGTTTTCCTTCTCTTTTAGCATTTTTCTCGTCAGCACATGTCTGGCTCTGTTGCTAAAATCATTGTCCTTTTCAAACAAAAGTGGCGCGAAGTTGTCGTATATTTAAAATTGAGCTTATGTACTTAGGCTTTTGAATAGTTGCTCTAAAAACATAAGCAAGGGGCAGATTTATGATAGGGATGCAGCTTGGTTTTAAATATAGGATTATTACAAAAACGAAATATGGAGAGTAATTTTGAATTATGACATAAAAAAAATTTTGAAAAAAAAATAAGTGCTTTTTAAAATCGTTTTTTGATATTCATAAAGTTCAATACTCATATTGTGACCTCCTAGCATTATAATTTAATTTAAGTTGTGCAGTACTGCATAATGAGGACATTTATGTATGGGACCTTCACTTGGCGCAGGCGTAAGAAGTCATTTTTTTTAAAGATTTACATGAGATATGTCTAAGTCCGATTTCTGCAATCTCTAAAGAACATTTTGAGGATGATTAATATGTAACACAATTGTAGGTTATTTATTTCTAAGTGCCTCAAATTGCAAAGTCGATATTGAGTTAAATAGACCATTTTAAAAGGCTTTCTTGCCATTTAAACTAGTTTTATAATGCCTTAGGCTTCAGTGAATGCATACATTTAAGTATAATACAAATGCGCACGTTTGCTTTTTCATAGCTTAGTGAGTCAATGTGCCCAGCGCAGAGGCTTATGTTTAATATCAGGGTTGAAAGTTTTTGACTTCAGCGGGGCCTACTGAGCCATTCATTTATTTAAGGTTGATACAATATTGCATGGGATAGTGACACACATTTATTATGAAGCTGGTATGGTGTGTTGTTATGTTCCATGAATTATTCACAGTAAATGTGTTAATGCTCTGAGAATAAATAAATTGTAGTTCTCTAAAACAAGTAATATATTTAAAATGTCTTTTTTTAAATAGGGTTGATTATTGCACAGACTTGCAGAGACTTATTGTCTTTGTCAGTTTCACAGTGAGGTTACAAGAAAGCTTGGTGCTCCAGCCAGATTTTGACCTTTAGGTCAGTGTGGTGGGGGCTTAGGAGTATGTGACAACAAATGGTGAAATGATTGCTTGGAAAAGCGTCACGCAAAGGAGCCATTCACGTCGACATTTGAAGAGTGCATTCCTGACACGGCTTTTTATAAACAGCAGGGCCTAAACTGGGGGGTTGGTGTAAGGGACACGCAGAGGCTGTGAAAGAGTTTTTGCTTAAGAGATTTTGTACATTTACAAAAGCTGGGTGGTTCCACTTGAGATTTTGCGTGTTATGTGAAGTATTGGCTGTATGATGAAACAAAGATGTGTTTTTATGACTTCTTTGAAATGAATTATCTGTGCATTTTCATGTTTTTTGCATTTCTTCTATGAATTTTCCCTGCTTTTCCTGTGTGTCTGACGCGACACAGTAAGTTATATTTGACAGCTGATCTTCACTGACTGCTTGATCTGCTGTCAAAAGGGTGAGGATGGAAAAAAAGAAGGTGTTATTTAGGTATAAGTCTGACAAAATTAAAATGGGCCCGAATGTGTTTATTGTGCAGAAAGTGCATGAAATGGTGTTGCATGCTAATGTGTTTTTTCTGTGCTTAGGTATACAGCAAAGTATATCTGATGGCTTGGCATGAAATGTCCTATATTATGTATGTTTGTGATCCATGTTGGTGCTTTTGTAAGTTTTGCTGTGTTGTGAAGGGATGACATGACGATGTATATCCTTTGAGCAACAGTGGTTAAAACTTGTTAAGTGGTAAAACTTGCTGATACTAAATTATGATATATGATATTGTTATATTGTGAGCAAGAACAGACAGCACTTCACCAAGTGCATGCCTATGTGGTTATAATATATACAGCAAAGTGTGTCACCTTTACTCACGTTACTGCTCTTTTCCCTTAAGGAAAAGGCAGCCTCACATTTATATTTCCTTGATTGGACCTAAGGAAGCAATTATAGATCTGTGACTCTTATGTAAGGTGACCTAATTTCTATATAGTATTAGTTAAATGATGTTCTGTCTTAAAAGGAAACCAGGTTTCATTTTCCCCGAGAAAGGAAGGAATGGGATCACTAGCTGAGATTACCGTGGATGGTGTAGTGGCCAGCGGTAGAGTTATAATATGTGTACTATTTTTGACTTTTTTGTATCACCCATGCTCTTGGCATTATGTCACAAACTTGATTATCACCCAAGTCATTTTTTGTCCTTCCTATGGATTTTTCTTTTGCTGCTTCTCCCCTGATTGATGTCACATTGTGCCTAGTTTTTGGGGATTTTAGCTGTGTTCTAGTCCTATTTTCTTTTTCGTTTTTCTTTCACCATTTAGAGGTTTACATTTCCAGACTACAGTGATGTATCAGGTTCCTCTATAATATGTGTAATTCCCTTTTGTATGACCAAACTGGTTTTCAAAATTTCTTCAGGCCTACTCTGATGTTTTCTAGTCCGACTGTTAGGGTAGCGATAGATTATAGTAAGATCAGTTGTCCACCTCAATAGGAGATACTTTCACGAGTATTTAGTATGACAAATTCAAATGCCTATTCTAAATTTGGTTTTCAGTTCTTTTTCCCTGCTGCTTTAATTTTTGGTGGGATCAGATGTGTCCTAATCATAGAAATACCAGGACTCTAGTTCTTGTCTGTTGTTTCTACATTGCTATTAGCTTTTGTATTGTATAGTCCACCTGACGCACAATTAGTCTACATGTCCCTGGTAATCTGTATTATGTGATTTCTCTTTTTGAGGTGTTCTAGATAAGGAATTTAGGAACACCTAGACTTAATCATTGAGGAAAGTGTGTTTACCCCCTTAGACAATGTCACTATGTGTGAAAACATCCACTCAAACAGAATTTGTATGTAGCTGTTTTCCTTTAGATGGTAGAGGGTATGCTCTCACATGGAAACCCAATTGAAGAGGCTAGAGGTGCTGTTTTACCTACTACCTTTTGTCTTTGTACTCTATGACAATGACAGTATTTTGTTTTAGATCACTATAGTCCCATGGTGTATGGCCACTCCTTTGAAGATTGCAGGCCACCTGCTTGCAAATCCCCTGCAATGAATTGTTTTTTGTATACTTGCCAATAGGTCCAGCCTGTGTTTTTCTTTACTCTCACATAGATAGATGGAAGTGGTTCTTGGGTGCCTTGCTAATATATGGGGCATCCCAAGACTAGGAAGTATTTTCTAACACTCTGTTGATAGTCTGTTTCTGTGCCTTGTCTAAAGACAATTTGTTCTGTCCACCAATAGATATTTGCTGCTGTATAAACCACTACCAGAGGGGCCCGGACATCAGATTCAGCCTGGGGAGTCAGCGTCAGCACCAGTGCAGCTTGAAACCAAAGTGAAGGTAACCAGCACAAGCATTGCTGGCAACTAGGACCTCAGTGAAGGCGGAAGCTCTGTGATTAAGTGTGTACCCCTGCCACTGTTTTGAGCGAAAGACGGGGTCACAAATCAGAAAGGAGAAATCGTGGATCATGCCTAGCTGAGAGTCACAGACCGACCAGAATGGCAAGGAGGTTTTGCTTGAGGTGACCCCTTCTGAAACAAGGGTTGCTTCAGAGATCCTAGAATAAGGCCTCTGATTTCTGGTCCTAAAGTGAATACAAGTTTGCACCTTTGTTTGTTGGTTAAGAGATACCTGGGTACACTGGATGCAAATGTGTAGCCCCAACGAATGAGCAGTGCGCCAGCAGAGCAATATAGGAGATAGGGAAGGACTTGAGATTAGGGTTCAAGTTCTGTGTCTCTGGTGCCTGTTAGATTGAAGTGAAGAGAAGTGGTGCACTGTTTGAGACACTGGACAGGATCGCTAAGAGCATTTGCCTGTTGGGTGACTGCCCTATCCTGAAAGAAGAGACTTTTTTCCTTGAAACTGGACTGTGATTCTTGAGTTGCGAGTTGTGCAGCTCCACCGTGGAAACAACAAGAGCCTGCCTGTGAGGCTCAAACGGACACAGGGAGAAGACTCCCCCTCTGGTTGGTTGTACAGCGGCTTCAATTTCCCCAAGGACTTCCTCTTTTTGTCAATAATGTATCCCTTTTAGTTGTCCCATTTTTGAAGAGCAGCCCTTTGCAGCTCTTGGTCCTAATTCCTATGGCCCTGTGTGGTCCTCCTGGTCCCAGATATGCTTGATGTTCTAGCCCTCATAAAAGGAAAATGTAACAGTCAATTGGAAAATGTTTTTATTAGATATGAGCTGTTAGCTATTCTGAAATTTAAAATGAATAGTCACTGAAATGCATAGGAGCCCTGAAAATGTCTACTAGATGATTTTAGGATTTGCTTTAGCTTAGGCCAAGAAAAATGATAATTCTGTTTATAATAGTGGCCATTGCTTTCTCCTACTGTCTATGTTTATTATGATCCAATGCCCGTTTTTCTTGGATTCCTGCTGATACCCTTAGTGAAATGTTTAGACTGGAAAATGCTCCTCTAGCAATGAATTAAGATATTGAAAAATGTGAAAATGAATGTACAAATATTTTCTATGTTCTTACTGGATCATGGGAATGTCTTCAGCTAATGCTGAAAGGGTCGTCTGTCGTAATTTAGCAGCGATTAGATTAAGCATTAGCAGAAGACATCCTGTATTTAGAGACTATCTTGTCTTTTTATGGAATCCATTTTGTATTTGGCAGCCATTTTAGATGGCCATGTGCTCACCATGTACTCAGTCCTATCTTGCTGTTCTCTGCTCGGTATATTTAGCCTCTTCCTCCTACTTTGCACATGCTCAGTTGTGCTTGCAGCTGCTAATATTCTGTAACTGTCAGGATGTGCTTGCTAGCATTGGCAAAACTGTTAGCTCCTCCTACTTGTCGACTGTGCATTTTCTGTATGACCATCTATGTGTGTAACTCTTCTTCTGTGCACTTGTACTGCCCCTTTTTAGCCCCTGTGAGGGTATATAAGAGATACTGTGGCCTTCAGTCCTCAGACCATCTCATACAGAGTGCTGCGGCTTCTGTGTGACATGGCCTCACTTGTTGTAATTTAATAAATATGTTTCTCTTGATTACAGATTCTGTGCCAACTTTTTCATGCTGCTTTAAAGGATCAGGTGTTAGTGCAAACCCCTGAGATGGGATTTTTGATTTCCATCATCTTGGCCCAGCCTTGGCTCGGGCATATGCCCGGGCATATCCCACATGCGTCCCATGCCACAGGAGACTCAAGTAGCTTTGAAGTGCTGCGGTGTTGTTTATGAGGGGCCCTCTTCCTCCTGACCAGCAAAGTAGTGAGCAGAGCAAGCTGGGAGACATAGTCCAACCCCAGTTGTCGGGAGAATGCAAACACATAGCTAATCCTGCTACATGAGAGAGTCAAGGTACTTTTCAGTGCTGTGGTATCGCTTGTGGGTGGCCTCTCCTCCTCCTGACCACCAAAGCATTGAGCAGAGCAAGTTGGGTGGCGCGGTCCCATCCCAGCTGTCAGCAGAATGCAAACAAATAGCCTGTTCCCCAAAACTTAATAATCCATACATTTCTAGAAGAAGAAAAATCCCAATTAAAGGAATATTATGTAATTAATCAATTGTTTTGTTATACAAAAAAATATATATATAGATACAAAAAATATACTCCATAATACATCTATTGCACATTCAACAAATAAAAAAAGAGTGATATACTTCAAGTTGAAATTTGATGATCATATGTAGATTTAACTCAGTTATTTTGTTCTTATTGTAACCTTATTTAAATCCAAAGTAAGCGTAATGGCATGAGATGCTTCCTCTAATGTGGAAGGTTGGCAGTTCAAGACCAATGTTCTTTGAAATTTGATCTATTCCATAAAATATGTGAATGAGTATATGGTTGCAGAATATTTAATATTGTATTTTTATACTTTTGTGTAGTTTGAGCTAAGGTGGTTTAGTTGTGATCCTCGTGTTATTATGAAGTCCGACTACCTGACGTCTATAATAGAGACTTCCGCAGATCAACCTAAACAGGACTATAAAAGAAGTTGACCGAATATTAGCCAGGTGGAAAAATCTTCCTTTAACAATTTACGGCAGGGTCAACCTAGTCAAAATGGTTATTCTCCTTAAACTAACATATCTCTTTAATGCCATTCCTCTTACCTTTCCAAAATTAGACATCAGTAAAATCCAGAGTAAGATCACAAGTTTTATCTGGGCCCATAAAGGTGCCAGACTGGCATGTAAGAAGCTTAAAGGGGGGTTGGCCCTTAAGAAAATTAAGTGTTATTGTATTGCTTTTCAATTAAACAATATCAGGATGATGCTTATGAAACCAGATGAGTCAACTTGGGGCAGACTTTTGGCAGAAATGATAAGACAGGAGGGGGGAGAAGGTTTCCTATATAAATTCAGAGCACTTAGGTACTTCAAAAAAGTGCGATTGAAAGTACTGAAGGATGCTCTTAGTTTGTGGCATAAGATTAGAAGTAGATGGGGGATAGGGTATTATACTGAGTGTGCCCCAATCTGGAACTCCCCTGGGACACCGGAATGCCTTAAGGATAGCCTTTTTTCTTTTTTTCTCCTTATTCGCCTCTGACCCAAGCTAGCTGGTGATCTCCAAGTCACCACTGTTACTCACTTGGAGAGGTAGGATTCGATTAGATTTGATTTGGGGTACTGCCCCAACCCTATGTCACCCGCCTACCAGTGGCTCACAAGCTTCTAACCTATTGCTGACCTCTCGTTATTAAGGAGAGGGTAGTTATGCTCTCCCCTGATTCAGAGGAACAAAAGATTGTAGCTGGCCGCACGCCTTAGATCACCGTAACCTGATACATCCCTTGATATCAGCAGGATCCGGCACAATCTGAGAGCTTCCCAAAGACTTAATCATAGGACAAAAAGAAAGATGACAGAAAGTGGTGCAAAAGCATAAACGTAAAGGCTATGTATACTGGAGTCCAATTTACCAGGCAATCCCAGATGGCTCTCTTCTTGCTATTTTTAAGTCTGGCCAGATCCATCTTAGATGTTTTATACAATGAGGAAAGCCAGTCCGAGTGTGTAAGGGGCAAAACCTCAGCCCATCTCTTACATATTTCTCGTCTGACCAACAATATAGCAAACAACAGAAAACCTCTATTAAGGCCAGTAATTTCATCTTGAATGCCAAAAATTATTAGACTAAGTGTGATACATAATGGGTATCCTAGGATAGACTTTATAGTAGCCGCCACCTTTTCACAGTATTCCCAAATGGCAGGGCAAGTCCAAAACATATGTGTGTCCGGGGCTCTTTCCATATTGCATTTTTTGCATTTAGCCGGTGGTCTTCGAAAGTCTTGCCGTAGATAAATAGGCCCTGTGAGTGGTGAAATAATGATTTCTTCTTAGCCACGCTGGCTTCACCGTTGAAAACAGAGTCCCATAGGAAGTCTGCCAGAGCTCAGCCCAATCTGCCTCCGGAATTGGTTCCTCCCATATTTCTCACGCTAATCTAAAGTCCCCATCTATGGCCTCCTCGATTGTACAATAAAAAAAAGATACCTCCTTTTTCCCTGCTAATTTTTTTAAAAAGATTTTCTTCTAGGGCAATCCCCGGCCTATCGATGTCTTTTGATTCTAGGACCAGCTCTTTAACTGTAGATATTTAAATCTGGACATGCCTTCTTCCAGTTTCTCATTAAGTGTTGCCCATGATAGAAGAGAGCCATCTTCCGTTAAATCGCCCCATGTTAACAACCCAGCTGTTTTCAGAGGTATGGCCAGCGCATCTCTTAGACATCTCTTAGACAGTTCGGTGTCCCTGGGCTGTCCCACAATGGAGCTAATCTTTAATAATATTCAATACCCGTTACTGTTTTAACTCTGGCCTATATTTGGGCAGCACTCCATAAGACCTTCAGCCTCACTTTCTTAAAAAAATGTTGTCACCATATTTAAAAAGGAAACACTCATGTGGAAGCCCCGCCTGATCTAACATAGCTTTAAACATCTTCCCCCTCACTAATAAATCTGGAGATTTCAGCAATATTCTCGAGTGAGTCAATTGAAAACCCATGCATAATACTGAATATCTGGAAGTGTGAGACCCCCCTTTTCCCTTCTGCGTCTTAGTTTTTTCCAGGAGATCCTGGTTGCTTTGTAAGCCCACACAAATGAATTAATTGATTGCTGAAATCTGTCAATTGTTAATTTGTCAAAATGTAGTGGTATGGTATTAAAAAGGAATGTTACCTTTGGAAGAATTGTCATTTTAATCAAATTGACTCTACCTAAAATAGTTAAGGGAAGGTGAGTCCAAGATCTCATTAGTTTTTTACTCTCTTTTAGGGTGTTCAGGAGATTTACTTTAGCTATGTTGTTTATATTGTGTACAATTTTGACTCCCAGGTACCTCATCTCATCTTTAGTATGGTATTTGCCCTTTGGCAGGTTCCAAGTCATGATCTTGGTCTTGACTCAATCAAATTATTGAGCTAAACTAATGACTGGAGAAAATGATGACTCTAAGTCTGACAAAAAGATAAGAATATTATCCGCATAGAGGGCTTCCTTCCTCTCCCAGGTGCCACTCTTAAATGGTAAGATAGCTGCCTCCTTCCTGAGACACCAAGCAAATAGCTCAATGTACAAATCGAAGAGGAGTGAAGAGAGGGGGCAGACCTGTTTGGTTCCTCTCTTAATACTAAAGGGTTTAGTCAGTTTACCATTGATAACCAACCTTGCCGAAGGGTCACTATATATGAGGTTTATAGTTTGGCGGAATTTTGGGCCAAATTCAATTTCTCCAATACGGCAGCAAGGTAATTCCAGTTAACCCTATCGAAGGCTTTTGTTACATCAAGTGTCATTACTGCTAGGGGAAGAGTAAAATTAGAGGCAAAATCTATTGCACCTTTTAGATCAT
The DNA here is from genome assembly GCF_964261635.1 of Lissotriton helveticus. NCBI lineage: Eukaryota > Metazoa > Chordata > Amphibia > Caudata > Salamandridae > Lissotriton > Lissotriton helveticus. The sequence goes on along the minus strand of NC_136068.1, from coordinate 1,247,665,005 downwards.
GCGTAAGATCAAAGAGATTTCTGCCTTTTATAAAACCCTTCTGGTCGGTATGCAATAGATCCCCTGCAACTGCACCCAGCCTTTCAGCCAAAATCCTGGTAAAAACCTTATAATCGGAATTAAGAAGTGAAATCGGTCTATACAACCCACACTTCGTAGCTGGTTTACCCGTTTTTTTTAAATCAGAGTGATATTTGCTTCTCCCCACGAGGACGGTGGTTTAGCCCCTTCTACCAAGATTTTATTAAAAACTATGGTCATGAAAGGAATTATCTCCTCGCCCAGGAATTTGTACACTTCGGCCGGAAGACCATCCGGCCCTGCTGCCTTGCTTGTTTTACAAGCTAGAAGAGCCTTCCTAACTTCCTCATGAGAAATTTTTGCCTCTAGCTTCTCTCGTTTAGTTGATTCTAACACTGGCAAATGGATCGGTTTTAACCAGTCCTTTGCTGATGTGATATCTAAGCCATTATCCTCATCGTATATTTCTTTTAAAAAGGTATGGAAAGCATCTCCAATTTCTTCTTTGTTACTTGTTGATGTTTTAGTATTTGTGTCATCTATTTGTTTGATCAAACTATGCACTCTGTCTGATTTGGCCTTCCAGGCTAGCAATCTGCCTGCCCTCTCGCCGTACCCAAAATGAGCACGTTTGCTCACCTCCAACCTACTGGATATTCTAGCCTGAACTATGTTATCTAGGCTAGCTTTCAGAGAATCCAAATTCGCTATTAATATTTGAATTTGATCTTGATCGGTCTCTTTAATGATCATTTTTCCACCTCCTTCATTTGTCTCTCATATTTCCTCCCTATACTGCCTGTTTTTATATTACATCCTATTTGTAACTAGACCCCTCAAAAATGATTTTAAAGTAGCCTATTTCGGCCTCACCTGAAAGGAGTGTACGGTCAAATGACCAGACCCTTTGCAGAACCTTCCCTGCTAGATTCAAATCCATTCAGATAGCCGCATGATCAGATAGATGGGGGTCAGATATCCTATATCTTTGATGTTGCCTCTAAGATCATGGCTTATTAGAATGTAATCGATCCTGGATTTGTGTCTATATTTTATATTATAGTACGACACCCCCACTTGGGTGCCTGAGTTTTCCCTCCAGATATCGACTAGCGCGTTTTGCCTCATCATAGTTTTCAAATAGGCACTAGACTTAGATGGAACATTGGCCCAACTGCTTGGGGATTTATCCAGTATAGGATTTAGTACTATATTAAAATCTGCAAAAATTTAACGTATCAGGAAACCCCAACAAATTAGAGAAAATTATTTTCAAAGTTGAGGGGTCTTCCTGATTGGGGCCTAGTACCCAACTATTGCGATAGGCATACTTTCTGCAGAGATCTTAGCTATAAACGATCTGCTGCTAACATGGGTCAAAACATTTAAAAGGCTAACATTCGCTTGCTTTTTGATTAAAATAGCAATCCCTCTAACATTTGCAGATTGACCAGAACAGAGACAGTGTTCTACCCACCTAAGCTTCCCACATATTTCCATAATTTCTTCTTTAAGAAGGTGGGTTTCTTGCAGGATAATAATATGTGTGGGTGAGTCCTTCAAGTATTGAAAGATTTCTACTCTCCTGCTCTTAACTCAGAGGCCACTTACATTCCATGATGTGCATTGTAGCTTTCTCATGGAGGATTAAAGGAACCACAATTAGACTCCACCCCTGCCCATAGGGTGTCGGCACCAAACCAAACACAGCATGACGTGAAACATACTGGGGTTAAAAGTCGAAAGAGGATTTGTTTTTCTTTTGAACCCATCTGCTCCCCCACCCGTGCTGCACCCACACTTCCCTTACACAACACCGTACCCCCCCTGTAGAACCCTTCCCCCCAAGTCACCTGGACAAATCCAGATTCTGCCTGCCAGGAAGCCCTGCTCCACCTCATTTTTACCTAATATTAATACTACGCCCGCTAAATAGATAAGATTATGTCATTAAAGACTTTTATGACTCATCTACTAATGCAACAATATGGCTAGATGGCTAAATGCATCGTTATATACAAAAAGCTGAGTTTACTGCTATAATTTCTTAACCAAAATAGTTCCCAACAGATATATTGCAATACGTCATATTGTATGCTGGTACACCTTAAATTATATTCGATTTTTAGATTCTCTTGGAAATCGTCTGCCTCCTGCCCTGTTCGCACATTGTGCATCTTGTTGTTATGCATAATTTTCAGTTGGGCTGGTAATTTGAATTGGTCAGTTGCCCCCAATTTCTTGAAGTCTTCCATTCTCTTCCCCAGCTCACACTGATGGTCCAAAGTGGCTCGTGAGAGGTCCGACCTAATCTCAAAAGTGAAATCTCTCGATTTCAGAGATTTGTATTTGAGAGCAGTAGCTAATATCTTCTCTTTCAATTCAAAGGTAAGAAAGTTAATTAGTATTTTTTGCGGTTTTGTTGAGTTTGGATGTCTCCTGAAGGGGTCTCTATGAATCCTCTGTATGTTTCGTCTTAGTTCTTCTTCCGGTTCCTCAATCTCCACAACTTCTTTAATGAGGGTAACAATAAAAGATTTAAGATCATCCCCCTCTTTTCCTTTTGGCACCGTCAGGATGTGGTAAATAAATAATTAATTACCGGTACTATTTTTGACTATAATAAATAAACGGTTTAGCTCAATAAATAAGAGTCAAGATACGAGGTAGCTGGAGTATACAGGCTTTAATTAAGCATAAAAGGACTGGAACAGGACAGCCTGCATGGGAATGGGATGGCAGCTGCCTGGGGCAGGGACAAAGGAATGGTTAGCTTTTAATAACAGTGCACAAGCATATATAGTTAAACAAAATACATGGTATTCAATACAGTAGGCGTAACAGTAGGCGGGGCCTGTAACAGTCGCGAAAGATAAGGTATGACTGATGCAACAAGAAGGCGTGTTCAGGGCGTATACATAGACATGTGATGTAAACGTAACAGAATATGTCATAAAAGGGGCGGAAACATAGAGAGGGCTACCTAAGGAGCCGGGACCTCTGACCTAGTGGTGCGCGCAAACTGACAATGACGTGTTACTAGGGAGAACTGGGGGGCTATGACTTCTGCGCTAGAAGAGGAGACGAAAGTCTGGAGTGTCAGAGCGACATGTACCCGAGCATATCTAGTATCTCGTGTTTAGGGAACATGTTGATAGAATCCAAAAGTTATCAGGGCAAAGGCTAACAGACACTAAGACTGGTGCATGCATAATTCTATATGTATTGTGTGTGCGAGGAATATTCTATGAATATTAATACAGTATTTCTCTTACATGGAGACATAAAGGCTAGACCATGACGGAAACTATTGATGCGATTCAGTAGCTTAGGAATGCAGAGGAGGAGGGCTGGACTGATAACTAGAATCATAACATACTCTTGGCAGACTGAGAGGCAGAGCCAGGCCGAGCCGGGCACTGCGAGGCATGAAAGTAGGCTAAGGGTCAGGGATACAGGTGGGGGCTGTATTGCTCCTCGGAGAGGGTTCAGGAGACAGGAGCTGAATCTGAGTCCGGGCCCTTTTGAGGCCTAGAAACGGAGACTTTTCAATGAATTAATGTGCACACTGTAAAACGTGGCAACGTAGTTTTACATAGGCCTAATATTCGTTGTATTCACGAAAACTGGAAACTGGCATACTAGAGATGGACACAACTATAATTGCGTCTTTAATCGATCATAGGGAATACATGCATATCGATCATGCACATATGACATAACATGGGGAACACGTAGGCACATATAACATGGCAAAATGTACTTTTCCACATTCCCTCCTTGTACCCTACGTTTCCATCAGGAAACATCAATATTCATGATACCATCTATCATTTCATACAGCATCATTTGCTCGTCTCGAATTGGCTTGGAACGGGACTTAGGACTAGGACTTGGAATACAGGATGTAGCACAAATGCCGCAAATCGCAGGGCCACATTGTATACAGAGGCAGCAACTGAAAATGATCATTACTGCTATACCTAGGAATGACAATACTTTCCATCCCCAGGCAGAAATTATACTCCAGAGCCAACCTGACCATGTCCAGGTGCCTGGATTCTGGTGTAACTGATGGGCAATTTTATGAAGTCTGGTTATAGCTGAATAAACAGACGGCGCGTTATTAGGAATGAAAATGCAGCAACTAGATCCGATGACTCTACATGCTCCTCCTCTATCGGCCAGTATGACGTCAAGAAGGAGACGATTTTGGAGCACGACAAATCTCATAGCAGATTGCTCTTCGGTTAAGTTACTTAGAGCAGAAGTAGTCTCATTCACTACTGCTTCAAGAGTTCTGGTTAATCTACGTATTAACTTACTATTCTGGACAGGGCCTATAAAGAAGAAAAAACCTTTATTGAAATCTGTATACTGTTCTAGAGCAGTTTCAGTTTGATCGACAATTGGGGACTCAATCTCCCTTCTATGTCTGACGTGTACTAGATGTGTGTTTCTATGATAATCAGATGGGGCTAGAAAAACTGGTGGCAGTAGGAAGGCAATATAACATGTTCCATCCCAATCGAGGGGCAAACGAACATATGCGGTCTGACCACAAACAAAATAAGAATGACGTGAGGCTTTGAAAATAGATTTCCCACTGTCACTATACTCGACAGTAGTAGTACAATCACTATGTCCTACATGTACGGAACCATTATTTCTGACACATAATTCGCCTTTGACTGGTAGTACTGAAATAGCAGGTAAGTCTGGAGTAGTATCAGACTGAACATTCAATACCATAAAATTCGAAGAATAATTACCTAAATTATGAACTTCATTTTCTAGATCTAACCCTGTTCTATGGGAGAGACCTTGCTTGTCTGGAAAACATGTTCTATTCAGAAGGGACATATCATTGGAGGATGACGTTAACGTGGACCATGCTCCACACGAACCATTATGTGAAAACGGATAAGGAAAGAGTGGCAGAACTCCCTTCGGTGTCTGGAAAGGGGGGAGTCGACCACACACCCAACAATTGGTGGCATTGCTGGTCTGGTGGGAATAGTGTAACATACTAATGAATGTATTATTTCTCATAGCAAGGCGATAGGATAACTCGTGAGGAGGCAGATCACTAAACGTGTGCTCTACTGTAGCATTAGAAAACTTATTTACATGTGAACTTGGAAAACATAAATGCAATGCATAACTTGTGCAGGTAATCATCAAACTTAGAAACAATAGAAAACTTAGAAAAACGATACATCGGATAGAGTTTTGACTAACTCTCTCACTATGGGGGTCTATCTCATACATGTCAGAAACCTGTCTAACCATTTCACCCGAGGGGGACTTAGACAATTAAACTGGCTGACTTATTTTACTAGACCTGAGCTTCTTTTTATACTCCTGCTGCGGAGTTTCCTCTAACAGGGGAGGCTTGGAATCAAAGTCACTTTTTAGGCAGTCCTTAGAAATGGAACAGTCCAATGTTTTTATGCGACATCCATGGAATTTCTTGACGTGGGACAGGTGCACCCAGCCTTTGCGGCCCTCCAACTTCACGGCCGTGCGGGTGGTCAGAAGGACAAGTTGAGGTTGTTTCCAGCGGGGCTCCAGTGGACTTGAACGATCAAAGTTCCTAATAAGTACGAGGTTTCCTGGAACGATTTCATGCGGTTTCACCTCGGTATTGTCTGGAAATGCGGCGGCAACCTGTGAACGACAAGAGTGTAGGGCAGACATCAAGGAAGCTAGGTAATCTGTCAGCATATTACTGGAAACATCGGTAATACTGCGGGGTCTAGGTGTACCCCACATATTTGGGGGGCGGCCGAATACGACCTCATAAGGAGACAGGCCTGATCTGGAATGTGCAACCATCCGCATGAAGAATAGAGCAACTGGCAGGGCAACTAGCCAGTCTACACCTTTCTCTTGACATATCTTAGCAATTCGGATTTTCAGGGTCTGATTATGTCTCTCTACGAGACCGGCTGCTTCAGGATGGCGCACACAATGGAACTTCCACTGGTACCCTAACAAAAGGGAAACATGCTTCATAAGCTCAGATGAGAATGGCTGGCCGTTATCAGAATACACGACCCTAGGGAGTCCATAACGGGGGAAGAATTCACGAACCAACTGCTTGGCAGTGGTCGCTGCTGTGTAATCTGGAACTGGATATGCTTCTGTCCACCTGGACAAAGCGCATACAACTACGAGGACATACTTGAAACCTCGACATCGCTCCATCTGAATATAATCCATCTGGAGGACTTCAAAAGGGTGGTCAGGAGGCTGGAATCCACCTTGTTCCACCGGGACACTTTTACCTGGATTGAATTGACAACATATCATACAAGTACGGACTTTCTGCTTGGCTGCAGCTCGTAAATGCTTGTTGAACCAAAGGTTCTGAATACTGTCTAACATAGCTTTCTCTCCTAGATGTGCTGGACTATGTGCGGTATTAATAATGACTTGAACCATAGAGTCGGGGAGAAACCATGTGGCTTTTCCCTTCGTCACCCATCCCTGATCTGTCTGGACCCCTCCTTGTTCGGACCATTTCCTTATTTCTTCAGGAGTAGCATGTAACTGTATGTCTATGACATCTTGTGTAGGGTCCTTAACTATCATACAAGTAGTCTGTTCTGGAGTGAGTGTCTGTGTCGTGTTAACTGGAATGTCTGGTGTCTGAGCTGTAAGCTTGGCTGTTCGATCTGCTAGATCGTTACCTTGGGAAATAATGTCAGTAACTTTCGTATGTGCTTTGCACTTCATGATAGCGATAGCTGTCGGTAAATGTATTGCATCTAACAGAGCTTGAATGAGGAGGCCATGCTGAATCTTGGTTCCATGAGAAGTCATGAAACCTCTCTCCTGCCAGAGCACTCCGAAGTCGTGTACGACTCCGAATGCGTAACGTGAATCTGTATATATGTTTACTTTCAGGTTCTTGGCACGTATGCAGGCTTGGGTCAGAGCAACTAGCTCTGCTGCTTGAGCAGACAGGGTGTCAATACGGTGTGTTTCAATAACTTCAGTGTCAGTAGTCACTGCATACGCGGCTACTAGTTCTCCTGCACTTGTTCTCATACATGAACCGTCCACATAAAGTGTCAGGTCGGGATTAGGTAATGGAATGTCTGTCAGGTCTTGTCTTGGCTTAGTCATAGTGTTAATGACTTCCACACAGTCATGTGTGGCAGGATTTGAAGTAACTGACGGTAACAGTGTAGCAGGATTTAAAACGTTGCAGCCTCTGATTTCTATGTGTGGCTGGAACAATGTCAGTTCATAACCTGTTAAGCGTGCAATGGTCAAGTGCTGAGTCTGGGTTCGGTTTAAAAGAACTTCCACGGAGTGTGGAACTTGTACTGTCAGGGAGTGTCCTAATACTATGGAATCACTTTGTCTGATTGCTAGAGCTGTGGCTGCAACTGACTTGAGGCACGCAGGCAGAGCCTGGGCTACTGGATCTAATGTGCTCGAAAAATAAGCACAAGGCTTGTATTGTCCTGCTTGATCTTGTGTGAGAACAGATAATGCAGTACCATTACGTTCTGTGACAAAAAGTGTAAAAGGCTTACTGTAGTTCGGTGTAGCTAGAACAGGTGCTTGGCATAAGGCTTTCTTTAATTCATTAAAACTAAGTGTATGTTCAGATGTCCAAGGGAGGACAGTCGATACGGCTGCCTCCTGTGTCGTTAGCTGTATCAGTGGCTTAGCTAGAAATGCATACTGAGGAATCCATTGTCTGCAGTAAGAAGTGAGGCCAATAAAAGTACGTACCTCCTTCTGTGTCTTGGGCTGTGGAAGACTCGCTATTAACTGGATACGGTCTGGTGTCAACTGCCTACCCCACTTGGACAGTAAGTGGCCTAAGTAGATCACTTGCTGGACACAGAACTGGAGCTTCGAAGGGGACACCTTGTGCCCCATCTCGGCTAGGAAATACAGAACTGTAAGTGACGCTCGCTCGCAAGCTCGCTCAGAACGGGCTGTGATCAGTAGATCATCGACATACTGGAGCAAGGCAGTGTCAGTTGGCATGTGAATATTGTCTAGTTGTCGTTTAAGTGGTTGACTGTAAATGCTAGGACTTTCTGTGAAACCTTGAGGAGCTCGTGTGAATTTATAGCTCCTTCCATTTAAACAAAAACCGAAAAGGTACTGGCTGTCTGGATGAATTGGAACACTGAAAAATGCATTCTTGAGGTCTATTACTGTAAAAAATATAGCTTCAGAATCAATAGCTGTCAATAGAGATGAAATATCTGGGACTACTGGATACTGGGGTATGATACATTTATTAAGTTCTCGAAGGTCAATCACTAATCGATATACTGGAGGTGCATTTGGATCAGTACGTTTCATGACTGGAATGATAGGAGAATTACATACATTGGAGTCAGTTTCTACAACCACTCCTTGAGCAATGAGCTCGTCAATAATTTTGGATAAGGCTGCTACAGCCTCAGGTGGCAATCTGTACTGTCTAATTCGTGGCAAGACTATACCTTGCTTGAGAGTCACACGATGGGGTGTGATTCGCATAAAACCTACATCAGTCGGACCTTGCGCCCATAAATGCTGCGGAACATTGGACAATCTTGGATCAAAATCTCGTAATACATAGTGACCTTTAAAGTCACGCAAAAACATACGTATTCCTTCTGGGGAACAGCAAATAACTGCACCTAATTCTTTCAATGTCTTAATACCTAACAAATTTTCTGGACATGACTTCGTAAGTAACAAATCAGTAGTTCGGGACAATGGACCAACTTCTAGAGTAACTGGCTTTGATATCTCGTTTACAATAGGCTTTCCTGAAAATCCAAGGGAAACATTTCTAGAGCCTGAGAGCGGAGCCCCTGGAACCTCGTCATGACTGATGGTAGTCCTACTTGCCCCTGTATCAATCAAAAACTTTCTGTCTTTCCCTAATACTTGACTATGAACATAGGGACCCTCTTGATCTACAGGTATCTTGATGAGAGGCAAGCCTACCTCCCTCTCTAGGCTGTTTCATGAATACGGTTGATACTCTGGATACTCTGTCTGTGCATACTGGTACATCTGCTGTGTAACATGCTGTGTTGCAGCAATAGGCTGCGGTGCTGGAACTGTCTGTTGTGCATTCTGTAGTGACTGAGAAGTCTGTGAAACTTGCTCTTGTCTAGGCGGACGTGGTCTTTCTTTAGTCTTACCAGTGGCTATGTTGTGTTTCAGAACTGCACATTCGTTTATGAAATGACCTGGCTGTTTACAATAATTGCATGTCCCTTTAACGGGAGCTGCAGGATGACTGGCTTGATTCGGACCCCTCTTCTGACTGTCTTGTGGAACAGATTGTGCAACTAGTACTTTCATTTTCGTGTCTTTCATACGTCTCCTTTCGTGTTCTTGCTCTTCCCTGATTCTGTTCTGGTGATACTGGAGCATCTGGAGCATCTGTGACGGGGTACTAGCTTGCCATGTACTTTCGACTTTCAAAACTCGATTCTTCACTTGTGGGCTTGAATTCTCGACTAGTTTAGTAACAAAAAGATGAGGGTATGATTCGCTACCTGTCTTCAAACCACTGTTGATTATAAAACATTTCTCGAATCTAGAATAAAAATCACTAGTATCTTCATCCTGTTTCTGTTTGCATGCTGAGATTGCATCCCAATCTTCCTTTTTCGTGGCTAATAACCTTGGCAAAACCTGAATCAATAACTCTGGCAATTCTTTACATTTCTCCCCAAGACCGGTACCTGGTACTCGTATTTTATCTTCAGCTTCTAGAACTGCCCAATCGATCTTTTTCTCTCCCACCTCCCATTCTTTTTCCTTGAGTTTCTCATATACCCCTGCGGGCAACAGGACCTTTAACATTTTAATAATATCTGGATACGTGTATTCTCCCATACGGAGCATGTCTTTTAATTCTCGATGGAACCCTGCTGGATCTTTGTCGTGACAGGGAATTAATTTCTTCATCTCTAAGAGTTCCATCTTTGTGATAGGGGTGTAAACAAATACTCGTTGCATTTCACCATCCGGTGTCCTAACTGGGTGTACTTCTCGTAACGGATGCTGTCTATCTATGTAAAATGGTTTACTTTCTGGAGGTGAGACGTGAACAAAATGCGGGTTCAGAAACGTTCTATATTTGTGGCGCTGTTCTAGAATGACACTAATTAAATCGGTACCTAAACCTTTCCATTTATACTGGAGTAACTCGTTCAGGATATCATGTAACGGGCCTGGATCAGAATGTTGACCCTCATACAATGTAATGAGGTGCTGAATCATATACATACCCACCAGTCGCTGCTCGGCTGGGGGCAGTTTCAGAAACATTTGTGCCACTATTTCGTCTGGAAAAGTGGTAGAATCAGTAATCCATCGGACTGCTGATCGGGCTAGTTCTTGTTCATGCATGGTACTAAGTTCACTATAACCGATACGTGATTTCAAAATGTGATCGGTAGCTTGAAATACTTGTTCCAGAGAACCTTGTTCTGGTGCTGGATGATGAATGACTTTCTTGTGTTCTAGGCGTAAATGTCGGTCTGGAAATCTAGATTTTCCTACATACGCTATTCTGGCGGTATTCTCGTCTTCTACTTCTTCGGTAGAAGAGTCGTTTTCTTTCTCGCTTACTTGTGCTGTTTTACGTTGCACGTGTAACCTTATTATTTCCTTGCGAATTTTCTTGTACATACTCTCTATACTACTGAGGGTCTTGTGTCTACCCTCGGCTATATTATCACTCCACCTTGTCAGAACTTTCATTTCGGTCGGATCTTTAGTCGGACAATCTTGTTCCCTTATTAAACAATTAATTAGAAACTTTAATAGCATGAGCTGGGTCTCAGCTTTCCTTAGAGACATGATTTCGCCAATACTTTCTGGATCATCCCCTGTACGGATGAAACGATACATTCTGTCTAGATCTTCTTTCATATTCGGTAGGGTGTCCAAATACTCGGTCACCCGTCTTACACGCAATGAATATATAACCATATTATCATCGCCTGGGACTGGATCATAACGGCATTCGGTGAGAGCTCGTCTGATATCTGCAACGGACTGATATTTGGGCGTACGCTGTAACGCACGTTCATGTAACTTGACTAACCCTATACGTTTATTTGGCGGCGGGGTGCCAGGAGGACCTCCTCCCGCGGCCCCTAAACTGGAATCGTCGACTGATACTCTTCGTGCTGGCAGAGTGACTGATGTAGCGGGAACTTGTACTATGGGCTGGACCGGGGGTACCGTAACAGGTGCTGTAACAGGTGCCCCGGTGGCTGGAAGAACAGGAATTACATTATTTACTGGAGCTGGCGGAGCAGGATTCGCATATTCTGGGACTGTGTCGTCCAAATAGGACGAGAGAAAAATATCAGCTGCGGTCGGTTTGTGACGTAGCTTAATCGGAACTAATGGCGGCGGAAAATTACATGGTGCTTCCGGGGTTGCTTTTGGCAAGCCCTCGGCAAGAAGAGGATACATACCCTTAATGAGGGCATTTCTCTGTCTGTCTGACTGTTCGGCTTTAACTCGTTCCCCTACTTCGATTAATTTCCTTTCTTGGGCTCTTTCAGAGGATTCTCTACTTAATTCTGACTTTCTGATTTCTTTTTCTGTTCTTTTATGAGATTCTTTGCGCCATAACTCGATGGCATCTTTCTGGGACTGTCTGGCTTTCTTTTTCCATAATGCTTCTTCTACTCGCATGATGCATTCGGCATCCCACGTACCTGATACGGGCCATCTATACTTTTCCTCTAATTGTTTGGTGTACTCCACCCATAAGTCTAGATATAATATGGCACTTATGCCATGCTTTTGATACATAAAATGACCTGGACTGTCCCTAGGCGGGACAGGAACTGCTTCCTCGAGCAGACATTTTCTAGTCCTTAGCTGACGTAATTTTGAGAACAGAGGCATGACTAGACTGGAGTCTGGACACAATACAATACACAATGAACACAATAATGACTTTGAGAAACAAATCACTCATACCACGACATTGAAAACACATGGAATAACATTTCAGAATAACAGTTCGGACAAAATACTACCTGGAATACTGAAAACAGAATACATGAATTTCTCGAGAACAGAACTAACTAGAGCAGAAACTAAGAATGACTGGATGCACTGCTAAAACAGTACGAAACTTACCGGTCTCATAAAGAGACACGTCAGGACCCGCATCCACCTAGGTGGACACTTCGTGTTGGATCTGTGTACCCAAACCCACGGACCAGAGACAAATTAATTGACCCTGTCTAGATACTACCCCAGCAACGGTACTCACCGGGCAGCAAGAACGGAAGGCCTCGGACTGGACTGGACTGCTACGACGACGGACGGACGAACTTCGGACTTCAGTTACAGGTGGGCCTCCGGATACCTCGGACCTTGGACTCTCGGCTTGGGCTCTGGTCGGGACTCGCCGCGTTCCTCCACCGCCTCGTCTGGATGCTGGACCGCAACCTCCGTCTCCTCCGTGGACCTGAGGGATACTTGAAGCAGAAATATCTGCCGCTGCGCAGGATGGTTCCGTCACGGCTGCAGAGGATCAGGGGGCTTGCGTGGCTTCTCCGGCGCGTGGGGAAAGGGCAAGTCCCTATTCGGGCGCCATTATGTGGTAAATAAATAATTAATTACCGGTACTATTTTTGACTATAATAAATAAACGGTTTAGCTCAATAAATAAGAGTCAAGATACGAGGTAGCTGGAGTATACAGGCTTTAATTAAGCATAAAAGGACTGGAACAGGACAGCCTGCATGGGAATGGGATGGCAGCTGCCTGGGGCAGGGACAAAGGAATGGTTAGCTTTTAATAACAGTGCACAAGTATATATAGTTAAACAAAATACATGGTATTCAATACAGTAGGCGTAACAGTAGGCGGGGCCTGTAACAGTCGCGAAAGATAAGGTATGACTGATGCAACAAGAAGGCGTGTTCAGGGCGTATACATAGACATGTGATGTAAACGTAACAGAATATGTCATAAAAGGGGCGGAAACATAGAGAGGGCTACCTAAGGAGCCGGGACCTCTGACCTAGTGGTGCGCGCAAACTGACAATGACGTGTTACTAGGGAGAACTGGGGGGCTATGACTTCTGCGCTAGAAGAGGAGACGAAAGTCTGGAGTGTCAGAGCGACATGTACCCGGGCATATCTAGTATCTCGTGTTTAGGGAACATGTTGATAGAATCCAAAAGTTATCAGGGCAAAGGCTAACAGACACTAAGACTGGTGCATGCATAATTCTATATGTATTGTGTGTGCGAGGAATATTCTATGAATATTAATACAGTATTTCTCTTACATGGAGACATAAAGGCTAGACCATGACGGAAACTATTGATGCGATTCAGTAGCTTAGGAATGCAGAGGAGGAGGGCTGGACTGATAACTAGAATCATAACATACTCTTGGCAGACTGAGAGGCAGAGCCAGGCCGAGCCGGGCACTGCGAGGCATGAAAGTAGGCTAAGGGTCAGGGATACAGGTGGGGACTGTATTGCTCCTCGGAGAGGGTTCAGGAGACAGGAGCTGAATCTGAGTCCGGGCCCTTTTGAGGCCTAGAAACGGAGACTTTTCAATGAATTAATGTGCACACTGTAAAACGTGGCAACGTAGTTTTACATAGGCCTAATATTCGTTGTATTCACGAAAACTGGAAACTGGCATACTAGAGATGGACACAACTATAATTGCGTCTTTAATCGATCATAGGGAATACATGCATATCGATCATGCACATATGACATAACATGGGGAACACGTAGGCACATATAACATGGCAAAATTTACTTTTCCACAAGGAGGCGCAAATGATTGCGCCTAGAATGATTTTCCAACGTCTCCACTCGGTCTCGGAATGAAGCTTCTTAAGTGTTGACGTCTGCTTTAACCGCTCCCAGTCTGTTTTTAGTTTTTCCACAGAGTTTTCTAAAACCACTGTCCTAGAGCTAAGATGTCAAACGTTTTTTCCAATGACTTTCAGAAAAGTCTAATATCTCCCTGATTTGACTCCAAAACTGCAAATCCCTTTTTAATGTCGGATGCCATGGTAAGAAATAGCAATTCTAGCGAACTCCCTGAAGGATAGCCTTGCAACATCAATCATAAGAGCAGGTATCACCACTTGGTCAGATTTGGTATTTTCTGAGGGAGTCCACCCATGGAAGGTTTCAAGGGCTGGGTTTGGAAGTGGCCTCACCAGATTTAACTATATGCAATTAGTTTCTTGGTTTCCTGCGGAGAAGAGTGAAATACAAGGGATCTGGGAGGTGGAGCAATCCTTCCAAGATGTAAATCCTAAAAGCAAGGAAATCTCAAAATGGTATAAGATGTTTGTAGAGGCAGAGGACAAGGAATACCCCCCACAAGCTTCAGGATTGCGTCAAAGCTGCCTGCATAATGGCCATATTGGACCAGGGAATTGATAATGACAACTATTTGAATATCTGGCAGGCCTTTACAGTGTGGGGTAGTGGTCTGGGTGTTGTGTAACACATCCTAGTCCCATGATTACACCAAGCCACCAACATTGGGCAGGTGTAGTTTGGGGCACAAGACCACAGCGAATGCAGCAGCCGTGGGGCGCACAGGTTGGAAGGGCGGCTATCCAAGAATTGCAGACGCATGCAAGAAGATGGACAGTAATAGCTGAGTGTTATGTAAGCAGGCAGGGTGGTTGTATTTTGATTTTGGAGTAGACCAGGAACACTGTAGGAAATTATGTGAAAGACCAATTTAAAGAATGGCAGCTCATTAAGACTGGGAGGGGGTAAAGCCATGTCACCGAGGAGAGACTCTGGATTCTAACTGGATGTATAAGATTAGGTTCCATTACATTTTAACTTTAACTATCAACAATAGTTTGATAATAATAGAATGTGTGAGAAGTGTTACCTTGGATTATATATTTTAAAGAGGTGTTCACAACTGTGGTAATTTATCTGGGAAGCCCCACTGAGAAAAGATTGTGTATGTGAACACGACATTCTTCCTGTAGTGCAGTGGTATATTAATGGAGATGAGGTGTTCTGAGGAATAGTGGCTTATAAATAGTCTTATTTCTTTGTGCTTCAATAATTGGCTAATAGTTTGAGTTGGGGCCATTTGACAGTAAAGGTGTGCAAGATGGCAAGTGTGTGAAGATACGTTTGTAACTGTGGCCCAGATCTCAAATTATATACCTGTTGGTAAGTGTCTGTAACTCTATGAACAATTATGAAAGGATATCACATATTGCAGCTAAGGATATGGGGTTAAGGAGTGTTTATCTTTTGCGTTACTTTTTATTTTACTTTCTCCTTCTATTTTCCTTTTCTTTTGGTGTTCTTTTGCTTACAAAGACATGTGTTGGTGATTGAGAGAAGAATAATTCAAGTAATGTTGAACTGAGGCTACTTGGAGATGGAATCGCACAGGATAAAAAGGTAGATGACCTGCTGATGAAGACGTATGATTCTCAAATTACCTCTGCATCTGGAAGGGTAGGTTGTAGCATAGCATTTAAAGAAAAGAGTTAGGAACCGGAATATATTGAACTTAACTTCATAAATGAATGATTTACTATTCATGCGAAGAAACTCTGTGGGTGTCCTAATGAGAATTGTTAATGTTTATATATGAGTTACATGTTATGAAAAAAATATCTTGAATGTCCTATTACTAAAGAGAATTGACATTTTATAGGTGGAAAGAAAGTAGCCACCGTTATTGCATACAAGCTGTAAGGCTGTTAGACATAATATGTATTGAGACTAATTTCAACTCCAGTTCAAGAGGGCCTGACATGGTGCAGGTTAAGTGTTTAAATACACACTTTAGGTTCTCTTCCCGTATGTCTCATATAGGAGGAACGCCTGTGATGAAAAGCGAAGCCAATTGGGATTGCTATTTAATAGACTCAAAGTGGTAGCTTACGTGAGGCGTCTCCTATTTTTTCTTGCTATGGCACAACACTCAGTAGTTTTTGGTTTGTTAAAAATCAAACACCCCTTATGAACCAGATCAAATCTAGGCCATAGCCCTTATAGCAGGTGGATTTGAAAGATTGCATTTCTGAGTGACAGTGGGGGTGTAGGAATAAGGGGTTTGTAGTATTTTATGGAACAATAAAGAAAGCTAGGTGGTCAAAACACATTTTCATGAGCCCTTACAACCTGTGGTGGCCCGTACCATAACGTTTTGTTGCAGAACAATTAACGTCTTTTTCTAACCAGCAGCAAACACAGCATGATAATAAACCAATTTAAGGTGAGAGGCAGGCAATAACCAATTAGCCACATTGGATACACCCACTTAGAAAATCCTTTCTAAAATACTTTTAAAGCTTCTGCCTTTCCAGAAAATGTATCCACTTCCATTATTATTATTATTATTGTAATTATTTAAGAAAGAGATTTCTACCCCTAACTCCTTTAATCTGTTGTGTAGGATTCAGTGGTTGACAGTGTCAAACACCGCTGACAGAGCTAGTAAAATCAAGACGGTAGTCTGTCCACAGTCTGATTCAATGCTATGGGCTGGTCTAAAGCTCATCCGTTCAGGTTCGAGTAGAATGTTAGATTGTAAGAAATTGGCCAGTATTTTACTGGTATGCTTTTCTACAATCTTGACCGGGTATGGGAGCTGAGAGATTGGCCACAAAATACTAGGATCCAGTATATCAGCTTGTGGTTTCTTCACTACAGGTGTAACTAATGCTTTCTTTCAAGCTGATGGTACTGACCCTGTAGCTAATGATTGGTTACAGATTTTCCATAGGTCTGGGAATAGTTCAATCCCTCTTTCTTTCCATAATGTATGTGGTACTGGGTCTAGTATTGAGCCAGATGAAATTGACATGGCTAACACAGATAATTCTTTCCCATTTAGCAGGTCTATTTTGGCCAGCTTCCTGCCGAGCCCTTCTTGCTGTAGGGCCACCTTAGAACTGACTGACGGATGGGGTGGTTAGAGGGTGAGTCCATGGTTTTAGGTTTTCCCCTTGCATAGGCAAATTCTCTCTGCTGTCTTTTAAAATGAAATACATTTTTTTATTTTTATAATAGTGGTTCAGCTGCAAATGCAATAGTCTGGGACACCTTAAAAGCATCCATTAGAGGACAGATCACCAGTGCAACCTGCTATAGAAACAAGCAGTACAAAAGACAAATCACAGGGCTAGAGGAAAAAGTTGAGCTATTGAATATAGAGTTGAAAGGCATAGTCTCAGGGGAGCAATGGGCAGATCTAGAGAAGAAACAGCTAGCACTGAAAATCCAACTATCAGAGGTTCTCCAAACAAGGGTTAAAAATAGGTGGGAAGCTATTACTGAATGATGCGTTAAAAAATTATAAAATCGAAATTAGAAAAACTAAAGAAAGCTACTATACTACTACTCGAGAGGCAAGGATTGCTCAGTCGGGGTTTGTCACATGTCTAAAAACATGAGATACTTGCTAAAAATAGACATCGATAATGGTGCAGCAGGAGACTGAAGAGGAGAAAAAAGAATAAGAAATAGGTAAGGTTGAAAAGGCAAGGAAGTGAAAGCAAGTTAGAGAAATTAAAGCAACAAGAAAATAGAAGAGAGAGGAAAGGGAATATAGGAGAAAAGTAGGAAGCATTTGATGGTTGTTCGTGCAGTGGTTTCCGGGTCCTGTCTTCACCATGCAGTGCCTTGAGGCCATGATTCTTGATGACGTACCGGAGGGGCACCTCTCAGATCACTTGGTCACCGGGACTGGTCTTGGTCCAATGGCAGACTTTGGCATTGCCACAATCTGCAATCCACTTGTGAGACATACAGGCCACCAGCAGTAGGTTATCCCAGATTCAGTAGGTCTAACACTCGGGCACACAGCTCCTGGTGGATTGCTTTGATGCAGCTACTTTGTGAGTCTCTGTCGGAATGAGCAACTCCAGGGCCAATTACAAGAGCCCCTTCCACAATCATTACCTTCTGCAAGATTAATGCACCTTCCCTCACTCACAAGCAAGATGTCTTAGTACCCAGATTAGTCCAGTAATTCCTCCTTCAGATCAGACTTCAGGTGAGTTTACCTCGCTGCAGAGGTGTTAGCTGTCAGTGTGACACCAACATATGGCAGCCTTGGAGAGTACGTTGCGGAGTACCCCCTCCTTCATAGAAGAAACCAGAACATTGAACACCAATGGGTCTTGAGCTTTCATCTTTACACCAATTTCACATACAGAATATGTGTAGTTCAGGTCTGCTTCCTTGGAACAGTTTTTGTCAGTGACTCTTTCATGTGTCTTGACCGGGCCATATTCCAGACCTGGCCTTAGTCTGCAATGCTGTTATGCCCAGCAGGACAGTCTTCAGGGAGAGTGCTGTTGGAAAGTGGATTATTAATAGGTGTAGGTAGGTACCTACCGCCAGTAATAAGGCCACAACCACAATGTAAGGTCCAGTCAAGGTCTCAATAATATATTCCCTTGCTCAACCCTTGGAGCTGGCAACACGCAGACAGGTGTGTAAAGCATTTGAAAATACTAATACATTAAATATGTAAGACACAACACACAATAAAAATCCAACACCAATTTATAAACATATGTTATATTTGTATGGACAAATAGACACCAACACAACAAAAATCCAATGTATGGAATCAGAGATATGAGTTTTTAAAGAATAAACACATTTAGTGCCTAGAAGCCTAAAGCGCCACTTCAGGACATCTGGTCTTGCTTGACCAGGACAAAGTCAAATTTTGAGGTGGTGAGGCCGACCACAATGGAGCCATGGTTGGATACACTAAGTGGGAGGCCTCGGTCAAAGTTTTAGCTTTAGACTTAAAAACGTTTTTATAGCTTTTTCTCTCGTCGTCGAGCAAGGCATTTTGTTAGGTTGGATCCACATCGACATTGTCAACTTGGTTCAGCGCAAGGCACCTGTAAACTCCTCGATGGCTGGTACTCTGCAGCTTTCAGTGGGATGAACATGGAATTCAGGCCAGGTCGTGGTTCGACATCTGCGTTTTGACTCCTGACAATGGGTCAGTCCATTCATGGAGCTCTTAAACAAAGTTGCTCCAATTTTCTCTAAACCATTGTAGCATCTTCCTGGAGTTCCTCTTGTGGGTTCAAAGTGTCCAAAACAGCAATTGGGACTATGTTTACCACAATGCACCTGGCCAAATCCTTAAAAGCCCACTGGACGCACTTCAGATTGGTCCTTCTTGGTGGAGAAGATGCAGGAGGAGCTCTTTTAACTTATTGCTTTCAAGGAGTCTGTTTCCTAATCCTTGTAAAGCCAGGCACATTCTTTAAGGCTGTAGTTCCATTTTGTGCAGCAGGTGCAGTCCTTCAGAGTGCAATCCTGTAGGTGCAAAGTGTGGCATATTCTTTGACCCATAAGGCACTATTCTTCCAACATTCAAAATGCAAAAACTCTCTCCTGGAGGGTTAGATCTGGCTATGCCAACTCACTGGTGTGGTTAAGTTTTCCTAACACTCAGCTTCAGAGCCCATTAGCTAATCTAATTCCTTGCGCTCCCGTATGGCTGGGGGTGCAGGATGTGGGGGTGAGCATGTGCTGCCGTAAACTGTCTTTCCCTCTTTGAAGACTAGTTTGGCTACTCCACCCCGTTCTGCCTTTTGCTCTGCAACTTGCAGTTCTCCCACCACAGGAAATCATTTGTCTCTAGTCCATCAATTGTGTGTCTTTTGCTTTCTCACCCTAAGTGCGCCAGGTATGCCCACACGTGGGTGCCGGGCTCACTGTGCCACTGGATTCAAGCTATCCTGGCTGATGAGGGGTGAAACCCCAAAACTGGTCCTAGGATGCTTGTTTCCGGTCCAGGGAGGACCTGGCTTGGCAGTTCAGGCTGGACTGTTCCCATGAGACACAGGATCAAGACACATTTGCTTATCGCCAGGTCTAAACCGGGGTGGCATGGTGAGCAAAAGAATGATGGATTTAACCCAGATCTCTTGACTGGGGGTAAATGCTTTGATTGGTTCTGCATTCTGTCCATCAATTGTCTGTCTTTTACACACCTCATTAAGACAACTTGGCTCAGATTTGCTGAGGCTCACCAATCAGAGCACAGCAGCTGGAAGGCTGGATTTTGGTCTGCAGAAATAATTTTCTGTGATAATTGTAAATCTAACAGTTGCAAGTTGTGGGATGTGTTCTAACTATCATTTTGATACTTTGATGTATATTTTTAGCTCCTTTCTTTCAATAGTTACACTTTAATAAAGTATTCCCATGGTATGGAGCCATTGTGCTAGAATGAGGAAAAACAAAATTGGCAGCTTTTCCCTCACCAGGGCACATAAAACATCTTTTATAATGCCCCTGCTTATAGTTACAAGGCACCCTACCCCTAGGTCATCTAGGGGAAACATCAAGGGCTACCTATATATATATAAAGATAAGGTCTTTGGAGACTTTGGAAGTACCTAAATTACAAAGTCAAATTTGTATATACTTTATTTTTTATTAATCAGTTTTTATTGTTTTAAGATTACACTTAATAATAACAGGCAATTCATACAGCAGTTCGCAGTCGTGTAGAACTTGTTAATCAATACATGGGCACGTGGCCACATTAGTTTAACGTGAGTTTAAACCTCATTGCGTATAAGACAAGGAACGCTCAGGAGCTAGGTGTAATGCATTCTGCCAGTGCTGATACAGTCTTTAAATTGCAGTGGAAAAGCGGTGTGTCAACCTCCCGGTTACTCGTGTAGTCCAATGCTGGTCGTTCAGCTCTATCAATGAAACAGATGTTTTACTCACAAAACAAAGGAACAATAACTATGGCAGCTCAAACCATTTGTACATGCAAAACTTTCTCCCCTCTTACTTTTGCCCCCCCCTCGTCCCCTCGGACCCGTTTTATGCTCCCCAGCCATAATCGCATTAGTGTAGTTGCACCCGCGCCCAGGTAGGGTAGGAAAAAGTGGTACCAAGCTATCCGGTCAGTACAACAGACTGTGGCATGCATCCTCCTGCGTGGTCATTACCGGCTTCCCCCACATGCCTCATGTGGCCTTCCCTGTCCGGCCGCTGTAGCACACAGAGCATCTGTTGCCAGTGAGCCGCTATAGGTTCCTTTCTCAACCCCAGTGTTTCCTCTATACGGATGGCAGTCCCCTCTGCCCTAGCCCATGCCTGAAATGAGGAGCTCCATGCTCGTATGTGCGGCGGGTCGTGTGCCTTCCACCTCTTAGTGAGGAGACGTTTTGCTACCACAAGCACCAGATCCAAGAATCGGGACTTTCCTTGTCTTTGGGGGACCTCTTTAAGTGGTGCAAGATGTATTCGGGCCAGTCAAAGGGTATGGTATGACCCGTGCTACCCTGCAACAACCCAGTAACACGCACGCCAGTAGTTGCCCAACCCAGGACAGCTCCACAGCGTATGTAAGAACCCCGCCCCTACCTCGTTACACCTAGGGCACAGTGCATCATTATGGTGAAAATACCTGTTGATCAGCTCTGGTGTGAGATAAGCCCTGTGAACACTGAACAACTGAATTTGGCGAAACCGCATGTTTCTGGGGATGTGCACTGTACTTTTGAGTATTCATTCCCAATCCCTATCCACCAGTGGCCGCCCCAGGTCCAGTTCCCATTTGCATCGAAGCGGGCCTAAGCTGATAGCCGCATGCTCCCTCAGCGATGCCACGAACCAGCGAACCAGGTGCCTGCCTCTCCCCATGACGTGTAGGCATTGCATGGTTAGGTGCTGATTGGGCTCCGTGGTCATGTCCCCCCATTTGGCAGTCAACCTAGCCATCAGGGAGCAGTGTGCCAAACCCCCCCCAGGCAGGAGCCCGTCTTCTGCCACCAGAGTCTCGTATGGTATGATCTCACCATCCCGGTATAGATCTCCAAGCGTACGAACATCGGCCTCCCACCATTCCGCAAGCGCAGGACCGCAAGCACCCCTCCACCACTCGGGGAACCCTCCAGAGGTATGGCCGGTGCATATGGAACGGCAGCTCGGGTAAGATACAGGGCCCGTCGGTAGCACTTGTATGCCACCGCCAATAGGGAGGGTATTGGCCGCGTAACTGTAGCAAGGGGATGGAAAAGTCTGGTTATGTGTTCTAGTGAGTAAGGGGGCATTGTTGTGGCTGAATCATCCCTTCCGATGTCCACCAGCCAGGAAGCAACCCACTGTAGTTGAGCGGACAGATAGTAGTGCTCCAAGCAGGGGGCAGCTAAGCTACAACAGTCTGTCGGCAGGAATAATTTAGCAAGCGCCCACCTGTGTCTAGCTGTGCCCCAGACAAAGTCCTGCAGCATCCTATTGAGCATGTCAAAAAAGGGGGCCCGAATATATAGCAGCAAGTTAACAAAGTAGTAAAGGAGACGGGGAAGTATGACCATTTTGGCGAGCACCACCCTACCTGTAGCCGTCAGTGAAAGTGTACTCCAAAAGCGCACCTGCGATTTAAGCACCGTAAACGCCCTTCCTAGGTTCCTGTCGAACAGATCAGCTGGGCTATGGTAGATTTGTATCTCCAGATATTGGAATGTACCATCTGCCCACTGGACCAGCGTACCGTCAAGACAGTATCCCGGATCTGCAGTCCCTAAAAGCATTAAGACAGGATTTACACGTGTTCATGCGAAGCCCTGAAATAGTGGCGAAAGTCTGCAGCAGCTGGGCCAGTCACCCCGGCATGTGCCCCACATCTCTAACATACACCAACAGGTCATCAGCGTAAAGCGACACCTGGTGAACCGCATGCCCAAGTGGTATACCATTCCCCAGAGTTACCCGCATAGCCACCGCTAGGGGCTCAATGGCCAGTGCGAACAGCAACGGGGACAGAGGGCACCCCTGCCGAGTGCCCCAGCATACCGAAACCGTCTCAGAGATGTAAGGGGCTAATCGCACACGGACTGTGGGATTCTCGTAGAGCAGGCCAACCATGTGGCGGAACCCCATGTCCAACCCATATCGCAACAGCACTGCCGACAGGTAAACCCATTCTAGGCAAGCAAATGCCTTCTCCAGATCTAGGATAAGACGTCCCGCCCTGGGCCATTTATGTGTTGCCTCGGCTGCCACCCTGAAATACCTCCTACGGTTGAACGACGTGGACCTTGCAGGGACAAACCCGTTCTGGTCTGCGTGTACTAAGTGGGGGACCACTGGTGCCAACCGTTCCGCCAGTACTATCGCGAGCATTTTATAATCCATGTTAAGCATCGCCAGGGGCCTATATAATCCTAAAGCCGTAGGGTCTCTGTCCAGCTTAGGCAGGGAGACCAGGAACGCCTCCAGCATTGAAGGGGGTAACGATCCTTCCTCCACCGCTTTGTTGTAGAGCGCATGAAGTAACGGCGCCAGGGATTCACGATATGTTTTATAATTCTCAGCTGGCAAACTGTCCAACCCCGGCATTTTCCCAGATACCATTGACTGGATCGCCACCCTAATTTCCTCTAGGGAGAGAGGTGCATTAAGTGCTTCCTTATGCTCCTCTGTGGGTGTGGGCAGCTGGATAGAGTCCAAAAACCCCTCTAGCAGGTGTCTGGGGCCAACACCTTTGGCCTTGTACAACTGCTTATAGTGGTCAGTGAGGGCCCGGTGGATTTCGCGCTGTGTATACACCAGCGTCCTGTTCACCCCGTGAATTGCTCCTATCAGGGCACGGCGTTCCTCCTGCCGTATCAACCAAGCCAACAGGCGACCCGCTCTGTCCGCCCTAGCATGTGTTCTGGCCATGTGTGTCGCATAATTGTGACATCTGAGCCGCTCCAGAAGCTCTGCATGTTGAGCACAGAGATCTTCCAATCTGTGTGAGTGTTTACCCCCTACTTCTCCCTCCCGCTCATATTGCAGGAGCTCATCTTCTAAGCACGCCAGGGAGTCGGTAAGCGTCTTACATATATTCCATGTGGCCCCCAAGCAGTGGCCCCGGACAGTTGCTTTGTGGGCGTCCCACTCAACTAATGCATTGCTCGCCATGCCTTCATTAATGTCAAAGTACGCTAATTTCGCCGTACCCAGGGAGGAGCGAAATTCCGGGTATTCTAGCGCGCTAGGCTGAAGTCTCCACGTGGGCACCGGCAAGCAATCCGCTTCCCAGCCGATCTGAAACCACAAGGGGTTATGGTCGGAGTGCGTCCACCCCAGTATTCTGACTCCATAATGAGTGGGAGCAATGATTGGGAACCCACTATACTGTCTAACTGGACATGCAAATCATGTACTGCTGAGTAGTAGGAGTAGATCTTATCTGTCGGGTGAAGTATGCACCACAGGTCCTGCAGCGCCCAATGTGTGAGCCAGTCCCTGAAACGCCTGGGCGTTCGACTCCGTCACTGCGGCTCGGAGGGGGGGAAAGATCTGTCCAATTGAACATCCAGCACCATATTAAAGTCTCCCCCTAGCAACCAAGGGAGCCCAGCATAGGGATGTAGGAGCAGCGTCAGCCGCGCCAGAAAGGACGGTTGGTCCACATTAGGTGCATATAATGACCCCAGCACATCTCTTGTCCATTTAGTTTCCCCAGCACTAGCGTGTACCTGCCCTCCCGATCCACCTCCACCTTTCCACAATTGAAGGGAATGCCCGCCTGCACCCAAATCAGTGTGCCCCGCGCGTGTGCTGAAAAGATGGTGCCGTGTATTTGCCCTCTCCACCGCCTGCGGAGTTTGTCAAGCTTTGTCTGGGTCATGGGTGTTTCCTGCAGGAGGGCAATCCCCACAGAGTGTCGCTGTAGGTAGGAAAAGATGGAATAACGCTTCGACGGTGTGTGCATGCCACGTATGTTCCATGTCAAGATATTAGTGTGTGTCATCGTGAATCTGGGTAGTTAGGCACGGCGTGGGGCAGAGTGGCTGCACCAGAGGGTCTGGGCTATGCCTGAGGGGAGTATAACAATGTGCTGCCATGCAAACAATATAACAACAGCAAACAGTGTAACAAATAGGGCGTATCCCCAAATGGGCATCCGTCCAAACCTCCAAAAACGTCAGTTAAAGATGAGGTACTCCAGTGCGGTGCCTGTTGGGGTGCGTGTGATAGCGGTGACTTGTCTGCACTATTCCCCCTCCTGTGTCTCCCCTGAGTGTGGGAGGTGCAGTAGCATGTCATGAGCTAAACTAATGCACGGGTGTGGTGCGAGTCGCAGCGGTAGGAGCCCACAAGTGTAGACAACAGTGACATCGAGCGCCCTGCGTCCCGCCCCCGCGCGGCAGGCTTCCCCTGTTGTTACACGTGTGCCCCTGTAGGCCCCAAGTACCCCCCGGTACACAGTACAGGTCAAAGAAGTGTGCACAAACATATAAAAGGTGGAATAACAAGTCTTGACCAGTGGGTGTAAACCTTGTCCGAAGATAGCCCTCCGACATAATATCACACGATGTGGTCAGCAGTTCGTGGGGTAACCACTGGCAGGTTCAAGTCTTCTGAGATTGTTGTGGATGGAGACGACACGTCGCTAGTCCCCTGAGCACTGCCCATGTAGGTCTCCATGTGGTCACTGCCATGTATTGTCCCAAGGGTCACCACCGCTTGAAGTAACTCCTGCGGCTCCATTCTGATTCTCTCCGTCTGGGCGCTACTGGGCTCGGTCTTGTAAGTTGGTGTGCCCCCTGGCGCCTACGCCTTCTGGACCGTCTCTCCAGTCGGCTACCGGCCTCTGTATCTAAAGGTCTCGTTCCTGTCCACAGCCCCGACTCCTCCAGCCAATCCCACACGTCCACCGGGGAATCAAAAAAGCGGGTTCCCTCCTTCGTGACCACTCGCAGCCGTGCCGGGAACAGCAGGGAGTAAGGCAGCTCCAGTTCCCTAAGTTGACGCTTCACCGCCATGTAATTACTTCTTCGCTGCTGCACAGTTGCTGTGTAGTCCGTGAAAAACATAACTTGGCTGTTGCCCACATTCATGTCGCCTAGTTTCCGGGTTTCACGCAGGACCACGTCCCTGTCCCGGTAATTAAGAAGTTTGAAGAGGAATGGGCGGGGTCTGGCACCCAGCCTATGCTCCTGTGCCGGTACTCTGTGCGCCCTTTCCACGACAAATTGTTGAGATAGCGCCCCCTGTGGCAGGAGGTCACGTAATCAGCACTCAACGTACTGCTCCAGGTTTCTCCCCTCCTCTCCCTCCAGAAGGCCCACCACATGGATATTATTGCGCCGGGATCGCCCTTCCGCGCTGTCTATCCGATCTTCAAGCGCATGGACCCGGTCGATCATGTCCTGCAGCGCTGCGGTGTGACTCTGGGTAACGGGCTGGAGCTCCTGAAGTGTTTGACTATGTACTGCAACATTCTCAGCCAGCTTACGGTGATCAGCGTGGAGGAGGGTGAAGTCCGACATGACCTTATTGATCCTTGTTTCTAGGGACTCCTTGGTTTTCTCCAGGGTAGTGCCAATACTCTCCACCGCCGCTAGTACAGAGTCCATCTCGGCCCAGAGGGCCGCTACTTGAGGCTCCATGTCTCCAGTGTGGTGCCCATGTGGGGGGTACAAGCTCCCCACGCACATCTGTCCTTGCTGCGACTTGTCCCGCAGCCGGCCCATCACAAGTTGTTGAGCAGTTGGCATCCACAAGCTGTACGCAGGCTATGAGGGCACAACCAGTTGCAGATCTTCCAGACCAGAGCCCCCTCCCGCCGTCTAAACGAAAGAGTGCCATGTCGCGCGGTTAACAGAGCACTTCACTGGGGGCCCCCCCTCTTTTGCTGAGCGACGTCGAGAGTTCCGCGGCCCGTTCCTCAGGGGCCCGATGCTCAGTCCCATCGAATTTGCATATACTTTTAATGTAAAGCCTGCCTGAAAATCAGGACTGCCTGTAGAATTACAGTAGGTAGCACAGTATTGCACACTTAAGTGCATTACATCTACTGGGATCTAGACCTACATGCCCTATGATATACTAGGGACTTACTGCTAGGCGATCCATATCAATGGTTATTAAACCTAACTACCATATACCTTATAATTGTAGCACTGGTCCTGGGTCTGGCAAGCCGGGGCCAGGGCACAGTCAGAGTGAGTTACCACCAGTATCAATCAAAAAATGGGAGTGATCAAGGCGGAAATTATGACTTTCTCACAAGTGCCCAACACAGAAGTACAAGGGGGATTCAACAGGCTGCACCTAGCTATTTATGGCAAGAATCTGTGCCCCTTCAAAGGCTGTTTTCCTTAACAACAGATACTACAGGCCTCTCTCACCACCTCCAGTCATCTACCTAAGAGTAGCTGCAGTAAGAGTCATTTACAGTCCATTGTGTCACACAGGGCACTGGTACTTCTAAAGAAAAGCCTTTCTCCTCCTTCCTTGCTATTGCATCTGGGATGTCCCACTCCCATCTAGGATATGGCAGCAATACACATATACTGTCTTGGGAAAGCAACTTCTCCTTCATCTTGCACCCTGGTCCAGGCTATAGGCTTACAAAATAGAACCTGAAGGCCTGTATAATTTCTGCATGGCAAACTATAAATCCTAGCACACACACAAATGTAGAACGCTCAGGATGTTGGTGTTCAGGTTCCTCATGGGAAGACGAACTTCAGAGGAATGAGCCTGTAAGTGCGCATTCATGTTTCACAAGTAAAAAGGCCTGTCAATATATTTCACTAACCATGGTATGCTGCCACCACTATGCTCTGCGAATGAAACCTGCAACAGGGATGGTAGTCTTCACCACTATCAAGGTGTGCTTGGTGTCCCCGTCCCAAGGTGCAGCACCGATCATCTAACAAGAACAGACATAGGTCAATTCACGCGCATGGGATTAGTGTGCGGCATGCTAAAAAATCATAAACCAGGATGACAGGTATATGCATTTTGGATATGCACAGCACGGGAAATAACCCTACATCATGCAAGGTACAATCCTGTCCCAACAGAATGCAGTTCGGGCACACAGGAACAGTGATACGTCAGTACATCATGGAGGGGACAGCCCCATGTCAACAACAGCCTCAGGCCTTTTGGGTCGATGTTCCTTGCTTGCATTATGACCTACAGCATTGTTGCTATGTTGCTGCTCCTTTCTATCTCGCCTTATTCCTTTTTCTGGGGGGAGTTTTATATAATGCAAACTTGACCCACAGATATCTGAGCACTTTTACATGAGTACCAGTTGAATTACAGCCGTACACATTAATTTTTTGTAAGGCACATGGAAATCTGTGCCAGAGTCCCTTTTCTCATTTTCCCACCGTTTAAGGTCCACTGACTAAATGGCAGACCCGCTTAGGAGAGAAGCCTATTCTTAGTCCACCAACCCTTTAATGCAGGCACACAACCTGAACTCTGAAGAGCTGCCAGGTAAATGATGCAATGTACTGTCCTCAGGGGCTTGCTGGAAGGAAGGTCACCTTTCGGTAAGCAGTCCCTCTGACTATTGCTGCATGTAGATGTCCCAGGCTGTGCTGGCCTCAATCTAATCCCTGATGTCAATGAGAGTAACAACACCACATGGCTTCCCGCAGTAACCTCGTCCTTTTGCTACCGGCTCATCCACCAAAATCTCAAGTGCATACTTCCAATGCACTTACATGCCTTGCAGTACCATCACCTACATGAAAGAGGTATCTCCTACTCAGTCAACCTCTTGCTTTACATGATTAGAATGCATTGAGGTGCTGCTGCACCCAGAAGTCTCCTTTCACAGATATTTTCTGCAAAGAGTGCTGTTTCCACAATGCTTGAAAGTGTGCATGCTGCACTGTTTCTTTTTGTTTTTATTTCCTCCCACAGAAGTAGGAAGATATTGTACTAGTATATTGTGTAGCTCCTACAAATTATAAGCTATATCAGAATTCTTCAGGAATATTTAGATAAAGGTTGAAAGTTGGGTGCAGGGGCTAAACAAAAGTAGGTGAAAGAGATGGGGAGAACGCATTTGAATGCAGTACTTAGAAACCAGTAAAAATGCATTGGCCCCTGAAGCCACCCTAGGAACTTCACCCCAAGACACTGAAGCGGTCTGAGATACTGAAAGAACATTTGGAAAATGGCTTACAGCCCTGCACAAAGTTGTTGTACAGATGAATCTCCTAGGTGGCTTGGTGCTTCTTTACCAAGGCCAATGTGAAGTTGGCTTTGAGGTAGAAGGCAGCCTGTGGGGTGGCACACGTTTAGCCCTTTACCTAGTCTGGGCTGGCAGGAGGCTTGAAGGTGTGGCTTGACAGTGCTGAACCTCAGTTAGGTGCCCCAGAGAGCCAGCCACAGCTCTACTCCTCTAGCTCTATCAGAAGGTGGCTGACCATGTCATTGATGAGCACAGAGGCCACCTCATCTACTTTGGCCTCCTAGATGTTGATAGAATTAAGCAGAGAACTCCTGGGTGCCTTGAACGTTCTGCACATTTTTGTCTTGTCCTGCTTTTTCTCCTGGTGTGGTGACATCCATTACGCACCATGCTTGCTATGCAGAGTGACCTTCAAATGTGAGGCATGATAGCAGCACAGCAAGATAGCCACAAAGATGACCATACTATCCATCGTGGAAATGAAGAGCTTAAGGTAGTCCTCATTCTGGTAGGACTCACTCGCAACACTGATGACCCTGTCCAGTGGGGTTTCTCAGGTGCATCCGATACACTTCGGGATCAGTGATACATTGCTTACTGTCTCATTCACATATTGGAAGATCATGAACAGTGTGTGCAGGGCAAGCAGAAAGTTAAAATCACTAATAATTTACAACTAGGTGGTGCAGGCTCCAGGGCAGTGGTCGCAGTGGGGAAAAAAAAGTAGGGGAACTGTGGGCAGAGAATCAGAGGGCGGGAATAACCTGGGGGTTGGATCAGTGGGCGGAGTTAGAGGTGTGGCCTGGATGCGCAAAACATCCCAATCTTTAGTATTTGTGTGGCATTTCACTGACCAGTTACAGCCTATTATGTTATGTAATTCAACCAATGGATACGCATGATTATTTAACGATTAATATGAGCTATTGACATTAGAAACATATTCCATTTTGTGAATTTATTTTAATCACAGAATGTCCCAAAAATGCTTAAAAGTGGAAGCATTAGCCATTTGTTTCCGAGCCATGGAGTTTCTGTCGTCAGCAATATACACAGAGACAATCAATTTTACGTGTGTAAATGACTGTATAGGAAATGTTACATAAGCCAAAGGACTACAAGGTGTAGGAGTCACATGATAACCATACTAGTAGACAGTATAGTTTAATAGTGATTGTCCTGGAGAAACACAAACTCAGAATTTAAAACTTAATACCATGATTGAGGGTTCTCTTTAAAAATCATTATTGATTTGTATCAAAAATAACACTTTTTGCAACATTAGGATAATCAAAGGCTTAGGGAAAAAACCATAACGCTCTAGTTTATACCTTGCAGTTTGTATGCAGCTCTTAGATGAAAGTTAATAGCGCACTGTTCTTTGTTAGGATTTTAACTTATAAACTGCAAGTAGCAAAAGGATCTCACTGACAAAAGCAGTAACCCACTGACCTATTTACAATATGTGCACTTTGTGATGGGCCTGGTACATTTTCTTTGCAGCAGGCACATTAACCCTCTGCGCTATCTTTCCATGAGTCAAAACTTCCACTAGACAAATCTCCGATCTCGCTCTAGGAAGACGTTTATTCATCAGAGTTATCTTGACATTTGTATTATTGCCGAAAATAGCTGGCGGCCAGGAAGGAGGCAGCAAGTGCTTTTAAAACCATAATATACGACGCCCCCACTCAAAGTCAGCGCCCGTTGAGGTCACACCAGTCGCACCGCCCTAGAGCCAGCTCTTCTCAGGGGTCCTGTGACCTCATGCTCTAGGGTCTGTTACTTCGTAGGCCTGCCCGCAAGACTGGAGGTGAACTTCAGTATGGATTGTGGTGGGCAAGCCTTCAAGGTGAACACACACTTGCCACTGCTAGGATCCACCTGCTGGTGCTAACACACCAGGGCTTTTCTGGCGACTTCTAAGGTCTGGCATGGGAATGAGCTCCCTCAGGCGAGTGGTCTGGGGGACTGTTCATGAAGGCTGAACCTGGTTCCCCAGTTCTAAATTTAGCAGCTCTGCCCCCAGTGCTACATCTGCTCCCTCACTGAACACCATACTGCCCCACTGAGAGAAACTCATACTGCCTTCAGCTACAATCCAATTTGACCTGCTATAAATACCTAGATGCGACTCAATTCAAATTACACACTAGGCAAGAGCAATATGCTGCCTAAAAGAAAAGGTAACAACATCCTGGAAAAAGCAAACACTCATAAGGAATGAAAGATTTAATAAAGCATGTAAAATGTAAGCAGGAATATGGTGAACTTAACACTTTTACAGTCATTATTCAAAAATCAACAAGTATTTTTGCCTGAAAAGTTAAGGACATTACTACAGGGCCCAGAAAGGACCCATTTCAATGTCCACTGCTTATATCCTTACAAAACGTAAGCAGTATGGTTTCAAAAGACCGCATTTGTGAACACAAAGCCGCCGTACACATTTCGTTTTCCAATCCACCCATCAACCAGGTATTGCAGTACCTCCAGGCAGGGCCGGTCCTAGGATGTTCGGGGCCCTGGGCAAAAGGGAATGTGGGAGGCCCCTGAAATCTACATAAGTGACACCTTCTGATCTCAGGGAAGCTGTTTTGTGCAGACTCCACTTGGGCCTAGGCACCTCTTCTCACCCACCCCAAGCAACTCTTGTACAGCCCATTTCAAACTGAAGGTGTGAGATTTGCTTGGGGGCTGAGTTAAACCTGTGTGAGCTGACAATGGGCGCCCTGCCGAGTCTCTGAACTGGCTGCCTGAGAGGTGTACCCTCCCCTAGGCCTTCCCACACCATCCCTTAGAGGCCCCAGGAGGGGGGCCCCCTCCCATGAGCTTGTTTGTGAAGTATTTCTTTCACTCAGATCGGCAGACATACACGAGGTATAGTGGGGTGTTAATTGCCATTGTGGGGGGCCCCATCCTGGCAGGCAGAGTGCCAGGCCCTGGGCAGCTGCCCACACTGCCCATGCCTAGTGCCGGCCCTGCCTCCAGGTAGGAGTTACTGGAGGAAAACAATGCTGTTCAAAGAAATACAAGAAAACAAAAGTAGCGCTTTACTGGCAAACTCTGCAAAGTGGCGCTAATGTGTTGGGGTTTGAAAAAAATTATCTGCCCACTTTTAGAACACTCCATCTTGCTTTATTTAAATATTTTTCAGAGTTTGAACATTTTATTTCCGAGGCTGCACTTTGGAATAGTAAAATGTCAAAACGGCATTTCCGGCAAAAGTGTTTTTCTTTTTTGCATCCATTTCACAGGGGTACAAATGGACGACAGGAAGAGACGGTGAGAACCATTTCTTGATTCATGATTTTCGGAAAAGTGAGAAGGAGTTAGACAGAATGAGAGGAAATAGGAGTAAGAAAGAGGGGGCAGCTGCCAGCAGCAGAGCAGAAGCGGACACCTTCCTTGTCTTGTCTGGGCAGGAAGTAAGAGACAGAGACCTTTTCCTTCTCTGCTCCCCGCCCGTCCACGAACAGAATATTTCTGATGTCCAGGGATGCATGTTCATAATAAAAAAGTAGGGGAACGGAATCTACAGAATTAAAGAAGTAGGGGCACGCCGTGCCCTGCCGTTCCCACCCACTTCGACCACAGCTCCAGGGTGATGTCACCCTTCAGCGGATCAATGCGGAGAAAGGTTCAGCTGATTGCCGCTCACATTTATTCATATAGTCCTTAACTTTGTACATACAATTCTTATTACGTAATTGATAGAGGTATTTATTTGATTGACGTCGAAATAACAGAAGACTGAGTCAACCTTGCAAGGAATCAACACGTGACATTACGATCACAACAGTAAGTGCTCAACTTGCTAAGCTATCTAAATGCCTGGTTATATTTTTCACATTGCTTTGAATTGCTGCAGTTTTAGTAACTCCTACTTCACAAGTAACCACATGCAACACTCAATTAGTATGCAAGTACCAAAAGCAGACAAGTGATGGTAGGGTTTCCTTGTAATAACTTTATCCTTTTCATTTTCATCTGTCTGGCTGTTTCCCAGGCCCTCATCAAAGGGGAAAAACACTCTGCGTCCACAAACATTCTTTGCTGGCAATTTCACACTGTCAGTAAGTAACATAAAGCAATGGTTGTGGTTGTCTGTACTAATGAGGTGTTATTACTAACGAAAGAAATCCTTTTCAGCAACCTATGAATATTATACGTTTGCAGTCTAAACCTATGCCTTGCAGTTTGCATTTAGCTCGCTTTTGCCAGTTCATAGCTATCTTTTCATATTTGTAATAAAAACTGCCAACTCAGAGCAGGCGTTAAATAAATGCGCTCCCTGAGGAAAGTGAATAGATTGGGAAAGTCATTAATCAGAGCAAGGCAGAAAATGTGCGGAGAAAACATTGGTTGATGAACCATTTTTTCATTGCACATTCTCCATAAAAAGACCACATTTTATTGATTTATTCCCCATGCTTTGGCCAACAGAGCAGATGTCGGATCAATCGGAGAAAAACTGTAGAAGCCAACCTAATTTTTCCTCCTACTTTCCAAAACAATTCCAATTATTTTATTTGCACAAATGAGGGCATCTGTGTCCTAGAAACTCAAACCAACAGGTGCTTCTGCTGGACAGTACCTGAAAGTCTCCTCTGCTTCAGATATCCAATATGGCAAACACTGCTTGCACATCATCCAAACCTAGATATCCAGTGCCTACCTGAAACTCAACCCAACCAAGACAGAATTCCTGTTATTTGCCAAGAGCAACAAACAATATACAGAGAAAACATGGCACAATAACACAAACCTTGACAACTTCGAACCCCAACTTCCACTGAATGCCAAGTCACTTGGATTCACCAAGAACACCAACCTCACCATCAAGGAACGCATTGCCAAAGAAACAAGGACATTAAGCATGGGCGGATTTTGCGAATTGGCAATCCGCGAACTTGCATATTTACGGATTCGCAATCCGCAAAATCCGCGAACTCTCGCGAATTTTTCTTTTTTTTTTGTGTTCGCAAGGGTTTCTGACAGTTCGCGAGGGTTGTGTACCAGTTCGCAATTGCGAACTTACTTGTCGGCTCGCAACGGCCGCGACTATGTTGTTTCTACGTCTGGTTCATCATCACAGGTTCACAGCACCCTCTGTTTCACCACTGCCACCCTCTGGTACACCCATGCCACCCTCTGGTACATCACTGTCACCCTCTGGTTGGATTATCACTGTAGATTATGGGGGTGAAAAAAAGTAAGCACACCTGCCCTGCTTCAACTGACATGAATTAATTTGGGGTTGATTAATGTGTCACTGAATTTAAACTTCCAGTCTGGATGGCACCTGCTTCCTTATCTGTAATTTGCTTTCTGTTGCTGTGCAATTTGTTTTCACAGGACCTTTCTGGCCTACTTGTAGCTATGCTCTGAGCCTGCTGTGAGGGTCAGAGCAGGGTCATAGAATAGTTGCAAGTAGGCAACTGAACTCTGAAGGGGCCCCTCAGGAAGCACTACAGGGAATGGTTACTAATGATAAGATTGAACTTTTGCACCTGCTGAGTGCTTTCAGTTTTGTCTGTAATTGCTTTCTGTTGCAGTGTAATTTTTTTAACAGGACCTTTGTTGTATACTTGTAGCTATTCTCTGAGCCTGCTGTGAGGGTCAGAGCA
Source organism: Lissotriton helveticus (assembly GCF_964261635.1). Lineage (NCBI taxonomy): Eukaryota > Metazoa > Chordata > Amphibia > Caudata > Salamandridae > Lissotriton > Lissotriton helveticus. The sequence continues at coordinate 1,247,630,380 of NC_136068.1, read as the reverse complement.
GGGTCATAGAATAGTTGCAAGTAGGCAAATGAACTCTGAAGGGGCCCCTCAGGAAGCACTACAGGGAAAGGTTACTAATGATAAGATTGAACTTTTGCACCTGCTGAGTGCTTTCAGTTTTGCAAAAATCCAAATATCCAGCAGCATCCACAAAAAGTAACCCTTCCAGGTCAAGATCCAAATCAAAGTGACCAGCACATGAAGAAAGCACTGGGAGGAGCCTGCTGGACAGGAACAGGAAGTTGGAGACTGTGGGGCACTTCCTTCCTCCCACCCCCCCCCCCAAAATGGACTCCTTGCAAAGAAAAAGTGCAGGCAAATGTCAACCTGAGGAGTTATTCTGTTAAAAATCATAATTTTCAAGGTTTATGCTGCCTGCTGGTGGATTTCTTGTGCAAAATTGCAAATTTTGCAATCTCGCAATTGCGAGATTGTCGCTGCCCGCTGCATCTACGTGTTCGCAAGTGTTTACTCCCGCAAAATTGTATAGTATTCTAGTTGGCAAGTGCGACCAAGCAAAAAATCCGCTTCGCATGGATTTTACGAATTTTCGGCAAGTTCGCGAGAGTTTGCGGATTGCAAATTTGCCGAAAAGCCGCAAAATCCGCGAGCGGAACGGATTTTACGCCCATGCTTAAAGGACATCTTGGTACCAGCTGTCTCTTCTAAGGAAAGTCAAGCCATTCCTTCCAGAAAGAGATTACAGAATTCCAGTTCAAGCGTTCATGCTCTTGCGTCTGAATAGTGGTAATGCCCTACTTTTTCACTTACCAGACTCCACACTTGCACCCCTTTGAGGCTACCTACATTTATTTTTATGTATTTATTTAATTAAAAAGTTTTATATAGCGCTAGCCAGCCGGGGGGGTAGTGGAGCGCTTCACATCAGTTACAGAAATGATGAAAAGAGAGCAGAACATAATACAATAACGCAAGACAATCATAATGACGATGACACAGAGTTCCATTGCGAGGACTTGAAACACCGCATCTAAGAGGGGTGAGGTGTCAATCTCAGGGCTCCAGCTGTTTCTATCTGTACGCTAGGGCTCGATCGAGGAACAGGATTTTGAGCTGATTTTTTAATTTAACAAAAGAAGGAATAGTTCTGATGTGACGGGGAATAGAGTTCCAGATTTTGGGCGCCTTACCAGCGAAGGACCTGACCGCAGTTTTTTGTTTTCGTGATTTTAGTGGGATGAGAAGAGGGTGTTAGAGCTTCTGAGAGTTCTGTTCTGGCTGGATTTTTTAAGTTTAGCCGCCAGATAATCAGGTTTGCCTGTGTGAAGGGCCTTGTGGGTGAGGCAGGCTGTTCTGAAGTTCGCCCGCAATTCTATTGGTAGCCACTTGAGATCTTTGAGTGCAGGAGAGATGTGATCAAATTTCTTTATTCCCGAGACCATTCTGGCAGCCGCAATGAGAGTTGTTTTCAGAGGGGCAAGATGTGTTTTCGCTATTCCAGAGAGGACTGCGTTACCATGGTCCAGTCTAGACACTGTATCAGTACCCTTCAATCCAAGGACTAGGACCCGTGCATGATTAGAGGGACCAAATTATTGTTTGTTTTCCAGCTTTTCTCGTACCCGGTCACCAGTTTACGGAAGCCAACCAGCGACTGGTATCGGCATTGCCTTGTCATTGAAAGAGGTAATATGTTCTGTAGCATAGCTGTCACATGTCTGTTGTAGGTCCTGTAACATATTAGAATGGTTATCTACGTCAAAGGTTGCGGCTGCCGTCACAACGTCTAGACCATCAAGGTCAAGCACGGACATTTTGATGCCAAAGAGAATTTTGTATTGGCTCTGCCCACCCAGAGATCTTCTAGGGAGATTACTAAGTGCACGTTGAACCCCTAGCTGCCAAAGATTAATTTAAGACACCGTTCATTCGCTCCACAATAGAATTGCCTTCATGCTTGTATGGAGATAAAAACTGCACCAGCACCCCCAATGACTTAATCGCATCCTTGTACGCCTTAGAGGCGAACACTGGACCTTGGTCAGAATGGAAGGTGCCACAGGCAAAAGTCCTGACAAAGACATACAATCTCTTATGACATTTCGATGACTGCATTGTGGCCAAACCCGTAGGAATATAGTGCATGAATCAACTGCAACAAAAATGTATTTATATACAGTATCAGATGTCAATGGACCACAGTGATCAATATATATGCAGCCAAATGGTTGGTTCGATATACAAAGCTGGGTCTGTGGTAGATGTGAAACTGTTGACTGCTTAATCTGCTGACAGATATCACAAGATAGCACATAACTACGAGTTTGTTTATATAAACCACGCTACCAATAACTTTGTTGCAGAATCGAAACTGTTGCAGACACACCAGCATGTGCAGATGCTATGCCTTCATGTGCTGCTGTGATCAAAGAAAGTCTGCGGTCCATGTTGGAAATCAGCCAATCCCCAACTGACGGAATGTCAGGAATCCATCCATATGTTCTATAACCATCTCATAGAATAGAAATAAAGAAGAGAAATACCATAGATTTAGAAGATATCCTCATTGGAGAAAACTGTATCCGCTTAGAAGATTAATTGCTAAAGTTATTCTAAAAAATCTGCAGGCACGTCATGGTGGAATTTTCAAGATAGCCGCCGATCTTTTGGAATTGAAAGGTGAGCGTTCTAGTGTTTCAAGGCAGAAAGTCAAGTGCGCGCGAGTCTCTAGCGCTCCTCACACTTCAACTGAAATTCCTGTGGAGGCAGTTGTGTCTCATCTTTGCGCCCATCCGATTTGCGGTAAAAATACAGAGACACTTTCAGGAGGATACAAGTAAGTGTCTCGTTGGAAGCTGAACTTAGAGACTAGTGTTTGTGAAGAGAAACCCAAGAATTAAGTGAGTAGAGATCATAAGGATGTTTGGTAATTCAAGGTCTAGTGTCAAGACGTTTTACTCGTTGTTGGCATACGGCTCAGAGGAAAGAATTTAAAAAGACTGAACTATTTTAAAGCAAATTCGTTTTCTAAGAAAATACGTATTTTTAAAATGAAAACAAAGGAACAGCAGCGTAAAAACAAAACAGTACTTCAGGATTTGTGAGTCTTCAGTTTACAAGTAATCTTCAAAAAATTGACTAAAGCAAATACTTTACAAGCAAATAAGATAAGAACATCTAGTAATAAAGTAAATAGCGACCATACGATAATAAATAATATCAACTGCAATCTTCAGTGGAATATTTATTAAGACTAATAGGAGACTACATTGAAGACTTTCACACAAGAAAAGGTATATTCAGAGAGTAGCTACTCCCTTGAGTGAAGCAGGTAAAGACATTAAAAGAATTATGAGAGTTTTGCAATTAGTTTAATAAAGATTGCTTGGCCCTAATTAAGTTTGAGCTAATCTGTTACAGGTGTTTCCACAGTCACGCCTTAGAGCTGAATAGGAAGATAAATCCATAGGCACCTGATGGGAGGAGTCTCTCTCTCTTTTATTCCCAGTTCCCTTTTCCCCTCTGATAGTGACTTTGACCAAGATCTAATTTGTTTGGATTGGGCGAGGGCACTGATAGGGGGAATTGGGGAGTTAATCATCTGCTCCTGAGGAAGTCGAATTTAGAGAATCTGAAACGGAATTGAAGCACAAGGGACTTGTGTGGGGGACAAATTATAAGAATACTTCGAATGGAATCCCTGCGGATACGCAGTTCCCTCCTTTGTAGCAGCAACAGCAGCTAGAATGTCATATACATTTTTGTCATGGGCCTTTTAACTACTGCAATGGAACATGTGGCTACCACAGATTTGGATGCCTCATCAGCCAAAGAATTACCAACAGCATGTGCTTCCACACACTGATGGCCAAAAGGATAAATAACCTGTGTGAGCGGCAGACGCTTCTTGAAGATCTGCCACTCAAACCCATAGCATTTTCTCCTTAATTACATGATCCTTAGAGTCTCTAAAGTCATTTTGAGACCAAAAGAATAAGTTGTCATTGTTAGACTGGACACAGTAATAAGAATTGCACACAATAAGAGTATACACTTTGGGGTGGGCAAACTCTAGAGACAGAACAAGAGCATGGAGCTCCGCCAATTGTGCTTTGAAGTCTCCAAGTGCCTGGGTATGCACAATGAAAGAATTAAATTCAACATTTACAATTGAACCAGTAACAATAGCACAAGCAGCTGAACAAACATGTTTTGATTCGATGACTGTTTAGCCGAGCCAGCTGTATAAATGGTACATTTCTATTCATTCAAAACAAGTAACGACAATGAAGAAGGATGAACATGTACAAACTGTAAATACTCCTGTGTCTCAAGAGCAGGATCAAAGATAAAAGTGACATCAGCCAATGTCAAAGAAGTAGCCCATTGTATCCAACAGGGATGTAAGGCTTTAGATTTCAGTACACTACCCTTGGTCACTGCTTCTAAAGCAGGGATAGGCGAAACCAATAAGAATGCATTTTCCGTGCGCTAGCGGCGCTAGCGAGCGTTCCTTTAGAACCCCTATTTGCACTACTGTCAAAATCTTTTCAATGTTTGAAAAACGCATTTCTGCCTCTGTGTACAAATGTGATTTGTATGCTATAGATACTGTGTCACCTTTGTTGAACGTTAAGTATGGGAAACCCCCTTTCCTTGGTACAATACGTATGACCAGGTTCGTAGAGAGGTTAGCCTCTAACAGATCTGACTGTAGAGAATGTAGAATTGAGGTATGTTCCGGAAGCCAGCAGGTAGAAGTAAATGTGGGTTGTATCAAAGCGAAAGTGGCTTGATACACTGGGCATAATCAGGAATGTATGTCCTCCTGAAATTCAAAAATCTTAGCAATGACTGAAGCTTTTTCAGTGTGGACAGTGTTTGCAATTGTGCATATTTCTCCAGAAAGTGGGTTGCAAATCCCCAACCTTCCTTATTCAGCTCATAGCCCAAAAAGAGCACTGTATAATTGGCAATGTGAGACTTAAAAAAATTAAATTTGTATCCATAGTCGACTCTGACTAGATGCAGAACCAAATCGTTGTCCATTAGATAAATATAATCTATGTACGAGAATGCATCTGGGTCTATGCTGTGTAACAAAGACACAACACGTGCAGCAAATGCCCGGGGGCTGTTCTTATACCCCATAGGTAAACGTGTACATCTTTTTTGATTTCCGACGGCACTAAATGCTGTCAAGTCACGGCTCTCAGGAGCCAGGTTGTGACAGTAGAAACAATTGCATATGTCCAGTGCTGTTTTTTATTTTTTACGAACAATACTGTTCAACAATGCAGAGCTGTGTGTGTTTTGTACTGCAAAAGTATGACAGTGACTGTTTAAATGTCAATAATCCAACACGATGCGATGTGAACCGTCAGGTTTTAATATCAAGAAAGCTGATTATTCATTGGTGAAATACATGATTCAATCACACCCTGATATTCCAATTACATCGGAATGTCACAAACAGGAATCTAAGCTTCCCGTCTGAGGGGGGTACTGCGGTTGTGCCTGAGGAATAGACCGTAATAGAATCTTGTGTGCCAGTAAATCTCTATCCCAGCCCATTTGATTACGGTACACTGCTGGGGTCAGGGAAAACACCCATTCCGATGCATATGCCTGTTTAGCCTCCTCATGGACGTATGGTGAAAAAATCAGAAGTATCACTTTCTCCCCTCTAGAGGCGACCAAAACAAATGGTGGAGGCCAATCTGCCTCCGCCAACAAAATGTCATTGGAAGAAGTGAGGTTTTCCAGAAAAAAACACTAAAATTGTGCATTGTATACCACCTTCAAAAGTCTATCTGGGGAGCAACTTGAGTATCTGCTGTTTTAACTGTAATGAACATATATGTTGCTCTCACCTCCAGATAGGGATGTAGTGCCTCCCGCAGTATGGTAACTTCTGCCGCGCTGTCGAGCAGCATCACCATCCATGTCCAGTCCAGGAGCAGCGTTCTCACCGTCTGAGGTATACTTTGCTGTTAATGCGGTACATTTTTTCTTTTGTTATGTGGGTCTAAAACGAGGCAATCCCTCTTGTTTGGCTTGTATGTCAAACTGCCGAGGTTGATCCTGTCCCTGATGTGTGGTTGCACCTTTGCTGCGATCCTGACACTCTCCACCACCGACTTGAGAGTCTGGTGTGTCCTCTAAAGAACGAGGAGAGCGTTGATCTGGGGCTGGAAATCTGTCAGGTGTCTTAATTTTCGTGTGATCGCGCAAATCATAAGTTCCTTCAGAAGTGTCAGATGTCGGTGAGCCAGTACACAAACCTTGCTTCTGTTGTTGCTGCCCCTGTTTTTTATTTTTCAAGTTTTTTTTAAGAAAGAACGGTCACCCATCCTTCTCAGTTTGGGCTTTCTGCTGATTTTGTTTCTGCGTTTGAGATTGAGCAAAAGATTTAACCCCCAGACTATTGCGCCCTATTGTTTTATAAGCGTTAGCAATAATCTTTGGTAATTCGAGCTGTTTGTCTGCATCAGCAAAAGCCTCCAAGAGCTGCGCCATTTGCAAGCTTACAGCATCACCCTTGACATTAGCAAGGGTCATGTAGCAAACAATATCGAACACTCCCACCAACGGCATCCCCAATTCTAGAGCCGCCTCGGCTCCGTGTTCATCCACAACACGCCTGATCACAGAAGGAAGAACGGTCATGGAGGGAGTCCCAAAACACATCGAATAAACTCCAGTGAACACTCTACCCCAAGTGTTACAAACAGCTAACTTGGGCACAAGGCCCTTAGGTAAACTCATGGTCAAAATTCTGTGTTTCTCCACTGGTGTGGTATTTGGAAAAACAGCTTCGAGTTTCACACATTTTTCAGCAAGCCAATAAGGGTATTCATCCTTATTCTGTGGCCATTTGCCCATCACTGAATTAATCATGACAGGACTAATGGTCACACCACCGGGACACGGTGGTTGTGCAGCAACACCAGCTGGTCCCACTTGCATGGTGTGTGACATGAACTGTATAACAGCTCTATGCACACGTATTAATGAAGTGTGCAATGCGCGTAGCTCTGTGACTGGAACGGCCATATCATTTGGATGCGGGGTATACCCAGCCAAAACGGTCCAAGTGGCCCCATCAATTGACAATGGTCCCAAACAGACCACAGCCACAGGGTGTGGTAGGGCGCCATTAAACCAGATGGTATGTTGTTATCCTGGTAGTGGAACTTCAAGAGCTCTATACGGTCGATAATCCTGCAGAAGTGCCGTGGCAGTTTATTTGTGAAAGAAATTATCATTTCCATCCACTGCGGGAAAAGTGACCCAAGAATAAAAAACCTTCAAGCGGTAAGCTGCATTCTCCTCAGCTACAAAAATAAGGGGAGCCACCCCATGCAGATTTAAATAGGTGGTAAGAGGAGCGTGGTTAGGGGCCAAAATGGCCACCATAAAACTAAACCAAAAAGAATGACAACTTTTGAGAGTCTTCTCAACAACGGGTTAAATGAGAAAGAAAACAACCTTTTAACATTCAAGCTTGAAAAACCTATAATAACAATATAGGAGGACACTCCATCACAACCGCCTCCGCAAACAGAAGTGAGGGGTTTTGTGGACCAGCACAAGCACTACTCAGGCGTCTCACAGAAAAGAACCAGACCAAATGTTGGCGGCGCCATGTTGCAGGGATTCTGCCCATACACAGAAATATGCACAGGAAAACTGAACTTGGGTGTATAGGGGCTAAGCCTTCCTACCACCTCAGTACCCACAATCTCAAAACCGACTAGCTACAGTGTCTCATTCGTTCTCCTACATAATCACGAAGCTACAAGTGATTAGACAACCCGGAACACAACACTCCTGACTCTCTCAAAAGTCACGGGAACAAGACATTCCTTTTTGTTCTCTCACTTGTACTAGTTCACAATATGAATAGGCAGAGTCACTGTTATAGTTTTCAATGTTTATTTTAAGTATACTGCTCTAGAATGCAGTATACTAGCCTCTACCAGCAGCAAAACTCATAACCTTAAAACAGTTAGCATTGTAGCAAGTCTATAGATTACAAACGGGGATATCTTGGTATACAGAAGGTGCATAAAGGACTATAAGGCCTAACCACCCTCCCCTTAGATAGGTTAAGTTGTATTATATAAAATAAGATCTCTGGGCTTCGCCAACAGACCCCATACCTTAGTGCCTAGATAGTAGGTTTACATAATAGGAACTGCATAGCTCTTCTCCCTGGAAAAGTTGCTCTCCAAGTCTGTGTTAAATGCACATGCTTCCTCATGATATCAAAGCAAGATTTTCTAGCAGCGGCAGCTGTGTAACATGTTTTGTCTAAGTGCTAGGGACTGCCCAGAACATAATAACAAGGGGCATTGTTTATAGACCTTGTACTCCGTGTACAGATTAAACTCCAGGAATAAGCAGAGAATGCAGAAAGCAGACAGTTCTCATGTGAAAAGCACAGACAGAGTCTTGCAAATAAAGTCATGTAGTAACATGCGCAAAAGCAGCATCAATGCATCATGGCAGCAGAGCTCATGCTAACTTAGCGATGTCAACAATGACCCTAACGGCCATATGACAATATTATGTTATATGTGTATTTGTAAAGAGACCTATCACTTGTAAGGGTACCCTGGCACTGAGCGTGTGTGTGTTCCTGGCCCTGCATATGGTAGGTTGGCTAATTGAAAAGCCAGGTCTTTAACTCCTTGTGGAATTCAAGAGAGGAGTAGGTTCTGATGTAGAAAGGGAGACCTTTCCATGCTTTAGGTGTGATGTAAAAGAACACCTGTCTTCTTGATTTGGTTCTAAGTATGTGTGAGATATGGGTGAGTAGGAGTTTTGTAGAAGGGAGCTTTCTGTGTGGTTGGTGGGAGGAGATCCAAAATTAGAGAAAATGGAGACGCGACAAAAACACCACCGCCAGAGCACATACAAAGCCATCCTCAATCTCTATCACCAACATCTATGAAATACAAAGAAAAAAGCCCTAACTCTGGCTCAAAGCAAGCTACATCAACTGCAAAGAACTTTTCACCATCATTAAGGAGTTCTCCAATCCTGCTGCTGCCATCAATGATGTCACCCAATCCCAAGTACTCTGCAGCTACCTCTCAAAGTTATTCAAACAGAAGATAACCAAGATCTACAAAACATTTGACCCACAGAAACTGATATGAGCTCCCTTGACAATCCGACAAACTCCTTCATTGCCAAACAACAGCTAAGCAACTGAAAGCCGCTCTCGAGTAAAGAAACCAACAGCCTGATGAATATCATCCACCCAGAAGACACCTCAGACCCATCCCCACTTCACATTCAACCTTTGAAGGACCATCATCTCCCCCATGCTCACCGCTATCGTCAACACTTCGATAATAACTGCCACTTTCCTGTCTTGCTGGAAAAATGCAGAAGTTATAGTCCTATTGAAGACACCAACAGGGCACCCCAACACCCTCAGCACCTACATACCCCTCTCGCTTCTGCCTTTTCCAGCTAAAGGCATGGAAAATACCCAACTCGTAGGCCACCTAGAACTCCATCAACTCCTAGACAGTACTCAATCAGGTTTTTGCACCAACCACATCACAGAAACAGCCCTCACTGCGGCCACCAATGACATCAGAAGTATCAACCACTGATGAGAAATGTTCACACTCATCCACAGCCTTGATAGGATCTCCCACAAAACACTCTTCAGAAAGCTTCAGCATTTGGGTATCTGCAGACCTGCCCTCAAATGGATATCGTCCTTCCTCATGGACAGAACTCAACGAGTTAGACTTCCCTCCTATACCTTAAAACCCAAGAAACTCCTTTGCGGAGTGGAATCCACTGAACACAATACAAACGGTCACTCAGGCTCTTATCACAAGTAGACATGATTATGGAAGTGCTCTCTACATCAGAACCCAGCCCATGTCTTACGCCGACTCTAAACCACCAAGAATGCTGCTGCCAGACTCATCCTGAACATCCCTCAAAATATCCACATCTCTACACACCTCAACTATCTCCACTGCCTTCCACTCCAGGAAAGATGTAAGTTCAAGCTACTCATTAATGCTTACAAAGTGCTCCACAACACCAACCAACCTTACCTAAACCATTGCCTCAGCTTCTACCAACTCACCGGACACCTTTGATCTGCACTCTATGCAAGAGCACACCTCCCTTGCATCGGAAGACCAGAAGCAGAGGACGCTCTTTCTCCTACCTTGCAGCCAAGACCTGGAATGACCTCTCACAACACCTCAGAACATTCCCCTCCTCATGTACTTCAGAAGGAACCTCAAGACATGGCTCTTCCTGAGGAAACAGGTATGATCTTGCCTCCTCCCTCAGGTCTGCCCTACTCAGCACCTGGATACCCTCACAGATGAATAGCCATGCTCTACAAATTTACATTACATAATAGATGTGACTGTTCAGGTAGGTGGGGTCTAAGTTGTGTAGTGTCTTGAATGTGTGTGAGGAGTTTGAAATGAGCATATTTGTGTATTGGGAGCAAGTGGATCTCCCTGAGGTGTGTTGTGATGTGAATTCAGTGAGGGAGGTTGAGGATGAGTCAGGTTGCTAAGTTCTGGATGGTTTGTATTTCAAGTGAGTTGCTACGTGATCTCAGCATAGAGGTTGTTCCTGTAGCCAAACGTGTGGATGCAGGATACAGTGACAGCACTGACTTGTGCGTTTATATCCAGTTTGCTGTTGATGATTATTCCGAGATTCACGGCATGGGTGCTGGGTGTGTGTCATAGTTCAGCAGGCCACCAGTGGAAATCCTGTGGGGAGTTCTTGCCAAGGATCAAAACTTATGTCTTGTCGTGTTGAGCTTGAGATAGTTGGCTTTCTTTCAATTAGTGACTTCGGTCATGCAGGCAGCCAACTTATTTCTTGTGTTGTGGGTCCTGTCTTAGAGGGAAAGTATGAGTTATGCATCATCAGCATAGGAGAGGATGTTGATATCATGTACGCGAATGGCATTGGTCAGAGGAATCATATATGCGTTAAAGAGGGTAGGACTGAGCCATGCACCTTGGGGTAATCCATAGATGAGTTTGTGGGCTTCCTAGGAGCAAGGTGAAGGCTGACAGCTTGTGTTCTATCAGTTAAGAAGGAACAGATCCAGCGAAGAGCAGGTTCTTGGAATACAATCTTGTGTAGACACCTGATGAGGATGGAGTGTGAGACTGTCTCGGATGCTGCAGAGAGGTTCAGGAGAATGAGGGCTGCTGGGTCTTCTCTGTCTTCTCTGTCAAGGATCATGTGGATGTCATCTGTGGTGGTGATGATTGCTGTTTCTGTGCTGTGGTTGGGCCCAAATGGGGAATGTGTGGCATCGCGGAGCTGGAGGCTACTGAGGTGGTCAGTGAGTAGTTGGTTGCTGAATTTCTCTGAGACCTTTTCTGTGGATGGTAGGAGGGGGATGGGTCTGTAGTTTGAAAGCATGTCTAGGTCAGCAGATGGTTTCTTGACTGGGGGCATGAGATGATGGCATGTTTCAAGGTGTCCCGGAATGAATCAATGGAGGCTTTGAGGATAGGTGTTAGTGCTTCGCTGATCAATAAGAGTCCTTTGATGAAGTTGTGGTGGGGGCAAGAATCAAATGGGGCCCCTGAGTGGATGGTCTTCATTGTAACATCAATTTCACCGGTGGTGATGGCAGACCACAAGGTCAGGGTTCATTCCTCAGCTGTGATGGGAAGTTGAGTTGCGATTGTGATGAGGTTCAGTTGATGGTCAAAGTTGCAGTGTATGTAGCTATTTCTGTCACAAAAGAATTCTAAGAGCTTGTTGTAAATGTTTTGTGATGAGGTGATGTTGCTTGAGGCTGCAGGAGGTGCGATGAAATCTTTTATGCTGGAGAAGATTTCTTTGCAGCTGTTAGTGCTAGTGTCAATGCGATCTGCAAGAGCTGTGCACTTGTTAGTCTGTGTCTTTGTGGTGGTAACTTCTGAGGGCTGATTTGAAGAATCCTCTTGATTTCCAATGCCCCTCAGATCTGTTAAGAAAGCCAATTTTAAACATAACAAAACATTCACAGCATCAATAGCTCAGCATCTCGCAACTAGTCATTGCAATCATGCAATGAATATACCAGAATGAAAATTACATTAATAAATCACAACACCGGCGGCCTGGTGGACACATCCTGTTTCCTCACTATCAAATGTTTTTTTTTCATTATAACATATGCTTTAATCATGGCTTAATTACAGGAGAAAATGTAAACTGTGAGTCAACAACAATAAGGCATTTTGTTGCGTTGAAATGAGGAAGCAATATGGCACATTTGGTTTTGAGCATTAATTTGCAGACTTCAGAGTGTATGATGGAAACCCAGAGTCAAAATAGACCAGTGGAGCCAGAGAGAAGTGACTGTGCCTCTAAGAGCACTGATACAATTAATAAACCTACAACAAGCAAGGGCTTCAAATAAAATACCAAATGAACACTCCTGGAAAGCGCACGTTAATGCTATTGTATGTGTAAGATAAAATGAAATTTTGAAATACTATTAATGTCTGCTCTTTATTGCATCTTCACGCTTGCTAGGATCTTCTGAGGAGTACATATGAATTACAGTTTTCTTTCTTATAACAGGTAATTACATTCAGTATCTTAGCATGCACATATGTGGGAATTAAGCGTAAGTGACCAATTTTAAGCACGCCATGCACTCATATTCACAACGTATTCAATAAGAATGGCCTTAAATATTTATCACACGTTTTATCTAGCTATGCAGCATATAGTTATAAGGGGGCCAGAGCAACAAATATTCAGTGTAAATTCCAGCACACATTCAGGTGCTATGGAAAGTGCAAAGGTTCTTTTGTAACATTCTAAAATATTTCCTTTAATGTGGCAAGAAATTGCATGAAGAAAGCCTGCTAGATAAGATATTGTAGAAAATGGCACTGCCGAGTATTACCTTTAAGGTCTTTCATAACCCAACTTACAAGGGATGGGAAACGGCCACTACAACGCGGCCGTTTCCACGCATTACCATAACGACGCATGCATTACTACGCATGCGTGGTTACCACGAACAGCCTTTATCACGCATACCTTTACTACGCGATACGTAGTAAAGGCAGGTGTGCTAAAGGAAAAAATAAAAAAGGGGCTTGAAGGGTCTCCCCCACCACAAAAAAAAAAGGCCGGTTGAAAGGGGGGGGGGGGGTTGGGGGCTTTCCCCCCCCAAAAAAAATGCACTTCTCTCCCATCGCGATGTTGAAAAATTAATTAAAAAAGAACATTCAAGAAAGTAAACTGCATATAAATGCAGCTTGTGCCATCTAGTGAAGAACATAGATTTTTTAAACACAGCTGAGTCCATGCACAGATTTGGGGCAGGGGATTGGAGCCTTTACCATGAATATGCCAATATCATGCACGGTTTTACAACAAAAATCGTTGTAAAGGTATGCATGGTAAAGGTATTTTCGTGGTAAAGGTTATGCGTGGCAATGGCATTCGCGTTGTAAAGCATGTTTAGTAAAGCCATGCGTTGCAACGGAATGCGTTATAACTTCATACAACCTTGTTCTTTCATAATGCTGTGATATAATCAATTTTTGTTAGTAAGGGCAAAAAGGGGGTATGTTGTAGTCTCAGTGATACAGAATGTATTTGGAACGTGTATGTCATCACGCATTCCATTGGTTGCCATGGTGAGGCTACCTAGATCACAAGGGCTGCTGCTATATGTGTAGAGAGTTATGCCATCCCTTGTGGTTGTATGACGTTATAACGCATCCCGTTGCAAAGCATGCCTTTACCAATTACATTCTACATCACTGAGAGTACAACATACCCCCTTTTCCCCTTACAAACAAAAATTGATTATATAACAACATTATGAAAGATCAATAGTACTGTTTTATACACAAATAAAATGTTAAAGTTATAGCATGAGTTTAAAATACGTATCTCAATCACTTGATGACTAACCATCAAAACAGTATTACTAATGAACCATTACATTCTCTTGGTAGACTACTCCATGAGTATAAATGACATAAACATTTCATTTACATTGTATATACCTGACACTACAATAGATTTAGATGACATAACTGACATCTTGGTGCTTCCCCATTAAAGAGGTACTATCACAAAAAGACCTGTGCAGACATTGAGCAAGATTTAAAGTGGGAGTTTGGTAATTTTACTACATCCGGGTGAAAGAGTATAATGCCTGCCGGACTGTGGACAACTCTTAATATTGGCAGGTACCACTGCCACACAGGTTCCTGTCAATGTATTAAATGTTTGACTGACAACTCTGTAAACATGATGGTACTGTCCGTCAAACTTTTATTGTGTTCTTATTTACAAAAACAAAATCCTAAAGCGAGATTTTGTTTTGGAAAATAAAAAAACTGATGACCTATACACCATGGAATCTGTCTCCCTTGGTGTGAGGGTCATATTGCAGTTTTCAGTATCTTTTCCGGTCAGATTACACCTGGCGGTGAAAGATCGTGAAAAATGGGCATTTAACTGCGCACCTAAATTGGGCAGGAGGCCAAATGGCCAATCCTCTGGCAGCACTTAATTGATGGCACTGACAGAGGAGTATGTCAGTGATGTAGACAGAGTCATCTCTGTTGCTAACATACTTAGAGTCCTTTCATCTCTAAATCAAGAGGGCAGACAATTAATTTCGGGGAGAGGGTACTTTTTCACATTTGCATAGGAGTACCCTCTCCACCAAACTCTACATCAGCCCCATAATCAGATAACTGCATTGCCACTGTCCTAATTATTCATGGATTAGCCCTTGCTGCTCTTTCTTGCCTTGCTTCATGTGAAGCAAGGTGTGCAGCTTCTGCATCCCCGGCTCAACCTGACTCATACTCCCTCCTTAACCCTTCCAATCCTTCCACATCACTCATCAGCATTGTGCTAATGCATCTGTCTTCATCCATGGCTCTTTCGTCCTTACAAAACTCTGAAGCTTGATGCAAGGCAACCAGTCTCCAGTTCACCTCTACCCATTTAACAGTATAGCAAATTACCCTTTGACTGCAACCACCCAAAAAGGACTTTTGAATTTTGAACAACCTGTTCTTATCATTCACGGTTTTACATTCACCCAATCACTTACATCAACCCACTCATCTCCACTCTTCTCACACATCTTATTTGCTAAGCTCTTTGTTGTCTCCACAATTAAGCCCTTCATCAACCCTGAAACAAGTTTAGTTTGGCCTTATCTTCTCCACATCAAACAAAATGGTGTATGTTCTGTCATACATGCATGTACGGTGAGCCTACACATCCTCTAACACAGCTCTATCAACATTCAACTTGTTTTATATAGTCAATTTGATTAATCCCTTGACTAATTAATTTGCTCTCTCAACAATGCCATTAGATTGGGGTTTATAAACCGACTTTCTACAATGTTTCGCATCAGAGGTAAGTTGTGTACCACTGTCTGTAAATAAATAAGATGGTACCCATTCCCTCACTTGGGGCCTGATTCACAAAAGTAAATTTAGACCAAAAGTCTAAGTTTAGTACTACTAAAGTTAGACTTTTGGTCTAAGTTTAGACAGAAAGTCTAATTTAGACCAAAAGTCTAACTTTACTACTACAAAAGTTAGACTTTTGTTCTAAACTTAGACCAAAAGTCTAACGTTAGTATTAGTAAACTTAGACTTTTGGTCTAAACTTAGACCAAAAGTCTAACTTTAGTAGTAATAAATGCCCTTTGTGAATACATAGACTTTTCAATAATCTTCACAATCTTGATAGCCTCCATTCTTTACTGCCCATAATCATTCCTGCATTTTTTTAATATAGCCCTGAACAATCAATCAAACTTATATTATTTCATCAGTCATCTCTCAATGTTGGCCCTTTAGTGGCAGTTCCCTCAACCATGCTGCACATTCTTCCATGATACATTCAATATATGTGGTTGCATGTACAATTTATGTCATGTCATTGCAAAATTGATTGTTTTTGCAAATCTGATCTCTAGTCTTTGCTTCTTTACAAGTACCCACTATTGATTGAAGTTATTTAAGAAAAGTTTTGTATAGCGTGAACAAGACCCTGAAGGGTATCAGAGTGCTTCACAGTAATGGAAGGGAAGAACAAAGTAAAGGGGACAATGCAGAGGGGGTACGAGAGGGTAACATAGTGAGCTACTAAGAATGTACAAGGATATTAACAAACAAACATTACTTAATAAGGTAAGACAGAAAATCATGGACATTACAGCTGTTAGGCTAAAAAAAAAAGGTGAAATCAAAGGACATTTAGCAAACAGACGAACCATGGCCATTTAAGGCAGGAACTTGTTCATTAGGATTGTTTTTACTTCATGTTTGAAGGCAGCTTCTAAGGGTTTCTGCAGATTTCCGGTGGGAGAGAGTTCCAGGTCTTTGGTGCCGAGCCAGAGAAGGCTCTGAGTCTCATTCTCTTTTTGTGAAAGGTCTGAGGGTTGAGTAGTAGAGAATTTGCACTTCTAGATGGTCTGCCCCTTCATGATAATTCCAGTTTTCAGGCCAGGTAGCCAGGGGTTTTGAAGTGGAAGGCTTTGTGTGTCAAACAAGCAATCTTGCATTGTATTCTTTGTACATCATTGGACTGTATATCATTGTGCTGCCTTGCCTAATTATTTGTATTGCGCCTGATTGTGCCGGTGCCATTGCCTATTTGTTCGCGTTTTGAGTGCTTGTGCCCCATTCCTCTTTCGCTTTTGGCTCGCAGCCATCCATTTTATTTTGTTGTTTGTTATTGTGCCTAGCTGCCCGGCTTTGCCCCCGCCTCCCAGCTGCTCCGCCCTCCCACTGATACTGCAGGCCCTGCTCCCCCGTGGTAGCGCTGTGACCATCCTGATCGGATCAGAAGTGGTCGCTCCTCACGCTGCTCCCAGCTCCCAGCTCCCTGATAGGTATCGTAGCGCCAGACGGCAAAAAGACTGCTATATTAATTAACTGCAAACTCGCATTGATCACGCAACCAGTAGTGCCTGACTGCACATTAGTTTAGTAGAATAGCGCTATAGTGCGAAAGTGCGCTTTGTACATCATTGGACTGTATATCATTGTGCTGCCTTGCCTAATTATTTGTATTGCGCCTGATTGTGCCGGTGCCATTGCCTATTTGTTCGCGTTTTGAGTGCTTGTGCCCCATTCCTCTTTCGCTTTTGGCTCGCAGCCATCCATTTTGTTTTGTTGTTTGTTATTGTGCCTACCTGCCCGGCTTTGCCCCCGCCTCCCAGCTGCTCCGCCCTCGCCCCTCCCCACACACCATCCACATATGACAGATGCCTCTACGCGTAGCGGTCACGCGCAGCGGGTGCGCCCCATGCGCGCCGAAGGTGCGCCAAAGGTAAGCCCGTCTATGCCCGTCCACACCTGGACCGCATCCAGCGCCAGACCCCCTGGTCCATGCAAATCCCATACCACCCGCATAATATACGACGCCGCAACGCTGTTAGCCCTTAACCCCAGCCCACTCCCAAACTGCTACCAAGCCGCTCCAGGACACACCCATGGACCTTTCACCTGCCACCCCTGCAAATTCGACTGCATCAGAAGCCACACCAAATCCACAAACTCCAAACAGAGCTCGGACTCCAACCACCTAAAGTGCGTACTGCTCAACACCCGCTCAGTCCACAGACACTCCTTCGAACTCTGGAACCTACTCGACTCTACATCGCCGGACGTCGCCTTCCTTACAGAAACATGGATGAACGCCTCATCAGCCCCCGACATCGCCATAGCCATCCCAGACACCTACAAGATCATCCGAAAGGACCGCATCAACCAAACAGGAGGAGGCATCGCCATCGTCCATAAGAACACCATCCGCATCACGACCAGCTCCGATGATAACCTCACTACCGCCGAACACCTTCACTTCCAGATTCACACCGACCCCAAAACCACACTCAGAGGCTCCCTCATCTACAAACCCCCAGGACCACGCTCACAATTCAGCGAAGACATCGCAAACTTCATCAGCCCACATGCCCTCCCATCCGAGAACTACATTCTACTGGGAGACCTCAACTTCCACCTGGACAAGAAAAACGACAACAACACCACCACCCTTCTGGACAACCTGGCCAATCTTGGACTCAAACAACTCGTAGACACCCCCACCCACTCAGCCGGACATACGCTTGACCCCATCTTCACCTCCAGCAAGTACATCTTCTTCGACCACACCACAGCTCTCCATTGGACGGACCACAGCTGCATTCACTTCCACCACAAAAAATTCACGACCCATAACGCCCCAAAACCAATTCCCCGAAGAAACTGGAACAAAATCACCACCGACCAGCTCTTCTCGTCGCTTCAACAAAACCCCCCTGCCAATTCTTTGGACCCTAACCAAGCAGCCACCAACCTCACACAATGGATCACACACAGCGCAGACGAACTAGCACCCTTGAAAAACCATCAAATCAAGCAAGGTAACAAAAAAGCCCCCTGGTTCAACGAGGACCTCAAGAAATCCAAGAAGCTCTGTCGGACTCTCGAGAAAACCTGGAGAAAAAACCCTACCACTGACAACCTGACCTCCTTCAAGAACGCCACCCGCAAACACCACCAACTCATCCGATCCACCAAGAAATCAGCATTTAAGGATCAACTTGACAACAACGCCCAAAACAGCAAGGAACTATTCAACATCGTCAAAGAATTCACTAACCCCTCCGCAGGCGCTAACGACATCACCCCCTCCCAAGACCTCTGCGACTCCCTATCATCTTTCTTCCACAACAAAATCGCCGAAATACATAACAGCTTTCAAAACCAATCCGAAGACCAACCCACTCCGCCCACCTCCGAACCAAAACTCCCCTCTAACAACCTAGACGCCTGGAACCCAATCACCACTGAAGACACCATCCGCCTGATGAATTCCATCCACTCAGGATCGCCAACCGACCCTTGTCCCCACCACATCTTCAACAAAGCAGACTCCATCATTGCACCCCATCTCGGAGACGTCATCAACTGCTCCCTCAACTGCGCCACCTTCCCGGAAAACTGGAAACATGCCGAACTCAGCGCCCTTCTGAAGAAACCCACGGTTGACCCAACCGAACTTAAGAACTATCGCCCCATCTCGCTCCTCCCTTTCCCCGCCAAAGTCATCGAGAAATCCGTCAACAGTCAACTCGCCACCTTCCTCGAATCCAACAAATCCCTCGACCCCTCTCAATCAGGCTTCCGAGCCAAACACAGCACCAAAACCGCCCTCATCGCAGCTACAGACGACATCCGAACACTACTGGACAACGGAGAAACAGTTGCTCTCATCTTACTTGACCTCTCCGCAGCCTTCGACACAGTCTGTCATAGCACCCTCATACAACGCCTCAGCAACATCGGTGTGCAAGGAAAGACATTGGACTGGATCATATCATTCCTTACCGGAAGAACCCAGAGGGTCCGCCTCCCCCCTTTCAAATCAGAGGCCACCGAAGTAATCTGCGGCGTACCACAAGGATCATCACTCAGCCCCACCCTCTTCAACGTATACATGAGTGCCCTCGCATCCATCGCGCGCCAACACAACCTCAACATCATCTCCTACGCAGACGACACCCAGCTAATCCTCTCCCTCACCAAAGACCCATACACCGCCAAAACCAACTTACACAAAGGAATGAAAGAAGTAGCCCAGTGGATGAAGAACAGCCGCTTAAAACTAAACTCAGACAAAACAGAGGTCCTCATCTTAGGATCGTCCCCCTCTGCCTGGGACGACTCATGGTGGCCACCGACCCTCGGAACCGCACCCACACCTACGGACCACGCACGCAACCTGGGCTTCATCCTGGACTCCTCCCTCTCGATGGCCAGACAGGTCAACGCTGTCTCATCATCCTGCTTCAACATCCTACGAATGCTCAAAAAAACTTCCGTTGGATTCCCACCGAAACTAGAAAGACAGTCACCCACGCGCTGGTCACAAGCTGTTTGGATTACGGCAACACCCTTTACGCCGGAACCACAGCCAAACTACAGAAAAAACTTCAACGCATCCAAAACACCTCTGCCAGACTCATTTTAGACATCCCCCGGCAAGCTCACATTTCCGACCACCTGAAAGACCTCCACTGGCTCCCTGTCAGCAAGAGAATAACATTCCGTCTCCTCACCCACGCACACAAAGCCCTATACGACCTATGACCCGAATGCCTCAACACGCGTCTATCCTTCTACACCCCCTCCCGCCAACTACGATCGTCCAATCAAGCCCTCGCCGCAATTCCGCGCATCCACAGATCCACCATGGGGGGAAGATCTTTCTCCTACTTAGCGGCTAAAACCTGGAATTCTCTCCCCACCCATCTCCGCCTCACTCAGAACCACCTCTCTTTCAGAAAGCAACAAAAAACCTGGATTTTCGATAAGTAAATCACCACCCATCCTCAAGCGCCATGAGACCCTCTGGGTGAGTAGTGCGCTATACAAATTTTGGAACTTGAACTTGAATTAGTCTAGCCTCGGTTGGACAATCGCTTGTACCACCTGTTTGAAGTTCTATTGAGGCAGGAATGGTTTTAGGTTTCTAAGAATCCTCATTTGGGGGTTCGCCCCCTTACACATCTTGCTAATATTTTTCTTCATGCTGAGTCGATGATAAGCAGAGAGCAGTAAAAGGTAGAGAGGTGTTTCATCCAGAGGTCAATCTTCGGGGTGTTCTTAGGAGGGGATATGAGAAGGAATTCTGTGTTGGCGGTGTTGAGCAGGAGGTGGTTTTCGGTTAGCCAGTTTTGAGTAATCGCCAAGGAGGAATTGAGTGAGATGAAGTCTTCAGAGGAATTGATTTTCAGATAAAGTTGCGTTTCATCCAAATACATATGGAAAAGAATGTTCATTGATGATAGAACGTTCACTAGCGGTTCCAGGTAAATATTAAAGAGTATGGAAGTAAGAGCAGATCCTGCTGGACCCCCATGGAGACTGTAGACGTTGGGATAATGTATGATTCACCTTAAATCTTTGGGATCTACTGTGGAGGAAGGAAGAGAACCATTGCAATACCAGAACAGAAAGGCCCATCCTGTGTTCCAGAATGGCTAAGAGGTTATCGTGATTGACCGTGTCGAATGCAGAGGAAAGATAAAGGAGGATTAGGAGGCAGGATTCATTATAGTCTAACATTTTTAAGATGTCATCCGTAATGTGAAATAGCGCCGATTCAGTATTGTGACCACTCCTAATGCCAGATTGGTGTTGATCCAAGAGATTGAAAGTCTCAATGTGCGAGCAGAGTTGAGATTGAAGGTATTTTTCTAGGAGCCTAGCCACAGTAGGGATGTTGGAGATGGGACGGGAGTTGTTGAGATCAGATCTGTCCACATCAGTTTTTTTTAGAATGGGTGACACCTGAGCTGCTTTTAGACATTCGGGGATCTTGCTTTGAGATAAGGAGGCATTGACAATCTTTGTCCAGAGCAGGATGACTGCCTCCTTGATTTCTTTGAAGACAGACAGTGGCAGTGGGTCGCTGAAGTGATTAGAAGGGTTAATGCTAAGAAGGGTTTTGTAGATGTCGTTTTCACTGAGGGGAGAGAAGGAGCCCCACGTGGCCTTGTCCTTAGTGCTAAAACTGTGAGGCTTTAGACTCGCAGAGAGGACAGGTTGAGCTGTACTCTCAAATGAAGTAAGAAGGGCCCTCTTGTCTTCAAGGTCTAGACTGAGGTGTTTAGTTTTCTCCATAAAGGAGATAGCCAGATTGGTGCAAGAAGGTGAAATGTCTGCTGAGTGGAGGTGATTGGGTGCTGTTGCAAATTGCTGTTTGACAATTTCCAAAAGTTTTTTGGGGTGATATGAGGCTTGTCTAAGTTGGGCTCTGAAATAATCAGCCTTAGTTGTCTTGATTTTTTTTATTGTAGGAGCTCCTAACCGATCTAAGGACTTTTAGATAGTACACAGAAGGTTTTGATCTCCATAGATGTTCAGCTGTCCTTAAGTTGGGGCGATCAGAGTTTAGGTTGTTGTTGAACCAGGGTTTGGAGATTTTGGAGGCAGCATTTTTTTGTTGTAGATGTGCTATTGAATCCATGATAGCAGAGATAGTATAGTTATAGATGTCCATGAGATCGTGTACATCAGTCAAATCTTGGGAAGACAAGCGATTTTTACATTCGATAGCTAGGCAGTCCGTGCTAATAGTCCTGAGGTCCCTTTCCTACTGTTTTTTTCTTAGGTTGTACCCTTTTCCTTATCACCTTCCTATTGATAAAGAAGATGCTGTAGTGGTCGGGCCAATCACAAGGAGTAATGTCCTCCAATGTGATGGTATTCCCTTTTGAAATAATGAGGTCCAGAATTTCTCCTGTGTTGTGAGTTGGCCGGTCACAGAATTGGGTAAGGTCCAGATCAGATTGGGAGGCATTAAGACAGATCACCGCTTGGTCATTTGGTTTAGACCAGTGAAGGTTGAAGTCAACGTGGTAGATTTGGGATGCTGAGTGGTCGTCATTGGAGGAGATAATTTCCCTTAGTTGTTCGATGAAGAGTAAGTTATTACCAGGAGGGTGGTAGAGAGTATGAAGGTTGCAAACAGGGAGGTGATTACTAGAGATGTTGAGGCAAAGGTATTCGACTACGGATTTAAGAATTCATAGATACAGTTAAGTACTTTAAAATGTGTTGGCCTTCTTTTCTCAAGGCAGTTATTAGCATTGCTGTCTTCCTTTCTGGACTGAAACTCTTCCCATCTAATGCTACAATATAGTTCTTTAAAATATTGATCTGCTCTCCCCATTCTGTTGGCAGCAGACCCAGGTGGAGCAAGAAACTGGGTAGTTGAATAATAGTTTGTATTTTATAGATCGGAATTTTTGACTGCTGAACAGTGGACACCTACCTATCAGTTCTCACTGCACATGCTGTTTTCCCTAAAACAGGGTAACCAAGGCTGCAATGAAAACCAAAATCAGTCATGGCAGAAATGTTTACATAGATCCACACTGAAGGAGGCTGTCACTAAAACTGCCCATATGTCATGGTTTGGTCACAGCAGCCCATCCTAATTTTAAAACAGATCCTAGCCTACAGCTACCAAGAAAATACCAGAGTGACAGATTAGCTAACACGGCCCTGATGGTAATCATTCTGACACTAAGTTGCGCATTTGCCTTTCCAGTGATGGCCTCCTTTTGTGTGCATAAATTGTGCAAGTGACGTACAAGAATAATTACCAACGTAGGCCGCTGTGATGTGATCAACACTTACATGTGGGACTAAAACGTTGGAAATGGGTTGAAAAACAGTGGCCGACACTAGCCTGGGCCTCTGTGTTGAAATCTCAAAAAACCTGCTTCAGACATTTAAACAATATGTCTGCTTTGAAGCAGCCAGGACCAGCTGCACATTTTGTAGATTTAAAAGAAGTAAGCCTTTTCACGCTTACAAGTTGAAATGAAAGCATGGAACACATACAGCAGTGTTCTTAGTGAAAGCGCCAGCAACTGTTCTGTAAGAGAAACTGCATTTTTAAGAGCAACTTTTTTTATGCATGACTAAGAAATAACTACACACATCATCATTTCCGCGTTGCACTGATTATTGAAAAATATAAGTATTTGCCAAACAAAAATTATTGGCTTAAACTGCCTTTCTTAGAACCAGATACAAAGGCAGTAAGCTAACTGCAGCCACTTCTTTGGCTACCTGTTGTGAATTTTAATTAGGTACCATCACACTCATGGTCAGCCAAGTAAGGGCATGTAAGACACTCCATATACCTGCTATCATATCATAAAGGCGGCCACTGATTACAAATCTAATGTTTGTTTGGAAAGGACGGGACGTAGCTGTCACTCTTCACCCTAATGAAAACACGGGAGCCGAGGAGGTAAGGTGAACACGTCTTTATTCTTGCGTGCCTACCTCCTAACTAACTTCTCCCTCCTACTTCCTTTCTCTTCCTCCGCCCCTTCCCTTCCTGCCTGCCCTGTTGCAGACAGAGGTCAGGCAGTGACATCACGACAGTAGCTATCTCGGAGCAGTCCACGTAATGAACTATCAAGGTATTATTGTCATAGCAGCCCCCTAAGAAATGACAATTTCATATGATCCTTTTTTAGGATCAGAATTCCATAGAGTTTCAGGCACCTCACTGATGTGGACAATTAGCTGGGAGTGAGAATTGTTTGTGTAGGAGAGGAGCCCAAATTGGAATACAGGAACATGACATTTGCTTTCAACAGCATTTCTTAAACTCTGGACATCAGCTGCAAGTGACTAGAAACTATTTAAAACAGAGAGTTCTTTTGTAAGAATTTTGTTTTTTTTAAAACCATTTCCTGTATGGCAGCCTGGTTTCAGTGCCTGAAGCAAATGCACTGATGCCCCATAGTCAGTACTTATTTTGTGAAAGAAACGGGCAGTGATGTCGAAACTCTACTTAAAAGCCTGCACCCACTGCAAATAAACATCGGCGCAATTAATACCAAGGGCCGCAGCCTTTAATCCACTATCAGCCAACTCCTGACCCTTTATCTTACACTTGTAGGTTTCTGCCGTCTCTCTTTGTGACGATATTGCCGTTTTTTTCTTCTTACATCTGTCGGATCTGTGTATTTCCCCCTCTCTTGCACAGAGAAAATATATGATGCGAAAAGATAAGTGCTGTTCCTCAAAAATAAGTGCCGGTGGCCTCCACCGGCAATTACCAGCTCAAATTAAGCACTACCCATAGTAACCTATTTTAAGAAACAAAACGAGATCGTGGTAGAATTTGTTGGTTTAAAATTTTACCTACTACACCTCCTACAAGACCCTAGTGTTACTATGTGGTCAAACTGGATATGCACCGGGCTTAACATTACCGCTGGCGTTTCAATGGCTCTAAATGTAGATGCATATAAGCAAGAATACTAATGTTAGACATGATTATATGGGTTCCATATGACACACAGAAATCAAACATGAATACTCTTCTGCCATCAAACAATAAACATAAAATGAGCTGGTCTCACCTGGAACAAAGCTTCCTGGCACCACCTCTTTATATGCCCACCAACCTTCATGGATTTTTGGTGAATTATGCTGAGCTAGAAGACAAAAGATGTATAAAATCAGTAATTTGGAACAATCATGTAATGTATACACTGATTAAATAGTTCAGTGTCTTTTGCAAGTTTTGACATGTTCAGACTATTTGATCTTAAAGAGAGCTTGCAATGAACTAAGTCAAAATTATTCAATAAGACTTTCTCCAAAGCTTCTAAAAATCTGTCTGTACAATTTAAACACATATAATTTGATTCCACCTATTAAGATAAGGTCTGGTTTTATTGGAGAATGAGGCAGGTTGTTTCCAATGCTAAGCATGTGTTGACATTAGTTGAAACGTCTGAGGCCAAAGAATAGTGGGGTAGGTCAATGTGGTATAATGATATCACTTGACAGGCGAGGATTGGTGTTTGGTGTTTTAAAATGCACTGGTATCGGATCGGAGTAACACAACAATCGGATCGACATTTCTCTCGTTGGGCGAAGACAGCCGAAGCTCGGATTAATGGATTAATGATGACTGGATACCTATCCATGAATCTTTGAAAGAAAGTATGAAACGCGTTGGCTGTGTGTATCGATCAACCTGTGAAAATAATAAAGACGAAATATCCACACTCAGGACTCGTCATTTGACAGCATATTTTATGCTATCTAATGTGTGCCTCTCTTTGCTTTTGGGTTTAGTAGTGTATTAGGTCTTGTGGCAGTGGACCTACAGAGGTGGGCACAGTTTTGTTCTAAATTTCATGTTCAAATACATATAGTGATTATAGCGTGCGTGCGGCTGTCATTTATCCTTCGCTGCCATGGAATTATTTGAAAGTATAATGATATCTCTCAACTATAGAAATAAAAGATATTCAGCCCCTTATAAAAGGAAAAGTTGCATTTAACTGGACTAACTTCTCAATTTTCAAACTGTCCTCCACCTCCCACTTGTGAAATTAAACAAAAAGTTGCAAGCCACTATTGACCAGCAAGATTTGGTCAAGGCCTACTTGTTGGGGTTCTGCACTTACTCTTGTATAGAATTGGCCACCATTCATGTGAGTATTAATGTATTGCAAATCATAAAAATGAGGAAACATTTCTGAATGTGATCGGCTACAAGGTCCATCTCCTTTTCCACTTGTATTTTTGTTCTTCACTTCCTTATGGTTTAGCATTTTTGTTTTTACTCTGATTTGTTGAGCAGCTAAGCAACAATTCAATAAAACATTGTACATATTATTGTGTATATGTTGTTTACGCCTTTTCTCAAGATAGGCATAACGTTTATTCTTCAGCAATTTCCTTGCACATTTTTCTTCATCTGCCATCTTCTCATGAAGGTATGTCTGTCCTTATTTTTAGCATTGTACTGTCTCCCTATTCTCAGATATCTTCTTGTACCTTATGCCATTTTGTAAAGTATTTTAAAATAATATAAAGGGACTTTTTATTAAGGCTAAACTTTTCGCCACAGTTATGGGATTAGTAGAAATCGCGTTTAAGGCTACTTTGAATTATTTATGTTAGCATGCTTGTATTATTATGTATTTTAAATACATTTCATCTTCAGTTTGTCCCAAACATACGTGTTAACACTATGTTGTAGATTAAGTGTAAGTGTTCATTGTTTATTTAATTTACTTTTAATTAGCTGGGCTATTTTTATTTTTTATTAGTTTCTGAATATGGGTCCTTAGCATTCATTTACAGAAATTCGGCAAATGTATAAAAATTAACATTTATATCAATTATTTGTTCCAGTGCTGCATATATAGGATCTTAGCATGAATGTATATAAATTCTACTAATGTATATGCATTTGCATTTATAGAAATATATTTGTTCAAATCAAAGACATGACCTTGATTTCCCTGAGCCCAGTTCTAGTTTCTGTGTTTTTTCTTCTTCTCACCTTTGTCGTCTTGTGTATTTCTATTATAATTTTAATTTCATTGCTTCTGTGGGGGCCTGTTACACTTCCAGGTTTGTGCCTTTATTGAGAATAAATTAATTTATGAACAAGCAAAGGTAATTGGGATGCTTAATGTAGAATCAGGCACGTTTTTTCACTGGAGATAGTTGTCCACTTGGATTGCTTTATGAATGTTTGTGCTTTCAAACTGTTCATATTATGACATTTGGACTATTGTACCTACTTGAGATTAGGTGAGTTACATAATACACCTACATGAGCCTTATTCAGTTTTCTATAGGACAACATAGGTTGCATATTGCATAGATGATGCTGAGGTAGTGCAGCAGGAAAATTAATATGTGGAATGCTGAAACATCTTAAGGCCATAGGTAAAGCTGATGTAAATGATCCTATGGCCCAGCATTTAAAGAAGGAACACTATAGAAATGAGCAGCTATTAAACTATTTTGCTGATTGTACTCCTAAATACGTAAGTGGCAACCGGGAGACAATGTGTCCCTACCCTGACTGAGTCCTCAGGTCCTGTCACGCCTACCACAATATTTTCTTCAGTGTTGTGGCCAGCCATTTAGATCAGTCAGTACAGCGGGCCGGCCCTAGTTCCACTGAACCAAGATCGCTGATGGGAGAAAAAGTTGTATCGGCCAAACAGAGAGCCTTATTTTTTTTATTTATTTATACCCCAAGGCTCCCGTTGGATCAACTGTCCAGATATATATAAATTTTTAACCCCATCATGCCCACCTTAAGCGCCTTTTTACAAGTGATTTTTTAAAAAATAGCTCAATGGATTTACACCAAATTATACAAAGCCTGCTTTCTGAGTAAAGTTAAAACTTTGTGCCAAATTTAGTGTAATTCCATTTGGCTATTTTTTCTGTATCAGAGAGCAAAGCTTCCTACGGCAATTAACGTTTCGAGGCCCTCCTTTTTCTTGGCCCCGTGTGATGAATTGGCATGAAAGAGCTAAATTGATTATCTTTTTTGGAAAGTTTTGTGCAGATTCATCAAATTGTGCCAACGTTCTTAGCAAAACAAAAGGAACTCCTCCTACGGAAACTCTGACCTAACTATAACTACACAATGGAGTGCCTGCTACTGCATTTTTAATATACATATGCATGAGTGTGTTTGTTTGTTCTTTTATATTTATATTTTCACTGAAAAAAGAGTTAAACAGAGTCATGGTTCTGGCTCAAACATGCAAGCCACAAAAAATTGCCAGTTGTGGTTAGGGGTGCACACAGCACATGCCGTAAACTCATGCCACCCATCATGTTTTTCTCTTGATAGCTGTTTTTTGTGTCTGTGTCATCTGCATATTGGTATTTTGAATATGCATGTGTTATGATGTATATTGGGTGGTCAGTGACTGCTACATTTATTGCAGTAACATCCATGCATCTGTGGGGTCAAAAGTTGAAGGTACCACAACATCAATAGTGGTTTTTATTTTTTTATTTTTCAGAATTGCAGATCCTGGCTTGGATTTGTGGATCCTCACCCCAGAACTGCAGGAGGATCTGAAGCATCTAGGATGGTCCTAGGATCTACAAATGCCACTTACAAATACATGGCAATGCAAAAGGGGCCTCTTTGGGCCACCTGCATTACCTGGTGGTTAGTGTATGCTCACCATGCAGCCGTATGCACTATTTTTCATTTTTCTTTCCCCAAACAATTATAGTTGTGCAACATCTGTATCTAGTTCTCCCTGAAGCATTCACACCTACAAAGCGTACAGAGTACATCAGTTCACGTGGTATGCAACATTAGGAAATGTAATGATGTATCTCAAGCGTACAGAAAACTCCAATGCTTACCACTGGAGGAAGAGATTCAATTTAAATCAGGCTTCTCAAACGGGTAACTTGTGAGCTACTGGTAGCTTTTTGGCTCACTCTAAGTAGCTGTCCTATTTGCAGTGCCGCCTATTAAAATAGAAGCTCCTGCTTGATTGATTTAATATGTGTATCAAAATTGAGAGAGAGTATTTAAGACGAAAAGGTGTACTTTCAGAGCTCATAATCTGAGGAATCGAGAAAAATGGCTTAATTTCCAAAATTGTTTTAAAGCTGATAATTCAGTGATAAATCATATGGCTTTTGGGAGACCTATTACTAATTTATGTACCTTGGTGCAGCTGTGGTTCTTATATATTTGCCATGTAAAATCTTGATCTCTGATACACTGAGGTAATAATGGCTAGTAATCTTGCATATGGTGCAAACTAATGTGATCTTGTCTGATGCGGCACTTTCACAACACTAAATATCAGTAGCTCAGGGTGGTTTTCATTGAACATTAGTAGCTCTAGCTATTGCAAAGGTTGGAGACTCCTGATTTAACTGCTTATGCCTTGTATATAATGCTTGCTATCATTCAGACCAGTCCTTTATGGCCAGGTTTATATTGCAGAACTCCCCTCACCTTTCCTTATGCTTTGAAGATCAACTGTTGCTGTGAATACTTAAAAAATTAATAATAATAATAATTATTTGTCATTTCAAAATATATAACAAACAACCAGCAATAACCTGTGCCAGATGCACTATTCACGAGCACTCCATTTTACATTTTGTGAGTCTGCTCTAAAACATATTCCTGTAAGTGGTCCAACTCCATCTGGCATGCTCTTGGTACATCCAAGCAAAATATATAGCACTCTAAAAATTATCTTATATTGGATATCAGCATCTGTTACTGAGAAAAAATGAGGAAACATTTCTGAATGTGTTCGGCTACAAGGTCCATCTCCTTTTCCACTTGTATTTTTGTTCTTCACTTCCTTATGGTTTAGCATTTTTGTTTTTGCTCTGATTTGTTGAGCAGCTAAGCAACAATTCAATAAAACATTGTACATATTATTGTGTATATGTTGCTTGCGCCTTTTCTCAAGATAGGCATAACGTTTATTCTTCAGCAATTTCCTTGCACATTTTTTTTCATCTGCCATCTTCTCAGGAAGGTATGTCTGTCCTTATTTTTAGCATTGTACTGTCTCCCTATTCTCAGATATCTTCTTGTACCTTATGCCATTTTGTAAAGTATTTTAAAATAATATAAAGGGACGTTTTATTAAGGCTAAACTTTTCGCCACAGTTATGGGATTAGTAGAAATCGCGTGGCTACTTTGAATTATTTATGTTAGCATGCTTGTATTATTATGTATTTTAAATACATTTCATCTTCATTTTGTCCCAAACATACGTGTTAACACTATGTTGTAGATTAAGTGTAAGTGTTCATTGTTTATTTAATTTTCTTTTAATTAGCTGGGCTATTTTTATTTTTTATTAGTGTCTGAATATGGGTCCTTAGCATTCATTTACAGAAATTCTGCAAATGTATACAAATTAACATTTATATAAATGTATTTGTTCCAGTGCTGCATATATAGGATCTTAGCATGAATGTGTATAAATTCTACTAATGTATATGCATTTGCATTTATAGAAATATATTTGTTCAAATCAAAGACATGACCTTGATTTCCCTGAGCCCAGTTCTAGTTTCTGTGTTTTTTCTTCTTCTCACCTTTGTCGTCTTCTGTATTTCTATTATAATTTTAATTTCATTGCTCCTGTGGGGGCCAGTTACACTTCCAGGTTTGTGCCTTTATTGAGAATATCTTAATTTATGAACAAGCAAAGGTAATTGGGATGCTTAATGTAGAATCAGGCACGTTTTTTCACTGGAGACAGTCGTCCACTTGGATTGCTTTATGAATGTTTGTGCTTTCAAACTGTTCATATTATGACATTTGGACTATTGTACCTACTTGAGATTAGGTGAGTTACATAATACACCTACATGAGCCTTATTCAGTTTTTTATAGGACAACATAGGTTGCATATTGCATAGATGATGCTGAGGTAGTGCAGCAGGAAAATTAATATGTGGAATGCTGGAACATCTTAAGGCCATAGGTAAAGCTGATGTAAATGACCCTATGGCCCAGCATTTTAAGAAGGAACACTATGGAAATGAGCAGCTATTAAACTATTTTGCTGATTGTACTCCCAAATACGTAAGTGGCACCCGGGAGCCAATGTGTCCCTACCCTGACTGAGTCCTCAGGTCCTGTCACGCCTACCACAATATGGTCCAACTCCATCTGGCATGCTCTTGGTACATCCAAGCAAAATATATAGCACTCTAAAAATTATCTTATATTGGATATCAGCATCTGTTGCTGAGAATACTTGCCATAAAAAGACTTGGGTGGTTGGTGGCTCTTTTAGATTCTAAGAGTTAAACTTTGGAACTAATTGCTGCTAGCTCAGACAGAGTTTGCATTTGCTTTCTTTTAGACTGATTACTAAATTGAATATTTCCTGCTTGATCTACCCTCTCTATGTACTTGTACTCGACTTGGCTCCTAGTGCAGGTTGACTTTCCTATAATCGTGCTTTACAAGATTCACTGTCTCTGATGGCACTAAGTAGGAATAGTTAGGATCTAATTTCCATAGACGGAGCGCTTTTTGATTGATAATAACTGTGGCACTGTTTGAGGAATCTTCTACATGCAATTTCCAATAGGGATTTTAGACATGACTACAGCCTGAACCGTTGAACAGAATTACACCAGATTTTGCAGAAAGCTAGATTTTGGTGCAGAAAAATCTCTTTTTGTAATTTAGTGTAAATCCATTCAGTAGGTTTGGCGTTGTTAAAGAAAAAATGTTTATGATATCTATTGAAGCAAATCCTCCACGGATCCGATGGATTTCATGGTAAGAAACACAAAAGAAACCAAAGGGGGGCAGGATAGGAACACCTTGACCCCCGAGGCCTGGGGTACTACAAGGACCTCCTCCCTGCCCCGGCCTTCCTGGGCCAAAATTGTTTTTTTTTTCAAATTTACCACGAATTTGGGGCGGAACTGCAAACCTGTGGCAATTAAAAAAACACAAGTGTGGTCTCCCTCTCTTGTTTTATAATTGCTCCCCCGCCCCCCGGGAGGGCCAGGTCCCAGGTGGAATTATGAATTTGGGGGATGGGGTTGCATTCGGCCACCTCCCCGGGCTGCTTTTGGCCCTGGTGGCCTTCACCCCTGGGCCCAGCCATCTCTTAATATATTAAGAGGTGGCACAGTGCCCCACAAGCCTTTTTTGGCAGGGCCCAGCCATGCTAAAAAATGAGGGGGCTGTGCGGTCCCCATCCTGGAGCCCTTAATGGCCCTGAGAACCCCATCCCCAGGGCTTACTCCAGATATGTTGTGGTGTGTCCACCGCTGGTACATAGAAGTTTCTCTGCCTGCACTGGTGTGGGCAGGGAAACCTGTGTTAGCTCTCGCTTGGAAAGAGCAATTTCAAAGCTCCAACCAAATGATAGCAAACAATAAATTCTCTCCCAGCTGACAGGAGCATGAAAAAGGCTCCCGATTGATTGAAACAGACTTTTCATCTGTTTAAGATGAAAAAAATGATCCTGCTCACAGGGAGCACCATGTTTAGTTGCTCCCTATAGGCAGAAGCAGTGCATGGCTCCCTCTGGAGGCGGGGAGCTGGCTGGGGCTGTGGGAGCATTGTGGCTTCCCCTATTGCTCACAACAAAGAGGAAGTGGGTGCCCTGGGTGGGCTCCATGGCACCCACCATTTACTGGCTGGCCCCAGGGGATGTGGGTCCCTGGGGCCAATATTGTCCTATGGAGTTGGGCTGTGTGCCCCCACCCCTTCAGACAATAGCTGTGCTCCGGGAGATGATGTACCTGTGGTGTAAAGTGTCCTACCTCCTCAATATGGCTGAGATTGGGTGATGGAGTCTCCTGGGACGAAATATGACACAATGAGGAAGGCCATGTACCCTGTTCACTAAAACAACTGTGGGGGGCCCTGGAGGTTGGGGTCCCAGGAGTCAAAACCAGCCTGGGATAGGGGCCACCATGAGCTCTCCCAGCTTGGCTGAATTTGGGGGGCAGCCAACCCCGCCATGCAAGGCTATAGGCTGTGTGTGATGTGTGTGATGTGGGGTTGGCTGCATCCATGCTGTAGGCCAGGCTATGCATCCAGCTCCCCCTACTGTGCACGACAGAAGGCCATGCACAGCGTGGGGTTGGCTGCATGCAGTGGGTTTACTGCAGGGGTGCGGCCAACCCGCCTTGCAATCATGGCTGAAGGCCATGCGTGGCGTGGGGTTGGCTGTAGGACCTCCGGCCAATACACAGCTGTGTGCGTTGCGCAGCATGGTGTTGGCTGCATGAGGAGTGTCAGCAACCCCCGCTACCTTAAAAAACATAGACATTCACTGAAGAAACCAAAGTTTACAGGGACATTATAGTTGGGAAATAGAGTAAAAAAACACCTAAGAAATTAACTAGAAAAAACAAAGTTTACAGTGACGTCATAGTTAGGTTCAGAATTTGCTAGCACAAAACCATTTTGCATCACTCTTGACGTCTTCTATGAAATAATTAATAATATCACTTTAACATTTGCAGTAAATATTTGAGGAGGAAAATGGGCATGATGGGGACACAAGTTATAGTTATCTTGGAGCAATCACTGTGATGTCAACAGTGAGGTCATTTCAGATGTCATAAATGATGTTATGAGTGATGTCACTGACCATGTCATGAGTGATGTATTATGTGAGAAAATAAGCAGTGCATTGCGGGGGCGTGGGTTATAGTTTGCTTAGGTAACTATAACTGCTGAATTTCTCTGGTTTTGTACGAGTGAAATGTCAGATTAACTATAATAACTATAATATCCCTGTAACTTTAGTTTTTTTAATTTCTAAGGTTTTTCAAACTCTATTTTCAAACTATAATGCCCCTGTAACCTTTGCTTTTTCTAAGATTTTTTTTAAATGGTAATTCCTACCTATAATGACCTTGTAATATTTGTTATTTCAATAAATTTGTAACTTAAAAAACTCATTCTAAGTATTACAATACACACATCACTAACTGCATCACTGCATAAAAAACATGTTTGTATACATATTTTTCTAGTAAGTTTTAAAAAAACAGTTTTGTACCCTACTTTCCGTCTACGCAATTACTCTGAGAGTCGCGATGACTTCAGAAAGCATGAAGATGGCGCCTTTTTATGAGATATAAAACACATATATACACACATTTAACAGTATTTTAGGTACAGGGGTCTTATTACTGCATATTTTCATAGGGAGTTTGTATAAAAACAATCTTTTAAACCGATTTTCTGTTTTTGCAATTACCCTGAGAGTCGCAATTACGTTGGTAACCACAATGATCGTTACCTTTTATTATAAAGTGTAAAACACATATATGCACACATTTTACAGTATTTTGGGCAGTAGGGGTTCATTAGTGCACTGTTTAAAATCATATTTTTCTAGGCAGTTTGTATAAAAACCATCTCTAAAACAGATTTTCCTTTTTCGTGATGATGCTGGGGGACACGATGATATCGGTAGCCGTGATCACCACAAAACAAAAGCAGACATTCAAAGCCCACCATCACATACAAATCTTATAACTGGAAAATAAATTATAACTAACACACTAAACACATTACTATCTAAAAGACTCTATTTTGGCATGTATAACTTCCTTAATATCTCTATAACACAGTGTATAACTCTTTCAGTGGATTCTGTGGCTGCATGCCTCACTGTATCAGTAAGTATTTCAGTGGATATGTCAGACGGTGTATTAGTCTATCAATGGTTCTGTAACCAACTGCGTATCTGCCTCAGTGCACCTATGACTGGGTGCATCAGTGTCTCAATGGGTCTGTGAATGGTTGCCTGAGTGCATTTGTAAGTGTGTATATGACTGACTGGATTTGTGAGTTGATAGATGAGTGTCTAAGTGGGTATCTTAGGGGGTGAGTGAGTGGGTGTATGAGAGTCTGAGTGGGTCTGTGAGTGAGTGCATGAGTCTCTCAGTGCATCTATAACAGGGAGCATGAGTCTCTGAGTAGGACTGTGAGTCTCTGAGTGTATGAGTTACTGGGTGCATAAGTCTCTGAGTGGGTGTGTGGGTGTCTGAATGAGTCTATGAGTGGGGGTGTATGAGTGTCTGAAT
This sequence comes from Lissotriton helveticus, assembly GCF_964261635.1. Classification (NCBI taxonomy): domain Eukaryota; kingdom Metazoa; phylum Chordata; class Amphibia; order Caudata; family Salamandridae; genus Lissotriton; species Lissotriton helveticus. The sequence continues at coordinate 1,247,595,457 of NC_136068.1, read as the reverse complement.
GGATCTGTGAGTGTGTGTATGAGAGTCCAAATGGGTCTGTGAGTGAGAGCATAAGTCTCTGAGTGGGTGTGTGGGTGTCTGAATGAGTCTATGAGTGGGGGTGTATGAGTGTCTGAATGGATCTGTGAGTGTGTGTATGAGAGTCCAAATGGGTCTGTGAGTGAGAGCATAAGTCTCTGAGTGGGTGAGTGAATGCATGCATGCATGAGTGTCTGAGTGAGTCTGTGACAGGGAGGGCGAGTGTCTGAGTGGGTCTGTGAGTGGATGCTTGAGGCTTTGAGTGTATGAGTGGGTGACTGAGTGCATAAGTCTCTAAGAGGGTCTGCGACTGAGTGTGTTAGTGACTATATGGGTGTATGAGTGGGTGTATGAGTGTCAGAGTGGATCAGTGAGTGGTTGTATGAGTGTCACACTGGGTCTGTCAGTGGGTATGTGAGTGTCTCATTGGGTTTGTGAGTTCATACATGAGTTGCTCTGAAATTTGGTGTCTGAATCTGTGAGTGGGTCTGTACATGAGTCCATGACTCTCTGAGTGAGTCTGTAAGTGGGTGCATGAGTGTCTGAGTGGGTCTGTTCTGTGAGTTGGTGCATGAGTGCCTAGGTAGATCAGTAAGTTGGTATAAGAGTCTCTAATAGGGTATGAGACTGTGCACGTGGGTCTATGATTGGGTCTCTAAGTAGGTGCGCGAGTCTCTTAGTGGGTCTCTACATGGGTGTGTCACTCTCTGAGTGAGTTTGTAAGTGGGTGTATGAGTACCTGAATAGGTATGTGAGTGGATGCATGAGTATCTGATTAGGTATGTGACTGGATGTATAAGTATGTGAGTGGGTTATGGAAACGGGTGTATAAGTGTTTGAGTGAGTTTGTGAGTGCGTACATGAGTCTGTGACAGTGACTGGCAAGGGAGTACAATATATTTGTTTATATTTACACCAATATTCACGATGTCGCCACAATATTCACGATATCCCTACAATGGTACACGGTGGTGGTCTCAGCAGCCTCATAAATATTGCACGTGAGTAAAAAAACTATTTTAAACACATAACTTGTGTCACTAACATCCCCATTTCTTAAACACGGAGTCAGAGTACCTCCACCCTGACACCTTATGTTAGCTTTCTCAGAAATTTTAAGCCCTGGGAACAGTTCCAAATCAATAAATGGTAGGCGCACCTTTCTGCTTAGGTTGCTTCCAAAAAATGTTGGCTTTAATTTCTCAAAACCCACTTAACAGATTTTCACCGAATAAACAGAAAGCCCACCTGCGTAACAACAGGCCAAATTTGGTGAAATTCCGGTCATCGGTTCAGCCTGTAGGTTCAACAGTGTGTTCCTATTGGAATGAACATTACAAATTCACTCCTATTTTGCGCCCCTATTTCTCGGTCCCCACTTGCATGGATCACCGCATAACCTTCCATGACACACAGAACCTACGTTGACAAAAATTTCATGCAGATTGATAAAAGAACGCCAAAGTTATAGGCAAGTCAAAAAATGCTTTACCTATGGAAACTAGGTCCTAATTACAATTACCTATTGGTGACTGCCAGTGTTTAGATAAATATATGATATTTACGTAAACAAATCTAAGGTTAAAGTAACATTATAGTTAGGGGAAAATTTCAGTGACAACGTAATGTTTTAAACAAAAAATAATAATAAATTGATCAGTTATACTTATTTGAAGTAACTTTAACTCACACCCCTGCCATGCACAGTTTTCTAATGAATAATTTAGTTTCATCTGTTGCAGTGATATTGTCAATGATATCATGGAAGATGTCATGAGTGAGGTAATATGTCGGGTAAGTAGACGTGCATTGCAGGGGCCATGGGCTGATGCATATAAAGTTTCTAAATTTGAATATATGTGGGTTGCAAGTCCCAGCTCAGCTGTTGTACTGTAATTTGGATATCTTTGGCATCCCACATGCCATTATGCTGATGTATTTTACAGAAGAATATTGTGCCTGTAAGAATTTGGGTTATTGGTTGATGGAGTGGATGCCCCACTCACGCAACAAACTCAGGGGCATATTATCAAGGACAGGCGATACATTATCACCGCTTTTATCGGCAGGAAACTGCTGATAAAGCGGCGATAAGCGGCGATGAATTCCAATCGAAGCCCATGTTAGATGTGAACACATCTAACATGGGCTTCGATTGGAATTCATAGAGCATATTATCAAGGCGCGATACATTATCACCGCTTTTATCGGCAGGAAACTGCTGATAAAGCGGCGATAATGGCCTTGATACTATGCTCTATGAATTCCAATAGAAGCCCATGTTAGATGTTCAGAAACAGTACCTCCTTTCCCCTGTTAATGCTCCAGGAAGTGTGGGATAAAAAAGGCTAGTGTCAGGTTACTTTGTGAGTGCATGAATCAAAGCCCTTTGAAATGTAAGTGGGGCTGGTTGCAGCTCTGTCCTCAAACATCCTGCCATACTGTCCACACCTAATAACCTTTTCTGTCACGGTCTGGAAGGAACACACCAATCCCAAAGCCAGAGCCATTCACAGATAAGTGACCCAGGATACTGGCAGAAGGCACTCATGGTTGGGACAAGGAAAGGTCTACTAAAAGTGGCAGCAATGGTAGGCCTGAGACATGTTTTAAAAGGCATCTTCAGTGGGTGGGACAATGAGTGCTACAGGCCCACAAGTAGCATTGAAAGTGTAGGCCCTGGGTACACGTAGTACCACTTTACTACAGACTTACACGTAAATTAAATGTGCCAATTCATTGTACTCCAATTTTGCCATGTTTTAGGGAGAGAGCACAATCGCTTTAGCACTAGTAAGCAGTGGTAAAGTGTGCATAGTCATAAAGCGAAAAAAACAAATTCAGTATTTTTTCATTCATATGGTGTTTCAAACTTCTCTGATTTGTATAGGGTTCTCACGGATCCTTTTAGATTGCATGGTTGACCTGAGTATTGGTTATGAATATATCTATATTGAGATGGTTGCTGAGATGCATGAGTTTGGAGACATTCACTAAAGATGGTGGTTCTAAATTATCCTTATTTAAGCAGATAGTGAGTTAAATTATCTAAGCCAATTGAACTGAGAAGGGGTTTCCACTGGTGAAAGATTTCTGCAGAAAGAGATGTTAAGGACTAGATCCAACCTAGACAGAAGAGCTCTTAGTTGGTCGTGGGTCCATAGTTTGTGCTCAAGAGAGAAGGGTACAAAGCCAAGAATGATCAGATGAGCAATGCACATTGCTTTGAAACTGATATGTCTAGCTACAAAGAGATAATATAAAAAGTAAAGTGCAATCTAAACGTAAGTCCTGAATATAATATTAATAAACTGTGCCCTGGACCCTCTATACTTTAAAAATCAAATGGTTGGGTGCTCCAAGACATATGCCATAGGTTGGTAGTTGTGTGTAGTATTTGAGGTAAGCCTACATACTGGATCAATATAGTCACCTCAAAACTTGAAGAACCAGTGAGAAGATTGCATCTTCAATCACATCTGATTCCTTACTTTATGTGAGGGGTAGGAGGTGGTGTCACATTTGCACTAACCTGAAATCTTGATCTAAGAGGGAGTAAAGTGCATCTACTCAACTCCTTGAATGCACTTACAACCATGCGAATGATCAAGCGCTGCTTAGACTAAGTGAAAGGCGAAGGGGAAAAGTGAGAGAAAGAGAAGAGATACCTTCTCTATGCCTGCTCTTACAGCTGTGCTCAACTTGCTCCCGAAGAAGTGTTGCTATCTAAAACAAGATATAATGTGTTTAGTATTTCTTCATTGAAGTTTCAAAATGCTATTCTTTATATAGAATTTGATATTCATTGTTACTGTCTCTGTAATTACAACTTTTTGTAGGAGATTGAAACTCTAGGATTACCTAAAACTGCAGGGAAATATCTGAACTACAACACTGGTTTCCATGTTGAGAAATGCCATAAGTGATTCATGAATTAAGACTGTGCTAAGAATTATTCTTAATGTGACTAGTCTGTTAGATCTTTCAGCCTTAGGGTGGTCTTAGCCCAATTGTTTTTCCTACCTACTATTGGTGTGTTGTAATTAGTTTTATGTTCACCTTAGGACTCTGTGCATTTTACCATTGCTAACCAGTGCTAAAGTGCTTAGCTCACTCCCCTAAACATGGTTTGATTCACTTACACTGATTGGAATATTTAATTCACTTATAAGTCCCTTGTAAAGTGGTATACCATATAGCAGGTGCCTGTAAATTAAAGGCTACTAGTGGTCCTGCATCACTCATTGTGCCACCCTCTTAAGTAGCACCTTAAAATATGTCCTAGGCCTGCCACAACAGCCTGAAAACAGATTTAAACTGACAATTCACCTTGACAATATAACCCCCTTGCCAAGCCTTAGTCCCCAAGTTTATTGCACATGGCCCCCTTGACGTAGGCCTTAGTAAGCCCATAGGGCAGGGTGCATTGTAATTAAAAGGTTGGACATATACCTTAATGTTGTTTTTCTCTACTGTGAGGCCTACATGTTCCAATGGATAACATTGGGTAGCCTTATTACCTTTAATATGTAATAACTTTGTTTTGGGACCAGATATCCATGAAGTTGTAATGAGAAATTCTCTTTAATGGTAAGGACAGGATTTTAATTCGCACTCTGAAAATTACAATTTGAGAAAGTTGCCTTTTTCCTTGCCTTAGATCTTTTGTGCCCGCAGCATACTTTGGGTCACATGACTAGCTGTAACTGACAGTTAGACTCTATGAATTCCTATCAGACAGTCACGCAATAGACAAATAAGGTGTGCCTTAATCGGCGATTTGCCGGCAGGATGGGGGGGTGGAGCTGAGCACAGTCCTACTTGCAACTGATTAGGCTGTGCTCTGCCTTCACACAAATTGTCACTGCAGCATGCTTGGAGCCAGGGCATGGGAGGTAGGAAATTCCATGCATTTAAAACAAACTTTCTAGAAGTTTCTCCCACCTTCCAGAGGACGGGGCCCCAGGTAGAAAATAATATTCTTAGACTCACTCTTCAGTTCCCTCCTGGACCTGTAGAAGGAATCTCAGAGGACTGTCTGCTACTATTACCTGCTATACACTCTGCAAGGCTGCTGGCTGTACCTGGAAAGACTGCTTCACTGATTGGAGCCTGCCTTGTACCCTTAGACACTAGGTACCAGTTGCTGACAGTAACTCCAAGGGCTAGTTTGCTGGCTTCTTGTTCAGAGCTACAGGGACACAAAAGGCCCCCAACACCCTGAATCCATACCTAGACACAGCCTGAGTGAGTCCTAAGTCAAAGTTAGTACCTAGTTTCCACAGGAAAAGCATTTTGGTTTTGCTAATAACCTTGGTGCCTTTTCACGATTCCTCATTACATTTTCAAACTATTTTGCCACTCAAGCTGCTGTGTTGAAAGTTTGGAGGTTTTGGGGCGGAGAAAAAGGGGGGGGGCTCAAGTGCAATTTCCCATAGGAATCTTGAACATGAATACTGCTTGAATCGCTGAACGGAATTACACGAAATTTGGCAGAATGCTAGCTCTTGGTCTGGAAAGTGTGCTTTTTGTATTTGGTGTAAATATGTTCAGTAGTTTTGAGACATTAACTGAAAATCAAATTTGTATATCTAAGTACACAGCCCCTCTGCAGATCCACCTGTGGTGACTCCGTAGCTCCACGCGTCAAAGCACAGTGCTGCTTGGCAGTCACAACTAGACAGAAAAGTTCTGGTTGCCATTTTATATCTCAGGAAATGGCCCGCCGGGCTGAAAAGTTGCTTGCTATTAATTGAAGGGGTCGGGTGAGAGCTTTCATGACCCCTTGTGTATGTTATAAATGTGGTGTTAGCATGTTTAATGGAGAGTAAAATGCCAGAAAATGTTTTTTTGCCCACTCATGAGGTCCGCGGAGCCCTCGCATGCCCCAATATGGCCCATGGTGTAAGTCTGAGAAACTTGCTGCAAAGTTACATGGGGGTACGCTAAGCGGCGCAGTGGATTTGCGAGTTCATAAAAAAAAAAAAAATTACGCTTCTTCGCAGGAAAAATGGAAAGGGTTAAAGAAATACTGTCCATTTAGAAGTTCTATAACAAAAAAGAAAGATGAAAGGAAGCCTGTGATTTGTTAACGAGAGCAGCATAAGTAAGAGCACATGGTGAGGGGTAGCCAGTTTAGCTGCTTTTCTACTGAGAGAGGAAGTGGTTTGCAGGAGTTCTGACTGGAGATTTAGACTAAAAATAGATGTCACTAGACATCGAAATAAAACTGAGAGAACAGCAGAGAGCTTTTACAGGATTGTTAATTAGGTTGTAGCACATAAACATATATTTAGAAAAAATAGTGAGTGTATGAAAGGTGATAGTAAATGTGTGTGTAGCTTCTAGACAGTATACTAGAAGAGAAAATAGAAGGGTGCTTAGATGAGAATATTAACTAAAAATACAATGAGCAGGAAAGGAGAAAGAGGAATTGCTACACTGAATGTATATGAATTTTATTATGCTAGTATTAATTAATGTGTTTGAAATTAGAGGTGGGTGTTTGCTTATAGTATGTAATTTAAAAGTATGTAATTTGCACACACTCACAGAGTCAGGGAGGCACTTCCAATGTATTTAAACTCGAACGAAAGTAGTATGTAATTTAAAAGTATGTAATTTGCACATGCTCACGCAGTCAGGGAGGCACCTACTGACCTAGTTAAACTCTAACAAACGTAGTTATGTACCCATCACTCATATAGTCAGACAGTGTCTGCCACACTTACTTACACACCCATAAGGCCATTCACATGCCCATTTACTCATGTGTGCATCCAATTTTGCATACAAGTTCACTCTTAGAGCCTGGGGAGACATCCACAGAATGCTACCTGCTCCACAAGAGGAGTTTGAAGAGGACTACTTCAGCACTCCTGAAAAGGAAGAGCCCTGATTGTAGTTGACTTCAGAATCATGGCCCCAAAGGGTAGTGGGTTTCAGAAGGAGAGATAGGAGTGGAGAAATTAGTGGGTAAATTCTCCAGGGCAGAGAGGGGATTCCCAAGAGAAAAACAGGAAGTACTGTGTCCTCCCAAATAGTCCCCAGAGTACCTCAAGGACAGATTAGCTGAGTGGGACATGATGCTGCAGCTGGCCCAACTGGTTCCAGAGGAGAAAAAAGCTGAGGCTAAGAGAGCCTTAGAGGAAAAAAGTGTCTGGCTGGCTTCAGTGTCAAGGAGGTGCACCTGAAGGCAAAATAGTGGTTAAAGTATAGCAACAATGGTGGGAACACCACTACTGTGTCCAGTGCAGAGGTAGTGCCCAATAGGTACCCGCAAATTGTGCATGCAATTTCAAGGGTGCAACTATGTCAAAAGGAAACCCTGTTGCACCCCTGAAATATGCATGTGTGCACATGTGGCTCACATACATGCCCTAAGGCCATGATTGTATGCCACATAGCACCTAGAAAAATGCAAAAAAGTGAATTTTACTTGGAATTGGCAAATTACCACCAACTTGAAGTTGGTGGTTATTTACAATTCCTTAAACCCAGGTCGCAACTTTTTTTTTTGCTTCCTGCATTGCATTTAAGGAATCGCAAATTGTGATTCCTTAAATGCATTAGCAAAATAGGTAATCACAAAAATTCTGATTACCTATTTTGCAAATGCCTTTTGTGATGAGACATCCCAAAAGGCTTTTTCACGATCCCAAACGGGCCGATTCTGCCAATCTGCGAATTGGCCCGTTTGCGAACGGGAAAACGCTTGATATATCTGGCTCTTGGTGCCTGTTAGAAATGGGGTTTCTGGTTGGCTAGGGTATGCACCTAAGCCAGGCAGATTCCACCATTCTAGTCAGGGCAAGTGTGGTACACACCAAACATAACCTATGCTCACCCTCTGGTAGCTTGGCACAGAGAAGTACATTTGCCTCTCTGCGGCCTGTGGTCGCAAAGGAAGTGCCAGGAGTAGCAACAAACAAGCTAGAGGTCACAGTTGCAACCACTAACTACTCCCAATGATATCCATGCTTTACAGCTATATTTGTGGTGACATGAGGGAAAACATACTGGCTCTAGAGAAGGGGGAGAGATGGAGGTATTCCACTATAAAGGAGGCCTTTGTCAGTAAGTATGAATTAGCCCCTGAGGAGTGCAGGTTGAAATCAGGGTTAGTAAGAAACGTTGTCACTGCTGCTGGAAGGATTTTGTGGGATACTTTGAAATGTTTATTTAAAGTACTGATGTTTTTCAAGAAGGTGTTTATAAAAGTTTTATACTATTTGTTTTCCAAAGAGAGAACTGATGGAAGACATACGGAATATGACATCTAGGGTCCTCAAAATATAATCTTGTTGCGTGTATTCTGCTGCAAGTATTTGCACAGGGTGGTCATCATAGTGTCTTCCTAGTCCAGTTCGAAATAGTTCAGGAAAACATTGAGCCTCTAAATTTTCTCCAGACACACATTGGTTTCTTTTAGCTTGTTTCATCTGATACAGTTCAATGGCATCCCCAATAACAATTTTTTTGATGTTGTAGATGGATACTTTAATGCTCATATATTTTTTCAGATCCACTTTTTCAAACTGTCCACTTGAAGGCAACATTTCTTCCTCCATGCAACTTTCATGTTAGACAACATCTACATCTTTATAGTACACATTATTCTCTTTATGAAATAATGTAGCTTTCTTCACTATATTTACATCCACTAGTTCCTGCCAGACCTTTTTGTTTTTTGTAGGCATTCCACTTCACTAGAATAACAAGCGATTCTTCCAAATCTATCTCAACACCCAGAGTTACAATATTGTGTTTAACATCTAAAGGTAAATACACACCTCAACCTTTAAGTCCTCTCTGTAGTTCAGTGGATGATGCTTTTAATTTTGGTGTATGCTCCTCTCAGAAAGTAACATAAGCTATCCCATGGATTTCTTCACAACTCAGGGTTAGAAACCAAGTTGGTGTTCCTAATTTTCACAACAAGCTAAACATGACGACAATACCACTACTCATTTGTCCAAATATTCGCGGAGGTAAAGCAAATCTACACCTGCACCCTTATATGGGATGAGTTCCTATGGTAGTTAATCAAAATGTCAAGTTTCAGTGTGTTTCGGTATTTGTAAATAGTTTTAAAAGTTGTTACGTGCTTGTTTGTTTGTTAATTGTTTGGTATTAGTTGCATTCTAATATGTTAATAAAAATGTACTTATAAAGTTATAAAAATATGTATTATTGATTTAAATGTATGGGTCACAAACACACCCATACAGGTACTCATATATGTACGTACACACCTATGCAGTCATTCACACAGGTACTGACATACCCACACACTGTTATACACACACTCAAAAATCCGTACAGTCAGTGACAGACCTATTTACACATGCAAACATCTTCCTACATTTTACATAGTGTGCAGTTTTTTTTTACTACAATCCTTATTCCCAAATGAGCAATGGTGATTTCAACAGAGCATCAATTGTGGTAAATAAGTATACAACCTGATACCAGTAGATGGGTATATTAACCCATAGAACACATTTTTACAGCAACAATTATGTGGCATTGTGCACAGTGAGTAATCATCTCATTCAAGTCTTCACTGCCGCTGGTATTGTGATGACCGCAGCTAATGAAGGTTCTAACAAGGGTGCAGTAGAGGTTGAACATTCTAGTGCACATAGTTTCTCCTTCATTGTTCAGTTGTGCATCCTTTCATGAATTTGTCAAGTGCTTCCTGTTGGTATTTGCCCCATGTGAATCCTTCTTGACAGTGCTGTGGGTAACTCTATGCCACAAATATTACACTGCAGTTATTTAGCTGTAATCTTATCCCCTGAAGGTATTCTAAAATGCCTGTAGACATCACTTTCTTTTGTTTTTTCTGATGTAAATATATACTTGCATGTGTTTAACGAGGTTGTGTATAAATCTGTACCGAAAAATAGTTAAATACGTTGTGTTATGTTTATTTTTTAGTGAGTGCAATGCAGTGTTCCTCAATTGCAATGCGATATTGTACAGTTTTTTTCCTACAATCTTTATGATTGTTTTTTCCCAACTGTTCAGTGATGACTGCTTAAAAAGTACATAATTTATGTATATGAGTAAAGAATCTGAGAACAGTAAAAAAGGGAAAATTAAATGCTTATTTATATTAATACATACCTTTACAGTATGAGAAATGTCTAGTTATTTCTTTGAATTATATCTTTATGCATTGTTGAAATTGTGGATTACTTTTGTAATTCTATTATTTGTAGAACTGATAAATATTTCAGTTTTTTCTTTTTATTCAGATCAATGGCACCATTTATTTGAGTAATGTACTTTACTAATTAGTTCTTGCATTGCTGATTTGAGAGTGCACACCTAAGTACAGATTGCTTAGTTGCACACCTAGGCGCACAACAGTACAGCAACTCACATACCGAGCTACACACAGATAGAGGTACTCAGACATGCAGGCTCACATTGATACTGTCACTGACACACCTAGACACACACTGATACAGACACTGATACATGCAGCCAAACACTAATGCATCCAAATAACATACCCAGGCACACACTGACACACCAAGGTATTGGAAAGTACCCCTTTTTGCATGGTTAACCTCTACGTTTTGCCTGATCTTTGATGCCTCTTGATATTGATAATCAGGTACTCAGGGCCTGAGGTCCTTCCCCCAAAGTGTACCTTTGCTCCCACATTGGCACTCCTCAGAAATACATGTAAATCCCATGTAAAAGATACCAGGGGTATCAAGGGACTTGGTGGCAGGGATTATCTCTTAAGGCTTAAGGACATATTATGCCATCCTCAGAGACTCCTCCCCTGAACCTTACACACTGCCAGTGAAGTTTGTGTGCCATAGAGACCCTAAAACTACAAGTCGACATGGCACACATCCCTGTGTGCCATGGCCACCAAATCACTGCCCATAGCATAGGTCAGTCACCCCTCTAGCAGGCCTTACAGCCCTAAGGCAGGGCGCACTATACCATGGGTGAGGGCACAGTGCATGAGCCCTGGGTCCCTACAGAATCTGTGCCATTCACTGGTAATGTAAGTGTAGTAAAGCCATTTTTAACCATGGGCTGGGAGTTTGGCACACCGAACACCACTGCTCCATGACAGCTTTACTGAAGACTGAGAAGTTTCGTATCAAAGTTCTCAGACCATTATACCCACACTGATGCCAGTGTTGGATTTAATGCCACATGCACTCAGAGTACATCTTAGAGATGCCGCCTGAAATATAACATATCTTCAGCGTCTTGGCTGAGTGGCTGCTCGCCAGCTGCCACACCCAGATAGGTTTCTGGACCCCTGGGTTGAGAGCCTCCCGCTCTCCGGGGTCCTAAAACAAAGCACATCCTGAGCAGAGGTGCCAAGTCTCCACCCCAGGAAAGGCAGGGTCCACAAAGCAGAAGCTTCAAAGGCTTGCCACCGTTGTAAGTTGTCCGTGACCTGGTGATCCCCAACCTACCTCAATCCTCCCGATGACACCAGAATCCTCTACCTGGAGGGTCCCCACACCCAGAGCTGGTAAGGAAACTTGATGCCTAGAGACACCCCTGCACCTGATGCCCCATGGCCTCAGATGGACCAACTGATTGTGTCCAGGCACCCCTTGCATCTCAACTTACCTCTCAATCTGGTGGTTGCCTCCAGAACGTTTTGCTGCCCGAGCCTGCAGTCTTTGTTCCAACCGAAGATCTCCAATTGAAATCAAAAGGGCACACAATGCAAACTCAGCACCCTGCGCCCATCTGCCCCTGTGCCACTGGGATGTCAGTGCATCTTGTGTGCTAACTCGTATCCCCCTTTGCCCTGAGCATAACCCTAGGAGCTTTGCTCCCACAACTCAGTGGCTTGCTCAAGAGCAGCCACCAACCGAAGGGCCCTCTAGCCCCATTGGCTAACTTGGGCCTGAGCACTCTGCACCGGGCCACCCTAGTGCCGCTGAGGGTGATCTTTGACTGCATCCTTGAACCTGGGGGAACCCTTGTTCTAACCCCAGAAACTCAACTCTCAAAACCGAATGCTTACCTGCAAAACGATAACCACATTTTATCCCATAGTATTGCATTGACTGTTTTTCCTCTGAAAAAGTTCTAAATGTTGAGTTTTGTTTGTATGTAAACCCAAGCAACTTTGTTTTAATGTCAAAGTGGTTTACTTACTTATGTCTAGGAAATGTCCCGGTGTGATATTTAAGTATGCCACATTGAGTAGAAAAAGTAATCTCAAAAGTAATCTCAAAAGTAATCACAAAGTAATTACAGCATAATGTCAACTGTCTCTAGATGTTTACAAACCTGTGACAATGTCAATTTCATCCAGCTTGCATATTCTTATCAACCTGTTTTTGAAATTACAACTTTACTTACCTGTATCAAGTCTTGCTTGGTTCTACATTAAAATACGACAAAATAAATATTTTTTATACAAACAATTGGTGTGACTTCAGTCTTTGAGTGTGTAACATCATTTCTTGCCTGGGCGTGTACAATAAATGTTTACCACTACCCTCTGATGAAGCCTTCCTGCTTGCCCACACTACTACAAATAGAGAGTAAGGTGTAATCTACTTTAACTTCTGTAATTCTTTGGGGATCCACAGGACTCTGTGCACACTATACCTTACTTTGGTATAGTATATTACTTCCTACACCACAGACTTACCAATGCAGACAATGACACACCCAGGCAGACAGCAATGCAGACACTGACACAGCCAGCCAATCTCTAATGCACCCAATTACACACCCGGGCAAACATTGATGCACACACTGAGACACCTAGAGACTTACCAGTGCAGTCAATGACACACGCAGGCATACAGCAATGCGGACACAGACCGGTGGTTCTAATAAGAACAGTTTTTTTTCTAAAAGGGTTTCTTAACAGTTTTTAATTTTTTTTTCTTTTTTTTAACAAAAGTGAACAGGGTAATGAAAAGGGTAAGGATAGGGAAATGCAAAGAAGAAACTGTCTTCAGTCTTCAAAAAAATATTATGTAGTGACTAAAAGTAAAAAAGAAAAAAAAAACAGTGAAGCTTCTTCACTGTATCCAAGAACACACCCAGGGAAGACATTTTTACAGCAACAAGCAAGTAGCATTTTCTGCAGTGAAAAAGCATGTCACTCAATTCTTCTCAGGCAGCTGGTATTGTAATGACCGCAGCTGACGATGGTTCTCCCAAGGCTTCTGTAGAGTTCGACTATCCTGTTGCACCTGCTTTCTCTTGCATCATCTGCTTGTAGACATTTCATGAATTGTACCTAGAACTTGCCCTATGCAAATACTTCTTTACAGTCCTTCTGGATAACTGCTTGCCACAAATATTGCACTGCACATATTTTGCTGTTACCTTATTTTCACCAGAAGGTATAGTAAAGTGCTTCCACACATCACTTTCTTTTCTATGAGGTGGTGTCTTCCTCCTCATCGTCGACAGGTTGTGAATGCTCACCTTTGAAGGATGATGTAATGCACCACTGGTTCTCAATCCTCCTTCTAGACACTTCACTGGAGAGATAACTCCTTTTGGGTGTGGTTTTCCATGTCTAAAGGTGGCGTTTTAATATATCCAATCAGAAGACAAGGTCTGGGTGTGCTTGCGAGTGAATTTGTGATCTTGGTCCATAAATTCATGGATTTGTAAAAGTTTAAAAATGGGTAAAATCATAGGAAAATAGATATAAGGTGGTTTATATGAGCTTGTAAATATGTTCACACTGTGGAGATTGTACACATTTGCAGTAATCTATAAAATTTTCAGCAAATCCTTGGATTCAGTCCCGTGGATTCATTCCAATCATGTTATTGGATTAAAAATGATAGAGGTGCAGTCCATCTATGTTTACGGACCCACAAAGGTACCACGGTGCCTCAAAAATATTGTACAAAAATAAAATATGTTAAATTAAATTAAATGAAAAAGGCTTCATATACTTTACATTAACAAAATTTTTTGTTTTTAAACGTGTAAGTATATTTATAAAAAAGGAATGTCTACAGTACAAAAAAACTTAAATTCATAAGTCATAAAGCTACTTAGCATACTCACTTTTGCTGCCTTGCCCTGTTGCCAGTCCCAGGGGACTCTAGCCCCTAAGAGCCTTAGCGCCAGGAGGTGCCGCCGCAGACACTGCGCCCAGAGGTGCATAAATTCACCGTGGGGCTCCCGCAGCGTGGGAGCCCGCATACTCACTTTTTCTGCCTTGACCTGCCGCCAGTACTGGGGGACTCCAGCCCCTAGAGCCTTAGCGCCAGGAGGTGCCGACATATGGATACTGCGCCCGGAGGTGAATAAATTCACCGCAGAGCTCCGACAGCGAAGGAGCCTGCATACCCACTTTTGCTGCATTGCCCTGCCACCAGAACTGGGGGACATGCAGACACTGTGCCCGGGAGCACATATATTCACCGCGGGGCTCCCGCAGCACCAGACGCACGCGGGCGGACCTGCTTCCTGTTGAACTGTGTGCAGCCATCTGTTGCGAACTGGTCCTATCGTAGCAGAGACTAATGTAGCTCACGGGGAGGAGCTTCTGCAGAAGGGACTAGAAGAGTGTCTCCTAAACGTTCCCAGTGATGAGTTTTGATCATCATTCCCCGCTGCAGGGAACTGGGCTGTTCCAGAGATATTCTTGATAACCCTTCCTGAGTGTTCCACAATTAGTTTTTAATCCCTTAATTCCATTTAGCACGGATTTAGAAGGGCAGTGAACGATTACACGACAGAATTGCGAGTACACAGGTTGAAATCTTCTTCCCGTCTTACCCGCTAATTGTCCTTTTTATATGTTTTTGGGCTTGTTGCTTATATTAATCTCAGGTGCTGGCTCTATGGATCCTAGTTGGAAGGTTACATCGCGGCTCCACAAAGGTTCAACAATGGGGAAGCACACCTGCTCTGTCAAACAACAGTCCAGACCTCAAGCAACCGCCTCCTCTTCACTGCCACCAACCTGAATTGACAGGATGCTACAGAGGGCCATAGGTGTGGTTACAATAGAAATAGAGCTCACTGAAAGGCGCTTGTCATTAACCCCAGATCTCTGTTGTCTTGTGTTAGATCTATCTACTTCCCAAGTTGCCACCTCATCTTCTTCATCCAGGGTAACTGTGCCTTTGCCATTCCCACGACAAAAAGCCACACTTCTTGCACAGTAACTCGAAAGGGGGTTATTGCTTTTAGTCTACCAAAGAACAGGAGGCATAAGAAAGTAAGTGGGGGGGATAGCCAAAAGAATGAAAACTAACAAGGGGCCTACAATTAGCATGGAGGTTATGGATAACCCTGGTGAAACTGTAGAATGCACCATTAACACTTGAACAGATAAGGTTTACCCATCTTGGGTGTAGAACCTGTTAAAAGATTTACAGACCCAAATTAGAGCTTTTGTGAAGGAAGAAGCTGCCCCCTTAGCTGAGCGCATACACACATTTGTAACAATGGGGGATATTAGACAAGCACATATAAGTACCAATACCACACAAGCCACACTGAGTGGGATTGATTTTAGCTACCGGGTAGACAGGTCAAGTTTGACATTTTTAGATAGACCTGACATGCTAAGGAACCAAGATTCCACTATCCCCTGGGGTCCCAGTTAGGTTAATGACCATACTTATCTGCGAGGCAAAACCACCCTGACTCCTATACAAAGTCTAGGTGCACAGCAAGCCCAAGACCACATTACCCTCATAGGACCCAGGAGTGCTAACTACGAGGTTGGGAAAGATACCACAATGCACCCCAAGCAGGGCATAAATAAAAATAACACTACTCCAATAGGTCCTAGGGAGGGAAGAGAAGGGCTGGGGGGAGGGGAGTTCAGTGGGAAGGACAGAATTAATGATCCAGCCCACTGTAAATTTACTCCCAGTTTCATCTCCGTATGTGATTATACTGACAGGAGTAACAGAAATAAAAAATTGGCAAAAGGGAGACACATTTGGACCTCAGGAATAAAAGTCTGTTTTGGTTGGCAAGGTACAGACAGCTCCCCTATGCTAAGGAAGGGGAAATTGTATTGGTCCGCAGAGTTGGTTGGGTGGGTAGAAGTCAAAAAACAATACAAGGGGACTGTGTGGTTATCAATTTTAAAAATCCTCAAACCGTATGTAGGCTACTAAGTCAGAAACGCAGTCCCCAAAAGCCTCATACAGGGGTTAGGGCCCTTCCACTGGACTATTTTTATTCCACCTGTTATTTAACAGTTAGGGCCAATACTAGCTTACATTTAGGTAGGTGGCCATTTATAACATCAAAATGTGGGCCAAATACATCCATCTGCCAGTCCCTTGCTATACAACACACCTGTAACAAATAGATTTGGGGTTCTGGAAGAGGGGGATTGACAAGCAATGATAACGGGAATAGGCCAAGGAATCAGAGCCTCAAATCCTCCTAGAGAACTAGAGGAGCACAGTTGTGGCCAGCCCATATGGTCCACCAGCCTCAGGACAGGGATAGATCCAAAGAAGCTGGATATACCAACACAGCAGGCGACCATTGGTGCAGTAGGGATGTGGAAAGAGTTCCCTGGATTACTAGCTGTCATGATCCCCGCTCCCCTTAACAACAGTATTATGAGGGCAGAAGCACCCATTAGAATACTGGATAACCTCCCCTCGGCCAAAACAAGCGGTACTCAACTTCCTGATACCTACGTCTTTGATGTTACAACTGACAAGCACAGCCCATGTAGTAAACTGAGGGTCTTATCGTGGAACGTTGCTGGTCTAAAAAACAAACTGTAATTTCCTGATTGGGGGCTTTTTGTGGACCAATATGATATATGCATCTTTCAGGAACCCTTGGCACAGGAAGACTCTGCAAGGGCGGGGTTTGCGACATTTGATGTCCCTGCCATCTCGGGGGGAAAGGGTAGACCGTCTCGGGCCTCTGTATCTGGGTTGGCTCACACCTGGGCTGTAAAGTTAAAAAGTTGAATTACTCGTCTAATGACATACAGTGTGAAGCACTAACTTTTTCTCCCATGCTGAAAATGGCTTTCATTAACATGTATTCCCGGCCTGTAAGCCTGAGCAATGAATACTTGACTCTTGACCAACTGAATCTCTTGATTCCTACTGTCCCCACAAATATGTGGTTGATTGTGGGGGGAGATTTCAATTGTCAATTTGAGCCTCCTGCCGAGACCACTGACACAATCTCTAGTGAGGAGGATTCGCGATGGCTAATCTTAGATCCACAAATTCCACAGATTAAGGCCTGGTTCCTGCTGGCACTCCAAATTAACTCAATCACATTGACACACACACTGAGAGTGTGCAATGGCCACGCAATATCGGATACACCGGGGAAGTCAACATTTAATAGAATAGGTCAAGCCTCTCTGCTGGATTACATTCTAGTGGAGACTAGGTTATGGCAAAGGGTTGTTGACTTCGCTGCTGCCCTGCCGCAGCACAACTTTGATCACAATGCTTTGTCCATGGAACTGAAGATGCCGGACCCTGGAAATGCCATGGTCAGCAGGACCCCCTCAGATAATAGACTAACACTCTCCAATAACAAGAGAAGAATAAAGTTGGGGGTAATTCAGCAGTCCCCCGATAAGCTTACCGCATTATAACCAACATAAGCAATGACGAAACCATCAAAATCATGAACACCATCCACTCCGGATCCCCGTCAGACCCATTCCCAAACTGCATCTTCAACAAAGCCAGCACCACCATCGCAGCCCGTCTCCGGAAAGCCATCAACATCTCCTTCGAGACAGCCACCTTCCCGGAGAGCTGGAAGCACGCCGAGATCAACGCCTTACTCAAAAAACCCAAGGCTGACCCTAAGGACCTCAAGAACTTCCGGCCCATCTCCCTGCTCCCGTTCCCAGCGAAGATTATCAAGAAGACCGTCAACAGTCTCAAAGGTATTCATTATCCCCATCTGTCAATTGTTTTATCACATTTTTATTCTTTTTAAATGCCACGTCTGCTGATGAAACAAGTTTTCACTCTGATTAATTTCATGTGTAAACTTTTATCCCCGAGGTGGCTTTGACTAAGGGGAAACATTCAATGGTAATTGGTAGGCAACGAGTTCTAGACATGAATTGCCCAGATCCACCGGTCTGTGACCTCTGCAATGCATTTTAACGCTGTTAAACAAAAAATATTTGTGTAGCTATCAATGGGGATTGGTTTTATTCTACATGGTTTTATGTGTATGATTTTCTCTGTATGTACTTTTATGGTCCAAGCTAACCGAAATAAAGTTTTTTGGAATGGAATGGTAAAGAAATCAAAATCAACTGTAATAAACTGACTATTAAAAATAAACCCCACAAATTATATACAAAAAACATTAAAGGGACATAATACTTTAGAAATAGAATTTGAAAACCTCTGAACTTCACTGAAAAAAACAAAGGTTACAGGGACATTATAGTTAGGAAATAGTAATTATTAAAACCTTAGAAATTCACTGAAAAACCAAAGGTTACAGGGACATTATAGATAGGGTCAGATTTCACTCGCACACAACCATAGAAATTAAGCAGTTATAGTTACCTGAGCTAATTATAACTTATGCCCTTGCAATACACTACTTATGACCTCACATATTACATAACTTGTGACTTGGTCAGTGATATCACTGATGACATCTCTGATGACATCTCAAATAACATCACTGATGACATCATCCACAGAAGCATCCACACCCCCCATACAATGTCTTATATAGATTCTCACACACCCACAAAACCACTCATATACCCATTCAAAGCTCCATACAACTACTCACAAACCTACTTGCTAATCCATAGAGTTACTCACACACCCACTCACTCTCCCATACTGCTACTCACACAACCACTCACTCATTCATAGAGCAACTAACACTCTCACTCATACTGCAACTCACACAGCGCCCACACGCTGATTGTCTTAACCACTCACACATCCACTCACTTACCTATACAGCCAATCACTCTCCCATACAGCTACTCACATAACCACCCACTCACCAATATAGCCACTCAAACAACAACACACCTCACACACAGCCACTCACCCAACCGTACCGCCACTCACACAGCTACCCACACACTGATAGTCACACAGCAACTCACTCACCCATGCAACCACTCACACATCCACTCACTCACCAGTACAGCCACTTACACAGCCAGTCACTCACCCATACTCTGCTACTCAGTTGTATAAATCTTTAGTGCTTGATTTCTTAAAATCATTGAAATCACAACTTCACATTGCAATCATAATAACTAGATTAATTGTTAAAATAAAATCCTTTACAAAGACATATTCCCAGCAAATATTATAAAAACTATCCGATATATATAATTTTAAAACTTATCAAAAGGATAAGATCCATTCACATAGCATAAATAATTACAAGATAATATTGCACATTTTATATTTTTAAAAGTAACGTAATACATAGCATACTTTTCCATATACATATCCCCAAAAAGATTTAAAAAAAATAAATAATCTGGGACCAAAATTTTCTCAGGTACATCTCACACACCCACTTACCCACCCATACAGCCACTCAAACACCCACTCAAACTCCCATACAGCCACTCAGACACACACTCACACACAAATATACAGAGGCATAAAGCTACTCACATAATATTGGTTAGAAATAGTCTCATCAGTAGTACACACAGTATACTAATTTAACTTTTGGAGTACCTTAGTATAAATATTTAACACTCATAAACTCTTCGTAAAGACTTACAATCACTGGCTGATGTCATCAGTGATGCCATTTGAGATGTCATGAGTGATGTAATATGTGAGGTCATAAGCAGTGCACAGGAACATAAGTTGTAGTTAGCTCAGGTAACTATAACTTCAAAATTTATATGGTTTTGCCGGACTGAAATCTGAGCCAAACAATAGTGTCCTTGTAAACTTTGTTTTTTTCATTGACTTACAATGATGGTGATACATATACATATATACATTCACTGAAAAAAACATAGGTTTCAGACACGTTATAGTTAGGAATTAGCATTTAAAAAACCTTAGAAATTCACAAAAAAAAACATAGGTTTCATACATGTTATAGCTAGCTGGACATTTCACTCATAGAAAACCATTGAAATTCACCGGTTATAGTTAGTTCAGCTAACTATAACTTGCGCGCCCGCAATGCACTGCTGATGACGTCACATATTAAATCACTCATGACATGGTCATTTACATCACTCATAAATGAGTCACTACACTAGTATAACAGGAGTGACAGAGTGTTTGCTGGAAGTGTAAGGATAGAGACCGGGGAATTGAACATATAAAAGGCAAGTTTTCAGGTCCATAGAAGACTGCAAGCATAGTCTATAAGAGTTTAAAACAATCCATGGCCTAAGGCCTACTTTGCTCCATGACTACTTAGATACTGACTGGATGATTACAGTTGTCCAAGGAGAGTGTCGAGCTGAATGTATAACTGCTTCACTTTTAAAACAGTGTATAGATAAACACATACTGCTGTATGGCTCACTACAATACTAAAATAGCAGTAGCAGAATGCTTGGAGCAAGTATAAAGATACAGACTGGGCAATTGAAAGTTTAAAAGCCAAGTTTGCAGGTGCATAGAAAAAGTCATTTATTATTTTTTAATCTGCCCAACGCCCGAAGCGCCAGCACACCTTTCCGAGGGTAGGTTTACGATTTACAAATGCTAAAAAAAAATAAATTAAAAAGCATAATAATAACAAATATTAATCCTTTTTTTTCTTCTAATGATAACGATATTTTTTTTTATATCTTCTATTTACATGTTTTAACCGCTTCAGCGCGGCGCGAATTTTCGCGCTGTGCTGAGCGTTCTAAGAAACGGGTGTGGTCGTGACGGAACGGTTCCGTCATGAGCACAGCTCAACCGTCGCTCATGACGGAACCGTTCCGTCATGAGCATCGAAGGGGTTAATCATGAAAATGCAAAGAACACATTTTACCGAGTAACACTTTTTAAACTCTTCAACGTATGTAGATAATAATACCTTATACGTGTTACGATCGAAATCGAAACCTCTACAGCTTCACAGTTTGTAACTTTTCTGAACATGTGCAGAACAAAAACAGTTAAAACGTGAGCACGAGTAAACTGCAAAACGTGCCATCTAAATAGGCGGACCCACAGCTTCCTTCCGTAGACTACTAAACAACCAAAAACTATATAAACCACACCTACTGTGCAATTAGTTTTGTTTTCGCGAGTTATTTCTGAGTCGCCAATCTATGTTGCAGGTTCTGTTTTCTAACATCGGATTCTCTTTTTCCGTCAACAAACATATACCGGAGTTGTAAGTTGTTTCAATATGGCATAGGCATAGTACTTAGTTATAATTTGTGGCTATTTATCAATATTTAAACATTTATATGTAGAAAAAAATTGTTATTGCATGTTTTTCGCTTTTTCTCTGTAACGTCAGCAGCTTGTTTTTAGAAACAGATAGATTATAACAAACATTGCTCCTTTTCTGGCTCCTTTCACCTTATATATAGTGAGTTTTTATATTATAATATTGACACTGTACTTAGCTTGAGAGGTGTTGGTTCACCTCCCGGAGAAAAGAAGTTCAGTAATAATTACCGCTCTAATGTATTTCACCATGGATGTTCTGTTAAATACATAACTTTATTTTCCTTTTCTTTTTACTGTAACAATGGTATCAATCGTATTATAATAGATTGTCCTATTGCTACAGAAGAGGAATGGGAGATTTTTCAGCGCCATCTATAACATAACTTTCAAATATAAAAAATACTTGATCAGATCATTCTTTCAAGAAACATATTTTAAGAAACAGCAGAACAAAAAAATATAGCTATCATGCATATTTTGTTACTTTAAATATTTAATAAACCCTACATTTCTGATTTTTTTTTCTAATTTCTATTCTTATTTGCGGTTCCTATTCACCTTCTCCCTAAAGAATATATAGGACCTGTACTTTATATTGTAAGAGTACCATCCTATATATTCTTTAGTGAACATGTGATTTATTAGCGGAACAGTCTGCAACCTCTAAGCACTATGACAGCAAGTTCATGAATTGTACAGAATACAAATTTGAAAAATAATAATGCATGCATTTCTATGTAGTATGAAATCATTTGTATTTAACTGTTTTTTACTTGTTCTCTTGATCTGAGATAATGTAGTGTGGTAGTGTTTGTTGTAGTACTTCTATTCTACTTTATCTAAAAGTAACTGATACCCTCTAACATCAGCAAGAATGTGGGGCAACACTTTTACAAACTGTAGCATAAAAAAGAAGTATATAGCGACGCCTAACTGATATTTTATGAAATTACATTTTTAATTGTCACCCCTTTCATATATACAGCGACAGTTTCTGAAGAAAGTTTATTTGTTTTTGCTTAATAAAAACTTTTTCAAACCTAGACTGATTTTTTTGCTGGCCAACCACACCTCCCCATCATGAAAGTGAACACCACATTATAAGTAAATAGTACTCCTAAGAAGTATGTCACCTACAAACTTGATGAAAAAAAACTGCGCAAGAAACTGTCATTTTTCCGCCTTGATTTATACACCACACGGCAATTATATAAATGGCCCTTGAAACATATAAAAAAATAGTTTCCCTCATAATTCCTCTCCACCACCTTATGGGCACTGTACAGAGTTAATAGTGTTCCTAACCTGCCCTCTACAACTTTCTTTCCCCATACTCCTTTGGAAAATGCATCACAATATCACTCACAACAGTGAACTGTTCCCACCCAATAAAGAGCAAACTTGTGCTCGGAACACTTCAGCCAATAAAATGTCCATGCTGTTCCACAGACGAGCAAGGAATGACTGCCAAACCTTCCACTTTTAATACTTCACAGCCAATGAACATTAAGCTTTGTAAAGTCCCGCTTGGAGCACGTTACCCTAATACTCCCCGAACAGGAAGGAATCGCTTACAAAACTTTTCCACTGACTTCTACGACTAACGGTTCCTATAAAAAAAATATATAAATCTCCAGCACAGTAACTATTTCAATTAGCAACATATTGTGGTGAACTTCTAACCTCTGTACTCACGCAAGTGATCCATGAACTGTTACTATGGTAACAGACAGAAAGGTACTGGCTGAACAAAAAAACGTTATATTTACCCTGGATCCTCTACAAGACAGAAAGGAAAGCAAAATACCACATTTACAACCCCCTTGCACAGTTTTTTTTAATAAGAAGAGGCACGGGGGGCCTCGGGGGGAGGCGGTCCCAGGAACTCCTGGGGGCCATGAGCCCCCCCCATACATATAGTTAAAGACTCGGGGGTAGCGATCACCGCGCAGGGGGGATCCTCTTGGCCCCCTATTATGAAAAAAAGAATTGCCCCCGGAATTTGGCCCCCCCGGAGGCTAATTAACAATAAAGCAGGCTTTGAGTTTTTTTTCTTTTTCGCCCAAAACGCGTACCCCGCGTTTAAAAAATAAAATAAAAAAATCTCGCATGACGTCATGTACGGCGCCCCGTACGCGTACGGCGCTAAAGATTCTAATTGTTCAAAAACATATATTTATGTATTTAATGTACATATTAAGGGAAGACATTATCTGGGATAATCATGAAAATAGTTTTTTAAAACTTTAAATAAGCGTATATTACTTTGAAAAGCAAGCACGGAAATACCGGCTGTACATCGTAAGACCAAAGATGGTTTGAAGAGTTATACATTTTATAAAACAATATAGTACTGCACGCTAAAAGAGAAAATTCAGCACAATTATTGACCCCTCCCCTAACATTTTAAAGCCCCTGGGGGGGGTGGTAAATTAATCGAGACTGAATACGTTAGTACAGCCTACTGTGCTTACGCTACCAGGAAAACACAAAAACAGTACAAGGCCCAGATGTCCATGAGTTTGAGTTTGAGTTTAAAATATTTATAAAGCGCGCGTACACCTGGCGGTTTCATGGCGCTGTGAAGTACTGAGTCCGGGGGGACTAGAAGTCGGGGGAAAGAGGGAAGGGACAAATTAAGTAGAGAAGGCTTGTGAAAAAAGGAAAGTTTTTAGCGCCTTGCGGAAGAGAGTGTATTGGGCGCAGGATCTGAGGTGAGCGGGGAGAGAGTTCCAAAAAGCGGGGGCGAGTGTAGAGAATTTCATGCCTCCCCACTTTTTGCGTTTAAAGCGAGGAACTATGAGCAGGTGTTGGGCGGATGAGCGTAGCTCCCTAGCCGGGACGTAGGGTTTGATTTCTGAAGAGATAAAGGCTGGGGCTGCGCCGATCCGGGCCTGATAGGTGATGCAGGCCAGCTTGAACTGGGCTCGTTCTCGGATGGGGAGCCAGTGTAGGGACTTGAGGAGGGGAGTGACGTGATGGGATTTGGCCAAGTTGAAGACCAGGCGGGCCGCCTGGTTTTGGACCAGCTGAAGTCGGCGCATGCTGTAGGCGGGCATGCCACAGTAAAGTGCATTGCCATAGTCCAGGCGAGAGGTTACCATTGCCAAGACTATGAGCTTAAGGGCGGAAAAACAAAATAAACGGGAGACTTTACGAATAGTGCGGAGTGAGAGAAAAGAAGAAGACACAACCGAGCTGACCTGGGAGTGAAGGGTGAGTTGGTCATTAAGTGTGAACCCAAGGGTTTTTACAGATGAGGAAGCGGGAGGGGGAGGACCTAAGGAGGGAGGCCAGAAGAGGGAAGTCCAGGGACTGGAGCAACCACCTGTTAAAACCAGCTCCGTTGTGTCGGGGTTTAACTTCAGGTGGTTGTAGTTCATCCAGTCCCGGATGAAAACCATGACAGACTGGAAGTTGGACATGGACTCAGGGGAAGTGGATAAAGATAAAATAAGCTGGAGGTCATCCGCATAGTTGTAGACGGAGACCTCCAGCTGTTGAAGGGCAAAAATAAGAGGGGCAATATACAAATTAAATAAAAGGGGGGAAAGGGAGGAGCCCTGGGGGACCCCGCATTGAACTGCACGGAAGTCCGCCGAGAAGTCACCCAAGCGCACTGCCTGGATGCGGTCACTCAGGAAGGAGGACAACCAGACCAAGGCCGAACCTCCAATCCCCGCCGCCCGTCCATTGTAGTGATTTCTTAGTTGCAGGTCTAGTTGTCAGATCGACACACACACTCCCTCATGGCTGGTATACACCCACACCACACCCATCCAGCACATTCGTCACTACACACGTGAACCTATGTGTAAAAAAGACAGAGCGTACGTGTTGTACGCCATTTTAGAGTTGTTCCCAAAGTACCAAACAAGGGGCCCACTACTACATGCGTGACCTCTTTGGTCACTGAGTTAGTGGTGCCCAAAGCACTGAGCAGGTGAAGAACCTGCGATGATGATGATGGGAGCAGGAGTATGTCGTTAGCCATAGAGATATCAAGACTCTGCACCATATATAAGACTTCTTTGTTGGAGATCAGGACTACATCATGCAGAAGGTGTCTTATCCACGAAAAGTTGAGCAGTGAGGCTTGAGTACGCATCGGAGGGAGTCAGGGTTGCAGCAGACTAGATACAAAAACGCGACTTAGTATTTTAGATGAACGCACTCCTATTTAGTGTAATAATTTACATGTATACATTTTTTTCCCAATAGCAGGAACGTTTTTATGAAATGTCCGAAATATTACCAATACAAACAGTTCGTAGAAATGAGAGAAGGAACGTGTATAAAAGCGTGATGTTATCTAACTCCAAATTAATATAGTAACAATTACCAATCATAACATCTTTCTTTTAATATCTTCTAGATGTAGAGCTTCAGGATGGATTATGTAACAAGGGCGACGGCAATGGCACAAGGTGAGCAAAGAAGCTTGTTTCCGAAAGAACGACAAGTTATCTGTGAAAGGAGAGAATGTGTAGTATGCAGCAGGCGCGCAAAACACACATTGGGCCAACAGGGTTTCAGCTAGGATGAGATAGCTTCCTGGGCCCACACACAGTCGCACCCGAGTACTTCACAGGTCTTTTAAAGACATTTTGCTTGTTAATGAGGCTTTGATGTCCCCCCCGCTTACAGCCCCTGCAGCTCCACTCTTCTTTTTGCTTGAAGTTAAGCCCCCCGTAATTTTTTCCTAGCCCCCCCCCCTGATATTTTTGACTGTGCATGCACCTCTGGCTTCAGGTGTGTCTGTCGTGTGTGTCTCTTCCACGTTTTAATGTCCTTTTTTCTCTCTTTCTCTTTCTTCCTCTCTCACATCGTTTCTCTTTCTTTTTTAAAGTTTTGGACGCTGCTATCTCCTGTCTGCTGTATACAACCGTATCTGAGTTGAAGTGGTGAACTCTCTTGATTACAGTGAAGGCTTCTTCGACATGTAGAGCACCCTCTTTCAATCACGCCAATGGCACTAGGTGAACAAAGAGTTTTGTTTCCGAAACAACAACAAATTATTTGTGAGAGGAGAGAGTGGGTAGTGTGCAGCAGCTTGACTGAGTAGAAATGTATAATTACCTTCCAGCAGTGACAACAGATAGGTTACAACAGTCTGAGAAACAGATCTACAAGCTTATTGCGCCACTTTTGTGTCACTATTAACATGGGAAAAGTGGCGCAAGGAGCTTGTAAATCAGCGTCTGACTTTTCAAGAAAAAATCTCAACTCCAGTCTCTGCGAGACAGTTTTAATGTTGTTTTCTCTATCTTTCTCTCTCTCTCACTCTCCGTGACATCAATTTTCTTTCTCTTTTAAAGTTATAGACACTGCTGTCTACTTTGACGTGTAGAAGAAGAGTTGAATTGAAGTTGTGAACTCCGGTGGCTGCAGTGTTTATACAAAGTAAGCACAGCGGCCTAGATATACAATGCCTCCATTGCAATGCATTAGAAATAAGTCGGCGTATTTACAATCCGGTTGTGCCACTTTTGTGTCAGTAACGCAGTAGGCACTTCCATATAGATACCACTTGAACGCGGGACTATAACAGAAGTGAAATGTACTAGGCACACTGCACACGTAAAATCGTAGTGTTAGCTTCACTTGTAATGCTTCACCTTATTTAGTCACATCTACATAACTTTAAACTCTTTTTTTCTTTTTTGTTTTACAGATTACCTACCCAACGTCTTTTGGAGTCCACATCACAATTTGTTTATAATACTGTTTTATTAAAGTTATTTTTCTAGTTGTTTATTACTTATCTTTAAGTTACGTTTACAGTTATTGTTGTTTTAGTAAAAGTTAATAAAAAAAATATATAATTTGCTTTTTTTGGGGGGGGGACGGTCCACAACAAAAATAATATTCATAATTTGAAATACTATAGTAAGTTATTTTACAGTAGGGTGGAAAAGTACTGGCTGTACAATAAGTTATATTTTCTCTGGATGGACTACAACATAGAAAGGAAATCAAAGTAAAACAAAACAATGTGTACCACATTTACAAACCTCTTGCGACATTTTCGCGTGTAAACCTACCCCCCTACAAAATTAACTGTGTGGGCCTCAATGACGCCCCTCAAACCATGAAAACGACCACCCCCGGAGATTTCTATATAGTGTGAGGGAGGCGCGTGGCACACCGCCTGATGCCCTGGAGTCCGCCACACCCAGACCCGGTTCCTGCAGTGTCCTGGGGGAAAACAGCCATTACAAAAGGGTCATAACCACGCGTGATCATCACCACGAATTCATTAGCATGCATATGGCTTTACCACTAGTATACATTTACCATGCATGATAAAGGCTTTCTGGTGATGGACACGCGTTGTGATGGCTGTGGTTTACATGCTTCAAATTATTTTTTAGGTATGCATGTGACCAAGTCTGATAACATCAGAGGCCAAGGACAAACACTGTGGTGTCTGTGGCAGGAAATCTCATCGATCACAGAGAAGATAGGCGGAGGCTAAAATGAAAGTAACAGGTATAATAAAAATAACGGAGGACAACTACTAAAAAGGCGGTGGACGGAGTATGTAATCAACGTTTGGCCCCTCGGCAATACGTTTCTAATAAATATAGATAGAATATGATTATTAATATATTACAAAGGTATAGCAGCGGAAGACACACACGGCCCGGGAAAAGAAAGCAGCAAATTTAATACCTGAAATGAGGACAGCTTTGCTTGGCAAACTTGAAGAAAAAGAAAGAAACATGGGCTTGGAAACGAGGCTGCGCATGCACAGAGAGTACAACTGGTGCACAAAAAAACCCGGAAAGTTTTACATACTATCATAGAAATATAGCTCTTTTTTTGACCAGTAACGTTAGTTCTCAAAAAGAACTGTTTTTTTTAGCCCCAATGCCCCCACGATCCCAGACGGCTCCCCGCGTCCTTCGAGAGCCCGCATTGCTTTGTCAGAGAGAGCAGCTTACATGCTGCTCTCTCTGATGAAAAACAATCTGCTTTCCTACTTGAAAGAGAAAGCAGATTAACTTGCTCTCTCTTTCAAATAGGAAAGCGGTTTGCTGTGGTAAAGTGGGAGCCGCGACGGTCCCGCCTTACCATAGCAAACAGCAGTGTCCCGGGGGTAGGTACCCCAAGACACTGCAAGAGGCGGCCCTGGGAGGTGGTGGTCCCCAGGGCCATCAAGGGTTCCAGGAGGGGGGGTCCCCGGGGCTGGAAGGTCATTTTACATATTACTGCCCCAGGAAGGTGGCGGTCCCCATGACGTGTACGGGGGAGAGGGAGGGAGAGCTGAAAACATACTTAAAAAATATATATATTTAAAAAAAAGCCCAGAGGGGGTGGCTGCCCCCAGGGCTGGTGGGGTAGGGGGGCCGTGAGCCCCCCGCATACTTCAATATAAAACCCCAGGGGGTGGCTTTCCCCGGGTCTCGGAGGGCCTTACAAGCCCCCCATTATGGAAAAAAATGCCCCCGGGATTTGCCCCCCGGGGGTTAATTAAGAATAAAACAGACTTCTAGTTTTTTTTTCTTTTCCACCGCGTACAATACGCGTACCCCGCGATTTTTTTATTTAAAAAAAAATAAATAAAATTTGGGTCTAAAGATCCATGTGGGACCCCCTGAGCAGGCCTAGAGGGTCAGGATGTTTCTACCCTGCCCTCTTTCCTTATTTTTCAATTTATTTATTTTATTTATTTTGAAAGTTTTATATAGCGCGAACAAGATCTTTGCAGATAACAGAGCGCTTTACATAGGTATAAATGTTTGGTAGGGTGGGTACATGGGGGAACATAGTTAAGGGGGTAAGGTAAGGTAAGGTAGGGTAGGTCAGTGCAGTAGTACCAATGGGTTATATAAACAATACAAGTGAAACACATGTGCAAAGGGATCAACCAAAAATAGTGTAGCTCACCGCGGGTAGGGTAAGGTGAGGTACATAGGCGGGAGCAAGAACAATCTATTAGGTCAACAATAAAAGTAAAACACATGTGCAAAGGATCAAACAGATAATATAACAGTAATTCAGCGCACAGTCAATAACAGTCAGGAGTAGTAGTTCACGTGTATTTAGCCATGAGGATAGCTTTAACTTCTTTCTTAAAAAGGAGGGGGGATGGGATGCGCCTTGTTTCGGGGGAGAGTGAGTTCCAAATCCTAGGCGCCATTCCTGAGAAGGAGCGTTTGTAAGTTGTTTCTTTCTGGAATCTACGAGGCTTCAGCAGAAGATTGTTTGTACTTCTGGTGATTCTGGACCCGCCGGAAATTGTCAACTTCTGAGTGAGGTAGCCAGGTGATTTCAGGTGTATGGCCTTGTGCGTCATGCAGGCAATTTTCAAATGTATTTTGGCCTCAAAAGGCAACCAGTTCAATGATTTAAAGTCAGGGGAGATATGTGCGTGTTTTTGTGATGAGTCTTGCTGCCGCATTTAGCGAGGCTCTTAAGGGTGCAGTTGTAGCTAAGGGGAGACCGCAGAGGGCGATGCTGCCGTAGTCTATGCGAGGGATGACTAACGCTTGTACTGCAGTTTGGAAGTCTTTGGCTGGGAGGAAGGGTTTAATTTTCCTCAAAATATTTATTTGGAGGTTTGCTCCCTTAGTTGCCTTGCTGATGTGCTGCTGCATGTTGAGATTGGCGTCAAGTGTTATGCCTAAAGATTTTGCTGAATCCACAATGGTTGGTTGGACATTGAGTGCCGTTAGGTGCTTAAGCCATGTTTGAGTGGTCGAGATTTTCGCGGGAGGTGAGATCAGAAGGAACATGGCATTGAGTTTGAGGTGGTTGTCGGCCAGCCAGGATTGGGTGTTTCTGATCGTTGAGTTCAGACGCGTCATGTCTTTGGGGGATTGTAGTTTGAGATATAGCTGTGTGTCGTCGGCGTACATGTGAAAAAGTACATTGGATGCTTGAAGTAGGGAGGTGAGAGGTTCCAAGACTAGGTTGAACAGGGTTGGGGATAGGCAGGATCCTTGGGGGACACCTAACGATACAGGTATTGGAGCTGACATCAAGTTGTTGCTCTTGAATTTTTGAGATCGATTGTGTAGAAAGGAGGAGAACCATTGGAGGACAGTTCCAGAGAGACAAATTCTTGTGTTTAGGAGTTCGAGTAGGCTCTCGTGTTTCACGGTGTCAAATGCTGAGGAGAGATCCAGAAGGATGAGGAGGCAGGTATTGTTATGATCCAGAATTTGGAGGGCGTCGTCAATTATGTGAGTCATAGCAGTTTCGGTACTATGCCCAGCTCGGAAGCCAGATTGATGAGTGTTGAGGAGCTCAAATTGTTCTATGTGTTTTGTTAGTTGTAGTTGAACGCATTTTTCCAACAGTTTGGCAAGAGTAGGAATGTTGGTAATCGGACGGTAGTTGTTTAGATCAGTGGGGTCGGCAGTTGGCTTCTTTAGTAGTGGCGTAACTTGTCCAACTTTGAGTGAGTCAGGGATGGTACCTTGTTGCAGTGAGCTATTGATAATTTTAGTCCAGAGTGGGAGGAGCCAAGGGGTGAAGTCTTTTACAGCGTTAGCAGGAAGAGGGTCGGTGAGGTGATTGGATGGTTTCAGGGTGCCGAGTAGTCCGTCAATTTCCTCTTCAGAGTAGGTGTCAAAGGATGACCATGTCGCATTGTTTTTTGGTTCAGAGAGTGTTATGCGGTCAGGTTTGGAGTAGAGGTTTGCGTCAATGAGAGGATCGTTCCTTATGTTGTCCGTTTTTTGGTTAAAGAAGGTAGCGAAATCTTCACAAGAAGGTGTGTTGCCCCTAGTGTCGACTGCTGCTTGGGGTTGTTCCTTGGATTGTGATCGGATTAGCTCGAATAGTTTTCTTGGATGGTTTTTTGCTTGGTCTAGCTGGAGTCTGAAGAACTCTGATTTTGAGCGTTTTATTCTCCTGAAGTATGCGTTTCTCTTTTTCCTCAGCAATTTTAAATGCAGTGCTGAGGGGACAGATCTCCAAGTGCGCTCTGCCATTCGCATAGCCCGTCTGTCTTCATTGAGACTCCCGTCGTACCAAGGGTTGGATATCTTGGTGGAGACTCTTTTCAGTTGCATCGGCGCCGCCTCATTGATTATTGAGGTCATGGTGTTGAGATAATGGTCGGTTAGATACTGGACGTCGCTAATGTCGGAGGGGGGAGTAGGAGATTGCATCTGTAAGGGGGTAAACAGTTTGGATTGAGTTTCTTTAGATCTCTTTTCCAGATTTTGGGCTTAGAGGATTGGACCGGAATACGTTTAACTTTTTCCTTGATGAAGAAAGTGACGATATGGTGGTCTGACCAATCACAGGGCTGGATTGAATCAAGTTGTGTGTTGCCTTCTTTGGAGATGATAAGGTCGAGGATAGAGCCTTTGTCATGTGTCGGACTATTGCAGATTTGGGTGATGTCAGAAGCGATCAGGAAATTTTTGAGGCTATTAACCACTGCGTCACTACCATCGTTCCAGTGAAGATTGTAGTCGCCAAGGTAGATTTGTGTGTTTTGCCGTCCTGAGTTGATTAGGATTGTGTCCATGAGTTGTTGGGAGAAGGTGAGGTTGTCCCCCGGTGGGTGGTAGATGATGTGTAGTGAGCATACAGGTTTGTTTTCGTTGATGACATCAAGGCAGAGGTATTCACAGGAGGTGAGAGAGGGGGTGGTGGCTTTATTAATTGATAGGTTGTTCTTATAAATGCATGCGATACCACCGCCTGTCTTGATGGGCCTGTCAAGTCTAATGATGCAGTAGTTGGGGGGGACTAGGATATCCATGATGGGAGTCGACGATTCAGCTAGCCATGTTTCCGTTAGGATGGCTAAGTCTAAGTCCAAAGAAGTGATGAGATCCGCGATCTCTGACGAGTGTCTTTGGGCCGATCTGCAGTTGAGAAGTGTGCATTTGAGTCTGGGGGTGCAGAGTGAGGGGGAGGGATCAAGAGTGAGGGGGACTTTTGTTAGGTTGTTAGGGACGGAGCCTCTGTTGTTATGCGTGGGGTGTCTGAGAGGGTTGGAGCGAATCGTCGGAATGGACTGGTGTGAGGAGGCTAAAATGTTTTGGCGGGTCGGGACATACGAGCGGAGTAGAGTGTGTATGTCGAGGTCAGAGAGAGTCTTGCTAGTGCGTTGGGGGCGGTTGGATGTATTGTGATAGGGGATCGAGGTCCAGCGTAGGGGGTGAGTGGGATGTGGGGAAGATATGTTGTTAGCTTTAGAAATGCGAGAGGGGATATAGGTCCCAGGTAGGGGGTGAGTGTGATGTGAGGGGGATATGTTGTCAGGTTGTGGAGTGGCCGTGGGAGAGGTATGTGAGGGGGGTATGTAGTTAGGTTGAGAAGTGGCCAAAGGAGGGGGGTTCCTGGGCTGAGTGAGGAGGAGGTCTTTGAGGGTGTGGATCTCTTCTCTCACTTGGAAGAGGGTGGTCATGATCATGTCTAGTGTGGGGGTGGGTATGATGGTGACGGGTATTGCAGAGGGGGAAGTGTCTGCGTTAATGGAACAGGGGGGGAGAGGGGTGAGGGGTGCAGGTGTTAGGGAGATTGGAGTTGGAGTTGGGCGTGCGGTGGGAGTGCAGAGAGAGGGGGGGAGACGGGGGAGTAATGTGGGCTAGGAGAGGAGGGGGTGCCAAACGTGGGGGGGGAGATGGGTTGGGAGAGAGTCATGTTGTGTGGGGTGCGGTCAAGTGGGGTGTGTTGTTCTGAGAAGCAAGTCGGAGGTGTGGGGTTCTCGTTCTGTTGGAGTGGGGAAGAAGGGGTGGGGTGGGGGTGAAGTTGGCATCGGGGAGGTCCGCGTCTGGCGTTGAGGAGTGTGAAGTGTAAGTAGTGTCCGGAGGGTGACAGTGTACGGTGCTGGGTGTAGGTCGGGGGTCCGTGCTAGTGGTAGGGGGTGCTGTAGGGTCAAGGATGCTGGTAGTGGAAGTCGGATGGTGTGAGGGCTGCGTGTTGGAAATAAATTCTTTGAAGGTGGGGAAGAGGTTGTCGAAAAGGTCAAGGTTTCTATCTGTGGATTGAATTAGTATGGTGCCGTTGTTGTATATAGTGATGGATGCTCTAGTTGGGTAGAATTTGGATGGAGTGGTGGAGAGTGTTAAACCATGGGCAGTTTTCCTGGTGGTCGTGATGGTGAGTAGGGAGAGGAATGCTTTTCTCCATTGTGCCCTGCGAGCAGTGTAGAGAATGATATCAGTGTTCTTAGCTCTGTTGGTAAGGGAAAAGTAGGTGTCTAAAAAGGGGGTTTCAGGGTGGGACTTTAAGAAGTTGTGTTTAAAGCGTTTAGCGTTTTTTTTGGAGAGCTCTGGGGGGTAGTTAATTTTAAATGTGTGCTTGCCCATGCGTTCCATGTTGGAGGAGGGGAGGGGCAGAGAAGGTCAGTGTGGTGAAGGGGCTATGGTTCGCCAGCGAGAAGTGGGAAAAAAGTACAAGTAAGAGGTGTATATGGAGGGTAATACAGATTGACTAGCCTAAGATGGCCGCCTCTTTAGTTATGGTGGAGAGCTGAGGGTTGACTAGTCTAATATGGCCGCCAGAATAGAGAGGGAGCAAAGAGTATGGTAGTCCTATGTTTGTTATCATGACCTTAGATCAGGGAGGCAGACTAAGTTTCGTGGAAGTCCTTCTTTTATCTTACTGGGAGGGAAGAGGTGAGTCCTATGTCTATTTTGGAGGACCGTGGGAAAGGTGGTGCTGTATGATTAACTTCTTGAGGGTCTGGCTGTTTGTTGTTTCAGGTTTATGACCCCAGCCATTTTGGGTGAAAGATCTGTTTTCCGAGGAGGCCCAGGGAGTGGATTCGACTAGATGCTACAGTTTTATGACCCCAACCATTTTGGGCAGAGGATCATGCAAATAACGTCTCTGTAGATCCCCTTAAAAAGCGGTGCAAAAATGAAAGATAGGAACTGATAGGGAGGCACGATACCTTGTTGTGGTCTTGGGGTCGTTTTTGTCCAAGAATATTGATCTGGTAGTTTCAGAGCGCCCTTTTTTCGCGTTGCCGGTGTGTGTATTCCTTTCTTTCAGTTGGAGGCTCAATAGAAATTCCATAAATGTGTGATGATCGATGAACGTGCTATCCGCGATGATTTCATATACTCCAAGCGTTTCCTGGGGGGGGAGGCGGGGCTGTTAGGCGTCTTCATTCCGATGAACGTGCTATCCGCGTTGATTTCTTATACTCCAAGCATTTCCTGGGGGGTAGGCGGGGCTGTTAGGCGCCTTCATTCCGTTGTTTCACTTTCCGTGTGAGTGCTTGCCGCCTCCAGCGTCGGCACGTCCTGCAGGAGCTCCGTTCTGTTGGCTCCAGGCGCGGGCCTCGTAAACCGCGTAGACCGGGGGTTGGCGCTCCAGCGTCGGGATTCAGTCTAGCATGGCCTTCAACGACAGCACTTCCCATAGGAGCTCCGTTATGCAGGCGACCCAGGGGTGCATGGCAGTGTCGGGGCGGTGTCGAGGCCCCAGCCTTTAGCCTTTCTCCAGCGGGCTGCACGGCAGTGGTTGCAGCACCGGTAGGCAGTCCCGGCAGGCTCCAGCCCGCCGCCAGAGGAGACCGGAGAGGATCCGATGCCTTGCGCTCGTGACCGGTGCTCGACAGGCAGGCAGTCACGGCAGTGTCGGTGCCCCGACGAACAGCGGTTCTCTGAAGCCCCTCGCCTCCTGCTCACTAGCCGCTGCCTGCCTCCTCAGCGACCGCAGTGTCCACAGCGGGTTCCTCCGACATTCCGGTGATGGTTGCAGGGTTAAAGGGGTCCCAGCCGCCAGTGCTCCAGGTACGCAAATTTCCACGATATTCCAGTTACTTTTGAATGAAACCAGTTACTCGTTTTCCAGTTACTCTTTTTCTTCGCCGAAGATGAGTGCTATCAGGGATAATTCCCAACAGGGGATCCCCAGCCCTGGGAGCTCCGGACTAGAGCTCCTACCAGGCGGCCATCTTGAACCATCTTTGAATCAACTTTGTTTTACTGTTTTCTTGTGACTCGGTTCTGCCGAGGCACAGGATGGCTGCCAACACTTCCTGGTTTGGAGTGTTGACAGACAGTTGACATCGAATCAACATGCAGCTTGTGCTCGTAATTGTACGAATTTCCGTACGCGTACAGTACTTCGTCTATAGATATCACTATGATTTTACTTTTGATTTTCTCAGGAACTACTGAACGGATTTACACCATTTAATAAAAAGCACAATCTGCGAACTGAACTCTACCTCTCTACCAAATTTGGTGTCATTCCGTTCAGCCGTTCGGGCTGTAGCCCTGGCTAAAGGTCCCTATGGAAAATTGCATGGGGAAAACACGTTTGGGACTCCCTCTTTTTCTCGACCCCACTTGACGAATCACCCCCAAACTTTCAGGGAAGGAGCGGAGCCAAGCGGGCCATTTTGTTGGAGAATTTCACGAAGATTCGTCCACCAGCGCCAAAGTTATTCCAAATAGAATGTTGTGGATTTCCTATGGAAAGTAGGTCCTAACTATAACTACCTACTGGTGACTGCCATTAGGTAATATTATATATATATATTCATATATATATATATATATATATATGTGTGTGTGTGTTTTGCATAGTGTGTACATCACAGCAGTGAAGCCTCACTCCAAGCTGTACCCACTTAATATGTATACTACTGACATCTTCTGCTATAAAAGACCGGTGTACCTATGAAGAGTAGAGGACCAGGTCTTCTAGCTTGTCCAGAAGGTTGCGAGAAGAAGCAGAGGCGTGGTGAAAGATAAGAAACAGAGCAGGAGGAAAATGAGGGTTGGAGGAGGGACCAGATGAGTGAGATAACAATTATCATTGTCTTAGATTAATTCAATCATTCCATCCACCTCTTTTTGGTATACTTTAGTGTGATGCCCTAAGTTGGAAAGGTATGCCAATACTTGGGTCCTATGCACACTCTGCTACTGAACCATGATATAACCAACTGATTTGCCCCAATAAGGGCAACACTGGTCTTGGTTGTTTACATTCTGGTTTAGGATTGACCTGGCCAGCAGTTCAGTCTGGACTGTTCCTATTGGAGACAAGACAGATTTGCATATGGCTGGGTCCAAACTGATGTGGCATGGTGTGCAAAATAACGATGGGCTGGGATACGACCCTAAGTAATTACCAGGAGCTGGTATTAATGAAATAATTCCATCCATCGCTTTTTTGTATACTTCAGTGTGACACTCTAAGTGGGAGGTATGCCTAGACGTGGGTCCTGTACACACCTTGCCATTAAAACCAAGATATACCCAACTGACGGGTCATAATAAGGACAAAACCAGCCTTGGGTTGCTTGTACTCGGGTTTAGGGAGGACCTGGCCTAGCAATTCGGGTTAGACTGTTTATATTGGAGCAGGCTGAAGACTGCTTTGCTTATGCATGGGTCCAAACTGAGGTGGCATGGTGTTCAAGGAGAATGAGGCCTATTTTGATCTCTACAGATGTGACAGCAGGGTAAGTCCTGTAAATACATAGTGAGGTCAAACTTCCTCTCATGGCAGACACTATTTACCAGAAAATATGATGGTAAGTGAAAGTATAAAATGTAATGGTAATTATTCAACCTAACAGCTGATAAAATTCGAATAAAAGAAAAAGTTTGGCTTTCCCTGTCCGTGCTGATTTGGCTTATATAGTTATATACACATCTAATTTCTTTCTTATTAATTTGTACACACAATAAGGTTTTAACTTTTTCCGAGCACACCTAAAAGGGAAACTGTAAAAATTGCAGCTTCTATTTTTGTATTTCCCTATTTAACTGAACTGTATGAAAAAAGATTTACATTTTTTTGCAAAATTCCACGTAAGTATACAGTTATGAAAAATAATAACGATGTCCATCAGAAATTTTTATGCTGCTTCGCTACCATACAATATGTTGTCTCAGGGAGTGCTTAACAGCATGTAAATGTTTAATATTTGCACCTCAGCGTATCCGACTAACTACACCAACAGGATATTTAAACACACCAGAATACATCGAAACTAAAGTCAGAGATCGACAAATGAAGTATGTTCATACAGTGGAATGCAATATTGGTTGTCTTGCTCATATTTCCAGGGTCATTCAATTTAAAGGCACTTGCGGGGTTTACTGGATTAGTCACATCAATCCATTAATCTCTGCATACTTTGTTTTAATCCATCCATGAACCAAAGTGATTGAAAATCATTCTGATCACATGGACCGGCAATCTCTTAAGCACTGCTCTTGTTTTGCTGGTGGGTGGTAAGCTACAATTACAGCGTCTTTGGAGCATTCGCAAACAATGTGTTTGTTCTGCCTTTACGATTGCTTACCGTTCTGAACATAAATCGACATGTGAAAGGTTCATGTCACATGTCGAAAGCAGCAGGCAGGCATGCTGTATTAAGCCACGCTGTTGTAGAAATTATTAATGATTTCGCAGATACACTTGGATGCCCATTAATTAGTCTTTCTCTATTACTGATCTGTCGCTCTATTTCAGTGAGAACAAAGGGGTTTTGAATTAGCTGAACCTAGTGTACTTTATTAATTTTAAAAAAAATGAATCTGTGCCATATCGAATGTCCACTCATTCCATTCGCATGACCTTATTTTGGTTCTCTTGTCCAGAATGTTTATATGTTTTCATTTGCTAAATGTTTTAATTTGTAGAATATCAGGAGTTTCAAAACTGTTACCAAATCAACTGTAGTTACAGAAATGCACCCATTTTGTTATTTTAAAATATCAAAATAAAATCCATAATGGAAGCTAGCCATTCCCGAGACAAGGACACAAAGCCTGAGGTGTTGCACCCAATCTCATTTTCTGTCTCTCCCGTATGTAGATGTTAAATGGCGGATGAGTGAATAAGAAATATTATATAGTAGGATATTTCAAGTAGTTATTGACCAGGGGTGGAGTCTTAAAGTTCTAGGTAAAGGCGATAACCTTACTCTACCTACTTGTCAATATTTGCATAGGAATGCAACCTCAAAAAGAAGGCAACGTTTGACAGCATGAGGGTGAAAAAATGAAGGAGGTCCCTAAAAAACGGCAGAATTCTCAGACTATGAAGGTTTTTTGTAGTAACATTTTCCCAGAAAACACGTTTTTACTTGCAAAATTATGTTGATGTTATTTTGACCTGAAGAGATGTAATGTCGATTCATCAAAATGCCAGGTGTACTGGAAGTGACATAACACAGCCTTTGGCCGTGCTATCACAAGAAGTGAATTCATCATGGCCTTTGACTCTGAATCTTCCCAGGAAGTGGTCACATGGCCTTGACAACTTCATAATCATTGTCATTGATGAAGTTCCAAATTAACTGCATGATTAACAGCACAACACAACTATCTACGATTTACCAGGAGAACATTTCTCCTTTTCCCTTTGTATTGAATTAGAAAATATCTGTCCATTATGAGTTCGTCTGAAGAGGATACAGGGCAACAAAAACAATAAACGGTACTGGGTGCCTACATTATTTATACAAAAATGAGTCATGGTTTACTGCTTCTGTTGTACACCGCACTATAAATGTAATAATAAATCAATAGGAAAGGAGAATTAAAAATAAAAGTTAAGTTCACATTTAGAGGGAGGAAGAGAAAGAAAATAAATAAAAAATAGTAATGAAATTCACGTGTTAATTGACATATACCATATTTTGAATGTCATCTCAGTTTTTTGCCTGAATTATTCTATAGTCTATAGTCTTAATACATTTTATGATCATTTGCAAGGCCTTATCACTCATGCAAAGCACAGAGGTTAAGGCTTTATTCAAAAACATACTTTAAAAAAAATTATTTACAATATCAAAAACATAGCAACAACTTGCTTGAAAATGTGAATTATTATAGTGTAAAAATATATAGACCCAGAAGAACAGACATTGCACAGTTTAATATATTTGTTTTGCAAAACCCGACGTGTAGTATCCTGATCCCACTGGAAGCTGCAGTAAGTAAGCAGTGTACGTCAAGATACTGTTCACTTTCTGTTCTTACAGTGGTGGCTGGTGATCTTTGAAAGTGGTGGGGTGTATTACTTGCCCTATATTGTAGTGACGGAGTCAAGTAAGTGAGCCTGACCAGCTCTAGTGGGGCCTAGGGCCATAACAATCAAAGAAAAGTTAACACACCAGAAAAAGGTTTGAAAAAAGTAGTGTCAAATAGTACAATTATCAAATAATTTTGCTAAAAAGCCACTGCCTCTTAAAGGAACTCATTAAATGTTAAAATGCTTTCATGGTGTGCATGACTAATGTAATCTGATGCTCTCCATGAGCTGGCCCATTATGAGCTGGCCCATTATGCCTTGGCCAGCCTTTTGCTATGGATGCCCTCTCCCATGCCATGGGAGCCACCTTAAAAAGAAAATGGCACACAGTATGCTAATGCAAGAAGTTTACCATTAATGCTGTCCATGTACAATATAACATATGTTAAAAATTACCGCCAGTATAGAATGGACAGCATTTTTTCAAGGTTGCAATCCCCCTGTATGCTATAGTTGCCAACCCTATTGCCAAGAACAGTGTGTCAATACCTGCATTTTGCCTTGGGTGCTCCTATGCCAGTGTTACCTCTAGTATGCTAGTACTTGTCAAAGGTGCCTATCATGCTAAGAAATGCTTCTATATGCCACTGCCAGTATTTTTACCATGGGTGCCTCTATAAACCTATAATTTCCTGCAGTATACCAGGGCCAACTGCAGACCTGCAAACCTATAACCTCTCTCATGCTCAATTACTTTCACACTCTCACACTATGGCTCAGATGTATCAACATTTTGTACAACAAATGCAGCAAGACAACTTGCTGCGCTTCTGTGGGTCAAATGGAGAGATCAGGAATACAGCAGATTTGGTAACATTCCTGCCCTCTCTCTGGCCTGGTGCACTTGCGACTGCGGAGCACCAGTGCGGATATCCTTATGCCATGGTGCAAGGGTGCCTGTAATATAAACATGATTGTTTTTGTGCAGGAAAGGGCACCTTCCTGCCTAAAAACAATCCTGAGAGGCATTTTTCTCTTCCTATGTTTGCTGCAGAATGCAGCACAAGTAGAAAAAGTAAAGAATGAGGAGAAAAATGTTTATGCCTAATTACGCCTGGGAAAGCATAGCATTTTGCCTCATTCTCAGGTCTACTAGTCTTAGCAAATCTGAGAATGCGTCAAAAACGAAGGGTTGATGCATGGGGACATCTTCTCAAAGCAGGGTAACTCAAGGCAGCGACTTGCACTGCCAGGAGTTACTCCAGATTTACTAAGCCATCAAGGTGAATTTGCATGGCTTTGTAAATGTGACTTAAGGGCAAGCCCTAGATAAATCTCTGCCCAAATGAATTTGAGTGTTTTTTTAGTTTAAAATGTTATGTTTCAACTGACATTTCATGTAACTATAATGTCACTTTAACCATTGTTTTTTTCAGTGAATTTCAGAGGTTTTTTTATAACGGTGATTAAGGTTTTTTAACCATATCTAGCTATAATGTCACTTTAACCTTTAGTCTTTTCAATTAATTTCTGAGTTATTTTTTACATAAAGTAAAATTTTATTATCATTTCCATCCACTATGCGGATGGTCAACACCTGTCTGTGCATGGGTTGGAGGCAGGACCTGGCAGGCAGTCAGATCCTGAGGCCAAGCCACCAGCATGCCCATGAATGTGTTAAATATGTAGGTGTAGTTGTGTGTTAAGTATGTTATGTATGTGGTCAACAGACAATCCCACAGACACCCACCCAGAATGTTTTTTGTGGGGCTGCAGTACCTCCGCAAAAATACCCAGGAGCTGTCATGAGCATCATGGTACTACTGTAGTACTAAAAGTAATTTGCTTCACACAATGGTCAGAGGGTCATGATAGTATAACTTGGCCCCATTATTCCTTAGTTTTCTTTGTTTGAGGACACAGGAGCCAAGTCCCCGAGTCCTAAAATGATGACTGCAGCATTCTCTTCATGTTGCAGTCAGCCAAGGAAAGTTGGTAGTACTGAGTTGAAAGATATCTATTCATTTTAAACCTTAATTATGGCAAAACAACTGAACAGTTTTACACCAATTCACAAAACACACCGTCTCTGTATCTAGATCTAGCTTTCTGCCAAATTTGCTGTAATTCCATTCAGCCATTTTAGCTGTAGCTGTTATTCCTGTAGGAAATTGCATTGGGAAAATGTGTTATGGGTCCCCTCTTTTTTTCTTAGCCCCCGCTTGATGGATCCCTCCTAAATTTCCCCAAAAGGAGCTGAGATGGAGGACTATGTTTTAGGAAATGTTTGTTAACATTCGTCAAACGGCATCAAAGTTATTAGCAATCCAAAAACTAAATTCCTATGTAAAACCGGTCCTAACTATAACGAAACAGTTGCAAAGTGGTCCCTTTCTTGGTGTTCATCCCATTATTCATTTTTTAGGGACTTACTCAGTGGTAATCGTGAACCCTAAACACTCTGACACCTCTATTCAGGGCCCAGTTTCTGTGCTCTGACCCCCAAAGAATGCTGACATTGGCTTACAATCTGACTCTTAGGTTTAACTTTCTTACGAGGCCAAAGTGTATGGTTCAAAAATACACCCAAGGCATGGAAAGTTAAATGCCACTTGTGGACTCCAGCACATTTTGCGCTATTCAGTACAGTGAGTGTGAAAACATGCCTTCAGGCCTGCCCTGTGTACTCTGATGTGGCATGGTGAGCAAAATAGCAATGGATTGCGAAGCGGCCTGACTAATTACCAGTGGCTGAGATTAAATCCAGCATTCCATCCATCACTTTTTGTATGCAGCACCAGCTTGAACACTGCGACCCAGATGTATCAAAATGACCTTTTTTGAGAGGTAGAACAACCTAATTTTAAATAATAAATAAGCCACTTCTAAGCACACCTTACTCCCTACAAGGTAGGATGCAAAATATTTAAGAGTACAACAGGTAAGACTTTAGAAATTGTATGTGCTCCCAGTCACTAGGCCCTAAACGAAATTGTACGTTTTGCTTGGTACACAGAAAAAGTCAAAGTATGGATAATATAACTAAGCCCGAGAAGAAGGAGCGAACAGCTCAGAAACGTGTTGGCACAAGGACTGAATTACAGATGAAATGTCACCCTCGAATGCCAGAATAAAGTGGGAATCACTTAACAGTTGTGGAGTGCTTCTTTAGCTGCAAGAGCCTTTGGATTAAAACATTTTGCACGAACTGCTCGTTCGTGGAAGAAGCACCACCCAGTGATTTAGGAGGGAGCCGCTGGAGAATGGGGCCGTCGGAACGGGAACAATCCCAGAGAAATGATGGCACAGCTGGGCTTCAACTATCGAAGGTGACATTGACATACTGGGGCCCACTGGAGGGTCTTTAGCACACTGTATTACTAAATCACTGTGTTCCTGGAAATAAACTGAAGTACAGCGCAAAACCACTGTGGGTGTTAAAGGTGCAGACTACATGCCCCAAAATGCAGCGCTACTAAGCAAGCATACTGGATGCAGCTAACGAATTAAATACACGTGGGACAGAGCTGCATGAACTGCGCAGTACCTCATTAGCCCGAGAAGAAGGAGCGAACAGCTCAGAAACGCGTTGGCGCAAGGACTGAATTACAGATGAAATGTCACCCTCGAATGCCAGAATTAAGTGGGAATCACTTAACAGTTGCGGAGTGCTTCTTTAGCTGCAAGAGCCTTTGGATTAAAAAAATTTGCACGAACTGCTCGTTCGTGGAAGAAGCACCACCCAGTGATTTAGGAGGGAGCCGCTGGAGAATGGGGCCTTCGGAACGGGAACAATCCCAGAGAAATGATGGCACAGCTGGGCTTCAACTATCGAAGGTGACATTGACATTCTGGGGCCCACTGGAGGGTCTTTAGCACACTGTATTACTAAATCACTGTGTTCCTGGAAATAAACTGAAGTACAGCGCAAACCCACTGTGGGTGTTAAAGATGCAGACTACATGCCCCAAAATGCAGCGCTACTAAGCAAGCATACTGGATGCAGCTAACTAATTAAATACACGTGGGACAGAGCTGCATGAACTGCGCAGTACCTCATTAGCCCGAGAAGAAGGAGCAAACAGCTCAGAAACGCGTTGGCGCAAGGACTGAATTACAGATGAAATGTCACCCTCAAATGCCAGAATAAAGTGGGAATCACTTAACAGTTGTGGAGTGCTTCTTTAGCTGCAAGAGCCTTTGGATTAAAAAATGTTGCACAAACTGCTTGTTCGTGGAAGAAGCACCACCCAGTGATTTAGGAGGGAGCCGCTGGAGAATGGGGCCGTCGGAACGGGAACAATCCCAGAGATATGATGGCACAGCTGGGCTTCAACTATCGAAGGTGACATTGACATACTGAGGCCCATTGGAGGGTCTTTAGCACATTGTATTACTGAATCACTGTGTTCCTGGAAATAAACTGAAGTACAGCGCAAACCCACTGTGGGTGTTAAAGATGCAGACTACATGCCCCAAATGCAGCGCTACTAAGCAAGCATACTGGATGCAGCTAACTAATTAAATACACGCGGGACAGAGCTGCATGAACTGCGCATTACCTCATTAGCCCGAGAAGAAGGAGCGAACAGCTCAGAAACGCGTTGGCGCAAGGACTGAATTACAGATGAAATGTCATCCTCGAATGCCAGAATAAAGTGGGAATCACTTAACAGTTGTGCAGTGCTTCTTTAGCTGCAAGAGCCTTTGGATTAAAAATAATAATAATAATAATATAACTAAATCTATAACTTCATCTACAGACTCCATTCAAAGACTTATTTGTATACTTAATAGTGGTTAAGTCAGATATCTATTAAATATCTTGGAAATGCAACTTTTAGAAATTTACCCTTACCCTGCCTGAAGTTACTGGAGGCTAATTTGCATTAGCTCTTCAGTAACAGCCCAGCTTCTAATTAAACTGAATTAGGTATGAATGAGATGTGAGAACTTCTCCCAGAGCAAAGCAATGATTGGGGAGTGGAGATATGTTTTCTTCCCGCTGCAGGAAGATTAGATGTGTTGGGCCCTGGAACTTCGTTAACTTTAAAGGGGCCTGCCTCACCAGAACACATTATATGATAATAGAAAAGGTCAAGTCTGTGTCCCCATAGTAAGGCTGACACTAAACCCAGTGGGAACAAAGCTACAGCAAAAACCTTTTTTTTAGATACCACAGCAGAGGGGACTGCTTATTACCCTAGTCAAACATCTGAGTGGGTATACAGGTTGTAGGCAAGAGGAGAAGGGCTTCCCCATCTTGGTTTTTGAGAGTGAATGGGTATTGTAGGATTGTTTGCAGTAGGGTAAATGGGAACTGCTGAAAGTAACTAGTAGGGTTGCCCCCAGAAACATTTACACCATTGGTTAAGGAGTGCCCAGGAGTCACCCCTACCAGTGTGAGCTACTGTCAGGCATAAACATGGCAGTCCAAGGAACCATCTTTGAACTTACTGGACCTGAGGAAGATCAGAAAAGAACTGGACCTGCTGTCTGTCACCTGAGAGGAGCCCTGAAGGACTGAAAATTCTTCTTCTTATACCGAAGACAAAGAAGTGAATCCCAAGGGTAAGTTGGCTAACCGCCTCTGTGGTTCGAG
The DNA here is from genome assembly GCF_964261635.1 of Lissotriton helveticus. Taxonomy (NCBI): domain Eukaryota; kingdom Metazoa; phylum Chordata; class Amphibia; order Caudata; family Salamandridae; genus Lissotriton; species Lissotriton helveticus. The sequence continues at coordinate 1,247,550,550 of NC_136068.1, read as the reverse complement.
GGACAGCACAAGAGAGTCACCAAGTGCTTTCCTAAGAGGTTCAGGGGGCCTTAGACATGCACTCTGGTGGGTTTTTTTGAGCACCAAAAGAAAGTTTTAAAATTCCGAACTTAGAACCCATAGGAAAAGGTCTATGACCGGCAGTTCCATGTTATCAGATTGAATTTCAGATCAAGACAGTGCAGGGCACGCACTTACTCTAACAATAAAAGTCTGTTTTCTTGGCCTGAGCCAACCCAATAGTTCAGGAGAAGACTGTAGAGGATGTAGTGATGTCACTGACCATGTCATGAGTGATGTAATATTTGACATCATCAGCAGTGCATTGCGGGCGCGGAAGTTATAGTTAGCTCAAATTACTATAACAGGTGAATTTCTCTGGTTTTCTATGAGTCAAATGTCCAACTAACAATAACATCCCTGAAACCTATGTTTGTTTTTTTAGTGAATGTCAAAGATTTTTTAAATGCTAATTCCTAACTATAACGTCTGTAAAACCTGTGGTTTTTTCAGTGAATTTCGAAGGGTTTTTTAAATGTTAATTTCATATTTTATTATTTATAAAACCTATATTTTTTCTAATTTTATTTGTAATATTTTGGAACTCTATTGTCGCCCACCGTGACTCATGATGGCCGGGGGCTGTCATGAGCACGGAAGAGGTAATTTTTTTGTAATATTTTGGAACTCTGTTATCGCCCACCGTGACTCATGACGGCCAGGGGCCGTCATGAGCACGGAAGAGGGTATTGTATGGCATGTCCTGGAACCTCACCACTGTGAGGCCTACTCCTCTTATGGGCTATCTCATTGGGTATACCAAATTGGACTTGGGTGTTAAGATCAATTAATGACCAAGTGAGACTGCGCCCTTTGCTTTTTTGGTATAGATTGGTGTCCACTCCCGATTTGGACCTTTATGCTGCTGCTTTCAATGAAGTTTTAGCATTGGATCGAAGAAAAAAGTTGGGTGGATCAAACACGTCAACAATATCCGGGCAGCTATTGGTCTCCCAAATGAGCATGTGGGTTCCCCGCCCTCATACTCCAAGGATCAAATTAAATCTCTATATTAGACATGGATTGAGCAGAATATTTACCTGAAAATCCGCCAAGGTAGCTTAACTGATGCTTTTCTAGATATTAAATCTGGAAAACGGTTTGAGCGTTTCTTTGATATCATCAAGGAGCGGGAAGACAGGAAACTGTATACTCAGTTTAGATATGGTTTCTACCCATTAATGCTCACACTAATTCCTGGTTGGCTGATAACATACAGCCTAAGGGGTGTCCATCTTGCTCAAACACGCATGAAACTATAGGCCATGTTCTCTTTGCATGTCCCGCGTATACTAGACCAAGAAGGACTTGGCTGGCACCAGTATGTAGACAGTTGGGGACCTATAGTTATAACGAAGCTGTACATATTTTGAAATCAGACACAATGTGTATGTGCAGTCGCAACATTTCTTGGGCAGTTCTGGGTAACCAGGCATAGGTTTTTGACTGCATCCCCGAGTGGCACGGTCCAAACAAATTAGAGTTCTAGGAATTGAGAGTCTCCTAATTTTGAACATATTACTGTGAAATCTAGTTTTAATGTATTTTTAATGTGTTTATTATTCTGATTTTATAGTATATTGAGGTCTAGGGCTTTTAAAAGACTGGTTTATAGTAGAAGGGGTGTACATTGTATCAGTGTCAACAATTGCCAGATAACAATTAAATTGTACTTTAGTTTTATACTAAAATATCTTTGATTAAGATGGCAAATAGTAACATTTTGTCTCTTGTCAATTTCCTTTCGTGTTTATATACTGTAATATGTATTATTTCATCCTTTAGGATTTGATCTATGGAACATTCCCTTTATTTTTATTCTGAGTACCATTGATAAGGATGTATGTGTTTGTATCTTTTATGGTGTTATAAACCGAAATTTTATGATTTGTTGTATGGCATGTCCTGGAATGACAAACAGCCTATTTGGTTTCTTACCACTGTGAGGCCTACTCCTCTTATAGGCTATCTCATTGGGAATCCCATTATATGTTTAAGTGGTAATTCCTGATCTAAAAAGGAGTAGCGTTGCCATTTTTGGTATGTTTAGAATGGTAATGATGAATCCTGCTTACTGTAAAGTGGGCATTCCGCTATGCTTATGACACATTGTGCTTTGTAGCCTGACTCCAATCCACATATGGGCCTGGATGGCAGCTCCACTTTCTTCATACTTTCCAGACATCCATCACACAGGAAGGGTTTGATGTGACAGGGTTACATCTGCATACAGATAGTCTTTCTGGGCTGGGACAGAGAGGGGAATTCACACTTTACATTTGTATAGGCTGTGTCCTGCCACACACCAAGGACTGATTTATCCCCCACTAGTAGCATTCAATTTACATGCCCTGGTATATGGCATATAACTAGAGTATAGACTCGTAAGTAAATTAAATATGCCAATAATGTTTATGCCAGTTTTACCATGTTTTAGGGAGTATACACAAGCACATTAGCACTGGTTAGTAGTGGTAAAATGCACAGAGTCCCAAGGCCAACCTAAACAAATTCAGAAAAAACAGGAGGGTGAAGGCAAATGGTTTGGGGGTGACACTGCAGAGAGGGCTAAGTCCAACAATAAGCCATCTACACATATCTATAAACCTTTCCATCAGATTTGAAATAGTTTACAACTATAGTTTGTTTATCAATAGATCACTGTGTGATGCTCTAAGATCGCTGCCATACAGATTTCATTTTCCACGTGGATATGTCATGCAAATAATTATACAAAGATACTTATTGATTTATAACGACGGCAATGGGACAAGACATTTTTAAAGCCTATGACTTGACATGGAAGTATAGCTTTCATCATCATCTTAAACAGACTGGGCATTTTTGATGATCTTGACTTGGATGCAGACATTTTTTTTTCTATTTGTAAGTTTTTATTGTTGTCATCAAAACAGCAGTTAAGAAACACAGAGTATCGCCTACAACCCTGGTCGAGCCGGCTGCGTATCTATATCAAATGAAACAAAATCATTGCTTACGTAATTACGCAGCAAGTCACCTACAACCACATCGGGCCGGCTGCCTTCAGTTTGTGATAATGGGTATCACTGGTGCTCCATCAGGGGAGATCAGCACACCTGTTGCTTTTAGTGATTCATTATTGTAGTAGATAGATCTACTTGCGTGTACATCACTTTCCCAGAGGAGCTGGTTATAGCGTTAAGCAATAGGCCTGGGTTCTGCAATAACCCTGTGGTCTGTTCCCCTTTCTATCACCCCTCCATAGGATTGTTAGTGGGTGTTCTGTCGATGATAGCAGAGTGGCCCGGTGTGTGTTAGCATCTAGGACCAGGGTAGCAATATTGTTTTACAACTAAACAAACATCAAATTAACAAGGTTCGTGCAGTTCATAAAATACGCTGAGTGTAAGGAGTTGAAGAGTTGCCTTGGTGCGCAGTACATGGGGGTGGTGGTGGCTGAGAACCCTGTCGGATTCCAGGAGGGCTGAGAAAAGCTGTGTGTCATTTGAGGCCAAAGAGTTGGAGCGCACTGAGCTTGGGGGGCTGAAGCATTCAAATTCCATGCGCATAAGGTAGTGTATCAGATGCTGCCATATATGCTGTAACTTTTTGTCCATGTGAGCTAAGCTATGTGACAACGGTTCCATTGCCAGAAGGTGCCATTCCCTTGAAAACCACTGTGCCACTGAGGGAGGTGATGTTTGCTTCCAAGCACATGCTATGAGTTGTCGCGCAGCTAATAATAAATTGCTTACCAACACCCAATCAGCGTATGTCATAGTAGTGATGCCAGGAAGACGTATGCCTGAGACAATCGTGTGATGGAGCTGGGGAAGCGGGAAACCTATGACACCCTCAATATCTCGCAGGACCTCCTTCCAGAATGTAGTTATCACTCTGCACGACCATCGTATATGAAATGAAATGAAATGAATTTGTACTTGTAAAGCGCACTTATACCCCAACCGGGGTTTCCTGGCGCTGTACGCATACTGCTGTGTAAACCTTTTTTGCTTTTCCCTGTGAAATGTCCACTCCTGGGTGAAGCCAAGCATCCCAGCGCTGTTGGGGCCGTTGTGGAGATTAACCAAGCTATTGCCCAGAGTTGCAGAGTGGGACCCATGATTAGAATAGGCACCGAGGCGAGAATTATCAGGTCCGAGGAAATTGAGCCCAAGACCCGCAGAGCGGGAATTGAACCCTGGTCCCGGGCCAGACCTCTGCATCAGAGTCTGCCGCTATAACCTTTGAGCCACACTTCTCCACGTATATGGCACACAGTCCCTTCCTCCCGCCCACAGTGCCAGCATATGCAGGGAATGGTGCGATAAATAGCAGCTAGATGAGCAGACGTATGATTCCATAAGAACATCAATTTATACACAGTCTCACGGGAGGAGAGGCTGAGGTAGGTTTTAGGGATGTCTCACCACAGTGTTTTCCCACTGTTTGGTGGTTATTCCCCCAGGGGTAGTATCATGCCAACCAGTATAATTGCTATGGGTGCAGCTATGGCCGAGTGTTGCAAAACCTGGTACGTTTGGAGATCAGTCCCATAGTTCCATTGAAGACGCGTACTAATTTCTGTAAAAGAGCAAGGGGGCGAACAGCCACTGCATTTACCGCTGGGTGCAATGCCCAGTGCATCAGTTGGAGGTATGTGAGGAGTATGGTGGCCCGTAGGGCAAATTCCTTTCTACCTTCCTCAAAGGACTTCATGGTATCTCCTGTGAAAAGGTCCCTCAGGGTCCGGCAATCTCCATCCGCCCATTTACGATATGCGGACAACGACAGGCCCTGGGGGAAAGTCAGGGTGCGTGCTATGGGCGTATTAGGGGATATAAAAATAGTGAGCCCCTTTTTCAGGGCTATTCTATCCTAAATTTCTAAGACCATCCTGGTTGGTTTGCAATGTAAGCACTACACGGACCAGCTTGAGTAGCCAGGCAAGGTCCAACAAGGGCCAAAACACAACCGCCCTGTCCATGTGAAACCAGTGCTTTTCACTTTTGCGCACAAACCACTTGGAGATATATCTCAAATGTGCCGCCCAATAATATTCCAGCAGGTATGGGCACGCCAACCCCCCTCTGTCACGCAGTCACATCAGTCGTGAGTGGGCTATGTGAGGCTGTTTCCTATTCTATATAAAGGTGCGCAAGTCCTTCTGGAGGAGGTGTATATCCTCCTGCGGGATCGCTGTGGCCAGTGTCTGGAAAATATACAGGACTCGCGGGAGGATGTTCATTTTAATAGCATTCACACGCATGAGCCAGGAGATAAATAAAGGCTTTCACCTCAGTAAGTCCGTCAGAATCGAACAACGAAGAAGTGACCAGTTAACATGGGACCATATGGTGAGGGTGGGGGTGATTTGGAGGCCCAGGTACTTGATAGAATCCGATGACCACTGAAAGGGGAGTATACTCTGCAATGCTTGCACCTCTGGGGACGGAATGTTAAGGTTGAGGATGGACAACTTAGTCATGGTAATCTTGAAGCCTGAGACAGCTGCGAGGGTCTGCAGGTGTTCTATAACGTTAGGAAGTGCGATTGCAGGCTGAGTGAGGGTGAAAAGGAGGTAATCAGTGAACAGGCTAATTTTATGCACCTGGCCACCAGAGGGTATACCCTTAATCCCATCTGAGTCCCATACGCGTATAGCGAAGGGTTCCACTGCCAGCGCAAACAGCAGGGATGAGAGTGGGCATCCCTGCCATGTGCCTCAAAGCAGAGAGATCAGACGTGGGGCCCTCTCACTCACCTGGATATAGGCGGGTGGGGCCGTGTACGATGCCATGATTCTGTAATAAAGACCTGTCTGAAGTCTATCTTGCATAATACTGCCTGAATGCATGTCCAGACAACCCTGTCAAATGACTTCACTGTGTCAAGCGAGAGAAGACAAGCAGCAATATCAAGTCAGCATGGTTTTTCTACTAAATGAGCTGTACGCCGGATGTTGACAGCCCCTTGCCATTGGCAAATAAAACCCACCTGATCAGGATTGATAAGGCAGAGAGGTATGGGTCGAGGCAGGTAGCTAATATTTTAGTAAAAAGCTTGCCATCTGTGTGGAGAAGCACAATTGGGCAGTATGAGGAGCATTGTGCTGGGTCTTTCTCCACTTTAGATATGAGAGGGATTTCCGCCATGGCCATGGTGGGGGTGAGACCAGTGTCTTGGGAGAAAGAGTTAAACAGGCATAGGAGGTGTTCCTGCAGCTGGGGAAGAAAAAGGCAGTAAAAAAGTCCCAGAAGCCCGTCTGCCTAGGGGGAGAGCCCGAACTGCATCCTGCAGTTCTTCTGCTGTGATTTGGCCCTCTAGGAGGGTAGAGTGGTGTGGAGGTAGGGGCTCCTAGTCACATTCCAAGAGGCACGAATGTAGCCTTGTGGGGGAAGGAGTGTCACAGGATTACAGTTGCTTATAAGGGTTCTGAAAAGCCTCCAGTTTGTCTTTCTCTGCAGTCGCCCAGCCATTGCTCCCTAGTTGTATTTTGGCAATGTGTGACATAATGCGCGTGTGCAGTAGTTTAAGTGCCAGGATCTTGCCGACTTTGTCGCCACCCTCATAACATTTCTGACATAGGGACAGAAGAGTACGCTCTGCTTTACCTGTACATTGTGCACTTAACTGACCACGCAACAATGCTAATTGCCTTTTGGTAATTCGGGTGGGGGATGCCTTGTCCAAGCGCTCCCACTGTTTAATCTTAGCTGCAAGGTTGGACTCTACAAGTTTAGCTGTGCTATTGCAATTGACGTTATTGTGCCCCCGTTGGTGGCTTTAAACCCATCCCAAAGGGCGTGCAGGGAGGTCTCAGGTAGCCCATTAAGGCAGAAATAATCAGTGATTTCCTTCTGTAGTTCTTCAATGTCCACTGGATTGCACAGAAGATGTGGAGGTGGGCGCTAGTGTGGGATATGCTCAGGGTGGAATGGACCCGTATTCCAAGTGAGCTCCAGATGTGCGTGATCAGAGATAGAAATATCTGAGAGCTCTGTCGTATGAAGGTGGTGGAGAATGGAGAGGGAGACAAAGGCATAATCTATGCAAGAATAGGAGGCATGTAGATGAGCGTAGAAAGAGTAGTCCCTCACCCTGGGATCTTTATAACGCCATGCATCAATCAACCCACAATGTAAATGTATTGCGACTTATATAGCGCACGTATCACCCGAAGGTATCAAGGCGCTTGCTTAGGGAACCCGTCCTGGTATTCCCCTGTGAGATACCCCGGCAGGGTATCCACAAGGTGAAAGCCAGGCATCCCGCCGCGAGGGGCCGTAGTGGAGATTAAGCAAGCTATTGCCCAGAGTCGCAGAGTGTGACCCCGTGAGTCGAGTAGGCACCGGAGCGAGAATTGTCGAGTCCGTGGAATTTTTGAGCCCGAGACCCGCCGAGGCGGGGAATCGAACCCTGGTCCACGGCCGATCTCAGCTTCCGGGTCTGTCGCCTCTAACCACTGAGCCACGCTTCTCCACTTGTCCCTCTTGAGGCTTATGGACATAGCCCCTGTGGTATGGTATGTCATGCTACTTCTATCTAGGGAAGGGTCCCAGACCAAGTTAAAGTCCCCGCAGACTATTATATTGTCCCCCACCCCCTCCAGTTGCTTCTGCAAGATATGTCGGATATACGTGTCTTGGGAAGTGTTCGAGGTGTACAGATTGAGCAGCGTCAGTTATCGTTGCCCTAGAAGTAGTTGGAGGAGCAAGTAACTACCCTCCCTGTCCCGGGTTTCTTTGACCACAGAGGTATAAAAGCTGGCTTTACAGAGGATACCCACTCCCAAAGTTTTAGAGGTTGTGTATGCCCAGTGTCACTTGGGGTATTTCGGATGCGTCATGCGGTGTAGGTCGGCCTTTACCAAATGGGTCTGTAGAAGCATTAGAACATCTGGGTCATGTTGCAACACATATGCCAGATTTTTTTCCACGTGTTTGGGGAATTTAAGCCCCATACATTGAGGGAGAGCAGCTTAAGATCACCCATGGTGTGTGTGGGGATGACGTGTGCCCTGAACAGGTTGCTTGGGTGGGCTGGGAGTGGGACAAAGATGTGCAGATGGATCAGGATGGAAAAGGATGTTCCAGCTTCCTAAGCCCCCTGGCCTAGCGGCGGTTAGGCCCTGCTCATTTGCCCCTCATGGTTGTCCCCCCATGGTAGGGCTATCCCGGGACTGGATGTTATTCGCCATGCCCCGTCCCATCCCCCCCACTCATCTATGAAAACAAATGTTCCCTCGCCATTGCTCAGTGTAACCCGTGTACGACCTGCAGGAAAAAAAAAATACAACAGCAACATCAGGGGACCAACAGGGTACAAATATGTCTTTTTCAAGATGAGGAGATCGGCCCCAAAGCCCAATCTCCAATCCTGCTGGAGGAGTCACCCTCTAGACAAAAAAGTCTGTGGGGGGTGGCTATTGGCTTCCCAGGAGGAGCAACAGAACCTGCTCATCAAGGTCCCCCATCTCCCTGAGGCCCCACCAATGCAAGTGATAGTTCAAAGAGAGGAGCTCGGAGTGACAAGTTCTGTGCCCCCCACTTTTGGCCACCTTTTGGTCGTAGTGCGTTCAGACAGAGCCAGCAGTCAAGTGGACAGGGGAGGGGCCCCTGCTGAGAGTGCGCAGATGATTGATAATGTCCTTTTTTGCCCCTTGAGATGATAGTTCTGCGCGTTGTCTGTTTAAGCATCGCTGAGGGACCGTGGCCCACCGAGGCTTAAGATCAGGTCTTGAGGAGCCCGAGAGGGGCGGCACCTTTTCTGTCAGGGGGTCGTCTGTTTATCCCAATAGGGCTTTGGCCTCTGCCAGCGAGTGTAGGGAGTGGCACCTGCCCTCCCACTGATACTGGAGTGCAAAGGGGTGGCCCCACTGATAGCGGATACTTTGGGAACGCAGCTTGTCAGTGATAGGTTTGAAGTCACTGTACTTATGGAGAGTGACAGGGGAGAGATCCTGATAAAGCTCGATCATGTGCCCTTGAAACGTAATCTCTGGCTTGCCCCTAGTCTCTTGCATGATCAAATCCTTTTCCCGTAAAAATGTGTACTCTGGTTAGGATATCTGGTCCACTGCCTATGCGACCCGTCCTGGCGGCAACTCTGTGAGCCTGACCTAAGACAGGTGGGGATGCGTCCTCATCACCCCATACCACCTGCAGGAGTTCCGCTGTGAACGTCATGATGCCAGTGTCTTCCGCACCCGCTGGGACCCCCGTATGTGGATGTTGTTGCGGTGATTCCTATTTTCTAGTTTGGGTTGGAGCTCAATGTGTTGGTCCTCAAATGCGGTGATGCATCTTCACAGCATCTACTGATCCTCTGTTTTGGCATCAACCATCTGTTCTAGAGCATCCACTCCTTCTCCAATTTCAGACATCTCTCTCTGGATGTCGTGAAGGCCTGATTTGATCTCTTCTTTAAGTGAGGAGATGTCAGTCCATATCTCTTGTAGAAAGTGGTCCATAAACCCCTGGGTGATCCGCACCGAGGGCTCCCCCCCCGCCACCTCAGGTGACGTATTTTTGGAATGCATTGCCACTTCTGGCTGTGGGATCTTATTTTAAAGGGACATCACAGGATTGTGTTTGGTTGCCTTAGAACATGGCATAGCAAGGGGCAAAGTTGCCAGAGGTGCCGAAGAGTGCGATCCTCTATTGCATTTCTCAACTATGCAAGCTCGTGCCTGCCATGGGCCACCACGCGGGACACCAGCAGACCTCGTGTGTTGACACAGTCCACTCAGGCAGTTGGGGCCCTCTACGGGAAACCAATCAGTGGGAATGCCCCCATCTTCAGAAGTCTGCCCACGGGTGCAACGCATGTAGATGATGGGTTTCCTTGAGTTTAACACCTGGTTACCACTAGAATCCGCTAGTTCAAAGTGGGCGATAGGGGTTGCAGCATACTCTCTTCCTGAGTTGTAGTTGATGGGAAGCGCCTGTTAGACTCCCTACACCAGCACTTGCTTTGTTGGCCTGACCCTTGGTTGTATGCGGGCCAGCTGGGCCAGGTCAGTGCATAAAATTGTACCTCCCGCTCTCGTGGCTCCATGACGCCCCTCCTCAAACTCCTCAGTGAGCCATCGGGTCATCGCCCCCCCTTGCGCTTTCTTCACACTCCCTGTGCTGCAATCAGATGGAACTCTGCCGCTAACTGCCCTCAAGTAGGGTCACCACCGTGTGTTAACATCAGGCGGGGAAGTCCCCAGGCGGGGGCGATCTGCACTGCCTCCTGGTCTCGGGCCACACTTGTCTCAGCTGCTGTCCCCATGCCTGCCCACTGCGTCGATGTGTAAGTGTGCTCTAGGCGGCGTCAGACGGGGACCCACTCTCACCTCTCCACGCCTGGGGTCAGCCGCCTGGCCTGCGTCACCATGAATCTAAATCGTCTCTTTTAACCCTCAGTTCCCAGTGCTGGTGAATTTTCCCACAGGGCCTCCATGCAGTCCGACCTGCAGCAACATCAGTGGGGAGGTGTGCGTGGCGGGGTCTGTGGGTCTCCCGCTGGTCCTCAAAGTTTATGGCAGACTCCAATTTGTGAAGAATGCAAAAACAACAGTTGACGGACAGAATGCAGAACAATGTCATACATTCACCCCATTACAGAGATCTGGGCTTAAATCCATCGTTTTTTTGCTCACCACACCAACCCAGTTCAGACATGGCCAAATGCAAATCAGCCTTGACCCTGTGCCTCATGGGAACAGTCCAGCCCGAACTGCCAAGCCATGTCTTCCCTGGGCCGGAATCAAGTATCCTAGGACCGGTTTCTGGCTATCAGCCGTCATCAGCCAGGATAGCTTGACTCCAGTGGTGTGGAGAGCATGGGACTCATGTCTGAGCATACCCATCCCACTCGGGGTGACCAATGCAAAAACAACAGTTGATGGATAGAATGCAGAACAATGTTATACATTCACCCCAGTACAGAGATCTGGGCCTAAATCCATTGGTTTTTTTGCTCACCACACCAACCCAGTTCAGACATGGCCATATGCAAATCAGTCTTGACCCTGTGCCACATGGGAACAGTCCTATTTTTTATTTAGCAAACAACAGTGGTCCTTAATCTAATCAATTAGAGAGAAAGATGCAATTATAGACACCAATCTGTACTATAAGTGAGCAGGTGTCCAGCCAGACACTGATTTAATCAATGTTCAAAGTAAAGCAGAATTAACAAACGAACAATATTACAAAGTGGGACGCAGTCCTGTATCCAGTATATACAATAAAACAAATTAGACAAACCAAGGGAAAGGAAAAAAGGTTTTTTTTTTCCAGGCAATTCAAGAAGGAGGCGTTAGTGAGAGATAACAAATGAAAAAACTAGTTTGCCTCATGTAGTTTACACATTTGAATGACAATTTATGCGTCACTACATTAATTGTCGACGGCGTTTCGATCCTATGTACAATGAAGGATCCTCATCAGGACTCAAAATTCATTGCCTGAGCTTGCAAAGCCTAGTTGGGCTCTGTTCTATGATTAAGTGAAGATACGAGAAGGTAGTATTGGACAAGGTGCGGTGCCTTCAGAGAGTTAATACGCACAGGGGTGCGAGACATCAATAGTTAGCTGTGGGTTGCTGTATATTAGCAAGGCAACCAGCGGGTGTAGTCTAGGAACTGGGTAGTTCTTGGTAGAATGCGGTATCTTAAGCCGGCAACCAGGAGAAGAGGTCACGTTCTGGAGCGGTGAGCGAATGCTCACAATAGTGAACAGAGATTCCGGTGAATAAGCCCACGAGTGCAGGGGCGAGTTGCGGATACCTTAGTGTCCTGAATGGGACATCCTGGCACGTCCTTCCGGCTCGGTGGCGCTGTGAACAGTCCAGCCCGAAATGGCAAGCCATGCCTTCCCTGGACCGGAATCAAGCATCCTAGGACCGGTTTCTGGCTATCAGCTGTCATCAGCCAGGATAGCTTGACTCCAGTGGTGTGGGGAACATTGCAGATCGGTCTGTGACGGGGCTTCGGACTCTGCAACTAGGTGTCGGTCGATGCCAGGAGCCAAGCATAAGCATCCCTTGGCAGTGAAAGGCTAGGGAATGGGGCCCAGGAGGACGTAGCTCAAGAGTTATGTGTCCCCTCCATTGCCTCTCCGGCCACGCTTCGATGCAGACTATTTTGACATCACTCTTTCCAATTACAGAAGATATAACAGCTTCATATTAATGAAGATATTTGCCCCTTTGCACAGTGATACTGTTAAATTGCTTTTCACTTACAGGAAGCCATTGAGAAAGAACTAGAAACAGGGCTAAAGCATGACATCATCAAGCACACTCTACTGGTCTGACACTGTGGGTTTCACCCATTGTGGTGATGCCAAAAAAGGACAGTAGAGGTTCAGTATGCATTTGTGTTGATATGCGACAGGCCAACAAAGCATCGAAAAAGAAGGATATCCAAGTCCATACATTGTGGATACGATCACACAACTGTATGGGGCCAAGGACTTCTCCGACCTTGATCTGAACAAAGATAACATCAACTTCAACTGGAAGAAAACTGTAGGCACATTACTACTTTTTCAACACATATTGCTTCATTAAGATATAAATGTTTTAGGGCGTCATCACTTGTAGAAATCTTTCATGATGTTATTCGTTGTGTAATTCAGACTGTCACCCATGCTTTTAAAACAGTGACAAAATACTGGTGTTTGGGGCAAACGAAAGGAACATGACAGAGCACTCACACAATTATGCCACCTGCTTGCTGATGCAGGTCTTACATTGAATGCTGTGAGTGTGAATTTCACAAAAACAGATGGAAATTCTTTGGGCATATTTTCTCTGAAAATGGGATGGCTTCTGACCCCGCCAATGTATACGAATTGTCATCTACAGAAGATGTGACCATGCTGTGATCCTTCCTGTGTATGGCCAGCTACTGCTCCAAGTATATTTGTGACTTTGCCACTGTGAATGTTCCTCTAAGAGAACTAACACAATGAGAAGTTCTGTTTCAATGGTCATCTGATTGCGACTGAAGTTTCAAGAAAATAAAATGCAACTGAGATGGCTTACTTTGATGTGAAATTCCACAGAAAAATAGTGCCGGATACAAGCCTGATGGGGTTGGAGTGATCCTTGCCTAACATAATGGACAACCCAATGCTCGAAGACACATTGTGGCCTATTCTATCCAGAGTCTATCTCAGACTGAACATGCTTATTCTCAACCGGAAAAAGAAAGCTTAGCTGGAGTTTTGGCATGTGAACACTTCCCTATGTTTCTGTATGGAAAACATTTCCCCCTTGTCACAGATGAGTGTTTCTCACAATTTTCAGAAATCGTTTTGAGAGGTGGATGTTGTGTCTGCAGGAGTATATTCACACTATTGTGCATAAAACAGAGAAAGATCAAAATCCTACATACTTTTCACGAGTGCCGCTACAGTGTTATAGCGCAACGTCGAAAGCGACTGAGGCCTATATCAATTTCATCTTGCAGATCATTTTATAGAACAAATTCTGACAGCTACCAATACTGACAAAGACATGCTTAAGTTTAAGGAAATCATCACGACAAAATGATGGAGGAAGCATACTCAACCTCTTACAAATTATTTTGAATACTAGAAATTCAAAACTGTTTATGAAGAACTTTCTGTTCCACATGATGGTGTCGTACTAGGAGGGGCAAGAATAGTTATCCTAGAAAACCCAAGGCAGCAAGTGATTGAACCGGCACATGAAGGACATTGTGGCTGAGCTGCAACTAAAAGAGTCCTCAGGGATCGAGTGTGGTTCCTGTGTCTTGATAAATGGATTAAAGGGAGCATAAAACTTGTCATCTATGCAACTGCTTGTCTCTAAAAATGACTTTGCGTCCATTGAACATGTCTGATCTACCTAAGCAAGTTTGGGGGAGGATTGCTGTTGATTTCTTTGGACTTCTCAACAACAGGCATCATCCCATGGTAGTTGTCGATGAGTACTCGCATTTTCCTATAGTGAAAGATTTATCATCAACCACACATGACAGATCATCAAAAGGCTGGATGACATTTTCACAACATCGAGTTTCCCTCCATTTTCAAATCTGACAATGGTCCAGCCTTCAGAAGCAGAGAGTTCAAAGACTTTCTTAATAGATTTTAACCATCAAACATGAGAAAAGTTCAACTCTCTGGCCACAGGCAGATGGCGTCATCAAACAATTTATGAGTACTTTAAATAGGGTGATTAAATGTGCTGCACTGGAATGCATCAACTTTAAGTCTGCTCTGCACCCAACCCTTCATGTCTACTGATCTACTCCTCATTCCACAACAGGAGAATTTCCTGCCACCTTGCTGTTCAGGAGAGGTCTTGGAACGAAGATTCCTCAATGGACCACCAGGCAGTTAATAGACTCTGACGAGTTTCGTGTCACTGACACTCCTCACAAATGCAAAATGCTAAATGAAGGCCTACGCCAACAAGCGCTGACACGCTCGAGACAAGGTTTTCGAGGAAGGAGGTCGAGTTCTTGTTAAGCAAAAGTAGACATGCGAGATGGCACTCTGTTTGATGCTGAACCGCTGAAAGTTGTGATGAGCAAAGGACATATGGTAACTGCCAAACGACCAGGAACATCCATAACAATAGATTTTCACACTTTTACCTCGATGTTCATCAGCTCCAGACCTCGCGAGTGAGGCAAGTCCACCTGAGTGCCTAAGTCAAGCATCCAACTCTTCTACGGAAGAGCCGGATGAGGGCGCCCCTCTTCTATCCTGAACAACCATATATGGAAGGCTGGTGTGAGCACCTTGATATCTCATCGAGGAATTGTAATGTGTATATCTATATATATTTGTTATTACTTTTTATTTAACAAAGGGGGTGATGCTGTGTCATGTGTTGATATGCATGAAGACTAAAGAGGCCCTAGACATACTCCTTACAAGTATTATGTAATTGGATGGGTGTAGTTAATAAAGATCGTGACACTGTGCGTTCAGTTAATGTTTGCACTCTAAAGAATAAAGAGGTGCACTACACAGCTCCATGTGTGGCATGGTCATCTGCATGTTACTGGGCTGGGGAGAATGCTACAGGCACCAGCATTCATTTTTGGGAACCAAGGGCTAGATGTAGGTAAATCAGATTTACCGCTTCATAAATACCGAATTTTACCGATTCGGTATTCATGAATCCGTAAATCTGATGTAGGTATTCATTCGGTAAAAAATACCGAATCGGTATGATTCGGTATTTAGCGATTCTGTAATTAGAGAATCGGTATTTGCCATTGATTCCTATGGGCCTTGAAGCCCATAGGAATCACTGGCAAATTCCGATTCTGTAATTACAGAATCGGTAAAAATACCGAATTGCCAAGGGGGACAGGGTGTCACTTTGACACCCTGTAGCGCCCCAGTTTTTGCCTTGTCTGCAATGTGGCACACATGCATGCCCTTAGGGCATGTATGTGTGCCACATTGCACAGGTGTACATGCACAGATGTGCATGTACACAGAGATTCGTAATTTACCATGCAACAGTATTACATGGTAAATAACGAATTTCTAAGGGCCTGTGGCATTGTAAACTGTGCCACCTACATTTGGAATTACAGAATCGGTATATTTACCGATTCGGTAATTTACCGAATCGGTAATTTTACCGAATCGGTAAATATACAGATTCTGTAATTTTCAGCCCCCTACATAGCAAAACCCAAATACCGGTCGGTAACGGCCAAAATCGGCCGTTACCGACCGGTAATTGGCGACCTACATCGGCCCCCAAGACTTATTTTCTATCAGCAGACTTTCACCAGGCGCAAGAAGTAGAAAGACTGAAAAGAGAAATAAAAAGAAGAAACAACATAGGGACACAGTGAGAAATAAAGTACTAGGGACGCAAAACAGCCTTAAAGAGAGAAATAAAGTGACAGGAGGTGAAGGGTAGTGGAAGTAAGCGACATAAGGTGGAGACATAACTAGACAGCCTTAGTATTTGGCAACCACACCATTCGCCAGTGGTGGTGGGCTTGTACGAAAAACCTTGGGTTCCTGCAATACTTTTTAGAACATGAAATACTGCCTGGATTATGTTCAGATGCCAGTGAGAAAATACATTGACATGCTTCTGATTAATCACAAAGTTATAGCTGTGTGGGTGTTCGCTCCATTTACAAGGGATTTGTCTTTACACTCTTCACACACCCTGAAGGGAAGGTCATGATATTGCAAACAGTGATTCAGTAAAAAGTTCCTGTCGTTAATCTCTGTTCATCTACCTGCATATTAAACATGTGAATGAAAAAGATAACGCTTTGCAACAGATCAAATTTGAATGAAGGCCAATAAAAACCACCGGAATGTGGTTAGGCAGAAACAGGATGAAAAAAATATTGAACTCTAAAGGAATCAATCATACAGAAAAGTGCGATGAAGGCAGGAAGGAGGAATCAGCACTGTAGAACTAAAAATATAAATAATTCCATAAATGGCTCTATCACTGTAATTAAGTAAGTAATCACATGTTTTAATTTCAAGAGACAAAATGCTTCCTCCCACGTCTTTTTCACACCTCTCAGAATGAGGATTTTGCTCGACCTATGACTTCTCTAGATATTAATAGCATAGACCACAGGGAGCCTGGCGATAACACGTCTCCTGTGACAGCTTTTAGCAAAGGCTTAATACATGCTTTCAAGATGGTCTTAAAGGACGCCAGCAGCCTCATTAGAAACATTATGCTAAGTCTGCGAACATTTTAAAAGAGACATCCGATTCAAGACAGTAGTGATTCAATACCACACTCACAAAAATACTGTAATAATAACTTGTAAAGACTGACCCTAATACACAACTGAAGCATTAGGAAGTGTATTATGCTTGTATGTATCTATGTTTTATTGATGTATTTTATTATGTATGTGATAATTATATAGCACATTAGGCCAGATGCATGAAGAAATCGTTTTGCAATTTCCTAATTGTGAATCCTTGCGATTCTCAATTAGGAAATTGCAAAACAGCATGGATGAAAGGGTGTTGAACACTTTTTGCGATTCATATGGGACCGCAATTGACCTACCAAATGAATATTAATGAGGTAGGTCGCAATTTGTGACTCCCTAGAAATCACAAAAATCACAGGGCTGGTGGCCTGCTTGCATCAGCAGACCACCATGTCTGTGATTGCTTTTAAATCAAGCAAGCTTTTTTTTAAATGCAGCCCGTTTTCCTTAAAGGAAAACAAGATGCTTTTCTAAAACAAAAATTAAAAGTTTTCTTTTAATTTTTTAAGAGTAGACAGTGGTCCGTGGAACCACTGCCTGCTCTTAAAAAACGCTGTAACAAAAATTCACAAAGGGCCCCTTTCTATTTGTGAATGGGTTACCACCTACATAAAGTAGGTGGTAAAATGCGAATGTTTTGCAACCGCATTTCCGTCACAAAACATTTCTACATACCGATGCGATTCGGTATGAGGAAGGGATGCCCTAAATACGCCCTTACTAATAGCGAATCACAAACCAATTTTGTGGTTCGGTAACAGGTTACTGAATAGCAAAATAGGGTTTGCTGACCCTGAAAAGCAGAATTGGCCTGTTTTGCGAAGACAAAAATACTTGATGCATGTGCCCCCTAAACTCTGTACAAGAGTGTGATGCTGTGTTGGTGAGGCAAAAATCTGCCTTACCTAGTAGGCTGCAATATCTGAGAGACTAGGCCCCGATTCTAAAAGGGATTTGCGCCCGTAGGACCATATTATGCATATTGTGCACTTGACCTTTTTGCCCCATGGTAAACCTTTCAAAAGGTGCCCCGGGCACAAAAATGGACAGTGTACCATATTACTAAGAATGTGCTGCCCCTAGGGGCAGAGACAAACTCTCTCAAGTGAAATATGGAGTGGCTGCTTCAGGGTCAATCCGTGTTTTACAGTGCAGGCCTGCACTTTGATGATTGGAGAGATTTACCCTTGCAGGTGGGTGCAGTGACTGACTGCACCCACTTGCCTGACATGGTAGAGGTGCTGAGGCTAAGTGATTCCCTCATTTGCATTGACCCATGCTATCATGCAAATGAGGGAACGTCCTCTCATGATAGAGCTACATGTGTGATACATGTGTGCTAGTGCTATCAGTTTTACAGAAGGGGCTGCACAAGTGTCTGTGGCCCCTTATGCAATACCAAAGTACCACGGAGGCACGCAAAGTACCACGGAGGCACGCAAAGCACCACTTGTGTAATATGGCCCCTGATATACTAAAATGTCTTGATTTAGTATTCACATTTGTGATTCTTACCATTGGAGAAAGACTTACTCCACAGTTTGCGGAATAAAGAAAATTTCATTGAGGAAAAAATCCCTACAGAGAAAAAAAAGATAAAACAATTTTTTGAAGGGGACTTGCACTAACGTGCATTTACTCATGTATAACGGTACACTTTGTACATTTATAAATGTAAAATACTTTATAATGGGCATACATTTGAAATTTCACACATAGGACTTGAAATAAGAAAGATTTATAGCTTCTAAGGGGTACTCCTGGAAACATTTGAGAATTTCAAAAAATTTACTTGGTGTTTTTATGGGGATCGTTGCATAGTTCATAAATTCATTGCATTTAGAAGTTGTCTATATTTGCTTGAAAAGGAGGTAAATAGGATGTTGATAACATATCCAGTTTGAAGGATGCTGTATGTGATCGATAAGTTGGGAGAAATTCTACTAGCCTGTTGCTACTCTTGATTACAGACACCTGCAATGCATCACATTAGCTTCTGTCTTTACGGCTTTGTAAGATTAAATGTTTGTATTCTTGAAACCGGAAACTTAGGGGAAGATTTACAAAGGTTTTGCACTAGTACAGTGCACATACAAAGTAGGGGAATCTTTTCAGTTAGTCAAAGCATAGTATTTTGTACTGCAAGGGTGCCCTTCCAGTACAAACCCTATGCTAGATTCTGGAAGACACCTTTGCGCTATGGTGCAAATGTGTGTGCATGTCACTCGGCAGCCAGATTGTGCACAGGCACTAGGGAGAGAGCAGGAGAATCCCATATCTTTGTAGATAAGGCACTCTCCTCCCATCATGCAGCACAGCGCAGCAAAGGTTCATAAATCTGTCCCTCAGTTCTCATAGATAGCATGATAAGTCTACATAAGCACTATTTAATCCACCCACAGCAAGATGATTTTTTTTTGCTTCTGGATAGTGTACCAGATGAAGGGTCTTTAGTTCCAAAAAGGCTATTATGTGTTCAAACAGACTTTCAATTTAATATTTCTGCTCACCGACAGCAACTTATGCATGTTTGTGGAGCTCTCCTGCACAGTGGCATAGGGCTCCCTATAGAAAGTAATGGGGAATTTTAGGAACATTTATTTTAAATTTAAATAAAGAAAGTTAAAGATTACTTATTTTTAATTAATAAAAAAAGGTATTAAAACATTTCCCTAGCTCCTATTCACCTAGGACTATCACTATCACTTGCACTAAATATTATTACTCTGAGTAAAGTGGTTTAATGTATGGTGTGGTTGTGCAACCTCACTGTGTAATAAACTCACAAACCTGTCTTGGGTCCAGTCAGGCTTGTTTACAAACCTTTAGCTCACCCCTGAGTAGGTGTGGTGTGAACAGTCAGGTTTTGTCAAAGGAACAAGTGCAAAGCATTTAGAAGTACCAAAACAATTGAACAAGAAATAAACATAACATGCGGTACATCTGACTCTAATTTATAAACATAGCTCCTATTTTTAAACCAATGTAACACCAAAATGAGCAAAATCCACCAGGGGTTCCAGGAGACATAAATTATTAAGGAAATAATAAATGACTGATTTTCATTCAAATTGCAAACACACATTCGCAACTACAGTGGTTAGTGGTCCCTGGAAAGCCTTTTGTGAAGTTTTTAACGACTACTTCGATCAGCTTTGGGGGACCAATTCTTGCAGCAAGCAAGTCACAAGGGTCAATGAGGCCTGGCAGGACATTTACCTCACAGTTTAAGCAGTCTCCATTCAGTTCCAGGCTCTATTGCCGAACTGCCATAGACATCTATGGAGATATCCTGATGCAAGGTATACAGGATGTGAAGATGCTGAAGGATTCGGAGGATGCTGACCGGTCACTGGGGTCTCCAGTCTTTAGTGCAGCATTCCTTTCTTGGGTCAGGTAAGGGAACAGCAGGACCGTCCTTCTTCGGTCCTTTCTCCAGTGCAGATGTGATCTGAGATCTAAGTACCTGGAAGCTGCTTTTATGCACAGAACATGCCCTAAAGGGGTTCTGTGGCTACTAACCAATGGGCTACCCATTGGTTGCAATATTCTGCCCATTCTCAAGATGGCAGTATCCCTTTCTCGATGTGTGGAGCTAAGTAACCCTCCCCAGAGGTGCGGCTACCTATTGGCTTCACACCCATGGAAAAAATGGTGATTCCGCCTGGCAGCTGTATTGCCTTGTTCTTTGCCTGTGGCATGCAGTTAGGTATTGTGTGTATGGGTGTGTGTGTGTGTGTTAATAAAATGTGTGTCAGTAAAATAATACATAGGTTGTATTCAGGATTGTGCCCTATTCAGCACAGATGATACTCTAAGGGGTGGGGTGGGAAAATTAATATTTATTTTAAAAACAAAATAATTAAGTTAAAATGTATTTGTAAAGAAATGCCTCTTTTTGGATGATCACCTCTAAAGTTCAGGGCTGATGCTGCTGGTTTTTCAACTCTGAGAGTGCACTTAACCCAGCTAAACAGGCCTCAGTGCCAATGGTCTGACGCTTAAAATGTGTACGCCTGAATGGTTCACCCAGAAGTGGCATAGCGTAACTCAATATAAGCACCTAGTATATGGCACGGATAACATAAATTGTGAGTTTGGTGGCAGACTGGTTCTGTACAACCCCTGAGCAATGTTAGCCTTTTTGCAGTTAAGCTAGATCACAGTGCCACTAGTGTCTCCTCTTATCGGGAGAGATTAGATTGTGGCAACCTTAGAACATGACAACCCTGACCCCTCAAGATCGTGAAAACAATTGTACTACTTTTCACTCAGTCACTCGTGCTCATTTAGTTTATCTCAGAGATACGCAGT
The DNA here is from genome assembly GCF_964261635.1 of Lissotriton helveticus. Lineage (NCBI taxonomy): Eukaryota > Metazoa > Chordata > Amphibia > Caudata > Salamandridae > Lissotriton > Lissotriton helveticus. The sequence continues at coordinate 1,247,529,441 of NC_136068.1, read as the reverse complement.
ATAAACAGTCTGGGCATTTCAATAAGGGTTTTGTGAACAGTTGTTATTATTGTGCAAAATATATATGTGCTGCAACAACCATTAGACAGTAGCAGAGATATATGATTAGCAGTGCAGTGAATTTAAAAGGGTAGTACAGTTCTACCACCGTGCAATAAGCATGAATAAATACATGAATCTAAAATGCATGATTAAAGTGTGTGTGCTCCTACGATGACTATCTAGTTGTATCTAAGTGTATCTAGCATGTGAGTAGGTGTGAAAGCCAAAAGTCCCTCTAGGATTTAGTCAAACCCCATTACCTGAAGTGTGAAAATGTAGAAGCCCTACTTGGCCCGAATTGGACACCCCGCGAGGGATGTTCAGACCACTGTCAGCTGGAACATCTGCATGCAGGAGCCTCAGCATCTCTGGTCAGTGTGTCAGCCTGGAAGTCTTGGTTCCCTCTAACTAACACTAGCAAGAGGTGCTGTATTTATACAGAAAGTATCTAGGACTCCATTATCCCTAGATGCTTGTATCAGCCATTGTTAAATTTGAGGATGACGTATATGATGAACCGTGTACGGGGGGGGGGAATGGGAAGGAAGGTGGTGTAGCCCAAGCCTGGTTTCTAAGAACCCTTAGGAATATTCATTCATACTGTGTGAGTCTATTGATGAAGTTATAGGACTCTATTCCTTCTGTACCCAGGACTAGAACTAGGTAAACGTTCAATCCTAAAAGGCTTGTTACAGTGTAGTGTAGGGGAGCTAATGTAGGTGAAGGAGTATGAAGTAACCCGGGCCTATATTTAGGTACCTATATGAAACATAACACCCACTCCTCTTCCGAACAGTCAGCAATGATTAAAAAATGCTAGTGAACTATTGTCTTTACTAGATAGTAGTGCATAAAACATTTATCAATGAGTTTTGTAAAAACCTTGTTTTAAAATCATTTTAAAAACAGCTTTAAAAAGAAAAAAAGGGGATGAAAAATTTTCTACGAAAATCAGTTTGCTTGGAATTGTCTCTTAAGCCACAGTCCTAAGTGAGTTTGTTTATATAAGTTGAATTTCTACAAGTGGAAAAAGGCCATGCTATTCTGTAAGAATGTGTAATTTTTTAGGATACATTTAGTTACGTTTAGAAGAAAGGAAAATCAGAATTCTTTCCCAGCCCACGATGAGCCAATTATTGATTAAATGTCCTGGCTGGGAGAAGCAACATTATTGTTGCTTGCTACTGCTGCAGGGGACGGTCCTTGTAACACTTCGCAGAGTACGTCAATGGAGCACAGATGATATTCAGTACTTTCAATAACTGGTGTAGAGGCAGCCGGTGCTGTAGTCGTTACCTGGGTGATAGTGGTGCTAGTGTTGGAGCTGAAGCTCACCCTAGTTGTAAAAGGCACCTGCGGATTCTTAAGGAATGCAGTAATCAGTATAGGAATACACTGGGGACATTGCGGAGCATGAGGCCTCAAGTGTTCCAGCCTGGAATTTAAGGGGCAGATTTATGAAGGCCTTGCGCCGCCGGTGCGTAATTTTTAACATGGGAAAAAGTGACGCACCGGCGGCGCAAGGCCTTCATAAATCTGCCCCTTAGTCTCCAGGCGTGTTTGTAGCAAGTGTCAGACAGTTTCCAACACGCATTCGTCAACGCAAAACAACCATCGAAGATTAGGTAAGATACAGTCCATCCAGACTGGTCTAAACAATAGGAACCAAGAGGTGCTCAGTTCCCGTAGGTGAGGTGTGCCCAGATGCTTTACAGTGTGTTCACGGTATTTCTGCTCCAGGATTGCTTCTGCCATCTTGTTGGTGATTAGGCCGCCCATTGCGTAGCAGGTAAATGACAATCAGGATTCCAACTATTGACAGCAGGATCAGTGGTAAACCTCCAAATATGCTTCCCAATACGGAGTGTATAAAGTTTGGAATAACTCTGAGGATTGTCTGAAAGGTGTAAAGAAATCCTGACTTAGGGTCCTAAATAGGTGTACAATACCACTCGTATCAGACATATTAAAGATACAACCCACCATTTCTGTGAAATGAATGGGGCAGTTTGTACGTATAAGTGCCTGTATCTCGGTCGAGGTCCTTGCGACTTGAAGATCAAAGGTGTTTCGAGCGGAGGTTAAGGGTACGGTTTGGTGTAAAAGCATGGCTTTCAGTCTGTTCAAAGTATCAAATTGTATAAAAGAAACATTCAACGAAGGCCATAACGGCACCTCCCTGACTGTGCTTGTTGGGGGAAACAATATTTGCATACAGCAAGTAACCCTGTAGTTCACAGTGACCAGACAGGCAATGCCCTGAAGCATACCACAGCAACCTTGATCAATCAGCATCAAGTAACTCCCATTCGGGAGCAGCTCAAACACCAGTTTAATCACGGCGGCTGAAGTTCCTTTCATGTGGCAAGACAAGTTTGCTACCGACCCATTATAAGCCCCTAATGTAATGTACTGGCACATGAGAGAACTGCTCAAAGCGTTCTTGACATTTGTACCACTTAGAAACACTTCTCGATCCCCACTCCAGCATCGAAATCTATATGGTATATCCCAAGATTCCTTAATGTATTTCTTACCTATCTTTTCATATTTGCTTGCCTGCCTTTGCTCAATCTAGGCACAACTTCCCAACACTGTAGGATGTCACTACCCCTGGGTGTTCCTTTTGTGCATAACGTAGGTCCGGCCTGTGGATACTGTACCCTTCGGTAATACCCAAGAATCTCTTATGACATATGTTTGTGTTTGAGGGCCAAACCACCCATTCTTTCCAATGTGGGTTTGTTCTAATGTACTCTAAAATGTCATCTCATCCCATCCCATGTAGTAAAATTCTGCCACCCCTGTGATGGTGTTGGAGACCGAGATGTATTAAGGCCCTTTATCTTGGCTAACCCAAGGCAGGATGTCTGTTGCACAGTTTTGTTTAGAAATATTGTCTGCTGTGGAATGAGGCATGCTCTAAACAGTTCCTCTGTTCCCTGGACTTGCCAGTCCCTAGATTCCCAGACTGATTTTAAGTCTATTGTGTCCTTCCATAGGTCGAAACACTGTTCAGACAATTGGAAAATAAAGGAAGCAGAGTAAATCTGTTTGGTGTTAGTCAGCATAATTTTCAGTGCAGATGTCAGTGTAACCATATAATAATATGAATTGGGGTCTGTGGTGTTAAACCCTGAAAAATATGAAACTTTCTGTGCAAAGGTAGGAAAACTACTCTTTGGTGGTGTAGGGCAATGTTCCCACTGATGGTATTCAAAAACAGTTCTAGGTGTAATAGATTTGTGTAGGAAATTATGACCTTAATGTTGATAATACTACAAAGTGTCATAGTCTGAATTATCTTCTAACATTTCAGTATTCAAAAATGCTGCTGTTTTTTTAAAATCAGATGTTATTTACAGTGTCAGTTCCCAATCATCGGAAAAGGTACTGGAGGTAATGATATCACTTAATGGTATTTTAAATACATGAAATATTTTTAAAAGTTCGGTCGGGCCGAATATTTCAAAATCAACCTTGTCCCAAACTATACCGTCCGGTATAGGAACTGCTGTAATGTACACTGATGACAAGTCTCTTTGTTTATGATGTGATGATTGATGTGGCTTTAAAATCACGTTGACCTTTTAGGCCGTAGAGCTTTTCTGGAGGTATCTTCCATTAATAAGCATGCTAAAAGTTATAACTAAGCCTAGCCAGAAAAGAAAAAAAAGTATACCAGTAATTACCCATAGCTCTACCTAAGGTGATACCAGGTATGTCTTTTGAAGAAAGTGAAGAAAGGTCGTGATTTGTTGCTTGAGTGATTGTTGGGCTGACGTCGTTTCTGGTTCACTTGGATCCAAAGAAAACGTATCAAAGTTCATGAAGGAGCCAGAAGCAGTTTGATCAATTGTTGGAATTGCATCAGGATTTGATGAAATCGCATTTTGCTGTCGTCGAGGCATGTTGTTGTAGACGTCTGTGTTTGGTCTAATTGCAACTTGGGTGGTGCTTTGAGTTGTATTTTGAAGTGCTGGTTCAAGAGGAATGAGTTCCATAGCATTGTTGCATAGTCCATTGGAAAGATGCTCTTCAAACGTGATGAGTCTTTCTGTTTGAACTTCTTGGATAGTAGCGAGAGAAGGGCATCTGCTACTGTGGAGTCCACGAGGCCTACTGTTCAGTATAGTGTGGTTTGATTAAGTCTATTAAGACAAATCTTTTCTCTTTATTTCCGGCAAGAGGTGGGAGCAGCACAGTTCTTGATCCTTGTAGTGCTAGGACTGATAAGGCTCTCTGCATGATGGTCCGAATTCCTTCTTTTCCGCTATTTTTTTCCCTGACCAGATCCCCGACTTTTGGGATCTAGACAGGTCTTGCCCCTTCTCCCTTGACTTGCCCAGTGGTTGTCGGTTTTGTATGGACGTTGCTTCGGATAGTCCTGAATTAATTTAAATCCTGTAAAACAGCCAAACGATCATGGATATTAAATTGTTTCCCATCCGCCACTACGACTTCACATTCCAGATCAGGTACAAACATTCTAGTCCCAAATAGGACCTCGTATGGAGTGACAACCCCTAGAGAATTTATTGGCTGGTTATTAAGGGCTCTCTGTACCCCATATAAGTGATTGACCCAACTACCGCCCTTGCCTAATACCCTAGCTGTTCAAGATTGCTTTCAGTCCTTGTTTTTCCTCTCCACAACCAAATTTCCCTCAGGATGATACAGAGAGGAGTACCGAAATGCAGCGTCCATACTTTCTATTGTCTCTTTGTAAGCCTGAGAGCTAAACGCCACGGTCAGAATGTAACCTGCCAACTGCGCATGTCCCTGTAAAGACTCGCAAATCCTTTATAACAGTTAGAGCATCAGCCGAGCGCTCAGGCCAAACCCATAGGAATCTGGAGCATGAATCCACTGAAACATGAAATATTTTTTGCCCCATTAGATTGTAAGGGGCCTCTGTGCATCCAAATATACACAAGCAAGAGTTTTGTCTTTTTTTAATAATGGTGTCTGTGTTATGGTTGAGCCTTTCATTTGTTGACAGACGTCACATTTCAAGATGTAGTCTTTAGTTTGTTTTGTTAGTCCTAGCCACCAAAAGTGCTGTTTCAATAAAGAAATAGTGGTTGTAACGCCTGTGTGCGCAGAGCCCAGACCCTTAGGTGCTGCTAGTATTAAACCTTACCTACGATCCATGATAGGTATTACTCTATCCCCCACTCCAGGAATCTGAGCATATGGAATATTTTGTGCATCTAACTTGTAGGAGTACTTGAGTGGAAATTATTTAGGTACTGCTGAGCTGCCTTTGCAAGAAGCAATGACAGCCACCATAATATCACTGTCTATTCTCATTTTAGAGCGAGTGATTGCAGCTTTGGAATCCTTGTGTACAGCCCCCTTTGCGGCTTTATCAGCCAATGAATTCCCTTCAACGTGAACGCAATCACGCTGATGACTCAATGTGTTTATCACGTGAGCCAGTGGTAGTTCATTTTTCAACTCAACTACCTGTTCCCATAGCATTTTATGCTTCATTGTGCCACCTTTCTCATCATTAAACCTGTTTAGTTCCCAATGATGTAAGTACTCATTGTACGACTCTACACAGTAAAAGGAATCACACACAATCAGTGTGGGGAATTCGTGATCCATATTTTCAAGTGCCAGTACCAGTGCTTTTAGTTCTGCTAACTGAGCCATGCAGTCTCCTAGAGATTGCGTTTTGGTGCAACTTGGATAGTACTTCCCATCCTGCATGCGTCCTTTAACGATAGCACATGCCACGTTGTATTGTTGCTTACTCCTTATGGCCGGTTGAGCAGATCCGTCAGTGTAAATAATATATTCATACTGATCTAGAGGCAAGAGTTCATTTGGTAGAGGATAATCTTGTTCGTATTGTAGGAATGCTTGTGTTTTTAAACTTGGATCAAATCTGTATTCAACGTCCATTGCAGTAAGAGAATTAGCCCATTGTATCAATCTCGATGTAAGGCTTTTGCATTTGGAATGCTGGCCTTTGTAACAGTTTCTAAAGCTGGTACTGGGGTTATGACAGTTGTGGGCTTCCCCTGAACCAGTGCTCTTTCTCTTGCTACAGCGGTCTGAACAGCTGTCAGTATTTTTTTTGTTGACGTAAAACGTATTTCTACGTTTGTGTACAGGTGTGATTTGTATGCAATCAGTTCTGTTTCGTCGTCATTGAAGGTTAAGTAGGTGTACCCGCAATGACAAAGCTATTAAACGGATCAACAAGTTGCGTTCATTTATGCATGTCTGTAAGTGTTTGGAAGCAACCATGTCTTCTAGTAAAGAACGTAGGATGTTTGAATGTTTCTGTTTCCAATGTCTAACTGAAAAGGCAGGTTTTATTAAGTTGTAGAAAGGTTGTACGCTTTCTGCATGATCTAAAATGTATGTTCTGCCGAAATTTAGGAATCCCAGTATTGATTGTAAGTTTTTTAAAATATTTTTGGAGGTTGGAACAGGGTATATTTTTCTAAAATGTTAGCTGCCAGGCTTTTCCCTTCACTTGAAAGCTCGTATCCTAGAAACAGGACACTGAGGTGGGCTATTTTTGATTTTTTAAAGATGAATTTGTAGCCCTCAGAGGTGATTCCCATAATAATGGTGCCCACTCTTGTCAATCACCTCATTAAGTCATTGCCATTAGATAAATATCATCCACATAGGACAATGCTTCCACACCAAACTTTTGTAGTAACTCAGGTACTCTTGCTGAGAATACCCCCGGGCCGTTCTTACACCCCTGGGGGAGATGACAACATTGTCTTGGGACTCCAACACTGAGAATGTTGTCAAATACCTTCTTTCAAGCGCTATATTTTGGCAGAAAATCCATTTGAGACATCAAATGTTGTTTTGTATTTTTTCCGCACAATGTTATTCATCAATGCGGCACTGTGTGCGTTTTGGACAGCAAATGTCTTTGTGCAAGTGTTTAAATGTCTGTAATCTAAAACTAGACCATATGAGGTTTTGATACAGGAAGCAAAGGATTCTTCATTGGTGAGGTGCAATTTTTGATCACCCCTTGGTATTCAAGTTGGTCCATGATCTCCCTGACCTGTTTTCTAGCTTCTTGCTTTATAGGGTATTGCCTCTGTGCATTTGGTTAAACTGTTAACGAGATCACATGGTGGGTTGACTCCTCATCCCACCCTGCATGATTTTTATACAATGCTGGAGCTAGTGCTACTGCCTACTCCTGTGCAGATGCATGTTTAAAGTGTATGGGAGTTAGGTCGGAGAATGCTGGGAAAATTATGTTTCCCCCCCAAGGCACTACATAATAAATGCTGGCAGTCAATCTTGTTCTGCTAATAGGATGTCATACCGGGATGACATATTTTCCCAAAAGAGACTTTACTGGGCTTGTTCCCTTCCATTTGGAGTGTTATTTTGTGTAACTGATGTGGGACACTCACTCTGGTGTCTTTTGTTTCCACTGTGATGTAATCATTCAAGTCCGCTGTCACCAGAAATTCCATCAGGTTCCGGCGAGCTATTGTTACTTCTGCCACACTGTCTAGCATTGTCAGGACCCATTCCCTGTTCAGAAGCTGTGTCCTCAGAAATCTGGGCATGTCTGATCTTCAGACCTGCAACTTTCTTTTTCTTAAATTGAGGCTTTGATTTTGGCTTGTCTTCTTTTTCGCCATTCTCTCTCTGAAGTTTTCGTCGAGCCTTGAAAAGAACGAGAGGAACGTGTATCAGTATCCTGATACCTGTCAGGTTTCCTAATATTATACCTATTCCTTGGAATATTATACCTCTTTTCAGAGAGCTCCCGTGGAGGGGATGTACCATGGGTTTGGAATCTTTTTTCTGTTTTGTTGTTTTTTGCAATCCCACTTATTTTAAGAAGACGAAGAAGAAGGTATCTGCTTCGAAGTGTTCTTTTCAGGACTGCCCATCAGTTGTACTTTTAAAGCTTTCCCACCCAAACTGTCTCTGCCTAATTCTGCATATGCAGTTTCAATTATTTTGTGTAGTTTGTATTGTTGACCCAACGGACCGAACTCCCTTAGACATTGGCGGAGTGCCACTGATGCTGCTTTCCTTTTAATATTAGCTAGTATTATGGCTGATACCTGGTCGTAGTTAATTAATAACTTCATCCCTAAGTTCAGAGCAGGCTCTGGTTCGTACTCATTCTGTATTTGTCTTAATACATCTGCTATCACTGCTAATGAAGGAATACCATGTGTTCTGGTATATATGGCAGTAAAGACTGTACCCCATGTGCTACAATCCTCTAAATGTGGTGTTATCCCCATGGGCATGCAGATTGTTAACATTCTGTGCTTTTTGAACATAGTTATATTTGGGAATACAGCCTCGAGCTGAGTTTTTTTCTGAGCTACTCAGAATAGTATTTGTTCACGTTTTGTGGGCATTTTGCCCATTACCATGTGTAATGTTTGTGGTGAAATTTTTGGTTGCTGAACCCAGAGATTGAGTTACATTTGTTGCTACTGTTGTTGGTTGGCCTGTAAAAGTCCCCATGACGAATTGTGTCACGTTTCTGTAGATTCTAATTAAATCTTTGTGTTGTATGGGTAGGTCTGGTTGTGGAATTGTAATAATGTCAGGATGTGGTGTGTAGGCTGCTAATATTGGCCATGTTGCCCAGTCTTCTCTGAGCAGCCCTTATCTTACTCTGTGTCTTAAGTGGGGTAGAGTGCCTTTAAACCAGAAACAATGTTCCGGGCAAGTGACTGGAACTTCTATGTCCTCGCAAGGACCATATTCCGCTGGTGCATCTTCCTCTGTGTAAGAGTGAAGTGTATGTGTTCTAGCATCTGCTTCTGGGACACTATGTCCTTCAAACTTGACTAACCAACAGCCAATAAATAGGATATTTCGCCTACTCAGCTGTGGTGGAGTTTGTGACCACCCACTCCAGACGTCTCTGGTGTTTGGGAGTAGGTGTCTCAAAGAATTAGCACAACTGAACTACTCAGATTCTAATGTTTGAATAAGTACCAAACCAACGTTGGTGGCGCCATATCGTGTAGTTCCTATAGTACCCATGAAAGACCTGCGCGTTTGGATAACATAAACTGTGGGATTGATGGTGGACTGGTTCCGTACACCCCCACCGAGAAATGTTAGCCTGTTTGCAGTTAAGCTACCTCACAGTGCCACTAGTGTCTCCTCTTATCGGGGAGGGATTAGTTTCTGGCATGCTTAGAACACAACAACCCTGATCCCTCAAGATCGTCGAAAGAATGTACCACTTTACACTCAATCACTCGTGCTCATTTAGTTAATCTCAGAGATACACAGAATAAACAGTTTTTATTCTCGTGTAAAATATATGAGCTGCATCAACCATTAGGCAGTAGCAGAGGTATATGATTAGCAGTACAGTGAATATAAAAGGGAAGTACAGTTCTCTTGCAATAAGCATGAATAAATACATAAATATAAAAATGCATGATCAAAGTGTGCATACTCCTACGATGCCTATCTAGTTGTACCTATGTGTACCTAAGTGTACCTAGCATGTGAGTAGGTGTAAAAGCCAAGAATCCCTCTAGGATTTAGTCGAACCCCATTACCTGAAGTGTGAGAATGTAGGAGCCAATAGCGGCTCCCCAAGGAGTGCTGCGGGTGGTGGGGTGGGGGAGTTGTAGTAAACTCCAGCGTGCCTTTGTAAAAAGCAGTTCAACTTACCATCACTCAATTGTACTGAGTTACAGAGTAATTTTACAACCTGCAGAGGACAATATTTCCCTTTTTTTTATACATACACCTGGTTTTCTGATCCTTACCCAGTCTCCCACCTGTAGTTCCACGTGTTAACTTTTTTTTTTGTAGTATCAAGAAAGGACTAGCTTAGTTGTGTTGAAAGACTCAGTGGGTACGTATGTCGGCAAACCAATTGGTTTGATTATGAAGCCCTCACCCACCAACCTAGTTGGTGGCATGCTTCATCATCGGGCCCACCACAGTGACACCGAATGTGTCCCGGGTGTGCTGCGACTCCAGATTACTGAGGAGCTGGTATACTTGCTGAGTGTGCTGTGTTGTGGGTGTGAAAGTGATTTAAAAGCTATGCAGCGGGTCCCAGTTCCCGAGGGTGTATGGATAACTTTAATGTCTGGGCCCCTGCTAGCAGATAAAAAGGCAAACGGACGCGTTGGAGTGAGTTATGAACTCCTTCGTCCTGTGTGGTCTACATGTTTCAGCCAGGCCTTTTATTTACATCTGGCTTTCCTCAGGACCAATGAGTATGTGTAGGTGAAAATAAACTATATTAAGTGATTAGTGTTGTTATTTAAAAGTGTCGCACTCGCTAAGGTGCGTTACGTGTTAGAGGGGGATTCCCTCTGCTTTACTGTACACATAACATAAAGACACAAACAGACGTACAGGGTAGAGTCAATAAGAATAGTATTCTAGTAACACAACATATTGCCAGCTTCTAAGGTGTGTGAACGGCCTAGACCGGCAGGCAAACGTGGCCATGTGGATTACATGGCAGGTGTAGTTTATGTCAAAATAATATTTACATTCCTCTTGCGCCTTACATAAATTCTCTTTCACTCCAACAGATATCCAAACATTAATTCTAGGTCGAGACATCCATCCAGTATTGTCTTTCATAACAGGTACCCTTACTGTCATTACTTAAAATGGACTGAACCCAGCAGTTTTACATGGGGTCACCCTATATGCCCACACGGTTCTCCACACATCCTTGGCCAAAGTAGATTTGCTTCATTGGCCAACTGTATAGTATTCATTTGCACTCTGTTGAAGAGTTTTACCGCTCCGTCACCAGCCGGGTGATGAGCAGTAGTAGTTTTATGTACAATGCTATTCCCACATAAATATGTCTTGAACAGCTCTAAAGAAAATTGAGACCCATTATCAGTCAAAATAACTTAGGGAAGTCCTTCTCTTAAGGAAATATTATCCAAAAATATCACTACAGTCTGAGCATCCACCCTGGACACTACTTCAATTTAGCAAAGCGACCCATCATCACAATAATGTATTTAGATATATTTAATTTTAAAACAGGACCCAAAATGTCCAATCCATGGGACACAAAGGAGGTTTACATGTAACCAGTGACTTCTCAGAATTGTTACAGAAACCACAGTCTCTAGCATTTTTTCAATTACTAGGTGTAAACCCGGCCACCAGTACACAAATTTAACCCTGTTCTTCATTTGGGAAAAGTCTAAAGGTCTGTCATAACATACATCCAAAATGTATTCTCTGAGATATTCTGGAGGAATTATTCTGCCACAATGTAGTACTCTATAGACCTTGACCGAGAGATACTGTCTCAATTCCCAGTACCCCCGAAAACCTTCTGCAACATTCTTCTTGGTGGGCCAACCATTCTGTATCCATTCCTTGGTATTTTGCAAAACTAGACCCTCATCGATCAATTTCTCCCATTTTACATTTCCAATGCTATCCATACACTCATCAACTTCAGCAACACAAAATTTCTCTAAATCCTCATCAGGGATGATCTTCATGGGAAGAGGCATTCTACTCAAGATGTCCCCAATTCTGTTTTCAACTCCGGGCACATACCAGACTTCATAATTAAAATCTAATAATTTAAGAGATAGACGGGCCAATCTAGGAGAAGCATTCTACAAATTCTTTGTGGTCAGAAAATGTGTTAATGGCTTGAGGATGACATGTGTTCCCTAAATATAAGCCCTGAATAGCTCCAACCCCAAAACACACGCTAATGCCTATCGCTCAATTATAATATGTTTTTCTTCTGTGTGATTCAGAGTTCTCGAGGCAAAAGCTATTATGTGTTCCTCGCTATTACTGTACAATTGTGTCAACACATCCCCAAGCCCTTTGCAACAAGCGTCAGTAGTCACCACTGATCTTAATTTGGAATCAAAACCCTGTAATGCTGGTGCGCAACAAATTACACTTTTGATTTCTTGGAATACTTCTTGGCATTCTTCCAACCACACAAAATCAACCTTGCTTTTCAACAACTGTGTGATGGAGAACGTCTTAGTTGAGAAATTCATCACAAACTTGGAATAAACGTCTGCCAAGCCCAAAACTGTTCTCACCTCATCTTTGTTAGATGGGCCAGTAGCATTTTTTAAAGCCTCAACCAAACATGTTGTAGGTGTAATTCCGTTTCCACCTATCTCATGCCTCAAATAGGTTGCAGTTTTCTTTGCAAATTTGCATTTAGTATACTTAACAGTCAACCCCTTATTTTTCAAATTGGTTAAAACTGTTCTAAGTTTGTGATTATGGTCATACCTTGTTCTTCCCAACACCAGGATATCATCTTGGAAGAACATCAATTTTTTTTTCTTGCTTAAATAACTTGACCATTGATCTCTGGAACATCGCTGCTGCCGATGCCAGACCAAAAGGCACCTTGTCAAACTGAAAGCAGATAAAGGGTGTAATGAATGTTGTCAAACGACGGTTCTCCGGAAGCAAGTGTACCTGATGCTATGCAGAAGTTATGTCAATGGTTGTAAACCATTGGGCACCTTTTGTTGGCAATAACATTTCATTAGTTCAAGGTAGTGGAAACTGGTCCACTTGAATATTTTTTATTTAAATCTCTTAAGTCTACACCTAATCTGAGTTTGCCATTACCATATCTTGCTATAATAAGAGAGCTACCCAATCAGAAGATTCTTCGGACTCTATTATGCCAGCCACTTGTAGTTTGTCCAATTCTTTCAACACCTCATCCCCAATTGCTGTAGTAATATTCCTCACTTTATGGATACATGGGACAGCATTGTCTCTTAAAATTATATTGTGCTGGAATCCTTTAGGCTCACCTACAGTACCTGAAAATACTTCAGCAAGTTATTTTAGAATGTTTCCTTCATTATCTTCCTGACTCTGGATCACCAAAACTGGATCTATGCTATTGGGATTCAAAATGATGTCTAGTTTCCCGTAGTCCCACCACGCCACCTCTGAAGGACATGCTTTAGCAACATACAATTTACACTCCACTACATGGTTTTTAAATCTAAACATCAACTTCCTGTAACCAAGAAGCATGATAGATTCTCCTGTAAAGCTTTTTTGGAAAAATATCTAGTAGTTCTAGCCCATTTCTCAAAACTGGCTCAACATTATTTTCCTACACCTCTTCATTTACTATTGTATATGGTGATCCTGTTAACATACTGTCCATTGTCTTTTTCTACTGCACATTAAAGTGAGTGCAGTTTCTACAATTTCTTTGCTGGCAAAAACCCTGAAATTAATTGATCTGGACCTGGGTGGCCCTCCCACCAGGAATCTACTCATTTGAAATCTTGTTATATGGTGGCAAGAACATTTGTAGTTTTAGGCATTAGCTGTTTTTAGCCCGCGTTGACGTGTCTAAGTTCAGATCCTGGTTGTAATTTTTTTTCATTTTATTTTATTTTCAAAGAGTTTATTGTATTTGGACAGGGGTACACAGCTATAATGTGCCTACAACTCTGGGGCCGGCAGCGGGAAATATCAACAAGCGATAATTAAACACACAGCTTGAATGCCGACATCCCGGGGGCCCGGCAGCGAACGGGATTCAATAATAAAATTGTATGAAAGCTTCTGTAACAATAACAATAAAATAAGTGTTCGAGAAGGATATCAAATTTGTCCCACTAATATCTTCTTACCAATAGCTAATACTTTGATATATACCCTTCACCCCTCACCCCTGTCTGCCTATATCTGCCCAATCTGCCCACATTTGGTTCTACATTTACTTATCTGGTGAAGTCCGATGGATGACTGTTATATCTGACATTTGCAACATTTTCTCACACCTCGGGTCAAGTGGCGACACCACAAACTTCGTGCTGTTCACCTCCATCACATACCTCGCAACCTGTCTGCCACCAAAGTACACATTTCAGTTAATCGTGCCAGGACAATGACCAACGCCCCCCGCTTCCAACCACGTTACATATGGCTCCCAAATATCTACTGGCCTGGATCGGCTGGGCATCAGTTCCCAATATTGAGTCAATTGATCCTTGCAATAAGTGACTGTGTGCAACCAACCAGCAACTGTAGGCGGCCTTGCTCTTTTCCAATGTATCGCCACTTGACGCTTGGCCAATAATAATAGCATTGATACCAACTTACGAGACCCTCTAGGGATCTCTTGGACATAACCCAACAGTGTCACTTGTGGTGTGAGTGATATCTGAGCGGCGGTAATGTCTCCAATGTGCCTTACCACTTCCACCCAAAATTGGGCTATCAGTCTACAGGACCATGCCAAGTGTGTGAATGTTGCGCCCTGGTGTCCACATTGCCAGCATTTCGTGTCTGCATAGAGGCCCATGTGGTGCAAATGTACTGGCGTGTGGTACACCCGATGTAGAAGTTGAAATGCATTAGCCCAAGCCTGTAGTTCGGCGATAGGTGCTCCAGCTGTGAGCAGCAATATATGCATTGTTGCTCTGTGATTGGTGCAGCAATGTCATTTTCCCAATCAACCTTTGAGTTGTATCAGGTAATGGGGGATGTCTTTTGCGTGGTACTGTATATGCGTGTAATCAGTTTCTTGGGAGAGGGATTAGATAGGATATTCTCCAGTGCATGGAGGATTTGTGGTTCCTGGGGATATTCAGCATGGGCGTAAAATCCGCTCCGCTCGCGGATTTTTCGGATTTTCGGCAAATTCGCAATCTGCGAACTCTCGCAAATTTGTCGAAAATCCGTGAATCCGCTCGCGGCGGATTTTTTGCTTGGTTGCGGCGCGCGCGTGGTGCACGGCGTTCACTTTCCGTCATTAAGCGTTTGCCGAGTTGTTTTTCTCGATCATATTTTGCGAGTGCTGCGCCATTTTGGATCTTGCTGCGTGATCCCGCGGGAGTTTGGCGCCCGCGAATACGTAATCGCGGCTTGCCACCTTGCACAGCACACCTCGCGAGAGTTCGCAATTGCGAACACGTAGTTGCGGCGGAAAGGAACAATCTCGCACTCGCGAAATAGAGATTTTGCAATTCTGCACAAGAAATCCACCAGCAAACAGGATAAACCTTCAGAAAATGATGATTTTTATCAGAATCACTCCTCAGGTTGACATTGCATGGCCTTTTTTTTGCAAGGAGTCCATTTTTGGGGGGGGGGGAAGGAAGTGCCCCACAGTCTCCAACTTCCTGTTCCTGTCCAGCAGGCTCCTCCCAGTGCTTTGTCCATCTCCTGGTCACTTTCATTTGGATCTGGAGCTGGAAGGATTACTTTTTGTGGGTGCTGCTGGATATTTGGATTTGAGGCCTTTTTGACTTTCTTTGAATCACTTTTGGATTAGAAATCAACTTTCACAAGTAAGTTTGTTTGGGGCATTACAGTTGCTGCAACTACAATTTTGGAACTTTTTCAGAACATTAAATAAATTATATTGCGGGTAGCCACAGTATCCAGTAGGACCAGGGTTGGTTATGGGTGCATGATACAACTGTTTTGTTGAATTTAAACACCATTGAGGCCATGGATGGGCTGGGATTGTGCTTATTTTTGTTGTTTTTGTCGTTTTTTTGGGGCTGCTGGTGGGGCCTTTTGCCCAGGGGTGGTGGTGCATGGACTGAGTGTGCCTGTGGTGTGGTCTCACTCTCTTTAATGTAAACATCATGGATGGCATTGGATTGTGGTGATTTTTGGCTGTTTTTCTGTTTTTTGGGGGTGTACTGTTGATGTGGACTGGCCATGTGGGTGGTGGTGGTGGCCATCTTGAGTGCTGGCTGGTACAGGCAACATGTGCTTGGGGTGCAAGGGGCCATTTTGAAGAGAGGCAGTGTCTGAGGCCTGCACTTATTTTGCCTACTTTTCATCCATTATGCCCAGGGGTAGTGAGTGTTGCATGGGCCTAGTCTTTCTGAGGGGAGTGAGTGTTGCATGGGCCTAGTCTTTCTGAGGGGTGTCTTCCTGAATTTAAACACCATTGAGGCCATGGATGGGCTGGGATTGTGCTGATTTTATTGTTTTTTGTCGTTTTTGTGGGGCTGCTGGTGGGGCCCTTTGCCCAGGGGTGGTGAGTGTTGCATGGGCCTAGTCTTTCTGTGGGGTGTCCTCTTGAATTTAAACACCATTGAGGCCATGGATGGGCTGAGATTGTGCTGTTTTTTGTGGTTTTTGTCGTTTTTTTGGGGCTGCTGGTGTGGCCTTTTGCCCAGGGGTAGTGGTGCATGGACTGAGTGTGCCTGTAGTGTGGTCTCACTCTCTATAATGTAAACATCCTGGATGGCATTGGATTGTGGTGATTTGTGGGTGTTTTTCTGTTTTTTTGGGGTGTACTGTTGATGTGGACTGGCTTGGGGTGTAAGGGGGGGCCATTTTGAAAAGAGGCAGTGTCTGAGGCCTGCACTTATTTTGCCTACTTTTCATCCATTATGCCCAGGGGTAGTGAGTGTTGCATGGGCCTAGTCTTTCTGTGGGGTGTCTTCTTGAATTTAAACACCATTGAGGCCATGGATGGGCTGGGTTTGTCCTGATTTTATTGTTTTTTGTCGTTTTTTGGGGGCTGCTGGTGGGGCCCTTTGCCCAGGGGTTGTGAGTGTTGCATGGGCCTAGTCTTTCTGTGGGGTGTCCTCTTGAATTTAAACACCATTGAGGCCATGGATGGGCTGGGATTGTGCTGTTTTTTGCGTTTTTTGTCTTTTTTGGGGGGCTGCTGGTGTGGCCTTTTGCCCAGGGGTAGTGGTGCATGGACTGAGTGTGCCTGTAGTGTGGTCTCACTCTCTTTAATGTAAACATCCTGGATGGCATTGGATTGTGGTGATTTGTGGGTGTTTTTCTGTTTTTTGGGGTGTACTGTTGATGTGGACTGGCTTGGGGTGTAAGGGGGGGGGCATTTTGAAGAGAGGCAGTGTCTGAGGCCTGCACTTATTTTGCCTACTTTTCATCCATTATGCCCAGGGGTAGTGAGTGTTGCATGGGCCTAGTCTTTCTGTGGGGTGTCTTCTTGAATTTAAACACCATTGAGGCCATGGATGGGCTGGGATTGTGCTGTTTTTTGTGGTTTTTGTCGTTTTTTTGGGGCTGCTGGTGTGGCCTTTTGCCCAGGGGTAGTGGTGCATGGACTGAGTGTGCCTGTAGTGTGGTATCACTCTCTATAATGTAAACATCCTGGATGGCATTGGATTGTGGTGATTTGTGGGTGTTTTTCTGTTTTTTTGGGGTGTACTGTTGATGTGGACTGGCTTGGGGTGTAAGGGGGGCCATTTTGAAGAGAGGCAGTGTCTGAGGCCTGCACTTATTTTGCCTACTTTTCATCCATTATGCCCAGGGGTAGTGAGTGTTGCATGGGCCTAGTCTTTCTGTGGGGTGTCTTCTTGAATTTAAACACCATTGAGGCCATGGATGGGCTGGGATTGTGCTGTTTTTTGTGGTTTTTGTCGTTTTTTTGGGGCTGCTGGTGTGGCCTTTTGCCCAGGGGTAGTGGTGCATGGACTGAGTGTGCCTGTGGGGTCTCACTCTCTTTAATGTAAACATCCTGGATGGCATTGGATTGTGGTGATTTTTGGGTGTTTTTCAGTTTTTTTGGGGTGTACTGTTGATGTGGACTGGCCATGTGGGTGGTGGTGGTGGCCATCTTGAGTGCTGGCTGGTACAGGCAACATGTGCTTGGGGTGCAAGGGGCCATTTTGAAGAGAGGCAGTGTCTGAGGCCTGCACTTATTTTGCCTACTTTTCATCCATTATGCCCAGGGGTAGTGAGTGTTGCATGGGCCTAGTCTTTCTGAGGGGAGTGAGTGTTGCATGGGCCTAGTCTTTCTGAGGGGTGTCTTCCTGAATTTAAACACCATTGAGGCCATGGATGGGCTGGGATTGTGCTGATTTTATTGTTTTTTGTCGTTTTTTTGGGGCTGCTGGTGGGGCCCTTTGCCCAGGGGTGGTGAGTGTTGCATGGGCCTAGTCTTTCTGTGGGGTGTCCTCTTGAATTTAAACACCATTGAGGCCATGGATGGGCTGGGATTGTGCTGTTTTTTGTGTTTTTGTCGTTTTTTTGGGGCTGCTGGTGTGGCCTTTTGCCCAGGGGTAGTGGTGCATGGACTGAGTGTGCCTGTAGTGTGGTCTCACTCTCTATAATGTAAACATCCTGGATGGCATTGGATTGTGGTGATTTGTGGGTGTTTTTCTGTTTTTTTGGGGTGTACTGTTGATGTGGACTGGCTTGGGGTGTAAGGGGGGGCCATTTTGAAGAGAGGCAGTGTCTGAGGCCTGCACTTATTTTGCCTACTTTTCATCCATTATGCCCAGGGGTAGTGAGTGTTGCATGGGCCTAGTCTTTCTGTGGGGTGTCTTCTTGAATTTAAACACCATTGAGGCCATGGATGGGCTGGGTTTGTCCTGATTTTATTGTTTTTTGTCGTTTTTTGGGGGCTGCTGGTGGGGCCCTTTGCCCAGGGGTTGTGAGTGTTGCATGGGCCTAGTCTTTCTGTGGGGTGTCCTCTTGAATTTAAACACCATTGAGGCCATGGATGGGCTGGGATTGTGCTGTTTTTTGCGTTTTTTGTCTTTTTTTGGGGGCTGCTGGTGTGGCCTTTTGCCCAGGGGTAGTGGTGCATGGACTGAGTGTGCCTGTAGTGTGGTCTCACTCTCTTTAATGTAAACATCCTGGATGGCATTGGATTGTGGTGATTTGTGGGTGTTTTTCTGTTTTTTGGGGTGTACTGTTGATGTGGACTGGCTTGGGGTGTAAGGGGGGGGGCATTTTGAAGAGAGGCAGTGTCTGAGGCCTGCACTTATTTTGCCTACTTTTCATCCATTATGCCCAGGGGTAGTGAGTGTTGCATGGGCCTAGTCTTTCTGTGGGGTGTCTTCTTGAATTTAAACACCATTGAGGCCATGGATGGGCTGGGATTGTGCTGTTTTTGTGGTTTTTGTCGTTTTTTTGGGGCTGCTGGTGTGGCCTTTTGCCCAGGGGTAGTGGTGCATGGACTGAGTGTGCCTGTAGTGTGGTATCACTCTCTATAATGTAAACATCCTGGATGGCATTGGATTGTGGTGATTTGTGGGTGTTTTTCTGTTTTTTTGGGGTGTACTGTTGATGTGGACTGGCTTGGGGTGTAAGGGGGGGCCATTTTGAAGAGAGGCAGTGTCTGAGGCCTGCACTTATTTTGCCTACTTTTCATCCATTATGCCCAGGGGTAGTGAGTGTTGCATGGGCCTAGTCTTTCTGTGGGGTGTCTTCTTGAATTTAAACACCATTGAGGCCATGGATGGGCTGGGATTGTGCTGTTTTTTGTGGTTTTTGTCGTTTTTTTGGGGCTGCTGGTGTGGCCTTTTGCCCAGGGGTAGTGGTGCATGGACTGAGTGTGCCTGTGGGGTCTCACTCTCTTTAATGTAAACATCCTGGATGGCATTGGATTGTGGTGATTTTTGGGTGTTTTTCTGTTTTTTTGGGGTGTACTGTTGATGTGGACTGGCCATGTGGGTGGTGGTGGTGGCCATCTTGAGTGCTGGCTGGTACAGGCAACATGTGCTTGGGGTGCAAGGGGCCATTTTGAAGAGAGGCAGTGTCTGAGGCCTGCACTTATTTAGCCTACTTTTCATCCATTATCCCCAGGGGTAGTGACTCAGTGTTGCATGGGCCTAGTCTTTCTGTGTGGTGTCTTGAATGTAAACATCATGGATGGCATGGGATTGTGCTTATTTTTCTGTGTTTTTCCATTTTTTGAGGTGTATAACTGAACTGATGTTCCTCTGTCTTCCATTGCTTTTAGGTGCTCAAGACTCTAGAGAACCACCAGTGCCAGGAAGAAGTCCTGCAGCGGTGTGTGTGTGCAGCATAACGTCACGCGACGTCACGTCTGGACACAGACAACTCTGCAACTCGTGCAACTGCTGCCTGCTGTTCTGAAGAAGATGGCCCCAAAAAAAGTTACCCGTAGCTCCTCTAGCAAGAAAGTTGCCAGTAAGGAGCAGAAGAAGCAAGTTACCAAGGAGACTGGTGTGCCGGCCGCCCCTTTTTTTGGGAGTAAAAAAAAAAGTATGCCTGCAGCAGCAGCGGGATCTGCTGGGGACCAAGCTGGGAGCAGCACCCCCGCTCCATTGGGCTCAGTGCCACCACCACCACCACGCCAACTTAAGTCCAAGCCCTTCAGTGCTGCAGAGGCACTTAGTCTAGTTGTTCAATCACCATCGACCAGTGATGTTGGCTCATCGCAAGAAAGTAGCAGCAATGTCCCTCAATCAACACAGGTTGTTGTAACTCATCTGACGAGTGTTGAACAACCACAGCCGCAACAAAAACCACATGTGCAAGTACAAGCCCAAGTACATGTGGAAGGAGAGGCAGCGCAAGGAGATGCGCAAGCAGAGGTGCATGGAGGGTCACAAGTGCCCACAATAGTTGTTCCTCCCGAAGTAGGGGCACATCAGGAAATCGACAATCAAGGCGAGGTATCATTTGAGGAAGACACTCCTCCTGATGATCATTCATTGTCTTCCACACCCCTAGCAAGGAAGAGATCAAGGGTGGTGTCTACATCTTCTTCAAGCACACCTCCTTCTGATGATACGGATCAAAATTGGGAAACAGCACCACTGCCGTCTGAGAGTGAGGCACATGATCTGACAAAGGTAGTTAAGCGTAAAAGGAAGCTCGTCCAAAGTCTCAGAGTTATGGAGTGTGATGATGAGGCTCAACAAGAAGTGGCGGATACTGCTGCTGATGAAGACTCTGACAACGATGACCCAGTCATCATAAAGGTCACTTCAGCCCCAGCGGGCATGCAGCAAACAGACATTTTGACCCTAGCCCGAAAAGCTGCTGAGCGTGATGATGATGATGTTGTCGACGAGGAGGCAGTGGAAACACCACAATCATTGGAGTTAAGTACACCAACTCGTACCGCTTCCATATTTCTTTCTCACAAGAAGGGACCTCCATCCACCTCGACCTTAATTAGTGGCGGTGAAAGTGCACAACGTACAAAAGTTGGGCAATCCAGATCCTCCACTTCATCTGGCATTAGCAGCATGACCACCACCACCAGTATCGCCGCCTCCTCCAGGCCCCACAGAGACTTCAAGTCCCCAGTTTGGGACTTCTTTACTGTTTGCCAAAAAAGGGAAAAGTTCACCATTTGTACCCTTTGTAAGCTTGCAGTTAGTCGTGGTAAGTCAGGTACCAACTATGGTACCGGAGGCCAGAGAGGTCATCTTGAGAGACAGCACACTGTCCAATGGTTTGCGCACCTAGATGCGATCAAGGAAGCCCGAATTGGAAGTCAAGAAAACGTTGATGTTGCATCTGATGATGACGAGGAGGAAGAAGACGTGTCAAACACTTCACTTACACCCAGTACCCCTGTCAGCAGCACACCCCGTGTGAGGCACACTAAGAGTGTTGGAGCGAGTGAGACACCAACGCGCAAAAGTTCACCAGCGAGTATAATTGGGTCAACGAAGTCATTATCATCCCGTAAATGCTTGGTCCAGGGCAACATTAGAACCATGTTTTCTTCAGACTCGCCATATGAACGCAACCACCCACTGACGCGTCTGTATAACACTAAGCTGGCTAAAATGCTAGCTGTGGACCTTCTCCCTTTTTCTTTTGTAGAAGCGGTAGGTTTTCTAGAATTAGTGGCAACGCTCTGCCCTAAATGGAAGGTTCCTAGCCGGTTCTATTTTGCCAGAGTTGCGGTTCCAGCACTACATGAAGATGTGCTGGAGGCGATTGGGGCAGCTTTGCAGAAGAGTGCTGTTCACACTATACATCTGACAACAGACATGTGGACCAGTGGCGCAGGCGCTGATTACATGTGCATCACTGCACACTGGGTCTCTTTTTCAGGTGTTAAAGCAAAGCTAAACGCAGGTGTTGACCCGGACCAAGTTTTTAAAGCTGCTCGGAAACATGCAACACTAGCCATGTTTGGCTTGGAGAAAAGTCACACAGCAGAAAACATTTTGGACGAGTTTAACAAAAAGGTCTTTCACTGGCTGTCCCCAAAAAAACGCCAGATTGGTTATGTTTCCACGGATAATGGCGCCAATGTAGTTAAGGCCATGGCGATGGGTGCATATTTCAGAGTGCCGTGTTTGGCGCACTGTATCAACCTGGTAGTTCAAAAATTCTTGAGTGATAGAGACAGTACAGCGTTCGAGGTAATGGCCACCTGCCGCAAAATGTGCAACCATTTCAGCCATTCTTTTAAGGCCCGGAAGCATCTGAGGAGGCTGCTACTTGAACGTCGAATGCCAGTGAAAGCACTCATCCAGGAGGTGGCAACACGTTGGAACTCAACCTTCTACATGCTTGAGCATCTGTATGAGCAGTATACGGTACTCAATCACTATTTCTTAACAGAGGGTACAGCTCAGAAGGACCTGCGGATGGGTGCGGCGCAATGGGACATAGTTAAAAGCCTGACAGACATGCTTCGTCCTTTTGAGTTCTTCACGCGTGCAGTCAGCCAGGAGGACTGTAATTTGGGACAAGCTATCCCATTGTTGTGCATGCTGGAGCACCAACTGAAGGCGGTGTCTTCTGAGTTAGAAAAAGATGAAAAAAACAAAGACCCTTTTATTTTGTCGGAGAAATTATTAGAGCGCCTACGTGGTGATGAACGTCTTAAAAAGATCAACTCAGAACAGCATTACATTTGTGCTACTATTCTGGATCCACGCTACAAAAAGGCGCTGGCAGGCCAAGCATTCTTTCCTTTTGCTGATGAAGATGTTAAAAAGTACAAACGTTGGCTAGGCTGGTCAGCCAAGAGGTTTGAAAAAGAACGGCAGGATATTGAAGGAGAAGGCAGTACATCAGCATCAGCATCAGCAGGCCATCCCCAGTCAAAAGAATCCACTTCTGCACCTGTGGCTGTGGCACAAGTGACCTCTCAGCCGTTAAAGACACCGGCAACCGGATCATCTGCACCACACACAACAGTAACAGTGGCTGCTGGGGACCTTGAGTCGATGGTGCAGGACTATCTGAATGACTCAACAGAGGTCTTTCTTAATGATGAGCCATTGCAGTATTGGCATGGGAAAAAACAATTGTGGCCACAGCTCTCCAACCTGGCTATAAACTATTTGTCTTGCCCACTCGCAAGTGTGTCTTCTGAACGTGTTTTCAGTGCTGCTGGTGGCATTGTAACTCCCAAACGGAGCCACCTCTCGCCCAAAAATGTGGAGCGGCTGACAATGATCAAGATGAATCAGCACCTCATACCACCAGATTACAAAGTACGAGAAAGCACGCCGCATGAAGACGAGGAGGAAGGCAACGTAGATGAGGGGATTTGTT
This sequence comes from Lissotriton helveticus, assembly GCF_964261635.1. Classification (NCBI taxonomy): domain Eukaryota; kingdom Metazoa; phylum Chordata; class Amphibia; order Caudata; family Salamandridae; genus Lissotriton; species Lissotriton helveticus. The sequence continues at coordinate 1,247,506,173 of NC_136068.1, read as the reverse complement.
CTCTGTTCGGTGACACTGACCTCATCCTGCCTGAATTCGCAGAGTATGATGACGAAATCTTCTTCTTATTCCCTGACACCGAGCCCTGAAAATGAGACAATGAATCAATAACTTTCTTTTTCGTCCTTATTCACTTTTATTCCTGTGTGTCTGTCTTTCTTTGTTTTGCACAGTTAATTTAATTCAAACTTTAATCACCTAATCCCAAAAACAAGCCCATCAGCAGAACTGTCTTCACTTGTTTGCTTATTGATTTGAAGGTGCCGCAGTCTACATTCCTCAGGTTCACAAGTTCAGAAGAACATGCTCCGCTATCCTACTCCTCCTATTTCCCTCAAAGCAGAGGGCTGGATTACGCCCAATGAAGAAAGACTCAGCACTTGTGGGGGTGTTCTACTTCTTTGCGGGTGAGTTGAGGGCTCTGGGCCCATTGCTGTGAAGCTCTAATAACGGATAAAAGTGTTTAGGACCAAATATGAGGCGGAAATTTCTTGCCGTTTTTGCTGACTTGCTTGCCTTTGAGGTGCTCTTTGGCGGGGTTCCGGGTGTTTGTGGGTGAGTTTTGGGGTCTGGGAGCACTGCTGCGACAGTCTAATCTTGATTGCATTTGCTTTTCAGGAAATCCGTGGTGGAAAACAGGAGTTATGATGATGATGACCTAGCTGCACAGCGCGTTTGGACCGAAGGCCGAGAGATATTGTAAGTATGAGATTTTGCTTTTTGGCTGTTTGGGGGTGTTGTCGCGTGCTTTTTTGCGGGTGGGTTGGCGGGTCTTGGGGCATTCCTGGGAAGGTCTAATACCGGATAGAAGTGGTTTGGACAAAATCCATAAGGAAAAGCCTTTTTTTTGCTATTTCTTCTGACATCTGATAGAAGTGTTTTGGATAAAATCCATAAGGAAAAGCCTTTTTGTTTGCTATTTCTTCTGACATCTTGCTCAATGTAGCGTTTTGGGGGGCTTCCTGGTGTTTGTGGGTGGGTTGCGGGTGCTCTGTCGAAGCACTGCTGCGACAGTCTAATCTTGATTGCATTTGCTTTTCAGGAAATCCGTGGTGGAAAACAGGAGTTATGATGATGATGACCTAGCTGCACAGCGCGTTTGGACCGAAGGCCGAGAGATATTGTAAGTATGAGATTTTGCTTTTTGGCTGTTTGGGGGTGTTGTCGCGTGCTTTTTTGCAGGTGGGTTGGCGGGTCTCTTGGGGCATTCCTGTGAAGGTCTAATACCGGATAGAAGTGGTTTGGACAAAATCCATAAGGAAAAGCCTTTTTTTTGCTATTTCTTCTGACATCTTGCTCAATGTAGCGTTTTGGGGGGCTTCCTGGTGTTGGTGGGTGGGTTGCGGGGTCTCTGTCGAAGCACTGCTGCGACAGTCTAATCTTGATTGCATTTCCTTTTCAGGAAATCCGTGGTGGAAAACAGGAGTTATGATGATGATGACCTAGCTGCACAGGGCGTTTGGACCGAAGGCCGAGAGATATTGTAAGTATGAGATTTTGCTTTTTGTCTGTTTGGGGGTGTTGTCGCGTGCTTTTTTGCGGGTGGGTTGGCGGGTCTTGGGGCATTCCTGGGAAGGTCTAATACCGGATAGAAGTGTTTTGGACAAAATCGATAAGGCAACAACTTTTGGCACTTTTTGTAACTTAGGGTTCGTTAGGGTTAGCCCTAGCAGCAGGATTGCATGTGTTTCGGGGTGTTCTATTGCAACTCAGTTCTGGGGTTTTAGAGCACTCTTGGAGCGATACTGGCTATGGATACTTTTGCTTGCTTGCAAGTGGTTTGAATACAATCCACGGTGGGTAAGGGTGTATTTGGGCCTACTTTTACTTTTAAAGTACGTTTTGTCACCATTTTTCTGCTAGGCCTCGTTTTTTGAGATCTGATTGGGGGTCTTCTACATTTGCGATTGGCTTTAGTAAGGGTCTTGGTGGGAGCATTGCTGGGAAGGTCAAATTTTGTTCTAAAACACAGTTTACAGTACACCTACCTTGAGGGGAAAGATCCGCTATAATATTTTGGCCATACTTATTTATCCTTAAAAAGGTGACTCAGACAGAGTACGCAATTTCAAAAATATTGTACTGTCTATTAGGGAAATCAAAGTGTGACTTTTTGCACCACACAGCGTACATACCTTATATTTATTTATCAGTGGTATTGTAATAGCACTTCCTGTTTTCCGTTCAATAATTACAGGCCGGGTTTCAGTCAACATCCGCCAGGCAGGCAGTGGACAGGGTGTCTTCTGTCAGTGGTCACCAACATTGATGGACAAAGCGTCAGCTGGAATGGAGGAGTGCCGCTAATAAGAGGAATTGTTTGCTGCATGCAACTTACTTACCAAATTCAACAGGACAACTCCAACAACATACAGAATACAGATACAGTATCCATTGTTTTCTTCTATGAGTGTGACTGCATGTGGTTAGCTTTAGTTTGTACCCAAAGATTTCTTTATCTTCAATTATTGTTTGTCCATGCTGTGCTTTTTTTTTCTTCTCTCAACAAAACCTACCCAAAAAGAACCCCCCATTCCCATCCATTTTCCAAACCCTAACCCTCTTCCCCCGGGCTGTGTAGTTTTGCTTGATGTCTGACTAAATGACATCAATAATTCCACACACTTGCTGGGGAGGATAAGGTCATAGCAACAGGCTGGTGAAGGAATACGAGGATATATTCTAGACTTACTCAGCTTCAGTACTATTTCTTGTAGTAGTAGGAGCCAATGTCAAATAAATTCAACGCAAGTACTAGTTATACTTGCAATACTTTACCATTTGTTAGGCTATATTGTGGCACTGTTCTAGTGTACTGTCACCTGCTATATTCTCGAGCGTACCGTAACCGTTGTAATTCTACAGTAAGGACAAACCAGGTTTCGTTTTCTTTTTTTCCATAGGCATGCAACTGCCACTGTGTCACACCACTAGTACCACCACAATGAGGAAATTTCATCCGCCCAGGATTGCCAACCTTAATCCCCATTTCACGTGGAGCCAGCCCTGGGCCTAGCCCTAATTTCTAACACAAATTACAGGTAAGATAAGCGTTTGGTGGGAGGTAGTATAATGTAGTATTAGGACTAGACGAGAGATTGACGGTAGTACTACTAAAGTCCTAGGACTCTTCAGGAAAACAAACTTACTGTTACACCCCCACCCACCAGACTGAAAAGCAGTAAAAAACAGGTATGGTCAGATAAAGTTTAAAAAAGTATATTTATGTAGCCCTAACAAAATAATCTCCCTCAAGACCCTCCCTAACCCCAACGATTGTCTTTGAAAAGTCCCAAAAAGCACCCAACTCCCAAATCCCACCCCCCAAAAGTCTCTAAAAAAAGGGCAAGGGACACTCCACTACTGGAGGGTGCTGGTGAATTTTGCGGCCAGGGCATCATACTCCTTGCGGAGGGTGGCATGCTCGAAGCGGAGGCCCTCCACCAAGTTCTTGTACCTATGGACCTCCTGCTCCAGGTAGGACATTCTCACTCCTAGGCGGCGCTGGCGTGCCTTGCAGCTCCTGTGGGGGGCAGCTGGTCTTTTTGCTGCTTGGCGGTGGCGGTTGGCTTTGTTAGCCCGGCTCCGTACCGCTGGAGCACTGCGCTGGCTGGCAGCCCGTGGGGTCACGGAGGAGGATGCAGCTGTACCAGTCGAGGATGTTGTGGTTGCACCGGTCGACTGCGTGTCCTCCGACTCCTCCAGGGCCACCAGCCGCCGATATTCCGCGACAGTGGCATCCAGCCTCCGTTGCCGGGCCATTCGAGCCTGCTCCCTCCGTGATGTCGATTTGGAAGGAGCAACTATATGAAGAAAGAAAGACATAGTCTGTAACCAATGCTCCTTAACATTAATAACACAAACTGATTGAGCCGAAAGTTGTGTCACAGTACAAGTAGCAAATTGAAAGCACAGTACATAACTATTGAGGACAGTATCTATCTAACCTCCCACTTCTGCATCCTTGCTCTAACATTAGTGGTAGTTTAATGAACAAATTCTACGACCACTATGGACTTCCATTACAGTCGACTATGACAGTACACCAGTCTTATTCTTCTTCTTCTCTCTTGTTTCGGAAAATTGGTACGTTATCTTATGCAAGCCGGCAGAATGCCAGCGCAGTGAACTTGCACCCGAGAAAAACAGACGCACACCATGATGAGTGAGACAGACTTGCGTTACTGTACCGGTCCAGTACATGCAGGTGGTGAAGCTATTACTTTTCTATTACGGGTGGCACTGAGAATACTCGGTTACAAGGGCTACTGCTTAATTAATTTACCTTTCACCCTACAGTGCAAATGAGTACTAGAAAAGGAAAATGAAGAAGCTAAATAATTAGATTATCCATCACTTCACATGGGATGTATTTGATGACATATGGGATGACTTTAGGTTCTTTGCTTATTATTGAGTGAACAGTGATACACCCACACATGAATGACGTACTACTACTAAACTAAAGTTATTAAGAGAGGTACGGAGTGTCCACCGTAATAACCGGATATATGCTGTGCTTGCAGTTGCAATACAAACTATTGCTACTATTCATGGTAGTATTGGACAAATTTACAATTTCTTTTCCTTGCCTTCCCTACACTGGAACGGACGTGCGGGTGCGGTGTTACATGCTCTTCAAGGTAACACTTAGTTCATACAGTGACAATCTACTCTCTCTAGATACACATGTGCTATCTAAGAGTCAGATAATACCATGCTCCAGGCATCCATCCATTCAAAGTATATGCACACATACAGTTTATGTTTCACCCACCCAGGCTGTTGTCCTTCCACCCATCCTTGCTTCATCATTGACCCAGCCATGCACCATACCATATTCTTTCCTTCCCAGCGACCTCGGGGGCCAAGCAAACACATATCATTCTTCTTTGCCAGCCATCATAAAATTTCTCGTCCTTCCACACTTACTTACACCCTTCTTTCGCTTTTCGAATATATAGCTTACCTGTGCCCGCCACCACCGTGTCCACCCTCACAGGCACATCGGTGTCGTCCGGCACTCGCACCACCTCCTCCCCAGAAGTGTTGTCCTCCTCATCCACCACCTCCGCGCTGGCCCCGCCACCAGATGTTCCACCTACAAAGTAAATTTTTAGAATGTTAGAATACACCACTCACTACTGTATAATATTTGGTCTAGGAGGAATAAAGAAAGTTAAAAAAAACGAAATACAATGTAATAATTTGTAACTGTATACTCTACAGTAAAAATGTCCCTTTTTCCAGGGAAGGCTGTTGTCTTGCTGCACTTTTTGGCACAACTGATGAATGCTTGCTTTTTATTTTTAACACACAACACTTTTTCTCCTAACAGAAGCTTGACTTCTAAGAACACGATCAGGGTCAAGCTCAAGTTCAAACCAGGTGAGAGCTCAGCTCGACCACAAGAAATGTGTCAAATTAATCGTTAGCACTAAGCAATTTTCCATTTTCAGTTAAACGGTTACTTTTATGACAAAGTTGATTTTAATAAATGTGTTTAGTTTTAATAAAGCTTTTAAACTTAAATAGACTCTGTGGTTTTTGGTCCTCCAGACTAGAGTGGATGAGCTAAAGGTTTTGGAATTTTTGCAAGCATGAGTGCCTCTGACACTTCTTGACTGTGACTCCGTACTCTTGCCCTGCGTAGGATAATCTAATGATCATTGGGGATCAATCATCGGTGACTTAGGGAGCTAAATGACTCTGCCACACTATCTAGCCAGTAAGGAGATTGGGGGTTCTTCAAAGTCTGATATTACTGAGGTATGTGGAAAGAAAGTCCACCTGCGCCTATTATAATTGATAAACAATGCACTATTTAGTGTTCATAGTTCGGTTTGTGCAGATTTGTCCCTGCAACAGTAGTAGAATGGATTGTCCTCCTATCCAAAACAAAAGTAAAGTAGTATCTTATTCTTTCTTGGTGGTCATTCACCTTTTTATTGTTGGCAATTGTCAAAGCATAAACATTTAGAAGACTTGAAAAGACATTATGGACAATCCCAGAGGACTGCACTCAGTGCATAGAGCTATTGCTGACTAGAATGGGAGTCCAATGGAATTGCCAAATGTGCAATCTTAGTTAGCTACACACACAGACTAATAAGAATAATCTAGTAATACCACAGGGAGTCATAGTCGAGGCAGGATAAGAATTTAGATCCAGTCTACAAGAAGATCAAAGACGATTTAGAAAAAATCGAATGAGGAACGCTAGGAAAAAATAGGTACTCTTTATTAAAATTAAAACTTACTGGGGCCAGCAAAGGAGCCCTCGCCTGCCCGATCCTGGCCTGCATCCTCCTGAACAGCACCCTCCTCCTGTGTCCTCTTGCCCTTGGGGGGAGCTGATGTACAACATGAAAGAAAGAAAGACCAGAAAACATGGATGAGATTTGTCAACCAAATCAAACATTTCAAAAGAACTATAACAAAATATTTTTGAGAAATAGCAAATAGATAGACAACTATTCCACGGGATATATTGACCTATCTCATGTGGTATACTACGTTAATCGTATTGCCTGATTTGCGGACCGTTGACTTTCAAAGTTCCTATGTAACTCAATAAACAGACTACTAAAAAGGTTTGCCTAGGCCTGGCAGGCAGCAGTCCGCAGCACGCAAAGTGACAGACAAAGTCCATCCTGCTTGCAGATCAGTGAATACTCAAACTATCAATCCACCGACCACCACCACTATTTCTTCTTATAGCCATGTGTCTAAAGGAAGGACTGGACTTCAGTCTGTTGGGGCTGATTTAGAAGTCCCTTGCGGCTCATTTTCCTCCATTGTTGCGTGACTTTTGTGACGCAGCGGCAGAACAAAAGAGTCGCCATGGTGCGACGTATATATTAAAAAAAAACGCATATGGGAGATGCATCACGTTGTAAAGCCCTGCACCATCAGGGGGCGTTCCGGCGCAAGGGAGGGCGTTCCTGCGCAGGAACGAATCCTAGAAGTGGGTGAGGGAAATGTACAAGATGTCAATCAGTCACTTTTAGGACAATGATGCGTGACTCAAACCCTGCGCCTGCTTGAAGCCGACGTACGGCTTGATGCAGCATTGGGGAGATAGGGCACCCCAGAGCATTGCTGGAGCTGCGCCATCGTTGGCACGCAACTCCAGCAATGCGCCGCCTTTACCCCACAGATGCGTAAGGCTTCTGTGACGTTTTGGGCCAATGGGTGGTGGTGGCATGGCGCACAATTACTGCCGCATCCCTGCTACTTTGCAGGGATGCGCCGGTAATTGAAAATATGACCCTTAGTGTCTAGCATTACGCAGTTCTTTACACTACACTCATACATAATTTCTCAGGCCAATGAAATGAACACAAATTACAAAACAAATAGGCATAGTAGCAAGCAAGGCTACTGAGAAGGAGAGCAGTGCACCTGAAATGCATAGAAGATTTTGAAATATAATTTACCTAATGTAATCGGCAGCATTATTGCTCTTGGTAAAGAACAAACATTTCCAAATAACAGAGACGGATAAAACAGATTAGTGATGAAATAGCTAGAAATGGCTACTACTACTCACCAAGCCCGGGGACCTCTACGCCGAGCGCGTCCAGCAAGTCCCGTTCCCGGTCCATGACATCCGTCCAGCGGTGGGTGGCCTGGTTATAGGTGCGCCGGACCCCAGAGAGCTTAAACATGGCCCGGCACACCTTCTCCCACCGCTTCCGGCGCTCCAGGATGCCATAGCCGGTTGCGATCTTGCCGCCTCCCAGGATCGTCTTGGGGAGGCGGCGCTGGACGTGGAAGATGAGTGCGGCCACCTCCTCCGCGCTAAAGATCTCCCGTGGCATCACTTGCTCCCCCCTCAAACGCCCGCACGGGAGCCGGGCACGGGGTGCGGGACCCTTCCCCTTCTCAGGGTGCTTCCCGGCTCCCTTTACCATGGTCTGGGCAGAAATGAGTTAAATAATAAAGAAGAAATAGAATAGGGAAGAAGAAAATAAAAGAGTTTAAAAAAGTAGTTTAAAATTAACAAAAAGTAGCAGAAAACTCAAAAATATAGAGCTAGAAAAATAGAGGGATAGATAATAAGTAAAATAGATCAAATAAACTTCAAAAAAAGCAAAGGATGGCAGAGATTCAGAGAGGATACAGAAAGCATGCCCAGAACCATAGCAATGAATGAGAAACAAGATGGCCGCGCCCATTCACGACCGCGTGGGTAAGTTCGCGCGAGATTTTCCTCGCGAGCACGTGCGAAATTGTACTAGCGAGCAGCACACTTTGCGGGATTACACATAGCGGCCGGAAACGGAATTACGTCACGCAAACAAGATGGCTGCGCCCGTGTACGACCGCTAGGGTAACTTCGCAAACGTATAGCTACAAGCGCCTTGCGAACACGGAAAAAATCATGCGAACATACACGCCGCAAAAAAAAAAAGTGTATTCGCTCGCATTCGCGGCTTCCGAAATCGATCTCGCACGGATTCGCGCCCCGCAAATGACGCGAAATTGCAGAAAAACTATTTTTGCTAAACTGAAAGCAATCAGCAGGTGCAAAAGTTCTAACCTAACATTAGTAACCATTCACTCTAGTGCTTCCTGAGGGGCCCCTCCAGAGTTCAGTTGCCTATTTGCAACTATTCCATGACCCTGCTATGACCCAAACAGCAGGCTCATAGAATAGCTAAAAGTAGACCATAAAGGTCCTGTGAAAAAAAATTGCACTGCAACAGAAAGCAAATTACAGATAAGGAAGGAAGCAGGTGCCAGCCAGACTGGAAGTTTCAAAATTACTGACACATTAATCCCCCCCTAATTAATTCATGGCAGTTGAAGAAGGGCAGGTGTGCTTGCTTTCACTGCAACAGAAAGCAAATTACAGATAAGGAAGGAAGCAGGTGCCAGCCAGACTGGAAGTTTAAAAATAAGTGACACATTAATCAACCCCAAATTAATTCATGGCAGTTGAAGCAGGGCGGTGTGCTTGCTTTTTTTCACCCCCATAATCTACAGTGATAAACAAACCTAATGGGTGGCAGTCAGGATGTACCAGAGGGTGGCATGGGTGTACCAGAGGGTGGCAGTGGTGAAACAGAGGGTGCTGTGAACCTGTGATGATAAACCAGACGTAGAAACAACATAGTCGCGGCCGTTGCGAGCCGAAAAGTAAGTTCGCAATTGCGAAATGGTCCACAAATCCTCACGAACGCTCGCCAACAAAAAAAATGGAAAAATCCGCTAATCCGCGAGAGTTCGCGGATTTTGCGGATTGCGAATCCGTAAATCCGCAAATTCGCGTACGCGAGATCCGATAGATCCGCCCATGCTTATGTACCATGCTTTGCAGGCTGCCCTGAGTTGATAAAATAGTAGTGTGTCTGATGCCGAAGGTGTCTGGTCCTTGCACATATGCTGCAGTGTTAGGAATGTAGCATCTTGGTATAGATTGCCACCCGTTACCAACCTGTGCACTTTCGCCCTCAGTGCGGTGGCCTTATCTGTCAGCGGGGTCAGCAGTGGGTTGCCACCTATAGGTATGGATGGAGCATACAATTCTTTTATTCCTGCTTGTTTTGCTATACCTCGCCATGCCCATCTCGTCCCCTCAACCGTCCCCTCAACCGTGTCAATTTCTCGATGGGGTCGTTTGTAGGTCTGGTACACTGCAGCATTCAGTGGAATCGGTGCGGCTTTATCCATCTCTATTGCTACATGTGGTTGGAACGGCGTTGGGTGTTGCCAAAAGTGTAAGAACTGTGCCTGTGAGCTGTATGCATAGAGTTCAAAGTCAGGGGCTCCCAACCCACCTTGTTCAAAGGGTAGCGTCAACAAATTCCAGGAGACACGTGGCTGTCTGCCCGCCCATATTATCTCAAGCACGGCCGTCCTAAGGCGTCTGAAGAAATGTACATTAAGCGGCATTGGTATATTGACAAATAAATATAACAATTTAGGAAGCAGAACCATTTCTGTGATTGCTATGCGTCCCAGTATTGAGAGGGGGAGTTGTTTCCATCTCTGTACCTTATTGTCAATCCAATCCATAACCCTCCCGTAGTTGGCCATCCACAAGTCCTGCGTAGATCTGCTTATAATTATACCCAGGTATCGGTCTTTGACGCCACCCACTGAATGGAGTAGTCTGTTATGCAGGGGTCTGTTTCATCCGTGAGTGCAAGTATCATGGATTTTGTCCAATTGATTTGGATCCCCGTGAGACCCCCGTATCTGATCACTTCTCTCATTATAGCGTTAAAATTATCTTTGGGGTTAATCATGTAGATCGTCATGTCGTCAGCGTACATTGAGATTAATAGACCCCTGGATGTGAATCCTATGCTCCTGTGCGTGTGGTGCTGGCAAAGTCTTGCCGCCAAAGGCTCGGTTGCGATGGCAAAAAGCAACAGCGACAGAGGACAGCCCTGCCTCGTACCGCGGGTAATGCCAAAGGAGTCCGACACTTGACCATTTACTCGCACCCTTGCCATTGGGTTAGAATATAAAATTTGAATTTGTTGGATGAAAGCAGGACTAAGGCTCATACGAGCCAACAATATGAAAAGGAATTTCCATTCCAGTGAATCAAAGGCCTTGGTTGCATCCAATAATGCCGCCACTGCCTGTACATTAGGAGCTAGATAATGCAAGACACCAAACAAAGTACGCATATTATGTGACGTCGACCTCCCTGGTATAAATCCGGACTGGTCCGGAAGTGCGATTTGTGGGAGCATTGGCTGCAACCTGTTCGCCAGGAGTTTTGCATATATCTTGGCGTCAAGATTTATTAGTGACAGAGGTCAACAGGAATCATGGGAAGTAGGGTCCTTGTCTGGTTTTAGCAGAGCTATAAAAGTAGCTTCTCTCAGGGTAGTGGGGAGTGTGCCCGTGTCCATTGCTTCCAGGTATACATGCAATAAGCGGGGGGCCAATAAATCAACATATTCTTTATAAAATGCAGCCGACAAGCCATCCGCCCCGGGGGCTTTGTCAGACGGCATACTACTAATGACTTGACGTATGTCTTCAACCGTGATCGGCAAGTTCATATATTCTCGTGCCCCATCATTATACCACGCACGCGCTACCGTGTCCAAGTAGTCCATTATGTCTTTCTCCAATGGATAAGTGCTGGACGAGTATAGGCACTGATATTAGCGGGACATAGTAGACAAAATATCCTGTGGCGACCTAGCCACCTCCCCGTTAGTTGCCTTCAGTTCCGTAATGTTTTCAGCACATCTCGGAGTGCGCAACAGGCCCGCTAATGTCTTCCCTGCCCTGTCACCCTCACCATATCGTCTAGCCTGTGTGTATTTATGCAAATAGGTCATTTCCCTCTCTGCCTCTTCCTGAAATGTTGTCAGTTTTGACCTAATCATTGCAGCAGTGGCAGGGGATGGGTTAGTTTAAAAGTCTCTCTCCAAGTCCCCGATGTCTTTCTCCAGCCGCCCCAGTGTGTGGATATCCTTTAACACTCCAGTTTTGAGGGCTATGCAATTTCCTCTGATAACCACCTTAAAAGCTTCCCAGAGTGTCCCAGGTGAGTCTACTGAACCCTCATTTAGCATAAAGTAGTCTTCTCTATCAAACTCTCTCTAAATACCTGACCCAGCAGTGCGCCCGACGGACACCTCCAAGGAAATGGCTGTATATATGGCTCAGGAATACGCAATTTCAGTACCGCAGGTGCATGGTCTGAGAAGGTGCAAGGGTAATGTGCTACATCAGTGACCCAAGCATGAATATCTTTCGACACCAACCAGTAGTCTAGCCTTGACCACGAGCTCCTGTGGTGTGTAACGCATGTGCCTTCCCTTACTGTAGAATGCAATGTCCTCCATGAATCTATCAGATGGAGTTCTTGTAAAATGTCTGATAGTGTCTGCGCGGCTCTGTGGTGATGATCACGGGATACTCCTTCCTTATCTAGCATGGGGGACAATACTACATTGAAATCTCCACCCCAAAGGATCGCCATTGGTCCCAATGCCTGTATCCTCTGACAAATATGTTGGAAGAAGTCCGGGCGATCTGTGTTTGGGCCGTATATGTTAACTATCAATGTGGGGGTGTCGTATAGCGTGCCCTGTAAGAGAACAAATCTACCCTCACGATCTACATCGTCTAGTGTGTTTTCCACTGGAGCCCCCTGCGCAGAAGAATGGCCACCCCTCTAGAGTATGTCGAATAGCCCGCCACCGCTATCTCACCCCATCTGGCATTCCTAATGGTACCTGCCGCCGCTGTCAGTAAATGTTTTTCTTAGAGTAGACAGATATCCACCCCACGCCGCAGGAGATAGGATTGGACCAATCTCACCTTTCTACGATCATTTAGACCCCTGATATTCCGAGACATACATTTGAGGGAAGTCATGTGAGCATTCAGTGTGCTAGAACCCATAGTACCAGGCAATTATGCTGTATCTCCGGCCCCATTCATCGGACCCTCTGGATCGTGCGGTCCCACCAGTTTCGCGCATTCCCAATAAATGCAGACATTTTGATGCAATATGTAGCAGATCAAACTTAAAAGAAAAAAACATTTCGCCACCCACCCAACCTCCCACACCAACCCCCCAAACAAGTTGTGGTTTACCCTCCCATACCTCCCCTAACTGTAAACAGATGGTCCACAGTAGTGAACACACGGGAATCATCCCAGTGGGGTACATGAGTTAGCCGGCAACACGCCCCTGCGCTTATGGCAGGGTGGCCGGGATTATAACACATTCGCCCAATCTCCCAAAAAACACCTTTAAATATGTTATGTCTGTAAAAAAGGTAGGTTTCCCGGGCCCTGTACTCCCAGTTTGGCCGGGTATATCAAGGAGTATTTGGTGCCAATTTGTTGAAAGATTTTCTTGGCAGGAAGAAATTCCCTCCGTGCTGTCTGGACTTGGAGGATAAAGTCCTTATATAGTGCTATGTTATTTCCATCGTATTGTATGTCCCCCCTTTCCCTCGCCAGGCGCAGTATTGTGTTCCGGTCTCTATAGTTCAGGAGACGTGCAAGGACGGGACGCGCTGGCGCTCCCGGCCTTGGCCGCGGACCCAACGTGCGATGAGCTCTTTCAACAAGGAACATGGCGGACAAGACCTGACCAAAAAGAACTGTCATCATTTTTTCAATGTACTTCTCCATGTTCGGAATGTTTGTAGTCTCCGCAATTCTGGTGATGCGTACATTGTTGCGTCGTGACCTAGCCTCCAAATCCTCATTCTTTTGTTGAATAGAGTAGAGGATCCGGTCCATATTCCTTAACTTCTTGTCCATCTCCGTCTCTCCTTCATCAGTTTCATTAATTCTGGTTTCAGGGAAGCTTACTCGGCCCTCCTGCTTGTCCATTCTCTGCGTTATCCTGTCCATTCTCTCCGCTAAGGAGTCCATCTTGGTAACAATACCCTGGAGACTGGATTTTTAAATCTTTAAACATCTCATGTATATCTACTGGTGGAGGCTGGGATATTGCAGGATCTTCTGATTGCCCTTGTTGACCATTGCCTGCTTCGGGTCCTTTGGAGGCCTTCTTATCGAAATTGAGCCTTGGCTGCCTAGTGTCCGGCTTCCCCATATTTCGCTTTGCGCACTTCCAGGTGTGCCAAAAGCGAAGGCGGTGTCACCCCCTCGTCTCCAGTCCTGCCGGTGTTCCGCACTATTAGCGCAATATTATGCTTCCTCCGCTATGTAGCGCACACTGCCAGGCCTGGATCACACGCCCCTCCAATACCGTGTCTCCTCGCCCGCACTTCACATCCTATGATCGTGCGGGCCCAAGCATAGGCAACTTCCGCTCCTTCACAGGCTGTTATTTATCCTTATACGGCGCTATTACATGCCAGTATCCCTGTGCTCGTACCACAAGCAACACTAATTATGTACCTCCTCTTGTGGCCCTTTGGCGTCACGCTCGCAGAAGCCACACTCCCCCTGCTAATATTGGCGATAGGGCGTGCCCGCAGCGTTATTGAATATAAGTCTGGCCTAGGGTGCTCTCCAAACTGTGCCCATCTCTATATTGCTCCTGTGGCAGTATACTTTGCCCCCCCCAACAGTAGGCGCCAGTGTGTCCAAAGCTCGCCGCCGCCGCTCGCCCTCCAACCATTCTTCCCCACACCTGTGTGTAGGGACGTGTTGTGCACTTGGGCAACTTCAGTTTGCACCCATGACATTTACTGTACTTAGTGTCTAATGCCCCACAGTGCGCCCCCAAAAGCTTGCCGGTAGTAGTTCCAAAATGGCGGCACCACTGTTTTGATAGCCTCGGGGGAGCTCCGCCACCCAACTAGACTCAGGCCGTCTCTGTTCCCAAGTCGCAGTCTTCAGTCCTGCAGGCACAGGTCACCTCCCTTTCCCCGCTATATCCAGAGGTACCTGTATTACATCGTGGGCATCGGACCTCTCACATCTCTGCTTCCGTAGGCCGGCAGCGCCGATCTCTTCAGCCGCAACCGCTCAGTTCTCCTTCTATGCCTCAGGCACCCTCACAGGAGTCTCCGCCGTCTCCTATGGGCATCGGGGCATACGTTGCCCAGTTCCAATAATGTCCGCTTGCAGCCCCCTGGCACTGCCGCAAATTCTCAGCGCCCTCTCAGAGGCACTCGGGGGGGATGCCAAAATCAAGGTCCCGGCTCAGCCCGGAGGTCAGGGCAGCAGGCCCCAGTCCGTCATGGATCGTTTTCCGCCCCTCAGCGGCACTCCGCCGCCTCACACAGGTCTTTCCCAACCGCCTGCCCAAGTCATGGACGGTATTCCGCTGTTGGGATTTCGGACTTGCGTTCAGATATTGGATTTATAACAGATTAATTGCCCGGCCAGCGGAGCCGCTGTAGAGTGCGGCCATTCCGCTGCTCGGCCAAGCCACACCCCAGATCCTGGAAGTAATACAAATTTCCCCTTAGATCATTTGTCCGTCTGCCCCCTGTAGCGGTGTTGTATAACTGCAACAATGGATCTATCTCATTACTAAAAGGACTGTAGTAATTAACCAAATTCAGGGGAGAACCCTGAACTAAAACTTTTAGCCAAAGCCATCTTCCTCTGATGTCTTTCACTTTGCATTTGATACCACTCCCAAAATAAATCGCAACCTCCGCCACGTTTTGTGGCCCCAACTGAGGCAAAATATGCATGAGAGGACTTCTTTGGATTGTTACTTTTGAGATGAGTCTCTTGCAGAAAAATTACTTCTGGATTGAATAAAGAGAGCCTTCTCACCAAGCCCCCATATTTACGTCTATTTAAAACACCATTAGTATTGCAAGATAACACCCTGACCGTATACATCATTTGATCATTTGCTACGGAGCACACTTGCACTCTCCGTCCCCTATTTCCCACTCAGGAAAATTTTACTGCAACCTAAATTAAATCTGCTAATTTTTTGGAATGTGCTCCCTGCCCACCCTAAATCCAATCCTCAGACAACCCAGTAACCCTCTGACCCCCAGAACCCTATCTGAGGGAAATTGCCCTCATTACCCCTCGCTCTTGTCCCAGAAGATGTGGTGCCATGTTACCGCACATAGCTTTATTTGTGGGCCCTCAAAAGGGCCCCTTACTCACACCCCTTAATCCATTCAAAGCCTTAACTTATGAAAAAGAAAAAAAAATGTGGCAGTCTGGAAGAGAGAAGGAAAAATAGGGAAATGAAGGTAAATTCAGCACATATTATCGACAGTTAAACAGATATTTAGACAATACTTCCTTTACCTCTTCTACATCACATAGAGTTGAAACTCCCTTTTCACTAGCACCACCAGCTTCCACTGTTGTGCCACAGATGCCTGGGCGCCCTGAGTTCTAAACAAGCCTGCAAGTCTTACAAACTCTTTTTGGTGACAGGCTGCAGAAGCCAACATGTCTGAAAAGATGCAGAACTGGATATTTTCTGAGGTGGAAAAGCCTTTCCTCTCAATTGCTTTAGTCACAATCTGTTCTTTTAAAAGGTAATCACCAAGGTGCACCAGAATGTGTGGATCCTTGAAATTGGGTCACTTTTGAGCTGGCACACAATCGTCCCTCATGATAGACAGGTCCCCTACAAAATCAGGCAGCACATGGGCTTTTATCAAAGAACCCACCCACTGAGGCACATTCTGACTTTCACTCCCCTCAGGAATGCCCACCAGTCGTGAAATGGAGAGTTGTCTATAGTTCTCTAGTTCTTCAATCTTATTCTCTAAATAGCCCTTTTCTTCTCAATGTTACGCTTTCATTGCTGTACTGCCTACATATTGACCTCAAGGTCTGATATCCTAGACTCTGTATCTTTTCATCTATTAGGCAGTTTTGACATATTTTCCTATATTTTAGTTAATCTATAATGAAGAGCTGCAACCTCTTTTGCGCATCGAGCAATATGGTATTGAGCATGATTTCACTGGGTCTGAGCTGCTGTTTCCCCGTAGGCGATCCCCCACGTTGAATAAAATTGGGTGAAACATTGTAAGACTCTGTACTGGTCCAGAGACTGATCTGGTATCTAGCAGTGGAAGGACCTGTTGAAAAAAGGTAGGAGTCTATTGGCTCCGGTTTGCAGGAGCTGCTACTGAATTGGCCTTTATAATGCACCTTTTTGCTCTCTGGGTTAGGGGTCGAAGTGGTGGAGGCACTAGAGACAGCAGACCCCTTAAAATGCTGCAGTCTGTAGCGCTTGTCTTCCCCTTTTTTTAACCTGCCCTTTATTGCCTTTTCTTTTTCCTTTGTCTGCCTTTTCTTGTACTGAGATTAACTTGGGATTTCCTCTTCTCTTTCCTCTCCTAGTCCTTTCCAGCTTTCAAAATGTCATTTTTAATCCACTGGGGTTAGCTTCTCAACAGTCAACATTCCCCACGGTGGAGAGTGCTGACCAACCTCAACTCTTATCGGCCTATTCCCCTCACCTCTGCATGTGGGGGCTGAGTTGCCCTTGAGCTGAAGTTCAACCACTTGTGGGAGTTTTTTTCCGACTGAACTCGCGGTCTATGTGCTTTCTACTTTCATTAATTTCTCCATTCTATATTGCCAGCTGCACCAAAAGATGTCTGCCGCAATGAACTCAGGTGCAGCAGCTCTGGCAGGCAGCGTCTTCCCGCTGGGAAACGCACCTCTTCCAGATTACAAAGACGACGCTCTCAGGTGCATTGCACAGCATACAGCGATGACTGCCGTAATGCAAGTTATTGTGGAGCTGGCCTTGGAAGCGGTAGCCTTCCTGAGAAGGGGACTAAGGGAAAACCATGAATGGGTTTAGTGGTAGAACATGTAGGCTATGCTTGTCACCCCATTTCTTGCCATCCTCATCTGGTATCTTGTTTTATGTACAACTGACCCCCGGTATTACTTGAAAAGTATTACAGCTCAATGCAATTACCCCAAATGCCAAGCACCCAAAAAGAGGTCATTCTAGCACAAATAACAGTCTCACAAGTGGTTCAAGCACTCCAAAATGATTTTTTTTAGGAATATGGTGCAAGAATCCACAATTCATTTGCCGACCTCCATGAAATCTGCGAAGTTACTGAAGAAGTATATATATATAAATATAAGGTAGTGTAGGAGTTGGGGAAATGAATTGGTGCTCTGTTTAGATTACAACAGATTCCAGCTTGTCATAGGTGTTTGAAATACAGGATTGTAAAGTTTTTGGTCTAATTTATCGAGTGCAACAATAGGATTTTGGAATTCCGAAGGTTTTATGGAAATTGGAGACTTTTTAATAAAACACAAGGAGATCAAATGGGAAGAGCTCACCAAGTGCTATGGAACACAATGCAATCAGTTTTCCTTAAGCTATATACATATTACTCAGTTTTTAGCAGCCAATGTTTAAGAAACAAGTGAAGAAGCCTAGTAATTCGCTCGTTCCTTAGTTAAGAGCAATCTTACAGATATTAGTAATTGGTTTAGGATGCTGCGTAAGCACTAAGCTTAGGATTTAATCATTGATTTCCTGGAAAAAATCCACGAGAAAACACACTGTAGACTATCAGAAGGGGATTGGCAGCGTATTTCAGAGATAGGGCATTAATCCCTGAGGACAGCGAATTATGAAAGAATGTCCTTTCTGTTCTGATGGATGTCATATTATACTCCTCAAGCTCTCCATAAGATATTTTTGTTTGTTCCGGATTAATGTTTTGTTGCCAATGGGACGGGACGGGAAATTAGCTGTATATATTGTAAGCATGTCCAAAACTCTCTCAATTCTGGGAGGAGCCATTTTTAGCAAAGGTCTCCAGTCCAGGACTGTAACAGAAGTGAGTTCAGTGTTATTCAGTGTCTCCAAAGAGAGTCGGAAAATAAATTAGTATGGGCAGCATTTTATTTCTATTACCTTGATGGTAGCATGTGCGTTGACACTGAAATATTGGAGAACTCAGCGGGTTCCCACTTTCCAGCGCTGGCATGAGAAAATATCAAGTACAAAACCCTTTGAAGAAGCATATGCGGACGAGCTGGGGAATGTTACAAGGCCTTTAGCTATTTCGAATTATTTCGAATCTCCTGAAAATGATCTAGTCTAAGGGTTCTCTCTCTTGTTTAATTTGGTCTGATGTAATACTTTTTAATTTTTGTACTGAGATTGATTATAATGTCTACTATTTGCACTTTTTGCATGAATCTGCACTTTTTGCTCATATTTATTTATTAGGATCAACGCTGCTATGTGAAGGATGAAGCATTATTTAGGTAATACATTTAGAGAGCGATATGTATTATCACTTTCTGGGTTCTAGTGTAATTCTTTCTTCTCAATGTTTATTGCTGCTAATTATATGGTAATACAATTGTCGAGAATCATGATTGGAGGTTATTATACCCTTCATTTTAGTGCACTTTCATCATTCCAGGCCTTCTATCGTAAATAATACAGTTCATTAGATTTCCATCACTTTAAGGGTTATTGCTGCTAATAATAATATCCCCATGTCAGGATTAAGGGTTTACTACATGCGTATTTGTACTGCTGTATGTATGTTCCTGCTGTTATTTGAAGACGAAGTAGCAGTAGCTTCAGTGATTGAGTTAACCTTGTCCTTTGCTACACATATCTGTACATACTTACTCTGTTTAGATTATGATTTGTACCGTGCACTCTGCTACTCTAAGACTGTCTTCTCCCGATATATAGAAGGGAATGTCAGTGTTCTTATTCTCTAACAGCCAGGTTTATATGATTTACATAATGGACTCAGTCACTCTAGGACGGCTACCTCCCGATATATTGAACAGAATTTCAATGTCTTTATATTTATAAGCTTGTTTTGCACATTTTCTGGTTTTCTTTGATTCTATGAATGTGAATCTCAGACTGAATGTTGCTCCTATCTGCTCAATATCTTTTTTCTTTTAAAAGTCCAAAAGGTTTAAGCAGATTGTGCGCATGTGTCAATAATATTTAATTTGCACGAAATGTACTAACATGGGGACATATGAACTCTTATTCATGTACTCTTTTTTTTTAGGTATGACTATATTGTATTTTAAAATCATATACCCTATACAACTATAGTGCCTTCTTTCATCCCTCAGCTGAGATTATGTTAAAAGTAATTAAAAGGCCATTATACAATAGCTGTTATGAGTCTTGGAAGTAGTACTTTTCCATACAATCCAACATGCCTTTGTGAGTCTGAGCTGAAACATCCAATTACCTATTAGTAATAGTGTAAAGAGGGCGCAGTCCTTTTTATTTGTATTAAATATATATCTGAATGTTCCAATTTTGTTCCCATTTTAGATGTTTTGTCACCATTTCAAAAAATGTATGTAAAAGTATCTACGGGAGTAGTACTTGACATACTCATAAATGCCTTTGTGATTTGCCCCTATGCTGTTGAAATTACGAAGATAATGGCAATGTTTTTTTGTTAGCCCTAAATATGGATGGCTCAATGGTAATACGGCTTTGGGGAGCATTCTCTCAGACAGATAGCTAGGAGAAGATTCAACCTCTGGTCCGAACTTGAACAATTTCATTGGATTAACGTGAACGAAACATTCGCCATGGTTGCCACTGATGTAACTGAATGAACATTAGCACCTCAGACGGTCAAACCTAATGCTAGCTAGCCTTTATGGTTCAATTGCATGTATTAGGCGTTTTCTAGAATCTATCACATTTTCCACTCAGTCCTTTTTGTAAAGCAAAGTTTGCCTTATATATTGTACATATCATTAAATGAAGGAAATTTTTGATAAAGTCCATGTGAACGGGCATCATTCAATTAAAGGAATAGTTGAAATGGCCATTGGTTAATATTAATAATAACTAATTCTATATTTCACTTCTGCTAAAAACAGATATTACTGTTACCAAATGTATGACACTCAATTTACCCAGGGTTCCAAATCCTTACCCCAGAAATCCATATTTGTCCACACTGAGGTTGAATTAGCGTTCAGCTAACATAGCTATATTTCTAGGTGCCACAAGAACACGGTATAACAATATAATGCAGTGGTTCTTACTCTGTGGTTTAGGAACCCCTAGGGGTCCACAATGCCTAATCCTGGGGCTTGTAACTGCTTAGAAAATATAATAAAATTAACACATTAATAAAAATGTGTGTAAATAAAGATGAAAAAGGAAAATTGAAGATGTTAAAGCAATAAGTAAATTTGAAGGGATTTGCAAATGGAGGCTAAAATGAAGTTGGTATTTATAGATTAATTTGTGGGAGTAATACAAATTCATCAAACAAAAGATAATATGTACAATGGGTGCCAGTGGATGGGCCATCACTGGCAGGATGGAAGGAAGGAGCTGGGCCCTGCCCCACTTACACTTGCATACCCCTTGTAGCTAGTCTGGTTCGGGCCAGGAAGGCAGGGCACCTGCGCACTTCAAAGGCCTGTCGCTGGAAGCTTCTCTCCCCTTCAAAGACACAACTGGGTATAAATATTGGACCTCAGACACCAAATCTTCAGTACACTTCTGGACCTGTGGATACTCTGCCAGAAAGAAGGTCTGCTGTGCTGCTGAAAGACTGTCACTCTGATAGACTGCTGCTCTGAAGGACTGCTGCCCTGCTTTGCTGATGTGTTGCCTGCTACCCTCTTGAATGGGAGAGAAGGACTGGACCAGCATCCCTTGAACCCAGAGTGACTCCAATGGCTAGTTGGCTGGCCTCTTGATCTTAAGGCTCTGGAACTCAACAGGCTTCCAATAACCTTGCACCTGCATCTGGACTCTGCCATCTGTGAGTCTACCCCTCCAAGCAGCCGTGGCCCTTGGAGGGAGTTCCGTGGGGCAGAGAGGCGGGGCGGGAGGGGGGCAGGGTGGGGGGTACTAAATACCGGAATATAGATAATTGGAGGTAAGTAAACAATTTAATAAATAAAATGAATTTCGTAGCGTACCCTGCATTGCAAAATGCGATGCAGCGCGTGCTACGAAATTCGTTTTATTTATTAAACTGTTTACTTACCTCCAATTATCCATGTTCCGGTGTTTAGTACCCCCCACCCTGCCCCTCCCCCGCCCCGCCTCTCTGCCCCACGGAACTCCCTGCACGGGCCGCGGCTGCCTCCAAGTGGTGCCACACCAGTCCTGGAACCTAGGAATTGAGCGTAAGGTGCTCTGCAGGGCCTCTGTGGATCCAGTGGAACCAACACATTTCCTCTGCTGCGCAGTGTAAACCCCGAGCAGAACTGATGCATAGCGGCTGCTAGATGGATTGGACCCTTCGCAAAACTCCCATTGCCGCCACAGCCCCATTGGAACCACCACTGCATGACCTATCTTTGGCACATGCCCTCGCATCCTCATTGATGGCAGTCTCAATCACATCCTCAACACTGGACTTTGCATCACAGGCTCCATCAATGGGATCCACAATGTTGATGCAGGCCATCACGTAGTAGCCTCAACACATTCTTGGAAAGGATGCATCGCATGACCGCATGACGTAACTTTGATGCAGATCTCGCAATGCTCCGCAAACCAAGATTTAAGGTACTCTGTTCAGCGGGCCTAACTGGCTTCCTGTTGCTGGCCCGGCTCCATTGTAGTCAGCTTGAACTTGTGACTTTGTCCCAGTCCGGTGCGACCAGATATCTACAATTGGTATTTTGTGCTTTTTCGTGCTATTTTCTATAAAATCTTTAAACTTTAATATCTCTAGTTCTACTGATTGAATTTTTGTCTTGCTACTCTTATTTTATGTATTAAAGAAAGTTCTAATTCTTTAACTTGGTGTAGGATTCTTTTTGTGTGGTCTTTTCTTTTTATTACTGTTTGGTGTGCTGCACAAATACCTTACACATTGTCTCTAAGTTAAGCTTGACTGAGGGTTGAGCACAGGTTGATTTTGCTTCGGCATGTGTCTCACTGTGGCAAGGATGGTGGTTGCTGCTTAACCAGGGCTCACACCGAAGTCAACAAACAACCCAATTTCTCATACTGGTTTAGTAAAAAATGTTTGCACTGCTTTTACGTTGTTACTGTGCCCCATGTAATCTGTATTTACTGCTTGTGTTAAATAGCAAAAGCTAATCCTGCAGTGCAGAAACAACTATATCAGTACATAGAAGGACCTCAGGGCCTACCCAAAGAACCTCACAAGCATGATATAACGGGACCCGGAAGTGATTCCCTTCTCCCGGGCCCTAAGTGGCAGAATCAGCACAAGTTGTGCACGAGGAAAGACCGCAGGTAGCAGGAGGATGGGTCATAAAACGCCGAAAAACCGTAATGTATTATCAAATCCTTCTCTAAAATTTCTATAATTATATCAGTAGGCCTTCTCGCCCCACTGAGGGACCCGTTGAGGCACATGTTTAAATCCACTAAGGTACGTGTAAAATACCGCCGCATTGAGCGCTTGGGCATTTCTCAAATATAACGAGTTCACATTAAGACTGAGAACACACTCTTGTCCCCACATAGCAAAGCCAGCAGTGAATCATCGGGTGATGGGGACACCGCACATTATTAAATTAAGACCTTGTATGATTATGTGATCGCTTGTAACACTTGATAAATGGCTGTGAGTTGAAACAAAAAAAACGCAAGATTGTATTCATGCTTATCAATAGCGTTGACCTTGCGGAAACATTGAGGTACAAAAGCACCACGCATGACCTAATTATAATCTCAAGTGAGGATGTGATTACTCGGCACATTTGGGGAAAGTTCGCGAGTTGACGCGCAATACCGCGTTTTCCAATAATGACCTGAATGAGATATTTTAAACATAAGACGCATGATAAAATCAAGAATGCCTGATTTCCGCCAACAGAATGAGTAGAGAAATTTTGCCATAAGTTTACGATGAATTTATAAATATCCAAGTATAGAACCATGGAATGAGTGATGATTCTTAACAATGGGGATGTGTGTTCTTTTGAAGTATTGCCATTTTCTAGTTGCTGTACAGAAAAGTTTGATACAACAGTAATATCTGTATACAAGTCCTAAAATAATTCCCCACTACCCCACCCTCTGTATATCTGTCACTTTGTCTTTCAGGTACCTTGAGACCTATTCAGGAGAAGGATTAATATATCCGTCTTCCTTCTTTTCCACATGAACAGCCAAACCTGTTTATAGGAGATTACACTCACTGAGACGCCCTCGGTCTCTTTACACCTTTCACTTGGTCCTGAAGAAAGCCCCCTTGACCCCACCAGGCAACCAAGGGCTGAAACATGTTGACCTTTTTAGTCATTAATCATAGTGTGTGAGAACCCTAATCACTCTCCAACACACACCAACAAACTTTTTAATACAAACTCGAATCCAGACCCATTAAAGATAATTATCTGGCTGTACGAGTACTTTTAATAGACATACCCCACACATCACTGATCACTACTGTTTTAACCAGGGGTAAACATCCGGCTGGAGGATGCATAACTACTAACCCTGTGATTATGCAAACACGTGAATAAGCAGCGAAGAATCAAGATATACCGCTCAAACGTAAGACCAAACACGTGTATGAGGGTTTTTAATTTTGGGACAAATCGGTACGCGACCTACATACCCAGGTTATGCAGGTCAAGTGATCCTTCCCCACCTGATTTTGAGATACCCAAAGAACACCAACATTCCTGGGCAGGAGTGTGCAGGCACTCATTTTGTGTTGCCAAAGCACCTTAAAACTAGACAATCAATTTGTATTGCTGTCCTCTAACATGACTAAGTCATCAAAACCTGTCAAACTCTTCCATGATGGATATCAGCCTTTTTCGGGAGTAATAATCCTGTGCTGGAGGTCCTGGGCAAGGAAATGGTAAGACACCATGACTGTCTAATGTGCCATCACATGCTGAGGACCCAAATTAAAACATTAACTTACCTGTGGACGAAGCTAACAGACAAATCAATGCTGTATCAACATTTTCAAATATTGCTGAGAACATCGAAAACAGTATCCAAAACTTGCAATGCTAGGTACTAAGCGGATTGCGAAGCATAAACACTAAAGCATGGCAACTGGTGGTGGTTCTCTTCATTAGGATTATCTCAAACAGTAGGAAGCACATTTTCTGACCATTCTCATCAAGTCTACAGTGGAAGGTATGAATGAAACGCTCAAGTTTGGAGGAACCCAAAGAAAGATAGATGAAAGTTACAATGGAGGTACATGTGGTTGTTAAAAAAGTTGACTGATGTAATTTGCGACACATATTCACATTGATTCACATATGTGTTGCCAAAGGGGCTAAAACACTCTGATGGCCCTGCAGATATGAGATTGGACTATAACAGTCATAAAACATTGCAATCTTGAGGATGAA
Organism: Lissotriton helveticus; assembly: GCF_964261635.1. Classification (NCBI taxonomy): domain Eukaryota; kingdom Metazoa; phylum Chordata; class Amphibia; order Caudata; family Salamandridae; genus Lissotriton; species Lissotriton helveticus. The sequence continues at coordinate 1,247,481,462 of NC_136068.1, read as the reverse complement.
GGATTGATTGTTTTATTTCTAACCAAGGAACCAAGTACATTGACGGTGAAGTGTCACTATACTATGACCAACATTTCTCCTCCACTGATCATGGCATTGTGGTTTGATAAAGAATGCCTAGCATAGATCTGCAACACACAGGGACAGATTTGCAAGCCCCTTGCGACATCTTTACACTGCCATTGCCTCACTTCTGTGGCGCAGGGGCGGTGTAAACAATGCGCCATGATGTGACAGATTTACAACGTGATGCATCTAGGGAGATGCATCTATCATGTTATAAAGCGCTGCGCTACATTATACCTGCGTCAGGTATAATGTATGCAGGGTGGGCGTTCCATCGCCAGTAAGCCTTGTAAAAGTGATGCAGTGAAATCTACAAGATTTCAGAGAGTCACTTTTACGACACCACTGCGTCAAAATCTTACGCCTACTTGAAGTAGGCATAAGGAGTAACGCAGCATGATGGGAATAGGCATTCCTGGCCATTGCTGGAGTTGCGTCGTGCTTATGACAAGACTCCAGCAATGCGCTGCCTTTCCACCAAAAGATGCGTCACGCATCTGTCTATCCTTGCACCACGGTGAGCCACATTGTAAATGCGACGCATCCAGGGTGGCGCAAGGCATTTTTTCAGTCACGTAATTTAGCTGGCGCATCCCTGCTAATATTCTATCTAAAGGACTAAAGGAACTGAATTATGCTGGCACCCAGGAACTGGAACTGTTCTACAAGGTTTAGTGGTTGTTGTCCTCTTTGCCTGCTTCAGTTACTCCTGATACCAAGAGGGTTTAGCTGTCAACAGAGGACTGGACTTTGAAGGAGACCTGGCTGGAAAGAGACCTATTTCCCAGAGGTCTGCCTTAGGGATGGAGGACTGATCAGAGGAACTTACTCAGCAGAGGCCTGCATGACTTCTGCTTACCCCATTTAGAGATCTCTATCAGTCTGGTGGTGATCTTTATGCCTTCAAAAGATCCTATGCCTGTGCCGATCCTTTGAAGGCAGTCAAAGTTTGCAATGCTTAATGCAGCTTCTTAATAAACTTTTTTTGTTTTACAAAAACAAAATCCCAGAGCAAGAGCTTTTCCTGGTGGTATGACAAAAACAAACATAGGTGGATCATCAGTTTGGCAGATAGGTACCCTGTCTGCCAATCCTGATTATGGGAGTAAATATTACAAAAATGTATATATTTGTGTGCACTGAAAATGACAAATGAAAAGTAAGTGCTACACATTTCTAATTGATGATGCTTTTATGAAACTTATAGAGCATGTACCTCACTATATAACAATCTTATTTGTCAGAAACAATATTAAAATTGTGTGATTTAAAATGTATTTATATGTTGGTACATAACTTACCTTGAGCATCACCGCATCCCTGCTCTTCTGCTCTGTCCTCACTAGCACAGGCTACCAGAATCTCCTGCAACCGATCCGGACGCTGCTTTCACGCTGTTCATAACAGCATCAGGATTGGCCTGAGCTCTGATGATTTGCGCTCCAACTGAGACTGGGGGCCTGTGCTTGCTCTCTCCAAGCCAGCAATGCAGCTCGGGTTGGGAACAGCTTCAGTGTGCATGACGATTTGGCTGGCCTGAGACGGCCGGCCATACCATCATGCACATTGACAGCAGTGCCCTGCCCACCACTTCCCACTCACCACCCATCGATTCTGACACATTCCTAGATTTACAGTTACTGGCAGACCTGGAAATGGTTCAAAATGATACGCCTTCCCAGGTGAGGGGTAACGAGGAGAGATATGTCAGTCAGTCAGTCAAACAAGCTTTATTCGACGATTGTCATAAAAGCGCAACAGTAAAATAAATTGATTGTTTCATAGGAATAAAATTGTAAGATAAAATTCATGGCTGTTAAAATATTTACGATACATATACACTTATTTACATAGGTGGTCAAAAATAGACATTCAATGGCTTATCCTTTGATCCTTTTGCTTCTAATAATCCATGACCAGCCTAGAAATTTAGCCACAGCTGTGTACACTACAGAACTATCACTCGTACAAATAATTCTAATGGCCATTACTCCACTCCTTGTGCCCAGCAGTTTACACATTGGTCGTAACGAAACTCTGCGTGGAGCAGAATATGCAGGGCACCCAAAGAGTAGATGGCCAATTGATTCCAGGGGGTCTGGACAACATGGGCATAAGGTGTTTCCTCCACTTGTCCACCTGGATGTAAACGCTCTGACAGGGAGGCTGCCAATTCTTAATTGGAAATAAAGCTTCCTATCCAGTGGCTTTGTTATGTCGTCCCAGAATGGCTCGAATTGAGTCTCATCCTTGAACTCCATAAATGCCCCCGTGAGAGAAAGTGGGGCAGTGGTCCTAAAGGCTCTGGAGGATATCATTCCCCAGTATAACACCCTTAATTACCTTTTTTGACGGGAATGTAGCATTAATCGGATCCTTCCATAACTCCAACAAGCCCAGTTCTCTGAGAATCGCTCTAATTCCAGAGAGTCATTTGACCTGATGGAAGACATCACTTTTAATTATGTCCAAGAGCCCCATGGCGAATAATTTTAGTTCTGGTGTTAGCCATAAACGCCTCCAGTATAGTACTGGACAGAGGTTTGCAATCATTTCAAATGGTCTCATACCCAGATCTTGGAAAATGGAGCCCATGGGGGTGCTCTGGGGTAGGTTGACAAGATTACGTAAAAACCTGTTTTCAGAGGCGGTCAACTTATTTAACTTCTCAAACCCCCAGATCTCTACACCACAGAGTGCTGCACTCACCGCCTTTGCATTATAAACGGTAATGGCCGGGGCCACTGGTTTTGTCAAGGACTTGGCATGTTCTTTATTCAGTGCCCCAGCCAATTGTTGGTGCTTGAGCGTTGCTGTCTCTATCTGTTCATTCCATCGTAGGTCATGCTGGATGGTAACACCCAGATAGCTAAATGATTTGACTTGCTCCAAGGGTAAGTCATTCATGAATATTTTCCCCCTGTGTGATTTGTGTTGGTTAAAAGTCATGAACTTGGATTTTAAAACATTTATTTCCAGCCCGTGATTCATACAAAAAGCTTAAAAAATCCCTAGAGCTTTTTGGAGACCGCTTGGCATCTTGGAAATAATAAGACAATCGTCGGCAAACATTAAGATTGGTACCTTCGCGCCTGCTAGGATTGGGGCATCAACATTTGCCACATTATTGATATACAGTGAAAACAGGGTTGGGGCTAGCACGCAGCCTTGGCGCACCCCCCTCTCTACAGGGAACTGTTTAGTAACACTTCCAGGAGGACCCCATCTTATCTGAGCAAAGTTTCGTTCGTGAAGTTTAATAATTAGGGAGAGCAGAGCAGGAGGCATACCCATGTTATTTAGAACAAGCCACAGATTTGAACGTGGAACAAGATCAAATGCTGCCCGCAACTCAATGAAAGCAGCATATAAACTACCGCTACCTAGTTGGACAGTCTTCCAGTAAAGCATAGCAAAATGCAATACTTGGTCGACTGTACTTATGCGGGTTCTAAATCCTGCTTGGAGGTGGGATAGTATATTCATCTCACACTCCCACTCCTGGACCTTATTTAGTACCAGTCTGCCAAAGATCTTCTGGATGGTATCGATCAGGCTAATTGGGCGGTAGTTACCGGGGATTGACTTGTCACCCTTTTTGAAAACAGGGATGATTTCCGCCCGTTCCAGGATTCGGGTATGGGTGCTCCTTTAGCTATGAGATTTGCCAGTTATAATATGTATCTCCCCCAAGATTCTTTATCATGTAAGAAGATGTCTGCTGGGATGCCATCTATTCCCGGAGCTCTCCCAGGTGTGGCAGAGTCTAGAGCACATTCAATGTCTCCACTGGTAAATGCATCTTCCAACCAAGGAGTATATGTGACCCCTCCTGGGTGTTCTATGAGTGGTTCCATACTTTTAGCGTATTGTGGCTTAAAATACGCCACCCAATCATCTTGAGCTACCCAATTTTGCCTCCTTAAGTTCTTCCCACTTCTTTTCATCCCAAGCAAGCTTGGATTTTAATATGGTTGATTTATAAGCTCCCCTTGCAAGGCGCACACTAGTAGTTCCTGTTTTAATAGCCTGCCCTAGGCTTAGACGTGATTTTCTACATTCCTTGGTGTACCAGCAAGGAACATTATTATTAAGGGCTTTATTTGGCTTGCTCGGTTTGGCAAATACATTTTATAGCTGGGAGAACAGGTTTTCATGTATTTTAATACCCTTTTCTCTGTCTACTACTACGGCTACACTGTTGAAACAAACACTCAACTCACTAGTTGCTTGTTCCAACTTACTATGGATAAAATCAATGTTTGCCTGACATTCAGCAACGTTAGCCCACTTTAGGTGGCGCATGTCATTAGTGAGGATAACATTTTGTGGAGATTCGTCACTTAGCCTCTCGGGAGCCATGGGCTCTTTCCAATATGATAAAACCATACATAGAGGATTATGATCGCTCTCGAGGCGGTAAGTGACCATCATATCCTCTAGATGGTTCCATATTTCAAGATTGACTAATTTGTAGTCGATTCTGCTTTCTCTAGAACCGCTCTTGAAGGTGGTGGCACCCGCCCTATCCTTTGGGGTCCTGCTATTAGCCGCTCTTAATCCTTTGCTTAAGCAAATAGAGTTAATCTGGATCGCCAGGTCTGTTCACCTCTTCACTGGCTCCAGCTCTAGTTTAGGCACCCCCCCACTGCCTATCCTGTTCCTCAGATAAGTTCCACTCCCCATTTGCCAGCGGTTCAAAAGTTGTGTTAATATATCCCCCGACAATTATATGAGATTGAACAGAGTGTTTCTCACTTAGATCTTCCAGGACAGCGAAGGTACTTGATTTCTTCCCCCCTGTGCTCCTGGCGTACACATTGTAGATATCTATTTGTTTAGCCTGTTTAAATTTGAGTCTTACAATCTGTATGTCTTTATGGTTCGTCGGGAGCACTTTTACAATGGTTTCTAGGTCCTGCTTGACCCAGATTGTTAGGCCTCTGAGGGACGCCCTCTTTCACTTTTTTCAGCGGGGACATTATAATTTAAGAACCCAGCAAGGTGTTGGGAGTCAAGTGACCATGTTTCTTGAAATATGCATATGTCGAACAAACTAATGAACAAAACCCACTCAGGGCTTTCAACCCTGCGATGTTCCAAGACAATATTGAACCAAATTTGTCAAGGGCTTCGGGGAAGATGGCATTTGTGTTTGAGCTCTGGTGGAATAGACTGTTTGCCCCGTCCATCACCCCAGAAATGTCCATTGTGCGTGGGATCCCAGGGGTGATATCTCCCATGGTTGGGGTCTCTATTGCAATGTGGCCAGCTAAGCTAGAGTCATTACTATCAAGCGCCAGTCAATCATTGACCTCCAGGGACGACCCACCCTGCCCTTTACCCAATGATAGCTTGCCCCTTTCGTTGGACCACTGTTGAAGGGGAGAATATCTCATTTGAATTAGTGAGTGATCACGGGAACAGGATCTATTTTCCAATAATATCAAGTTTTGTGCCAAGTTTTCGTCTTTAAAAGATAATTCAATGCAATCAGCTCTGTCAGCAGGGTGGCAGAGCCTTGTTGCTCTTGATATATCTTCCCTGATCACAGATCGACATCCTCTGATATGTCTGATCCAATGAATGGCTTTATTTGTCAGAGAGTTATTTGTTTCAACGTCCTTCCCATGTCTCAGTTTTGGAACGTTCACCAAATAGACTTTCGTCAAATCAACAGGGGCAGTGGGAAGGGGTAGAGAGCTTCTAGTTATCAGCTTACTAGGATGTTTTGACATGTTGGAGCTGTTCGAACTATTGCTAGAGCTGTTGATCGACTTAGGTTTCCCTGGTTCGTCGCTAGATCCAGTGGGTGAATGTTTGGTAGTTTTCATAGGCGGAGCTTTCAGTGTCCCTGTTCTAACTCCTGCTGCTTCACTATATAGGGTGTCAGTCTGTCTCGACAAACTGCCTCTCCCAGGATTAGTCGCAGTAAGCTGTGCTGTTGCCTTTCGTTGATCAGTATGAGTAGGACTAGGCTGTTTTTTAGCTAGACAACAATTGTGACATGAAGTAGAATCAAAGATAACTTTGTGCAATTTTAAAGATAAGGTTTCGATCTTAACTTGCATACATTCAACAAGATTACATAATCGATTCACCACATTATGCAGAGCAATGCTATCACCCCCATTGGGAACAAGACAAACTTGCGAATTTGAAGAACACCCCTGAGCTACTTCCCTAAATCCTTGCAAAGCCTCAGGGATACTTGGCTGGGTTGAGGAGTCCCCGCACTCTAGGTTTAAACAATTTTTGGTAGCAAGGGCAGAGAACCTATTTGTACAGTAGACAACAGGGTCAACCGGGGTAGGGTGGGTCACTTCTGACTCTGGTACTACAATAACGTTCTCGTGGGTGCCTGGATCAACGTGTCCCTCATCACAGAATCGGTCAGTTTGGTTTTTCCTCAGGAACATCTCGGGAACGACTACCAGGCCCCGCTTATTGGACCTCTTTGGTGAATCAGGAGCGTCTTCGCCACTACTGACATCCAGTCTCTGTTCAATGGGGTGCTTGAATGTTAGTATAACGGTATACACCCGTTACAACGGATCTTTTACTCCGCAGACCCATTACAACGCGACCATTACTCCGCATACCATTACAACGCATTGCGCTGGGGGGCGCTCTAGGATAGGTAATAAGTATAATTTACTATCCAACACCTTCCCTAGGGTCCACGGGGACTGGAGTTAGAATAGTAAATTATACTTACCACTATCCAGCGCCCCAAGGCGCTATGCGTTGTAACGGTATGCGGTGTAAAAGTCGCGTTGTAATGGTCTGCGGAGTAAAAGTATGCGTTATAACGTCATACATCCTAGTATAACACCACACTCCTCTATCAGTTCGTCTATGCGGGTCATTACACAATTTTCCCCTGCATGCTTAACAGCTTGCTTGGGCTTTTTGACTTTCTTTTCTTTGTGTATATATACTCGGTCCCTCTGCCCTGCCCTCCATGCTTTTCCTTTTCCCCATTTAGCAGATTCAAATAGAACAGTACCTTATGTGGCAGGACGATTATTAGGGGGGTGGCCCAGCCCGGCCTCCTCCGGCCTCTGACGGCCCCGCCCTTTGCCCGGGCTTAGCCCGGCCTGCCCCGCGTGATCCCGCGACGCGGGGGCTCTCTTCCTTTTAAGCGCCTCCGGGCGCGGTACAATGCAGGCGGTGGCGGCTTCCGCCGCAAGGGCTCACGGGAGATGTAGTCCCCCAGTCCGTCCACGCTGCGCTGATGGCCGGGTGCAGCAGCGGAAAGGAGGCAACAGCGAGACCGAGAGGAATCAGGTAAGCCCCTCTGGTATGCCCCCAAAGGTCTGCCACAGAGCCCCGCTCCACCGGGGCTCTCTTCTCTTTTAAGCGCCTCCGGGCGCGGTACAATGCAGGCGGTGGCGGCTTCCGCCGCAAGGGCTCACGGGAGATGTAGTCCCCCAGTCCGTCCACGCTGCGCTGATGGCCGGGTGCAGCAGCGGGAAGGAGGCAACAGTGGGACCGAAAGGAATCAGGTAAGCCCCTCTGGTATGCCCCCAAAAGTATGCCACAGAGGAGAGATATGTTTATTTCTCCTCGTTTTTCTGCTTTCTTTGTGTGCTGCATTCTGCAACACACATAGAAAGAGTAAAATGCATCAGGGGATTGTTTTTGTGCAGAATCCTGCTTACTACGCAGGCACCCTTGCACTATGGTGCATGAATGCCTGTGCTGGTGCTAGGCAGCACATTGTGCATCAGTGCTGATAAAAGACAGGAATGTGCCATAATATGTTAAATAGGATGCCTACCTGCCCTTTCCCTGTCGTGCAGCACAGCACAGAAAACGGCTGGCTGCGCTGCATCACATAATCATAAATATGGCCCAAACTGTTTTACAAATCTATTGGAAAAAAGTCAAAGTTTTCAGATGCAGCTCTGAGAGGGCTTTTATGAAATACTTCAAAATCTGATACAGTACCGAGGAACATTATTCTCCTGCAATTGTAATTAATGTGACCACCCATCAGATAATTGTATGCCAGGATGAAACCATGGTTATGCAGCAGAATATGTTTTCATTCGAATTCTACTAAACGGATGGAGGATGTAAACAGAGTTTCAAAAGCATAATTTACCTGGATTCAAAAAGGGGTACTTATCATAAAGTATTAGTACAATACCGACAGGAAAGGCTAATGCATCACTTGAAAATATATCACTCTCCTAGAACTACTAGTAAGCACTTACGTTGATTCTCACTACGAATAAATCAATCATGTCACAAACCATACACCAACTTGAGCACTATATCGCCACAAATGAAGACAAGATTCCTTCTAATTACTTCATTAATGGAACATCGCTCAATCGCCACCTGTTTACAAGTTTTCCCGTCGGACTCGAATGCGTGCTATGTTTGCAATATTATCTTTCTAGCTGTCATCACCTTTCTCAACACATATATGCAGCAAATTTGAAGTTTCCTCCGAAATGTTGGTGCCAGATTAGAGATAGTGAGAGTCACATTGGTTTCATCACCAGTGAGTGTCGAGTACCATGGTAGGTGGGTTCGCAAACATCCACATATCTGACAGAAACTCAGTTTTCGGCACAAGGGTTGCATCCTACGACACCATAATCCCCCACAACAACTGATAACCTCCTACAAATTTGGTTTATGGAAAGGCGTTTTTAATATATTTATGATAAAGCAGACCCTGGAAAAGGAGCAACAGGGCATGATTCAAAACAATGTAAACGTATGGCTGGAGACTTACATCTCCCCATGAAGTTATGTTTATGCTTTTGATCCAACTCACAAACATTCCCAGAAGTACGCCAAGAAGGTTGTGCCTGGTGCAGGTTTCCTGGTAAATTAGCGACATATCCTGATTGCAACTCTTTTCAAATCAACACAGTACAGACTTCGGCACAGAAAGAATTGAGCTTGATGTGGAAATCCATGTGTTTTTTTGCAGCACAGAAAACATCTTTCCCTATGGAAAAAGCCCTTCCTCTAAGCACCACTAAATGTGGGGGTCAGCTGTTCCCTTTCCCATCAAGGGGTCTAGTTGAGACCAGAATATAGAAACTAGGATCTGCACCATATCACTGGTATAGTTCGAGACATCACACCATACAGCTCATTGTGGCATATTTACATTACACAAATTAAAACTTCAGGCACAAGGAAATGAATTAATGTGCTCACAACACAGACATTTGTAGCATAGTGCAGAAACTGCAGAGATGGTCAATTAGGGTAACTGAAAGAAATCGAGTTATTGGTTGAGGAGAGTAACAATATGGTATTTTAGGATTATTTATGTGAAGGAAGGGACACTTCTTACACATAACCAATCCTCCCCTGCACACAGACACCCTTGCACTCTGGTGCAAGGGTGCCTGCGTTGGCGCTAAGTTGTTAAAGTTAGCGCCACCGCAGGGGGTATTGCAAGGCTGCACCACATTCTTGTAAATATGGTGCAGCCTTGCATTTCCAAAGTGGAGGAGTGTGTCGTTAAGCCCATGAGGCTAACGACACGCTCCGCCACTTCATTGTACACGGATCACTGACATAATATCGACGACACAAATATCGAGATACACAAATATCGAGTCAAAAATATCGATTGACAAAATATCGACTCCCTATCTTCAAACAGGTAAGTACCAAAATATCGACTCCAAAATATCGACTTACAAAAATATAGACTGTCAAAATATCGATTTTTTAAAATGTCTTAAAATTAAGTTAAAACTAATATAGTAATACATATATTTAATATAAACTTAGAAATAATTATTAAAAAAATATAATTTTAATAAATAATTTATATAATTAAAAAAATTATATCACCAAAAATTACACACACACATATATATATATATATATATATATATATATATATATATATATATATTTAAACATATTATTAAATAAACATATATAACATTTTAGAAAATGTTTAAAAGTTATTGTTACAACTATAGTGAGTTCAACATTAGCAAAAGTGTTGGATAGCGTAGAGGTAAAATTTACTACTCCCACTCCAGTGGGTGCAACAGTAGGGAAAGCGCTGGATAGCGTAGAGGTTAAAATTACTATTCCCACTCCAGGGATGTATGACGTTACAACGCATACTTTTACAACGCCTACCATTACAACAAAACTTTTACAACGCAAAAACTTTTACAACGCATACATTTACAACACAAGATTTTACAACGCATATACCTTTACAACGCATACCATTACAACATAAGTATTGGTAAGTATATAATAATTTTTTGAATATAAATTAATAAAAAATATTATAATATAATTTAATATAATTTAATTTTATTAAATAAATGTAATTTAAATGTAATTTTACTTTATTTTTACAAAGTACCCCTGTACCCCAAAAACCCAAAACTGACCCTGAACCCTAAAAATACCCCTTTACCCATAAACTGAAAACTGACCCTGAACCCTAAAAATACCCCTTTACCCGAAAACTGAAAACTGACCCTGAACCCTAAAAATACCCCTTTACCCAAAAACTGAAAACTGACCCTGAACCCTAAAAATACCCCTTTACCTACAAACTGAAAACTGACCCTGAACCCTAAAAATACCCCTTTACCCCAAAAACTGAAAACTGACCCTGAACCCTAAAAATACCCCTTTACCCAAAAACTGAAAACTGACCCTGAACCCTAAAAATACCCCTTTACCTACAAACTGAAAACTGACCCTGAACCCTAAAAATACCCCTTTACCCCAAAAACTGAAAACTGACCCTGAACCCTAAAAATACCCCTTTACCCAAAAACTGAAAACTGACCCTGAACCCTAAAAATACCCCTTTACCCAAAAACTGAAAACTGACCCTGAACCCTAAAAATACCCCTTTACCCAAAAACTGAAAACTGACCCTGAACCCTAAAAATACCCCTTTACCTACAAACTGAAAACTGACCCTGAACCCTAAAAATACCCCTTTACCCCAAAAACTGAAAACTGACCCTGAACCCTAAAAATACCCCTTTACCCAAAAACTGAAAACTGACCCTGAACCCTAAAAATACCCCTTTACCCAAAAACTGAAAACTGACCCTGAACCCTAAAATTAAAATATTTATCAATTAATCAATTATAATTAATTACCAATTATATTTTAATTAATTACCAATTAATAATTAATTAACAATTAATTCTTAAAAAATATCAATAAATAAATTAACATATTTAATTAATTATAATTAAATTACTTCCCACCCTATTCCCCTATAAACCCACAACCCGCTACAGAAAATAAATTACTAAAATTAAAATATTTATCAATTAATCAATTATAATTAATTACCAATTATATTTTAATTAATTACCAATTAATAATTAATTAACAATTAATTCTAAATTATTATCAATAAATAAATTAACATATTTAATTAATTAGAATTAAATTACTTCCCACCCTATTCCCCTATAAACCCACAACCCGCTACAGACTTATATTACACAAAAAATAAAAATTATTATTAACTTACCTTAAATTCGATATTTTTGTTGTCTATATTATGTCTAGTCGATATTATGTCCATTCTATATTTTTGATTCGATATTATGTCCATTCTATTCGATATTAATTTTCTCTAGTCGATATTTTTGTTGTCTATATTATGTCTAGTCGATATTATGTCCATTCTATATTTTTTACTCGATATTCTGTCCAGTCGAAATAATTGACTCGATATTATGACTGTACACCATTGTACACATCTCCCAAACTTTTGATTCTGCTTGTAGTTTCTGCCAATTGAATGCAGTCTCTAGTAAAATAGGTTGTGTCCCAACAAGGCCTACAGTCATCTCACTGAAAGGTAAATATGCTGACACCGCGCTCCTCAATGGGGCTCCTTATTTTTTAACAAGTCCTTCTTTTTGAAATGCCTTTAATGGTTTTTAACTGTTTAAATTGCAATTTCTCCTCTAATACTGGTATAGGTAGTGGGGTATGCTCGCTCAAGAGGGCTGTTTTATGAAGTTCACGTGTTTGCACTGCTCTTTGCACTTTACGCTAGAGGTGCCAGTGAGGTTGGCACTCTAGTTTTTTGTTGTTTCCCCAATGGCATAAATGGAAGATTGGGGTGCATAGCTGAGTGGCACACTGACAATGTGCTACTCAAGGGGGCTCATTATTTTTTAACAAGCTCTGTTTTTTATGGTCTTAAAGTTTTTCAACTATTTTAAATTGCAAGTTCTCCTCAAACACTGGTATAGTTGGTGGCATCCTCTCATGAGGGCTATTTTACGAAGTTCACGAGTTTGAATTGCTCTTTGTACTTTATGCTAGAGACGCCAGTGAGGTCAGCTCTATTGTGTTTTCTTTTTTTCCCATGGTATATAATGAAGGTCGGGCTGCTGACGTATCAACAGCAAGCATGTCTGTGCCCAACTGCGCCCGACAAAGAAAAGGGGCCAGGAACTCTGCTCTTTTCACCTCAAGTAAGATCCTATATTCTTATCAGCAACTACAAGCATTACAGATAATTTCTACAGATGCTTGCCTTCACTCCATTGATTTTAAATACATCTGAGTTTCATTGTAAGAGTTGTTCTTTCTCTCCCTGTCTACCTGTAGATTGTGTGGCTGGGCAGAAAATAGGGGAACAATGGCACATTTTTATGATCATTTGTAGGCCACTTTCACGTCATACACTTGATTTATTTTCTCTTTTGGAAGAAGAAAGGCCAGATGTGGTCTTCCTTATTGAAACATGGTTGCACAAAAATTCAATGCCTGATATAATTCAAGCTCTTCCCTTGATATATTATATAAGCCCGAGAGATTGTGTGAAAAAAACAGATGGGGGAATAGCTATGATTCTTAAAGAGTATTTGAAGTGCAAATATGATCCGATATCCATTCCTGACTGTGAGTGTCTGTCCTTCTCCATATCCCTGACACTGACATTCATTTTTTTCAGGAGTTCTAATAAAAAATTGGTCTGTGTTCTCATTTTGCTCAGGCTCTTCCAGACCTAATTGCCACTCTAGCGACTGGCACACTGAACTTTACTTTGCTTGGGACTTCAATGTGCAATTCCTTTCTTTAGGCATAGTGCAAGACCTTAGTTGCCTACAGCTGATATAAAAAGTGGCTGGTTCAACTGAAGAGAAAGGGCATCTTACTGACCCTGTATCAATGACCCTAATCTTAAAGTTGGGGATCATATGTCAGTGCTGTGGTCAGATCATTATTTGATTCCAATGTTTCTGTGTGCCTGGCTATTAGAAATGATCATACAAAATTCTGAGTTTGCCAAGATTCTTCCTTTGAATCTACGATTAATAGAGCATCTAACTCTTCTCAAGAAATATTTCAACTTGTTAAATCGCTGACCGAGTAGGTATTGGACAGCTCACTACCAGAGCCTCTGGTCGCATGCAGTAATGACCTGGTAAAGTTCCTTCTATGAAAAATTACAGACGTTTACTCTTCCTTACAGAATACCAAACGTTGGCTTGATCCTACTTTATGTAGGAGTCCGGAGAAGAATTCAACAATCTGTTTAGAAACTTTCCTGATATTACTCCTGACCTTTTTAGTGTGTCTTGATGCTGCCCCTCCCCATATTCTCTTACAAAGAGCGAATTAATTTTTCCAGTCCTGTTAGACCATCTTAATCTTTTATTATCTAGTGGTTTCGTTCATCCTGCCTGGAAACATACAGTAGTTAAACCTCTGTTAAAAAAGCTGAACCTGGACCCTTGTGTCTAGGGGATTATAAGCCTATTTCGCTGCTTCCTGTAGCTTGCAAGCTACTGGAAATACATGTAAATCAACATCGGTCTCTGTTTTTGGAGGGTAATGCCTTCTTGCATTCCACCCAGACTAGATTCCGTCCTCATCACAGCACTGAAATAGCACTCCTGGTGGTAGTTGAGGATGCTGCTGGACAGGGGAGGTTCAGCCGCAGTCATACTCCTTGACCTCAGTGCTGAATTCAACACAGTAGCGCATGGAATCCTTATTCAGAGAATTAATATTGCTGAAATAAAAGGCAATGCTTTAAAATGGTTTAAAACAGGACTGTTCGGGTATTTAACAAAAGCTGCTATTCTGACACATTTCCTCTGAAATGCAGAGTACCTCAGGGCTCTGTACTTAGTCCTATGCTCTTTAATCTTTATATGCGCCCTCTGGCACAGATTGTTCTAGAATTTATATGCAGATGACACTCAATTAGTGTTCTCTATTTCACCCGGGCATGGTCCACCACCCCAACAACTTGGTCGATGTCTGGAGAAGGTAGCTTGTTGGATGGCCCAACTGCGCCCGACAAAGAAAAGGGGCCAGGAACTCTGCTCTTTTCACCTCAAGTAAGATCCTATATTCTTATCAGCAACTACAAGCATTACAGATAATTTCTACAGATGCTTGCCTTCACTCCATTGATTTTAAATAATTCTGAGTTTCATTGTAAGAGTTGTTCTTTCTCTCCCTGTCTACCTGTAGATTGTGTGGCTGGGCAGAAAATAGGGGAACAATGGCACATTTTTATGATCATTTGTAGGTCACTTTCACGTCATACACTTGATTTATTTTCTCTTTTGGAAGAAGAAAGGCCAGATGTGGTCTTCCTTATTGAAACATGGTTGCACAAAAATTCAATGCCTGATATAATTCAAGCTCTTCCCTTGATATATTATATAAGCCCGAGAGATCGTGTGAAAAAAACAGATGGGGGAATAGCTATGATTCTTAAAGAGTCTTTGAAGTGCAAATATGATCCGATATCCATTCCTGACTGTGAGTGTCTGTCCTTCTCCATATCCCTGACCCTGACATTCATTTTTTTCAGGAGTTCTAATAAAAAATTGGTCTGTGTTCTCATTTTGCTCAGGCTCTTCCAGACCTAATTGCCACTCTAGCGACTGGCACACTGAACTTTACTTTGCTTGGGACTTCAATGTGCAATTCCTTTCTTTAGGCATAGTGCAAGACCTTAGTTGCCTACAGCTGATATAAAAAGTGGCTGGTTCAACTGAAGAGAAAGGGCATCTTACTGACCCTGTATCAATGACCCTAATCTTAAAGTTGGGGATCATATGTCAGTGCTGTGGTCAGATCATTATTTGATTCCAATGTTTCTGTGTGCCTGGCTATTAGAAATGATCATACAAAATTCTGAGTTTGCCAAGATTCTTCCTTTGAATCTACGATTAATAGAGCATCTAACTCTTCTCAAGAAATATTTCAACTTGTTAAATCGCTGACCGAGTAGGTATTGGACAGCTCACTACCAGAGCCTCTGGTCGCATGCAGTAATGACCTGGTAAAGTTCCTTCTATGAAAAATTACAGACGTTTACTCTTCCTTACAGAATACCAAACGTTGGCTTGATCCTACTTTATGTAGGAGTCCGGAGAAGAATTCAACAATCTGTTTAGAAACTTTCCTGATATTACTCCTGACCTTTTTAGTGTGTCTTGATGCTGCCCCTCCCCATATTCTCTTACAAAGAGCGAATTAATTTTTCCAGTCCTGTTAGACCATCTTAATCTTTTATTATCTAGTGGTTTCGTTCATCCTGCCTGGAAACATACAGTAGTTAAACCTCTGTTAAAAAAGCTGAACCTGGACCCTTGTGTCTAGGGGATTATAAGCCTATTTCGCTGCTTCCTGTAGCTTGCAAGCTACTGGAAATACATGTAAATCAACATCGGTCTCTGTTTTTGGAGGGTAATGCCTTCTTGCATTCCACCCAGACTAGATTCCGTCCTCATCACAGCACTGAAATAGCACTCCTGGTGGTAGTTGAGGATGCTGCTGGACAGGGGAGGTTCAGCCGCAGTCATACTCCTTGACCTCAGTGCTGAATTCAACACAGTAGCGCATGGAATCCTTATTCAGAGAATTAATATTGCTGAAATAAAAGGCAATGCTTTAAAATGGTTTAAAACAGGACTGTTCGGGTATTTAACAAAAGCTGCTATTCTGACACATTTCCTCTGAAATGCAGAGTACCTCAGGGCTCTGTACTTAGTCCTATGCTCTTTAATCTTTATATGCGCCCTCTGGCACAGATTGTTCTAGAATTTATATGCAGATGACACTCAATTAGTGTTCTCTATTTCACCCGGGCATGGTCCACCACCCCAACAACTTGGTCGATGTCTGGAGAAGGTAGCTTGTTGGATGGCCAGCTGCTGCCTTGAGCTCAATGGAGACAAGACTGAGATCATAATGCTGGTCAACCATCCAAATACTCAGTTTCCACTGGGCTGGCCCAAATGCCTAGTTGCTGCACCCTGCCTTATAACCTTAATAAAAACTATGGGCATGTGCTAGATAATTCCCTTTCAATGGAGGGCAAAACAAGAAAACTTTCAGCCAGCTACTCTGGGCTTCTCAGAATGCCTCCAACTTTTTTAGATCTGTTTTCCCTTTTATCTAGAAGGATTATTGTACAGGCCTTGATACTGTCATGCCTGGACTTTGCTAATTAACTCTACCTGGGGGCTATACAATATGTGAACAAAAGATTAAAAGTCATACAAAAGGCAGCAGCTCAACTTCAGCTCAATATTTCAAGATACTTATCAGCTCAAAGTGATCTGGATATGCTTCACTGGCTTCCTTTTGAACAACGGGTGAAGTTTAACACTTTATGCGTTGCATATAAAGCACTGCACGTGAAAGGCCATCATTTATTACAAGCTCTTTTGTTGCCATACTCTCCATGTAGAACCCTGAGGTCGGCCAATGCACGACTCGTGATAGTTCCTCAAATTCGCAGGCCGAGATGTGGTGGGCGCTCTTTTTCTTACCCTGTCTCCAAGCTTTGCAATTCTATGCCTATCAGCCTACTTTTGATGGATAATGAACCTACATTTAGGAAGAACTTGGAAACCTCCCTTTATGCAGTTTATACTCTGTCCAATGAGGATGTCCTGATGAGCATTGATTGTGAACTGTGTTGTGCATGTAGCACTGGTAAGCCTCTGGGTAGCCATGCACTTTATAAATCCCAATAGAATAGAATAACAGAGAACTTATATTTCTTACAGTCAAAATAACTCGTTTTTTACAAAGTGCCTTGTAATCAGCTCTGTATTTTCCTTCCTCCCACAGAACTATAAATACTCTGTACATGGTTAATTTGGAGAGGAGGAGGAGAATATCTCAGATCACAAGTTAATGGAAAATCATTTGTGGAAATTGGTGTGTCCATCTCAAATCCCATCTGTTGGCCAAATGTTTACCCAAACCCACAGTGTTATAAGATGAGATTCCCAATGAGGCTGGTAAATCCAGGTGCCAGGTCCTATCGGCAATTACAGACAACCTGTAATGATGTACAGTGATAACTGCATGTACAGTGATTAATTCCACTGTAATAAGGTGTACGCATGTATGCAGGTGTTGGGGGTACATGTTATAACGGTGCAGAGTAGAAATATTGCTTCAAAAATATCGTGGGGAAGAAATATCAGCAATAAAAATATAGTTGACAAGAATATCGTCTGACAGGTAAGTAATATCGATTACATAAATATCTTTGTAATAAATATCGTTTACAAAAATTTAGTTTGCAAAAATATTGATTAATTAATAATTGTATGTATTTTAGTGTTTTTAATGAGAATTGTTTGTCATTTCATTATATGTTTTAGAGTTTTACTAGTTATTAATTTATTTTAAGTTTAATTCTGTGTTTTTAGTTCTGTAGCGGGTTGTGGGTTTATAGGGGAATAGGGTGGGAAGTAATTTAATTTGATAAAATCTATTGAATAATTTGATTAATTTGATTAATAATAGTTTAATAATTAGTTGTTCATTCATTTCAATTAGTCAATTAATAAATAATTAGGTTAATTGTTTAATTAATTTTAGGTGTGTGTTGTGGTGTTTATATGTGTAAGTTGTGTGAAGGGTGGTAAGTAATTAATTTGTTTATTGATTAATTAGTAAATACTTTAAAATTATTAACCATTAAATAATGATTAATTATTAATTGTAATTGTGTAATTAATTGTAGGTGTCTGGGTGTTTATATGTGTAAATGGTGTGAAAGGTGGTAAGTAATTCATTTTGTATTGATTAATTAATAAATAATAATTAATTGTAGATGTGTGTTGTGGATTTTATAGTGTTAAATAATGTATCATTAACTTTTTAAAATAAATTTGTTAATAATATATTTACATTTATATATTAATTATGTTATAATATTGGAAATTCAATTTAATACAAATGTTGATTTTTTTTTTTATTGTTTTGGGATCCAGCACTTTCCCTTCTGTTGCACTCACTGGAGTGGGAATAGTAATTTTTACCCCTACACTATCCAGAATTTTCCCTACTGTTGTACTCACTGGAGTGGGAATAGTACATTTTGCCCCTCTGCTATCCTGCGCGTTCCCTACTATTGCACTCATTGGAGTGGGAATAGTAATTTTTACCCCTACACTATCCAACTCTTTCCCTACTGTTGCACTCACTGGAGTGGGAATAGTAAATGTTACCCCTCCGCTATCCAGCGCTTTCACTACTGTTGCACTTATTGGAGTGGGAATAGTAAATTGTACCCCTCCGCTATCCAGCGCTTTCCCTACTGTTGCACTCATTGGAGTGGGAATAGTAAATTGTACCCCTCCGCTATCCAGCGCTTTCCCTACTGTTGTACTCAATGGAGTGGGAATAGTAATTTTTAACCCTTTGCTATCCAAAGTTTTAACTACTAATGTTTCTATTTTGTTATTAAATGTATGCATTATTTTTCTAAATAGTTTAATGTGTTAATTAAATCTAGAATATGTTATTTAAAAATATTTATATATGTGTTTATTTTATTTTTATATAATTAAAAAAGTTTATAAATTAAATAATGATAATAGCTAATAAAATGTATTTAAGTAAATATATGTATATGTACACTTGTGTTGTGTTTATATTTATTAAATGAAGTGTATTTGTTATAATTGGTAAAGAATATATATTAAATGTAATTTACTTTGTTAATAATAATAATATCCTTTAATTAATTTATTTTAAGTTATGTTAGTTTTTTAAAGTCAATATTTTTTACATCTAAATTTTGGAGTCGATAATATTACTGTACTCACCTGTTTAAGTATAGGGATTCGATATTTTTGTAATCATTATTTTTACATCGACATTTTTTCCATCTATATTTTTGTAATCGATATTTAAACATGGAATCGCTATAACTGAGTCAAACTGGTAAGCTACTGTCAGTGCTTAGTCTGAACCAGTGGTTGCAGGTAGGGCCCACCGGCACTCATCTTTGGGGATCGGCACCTACTTTACCTCATCTGACTGTGATTCCTGGCAAGAGAGAGAACAACAAAAAAAGGGAGAAAAGAAGTGTTATATGGATGAGTAACTGAGAATGTGAAAGGCAGTGTAGGTGAGTGATAGTGTATGTGAGTGGCTGTATGGGTGAGCAAGTGAATGTGAGAGTAGCTGTATGGTTGAGTGTGTGCTTGTGTCAGTGACTGTATAAGTGAGTGAGTGAGTTTTAGTATCAGTATGAGTGAGTGAGTGAGTTTGTGGGCAACTGTATGGGTGAGTAAGTGGCTCTGTGATTGACTATATGGGTGAGTGAGTAGTTGTGTGAGTAGCTCTGTGGGTAACTGACTTAGTGTGTGAGTGGCTGTATGGGTGTGTGAGTGGATATGTCAGTGGCTATATTAGTGAGTGGGTGCATGAGTGGCTGTAGGGGAGAGTGAGTGTGAGTGGATGTGTGTGTTCATCTATGAATCAGTGAGTGGCTGTGTAAGTACTGGTATAGGTGTGTGAATGGGTTTGAGAATGTTAGTGTAGAAGTTGGAGTGTGTGTATGAAAAGTTATATGGGGTATGAGTGTGTGCGTCAGAGTTTCACGTCCCTGTAAACTTTCGTTTTTTTGGGGGGTGAGCGTCCTCACTGCATTTGCAGTGTTTAGTGCTCAGGGGAGGTGGCGGTACCCAGGGCTTAAGGAAAGCCTAGGAGGGGGGCGTGGCTTGGCGCCAGCAGAGATCGCCGCTTAGTTTAGAGCTCCGCCGGAGCAAAGCCCCAAATCCTCCGAAATCCCCCCAAAATCCAGCAAGTAGCACACACTTGAGACGGGGACGGCCTCGAGAACTCAAGCGGCACCAGTGAGTGAAATCCGGAAGCTTCAACTTACCTCCGAAGTCGCGGCGTGCCAGTAGCGCGCAGTGACGCCTGTGAGATCCCGGAGGCTGGGAGACGAGTGCTCGCCTCTGCCACTGACGCAAGGGCCCGGCATTGAGGCCTACGCTGAAGACGGAGTGTGAACGTGGGGCCGGGCATCGGCTGCCCCACCGGCCCTGTGCGAGTGCAGAAAGGGGTCGTGAGGTGAGCAGCGGCCTGGGGATACTCAGGCGAAGGCGGCGTACGGTGCAGTGGAGCTGGGGCCCTGAGTCACCCTTGTACTGCGCCGTGCCTGTAGTTGGTGGCGGCGTCCATAGGGGTCGGCAATCAGGAAGAGAGGCACTCCCTTCTGCCATCTGCGTGGTGGCCAGACCGCGTGTACTGAGGAAGTGCTTGCACAGAGGGGGAGGGGCCGGACCTTGAAGCATCTACCGGCCCGAGGGAGAAACCAGTCGGAACGCGGGACCGGAACGGCCCCGCTACGGCGGAGGGAGGAGTCCATTAACAGCGGCGATGCCTGGTGAGACTTGTACACTAGCCACGTTGGAGGCGCCATGGAAGCGCCATTGCACTGCGCCATAGATACATCTTACCGGCACTTTCCCCAGCCTATTTGAGACTCGGACGGCCTCGGACCGGGAAGGCCTCCTGCATCACAGAGGTATCAGGAGAAACGGCAGGCCGGACAGAGTTGGCACCCCAGGCGCAGTGACGGCGAAGAGTGTGGGGAATTCTGGAGGACAAAGGTACTGGTAACCCGCTCTGAGATAGAGGCGGCTGCTGGATATTGCGCAGTACACGTGGCCAGTGGGGAGAAGGGGTCGGTGGGGGCACGTCTGACATATACCACCGTCACGCCTGAGTGTGGACTGGAGGCATGAGGAGTGAAAGGAGACCCGACTGGCGCATGGTATAAGCCTGTGACCGGGGAGTGGAGGCCCCTGCGCCCGCCAGTGAGGAGCAGACAAAGAGCCGACTGAGGTACTGTGGGGCCAAAAAGGAGCTGAGGCGCAAAGCTACCAGGGGCGGCGGGACGTCCTAGCGACTGACTCCCATGAGTACCTGCCTGTTTTCGTAGGACATCAACACAGGGCCTTGAAGGGGCCTGGCTGGCTGAAGCCCGGGAGTGGGAGAATACAAAATGAAACCGAAGGGCGCGGCAGCTGCGCAGACAAACAAATTGGATAAGTATGCGGTCCCATTGGCGGCCCCCCAGACCAAGGGAGCAACGGGGCCATCCCGCGCCGACTGAACCCTCCTTTGCTTCCATTATGGCGGCAATCCAAACTTTGGGGACCACCATGGAGACAAAAATCGTCAAGATGTCAATCGAGATGAATCTTATTCGTACAGACCTCAGCAAGACGTCGGACAAGGCCAGGGCCAATGAGACAGACATCCAGGAGCTCCAGGCCTCTTCAAAAAAGCTCAAACAGAGGGTCAATAAACTAGTACATCAACATCATTTGGTGGCCCTAAAGCTGGAGGACCAGGAAGGGAGGGCCCGCCGGAACAACATCCTTGTGGTGTGCATTCCAGAAGGTTCGCAGGGGCCCAGAATGGACCTTTTCCTTGAGGACTTGATCCTCAATTGTCTAAAACCAAAACGTCTTTCCAACATGTTCACCATCGAAAGGGCGCACCGTGCGCCAATCCCAAGCCCAAGCCAGGAGCGCTGCCGAGGACAATCATTGCAAAAATTCTCAATTATAGGGACTGGGACGCTATCCTGCAGGTCGCCAGGCAGATGGGAGACCTACAATATGAGAATGCAACTGTCAGGTTCTTTCCAGACTTTACGCTCAAAGTTCAACGTGAACGACGCTCCTTTGATGGGGTGAAAGCGGCGCTCTGGGGTAAGGGAATAAAGTACATGATGTTCTTTCCGGAAAAGTTAAAAATTATTGCTGGAGGCAAGTCTATTTTCTTTACCACGCCTTCGGAAGTACAAGACTGGTTAAATAGAGGAGCATCGCAGTCGTCGGCTCCAGCAGCCAGTGACGAGTGGAGAGATGCTCAGGCCAAGTCACCGGGCTCTCTGGATGGCAGATCGGACACGAACAGAACGAGCCAGCGCTCTTGGCAATCGAGGTCTACTAGCCCTAACATGGGTGACACCCAGAGATGCTAGTGGACTCTAGTTGATTGAGGGACTGAAAGTATGGACCAAGACGAGATGTAATGTAATGTATCCATTCCTTCAATGATGTTGGGGTAATGATCCCCCCTGGGGGGGGGTGTCCTCCGGTCGGGTGGAAGGCTCTCTGGACCCGTACTGGGCAAGAGCCTGGGCTAAAGCCACTACATGACTTTATTTACTCGTCCTTCATGGGCAGACAGGTCCGGCCAGCCAGGGGAGCAGTGGGAATAGCATTTTGTGGGAGGGGTGAGCGATGTATAGGTGCCAGGAAAATTTAATTGAACATGTGTGCACCTGCTTAACAAGTTACTAACTTTGTGGGGGAGTGCGCTTAGTGGCTGGAGCTGGGGCCGGCGCATTTTCCCCTCTTATCAGTTTTTCGGGGAGAGGGTTTTCTCTCTCCTTGAGTGTGTGGGGCGAAAGGCGCTCTGCTAGTTGGGGATGTGGGTAGTTCGAAACCTACGTGGCAGGGTAGCAGGGTAGGGGGAAGGTGGGGGGACAACAGTTTCATGGTTACGTAGTGAGGTTTGGTACAGTTGTGGGGCAGGGGATGGGGGTTTGGGTTGGTCAAACAGGGATTGTTACGATGTGCTGGTACGAAGTTACAGGAGATCCAGATTGCATGCTAAGATAACAACCACCGATGGCTACGAGGTGGGATAAAAGTCTTAAAATACTTAGCTCGAATGTCAATGGGCTAGGGGACAAGCTTAAGAGGAGTATAGTGCTTCAATTTGTTAAAAGGCACCTCCCGGATGTGGTCCTCTTTCAGGAAACACATCTGATCGGTAACACCTGTGACACGCTAAACAGATGGGGATACATCCTGGCGATTCATGCCGGCTTTACTTCTGGGTCACGTGGGGTGGGGAATTTATTGCGCCGTAATTTTCCATATGTCATTAACCATTCAGAGACGGATCCGTTGGGGCGCTTTGCAGTGATCTCTGGGAAGTGAGTGGGACGCAGACTCAACCTGGTGACGGTTTACATTCCGCCAGGTCTCCAAACTCAGTCGTATCACGATCTGGGTGGGCTTCTCCTTTCCCTACCAGAGGGGCAACTCCTAGTAGGTGGGGACTTCAACGCAGTAGTATCGGGCTGCTTGGCTAGGTACCCACCTTGGGACATAACGACTGGGCACATGTGGCTCTCCAATCACCTGGAGGCGTTCCGTTTAATTGATCTCTGGCGTCTACGCCACCCGAATCTACAACAGTATACTTTCTTTTTAGGCCTGCACCACACTTTTTCTAGGATAGATTATATCCTTACACCTCTGCAGAAGGACACCTCAATTCGAGAGATTAAACACTTGGCGAGAGGTATTTCGGACACTCCCCTATATTGGCACCTCTCACTGTTGGGGATCAGAGGATGGGCTGTGTTGCGCCCATAAACGCCTGGTTCTTTTGCAATGCTGAAACCAAGTAGAAAATCACTCTCTCGATCGACCAATACTTCCAAGAAAATGTTGGGACGGTGGAAACCCCGGTAGTCCTCTGGGAAGCATTCAAAACTGTGACGAGGGGGGAAGCCCTATCCACAATTGCTGGGCACCGCAAGGAAATGGAGGAACAGATGTTAGCCATTGAGAACGACCTTCTTGCTCTGGAGGGGGTGGCGCAGAGTGACGGGAATCCGGGAATCCTACACCAGATGCAACTTAAAGCGTACAAGGCTTTGGCCACTGACACTGCTAAGACCCTAGCAAGGGACAGGGTCGGCCAATTGTACGACCATGGGGACAAGGCAGGCAAATTAATAGCCTGGTTAGACAAAAAGAAGCAGGCGCAGTGGGTGGTGTCTGAGCTTAGGGCGGAATCAGGGGCCCTCCTTACTTAACCTCAAGAGATTATCAGGGAGTTCGCAATTCATTTTTTTTAAAAAGTGTACAGCAGGGGGTCTGATCTTCTGGAGGAAGATTCATCTACTCTATTGGCTGACATTAAACTGTCCACCCTCTCTGATGACGTTCGAGAGACTCTGGAGGGTGCGTTCACAGCGGGGGAACGGGCCAGGGCAATCAACAAACTACAGCCCAATGGTCTCCCTATAGAGCTCTACAAGCTCAAACCCGAGTGCTTGGGTTAACACCTTAAACACATGTTTGAGGACTGTAAAGAGCAGGGGATATTACCGAGAGACCAACGCTTCACTACACTGGTGGCCATTCCTAAAGAAGGGAACCAAGAGAACTGTGCACCTCCTACAGGCCAATATCATTGTTGAACGCTGAGCCTAAAATCCTTGCGAAGGTGCTTGCTAACAGGATCAAGCCGATATTCACCACGTTGGTCCATCCGGACCAATCTGGCTTTATGCCCACCACACACTGCGCTTAACTTGCGCGCCTCCACGGAGTATTAGGACGTTGCCACACGATCCAAGAAGATGCGGTTGTGATCTTGTTGGATGCCGCAATGGCGTTCGACACGATCGAATGGCCCTACATGATAGCGGTTCTCAAGAAACTGGGCTTTGGTCCTAATTTTATTGGATGGGTGCACCTCCTCTACACTGAGCCTTTGGCCCAGGTGGTGGTGAAAACATTTTTTTCGGGGATTTTTACTTTGGAGAGGGGGACGCAGCAGGGATTCCCCCTTTCACCCCTGCTTTTTGCCCTCTCTCTGTAACCACTTGCGGCCTGGATACGGCAAGAACTCTCTCTAAGAGGGCTCAGAAGGGTGGGAGGACCGGATTTCACTTTACGCGGATGATATCCTCTTGTACCCTGCGTCCCCTTTTAAATCCCTCAGAGTGGCCCTAGACATTTTTACCAGCTTCGGGAAGAAGTCAGTATATAGCACTAACTGGGGGAAGTCCCTCCTCTATGTCCTCCATGGGGCACCCCCATCTATTCGCGCAATTGCTGATCAAGGCAGCCACGGAGAGGTTCATGTATCTGGGAATTTTCATTTCCAAGGAGAAGGCGACTAGATATGAGAGAAACCTCCTACCGCCTTTGTAACGGTTTAAAAGGGATACCGCCATTTGGAAAAGACTCCCATTGTCCCTATTGGGTCGGGCAGTACTTTTCAAGATGATGGCGCTGCCATGTTTTTTATATGCCCTCCAAAACTACCCAGACTTCGTCCCACAAAAACATTTAGCTGACGTTGAGGCCTCCCAAAGAGACCTTTTATGGCCTCAGCTTTCCCTCCAGAAACTCACACTGGGAAGGTATGATTTGGGAATAGCACTTCCAGACATCCAGAAATACTACTGGGCAGCAAACCTCTCTGCCATATATCAGGGTACGTACTGTGGTGGGGAGGATCCCGGCTATGGGATGGACAGGTGGCTCTTCCCGGGTGGGAACTTTGAGGCTGCACTCTATTCTAAACCCAGCAGATACCCCCTCATAGGATCTACAAAACATTATGTCCAACTTTGGGACATTATTATCCGTAAACTGGGATGGGCCGACAAACTTACACTAGCTACCCCAGTCTGGGTCTCTGAAAGGCTTGGCACATTGGGTCGCACGAAAGGGTTTCACCACTGGGACCTGATAGGGATCTCTCAAAAAAAAAGACTTGTGAGCACCCAATGGGGTGGTGACATGCGCCTCCCTTCAGCACACTTATGACTTAGCACACACGGAGCACTTTTGATATATGCAGGTCAGACATTCCCTCCAGGCAAACATTCCACCCGGAACACAGCTCCCGGAGTCCTCCCCGCTTGAAGACAAACTATTAGATGGTCACCTTCCAGAAAAGTCTATCTCCCTCACATACAAAAAACGTATAAACTACACCCCAGACTCCCGACTTGCAATTCGGAAAAAGTGGGAGGCACACG
Source organism: Lissotriton helveticus (assembly GCF_964261635.1). Classification (NCBI taxonomy): domain Eukaryota; kingdom Metazoa; phylum Chordata; class Amphibia; order Caudata; family Salamandridae; genus Lissotriton; species Lissotriton helveticus. The sequence goes on along the minus strand of NC_136068.1, from coordinate 1,247,455,303 downwards.
GGCGCAAGATTGACAATGAAGACTAGAGAGAAGCACTCTCCTCCCCCAAAGAAATAGCAATATCAGCAAAATTGAGGTTGATACAATTGAAAGTGCTACACCGAGTCTATATTTCTGGCACCAGGCTGGTGTTGATGGGCAGAAGTGAGGATGGGCTCTGTAGGAGACAATGTAGAGAGGTGGGGACGTTCTTTCACATTATGTGGGAGTGCCCTTTGCTGCAAGCTTACTGGAAGCAGGTACACAACAGTATACGTGTTGTCTGGGGGGTAGAATTGCAGCCAGAGGTTAAGAGGTGCCTTCTGAACATCTGGGAACCCACAGATCTATCAGCGAAGGGCAGACCTCGGGTGACGCTGGGGCTCACAATTGCTAAACGGAATATAGCACGCCTGTGGGGAGCAGTAACACCTCCAATGCTCAGTGCATGGAAGGAGGACATGGACTGGTGCATGCTCCAAGAAAAAACAGTCTATGTGGCCCAGGGCTGCCCCTGGAAGTGGGTAGCAGTTTTGTCAAAATGGAATGAATACCGTGGCAATCTGTGTGAGCCTCCCCTTGTCCCTTCCCTTGACGAACCACCAGCACCATAAGAGACTTATGCATTGCTAACATCTTGTATGCTATGACACCAGCTGTGACGTATTTGTATAACATTCTGTAAAGGCAACAATGTGACTGTATGTACGGACCACCAAGTTTATTTCTGCTATTAAAAAGATATTTAAAAAAAAAAAAGAAAAGCCTAGGAGGGGGACCCCTGATCCCGCTCGATTAGCTGCATGTCCCCAGGATTTGACCCCCCACAGAGCTTTAAAAAAAAGATACACGGAGTCTGCATTACTTTTTTTAAACTTTTGCTACAGATTTGCGGATCCACCTAAGAGTTTGTAGCTAAATTAAAATAGCTGGGAGGGTACTCCTACCCAGCCCCCTTTTCTTTAAGTTTTTAACGTTTTCTCTGGGACTCGGCTTTAAGCCGAGTCCCAAGAAGATTGCCAACACTTCCTGGTTGAAGTATTGGCAGCCAATCAAATTTTAGTCCGATCTACAAGTCCACAGCAAGAACTCGCGTCCCCAGATACCTATATTTTTTAAACTTTAACTTCTTTAAAACTACTGAACAGATATACAACTTAGACCAAATCACAAAAATAATGGTTTCTGGACAAACATCTAGCTTTTTGCCAAATTTGGTTTAATTCCGTTCAGCAGTTCGGGCTGTAGTCGGGTTCAAAAAGTAAATATGTGCAGAGATTACAGGCAGCCAGAATTTCTGAGTTAAACCTGATGTAATGCAAACTATTTTCACATATCTGAATATGGGGACGCGGTGTTACAGCACTTCAGGCCATGATCAATGAAATGTTACCAATCTGAGATAATCAGGTCACATTTTTCCACACCTGGGAAATCAGGTGCGGGGCACTAGCCAACTTGTGATTCAGTGGAGAGGAACATAATTAGGGCTGGGCGTAGTTTGCGAAGTAGCGCTACGCGGAGCTACGCAAAGTGCACTTCGCACTACGCGAGCTATACGTAGCACTACGCGAACTGTGTAGTACCCTGTTCGCACTGTGCAAGATGCCGTTTTAATGATTTCACAGTGCGGACAAGCATCCAGCACTGTGCAATCATTGAAAACGGCATTTCTTGCACAATGCGAGCTGTATTTTTTTGCCGCTCGAGTAGATTTTTACTCGAGCGGCAGCTTTCTCAACGTGGACTGGTAGTTTCTCATCGCGAGCGGTCGCAAGCATAAGCGACCACTCGCAACGAGAAACCTGACCTCCCCACATTGAGAATCTCGCCGGGAGGTTTATTTTCCAAGCTCGCGATCGGCAACTTGATGTTGCTGATCGTGAACAAGGAAAAAGTCTCGCCGTGATGTCATTTTGCTTGCTCGCGGTCGCCAACTTGACGTTGAGAACCGCCAACTTGACGTTGAGGACCGTGAGCAAGCAAAAAATGACTGCTGCACTACGCTACGCTATGCGTATTTGCACTATGCAACGTGCAGTTCGCATTGTGCGAAGTAGCGCAAACTTCGCAAACTACACGAGCGTAGCGTAGTGCTTTTCCCAGGGTTAATCATAATACAAGAAGGTTGCTGAACTCAACTCATAAACGGGGTCCTCATATTATGGTGGATTAAGTAACCCTGTCTATTTTATTAAATCTATTGGGATTTTATCTGGGTGAGATGCCTTCCACCGACTTTGGATGACTAATATTGATTCAGCAATTCATAGCTCAGGATCGTTCGTCCTTCGGTTTTAACAGATATTAAGTAAAACAAAGTTCCAAAAAGTTCAGACTGCTACATTACATATGTGACTAGTTTCATGTGTGAAACCTGACACCCAAAAATCAGCATCTTTGATTGTAATGCTGTGCCATCCATTTTTGCTAGAATTTTTGAGACCTGCAAGAGACTTGTGCACTGATTGGTTCCAGTCTCTTAAGTCAGTCCAACTGGTTATGTCTAGGCATGAAAAATGTATCGTCAGTGAGGAAAGCCATTTAAGTGCTGAACCTAGGATATAAACAATCAGGGTCATTTATAGATTAGTGAGAAGCTGTCTGCTAGCCAGTTCAAAGAAGACCCTGACCTCCTTCCCTCTTCCAGATCGAAAAATCCCTTTTTGCCTAGAGGAGATCTCAATGCCTTTACTGCATTCACTGGCATGTTGGATGTACTGAAGGAAGAGCAGTATGCTGAGAGTGTACCATTTTTCTTGCCCTAATTGGCACTCTTTTCTTGTTCTTCTGAAAGAAACGCTAGAGTAGGATATTGGTTCGGAGAAACAAAAACGCAAAGGTCCTAAAATGCAAGTTGTTTTCTCACTACTTGGGGGTTTCTTTTCCAATCGGGGACTGCCAGGCTTTACACAGCGGTTCTGGTCAAGGAAATTCAGTGACCCATGTCCCTCTCTTCAGTGTGCAGGACTACCGCAGCTGTGGCTTGGTGGACAGACCCCATAGCCCAGGTGTTCTACTAGTGGTGGGGGATTGAGGCTCCACCAGCAGAATCCCAGTAGTTTCTCATTTCCACATGGGGCAAAAAACTGTGACTTCAGCTGATTGGGGATTGGTCATTTTTTGACAGTTCCCTGCATCCTCCAACTTTTAAACGATGCCCCACTGTTTTTTAGACCATCTGACAATTTATGGTAAGGTGTTCATATTTTTAATATTCCAAGTTAATATTTAAGAATGTTTCAAAAACTAAGAGATGTATCAGTAATAGCAAGAAGGCATACTTTTTGTACTACAGCAACTATCAATGAACAAGATTTTAGAAATAATGCAATATTCTCCTCTGAGGCGCTACAGCATTTTAGGTGCATCTACTGCCTTAACTGCATTTTCTTTTTCAATAGGATATTGAAATAAGAACAATAGATATTCTTTGTATAGCCGGAAATATTTTGAATTTGATTGCTACCACTGAATGTCTAGACAATACAATCAAGTAATAGCAGATTAGTGGTGCCAGAGGATTATACTTTCATATATAATTCCACAGCAGCACTGGCAGCAGCTGTTGCAAAAATCTTCATCTGCTCATGCCCAAAACAAGAATTCGCCCTAAATGCCCAAAATAACTTTCCTTTGCAAAAATGTAAGTAATTAAGTTCAATGTCCAAGGAGCGAGAGACAGAAAGATCAGGAGTCAGGGAGAAAGCCAGAGACAGAGAGTGAGAATACCAGTGTGTTTTAAAAGTGAATTTGCTTAGTTCGAAAACAATGCCATTTTATCGCTGTATTAATGTACGGTTTTCTTGTCAGACATATACACTCACTTAAAGGTCACAGCAATTCGTACAATCATATGTTCTACAAAAGCTGGAGATTATTTTTCATGAAAAATTATCAGACTACTTCGTTTGGGAACAACTACATGAAATAGAATTTATAAAACAATATCTCATCTGATGGATGGTGCAACGCTTTATATGGCTGATGTTAACGTAAACAAGGGTTGGTGGTAACAATTTGCTTTATTAAAAGAAGAAATCCTTAAACAGAATTATCATCATAGGGTACAAATAATGTTTGCTAATAAATGTATTTGTGCACGAATTCATCTTTCAGAGCTTTGGCCCTGGACAACTGGCATTTTTGCACTTTAAATGCCATGTTTAACATTTTAGTTGTCATATGTTTCCATTGATAACGCTGGAGCCCATAATATTGTGTAGGAGCCCATCAAACTTTTAGGGCCAAAGGCCGTTATACGTTGGTTTTCATTTATAAAATGTGCTTCATTTTCTCCATTCATGATTACTGTATGATTATTATTATCATATTAGAATCGGGTAAAAGATAAGTGTTATATATATCAGGAGTTTTTATAGCATACCTATAGTTTTGCACATTCATATAGTCATATAATGAGTAGTGCTTTATTATCAGTAGAGAGATATTGCATGTGTAAAAATTGTCTACTTATTTTCAATAATTTTCCCTCACGCTACTTTACGCAGTATGAACATATTTTTCTCACAATAGCTTTCGAAATTATTATAAAAAAGTGCCTTCAACTCTTTTGATGAGAGGGACATTTTCACTGTTGCAGAGCCTTTCAAACTATTTTTCACCTCTTATGATAGCATACACTTTAGTGCTAATTCGTATTAGCTAGGTTTATTAAGTGGCTAATTTATAAAAAATGTAGCATGTTCTCTCTTTTTCAATCAATCAATCAATCATATCACTTGTAAAGCGTACTACTTACCCGTGAGGGTCTCAAGGAGCTTGGGTTGGGGGGCAGGTGCTGCTACTGCTCGGAGAGCCAGGTTTTGAGGAGTCTTCTGAAGGTCAGCAGGTCTTGGGTCTGCCGTAGGTGGGTGGGGAGGGTGTTCCAGGCCTTGGTGGCGAGGTGGGAGAAAGATCTGCCGGCGGCGGTCGTTCTTTGGATGCGGGTGACTGCGGCGAAGCCGGTGGAGCGAAGCTGGCGGGTGGGGGTGTAGAAGCTGAGTCGTCTATTGAGGCATGCTGGTTCGGTGTTGTGGAGTGCTTTGTGTGCTTGGGTGAAGAGCTTGAAGGTTATCCTCTTGTTGACGGGGAGCCAGTGCAGGTCTCTCAGGTGGGGTGTGATGTGGCTGTGGCGAGGGATGTCGAGGATCAGACGTGCAGAGGCGTTCTGGATGCGTTGCAGCCATCTCAGGAGTTTGGCAGAGGCTCCTGCGTAGAGGGCATTTCCGTAATCCAGCCTGATGCTGACGAAGGCCTGGGTGACCGGTCTTCTTGTTTCGGTAAGGATCCACTTGTAGATCCTGCGAAGCATGCGGAGCATTCACAATATTTAAGGCCTGAGTACGAGTTTCAGTGGTCCTGGAGTGGGTGGCATTCCACTGCTCTGGTCCAAGCCCGCAAAAATCACTGCGGCCCGCCCGCCAGATTACAAATAATTGTGAGCCTTAAACAGCACTGCAGCGGGACCACCAGTGCACATTCCTGCACAGAAAGGAATGCATAATGTCGTGCATACCTATCTGTGCAAGAACTGGGGTGCAAATCTACAGGGGAGCACATGTGCCCCCCTGCATGCACCTCTTTGCAGAGGGAAAAGAGGCAGCACTTGTAGGGCCCCTTTCTTTCCTTATCAACAGCTGCTACATGGAAGAAGAATCTCCATAAGACCGCTGGTGGTGAGGAAAGTCGTAATATGCTTGGCACCGCCTCAGGGCACCACCAAGCATATTGCAGTGCTGAGAGTGCTGTGAGATTGACAGGGAATGTGGTTCCCTGGCGGTTGCAGCAGTGCAATGGCGGTGCGACCGCCAAAGTCCTAATAGGGATGTCTGACCGTCGATGCGGCTGGACCACCACTGCCGTGACCCTGTGTGTCTGGCCTTGGACCTCCAGACTCGTAATCAGTGCTTTAGTCTGTTTATTTTCAATTACTACTTTTCTTTTAATATATGCTGTCATAGTTATACATAGTTTGACATTAGATTGGCTTTAAATAGCCTTACACGATAATGCTTCTGATTTTTTGTTTGCTCTACTGGAAGAAACGGTGAAGGGAATTCACTCTGTGCCTCTGACATGCATTATTGTTACTTTCCAAATTGTAAGCATTGTTTGGATAAGTTCACTATCCAATATTTGGGACACCATCTGTCTATTTTTTCAGCTTTAGAGAGTAAGTTGGTATATCTGTGCTTGACCTTAGGGCAGAGGTCTTCAATCTGTGGGGTGCGACCCCCAGGAGGGTCGTGGAGTCCTTGGAAGGGGGTCGCAGATTCTGTCAGAGCGTGCAATTCCTGGTGTTGGGCTGATTGTGGGTGCTCACGACGGAGGCCTAATTCACACCGAGGGGTGAAAAACATCAAAGCATCATTAACAAGTTATAGGTCTTTTAAAGACCTGCGGAGTACTCGGGTGTGGCTGTGTGTGTGCCCCTGAAGCTGTTTCAGCTGGGCTTACATACACGAGCTGGGGGGGAGGGCTGGGGAGGAGGCTGTAGCCCTTTGAGTTCAATGGACGTTGCGCGCCTGGAGCTGTGGGTCGCAACACGTCCCATAAATCATTGGTTCAAGTCCCAGGAACCCTCATACCTGGCGCCTGTGTGGGAGAAATGTGCCTGAGAGTTTGTTCTTCATGGTGAGATTTTGTTAGCAGGGAGGCACAGAGATGCCCTCCCATGAGCGGGAAAGAAGAAGGAAGAAGACGCAGAGAGATACTGACCCCTACCCCAATGAGAGAGGAACAGAAAAAGTGGGTGGATGAATGATGGGTGGATGGATGGATGAAAGGGTGGACTGAGAAAGGATGGATGGATGGATGTATGTAAGGATGAAGGATGGATGGATGGATGGATGTGTGAAAAGGTGGGTGGATGAATGATGATTGGATGGGTGGATGGATGAAAGGATGGATGGATGAAAGGGTGGATGGATGAACGATGGATGGATGAAGGATGGATGGATGGAAGGATGGATGGATGGAAGGATGAAAGGGTAGATGGATGAAGGATGGATATATGGATGGATTAAAGGTTGCATGGATGAATGATGGATGGATGTGTGAAAAGATGGGTGGATGAATGATGGGTGAAAGGATAGATGAAAGGGTGGATGGATGAAGGATGGATGTATGGATGGAAGGATGAAAGGGTGGATGGATGAAGGATAGATGTATGGATGGAAGGATGAAGGATGGATGTATGAAAGGGTGGATGGGTGAAGGATGGATGTATGGATGGATAAAAGGTTGCATGGATGAATGATGCATGGGTGGATGTGTGAAAAGGTGAGAGGATGAATGATGGGTGGATGGATGGATGAAAGAGTGGGTGGATGTATGAATGTATGGATGAAAGGGTGGATGAATGAAGGATGGATGTATGGATGGAAGGATAAAAGGGTGTATGGATGAAGGATGGATGTATGGATGATAAAAGGTTGCATGGATGAATGATGGATGGATGTGTGAAAAGGTGGGTGGATGAATGATGGGTGGATGGATGGATGGAAGGGTGGATGGGTAAAGGATGGATGTATGGATGGAAGGATGAAAGGGTGGATGGATGAAGGATGGATGTATGGATGGAAGGATGAAAGGGTGGATGGATGAAGGATGGATGGATGTGTAAAAATGTGGGTGGATGAATGATGGATGGATGGATGTGATGAGGTCTAACAGGCGCATTTATGGTTGTCAAAAGTTGATGATGAGGAGTACCAGTTTCTAGAAACTTTTGTCTGAAAGGGGTCCTTACGCCTAAAAAGGTTTTACAAGGGGGTCTCAGCATCAAAAAGTTTGAAGACCTCTGCCTTAGGGCAAAGGAAATCTACCTAGTATAGTCGGGATTGACTCCTTACATAACATAGTAAATCAGCTATAAGTGTGTTTTAAATGTTCTACACAGCTGCGTACTATTAAACTCTGGAAAAAGTCAAATGCTAGCTATACTTGGAACCAAAATGATATCATGGACTCAACAATCACAGTGTGTACCTTTTAAATGTAATTTTGGTCCGGGCCTATATTTTGTAACCATTTCTTTGAATATGTGGGAAATAAAGGAATATAAAAGCCATGATAATATTGATTTTGTATTATGTGCCTAGAAATAACCTGTAAGTGCTAGTGCCCTTAATCCCTTCCCTTTAGTTGAGCCCCCTGGTCTCACATGTAAATACGCTTCACACTTTCTGTCCTCTCTCGAGGGGGGACCAATTGCCTCCAACCATAGCCCACTTTGATCAAAGGTATTTCTGTAACTGGCATGCTCAAATCAATTTGTCAATATGTTCTATGGTACTTACTTTCTTTAAATAGAATGGGCCTTGCAGATCTCGAGGAGTCACTCTCAGCAGGTTAGGGAGGTGCATAGGTTCAAAAGAAGTAGGATTTTTCTTTGAGCCTCTCAGAATCAGATTGGGTGGGCTTTGGGAAGAAATGTGTGAGAGAGGGAGAGTGATTATGATGCCAGACTAAGGTCTGTCATCTCATTATGGACTCCTTTTGGCAGTAAGTCAGATTTGGGAAGCAAGAACTGTTTAATTGCAGTAGAGGATAGGTTGAAGAAAGTGTGGGAACTCTAGCTGAATTTCCTAAGTTCAACCTTTAAAGGACATTGTAGAGCAAGTCAAAGAGCAGCTTGAGACACAAGAGGAGAGAGAAAAGACAAACTTCTTGAAGAATTCACTCTACCAGCTTATTGGCACATATCTGGATCTGCTACGTTTTCCTGACAGTTCTCAGAGCTAGTCTCTTGCTGATCCCAAGGAGATGGACATCCATGTGCTAAATATGAAAAACTTGCTATTCTTTGGAGCTTCTTTCCAGAGGCTCAAAAAGCATGGAAGATCCAAAGAACAGAGACAATTGCACCCGCCTTAAGGAAAGTCAGGATAAGGAGTAGTGATTTAGTTGTTGACTTAAATGGAAAGGTAAAAAAGCCTTTACTCTAAATAACACTAGGGACCTGATTCATAAAGCTAAACGAAAACCTTTTTGTAAGTTTACAATTGCTTGCTATTCACAAAATAAAAAAAAATAAAACTGGCCCATGCCTTTATTATAATTGTAATTGCATTTATATAACGCTTACTACCCCTGACGAGGCGTCAAAGCACTTTTTTGGCATGGAGCACGCTACTCCGGAACCGAAAAAGCTTTACTGGTGAATTAGTATAGGGAGACATGAAATTTAATTGAGCGGTGGACATGTGAACTTGTTATTTGGATTGAAAAAGGATAGTGAAAGGATAGAAGAGGGAAGGGTTTGCATTTTTATAATGCTTGCTACCCCTGATAAGGTGCTTGAAGTGCTTTTCGGTGTGTAGCACACTACTCTGGAAACCAAACAGGATTATTGAGGAATTAGTATAGGGAAATATGAAATTCATTTGAGCCGTGGACATTTTAGTCTGTTAGTTGGATTGAAAAGGTAGCTGAGGGATATAAGAGGGAAGGGTCTGATGTGAGCAGTGAGAGTGATGCACCATCATGTGTGTTTTGTCACCTTTCACCAGATCAGAGTCATGTCTGCCTTACTTACAAGGTCTATGCAGCATTGGAGCAAATGGAATGCTGTTTTCGCAGGGGATTTTGGGACTTGCAGTGTTCTAAACACAACTCGCTAAAATACCTTTACATTTGAATTTCTGTGAAAGAAAACACTTAACACAATCATGACTAGTGAGCTAAATGCCTTATAACTGTTGTATGCTATGTTTAATGAATAGTTTGGACAATGTCTATTGTTTGTAGGGGAGGGGTTTGGGTGTTGTATGTTGTATCATGCATGCCTTTTGTGTGTGTTTTATGTCACCTTTCATTTTATTAGAGTAATGACTTGCGTGCATTTAAGGTCTATGTATCATTAAAGCACATGGAATGCTGTTTTCTGATGGTATTCTGGGACTTGCAGTGTTCCAACCACAACTGACTAAATTACCTTTACATTTGCGTTTCTGTGAAAGAAATCATTTAAATAGTCATGACTAGTGAACTAAGGGCCTTTTAACTGTTGTATGCTATGGTGAAGAATGGCTTAGACAATGTCTATTATTGGTATGTGAGGAGTTTGAGTGTTGTATGCTGTATCATGCATGATTTTTGGATGTTTTGTTTGCATGATGACCGTTATATTTCTGCACAATGAAACAAAGGCTGACATTGTTACTTGTCTCACCCAAAATTTATACCAACCCCGGTGTACAAAATACTCACATAATCCCAACAGTTTCACTTAGATCATTTCAAACATAGAGGTATCTGTACTAAGAAGCCCATGTGTTTGCAAGTGTACAGCACAAACAAAGTAGTATTTTCATGCAAAATGTGGCCCTTGCCATGAAGAGTGTCTGATGTCAAAGAATATGCCAAACATTAGAATCACAACTTTTCAAATGTCATCTCTAAAGCCTTGTTTGCATATGCATACCAAATTTAGCATGTATGTTGTGTTTCACCATGCTATACACAAGAAAAGAGTAAGTGTACGACTCTTGCGACTGCAAATTACAGGCAAAACCTGAGTCCAATTTTAGGTGTGGAGATATTAACCCAGACTGTATACTATATCCACTTGTTCAATTACATTGGAAGGTAACTATATGTAAACGTCGAGGAACTCACATTGCACTAATGCTGAAGGTGAGAGTTAACAAAAGCTGAGGAGTATACTGACCAAAATTGAGAAAGATGTCAATGTGTAAGTAATTTCTGGATATAACAGTGACACTACACCTTCTTTTGGGTCCAACTAACATATTATAGGTCAGTGAGATTGAAGAAGTACAAAGTCAGAACTTGCTTTATGTTATCTCGACCTTTATCATAAAGTGTATATCAACTACATAATTGGTTTTTTTCATTTTCAGTGGACCAGGCTGGCCAAGGTACATTTGGACAAGACCAGTGGCAGACCAGGGACCCTCAGCTTGTTGGTGGACACGTCCTCTGGACACCACAAGCCTAAGGGTAGCCATGCACCATGCCTAAGGGTAGCCATGCACTCTATAAATACTTATTATTAATAATACCTGTTAGACCTGGCATCTTTGGCGTGGTTTCCCCCTATCTTTTTGCCTCTACCTCCTGTATTTTTGATGCTGGATTTCGTTTTTGCTGGTTTAGATGCTTTGGACACTCTGCCACTGCTGATCAGTGCCAGAGTGTAAGTGCTCCCTATGTAAATTGTTATTCTGATTGGATATACATGTTTGGCATATTTGTATCACCATGAAGTCCCTAGTAAAGTTCACTGGGTGTGCCAGGGCTGGTGATGACAAATGCTACTAGTGGGCCTGAAGCACTGATTGTGCCACCCACAGGAGTAGCCCTAAAATAGTGTCTAAGGCCTGCCACTGCAGTGCCTGTGTGCAGTTTAGAACTGCCATGTCCTCCTGGTCAGTGTCCCCACTGACCAGGCCTAACCCTTTCCTTTTTGTGCACATCAGTCACCCCTATTGAAGGCCCAAGGTACCCCCCTGGGCAGGGTGCAGTGTATGTAAAAGGTAGAGCATGTACTAGTGCAGGTAACATGCTCTGATAGTGAATGGCAGCCATTTTCGTTTTTCACTATTGTAAGGCTATCTTGCTCCATAGATTAACATGGGGGATGCTGGCTACAATGGTTAACAGCATTTCTTCCCATAGTAACAAGATAGGACATACGTATCTAGTATCCCTCAACTCAGAATTTAATAACACATCTTATAGGAAAGGTTGTTTTGAAATCCTGTGTTTGAGAACAGCACTTTTAGAAAGTTGCTGTTCTCTTGTCTGACCCTTCTGTGTGCCTGGGCCTGTTTGTGTATTGACTGTCTGGTTTGAGAGTGACAGGGGCTGGGGATTCCCCAGGAGACTGGCTGAGTCAGCCCTAGGCTGAATGACTGCATTTGCAACTGGAGTGGTGGGAGGAGTTAGCACCTGGGCCTGAATAGGGCTGTGCCGGCCTTCCACAAGGCTGGCTCCACCTCCTGCTGGGCGGCTGATGACCCTGCCCCTCACTCTGAAAGGAAAGATGAAGCCAGCAAAACAAAGTACTCAGGAAACACCCGGAACTGGTTCAGACCAGGCTCAGGGCCCACATGCACAGAGAGAACAAAGACTTTAGGGGTATTAGTACAGGACCCCTGACAACAGAAAATTAGATCATCCTGGAATCAAGAAGGAACCTCTGCCAAGGAGAAAGCTGAAACTGAAGAAGGAAGACTGTCCTGATGTTGCTCTGCTGGACTGACCTGTTGCTTTGCTGCCAAGGAGTGGGGAAGGACTTTGCCTTTGAGCTGTGTCCCCTGTCTTGAAGGAATCTCCAAGGGCCTGAGTAGAGCTGGCTCCCTGTTCTGAAGTCCCAGGAACAAAAGGACTTCACCCCCAGCTTCCCTGAACTCTGCTGAGAGAGTTCTGTCCTTCCTAGAGTGCTTGATCCAGTTGTGGGGCCTCTGGAAGTTGTATCTGTGCTGGGAAGCTTGAAACTAAGCTTGAGAGACTTTTGAAACTGAAAAGTGTCGCATCGCTCGCTTGCGGAGCGCAACCCCGACAGTGCGAGAAGTTTCCCGCCGCTACGGAGGTCGAGATCGTCGCAGCGCCTGACGCCGCTGCCAGAGACGTCGCATCCTTCGTTTGCGGGACGCACCAGACCGGTGCGGGAAAGTCGAACATCGCTGCGAGTGTCGTTGCAGAGCCTGTCGTTGCTGGGTGAAATCGCCGCACCGCTTGCTTGCGGACCGCATCACGACGCTGCGAGCATCGTCCCAGAACCATCGCATCGAGGAGCTGTGAGAGAGAGGATCACCGCTGGACCGCGCATCGTCGCCCCGGAGATCGTCGCAGCCCCTACGAGTTCGTCGCATCGTGCCTTTGCGAGAACAAACTTCCTACGGAACCTACGCACCGGAATCCATACAAGTGGCCTTCCTCCCCATACAGACCGGATTCGTCGCAACACGCCCGCTGCTGCAGCGGGGCTGTCGCATCGCTTCCCCAGGGTCTCAGAAGCAACGCATCGCTTGTTTTACACCGCACCAGCCTCTGCTTTTTGGAACTTTGTTGCAACTAAAAGGTACTGTGAGTAAACGTGACGCAACTGTGAAATTTTCACGCATCAGTAGAGAATTATATCGCAACGTAGAGAATTATATCGCAACCTAAACAATTTTAACGCAACCTTAAGAACTCTTTTGAAACCATATTCTTGAACTGTGTATGTTGGATTTTTGTCGTTTAGGTCTTGTGTAGTTTAGATTAAAATACCTTTATTTTTCTAAACTGTTGTGGAGCCAGTTTGTGGTGTTTTCACTGTGTTACTGCGAGTGTTGGTACAAATACTTTACGCATTGCCTCTGGTTAGCCTAGACTGCTCATGCAAAGCTACCTAGAGGGTGAGCAGGGGTTATCTCAGAGGGTTATCTCCTTGCCTTGACTAGAAGCAAGGGTCCCTATTTGGACAGTGGTACCTACCTCTGCCAACTAGAGACCCCCAGATCTAACAATACCACAATCTCTCCTTCTGGAGATAGCTGAAGACCTGGCTCCTCCAGAGTCTGCCGTAATCAGTTCATCCCTTTTGCTTTGCATGTCAATTATAGCGCGGGGATGGCTAAGGGTAGCCATGGGCTCTATGAATACTTATTAATAACAAGGAAGAAGGAGGAGGACACCAAGCAGCAGGCAGTGGTAGTGTGCCTACCTGGACAGAGCCAACACCAGCTATATTACCAGCCTGGGTGGAGGCCGAGGAGACTGAAAGGGGGGCATTGAGAGGGTCACCACCAGCCAGACAAATATGGGTCTCCACATAGTCCAAAAGAACCGGATATTGTAATGGTGTCCCCGGAGCAGGCCTCAACATCATCTGGGCCTGCTACTGACTCTTCCCTAACTCTATTTTTATGTACAGAGATGCTGCAATTTTGAAGATACTTCTTGTAAAATAATTTTGTGAATAGCAAACAATCATGAATTTACACAGTATAGGTTTGCCTTTGTGAATCAGGCCATGGTGTCCATAATGCCTTACCTGAATGTTTGAGGACGTTTGGAGCACCACAAAAGAAGCTAAGATATTTTTTTTAAGTTGGGACTTAGAAAGTTTTCATCTCTGGAGGGCAAGGTGTTGTCCTTGTCTTCCAAATTTACGCAGCATAAATGCATCATCACCAGTAAATTATTACTGGTTCACCCTGTTCAGAACTTTTGAACTCAAGCCCACTGTGGACCTGAAAAAAAAGGTATCTGGCCCAGTTGAGCATTACATTTCCACATCTTTCAGTGTTGTATTACTGAAAATTTACAATGTCTAGGAAACTTTCTAAAAACAAAGGCAAAACATGTGACTGAGATGAACTACAAATCTTTACCTAACCTTGGGCTATATTTTATTTACAAAGGAATTGCATCACCGAAACATCAAATTTTTTTAATGTTCCGGTGGCACAATGCCTTGCATCATAATTACAAAGTAGTGTTAAGCCACTTTTTGGGGCTTCAAGCCGATTTGTAAATATGGTACCCTTTCACGCAGGTATCTGCATGAAAGAGGCGTGCAATGGGTGTTGCTGTGGGTGTCCACCGCAGCATCCATTGATTTTTGATACTGTATAATGGTACAACGTACGCCACAACAACGTATGGCTGAACCACACGGTCTCAATCATGTCTGCGTATCTATAACACATGCCTTTATCTCGCAAGCCTTTGCCACATAATTTCATGGTAAAGACCTGATTGGTAAAGTGATATGTGTGGTAAAGGTTACACCCTTGCCCACAGCCCTGAAAACTGTCCTTTTTCCACTACCCCTCCCTTAGCCCTAAAAATTGGCCACACACCCTAAAAACTACCCCGACCCAGCCACTGCCATGAGGCCTAAAACTGCTAGAGCTGTGAAAAATGTGTCCCTTTTCTCCTGCCCTGAGTCCTAAAAACTGTCCTCATGCCCTAAAAATTACCCCAGCCCACCCACCATGAGCCCTAGAAACTGACCCCCACCACTGTAAACTACCACAACCCAGACTACCCTGCCATGCGACCTAAAACTGCTCCCAGCCCTGAAAACTATTTATATCCCCACCATGCCCTGACACTTAAAACTGACCCCACACCCTAAAAAGTACCCCAGCCCCTCCGCACTGAGCCCTAACACCTGACCCCTATCCCTAAAAATTGCCCCAACTCCACTGCCCTGAGCCCTAAAACCCAGCCCCCTGCCTTATAAACAACCTCGACCCCCGAACCCTAAAAACTTCCACACCCCAAAAAACCACCTTCCATTCCCCACTGCCCCAAAAACCAGCCCCAGCCCCAGCCCCACTAACTTGACTGCGTCCACTCCTGATCCTTCCTCTTCCTGGCCGCCTATTCCAGTATCTAGACTGCACACTGCCTTAACAACACATATGTGGGGTTGAGGCAAGCATGGTGAGGCGTGCGGGGAAACGGTACTTGTGGCTCAGCTTGCGTTATTAAGGTTGTTTCATCTTTCTGATGCTGCCCCAAGTTTTCAAGGAGGTGTAAATCTGTAGCAGTGTCAAAAATTATGTCATGCAATAACAGGCGCTAGAATGGTGCAATGAGGAGAAATACTTTTATTTCTCTTCGTTGTTTTGCTTTTTCTAAGTGTGCTGCATTTGCAGGACACATAGAAACAGCAAAATGCCATTAAATTAAACAATCACTAAATAATGGCGATGTGTTACTATTATGTGTGCTGCTTTATGAAGCACACAAAGAAGTAGCAAATCACCATTATTGATTGTTTATGTGCAGGAAGGTCCACATTCCTGCACATAAGCAATCATTCCCTGCAACGCCGGCACACTTTCACTGTGGCACAAGGGTGTCAGGGTTGGCGCTAGGCAGCTATTTTTAGCCCCAGAGCTAGGGAATACACAGGGGTTTGCCATATTGTTGTAAATACTGCAAATCCCTGCGTTTTGGAAATGGCAGAGCATGGCACTTCAAACTTTGCTGCAGATTCGCGCTTCATCATTTATGTGTAAATATGCCCTCTTATTCCATTACTGGTTAGACACAAATGGTGACTAAGTCCTGGTAGAAAGATGGATTTTCTTAAAGCGGGCTTCTATAAAAACTTGACTGGGATACATCAAAAGACTGTCTCCTCGTTGAAGATGGCCACCCAGTCCCCCGGCTCCGCGTACCGTCTCCTCCCAAGAGTGCCTTCTGCCTAATATCCTGGTTTGATGGTGCACTCACGGGCGCAGGAGCAGCTCCGGTACCCGATGGTGCGTCCCCGAGGTCTGTGACGCCTCCGCACGGGGAGAAACGGACGGCGGCGTTTTGCGGCCCGAGGCAGCTTGCAGGCCGGGGACTCGTCTGGATGGCAGGGCCGGCCATCAATTGAACAACGGCAGCCGCCAGTTGCAATGGGGGGCCGGTCGGCTCCGGATCGCATCGGACCGGCCGATTTTCGGATCGCTCGCACACCGGATTGGGGGCATGAGTCAGAGATCGACCCTTCATGATTCCCCTGAATCGTTGGTGCCTTTTTGGGACTTTTGCTCGTTTGCCGCCGGGGTCCGTGGTGAGATCTGTCCCGCTAAGTGCGGGAGAATCCCGAATTTGGGCCCGGCCGCGCTTAATAGCGCAGACTCCCTTGGCGGCTGTGTTTTGATTATGTCTCTACTGTCTGGGTGCCCTGCTGGTGATACCATTACGCCTGACGCCCTGCCGCGTGTGCCCCGGCCCCGATTTATGGTAGTGCTTCCTCGGAACGTGGTGAGGGGAGCAGAGTGCTGCATCCGAGCAACTGAGCCCCGACCTGATTTGTATCCTATGGAGGCAGGGAGCTTGAACAAGGGGGCACGGAACAGAACTACATCTGGGCGATCTCCTTGCTGCCCTGACCGACCTATGCGATACCTTGGAACAGGATGCCCGTTCCCTGGATGTTAAACTGGATGAGGTTGTCTTTGTGCCGGAACTGGTGAGCCCGGGTGGTCGTGGGCGCACGATGGTATGCTTCACCTTTTACCCAGACGCGACAATATGGCGCCGGCACCGATATCCTGGAATCCGGGACACGGACTTTCGAGCCATCTCCAGTTTGTGACATTCGTGGTTTAGAACTATCCGTGGGCTCCTGCTTGGTACTGAGCGATGGACTTTCTTTCCACGCTATGCTGTTGGTCTCTCTGACTCTGCTCCGGCCATGTCTTCATAATGACGATCTTTCCCTGCTCTGCCTTGCAGATTGCGATGTGGTAGTCATGTTATTGTGTCAGGTTGGGTTTATCACGCGGGCGGGAAACGGGCTCGGATGCGGTCGGATTGCATCGCAGCACTACAGAATGGTTGCTGTCTGGGTTTGATACTATTTGGTGGGCCATCGTGATGTGCGCAGGGCAGGACACGTATAAATAGTGTTTCCTCCGTTTCGAAATTTCCTGCTTGCGGACTTATGTGGGATGTGTGGCATACTGTCTTCTTTGTTTCCATGCTGGGCTGCTCCTGTGCCTCGTGCACTGTTCTTTTGTATTACTTTTAGCAGAGGTGTTTTATATCCTGTTCCATGTACGTTATCTACAGAGGGAGAGGCCGGGGGACTGCTGGAGGGCTCCCCTCCGCTTTTCCATTTCTTTCCTTTCCTTCCCTCGCTTGGGTTCCTCTTTTAGTCTAGGTGGGTGGTAGTTTCATTTCTCTCTCTTCTAAATCTCGGGTTCATAAAATGGGCGACAGGCACTCTGCTGAGGGGGGGGCCGTAGCCGGAGGCAGGGGTGCAGGGTGGGGGGTATTCTCCGTTTTTCTTTCTCCTTTTCAGTTTCTAGGGCCTCTTTTTCTCTTGTTCTGCTTGGCTTTTTCTTTCTTTTCCTTTTTTTCATATCTTTGGGATTCCGAGTAGTGGGTGGTTTACCGGGTGTTCTTAGGTCTCCAGCCAGTGCGGGGATGTTATAATTGTTCCCTTTGTTAGGTACTGCGGGCGTGTGCTGCATAGTGGGGCGTAATGTGATAATCGTTGTCTATCCTGCTTAGTGCACGTTAGTGATTGCGCCCCTCCGACTGTGGTCCCGAATGTGCATATCCTGATTTGAAATATCCCCTTCCTCTGGTGTTGCTAGACTGTATGACATCGGATCCTGCTCTATCTCTGTGCTTTACTTTAAAAAAAAAAAAACCTCTTTTATCCTGGTACCTTTACGGTGCTACAGTATCCTGGGTGTTGACGTTGCATTGAGGAGACGGGAAATATGTGTTTTGATTTATTGAATTGCATTGCCCGTCTCTGTGTAACCGGCCAGCTGTGCTCTTGCTGACTGCAATTGTATTTGCTTTATGAAACAATAAAGGTTTTAAAAAAAAAAAATAAAAAAAAATAAAAAGACTGTCTCCTTTCCACCTCCCCATATATGCCAGCTGCTGCGTAGCCGCACAGCGGACGCGCGCCCCTGGTGCGCCGCTGGCGCGTCGAAGGCGCACCTAAGGCGAGCCCGTCTGTGCCCGTCCGTGCCTAGACCGCGCCCAGTGCCAGAACCCCTGGCCCCCGCACCTGAAACGACAACCGAGGCCACTACGACGCCAGCACTCTGCACGCTCTCAACTCCGGACGGACCCACACCTGTTTAAAGGCGGCCCCGAAACTCACACACAGTCCCTTCACCTGCCGGAACTGCAGCTACACCAGCCTCAGAGCCGACAAATCACCCGCCAAGAAAGACCTCAACCACCTCTGATGCATACTACTGAACACCCGCTCCGCACGCAAACACGCCGTTGAGCTCTGGGACCTGCTCAACACAAACTCCCTGGATTACGCCTTCCTGAGAGAGACATGGTTGAACGACTCCTCCGCACCCAACTTCGCCAGATTACCCGCAGAGACCGCACCAACAGAGTCGGAGGAGGAATCGCCATCGTCCACAAGAAACGCATCAGGGTCTCGACTAGCACCGACGACGCGCTCAGCACCGCTGAACACATGCACTTCCAGATCCACACAGGCCCTAACTTCACCCTCAGAGGCACCCTTGTCTACTGACCCCCCGGACCCGGTCCCCAGTTCAGTGACTCCATCGCCGACTTCATCAGCACGCACGCCCTGACCTCCACCAACTACATCCTCCTCGGAGACCTGAACTTTCACCTTGAGAACAACAACAACAACATCTCCACAACCCTGATCGATAACCTCACCAACCTTGGACTGAAGCAACTCGTCACAATGCCCACCCACTCCGCCGGCCACACGCTCGACCCCGTGTTCTCCTCAAGCCCGCACGTCTCCGTCAGCCACACCACCATACTCCTCTGGACCGACCAGCGCTGCATCCACTTCACCTTCCAGAAACCCACCACACACCACCGCACCCAACAGATCCCCCGCCGATGCTGGAGCAAAATCACCGAAGACCAACTACATGCAAACCTCACTCTCAGCCCACCCACCGGACCCTCCAACACCGACTACCCTGCCCACAGCCTCAGACGCTAGATATAGGACTGCGCCAACAACCTCGCCCCGCTGAAGAAACCCCCCAACGAGATACACGAGCAGGAGGGCCAGCTGATTCACCCCAGAACTCCTTGACTCCAAGCAAGCCTGCCGGAGACTAGAGAAGGAATGGCACAGTGAACAAACTTCCGACAGCCACGCAGCACACAAGGACGACATCCGCAACCACCACCACCTCATCAGGGCGGCCAAGAGGACCTCCTTCAAAGACCGCCCCTACATCAAATCACACAATAGCAAGGAGCTCTTGAACATCGTGAAGGAACTTTCAAACACCAGCTCCAACACCAACGACATCCCACCGTCGCAAGCCCTGTGCGACTCCCTCGCCACCTTCTTCCACCGTAAGATAGCAGACATCCACGACAGCTTCAACACCCAGACAGCCCCAACAGATAAGTACACAACAAACCCTCCGCACACCATCGACCACGACCCCCTGCTAGCCTGGGCCAGCATGAGCATCAATGACACCATCAAGACCATGAGCACAATCCACTCCGGCTCTCTGTCAGACCCATTCCCGCACCACGTCTTCAACAAAGCAAGCAGCTCCATCGCACCCCACCTGCACAACGTCATCAATCTTTCCATCGAGACCGCGACCTTCACAGAGAGCTGGAAACATGCCGAGATCAACGACCTACTCAAAAAACCAAAGGGAGACCCAAGAGACCTCAAGAACTTCCGGACCATCACTCTGTTCCCCTTCTCGGGCAAGTCATCGAGAAAATCGTCAACAGACAGCTAACCCGATACCTCGAAGAAAATAGAATCCTGGACTCTTCCCAGTTAGGGTTCCGCAGCAACCACAGCACGGAGACTGCCCTCATCGCCGCCACCGACGATATCAGGACCCTGCTGGACAACGGTGAGAGTGCAGCACTCATCCTCCTAGACCTCTCTGCCACCTTCGACACCGTCTGCCACCGCACTCCGAGACAAGGCTCTGGAATGGACCACCTCCTTCCTCTCCAGCTGAACCCAGAGCGTTCGCCTCCCCCATTCCATTCCAAAGCCTCTGAGATCATCTGCGGCATACCCCAGGGAACCTCCCTCAGCCCGACACTGTTCAACATTTACATGGTCCCGCTCGCACACGTCGCCCGACAGCACGACCTCAACATAATCTCCTACGCCGACGACACTCAACTGATCCTCTCCCTCACTAAGGACCCCATCACCGCCAATGTCAACCTCCACAAAGGAATGAAGGCCGTCGCCGACTGGATGGAGATCAGCCGTCTGAAGCTGCACTCGGACAAGACGGAGGTCCTCATCCTCGGCTCCAACCCTTCAGCCTGGGACGACTCCTGGTGGCCAACGGCACTGGGGACAGCCCCGACACCGACCGACCTCGCACGCAACCTGGGAATCATCCTCGACTCAACGCTCTCAATGACCAAGCAAATCAACGCCGTCTCCTCCTCCTGCTTCAACACCCTCTGCAAGCTCCGCAAGATCTACAGATGGATCCCGACAGATACAAGAAAGACAGTCACTCAGGCCCTAGTCAGCAGCAGACACGACTACGGAAAAGCCCTCTACATGGGAGCCCAGACCAAGCTCATGAAACGACTACAACGCATCCAAAACGCCTTGGCACGACTGATCCTCGACGTACCACGACACGGGCACATCACCCCCTGTTAAAGATTGGAGGGATTTGTTAGCATGAGCTGAAAGCTATTTTGTATTTTGGCAGCCATTTGGTAGCCATGTGCTCGCCATATGCTGTTTCCCTCTTCAGAGCCTTGCACATGCTCAGAGACGCTTAGCTAGTAGAATGCACCTGCTCCTCTAGTATAACTGTCAGGCTATTTTTGCTGATGTATGGAGAAGTAATTCTCCTCTCACTTTGTTCAGCAAGCAGATCTTGCATGCCCATATTAGGCATTTTGCATGCTTACATGTACCAGGACTGCCCCTTGGTCTTATGCTGACTATGTAACCCTAAGCATATATAAGGCCCCAGTTTTCTGTACTCCTTAGACTGCCTATTTCAGTTGCTAAGACTTCTGTATGACGTAGTCTCCCTCATCTGAGGTGAATAAATGCATTCTTTTTATATTTCAGCTTCTGTGCCAATTTCTTCTTTGTTGGTTTAAAAGGACCAAGTATCAGTGAGACTCCTGAGAAGGTTTCTATATTCTTCACCCCCACTTGAGAAACCTTCACTGGCTCCCCGTCAACAAGAGGAGATCCTTCAAGATCAAAAAGCACTCCACAGGACCGGCCCAGCCTACCTCAACAGACGGCTCTCCTTCTACATCCCCAACAGTCAGCTACGTTCCGCCGACCTCTCACTCACCACCGTCCTGCGCATCTGAAGAACAACCACCGGCGGGAGATCCTTCTCCTGCCTCGTCGCCAAGACATGGAACACCCTCCCACTGAGCCCACGACAGATCCAAGACCTGCTGACCTTCAGGAGGATACTCAAGACCTGGCCGTTCGATTAGTAGCGTCCCCCCCTCCCCAGCGCCTTGAGACCCTCGCGGGTACGTAATGCGCTTTACAAATGTTTGATTGAAAAGACTGCATCCAATCTCCTACCAAAGTTAGTCATTCTCATAGTGTGTCCATTTCTCTGTCACCCACAGCCTATTGACTTCAGTTTTGGATCCTATTGTTTTCTGTGGGATGGTTTATATTTTAATAGCTAACAATCCTACATCTATCTATCTATCTATCTATCTATCTATCTATCTATCTATCTATCTATCTATCTATCTATCTATCTATCTATCTATCTATCTATCTATCTATCTATCTATCTATCTATCTATCTATCTATCTATCTATATCATTTTAAATCATTGCATTTGATTTATCTAAATAGATCTGTGAATTTTGGCCTACTTATTTATTAACAGTATAATTGGTTTTGTGTTGCTTTCATGTGCCACGTGTAATTTTCTTCGTGCTGCTTAGGCCAGGATATGAAGGGTGACCTTGGTATTTTTCAAAGAAACGTGTTTGCGTGTTAACGATCAAATTGTTTTAAATTTGCGGAGCTCATTCACAATTCATACTAAGACTGATGCCAATCTGGTTTACTATAATTGCTTATAAAAATTATGCCATGATTACATCAAATGTAAATACAAACATTTAAGGCAATGCTAAGGTGCTGTGAATGTAGCAAGAGCTATATAAATGCAGGAAAAATCTAACAAGCATGGATGCAAGAAAATGAATATTACACTTTTTGGCATTAAACTACATCCTCCGCTTAAATAAATAACTGTATATTATTTTATTACTGTTATTTTTCCATTGTTAGAGTAAAGGTAAGGTCACGTATTCCCCAGGAGCACTGCACATGATCTACTTGCATTCATTTTATTTTACTCGGGAACCAATGCTTGTAGTTTGAAAACTGAGTTGTCAGGGATACAATTGTAATATTTCTTGCTTCACTAATACCTTTGTTATTTCAAAGTAAGCAATGCTTATTATATTTAATCAGTGACAACAACGAAATGTATCTGGAGAAGCGAAGACTAATAGCATCTCATTTTTTTGGATGTGTCTGAAGAATTGTTGCTGACTTTTGCAAGGGTGTGCATGAAATTAAAATTATGTTGACAAAGCTGTGCAATGGGAAGCATATTTGACTTAAATGTTATTTGTCAACTTCAACGTGAGTAAAATGTGCGGAAAAATGAAGCTTTTGCTGGCTTATTTTCCTAGGTTTTCTATCTATTTTTTAAACACGTTTTAAACTTTGTAAATTATGACTTTCATAAAGTTTGAGACTTTTTTAAAATGTAGTTTACAAGATTTGCAGACGTTAAGTCTCATTAGTTCAGACTCATCTACTTGTTTTTCCCTTTCTGGTCATTTATGTTTACTAGTTAAGTAAGCCTTAATTGTGTTGAATATTTACACCAC
Source organism: Lissotriton helveticus (assembly GCF_964261635.1). Lineage (NCBI taxonomy): Eukaryota > Metazoa > Chordata > Amphibia > Caudata > Salamandridae > Lissotriton > Lissotriton helveticus. The sequence goes on along the minus strand of NC_136068.1, from coordinate 1,247,431,965 downwards.
TTGCTAAGGTGAAATTGTTCATAATGTAAATTTAATTGATATAAATAGACTTAAAGTTCAGTGATATAGATATGAAGAACGCGGGTGAGTCAATGAAGTAATGTTAAGGTTGGAGTGATGGTGTGTCTAAATATCAAGGGATTGCAGCTTTATGAACTGGCTAGTAGGGTGCAAATTAAATTTTGCGGAGACCTATCTGAAGTTCAGTGCCATAAATTATCCAAAGCTCTTGCAACTTTGAACTTCTGTGAAGAAGTAATTTGAGAGAATATCTTGTTTTACCTAACAAAGGAGAATACCTGAAAGTGTGCACCTACGAACATATGTGTGATATGGAAAGCAAGGTGATGTTTTATTACAAGCATGCACCCTATAGATTTCACATTAATGACAAAACTGCATGAGACACCATTTTCTGTGATTGTGGTCAGAATATTCTGTATAAAAGGTGGAGGGTCAGAGGAACACAGAAGTTGAATAGTAGTGATTACTGCGTTTGTTGAAACGTGGTGATCTAACATACATGCTGTATTGTCAAAATTAATCTACTTCAAATCTAGCTGTGACGTAAGTCCATAGTTACTCTATCTAATTTTATAAGATGACTCTTTAAACTGATTTTAAATAAGCTGCACTTATACCCAGGGCTGGGGTGGAAGAGATTTCTGGACCATGGTTCTATTCGGCAGATACAGACGAACGGCACCACAATTATTCCTGCCATAGGGACTATGGGTGGCCTCTACCCCTGGCCTTGCTTTAGATCACATTACTGTTATTACCGATGGGCCTACTGGTAAGGTGTGCAATGGAAGGATTTCCCTAGTCTCCTGGAGCAAAGCAGGTCTTTCCCCCAAATTAGCTGACCCAGAATGGGGTGCCTTTATTGAAAGATTTGATTTGTGTGTGTATTCCAGAAGATATGGACCACAGATCGTGAGCACAGGGACGACTTTCAAAGTTACAGTACATTTGCCTCACACACAGCAGCAGGCCTTCCTTCTGGTGGGCTTTTAATATGCGTCAAAACTACTTTGAGGGGGCAAACGAGAGAGGTTTCAGTACAGTCTCTAGATATACTTGGGCTAGAGATTGTCAAGCTTGGTGGGAAGTCTTGGCCATTTATTAACATTTGTAACAGGTCCACGTCTTTTAAAGCACCTTTCTAAACTATAGAGACTCTGGATAGTTTAATTAATTGTTATGTTAACTCGCACATCATCATCGCAGGCAATTTAAAAGTTACATTTATTTGAGCCTACAACATGCTTCTCTGAATTAATAGGTGGAAATAATTTATCTTGGGGCATTCTCATTAAAGAGTTGTCACCCATTACTCAATTATCTGCTGAAACCCTGCAAATAGGCAGTATCTGCTTGTCACATGGGCTGAGAGCTTGTAATGGGGCTCAGAATAAGATATCTTCCTGTCTCCCACCTTCCACAAACCCAATTGTAGGAGTAGAATAGATTATATCCTCCTAGACATTAGAGAATGGGGGTGTCTAATTGATATGGTAATTTCCCCTAGACTTGAAAGCAATCATTTCCCCCTTGTTTTGGGCCTGGGTAATGAGACAGATTGTGATAAACTTGAAGTCCCTAATTCTAGGAGGGCCCTAAAGTGGAAAGTCATTGCTACTTCCGAAGATGCTATTGCAAAAATCTATTATATTCTATATTTTTTAATTAAATCCTGTAGTTAACAAGCTGTATAATAGCAAATCCCCTTTAGCTGGTTTTAACTATTAATTTAATAAGCTTAAGGAGGTTTTTGTGAAGGAACTTAAGCCTGCTAGGAAATCAGCTAAAATCAACTCTTGGTTCACCTCTGCAGGCAGGGAACCAAAGAGTGCCCTGCTGAATGCTATCAAAGAAGGGAATAGAAGTGTTATCCCATTAGGCATATAGAATGGCACTTAGGACAGCTCAAGCGAATTGGAACGATGAACTATGGAGCAAACATTCAAATGTGCCAACCAGCAAAGATGTTAATGCATTTTGGCACATTGCCAAACTTGGTTCCTCCTATGGGGTGATGCACCCAGAAATTCATATTCAGAATGAAGTGCTGGAGAATCATATTAAAATCCTGTATAAAAATAGCGCCCCCTAGCCCCTTCGTAGAGTGTGGTGACTGTCGTCTTGACCACTCTGAAAGTTTTCTTTTGTAGATACCGAGAGAGCTGTGGCCGCACAAAAGAAGGGGAAGGCTTCCAGTTTTCAGATCTGGATAACTGGGTCCCATATATCAATACAATCTTAAACGCCATTCTTGCAGGTGCTCCTATTCCTCAAACCTGGAAAGCTGCAGAGATTGCCCCTGTGTATTAAAAAGGGACCCAGGGATATGCCATAGAATGATTGCCCTATTAGCTTGATAGACTCCGCACAAAAAATCTTTTGCAGACAAATCCTCAATACACTTAATGGGTGGTTAGCCGACAGGCAATTGATAGCCCACTTTCAAGTTGGCTTCCAAGATAATGTGGGCACTGTCGACCAAACCTTTAGTTTTTTGATCAGCAAGTGGAAGACGGTGCACATTAGTGGTGGCAACTTGTTTGTTGCCTTTGTTGACCTTCATTCTGCCTTTGACCTGCTTCTGAGGGACAAATTGCGTGGCATACTGAGCTAGGAGGGGATGCCCAATGAACGTTTGGATATCTTAATTAAATTGCATGAGGGCACTAATGACCAAGATAGATGGGGCCCTAATGGGGAATGATTAGGCATATTCCTGTAGAAAGGAGGGTTCGCCAGGTCTGTGTCCTGGCCCCCACCCTCTTTTTCTTATTAATTAATGGATGACTGTCTTTTTTAACTGACTGCAAGAATTACCCTCTCCTTTTAGCTGGTACCAAGGTCCCCCTCTGGCTGTTTGTAGATGACACCCTCTTGCTGTCAAAGACTGCCAGGGTGTTGCCAATTTTGTTGCCATGCTTAAATACAGCCAGGACCAAGTATATGGACTTTAATCCATGTCGAATTACAGGGGGAGTTTATACCTGCAGGGAGTATTCCTTGATAGAGTGAGGGACTTTGACTATCTTTGTATTCGGATGTCAGAGTCTAATTCATGGGAGGCCCACATGCAAAAGAGTATTGCCATATTAAAAGACAGGGCCAGGGCCTTACTCAGATTTGCAAAATCAGCTGTCTCAACCTAATAGTTCTCACATCCAAATATATAAGGCACAGGTTCGAACTGCGCTGCTGCATGGAAGCGAATGATGGGCCCATTCAGAGCTCACCAACCTAGGATCTGAGGGAAATAAGTTGATCATTGCTATCACTTCCAAGAGCTGCCCCTTGCTACCTGTGTGCCTTGCTCTTAGACTACAGCCTTTTGGTCCTGGTAGCAAAGTTTTGGCCATTAGTTCATTGGGTGCGTTTTTGAAGTTGGATGCATTGAAGTCATAAAGGGAGTGACTTGGAAAGGCTTAGAGCTTTGACGAAGATTTCTTTGCTAAGATCAATCATATAACTTCCAATTGGGAGCAGATAGAAATTTAGATTTTGGTGTCTGTGGACTCACAATTTAAAATTACAACTTATGGTGAAGTTGAATTTTAACTTGTAAGACTGAAAAAACCCCTTTTAGAAAGTTGGGATTTTCTTACTTAATCCACACTGTGCCTTTTCCTGTCTCTAAATATATGTCTGGGCTGGGTGAGAGCTGGGCTTTGTTCATTCCCTATAGACAATCACTTGAAGGGAGCTGGGGGTGACATTTTAACCCCGATGGCCCATCGCCATGCTGATGGGCCGTACCTGATGTAGATTGAGCGGAAGGAGTTTAAACATGCACCTGAATTGGGTGTGTCTGTCTCCAGACAAAGAGCTGCATACCCTGCTGTAGTGAATCTGGAGCCAGGGTAGGAAAGACAGGTACCTTGTGATCTTTAAAGACCTCTTTGCTGTCTCCCCCACTTCAAAGTCACAATTGGGTATACGCACTGGGCCCCTGACACCACCAAATCAGAACTTTGCTGGAACCATGGAAATTCTGCCTAAAAGAATAGCTGATGTGCTGCAGGAGGGGCTGCAACTTTGCTACTTGCATTGCTGTGGTGGCCTGCCGATTGCAATGCTGTAGGAGGAACTGCCACCCTACTACCTGCTCTGCTGTGTTAGTCTTCTGGCTGCTGCCTCATGCCTGGGATTGTGAGTGACTGTACCTGCTCTCTACGTCCTTGAATCCAAGTTTCTCCAAGGGCTTGTTGGGTTGCCTCTTGTTCTCTGAGTTCTCATAGTCACAAAGGACGTTTTGCAACTCTGCCGGGGCAGCTGGACTCTGCAATCTGTGAGTCCTTGCCTTGCCTGAGGTGCCCTCTCCAGTCTTGGGCCTCAGAAGTGAGTTCTTCAACTGTTTTCTTTAAAACATCAACACAGTGGATCCTATGTGCTGATTGGAACCAACACAGTATCCCCCGACAACGTTCCGATCCGAAGACGACACAGATCTTGATTGCGAGGTTTGAAGATGACTCAGTATCGATCCTTCAAAACCACCTGTGGGGCTTGACAATGGTGCAGCGCCGATCCTTTGACACCATTCTATAAGGCTCGACTCTGACGCATCAACCTGACTGCATGAATAAGTCTGACACATTCTGCTTTAAACATTGACGCTTTGCGCCATACAAGGTATTTTTTAAGTGGACCCTGTGTGGGCTCTGTAGTCGGTCTGCCTTGCATTGGGGTTGGCCTGAACTTTGGATTTGCACTGGTCCCTTGCGACCTCAAGTAACCTTTTGACTACTAAGGACTTATAAGCCCTGCTTTTTGCTTTTGATCTTTAAAAATTCATATCTCAAGTTCTACTTATTGGATTTTTTGTGTTTTGGTCTTGTTTTACTCAGATAAATATTCTCTATTATCTAACTTGACGGGTGTTTTTGTAGTGTTTTCACTGTCACTGTAATTAAAGCGTTCACAAATTCTTTACACATTGCCGCTTAAGGTAAAGCCTGACTGCTGTATGCCAAGCTACCAAAGGGTGAGCACAGCTTAATTTTGGTTGTGCATCTGACTTACCCTTACTATGGCTTGTGCTTGGACAGGGTGTATACCTACCAATCAGAAACCTCAATTTCTAACAGAAACCGAGGAACATTTCTTCTTTTTTTTACCAGCATAGTCAGCAAGTCGCTCCAAATAAATAATCACATCATGTCACAAGCTGAGCCAAGTAGATTGGACATCCTTAATAAAGGACAAGACTCACTTGCTGTGTGTGCCGTAGTGACGTATTTGCAGGGTGCATGGTACAAGCAGAAAAGTCTTTTATTGTAATTCTTACATTCATCATGGTTGCACTCTCCTGTTCTTTTGCACATGCATTTGAACTTTAGCTGTCATGCCTTGCTGTATAGTTGCGTTCCCGATGTGATGCCTGAATATCATATCACCCTGTTATTTTATTTAGGTTTTTATTATGTTTTAATTGTCTACTGAATCAAACCAAATCAAGTGCGCTGTACTCTTTTGACATATTTTATAATTAAACTTTTAAGTTAAGAAGGACTATTCGCATTGTAAACAATCCTGGTGCACTGGAAACGGCTTTTTGTTGATCTACGCATATGATTAAACCATAGCATGCCCTTCTCCCATTGCTGAGTGTTCAATTTATGATTTGGTGTCTGATTTCTACATCTGTTCTTGACAAATTGTATTTGTTTTAATATATTGTTTTATTATGTCTTGTGCACTTTAATAGTTTGTAATAACCAACAAAAGGTATGATGATGGTAATTTTAAATGCTTTCAATTAAAGAACGTTTGCTATTTTCTAACAGCTTTTTTCACAATTTATAGAAAAACTTTCAACCAGGCTGACATTTCTGACATGTATGCCAATTTTCTATGAAAAGACCACTTGCACCCAAATATGAAATAGATCTGCTTTTTAGTTTGAACCATGACATTACAAAAGAAAATCTCGAAATATTACAATAATGGGAAGTTATGGGACAGAAACCGTAGGAAAATGTAGGGCTTACATTTAATTTATAAATGAGGAGACATCATTTGCACAGATATATATTGAAGCAGCTGCGGTCCGTGGAGGGAGTTACGGTGGGGCAAGGAGGCGGGGAGGGGGAGGGGCAGGGTGGAGGGTGCTAAAAACCGGCATATGGACAATAGCAGGTAAGTACACAATTTAATTAATAAAACAAAATTCGTAGCGCGTACAGCATCGCATTTAGCGATGCAGTGCGCGCTACAAAATTAGTTTTATTAATTAAATTGTGTACTTACCTGCTATTATTCATATGCCAGTTTTCAGCACCCTCCACCCTGCCCTTCCCCCTCCCTGCCCCACCATAACTCCCTCCACGGGCCGCGGCTGTATTGAAGGCATATTGATGCATTGCTAAACTTGAAGCCTAGGTTGGTTTGGTATCTAGAAAAAAACAGACAGCCATCTAAGACAACAACAGCAGGGGATCCCCTAATGGTCCCTCCAAGCAGCAAATCTGGGCTCATTACTATGAGATAGGGCAGCCAAATGTCTCTCTCCGGGGCATCATACATCATTGTGCCTGAGAATTCTTTTGTATTCTTGAAAAAGAACTGGGATTGTAAAAGGCTTGTCAACAGACATTTCCTAATTTTGTACTTATGAGTAGTGAATATGTTCATTCGGGCAAACCAGTGACTTTGGTACACCAAATACAATTATTAATATTTATATTATTTAAATTTTGTTCTTGTTCATATTTTCTTTTGCACTTATCTTATTACTTGTACAATGCTACTACTTATTAATATAATAACACTAATAATAATAATAATAATAATAATAATAATAATAATAATAATAATAGTACATTACTAGTGTGCTCCTGTAAGAGATGTGGCTTGAGAGTGTGAGGACTTTGGATGATGTGAATGTAAGGGAGAGGAAGTGAAGAAAGTAGAAGGGTAATACTGATAAGCCTACCAATGGGCAAGATAACAGAAATGTTTAAATATTTAGTGGATGCTACTAATATTTTGCTCTAAGTGTTACACAGTATAGGAAGTAGAGCGACCTAACTTCCACTCCCAGAATAGAAGTTGACTGAATTTAAGAATGACCAATATATTAGAATTTAAAGATATTAGGTTATTATGGACCTGTAAACCTCGGCACTGTTTGTAAAATTTAGTTGGTTAAATTGGATCATCATCTCCAATGAAAGTCATTATGGGGTCTTTAAAGGAACCTCAATGTGATCATGCAAGAGAGAGAAAGAAAACTGCTGTCTTACTGGTTATTGATGGTGGATTCCATATTGGAGCAATAACTGTGGTCAAACCAAGATAGGAAGATTGCCTTAAGGACTGAGGTCCAGGAATGGAGGATGACTGCTGCCATTTAAATGTGTTCATGACGTGTGAGATGTGGGATTAAAAACTGACTTTTAATCTATTTAAAAGCCAAGGTTGTACACAATGATAGGCCAAAGCACAAAAACTTAGCGCTAGTGCAGAAACATAGCTGATCTATTTTGCTATAATAAGAAAATGTGCTAGACTCATCACCGACTCCAAGAAAACCAACCACATCTCGCCGGACCTGAAATCGCTCAACTGGCTTCCTTTCGAGGCAAGGATCCACCTAAAAATTGCATGTATGACCCATTGAACACTTCACTTCAGTATCCCACTCTAATTTTCAAACAAGCTGGAACTCTCTGGTGGCTCCTGGTCCTTAAGGAGTACCAGAACTCAGCTGCTTAAACCAAAGAAATTTTAAAAACTTAAAACCTACAAGCGTACATTCTCTGGCATTGCACCGAGAATTTGGAACTCCCTACCAGTGGAAACAAGATTGATTCCCTCAACATTTGCCTTCAAAAGGGAAGTTAAAGCTCAACTAATGAACACTGCGCTAAACTAGAAGCTTTTCTCCTTGTACCTCAATACTGTTTAATTGCTGTACCTTCATCTCATATGTTGCGACCTGTCACCCGCCACAATGTCCTTATTTGCTCTGGTTGTTTATTGCCTGTCTTGTTTACTTCTCTCCTGCAGCTATCTTACTATGTCTTCCACAACCGTATGTAAAGTGCTCTGATACCCGATTGGGTCATGTTTGTGCTATACAAAACTTTAAATAAATAAATAATTAAATGTGGTAACAAATGTTTCTTCAAATCCAATGACATGGAAGAAAGATTTTTGTGCCAGAGAAAATAGAAGAAATAGATTGTCTAACCATTGATAAGCATACATTACACATTTATTGCTTAAGGATAAGTTTGTGTGAGCAAAACAAAATAATTGTTGGGCAGGAGTGAATTAGAGCAAAATGATTTTCACTAATTTGGTATTCATTTATTACTAGTTTTCAAATTGGGTCAAGTTTAGATATATGGCATGACGAACAGGGCCTCAGGGGTGCTTTGATACATAAGAAAATGTGCGATATAATCCAACCACAATACAAAAATACACAATGCAGAAAATGTTATTGGGGATGCAGGCATGGACATTAAAAGTACATAAAGCTAGTGGAATACCATTTGTTTTACACTCTCCCCAAGCCCAGTCTTATTTGGTGGGCAGAAATCTAGAAAGTAAACAGGATATCTAGCATACCCACCAATAGCAGATTTTTACCTGTAAGCCTCTATAAGTACATTGGATTAGAAAGTTATCTTATTATAAAGTTTCCAAATTCATCCATTTGATATTCCAAATTTTATTCCACGTTAAATCAAATTTGCCATGAGGAACGCACACATCAATCATCATTTTGCTGGAATTGGAGTAGGAAATAATATAGAACTGATATTTTAAATGTTATCTATAACAACATGTTGCTATATTTTTTTAAACAAGAAAATATATAGAGAGCGGAGTGCTGCCCTCGAGAGCACTCATCTGGAAGAAGAATCTCGCGGAGGCGCTGTCAGAATCATAACTGACACGCTCGAGTTAGATTGACAATGTTTTCCAAAACACTGTCAGACTTCATAAGAAATCTTCCTGCTGCAAACTTCAGTGTTTATTTATTTAACGTTTTTCTTCAGTGCAAGCATTATTCGTCGGTTATTAGAACCTCGACACCAATTAAAGGAGTGAGAAAATGTAGACTTATTTTCAGGTAAAGGAACTACATTAACTAGTAAGTGTCCATTGTGAATACAAAGCAAGGATACAACAAGTAACGTGGATGATGCCGGAAGTAGAAATAAACGAATGCATTTAGTCCCTCACACAAACGTGGTTGCTGATTAATTTATTGGACAGGCGGGACACCAACTGTAGTCTCCAAAACCGTATGAACACACCAGTTAAGCAATACTAGGGCGCTATTTCAAGGCGAGCAGCAAAACCAAAGTAGTAACAGAGCACCCAGATGTACCATTTGTGTCCATGGTGATCAGCGCGTGCTGTCACCAGCTATGTTTATTGCTCCTATTTACTACCATGTTTCGGGACCAGGTGCGTGTCTTTGAATTGTGTAACCACCTCGATGAGTAACGTTACGTAGATGAAAATAAATTCAGCCCTGACGTGGTTATGAAGCGCATGTTTAACACTGTATTTGTTATGTCAGCCAGATCCCTGTTAAGTGTAGTTTATTTGTCCCCCAGTTCCTTTCCCTTGGCTCTCTGGCACTTGTAGTCCTGCATTTTGAAAAATAAGAAACGCTATGCTCACTTGCCAGTGGACCCTCATCAGGAATTTTTACGCCCTCTCACTTTTAAATGTCACCAGCCGCCACTGTGTATTAGCATACCACCATGGGTTCGTTCCCACCTGTAGAGTGGGGAATCTGCAAGAATTGGTATGCACCAATGTCCCCTACTTTGTCCTACGCTCTGGCTAGTTTTTATCTGTCTTTCACTGGAAAATGTGCCCTTGGGGTGCAGTTTTACTGCACAATTCACGACAAACATTTCCATTTCTACCCGAATTGATATTCCTGGTAAATTTGTAATAAGGGCATGGGAAGGGAATTTATGAAGATAGAACGGTTTAGATGCGCACGTCAGAGACAAAGATTAGCGAGAGATCGGATTGAATTCTTACAGCACCTCTGTAATAAAACACGCTTGACAATCTGCTCTACAGAAGAGAACACGCTAACACAGCCCAGAGGCAGCCGCGCGCAGGCAGACACGGTTGTCATCCAGGCAAAGCAAACCAACATGCAGCATCAGAATGCAAATTTGCAGTTATAAGGGCCCGTTATCCAATATTTGGGTTAACAATGGGGGACTCACTTGACCAAATATTGTTCTTCAATAACTAGAAACTGTTTTGCCATTTTCTCATTTGACCCAAAACGATCAGTGCAAAAGCTTCGCTACATAAATGCCTATTTGCCTCAAGTGGTAATATGTTCGTACTTACATTTAAAGTGCGCACACAGTTTGTGCCAGTCAATGCCATCAAAAAATCAAGGTGAAGGGAGCAATTTTTTCTATTTACCGTACTCAAAAATCGGAGTAGAAATCTTTCTTCTATGCTCCAACGGTCCAGATTTCCTGAGTGAGGTGTGCTTCTGTTTCTAAAGTACATATATCGTCTGTCAGAAAGTGGGTTACTAATTTAGTTAAAAGACAGTTTCACAGCACACACAGTCCTAATGCCAGCAAAAAAAGCAAAGTCAAAAAATAGGGACAACTCAATGAAGATGTTACTCCTCAATTCGTCCTTCAGAATCTTCCAATATCTTTTGCAAATTGCATACCGGGGAGATGCTGCCTAATAAAAAGCCAGACAATTCTCATATGCTGTGGTTTTAATGAGAACTACCTGGGTTCCCTGCAAGAAAAGTCGAAAAAGCTTCCATCTAAAGCAATTTACTTTGTAAATTGCTTTATTAATGGAGCCCTGGCTGGACCCACGTCCAAGAACCTTTATAGTGGTACAAAACAACTGATGCATTTTACATTTTACATTTTAACTTGTTTTATAAGTTTTTTATGGTGCTTCCCTCACATTTAAGTTATCTAATATTAGGTGCTGTTAGTTTTAATTTTTCCCGCACAGTTTTCTGTTTCGTAAGAAGCGTGCTCTGGGCCACTGATCCACCCCATCCAGTCCCCGGCCCTATTAACAAGCTGGTGCGGATCCATTCATGCACCAGCTGAGCACAGAGCTCAGAACTCTGTCCAGCTGAGGGCAAGTATTGGCAATAAATCATTTTACAATAAGGAGAAACGTATTTTGTTATTCCTGTCATGGTACCTGAAGTGCAGTTCCCTCACAATGAGATACTTCTCAGAGTTACTGTTCATGCTAAACCAAATCGTTTTTCCCACCTTTTCACAATTGTTGCAATAGTGACCACATCAGAGACACTCACAATAGTGAACCCACCTTGCAAGATTACTAGTAGTGACCCATCAAGTTCTTCTGCAGCAAATTTTCAACCATATACAGCCACTTCCCCAATGCAACTGGACACCCTGGTTTGCACCAGAAGTCTCACAGGGACGAAGGAAGTCAACATAATCACCACAAGGGGCACCATTAGCAGAGAGGAAACTACAACAATCATGAAGATCATTCACTCTGAGACTCCTGCAGACCCCTGCACTCAACACCCCTTCAACAAAGGAGCAATACCTATCACCCCTATACTCAAAACCTCCATCAATACAGGAATCTTCCCAGAGCCATGGAAACACGTAGACATCAACACTCTCGTAAAGAAACCCTCAGTTGACCCAACCAAATTACCAACCAATATCTCTCCTTTCCTACCCAGCCGAAGTCCTACCAAAAGCCTTCAACAAGTGCCATCAACTGACCACCTCGCCAAACACCAGCTTATCAACACCACATAATCATGTTTCAGAGCCAACTATAGCATGGAAACCACCCTTATAACAGCAACAGATTACATCCGGATTATACTCAACCAGGGGGAAACCAGTGGTCTTTCACACCATCTCTCTTGAATCCAACAACTACACAAAGCAGGCATCCAGGGACTTATATTTGAATGGATCTGCTTCTTCCTCACTGGAGGAACGCAAACCATTGGCCTCTGAATCACAAGATCTTATTGGTGAAGACCCGTAGGGCTCCTCACTCAGACCAAAGTTCTTCCACATCTACATACCCCCACTCGCTGATGCCAGATGAGCTCACAACATAAACATCCTCGCTTAAACCGATGACACACAAATCATACTGTCTCTCTCAGACAAAACACCCAACACAAGGCACAAGTTCACTACATGCATGACAGAAGCAGCTACCTGGATGAAATTCAATTGTCTCAAAATAAACTGGGACCATACCAAGGTGGCAGTCTCCAGGCAGAATGTTTCACCTTGTAAATGCACCTGGTGGCTCACAGACCTTGGACTCACCCCAAGCCCTGCTTGAAAGCAATAAACGTTAGATTCATCATAGACAACAAACTGGACATGACCACCCAAGTCAACGGAGTGGTCTCAGCCTGTTTCAACACACTAATGGTGCTGCAGAAAATCTTCAAATGGCTACCGGAGATCAAGAGGAAAATGATCAACCGTCATCCTCAGAAGACTAGACCATGTAAACACCGTGTATGCAGGGATTACCAACCAGCTCACATGAAGAGTGCAGACCATGCAAAACATAGCAGCCAGACTAGTACTTAACCTTCCATTTCAAGCTCAAATCACACCACACCTTAGGGACCTCCACTGGCTCCTGGTACACAAGCACACACACTAAAAACTCCTCACTCACTCCTACAAAGCTCTCCACAACACTAGCCCTGCCTACGGTAACAGCTACATTAATTTCTACCAACCTTCCAGACACCTCTACTCTGCTGGTCTCTAACTAGCGCACATCCCAAGCATACAGAAAAGCAGAGCATGAAGCGATCCCTGCTCTTTCCATTTTGGGTTATCATGCTTGAACAATATCTTGTCGTTTATTAAACCAAACTCAATTTTTGCCTCAATAGAGACTTAAGATCTCTAAATATTGGTTTCTGATTTCCATAGTAGACAAGAATCGCATAGACAGGTTCTGCCCCACTGGTCCAGGTTTTACCATCACATGAAAGGGATACCCACTGCTAGAACTGGGGGTCGCTAGTTGGCAGAGGTGGGTACCACTGTCCAAATAGGGACCCTTTCTTCTAGTCAGGGTAAGAAGGATGCATTCTTTAGATAACCCCTGCTCACCCCCTTGGTAACTTGGCACAAGCAGTCAGGCATATCAAAGGCAATGTGCTAAGTATTTGTACCAACACTCACAGTAACACAGTGAAAACACCACAAACTGACTCCTCAACAGTTTAGAAAAATAAAGGTATTTTAATCTAAACTACACAAGACCAAAACACCAAAAATCCAACATACGCAGTTCAAGAATATGGTTTCAAAAAAGTTCTTAAGGTTGCGTTAAAATAATCCACAGTTGCTTCACATTTTAGCCAACAGTACCTTTAGATGCGACAAAAGTTCCAAGTGAAAGCTGGAGTGTTGAAAAGCAAGCGATGCGTCACTCCTGAGACCCTGGGGAGGTGATGCGAAAACCCCGCTGGACGCAGCGGGCGTGTTGCGATGACTCCGGTCTGTGTGGGGAGGGATGCGATACCTTGAGTGGATTCCAGTGTACAGTTTTGGTAGAAGCTGCTCGCAAAAGGTACAATGCGACGATCTTCGGGGTGGCGACGATCTCCGGTACTGCGATGATGCGTGGCACAGCGGCGCTCTTCTCCTCTCGAGGCCCCTCACTGCGACGACTCTCGCAGCGACGTGATCCGGTCCGCAAGCAAGCGGTGCGACGATCTCACCCTGTGATGACAGGCTTTGCGACGATACTCGAAGCAATGGTAATCTTCCCGCACCGGACTGGTGAGTAACGCAAACAAAGGATGCGACGATTCTGGCAGCGGCAACAGGTGCTGCGATGATCACGGCCTTCGTAGCAGCAGGAATTTCCTCGCACTGACGGGTATGTGCTCTGCAAGCGAGCGATGTGATAAACTTTGCAGAAAGTCTTTGCAATCTTGGTTTCCAGCTTCCCAACACAGGTACAACTTCCAGAGGTACCACAAGTGGCCCAAGCACAGGACTCCCTCAGCAGAATTCAGGGAAGCTGGGGATGAAGTCCTTTTGTTCCTGGGACTTCTTAAAAGGGAGCCAGCTCTTCTTCAGGCCCTTGGAGATTCCTTCAAGCAAGGGGACACAGCACAAAGCAAAGTCCTTCCCCTCTCCTTGGCAGCAAAACAACTACAGGTCAGTCCAGCAAAGCAACAGCAGGACAGTTTTCCTTCTTCAGTCTTCAAGCTTTCTCCTTGGCAGAGTTTCATCTTGATTCCAGGATGATCTATTTTTCTGTAGTCTGGGGTCCTATACTTATACCCCTAAAAGTCTTTGTTCCCTTTGTGCAGGAGGGCTCTGAGCCCAGTCTGAACCAGTTCTGGGTGTTCCTTGGGGACTTTGTTTTCCTGGCCTCTCATTTTATTTCAGAGAGGGTCAGGGTCGTCAGCCACCCAGCAGGAGGTGGAACCAGCATTGTGGAAGGCAGGCACAGCCCTATTCAGGCCTAGGTGCTACCCCCTCTCACCACTCTAGATGCAGATGGAGCTATTCAGCCCAGGGATGGTCCACTCAGCCTCTGGTAGCCACCCAGCCCCAGTCACTCACAAACCAGACAGTCAATTCACAAACCGGCAAAGGCACACAGAAAGGTCAGACAAGAGAACAGCTACTTTCTAAAAGTGCTGTTCTCAAACACAGGATTTAAAAAACACCTTTCCTAAAAGATGGGTTATTAAATTCTGAGTTCAGGGATACCAGACTTTTATGTCCTATCTATCTTGAAGAGTACAGTAATAAACCCCTAGTGTGTAAAATACTGTAATATGTGTGCATATATGTGTTTTCACTTTATGGAAAAGGCGTGATCGTGGCGGTTAGCGACACCATCGCAATGTCCAGAATAACTGCAAAAAACGGAAAATAGGTCTGAAAGATATATTTCAAAGAAAATTAGTACAAAAACATGAGTTTAAACATATTTTTAAAGAAGTATGTATATATTAATATGTGTAGAGTAATGTTCATAATGGATTATTTTAGATTTTATTTTTGGATTTGTTGGTGGTAATTGGATGTCTGCTTTTGTATTACTTTTTCGCGATGCGTCAACAGGGATTGCAACGTCATCACGAAGATCTAAAAAAAACGAAAGAAACAAAAACCCGTTAGAAAAAAAGTCACAATATTTCAGATACTAGGGTGACTTGACAAGAGCGTTGCGTTGGTTGTGTGTGTATCGTTGCTATAGATGCAGAGTTTCAAGTTACATAGGGGTAGCTGTATCAAGGTTTTTTTTTTGTCGCAACCGCTGCGATTCGCAAAATAGCAGTCTTTGCGACAAAAAAAACGGGATTTGGAATCTATCATGCAAAAAGCCCACAATATTAAGGAATCGCAAATTTTGCGATTCCTTAATATTGCGTAAGCATTTAAGAAATCGCAAATTGCGATTTCTTAAATGAAATGTATTAAGCATTTCAGTATTGCGATTTTTGACTAAGAAATCGCAAATTACCACCAACTTGTAGTTGGTGGTAATTTGAGAATTCTTTTACAAATGCACTTTTTGCATTTGGTAAAGGTGCCATGTGACGCTCTTACATGCCCTTAGGGCGTGTATGTGCACCATATGCGCACATATGTTGATTTCAAGGGTGCAGCACGGTGTCCTTGAGACACCCCTGCACCCTTGAAATTATTCTCAATTTGCGATTAGCAAACTGCGAATCGCAAATTGAGAATAATTTCACATTCATTCCTATGGGCCTCCTGGCCCATAGAAATGAATGGGAAATTATTCATTAATTGCGATTAGCAATTTGCTAATCGCAATTAAGGAATTTTAAGAAATCGCTAAAAAATAGCAAATTTCTACATACATACCATTTTGCAATTCTCAAATAGCGATGCTTTAAAAATCGCTATTTGAAAATCACTAAAGGGTATCTTGATACATCTACCCCTTAGAAACACCCTGTTGATATTGTTGCGAATATAAAAAAATTAAAGAAAAAAACGCTTTTTAATCCACTGAAGAAAATAGAAGCTTATAATAATACCCTTATAGAGTCATTTTTGATAGAAATACAATTTAAAAACCTTAAACATTCATTAAAAAATTCTTAGGTTACATCGACGTAATAGTTGGGAAATAGATTTTAAAAAACTTTAGAAATTCAGCAGTTATAGTTAGCTGAGCTTACTATAACACACGCCCCCGCAATGCACTGCTAATGACCTCACATATTACATCACTCATGACTTGATCAGTGACATCAGTGATGACATCACTGATGACATGTCAAATGACATCACTGATTGCATCACTGATGATATCATCCATAAAATCTGTGACGCACCCACACACACCCCATGTAACCTTTCATACACCCACTCCAACTCTCACAGTACCATTCTCGAAACCATTGGCACACCCATACCTGTTCTTACATATCCAATCACTGATTCATAGGTCTACACACATCCACTCACTCACCCATACAGCCAATCCTACACCAACTCACTAACTAATAAAGCCACTGATATATCTACTCATACCGCCACATAGCCACTCATACACTCTCAGTCACCCATAGAGATACTCACTCACTGATAGAGTCAATATTATAGCCACTTACTCACCTATACAGTTATACATACACACCAACTCACCTATACAGTCACTAACACAAGCACACACTCACACACTCACCCATACTGCTACTCTCACAATCACTCAAGCACACATATAGTCACTTATCTACCCCAAAACTTAGCTATACCGCCTTTCACATATGTAATTACTCACGCACTGACATATCCATTCACTTACCGACACAGCCATTTGTACACTCACTCACTCATACAGCCCCTTACAGATGCACTCACGAACCTATACAGCTACTGACTCACCTACTCACTCACCCACTCACTCATCCTTGCAGACAGTCACACACCCTCTCACCCACGCACATAGAAACTCATACACCCATACATGTTCTCAGACAACCAATCAATAACCCATACAGCCATTCATGTACCTATTCATCAACCCATACAGCCACTTACACACCAAATGACAGACTGATAAGAGACATTCACACAAATTAGTCACTCACCCATACATTCACTGAGACACGTATAATCGCTCACTTATACAGACAGTAATGCACCCACTAAATCATCTATACAGGCACTCATACACCCACTGATTTATCAATACACCTTGGTGTATATATATTTATGTTTTAGAAACACTTGCAGTCATCGGATGATCTCATCAGTGATGTCATTTGAGATGTCATCAGTGATGTCACTGACCTTGTCATGACTGATGTAATATGTGAGGTCATAAGCAGCGCATTGAGAACAACAAGGACCGCAACATCACCGCCCTGCTGGAAAACCTCGCCAACCTCGGACTCAAGCAACTGGTCAACACCCCCACCCACTACGCCGGCCACACGCTTGATCCAGTCTTCTCTTCCAGCAAGTACATCACCTTCAGCCACGCCACCGGACTCCACTGGACCGACCACAGCTGCGTCCACTTCAGCTTCAAAAGATCCACGACCCACCACCACCCGCAACAGGTACCTCACAGGAATTGGAGCAAGATCACCGCAGACCAGCTCACCACCTCCCTCAGCCAGAGCCCACCCGCCAACACAACGGACCCCAATGAAGCAGCCCGCAACTTCACACAGTGGCTGACCGCCTGCGCCGACGACCTCGCGCCACTAAAGAACCCTCCCAGCAGACCCAGAAGCAAGAAGGCATCCTGGTTCACCGACGACCTCAAGGACTCCAAGAAGACCTGCCGCACCCTCGAGAAAGCCTGGCTCCTCGACCGGACCACCGACAACATGACCGCCCTCAAACACGCTACCCGCAAGCACCACCAGCTCATCCGCACCACCAAAAAGAAATCACTGAATGAACGACTGGACAACAACGCCCACGACAGCAAAGAGCTCTTCACTATCGTCAAGGAGTTCTCCAACCCCAGCACCGGCACCAATAACATCACTCTGTCACAAGACCTCTGCGACTCCCTCGCCTCGTTCTTCCACCGCAAGATCGCTGACATCAACAACAGCTTCGGCGCCCCACCCACGCACCCAACCGTCGAACCAATGCCCCCCACCGCCACCCTTCGCACTTGGACCACGGTTACCACCGAAGACACAGCCCGCACGATGAACACCATCCACTCCGGATCACGGACCGACCCCTGCCCACACCACGTCTTCAACAAGGCCGACTCCACCATCGCACCCCAACTCTGGAACATCATCAACGCCTCCTTCAACACCGCCACCTTCCCGGAGAGCTGGAGCACGCCGAGATCAGCGCCCTCCTGAAGGAACCTACAGCGGACCCCACCGATCTCAAAAACTTCCGCCCCATCTCGCTTCTTCCTTTTCCCGCTAAAGTCATCGAGAAGATCGTCAACAGACAGCTGACCGCCTTCCTCGAGATGAACGGATCCCTCGACCCCTCGCAGTCCGGCTTCAGAGGCAACCACAGCACCGAGGCCGCCCTCATCGCAGCCACCGACGACATCCGGACCCTGCTCGACAAGGGGGAAACAGTGGCCCTCATCCTCCTGGACCTCTCCGCTGCGTTCGACACGGTCTGCCACCGCACCCTAGTCCAGCGCCTCAGCAACATCGGTATCCAAGAGAAGGCACTGGAGTGGATCATCTCGTTCCTCGCCGGAAGAACACAAAGAGTCCGCCTCCCCCCGTTTCGCTCCGAGGCCACCGAAGTCATCTGCGGCGTCCCGCAAGGATCTTCACTCAGCCCCACCCTCTTCAACATCTACATGAAACCTCTCGCAGCTATCGCACGCCAGCACAACCTCAACATCATCTCTTACGCCGACGACACCCAGCTGATCCTCTCCCTCACCAGAGACTCCGACACCGCCAGAACCTGCCTACACGAAGGGATGAAAGACGTCGCCGAGTGGATGAAGGACAGCCGCCTGAAACTGAACTCGGACAAGACGGAAGTCCTCATCCTGGGATCTTCGCCCTCCGCCTGGGACGACTCCTGGTGGCCCCCAGCCCTGGGCACCGCACCCAAGCCAACCGACCACGCACGCAACCTGGGCTTCATCCTGGACCCCTCCCTCTCGATGACCAGACAAGTCAACGCCGTCTCCTCATCGTGCTTCAACACCCTGCGTATGCTTCGCAAGATCTTCCGCTGGATCCCGACCGAGACTAGGAAAACTGTCACCCAGGCACTCGTCACCAGCCAACTGGACTACGGAAACGCCCTCTACGCCGGAACCACAGCCAAGCTACAGAAAAGACTCCAGCGCATCCAGAACGCCTCCGCCCGACTCATCCTGGATGTCCCCCGACGCAGCCACATCTCCAGCCACCTGAGGAACCTGCACTGGCTCCGCGTCGACAAGAGGATCATGTTCCGGCTCCTCACCCACGCACACAAGTCTCTCCACGACCTGGGCCCCAAGTACCTCAACGACCGCCTGACCTTCTACACGCCCACCCGCCAGCTACGGTCCACCAGCCTCGCCCTCGCAGCCGTACCACGCATCCGAAGAGCCACCGCCGGAGGAAGATCCTTCTCTTACCTGGCTGCCAAGACTTGGAACTCCCTCCCCATCCACCTTCGGCTGACCCAGGACCATCTCGCCTTCAGGAAACAACTAAAGACATGGCTGTTCGAGCAGTAGCATACCCCTCCCCCCAAGCGCCTTGAGACCCTCCCGGGTGAGTAGTGCGCTATACAAATGGCATGATTGATTGATTGATTGATTGAGGGGGCGTGAGTTATAGTTAGCTCAGCCAACTATAAAATCAGAATTTCTCTTGTTTTATAGGGATGAAATGTCGGCCTAACTATAACGTCCCTGCAACCTTTGTTTTTTTCAATGAGTATACATATATATGCATACATATGTATATGCATACGTGTATATATAAGATATAAGAAATAAAAACCCTGAGCTGGATGGCAGAAGCTTACTCCTGTGTGTCGGTGTCCGATTTCATAAGTTGAAAATTGAGATTGGTTGGAATATATATATATATATATATATATATATATATTCACTGAAAAAAACATTGGTTTCACACATGTTATATTTAGCTGGACATTTCACTCATACAAAACCATTGAAATTCCGCTGTTATAGTTAGTTCAGCTAACTATAACTCGCACGCCCACAATGCACTGCTGATGACGTCATATATTACATCACTCATGACATGGTCAGTGACATCACTCATGACATCACTGATGACATCTCAAATGACATCACTGATGACATCACTGATGACATCATCCAGTGAAAGTGTGTCTTTCTGAAAAATAAATATTTTTTATATATGTATATCTAAAGGTCGATGGAAGAATAAATGGGTAAATAAGTGTCTAAATGGATATTTTTTTGTAAAAATGATTGTATAACTGACTTATTAAGTGTATCTTAGTGAATACATGTATTAGTGAGTAATGTTTAAATATGTAAATATCTGTATGAGTGTCTCACTGTGTGTATAAGTGGCTGCATGGGTTGTTGAGTAGCTACATGAGTGTCTGTATTAGTTATTAGTTGTTTTTTTGAGTATCAGTATGAGTGTCTGTATGGTTTGGTGGGGGTATTACTTAGCGCATAGATGCCTGAATGACTGACTCACTGTTTGTATGTGTTTTGAAGACAGCATGTGTGCAGGACTGTATTGGTGGATGAGTGTGTGTATGGGTGTGTTAGTGAGTGAATGACTGTCTCAATAGTATCTTAATGAGTAACTACATATGTTGTAAACTATTATATGTGAGTATTGATGTATATAAGTGAGTATATGTGAGATTGAGAGATTGGAAGAGTTCCTGTATCAATAAGTATGTGTTTCTATAAGTGATTGTTTAAGAGAGTAAGTATATGTACATTTCTGTAGAAGTAAGTGTAGTGGTGGTCTATAGCTGTATATGCAAGTAAATGGATGTTTGATAGTTTATTTTCATGTGTGAGTATGTGTGTGAGTAACTCTATGGATGAGTGTCGGTGTGTAACAGGATGCAGAGGTATATGATTACATATGATGAGTGAGTACATGTATAAGTGACTATATAGGACTCTTGGTGAATGAGTGAATATGTATGTAGATGTTGGAATTACTGAATAGGTTGTTGTAACTGGTATTGGTATCTCCATTTTTTTTTAAATTTTAGTTTCTATTTTTGAATGTGTGTATCAATGGTTATATTACAGTGAGAGGAGGTCTGCCAATCTTTCACAAGGATGATGTCATCAGTGATGTCATTTGAGATGTCATCAGTGATGTCACGAGTGATGTCACTGACCATGTCATGAGTGATGTAATATGTGACGTCATCAGCAGTGCATTGCGGGCGCGCAAGTTATAGTTAGCTGAACTAACTATAACGGGGCAATTTCAATGGTTTTGTATGAGTGAAATGTTCAGCTAACTATAACATGTGTAAAACCTATGGTTTTTTCAGTGAATTTCTAAGGTTTCTTAAATGCTAATTCCTAACTATACCGTGGCTGAAACCTATGGTTTTTTCAGTGAATTGGCAAGGTTTTTTAAATGCTAATTCCTAACTATAATGTGGCTGAAACCTATGTTTTTTTCAGTGAATTTCAAAGGTTTTGTAAATGATCATTTTTAAATGTATTAATTGTTATATATTTTGATACTGATTTACTACATTGTTTTTAACTATCAATTTTTAGATATATTATTTTTTAATTACATTACATATTTTTAATATAAATTGAAAACAATTTTTTTTTAAATATTGAAAGTGTAATATTTGTTTTTTTCATTTTATATTTTTTTGAATTTTTATATATATTATATAGCAGGCAATGATATTCTATGGAAGGAAATTCAAGTTACTAGTAAGTATGGTTAGAATTACTTTTCAGGATCAGTAGTGGGCTGAAAGATGCAGCACTGAGGTCTCTCCTGATAACAGGTGAGTAAATCCAAATTGGTAGTTTGGCTGATTTTAGAGGAATTGTTTTAAGTTCCAAAACTCCACACTTAGAAGAATTTCCAAGTGAAACCAGACAATGTTAGCCTATGGAAGGAAATTCAAGTTACTGTAAGTACGGTTAGAATTACTTTTCAGGATCAGTAGTGGGCTGAAAGATGCAGCACAGAGGTCTCTCCTCATAACAGGTGAGTAAATCGGAATTCGTAGTTCGGCTGATTTTAGAGGAATTTTTTTACGTTCCAAAACTCCACACTTGGAAGAATTTCCAAGTGAAAGCAATCATTGTTAGCATATGGAAGGAAATTCAAGTTACTGTAAGTACGGTTAGAATTACTTTTCAGGATCAGTAGTGGGCTGAAAGATGCAGCACTGAGGTCTTTCCTAATAACAGGTGAGTAAATTGGAATTCGTAGTTCGACTGATTTTAGAGGAATATTTTGCTTAATAGTGAAGGAAGGGGGCGGGGCCTGAGGTGACATGTGTGCAAACACGCCCTGTGGCACTTTTTAAGTTGGGGAATTAATTCCTCTTCAATCCTGAGGTCCCCTGTGGGCCAACTAGCCCACCAGGTACCTCCAGTATGCGCCAGGGAGCTGCATTGCAGAGAGGTGTTCAGAGGCCACGCCCCCTTTTTACAACACTCTGCAATGCATCTCCATGGCGCTCCGTCCCCCTAGGGGACCTCAGGATTGAAGAGGAATTAATTCCTCAACTTAAACGAGCAACAGGGCATGTTTGCACACATATCACCTCAAACCCCGCCCCCTTCCTTCACTATTAAGCAAAATATTCCTCTAAAATCAGCCTCTTCACTCATGCCCCATATCCCTATATTCACAGATTCCAAGTTTCAGTGGTCCTTCCACCCCTTCCTGCCTTCAGATCATGTGGCCAACATTAAGCAACCTCTGCCATCTCTTACTATATTTCTGGAACTACTCTTTCTCTTTCCATTCTGTATGTTTTCTTTACTTCTCTCTCTGTCTCTTCGCACAGGTTGACACTGTATTTTACAATCTGTACACTGTGACTTTTGTGATACATACAAGAGGCTTTCCTTGTGTCTGTTTTACATTTTTTTATATGTTTAAATGTCGCTTTTAAATGTGAGTATTATGTGGATTGTTGTATGTCAACTTTTATATGTAAATGTCATATGTGGAATTCGAAATTAGAATTCTTGTAAGAGAGAAATAGTCACATGTATTAATGTTGTGTCTTGTATATGTACACTGTATTGTATTATACACTTTACATTCTATATGCTCTTACAGCCCTGAGGAAGTCCACTGAAGCTGGACGAAACGCGTTGGCTGCTTGGCTGTTTATTATCATAAATGAAGAATAAAGATAGTTAACATCAACAACATTGGATGGACCCAATCATTTGTGGAATTTCAGTTTGGTGGTAAAACTCATAGATATGATAAATCATAGCCCATAATACACTCAGAAAATGACAAGACTCCTAGAAAAATATGCAAACAGCCTTCACTCAACCATGGATTTATTATGTGAATCTTGTAATGGCCTGCATGGACCTAATTCAAGTGGAACATTTTATTCATGTATGCATTTCACTTATAATACTCCATGCATAGGCCCCTTTCATACTCTGTAAATTAAGTGTCCCTCTATCCCTGGTTCTCTTGTCCCTCTTACTCTTTCTCCTAGTCTTAGTCCCTATCCTCCTCTTACTTTTGGTCCTGCTGGCCTGCCTTGTCCAAGTGCTTAATTAGATCTGGACGCTTACCCGTAATCCGGGCCTGGGTATTCTGCTGTCTGATGTACAATCAACTGTTTCTTGAAGCCAAACAATGGAATAATGGGGACGGCAATTACCCTTAAGAAGCTGCCACTTTCATAGGGGAAAAACATAAAGATGTAATAAACCTCCTTGCTGGACAAAGAATTGAAAGAAATCTGATATTGTTAAGGAGCAAGAAATCAGGATCAGCAAGTAGACAGAGTGAGTAAAAATTCAAATCAACACATGTTTGTTGCAGCACATTCGCAAACTAGAGTGAAGCATTTATATGGTGTGAGGAATTGGGTTATTGGTTGAGAGCAGTGCTTACCCTACTTATGGAACAACCTCAATTCCTGTCAGGGAGAACCACAAAATGTCACTAAATTAACCTGTACTTCACCCTTTGGTATTTCATCATAAAGCAGTCAGGCTTAACATAGAAGCAATGTGTAAAGTACTTTAATCAGCACTAAAACAGTAATACAGTGAAAACAAAATACAAGAAAAATGCCACACTAATTATGGATAATAGAGTTAAGTTTAATCCATTATTTGACATCAAAACAACAAATTTCCAATCAATGGAATCACAGATAGGGATTTAAAAAGAATTTTCTGCAATCCAGCACCTAAAAGATGAAAGCGGCAAAAGTGGGCATATAGTTGCGTGACACAGGGGTGAAGTCAAAAGTTTGGTTACTTGAGGTTGATTGGGCAGTGTCTCGGCTTACCATTCGGACTAGGAGAAGTTTCACGGAAAAAACTTGAGAAAGTAAATTTCAGCAGGGCAATGCAATTGGCGGTATCTGAGAAAGAGGTATCATCATCAGGGAGCCACTGTACGAAGTTAAAAGTCCTTTATACAAAGTTAGTCTCTTTTTTTGGACCAACTCTGAGGCTAGGGATCTCACAGGTAGTTCAAGTACTCACAAGGGACAAGCCAGGGGTCCGAGCTGTGACCCCTTAATGGTATCATTATTTAAACCTCAAGCACCGGAGCCATCATGTCAGCACCCTATCAAACATGCACTTCAAATGGGCGGCTATGCAAATGGAAATCAGAGTTCTCTATGTTTCTCTCTGGGTATGAAGTTGTATATAAATACAAAACAACTGTAACAATATTTTGTAATTATAATAGCCCTATTTAGAAGCACTGATGCTATCCCGTTAAAATAATTAAGTAGCCACTGCGTCATAGAGTGCTTTATACTAAGCTCTTTCTATGTGCTCCGATTATTTGCATATGTACAAACAGAGACATAGGGACATATAATCTATTCTATTCTAGTCAAGGGTTTTTATTGAGTGCGTGGCTAACCGAGACAGGCTTCCCAGCGCTAACAGCCCTTACTTGAGTGGCCCATCTCGAGTAGCAATGCACTTAATAAAAACCTTAGAACAGAATAGAATCAACTTCTATTGTTCATTAACATGGTTTAACCACCTCACAGTTTGGCCAACTGGAGAAGTCAGGAGTAAAACCCAGGTTGGCTTCCTAAACACTTTACTGCTTCAGCATACAGAATTACAAACTTGTACACACAGCACATCTTTCTTCAATCAAAATGTGGATTTTTATTATTAAAAAAGTGTAGCCAACAGGCTGTGTTGCTGCTTGAGTCTAAATTTCTTTGACTATATCTGTCAACCATCCTCTATTTGCTAAACCAGGATACAATCAATCAATACATTCTTTGCTCGGCTCATTTTGACCATAAAAGATTCATAAAAACATTATTGCAACAATAAAAAGATTTCATCTATACATGAACTACACATCACCAAGTACTTGAGCACATCTTGATATTACACATACTCTGAGCTGCTCTGATATATTACAAACAGTTAACTATAAAATCTTGATATTTTTAAGTGCACTCTGTATAAAATGTATTAAAGCCATGCAGGTAGTTTCAGAAGGAAGCTTTTGTAGTAAGATAAGTGCTGGCCTACACTACTTCATATTTTAAGTGCCCAATACCGGTATCAACTATTGTTTTCTGAGAGAAACATAAAATTAGCAAAACAGCATCAAACGCCATGCTCTCTGAAGTGAATGATCATCACAGGAACAACATATAGTATTGGAAAAACCCGACCCATGTTTGGGAAATGATACTAACATTGAACAACATTTAATATTTATATTACTTTCTGGTAATAACAATACTCCTAGTCCTACTCTCGCTTATCTCCATTACGCAATGAGGCCCCCGCACCTCGTAGACACCCCCTACCAATTCAAAAAGGCACCGCTCACTCCACAATACCTGTAAGTACCAAGCCACCGTAGACACAGTTGGCCGTGCCACCAGGACGGAGGGAAGGCTGTAATGGAGATAAGGGAGAGTAGGACTAGGAGTAATGTGATTACCGGTAAGTAATATAAGTATTACCTCTAAATCCCTCTCCCTTATCTCCATCGCGCAATGAGACATACAAAGCCAAGGAAAAATCCAGGTCAACTGTCCAAACAGCGGCCCAGAGCATTATAACCAGGTGCCAAAATGAAGGGCAAACAAACAGGAAGGAGAGGCCAGTCCCAACAGAGCGGACCAAAACCCGGCGGGACGCCCGGCCACAAACACAGAAAAGAAGGCCCACAAGACAACAAGCCAAGGACCCCCGAGCCAGCAAGCTGGCACAGACAGAAACCTGAAAACAAATGGAAGAAAACGAGCAGATCCAGAAGGTGCAACCCCCACAGAGTACAGAAACAATGAAGAACACCGGTAAGGCCACCAAACCAGAGGGAAAACCCCAAGAGGGACACAGCCACTGAGGGAAGGATCATCCCACAAGGGACTGGGAGACCGGACCCAGACCGACCAACAGACCCCAGCAAGAGGACTTCAAAGCCCCTAACGGTCAACCAGAGTGCCAGAGGCAGAGAAACTGAAAGGAACCACATGCACATGAGCACAGCAAGCCCCAACCAAAAGACACAGCGGAGCACAAGAAGACTGGGCAAACCCCAAAAGGTCGCATGCACAGAAGAGGCGACCAAAGCCGAGAGACCAAGGTACTGGCAGCCACCACTCCTCATCCGCAAGACGCCAACCAAGCAAACACACAAGAGGTCACCAGGAAAAATAAAACACAGGGCCACAGTCAGCAATGGAACCGGAGACACCAGACCCACCGCCAACTCCAACAACAGAGGGACCAAAGGAACAGGACAGGCCGGAGGCACCAGCACAACCAGACACCCAGCCCACTGAACCAGAACCTCGGAACAAGGCCAAGAGAGGGAAGCCACCAAGAGGCCCGAATGCCAAGGAAACCGCAGGGCAACTACTCCCAAACAGACACATGCCCAATAGCCACAAACCAAAGTGGGGCACCGAGTAAAGGAGGCACCAGAACAGCCTCCACACCCATGTGACCACAGAAAACAGCCCGCACAGCAGGAACCAGAAAGGCCTAGGGAACACAGCGAACCCCCCCTAAAAAACGGAGAAGACATGGACGAACAGGGACGTGCACGAATGCCACCAGCAAAAAGAAGGCAGGCACAAAGACCCCTCCCCGGCCCAACACCCGGCGAAACCAAGGCGGCCGCCGAGGCAAGAGAGCAGGGATGCACCTCTAAACAGAAGGGAGGAAGAGCCAACACACCCACAAGAGGGAAAGGCAAGCCCCCAGAAGGACGACCAACCACCACCAACCAGTCACGGGACAGCCATGGACAACCGAGACCAGCCACCCAGCCCAAGGGACCCGCAGCACGGTGGAACAACTGTCGCCAACCCCATCTGGGCAGAATCCGCTTCACAGAAGGAAGAAGAATGGGAATCTTCATGCAGGAAATACCCAAGGTACCCAGGCAGGCAAGCCAGAAAATGAACCAGGAAAAGACCAAAAGGACCAGGCAGGCAACCAAGCCCAAAAGCCCGGGAAACCAAAGAACTGGACACCAAACCTGGAACCAGCAGGTCAGGACAGCAGAGGAGGCCGACCATGGTGCCCCACAGACCAAAAGAAGCAGAGGCAACAAGAGTGCCAAGAAGGAACCAAGCGGAACAAACAGGGCCACTGTGCTGCGCCCAACAAACCAGAAAAGGGAGAAGCAGGAGCAGAAGACCACAGCCCCACCAAGGAACTGAAGAGGGCAAAGCCCAAACTGGACCACAGAAAGCCACAAAACACAGCACACAGGCCAGGAGAGCAGACGAGGCAGTGAAGCCCACAGCACCCGGCAATCCCAGACAGATACTCAACCAGGAACAAACCAGAACCGACACTGCAGACCGTCTGTCTGAGAACAGATGTGAGCAGGAGCTTCCAGGTCAAATGGCTGCAGGACACAGACACCCCAACCAGAACTGCAGATGCAACACCCAGGAAGACCAAAGGATGGGACAACAGCACATGGGAAACCGGTACAAACGCCCCACCGGCACAACAAGGCAGGCCAAAACCAGAGGCCAGCAAAAGACCGACAAACCACCACAAGCCAGTAAACCACCAGACCAGCATGCAAAGAGCCACAGTACAAGAAACAGCCAACAGGAGGAATCAAGATGGAACAACCAGGCAGGAAGAAGCAACCATGGCACCCCATCAAACTGTGCACCAGGGAAGCCAAAGAGAAAGACCACCGCCATAATCCAGGGGGAGAAACTGCACACCAGAGAAGCCACCAGAGCGATGAGCAACAGCCCAAACAGAAGCCGAAAAGAGGGACCCCGGCAGGATTGAACCCCTCCCCAAAGGCACCCACCACCACAGCCCACAGGAACCTGAAAACAGAGGTAGTGCAGAAATGCAGGGGAAGGCAGCAAGAAGCCCAGCCCAGCATCCAACAAAGACGCCCAGCAGCCTGGAGGACGCCCCCAACAAAAGCAGCACCAGGCCAGGAAGCACCGCAACACAGACACTGAAGCAGAACACAGGAAAACCCACAAGCAATGGGAAAAGGACAGCCCACTTGTCAGGAAACAACTCAACAACAAAAGATATTGGATCACTATACATAAAACAAAAAAAGGACGTCCAACCCAGAGGGACAAAGGGGCAAATAGAAAGGAGCACCGCATCCACCACCAACAGACCCCTGCCACAGAGGCCTAGAGGCCCAGCACATGAAACAGAAGACCCAAGAATGTAGCAGCGCCTGCACCAAGTGTCCCAACAAGTCACAGCGACAGCCACAGCCCAGCTCCAAAGCACAGCGACAAGCCCAGGGACAGCTGCAGGCGAGGGCGGCCCCAAAACCCAAGAACCAAGGCATAGCTGAACCCGCACGTGGAACAGAGCATCGGGTAAACAGGACCACCAGGACATAGGTAAGCCTCCGCAGCCATGGCCAGAGGACAAGCTCACACAAGAAAGTAAAGTGTTGAAACCCGAAGAAAAGGCTAGGCAGATTGGTAAAGCCACAAAGATGACCCGGCAAGATTCAAGCCACAAAGCAGCAAAGCAACCCCATACGAGACCAGAGGAGCACGGGTGAGTTAGGGGGGACCAGCTGTAGGCAGGACCGGGACCCCCGGCACGAATGCCAAGCCCAAGCAAGAGACAGGCGCCAGACTCATGGAGCCCACACAAGGCTGCTGCACCGCCAACAGCCAACAAACACACCCCACAATGGCGCACCAAAGGGAAACAAGCCGGAGGCAGCTACAATCACCCCCGAACACCATGGAGAGAGAAACGGGCCCCAGTGCTCCACCGGAGAAAGGCACAGCAGACCTCCGGCCAGGAGAACGAAACCAGTATAAACCAGGGAAAAACATGCTGCACTGTGAACAGGTACTGTCCCCCACGTGGGCCACAGGAGAAACATGACAGCACCACAGGCCACACAGCAAAAGGAGAGAGGCAACCACCCCATGCGTCCCAACCGGAACCCAACGGCCCAGGAGATGTTGAAACTTAGCACCTGTCCTCACACATCACCAGCAGGAACGAAGAGGCATAAGTCGGGGGAACAAGGGCACACCCTACTCACAACCAATCCACACCAGGACTGCATGCACAGCAAAGAAGAGGCAGAGCCGTGCGCCGCGACCGGGCAAACAAATGCCCCCCGCCTGCCACACAGACACAAACACCCCACCGGCTGGAGAAACGCCCAGCACACCACCGACCAGCCCCGGCAACAATCCATGTCCACCCCGCCCGGAGGAAGGCACCGTCGACCTCTGGCCAAGGCAAAAAAAACAGGCAGACAGACACATAGCGGCCAGAGAAAAAGCACAGCAAACCTCTGGCCGGCGGAAACCAGTCCCGGCAACAGGCCACGCCTACCCAGACCGGAGGAAGGCACCGTTGACCTCCGGCCTGGAAGAAAAACAGGCAGCATAGTATAAAATATATGTATGAACCGTATTCTGGTTTGAAAATGCAGAAGAAAGGAAGACACAGCGGGAACAGAGTCCCGGCACTTGCCCACAAGCCGGCAGGAGACAGCATCGCAGACCTCTGTTCCGGGAAGAAAAGGGAAAGAAGGTGGCACCCCACGCCCACAGCCAGAGCCACTCCCCCACCATACCAGATTGAGAACGTCCCTCGCAGGATGATGCAAGAGGAGATCTCAAACACACAGGAAGCCAGAGAAGAGACGAAGTGAAGATCATCCTGTCACGTCGGCGTTCCTGTCGGCTTGCAACCTTCAAACAACTTTATTGAAAATGCAGGACC
Source organism: Lissotriton helveticus (assembly GCF_964261635.1). Lineage (NCBI taxonomy): Eukaryota > Metazoa > Chordata > Amphibia > Caudata > Salamandridae > Lissotriton > Lissotriton helveticus. The sequence goes on along the minus strand of NC_136068.1, from coordinate 1,247,401,557 downwards.
TGACAGAGACGTGGTTGGAAAAGCGTGCAGGATCCAAATGCAACGTAATGCCAAACTCAAAATGGTGGCGCGTTGCAAACGTCACGCCGGATGGCTCCTGGCACATCTGGTGCATCAAAACATGTGGAGATATCATCAAAGCTGAAGCATGCGTCACAGAAGATCGCGGAGAGCCGGACTCGACACGATGCAGGTAGAAATACGCGCACTTGTAGAAGCACACGCTACAGTATTCAAATACGTAAATGGCAGTTACGCATTTAATGAGGCTTACGCAAACATGTTTAAACCGTAACATGGTTTAACTGACATTGTCCATACTGGGGCCTCAAACGACAAATGAAATAATAGATTTAAATGTCTCATTGGTAATGACTTGCTCAGTGCGCCGACATGTAACTGCAGAAATGTCATATTGCCAAAATCACCCAGTAACCAAATCGAGCCAAACCAAAGCGATGCCTCCGTACATGTAAAGTGGAAGGCTGGGAGCGCGATAAGTGTCAAAACAGCCTCCACACGCAGCAAACTTCATTTGAAGTGCCATGCTCACCTTCGTGTTGACCGTTTGCTGAAGAAAGTCCTTGTTGTGCAAGACCATGTTTAAATATCTCTGTACGCATTGTAGAAACATGTAACACTAACAGTCATTCTTCTGACACTTCCAAAGTAGCGCCTGCATCTGGCAGTAGACAGATTTATCAAAGGACAGCTGTCCATGTGGACTCTTGACGTGTGCTGCACCCATGTAGCTTCCAGACATGTAGAAAGCCACATCCAAGTAGTAGACTTTCCCTGCAGGTGCAGGACTTGTGGGTGTACACACAATCACACAGTACAGCACGCTGTTGTTGGGGCTGTCCGCTATATAGGACACTGGTGGGGCTGCGGAGAGTGTTGTACCAATTTTCTTTAGTTGCTTGTGACATCTTGAGTTGCGATGTAACATCTTGAGTTTCTTCTTGAGTTGTCTTTAAAGTGCCTAGAGTTGCGCTGTTTGAAATGTTGTCTTCTGGTTATTTGACCAACTATAGGGGCATGTAGGGCAGTGAGTAAGTCTCCAACTCTCGCTCGTCGCCAAAATATGTTATGGTCTTCATGGACAAAGACACTGGTAGCCGTGTAAAGTTCTTATGTACCTTTATTCCAGTTGTACATCAGGATGAAAAGTAGGTACATCAGCTTGGTAGACCAGATAAACAGGTAGTGATGAAGTAGGTTAGCCCTGTAGTCAGCCCTTGGTCCTATGCCACAGCAGACCACACCAGGAGCAGCCTGCCTGCTGCTCAGCCCATCTGTAACTGTCATCTCTCAGTCAGTCCGGGCACCCAACATTCCAGGCTTCACTGTGACCCCCAACATTCTATTGAAAACACACACAGTGGCTGAGCAGCAGGAAGATTAATAAGCTTACTAGATACAAGTAAGTTATATAGGGGGTGAACAGACATAATATCGAAGGAAAAATATGGAATGGACATAATATCGAGTGAAAGATATAGAATGGACATAATATCGAATGGACAGAATATAGTGGTTAAAAATATCGAATTGAAGGTAAGTAATTTTGAATTTTAAAATATAGAAAGTCATAATATCGAAGTAAGTAATATCAATTTTTAAAATATATAAAGTCAAAATATCGAAGTAAGTAATATCGATTTTTAAAATATAGAAAGTCAAAATATCGAAGTATATAATATAGGTATTTAAATATATAGAATTTTTAATAATATCTAATTTTTTAAAGTGTTTTCTTATGTTATTTAATTTTTGCGTAATCTAATTCTGTAGCGGGTTGTGGGTTTATAGGGGAATAGGGTGGGAAGCAATTTAATTGTAATTAATAAAAAATGTTAATTTATTTATTGGTATTTATTTTGAATTAATTGTTAATTAATTTTTAATTGGTAATGAATTAATTTTTAATTGGTAATTACTTTTTAATTGGTAATGTATTTTTATTATTTAATTAATTGATAATTATGTTTCTTTTTTTAATTTATTTTCCGTAGCGGGTTGTGGGTTTATAGGGGAATAGGGTGGGAAGTAATTTAATTGTAATTAATTAAGTATGTTACTTTTTTAATTGGTATTTATTTTGAATTAATTGGTAATTATTTTTTAATTGGTCATTTATTAGTTTTTAATTGATAATTAATGTTTATTAATTGATTAATTGATAATTATGTTAATTTAATTAATTTATTTTTGTAGAGGGTTGTGGGTTTATAGGGGAATAGGGTGGGAAGTAATTTAATTGTAATTAAATAAATATGTTAATTTATTTATTGGTATTCAGTTTGAATTGTTAATTAATGATTAATTAATTAATTTTCAATTGGTAATTTATTTTTATTAATTGATTATTTGATAATTAAGTTAATTTTATTAATTTGTTTTCTGTAGTGGGTTGTGAGTTTATAGGGGGATGGGGGGAATTAATTTAATTGTAATTAAGTAAATCATTTTTATTTATTAATTGGTATTTATTTTTAATGTATTAATTAATTGGTAATTAATTTGTATTGATAGGTAATTAATTGTATTTATTAATATTCATTTGTATTTGTAATTGATTAATTATTATATAATATTAAATTGGTAATTTATTTTAATTAATATTTTCTTGGTATTGATATTTAACTAATTTTTATTAATATATTAAATCTTTACTTTACCTACTGTTGCACTCTCTGGCGTGGGAATAGTATTTTTTACCCCTACGCTATCCAATGCTTTCCCTACTGTTGCACTCTCTGGAGTTGGAATAGTAATTTTTACCCCTACGCTATCCAACGCTTTCCCTACTGTTGCACTCTTTAGAGTGGGAATAGTAATTTTTACCCTCCCGCTATCCAACGCTTTCCCTACTGTTGCACTCTCTGGAGTTGGAATAGTAATTTTTACCCCTACGCTATCCAACGCTTTCCCTACTGTTGCACTCTCTGGAGTCGGAATAGTAATTTTTACCCCTATGCTATCCAACGCTTTCCCTACTGTTGCACTCTCTGGAGTGGGAATAGTAATTTTTACCCTCCCGCTATCCAATGCTTTCCCTACTGTTGCACTCTCTGGAGTTGGATTAGTAATTTTTACCCCTGCGCTATCCAGCGCTTTCCCTACTGTTGCACTCTTTAGAGTGGGAATAGTGATTTTTACCCTCCCGCTATCCAACGCTTTCCCTACTGTTGCACTCTCTGGAGTTGGAAGAGTAATTTTTACCCCTACGCTATCCAACGCTTTCCCTACTGTTGCACTCTCTGGAGTGGGAATAGTAATTTTTACCCTTCTGCTATCCAACGCTTTCCCTACTGTTGCACTGTATGGAGTGGGAATAGTAATTTTTACCCCTACGCTATCCAACGCTTTCCCTACTGTTGCACTTTCTGGAGTAGGAATCATAATTTTTACCCTTCCGCTATCCAACGCTTTCCCTACTGTTGCACTCTCTGGAGTGGGAATAGTAATTTTTACCCCTACGCTGTCCAACGCTTTCCCTACGGTTGCACTCACTCGAGTGGTAATAGTAATCCTACGGTAAAAATATTGTAATTATTTTATTAATATTACTTTTATATATATATATATATATATATATATATATATATATATTCCCTACTGGCGGTCGCCAGTAGGTAGTTATAGTTAGGATCGATTTCCATAAGGAAATCCCAACATTCTATTTGGAATAACTTTGGCGCCGGTTGAGGAACTTTGCCTCGCGGCGCTCCGCTCCTTCCCTGAAACTTTGGGGGGGATTCGTCAAGCGGGGGCCGAGATAAAAGGGGGTCCCAAAACGTGTTTTCCCCATGTTAATTTCCATAGGGCGGTCTGTCGCACTTTTAGCTCGAACGGCTGAATGGATTTTCACCAAACTTGGCAAAATTGTAGGGACTGGTAGCCCGATGTGCCTTTGCTATGTCTCAAGATATGTGCTCCAGAGGATTTTGAGTAATTTAGGTTCAAAAAAATGTATATATCTGTAAGCGCGCCCCGGTGCGCGTACCGGGGAGCGCTCCGGGCGCGCCACGCAACCTGCGCACGGGAAGCTGATTGGCTCTCGGGTGTCTGTAAACATTCGAAACAGTTCGCAGCGGCCGCCATCTTGTGTCTCGGTAGGATCGAGACACAAGAGGTGGCAAAAAACAAAGGGGGAAATGACCAAAAGGGGGCAGGGTACACCCCCCCTGACCCCCTAGGTTTGATGTGGGGGTCATAAAAGGGTCCCTCGGGTAAAAAATAAATGTTTAATTTTTTTTTTACTTTCGCGTGGGGAGCGCCCGGTACGCGCACCGGGGAGCGTACTTTGGTGAAAAATAGTGAAAATAATAGTGTAAAATAATAATTTTGAGTGATTACAGGTAGGGTAGCTCTGAAAAGAGCTTTTGGGTTCTGTGGCTGTTTTAGGTACCTACAAGTACGTCCCACACACACCCACACGCACACAACCCCACACCCCACACCCACACACTCCCCACACACACACCTCACACACGCACACCTCCACCCACACCCAAACACCCCACAGCCCCACACCGACACCTTACACATCCACACCCACAACCACACACTTCCCACACACCCAGACACACACACACACCTCACCCCCCCAACACACACACACGCACACACAGATACCTCACAGACACACCTCAAACATCCCACACACCTCCCCCCCACACACACACGCATACCTCACAGACACATCGACACATCCCACACATACACACACATCCTATACACATACTCCCCACACCCACACACACCCCACACACACCTCACACACCCACACTTCCACCTACACCGAAACACCCCACACACCCACACCCACACACACACTTTACACACCCACATCCCCACCCACACCCACATACCCCGCACAGATATACACCTCATCCCCCCAGACACACACACACACACACACATACACACCTCACAGACACACCCCGCACATCCCCACACACACCTCCCCCACCCCCACACATGGGGAAAACTCAGTGAAACACTAAAATAATATTTTTAAGTGCTTAGAGGTAGGGTATCTCTGAATAGAGTTGTTGTGTTGTGTGGGTGATTTAAGTACCAACATGTAGGTACCAATGCAGAGTCTTAAATTCAATGTACACCGTTTACTCTGTAGATAATTTGCATGTTGTTATAGAAGTTATTGTGGTATATGGAATCCATACCATAGTCTGCCAGGAAAACATCAAGAACATGGAGGCAGGAGATGAAAAAGAGATGTCAAATACACTTTGGAGATAATATAGTGGGAGAAAGGAAGTATCTATGAGCAAAATTACTATGTAAAACAAAAAAGTTGCACAGTATACTATAAGTTTGACTTTACATTATAATCAATTTGGTAGTAGTTTAAGATTTACATATAAAAATGAATAATGTCTCAAACAATTTTAGAATTATTAAATATAAATTTATTTTTGAGATTCAGTTTCAAAATTTGATAGAACGTCTAACATTTGACTGTCCGAAATGTCCTCTTTTTGAGTGAACATAACTTCCAACATTTGACTGTCAGAAACGTCCTCATATTGAATTAACAAATCCACAGATTCTACACATTGTAGAAGTTCATGGTCCCGTGATTAATCCATGAATTCCAAGTCATTGGGTTCAATGATTTCCTCATTGTTCATCTCTAGGACTATTTCAAAGGAAACGTTCTATTCTCCTTCCATTTTTGTGCTGAAATTTACATTAAAAGAAAATCAGTAGAAATATGGCACTGTTGGGTTTAAGTTCAGACAGGTAGTTTTGATTTTTTAACAGTGAAGTTAACTTTGGGCAGTGTATGGTAACAGGCAGGAAGTAGAAATATAAAAAAGTGCCTGTGAAGAAACGTAAGTAAATTCATAATTATAGCAGAGAAGCCTAAGTCAATCCATAAATATAACAGAGGAGCCTATCTCTATCTATAACTATAGCAGAGGGACAGTAAATAACTATCAGAAAACATTTTAAAAAATAACTTAAAGTGACCCTTACAAATTATCAACTTACTTTACAGAGAGGTGAAGAAGACAAAATGCGAAAATCCTTTCAAGATGTACCTTAGGTAGTTGTAGTCAAAATGGCCGTGTTTCCCTCTCATTTTTCATTTATATTCATGTACATAACCAATCAAATGTCAGGAAAAAAAAATAGAAAATGAAAGTAACATTTTAATTGGTTGTCAATTCTAACACTTCAGATGTGTTTTTGTGAAGTAATTTACCTCAGGGTATTTAGAGAGGTCTACAGGCTAAATGGCTCAATGGAATTCCATCGAATTTGGGAAAATGGGATTGGTATGTAGTATGAGCTATTCTATATTTGGTGGAAGTGTCTCCAGTGGTTTTTATGTAAATTAACTTCTAACATTTTTTTTAGAGCGCTTCCCGGTGCGCGCCCCGGTACGCGTACCGGCAGCGCTACGGGAGTCCTCCATTTTGTGTTTCGGTAGATTTAAGACAGAAAATGGAGGACAAACAACGCTGGGAATGGGTATAAGGGGGCAACGTAGGCACTCCTTGACCCTCTAGGTTTTCTGAGGGGGTCTTATGAGGCCCAAATAGGCAAACAAAAAAAATAAGTTTTTATTTTTCGCGGGGGGAGCGCCCGGTACGCGCACCGGGAAGCGTACCGGGGAGCGTACTATGGCGAAAAATAGTGAAAAAAGTTAGAAAAAGATAATCATTTGGAGTGATCAGAGATAGGGTAGCCCTGAAAAGGGCTTTTGGGTTCTGTGGCTGATTTAGGTACCTACAAGTAGGTACCAATGCACAGTCTTAAATTCAGGAGGAATATTCTATTCCCCTCATCTGAAAAGTGCACACCATCTTCCCTGTAGATATCTTGCATGTTGTAACGCAAGTTATTATTGTATATTGAACCCATTCCATAGTCTCTCATGTAAGCAGAAACAGATTTATTCACATGTTTCCGTGCTTTCTCAAATTGTGGACAAAATTGATTGGACCACTTCCATTTCTGCCTTTGGCATATATTGGAATATACCAAGGCAGTTTGAGGAAAAAGTGCCATCAATTGATCAAAGGTGTCCTTTATAAGCATTTCCAGACCTACCCCAGTCAAAGTGCCCAAGTCATTTCCTCCACAGTGCACAATTAAAAGGTCAGGGTGTGGCAAATGCAAAAAGGTTTTCACCAATGGTATCAATTGGTGACAGTTAGTCACTGAAAAAACCATAGGTTTCACCCCAGTTATAGTTAGGAATTAGCATTTAAAAAACCTATTAAATTCACTGAAAAAACCATAGGTTTTACACCAGTTATAGTTAGCTGGAAATTTTACTCGCATAAAACCATTGAAATTCCCACGTTATAGTTAGTTGGACTCACTATAACTTGCGCGTGCAATGCACTGCTGATGATGTCACATATTACATAACTCATGACATGGTCAGTGACATCACTCATGACATCACTGATGACACCATCCAGTGAATGTGTGTCTTTGTGAAAAATTAATATTAGTGAGTAATGTTTAAATTATTAAATATATGTATTAATGTTTCACTTTGTGTATAAGTGGCTGCATGGGCTGGTGAGTAGCTACATGTGTAGGTATATGGGTTATTAGATTTTTTTTAAATATCAATATGAGTGTCTATATGTTTGGTGGGGGTGTTACTTAGCACATAGATGCATGAATGACTGACTCTCTCTTTGTATGTGTTTTGAAGACAGCATATGTGCAGGACTGTATGGGTGGATAAGTGTGTATATGTGTGTGTTAGTGAGTGAATGACTGTCTCACTAGTGTCTTTATCAGTAACTACATATGTTTTAATCTAGTATATGTGAATATTGATGTATATAAGTGAGTATATGTGAGAGTGAGGGATTCTAAAAGTTCCTGTTTAAATTAGTATGTGTTTCTATAAGTGATTGTTTAAGAGAGTAAGTATGTGTAAGTTTCCTTAGAAGTAAAGTGGTAGTGGAAAAAATTATACAGCGACAATTGAGTAAATTTGTGGAAACCAATAACATTCTACATGAAACTCAAGCGGGTTTCCGACCCGGTTTCAGCACAGAAACAGCGCTCATAGAGGTAGCCGAGTCAGTGAGGTGGTCGATGGATGCAGGAGACTCAGCAATGCTGGTACTCCTGGATCTGTCGGCCGCCTTCGACACGGTGGACCACGCCAGCCTACTCAGTCGGCTCGCAGAGATAGGCATTCAGGACAGAGCACTAGGGTGGATAAACTCCTACCTATCACTTAGAACGCAGAAGGTAGCACTTGGGACGTTCTCTTCCACACCCAAAATTCTTGGCTGTGGAGTCCCGCAGGGATCGGCCCTCAGCCCCCTTCTGTTCAACATCTACCTGGCTCCTCTGTTCACGTTAATTGCCAACTGGGGTGTCAAGGCAATTTCATATGCCGACGACACCCAGTTGGTATTTCCGTACTCGGAGATGACACATGATTCTTTCTCAAATTTCAAAGGCTGTCTCCAGGATATAGCACACTGGATGAACATTAATAAATTAAAGCTGAATGCCAATAAAACTGAAGTCATCATCTTCAGCAAGGGTCCCCCCCCCGCCCCTGAACTCTGGTGGCCCACGGAGATGGGCCCGCCCCCTTCACCAAGTCACTCAGCAAAAAATCTTGGAGTGAGATGGGATGATAACATGTCCTTTTCATCCCATGTCCAACAAGTGGCCGGATGCTGTCTTAGCAAGCTGAGAAACCTCCGAAAAATCCTAAGGCTCTTACCGGAGAGTTGTAGAAAAACGGTTGTCCACGCGACTGTCACCTCACGGCTGGACTATGCCAATGGTTTATACCTGGGCCTCCCAAAATACCTGACTCATAGGCTTCAGGTAGTTCAAAATGCGGCTGCGAGACTGTTACTGCGAATCCCTTTCAAGCAGTCAGTCTCTCCGCATCTTCGAACCCTGCATTGGCTACCAGTAGCCAACAGGATAAAATTCAAAGCTTTGACGCTTGCGTTCAGATCTCTGTATGGCTCCTGCCCACAATACCTGAAAAACCGCCTTCCTAGATACTTTCAAAGCCGTGCACTACGTTCCAATGACCGTGTCCAACTGGTCATCCCGCGGGCAAAAAAGGCCCGGCTAGGCGGTCGGACCTTTTCAGCCAACGTCTCCGTTCTGTGGAACTCCCTGCCACAAGTTATCCAACAGGCCCCCTCCGAACCCTGCTTTAGGAAATTGCTAAAGACCTGGCTTTTCACCCAGCCACGCTAGCTCTCCTATTTGTATGCCTAAGGTTATCAGTGATCTACTAGCGCCGGGACACCTCCTCGCGAGGTAGCTGATCGCGCTGTATAAAATCCAGTATTATTATTATTATAGTGTGTGTATAGCTGTATATGCTAATGAATGGATGTTCAATAGTTTATTTGCATTTGTGAGTATGTGTGTGAGTAACTTTTGGATGCCTGTCAGTGTGTAACAGGATGTATAGGTGTATCACTACATATGATGAGTGAGTATATGTATGAGTGACTATATAGAACTGTTGGTGAATGAGTGGATGTATATATAGATGGTGGAATTATTGAATTGGTTGTTGTAACTGGTATGGGTATCTCCATTTTTTTGAAAATTTTAGTTTCTATTTTTGAATATGTGTTTTAAGGGTTACATTAAAGTGAAAGGAGGTCTGTCACTCTGTCACAAGGATGGTGTCATCAGTGATGTCATGAGTGATGTCACTGACCATGTCATGAGTGATGTAATATGTGACGTCATCAGCAGTGCATTGCACGCGCAAGTTATAGTGAGTCCAACTAACTATAACGTGGGAATTTCAATGGTTTTATGCGAGTAAAATTTCCAGCTAACTATAACTGGTGTAAAACCTATGGTTTTTTCAGTGAATTTAATAGGTTTTTTAAATGCTAATTCCTAACTATAACTGGGGTGAAACCTATGGTTTTTTCAGTGAATATATATATATATATATATATATATATATATATATATATATATATTAACAAATCAATTTGTATGTTTTTTTACTTACAATAATTATTTAATAATTTTAAGGTTATTTAAGTATTTTAAGTATGGTTAAGTTAATTATATTTAATATTTCATTAATTTTTAATTAATTTAAAGCATTTAAAAAAAATTGATATTTTGACTAACTATATTTTTTACATCGATATTTTTGATTCGATATTTTTGTACTTACCTGTTTGGAGATAGGAGTTCGATATTTTTGTATTCTATATTTTTACCTCGATATTCTTGTAGTTTTATATTTTTGACATCGATATTGTTTCAGTGATCCTATATAGGGCATAACAAATACCTCATCCTGTTATACCCTTCATTAAATGGTTTGGGATGACACGATTCATAGTTAAACATGCTGACTTGTGACTTCTAAAAAAGAGGTAAACCAATAAGAGGTATGTTCTGACACTCCCATTCATTTTTGAAAGAATGTAATAAGCAGACCAGGAGCACCAATACTAGCAGAGAGATTCTGGATTATCATCCCAGAAAGCTATTCTTGGTTCACAAACTGCAGAATGTCTTCATACCATGTCAATTTCTGGTAGAAATCAGGAATTTCAATCCCTTTTTCCAAGATCTTATTTATCTAACTTAAGCTGGCAATTGAGCAACGATTATTCAGGATTGAGGGATCCACAGTGGGCTCTACTAAGAGTGGGGGCACACTTATTTAAAACTGATGAGAAAACCCCTGGCAATAGGAGGTTATGATTGTAGGTTAGTTTATACTAATTAGAAATAATGCTTATTTTAAACATGCTTCACTTAGCATGATTAGGCCACAGACGGCGTGCAGTACCAGCTATTCATATTTGCAGAATAATTATGAATGTTTATTTTATGAACGCATGCTTTTCTGTGCTTGTGCATCTTTCCATTTCAAGAAGAGTATAAAATATAGTCTAAATGTTTTTGTCAGTACGAATACAAAATGTAATAACTGTGTTCTCTCCGGGATGCAATACTTGTGATGTTCTTTTCTCTTATAACTTCCAAAGGTTACTTGCTGATGACCTGTCTATGTCATTCATTAGCTGAACAAGCCATTGTAATACTGTTTTACATAAAATGTGAATTCATTGTCTTCATTAGTAATGCATAATCTAAACAATGAACTACATTAGGAAGTAGATGTCTCTAAAAAATCCTGTGTACCAGAATATTGATCGGTTTATGTGGTTGCAATATTGCTAGTTGAAACCTGTTATGTCATATTATACCGTGATAAATGTGGGGCTTCAGTACTCTGTGATATAAAAGCTCAGTTAGCTTGAAGATGAGGCAGTCTTTTGGCGTATTTCTACTGAGGCAGACTCTATATCAGTCTGTTTACTGATTTCTACTTAGTTCTTTTTTGGGCTTTCTTCAGAGGCAGACCTTATATTAGTTCTCCCACAGAATAATTATTTGACTATTTTCATTAGTCTAGATCTGTAATTACCAAAATACTTTTTGTTTCGGTAAAGACCATATTTTTGTATAAACCGACCATGTTTTAAACTTGAATCTTATGCCATGCAGGTTTGTTAGACCCATTTTTAGGAGGACTCAGAAAATCTCATTCCTGTGCTTTGACCCTATTAATTAGGAAATTTGGGAGTCAACATTCTCAAGCCTATAAGTAGTCAGAGGCAAGATTTCTGGGTGCATTTTATCAGTGAGACCGGGTGAACTGTCCTCTGCTTCGTTGGTTAGATTTAAAGATTGGACCAAGGAAGAGAATTGCTGCTAGAGCCTTCCTGCACATCAAAGAGATGGTTAGTAGAAGATCTACATGTGGTAGTTAATAGCTCGTGAGTATTATTTTCCTTATTAAAAGGGAATTTCCCTTATCTATAGGAAAGGCATGTTGGATCACCTAGATTTTAAACAGGAAAGAAGGATTTAATATATTTTCAAGGCCTACGGAAAGAACAGATCCTTCTTTGACCACAGATGGGTTTAAAAATGTGCTTTCTTCAGGCCCGGACTGGCCGTTGCGGGCACCGGGCAATCCCCCGGTGCGCCGCAAGGGTGGGGGCCGGTTTTGTGTCCTGGCACAAAATTGGAGAATCCAGACTGGCTAACTTTTATCAAACCCTACGAAGTTCTCTATCTTCAAGAAACTTGGAAATTAGAACCTCCCTTCATTGAAGGGTTTGTGACCTACTCCACTCCTGCGACAGCCTGAGGCACGGGTAGGGCCAAAGGAGGCCTATGCTGGCTTTTACTTTCCCAGCTCAATAAAGTGGACCAATCTTGCCTCGCCTTATTATCAGATCATGTTTATCAACTGTGATTGAGCATATATTTAGTTGGTAAATTATTATGATAATATTTTTGATGCCAGTAAATCTGTCATAGGGAAATCATTACAGAAGGATATAGAGCACATCCTGAGTGACTTTGATGGCAGCTATGCGATCATGTAGATGGGGAATTTCAATGTGTGAAAATTCAGGACCTGTTTGCAAAGTTCCCCCACTTTGGTGCCCCAATTTTGACCACTAGATGCTGGTTTTCTAACTCTGACTGCACTCAGGGTTCTGCTTTTCACACTCAGGACCAGTGCTCTGATATCAAGTATATCCAAATTAGGTGTAATTATAATTTGTACTGACAGCCTATCTGCAAGTCCCTGGTATATAATCAGGCATGTAGGTTTGGAAGCCCAGTACACTTAATGAACTTAAGTGTGCTCTACTGTGTTGCATGCTGCCATATTAATGCTATACAAAAGGGGATGATGGACGGAGCGTTTGTGCAAATCAAACACTCACCCCCAGTCAACTGATCTGGGTTTAATCCATCACCATTGTTTAGCTCACTCGGCCACCCCAGTTCAGACATGGCTATATGCAAATCAGTCTGACCCTGTGCCTCATGGGAACAGTCCAGCCCGAACTGCCAAGCCATGTCTTCCCTGGACCGGAAACAAGCATCCTGGGACCGGTTTCGGATTCATAATCCTCATCAGCCAGGCTATCTTGAATCCAGTGGCCAAGTGAGCAAGGGACTCACGTCTGAGCATACCTTGCCACACTTAGGGCGAACAAAGCGATACAAAAGGGAATGATGGACGGAGCGTTTGAGCAAATCAAACACTCACCCCCAGTTAACTGATCTGGGTTTAATCCATCACTATTCTTTAGCTCACTCGGCCACCCCAGTTCAGACATGGCTATGTGCAAATCAGTCTGACCCTGTGCCTCATGGTACCAGTCCAGCCCGAACTACCAAGCCATGTCTTCCCTGGACCGGAAACAAGCATCCTGCTTATTAATGCTAGCACTGCCTTTCAGGCTACCTTTACATTAAATGTATATGCAAATTTAACTTTGGATTTAAAGGTATATAGTAATATTTTATTTTATTTTACTTTAAATATTGATCGGAGTTCTGTAAAAAATATACTTTAAGGTATCAAATTAATAGTTGAGATAAATCCAGCAACTGGCCACTGTTAGATGTACAATAACTATTGCAGAAAATAAGTTATTAAACTTTCTTTTCTGTGAGCCACAGTTCAGCTTCCCAGCTGTTCTCTCCTGATTGGCCAGCCTGCTTCCAGGCTGTGCCAGTGCTGCCTGATGAGGTGCGAAGTGTCAGTGGACACAATAAGTTTCCTGTGGGTGAAGAAGTACAAGTTGCAGAACAGATGGCAGGAAGGGGGTGAGGGGTAGCCAAACTGGTCTTCAAAGAGAGAATGTCACTTTAAGAGAACATATGCCCACCCCCACATCCTGCTGTGTCAGCCACACAGGAGCCTCAGTAATTAAATTAGCGAGAGAGTTGGAAAGAGAGTGTTTAAGAAAATTAGCCACACCAGTAGGCTGGGGTAGCCCGATCTAAGTCCTCTGGAGAGATGTTCTCCATGTTGGATTTTGAGAGAATTATGCTTTCTTAGACAAGAATATGCCACACTTTGGAGGAAATGGTCCGACACCTGGGTGGCACCCTGCATCCCAATTGTCAGTTGTGCCCCCTGCTGGGCACCCTGAAACTTAGAATAAATATTAGAGAGCCACATAGCTCTTTAGATCTGCTGCGTGAAGAAGCAAGAAGACTCCCTGTCCTGCACAAAGAGGACTGCACTCACCAAGACTGTGGGGCACCAAAACGCCTTTGCTTGACTATGGAAGTGTAAGGACTGGACTCCCTGCAAGCTACAGGTTAACAGAGCAGACCCGCATCATCTCCACCAAGAGTCTTCAGCCTGGAGTGCGTCCAGTGAACTTTTGAGGATTTATCCAGGTGCATTCTGGGAATTTCAGTGCAGACATCCCAAGGACCATCTAGAAGATTCCAGACTCTTGGATTTGTGTTTTGGACACATTGAACCCTCAAGGGGAATTTCAGGAAGAAGTTCCAGAAATTTAGAGAAGTTTGGAGCAACTTTTAGAAAAAGCTCCATTATGTGACTGACCTATGTCGAGAGTCAAGCCGGTTACACTTAACTGCGACCAAGCCTGGAATTCAGGTTCATCCTGCTGAAAGCTCTGGAGCTCCAGACATCCAGGGTTTAAACAGGGCCTCACAGAAACTAAAGCCGGTAAACCTGCACCGAATCCAACCTAACAAAGTGGTTTGCTTGACATCGGAGGAAAAAGCTCCAGAAAGGTTGCTAAGTGTGAATGTAAAATTTTGACCGAGACCTCCTGCTTAGTGTATCCAACCAGGACCCCATCACAGTCAGGCTCAAACTTTGTCCTGGTCAAGCGTAACCAGATCCCCGAAAGTGGCACTATATGTTTTTAAGCACTAGAAAGTGTTTATTCTTTAAAAATTCACATCTACTATTCCCTATGTTATATTTTTGTCATTTTAGTGTCTATTTGTTCAGAAAAATATAATCTTTTTTTATAATTTGGAGTTGGATTTTTATTGTGTGTTGTGTCTTACTTATTTAATGTATTGATATGTTTAAATACTTTACTTTACACACCTGTCTTCTAAGTTACGCCTGTTTGCTCAATTCCAGCTACTAAGGGTTGAGCAAGGATATCATTTATTGAGACCTTTACTGACCCTTTTATTGTGTTTGTGGCCTTATTACTGGTGGCAAATCTCTAATTATCCTTAGTAATACTCCACTTTCCAACACAATGCTAAACATTGTCTATGCCCACCGCAATATGATGTCACCTGGTACATAATGATGGGGAGCCCAATACACATTTTGGCCACAATCCACTTGCAGATGAACTCAATCTGCTGGTAGCAAGGTACAATTTGATGTTTGCTTTTGACTCCTCTAATAGTGGTATAGTTGCTAACCCTACATTTGTTGGGTATGGCCATTTTAGCTTAATCAATTTAATTTTACTGTCACATAATTTGGGGGTATGGTTGGCCAACTATGAGGTTTTAGACACCCCCCTCTGAGTGACTATAACATTTTAGCAGTCTCGATAAGCGAGGACCTTTTTGAAAAGCAGCATGCGATGCTACACCTGTTACCTCAGTCCCTTTCTTCTAATAAGGGGTTATCATGAGGTGGGCAAAGGTTGAAATGGACTCTTTCATTTCAAATGTAATTGCTGCTTCTTATAGCGATGTCATGATATGTCTGGAGGAGACTAAGGACGGACGTCTTGAGCTAATTAGCAGTTTCATGAAAATCTGTATAACTGCATGAGAAATGCTTAAATGTTGAACATTCATCATAAGAAACCTGTAAGGGGGTTTTACACAACTTGTATCAAAGCCCATAATGTGTTAATGTCCACCCTCAAAGCTGTGGCCAGAAATCTAGCAGAAAAGAGTACAGGGTTGCTTTAAAGGCCCAGCGAAGGGTACTAACAGAAGAAGCCTACCATGTCCTTATAAAGGCCAGCTACATTAAAGATAGTAAGCTTTTTTGAAAATGGTAAATCGAAGTTACTTGGAGGAAGCCCAGGAAACTGGACTTGACACAGTGATTGCCCTGGATGTCTGAGTCAGGCATTTTTCTCAATTATACTCACATCCTGTCCTTTAGCTCCGAGGATAGCCCAGGCAAATACATCTGCAGCCACGCGAGCTCCTGTCCAACCTCTCTGCAATTTACAGATTGACTTAAATGATGCGATAGAGGCCACCAAGGGGTGCCCTCCCTCAAAGGTTCCATGCCTAGCTGGGATTTTGACAGACCTTTTAGGGGCTAACTTACAATTATGGGCACCCCTGTTGACCAATGCTTTTAGGACCATTCTACAAATGGGCCCACCTAAGGCTTGGTCACATGCAACATTAGTTCTGAGCTTTACGAATGGATAAAAGGGGAACCCAAGGTGTTATCGCCCTATAACTTTAATAAACTCCACTGCCAAGATAATAGGCAGGATCCTGCTAGAATGGTTGCACATCTGGGCAACTGACAATAATGTCCTCTCTGATCTCCAGTTTGGGTTCCGTGCTGGTCTCAGGACCGAAGAATAGTGCCTTAATTTACACTTGCTAATAAATAAGTACACAGTAGCAAAGGAGGGCAAAGTTTATGCAGGTTTTATGAGCCTGATTTTGGCCTTTGACTCAGTCAATAGGTCTATGTTTTGGGCAATTATGATGAAGTTAGGGATTTTCTCAGGGAGCTCCACTTAGAGGTAACGGCAAGTGTCAGATACGCCCCAGCTTGAGTAACAGAAAGCTTCAGACAAGAATGTGGTGTTCGTCAGGGATGTGTATTGGCCCTCTTTCTTTTTTCTCTGTACTTAAAAATCCTGGAGAAGCATCTTCTGAACTCTACAGCTGTCCCATGATTGGCAAATGCAGTATGCTGGCTTTGGTCACAACAATGACACTGTTTTTCTGGCCAGGACCGCGATTGGTTTGCAGCGATCATTAGATCACATTTGTACCTTAATGAATAGCTGAGACCTGTTGGTAAACCATTCAAAAACTCACATTATAGTCTTTGGTCCCTGAGACCGGGAAAACAGGGATCTCTTTGGTAATGGAATGAAGATCTGCTGGGCCCCTTCTACCCCTATCGGGAATATTATTTAATGACAGGTTGACCTGGAAGACCTTAAATGTTGGCTGGGCAGCTGTCCTATTTGATCATAACCAAAGCCCATGATAATCCTCACGCACCTAATTCCTAATACATAGGATCCTCCTATTTTCCATTTGGCGGGAAACGTTTCTATTATCTATCTAGGAGCGCACCCAGTATGTGTGTTACATTTAAAAAGAAAGGTTCTGCCACTAGGGATAAACAATATGTGGAACTTTCCTATATATCTATCTTAACATTGTCTAAACATGGTATATATTTTTTAGCATGAGTGTGGGCATAAGAAATTAAAGATGGATGCTATGTGCTGCACGTAACTCATTTTTAGTACATGTTTTCTGGTGAGGAAGAATTTCTCCTCCCTATACGAGGGCCCAGGGAGGATTTTTTTGAGATGTGTACTATACACAATAGAGCTATACAGATAATATACACACACAACATTCTTGTTTGGGTTTTGGTTCCTCCGTGTATATATAGAAAAGTTGCAGATGATGACAAAGTGAGCAAATTGGTGAGAACCTGCCAATTGGCTCTGTGCTGGTTGCTTATGTGAGGCACTTCCAATATTTTTACATATCTTTACATTTACCTTTTGGATATAAGGTTAAACTCAGGTTGCAGAACCTGTCTTTTTAAATTTAACAAACATACTGGGGGTATTCCGAGATAGATACTAGAACCGTTACCCACCCTAATGGAAAATTGGTGGATTCCATGTATTAAGAATTAGGTGTATGAGCGGTGTCAATGGCTTTGGTTATGAATAAATCGTTTAGTGGAGGTTGCCCTTAATGCATTTTCCTATATAGCCCTTTTTTGTATATAGAGGGCAGATGCTCTAGCCAGGAGCATAGAAGCGGTCCTAGGCTTTGCTGCTAGACTACGTAGCAAGACAATCAAAGAGTTTCTAAAGATTTATAAAGCCAGTGTCTAGGGTTTTTGCCACCAACTGGGGCTGGGGAAGGTGGAAAACAGTTATAAAAAAGGTTGCTTGCGGTACCCAAGTCCACTAGCAATTATATATGCCAAACGGAAATTGGGCTGAGTAATATAAGTGATTTTGTTTGGGGCAGTCCCTCTTGTTATAGCTGAAATTATGGACAAAGGGGGAAACCACATTGAATCACACAATCCTAACTGATTGCTTGAATCTGGATAAGAATTTAATAATACCCTGAATTGCATATATAGCTAATATCTGTTAGTGGTTAGGTCTACATGATTTGTTTTTGAACCACTGTACTTTTAGAGCAAGCTTTTCCAGACCACGGACCAACATTTTTCTAGCTGATTGTGCAGAGGAAAGGATGTAAAAAAAAAATCATGAATGTCCACATTTGTGGCTCTTGCTCAAATTCATGTGTCATGGCTCTGAGTCTTACCTGTTGTGGGTTGATAATCTACACCATAGGTTTTTATCGGCTGTAAACCGACCATTTTCTTGTTGCATATCCCAGGCAAGGTATGTTTCTTGCAAACCTGCACTTTATTCTTTTCTGTAAACGCTACTCCTTGCTAAGTACTGTGTACATTCTACTACTTCTGAAGCCGGCAAATTGCAGGGTTGCCATGGAGTTCCTGCAAATAGTACCAACTACGAGGACATACATTTCTTCGCAGTTTTTATACAGAAGACCACGTGCTTGCATTCTGCAATTGTGCCATGAATTGTCTTCTGCTTGTGTGTTGTGACATATATTTATAGTTTTATGATTTTAATGAAAATGGATTTCAATGATGGATTTTAAGCATTTCGTGCAACTCCGGGTATTTTGCGAGATAAAGAATCATGAGTGTAAATTCATTTAAGCACAACCCCATAATACCATTTCTCACTGCTGCATTTTTAAATATGCTTGTTTATATCTACTTTCACACATACAACTAGCTGTTTTTTCCCATATGGCTACAAAGGGAACTATGGGGTCGATTATGATTGCGGTGAATCCGCATCCTCCGGGCCGGTGGAAGCCACCGCCAGCCCGGAGGATGCGGATTCACCGCCGCGGACCCTGAAAACACCCCCCGCCAGATCATGATGGTGGTGGGATCAGCGGCAGACGGCAGGTCCATCCGCTGATGATCCGCGGGGTGTTGACGGCAATTTGGTGGCGGTGTCTGCAAGACACCGCCAGCCAAATTACGATGTGTGTGCAAACATGCTTTTCCGCGGCGGATTTTCCTTCGTGGAAAAGCATGTGGAGATTTGCTTCTGGGGGGCCCTTGCGGGCCCCCAGGGTGTCGGGGTGGGGGGTGCACATGGAGGGTACCTTTGGTACCCCCCTGCATTTGCATGCACAAAGCGGCAGGCACCGCGCCGTGCATGCCGCTTTGTGCATGCAAATGCAAAGCATGCATATTTAACATTGCGGCGGGTGCTGCTTTAAGCAACACCCGCCGCAATGTTAACTATACGGGATGTGACCACCAGGGTGGCGGTCACATCCTAATTCCAGTGGAGGGAACGCCGCTGCCCCTGCGGATGATCCCTCCACCTCGGGGTGGCGGACGGACGCAAGTCAGTCCGCCATCCTAATCGACGTCTATGTTTGTTCTCCTAAAAATCTCTCAACTTACGCTCACCACTAAAACCCTGTTACATACTCATAGAGGTGTTTGTTAACAGAATTGTTTTGTAGCTGGCGGGATATATTGCTTTATTATATCTTGTCGTTATTCCACCTTATGCACTTAAGCACTTTGATTTGCCCATGTGAATGTCTTTATTGCACATTTTGTATGCATTTTATCATTATTGAAGGAATGCTACTATGCAGTTTTATGTCTAGTGCATTTTGACAGCCCCGAGCCCACAAACAAAATAAAAAATCCAGGGTTCTAAACAAAAGAAAGTGGGAAAATAAACAAAGTCAATGACATTTTCTACAGTTGTTTACGTGCTTCACAAACTAACGTGGTGAAAAAGGCATAAAACTCCATTCAAAAGCCTTAGTTGAAGGGGCTGTATGGTTAAAACCAAAGATCTACACTTTAAGCAACACTTTGGGTGAGCTATGGATCCATAAATCCCACAATAAACTTCAAATGATCTCACACATAATGTCACAGATGGCATCATGCATTACATAAAATAAAATCAAAGTCAGCTTTATTTGATTTTCATTTAAAAAAATCCTATAAGCATAGAGAATAATACAACTCACAACATCTAAAACCGCAGTGTAGATCAATTTAGTGCAAATAGAGCAATATAAAAAAATTCAACTTGACGCAGCTGAGTCATTTTAATTAACCAAAGATTTCCTACGCTCAATCACAGACCAAAGATAGCTTGACAAACCATAGCAAATGGCTAGAGCGGGTAGGGATTGCAAAAATAAATAGGCACGGTGACATTATGCAAATTTAATTTTTCATAAAATAGGTAGTATTAAATGCTTTCTTGTATCCTTACAAAAAGCACAAAAAAAAGAATGAGCGAAGTGCATTGGTTAGAAAAATGATCATATGGACATTTGATTAAAACTTCAGACCAGTCATTATGTTGGAAAATGTTGTCAAACAATGAAAAATGTCAAGTCTGAAGTGGGTCAAAACAAACCTGTGGCAGGAATTTTGAGTTGACTCTTAACAACACCAGGTTTTGTAAGTTCAATAGTCAATCTCTGATCCTCAAACAAGGATAAACATGCCTATTTTATCTCCTTACTGCTGATGTACTGACTGTAGTGAGTCTGGATGGTCAATATATTCAACTTGTCCTAAGTCAAGACAAATTTGCTTGACGTAATTCAGCCATGGAATTTGTAGAGGAAACAACAATTTTAGGCAATCGCTGATGACCTTGCACTTTAATAAAGTGCAGTCGCAAGACCAGATCTTGTGCTATAAAAGTTATGACTAAACTGTGGCTGTATCAGATAAAAAGAGAATCCCAAGTTTGGTGTGGCAATCAAAAGAAGAACAGCTCATGGGAACTGAATGAAGGTTCCTGAAAAAGGCATTCTCTAACAATTGAAGGGTATGGATCTTACTACATACCCCGAATGCCCACCCCATACACGGCTGTTGAAACGCACTTGCTTGTAGATGTTCAAGGGCTTCTTGCCAGGTTTAATTGCAAATGTTGACAGTGCTGTGGTGGCTTACATGAAATGTAACTTCCTTGAGTTAATGGCTTTGTTTCGAAGAACCATATTTTTCAAACAAAATTTCCTGAATAGGAAAATTAAGAAGTAAAATTTATCTTAATACCACCACTCTTAAGGCCACAAAATTTCTGCAAACTCCTCCTACACTTAATTACATATGTTTTACCCAAATTGACTATGAGACCCAACTGCTGCATTGACAAAGCAGGTGAGAAACTGTTGCAGAAATTACATCATCAATCACATATTGGTATCATTTCATATCACATCACCATTGACACGATCAATGACAACACTGCTTTATTTACAGTCATATGGATTATGGTCTACTGTCAACAACAAGAAGGGATTGTATTGAGTATTTTGAGAAAAAAGGCCTGTGCCAAGTCCTCTTTCCTAAATCCTAGTGGCTGTAAGGTTTGGAAACAAAGTTGTATTTCTACTCTTTACAATAAACAGATGTTGAAAAACAACTATTTGCAGATTCAGTAACATCATTGATGGTGTTAGTGGTGACATGATATTAATGTCACCATTGATGTCATAGAATATGTCATTTTTATCGCCAGTGTACATACAAACTAAGAGGAGTAGCAGTTCAATTCACAAGCAGCGCATGGCGGTTAAAGCTGAAGGGCCTTGTTCCATGGGCAGCAGTAATCCTGATTTCTGGTGCCAACAGGGAGTCAGGTCCAAATCAAGGTTAGAAGTAGAATAAATTAAAAGAGAAAATCATAACATTTTTCTCTACACACATTTGCCAGGTAAGCCTGTTGAAATTTGTTAATGGAAACATATTCCAGGTTTTGAAGCTCAGAATTGGGAAAACGCGCTTATGTGCTATTAACCATTTACACCACATTCCAAGGTGAGGTACTCTGAACAGAGAGTGTGAGAAATCTGATTGTTGGCTGAAGGGGGGTGTCATGCCTTCTCAAACAACAGCCACAATCCTTGTCAGGGTGTACTACAAACACCACTAAATTAACTTGTGTGCAACCCTCTGGTAACTTGGCACAAAAGCTGTCAGTCTCAACTTAGAGGCAATGTGTAATGTAGTTATGAACCACACTTACATTATTAAGTGAACACACAACACAAGAAAAATCCTACACCAATTTAGAAAAATTGATCAACACTTATATAATTATATAACACTAAAATGATAAAAATCCAATCTATAGAACATACAATTCTAAAGATCTAAATTAAGTATATCGCCTAAAAGTACAAAGCAGCACTCGGGGTCATCTGGTAATATGAGACCTAGTGAAAGTCACAATTCCAGGCTGACCACACGGCTGGATACCAGAACCAGGGTAGTCCCCCTGAAAAAGTAACCTTCTAAAGTCCAGCACACAGAGTTCTAGTTGCAGAGGAGGAGGCGTCGAGGAGCTGGCAGAGATTCACAGATAGTCACTGCTGTAGCATGAAGATCCTCTCAGACATCGCAGAGTCATTGCTGGATCTTCACGCTCGCTGCGGCCTGTCGAAGCTGTAGTGTGAAGTGCAGATCTAGTGATTTTGGTCATCGCTGGAGATCGCTGTAGCACTGAGAGTCGGGTTCAGTGGAGCTTCGCATTGGTGGTCAATGTGGGTGACAAAATATTAGTGCGATCTGACCCATTTGTGATCGTGAAGAGGCAAAAACTTCATGATTTTTTCTTTTCTTCTAGGAGGAGCTCCACTGATGCCTCAGCAAGGGTCCAAGACCTGAGGAGCACCTCTTGGGTACCAGTAACTCATCCCAGCAGAGGTCAGCAGGGCCCAGGCAGGTCCAAGCAGGTCCAGTACAGTAGGTCAACAGGGCAGTTGCAGGGAGGGCTCTGGAGCTTGTTGTGTCCCTGTAGCTCAGGACAGGAGGTCACTCAGCTGAACCTTAGAGTTACTTCAGCCTGGGATGAAGGGTGCAGGTTCAGTCTTCCTTCTCAGGCAGTAGGGCAGGCCTTAAGCAGCAGCTGGTCGTTCTCTGGCAGAAGGACAGTCCTTCTTCTGTAGTATCCACAGATCCAAGTGTGTACTGAAAAGTGGGTCTGAGGTTCCTGTTGTTATAACTACTGCCCCCTTTGAAATGGGAGACACTTCTAAAATGTTCCCCCCACAGACGATCCAGGAATTTTCTGCCACCCTGTCCTGGTCCCAGTCTGTCTGCAGGCACAATATACTAGTGTGAGGTCCTATGTTTATGTGCTTTGGCAGTGTTTATGAATTGCAAGGGTGACAGTTGACAGCTCCACCCTCCTCATCTAGTCAGGATAGCCCATCCTGCCAACACCCAGGCCCTCTGTTGCCTGGCTGTCTTGGAGGAATACACAAAGATCAACTGATAACTACACTTAGTCATGTGACCCAAGAACAAGCTTCAGGTTGAAAAGCGTTAGGGCAAGAAAATGCTAACTTTCTAAATGTGCTATTTCAGAGTTATTACTTAAAATCTGACTTTACTATCAGAGAGGCTTTTAAATTACAACTCTTCAGACATCAAACATGATATCCCCACCTCCTACCAAACAAAGGTTATCATTTATGATATAATTAGGCAAACCAATGTTATTGTATAGGGCAGGTAGGCATTGCAATAAGGAACAATTAATTTGAGAGTGATTCACTACTGGGACATGTATTAGTTAAAAGTACATGTCCAACGTTTTAATTACAACACACCATGCCCTATGGGCAGTATAGGGCTACCCTAGGGCTGACCTATAAGTATTACAAAGGAATGTTTAGGAAGTGAAAAATGTACACACATGATAATATCACAAGTCTGAGACAGTTTTACAAAAGGACTACTTAAGTGAAAGGCACAATAAGTGCTGCAGGCCCACTTGTAGCACTAAATTTATCAGCCCAGGGTATATGATATACCATTTTACTAGGGATTTACCAGTGAGTTAACTATGCCAACTGGGTGTAAGCCAATTTAACCATGTATACAGGAATGCGCACAAGCACATTAGCACTGATTAGCAGTGGCAAAGAATGCAGAATCCTTGAGCCAGCAACAATGAATTCAGTAAAATAGGAGTGAAGGCAAAATGTTTCAGGGGAAAACCACACCAAAGATGTCAGGGAGGTGTTTTATTTACAAGGTGTACTATTACCTCCCAAAATACTGAGACCCTCCTAAAGAAGTCCTGAATGCAGTTGCAAGGTTGCAATGCCAAATTCAAGATGGACATATAAGCCATGGAGGTTGAAATTCAACTGTCAGCAGACCATTTTGAACTTTAGTAGGAATATCAGTGGTGATGTGTTATGTGCTTTGTGTAGTGATGTAATTGATATAATTTATATAATTTGTAACTTTTTGTAATTCACAATACTTTGTGATGTGAGCAAACAATCATAACATACCTTTAACAAAGTATTTCAGTGAATGTATTGGGATTTAGTATGATTGTTCTTGGGCATGGCATTTGGCTATTCCCTATTGTTAGGTACTAATCCTGAGAGGGATTTGCTATGCCTTGCGCTCAGTCTTTGGTCATGTGCTTTGGGTGCTAGCCTCAGGCCGCGTGTCAAACCTCCTGTGTACCCACCACCACCATGATGCATAGTGGATATGCATGCTCTCTGCCTTGTGTAGTGGGACTGTGTAGAAACTGTGTGCCAGCAGCCATGGTACTGTATCATGTGTGCATGGAATTGGGCAGTGCACAGAGAGCTCTGGATGCAGAGCCTGGCCCGTGGCTAGGTCCTTTGCCATAATCTATGCTACCGACTAGCTATGCATTACATTCCACCGTATGAAGTGGACTCTGAGTGTGTTGGCTCCCGTACTATTGAATAAAGCTCTCTACGCACAGCCTGGCCTCAAGCAAGGGCCTGAGTGAGCCTCGGGGCTACAGTATTCATTGCTCTTAGTCTTTGCTGAGTTGCACTGTGATTCTTATTGTCATTTTAACTTTTTTCCAGGATTCATAAAAAAATTAAGGATTTCAGAAAGTTTGCAGATCTATCTGTGAATTCATGGATGCATAGACTTGAATTTTTATCTGTGATTCCAAGAGGAACACTCAAGCATGTTCCACTTTAGGGGGAAGTCCCCCTTCATCCTTCTGGGTTCAATGGATGCTCTTCCAGCCCTCTTAGGTTTCCTCTGTCATTTTCCTCAGGGCCCACGCTTCAGTGCCTGGCATCTTATAATGGATATTGCTGCCAGTCATTCTTGGAGGGATGATCCAGGTGATTAGAAGGACCCATGAATTCATAGTCAGGATGGACATAAATTCAACTCAGATCTAGCCTTTGAAGCCTGCCTGGCAAAACTAATTTATCAAAAATTACTTGAAGAGATCTGCACCAAAGTGAGCAAAGCCATAACTATGGGTATAAGTCTAATTCCTGCTGATGTGTAATGGTGCAATTCTGTTCCGCTGTTTTTGAGGTAGCATGGAGCATTTTTTATTTTTTTTTGTAATCTTTTTATTATTATAACACAAGAGAAGAAATACACATAGACATATCCGGTGGCAATAGACGAACTGAAATAGATCCGTGGACGGGCAAATAAGTAACGAATCAATACACAGCATAAACCACAGTGATCCAAATGTAGCGAGAATCAAAAATAAGCAAGTAGAGAGTAATGACAGCAATCACCACCCACCTCCACCCGCCCACCAGATGTACAGGATACACAAAGCAAACATGGACACCCGAATATGCTATAAACAAGAATCAGGAGAGTACGCAACAGCTCTTGTGAAGAGAGGAAAAGGGAATAGAAGGTCATAGAAAATAACAAAGAAAAATAACCCGCCCCCCCCCACCCTACATCCCTGCCGATGGCTACGACCCAACCCCACTAGCAGTATGTCTGTCGCCCCCTAAACTACACCCCAAGGAAGGGAAAAAGATGGAGGAGAATGCAACTTCCCCCGCCCCGCTCGCACAAAGCAGCATAAAATCGAATACAAGCAGGTCCACGAACTGACAATCGAATGTGGCATTAGAAAGACAGAGCATTAAAGCAACTCCCTATCAATAGCTGGCCGGGGAATCCGTTCCACATCACACAAAAAAATTCAACCCTGCCCCGCTTTAACACGCCCGTTGGTGCGTGGCAACCGAACATCCGCCCCACAGTACAATGTCCAATGATCAGAGTTAACAGGCAAGCAAGGCAAAGCCAACACCATGCGAGAGTCCTGCATCAGGGAACCATCAAGACACAACCAACGATCGTCTGAGTGCAGCAACAAAGTACCAAGCCAGCCTTCCAAGTCACGATGCCGCCAGGGCAATAAAGAATAGAAGGGCATTTCCGCCGGGCGCAAAGGCGGTGCATCACGAATGGGCAAAGGTGTTGTTCCGTGGAAGTGTTCCACCCGTAGTGTAGTTCCAGGCCCCCCAGCGCCACTCATGTAATCGGCCATGCGGGACGCATATTCCACACCTGACGGAGCCCCACAATTAACCATCTCTAGGCGGGCAACAGTAAACCCTGGTGTTGGCGCAAAGCCGCGAGCGGCACTAACAATCACAGGATCATCTTGACTCCCATTGGTCGGAGGGGCAACAATGGCGTCCAGCTTTAGTCCAAGCACTCTGACTCCTCCCACCCAGGCAGCATGGAGGGAGCCAAGAACAACAAAGAGGTCACGAACCGTGGGCTCCATCATGTGTTTCTGGGACACTCTCTGTCTCTCGGGGTGCAGCTCCTCACTCAGAACGGCATCAGAGGCCCGGTCAATTGCAGCTGGTAGGCAAACCACGGTAGATCCATTAGGCAGGGGCCGTCACTATCCTAGAGAAATAAGGGCAAGCTGCCATAGCCACCATGAACATGCACAGACCACACAGTCCCGGACGCCTTATGCGAGGCGCTGGCAAAAATGGCGCCGGGTGGCACAGGAGACTGTTTCAGTGGTGAACCCTCCAAGCGCGTGTAAAATCAATAACCTCCGCTGCACTGTTAACTGGAGAGGCAGGGTTCACAAGTCTGTTCCAAGTCCAACATTAACGGTGGCGCCTTGCCCAGCCCAATATGGCGGCCCCTTTTCTCTACCGATCCACACCAGCCGAATCGAAAAACAGGAGAAAATCGTGCGGGCGCACAACGGGGGATTCCCAAAGTATATCAGCCGTGGCCGGAACAGCGCTCTTACCCAACCTCCACCAGTGCGGGTACAGCGCCGTCCCTCGCAATTCCGTCTGGCAATCGTTCAGGCCCGCACCGCCACGTCCTCACTTAGCAGCGGCAGCCGGTGCCGACCTCCAGCACCTCCGCACGCAGCCCGACTCCGCCACGGCCCGGGCAGGGAGGAGTACAAGACGGGGTTCCCGCTTATGCCAGGACACCGGAGTTGCCGTCCGTCATGCCCCAGATCATCCGGTGTCGTGTCGTGTCATCCACGAGCCTGTGCGAGCGGGAGCAGGCAGAATTTAACAGGATGAACGATGCGGGCAGCAGAGCTCGCTGCCTAAGCGGCCATTCTGCTGCCCGGCCAGCCACGCCCCCCCAGCATGGAGCATTTTCGAGAATTCACATTGAAAATGTAAAAAAGTTCACCTCAAAGTATTTATTTTTTTCCAGACGGATGTACAAACAACTTGGCATGGCAAAATGTTTGTATTTCTTCAATTTCATTGGATGTTTCTCGACTGATTAATGAAACTGTTATAAGCTAATGACAAAGTAAGCTTTTTTTTAAAGTAAATCTTAAACAGTGACTACTTTTTGTGTATTTAGTGTCATTTTCTATATTTTATGATGACTATCATCCTTCAGCTCCTAACTACTTAAACTTAAAGCAAACAAAGATTCCCTTATTATTCACCTGTATAAAACTAGAAAAAGGTTTTCCAAAATCGCCAGTCATGCTTATTGTAGATCTCCCAATTTACAATCTCTTATTGTGAGTTCTGAACTCAAGCACGCTGTAGCAAAATCAGGGGGTTACTGCTGTGATTCTAAAAGGTGCATCACATGATAATACCTTGTACAAACATTATCAGTAACAAGTTCTGTTACAAGAAAACCCTTTGGCATAAGACAGCATCTTACATGTCAATTAACATGCCTTATTTATGTGATTCAGTAACAACTCCAAAGCTTTAAAAAACAATATGTGGGCCAAATAGTGAATGAACTCTGTACACAATTCAGGAATCACGAATGAGCAATAATTAATAAGAAACTTGACTAGCCTGTTGAAAATCATTTTAACCTTGTAGAACATTTTTGTTATCAGATTTGAAGATTTTCCCTTTGGAACATGTCTTAAAGGAAGAACTTCTGGACTCTATAGAAAAGGTCGGAATTTAGCTTTGGAGTGAGCATCACTGGCCATACCACCTAATTACTCCATATATTAAGCAATCTCAGGACTGCATTGATTCCACATTCCAAATGGAATTTTTGCTCAAGATGCTTTTTGAAAATTCAGCAGTGTCAGCTGAGCAGCCACTGAGTAAACAATCTTGTACTACCTGAGGAAGGCGGAGGCTGAAATGCTGTAATGATCGCACAACTGCCACGCAAACCATAACTAATGCACCAAATGCAATGCTCTTGCTTAATGAAACAGATGCAATTGCAACTGTTGTAAATCATAACTCAGAGGAGATTACCTATCACACAGCTCTTACCATTTGTACATAGATGACTGTGAATGTGGAATTATTAATTGGTTTGATTATGTGTTGTTGTTTAATTACATTTCACTTTTTTGTGTTGTTATTTATTGGTAGAAATAATATAAGGTCATAAGCATGTCATTTAGTGTACTTGTTATGGTTAGCATGACTGTTGTGCGAGCTATGGAATGTGCTCCTAACCATAATTTGCAAGTTTCAGTTTTAATTCATACCCATAATTACTCTTTACCTGTATCATTTGTCTTTAACTGTGGCTCTGCAGGTGAATTTCTGAGGTTTTTCTACACAAATATTGAAGTGTTATAACGTTAGCTAACCGTAACTTCACTTTATCCTTTGTTTTTTCAGTGACTACTTTTTTTTTATGATATACACATCCAAGTGTCCCATGTGCCCAACCAATCAAAACATTTAAATGAGTGATTTCCTTCCAAAAAGCCATACAAATGCAACTGGACCACCAGGGATGCCCAATGTATCCCCCAGATGACATTTATAGGAAATAATAGCATATGGTGTTTACCACCACAGTATTGACATTTTTACAAGAGTGAAGGCACCCAATTGCAACCTGAGTTTCTAAAGATAATAAATTATGTTATTTCATTTTCCACCAGTGTTTGCCACAACAATGGCCTTTGGGCATATAGCATTACTTGAGATCTACATAAATACATTCAATAGAGCATACACATCTGATGTTGGCTATGGTTAGGCTTTGGTGTTAAACCTATAATAACTGATAAAACAACAGCAAAAGAGAAACAGCCCTCATTGGTGAATGCTATTTCTTCTTCATATTTTTCTTCCAGTTTTGTATGCATGAAATAAAGGTGCAGGACTTACAAGCATGTTTTCGCCAATATGTACTAATGTTGGAATGGGTGAATACAATGTCAATGAATGTCATGATATGTGCAGGCCCAACAACAGCAATATCAGTATATTTAATTTGAACATATGTCACCACTTGTACCTGCACAATGCCCGTCAATGGAATGTCAATGTATACTGTAACATGTGCCCGCACAGCAGCGCCGACATCAGCAACAATGACACCAAGGTATTCTGTGATCCATGCTCATACGATAACATTTTTGCAAATACTAACAATGTCAAACTACGTTCCACTGACCAGAGCAAGCATAATCTCAGTAATACCAGAACAAACAATATCAACGTACAAAATGACAACTGTATGCGTGATGATGATAATGTCGGTAAAAACTATACCAGTGGCTACAAAATTATTTTTAGGAGTTTCAATGAACTGACATCATTGCTATCAGATTCACCCAAGTTGACCTCTCTATCAACCCCGAGTCAGAGATACTTGATCAGGCAGGTCCTACGACCCATGCTCACGCCTATCGAGTAACAGGATAAAGGTGGGGTCAAGCAAGCTATTGCCCAGAATTACATGGTGCTGGGCTAACTTGCCGCCGGAGCCGGGGATCGAACCGTGATCCCCAGATTCCAGCGTCAGTCACCCTGGCCGCGGCGCCACACCTCTCCCAGATCCAACCAAACAAACACTCATCCAGGGAAAACCCTGATTGATTTGACATATAAATAGTTGCACCACAAACAAATCTAAGACAATTGGCCCCAATGAATCCTGTTTAGCCAACGGCTTATGTTCCCCAGAAATACCACAAAGCCAGATACCATATGTAGATAGGCATGCTCAAACACTCAGGACACGTTGGGCACATCACACATAGTGATCACGTGTTTCAAATGCCAAAATAACAGTACAGGAAGTAATGGTATGAGGGCAGGGTGATGAGCTACCACTAGTCCCACATACAGAAATTAAATGGGCCATCTCGTCGAGCGACTATTTCCAAGCATAGCTAGTGTG
Source organism: Lissotriton helveticus (assembly GCF_964261635.1). NCBI lineage: Eukaryota > Metazoa > Chordata > Amphibia > Caudata > Salamandridae > Lissotriton > Lissotriton helveticus. Next base: position 1,247,370,977 of record NC_136068.1, on the reverse strand, counting down.
AATTGACACTGCCGAGGAGTGAAGATCCTTTGAGCTAACTCAGGAATTTGTTCATCAATAACAATTTCACTTGTTTTTTTAAAGAAGTCAGTGAAGAATTAACTCGGATTTTAGAAAGTAGGGAATTCCATATTCTAAGGGAAATGCCAGAGAATGCCCGATTCTACGTTTTTTCTTCTTAAATTTCTTCGATTTCATATTCAAGCAACACTATCACAAGCACCCACAGACACAGAATGAAGAAAACCTTTGTTACATCTGACCCCTTTCCTAACAAGTCAGTATTTGTAGCAGGTCAACTGTCAAACACCTCAGGATTTAAACATTTAATTCAAGGCGTAATGACAGGTATCTGTGAAACAAGTGTTATCACCGTTCACATGGGAAAGTGGTGAAAACATGGTACAAGACTTTCCACATACAAAAGGTATCCCATCGTTATGTGTGAAACTTTCAGCTAATCCTGGCTTTTTACTCCATTACACTTCATTGCTGTGGTTTTGTGCCTTTAGGTACAATGTTATCAGCAAAATGTGAAGTCTCTAAATACAATGTGATGTCTGGACTGACTTAGAGATGAGACATTTGCCACATGGACATTCATCAGCTATAAGTGTCCAGACAAAAGCAGCACCACCAAAATGTAGTCAGGCAATGAGTGCAATAAAGCAGCGGTGAGCATGCTTAAAGCATTAACTTTCAAGCACATTAAAATTTAGGGACACACATTAATTTGGTGTAATTCAAACATTCAAAAGTTTCTCAAGGTCCAATACTGTTGTATTCCTGCCAACTTGAATACAAGTCTCACTGTTTGAGGAAGAGGTGGGGCCTTGGAGAGAGCAGGACCTCATGCTGATCAGTACCTAAGAGGCACTTTTGAGCCCCAGCCTGCCCCAAGCACCCTACTCCCAAAAAAAGAAAAATGCTTGCTGAGGTTGGTGCCGATGTCTCGGAGTGTTTTCACACTCCTTAATGGACGTCGGCTGTTCAAACCTCGGAAAATGAGCTGGAAAAACGCGATTTAAGTAGTTTTCAGCTAGTTTTTCCTGTCACGGGTGATATTGGCTCCTCACGGGGTGACTTTCTTAACAAAATAGAATTAACTTCAAACATGTTTATAGTTCCTTGACTGGCCGCACAGGTCTGCGGATTGTCCGCATGGGTCATAGACACGTTGCGGTTCCAGGCTTAGACTCAGTCAGCTCCCCAGGCGTTGGCAAGGTATAGTCTGTTGGAGACACTGCATTGTTCGAGCTATCGCCCGCCTTGACAAGAGTATCCTTGACTGTGGGAGTGCGCCTTTGAAAATGCGAGACATTGTGTGTGATCCTCTGGTTCTCAGATTCGGTGCGATTTCCAATAATCTTCCGAGCCATCCACTCATTTACAGATTCTGACGCAAACGTGGTTGCCTTTTGTGAAGTGACAGTTGATAGCCCAGCCCGATGACAGCAATCTGTCTTTCTTGGTAGCCCTCGTTCGACTGACGCTCGATCTCCTTCAAGAGTGGACGGTGTTCTGGTTCTCTTTTGAACATCTGCATGAATTTTTGCTTCCTTTTGTCTCTTCCGGTCGGGGGCAGCAATGTCCTCTTGTTCCGAGTCGTGCATACCAGGCAGTAAGGCACTATCTGACATGGGTGGCTCGGTTTGGTCTTGGGACTCATTTGTTGACCCTGTTTGTCTGACCCACTTCCATTCGCATTTGGGACTGGTGGACTCTTTAATCATCCGGGCATGTGTATGTTTCTTCCTTATCCACCCATTTTGCCTTCCTTGCTGAGTGGCAGGATAGTCCTTTCTCACCCGGTGGGTGTTGTCCCGTATATCTGGTTTCCTTCTGCAAGCGCGTTGAGTCAGCCCCGCTGACCCCTTCAGGGGTGCCGATATATTTTTTATGTCTTGAAATAATTGTGACTGACATGACGTGTTGTATTGTGGGGTGATCAAATATTCTGAGTCATTGGCGTGAGATATGCTGCTCTGGACGGGGAGAATGTTCTCTGATTCTATTGTGCATTTTGGTGATTGGTGCCATGAGCATTGTAAGGACCTTGACTCGGTTGACCGGAATGACCGTACAGACATGTTTTCTGAATTGGAGGAGCCTTTTGCTGATTTCCTCTGAGAACGTTTCTTTGAGAGCGTTTTGACTGATACATTTCTTGAGCTGGTAGTCTGTGATGACATGCTCCTGGAGTCGGAGTCATCTGTAAGACATTTTTGTGAGTGTAGCTTTTGAGGTGTCTTGTGTGTTATTGCTGTGGATAGGTTATTTGCTAGCCACGCATTTATTTCTTTGGTCTGGTTGTGGAGCATTTGGTCACTGTCTCTCTCACATGACATTAACTGTCTCTCCCCAGTTTTCTCATTGTCGTGGATGTCTTTAGTGCACATGCCTATCCCTTTCCGGTGCCTGAGTGGCTTACCACGCCTCATGTGATTTGTTTCTTTTTCTCGTTTGTTGGGTGCACTAACGGCAGTGACACTTGTGTAATGTGTCTTCCTGCTTGGTGCTTCTTCAGAAGTGTCTAAAACATTTGATGGGCAGTGGATTGCTCGAGTGTGTTCGTATACCGGTGTCCAGAGTTGGCGTGATTTGTCCACTTGTCTGTATTTGGTCCTTTCCACATATCCATTGAGCAGACTGTCATCTGTCTCCTTTGTGTGGTCTTTCTCACTTGATGCTTCATCCGAATAGTTTATGATGTCAGTTGAATGATTCAATGAAGACATATCAGTGAGGCTGTCGTAATCATCCTTCACTGCCTTTTGTATTGTTAACTCAGGGTGTTTCACGTCACTTGGTTTCTTCCGCTGTCTTGTCTCTATTCTGCCTTCGCCCTCCCTCTTTCTGGTTTTGTTTGTTACTTGGGCTTTTTCCACAGACATGAGAGACGTCTCCATTCCTTTATCTTCGTGACTTGCATTCGGGTGCAGTTCTTTTGCTGATTGTCTTGCTTTAACTCGCTCTCCAACGTCAGCCCTCCTGATGATTTCTTGTAGCGAGAACTGCCCTTGAAGGATCTTGCGTTTTGTTTCAGGTTTTGAGCAACCTTCAATTACCCGGAGTCGAACTGCTTCCTCATCTGTAAATGTGTTGAAATGGCAGAGGTGCACTAGACTTTGTAGCCTTGTTAAGAAGTTTGGTAATGATTCTCTGGGTTCCTGCCGTGCCGCGTTGAAGGCGATGCTTTCATGATCCACGTCGTCCTTTGTGTCGAAATGAGCGCGTAGCATCTCTTTGAGTTTTCCATATGTCTCTGTGTCTTTTGCTGAAAATGTTCTGATTAAGCGTTGGCCTTCGTGACCTACAAGCTGACGTAGCAATAGTAGACGTTTTCCGTCCCTTCACTCACCGGTTGTTTCAAGAAAGTCATCCAGTGATTCCAGCCACCTGTTCCATTTGTGACCCAAACTCTGATTGTTGGTCCGCGTCACTGGGGGTGGTATTTCAATGCAGGGTTTGGATGTGTGTGTTTCTTCTCTCACCGACATGATGGTGAAATGAATAACAATGTCACAGGACTGTTCCCTTTTCTTCCTGCCTTCTTTTGCTGACCCCCCCTCGGCCGATAGTCTTTGTTTGGTTGTTTCCTTTGGTTTGGTAAGATTCGCTGCGCTCGGGTGACTATTGTATGTTGTCCACCCCTGGCGTGACTGTCTCGGTATGCTTCAGTGAGTTAGGCTTGGATCTCCCGAGGTCAGATGGCCACCATTCAGCTGCACCATGCGTGACTCGTGGCTCTGCGAGTTCCTGCTTTCGCTTCTTCTACCTTTAATTATTTGTCTTCACGTGGTTCTGAAGTTTACTTTGGTACTTGCCTTTGCTCGTGCTTGTTCCGTTCGGGATCTGCATTTGCTTGTGTTTGTTGTATTTGAGGTTTTGTATTGGCTTGTGCTTGCTGTGTTTATCGTTGCCTTGACTTGCGCTTGTTGCTAAAGTCGCTTCGATTCATCCAACTTCTTGTTGCTCGTATCAGTTATTGATTGTGCTCAGGTCGTCTTTGTTCGTTACTTGTGCTTGTTTACATATTGTACTTCTTGCATTTACTCGTGGTTGCTTGCGTTGGCTCTGGTGTTTGCTCGTGGTTTCACCCTTTTTTTGCATATGTTTGTTTACTTGTTCAGCCTCTTGCATTGGCTTGTGCTTGTTGTATGTCTGGTCACTTTTATTCCTTTCACCACTTGTTGTTTGTACTTGTGCTTGTTTTCTTCTTTCCCTTTTGCATTTACTTGGGTTTGTTGATTTTGCTCTCTTGCAGTTGCTCGTGTTTGTTCACTTTATTGTTGTCCGTACTCGTGCTTGTTTGTATTTATTGTTGCTTTTGCTCGTGCTTATTTTCTTATTCTGTCCCTTGCATTTGCTTATTCTGTTTGCTATTGCCAGTGCTTGTTCATTGCATTTATCAGTGCTTGTTTATTTTGTGCACCAATGCTTGTTTCCTATGTTTTTGTCAATGCTCATTTCCAAGCTCTGCTTGCCTGACTTAAAGATGGCCGCTTGGGCATTTGAACATGGGTGTCTCTACAGGCTGCCTGACTTCAAGATGGCCGCCGTCACTGAAGTCTCAGTTCACACGAGACTTCCTCTCCATTCATTCCAATCAGTGCTGATTCGTCCAGGACTCACCGACAGCCGGTCTCAGAGGCAGCAACTCTTCTCCAGGTCCCTTCACCTTTTTGCAGCGCTGCAGCATCCAGGTGAGGTCGGGGTGGGCTCCCACCTCACTTTTCTTCGGTCGCGCGCTCACTCGGCGACCGCGTGCTAAATCTCACGCATCGGGGGTGAGCTCCCGATTTTGGGCGCCAAACATCGCTCGGCTTCAGGCGGCTCCAGCGCTCAACAGCGCTTGCTAGTCAGGGCTTCACACGATCGCCTGATCGTGGAGTTGGCTCACACACCGCTGGCCTAAGTCTCTAGGCGGCGATTTCTTCAGGGGCACACGTGTTATGACTGCGACTGCGTCGATCGTGCTGCCCGGGTCAGGGACGTCTTTTTCAAGCAAATAGGGATGTCAGATTCTTATATCCCACCCTCGTCACCAGCTGTAGTGTCTTATGTATAATGATGACAGACACTTACTTCTTGGTCCAGGAGCTTTATTCAGACACTCCTATCTCGTCCCTGTCCCTACTCTAACTGCCTTCCCATTCCGGTTCCCTGCTCCTCCCTTTCCTGCTCCTCCCACGAATCTATCCCAAACACTAGACTGCTGCACACGATACTACGCATGTGATGGAAGCCGATATCGTGTGTCACATGGTGGCACCGTGTGAGCTGGCAGATATGCTGTTGACAGTGTTGAGCACCTCTACAAAGTTATTATATTCAGTATTGAGTAGGCGTATGACTCCCAATTCTGTCCTTTAAACCAGGCAGAGTTCCGACAGAGTGAGTGTGAGAGATGATGTGATGTCAGAGATGTGAGAGGTGGTAATGAGACATGAGTGTGAGTGAGAACATTATACACATACTATCTATGCTTAAAGAGTCTAACATATGTCCATTAGGTAGCCGGGCTGAAGACGGCTGCAATGCCAGAAACCGGTCCTCGGAAGCTTGTTTCCGGTCCAGGGAAGGCATGGCTTGGCAGTTCGGGCTGGACTGTTCCCATGAGGCACAGGGTCAGACTGATTTGCATATGGCGATGTCTGAACTGGGGTGGCAGAGTGGGCTAAAGAACGGTGATGGATTAAACCCAGATCTCTTGACTGGGTGTGAGTGTTTGATTGGTTCAAATGCTCCGTCCATCACCACCCCCTTTTGTACCACTTAGTTCGCCATAAGTTGGCAGGCTATGCTCAGACGTGAGTCCCTTGCCCACTTTGCCACTGGATTCAAGCAAGCCGTGCTGAAGACGGCTGCAATGCCAGAAACCGGTCCTTGGAAGCTTGTTTCCGGTCCAGGGAAGGCATGGCTTGGCAGTTCGGGCTGGACTGTTCCCATGAGGCCCAGGGTCAGACTGATTTGCATATGGCCATGTTTGAACTGGGGTGGCAGAGTGGGCTAAAGAACGGTGATGGATTAAACCCAGATCTCTTGACTGGGTGTAAGTGTTTGATTGGTTCAGATGCTCCATCCATCAACACCCCCTTTTGTACCACTTTGTTTGCCATAAGTTGGCAGGCTATGCTCAGATGTGAGTCCCTTGCTCACTTTGCCACTGGATTCAAGCAAGCCGTGCTGAAGACGGCTGCAATGCCAGAAACCGGTCCTCGGAAGCTTGTTTCCGGTCCAGGGAAGACATGGCTTGGCAGTTCGGGCTGGACTGTACCCATGAGGCACAGGGTCAGACTGATTTGCATATGGCCATGTTTGAACTGGGGTGGCAGAGTGGGCTAGAGAACAGTGATGGATTAAACCCAGATCTCTTGACTGGGTGTAAGTGTTTGATTGGTTCAGATGCTCCATCCATCACCACCCCCTTTTGTACCACTTTGTTCGCCATAAGTTGGCAGGGTATGCTCAGACATGAGTCCCTTGCTTACTTTGCCACTGGATTCAAGCAAGCCATGCTGAAGACGGCTGCAATGCCAGAAACCGGTCCTCGGAAGCTTGTTTCCGGTCCAGGGAAGACATGGCTTGACAGTTCGGGCAGGACTGTTCCCATGAGGCACAGGGTCAGACTGATTTGCATATGGCCATGTTTGAACTGGGGTGGCAGAGTGGGCTAAAGAACGGTGATGGATTAAACCCAGATCTCTTGACTGGGTGTGAGTGTTTGATTGGTTCAGATGCTCCGTCCATCACCACCCCCTTTTGTACCACTTTGTTCGCCATAAGTTGGCAGGGTATGCTCAGACGTGAGTCCCTTGCTTACTTGGCCACTGGATTCAAGCAAGCCGTGCGGAAGACGGCTGCAATGCCAGAAACCGGTCCTCGGAAGCTTGTTTCCGGTCCAGGGAAGGCATGGCTTGGCAGTTCGGGCTGGACTGTTCCCATGAGGCACAGGGTCAGACTGATTTGCATATGGCCATGTCTGAACTGGGGTGGCAGAGTGGGCTAAAGAGCGGTGATGGATTAAACCCAGATCTCTTGACTGGGTGTGAGTGTTTGATTGGTTCAGATGCTCCGTCCATCACCACCCCCTTTTGTACCACTTAGTTCGCCATAAGTTGGCAGGCTATGCTCAGACGTGAGTCCCTTGCTCACTTTGCCACTGGATTCAAGCAAGCCGTGCTGAAGACGGCTGCAATGCCAGAAACCGGTCCTTGGAAGCTTGTTTCCGGTCCAGGGAAGGCATGGCTTGGCAGTTCGGGCTGGACTGTTCCCATGAGGCCCAGGGTCAGACTTATTTGCATATGGCCATGTTTGAACCGGGGTGGCAGAGTGGGCTAAAGAACGGTGATGGATTAAACCCAGATCTCTTGACTGGGTGTGAGTGTTTGATTGGTTCAGATGCTCCGTCCATCACCACCCCCTTTTGTACCACTTTGTTCGCCATAAGTTGGCAGGGTATGCTTAGACATGAGTCCCTTGCTCACTTTGCCACTGGATTCAAGCAAGCCGTGCTGAAGACGGCTGCAATACCAGAAACCGGTCCTCGGAAGTTTGTTTCCGGTCCAGGGACGACATGGCTTGGCAGTTCGGGCTGGACTGTTCCCATGACGATTCAAAAAGGGGGGTGGTGATGGACAGAGTATCTGAATTAAGCAGAACACTCCTACCCAGTCAAAAGATCAGGGCTTGATCCATCACCGTTTTTTAGCTCACTGCACCATCCCAGTTCAGAACCTGGCTACATGCAAATTAGTCTGTCCCTGGCCCAGTGCATCATGGGAACAGGGCAGACCAAACTACCAAGCCAATTCTTTACTGGAAAGGAAACAAGCTTCCGGGGACCGGTTTCTGGCATTACAGCCGTCTTCGGCCCGGCTTGCTTGAATCCTGATGGTGCAGTGAGCAAGGGACTCACATCTGAGCATACCCTTCCACACTTGTGGTGGCCAAAACGATTCAAAAAGGGGGGTGGTGATGGACAGAGTATCTGAATTAAACAGAACACTCCTACCCAGTCAAAAGATCAGGGCTTGATCCATCACCGTTTTTTAGCTCACTGCACCATCCCAGTTCAGAACCTGGCTACATGCAAATTAGTCTGTCCCTGGCCCAGTGCATCATGGGAACAGGGCAGACCAAACTACCAAGCCAATTCTTTACTGGAAAGGAAACAAGCTTCCGGGAACCGGTTTCTGTCATTACAGCCGTCTTCGGCCCGGCTTGCTTGAATCCTGATGGTGCAGTGAGCAAGGGACTCACATCTGAGCATACCCTTCCACACTTGTGGTGGCCAAAACGATTCAAAAAGGGGGGTGGTGATGGACGGAGTATCTGAATTAAGCAGAACACTCCTACCCAGTCAAAAGATCAGGGCTTGATCCATCACCGTTTTTTAGCTCACTGCACCATCCCAGTTCAGAACCTGGCTACATGCAAATTAGTCTGTCCCTGGCCCAGTGCATCATGGGAACAGGGCAGACCAAACTACCAAGCCAATTCTTTACTGGAAAGGAAACAAGCTTCCGGGGACCGGTTTCTGGCATTACAGCCGTCTTCGGCCCGGCTTGCTTGAATCCTGATGGTGCAGTGAGCAAGGGACTCACATCTGAGCATACCCTTCCACACTTGTGGTGGCCATAACGATTAAAAAAGGGGGGTGGTGATGGACAGAGTATCTGAATTAAGCAGAACACTCCTACCCAGTCAAAAGATCAGGGCTTGATCCATCATCGTTTTTTAGCTCACTGCACCATCCCAGTTCAGAACCTGGCTACATGCAAATTAGTCTGTCCCTGGCCCAGTGCATCATGGGAACAGGGCAGACCAAACTACCAAGCCAATTCTTTACTGGAAAGGAAACAAGCTTCCGGGGACCGGTTTCTGGCATTACAGCCGTCTTCGGCCCGGCTTGCTTGAATCCTGATGGTGCAGTGAGCAAGGGACTCACATCTGAGCATACCCTTCCACACTTGTGGTGGCCAAAACGATTAAAAAAGGGGGGTGGTGATGGACAGAGTATCTGAATTAAGCAGAACACTCCTACCCAGTCAAAAGATCAGGGCTTGATCCATCACCGTTTTTTAGCTCACTGCACCATCCCAGTTCAGAATCTGAAGACGGCTGCATTGCCAGAAACCGGTCCTCGGAAGCTTGTTTCCGGTCCAGGGAAGGCATGGCTTGGCAGTTCGGGCTGGACTGTTTCCATGAGGCACAGGGTCAGACTGATTTGCATATGGCCATGTCTGAACTGGGGTGGCAGAGTCGGCTAAAGAACGGTGATGGATTAAACCCAGATCTCTTGACTGAGTGTGAGTGTTTGATTGGTTCAGATGCTCCGTCCATCACCACCCTCTTTTGTACCACTTCCTTACTAACTAAAGCAGCACATGCGATTACGCAGGAGATATCCCTGACAGAGAGAAGGTTTTCACTGGAGGCAGGAAAGTGTTCTCGGATTCATACTACAGGCAAGGATGGGCTCAAGTAAAACCAACAGACATTGTGGGTCCTTTAGATGGTTCGTTAAGTGCCACTGTCTCTGCGCCCTTACATCAAATGCCCACCCCTTATGAACCTGACATGTTACCTAATACTCTGGCAGCTAAAATAACAGAGGGGAAGGATGTGGCCTCAGACTTACCTCCAGCCAAGATAAAACTAATTGTCTGTAATAAGTATTACTATTACAACCTGGTTTGAATTTAGGACTTCGTTAGATATTTTATTTATAAAACTGGAGTCAATGATGAAAACTCTCTTAGCCCCAATAATGGTAGAAAAGGCTGAGAAGCTATTTCATGACTATCACCAATGTAAACCAACTTACTACATCCAATGTAATAAATGTGTTATGATGCCTGTGCCAAAACCGACGGGGGAGGGGGCAGTGGTTCCATCTCGGAATACAAACCAAATTCAATTTGGCCCTTGTTTAAATGTCCCAGTGACTGAGGAAACGTCCAGTAGAATTAGAGAGTCACATTTGACTGAGGATATGAGATCTGTAGACCAGGAATCCCAGGTAGCCCAGAGGAGTAGGCCTCTAGGTTCTGAGAGGGTCCTCCAGCCTACACATACCTTGCCCCATCATGTCCTGTCTAAGGTTGTGAATCAATGTATTCTCGATCTGCCTCCTGCATTTTCCCCATTAGTAGCAGTCTTATTGGAGGTTCATTCTCTCTCTCATGAATCCAGGGAATCTTCCCTGGACCTAATACATAATACATAAAGTTACTCATTGATTTACAAAAAATTTTGAAAATGGTCTGAATATATCATCTGACATCATTATCGCCAGAAGAGTGCGGTGGATAGGCCATCAAATAAAAAAGACTGGTGTGGGGGACTGCATAGTTGTCAATTTTCAGAACCCAGAGAAAGTCACGTTGCCAACGGGCTGCGCATATAAGTGTAGCTCAAATTCCTCAATCAGAGTAGTCTTGTTACAACATTTTTATCCTCCTAGCCAGTGCATACGCCCTACGCAATGGCAATGGCAGCTACCCTTAAACCCAGGTAGGTTTGTTAACAAAACCAATACACATAATACCATACCAACGAGTAACCGTTTTCAACTCCTAGCTAGTCTCCAGAGTCTAAATGAAAATGATTGACTGGGGCTAGAAGACAAAACAGGTCAGGGTACATTTCTAGCTAACATGATCTAAAACACCCATATATCATCAGTCTCGGAACCTGTTGAAGCAACTAATAATTCCCTTGGTATTCCTCCTATCTCAATTCCCTCCATGGCTACTGACGAAAAGGTCCTCTTATGGAACATAGCAGGATTAAGGTCTAAAAGAGGTAACCTGCATTGGGAAAATGTTCTTTCTATGTACCATATCATTGCCCTCGAGGAAACTTGGGAAACAAATTACTGTTTTTTTTTTTAGAGGTTTTCATAGTTCCATCGAATATGGGTAGAGCTAAAGGGGGTTTGCTCCTAATGTTTTTTCTCAAGCGCTCTTGTAGGACACGTTTGGTTGAATGTAAATCACACCATATCTTGGCAGTAGAACTGTCTTTTAAGAATCGTTCCATCGTGTTAGTGGTACATTTTTTAATTCTTTTTCCAGAGGGCATGAGTTAGAACATTTGCAAAACTTAAAGGAGTTTTTGGAATATTATGAGGAGACAAAATCATCTTATTATGATGTGATAATCTTAGGGGATTTTAATATTCATCAATGCTATTTAAACTGTTTTACAATCCAGGACCAGGGGGAGTTTTCTTCCTCACCCACACATTTTGAGCACACACACCCAGGTATCTTGCTTGAAGGCATTCTTTCAAATCAAATCCTTTGTTGCCTTCAGCAAGCAGACAGTTTGGCTTCAGTACCCACATATGTAGGGAATGGAAGGCCAAGCAATATCGATAATATTCTACTGTATGTTCTATCAGTTTTGTTCACTGAGGAATTGTCACCTGGTCATGTTTTAGTGACCATAATCCCCTTACTGTTGCTTTATCACTTCTGTCATCAAAACTAAAGAACCTACCACCTGTTTAACAAACAAAGATATTAGTACCAAAGACCGGGCTCATAGGCTAAAGTGGGAAAGGGTTGTCCCAGATAACTTTCTAAATAATTTGTATACTGTTTGGGCCCCCGAAATTAAGTCTTGTCTAGACCCCAATATACAGGGTAGTTCTATCTTAAAAGCCTTTGGGAAACTAACACAACAAATACAATCTGATCACACGGTTGTGGGTAGGACCAGATGCCCGAAGGCCGTAAAATGGTTCAAAGGTGTATGTTCAATGACCCATACAGAGCTTGTGCAGGCCCTAAAGTCTATCCCTAGAGACAAAGCAGAAATCAGAGACAAAAGAAAGGCTTATAAGCTAGCAGTTCAGAATAGAAAGAAGCAACTAAGGGAGCAGGTATGGGATGCCCTGGGGCAAGCTAGTGTGCTGAAAGATAGCTCCAATTTTTGGTCGGCAGTCAAAAGGCCTTTCCTTTCCGAAACTCCAAACTCTAAAACACTGATTGCCTAATTCCAGCCAAAAATGGGTATTGCAATTAGGCCATATATTTAGTGATGCCAACCTAGGAGAATTTAATGAGTACAGAGAAGGTGGGAAAATTAGTACGCCACTCCACTTTAGTGTAGTGGTGGTCCAAAATGCAATTATATCCACATTTGATGGAAAGGCCCCAGATTTATACAAGGCTGATCCTAATGTTTGGGCTATTATTTTAGCATGTGTTTTTAATGCTGTGTGTTTACATTTTTAAAAAGGGTTCGAGGGACAAGCCTACATGCTATAGGCCGATCTCACTCCTAGATTCTGCAGCTAAAATAATGGGCATAGTCATACTTGACCCCCTAACGGCATGGCTGGACCACCGAAATTTTATTTCTAATTTGCAAAATGGTTGCAGGCCAGGTAAAGGGACTTTGGACCAATGTTTAAATTTACATCTAGTGGTAGGAAAGTATATCATTGCTAAAAAGTAAATACATTTGAGGTTCATGGATTCGACGCAAGCATTCAACTGTGTTAACAGATCAAAGTTATGGTTACGTTTAAGTGATATGGGTCTCAAATCAGTGGCCTTTTCACGCACTATCAATGAAAAGAATACAGTTGCTGTCAGATATAACAGTAACGGTGATATGACAACCCCCTGGGATGTGAAGAGAGGGGTACGACAGGGTTGTATCCTGGCCCCCCTCTTATTCACACTATACATAAACAAGTTAGGGGATTTTCTAATAGCCAGCTATAAAGACATCCCTATGTTTGGTAACAAGATGATCCACGTACTTTTATATGCAGATGACTCGGTCCTATTAGCCAGAACTGCAGTGGGCCTCCAATCACTTTTAGATAGTTTTATAGTTTTATGGACTCTTTAGTTTTAAGAAATCACATACCATGTCTATAGGTCCTCGAAAGTCCCAACAAAAGACTGCATTTTACTGTAAAGGGGTCGAATTAACAAAGGTTCCAACATTCCCCTATTAGGGGATACATTTTGATGAGTGTGGGTCATGGTCTCCACAATTTACGCAAAAAAAGAATACTCTCATTAGAGCGACAGGGGCGATATTACATTTTGCTAACAGACTAGGGTCTAAACCCGTTCTGGCCCTGATGAAGATATACAAAGAAAAATGCATCCCTATGGCAACTTACGGCTGTGACATTTGGGGATATAAGGAAGGAAAGGACATTCAGGATGCTGAAGACAAGTTTTTACATAAGCTCTTGGCAGTCCCGCCCTCCACCCCTGTATACATACTACATGAAGAAGTAGGGGTGGGATATATATCAGATCAGATAGCAGTAGCCCCCCTGCTGCGCTGGTTGAGAGTCTAGGCAAGCCCTAATATTAACCTAAATCAAATAATAAGTACTGACTGTCCCCCGGTGGGTTGGTACCCCGGGACACTGCAGGAGCCGGCCCTGAGGGTGGTGGTCCCCAGGGCCATCAAGGGCTCCACAAGGGGGGCCACACAGCCCCCCTCCCACCAGTTGAAAACCCCAGGGGGGTGTTGGTCCCCAGGGCTGGGGGTCCATCACGGACCCCACTATTTTAAATATTAGTGCCCCGTAGGTGGTGGTCCCCGGGACTGCGGGGGGCCATGAGCCCCCCGCCTACATAATATTAAAGCGCTGGGGGAGGTGGTCCCCAGGGCTGGGGGGCCCCTCTGAGCCCCCCATTATTATTAAAGAAATGAAGCTCCAGGGGGTGGAGGTCCCCGGGGCTGTGGGGGGGGCCATTAGCCCCCCGCATATATAACATGAAAACCCTGGGGGTGGCGGTCCCCGGGGCTGGGGGGCTCCGCATATATAACGTGAAAACCCTGGGGGTGGCGGTCCCCTGGGCTGGGGGTCCTCTCTGGCCTCTGGGCACCCCATTAAAAGAAACAAAAATGCCCCCGGGATTTCGCCCCCGGGGGCTAATTAACAAACAATCGGCTTTGTTTTGTTTTTTTCGCGGGATACGCGTACCCTTCTTAAACAAAATTCTTTTTTTGGGGGCCTTGGAGGTCCTTGTGGGACCCCCTGAGCAGGCCTAGGGAGTCAGGGTGTTTCTACCCTGCCCCCTTTGCGTGTTTTTCCCATTTCTTTCACTGCTTTCTTGTGCCTCGGTTCTACCGAGGCACAAGATGGCTGCCAACACTTCCTGGTTTGGAGTGTTGACAGCCAATTAGCATGCAGCTTGTGCTCGGGAGGGTATGCGTACAATCCTTGGACAGTACGCGTACAGTACAACTTCGCAAATATATCTTTTGATTTTCTAAGGAACTACTGAACGGATTTACACCAATAAACAAAAAGTGTAATCTGGGAACCAAATTCTACCTTTTTGCCAAATTTGGTGTAGTTCCGTTCAGCAGTTCGGGCTGTAGTCTCACTTAAAGGTCCCTATGGACAATTGCATGGGGAAAACACGTTTTGGGACCCCCCTTTTTTCTCGGCCCCCACTTGACAAATCAACCTCGAAACTTCCAGGGAAGGAGCGGAGCAGGCCATCTTCTTTGAGAATTTTTTCGAAGATTCGTCGACCGGCGCCAAAGTTATTCCAAATAGAATGTTGCTGATTTCCTATGGAAACTAGGTCCTAACTATAACTACCTAATATATATATATATATATATATATATATATATATATATATATATATATATATATATATTCACTGAAAAAACCATAGGTTATAGACCATATATAGTTAGGAATTAGCATTTAAAAAACCTTATTTTACTCACACAAAACCATTGAAATTCCATATATAGTTAGTTGCACTAACTATATATCGCGCACCCGCAATCCACTGCTGATCATGTCACATATTACATCATTCATGACATGGTCAGTGACATCACTGATGACATCTCAAATGACATCACTGATGACATCATCTAGTGTCTGTGTGTTTTTGTAAAGTTTAAATATGTTTTACATATTGAAGAATGAGTGGATGTATAAGTGTCTGGATGAAGGATTTAGTAGGTGCGTGACTGACTGTATGAGTGAGTGATTAAATGTGTCTCACTGAATGCATGGGTTAGTGACTAAACTGTCTTAATTTGTGCATCATTATGTCTGTTGTTCTGTAAACTGCTGCATGTGTTGATCATTAGCTATACGAGAGGCTATATGTGTTATTAATTGGTTGCCCAAGTATTTCTATGGGAGATTGAGTTTGTGTAGGGGTGACTGGAAGGTGTGTGACTCTATGCATAGATGTGTGAGCAGTTTATTCACTAGGTGTATGAGTTCAAGAGTGCATGTGGAAACAGCTACATGGGCAGTTGACTGTGTGCATGAGTGTATTGATGAGTGAATGGATATCTCAATGCTACATGTCATAGTAAGTACATATGTAAAACACAGTACATGTGAGAGTTGGCATATATAAATAACTGTGCATGAGAGCCACTGAATGAGTGAGTAGTTGTATCGATCATTGTGAACTTGTATCAGGGATTGTATAAGAGAGTAAATATGTGTTAGTATATGTTTCAATAAGTAAGGTGTGTTTAACTGTATAGTTGAAGAAATGGAGGTGAGATTGTTTCTTTGCATGACTGACTGGGTGTGTGAGTAACTCCATGGATGAGTGGCAGTGTGTGAGTGTCTGTATACACTGAGTGTATCTAAGGTTATATTAGAGTCTGAAGAGGTTTATCGTATTAGCACAAGAATGATGTCAAATGAGATGTCATCAGTGATGTCATCAGTGATGTCATTTGAGATGTCATCAGTGATGTCATCAGTGATGTCACTGACCATGTCATGAATGATGTAATATGTGACATGATCAGCAGTGGATTGCGGGTGCGCGATATATAGTTAGTGCAACTAACTATATATGGAATTTCAATGGTTTTGTGTGAGTAAAATAAGGTTTTTTAAATGCTAATTCCTAACTATATATGGTCTATAACCTATGGTTTTTTCAGTGAATTTTCAAGGTTTTGTAAATGCTAATTCCTAACTATATATGGTCTATAACCTATGGTTTTTTCAGTGAATTTCAATGGTTTTTTAATAGCAAATATCATAAGCTGTCGAATGTCAAGTACGTGGTAAGTGAAAACATTTTCGTGTTTATGCACACTGATCTGCTTTGAATGGTGCCCCCCCCCCTCATTTCTATTAGGAGTACTCTCTCTTTGCAGATAGTGAAAGGTAGTTAACGCAGGCCTTTGCCCCCATTGTAATCCGTCGTGCCTGCTTCTCTCTCCATTTGATTGATTGTTATCCAAGTATTTACTGTTTTAGAATTAGTTCTCTTTGGTTCATTCTCTATTTACAAACAAACACAGAGTCGCAATACTCTGTTTAGTCTTTGCAGATAACGAAAAATCGTGTAAAAAAAAAAGAAAAGGAATCGAGCAAAATCAGTAGGCCACTAATGGGATCTCTTTTTGACCTCGCTAAAATAGAAACATTAGGAACAACCCCTCATGACAAATACAAAACTAGTGAGATGAACTGAACTCCACACAATGATGGCTGCAAAACAGCTCGGCTCCGCCACCCACCCCGCCCAAAATAACGATAAAGAACGGCTGCCATGATTGGTTGCGGAATGACCACGACGGAGCTACGAAATGGTGCTGCTCTCATGCTAACCCCAGCTTCAGTCTGAAACATCCAGAAACACTGTAGACTACCAATTCGATCAGTTCCGGTAGCGCCCCAATGTAACCCGGTAGAGAAGAACTAGCCCTCCCCTCTTTGACTGATGGTTCTTGTTGCCTGTCCCTTCTGTTGTCATTTAACAGAACTATTTAGCCTGCTGAAAGGGGTTGTGTTCCGACCGCTGGTTGGTGGAGACATTTTGACTATATTCTGTACCTGCGTTGTCGCGTAATGCGTCATATGACGTGCCGCGTTAGCGCATCCGGAAGTCATCCGGGGCGCGCAGCGCGTAACGTAAGCATAACAAGTCATGTGACTTGTTAATAAAACTTTTCATTGGTTCATTTTACTTTTCTTATTGTAATGATGAAAGGCTTGGTCATATGACCTAAAAATTACGCTTTTCATTACTTCCGAACATTATTTTTTCTTAAATATATGTTATAATGTTCCAGGCTAATGTACTTTCCCGGAAATTTTACAACTGTCCTGCAAGTAAAATATATTCTTTTTTCGAGAAAAAGAGCGTTTCTTCGTCCCATGACGGAGCCGTTGAGCAAAAGAGGGTCGACCTGCTGTCTTAGTCACCGATACGCCTGAATATGAGATTCTTATCGATCACTTTATGTTGCAGGAATAGAAAACACAACAGCCCTTGACCATTTATCTTTACTGCGTTCCTTCGTATTATACCTTTTACCCTTGATGTAATTGGTCTGCTTTATTTCACTTGCCTTTTAATGATTCTAAAACAGTCACTATTATTAAAAACTTTACCAATGTATATACTACTACCATGTTTTCTTTTAAAAACCTTTATTGTGAAAATTTCATTATACAAATACGAGCCTATAACCACGTGGGCCTGCCACAGAGCAAACTGTAATCGTATATGATGAATAGACATTTACACTGTAGAGGAACGTAACGGGCGGGCCATTAGGTTGCAAGAACTAAGGTGTCTAACAGTTACGGAATCGGTGGACGTACATTTTATAATTAAAATACGACAGGGCCAGTTACAATAAAATTATCTAGATATACATTTGCGGGCAAGTACCATGGGTGACGTTAATTCGAACTTTCAACAATACAGTAATCAATAACACATCAGAACTTAATATCAATAGGGATGTCGAAATATTCAATCAATTCTCGTCCCCGCCCGCCATGTGCTTCAAAACTGCATACGTATCTCGTGATTTCAAGGTTCTGCAACCAGTACACAACAAGGAGTTACGAGTCCCATTTATTCCGGCGCCATTTTGGGCGAGGACGGGCAGGTCCAGGATATAGTCAAAATGTCTCTACCAACCATCGACTATGATGATGTTCATATGCTGTATTTATTAGAGTAACACTCATCTGTCCACATGAAATTAATTTGCCACAATCTAAACATGTCATTTTAATCTTTCCAAAGTTCTTCTAAATATTTGGGAACGTTTCCCTTGCCTCTGAAGCTCTCAGTGCCACTTCTTTGATGAATGTACTAGCAGGTCAGGGGTTCTCCTCCAAATCTCTCTTTTATGCAGCACTATAATTAATTGGTGCCACCTCTCCATATGACGATGCATGGTATAGTTACTACAACTATATTTTTTTTCGGTTCCTCTGGAGAGTTCATCGTGGCAGATGAAGCGTGTAACGTACCGGGCATTTACCTTTTTTTGCATGTACAGGAAAGGAAAAAAAAATCGAGCGTCCGAGTTCTAAGGTGTCCCAGGGCCATTTTAGTGGACCAGGCCCAAATCCAAAGAACAGGCCGCCATTTTGAGAGTCCTCTTGCAGCCGCCTGTCGCTGTAGCATCAAGAGCAGCCGAAACTCAGCTGAATGGCAACTGAAACGGTAAAGGGGCGCCCCACTACAGCAGACGAGCCTCCACCTAGGAAGGCCCATTCACGCCGGCTCCCCCCCCCTTCGGGCACCCCACGCCGTTATTCGGAGCAGTATTGTAGGATGGCCACACCAGTGCGGCAACTTGCTAGACATCACCTCGGTGGTAACCGAATCTCAACGCCTTGTGGTGTCTCCTATTCAGAAAACATTGTTATGCTGCCTTCGACCTATTCGCCGCAAGTGCGCACACAACTCAACTGCATAGCTTGCTAGACACCACCTCGGTGCCATCCGGATCTTGGAATGTCAGCACCTTTTGGTGTCTTCTCTTCAGAAAATATTGTTGCGCTGCCTTTGGCCCCATTCGCACATCGGTCCGCTACTGACGCCATCTCACAGGCTAATGGGGCGCCCCACGCCGAGTTTCAGCATTGTAGAATAACCACACCAGTACAGCAACTTGCTAGACATCACCTCGGTGCCATCCGGATCTCGGCGCCCCACTGCAGATGAAGTGCCTCTCAACTATGAAACCACCACGGTGACATCCGGATCTTGGCGCGTTGTGCTGCCTTCGGCCTATTCGCACATCGGTCCGCTACTGACGCCATCTCACAGGCTAATGGGGCGACCCACGCCGAGTTTCAGCATTGTAGGATGACCACACCAGTACAGCAACTTGCTAGACATCACCTCGGTGCCATCCGGATCTCGGCGCCCCACTGCAGATGAAGTGCCTCTCAACTATGAAACCACCACGGTGACATCCGGATCTTGGCGCGTTGTGCTGCCTTCGGCCTATTCGCACATCGGTCCGCTACTGACGCCATCTCACAGGCTAATGGGGCGACCCACGCCGAGTTTCAGCATTGTAGGATGACCACACCAACTTGCTAGACATCACCTCAGTGCCATCCGAATCTTGGCATCTCAACGCCTAGTGGTATCTTCCATACAAAAATATTGTTACGCTGCCTTTGGCCCCATTCGCACATCAGTCCGCAACTTAGACATCACCTCGGTGCCATCCGGATCTTGGCATCTCAGCGCCTTGTGGTGTCAGTCAGAAAATATTGTTGCGCTGCCTTTGGCCCCATTCGCACATCGGTCCGCTACTGACGCCATCTCACAGGCCAACGGGGCGCCCCACGCCAACTTTCAACATTGTAGGATGGCCACAGAAGTGCGACAACTTACTAGACACCACCTCGGTGCCATCCGGATCTTGGCGCGTTGTGCTGCCTTCGGCCTATTCGCACATCGGTCCGCTACTGACGCAAACTCACAGGCCAACGGGGCGCCCCACGCCGACTTTCAGCATTGTAGGATGGCCACACCAGTGCTGCAACTTGCTGGACACCACCTCGGTGCCATCCGGATCTTGGCGCGTTGTATTGCCTTCGGCCTATTCGCACATCGGTCCGCTACTGACGCCGCCTCACGTGCCAACGTATTTTCTCCGCATTTTATACCCTATGCCGCATAACAGGTCATGTGACTTGTTTATAAAACTTTTCATTGGTTCATTTTACTTTTGGTTTCCTAATGATGGAAGGCTTGATCATATGACCTAAAAACAACACTTTTCATTGGATGAAAACTTTTTTTTTCCCCCAAACGATGAAAGCCCCACCTTGTTTCTGGATGTTTCAGACTAAACTGGCGTCAGCATGAGAGCACCACCATCTCGTAGCTCCGTCGTGGTCATTCCGCGAGCAATCATGGCAGCCGCTCCCCACCAGAAGCCTGCAGGAGTCGGGGCCCCCAAAACTTTTGATGAATTCTCAAGGCGGAGGGGACGCTTTCGAGAATGGGGTCCAAGACCTAGCAGACAAGCGTCCGATTTCCAAGGTGTCCCAGGGCCATTTCAGTGGACCACGCCCAAAAAGGAAAGAGCCTGCCGCCATTTTGAGAGTCCTGTGGCAGCCGCCTATCGCTGCACCGCAAGAGTGGGCGCAACTCAGCTGAATGGCGGATTTTGACACAGTGGACCAAAAGCGGACGGAATGGCAACTGAAACGGTAAAGGGGCGCCCCACTAAAACAGATGAGACTCCACCTGGAGAGGCCCGTTCACGCCGTCTCCCCCGGGGCGCCCCACGCCGTTATTCGGAGCAGCATTGTAGGATACCAAAACCAGTGCGGCAACTTACTGGACATCACCTTGGTGCCATCGTTCTGCTGCCTTGGAACTATTCGCACAACAGTTTGCTACTGATGACCCACCCCCCGCGACGCCCCACGCCGTTATTTGCTGGGTGGCAACTTACTAGACATCACTTTCGTGTCATCTAGATTTCGGCGCGTTCTGCTGCCTTGGAACTATTCGCACAACAGTTTGCTACTGATGACCCACCCCCTGCGACGCCCCACGCCGGAAATCTGGACGTTGTGCTGCGTTGGGACTATTCGCACAGCCGACCGCTACTTCGTTGTTTTTCCCTAAAAATGTTTATATGTTATTACTATTTTTGTTTTCTTGTATATATTTATAAATTATTAAAGTTTTATAATCTTACTACTTTGTCGGAGTGCTATATATTTTTAATGTGACACATAATTGTAAAAACTTTGATGTACAAAGAGTCATCCCTGGAATCTTCCGCTTCACGCTCGGTCCCCTCCCCAATCACAATTCAGGATGGTTTTCAGATAATAGCAACGCTTCTGCTGTGACGGATCTCATCGAGTGTGGGCCTTGATCTACTATAACTCCTTTGAAGAGGGGTGATTCTTTACAGCTGTGGCCATAAACTACATCTGCAGGGCTAGCTGATAGCCTAGGACCGGCCTGGACAATCGGACACAGAGGAAAAGGAGTGTCAGAGGGTGCGGTAGTGAATAGGGCGAAAGGGAGGTGTCGGGCGGGCACAGGGTGTGATTCTCAGGGAAGAGCAGCGCAGATGGGGGGAGGTTTATTACCCATGCATAAGACAGAGAGCGGGGGTGACCACTGCCTGGGTGAGATGCTTGCGAGGGTGGGGAGCCATGCTAAGGATCGACAGCGTGCACAGAGTGGGTCTGGTCAAGGCATCTAAAATGGCTGCCGTGCACGACAAAAGTGTGGCATTTGAAAAAAGACAAGATGGCGCACACAATGTTTTTCAACAATTCCTGATTTCCTTCGAATCGAACGTTAACAGACGTTGGGGCATATTACCAAAGTTAAGCGATATTTATCCCTAACGATGCATTGCAAAGATTTTTTTACCGTCAGAAATTATCGCAGATAAACCTTGCTATTATCAAGGTTTATCGCAAATACGATAAAAAACGACCGCAATGCATTAATATCGCTGAAAACTCAGCGATATTCATGCATTACCGAGCTAATGCTCTTAGCCATGTTATCCACCTCCCATTGGATAACATGGCTAAGAACTGCTCAGGGCAGCTGTTACTTTTTGGAGATATTCGCGCTTATCTCGAATATTTCCAAAAGTTGATAATAGGAGATAGCGATATTAGCGACTGTTTCCAGTCGCTAACATCTTGGCATGCCCACTTTGCATGTCATTAGTGATAAATATCACTCACATGCAAAGTGGGACCCAAGATGGTCGCTATCTCCTACTAGCCGTCGCTAACTGGTGTTAGCAACAGCTAGGTAATACAGATATAATTTTATCTCCGCGAAGCGGAGCGCTGTTACAGATATATATCTTGTTTTTGAACGTTAATTTCTCAAAATGCACTGAAGCACATATATTGAGACATAGCAAAGGCACATCGGGCTACCAGTCCCTAGGAGATAGCGATGTTAGCGACTGTTTCCAGTCGCTAACATCTTGGCATGCCCACTTTGCATGTCATTAGTGATAAATATCACTCACATGCAAAGTGGGACCCAAGATGGTCGCTATCTCCTACTAGCCGTCGCTAACTGGTGTTAGCAACAGCTAGGTAATACAGATATAATTTTATCTCCGCAAAGCGGAGCGCTGTTACAGATATATATCTTGTTTTTGAACGTTAATTTCTCAAAATGCACTGAAGCACATATATTGAGACATAGCAAAGGCACATCGGGCTACCAGTCCCTAATATTTTACCAAGTTTCGTGCAAATCCATTCAGCCGTTCGATTATTATTATTATTTTTTTTTTTTGCCCTGCGGGGCCCTTTTAAAACCTCCACATCAAACCTAGGGGGTCAGCGAGGATCTACTATGCCCCCTTATGGTCATTTGCCCCTTCGCTTTGGCCTCCTCTTGTCTCTCGATCCTACCGAGAGACAAGATGGCGGCCGCTACGTACTGTTTAGAATGTTTACAGACACCGGAGAGTCAATCAGCTTCGCTTCGCAAAGCTCCGTAACGCGAAAAGTACGCGAAGCGGTGCGCTGTTACAGATATATATCTTTTTTGAACGTTAATTTCTCAAAATCCACTGAAGCACATATATTGAGACCTAGCAAAGGCACATCGGGCTACCAGTCCCTACAATTTTGCCAAGCTTCGTGCAAATCCATTCAGCCGTTCGATTATTATTATTATTTTTTTTTTTTGCCCCGCGGGGCCCTTTTAAAACCTCCACATCAAACCTAGGGGGTCAGCGAGGATCTACTATTCCCCCTTATGGTCATTTGCCCCTTCGCTTTGGCCTCCTCTTGTCTCTCGATCCTACCGAGAGACAAGATGGCGGCCGCTACGGACTGTTTGGAATGTTGACAGACGCCAGAGAACCAATCAGCTTCGCTTCACAAAGCTCCGTTGCGCGAAAAGTACGCGTCCTGGGCCGCTGCCCGGTCCGCTGTTACAGATATATATCTTTTTTTAAACGTTAATTTCTCAAAATCCACTGGAGCACATATATTGAGACCTACAAAAGGCACATCGGGCTACCAGTCCCTACAA
This sequence comes from Lissotriton helveticus, assembly GCF_964261635.1. Classification (NCBI taxonomy): domain Eukaryota; kingdom Metazoa; phylum Chordata; class Amphibia; order Caudata; family Salamandridae; genus Lissotriton; species Lissotriton helveticus. Next base: position 1,247,347,665 of record NC_136068.1, on the reverse strand, counting down.
TTTTGCCAAGTTTCGTGCAAATCCATTCAGCCGTTCGGGCTAAAAGTGAGGCCAACCGCCCTATGGAAAACTCAATGTTAAAAACACGTTTTGGGACTCCCCTTTTTTCTCGGCCCCCACTGGACGAACCCCCCCAAATTTTCAAGGGCTGCTCAGAAACAAAATGTGCCATTTTCCTGAAAATTTCAGCCAATTCCGTCCACAAACGCCAAAGTTATTAGACATAGAATTTTCAAAAAACCCATAGAGAAAAAATCCTAACTATATATACCTACTGGCGACCGCCAGTAGGTAATATATATATATATATATATATATATTATATATATATATATATATTATATATATATATATATATATATATATATATATATATATATATATATATATATATATATATATATAAACGTAAGGCATGTAAGAGTAGTAAAAAAGTCACAGAGTACCCAGGAAGAACCAATGAGGGAAAACCCAACAGACAGATCAGGAAACTCCTGAATTGCAATTCGGAGTATACCATGTATTGCCTAGTGTGTCCCTGTAAAAAAAAATATATAGGAAGCACGATTAACCCCACCAAATTGAGAATTCTGGAGCACGTGCGTGCAATCACGAAGAATGATAAATCCTATCCTGTAGCACGCCACTTCGCAGAATCACATCAGAGCAACAGGGACCTGTGGCGTTTTTACTGCACAGACCAAATAGATCGCCCAGAGAGGGGAGGGGATAGAGTGAAGGCACTTCGTAGATTAGAATCCAAATACATCATCGATTTGAAAACCATTGTACCATGGGGACTTAACAATGACGAAGAGATGTGGGTTCACCTCTAAGACACGCATGGGATCATGCTTAAACGAGTCCTGGGGGGGCAAATCACAAAATTGAAATAAAAGAAACAGCAGACAATTAATTTAACAACACAATGAGTTTTTCTAGTGCTCTGACAATCTCAAATATGGGAAAAATATTGCCCTTCAGGGCTACACAACAAACAACCTAAATGGGAATAAGCATATCAATGAAATGTTTATATAAATTTGTTATATGTCTAGAAATTATGCACATACAAATATGAACAAGGATATTTGTAGAAATTAAGTGCTTTTTATCCCCAAAAGTGTTGTAAAGCTTGTTTGTATTTTACAAATTGTTTGTCGTTGTAGGGTTTTTATATTAGCACTAAAGCACTTTTATTTCAGTCCATTTTTTAACCTTATGCAACATATTGAAGTGTATACACTTAAAGATGGCCGCTATAGTAGTAATATCTGCAATAGGCACATTTTCTATGTTGTTGACTTGTGGCAACCGATTGGTTAAAATGGCGACACTATGAGCACACAAACCGACACTGACAAAGCTGCAAAGCGAAACGTGTCTGTCGGGGGTGAGGGGTTTGTAATAAACTATTCAAGAATCATCGGATATCGGTGTGCTTGCCGTTTTTTGACTCATCTAGTCAAATTGTGTTGGAATATATATATATATATATACATATATATATATATATATATTCCATTTAAAGTCTGCTTCACAGCAAAAAGGTTGCGCACTCAGGATTCCGTATTACCAGATGATTTATTGTTTACAGGTTTACACGCTACGCGTTTCGACACTAAGAGTGTCTTGATCACACGTGAGTTGTCCCGGCATTATGGCACATATAAGCATACAACAAGTGAAATAAACATAGAGAAGGTGACAAGTAAATTCACTTAATTAGAGCGTACACATGGGGGCCATTTTGTAGTGGTGTATTAGTCAGATAGGAAATCAATTATATTTCCTCCACAGCCAATTACTTCAAAGGCCATGGGAAATTATCACGAGTTCTACTACATGATTTTAAATATATTCATCTTCCTAAGTAGGAAACGAATTATGTAAGAATTTGTATATACATAGTAAGCATAGGTGCCTTTTGTAGATATACCTAAATTTCATACCTTCAGTATGTGGTGGAATCCCTTCCATTCGGTCTAGTGCCCAAATTAAACCACACACCTGTAACCACTGGCCCTCAGAGATTTCATTCTTCTCTTCGTATTCTAACCGTATGCTGATAGCCAGCCATTCTGTCCCAGGATTAGAGTGCACATCTATTAATTCAAATCTTGCATACAAGTGAAGGTGTCTTTCATTCCAGTGAAGAAAAATTGAGGATAAAGGACCGTGAAGTGAAGGTGACGGGACCAGTTTCTTGCCTCAATTCTATCCTACAAAAACAAATAAACATACAATTAAAATCTCTTCATAAAAACTTACTTATAAAAGAGGTTACAATGTAAAGTTTCATAACACATAGGAGCAATATTCTATACTGGGTCAGACTGAGTCATAATCATCAACTTTTTAGTCCTCATATAAGTGTGTACTAAGTTCCTCATCGAGGTTGTGTCCCCCGGGGAACTTTGTCTCGAGTTCCATGATCCATTTTGACTCTTTCTTTCTCAGGGCCAGCTCTCGATTCCCACCCCTTCTTCCTACGTTGACTTGTTCCACCGCAAAGTAACGCAACAAGGAATTATTGGATTTATGGAACTTTTGAAAGTGTCGTGCAATGGGGTATTTAGCATCTTCATGGGTGATAGCTCTGAGATGTTCCAGCACTCGTTTCTTTGCCATACAGGTGGTGCTCCCTACATACCGAAGTTTGCATGGACACTCGAGAACGTACACTACAAAATTGGTGTTACAGATCAGGAACTGTTTGATAACTCTAGGTTCCTTTCTCCCCGGTACATCAATGGTCTTGACCATAGTGCTAGCCCTACAGGCTTTGCAATGGCCACATGGGTAAAAGCCCTTGAGGCCTTCTACCTGGGTTCTCTTTTCTGTGATGTCCGCTTTGACCAGAATATCTCGTAGATTTCTCCCTCTTCTATATGTAATTTGAGGTCTATCATCTAGAAGAGGACCAACAATATTGTCTACTTTCAAAATATTCCAGTTATCGACCAGTATTTTCTGTACCTTTTTGGATTTACTGTTAAAGGTAGTTATGACTCGAGTCTTATTATTGGTGTCATCACTCTTCTCTCTGGGTGTTAGAGTTTCAGTTCTATTGATAAGGGCGATTTTTTGAACAGCTTTTTCCAGGACTTCCTCTGGATAGCCTCTATTTCTGAATCTATCCAGCATAGTCTCTTGTTCCTTAGCAAAGCCCTCATCACTGCTACAGTTTCTCCTCGCCCTTAGAAGCTCACCATAAGGAATATTCCATTTGAGGGGATATGGGTGAGCACTAAGGGCGTGAAGTAAACTGTTGCCAGCTGTATCTTTCCTGTGGAGTCTGGAGATCAGTTTACCTTCGGTTACATTGATTTCTGTATCGAGAAATTCAACAGTCTTAGAACTGATGTTATATGTCAACTTGATATTATATTTGTTGATATTTACTTTCTCTATAAATCGGACTGCCTCTTCCTCTGTCCCTGTCCAGATAAGGAACAGATCATCTATATATCTGATCCATGTAGTTACCTTGGTCAGTTCTTCGGAAAAGTTCGGATTGCTACCTAATTCCTCCTCCCACTTGCCCAGGAAGAGGTTCGCAAAACTGGGAGAAAATGCCGAACCCATTGCCACACCCCGTATCTGCTTATACATTACACCATCAAACATAAAGATGTTATTGCGTAAGCATATCTTCATCATTTCGATGAGCATGCATGTATGTTCTATAAAGCAGTTGTCTCGATTTTTTAGGTAATGTAGACTGGCTTCCATGCCCTGCACATGGTCAATGATCGTGTACAGGGCACTGACATCCATGGTAATTAGAAAGGACCCTTCCACCCACGATAGGTTGTTGACCCTAGTCAGGAAATCAGTGGTATCCCTAATATACGAGGGTAACCTACTTACATATTCCCTTAAAAAGTGATCAACGTATTGTGATAGACATTCATTCACGCTACCTATCGATGATATGATGGGCCTACCTGGAGGGACCCTAGCATCTTTGTGTACCTTAGGCAACAGATAAAAAATAGGTAACTTCGGATAGTCCTTTTTGAGAAAGCAAAACTCCTGCCAGGACAGAAGACCCTCATTTTGCCAATCCTGTAATTTTTCCCAGGTTTCTAGTATGCTATCATTATAGTTTGACATGGTACATTTGGAGTAGAAATTAGAGGTGTTTAACTGTCTAAGAGCCTCAGTCACATACAATTCTTTACCCCACAGAACGATGTTGCCACCCTTATCTGATGGTCTGAGTATGATGTTACTATCCTCCGCTAGTTCAGTAAGGAATTTTCTTTGCTCACCCGTTAGATTTCTGTTTGTAGTACACCATAGTTCTTTACTATGTTTTAATTTCGCAAGCTCTTTAGTGACAACCTGGGCACTAGACCGAATGGAAGGGATTCCACCACATACTGAAGGTATGAAATTTAGGTATATCTACAAAAGGCACCTATGCTTACTATGTATATACAAATTCTTACATAATTCGTTTCCTACTTAGGAAGATGAATATATTTAAAATCATGTAGTAGAACTCGTGATAATTTCCCATGGCCTTTGAAGTAATTGGCTGTGGAGGAAATATAATTGATTTCCTATCTGACTAATACACCACTACAAAATGGCCCCCATGTGTACGCTCTAATTAAGTGAATTTACTTGTCACCTTCTCTATGTTTATTTCACTTGTTGTATGCTTATATGTGCCATAATGCCGGGACAACTCACGTGTGATCAAGACACTCTTAGTGTCGAAACGCGTAGCGTGTAAACCTGTAAACAATAAATCATCTGGTAATACGGAATCCTGAGTGCGCAACCTTTTTGCTGTGAAGCAGACTTTAAATGGAATATTGAATCGGCTTTGTGTGGTCCGCCGATATTTTTGCGCCACCTGGCTTGGGAGAGAGGATCTCAGCAGGACCCTGTTGTGTTTGTGAAATTTACGGAGAGATCCAGTGCCGGCCGCCAGACGCCCAGCTGAGCTTTCAGCTTGACAAAGACTGAGTCCGTGTGGAGCCGCCGTCCCGACTCTAAAAGGTGAGCCCGCCCGCGTCCTACTACGTAAGGGGGTAGAGGGAAGCAGTGGCAGGAGTGCGATTGTTTCGCTTTGTAATTCCCTTCGTGTGTGAGGCGGTGGGGGTTAGCCGAGTAAGAGCGGGGGGCGTAGGGTTGCAGAGAAAAATGTCGAACAAATTTAACTAGAAAAACAACAGCTGTTGTTTAACGCGGCTATGACTCTGCAAATGTGCTCCTACTGATTTAAAACGAAGCTGCCCCAGGAACCACTTACATAAGTGGGGGATCCGTTTACTGACATTCAATAATAGCATCTAGGAACGGTATAATTTACCGCCAAAGTTTACAGTTCCAAACTACGAGTGCAGAACTATATAACACAGAGCAACCGGTGGAGTAGTACCTATTCTCTCTGGGATTAATGGAGGAAGAAGGAGATAGAAAACGAGAGGCAGCCACATTATTTGCCAGAGCACCAGGCAAAGGCAATGACACCACCAAAACAGTGACAAGACCTGAAAACGACTCTATGAACATCAAACTAAGGAAATATGAGAGGCTGGTAAAACAAGAAATCTCTCGCTGGTGGGAGGCGACATCGCTGCAGGACTATGTAGATAAGGCAATGGTGCCACGGGGTCTGCGCATCTATATAACGCCTTCCCGGGAGTCATCTAACCCTCAAACGCTGATAGACTGGGCAAATAACTCGGCTATGAGTAGTAAGAATATGCTATGCATTCTCATTAAAGATGCGTGGGAGGAACATGAGACAATTCTCAAAGAACTTAAGGAACTAGATAAGGAGTTTGAAGGAAGCCTGGAACAAGAGACCATAACGAAATTTAAAGATGAACTAAAGGGGCGCTTGAAAAAATACGAGGATGACATCAAATATAGAAAACAGCGGAAACTGCACAGAGATTGTGGAGACTATGAAAGTGGACGTATTTTAACATATAGTCCAAAATATGATCATCTTTATAATCAAACTGGCACAGCAAAACAACCAGGCACAGGTAATAGCTCCTACGCAGTAACTCCAACAGTAGAAGTAATTACTGACTCAGACACGGATGTATCAAGACAGACTACAAGCACATCATCAGAAATTGAAATAACCACAAGACCGGCTAATTTTTTAGACGAGTTCAAGGTCCTAAGAACAAGGCGAAAAGTGGTACCGGTACAATCGCAAGTTCCCAAGAAGAACCCAACAAGGGGCAGACCGAGAGGCAGAGGAAAAGGCAGGGGAGATCAACAAAGAGACGACTCAAGCTCCAGCAGAGGAGAAGAAAAGAACAAGAAACCCGTGGGAAACAAAGGAAAGGGTTACAAAAACAGAAAATAACTATGGATGCAGAAACGGTAAACAAAACTGTTATAAACTTATCGTCACGTACTCTAACTTTTAAAGAGAAAGAAACTCTTTGCTTTGGACTTAGTTTCTGCCCTACTGAATGTTTCAACTATGCTAATACCAGGGTGGATATTTTCAAATTTGTTAGAAAAATCAAATTAAAGAAATGGCATTTCTTTAAGCAAGCAAGAAATAATGATATTGCTGATGATGTAGAGGAACTCTATGATATGTATAACAATGAGAACCTGAACTTATCCAACACAGAAACATTTTCCATTAACCAGAGTACAGAAGGGGATATGGAGTATGAGGAATTGAGAACAGATAAGGCAGCTTGTACACCCTTCAAACCTAAATCTGTGTTTTGTCCTCTCATGCCCCACGATAATATAGACACATTCCATGAGGTTGTCACTAAAGAGCTTGCGAAATTAAAACATAGTAAGGAACTATGGTGTACTACAAACAGAAATCTAACGGGTGAGCAAAGAAAATTCCTTACTGAACTAGCGGAGGATAGTAACATCATACTCAGACCATCAGATAAGGGTGGCAACATCGTTCTGTGGGGTAAAGAATTGTATGTGACTGAGGCTCTTAGACAGTTAAACACCTCTAATTTCTACTCCAAATGTACCATGTCAAACTATAATGATAGCATACTAGAAACCTGGGAAAAATTACAGGATTGGCAAAATGAGGGTCTTCTGTCCTGGCAGGAGTTTTGCTTTCTCAAAAAGGACTATCCGAAGTTACCTATTTTTTATCTGTTGCCTAAGGTACACAAAGATGCTAGGGTCCCTCCAGGTAGGCCCATCATATCATCGATAGGTAGCGTGAATGAATGTCTATCACAATACGTTGATCACTTTTTAAGGGAATATGTAAGTAGGTTACCCTCGTATATTAGGGATACCACTGATTTCCTGACTAGGGTCAACAACCTATCGTGGGTGGAAGGGTTCTTTCTAATTACCATGGATGTCAGTGCCCTGTACACGATCATTGACCATGTGCAGGGCATGGAAGCCAGTCTACATTACCTAAAAAATCGAGACAACTGCTTTATAGAACATACATGCATGCTCATCGAAATGATGAAGATATGCTTACGCAATAACATCTTTATGTTTGATGGTGTAATGTATAAGCAGATACGGGGTGTGGCAATGGGTTCGGCATTTTCTCCCAGTTTTGCGAACCTCTTCCTGGGCAAGTGGGAGGAGGAATTAGGTAGCAATCCGAACTTTTCCGAAGAACTGACCAAGGTAACTACATGGATCAGATATATAGATGATCTGTTCCTTATCTGGACAGGGACAGAGGAAGAGGCAGTCCGATTTATAGAGAAACTAAATATCAACGAATATAATATCAAGTTGACAATTAACATCAGTTCTAAGACTGTTGAATTTCTCGATACAGAAATCAATGTAACCGAAGGTAAACTGATCTCCAGACTCCACAGGAAAGATACAGCTGGCAACAGTTTACTTCACGCCCTTAGTGCTCACCCATATCCCCTCAAATGGAATATTCCTTATGGTGAGCTTCTAAGGGCGAGGAGAAACTGTAGCAGTGATGAGGGCTTTGCTAAGGAACAAGAGACTATGCTGGATAGATTCAGAAATAGAGGCTATCCAGAGGAAGTCCTGGAAAAAGCTGTTCAAAAAATCGCCCTTATCAATAGAACTGAAACTCTAACACCCAGAGAGAAGAGTGATGACACCAATAATAAGACTCGAGTCATAACTACCTTTAACAGTAAATTCAAAAAGGTACAGAAAATACTGGTCGATAACTGGAATATTTTGAAAGTAGACAATATTGTTGGTCCTCTTCTAGATGATAGACCTCAAATTACATATAGAAGAGGGAGAAATCTACGAGATATTCTGGTCAAAGCGGACATCACAGAAAAGAGAACCCAGGTAGAAGGCCTCAAGGGCTTTTACCCATGTGGCCATTGCAAAGCCTGTAGGGCTAGCACTATGGTCAAGACCATTGATGTACCGGGGAGAAAGGAACCTAGAGTTATCAAACAGTTCCTGACCTGTAACACCAATTTTGTAGTGTACGTTCTCGAGTGTCCATGCAAACTTCGGTATGTAGGGAGCACCACCTGTATGGCAAAGAAACGAGTGCTGGAACATCTCAGAGCTATCACCCATGAAGATGCTAAATACCCCATTGCACGACACTTTCAAAAGTTCCATAAATCCAATAATTCCTTGTTGCGTTACTTTGCGGTGGAACAAGTCAACGTAGGAAGAAGGGGTGGGAATCGAGAGCTGGCCCTGAGAAAGAAAGAGTCAAAATGGATCATGGAACTCGAGACAAAGTTCCCCGGGGGACACAACCTCGATGAGGAACTTAGTACACACTTATATGAGGACTAAAAAGTTGATGATTATGACTCAGTCTGACCCAGTATAGAATATTGCTCCTATGTGTTATGAAACTTTACATTGTAACCTCTTTTATAAGTAAGTTTTTATGAAGAGATTTTAATTGTATGTTTATTTGTTTTTGTAGGATAGAATTGAGGCAAGAAACTGGTCCCGTCACCTTCACTTCACGGTCCTTTATCCTCAATTTTTCTTCACTGGAATGAAAGACACCTTCACTTGTATGCAAGATTTGAATTAATAGATGTGCACTCTAATCCTGGGACAGAATGGCTGGCTATCAGCATACGGTTAGAATACGAAGAGAAGAATGAAATCTCTGAGGGCCAGTGGTTACAGGTGTGTGGTTTAATTTGGGCACTAGACCGAATGGAAGGGATTCCACCACATACTGAAGGTATGAAATTTAGGTATATCTACAAAAGGCACCTATGCTTACTATGTATATACAAATTCTTACATAATTCGTTTCCTACTTAGGAAGATGAATATATTTAAAATCATGTAGTAGAACTCGTGATAATTTCCCATGGCCTTTGAAGTAATTGGCTGTGGAGGAAATATAATTGATTTCCTATCTGACTAATACACCACTACAAAATGGCCCCCATGTGTACGCTCTAATTAAGTGAATTTACTTGTCACCTTCTCTATGTTTATTTCACTTGTTGTATGCTTATATGTGCCATAATGCCGGGACAACTCACGTGTGATCAAGACACTCTTAGTGTCGAAACGCGTAGCGTGTAAACCTGTAAACAATAAATCATCTGGTAATACGGAATCCTGAGTGCGCAACCTTTTTGCTGTGAAGCAGACTTTAAATGGAATATTGAATCGGCTTTGTGTGGTCCGCCGATATTTTTGCGCCACCTGGCTTGGGAGAGAGGATCTCAGCAGGACCCTGTTGTGTTTGTGATATATATATATATATATATATATTTTTTTTTTTTTTAAAGTACAAGAAGGGCGGCACAACCGGATACTTATTGAAAGTTATTTATTTCACCAACACTCCACCGACGCGTTTCAGCCTCACGGCTTTTCTCACGGTCAGTAAGTCCCTCTTTGCTTTCTCCTTATATACTGGCCCACATGAGCCTCAAAGTGGCATTATGGGATATGTAGTTTTAAAGCAAACATAATTAAAAACAGTAGAAAAAGGACTAGTGCGTTCTGTTTACAAAAGTATAGTACTTAACGTCCACAATATAATTCCACTTAAGGGCGCATTAAACTTCATTAATTTTATAAAAATTTAACTGATATTTTAGATATTTTTGATTTTTGAATTTTCAAAAGTTCAAAGTCTTTTGAGGTGTCGGGTATAGTACCCTGTCGCATATTAGGGTTACACTGCAGTTCATGTTCACTCAAGGTGTATGTGGAGATCTTCCCCAAAGTTCATTCCACGCGGCTGTTTCGTGCGGAATCGAATGATCAGACGAGATTCCATTTGTCGAAGGAGGCGCACTGTGTCTCCCCCTCTCTCAGATTTGTTCAGCATTTTCAATCCGTAGAAGGTCATGGCTCGCCAGTCCCCATTTTGGCATATACTCAAGTGTTTTGCGGTGGCATACAGCATATTTGAGTTCTTAACAGCACGGATGTGTTCCAATATTCTCTTCTTTAGCATGCATGTGGTAGATCCTATATATTTCATGCCACATTTGCATTCACACACATACACCACATTTTTTGATGTGCAGGTGATGTATTGATTTATCGGCATGTATTTGCCATCAGGTTCCAACACCATCTTCATTTTTTTGCCTATTTTGCATGCTTTACATGTCGCACAGGGTTTGAAGCCTATGTTCTGATCAGTCCACCATTTGGGTTGTTCTTTGCTCTGGAAGTGGCTCTTGACTAATAGGTTTTGGAGAGATGTGTTTTTCTTGTATGTGATGGAGGGGAATTTCCCCGCTAATGGTCCCACATCTGGATCGCTGTTTATCAAATGCCAATACTTTTTCATTTTTTTGGCAATTAGTTCACTTTCCTTACTGTATGTAGTAATGAATCTTGGTGGATCTTTTTCTTGTGGGGGTTTTTGTTTTTCCACTAGCGTTTCTACTCTGCTGATCTTATCCACTTTCTTTTTACAGTCTTTCAGGACATAGTCCTTATATCCTCTCGCCTGGAATCTCATTTTGCTTTCAAGAATTTTCTTTTCGGCATCTTCTGGTTTGGAGCAGTTTCTTTTGAGTCGTACAAACTCCCCATATGGAATACTTTTCAGCAACGGCTTTGGGTGGAAGCTGCTGCCGTGGAGAACACTATTCGTTGCCGTTTTCTTCCTAAACAGCGTGGTTTCCAATTTGTCATTTGAGATATAGACTTTGGTGTCCAGAAAGTCTATCTCCTTTTTGTTGGTTGAGCATGTAAATTGGAGACCTATTTCGTTCTGGTTCAATTTGGTGAAGAATTTTCTAAATTGTTCATCAGTTCCATTCCAGATCAGAAACAGGTCATCGATGTATCTGACCCATAACACTATACGATCTGTTTCTTCCGGGTCAGTGTTATTCCATGCTATCATTTTTTCCCAGTATCCCATGGTGACATTTGCATAATTGGGAGAAAATGAAATTCCCATGGCTGTGCCACACTCTTGCTTGTACAAATTGTTGTTAAAAAGAAACACGTTGTTTGTGAGGCATAATTGTATCATTTGTAATAGCATTGTGGTATGTTCCAGTTCTTTTATGCTCCGCTGTTGTAAAAAGTATTTACACGCTTTTAGACCTACATCATGTCGTATAGATGTGTACAGCGACACAACATCAATAGTCACTAAAAGATACCCTGGGTTCCATGAGGTGTCCATTATAATTCTTAGAAAGTCTCCAGTGTCTTTTAAATATGATGGCATACTTTGTGCGATGGGAGCGAGAAAAGTATCAACGTATATTGAGACCTTTTCATACAGTGAGTCGCAGGAAGAAACGATCGGTCTCCCTGGGGGATTGATCAGTGTTTTGTGAATTTTAGGTAAGAAATAGACACACGGAGTGATGGGAAATTCCGTGGTCATATATTTAAGCTCATCCTCATTTATCAATCCTTTAGTGTACCAGGTTTTTAGTTGTTCATGCAAATCAGACGTCATTTTCAATATTGGATTCATTTTTAATTTACTGTAGTGTTGAGATATATTCAACTGTCGTTCCGCCTCCAGAATGTAATCACTCGTGTCCTGGATAACAATATTCCCCCCCTTATCGGCGGGTTTTATTGTTATGGTGGCATTACTCATCAGGTTTTGTATAGCTTTTCTTTCTTTGAGTGACAGGTTTTGTCGTTTATTATCCTTTACTTTTATCAATTTGTCAATTTCTTCTGACATAGCCTCTGCAAATAAATCAATTTTGTTGCCAGGTGATAAAACTGGGCAGAAACGAGATTTCTTTTTTAATCCAGTATTTTTGCTCAAATTCGTTTGGATGTTCAATTGCTGTAGCATTTGTGAGTCTGTTACTGTATCTCCATCAGGGTTGAACATGGTTTCAAATGTTTCTCTCAGGTCAGGTAATTGTTCAATAGTCGTTGTACTTCCCTCTCTCACCACTTCCGTTGTTGCGTGTGTGTCATCCGGGATAACTTTGTTAGCATGGATTTTGGCCAATTTCAGTTTCCTCACAAACTTATATAGGTCAATCTTTGTCTGGGGATAGTCGAAATGGGCTTCTGGGCAAAACGATAGGCCTTTGTTTAAGACATTTTGTTCATCCTCTGTTAGATGATATTGTGATAAATTCACGATTAGATTATTTACTTCCTGTTTCTCAGGGGGTATTGCCTTCTTTCGCTGCTTGGTCCTGCGGGTTTTTCGGGTGCTGGTGGGGGACTTGGTTGGTTTTGCATGCCTCTGCCTCTTCCCCTTCTCTGGAAGGGCATCCTGCCTCCGCGTCCTCTGGCGATACTTTTTTCTAAATTCACCATTTTCTCCTCCTCTAAAATATTGAAGTTTTTTGACTGTTCCCCTGTGGCTTCAATTAGGCTTGCGTCAGATTCACTTCCACTGGATGGTTGTATATTGGGAGGGAGATTTTTTTATAAAGAAAAATCTCCCTCCCAATATACAACCATCCAGTGGAAGTGAATCTGACGCAAGCCTAATTGAAGCCACAGGGGAACAGTCAAAAAACTTCAATATTTTAGAGGAGGTGAAAATGGTGAATTTAGAAAAAAGTATCGCCAGAGGACGCGGAGGCAGGATGCCCTTCCAGAGAAGGGGAAGAGGCAGAGGCATGCAAAACCAACCAAGTCCCTCACCAGCACCCGAAAAACCCGCAGGACCAAGCAGCGAAAGAAGGCAATACCCCCTGAGAAACAGGAAGTAAATAATCTAATCGTGAATTTATCACAATATCATCTAACAGAGGATGAACAAAATGTCTTAAACAAAGGCCTATCGTTTTGCCCAGAAGCTTATTTCGACTATCCCCAGACAAAGATTGACCTATATAAGTTTGTGAGGAAACTGAAATTGGCCAAAATCCATGCTAACAAAGTTATCCCGGATGACACACACGCAACAACGGAAGTGGTGAGAGAGGGAAGTACAACGACTATTGAACAATTACCTGACCTGAGAGAAACATTTGAAACCATGTTCAACCCTGATGGAGATACAGTAACAGACTCACAAATGCTACAGCAATTGAACATCCAAACGAATTTGAGCAAAAATACTGGATTAAAAAAGAAATCTCGTTTCTGCCCAGTTTTATCACCTGGCAACAAAATTGATTTATTTGCAGAGGCTATGTCAGAAGAAATTGACAAATTGATAAAAGTAAAGGATAATAAACGACAAAACCTGTCACTCAAAGAAAGAAAAGCTATACAAAACCTGATGAGTAATGCCACCATAACAATAAAACCCGCCGATAAGGGGGGGAATATTGTTATCCAGGACACGAGTGATTACATTCTGGAGGCGGAACGACAGTTGAATATATCTCAACACTACAGTAAATTAAAAACGAATCCAATATTGAAAATGACGTCTGATTTGCATGAACAACTAAAAACCTGGTACACTAAAGGATTGATAAATGAGGATGAGCTTAAATATATGACCACGGAATTTCCCATCACTCCGTGTGTCTATTTCTTACCTAAAATTCACAAAACACTAATCAATCCCCCAGGGAGACCGATCGTTTCTTCCTGCGACTCACTGTATGAAAAGGTCTCAATATACGTTGATACTTTTCTCGCTCCCATCGCACAAAGTATGCCATCATATTTAAAAGACACTGGAGACTTTCTAAGAATTATAATGGACACCTCATGGAACCCAGGGTATCTTTTAGTGACTATTGATGTTGTGTCGCTGTACACATCTATACGACATGATGTAGGTCTAAAAGCGTGTAAATACTTTTTACAACAGCGGAGCATAAAAGAACTGGAACATACCACAATGCTATTACAAATGATACAATTATGCCTCACAAACAACGTGTTTCTTTTTAACAACAATTTGTACAAGCAAGAGTGTGGCACAGCCATGGGAATTTCATTTTCTCCCAATTATGCAAATGTCACCATGGGATACTGGGAAAAAATGATAGCATGGAATAACACTGACCCGGAAGAAACAGATCGTATAGTGTTATGGGTCAGATACATCGATGACCTGTTTCTGATCTGGAATGGAACTGATGAACAATTTAGAAAATTCTTCACCAAATTGAACCAGAACGAAATAGGTCTCCAATTTACATGCTCAACCAACAAAAAGGAGATAGACTTTCTGGACACCAAAGTCTATATCTCAAATGACAAATTGGAAACCACGCTGTTTAGGAAGAAAACGGCAACGAATAGTGTTCTCCACGGCAGCAGCTTCCACCCAAAGCCGTTGCTGAAAAGTATTCCATATGGGGAGTTTGTACGACTCAAAAGAAACTGCTCCAAACCAGAAGATGCCGAAAAGAAAATTCTTGAAAGCAAAATGAGATTCCAGGCGAGAGGATATAAGGACTATGTCCTGAAAGACTGTAAAAAGAAAGTGGATAAGATCAGCAGAGTAGAAACGCTAGTGGAAAAACAAAAACCCCCACAAGAAAAAGATCCACCAAGATTCATTACTACATACAGTAAGGAAAGTGAACTAATTGCCAAAAAAATGAAAAAGTATTGGCATTTGATAAACAGCGATCCAGATGTGGGACCATTAGCGGGGAAATTCCCCTCCATCACATACAAGAAAAACACATCTCTCCAAAACCTATTAGTCAAGAGCCACTTCCAGAGCAAAGAACAACCCAAATGGTGGACTGATCAGAACATAGGCTTCAAACCCTGTGCGACATGTAAAGCATGCAAAATAGGCAAAAAAATGAAGATGGTGTTGGAACCTGATGGCAAATACATGCCGATAAATCAATACATCACCTGCACATCAAAAAATGTGGTGTATGTGTGTGAATGCAAATGTGGCATGAAATATATAGGATCTACCACATGCATGCTAAAGAAGAGAATATTGGAACACATCCGTGCTGTTAAGAACTCAAATATGCTGTATGCCACCGCAAAACACTTGAGTATATGCCAAAATGGGGACTGGCGAGCCATGACCTTCTACGGATTGAAAATGCTGAACAAATCTGAGAGAGGGGGAGACACAGTGCGCCTCCTTCGACAAATGGAATCTCGTCTGATCATTCGATTCCGCACGAAACAGCCGCGTGGAATGAACTTTGGGGAAGATCTCCACATACACCTTGAGTGAACATGAACTGCAGTGTAACCCTAATATGCGACAGGGTACTATACCCGACACCTCAAAAGACTTTGAACTTTTGAAAATTCAAAAATCAAAAATATCTAAAATATCAGTTAAATTTTTATAAAATTAATGAAGTTTAATGCGCCCTTAAGTGGAATTATATTGTGGACGTTAAGTACTATACTTTTGTAAACAGAACGCACTAGTCCTTTTTCTACTGTTTTTAATTATGTTTGCTTTAAAACTACATATCCCATAATGCCACTTTGAGGCTCATGTGGGTCAGTATATAAGGAGAAAGCAAAGAGGGACTTACTGACCGTGAGAAAAGCCGTGAGGCTGAAACGCGTCGGTGGAGTGTTGGTGAAATAAATAACTTTCAATAAGTATCCGGTTGTGCCGCCCTTCTTGTACTTTAAAATTAAAATTTGGGCTTTGATCCAGCCCTTGGGTCGAGCACACACTGCTGAGCGCGCTCATGCTTGGAAGGATCGTTTTGTTTCTAATATATATATATATATATATATAAATATATATACACAGATCATAAACCCCAAAGTCAAACACCTGATGGTTTGTAAACATCACTATAATATAACCCTGAGATGGCAATATAGAAACATATTTCACAAATTACATATTACATCATTTGTAGTACAGACTTACTTAGCTACAATTAGCCTGAAACCAACGTTTTTATAAACAGGGGAAGGTATATTAAAAGCAATAAGTGAAATACTGCACAATACTGTTTTTCTGTCACTAAATAAAAGACAAATGTGTTTAATAATTGTGTAGTAAAAGGTGCAGGTTTTCAGATAAAACAGGCTTTGTGCTTTAAAAAAAAAATAACACAAAACATTACATGTGTATTTGAAAAGTACATCTTTACCGAAGATTTGGGTCTCTTAGCGCCGAAAAAGCATATGAATATTGTTATCCAATTCCATGGTACACATTCATGCTATGGAAATAAAGGAGCATATTTACAAACAAGTGACGGAGCTCGGCGTTAGCCTTATTGGCTTAACGCTGCGGTCCGCCACTTCGCAGGGATGCACCATATTTACAACAATACGGTGCAGCCCTGTGTTTCCCCCTGCACTGGTGCTTATTACAGCTGCCTAGCATGAATGCGGGCAGCCTTGCACACCTGCATTGGGGGGAATGATTGTTAATGTGCAGGAAGGTGCTCCTTCCTGCACATAAACAATCTTAAATGGCGATTTGTAACTTCTATGTGTGCAGCTTTGTGCAGCGCACATAGAAGCTGCAACTCGTCATTCTTCAAATGATTGTTTATGTGCAGGAAGGGACACTTTGCTGCACAAAAACAATCATGCATGGCGTTTTGCTGTTTCAATGTGTGCTGCATAATGCAGCACACTAAAACAAAAAAAGCGAGGAGAAACAAAGCATTTCTCCTCATTGCACCTTGGTAAGACCAGGTTTTATTTGGCCCTAATGCCTTATATTTATGCCACCCATATAAATATGGGGCAGCGTCAAAATCAATGGCTGTTGCAGGGAAATGCCCAACACAACACCCATTGCCCATTCCTTTCATGCTAAATATAGCGTGAAAGGGTGCGTTATTTACAAGGAAGTGTTAAGCCACGTTGAGTGGCTTAACATTTCTTTGTAAACAAGGCGAAGCCCGTATCACCACAGGAAGGTCAAAAAAAGTGATTTTCCTGTGGCGATAAGGGCTTGTAAATATGACCCCACATCTCTTCTATTAGTGCAGAGCTACCAAAATACTATGGCTGCAAATAGAACGTTCTGCTTTAATAACTATATTGATGATTGTACTAAATGTAGTGATTATGCTCAGAGATATCTGAAACTGTTGCCAGCAAGGCAGAGCTTTTAGTAGACCCTGAATTGTATTAGAATGTTCAGCCCTTATGAATAGACTTCTGAATAAGCAATAAGCAGAGGCTATGCTGAGAGATAGTTGAAGCTGCTGCCAAACCCTCAAGAGCTATTAACGCAAATTGATGGCATTCATAAGATATGGTAACGTTTGCCATTCCAAATAGACTGCTAATTAAACAATATGCTATGGCTAAGCTTTGAGACGTTTCAAACTTTTCCTCTCTAATTGAGCAACTGGTAATGGGTCCCAACAAATTACAGAACATATTTCTTGGGTTCCTCTGAAATATGGATTTCATCATCAAAATTAAAGCCCTCACCCACCCTGCACAGTGTACCCTTGTGCTTTGTATAATCAACATTCATTTATCAAAATAAAAATAAAACCTGAATAAATTCTAATTGGTTCCCCTGTGATAGCTTCATCTTGCTTAGAACAGTGTCAACAATCTCACACAGAATATGTTTTTATAACAAAGCCAAGGGTGTTTTTTGTAATATTTTGCACCATTAACTACATCATTAGATATTTGCTTTTTTTCTTCAATCAACAAAACAGTACATACAGTACTTAATTTAGTGTTTTCAATAATCATTCATTTCTCACAGTTCTGGTGACTTTTCCTAGCCTTTACGTCTGATGATTATTACAAGCTACTCTGCCATCTGCCTTGTAGTGTATGGTGGCCCAGAGCTCCTCAATTGCAGTATAGGACCATATTTACATGGTTACTGGTGCATCTATCTCTCAGTTTGTCTAAGTGAATGTGTGTGTTTGTGCGGTGTGTGTGTGGGTGTGGGTGTGTGTGTGTGTGTGTATGTGTGTATATATATATATATATATATATATATATATATATATATATCCAACGAAATGCACACTCCCGCAACCTCCAGATGGCGAAGAAGGAGAGAGGGATCCCTTGAATCTTAGGCAAGATGTTATTTAATAATGACCATTCTTCTCAGCAAATGACGCGTTTCAGGCTCGAAAGCCCTTGTTCACATGCGGAACGTAGCCTGACTGACCGTTTTCAAATGCTGCATAGTGCACACCCACCTCCTCAAGTTCCGTGTCACATGATCATGAAAAACTGACTGCATTACTTTCAACAAGCTAAATTTCAAGTTTACATTTTAAAATAAACCTCATTCCATTATCAGCTCAAAGCATCTTTAAAACATACATCATCTTATTATTATGTTTCAACATTTAAAAAAATATACCTTACTGTATTAATACACAGATAAAAAACATCTGATCTCATAGGCATGTTTTACCAAAGTGCAGAATCCATAGATAAACTAATGTTTATAAATATATGAAACTGCCACAATTAAATAAAGAAAGTGCCCCCTGCAGCAGAACATATCAAATAATGCTCTTTCTATACTGCTGCCGCATACAAACATTACAGGATAAATCCTTTATATATATATATATATATATATATATATATATATATATAGTTATAAGTATATGAATATTTGTTTGCATATATATGTGTGTGTGTGTACAGGTATACATATAACATATAGAGATACACACACACACACACACACACATTTATATATATGTCTATGTGTCGATATTTATAGAGCACACTGCTACTCTGAGGAGTGTCCTAGTGCTAAAAGCTGAGGGGTAGCAGCAGGGAAGAAGGGTTACGGGCATGAGTAGAGCCAAGTTTTCAGTTTTTTTGGAACAGGGGTGTAGATTCAATGTTTTTCAGATGGAGGGTCATTTTGTTCCAGAGGGAAGGTCCAAGGTAGGAGGGAGCCTTACCCCCAGACCTAGACTTTTTAAAATGGGGGATATATTATCTAGCAGCAGGTTAGAGGAATGGAGATTTCCTCGTGGTGCGTTGAAAGAGATCCTACATTTCAGATACCCTGGTCCTGCCCCATATAGGACTTTCTGGATAATGAGCAGAGTCTTAAAGAGTATTCTTTTCCTTACAGGGAGCCAATGGAGGCTACTCAGAAGATGGGACACATGCGCATTTTGAGGGAGCTCAAAGATGGTCCGGGCTGCCGCAATCGGATAAGCTGAAGCCTGCCCAGCAAATAGCTAGGCATGCCTAAAAAAAACATTCCTGTAATCCAGCCTGCATATGATCAGAGCTTTAATCACCTGTTGTCTGGCAGCTCTAGACAGAAAGAATAGAAATTTTCGCAGAAGACACAACAGATCAAAACAGGTGCCTACTACTGCATTAAGTTGGGCACGGAATAACAGCTAGTTGTCCAATTTAAACCTTAAAGTTTTTCACCACCAGGTTGTTCACCGTTGGGGCAGGAGCATCAGTTGGCCAGAAGATCTGCAGCGGAGTTCCAGCACCCTTGCCAATAAAGAGTAGCTCTGTCTTTCCTGCATTACATTTCAACTGGTTCGCAGCCAACCATCCGAAAACAGCTGTGAGGCAAGAACTAATTAGTACACCTGGTGAGGGCTTGTTTTCCTTCCATGTAAACAGCAGCTGTTTACATGGAAGGAAAACTAGGACACTAGGACACAATTTTGGCCCCCCAATGATTCAACCATTGCGGCCAAGGGTGTGAGGTAGAAGTTAAACAGGGTCGGACTCAAGTCTGAACTCTGTTGGACCCCAAACTTCAGTGAGCGGGATGAAGCTGAGTAGGGATGACACCAGACCTCCTGTCCCCTCCCCTCTATAAAAGAGGCTAGCCATTTCCAGGCCAAACCCCTAATGCCAATCTCTTGGAGCCGAGTCAGGAGCATCTGGTGCCAAACCGTATCGACAGCGGCCAATAGATCTAGCAGGAGCAGCAATGCCCTCTCTCAATCCTGACTCATCCAGATGGAATCAACCACTTCTTGCAGAGCTGTTTCCATGCTGTGGTTAGGGCAAAAGCCCGAATGGCTGGGGTGAAGTAGGCAATTCTTTTCAAAAAAGGAAGATAGCTGCTGGTTCACATATTTCTCAAGGAGCTTCGAGAAGGCCGGGAGCATGGAGATCAGCCTGTAGTTGGCACGGTCAGAGGGATTAGCCTGGGCCTTTTTTAGCAGTTGAATATCCTTTGCCTATTTCCATTTAATTGGGACTGTGGCAGATGAAAGGGAGGAGTTTAATAGCTGGTTCATGTGTGGATGTATTGCCTCCATTCCTAGTACCAAAATAGAAGTGGGGGCAGGGTCCAATGGAGAGCCAGATTTAAAGTATTTTAGGCCCTTAAAGAGTCCTCCAGGGAGACAGGGTTGAAAAAGTTCAGGGAACATACTTTCGTAGTAGAGGGTAGAATGTCGTTGAGTATTTACTGATAGTTGACCTCCTCTAAGGCAGGACCTGATGTACCATAATCCACCTTGAGTGGAGGGAGGCTGACCTGGGTAGAATCTATTTTTTCTTGGAAGAATGAGGCGAGCCTCTCACACCATTACCCAGAGGACGATTTCACATTGGAACCAGCTTCAGGTGCGAAGAAGGACTTCACAATTTTGAAAATTTCTCTAGTGTGATTGCCTGCTTTTAGGATTCTGGCCTAAAATTTTTATTTTTTTGCTATTTTAATTTCTTCATAATAATCCCCTAGGTCTGCTTTATAGTCTGCTTTGGCTGCTGGACAGTAATTTGTCCTCCATATCCTCTCTTTACGTTTACAGGCTAATTTAGATTTTTTTAAGGACAGGGTGAACCAAGGGCTAGGCACTTTTGACTAAACCTGTTTGGTGCCACTTTCCGGAGCCAGAGATTGACAGGAGGACTCAATCCAGTCCTCAACCAGGCCCACATCTAGGTTACTCATGCCAGTCAGAGAGGGACTTGTGG
Source organism: Lissotriton helveticus (assembly GCF_964261635.1). Classification (NCBI taxonomy): domain Eukaryota; kingdom Metazoa; phylum Chordata; class Amphibia; order Caudata; family Salamandridae; genus Lissotriton; species Lissotriton helveticus. Next base: position 1,247,326,482 of record NC_136068.1, on the reverse strand, counting down.
CTTAAAGTTTGTTACTCAATACGTCCGATTTAATTTTGCTGAGGGCCCTAACCGTACGCGGAAAGTTGCTCTCTTTGAGAGGGACATTACTCAGTTTTGACCATCTGAACCTAAGCAAAAAATGGTCAGACCAGACCAAAGGAGTGGCAGGATCAAAATTGAGGGGAATTGACATAAAGATTTGGTCTAGTTTATCCCCGGCCATTTGACTCGGGCCGTAGAAGTAGGCAAAAGGCTCATGGCCCTGAAGCTCTCCATAAGTTCATGGCTTTCCTTTAGCGGATCACAGTCACTTTGTAGATTGAAGTTCCCCAGCAGAACGCAACGTCCATACCTCAGGGTCAAAGGGGATACCATTTCACAAAGAGGAGAAACAAATCCTGCAGACGTGCCCGGGGTTCTGTATATAAGGCCCCTGGATATTGATTGCTTGGGAGAAAAAGAAATGGTAAATCCCAGTATCTCTGCCATCTCCAAGTTCACCTAGGGCAGCTGGGTCAGGGTATAGCAATCCTTAAAAATAATGGCTATCCCACCACCTCTGCCCCCATTTCTATCCTTCCATACAATTTTATAACCCTCGGGAACAGCTGTCCAAATCTCAGGACCCGAGGAGTCCGTGAGTCAGGGCTCTGTATCAAACATGGCATCGAAGTCTTACTCACCAAGGAGGTCATATATATCAATAGCATGCTTTAGGCCACCTTGAATGAATGAACCTCCTCAGAGTAGTATCGGGGGCAGATTTACTATTCATCAAGATAAAACTGCAGGAGGTGCATAGGTTTCCAGAGGGACCTAGGGTGTGCAAGCTCAGCGGTGTGCAGCTGGAGATGATATTGAGGGAATGAAGTTGTGAGGAGTTGTAGGTATGGAGGTGCTTACCAATTTTTCTCAAATGGGCATAATGGCTGACGTTGGTCGCTTCCAGGATGCAGACGGGTGCAGAAGGGCTTGCCTTGGGCGAGCCCGCTGCGCGCATCCGCCCAGCGGCCAGGTTTAAATGGATCAGCCTATTTGGATAGCTAGAGCACGCACTACCAAAGATGGCCACTCTAGCTGTCCCTGGAGAAAAGATGGCGGCCGTGCACCGAGCACTCGAGACCCCCACCTGTCTCCCACAACCAGGTCAGAAGAAGTGGACTGGAAAAGTGAGTATTGCCATACTGGTTTTACCTAAGATCATAATAGTGCAACTTCAAGATTCAAATTCAATTTTACACATTTTCTATTCCTAAGAACATACTCCCTACCCCAAGTGCAGTCTATAGCAGTGCAGAGTTAAAAACCAAGGAAATTGCACAAAACAAGTTAAAAGATTTAAAACTGAGGTACTTAAAAGAGGTTCAGCGAAAACACAGGCTGCTAATCGTTCAGCAACCGGGTCCGCGCAGCAGGCTGGTTTAAAAGAATCAGACTATTTGGAAAGCTAGTACAAAAAGAGCCATTGATGGACAGAATTCATAACAATGTCATACATTCACCCCAGTACAGAGATCTGGGCCTAAATCCATCGTTTTTTTGCTCACCTTGCCATTCCAGTTCCAGCCTATGCAAATCAGCTTTGACCCTGTGACCAATGGGAACAGTCCAGCCCAAACTGCCAGGCCAGGTCCTCCCTGGACTGGAAACAAGCATCATAAGACCGGTTTTGGGTTTTCAGCCCTCATCAGCCGGGATAGCATGGCATGGAGAGCACGGGACTCACCTCTGAGCATACCCGTCCCACTCAGGGTGACAAATGCAAAAAGAACAATTGGTGGACAGAATGCAGAACAATGTCATACATTTACCCCAGTACAGAGATCTGAGCCTAAATCCATCGTGTTTTTGCTCACCATGCCATTCCAGTTTGGACCCAGCTGTTGGACTTGGCCCTTCTGGCAGGTTCACCCCTAAACTTTTTGCTTTTAATGGTGACCTGGTGATGGTGATTTTTGGTTTCTGCGCACTTTCACTGTGTCCCAGTGGAAAGTGCGTGCGCACTCTGAGTGCATGTGGTGAGATAGGCCTGCCCTCCCATAGGAATGCATGGGGAATGTATGTGTCCCTGGTAGTTCCTGATGCGTGGGGTGTGCAGGCTCGAGTCTGGTATGTGCGGACTCGTGTGATTGAATACTGCGCAATGATGTATGTGGCGTGTATGCTTCTAGTGTGGAACTGCCATTTCTAGACATGGGTGTGCGTGTGCAGTGAGTGTGCTGGCACGTCATTGGCTGGAGCTGGCTGGTGAGCCTGGCTCCAGGATTCTGGATGGGTCTGCCCGGTGGTGAATGGAGATATTAGCATGCTGATGTGAGGGAGGGGTGCACCTCGGTCCTGAATAGGGCTGGGCTTTCCCCACACAATGCTGGCTCCGCCCCCTGTGGTGCGACTGATGACCCTAACCTACCTGGTGAATGGAAAGGGTGGCTGGGGAAAACAAAGTACTCCAAAACCAGCTGCGACTGGTTTCTCCCCCACCCTGCACCCTGAGACAAAGGGATTTGATGTATAAAAAGGGGCATTGTCCCCTTGCAATTTGTTCTCTTCCAGGATCCTTTTGCTGAGGGGGGCTGCTGCTCCTGGGCGCCAGGAGGACCGCCACTGGGGACTGCCTTCCTGCCAGGAGGGACCAGTGAGCTGGCTCTGGGCCCAGCCTTGCCCCCCGCCTGCCTCAAAAGCTTTGCTGGAGCTCTACCTTGCTTACAGCGCCAGGGAGCACTGTATTTTACTTATAGCGCCTGGGAGCGCTTTATTTTGTCCCTAGCGCTTGAGAGCGCTTCACTTGTTCTCAGCCGGTGCCCACCCGGCATTTGACCCGTTTTAATTGCCGATTTCCATTAATATCGAGTGCCCACCTCGATTCATTATTTATTTAAACGGAGCAGGTGCCCACCCGGCACTTGCCCCGGATTGTGCCACCAGCTGCTGTGTGCTCCCCGCCGGGCCGCCGCGCTGCCAGCGACGACCCGGAAGCCGAAGTTGCGACCCGGAAGTCCCGCCCCCGCAGCACGAGAAGAGGAGCAGGGCGGCTGAGAGCGGAGGGGGAGCTCCAGTGTTGCAAGACAGCCCCACGCCGCCACAAGGAAGAAGCCGGTGTTTCTCCCCCCATCGGGACTCCCGTGAAAGGAGGGAGAGCCCCGCAGCCCAGGAGCCGAGAGGAGACGCCGCCGAGGGGAGATGCCGCCTACTACCGGTGAGAGCGGGCATCCCCGCGGGTCCCTCCTCAGCCCCGTGAGAGGTTCTTGGGCATTTTTGAATCCAGAGTCCCCCGAGCGGGACTCCAACTGTTCGGGCATTCTGTGGGTGAAAAGCCCACGAGCGGCTCAGCTGCATATTTGTTTGAGAGCCGGGCTAGGCTCCAAGGGGGCCTCTCGTTTCTTTAGAGCCTGCGAGGCTCGGGCGCAGTTTTAGTAATTCGAGCCCATGAGGGCCCCGGGGCATTTGCGTGCATTTAGAGCCGGCGAGGTTCAGGGGGGCATTTATTTTTTAGTCCCCCAAGCGGGACTCCAACGAAGCCAGCATTCTTGTTTAGAGCCCACGAGGGCTCCGGGGCCATTTCCGTGATCTCGAGCCCCAGAGGGGGGGCGCCAACGACGCCGCATTTGTCTTTAGAGCCTGCGAGGCTCTTGGGGACATTGAGGGTGGTAGAGCGGCCCCAGCTGGCAGCAGACCGCTCCCCCAGTTCCCAGACGTATTTCTAGAGCCCACGAGGCTCCATCACTTCAGGGGCATATTTCTATTCAGAGCCTGAGAGGCTCAGGGGGACATTGTATGTGTTTAGGGCCCGAGGTTCCCACTTTGCCCCACAGTTGTTCTCAAGCCCAGCGAGGCTCACTGGTGGTTCTTGGCCCCAGTGATTGATTGTTTAGGAGCCCCGCAGAGAGCCAGGAGGCACGCTGGTGCCAGGCTCCCTACTACAGCTGTCCAGCACTTAGTGGGCAGCTGCCACGTTTAGGCTTGTTCTTTGGCTGGCTGCAGCCTGCCCTGACATTTGGGACACGGGGCGTCCTAGCCCCTGAGAGGCCAGTTGGCCTGGGGGGGACAGTTCTACATGGTTAGCCTATGTGATTTCTGCAAATTATTCTGTGCTGCACCTCTGAATGTGTTTGTTTATGCATCATGTGTTTTCCTTCCCTACACCTCTGAATGTTAGGATGCATCATGTGTAAAATATTCCTATGTCTATACCCCTAAATGTATGGTGATACTTAGGTGGTTGTTTTTCTCCTAGTACAGGTGTTGCTAGTGAGGTCCTGGTTCCCTGCGTAATATTCTCCTAAGGTGGTTAGGGTTGTGTAGGGGTACTTACCTGGTACCAGTCGTTACTGGTTGTGTGCTCTATGTCCTATTTTGTGCTACAGTAATTTTACATTCTATGTTCTAAAAGTGCTATTTCCAACAAGTACTCTAACCCTAAAAGTGCTTATTCCTGACAGTGGTCCAGGTGGCCCTGTCTTGTATATATCCCTTGTAAATTCTGCCCGTGCCTGTTGGCACATTGTAAAGTGTGTGTTTTTATCTAATGTGTTTTGGTGTAATACAAAGGCTATTTTTATACATAACCTTGTGTGGAGTGTCCTTTGGGGTGGGCCTTGGGTGTTATTGCTGGGGTGCGCGCGCAAACACTTAACCTACATAGCCTCCGGGATTAGCCTTGCTGCTCGCGTCACGTTACCTAGAGGGTGAGCAGGGGTTATCTTGGCGTGTAACTCCCTTACCCTGACATAGGAATGGTGGTTTCTGCCTGGCTTTGGCGTAAGCCTTAGCCAACCAGAAATCCCATTTCTAAAACCAGCCATATGCAAATCAGTCTTAATTCTGTGCCCAATGGCAACAGTCCAGCTTGGACTGCCAAGCCAGGTCTTCCCTGGACTGGATACAAGCATCCTAGGACCGGTCTCGGGATTTCAGCCCTCACCAGCCAGGATAGCTTGACTACACTGGCGTGCAGAGCACGGGACTAGCGTTTGAGCATACCCGTCCCACTCGGGGTGACAAATGCAAAAAGAACAATTGATGGACAGAATGCAAAACAATGTCATACATTCACCCCAGTACAGATATCTGGGCCTAAATCCATTGTTTTTTTGCTCACCATGCCATTCCAGATTGGACCCAGCCATATGCAAATCAGTCTTGACCCTGCGCTAAATGGGAAAAATCCAGCCCGAACTGCCATGCCAGGTCCTCCCTGGACTGGAAACAAGCATCTAGGACTGGTTTCTGGCTTTAGGCCCTCATCAGCCAGGATAGCTTGACTCCAGTGGCATGGAGAGCTGAGGACTAATGTCTGAGCATACCCGTCCCACTCGGGGTGACAAATTCAAAAAGAACAATTGATGGACAGAATGCAGAACAATGTCATACATTCACCACATTACAGAGATCTGGGCCTAAATTCATCGTTTTTTGCTCACCATGCCATTCCAGTTTGGACCCAGCCATATGCAAATCAGTCTTGACCCTGCACCCAATGGGTACAGTCCAGCCCGAACTGCAAGGCCAGGTCCTCCCTGAACTGGAAACAAGCATCCTAGGACTGGTTTCTGGCTTTAAACCCTAAGCAGCCAGGATAGCTTGACTCCAGTGGCATGGAGAGCACAGGACTCACATCTGAGCATACCCGTCCCACTTGGGGTGACAAATACAAAAAGAACAATTGATGGACAGGATGTAGAACAATTTCATACATTCACCCCAGTACAGAGATCTGGGCCTAAATCCATCGTTGTTTTGCTCACCATGCCATTCCAATTTGGACCCAGCCATATGAAAATCAGTCTTGACCCTGCGCCCAATGGGAACAGTCCAGCCTGAACTGCCAGGTCAGGTCCTCCCTGGACTGGAAACAAGCATACTAGGGCCGGTTTCGGACTTTCAGCCCTCATCAGCCAGGGTAGCTTGACTCCAGTGGCATGGACAGAATGCAGAACGATGGATTTAGTCCCAGATCTCTGTACTGGGGTGAATATATGACATTGTTCTGCAATTCAAGAGATAATACGTTTTTTCCCCCACCTTTTCCTCACTTTGATCATTCGTTCAAGGTTATGGAAACCTCATCAATATTTGGCTCAGTAAATTACACTACAGGGAGATGTTGTTCTGCATGGGTAATAATACTTTTTTCTCCAAATCTGTGTCACCAAGAATTTCCCTATATCTATCACTATTTATTTGGATATTTCGGGCACTGTATATCCTTCTTCCTCTTTTATTTTGTCTTTATCTTCACTGTGACTTGTTTTTATATGTAATGAATTTAGATCTAGTTTTAGACATTAAATTATAGTAGGACCTTTATTATGTGCCCAGATTGTCAATACATACATGTGCTATTTTAGACTAAAACTTATATTTTTATTAGATTCATGGCTACCTGAAGAAGGCGTCCCGCCGAAACGCGTGTAGACTCAAAAATTGTTAGCCACTTGTTTTTCTGGACATTTTGTTAAAAATATGAATTGGTTTACCTGATTTAAATACTGTTAATCACTTGTTCTTTTGGATATTTTGTTAAAAATATGAATTGGTTAATCTGATTTTGATTTTGCACACCATATCCATATTCTTTAATATCTGTATTAATTTCACAACATGTTACCTATTTGGTTGTAGTCTTCATATTACATCTTGAATGTATCTAATTGTTTATGAATTATGATGCTCTATAAAATTTAAACATGTTCTACTAAAAAATAAAAAAAAATAAAAAAAATATAACAGAATATTTATAATAATAAAAGATGATATTTTGGAGAAATAATCAGTGTTCTGGTCACATATGGTTATTACACAGTATAGGTCCACATTTTTAATTGTTTCCTAAATGTTTATTTTCAGATATTGTTTATTCGCCCTGATTTAGGAAACTGTTTCAGGGGTACCCCTTTTCCTTACACCCATACCAATCTGCTTCAGACCACAGGGTAGAGAGAAGACTGCGACAATACACATTGTAGTTGAAACCCTCTTGACCAAAGAGAAGATGACCTCCACCTTCTGATATTGCTGAACCTCACAGCTGCCTTCAAAAGAGTCAACCATCTCACCCCCATGCTCACCATGGAGTTTCAAATGGGATTCACCAGCAATGTCCTTCCCTGGATGTCCTCCTACCTTTCCAATGGACACCAGTATGCTTACAAGGTCACTTCCAGGTCACAAATGATGCCTATCACTTGTGGAGTCACTAGGGCTCCATACTTTCTTCTGTCATCTTCAATCTATACATAGAGCCTCTTGGTCCGCTATTCACATATAACAGCATCAAGATTCACTAATCTGCTGATGATATATAACTCTACTTAAAAGTCTCCACTGCTTCAGATATACAATGCCTCAAACTCTGCTTGCACATCATCCAGACCTGGTAGCCAGTGCCTACCTGAAGTTCAACCAAACAAGACAGAGTTCCTGTTATTTGCCAAGAAAAATAAACAAGACACAGTACAAACCAGGCTCAATGGCATGAACTTTTACAGCTTTGAATCCCAACTTTCACTGAATGCCAAATCATGTGGGTTCTCCTTGGACAGCAACCTCATTTTTAAATAACACACTGCTAATAAACAAAGATGGCCTGGTATCAGCTGCTGAAATTGTCCCTCTCTGCAGGGCCATCCTCAAACTTTTTGCCTTCACCCCTCTTATTTTTGCTGAATTTGTTTTTATTTCCTTAGGACTGTGTACACTCTGCCACTGCTACCCAGTGCTAAAGTACTTGTTCTCACTCCCTAAAACATGGTATCATTGGCTTACACTTGATTCCCATATTTAACGTGTTTACAAGTCCTTAGTAAAGTGGCACACCTTATACCCATAACCTGCAACTCAAAATAAATGCTCCTAGTGGGCCTGTAGCGCTTACTTACTGTGCCACCCATCTAAGTAGCCCCTGACAAATGTCCCATGCCTCAAATTGCAGCCTGAATCTGGTTTTAAACTTCCAATTCGACTTGTCAATATAACCCCCCCCGGCCAAGACTTAAACTCCCCGTTTATTGCATACAAGTTACTGCTAAGTTAAGGCCTATGAAGCCTATAGGGCAGGGTGCATTGTGAGTAAAAAGTTGGGTATGTACTTTTAAGTGTTATATGTCCTGGTTGTGAAAAACATCTAAATGTGTTTTTCACTACTGTGAGGCCTACCTCTCCCCTAGGCAGACATTGGGTTGCCTTGTTACATTTAGTTTGTGCTAACATTTGATTGGGAACAGGTAGATGTTTCATGTTTGGTGTATAAGAAATTTGTACTTGAATACCCTCTTTAATGGTAAAGTTGAATTTTAAGGTACTGTTAGAAATGGGATCTCTGATTGGCTAGGGCTTGCGCCTAAGCCAGGCAGAGACCACCACTCTAGTCAGGGCAAGGGAGTTACATGCCAAGATAACCCCTGCTCACCCCCTTGGTAGCATGGCACGAGCAGTAAGGCTTATCCCGGAGGCAATGTGTAAAGCGTTTGCGCAACACACTCACACAGCAGCAACACACTAGGCACACCATAAAAAGGAACTCCACACAAGGTTATATATAAAAATAGCCTTTGTACTACCATCAACACAGTAGATCATAATCACACAGATGCACTGTGCCAACTGGCACTGGCAGTATTTACAGGGGATTATTTACACATGACAGGGCCACATGGGCCACTGTCAGAATCATCACTTAGTAGAAATAGTAGATGTAGCACATAGAATAACGGTAGCACAAAATAGTAATTGTAGAACACAACCAGTAACCACCGTTAAAAGGTAGGAACACACTACGCAATACTAATCACCTTAGGCCTAGATCACGCAGGGAAACATAAACTGACTGGTAAAAACCATACTAGGCAAACCAACCTCCTAATCATAAAAACACATTTAGAGGTAAAAAGTAGGATGCATTAATACATTACGCACAAATCATCATAAACATAGTGTGCCCCAGGCGGGGGCACAACACAGGAAAATTGTCCCCCAGGCCAACTGGCCTTCCACCGGGGCTTAAATGCCCTTTGTCCCAAAAGTCAGGGCTGGCTGTGCACACAGCCAAGAGCAATAACGCAAAAGAACAGGCCTAAACATGGCAGCTGCCCACTACTTGCTGGGCGGCTGGGAAATGAAAGGGAGAAGGAGTGCATCTCACTCCTGAGTCCAAAGAACATGTCCCCTCAACATGAAGAACCTAAACAGTGCAGCTGCCCACTACTTGCTGGGCAGCTGTGAGGTAGGGAAAAATGCGGTAAGGGCTCTCAGTGCGCCCTAAGGACAAATTGCGCCCAAGGTTGGAGCCATCTGGCTCTAAAATTAAACAGGGTAGAGCCAGCATGGGCTCTAAATTACATATGTTCCCAGGAGGAGCCACAAGGGTCTCTGTAGAGGATCTAGGCCAAACGATGGAGCCCTTTAGGCTCTGGAAACAATTGGGGCTTCGTTGGAGCCCTCAGGTTCTAGGAACAATGGGGCCAACAACAGTGGTGTGGGCACGAGGGTGGGCACCGACAATGTGTCCCGACCCTACCCACCTAAACAGTAAAGCATGGGCCCCTCTTGGCCCAAGTAAACAATGAGGCAAAGTGTCTGAGCAGCCCTCTGCAAAGTAGGGCTGCTCTGGAGAGAGGCACCGGCAGGGTGCCTTGACTCAACTCCTCCCAGTTGGCTTTACTCACCAGCTCTTCTGGGCAGCTCTCTCCTCTTCGGAGCGGTGGCACGCTGGGCTCTCCCTACTCATGGGAGCCCCTCCTCACCTGCTTCACCCGGTCCTGGAGCGGTAGGCTCCCATCCGCTCCTCTCCACTCACCGGTCTTTTCTGGGCAGCTGCACGCGGGTCTCTCCTCTCCATATGGGAGCCCCGCCAGTCACTGCAGCACTCCTCCCCCTCACTCTGCACCGCGGGGCTCTCCCTAGCTCTCGGGGGCCGCGGTTGCAAACACCGCCTTGGTGCTCACGGTCCGCTTCACGGGCACACGCAGGAGCACGGGGTAGGCTTCCGCCGCTTCCTGCTTCCTGATTAAGCCCCGCCCATGCCTGACAAGAGGTTGCCTGACTTCCGGCTAAGCCCGGGCTGCGGCGGTGATTTCGATGCGGGGCAAAACGAGAGGTAGGCACCCTCGAGGTTGGAAATATCCAGCAGCACAAGGTCCCTGGCAGGGTGAGCACCCTCTAGGGATGTCAGAAAGGCACAAGGTCCCTGGTGGGGTGGGCACCCACTAGGGATATCAGAAAGGCACAAGGTCCCTGGCTCCAATTACATAGCAATCCGATACAAAACATAGTTACTACATATATTCAACAAAACTATTAATACAAAAAAGAATTTGTCTCCCTATTTGGTTATTTACAGGAGGAAAGGAAGGGACCCTTCACCTTCACTTTCTGAGAAACCTCAGGGGTTCCCTACCCTTTTTTTCATCGGATTGACACTACACGCCGTTAAAATAAGAGACTTTTCTATTTAGAAATGGGCACCTTCTTTTTTGTATTAATAGTTTTGTTGAATATATGTAGTAACTGTGTTTTGTATCAAATTTCTATGTAATTGGAGGCTTTGAGATATGGCCACTGGGCATTTCATTAATTCCTGCATTTTCATAAGAAAGGGGAAGGCAAGACTTTAAACAAGAACAGGAAAAAACTACGTCCGATCTCCTATGGAAACTCGAGGATTTTGAGAATAGGCAGCGCAGAAATAACATACGCTTACTGGGTGTTGCAGAGGGAAAGGAGGGGCAAGATGTGAGGGCATATGTAATTGAACTGCTCAGAGGTGCACTACCAGATATAACAGGTTGGGATTTGGAAAAGGAGATACAGCGTGCGCATAGATTCCCGTTTGTACAGAGCAAGGATAAAATGTTGGCAAAACCCAGGGCAATACTTATCCATGTTGGGAATTATTTATTAAGGGAAGAAATTATGGCAAAGGCAAAACCCCAGGCAAAATGTAGATATAAAGATGTTGAATTTTTTGCTAGACCCGATTTTTGTCACACGACAGTTGAAAGGAGATGGAGGATGAGGGAGTTAATAACCCCGTTTCAAAAACTAGGTTGTGAGGCATACTTGATGTTCCCTAGCAGACTGAAGGTAGTCAAGAATGGGCAATTTAAGGTTTTTTATTCAGAGATTAAGGCCCAGGAATACTTGGTCTGGTTGAAGGAAAACAGATCACATGATGATACAATGACACTGATTTCTCACAGAAACCAGAAAACCTAAAGCAAAAGAGTTCAACTTAGACAAAAAAATAAAAAAAATAAAAAGGGGAATTATGAGATTGATATATATTTTTTTTTAGAGTCTCTGACAAATGAAATAAGAATAGTAGAGGGAGGGTAGAGTAGCGGGGGGATAATGAGATGGGGGAAGGATAAAAGAACTAGGGGGAAGTGGTGTGATTTCTGGGGAGGTAATGGGGTAAGGGAGACGAGTGAGAGGGAACGTCACCCTAGAGGGGTCACAGTTGCCACATATAGGTCTTATGGACCTATTTGCCAGTAGGGGGGAGGGACAGTCGGGGGGGCTCACAGGGGGGGGGACTTTGTTGGGGCAGGGGGCACAATATGGAAATAATGTATATAAAAATGCAAACAAAACCAAGGAAAATAAACTATAAGGAAACATGGAGGCTATATCTTGTGAAACAAATATTTGAACTGAAATGGCTGCTGTACGAATAATGACATGGAATATATGTGGATTGAATGAGAGGCAGAAGAGGCATAAGGTATCTCTTTTATTAAAAAATATGAGAGTTGATTTCTTACTTTTACAAGAAACTCACATTATGGCATCTGAAATATACCTATTGGAACAATTGGGGTTTGTAATCCTAGCCTTCTCAAGACAGGGCTCCAGAAATAGGGGGGTGGCAATACTATCAAGGAGACGGGATATTACTACGAGGAAGAAATTAGAGGATGCTTGGGGGAGATGGGTGCTGGTAGAATGTTTGGTTGGAGAAGAGTGGATCACTCTAGGCTCAATTTATGGTTCCACAGGGGATGACCCTGAAATTTTTGAGCAGTTGGATATAGAGTTGGCTACATGGGCGCCCTGTATTATTCTCGGAGGTGACTTTAATATCAATGGTGCTGGGGGGCTAGGATTAACGGTAGGAACACATACAACGTATAAAGGTAGGAAGAAAAGAGTATATAGAGCAATTCGCTCTATGGCTAGGAATAATGCATTAATAGATCTATGGGATAGTCTAAAACCACAAGAGAAGGGATTCACATATTATTCTGCCCCGCATAGGGTAAGTGTGAGATTGGATTACTTCCTCGTAGCAAGTAATTGTTTATCTAAATCACAGATTGAGAGGACGCCACGTTTATTGTCAGACCATAATCCCTTAATTCTAAACTATACTGCTATGTTGAGCTCCAGGGAAGCTACAAGATGGACATTTGAAAGAGCGCTTTTAGAGGATGAAACCTATATTCAACACATGATGCAGTGGATTGAGGAGTACTTGACAATAAATAGAGGTACTGCCCCGGATGGAATTGTATGGGATAGTCTTAAGGCAGGGATAAGGGGTGAGACTATTAGCTACAGTGCGAATACAGTGCGAATAAACGTAAACAGGAACGATTTAGAATTCAAACTGTTAAAACACAATTTCTTTTAGCAGAGGAAGAGTTAAATGAATGTATAATGGCAGGTAACCCGCCAGAGCTTTTACTTACTAAATTAGCAAAGATAAGGATGGAGGCAGAGGAAGACATAGCAACTAGGGCGGCAAAAATATATGTGGCTAACAGAGAGAAGTGCTATGAAGCTAGTGAAAGGGTGGGACGAACTTTGGCAATACGAGCAAGACAAAAAACGGCGTTAGGAGAGATAAGGGCGATTAAAGATAGCTTAGGGAAAGAGGTAATTGACGCACAGGGGATTAAAGAGGTTTTTAGACAGTTTTATATGAAACTATATGAAGAGCAGCAAGGAAAAGACCCAGTGGAAATTGCATTATATTTAGAGAGTATTGAAAAAGTGATGTTAAAGGAGGAAGAACAACAAATACTAGATTCACCCTTAGAGTTTCAGGAGATCGAGGCTGCACTTATGAGTTTACCATCAGGAAAGGCAGCAGGACCTGACCAAATACCCATAGAGTTCTTTAAGGTATTCTGGAAAGTATTAGGTAGGGACATGGTGAAAACCCTACAACAAGCACAGATAGGGGTATCGGTTCCAGGTTCGTGGTCAGGCGTAGAAATTGTGGTCATTTTAAAAAAAGGGAAATCACCTAAGGAACCTGGTTCCTATAGACCTATTACACTTATGAACGCGGACACGAAGGTCTATTCTAAAGCATTGGCAGTAAGGCTAGCTAACGTGATAACACCACTAGTTTCCATTAATCAGCATGGATTTATCCCTGGGCGGGGAACGACTCATCATACTCGGAAACTTATTACTTTATTGGATGCCATGGAAGTCTCAGGGGACCCGATGGCGGTGATGTTTTTAGATGCCGAGAAGGCTTTCGATCGGGTTTCCTGGGACTATCTATGGTGTGTTTTAAAAAGAGTGGGATTTGGGGAGGGATTTGTTAAAGCAATAAAAACACTGTATAGAAACCCGATAGCTGCTGTAAGGGTAAATTCGGGATTGACTGGGGAGATTCAAATTAAGAGGGGAACAAGACTGGGGTGCCCATGTTCCCCACTCCTGTTTGCTATGTATTTGGATCCTCTGATTCGGAGAATAGAAAGAAATGAGGATATAACTCCATTGACCACGCATAGGGGGGAATGTAAAATACTAGCTTACGCCGATGACGTGGCGATTTTAACATCTACTCCCACCGAGGCTATCCGAAAGGTTGAAATAGAGGCAAAACATTTTGGAATGGTTTCAGGATATTCTTTGAATACTAGTAAAACACAAATAATTAAGAACAATAATGCAGTATGCCATGATCACAGGGTTGTGCAAACAGGTGTATACCTTGGTATTACAATTACCTCAGAACTGGATAAAGTGGTGGAATTGAATATAGCTCCTATCATAGCTAAGGTTGGAAGGGACTTAGATAGATTGCATAATCTTCATCTCTCATTAGTTGGTAGAACAAACATTATTAAGATGCTAGTGTTACCAAAGTTTCTATATATATTCAGGACGATCCCATTGATGTTTGACAACCACTGGTTTAAAAAGATAGAAGCCATTATTAATAGGTTCATATGGTCCAAAGGAAAGACCAGAAGGGCACTACGGTTTATGGCACTACCAAGACAACGTGGAGGATGGGCACTACCAGACTTGAAATTATATTATTGGGCCGCTGCCCTGCAAGGTATGGTAGGGCTAATAGGTGGTGCAGAAATGGAGGGGGATGGTGAGCTAGGAACTCTGGCAATATATGGCCTCTTGTTGGGAGAAGATGTTAATAATGTACTCCTTAGACATTCCGATTCAGCATACTATAAGAGAACCCGTTTCAAGACACTTATGACTGCATACAATATTTGGAAAGCCTTCAGTAAGAGATACGGATTAGGTAAAAATAACAGATACACAAGAATGAAGAATAATTCAAATTTTCCTAATGATATTTTTTCTGATTTAGTATTCAAGGTTTGGGTACAAAAGGGAATTATTAAAATTGGAGACATGATGGGACCTGATGGTATTATGCAATTCTCAGAGATTAGAGCAAAATATGGGATAGAAACAAGGCACTTTTTTAAGTACCTTCAAATAAGAAGCTTTTTGTTAAATAAAAGAGGTGGAACAGCCGGTTTTGAGAGAAATAAGATTCTTGAGCTGGTACAGGAAGGAACTGATTGTAGTATTAAAAGGTTCTACTATGAATTAATAGAATCAAAACAAGAGGATTTGGAGAAATGGGGGGAAAGCTGGGCAACTAAATTAGATGCTGAAATAGACTGCTTTAAGATGTCATTAGAGTTGGGGCAGACTGTCCTGTGTTCTGCAGCATTGCAAGCACAACATTATAAGACACTGTTTCGGCTGTATTACACTCCGGCAAAAATTGCGCAATGGGGAGCTACAACTGGTATTAATTGTGCAAGATGTGGAAGCCTACAAGCTGATATTGTACATGTTTTTGCAACATGCCCATCATTATGTACAATTTTGAACGAAGTAGAGACTTATATGCAAAAAGCATTGAGAATAAGTGTTAATTTAACCCCCACCTTAATTTTGTTGGGTGTAAATTCAGATGGTACACAGGGGGAAGAATGTTATTTTATTTTTGTGGCTATGGCAGTATTAAGGTTATGTATTGCATCAGCCTGGCTGGACCCAATCCCACCGACATATCAACAATGGCTGGCGAGGATTTTAAATATATATAATTTGGAAAAGGCAATTTACGCTAGAAGGGGGAAGAAGGGGAGGATACTGGGATTGAAAATATGGGAACCGATAACTAGATGGAAAGATGATACTTAGGATAATCGATTTAGGATAATTGAATTGAATTGAATAATTGAATTGTATATAGAGAAGTATTGTTGAACAATGTTATTAATTAAGGAGATAAGACCTATTAGCTATGAAGTATTTATGTCAAAACTTTTTTTCACTCCTAATGGTTACCCGGTCCTTGTGTATATAATTTTTTTTTTTGATTTATGAATCTATTCTTCCCTTGTGTATGTATAAAGTAAAATGTATTTTATGTTACTCTGTGCTCCTTGCCCTCGGTTTAGGGGGTAAAATTGAAAAAATTCAATAAAAATATTTAAAAAAAAAAAAAAGAAAGGGGAAGGCATCTTAAGGCACTAGTCCGCTAATATGTACGTGCAAGGGTTTTTCAACAAGAGGCACTAGTCCGTGAATATATTGGGCTACAGTGCACAACTGGTGTAGTTCACCCCGTGGCACCCAAGCTTGCGAGCAAGGTCTCCTTCGCATGGCGCCAAGATAGGATGTTCGATCTTTTATATGAGACAGGAAATGGGAAGAACAATGCACTTTGCAGAATGATGTCCATATTATATATCTAGGACAGCACCTTGCCTCGTTTACACATTTGCCATATGACAGGATCAATGAGTTATGAGCTTTTCATGTGTATATACAACAGAGCAACAAATTTGTACTTTACATTTAATTTGCTCGGATTGAACTTTATCCATTCCAAGATGGCGACCATTGCTTATGTCAGATGCAGGCAGAAACAGAGTGCCTCATTTATGTTTATTGTTTATTTAAGCACGTTCTTTGTTTACTGTGATTATCGTCTGATCAAGACACCGCTGAGTGTCGAAACGCGTAATGGTATTAAGGAATAAACCTGGTGATTTGAAATCTCTCATCTGAGTTCGCATTTTCACTTTTTTTTAACTTTGCATACTACGTACCGGCTTGGGGCTCCTGCCGGTGATGCGCCACCTGACTACGGGATTGACCCCGGAAGGACCCTCACTGAGCATATATATATTTTTTGTCTATATTTTCAGACATATGTAATGAATAGACCCTCTATCCATGAATACGTAGTCCATCAGTGGGCGTAGTGAGTATCTTACATATGTAATGAGACTCATGAAACATATTCCAACATGGCGCTCATGGTGTTGCTTGAGGGGTTAGTCCTATGTCTGTGTCCATGATTTGGTGAAACTTTATCAACATGCTGATTGTTTTGTGTAACTGACACACTGACGAAGGCAGCACGCCGAAACGCGTCTGTGCAGTTTCCCTGATTAAATCTTGTGGTTACAACAATCCTCCTTGAGTGCTGTGCCTTTTCTGTAAAGGGAAGAAAGGTTGAAGCGTAATATATATATATATATATATATATATATATATATATATATATATATATATATATACATGCAACAGTGGCATTGGGGAAATATTTTACAGTTGCAAGTCCAGGGCTGTAACTTTATTGATTCTACTACAATGTATTGGGGGCGAAAGACCAAATTATGTGGTAAAAATGCAAATTATATGGTACATTCACTGTCAATATTATTTTTTATTCATTCGAAATAGAATTGACCTTTTGGTGAAATCTTCAAATTATGTTTCAAATTTTATGGCACATGAAGTAAATCCATAATTATGCAGTAAACGCTGCAGACATAATGCAGTAAAGGCTGCAGCTACCACATCACGTCACTGACTCCCGCCATTGTCAGTTGTTTTGCTAAAAATGTATTTAAAAAAACTAAACAATGCGTAAACATTCGTTCCCATTGATAGCTGCACTTTGAAGAAAACCGTATCTTCAAACTAACTGCCCGAAAATAAACATATCATATAAAAAATACATAACTTGTGCTATGTGTAATGATGACATGTACAAACCACTCGGCCTTCAGCCTCACAGGGTATTATATTACTAGAAACCATTGGTAGAAAAAGTGAACCATATCACACAGTTACCCGTTGTGTGTTTTAAAGATATGCCTTCATGGAATTTAGATGTGAATGATGTGGAGGTAAGAATAGTACATGTATACTCTCCACCTTATTATTATGATACGTGGTAGTCGATGTTCTGCTTTAATATTTTTTGTAGGACGATATTTTTATTCTTGATATTCTTACATACAGCCCTGAGGAGGGGCCGTGAATCACAACAGGGGAGCCTCCAATGGGCTCTGGTGCCCCTACGCGCCGTCATATTTAATCCTCTGGAGGATTGGAACATCTGGTTTATGACTAGATGCGTTTTCATTTGTAGAATGTATAAACCGAGTTATTTAACCAGGGCACAGGTCGATGAATCTGAACAGTGCTGTCAAAATATCATGACATGGACCCGTTCTTTTTCCTCTGTAACGGTATTGTAAAATGGAATCTGTGAGGCATTAAGCAGTGGTTTCACAAAAAACGATGATTTATTGCGAGAACATGGCATTTTAGCTTAAGAACTCCAGTAATAAAATGTATGAAGGCATGTTCATAGGCATATTTGCTCCCAATAACATTTTATTGGAATAAAGTATATTTTATTGGCATTGTCTATGCAGAGAGGTAGGTATACAGCTGTAAATGTAATGATGCCCACTTCCATGTCGATACAGTCTTAACATGTATATACACAGACGTGCACAAACATTACTAAACGCATTAAAGGGTGTTGCCAGGCATGTAATGACACGGGTCTTCATATAACGCAGTCGTGTACATAAACCCTTAATACATGCCGAAGGCAGCTTTTTTCCTCTAATGCATTCTTGTGTGTCTGATATTCAACTGATTAAGCAGTATATACCCTGCTGGATGTTAAAGTGCGTTAGTCTAAATTGCAGTGGAGAAGGGGCTGGATAGTCTGGGATAAACGTTGTTGTGAGGCGACGAGATTTGACAAATGTCAGGGCAAGCAGTGCAGCGCCATCTGCCACTCTCCGGTAATCCCGCGCCGGGGCTCTGCTGGCGTTCTTAACCAAATACAAGACCTGCATTTAAACCGGTATTGTGCGTCGGCCATTGAAACCGCCTCGCCCTGGTGTTTAATATCAATATGACATGATGGATCATTTTTAATTAGTGGTTGCTCAGGGTTAGGATTTTATGTGTGCACGGGAGGGGGTGGTTGGCGCGTGGGGAGTCATTGAAACACCGAAGTGGGAAAGCAATGCACTTCTGCACGCTGACCCGCACGTGCTTGCATGTTAGAACATCAGATGTTTTACTATTGAGAGGACTGGCAAGGAGCTGATGCAATTAAATGTCGACTACACGCGAAAAGGTGGTTCCAATTAAAGAATTAATATTTTAGCCAATGGGCCCCGGCAGCAGTCTGTTAGCCTGGGAGCTGTCCAGCGCTGGTGGTGCTGAATCTCGGCTTTGTTCTGCGAGAGTGAAGGTTTGACTCTTTACTACAGTATAGCTGTATTTCTCGGTACTATGTGGCCTTCGTGTTTAATAAAACACTATTTATTTATTTATTTATTTATTTATTTATGACATTTATTGAGCGCGAACGAATACCCGTAGGCGTCTCGGCGCTAGACTGTACAGCTATCTTTCCCCAAGATGTTAATAACTTCGGAGGATCATTGGGCAGTGTCACTGGTTTGAAGCGATGTGTTTGCCATTTGCTTGGTGTGTGTTACATTGAGATCAATAATACGTAGAAGGCACTGTGTGGCCTCTCTGAGCGGTTCATGCAGTGGAACCGACAGCAGTGGACCATTGTCAAGGGCCAGGTCCAGCCATCTTGGAAATGGCACATATAGAGTAGAGATTTTTTCACAGCCCTCAGCTGTAAACACAAGCTGCGCTGTGCTTCTTGGCACACAGTGGTCACCGTGACGTGTTTATATTCGGAGGCTGAGGTTTGGAGGTGACAGAAATTGACCCAGTCGGGCTGCCATTCTGTACTGCTCGGTACAGAGGAGGGCCCTGGGCTCGCATGAAAGCCTCATTTGGTGCCAGTGGACTGGGCAAAATGGTAAGTGCAACGACATGGATATGGGGCAGTCTTTACATAGTATGGGAAGTTTCTTAGTAGTTATTCCCACAGTGGCACTCCTTGGCGCCCCGGACAGTAGATGGCATTCACGCTGCGGCTCTCGCACCCATTGGTGGGGTCTGTATAGTGAAGGAAGGTGGTGCTGCTCTATAAAAGTACGTGGAACACTCTGGCATATTTAGCTGCTCGAAGAAGCCTTCTGCAGTTGTGGCTGCCATCGATATATAGCGCTTTTTTGGCTAGCTGCCATGTAGGAGCTGCTTCGGTGTGGTGCCAGATGTTTTAACAACCATTTCGAGGGGCGGTGTGGCCAGACCTGGTGTTGCAGTGACTAATTGGTATGCATGAGGAACATCCAGCTGGTCGAAGTAACATGCTATCCCCAGTCCATGGCAAATTACAGAGTCAAGGGGCGCCGCGCTGTGTGCCTCCGCGTGGTGCCAGCAGCTCGACAGCGGACACGCTGTGGGGGCGCTTAAGTAAGTAGCCCGGGCACCCCGACGCATTTCAAGCTTCGGAGGAGGCCGCGACTAACACACGAGAGGCCTTTACTGCCACATCCAATCGTCAGAGTAGGCATAGGGCGTCCGCCTTGAGATCTGGGAGTGCTCTGTGCGAAGGCCGTGCTCCCACACCCAGGGCAGGCACATGCACTATCATGGAAAGGGCGTGCTGTGTCACTCAGAACAAGCAGAAGAGGCCTTGTCATGAAAAAGGCCGCTCGATAGGACTCAGCGCAGGCAGGGACGCGTCTATCGAGTGGGACGTGGTGTGATGCTGTAAAACAACAGCTTGGAATGCTACCCAGAGCCATTGCCAGGGGCTAGACTGTGTGCACGCATCGTCCAGACACATTTTGTTTGACTGATGATACTGAAAATACCGTGTTGTGGCACACAGAGTATAGCATGCTGTGCTGGCAGGTAACGTATGACGAGACGGCTGCAGTATAGCATGCAGTGCTGGGGAAGGCGATATACTGTGAAGAGCTCAGTGTAGCATGCGGTACTGGCAGGCGACCTTTGATGTGGAGGCCGCAGTACGGCATGCAGCACTAGCAGGTGACGTATGATGTGGAGAATATCACGCACTACTGGTTGAGGAAGCATGAAATGAAGACTACATTATAGCACGCACTACAAATAGAGAAGGAAAGATGTGAAGGCCACAGTACAGCATGCAGCACTGGTAGGTGACGTATGATGTGAAGGGCACAGTACAGCATGCAGTACTGGTAGGTAACGTATGATGTGAAGGCCACAGTACAGCATGCAGTACTGGTAGGTGACGTATGATGTGAAGGCCACAGTACAGCATGCAGTACTGGTAGGTGACGTATGATGTGAAGGCCACAGTACAGCATGCAGTACTGGTAGGTAACGTATGATGTGAAGGCCACAGTACAGCATGCAGTACTGGTAGGTAACGTATGATGTGAAGGCCACAGTACAGCATGCAGCACTGGTGGGTAACGTATGATGTGAAGGCCACAGTACAGCATGCAGTACTGGTGGGTAACGTATGATGTGAAGGCCACAGTACAGCATGCAGCACTGGTAGGTGACGTATGATGTGAAGGCCACAGTACAGCATGCAGTACTGGTAGGTGCCTTATGATGTGGAGGCCGCAGAATAGCATGCAGTACTGGTAGGTAACGTATGATGTGAAGGCCACAGTACAGCATGCAGCACTGGTAGGTAACGTATGATGTGAAGGCCACAGTACAGCATGCAGTACTTGTAGGTAACGTATGATGTGAAGGCCACAGTACAGCATGCAGTACTGGTAGGTGACGTCTGCTGTGGAGGCCGCAGAATAGCATGCAGTACTGGTAGGTGACGTATGATGTGAAGGGTACAGTATAGTAGGCAGTACTGGTAGGTGACGTCTGCTGTGGAGGCCGCAGAATAGCAGCCATTACAGGTACAGAAGGTATGATGTTTCATTATGTTTCATTAAGTCAGAACTGAAGCATTTTCAATGTTATATGCAACAAAGCGGTAGTTGTTGCTTATTTATCTTATGCAACTAACAACCATTGACAACGCCAATAGTCCTGGCTTGTTGTAGGTGTAATGTCACTTGGTGTATTATATAGAAGCAGCAAAATACCAGTCGGGCGGCGACGGCGTACTATGCTAAGCACAGATGTTTAGCCTGGATGTTTTTAAGCCACGCTCTTACTTGCATTAGCCACGCTCCTTTGAGAGACCCTCCAGGTTTTCATCCCATTTCAAGCCCTGGTTAAGGCCACAGTATAACATGCAGTACTGGGGGAGGAGGTACGACGCACAAGTTACAGTATTGCATGCAGTACTGACAGAACAAGTGTGACGAGGAAGACACGAGTTGGCACTAAGTGACGGTATAGTAGGTGTAATATAAAGGTGTAAAAGCCTTTCTGTAGTACTGAGTAAAGGCAGGCTACGTATCATGTAGACACCATGTTGCATCACTCAATGGAGCCAAAACACGTGAATGAAATACGTGCTGCATCCCCAGTACCGGAAGCGAATGCGTGGTGTAAAAGCCAAGCTGCAGGATCCGTGTCAACTAAGTAAACACTGTGAAGGCCGCATTGTAGCACTCAGGTAAGGGGGAGCATGTTACACGCCACGTTGCACTGCTCACAGGTAGAGGGAGTTAATAAATACTCACACTATTACCTAGTACAGTTAGAAGAGGTATAGAATAAATGTCACGCTCCAGCACTGCGTAAAGAACGCGAAGTGTAAGGATGCTGCTGGGGTACTCAACAGCTCTCGGTACAGGCAGACGAGTCATTTACGGGGGGGGGGGGGGTGGCGGATAGAAGAGGTATCACGCAAAGGGCCTGATGATTTTACTGGGAACAGGCTGGGGGCAGAGAAGGTACGGATAGAAGAGGTGTCATGTAAAGACCGTGCTGCAGCACGCGGCACAGGGCATCCAGAGAGTTGACACCTTGGCTCACCTTGAGAACAACTTTCATAAAGATCTTATGAGCCTACCCCACAGTACCCCCACTATCCCCCTTTTGCTAGACGCAGGCACTCGACCAATATGTGAGCAAGCCAAATTACGCCCCCTTCTACTATGGTCCAGAATCTGGAATGTCCCTGAACTCAGCAGCTATGCAGAAGCCTTAAATGAAATTTTGTCCCTTCCGGGTTGCCATAAGGTCATCTGGCTTAGGGAGGTTAAGAGGCTGCTTTACAAACTGGGCTTAGGAGATGCTTGGGTCAACAAATCAGCACCCTCAAAACAATTATTAAAGAAGGTTTATTGGTCATGGGTGGACAACGAGAGAGTATGTAACACAAATCATTGCAAATCTGTCGCCCAATTTTTGTTAGCTAAGGAGATCCCTTACAGGGAACCCTATCTGGATTTTATCCATAGCTCAGGCGACAGATCATTGTACTTTAAATTTAGGGTGGGGGTGCTTCCTTTATGCCAGTTTACTTCCACCTGGAAACCGCCCTTACAAACTGTACCCTACTGCCCTTTTTGTGATCTAAGGGTAGAGTCTGTTGCCCACTTGCTGTTTGAGTGCAGCGTTTACGCAGCGCCTAGACGGAGGTGGTTGAAGCCTCTTTGTAGGAGTTTGGGAACCCGTTCACATCTGGAAGCCTTACGCATATTGCGTACAGATGCAAGACCCTTCTTTGCCTCTTGTATGGCAAATTTTTTAGACTGGGCTTGGCGTATAAGAACTGCGAAAAAATTGCTGATCCAGTAATGTGTTCCCCTACTATCTTGTTATTCTTAAAGATGTTTCTCTTTTAATTCTTAATGATGATTATGTAGGATATTTTGCACTGTGTGTGATAAATTGTTTTTACTGATGTAATGTGTTGCTTTTATGATATGTTTTTTATATCGCATAAAGCTTACTTACTCTACTCACACTATTACCTAGTACAGTTAGAAGAGGTATAGAATAAATGTCACGCTCCAGCACTGCGTAAAGAACGCGAAGTGTAAGGATGCTGCTGGGGTACTCAACAGCTCTCGGTACAGGCAGACGAGTCATTTACGGGGGGGGGGGGGGTGGCGGATAGAAGAGGTATCACGCAAAGGGCCTGATGATTTTACTGGGAACAGGCCGGGGGCAGAGAAGGTACGGATAGAAGAGGTGTCATGTAAAGACCGTGCTGCAGCACGCGGCACAGGCAGAGGAGTCATGTACAGGGTAGGTACAGATAGAGGATGTGCCTTGTTTAGGCCATGATGCAGCACTCGGTACAGGCGGTGGAGTCATTTTCGGGGAAGGTACGGAAGAAGAGTTATGGGATGGCCATGCTGCAACACTGGGTATAAGGAGAGCATATGTAGCAAAGTCTCGGTACAGGGAGAAGAGGTGAACGCTGGGACCAGGTGAAGGCTTTTCTGTACGTTACAGGTACATACGGGGTGCTGGGCCTTAGAAGTAGTGCTGAGGCTGCACCGCAGTGCTCGGTGCAGGTAAAGAGTAGAGGTGGAGAAGGCACCAGTGCGGCGCGAGGGCGGGCCGCACGACTCCGTAAATGGCCACGCGCTATCGATCAGCCGAGCGCCTGTTAAGAGACTGCATCTCGCGCGCGCAGAGCAAGCAGGGAAGAGCCCCCGCGGGACCGCAGCCCGAGCCTTATTAGAGTTCACAGCAGACACTTTGATGCTGAGGGAGCGCCGAAGTGCGCCTTCTTCGCGCTCGGTTTGAAATGTTCCAGCGAACCTCCCCACCGCCCACTGTTGCTGCTACAACATAATTATTCTAGCATGGCTGACATGATGAATTAACAAGTAGGCAGTGCTTTTGAAGTAGACGAGCGAACGTGTTTTCCTCAGAATAAATTGATCTAATCCTTGGCGCTTGACACAAGGTACGTCTATTCATTAATTGGTTACGCAGGGGTGTCAGTTTAAATTACCAGACTGTTTACAACGGGATCTATAGATCCGGCGACCACAAAACTACTACCCGCAAGCAACACTGTCCCACCACAAATTACAAGACTCTGTGCTCACACGAGAGGAATCACCTATTTTTGCGACCCACCCAAGTCCACAAACATTCAACGTTTATGTAAAGTGAGTTTCAAATATGTACCTGCATATGTCAGAAATGATAGGTTCTGTACATGTACTATTAAAATCGTACAATAAAGTTAAAATTAGAACTACGTTTGTTAAATCAGTGTTTTGATAGTTATTGCGCCCGCTCCCCGTTTAATTCCATAGTCCCGCTTTTGCATTCGGTAAATACACATTTCTGGCGGGATTTGTATAACTTGTGCAAAAAATAACGTTACATGGCATGTTTCTGCCTACGAAATACACATGTAAATGTTTGCTTCATACCTGATATGCAAAAGAAGAAATGGGCTTGAAGAATAAAAAACACATCCCAAACAATTTCCATCCTTTGATTTTCATACCAAGTGCATCACTCGACGAGAATGCCAATGCCACAGTTTGAGACGTTCCAGAAATCTCCCCCGTTCACTTGCTGGAGGTTTCCTCCAAACGGATTGAGTCTTGCCAAGTTTCCTTTAGACACGCGACACGCATTTCCTTTTTTGCAAAAGAGGAACATAAACGAGTGGGATCGCCATCCAAATAGAGACAGAAAGCCAAGGCGCACTCCAGTCGCGCGCAGACCACTCACTTATCCACCAGATTATTCCACTACAGGGCACTGGGAGCTTCATAGACTCGAAACAACAACCGTCGCAGCTGGGCGTTCAGGCACAGCCATGCTTGGTTATCCTGGACTACAGTAAGCAAAATCGCAATAAAATCAGCAGAGATGTATTTCGAGGTGAATTGGAAACGCACAGTCGCCCGGCAAGCTTCCGATCCCTTTGCCTTCTGCTGATGTAATTCCTCCCAGACTCAGCCAGAGTATTTCCATGTCATGCCATCGAGGGGCGCTCGCTGCTTGCTTATCGTGCCCCTTTTAACGATAGAGAGAAGTAATTCAGTTGATTCCCAGTTCATCGCTTCTCCTCCACGGGTTCCACAAATGCACTCTACTTACAAGTTTTGAGGCGGTGGTTAAGGAATTCACTGACATTAAACAACCGGCATATTTTTTTTTTTTACTGGTGAGGCTGATTAACTGTCACAATACGCTGCGGATCATTAAAGGAACGCATTTGTGTTTTTTTGTCAGTGCATAGTAAACAAAAAAAGCCTTTTCCTGGACACTCCCACCACCACGGCATCGGGGCTCAGCCTTTAGAAGAACCAACTTCGCCTAAGGGTGCACCCGTGCACTGTACACAAGCTGGAGAGCCCGGTCGTCAACTTCCTTTTGCGCATGCACGCATTTGTATTGCTTTTGCAAGTCTTCCGCCCAGTGAAGCTCGTCGGGAGATCAAAGGTTGCACCCGCAGCCCAACACCACAGCCGCGGCCGGGGTTCGGTGCCTGCTCTGCGCGCCGGATGCAGTTTTAAGTACCGACAGATGGAGGACAGAGGGCGCTACAGGTCAGCACCTGCTCGCAGTATCTTTTCTAGCGCATCAAGGACAGCACGTAGAGCATGTCCATTATACATCACACGAAACTGATTGAAATTGCAAGTCTGGCTTTCACGCACCCCCACACAGCCTGACAGCGGGAAACAGGATAGCAGGATGGATGGAACACATTTGTTTTCCATGAGAGTCACTGAGGGCAGCCGAGGGATGGGACCGCTACAGTTACACTGATAAAGAAATGTTCACACTCAATCATACCGACTCTGGGGGAGGGTTGTGCGTGTACCCTCCCCCCACTCCCTTCCGACTCACGGGCGGGCCTGCTGAAAAATGATTAAAGAGGGAGAACGTTAAAAGTTCTTTAGAAAACAAACCAATGTGAATGTGTTGGACGTCAGCAATTTCCTATGCTCTGTGCTGTCTCTACGCACGCACTCACGCTCATTGATGCGTCATCCTCCTTGGTCGACTCGTAACTTTATCATCCTGCAATTTAACCGTTTTTATGTAAAGTGTCTGACTGTAGCTTGTTGTTTGTATGTGACTCGCTGCTTCATTTGTAAAGCTCTCTAACGCTTTCGTGCAGCGCAGGCGCTTTATAAAATTGCACCAATAATAGACATGTACAATAATGCACGCCATTCCTATCGCCACGGGAGAAAGCTGCTACTCATCCCTAACTTGCTCTTTGATCCCCTGCCGGCCCTTGCCACTCCTCGGCTCGTTTTATTAGAGGGTACACATGGTGACCTCAGGCTAGCACCTGGAGAACTACCACAGAGCTATTGTAGACACAGGAGACCGGCCTGCTAACAAGGATGGTCAAGTGAATAGGGCGAAAAATAAGTTCACTTTCGGAAGCCTCCACTCCCTCCCTCTCGACCAGCCATTCAGCTGCAAATCGAAGATTGTTCTTGGCTGGGTGGTGGAGGGGTGTGGGGGGGAAGGGGTGGGGAGTCGGGGCAAGGGGTGGGGTGTACAGGGGCAATCCCTAACATCCTCAAGGATCAAAGAGTGATTGATAAAGTAAAAAGTAAAGTCCACATTTGTAAAGCGCACAATCACCCGTAAGGGTCTCTAGGCGCTGGGGGCCGTCGGGAAGATTAAGCAAGCTATTGCCCAGAGTCACATGGTGCTGGGCTAACCTGCCGCCGGAGCCGGGGATCTGATAGCATCTTCGCTGCTGTAGCTCAGTCTGACTTTCATTATTACTAACTTTGGAGGTAGAGGACTCCATTTTGGAAGCTGACGAGATGTACATGCTTTTATGCCTTGGTGTTTTTCCATCTGGTGCTTTTTGGCAATATTTTTCAGATTGAAGTTATCAGTAACCTAATTTAATACTGCACCAGCCCATGACGCTGCTGAAAAAAAGCCCAACAAAAAGTAGGAATTACCTCTATGCCCAACCCATGACATAGTGCACGCAAGAATGATGGATTTAACCCAGATCTCTTGACTGGGGGTGAATGTTTTGAGTTGTTCTGCATTCCATCAATCAATTTTGTGTCTTTTGATAGTGCACACATCTGACAGTGCATGTTTTTGTGTATCTATATGTGGCTGCCTGCCAGTGTAGCTGTGCGTACACATGTCATCCTGTGTACGTGTGAGTGTTACACATTCATGTTTCAGCATGCTCTTGTGGGAAGAATACCTGGATATATGATGAAAGTACCTTGCATTTGATGCAAATAGAACTATTACAAATACAAGTGCTACGGGTTTTACTGCTATCGCAGTTACTACTAATACTGATAATGGTAATTATTAACATATTTTGGTTTATTATGTATGTGAGAAAGTGGATTACTAATTGGCATGGATGGTAATCCACCACAAGTAATAATGTCACATTTCTTGTTAAGTCCAGTAAAAAAAATCATAAATGTAATCCTGAGCTCAATTCCTGGTAGTTAGGGTCCAAAGCAGACAGGCGTAACTTAAGAAAATGTGCAAAGTATTTAGAAGCACCAAACGAGTTAAAAAGTTGAAAGCACAACACAATTTAAACCCCTCTCAATTTATAAGCATAGAGAATACTTTAATGAACAAAATGACACCAAAACAACAAAAATCGAATAAGGGGAACCATAGATATGAATTTATAAAGTCTTAAATAAAAGTAACGCCAAACAGCTCAAAGTCTCAACCGTGGGTCATGGGTTGCGCTAGACTGCCTCAAGGTTAAGGTTTAAGGCCGACCTTAACGAAGCATGGGTAGGATACAAGGACCTACTTGGTCCCAATCAAAGATTTACCTTAAAACATAGAAAACATCTGGGAAGGTAGAATCTTTAGCGGTGCAAGGCAGCAGGCTGGATCTTAAGGCAGGCTAGTCGAAGATAGGTTGATGACATACGAGGTCTCGGTGAAGCCGTCGATGAAGGCAGGAAAATCTCATAGTGATAAAAGTACAGAGATAACTCCCAGGAAGCCGTCCATTGCGATGTAATGCTGCTTGGCGTTGGCGCAGTGAAGATTTTCACCCTTAGCGGAGCAAGGCTGCAGGCAGTAGCTGAACAGGGTTCAACATCTCTGGATGCTGGTCAGATCTGAGCTCACTTAATCAGATTTGTTGCAGTGACGATGAATGTAGCTGGAGCTGAAATGAAGTCAAACCTACCAGTGATGCACCCTCTGCTGATTGACTGGCAGGTTGGACCAATCCAATGAATTTTTTCTAGACAAAAAGTCTTGAAAAAGTTTCTATGTTCTAGGTTTTTGGGTTAGGCAGGAGTACACTCTGACACCAGCTAAAGGTTCCAGGGCCTACGAACAGCAGTTGGTAGTCAGGACTCACTGCAACAGAAGCCACCAGCAGGGTCCAGGGCAGGTCCAGTTTTATCTTGTCAGCTGGGCTCTTCCAGGAAAATGGGCTTCTTGCAGCTTCTGTGTCCCTATACATTAACAGAAAGTCAGCCAACGGAACCTTGAAGACTATTTCTTGTCCTGGGTACACGTGGGAGCAGGTCTAGTATTTAGGGTTCTCCTCAGAAGTCTCTGCAGTAAGTACAGCCCTTCCTCTGTCTTCCACAGGTCCAGTTGTGTTCTCAAAAGCGTGTGCCAGGGTGCTACATTTATGCCTGGCACTAGTCTGTGCACTGGAGTGACTCCCGGACCCTCACTAACCAATAGGGAAAAAGTTTCCAGGGATAACCCCACCTACCTTTGCAGCAGTCCCTGTGGGCCCTCTGCAAGCAATTCAAGAATGCCCCTTGCTACCTAAATCCAACATGGCTGAACCTTCCTTCCCCTGTGCAGAGCTCCTGTGCCCACACTAGAGGAGTGGCCAGGGAAATGAGCTAGCCCTCCACTGTGGTCACTCAGAAACGGTTCAGGGAACAGTCCCTCCTACTGGGTTTGAATCATGGATGCCTAGGAAGACACAAAAAAGGCAGGTCTGGGTGTGACTTGCATCTGCCAGCGACAGGGGAGGCATAGGTAATTAAGTTTCTGGGCATACTGTCAGAGGAACATCACACCTCCCCATGCCGAGCTCTGGGATCCAGTTCACACTTGTCAAGGAGCTATTCAGCTCCTGTTTGACAGGTGGAGGCTCATGCAAATGGGCTTTTAGAGACTTTTTATAGGTTAAAGGTGGCTATTTAAAAATACCTAATGTAAAAACTTTTTTACAAACCTGACTTTACCAATGAATTGGATTTGTACACATATTTTTAAAAGTTCAGTAATTAACGTTTTATCTGGTTCCTAGGTGGAGATAACTTTATTAGTTTTAATAATATATGGCAATGCCTTCCTATGGAACAGCCAACCATGCTACAATAATCATAGCTTTTAGTGCACTGTCACTGTAAAGACACGTTAAACATCAACTTTTTACATTTCCTAATTTTAAATATCATACAGCCTGCCTAATGTGCATTTAAGGCCTACATAAGGATGACTTATTAACATTTGAAAGGAGGGTTTAGGCCAGTCAGTAGGAGTTATTTTGACAGGTTACATTTGTAGCTTAAACCTGCACAACCAGGATACTGGTGGTAGGCCTGTAGTCATATTTTGCAGTGTCACTTTAGTGATAGCATAATGTGTGCTGCAGTCCACTAGTGACCTTTCACTTACACATTGCACATACACTTTGTTCCTCATAGATGTGACTTATTGATAAGTTAAATATGCTATTAAGAGTATAGCCAATGTCAACAATTTTTAGGGGTTAGAGCACATGAACTGGAGCCTTATTAGCAGAGACCCCCTGCAAAGAGTCATAAACGTAGTAGCATCAGTCCCAAAAATGTGATTGATCATGCAAAAAGAGGCATTTTCTTACAATTTAGCACGTAACATTGCAATTATTTCTGTACTGTAGTGTCAGAAATACCATCCGTGAATATTATTCAACTTAATTGAATACTGAATTTTCTTCAGCCTAAAGAAGATGAAGATCTGAGTCAGTCCTGCCAAAAGCCTATGCTTAGACAATATTATGGCGGTATTTAGAAATTAACATAACCATGGGCAAATAAATGGGCAATTAGAAACTATCATGATGCATTATTGGGGTCACTGTACAAAATGACCTTGCAATGTGTGCTAAATTTGAGAAATGTTGTGCACAGGCATATAAACCAGAACACATGCATGTGATTTTGCCTGGCATTGAAGCCAAAGGCACCGTTGGTACTCCGTTGTTTGTACCTGGCATTTCTTAATGGTATCTGGACATCTAAAAGACTAATTGGGCATGTGAGAGAAAGCATATGGGCAAGTAATATGGTAGTGCTCTATGGACATATCTGTTTTTAAAAAGTTTGACACGTACTTCCATTGACTGTCACCTACATTTAGAGGAATGTAAAACATTTTTTATCACAGATATCCAGAAGTACTCACATGTGTATATGTTAATATACACGGAACTACAGTAGGTGCACATTTCCATATGCATAAAATACATGATTTAGCATAGTTATACTGAGATACTGTTTTTTTAAGTGGTAAAGCTTCTTCCAAGTAGACAAACACTTTCCCTTACATCTCGCATCAGTGTTGGGAGAGTTTTCTTCCCTTTACTACATTCAAAATGGATTTACTCTTGCCCTTGACAGGAGTAAACCTGCAACTCATTTCAGGGTAGGCAGTACATTCAAAAGTGTTGCAACTACTTACATAACGTGCCAGTTTGTGGGTGTTTTCCACATGTTGCCGGTACCCCTAATAAATGAGCCAGGTCGGGTGGTTCAGTTAACTCATTTTCCACTGTTGCGGCCTGTGTTTGATCTCCTAGTGATGCCTTGTGGCGGGCTCAGGAAAAAGATCCTCATTCTAGTCATAGCAAATTCTTGAAAACAGCGCTGGAGGAAACAAACACAATATAACTTCGGGCTCAGAACTTTTTTTCTCCCAGTTTTTCACCAGGTGATAAACAAAACAGCCAAACTCCAATCACAATTAGAAGATACATGTAAACTAGCCAATCAGCTCCATGCCTGGATGGTACTCCAATCCTATACAACAGCATGTCCAGCTGAATACTTAAGCACAACATATCCCTTATTTTGAAACAAAAATTAATGGCTACTCAGTTTGGATTACTACCAAGTTTGGCCGAACAACCGACATGGAAATATAGTGGTCACTGGACATGTAGCTTAAGTGGTGCAGCGGTGCAAGAATGTATTCATCCGATCTGTAGTTGTCCCTTTTTAAAATCTATTCAGGTTTTATTATTGAAAAAAGCTTTTAAAGATAGGGGCATTCGTTCTTGCAGATCAGCTGTAATTAAAGGTCTTGATCCAACAGACCCCCAACTGAACTGCAAGATTATGAAAAATAACACTGATCCACTGATGAAAGCATGATCACAAAAACAATCGATTACCATGAATTATTCCTTGGTTGATTTAGTATACCCGGTAGCTGAAGTCTGTGTCACAAAAGCAATTTTATCATCTGGATTTTAATAGTATTAATGCACCTTATACCGAGGATTGATATGACAGCAACATTGTATACTATATATTTATACGATACAGTAATACATTCCACTCTTGTATGTTTTAAATGACACCAAACGTTTAAATGCAATTTTTAATGTGTCTTTTGGAAAATTAATTGTCTTTTGGAATATTGTTATGGTTTTCATTAACCTAAACAATAAAATAAAACAACCACATTTTCACAGATTCAAATCTTGCTGGGTCCACTCAGTCTTTTATCCTTCTTAGGCCGAAAAATGAGTATAATTGAATGGGGTAACAATAAACAGCTGTTATTCAGTGGCAAGATGGCCTTCTGGGTGAATGTGCGCTTTACAAAAGCATGTTATAATGCCTAAACCACACTCCTCAGAGAAGGTTTACCCACATTTAAAATGACATCAACTTGTAATAATTGTACTCTCAACTAAAACCATGTACTAGTGCAAATTCACATCTTTGGACTCACAATCTTGAAACTATCACAAAGATGTGCAAAGAGCGTATCCTCATTGTTAGACCTGGCATCTTTTGGTGTGGTTTTCCCTGTTTTTTTGCTTCTGACCTCCTGTTTTTGATTATGTGCTGCATTTATTTTGTGCTGGTTTTAGGACTCTGGGCACTTTAACACTGCTGACCAGTACTAAGGTGCAAGTGCCCCCTCTCTAAATTGTATTGGTGATGGGTTTATCCATGATTGGCATATTTGATTTACTAGTAAGTCCCTAGTAAAGTGCACCAGGTGTGCCCAGGGTCTTTAAATCAAATGCGACTAGGGGGCCTGCAGCATTGATTGTGCCACTGACATGAGTAGTCCTGCAAACATGTTTCAGACCTGCCACCACAGTGTCTGTGTGAGAAGTTTTAAACTGCCATGGTGACCTGGCACCCACTTGCTGGGCCCAAACTAAGCCTGGGTGGTGAAGTCCGCTCCAGCTTGTGGAGTTTGTGAGGTTTCCGCACTCCGAGAAGCACGCAGAGTTCCGAAAGACTCCGCCCTGTGTGGCGAAGTAGAGTTTTTTCCTCGTTTGCGCTCCCCAACCACAAGTTGACGAGTGCGAGCGAGTAAATTCACCTCCCAGAGATTTTTCCTCGCTCGAGCTCCCCAATGTCAAGTTGGCGAGCAAGAGAGTTCTCAACATGGGCAGTTGGATTTCTCAATGTGGGTAGTCACGGGTGGCCGCAACCACAGGTGTTGAGAAACCTTCCGTTCACATTGAGAAAGTTGCCGCTTGAGTAGAAAATCTACTTGAGTTGCAGAAAAGAAGTAGCGCCCTCTTGCACTGCGGATGGTGCCATTTGCAGTGATTTTCCAGCACAGGATGAACACCTGGTGCTGAAACTCAACGACAACAGCGGTGACCAAGCGAACTCTCCGCTTGTGGAACTCCACATAGCGCAGCAGAGTTTTTTGCTCACTTTAAACACCGCCCAGGCTTATTCCAAACCTCCTCTTTTATTACATATAAGGCACCCCTAAGGTAGGCCTAAGATACCTAATAACCAAAGAAGATGGCCAAAATAAATGACAGTCTGACACTTGAGTGTCTGGCACCTCTGAGGTTTGTTAAGAAAACCCTCACACACCAACCTGGTTGATGTCATGCTTCATCCTTCAGCTGTGCTGCAACACCTGTTTACAGTGAAGCTGGTTGAGGTATAAGTGAATGTGATGAAGTGAGTGTAAATGTAAAAATACCTCCAGAATTCTACCCGTTAATTTATTCCTGGTGATCTGGGGTATATTTAAAAACAAGAAAGTGGATAATGGGCTATAGATACTATGCGTAGCTTGTTATTACCCTATGATGTTCGACATTTTTCAGCTTCTCAACCAGCTCCACTGTAAACAGGTGTCACAGCACAGCTGGGTAGCATTTGGCTACCCGACTGGAACCAGATGATGAAGCATGATACCAACCAGGTTGGTGTGTGAGGATTTTATTAACAAACCTCAGAGGTGCCAGACACTCTAGTGTCAGACCGTCATTTATTTTGTCTGTGTTCTTTGGTTATTAAATACTTCTAGGGACAAGGACGGCCGTCCAACTGTCCTAGCTCTCCCCATTTTGGTTTTTTGAATTGAGGCCTAAGGTACCCCCATGGACAGGGTGCAATGTATTTTAAACGTAGATCGTATATTGTTGTATTTTACATATCCTGGTAGTGAAATACTGCTTTTTCACTACAGCAAGGCCTATCTCTCCAATGGGTTAGCATTGGAGCTGAAATGGAACATCTTAGAAGTATATCTTCCAATTGGGAATAGATTGGGATTTAAAGTTTGGGGTCTCTGGACTCACAATTTAAAAATACATCCTTTGGTGAAGTTGTTTTTAAATTGCTTGTTTGAAAACGCCACTTTTAGAAAGTGGTCATTTTCTTGCTTTACTGTTGTGTGCCTTTGCATGACTGCTGAATACACGTTTTGGTTATGATGACAGCTGGAATGTTTGTGCATTCACTCTAGACAGTCACACAGAGGGGCTGAGGTGTGCCATGCATATCCTGTTGGCCCATCACCAGGCTGATGGGTCTTCCTGAGCTAGAGGGGTTGGAGGAATTGACACTGGCACTTGAACAGGGCTATACCTATCCTCACACAAAGCTGTCTCCACCCCCGTAGTGTGTCTGGAGCCAGGTCATGGATAGGCAGGGTCTTGTTTACTACAAATACTTTCCTTTAAAGTTTGCCTACTTCATAGGCTGAATTGGGTATAATTACTAGACTTCTAACACCACATACCCAGAACACTTCTGGGTTGAGGACTTTCTGCCTGGAAGAATTGCTGTGTTACTACCAAAGGTACTGACACTTTGCTAGATGCTTTGCTGTGCTGGTTTGCTGCTTGCTGCTTCTGTCCTGGGAGTGAAAGACCTGGACTTTTCTTTCTACATCCTGCTTCCAAGGCTCTCCAAGGGTTTCTGTGTGCTTGCCTCCTGTTAAGATGTCTCAGGGTCATCATAGACTTCACCTGCCTGTGCTTGGGCTCTTCTGCTGAGAGTCCTGACTTGGGAAGTGGTACCAAATCCTGTTCCTGGGCCCTTGGAAGTGAAATCTTTTGATCTTGAGTAGGAAATCCATGCGTCAACTCCCAGCATCTGTCCAAATTGACGACACGCTGTAAAGATCGATGCCTCATAGCTACCTGCACCGAAACATGGTTCCCGCTTGCTGCATCATCCACAGACTTCACCGCTGGTGCCAGCTTGCTGTTGCAACTCATCAGAAGACCACTGCATAAGTCTCGAGCACCACATCACCAACATCCGTGACACAAGCTCAAACTCCAATGTAGTGCCTGCTTCACAGTTGTGGAATCAACACAGTGCCTGCTTTGCCGCTGTTGAACTGACGCAGCTCATCTGGATTTTTGATGCATCATCCCTGGGCGCCAATTCTTGATCGATTCCACACCGCAGTAAGGAACATAGGCTGTGTGTCTAGAAACCAACACATCACCTCCCCTGTCACTAAAGAACCGATGCGCCTCCTCCTCTGCCAGCAAGGAACTGATGTATCACCTCACCGCCTAGCAGTAAGTAACTGACACATCACCTCACCTGCATAGTTCTGAACCGACACATCATTTTACTTTTCCGGTGCCTTCCTCTCCTGCTCCTTGCCTCGTCTTTGATGTTTTGGTGCACCTGAGGTGCTTTGTCCTAAACAAATTCGCCCATTGATGTCAATGGATTAAACTTGCTTAATCGTTTAAAAGTGAGACTTTGACTTGAGTATGTGGGATTTTTGTCATTTTGTTCTCGCTTTATTCAGAAAAATATTGCCTATTTTTCTAAACTGGTGTGGACTCCTTTTGTAGTGTTTTCACTGTGTTACTGTGTGTGTGTGCGCACAAATACTCTACACAGAGCCTCTAAGAGAAGGCTTACTGCTTGTGCCAAGCTCTCAAATACAAGGGTGAGCAATGGTTAACGTAGCTGTGTGACTTTCCACCCTGATTAGAGTGAGGGTCCCTACTTGGACAGGATGAAAACCACTGCCAACTAGAGACCCCATTTCTAACATCCATGTTAGTGAGGCTATGTTTGAGAGTGTGAGTCTGAACATACCTTAGCCATTTGCCCTGCATTCCATAAACAACAAAATAATTTAGCTCTGATCACTCAGAAAAAAATGTTCTAGGAGATAGAGGTGGCCCAGACCTATAAATTGTTGAACTTTCAGTCACACTTAACTTTAATTCATATATAAACGAGTTTGTGTTATAACTAGGGTGAAAGTGCTATATATGATTGAAAAAAGATTTAATAGCATGTCTGGGGACTGATCTTAGAACCAGTGCTTTATCAATCAAACGTCATCAGAGTCCTGCAGTGCCAATGATGACATTAACATTTGAAATAGATGAATGTGACAGGTTAAGCACTCTCGTTAAACTGGCTAAATACACTTTATAAGCACTCTTCTACTATTGCCTGTTAACATAATGTAGCAATCAAGCTTGAAGATCAGTCATTCTTACAGAACAGTAGATAGTGTTGCAAATTTTATTTGAGTAACTGAGTACAACACCCAGAACAGGCCAGTTTCCCTATGCAGCCACTTCCATCACTATACTTCAAAAATGTACATCGCACAATACCTTGACAGTACAAGGCTTAAGTGCAGATCTTTAACACAAGCAACTGGAGATCATACATTTAGGGCGCTATTCACCCAAATATCATAAATTTCAACTTGTGGATTTACATTTACGTTTGCTGTAAACACACATTTTGTATAATTCTTACAACAAAGCACAGTTACTCTTGGAAAACCTCAACAGTTACAGCTGTCCAGGAATACTGGTAAGTAAATACACATAAATAATTGTTCTCACCAGTGGTCAAAGTGCATTATAAAAGTATGGGAACCATGATCCATGATGCTGCATGCAGTGGGGGTGGAGTCAGTGAGTGTGGGGGCGATGTCAAAGGTGTGGCTGAAAAAAAAAATATTCTGTAAGTTGTTTTGCTCTTTCACCTTCACGTAGCTACATATGAAATAACATGCAGCTTATATGAGAAACAGTAATTAAAAAAAGCAAATCATTGGGAAATGCACTATGGTACATTATTAAACCTCTATTAGTTAATGCACTGCAGAGGTCTGTATGAGACCAGAGAGCCACAGAATTATATCTTTGTTAGAGCAATGGAGATAGTGTCTTGTGTATTTTTAATGCTACGAGGTCCTAGCCTGTGACAGAAAGCACTGTGAATATGCAAGTCATTATTTTAGACTTACACACAGTATAATTAGACTGTTACAAAATGCGCAACACATTTTAAAATAGGATTTTGAAGGCCCTTTTTTGCAGTTCCCATTCGTACGTACAAACAGCGTTACCTCACTGCACCAATGGTGCTATTAATCACATGTTCCAGGGAAGCCGGGTCCATGGTCAGAGTTGAAATGGCGTTGATCCTCCTGCTTTTCACAAGATGCGGGCACTTTAAGAAGAATTATGAAAAAACACTGGCACGTATTAAAAACTGATGCCATAATTGGTGTAGAAGTTCCAGTGGCCCCGTCGATTACTTTCAGGAAGGCACGCTCCCTCAGGGATGATTTGGTACATAGTGTCTTGGACCCAATACCAGCTAAACAGGTGCACACTACAAGAGTTGAGAGGATTTTTCCCCTGTGGGAAATGTAAGGCCTGCACCTTCAGTAAAAGGACCCTCTCTTATGAAGTGAAAGGTATAAAAGGAGGGAGGAGAATACATAAATTCCTCACCTGCCAAACAACATTCGCAGTTTATTACTTAAAGTGTCCATGTGGACTTAAATATATTGGAAGTACCATCAATTGTGTAAAATTAAGAATCCCAGAGCACATGCGAGCCATCGTGACAAAAGATTTTTCTTATCCGGTGGCACGCCATTTTTCCATCAAACACAGAAGCAACAGGGATCTGTTAGAATACTTCTGTTTAGACTGTGTACCATGTAATCCTAGAGGGGGAGACAGAATGTTAAAGTTAAGGAGACTGGAATCCAGATATATAGTAGATCTAGAGACAAAATCACCTGGAGGATTAAATAGTGGGGAGGAATTAGCAGTGCACCTGGGAAACTAGTTGTCTTGTTTTTCGTTTTCTTCTTGCTTCTCCACCTTATCTATGAGGATAATTATATCTGTTTGTTTTTAATGGAGAGTATGCTGCGAGGCTGTTCGGATAAATAGTGGTAACCAACCTAGCAATAGACTATATCAAGCCGATCCACGGCTAGATAGGCCCCAGTGGGGAGCTAATCTGTAACCAGGATGGTGAGTGTAAGGAAAGGGGTAGCCTTTGCTACACCCCTATGTTATAACTGTGATCATAGTCTACTGCTTGTGAAAAAGTATCTTGGACAGTAAACAAACAACTGATGGGTTTACACTTCCAAGATGGCGGCTGCCATTCAAAGGTTGGGTTTATCTTGTTGAATTCAACGTCAGCTAAATGAATTTGGAATTGAATTTTGTTATGAACTGTAGAAAGAGTTTCGACCAATCATGTTATATTGTACATAGGTACATTGAGGGCTATAGAAACCCAACGAGGGTTGCAATTGCCAATCTACGGCAAGATTGGAGTATTTTTGCTAATGCCAAAAGTATTATCTTTGATATAGAACTAGCATTATAAATTGAACGAAAATGTAAAACGAAGGTTATAGATGAAGTAAAATGTATATGTACAAAATATGTAACCTTCCCAAGATGGTGCGCATTGTAAGAACATCGCGTTTGTCCCCTCTTTGTTGCATGAAACTGACATTTATTGGTTTAAATGGCGCTGCGTAACGCTAGTCAAATTGACACCGAGGAAGGAGTTATCTCCAAAACTCATCTGTCTTTTGATGAATAAAACGCCGTAAGAATTCCCCCGTGAGTGGTGTCTTCCTTCATATGGGTTTGGGAGGATTGAGGAGCTGCAATATATATATATTTATATATATACACACACATATATATATATATATTCATACTTGGTTTTCCCCGCAGGGCATTTTTCTTCGTGCACTCCCAGGCTGAAAACCGATATCCAGTCGTATTGTAGTTCAAATTATTTAATAACAGCAAGCCAGCAGCATAACCATACACGTTTGAGTCTCTACGGAGACCTTGCTCACAGGACTGTTAGCGAACCACAGTACATTTTTCTTTAAGTGAATTAAATAAAGTGCAAACAAACAGTGACATAATTTCCTGTTCCTGACACAGGGCATTATGGGACATGAAGTGCGATATAAGAAAATAATCATAGGTTATTTACAAATTATTCTTTTGAGTTCCTGGCTGGGCAAGGCTTAATTCATTTCTTCTATTCATATAGCCAACAATGCAATATTATCATGCCTCGAGCAAGCCCTCTAGTGGGCATAGTTATTGCTCCTTATTCAATGAGTTTTAAGGTATCTATGCTAACCATTTTGACCCTCCAGTGGGTACTGGATCGCTTTGTTTCGTCCCCTTTCCCAGTCAGCCTGTACTTCAATTAATATTCCATTTCATTCCTATTTGAGCTATTAATTAAGATAAAAAGGTAACCCCTCTCTTTTGTTCTCAATATTTTCCCACCCTGTGAAATGTCATAGTATAAAACTAGTGAATGGTGAAAATAAAAATTGTATCTAAGAAAGGATTGTAAAATAAGGACGGAGGTCAGTCAGTTTTGCCCATTGTTGTAGGTCAAATATAGGGGAGCCAGTACATCAGGAAGGTTTTATCATAGGTGGTAATGTAACTCCTCATCCTGGTTTAATCCATGCTGGCTTAAGGTACAGAAGTTCAGGATATGCTTCGATTCCTTCTGTCTCATGATTTTTTCATGATCTCTCCCTCTCGGGTGTATTCCAACGCTTTCCACAGTATAGAATTTGAGTTCCTTCCAGTTACCCCCATGTTCTCTTTCCATGTGTTTGGCAACCGCATTGTTCCTGTCAGTATTGATAGTGGCACGAACATGTTCCAAAATGCGTTTTTTTCAATTCGCATTCCGTGCTCCCAACGTATTTCAAAGAGCATGGACATTCAATGATGTATATAACAAATTGACTTTTACAATTGATTAGTTGTTGAATTTTCCACACATGTTTATTGGCCATGGTGATTTCCTTGGTGTTTTGGGCAATACAACACACCTTGCAGCTCGTACATTTGTAGAAACCTTTGGGTTTCAACCATGTTTCTGGTTTCTTCTGTGGTTGAAAATGACTGTGGACCAGCTGGTCCCTTAAATTTCTGGCCCTGCGATAAGTGATATCGGGATGATCTTCCACAATTTCTGATGTTGTCTCATCCATGTGTAGTATGTGCCAGTTCTTTCTTAGAATTTTCATCAATTGTTGATTGGCTGTGGAATATGTAGTGATCAGTCATATTGTTTGTCATTCTTTTCTTCCACTTGTTTTTCTTTCAGTAATTTTTTTCTATTTACTGACAATGTTCAATTTAGAGCAGTTTTGATGGTTCCAGGATTGTACTTTCTTTTTTCAAATCTAGTTGTAGCTTGTTTCTGACGTTTTATCCATTCTTCCTCCCTTGAGCAGATTCTCTTTATCCTGAGGAATTCCCCATATGGGATATTTTTAATCAAGCTGGGTTAGTGGAAGCTTTGAGCATGCAAAACCGCATTAGTGGCTGTGCTTTTGCGATGCAAGGTTGTATGAACCTCGTTGTTCAAGACGAAAATTTCAGTGACTACAAACACCACCCTCTCCTCACTGATGTCATATGTGAATTTAAGCCTGAAGTTTGAATCATTCAAGATCTTGAAGTACTCAGCCAATTCTTCCTCCATTCCATCCCATATCAACAGCAGGTCATCGATGTATCTTAACTAAGCTATGGTTTTACTTACAAACTGATCATTCTCATTGTTCCATGCACAGGTCTTTTCCCATAATCCCATGGTTAAACAAGCATACGATGGACTAAAGGAAAAACCCATAGCAGTTCCTTTTGATTGGCAAAAGATTTCTTCTCCAAACTTAAATATATTTTGTTCCAAGCAAAGTTGAATCATTTCCAGAAGCATGTTGTTGTGATCAGTGAATTGAATGTTTCTGTCCATTAAACAATGTTCACATGCTCTCAAACCAATGTCATTCTGGATATTGGAGTATAAAGATATCACATCCTTAGTGATCAACTTATATGAGGATTGCCACGGGGTTTCTTGCAGTCGTCTTAACAGATCGCCAGTATCCTGAATGTATGAAGTGAGTCCTTTTACATACGGTAGCAGAAATACATCTAGTCAGTTCACCATCGGTTCAAGTAATGCTCCCTTCGCCGAGATTATGTGTCTCCCTGGTGGCTTCGTGGGATATTTATGGACTTTCGAGACAAAGTAAATTGTCGCCATCTTGGGATGTGTTCTTTTCAAATATTTAACTTCATTTTCATCCTATAGGTTCTGTTTTTGCCAATTCTCTAGTTTGATATCCAGTTCTTCCTTCCATTTCGCGGTGGGATTTACATTTTTCATAATACTCTTTATTTCCGAGTTAAGAGTACGCCTCTCGCATGTATGCTTCTTTTTCCAGGATGAATACATTTCCTCCTTTATCAGCCATTTTTATTCCAATGGAGTAATCTTTTTTTAGTTTATTCAAGGCATTCTGTTCCCCAAACTTCCGAACAGAATTACACCAAATCTGGCAAAAAGGTA
This sequence comes from Lissotriton helveticus, assembly GCF_964261635.1. Classification (NCBI taxonomy): domain Eukaryota; kingdom Metazoa; phylum Chordata; class Amphibia; order Caudata; family Salamandridae; genus Lissotriton; species Lissotriton helveticus. The sequence goes on along the minus strand of NC_136068.1, from coordinate 1,247,285,026 downwards.
GAGCTTTGTTCAGAAAGTGCCCCCTTTTTTTAAATGGTGTACATCTGTTCAGTAGGTTTTTAGATATTGAAGGAAAAAATATATATATATCTGGGCAGAGCCTAACCACACATCTCATTGTGAGATCTGATTGGCACTTTATCCAAGAAGTGTTGGCAGCAATCTTGGGACCAATATACATGATAGCACCTCATTAAAAAGCATTGCAGTTAATAGAAGGTTCTAAGACTTTAGTTACATTATAAATCATTTGTTGATGGTACCATACTAATTTGAGGTATTGTGGTGTGCTCTAAGGTGATCTTACCATGTGAAAAAGCCTTCTGCTGGGATATCATGAATCATGTTTGAGAGAAAACTATTTTCTCATGCTTTTCCCACGGAGGTTTGGAAGGTGATCTATAAGCTAAACTGAGAGCATAGTTTCTCTAAATTCACATTATCTTTCTCAATCATGTGAGAATGAACTCTGACATTCTCAGTAAAACATGTACATCCAACAAGGGCAGAGACGGTCAGTTGATTCCTTTGTGTTCTACTGCAGTTTCCTAGAGTTTTCTAAAGAACAACTAGAGTGCTAACAGTCTTACTTATGACAAAAGTATGGAACACCTGAAGCCATCTTGATTGGAATAAAGTGATAACACTTAAAACATTTAATTTGCAAAGGAACAAAATAAGGGGGTTTATTTTGCCATAGAAATTATGATTAGTGCTGCAGAAAGAAAAATTAAGGCACATTTTGAGTGACTTCTCAAATCCTCTTCTATTTAATTAAAAACAAATTCTGACATGTCGACTGAAACATGCACTTTGAAAACCAGCAGCAGACTTCCCTGGTGAGCAGTAGCTTTAATACAGTGATCTAATGAACAACTAGAGTGCTAACATTCTGAATTTATGGCAAATGTGTGACACATCCGAATGCCTTCTTGACGGAATCGAAGTAAAAAAACTGAAAGTATTTCCTACAGAGGAGATTGTAGTAAATGAGGAAATTAGGAAACTTCATAACAAATAAGTCTCCCAAGATGGCAACTAGAGACAAAAGAGCACAAATATCACCCAGATGTAGCCCAAGTATAGCCCAATGACAGAATGTCCCAGAGTGTTCTAAAGAACAACTAGAGCGCTAACAGTCTTACTTATGACAAAAGTATGGAATACCTGAAGCCATCTTGATTTGAATAAAGTGGTAACATTTAATTTGCATAGGAACAAAATGAGGGGGTTCATCATGCCATAGAAATTATGATTAGTGCTGCAGAAAAAACAATTAGGGCACATTTTGACTTCTCAAATCCTCTTCTATTTCATTAAACAATTCTGTCATGCAGACTGAAACATGCACTTAGAATACCAGTAGCAGACTTCCCTGGTGAACAGTAGCTTTACTACAGTGATCTAATGAGCAACTAGAGTGCTAACATTCAGAATTGATGGCAAATGTGTGAAACATCTGAATGCCTTGTTGATGGAACAAAAGTAAAAAACTGAAAGTATTTCCTACTGAGGAGACTGCAGTAAATGAGGAAATTAGGAAACTTCATAACAAATGAGTCTCCCAAGAAGGCCACCAGAGACAAAAGAGCCCAAATGTAGCACAACTATCATCTAGATGTAACCCACTTATAGCTCAATGACAGAATGTCCCAGAGTGTTCTTAAGAACAACTAGAGCGCTTACTCATGACAAAAGTTAGGCACATCTGAATCCATCTTGATTAGAATAAACTGGTAACACTTAAAACATTTAATTTAAAAAGGAACACAATGAGGGGATTCATTTTGCCATAAAAATTATGATTAGTGTTGAAGAAAGAAATATTAGGGCACATTTTGAGTGACTTCTCAAATCCTCTTCTATTTCATAAAAAAATTCTGACATGCGGACTGAAACATGCACTTTTAATACCAGCAGCAGACTTCTGTGGTGAGCAGTAGCTTTACTACAGTGATCTAATGAGCAACTAGAGTGCTAACATTCAGAATCCTTGGCAAATGTGTGACATATCTGAATACCTTCTTGATGGAATCAAAGTAAAGCACTGAAAGCATTTCCTACTGAGGAGACTGCAGTAAATGAGGAAATTAGGAAACTTCATAACAAATAAATCTCCTAAGATGGCCACCAGAGACAAAAGAGCCCACATGTAGCACAATTATCACCCAGATGTAGCCCAATGACAGAAGTGTGCAAAACACTTTTTTATTTTTTGTGTTTTTGCAGTTTTATATAGTGCAGACTTGTCAGGTATTAGAGTGCTTTACATGAGTATTGGTTACATCACACAAAACAAATTCATTTTCGTAAAAGACATTGGGAGATTAAGTGATTTGACCTGAATCACAGAATGTTGAGCTGAAGCAGAAACTCCAACCTGGTTCCCCAGTTGCAAAGTCAGCAGCTCTGGAAGTAACACCATATCCTCTCCCCTAAGTGCAACATTTAATCAAGTGGTCAACTGGATAAAAAAACATAAAGATAACAAATAATTGAAAAGTGCTTTGTCGCTATTTGAAAACTCTCAAAACATGTCCTCATTTTAATTTTTTGGAGCACTAACCATAATTTTGATGCAAATAAGACCCTCTCATATATGTAATTTCTAAAGGAAATGCTCTAGGTAATACAGTTTTGATTACATCAAGATGACATCAGGCGTTCCACACTTTTGTAATAAATATAGAATGTTAGCAATCTAGTTATTCATTAGGATACTGTTGAGAGGCAAAGGCCAGGGGCACGGACTCTGAAAATTGAAGGCAGGTAGGAGGGTGCAGGGGCAACAATTTGACCACACTGGGCAGGCAGGAAGGGCAGTGGCAGCACAACAGACTATAGAGGGCATTGGAAAGGGGGCAGGGGCAACAGACCAATATACAGGACTCGCAAGAGAGGCTGTGGCAATATAATAGACCATTGTGGTTAGAAGGAAGAGGCAGTGGTAGTACAACCATACTTCCAACTGACCTGATTCAGCCAGGAAACGTCCAATGTTTTTAAGCCCAAATAGGCTTTATTTATTCTGTCTCCTGTCTACAATCTCCTCTTTTTCAATGTAAGTCAATGTGGAAAATCAATACCCCAGTTTTTTTTCAAAACCTCCCTCTTACCAAATTCAAAATGTTAGCAAATATGGTACATTGGATCATGGAATTGGGGTAGGGACATGGACTTGGATAACAGAGGACAGGAGGGACATGGAGAGGAGCACCAAACTGACCCTACAGGGCAGGCATCATGGTTTGCAGCAGCACAATACACCACATAGGGCTTGCGGGACGGGAGTGCAGCACAACAATACATAGAAAGCAATAGGGAGGGGACAGGACCATGCACATGCACATGGACAACAGAGAACAGAGGGAATGGTAGCTAGCTGACCATAATGGACAGACAGGAGAGAAAGCTGCAGCATAACGGACCATAAAGGGCAGGAGGGACGGATTGGGGCATTACAATGGAACAGACAAGCCTGAAGGGAGGGAATAGGGGTCTGCACATGGACACAGAGGGCTGGGGGCAAGGGGGCAGGGTAGGAGTAGCAAGACGACCATGGATATCAGGCAGGATGGGCACTAGAAGCAAGACACACCATGGAGAGCAACAGTGAGACTATAATGGCATACACACAGACCATGGAGGGAAGGTGGGAGGGGGTCAGGGGCAGCTAGCTGACCCCACAGGGAAGGTGGGAGGGGCGGTGGCAGCACAAAAGACCATGCATGGCAAGCGGGAGGGTTAGTGGCAGTACAATGGCTATGATGGGCAAGAAGGAAGGTGCAGGGGCATGCACAAAGAACCATAGAGGATAGAAGGGAGGATCAGGACCTGGGCACAGACAAGAAAGTTCAGGGGAAGGGGCCTCACAACAGACCACCCAGGGCAGGCAGGGGGAGCAGTTGCAGCACAACAGACCAGGGAGGGCAGAAGGGTGTGGCAGTAAAATGAACCATGGAGGACAGGAGGAAGGGGATAGGGGCATGGAATGTGGACAGGCAGGGTGGAGGTGGCAGGGACAATGCTAGCCGGATGGGAGGGGAGTGGCAGCTCAACAGAACACTCAGAGTAGATAGGAGTGGCAGTTCCATGGAACATGGTGGGCAAAAAGGTTGGAGCGGGGGCATGCACACAGACATCGGAGGGCAGGGGGAAGGAGAATAGGGGCAGCAAGCTAGGCACAGAGGCTAAGCAGGAGGTCAATGATGGGGCATAGAATTGGGCAATGGAGGGCAGGAGTAGTGGACTGGTACATCATGCTAAATGTTATGTTATGTTATGTTATGTTATGGATTATTTATATAGCGCCTATCCCCGCCGGTCCCTAAGCGCTTAACAGGAAAAACATAACACACTGGTAACCAAAAAAAAAACCTCAGTTGTTTCGACGCCTAAACTGTTATAAATGCCTTTCTGAATAGATGGGTTTTCAGTTTTTTTCTGAAGGATAATAGCTGGAATTCCTCCTTCAGGATAGGCGGGAGCTCATTCCAGAGTTGCGGGAGAAGCACAGACAGGGCCCTGCCTCCTCTGGTTTTTAGTTTGAACCTAGGTTGGGTCAGATTAGAGGTTGTTCCTGAGCGCAAAGATCTTCCAGGAATATACCTCTTCAAACGTTGTTTGATGTACTCTGGGGCTTTCCCAAAGAGTGCCTTATGGGCCACGCAGAGACATTTAAACTGGACTCGAAATTTCACTGGAAGCCAGTGCAGCTTTTGAAGCAGGGGGGTTACATGCGAGTTTCTAGGCAGGGAGTAGATCAGCCTAGCTGCATCATTCTGAACCACTTGCAGCTTCCTCAACAGTGTCTGTGGCAAGCCAAGATATAGGGCGTTGCCATAATCAAATCTCGAGATAACTGTGGCAGATACGATCGATTGCAGGGTGGAGGCAGATAAGATGGGAACTAGCTTTCGCAGTTGCCTCAACACACCTATGCAGGATCCGACAACAGCAGAGACTTGAGGGGCCATTGAGAGATCTGCATCGATCCTTAATCCCAGGGTTTTTACCACAGTACCAGGAGAAGGAGTAGTTCCCAGCTCAGGAGGCCAATACAGGCCATTCCAGGGATCCTCTTTATTGCTGATCACCAGCACCTCCGTTTTATCAGCATTCACTTTCAACAGATTGTTAGTCATCCAGTTGACCGTGAAGCTGAGTAGACTCCTTACTGATTCCTGGGCCTCTCTAGTGTCATCCAACTGGACCAGTAGCTGGGTGTCGTCTGCGTAATTGAAAACTTCACAGTTCATACGCATGAGCTCCTCCACCAACGGTTGTAAATAGATATTAAAAAGCAGGGGGGATAGAGCCGACCCCTGGGGCACCCCCCAGGCCACCTCACTGATCCCGGACAGCTGGTCTCCTAACTGCACTCTCTGGGTTCGATCCGACAGGAAGGATTCTAGCCACTTTAGCACCTGGCCTGAGATCCCCAATTTCGCGACACGGTCCAGCAAGATGGTGTGGCTGACCGTATCGAAAGCTGCCTATAAGTCTAAGAGAATCAGGGCGCATGGCTGTTTATTATCAGCCCTGACTCTCAGCTCATCGGCGATCGAGGCCATTAATAATTCTGTGCTATGTTGAGGCCGAAACCCAGCCTGTCTAGCATGAAGGAGATGGTATTCCTCAAGATGGCCGGTTAGAGTGCTGAGAACATGCTTTTCCAGGATCTTACTTAGAAATGGTAACTGCGAGATAGGCCTGTAGTTTTTTTAAGGCTTTCGTATCCGTTCCTGCTTTCTTTAGAAGTGGGGAGACCCTGCTTCTTTCATCTGAGTTGGCAGATAACCTGTATTCAGTGAGGTATTCAGTAAACTCAACACCTGGGGCTGGATGCCTGGCAAGGCAATTTTAAAAATTTTAGGGGGACATGGATCAATATTTGAGCCTGACTTGATCTGTCCGACAAGTTCCGCTAGGCATTTGTCATCTATAGGGGGGAAACTGTTCAAAGTCATAGGTGGTACCTGAACAGTCTGTCTAGGCAGCATGGTTGGAGCTGGCCGTGTCTTAATGTCAGTGATAATATCCTGTACCTTCTGAAGGAAGAAAGTTTGGAAGGAATCACAGTCTGGTTGATCGTCCATGGAGATTTTCCCTTCTCGTTGTGTGAGTTCCCTTAATATCATAAAGGTCTCTCGCTGTATGTTTATCGCATCCCTAATTCTTCCCTCATAGAAAGCAGCCTTTCTTTCCAGGATATCTGCCTTGTATTTTGAGAGCAAGGTTTTAAAGATTTCGGCCTCCGTTTGACAGTAATGAAGTCTCCACCTTCTCTCTGCCTTGCGAAGGGCTTGCTTCTTCTGTTTCAAAGAGGCGTCAAACCATGGCGCTCACTTCCCTTTAGTTCTAGTACTCTCCATCTCCTCTGGGACAAGTATGTCCAGAGCGGCGAGCATCCAGGTCTTTAGTATCCTAGCATCATGGTCTAAATCCGTGCCACTCATTTTAGGGGGAATGGAGGAGAGCAGGGTTGTGATTAAGAGGTCGGCTTTCACCTTATTCCAAGGTCGAATTTTTCTCCGTAATTTGTTTGGGGCGGCCCGTACAGGGTCACCTGGAACTCAGCACTTTATCATAAAGTGGTCCGACCAAATGCAGGGACTAACCTCCGTTATTTCTGTATTAGGCAGGGAGGACCAGACAAGGTCCAATGTATGGCCTTTCACGTGAGTCGGGCCCACCACTAACTGTTTTAAGTTGAGCAACGAGAGATTGGCTTCGAACTCAGTCTCAATAGGGTCTCTAGGTACTTTATCCCAGTGATAATTAAAATTGCCAACCACCAGGAGGGACTTGAATCTGGTGGCCAGGTCCGTTAAAAGTTCGAAAAGGGTCTCATTAAAATCAGGAGAGCTTTGCGGCGGGCGATAAGCTACTAGTATTACGAAGCATGATGATTTAAGCGAGACTTTAATCCCTAGCAGCTCCGCACAGGCACAGTTTTCTGCTAGAATCTCTTTTACTACAAGAAATTTTTTAAACAAAAATGCCACACCTCCCCCTCTGCAGTCGTTTGGACGATTATACCAGATCGCGTCATAGTCTGGGGGTAAAGCAGCCAAGATGTCTGGTGTTGATGCAGAGCCAAGCCAAGTCTCTGAAAGGGCAAGTATGTCAATGTCTCCCTCAAGAAATAGAGAGAAGACTTCTAGGTAATGCCTTTGCAAATAGCGCGTATTAAGTGTCGCTATTCTTAGGCCATGTGACTGCCGGACAGTCAATGTGGGGGAGTCCTGAAACCTGTGCCTGTGGTCTACATCAGGTCATCCGCTTGCAGGTTGGCCAAGGTGACTTCATCTAAACAGAAGGAGTCTGTCTTTAATGCCCATAAGGCATCAGGCGAGTAAGTACGGATTTGGCCAGAGTGTGTGGCCCCTGGACCCGTCATGGCCCGGACGGGCACAGACGGGCTTTCCTCTGGCGCTCCTCCGGCGCGATGCTGCGCGCGATCGCTGCGCGCCCGCATACTGATGGTTATTTATGGTTACCGGCTAAAAGGCACTCGCAAAGACTAGCCCGCTAACCCCTAAAGCGTGGTGGCAGCGTCTCTAGCCCACACCCAAGATGGCGGACGGGCGTGAGGCGGCGAGGGAATCACCGAAATGGTGAGATGTGTGTTTTTAGTCCAATTATTGTGCAAGCAATGCGAGGAATGGGATCGTAGGGTCACTAAACAAAATTCAGAGTAAAATACGATCTCTAAAACCAATTTCGTTTTTGAGCAAATTTTAGCAGCAAACAGTTTAAAAAGGAGCTAGCCTCCAACAATATAAAACAAATGACAATTTCTTTGGTAGTAGCAGCGGCAGGTCGTTCTATTTCTGATCGGCGCACTGGCCGAGTGACCTCCTAAAATAGCCTTTGCCTGAAAGGCACTCGCAAAGACTAGCCCGCTAACCCCTAAAGCGTGGTGGCAGCGTCTCTAGCCCACACCCAAGATGGCGAACGGGCGTGAGGCGGCGAGGGAATCACCGAAATGGTGAGATGTGTGTTTTTAGTCCAATTATTGTGCAAGCAATGCGAGGAATGGGATCGTAGGGTCACTAAACAAAATTCAGAGTAAAATACGATCTCTAAAACCAATTTCGTTTTTGAGCAAATTTTAGCAGGAAACAGTTTAAAAAGGAGCTAGCCTCCAACAATATAAAACAAATGACAATTTCTTTGGTAGTAGCAGCGGCAGGTCGTTCTATTTCACGAAATGGAGGGCAGTGGCAGCACATCAGCCCATGCATGGCAGGAGGGAGGAGGCTAGTCCATGGATTCAGACAACACAGGACAGGGAGGAGATGGATGGGGCAGCAAGCTAACTTTTCAGAGAAGGCAGGAAGGCCAGTGGCAGAACAACTGCCACACAGGGCTGTAATAAGGGAGCAGGGACATGGATTTGGCAATGGATGGCTAGGAGGAGGGAAGGCAGGAGCAGCAAGCTTTGGTGGGGGCAGCACAATGCCAGGACCTGCTTCCAACCCCACCACCATCCATTGTAATATGCATCTTAACATTAAAAAAAAAACTAGACATTTCCTGAAAAAACAATGATTACAGGGACGGTATACTTAGACTCAGATTTCACTCATACACAACAAGTGAAATTCAGCAGTTATAGTTACCTGAGCTAACTATAACGTACGTCCCCGCAATGTACTGCTAATGACCTCGGACATTACATAATTCACGACATGGTCAGTTACATCACTCATGACATCTCAAATGAGCTGTGACTGGAATGGAACTATAATCTCTACAACTTTATTTAGGGATGGTGTGTGTATATTACCACCCCTTTTTTTTCTTTTCTTTCATATAAGAACCATTATAATAAGCAATGTGCCCAGATTAATATGTTCAATAGCTTTTCACTTTAAAGTAATGTGTAGTCCATTGTTTATGTTGATGTTTGCAATCCTAAGTATGTTTATTATGAACAAGTCACGTTGACGTACATACAGGTATGGCAGTCACGAGGCAAGATATGCTGAAATGACATTGTGCAAAAACAACAGTTGATGGACAGCATGCAGAACAATGTCATACATTCACCCCAGTACAGAAATCTGGGCCTGAATCCATCGTTTTTGTGCTCACCATGCCATTCCAGTTTGAAACCAGGCTAATGCAAATCAGTCTTAACCCTATGCCCCATGGGTACAGTCCAGCCCCAACTGCCAAGCCAGGTCCTCCCTGGGCTGGAAACAAGCATCCCAGGACCGGTTTCGGGCTTTCAGCCCTCATCAGCCAAGAGAGCTTGTTATAGTGGCATGGAGAGCACAGGACTCACTTCTGAGCATACCTGTCCCACTCAGGGTGACAAATGCAAAAACAACAGTTGATGGACAGAATGCAGAACAATTTCATACATTCACCCCAGTACAGAGATCTGGGCCTAAATCCATTGTTTTTTTGCTCTCCATGCCATTCCAGTTTCAAACCAGTCAAATGTAAATCAGTCTTAACCCTATGCCCCATGGGAACAGTCCAGCCCGAACTGCCAAGCCAGGTCCTCCCTGGGCTGGAAACAAGCATCCCAGGACCGGTTTTGGGCTTTCAGCACTCATCAGCCAGGAGAGCTTGATTATAGTGGCATGGAGAGCACAGTACTCACGTCTGAGCATACCCGTCCCACTTGGGGTGACAAATGCAAAAACAACAGTTGATGGACAGAATGCAGAACAATGTTATACATTCACCCTAGTACAGAGATCTGGGCCTAAATCCATTGTTTTTTTGCTCACCATTGCATTCCAGTTTGAAGCCAGCCATATGCAAATCAGTATTGACCCTGTACCCCATGGGAACAGTCCAACCCGAACTGCCAAGCCAGGTCTTCCCTGGACTGGAAACAAGTATCCTAGGAACAGTTTCGGGCTTTCAGCCCTCATCAGCCAGGATAGCTTGATTCCAGTGGCAGGGAGAGCACGGGACTAACGTCTGAGCCTACCCGTTCCACTCGGGGTGACAAATGCAAAAACAACAGTTGATGGGCAAAATGCAGAAGAATGTCATACATTCACCTCAGTACAGAGATCTGGACCTAAATCTATCGTTTTTATGCTCGCCATGCCATTCCAGTTTGAAACAAGCCATATGCAATTCAGTCTTGACCCTGTGCCCCATGGCAACAGTCCAGCCCGAACTGCCAAGTCAGGTCCCTCCTGGACTGGAAACAAGCATCCTAGGACCGGTTTCGGGCTTTCAGCCCTCATCAGCCAGGATAGCTTGATTCCAGTAGCATGGAGAGCACGGGACTAACGTCTGAGCATACCCGTCCCACTCGGGGTGACAAATGCAAAAACAACAGTTGATGGGCAAAATGCAGAAGAATGTCATACATTCAACCCAGTACAGAGATCTGGGCCTAATTCTATCGTTTTTATGCTCAACATGCTATTCCAGTTTGAAACAAGCCATATGCAAATCAGTCTTGACCCTGTGCCCCATGGCAACAGTCCAGCCCGAACAGCCAAGTCAGGTCCCTCCTGGACTGGAAACAAGCATCCTAGGACCGGTTTCGGGCTTTCAGCCCTCATCAGCCAAGATAGCTGGATTCCAGTGGCATGGAGAGCACAAGACTCTCGTCTGAGCATACCCGTCCTACTCGGGGTGACAAATGCAAAAACAACAGTTGATAGACAGAAGGCAGAACAATGTCATACATTCACCCTAGTACAGAGATCTGGGCCTAAATCCATTGTTTTTTTGCTCGCCATTGCATTACAGTTTGAAGCCAGCCATATGCAAATCAGTATTGACCCTGTGCCCCATGGGAACAGTCCAGCCCAAATTGCCAAGCCAGGTCTTCCCTGACTGGAAACAAGCATTCTTGGACCGGTTTTGGTGTTTCAGCCCTCATCAGCCAGGATAGCTTGATTCCTGTGGCATGGAGAGCACTGGACTCACGTCTGAGCATACCCGTCCCACTCTAGGTAACAAATGCAAAAGCAACAGTTGATGGACAGAATTCAGAACAATGTCATACATTCACTGCAGTACAGAGATCTGGGCCTGAATCCATTGTTTTTTGCTCACTATGCCATTCCAGTTTGAACCCAGCCATATGCAAATCAGTCTTGAACCTGTGCCCCATGGAAACAGTCCAGCCCGAAATGCCAGGTCCTCCCTGGATGGGAAACAAGCATCCTAGGACCGGTTTCAAGCTTTCAGCCCTCATCAGCCAGGATAGTTTGATTCCAGTGGCCTGGAGAGCATCAGACTCACATCTGAGCATATCCGTCCTACTCAGGGTGACAAATGCAAAAAGAACATTTAATGGACAGAATGCAGATCAGTGTCATACATTCACCCCAGTACAGGGGTCTGGGCCTAAACCCATAATTTTTTTGCTCACCATGCCGTTCCCTTTTGAACCCAGCGATATGTATTGTGTGCATATTCCAATTTCCGATTTAAAACATTTATAAAGCGCAGCGTGCACCATACGGTTTCTTGGCGCTAGTGGAGAGTTCGACAACTGAGACAAAATAAAACCTGGCGTAGAAAAGAGGGGGAATTACACGGAAAAGGCCTGTTTGAAGAGAAACGTTTTTAGATCTTTACGAAAGGAGAGATAATGAGTGGCAGAACGGAGGTGATCAGGGAGGGAGTTCCAGAACGTGGGGGCTAGGGTAGAGAAGTTAGTTCCACCCCACTTTTTACGTTTGAAACGTGGGATCTGGAGGAGGGATTTGGAAGAAGAGCGAAGCTCTCTGGTAGGGACGTATTCATTTATTAGCGAGGAGATGAAAGCGGGGGCAGTGCCTTGACGGGCCTGGAAGACCATGCAGCCGGTCTTGAACAAGGAACGTTCCTTAACAGGAAGCCAATGAAGCTCCCTGAGGAGGGGTGTGGAATGATGATAACGTGGGAGACCATAAACCAGCCGGGCCGCCTGGTTCTGGACCATCTGGAGTCTACGCAAGCTGTATGCTGGAATGCCGTTGTAGAGGGCATTGGCATAATCCAGCCGCGATATCACCAGTGCGGCCATGATCAACTTAAGTGCCTGTGGGGAAAAGAAACGGGAAACAGTGCGGATGGTTCGGAGGGTGAGGAAACAGGAAGAAACTACAGTGCTGATTTGTGAATGAAGGGTGAGCTGGTTGTTCATTTTAACCCCCAGTGTTTTAACTGTGGTTGAGGGAGTGGGGGAGGGACCAAGAGAGGAGGGCCAGAAGAGGGAGTTCCAGGGACTGGACGAACCACCGGTGAGAACCAACTCGGTTTTGTCCGGGTTCAATTTAAGATGGTTGTGGTTCATCCAGTCCCTGATGAAGGTCATGGTAGACTGAAAGTTAGAGACAGAGAGAGGAGAGGAGGACAGGTCAAAGATGAGCTGGAGGTCGTCGGCATAGTTGTACACGGTGACCTCCAGCTGCTGAAGAGCGAAAATAAGAGGAGAGATATAGAGGTTGAATAATAAAGGGGAAAGAGAGGAGCCCTGGGGGACACCACAAGTGACAGGAAGTGGAGTGGTCGTAAAGTCTCCTAACCGGACCGCCTGGGTGCGGTCCCTCAGGAAGGAGGAAAGCCAAATCAGGGCTGAACCCTCGATTCCAGCCGCCTTGACACGGGACAGTAAGATGGTGTGGTCCACCGTGTCAAAGGCGGCGGAGAGATCGAGGAGTACCAGCGCCTGATGATTGTTGTTGTCCATACCCTTCCTGAGGTTGTCCAAGACCGAAACCACAACTGATTCGGTCGAGTGCCTGGGACGAAAGCCAGCCTGGCGGGGGGCCAGTCCCCCATTAGCCTCTACGTGGGTGCTGAAAACCGCGGTGGCATGGCGTTCCAGCACCTTGCCCAGGTAGGGCAGCAGGGAAATGGGGCGGTAGTTGGCTGAGATGGACGGGTCAGCGCCAGGCTTTTTTAAAATGGGCACTATAGTGGCTGATTTGAGCGCCGGGGTCACTACTCCCTGCGCAAGGGAGTTGTTGAGGAAAGTAATAGGGGATTCAGGACAAGAGGAGTAGATATGTTGCAGGATTCGAGCCGGACAGATGTCTGCCGGAGAACCCGACTTTACTTTGGGGAGTATCTCCCGGAATCTAACCTCAGTAAGGGGAGGGATAGAGGTAAGATGACAACGAACAGTGGGAGGGGAGGGATCCACAAAGACAGATGAAGGGGGGGGGATATTAGCCTTGATGGTAGCGATCTTCTCCAAGAAGTAAATGTTGAGTTGGTCGCATAGTGACTGGGATGGAGGGATTTGAGGTGAAGCTCTATCGGAATAGGCCAGGTCATTCACTATACTGAATATTTCTCTAGATTTGTTTTCAGCTGCCATTATTTTTGTAGAAAAATAGGTGGTTTTGGCGGAGAGAATTGCAGTTTTGTAATCGGCAAGTGATTTGAGATATAGGGTTTTTAATGAGGGGCAATAGTTTTTTCTCCACTGTCTCTCTGCCTGTCGAGCGATCAGTTTTAGTTCTTTTAGGTGGTCGTTAAACCACCTGTTGGAGTCCTTTGGTCGCCGGATGGAAATGCGACGCAGGGGGGCCAATTGTATCAATTCCTGAATTTTGACATCGTGACCAGACCAATATGACTGCCAGCTTTTTGGATTAAAGTAATATGTAGTCCCTTGTTAATGTTGGCAACTGGAGGCATTTGTACATTTAAATAAGGAGGCTGCAATGACGTCTTTTATCGTTATCAAGGTTCAGACAAGCCGAAACTCGTGGATCACGTCCTTTGCATATTAAATACTTCCAAACTACAACCTGAGTGCTGATTCCTTCCTTGTAAGAGTGAGAGGAGATAAAATATATATATACATTTCACTGAAAAAACCACAAGTTTCAGGGACATTATAGTTAGAAATTAGCATTTAAAAAAACCTCAGAAATTCACTGAAAAAAACAAATTGTTTCGTGGACGACATAGTTGGACATTTCACTAGGCCTGGGCATTAAATTCCGTTCCGCTCGTGGAAATTGCAATCATTTGATATTTTCGCGTTCCGCGGAGCACGCAAAAATGTCAACATTTCCGCAATCCGCATCTTACCGGAAATTTTTGTCTTGCTCGCGCTGTAAAAAAATACATTCTCGTGCGCGCGCGATCGCCTTACCTGAATCCCCGCGTTCGCTGACAAGTTTTCCCGATCTGGTTGCGTTCTCCACGAGATGTTGGATTGTGGTAGCCATTTTGCGCTATCTCTCGAGAGTTTGCGCCCACACTAACGTCATTTGTTGCGCGATCACGTCATTCATCGCGCGATCACGTCTTTCTTCTCGCGATCATGCACCGCGAGAGTATGAGATGATTGAGTTCTCGAACACATCATTCTCCACCGCGAGCGAGAGCCTGAGGACGCGGGCACGTCATATCGAACGCGACAAGGAGCAAGAGAACCCAAACACGTCATATCCAACGTGACAGGGAGCGAGAGAACGCGATCAAGTCATTTTGGACGCGCCGGCGGAAGTAATGTGAAGCTCGATAACTCAAACATGTGAAGTTTTCAATTTGGAGAAGGATATCAGCTCTAGCAGCATCAAACCTTCTGGAAATTATGATTTGCATGAAAAAAACTCCTCAGATTGACATTTGGCTGTTCTTTTTTGTGCAAGGAGTCCTTTTTTAAAAAGGTGGGGAGAGGGAGGAAGTGCCACAGAATCTCCAACTTCCTGTTCCTGTCCAGCAGGCTCCACCCAGTGCTTTGCCCATCTCCCGGTCAATCTGCCTTTGGATTTTGAGCTGGAAAGATCACTCTTTTTGTCTGCTGCATCATTGCAATAGGATTTGAGGATTTTTAAATAGGATATTTTACAAGTAAGTGGTTGTTGTGTCTGTTTGATTGGGAACAGCAAAACACACAAGATGATGGACGGAATGTTGCACAATGGCAAAACATTCACCCCCAGTCACAGATCTGGGTTTAATCCAACGTTATTTTGCTCAACAAAGCCACTCCAGGTCAGACATGGCCATATGCAAATCAGTCTTGACCCTATGCCTCATGGGAACAGTCCAGCCCGAACTGCAAAGCCATGTCTTTCCTGGACCAGAATATAGTATCCTAGGACCGGTTTCTGGCTATCAGCCGTCTTCAGCCAGGATAGCTAGGCTCCAGTGGCCAAGTGAGCACGGGACTGTGGTAAATAAATAATTACCCTGGCATAATTTCTAGTCATTAACAATTAGCATGCATCAAGTGAGAGGCAGAGTCTGTGGTATCTGAGTTAAAATGGGCTTTATTCCAATAACTCGAGTCAAAGGGAGAATATGTTCCATCACCTCTGAGGTTCAGGAAGAGTCTTCTAACATTTAATAACAAAACATTATATTATATACTTTTCACTCCTTGTACATAGGAGCAGGCGCAAGACAGAAAATGAGATAAGAACATGTGGGTGTGCATGAGGGTGTGTACTTTGATGAGTCATAGCGAGGTGATAGGTAGGTGTCATAGGTGGGTGGGTACTTAGGAGGAGTTTGCATGACCAGCTGGAACTCTGCCCTACTTGTGTGCAACTTTGAGCATGACGTGCAATTGACGTGTAACTGGGAGGAAGCTGACTTTCAACCTAGTAGAGAGATCTCTTATGTCAAGGCGACCAGCACGTCTAGTACAACTGATATCTAGAGTCAGGGGATGTATTATCTGAAGAAAAGGTTGTTCGTCACTAAAAGACAGAGAGGGCATATTTATTCGTTGATTGCATGAGCTTTCTATGGGTGCAAGCACTGTAATTCACTTAAATGGAGACAGAATGGCTATCGGACGGGTCTGTTTACTTTTCCTCACCGGGCAGGGATGCCACTCTGTACAGCAGACGGATAACTGTTATTCATAATACTGTCTTGGCAGACTTCTTGCTGACGTGACTGCAGCTCAGTATGCCAAGAGTCATGTAAACATTAATTCAGAAAGTGGTTTCAGGCTCAACCAGTACGATATTTATTTAAAAGAGCACAATGCAAAATGCAAATACATGGGCCTTCATTTTAGCTTAACGTTTGGGAGACTTGATGACTTGACTTGCAGGACATGTTTGCAGAGGCCTAGTGATTCAGGCCACTACGGGAAATATGCATGGGTGACATGCACATGACATGTAACATAGGGTATATGTAGTGGACATATTTGGTCAGGCAAAATATCATTTTCCTCAGGACCCACGTCTGGGCATACACCTTCCCAGATAGGGTGAACAGAAAAACACACAAGATGATGGACGGAATGTTGCATAATGGCAAAACATTCACCCCCAGTCACAGATCTGTGTTTAATCCATCGTTATTTTGCTCACCAACCCACCCCAGTTCAGACATGGCCATATGCAAATCAGTCTTGACCCTGTGCCTCATGGGAACAGTCCAGCCCGAACTGCCAAGCCATGTCTTTCCTGGACC
The DNA here is from genome assembly GCF_964261635.1 of Lissotriton helveticus. Lineage (NCBI taxonomy): Eukaryota > Metazoa > Chordata > Amphibia > Caudata > Salamandridae > Lissotriton > Lissotriton helveticus. The sequence goes on along the minus strand of NC_136068.1, from coordinate 1,247,268,652 downwards.
GGAATCAAGCATCCTAGGACCGTTTCTGGCTATCAGCCGTCTTCAGCCAGGATATCTTGACTCCAGTGGCCTAGTGAGCACGGGACCCACGTCTGGGCATACTCTTCCCACATAGGGTGAACAGCAAAATACACAATATGATGGACGGAATGTTGCACAATGGCAAAACATTCACCCCCAGTCACAGATCTGGGTTTAATCCTTCGGTATTTTGCTCACCAAGCCACCCCAGTTCAGACATGGCCATATGCAAATCAGTCTTAACCCTGTGCCTCATGGGAACAGTCCAGCCCGAACTGCCAAGCCATGTCTTTCCTGGACCGGAATGAAGCATCCTAGGACCGGTTTCTGGCTTTCATCCGTCTTCAGCCAAGATAGCTTGACTCTAGTCGCCTAGTGAGCACGGGACCCATGTGCCCTTCCCACATAGGGTGAGCAGCAAAACACACAAGATGATGGACGGAATGTGGCACAATGGCAAAAAATTCACCCCCAGTCACAGATCTGGGTTTAATCCATCGTTATTTTGCTCACCTAGCCACCCCAGTTCAGACATGGCCATATGCAAATCAGTCTTGACCCTATGCCTCATGGGAACAGTCCAGCCTGAACTGCCAAGCCATGTTTTTCCTGGACCGGAATATAGCATCCTAGGACCGGTTTCTGGCTATCAGCCGTCTTCAGCCAGGATAGCTTGACTCCAGTGGCCAAGTGAGCACGGGACCCACGTCTGGGCATACACCTTCCCAGATAGGGTGAACAGAAAAACACACAAGATGATGGACGGAATGTTGCATAATGGCAAAACATTCACCCCCAGTCACAGATCTGTGTTTAATCCATCGTTATTTTGCTCACCAAGCCACCCCAGTTCAGACATGGCCATATGCAAATCAGTCTTGACCCTGTTCCTCATGGGAACAGTCCAGCCCGAACTGCCAAGCCATGTCTTTCCTGGACCGGAATCAAGCATCCTAGGACCGTTTCTGGCTATCAGCCGTCTTCAGCCAGGATATCTTGACTCCAGTGGCCTAGTGAGCACGGGACCCACGTCTGGGCATACCCTTCCCACATAGGGTGAACAGCAAAATACACAATATGATGGACGGAATGTTGCACAATGGCAAAACATTCACCCCCAGTCACAGATCTGGGTTTAATCCATCGGTATTTTGCTCACCAAGCCACCCCAGTTCAAACATGGCCATATGCAAATCAGTCTTAACCCTGTGCCTCATGGGAACAGTCCAGCCCGAACTGCCAAGCCATGTCTTTCCTGGACCGGAATCAAGCATCCTAGGACCGGTTTCTGGCTTTCATCCATCTTCAGCCAAGATAGCTTGACTCTAGTCGCCTAGTGAGCACGGCACCCATGTCTGGGCATACCCTTCCCACATAGGGTGAGCAGCAAAACACACAAGATGATGGACGGAATGTTGCGCAATGGCAAAACATTCACCCCAGGTCACAGATCTGGGCTTAATCCATTGTTATTTTGCTCACCAAGCCACCCCAGTTCAGACATAGCCATATGCAAATCAGTCTTGACCCTGTGACTCAGGGGTGAATATTTTGCTATTGTGCAACATTCCGTCCAACATCTTTGTGTTTTGTCTGTTTGATTGGGGGCATTGCAGTCGTTGCAACTACAATTCAATTTTGGTAACTATCATTCCTTTTATTTAAAATGTTGTGGGTAGTAGTAGTCAGTAGTAGGCCAGAGCTAGTCATGGCCTCATGGGTGTTTGCATGATGAAGCAACTATTCTTTTGGTGTTTGTTGAATGTATTTCATTTTCAAGCATTATTTAGGGCCTGGATGGCATTGGATTGAGTTGGGGAATGTGTTTTTTGGGGTGGACTTTCTATTGTTGGGCCTGGCCTTGTGGCTGGTGGCCATTTAGAAGCCTAGGCCTGCAAGCTTGTCTGTGTCTGGCCTTGTCTGCCAACTGGCCTGCTTTCATCCAGTGGGCTCAGAGCAGGTAGCCACAGCTTTATTAATCAAGTGTTTCTGTGTGTGGTCTGTTGAATTTAGACATCATTTAGGTCATGGATGGCACTGGATTGAGGTGGGAAGTGTGTATTTTTGGGGTGGGCTTTCTGATGTTGGGCCTGGCCATGTGGCTGGTGGCCATTTTGAAGCCTAGGCCTGCAAGCTTGTCTGGCCTTGTCTGCCAACAGGCCTGCTTTCATCCAGTAGGCTCAGAGCAGGTAGCCACAGCTTTATTAATCAAGTGTTTCTGTGTGTGGTCTGTTGAATTTAGACATCATTTAGGTCATGGATGGCACTGGATTGAGGTGGGAAGTGTGTATTTTTGGGGTGGGCTTTCTGATGTTGGGCCTGGCCATGTGGCTGGTGGCCATTTTGAAGCCTAGGCCTGCAAGCTTGTCTGGCCTTGTCTGCCAACAGGCCTGCTTTCATCCAGTAGGCTCAGAGCAGGTAGCCACAGCTTTATTAATCACGTGTTTCTGTGTGTGGTCTGTTAAATTTAGACATCATTTAGGGCTTGGATGGCACTGGATTGAGGTAGGAAGTGTGTATTTTTGGGGTGGGCTTTCTGATGTTGGGCCTGGCCATGTGGCTGGTGGCCATTTTGAAGCCTAGGCCTGCAAGCTTGTCTGGCCTTGTCTGCCAACAGGCCTGCTTTCATCCAGTAGGCTCAGAGCAGGTAGCCACAGCTTTATTAATCAAGTGTTTCTGTGTGTGGTCTGTTGAATTTAGACATCATTTAGGGCTTGGATGGCACTGGATTGAGTTGAGAAGTGAGTTTCTCTGGGGTGGGCTTACTGATGTTGTTGGGCCTGGCCATGTGGCTGGTGGCCATTTTGAAGCCTAGGCCTGCAAGCTTGTCTGGCCTTGTCTGCCAACTGGCCTGCTTTCATCCAGTAGGCTCAGAGCAGGTAGCCACAGCTTTATTAATCAAGTGTTTCTGAGTGTGGTCTGTTGAATTTAGACATCATTTAGGGCATAGATGGCACTGGATTGAGGTGGGAAGTGTGTTTATTTTGGGGTGGGCTTTCTGATGTTGGTGGGCCTGGCCATGTGGCTGGTGGCCATTTTGAAGCCTAGACCTGCAAGCTTGTTTGGCCTTGTCTGCCAACAGGCCTGCTTTCATCCAGTAGGCTCAGAGCATGTAGCCACAGCTTTATTAATCAAGTGTTTCTGTGTGTGGTGTGTTGAATTTAGACATCATTTAGGGCATGGATGGCACTGGATTGAGGTGGGAAGTGTGTTTTTTGGGGTGGGCTTTCTGATGTTGTTGGGCCTGGCCATGGCTAGTGGCCTTTCTTTGTGTTGGGAGTTAGTAGTGTCCTGCTTTTGGCATTTTGGCCTGCATGGTTTTCCGATTGGCTTACTGCTTCCATCCATCCACCCCCTTTGCCAGCAGCAGCTCCATGAATGATGTGATGCTCTAATAATTTAATGGCAAATAGGGTCCACCCCACTTCCATTACATGTTTAATTTGGTGGTTCTTATTCTCTTTCCTATCCTTCATGTGAGTGTAGTGTGTTTTATACACAGTAGTATAACATAGCCCTTGTTGACAAAGTCTCAGAAATGGCTAGACTATATCTTTTGTACAGTAGTAAGTAACTGAACCACACAACAACAAATGCAACATTTCACTGATGTTCTTCTCCTGGCTTATTTGCTTTTTGGTGCACAGAAAGTCCGAGGAGGAGGTGTCATCATCATCACCCGCTGTACTGCCACCCAGACAGAAGTCCTGCTGCGCATCAGGTCCACGTGTGAACACAACTTGTTGTGCATCTGCGTCCTGCCTGACATCTGTAGACGATGGGCCTAAAGAAAGGTACCCGGTCCAATATCAAGAAAGTTGCTGTTGAGAAGAAGGAACAGAAAAAGGAAGTGCCATTAACCACGACTGGTGTGCCGGCCAATGTTTTTTTTGGGAGCAAAAGAGTTACGCCTGCAGCAGCATTGTCCGGGAACCAAGCTGGGAGCAGCACCTCCGCACCAGCGGTCCAATCCCACCAACCTAGGCCTAAGCCCTTGAGTGTCGCAGAGGTAGCCAGTCTACTAACGAGCAGCGATGTTGAAATGTCATCATCGCAAAGTAGTACACAATCAACGCAGGCAACTCAGCAGATAAGTTTGCAGCAGCAACAATAACAGCAGCAGCAGCAGCAGAAGCCGCAGCAGCAGCAGCAGCAGCAGCAGCAGTAGCAGCAGCAGCCGCAACAACAGCAGCAGCCGCAAGAACAGCAGCAGCCGCAAGAAGAACAGCAGCAGCAACCGCAAGCACAACAACAGCAGCAGCCGCAAGAACAACAACAGCAGCAGCCGCAAGAACAACAACAGCAGCAGCCGCAAGCACAACCCACAATAGTAGTTGTTGCTCCTGGCATAGGGGCATTTCAGGAAATCGAGCTTCCTGCAGACAAAGTGGAGCAAACCATTGTTTCGAAAGATCTATTGTCTTCCAGACCACCAGCAAGGAAAAGGAGGCTTAGTCCATCATCTTCTTCTTCAAGCCCCGCTTCTGATGACCATGATGCCACTTGGCAGCCACTAGCTCAGTCTGAGAGTGATGCACGCCACTAGACAATGCTTCTGAAAAGGAAGGTTCCCGAAAACCCACAATAATGGAGGTATATGTAGAAGAGGGGGGTGATGTTGATGAAGAGGACGAGCCAGTCATCACGCACATCACTCCCGCCCCAAAGGGGATGGAGACCAACATTCTCACCCTATCCAGAAAGGCTGCTACTGAGCGGGATGTAGCACGGATACCACCAATGCAAGTTACACCACCACGACCGCCAGCTGCCATATTTTCCAAGGCCCGGCAGGGACCTACATGCAGCTCAACCATCTCAGAAGGTATTAGTAGTAAAAGTCACAGTGTAGCTGCACAGAGTCACATTCCAAGCGCACCCTCCAGTTCATCTGGTATTGAAAGTGGCACATCCAACAGTGCCAGAAAGTTCTCCTACCCAGTTTGGGACTTCTTTTCTGTTAGCACCAAGGAGGAGAACATTGCAATATGCTCAATTTGTCGCTCAGGTGTTCGGCGCGGTAAGCTTGGTACCAACTATGGTACCGGAGGCCAAGCAAGTCATCTCAGAATGCACCACACTTTTGTGTGGGAGAATCACCTACTTAAGTTAAAAGAAAGTAGAAAAACTCAACCCATTGAAGTTGGTCAGGAAGAATCAGGGGACCATATTATTGCGATGGAAGGTGGAGCGGGAGGCATTTCTAGCCCTGTCCCCAGTAGTGTAGTGGTACCGCCCACATCCTCCTCAGTAAGATCTGAGTGGCACCGCAGTAAGAGCCATAGATGCACAGAGTTAGTGACACCAGGGCAGTTGTCTGTAGTGTTTGATCACCTCCGTAACAATGATCCTTTTTTGCTCCTGACTGCAACGCGTCATCCTCTTACACCTCTCCTTGCGTGTAATATGTACTCTGACATTGAAAAATCGATGCTCAGTTCCAATTGTACGACCAACTCGACCCAGTATGGGGGGTAGGTGTTTCCAGCAAGGGCCACAGAAACGTGTGAAAGGAATGCTATACATAGACTTGGTGTCACCACATCAAAGGGGGTACAGTGATGTAAAGTCTGCATTGCCATGTGTACCCGTGAATTGCATGATCAAGACTCAGTTCCAAATGTGTGACCTATTTGAGCTTAGTGTGGCCCGGGAGCAGTAGTCTGCGTTGGCCCACAGAATCTTGCTGCTGTGACGTACTACTACGACCTGGTGGCACCACATCAAAGGGAGTATAGTGACATCAAATGTCCCATGTACATATGAACTCACCCATCAGGATATTAAGAGTCAGTTCCAAATGTGTGACCTACTCAGGTGCAGCGTAGGCCGAGGCCAGTAGTCCGCGTGGGCCCACAGACATGTGTCTTTGTGATTCTATGCACAGACTTGGTGGCACCACGTCGAAGGGAGTATAGTGAATTAACCTCAGCCTTAAATAATGTTTCCTGCCATGGTGTAATCAAGAATCAGTTGCAATTGTGTTTCCTACTTGTCCGCAGTGTATGTTGGTGGAGAACGTCAACGAGAATGGAGTTCTGCGGGCCTGTGTCGCAGAGGCCGTGATGGTGCGAGGAGGCTGGCAAGGACGTGGGCCTGGAGCTTGCTCCGGCACATGGTGGGCCCTCTTCAACACATCGCGGCATCGGTAGGTGGGTATTGAAGCCTGGGTACGCAGGGGCAGGCAAGACGTTTTCGGGGACCAGCGGCCCGGGGTGCAGCAGGAGCACAGGATCACAGGCACCAGCGATCACGGCGTCGGCCTCATGGTGGGGCCCTGACAGAGACGTTGAGCATTCCGGAATTGGACAATGCCCAGAGTTACGTGTCTTTTATTCACACCCCCAAACGCTGGCTTCGCATACAGCGGGCCAGCCCACTCCACTCACGCTTACCATGTCTGGTCCCCAGCTCTTCCCACATCCTGCTATTGTGTGGCTGAGGTGATATGCCGTTGGTGGCTAAGGTACATGGCTGGCCTAGGTACCAACAGTAAGTGGTGCTGTTGTGTCTGGTGGGTGTGCATGTTGTATGTGAGCTTGTGATGTGTGCATCTTCAGAGCTGTGAGTTACATGATTGTGGAGTTGCAGTGTGTGGTGTGTTCATTTGGTATTGGCCAACGAGCAGTGCATTTCCGTGGGTGCCAGCCTGGAAGTGCTGGTTGAAGAGGGACTGTCAGAAGTTGTAGGAATCATGCACACTGCCTGGGTTGTTGGCGACGACGTTGGCGGGGATTGCTTGGTGGTCCAATATTACCTGGACATTGGTGGGATACGTGCGCTTTCTGTTGCGCTTACTGTGTGCGGTTTTGCCAGGGCGCACTAAATAAGAATATAAGGGAGGCTGATAACAGAGGTGGGGTGAATAAGGATTACCTAATTAAATGATATAGGTAACGCTGTAGTAAACAGCTTAGAAGAATAATCTGGGAAGATAAGGAGAGTACATAGACTGAAGCAATTGCCTCAGTGAGATTGGGAAATACTAAGTGCTTTTGGAATATAGTTGTTGGCGACGACGTTGGCGGGGATTCCTTGGTGGTCCAATATTACCTGGACATTGGTGGGATACGTGCGCTTTCTGTTGCGCTTACTGTGTGCGGTGTTGCCAGGGCGCACAAGTAGGACACGTGTGCAGTCAATTGCCACTTGACACGCGCAGGAAGCCAGCCGTGGTGTAGATGCCTTGCTTGGTCTCCGGCTGTTCCTGTGCAGTGTGTGGGAAGTATAGAGAGTGGAGTACCAAGCTGATGGTGTCAGGGACTTGGATTGGGCTGGCTGTGTGACTCCTCCGACTCGTGCAGATGTTGGTTGGAGGGAACCAGAAGCCAACAGGTGCTTCACGGCCAGCAGCTTGGTCTGAGGTGGGATGTTGGTTGTCCGCTGTGTTGGTACCGTCAGCCTGTGTAAAATGGTGGTCAGGTTGGGAAGGAGGGTTGTCCTTTTGAGGCTGTAGTGGGCAATAACACTCTCTGGTGTTGGGTCTGTGAGGTTGGTGCATTTTCGGAGGGTCGCCTTCTTTGTCTGCGCTGCCTATGTGTTGGGGCAGGGGCGGTGGCGGTCCAGGTGGGGGGGAGTGGTCCTGGGGGTGGTGGCAGTGGGTATTGTGGCCCTCTTGGGTGTCTGGCCCACATGTGCAGTGGCTCCATGGCATCTGTTGTTCTTCAGGTGTGCCTCTGGGCTGGCCTCCCTTTTGTGGTGCAGGCTGTGGTCTGACTTTACACCAGGTCAGGGCAGGTGTTAGTTTCCAGCTGCTAACGTGCCTTATCGCCTGTTTTCGGATCTTATCGCGGATGTGGCTGATGTTGAGAATGCTGCAGAGTGGTCTTGACGTAGCTTTTTACTCGGGAACGCCTACTCTGCATCTCATTAGAGATAGTTGCGGGGGTCATCTGTGGCGATGCTTTTTGCGGCTGCTATCGCAGGTAAACTGGTGCTATGGGATGTTAGCACCAGCTTGTGAATTGGGTGATACATTTATTGTGACTTTGGCTGCGATAAAGTGCCATTAACTCAGCGATCGCTCCTTGAGAATATGCCTCCCTATGTACCCTGTGTCAGCATTTGGAGCGTCACCAGGGTGATGGAAGAGGGTGGAAATTTGGTCTTTTGCTCAATAGTTTGAATTTGACTACTGTAAATGGTAGATGTGTTTGGGACCAGCCCGCTCTACATACCTTTGATAACGGAAAGGTGTCCACATTGATAGATTATGCTATGATCGCCAAAAAGTTTTCGTATAATGAAGGATTTAGTAGTAGTGGTTAAACAGGCAGTGATCATAAGTCCGTAATCCTTATAATCCATAGGGATATGCACTTAAGAAACCTGTGTCAAAATAGCACACCAATTTACCATTTGAATGAGAGTAAACTGTGATTGATTGGTAAGCTAAAACGTTATACCCAAAATACAATTAAAGAAGTATTGGAAGAACAATCTACCGTGCTGACTCAGCTCATGGTACACGAGTATAAGATTTAAATTGCCTCCATAAGCAAAATGGCATCAGAAGGTTTAAAAAAGTGTGGCCGAGGCACAAAGGTTCCGACAGACTGGGTTAAAAAACAGGCCAGGGGCAGCACTAAATAAGAATATAAGGGAGGCTGATAACAGAGGTGGGGTGAATAAGGATTACCTAATTAAATGATATAGGTAACGCTGTAGCAAACAGCTTAGAAGAATAATCTGGGAAGATAAGGAGAGTACATAGACTGAAGCAATTGCCTCAGTGAGATTGGGAAATACTAAGTGCTTTTGGAATATAGTGTTGAGGCTAATTAAAAGTATTGTAGCAGGTCCTGTTCCAGAAGAAGCATGAGTGAGTTATTTTTCAGAGCTGTACAAACTTAACGAGTAAGCTAAGGAAAGAGTGGAGAGTAGGCAGGCGGGTGCCTCAGAACAGGAAGCGATGGATAGTCACTTGATTCCAGCAGAAGGGGTATATAAACCATTATTGAAGGCCTCAAAAGGTCTAAGGCCCAGGGTCCCGATGTCCTCTCCTCCGATATAATTAAACTTAACCCAAATTAGTGGTCAAAATTCCTAGCACCAGTATTTGTAGCAATAACAAGCAGTCAGGAGATACCAGGAACCTGTAAAGTCAGTATTAGGGTCCCACTGTATAAAAAGAGGAAGGGGGACCTACTGTCTAGCTACCGCATGATTATGCTGCCAGATATTCCCAGCAACGTACATGCAAAACATCTCCTGGGGCTGCTAGAAGACTAGAAGAGCATGGTTAATATTCTCCATAAGGTTCAAATAGGTTTTCGCAAAGGCAATTCAACAATGGATGGCTGTCTTATATTAAATCTTTTGGCCGAAAAATATGCCTTTAAAAAGAAACAACCTTTGTATGTGTCATACATTGATTTGTCAACAGAATTTTACACTACAAATAGGCCTTTACTTTGGGAGAAGATGAGGAAATTGGAGTGCCCGCCAGACTTTTAGAAACTGATTATTCAGTTACATGAAGGCTCATGGACTAGGGTCGAATTGGGGGGTAATCAAGCATTGACCTGAAAAATGTATAGCTCTAATGGATTGAGGCAGGGGTGTATGATGGAACTGCCTCTGTTCTCCATATATATTGCGGATGCCATGATAGGATTCAATTTAGTTCATTCATTTGCGCCAGAACTTGGTAACAAGGCCATTCCAGTAATGTTTTATGCCGATGATACTTTTTACTGTATTTTATGCCCGGGTGGACTGCAGAGGCAATAAGATGCCAACTATTTGAAAATAAATACGGCTAAGACTAAAGCAATGCTCTTCTCCAAAGGGAGGGTACAGAAGAAAAGGCCTAAGTGGTGGGTTACTTCCCAGTAGAGGAGGTAAAGGAATATCACTGTCTTGGTCTTCTCTATAGATATAACCACAGGATTATGCATCATATTGACATCCAGGAGGGGCAGGTTCAGGCCATTGTAGGTGCTTTATATAGATGTACTCAGTACATTGGGCCATTAATCCATCGAAGTGCTTAGAGAGACATGCAGTGCTAAAATAGCTAGGCTGTAGCTGTATACCTGTAAAATACTTGAGGAGGGTGCAAACCATAGAAATGAACGTTTTGAACAAATATCTTGGCCTACACAGAAGAACCGTAAATAATGCCCTGAGGCTAGAATTGGGCCTCAGTAGTGTACTATTTAAGTACAAACAGTGGCTTCTTAATTACTGGTTTGATCTACTTAGAGTTGATGAGGGCTCCTTAAAGCAAACCATAAAATCTTGTCTGCAGGACAAGTATGCTGACAGGTGGGCTGTTAATCTCTATGATATAAAAGATGTTACGGTTGGGATTGAACTTCAAGGGTTGTCTGTTATACAGCAGAAACAAACATTAAAGCTTTTAGTAAAAGAGGACTCCAGGAGGATTGACGTAGAAGATGTGTGTAAGAGATATAAATTGTATGATTTAAAGGAATCAAGATATGGGGGCACACTCAGCCTTGCCTGCAGGACATAAAAAGTGCATATATATAGAGGTTGGCTTTAGAGGTTAGGCTTTGGCAGTAGGGTCTGGTACTGCCTAAGACCCCCTCCCAATAATATGTCAGATACCCTTGGGAAATGGAGGAGCCTCCCCACTCCCCCGGAGGCTCCCTTTCCCCCATGGCAAACAATGCAAACACCACAACTTGTTTGGATTCGGGGTCGTAGTAACCCCGGCCGTCTTTAATTACATAAAATCTTAAAAAACATTACTAATCATATTATTTACATTATCTACAATACGCAGAAAGTCCAATACATTGATAAGTACAAGATGGCAACTGGCTTATCTTAACATGTTTCAAATACACAGCCAATCCTATTGTAATCTTAGTAATGAAGATATTATCTTTCTGTGTATCCCTGTTAGAGCCTACGGAAAGGTCAATGACTGGCGGCCCCTGATCCTGATCCAGCTAGGTCCCCACCTCTTTACCGGCGTGACCTTGAGTAGGGGGCTCAGCTTCCCGGATGGATAGCTCACCCGGGCCCCCCTACGCCCTCAACGTTAAACTCCATAAAGGGGTTCAGCAGTTATGCCTCCTTGCGCCCTTGAGCGCATGCACGTTTGGGGATTGGCCAATCAGCCTACTGGAAGCGAGACTTCCCTTCCCCTGCACCCCTTCATCCCACCGGCTGTAACTGCCCATGGAGTTCCATAAATGACCCTCTATCTCCCCCTCGGGCGTCCCCATTTTACAATGGTGATGCCCGCTAAGGACAAAAAACTTTGTTCACCAATCATGACCTTACCGCCACAGGCCAGTATAGTTGACCGACTATCTTGCCTCTCCCCTCTGCCTACTAGAAGGTCATGTCCTGCCCCTCGCACGTTCTAACCATTCCATTATATTCTCCATGAATATCTGGTTACCATGACTTGAGAGGAGAACCTCATCCTGCAGGAAAAACTCCTCCCCTCGGATGTACCCATTACCTATAGATCTCAGTTTCGGGGTCCTGAATAACTTCCATTTTCTTGTTAATCCATTTAACCAAATTATTTAAAGCAGACACAGTCTCACCCCCTGTCCACTCTAATCTAGGAATCATAATGGACCACACTCCATGAATATCTGGTTACCATGACTTGAGAGGAGAACCTCATCCTGCAGGAAAAACTCCTCCCCTCGGATGTACCCATTACCTATAGATCTCAGTTTCAGGGTCCTGAATAACTTTTCCATTTTCTTGTTAATCCATTTAACCAAATTTTTAAAGCAGACACAGTCTCACCCCCTGTCCACTCTAATCTAGGAATCATAATGGACCACACTATCATTGACTCGGGGCATCTCTTTGCCAACCACCCTACCTCAATCAGCAGAGCCTCAATTACGCTCCTCCTCCCCATGAGCACTCGATCATTACCCCCTAGATGCAAAATGCAACCTGGGGGTCCCTTACATCTATCCAGGGTGCGTGCCACCAGGTCCCTGAACTGACTTAGTCTCAGACCGCCTTGTCTGTGAAATGAGATTTTGCATCTGCCTGACGTGCCCTGGCCTCATAGGAATCTGCAAAAAAAAACATTTGTAATCTACTTGCACATCAGTGGCTGATTATCCACACCTCTTGCTCCCTGCATTACCAAGCGTGCACCAGGTCTGCCACGTGTGCTGCTTGATGATGAGCCACTGACTGTTGTCCCCCTGCCTGACAGGATGTTGCCGCCATTGTTGGACGGTGGACCAATGCAGGCTTCCCCCATGCATAACAGAATGTAGAAAATGCAAGAACCATAAAAGAAAAACAAAGGTTGGTGCATTATTTTGATATCTTTATAGCATGTGTAGGTGCACATAGCGTTTATAGCAATTTGAGGACCATCTCCCAATCCTTTGCACCTCACTCCCAGAGGAGCCCCCGGCCACTGCCCCTATCCTGAAAGAGTGGGTCCTAAAACTGCCCATGTCTAAGCCGGCTTCCAGCATGGCTAGGCCCATGACCCTCTTAAACTGGAAGATAGTGAGCTGAGTCCCATCTGTGTGCGCACGTAGTGGCCTCCGCGTCCCCTGGATGTTGTGCCAGAAATTTCTCCAACCTGGCGACGGGGCAGCAAGTGCTCCCTTCCACCCTATGCAAGACCACCCCTTTACCCCTGCCTTCCTGATCAGTTTTGGACCTGGGTATAGATATCAATAGGGAGTTCCCTCGAAGCACCATGTGCACCAACTGCAGCCCCCTCCTGCCAATCCATTTTGTTTTTTGCTACCAATTCTCCTATCCTGAAAGTTCCATAGAATGTTACACAGAAAGCCGTCTGGAATAAAAGTGTTTCCCCAGCTGAAGTACACACCTGGTGTAAAGCATCCATCAGTGTGGCCAACGTCTGTATACCCATGGGTCTCCTTATGTCAGGCTGTCACCTCTGTAGGTGCTGCCACCCTCTCAAGGCTTTCTGCACTATAAAAGTGCTAGTGGAATCCCCCTTATCTCTACTTTTTGTGAAGAAGGAAATGGCTGCCATATGCCGCCTTGCTGATGCTACTGAGCATCCCTCATCTCTCATGGCCTGAAATAGGAAATGACAGACACAGTGTCGTGCCCTTTTTCCTGCCAACTGTCACCCAGGAAATAGCAGTAAGGCCCAAACGCCCCTTTGTAGGCACTCCTGGTCCTGGGTGCTAGGCTAACTGCCACGAGTTCCGATAACTGGGGAACCAAGTTGCCAAAGCTGTTCTGGGAAGGGCGTTGGGTTCTCTGCTGCCTCTGGGTGATGAGACCTAAATACCTGCTTCTTAAAGTGAGAGAATGCATCAGTGGTGTGGTTTTAAAGTCCTGGCACATATTTGGCTCTACACAGCAAATTAAGTCTCATGCAAAACAGTATTATCTCCTTCAGTAGATGCAGGATCATTTTACATTTTGGTTATTTATGCATTCCACCAGAATACCACAGATTGATTCCTCAGTTGTTCTGGCCAAACCATCAAAGCGACCAGGATGGGAACGAGTTCAAGGAAGCTTGTTAGCTGTAAGCCCAATGTCCTCCCGACATGCTGGCCAGCGCTGGGCAACCCATGCTGAACCTAGAATGGCACCAAAACCCTCGCTACCTGCTGCGTCAGTCATCAGACCCATCTCTGGGCTGGACCTGGGAGCACTGGGCCACACAACCCTACCGTTGAAGTCCGGCAGAAATGCTTGCCAGATTCGTATGTCCTGGCTGACCTCACAGGACAGTCTGGTGTGATGATTCTTCTCCCCGAGTCCTGACATAGTCTGTGCAAGGGTGCGCGAAAAAGGTTGTGTCATAGGAATTATTCTCAAAGCAAAATTCAATTGTCCCACAACCTGCTGTAACTGATGAAGTGTAACCTTATCCTTTGTCAAGCAACGCTGCAAGGCAGCCTCAAAAACTGCTATTTTTCCCAGTGGTAGACACAGCACCCCCTGGACTGAATCCAACAAAATTCATAGGAACTCTATTTCAGTGGTTGGCCCTACAGTCTTGCCCTGTGCCAAAGACATGCCCAAGTCTCGCATGAGTGCGCAGAAACTCTGCAATGTCAACCCGCACTCCTGTGAATCTGGCACCCCTAAGAAAAGGAAGTCATCCAGGTAGTGTAGGACCCACTGGTGCCCCGTTGCTTGCCTAAACACCTATTCCAAAAAGGAGCTGAATTTCTTTAAATATGCGCAAGACTCCGAACATCCCATTGGCATACACTTGTCCACATAGTACTTCCCATTGAATTGAAAACCCATTAGGTGAAAATCAAGTGGGCGCACTTGCAGAAGGCGGAAAGCTGACTCAATATCTGATTTTGCCTACAAAGCACCCCACCCCAAACTTCTGAGTATCTCAACTGCCTGATCAAAGGAAGTGTATCCGACATTGCATAAGTCATCATCAATGGCGTCATTCAATGATTCACCTCTGGGGGCCAAAAGATTATGAATCAGTCGGAATTCCCCTTGCTCTTTTGTGGACACTACTTCTAAAGGGGAGCAGACAAAATTGTGCATTGGGGTGCCTCAAATGGGCCAGCTACTATGCCCAACTGAACTTCTTTCTCAATTTTTGCTGCCGCTACCCCTTCATTAGTCCTGACTGATAACTGATTCTGGCAGTAAGACACCCCCACCTACCCAGGCACGGGGATCCTGAAACCATCCCTGAAACCTTCCATCAAAATTCTCGCGGACTGGAGTCAATTGTAACTGTTTAACCATGGTATCAAAACACTTGCTATAATAGGAGATCTGGCCTTACCAAGGGACATACTCTCAGTCATGCTTTTTGCCTCCCTTGTCCTTTGTTTTCTTAAAACACTTTGACTCTGAATGTGAGGTGTTGCAACAGAAAGAACATGCATGTTTGAATTTACATGTGCCCGCTGCTCTGTTACACGAGCGCCTGCAAAAGTCCCAGCATGCCCCCTTACTTTTTCCTCCACCCCCTGAGTCACCTGGGTGGCTTGGGCGGAAGGGCTGACTCCTTAAGGTGTCCTGTGACTTACCCCGGATGGTATCCTGTGGACCCTCTCTGAAGTGCGTTAAGTATATGATCATGTCAATCTGATTCCAGCCCGGAGCATGGTCAGGCTCCTTTGCTCTCCTAAAATCCACCCACTGCCCCCATAAGTGTCATGCGCACAAGTGATCCTAAGGCCTGGGAAATGCTCACCCATTATGGATGTGAAAACCGTAAAACCTTTGATTCAATTAACCAATGTTTTCTCAACTCTAAACTTTAACAACATGCTTGCCCACTCTCTTGGGTGCGTCCATTCCTTATTCTTTTTGGCCTCCTCCCTTTCTGCCACATCCAGCCCTTCCGATTTTTTTCTTTAGTCTCCTGAGACACATGCCACCCTAGGTGCTCCCAACTGGAGCCGACTTCACCTAAGCCCAAGGGTGGCAATGTTTGAGGTATAACTGTTGGTGCTGCCGCCTGTGGCTTTTCTGCTCCTGCACCTGCTGGCTCCGCCGCTCCCCTTTGGCCCTGTATTCACCCCTGTAGTGCCCATTGCTGGTACAGCTAATCCACCTCCGGGCTGAACCCCATCTAATTGTGTCATTATCTGTCTGGCCTTTTCCAATACCTCCTCCCCACTACCCGATACCCCTGCTGCCGGGGACCAGTTGCTCACCTTTCCCAGCCAAAGAAGTACCGCTGCTAGACTAGCTACTAAATCAGGCTGGACTGGCGTGATTCCAGATGGGCCCCCAGTCATAGGGACCAGCAGGGCCTGTGGGATGCCCGCCAATGGTTCTGGCTGACCCCCAGCGGGAGTTCCAGTCCCCTTGTTCTAGGCAGATCACCCCCAACACCCGCATTAGGCTGACCTTTGTTATGTGCCACCGGTACAGGCTCCACAGTCATGGGTACCACCCCCTCCGGTGCTGGGGCTGTGGCCCCCTCTGTCCCCTCCCACTCACTAGGTTGCGGTGCCCCACCTTTCCTAGGTCTAATCCTTTAAGGCACTGGGGGAAGGGCTGCCCTAAGTGCTACCTTTGTCCGCCTGGCCTGCCCTCCGCCCCCCCCGGCCCTTAACCCTCTCTTTCAAAGCTATCAAAAAATATACATGCGTGAGCGCTGTTCGTTCCGCTTCACCTTAGGAGCCCATTTTATATAACCACTCACACTACATAGGACCACGATAGTACAGTAATCAGCAAATGGAAACCAGGGTCCTTCAATACGCTGTCCCCCAATGGAGTAACCGGCTAATTAGGGCATACACCAACCCCCTCCAACACCAGTCCCACAATGATACACACTCCACCAGTACAATGCGCACCGGTCTGGGACACTGCCATGACCCTTACCTTTCAGATGTAGCAGTCTCCTAGCTGGTCCAAGCATCCACGCCACCAGAGACACTCCCACCAGCTAGTCTAGTGAGTCAGGTGAGTATTCTCAAACCTGCATGGCTCCCGGTGACAATGAGAGTGCAGGACTGCCAGTATTGCCTCTGGACAAAAGAAATCCCCTGTGCCCTCCTTACACGACCTTCCAACTCTGCATAAAAGCAGATCTATTATCCCCCCAAAGGATCCTTCCACTTTGGTGTGCTTCCTCTCAAACAAGCACCTGCATGGGATAAAAAGGCAAAAAACACGATTGCGCAGCAAAATTACCAGGGACGCCCCCACAACTGGCCCGGTCACTGCATGTGCTGCACCCCCACACCACAAACACAGAGTGATTAATATTGGCCCCAAAGCACCCCTACAGTAAATGCAGCACAAGCCAAGGAATGATTAATATTGGCACCCAAAAAACTCCTAAAAACAGTCCCCACAGTAAATGCAGCACAAACCAGGAAGCAGAATGCTCTCCCATGCTCTCCTACAGTAAAATACAGCCAAAGCCAAGAAACGATTAATATTGGCCCCAAAAAACTCCTAAAACAGTCCCCACATTAAATGCAGCACAAAGCAGGGAGCAGAGCGCTATCCAAACGCTCTGGTCACTACACTCTGCAACCGGCAAGCCCAAAATGCAGCTTTTCCTCTTTAAAAGAAATCCCTTGTGTGCAAGGCCCCGCCCCAATCGAACGAGGAGCACTAACTTGCGCTCCGGTCAACAAGCACACTCCTAGCTGTTAAAAACAGAAAAGCCCTCCAAGTGCTCCTCAAAAGCAGTGAAGGAGAAATCCCCAACAACTGATACCCCTCGCACCCCTAGCACGCTCGCAGTCCGCTGCCAACAGATCCTTTCCTCGCGAAGAAAAACAGCTGATCTCCTGGCAATCCCAATTCCTCCCGCGTCGATGACCTGCAGCGGGGAGAGAAAAAAGAAAAAAGGTTTGTTGGGGCCTAAGACCGAGACCCTGTCCCAATGTGTCCTGTGGGCTGGGGAACGGTGAACAGAGACGGTCTACCACCTGCTGTCTTGTTTTCGTCTGTCAGATTCCTTCTGACAGTGGTGAGTTTTTGGATAGCGAGGCAGTAGTCTCATTACTCCACAATCATTTTGAATTTTTTTAGTCGCTGTTTAGGTTGTCTTATTGATGCGTGACGCTTTGTCACAGTTGAGGTTGCATCACATGGTCATCTCAGTGATGGGCCGCGGGTAGCGGTCAATTGAGTATGCAGAATTGTCAGCATGTTTCCTCAGAGAGTCTTGTCTTTGTCTATCCAGTACCTTCTGATAGTGTTGAGTTTTGGGTGCCTGCCGCGGCGATTATGCCATCTGGCAGCGGTGAGTTTCATCTGGCAGTGGTGAGTTTTTGGTTGCTTGCCGAGGCGATTATGCCATCTGGCAGCGGTGAGTTTTTGGTTGCTTGCCGAGGCGATTATGCCATCTGGCAGCGGTGAGTTTTTGGTTGCCTGCCGAGGCGATTATGCCATCTGGCAGCGGTGGGTTTTGCGTACCTGCCGGCGTTTGCCCTCAGGCAGTGATGAGTTTTTTTGGATTCTGCGTTACTGCCTCAGTTTCGCAAGGTTAGCGCTCCAGTGGGACGCGGGTAGCGGTCAAATGGGTTTGCAGAGATGTCTGCGAATTTCCTGATCAGTGGGTTTTCCTTTTGATCTAGTCCTTTGTAGAATTTCCTGTTGAGTTTGAGGAGATGGTCGTCCAACATCTCAATGCCCAAGTCTCTGTGGAGGTCTGCTGTTCGTGTGAACATAGGTGCACCTGCTGCAATCCGTAAGGCCTTGTTCTGTAGTCTCTGTAGGTCTTCCCAGAGCTGCGGGCGGCAGCCACTCCAAACTGGTGAAGCGTATGTCATAGTTGGTCGAATTATTGCGGTGATTGCTCGCACCTTGCTCTGCATGGGCATCGACTTGGTCTTCAGGAGTGGGTATAGTGCAGCCAGTTTGGCTGCTGCTTTCTGGCAGGTCTTCTCTATGTGGTTTCTCCAGCTAAGTTTAGAGTCCAGAGTCACCCCTAGGTAGGAGCTGCTGTTTTCCCATTTGATATCATCCCCATTGAGGAGGATCTGTGGATGTTTCCTGTTCAGCTTCCTGGTGAATAATAATGCTGTGGTTTTGCTTGTGTTGAGGGTGATCTGCCAGTCGCTGTACCATTCAGAGAGTCTGTTGAGTGCTGCCTCAAGGTTCTTAGCCACTTCTATTTCGCTGAAGGATTGGGAGATGACTGCCACATCATCAGCGTAAAGAGCCAGATCGGTCTTCTTTAAGTCTGTGGGGATATCGTTGGTAAATATGTTAAAGAGAAAAGGTCTGAGAATTGATCCCTGAGGCACTCCAGCGAGGATAGGGCGTGTTGATGAGCATTCCTCCCGTACCGTCACGTGGAAGGTCCGTCCTAACAAGTAGTTAGAGAGCAGTTTAACCAGGTAGCTTGGGAACTTGAGTTTGATGAGTTTGTAAATCAGTCCCTTGTGCCATACTCGGTCGAAGGCTTTGGCTACGTCCAGGAAGACTACTCCTGTAGACTTGTGGATGTTGAATCCTTGGCTGATGATGTCCACAACTCTGAGAAGTTGGTGATTTGTTGAGTGGTCTTTCCGGAACCCAAACTGTTCTTTGGAGAGGAGGTTTTCACTTGAGGCAAAGTCCGTGAGGCGAGCGAGGATAACTTTTTCAAAGAGCTTTGATAGGCCCGATAGCAGACTTATGGGTCGGTAGTTTGCAGGGTCTCGTAGTGGTTTTCCAGCTTTAGGGAAAACAATGACTCTTGCCTCTTTCCAGGCTTTGGGGAAGTACTGCTGCTGCATACACGCATTGAATATCTCTGTAAGTTGATCCACTGCAGCATCTGGGAGCATCTTGATGGCTTGGTTTGTTATTCCATCCTTTCCTGGAGCCTTGCCATTTTTTAGTTTCTTTATTAGGGCTAAGACTTCTCCTGTTGAGCATTCCTCAACGGTTGAAGCTTCGGTTTCTGGCGGGTGCTCCAGGTGGTGCTTTGTGATCTCTTGGTCGACTTCTGCTGCCATTTTGCCTGCCTGGTTGGGCCTGAAGGATGCCTCCAGTGTCTCAGCGAGGACCTCGGCCTTGTCCCTGTTGCTGCATGCCAGGTTTGTTTTTCCTTGTATGGGTGGGTTTTGTTCTTTCATTCCAGTCAGGCGTCGGGTCATTCTCCATAGAGAGTTGTCTGAGTCTTTCAGGTTGGCTGTTGCAGCTTCCCATTTCTCACCTCTGTGCTGGCTTATTTGCACCTTCAGCTGTCTTGTCAGTTCGTTGTATTTTTTCAGCAGGTCAGGGGTGCGGTGCTTTTGCCACTCTTTCCGGGCTTTGTTTTTGACAGCTATTGACTTCTTGATGCCATTCGGAAGGTCGTAGATGGAGCAGCGTTTGGGCTCTTGCTGGGGAATGCTGCGTTCAATAGCAGTATGGACTGCCGCTGTGAAGTTGTGGACCGCCTGATCAATTTCTTCAGTGCAGCTTATGGGGCCAGGGGCCAGTGTCTCCTCCAGGCTTCTCTTGTAGAGACTCCAGTCCGCCTTCTTGTAGTTGTGCCTGGTGCCCTGTTGCTCGTTTTCAAGCACATCTCCAACTGTGATCAGTACTGGGTTGTGATCAGATGTCAGCGCTGTCAAAGTCTCAAGCTCCATGAATTGTGATAGGTTCTTCATGACTACTATGTCCAGGACATCGGGGTTGCAACGCGCAGCACCCGGGTAGTGTGTTGGGCAAGTTGGGCCTGCCACTACAAAGTCCTTCTTCCTGGAGTGGGCAAGTAGAGCGTGTCCTTTCGTGTTTGCAGTGCGAGAGTTCCAGCACTGGTGCTTGGCATTAAGGTCTCCTCCAATTAGTGTTGGTATGTTGGGATCTAGTAAGGCATCCAGGTCTTTTGGGTGTAACTTGTCTGGGGGTGAGTAGGCAGCAATCAACCGTAGAGGGCCTGCTGGGGTCTGGATCTGTATGCCAGTTGCTTCAATGCTCCCCGCTGGTGGTAGCACAATCTCGTGGTGCTTCACTTTCGTGCTGACAATAACTGCAGTTCCTCCGCCCCTGGCTCCATTGGGGCAATCTGTGCGGTATACCCTGTGGTTTGCTAGGGTAAGCTTCTGGCTTCCTTGGAGATGAGTCTCGGAGATAAGCGCCACACTCACATCCTTAGTTTCCATCAGGTGTAGGAGTTCATCTGTTTTCTTCTGAATGCTGTTAGCATTCCACATCACAAAGAGAGAGTTTCTTTTAGTTTTTGATGCCATGGGAGTTGCTTTCTTCACCTGGGAAAAGTCCGGCGATGATATTCGCCACCATTGTCACCACGGGGTGGATGTCCATGTCTGCGACGACTTTCGCAACCTTCACAATGAGTTCCTGCCAGTTGATGGTTGAGCCTATTCCGCAGGATGGTCCTGGTGCGGTTGTTGGAGGTGGGCTGACATGCTTAGGTGCCGTGACGTCCGCGTATGTCCTTCCATCCACGTGTGCATCACTACTGCTGTCGGTTGTATTGGGGGTTGGGATCCTGTGTGCCAGTGCTGGTCTGCGGTCGTAGGTCTTCCTTTGATGCTGGTCTGTTGCTGGTGATTGTTGAGAAGTCCTTTGTGGTTGTGGGGGTGGCTTGCGTTGTTCAACCTTCTTTGCATTCTGTAGGTAGGGACAGCCGCGATAGCTCGCTGGGTGGGGTCCTGCGCAGTTGGCACACTTTGCTGGTTCGGTTTCCCGGTTCCGTGTGCATTGATTAGAGGTGTGTTCGCCTCCACAGCGTACAGACTTTGGCTTCTGTTGGCAGAAAGCAGAGGTGTGCCCCAAGCGCTGGCAGTTGTAGCACATGACTGGTCCTCGTTTCCCTCTAGGTGCTTCTGTGGTGATGACGCAGCCGCAGAGCCGTGTGACTGCTGAGAGGTCTGCTGGCTTCCCATCCTGGCTTGGGGACAGGGTTACGACAAAGAGGGGAAATCTCTTGTTCTTGTCCGCTGGAGAGGTAATCTGTGCAATATTTTTGACTGGGAGACCAAGTTCAGCTAATTCCCCAGTGATGTGCCCAAGTGATGAGTTTGCTGGGAGCCCCCGTATTACAAATCGCTGGGCTTTTGCCGTGGTCATTGAGAAGGTGTGGTACTCCATTTTCTGTTCTGAAAGTATGGTGGTCACACTCCTGTAGTCATCTGGGGTGGTGAGCATAATCTTGGCGTGGTCTTGCCTGGGCTTGATTGTGTAGGGGGAGTTGCAATGTTCATCCAGTAGATCCACAAGGTCCTTGTGAGTGGCTAAGTTCTTCAGGATGATGGGGGGGATCCGTAGTCTTTTTGTGGGACCTGAAGAGGTCCCTGGTTCAGCTGCCCCGTGGTCCTGAGGGTTGGCGTCGCAGTCCTGGGTAAGTTGGAGAGCCTGATAGCGGTTTGAGGTTGCAATTGTAGGACTAATGAGAGGTGGGCGGGCAAGCTTTGCATGTTTTTCCGGTGAGCTTGGAATTGAGTCGCGCCCCTTTCTTTTTGTCTGAAGGTGCCATTCCGTGTCGTCTCCGGTGTTGCAGGGTTGAGCCCCGGTGTCTGCATCCATGGTTGGTGCTGCTTGGTGGGGGGGCTGTGGGTCGCCAAGGGTAGACACAGGGTAGTAGCTATGGGGCTTCTACGGGTATAGTAATACTAAGTTTTTGCTAACAGGGTTAAGGGGTTTGGGCTCTTCTCCTCCCCCTCTTTGGCGCGCAGCCTGGCCCCGGTCAAGCCAGGGAGACGCAGGCCCAGCACCTTAGAGGAGCGGGAGAGAGGGCAGAGCGGGCCGGGCCGGGCCGAGTGTCGGTGTGCAAGATAAATCAAGATAAATCAATAAATCAAGCAAATCAATCAGGCAGCGGAAAAGATTCAGCGAGCAGAGCGCAGGTGAGCAATTGGAATCTGAAAAGTAAAATCAAACAGGCAGCGGAAGTGATTCAACAAGCAGGGTGCAGGTGAGCAATTGGAATCAGAAAAGTAAAATCAATCAGGCAGTGGAAATGGTTCAAAGAGCAGGGCGCCGCAATTACAAGGTGCAAACTGTTATTAAAATCACGTTGTAGAAATTAATTGGACACAGTGCAGCAATGCCAAAGCAATCAGGGCACAGGAACAAGCTAAGGAATTTAGTCAGTCAGGCAGAATTCAGCAAGTCAAATTGCAATCAGTAGCAGCAAGAATAGCAATCATCAAGCACTAAGCAGAGCAAAGCTCCGACCGAAATTCAGTAAAAAGCTGATCAAGCAGTGTAAACAGGCCAGATCTACCACAAGGGACAGAAAATGGTGCCTACCGGGTGTCTGAGGTATCAGCTGATGCAGTCATTGGCTCCAGAAGATCCGCTGGTCAAATCGGGTCCTCTGGGGGCCACCTCGATCGGAATCCGGAAGCAAATGGTGGCCTGGACGCAGCTCCGACGTCCGAGTCACCAAATCAGTTGCCCATCAAGATGTCCGGCATTCCGGCTGCAACGCAGCTCCGACGTGCGCCATCTTCCCCGAAATCACGAAATCTAGTCAGAGACGGTCTGCTCCGCTCCCCAGCCTTTTAACCCCTTGTCGCCGGGCAAGCCGGTTCTGACCGGCTTGCCCGACGTTGATCAGGTGCGCGAGCCGGAAGCACTTGCAGTTGCTTCCGGTTCACGTCCGGCTAGACAATAAGGTGGGTTGGTCCAGGGGAGGCAGGACGCCACATCACTACTGTGCGCAGTGCTCCCTTTCTTCCCCTGGGTGCGGGGGCCCGACTCAAACCACCATAATGGCGGCATGCCCAAGTTGACCTGCCTTTTAAGTTCCAGCCTTTATACGATGGCTAGACAGGTTCAGATAGAGTTAAGTGCCACTTTTGTCAAAGTGTACCATTAACCTTTCTGCACTTACTCATAGCCTGCTTATGTTTTGATGCTAGAAGAAAATCGCTGTTACTGGCTTTTAGAATGACACAGGTCAACTGTACTATGATTTAATTATATGAATTCTAAGATTTGATAATATATATTTGTGCTATGCGGTATGTCTGTTGTTTTCAAACAGTTAATTGAGCATAGTGATCCCGCGCCTTAGTAATATGGAAGTGGTACACTGAGTTCCCCGAGTTTTAATTGCTCTTTTGCACAAATACAAGTATTGTATGTCGCTCTGTCACAGTTTTACCCTTAATAAAAGAGAGGGTATTTTGTAAAATTTTGCCTAATAACACTCTGAGTAATTATAATCGTATTTTGCACTACCGTTGCTCTATTTTGCACAAAAGAAATTGCACTTTGCACAATGATAATAGTTTACCGTGTACAACCAATCCCAATGCCCATCTTGCCTAATCGGGTACCGTATACAAATAATTGTATAATTATAATTGTATTTTGTGTTACCATTACTTTATTTTGCACAAAAGAAATCATACCTTGCACATTGTTAATTGTCTACCCAATGCCTATCTTATCCAATTGTGCACAGTATAATAAAAACGGTATTGTGTAATATTACCACTCTATTTTTCACACAAGAAAATTGCATTTTGCATTATGACAATGTTTACCTTGTTTAGAAATATGATTAATGCAATATCTTTACAAAAATTGGTCCAGGATTGAGTGCTCCAGCATGGACGGGAAGCAGGAGAGATTTTAGTGCTTTAAATATTGATCAGATAGCAGGTAAAAATGAGTACTTGTTTATTTTAAATTTATTTTATGGGGTTTGGTAGGGTTCGCTAGTGATAGACTTTTTTAGTGTAAGTGTATATGTTTTAAGATGACTGGAGTTTCTTTTTAAGTAGCGTGTTTATTTTGATTAGATATGTATACAAACTGTATTGCCTTGTTTGGCATGATCTCAAGCTGTAAATAATTCTCAAACCAAATCAATTCAATGCAAGCATCATGCTAGCATGGCAACATCATAGTACCTCAAGTAGGGCCAAGGTAGAAGAGAGAAATTCACAAGGTGGGACACAAGGATTACATTTTATATGAAGGTAGAAGGGGCCAAAGTGGGAGACAGCTCTATTTACTATACAAAGGAACTTAAATATTACTCTTTTTTTATAGGAAGCCAATGTAGCTTCTGCGCATGGGACGTGATGGTGGAGCACTGAGATAAACTAATAAGAAAGTGAGCCTAGCCACTCTGTTCTGGACAGTGTAAAGGCAAGATATAAGAGCTTTATTTATTCACTTATAATGGGCATTGACACAAAAAAGGTCCACAGAAGCAATGGCAGTCTGGTTAACAGACATCAGACCAGACAGAGATAGGGTCAACTGGAACTAGAACCTCTGTTTTGACATAGGTTAGCTTGTGTGTGTTTCCTGGTATTTAAGTGTCTACTGCATCACATATATTGACTACCGACCTATCATCCAGTCAGATATCACCAGTGTATGTGGAATAAGAAAACCGGAAGAAGCAGTTAAGAGTAGCCAGCTTTATTCTGCAATGAGAGTGCTAACATTTTCCCATATGAGTTATTTGTTAAGCTACTTCATTATTCTACAGTAAGTTTATTAAGATCAGTATTGAATTATTATATTTTATTTTTTATTTATTTATTTACTTAAAAGGTTTTATATAGCGCTGGCTTGGCCCAGAGGTATCAGAGCGCTTTCTATGAGCATCAGATCATAGTTACAGGTTACATCGTTAAAAAGGTCCACAGAAGCAATGGCAGTCTGGTTAACAGACATCAGACCAGACAGAGATAGGGTCAACTGGAACTAGAACCTCTGTTTTTACATAGGTTAGCTTGTGTGTGTTTCCTGGTATTTAAGTGTCTACTGCATCACATATATTGACTACCGACCTATCATCCAGTCAGATATCACCAGTGTATGTGGAATAAGAAAACCGGAAGAAGCAGTTAAGAGTAGCCAGCTTTATTCTGCAATGAGAGTGCTAACATTTTCCCATATGAGTTATTTGTTAAGCTACTTCATTATTCTACAGTAAGTTTATTAAGATCAGTATTGAATTATTATATTTTATTTTTTATTTATTTATTTACTTAAAAGGTTTTATATAGCGCTGGCTTGGCCCAGAGGTATCAGAGCGCTTTCTATGAGCATCAGATCATAGTTACAGGTTACATCGTTACAAAGGTTTCACAATTGTAAGAGCATGTCAACATAGTTACTTGTAAGGTTGAGATAAACAATAAGCACAAATACGTAAGGGGAAAAGCAGGCAGGGGGAAAGATTCAGAGGAGGGGGAAGGAGCTGGGGAAGTAGACAGGTAAAGAAGGCGGGAAATAGGAGGGGAGGGTGTGTGTGTGTGTGTGTGTGTGTGCGTGTCTGCATGTATGAGAGTGTGAGCGCATTTGTGTGTGCTTGTGCATGTCTGTTCATGTGATGTTTGTGTGTGCATGTATTTGAGTGTTTTTGGAGTAGAGCATGGGATTTTTTGTGTGCTTGTGTTCTTGGATGTTTTTTATCTATGTGCTTTTGTGTGTGCGTCGGTGCGCATATGAGAATGTTTGCTCACAATTGGGTGTGCTTGTGCATGTCTGTGTGTGTGATGGTGTGTGCACGCTGGATTTGTTATTCTCTGGCGGCCGCTATCCTGGATATTGACTTTAACTGCTAGATGCCTGACCTTAGGATGGCCACCAGTGTACCAGTGTACAGTTCAGTCCCCTGCCTGACCCCAAGATGGCTTCCATAGTGGCCCCCTACATGTCGTCTTACTTCCCTGGGACAACAATTGGACATTGACCAGACCTTGAACCGATCCCCTAACCTGCCTACACATCAGGTCTTGGAACCTGCGGAACTTACCCCAGACTGTGGAGACAGAGCAACTTGTCTGATGCCCAGTGGAGCTACCATATAGCTATAGAGGAGATGGTTGTGGACACCCCCCCTGCCATCACCTATCCAGCCGGACCTTGGGCAGATTTTCCCCTCGTCTTTACATCCTATCTTCCTCCTACCCCATCACCCTATCCCCTTACCCTTCCTTGCTCCATTCACCTTGCCCCTTGTCAAAGCCCAGCTCACCTGATTTTCTATTCAGTTCTGATGGAGGTTGAAGACAGTCCGACCCCACCCTGAAACTGCTTCTTCCAGCACACTAGTTTTAAACAGTGCACAACGAACCAGAAGCTCCAGGGAAGGGGGGAAGTGGATAAAATAAAAAAAAAGAGACAACACCGTTCTTGCGTTTCCACTGTAGAAGTGCTGCTAAAATCTGCGGCCCTCTCTGACTTCTGTAGAAACTGGTGCCCAATGAAATATAAACAAAGAACAGATAAGTTCAACCTATCCCTAAATGTGTTCCTGACTAACCCTTAATCTATTAGAAATTCTCTTCTAAAAGTACCTCTTGGATCCTGGTCTCTAGCTTCCAGGTTTGGAATGTGTTACTGTTCTGGGATGTGCTTTCTATTACTGTATAACTTCTGTAAAATCTTAATATAACTAAAGCCTACATTCGTAATAGCAAACTCACTTTTCACACATTTCCAGACTTTTTATAAAACAAATATTGTACTTTTTAACCTTGGGCGGGCAACTTCGCTACGCCCACGAAGTGGCTGCCTACTTAGCCCTTTGCCAAGTAGGCAAAGTAGGCAACACTACGCCCACTCCTTGGGCGTAGTGAAGTTGCCCGCCACCCGCCTCTCTCCCGCCCTCCCGAACATAGCTAAATTTAATTAAATGGGCCCATATAATAAATAAAATTCACTTACCTTGTCCGTGGCGTCCCGGGGCTCCCTCTGCTCATTCACGGCGCTATCTTCTAACCAATGCGCATTGGTTAGAAGATGGCGCCGTGAACGAGAAGAGGGAGCCCCGGGACGCCGCGGACAAGGTAAGTGTATTTTATTTATTATATGGGCCCATTTAATGAAATTTAGCTATGTAGGGGAGGGGGGCATGCAGCGCGTAGTGGGGCTACGCAAAGTGCGCAGGTGGGCGTAGTTTCTCACCCACTTTGCGTAGCTTTGCGTAGCCCCACTACGCACACTACACCCACCCTTACTACTTTTACATCAAAATACAGCAGGTAATTTGTGCAAGTCCTTGATTTACTGTTTGCCTTGCTGTCAATGGTTTCCTCTGTTCGATTCTTAAAAAGTTCCATGTAAAACAATGCTTATTTCACAAAGTTCCACAAAGTATTCTTGTAACAAAGGGTTTGAGCCTCAAAGTTCATGGGGGATATCTTGTTCCAAGTTGTCTTTACATGAATACAAAAATCGCTGACAAAGTTCTTTCAGGTAATAAAAAGTTTTGCACTTACTTGTTGTTGAAAAGGGATACTGATCAGTCTAACCTTGTCCTCTTTCTCTTTTGCAGGTCGATTGCAGTGGACAGAAGAGGGGCTGAGGCAAGAAGGAGCCAGAAACCGTAAGAAGGAAGAGCCAGCAGCCGCGCCCGTTGAAGCCAATGAAGGTCTGGAGAGAGCGGGAGTGCCAGCGCCGAAGGATCTGTTCTCAGGTAAGTGGGAGGTAGACGAGCACAAGCACTGGGTGAGGCTCAGGGGCTGCCTTTTATAGACAGGGCTGGGTGTGGTTCGAAGAGCTGGGTGTGGTTCGAAGAACTGGGTGTGGTTCTCACAAGCAGGTGTGCAGAGCTTCAGTTATTATGCTTATGAGTTGAAGTAACACATGGCCTAGGGAGGAATGCTCTAAATAAGCCTTGGTAAAAGCAAGGTCCAATGTGCAAACAAGACAGCAATGTCCAAACTTGTGAATACATAGAGCAACATACACAGAAGTCTTAGGGAGGGGCTGAGATAACAAGAAGGCTTTCAATAGTATGTTTAAGAGAGCTATTACAGAGACCACTAGTGCAATGAGAGGGGACATGCTCTTTGCTGTGCACAAACCCTAACAGTCACCCCCCTCAAAGGCCCTCCTACTGGATGGGTTTCCCTGGATTTTTTAGATAAAACTGTCTAATCAACCGTGGGGCATGTACATAGGATGCTGGTTCCCATGAATTCTCAGTTTCGTCATATCCTTTCCATTCTACTAAATAAAACAGACGTCCATGAATTCTTTTTGCGTCTTTTATGCTTTTCACTTCATATTCTAGATTTCCCTTAATTGGTATGGGTGGAGGTGGTGGTTCGGGTCGGGTATTTGGGTTGTACGGCTTAAGCAAGGACACATGGAATGTAGCATGTACTGGGTATTCTTTTGGTAAGTCCAATTTTACTGTTACCGGGTTTACTATGGCAGTTATACTAAAGGGTCCAATGAAACATGGTTGCAGCTTTCGGGATCCCTCTATATTTAGGTTCTTTGTGGAGAGCCATACTTTGTCACCAATTTTATACATTGGGGCCTCAGATCTGTGTTTGCCTGGTTGATTTTTCATGCTTTCTTTGTACTTTAATACATGTTTCCTGGCCTTGTCTTGTATGTCACCTAATCTCGTTAGTCTATCTGTTACTGTAGGCAACAGGGAATCTTCTAATAAAATGGGTATAGCTCTCGGATGATACCCCTGCATGAAATAGAATGGTGAGCAAAGTAGAGCATGCTCAGTATTATTATAAACAAACTCCTCTACAGGGAAAGCTTCCAACCATTCACTAGAATAATCAGCCAATAAACAACGTAGCGTTTGAAGTAAGGTTTGGTTCAGTCGTTCAGTTTGTCCATCTGTTTCTGGATGGAAAGCAGTGGATAATGCCACATCTATGTTCAGTTTTTCACATAATTTTTTCCAAAATCTAGAGTTGAACTAGCTACCTCGGTCTGACACCACTTTACTTGGCAAACCATGTAAACGCACAATTTCTCTTATAAAAATATCGGCAAATTCTGCCGCAGTTGGCAATTTCGGTAATGGTACAAAATGTGCCATTTTAGACAAAAAATCCACTATCACTAACACTGTTGTGAAGGATTTTACTAGTGGTAAACCTACAATAAAGTCTACACTCACAGTGTGCCAAGGTTGTTTGGGTGATTGCATTGGTATTAACAAAACGTCAGGGACCTTATGAGAAGATTTATGTCTTGCACAAACTGGACAGGTAGTGAGAAATTGCTTAATGTCCTTACTCATATTATCCCACCAAAAGTGTTTTCGCACATTTTCCAGGGTTTTTACCCATTCAGGATGACCTGCCAACGGTGAGGCATGATGCCAAATTATCACCTGTGTTTGTAATTCTGTGGTGGGCACTAACAGCATGTTGTCGTGATACAATAAACCTCGTTGTATTGAGTTATGGGAATCCTTTAACCAATCTTGAGGTGCTATTTGCATGTGTGCATTATATAGATCTGTGATGAAATCCTTTTGTTGTACTGGTGCCAAAAGTATTTGGGGAGGAATAATGGGTTCTCCTATTTTGTCTTATTTCATGTCTGAGGTATGTCCGTATCTAGATAACACATCAGATTGAATTTGTTGTGCACCTGGTCTATAGGTTATAACGAAGTCAAATGTACTAAAAAAAATTAACCAGCGCATCTGACGTGGAGTTAATGCTTTCAGTGATCCAAAAAACTGTAGGTTCTTATGGTCAGAAAAGATGGTAACAGGGTACTTGGCTCCCATTAAATGGTGCCTCCATTCAGAAAAGGCTACTTTGATAGCTAATAATTCTCTTTCAGCCACAGTGTCATTTTGTTCAGTTGGTAATAAATTTTTGGAATAGAAGGCTATAGGATGTAATTGGCCATCTACTGCATCTCGTTGAGAGAGAACTCCTCCTAAAGCTACTTGTGAAGCATCCGCTTCAACAAAAAATGGCAAGTCAGGATCAGGATGTTTCAGAATTGGGGCTGAAGTGAACTTTTGTTTCAGGAGTTGAAAGGCGTGTGTCGCCTCATCAGACCAAAGAAATCGTTGCCCTTTCCGCAACAAGGTAGTTATTGGGGCCGCCATGTCTGCAAAATGAGAAATAAACCTCCTATAAAAATTGGCGAAACCCAGAAATTTCTGAACATCCTTCACAGATGATGCTTCTGGCCAATCAGTAATAGCACTAATTTTCTTTTCATCCATAATTATTTCTTGAGGTAACAGGCAGTATCCTAAAAAGTCCACTTTGCTGACATTAAAAGTACATTTCTCTAATTTAGCAAAGAGATGATTTTCTTTTAACTTTGATAATACTGCACGAACATGTTGGGTATGTTCTTCCGGGTTCTTAGAGTAAATGAGGATGTCGTCTATGTATACTATGACACAAATGTCCAGGAATTCGTGTAGGACCTCATTTATAAAGAATTGAAAGGCCGCAGGGGCATTACACAACCCAAAGGGCATTACTGTGTACTCAAATAGACCAAACTTTGTCTTGAAAGCTGTCTTCTACTCTCATCTCCCTCTTTTATTCGGACCAGGTGGTAAGCTCCCCGCAGATCTAGTTTAGTGTATACAGTAGAATGTCTTAATTGATCCAACAACACAGGTATTAGAGGAAGAGGATATTTATTTTTTATTGTAGCCTTATTTAGTCCTCTATAGTCGATACACGCGCGCAGAGATTTATCCGGCTTCGGGATAAAAAAAAGTGGAGATGACACCGGAGATGTGGAATATCGGATGTACCCAGACTGTAGTAGGTCGTCTAGGTAGGCTCTTAAATATTTGGTCTCTTCGTCAGGGATAAGATCAATACGGCAGTCATATGACCGATGTGGGGGCAACACACTAGCCTTCACTGGATCAAAAACGTCTTTAAAGTCAGAATATTCAGGAGGAAGACTTGGTTCGTCTTGTGTAACGCTAGCACAGTGTATTACTGTGCTCTGTTCTGTACCTGCTTCTTGATAGCAATTGGTTCTACAGAATGAGGAGTCCAAATTAACTGTTCTGTTCACCCAATCAATTTTTGGGTTATGAGTTGTTAACCAGGGTACGCCGAGAATCAAGCCAAAATTAGGGGTATCTTTCAGATCAAAGCTAATCATCTCTGTGTGCCCGTTTTGACAGACCATGACAAGGGGACTTGTTTGTTTTGTGATTAATCCAGAGGTCAATTCTGACCCATCCACTGCACATACTGCTTCTGGACAAGGCTTTAGGCAAATAGGAAGACCTAATGTGTTAGCTAACTTATTATCCACAAAATTTCCTGTTGCTCCTGAGTCCAGTAGGACAGGGAGAGAATGTCTAACTTGCGTAGTAACAATTAAAAAGATCTGAATTATGAAATGTCTAGGTATGTACGGTACCATGAAGGCTGCAGAATTAGAGGTTTGATTAAGATGTTTTCTCGAACAAGTAACCTCCTCCCTTGTCGAGCTTAATCGTTTCCCAACTCAGTTGAGGAGATAGAGGAAACAGTACCCTTTTGTGAAGTTTTAGGTTTTACTGGACATTCTCTGGCAAAATGTCCTGCCTTGCCACAATATAAACATAATTGAAGTTTTCTTCTTCTTTCTTTTTCCTCTGAAAGTGAGTGGACCTCTGAGTGTCCCTATTTGCATAGGCTCAGGTTCAGGGAGTTTATTATCTGTGTCTTTCTTCTCATATCTAATAAAAGTTAACCGCGATTCCAGTTTGGATTTATTTCCCTTTCTTTCTCCTAGTCTGTGTTCCAATTTCACGACTAAATCTAAAAGGTCAGAATAGTCTTCTGGCAAATCAACGATATGAGCCAGCGCGTCTTTTAACTCGTCTCTCAAACCTTTATAAAAAAGGGAGACACGCTTTTCTTCTGGCCAACGTGACTCGGTGAGTAAACGATTAAAACTAGTGAGATAGGTCAATAAGTCCTTGTTACCTTGTTTAAGATTTAACAGCTCATTATCCCTTGCTTGCATAAAAGTGTGTTTTGCAAAAAGGCTGGTCATAGTACGTTTAAATTGATTCCAATTATGGAGGATGGGATCATCTCTATCCACGAAAGGAATTGACCAATTGGCTGCTGTACCGCCCAAATAAGACAAGACGAATGTCACTTTCGTAGCATCAGTAGGGAACTGTTGTGGTTTACAAACGAAGTGTAATTGACATTGATTGATAAAAACATGGAATTTTTGCTTAAGGCACAGCATTAGGAACATTAACAGTAACCTCAACTGGGGGAGGGAAAGTTGTATGTTTTGCTCGCGCCCCTGTCTCTGAGGAGGTTTTAAACAAAGGCGTAAAAGCTGTGTTCCACTGAGATTCCCTAGGTTTATACCTGCTTAAATCCTGTTTTAAAAAGGTGTTTTCCAACTTTAATTTCTCTATTTCCTCTTGCATATGTTGCAAGATGCCAGACACTGATTCATTATGGGCCAAATCCTCGTTTAGGGCCTGCGCCATATCCGTGGCGTCAATGCCCTCTGTTTCTTCCCCGGCATTCATCGTCCATCAGAACTGAATATTTTAAAGGCTTGTGCTTCTGTCAAAGCCCAGCTCACCTGAGTTTCTGTTCAGTTCTGATGGAGGTTGAAGACAGTCCGACCCCACCCTGAAACTGCTTGTTCCAGCACACTAGTTTTAAACAGTGCACTAAGAACCAGAAGCTCAAGGGAAGGGGGGATGTGGATAAAATAAAAAAAAAAAGACAACACTGTTCTTGCGTTTCCACTGTAGAAGTGCTGCTAAAATCTGCGGCCCTCTCTCACTTCTGTAGAAACTGGTGCCTAATGAAACATAAACAAAGAACAGATAAGTGTAACCTATCCCTAAATGTGTTCCTGACTAACCCTTAATCTATTAGAAATTCTCTTCTAAAAGTACCTCTTGGATCCTGGTCTCTAGCTTCCAGGTTTGGAATGTGTTACTGTTCTGGGATGTGCTTTCTATTACTGTAAAACTTCTGTAAAATCAAACGAATATCATTATCAGAATTACCAACATCTAACATTCACCTTAATATAACTAAAGCCTAAATTCTTAATAGAAAACTCACTTTTCACACATTTCCAGACTTTTTATAAAACAAATACTGTACTTTTACATCAAAATACAGCAGGTAATTTGTGTAAGTCCTTGATTTACTGTTTGCCTTGCTGTCAATGGTTTCCTCTGTTCGATTCTTAAAAAGTTCCATGTAAAACAATGTTTATTTCACAAAGTTCCACAAAGTATTCTTGTAACAAAGGGTTTGAGCCTCAAAGTTCATGGGAGATATCTTGTTCCAAGTTGTCTTTACATGAATCCAGAAATTGCCGACAAAGTTCTTTCAGGTAATAAAAAGTTTTGCACTTACTTGTTGCTGAAAAGGGATACTGATCAGTCTAACCTTGTCCTCTTTCTCTTTTGCAGGTCGATTGCAGTGGACAGAAGAGGGGCTGAGGCAAGAAGGAGCCGGAAACCGGAAGAAGGAAGAGCCAGCAGCCGCGCCCGTTGAAGCCAATGAAGGTCTGGAGAGAGCAGGAGTGCCAGCGCCGATGGATCTGTTCTCAGGTAAGTGGGAGGTAGACGAGCACAAGCACTGGGTGAGGCTCAGGGGCTGCCTTTTATAGACAGGGCTGGGTGTGGTTAGAAGAGCTGGGTGTGGTTCTCACAATCAGGTGATGCTAATGAGTTGAAGTAACACATGGCCTAGAGAGGAGTGCTCTAAATAAGCCTTGGTAAAAGCAAGGTCCAATGTGCAAACAAGACAGCAATGTCCAAACTTGTGAATACATTGAGCAACATACACAGAAGTCTTAGGGAGGGGCTGAGATAACAAGAAGGCTTTCAATAGTATGTTTAAGAGAGCTATTAAAGAGACCACTAGTGCAATGAGAGGGGACATGATCTTTGCTGTGCACAAACCCTAACACCCCTATGTTCTTCAAATGCCTTTCTTGATACTTATGTAACTTTTAACTGATGTAAATTGCAACATTATTGTTCCTCATATAAAGCGCTCCGATTCCTTCTGGTCTAGCCAGCGCTATATAATAACTCATTAATTACATTTGTTCTCATTTAGTACTCTTTCTCTCTTTGTCTACCTCCCTAGCTCCTGGCTCCTATCCCCTCTCCCCTTAATCTCTCATCTTCCTTGCTAGTCTGCCTAGCCCCCTGTCCTTTGTGCCCTTTGACTAAGCACTCCTTCTCCCCTTGTTGGGGAAAGATCCAATATTTATAATCTGGAGTCTCAGCGAACCCGCTGAGAGAGTCCACTGCGCCAAGGGAGCCACTCTCAGCAGAGGTATGGTATGGCACCCCCTTGCCAAAGCACTCCCTCTCCCCTTTTTGGGGAAGGATCCAGTTTGTAGGCCTTGGAGTCTCAGAAACCCCTCTGAGAGAGTCCACTGCGTAAAGGGAGCCTCCTGCAACTGAGATAGTGAAGTGATACCACTACCCCTGGGATCACAGTTTACTGGACTTTGGACTTTGGACGTTGCTTTGACTCGTCTAAGTTTGCGTCCCCGTCGCCCTTCCCCTCCCCTTTCATGCGGTGTCCTTCACTATTCCCAATTTTACATTGTTTTATGGTTTAAAATTTAATTATTCTTAATAATTTTCATGAAAATTATTAAGAATAATTAGATTTTAAGCCATAAAACAATGTCAAATTGGGAAGGAAAACATTTCAAACTAGCAATAACCCCATCCTTTCCCAAAAACACAAAAGAAAATAATGTAGTGAAGGGTGCACACTCTCCACGACAAACACCCCATGCCAAAAACAGGCAACACGGGTAAACCAACACTACAAATATCCGTGTACCACAATATCGACCCACATAGAGGGTACACACAGTGAGGCGCAGGGCAACTTGCACACAACAACATCTGAAGCGCAGGGCGACTTACACAGGACAACATGTGACGCGCCGGGCAACTTACACACAACAACACATGAAGCGCAGGATGACTTACACGTGAGGCGCAGGGCAACTTACGCACAACAACATCTGAAGCGCAGGGCGACTTACAGAGGACAACATGTGAAGTGCAGGGCGACTTACACATAAATAGACAAGACGTGCAGCGCAAGGCGACTTACCAACACAACACAAAGAAGTGGGAAACCACCCACCAAGACCAGAACCAACCTCATCTAAGGGAGAACCTGTGATGTCCACCCACCAGGAGACTAAGACGTCCCAACCATAATCAATGTAAAACACAAAATACAAATGAACCTGTACTATAAATAATGCAATTGTAATACAATTAAATAGAAGACTGTGCCTTACCCCGGTGAGCGACCTCTCACCCGAAAAAAACTACTCTGGGCACACACTAGTATAGTGGACCACACTCGTAACATGTTCAAATAAAGTCATGCAAAAGTTCCCATATGAGGCCACTCTAAACGGATGAGTGCTTCCAAGGACAGTCTAGTTAATAAAACAAAAGCTGAATACATGCCAATCTGTAGTATAAACAACAATAGACAGCGAAACGACCACTACAAATTG
Organism: Lissotriton helveticus; assembly: GCF_964261635.1. Taxonomy (NCBI): domain Eukaryota; kingdom Metazoa; phylum Chordata; class Amphibia; order Caudata; family Salamandridae; genus Lissotriton; species Lissotriton helveticus. Next base: position 1,247,233,051 of record NC_136068.1, on the reverse strand, counting down.
TCATCATACTTATTAAAACACAAACGTTCTGTGCTGTCAATACATGAACTTAAAAGAAAATGTTAAACAGTAAAAATTGTCACATACCACATTTGTTCACATGCAGCTTGCAAATAGTATACTGTCTTGACAAGCCCATACAGAGTGTCTTGTAGGCCGAACGCATTGCAGCTATAACAAGAGAACTTACGTAGTTTTCCGACACAAGAACCATGCGACCTGATGAGAGACAGAGCCAACCTCTTGATTAAGTGCCCGCGTATAGAACAGACATAGAAATTAGCATGATTAATCTCACTGTACTTCACCAAATAGACTCAAGATGGCGGGATATATTTTCCAGTGTGCCGGAAGGCTCTCGGTGGCTGCGTGCATCAAAACTGTTCGCTTGGAGAGCCTCGCAGTTGCTGAGGTGCGTGCATGCTGAAAAGCCTTGTGCAGCCATAGAAGAACAAGCTTGCGCTTACCAGGTAATAGCTTTAGGAATTTAAACTTTTAACACCTTGGGTTGTAGTGTAGTTCCTATTATCCCAATAGGCTCTGCGCATTGGAATAATACCTCCAATAGTATAGACCTAGACCAGACGTTAACTAGGTCTTCTACTGTCGATATTAGACTTAAAGTTTTGGGTTTGCCAGCTAGCTCAGAGTTCACTAGAAACTTTCTCGAATAGACAAGGAGGAGTTGAACCTCCCTGGATAGACAAGAAGGGATTTAGTTTCTGACAACCATAGAACATGACAACTTTGCTCTCCCCTAATCAAGAGTGTATCTCTAGAGTCGTGTGAAAACAAAAGACAACTTATTTTACTCAGTCAGTACGTGCATTCTTAGTTTCACCAGATTGTAGAGAAAAGGAAGAGATGGGCGTGTTCAATAAAAGATGTTATTTATTGATCAGTCTCTTTTCTCGTACAAGAGAAATGGATCGATATTATTGCAATACTTATGGTTAAGAAAAGTGCATACAATAAAAGCAGAAGTATAAAATAATACTGTAAAAACATTGATATGGTTTCTAAGCCATACGTTATTTAAAATGGACAGAATAGATACATACATATAAACATTTGATTAATCGTACTCAACTGGTGCTTCTAACTACGCCTACCCCAGTGTACCTGACCTAAGCCTAATACGTGGGCGGGGATAGAAAGTAGCAGTTTAAGTTAAGTTTGTTTTGCCAAGTGACTGACGCAAGAATTCTCTGCAAGGGGTTATTCAGCTCCGTACCTGAGGTCTAGGATGGTTGAGGGATAGTATCTCTCGTCTGAGGTCTCGATATTCCAAGCTGCCTGCGAGGGCTGCTCGGAAGCGCCGGAGCTGGATTTCTCGGCAGGAGAAAGCAGCGTCTCGTTCTCAGCACGTCAGGAAGGCGGGGCAGCTAGTGGGCTTCGCTCTCTGCTGGGCTTCGGCAAGTCTCGCTGCTCCGATCTCGTCACCACCGCGTGTGTTTGCTTAAGGCAATGTCGGTAATATTTATACCTGTAAGGTGCCGAGATTGACGTAAGGATGGACATAGATACGTCAATAAGGATGTCATACGAGCTGGTCGTTAGCACATTCTTTTACTGAAGTTCTCGGTGAAATCAAAACAATGGCCGCAGGGTTTTTCCCAGGTTGTCATAGGTTTGATTTGTTTTGAGGACTCCGTATGCCTTATCAGGGGCTGGAGGAATATTGCTTTGCCTAATTAGATGGCAAGCGTTATGACCTAATCAGATAACGCGCTCCTGTGCCGTGGTCTGGCGTAATCAGATAACGGTTTCTGCATCATGGGATGGCTGCTAGTTAATTTGTTAACCAGAATAGGGTCAGGAATAGGGGGATCGATACAGAACCTATAGGAATACATCACACCCACTCCACGCTAACTATGGCCATATTTACAAATCTAGGCATAGTAAAACATACTGTAGAGTATCGTGTATACCTTACCACCCCAAAATACATATAATGCATTTCGAAATTATGTAATGTACGGGAAAAATAAAATAGCCATATGTACTATATGCACTTAAGCAGTAGACTAATGCTAAATTAATCACGCATGTATACATTATTAGTAGTCGAATATGAGAATTACACATGAAATGGCTCTTAATACAGAAGAAAAATTCGAGACCACTTCATCACAGTTCAAGAGAAAAAAATATTTATGAACATACCAGCGGGCAGCTAATGTCTATGAAGTTTCTAAAAACAGAAATTAGTTCTCTAAGAATAGTTCTTACTTTAAGCAGAAGAAAAGTGTCCCGTAAAATGTAAAAATTTTTGGGGCTGCTAAAAAAATTGCTGTCCGTGGACTGGAGGAAAAGTTGATCTTGCTACTTTATTATTAAAGTTGAAGGCCAAATTCAAGGTGTCGGGAACGCCGTGTGCTAGCTTGTTCAAGAGTCATTATTTCTGCTCTGGTGAGAACATCATATCATTGAGACTGCTGAAAAAGCTGTCAACAGCTTCCTGTGAGAGTTCCACTAATTCGGAAAAGGATGTAACCATGCATTCATGTGCATGATTGTCTCCATTGACGTTTCGAGTAGTATTGCTGACAGAAGGTTGTACCTGATCGATGCTGCTTTCATCTTGATCTTCACTACCCCTTAATCGTAGTGGTGAAGTTTCCACGAATGCCGTCATCAGGATTGGCAGCCGTTGAGGGCAGCACAGTGCATGAGCCTTTACCGGACCCAACAGTGTTTCTGCATCCATTGGCGCATCCGATTGTAGCGTCAGACAGGTGTCCAACACGCATTCTTCTCCGCACAGCATGCACCTTAATACAGGTAAAACACATCTTTGCCATATCGGTCGAAATGAAAGAAACCAAGTCATGTTCAGGTCTCTAAGCCGGGTTAGTCCCAGGATTTTTGATATCCGGTCCCGGTATCCAATGGCTCGGTTTGTTTCTTCCCTTGTCGCAGGTGTTTTGTCTGTGACATGGTTTGCCATAACGAAATATAAGGACTAAGAATAGGATTCCTGCAATTAGTCCCAAAATGAGGGGAACTCCTCCAAAAATCGAATGGACGAAGTCTGGAAAAATACCCAGTATGGCTTTGAATGGTGTTAATGCCATCGAAAATACTGTCTTAAATACATTTGAGACTCCACTGGTATCAGAAATATTTAAGATTTCATTCAGGATTTCTGCGAAATGTATGGGGGAATTAGTTGATAACAATGAGTGAATCTCTGCAGTCGTCCTTGCGACTAGGAGATCATACGTTTCTTTTGATGACGTGAGCCTGGTCGGCGTCTGAAGAAGCACTGTTTTCATTCTGCTTAAAGTATCAACTCGAATAGAAGTAATTTTCAAGTGAGGCCATGCCCTTGCCTCCCTGTCTGGAAAGGAGCTGGGGAACAATAAGCGTCCACAGCACATGACCTTCGCAGTCGTACTAACGAGATAAGGAACCCCGGGCAGTAGACTACAACATCTGCGATCCACAATTAGAATGTAACTCCCGTTATAGAGTCTTTTAAAGAATGGTTCTATCTCTGTTGCAGGTGCGCCTAGCTGGTGACATGAAAGGTTATTTGAATTCCCTTCACAGGCTCCATGCAAACTAATTCCATTACACAGAAGTGTACCGCTTAGTGACATTGCACAGTTATTGCCACTAAGAAACACTTTCTGTCCTTTATTACTGACACATGCATGTGAATAGGGCAAGTTCCATGTTGTCTTAATGTACCCTTTTCCCAATTTTTCGTACATGCCAGCCTGTATATATTTTTGGCAGTATTGAAACCTGAAAGTAGATATCGGAATATTAATTATCCCATGTATTATCCATTCAATGACAGGTCGTTCTGACATTGTCAATGGTAATCTCTCGAGTTTCTCAATGCTCAGGATTGTATAATCAGCACCCTTCTGTGCCATACTGATCTGTTTATCAGTAAGGTTAAAGATATTGAATAGTGACGTTGTGATGATTAAACGCCAAGGCACATAGCCTGAACGCAGGTTTTGTAACGTCCAGCCAAGCTGTACAATAGAACGCAATTGAGACTGACCGTGTTGTAACAACAGTAAGTCTTGCGATATTATGTCGATTGCTGATGACACAATGCTGTCCAATGAAAAGATTCTGGAGGACAGAGTCATTAACCCATTGTCCACTACAGAAAGCGATTTTTCCAAATTAATACGGTCAATTTCCCGTATACTTTCTGCTGTCTCAATTTGAGTTATCTTCCAGGCCTCGTTGTAAGCTGCATATATGGAGGCTGCTATGAAGCGTTTTTGACGCTGTTTGCGCGGTCCCATAATGAAATCACGCAAGTCAGCACCATCAGTAAGTAAAGTTAGGTGTTGCTTAATTTCTGTCAGTGTGGAAGTTTTTAGCCATTGAAGGCAGAGTTTGCCCACACTGTAGGTGGTGATTATCCCTGGGTGTTGTCTTTGGGAATATCTAGGGTCTGGCCTGGTCAATGTGAACCCCTGTGTTTTGTTCAGGAATCTGTCTTGACAGTTATTAGTATCTGTGGGCCAGATCAACCATTGTTTCCAATCAGGATTTGTTCTGTTTTGGTTTAATACATAGTTTACGTCTATCTCTTCATCTGCAGAGTTATTGCTGTTCATTGTTGGTTTTGGAATAGACGGTTTATTTAAGTCTTTGATTTTGGCTAATCCAAGACAGGTAGTTTGTTGAATACTTTCATTCAAGAATATAATTTGTTCTGGGATCATGCAGGCTCTAAACAATGATTCTATACCTTGTACTTGCCATTCTTTTGTACCCCAAACACTTTTTACTTCAACATTTTTGTCCAAATAATCAAAACCAAATGTATTCATTTGTTCAAAAAATGAGTCAGAATATATCAATTTCGTGTTTGTAAGCATGGTTTTTGTTCCTGTCTTATTTGACAATTTGAAATAAAATGTTTCAGCATTACTTGTGTTGAACCCTGAAAAGTATGAATATTTGTCATAAAAGGTTCTTGAGCTTCCTTTTGGAGGGGTTGCACAATGTTCCCATTGATTATAATTTAAAACATTTCTAGGTTGTGCTGATTTATGTAAAAAATGGTTACCATAGTGGTTGTAGCAGTACATACTATCATAATTAGATGAACCCTGCAAATAATCATGTTTGGTAAATTTAGCAGACATCACTAGATCAGACATCATGTTATTAATACTTTCAAAGTCCCAATCATCAGCAAATGAGTTTGGTTTTACAAAGTCACTCAATGAGATCTTGATTTGGTGTGGATATTTGAGGATCTCAACCGGACCATAAATTTCATAGTCAGTATTGTCCCATGCTACCCCACCCGGTATAGGATTGGCTGTGAAATTGACTGAAGAAAGTTCTCTTTTCTTGACGTGTGAAGACGTGTGTGGCTTGAGGATCAAGTTGATGTTCTGGCTTGCTGTGTCCATTTTAGCATATTTTCCCTCAATGGTGCCTCCATTCAGAAAAGGCTACTTTGATAGCTAATAATTCTCTTTCAGCCACAGTGTCATTTTGTTCAGTTGGTAATAAATTTTTGGAATAGAAGGCTATAGGATGTAATTGGCCATCTACTGCATCTCGTTGAGAGAGAACTCCTCCTAAAGCTACTTGTGAAGCATCCGCTTCAACAAAAAATGGCAAGTCAGGATCAGGATGTTTCAGAATTGGGGCTGAAGTGAACTTTTGTTTCAGGAGTTGAAAGGCGTGTGTCGCCCAGGTAATAGCTTTAGGAATTTAAACTTTTAACACCTTGGGTTGTAGTGTAGTTCCTATTATCCCAATAGGCTCTGCGCATTGGAATAATACCTCCAATAGTATAGACCTAGACCAGACGTTAACTAGGTCTTCTACTGTCGATATTAGACTTAAAGTTTTGGGTTTGCCAGCTAGCTCAGAGTTCACTAGAAACTTTCTCGAATAGACAAGGAGGAGTTGAACCTCCCTGGATAGACAAGAAGGGATTTAGTTTCTGACAACCATAGAACATGACAACTTTGCTCTCCCCTAATCAAGAGTGTATCTCTAGAGTCGTGTGAAAACAAAAGACAACTTATTTTACTCAGTCAGTACGTGCATTCTTAGTTTCACCAGATTGTAGAGAAAAGGAAGAGATGGGCGTGTTCAATAAAAGATGTTATTTATTGATCAGTCTCTTTTCTCGTACAAGAGAAATGGATCGATATTATTGCAATACTTATGGTTAAGAAAAGTGCATACAATAAAAGCAGAAGTATAAAATAATACTGTAAAAACATTGATATGGTTTCTAAGCCATACGTTATTTAAAATGGACAGAATAGATACATACATATAAACATTTGATTAATCGTACTCAACTGGTGCTTCTAACTACGCCTACCCCAGTGTACCTGACCTAAGCCTAATACGTGGGCGGGGATAGAAAGTAGCAGTTTAAGTTAAGTTTGTTTTGCCAAGTGACTGACGCAAGAATTCTCTGCAAGGGGTTATTCAGCTCCGTACCTGAGGTCTAGGATGGTTGAGGGATAGTATCTCTCGTCTGAGGTCTCGATATTCCAAGCTGCCTGCGAGGGCTGCTCGGAAGCGCCGGAGCTGGATTTCTCGGCAGGAGAAAGCAGCGTCTCGTTCTCAGCACGTCAGGAAGGCGGGGCAGCTAGTGGGCTTCGCTCTCTGCTGGGCTTCGGCAAGTCTCGCTGCTCCGATCTCGTCACCACCGCGTGTGTTTGCTTAAGGCAATGTCGGTAATATTTATACCTGTAAGGTGCCGAGATTGACGTAAGGATGGACATAGATACGTCAATAAGGATGTCATACGAGCTGGTCGTTAGCACATTCTTTTACTGAAGTTCTCGGTGAAATCAAAACAATGGCCGCAGGGTTTTTCCCAGGTTGTCATAGGTTTGATTTGTTTTGAGGACTCCGTATGCCTTATCAGGGGCTGGAGGAATATTGCTTTGCCTAATTAGATGGCAAGCGTTATGACCTAATCAGATAACGCGCTCCTGTGCCGTGGTCTGGCGTAATCAGATAACGGTTTCTGCATCATGGGATGGCTGCTAGTTAATTTGTTAACCAGAATAGGGTCAGGAATAGGGGGATCGATACAGAACCTATAGGAATACATCACACCCACTCCACGCTAACTATGGCCATATTTACAAATCTAGGCATAGTAAAACATACTGTAGAGTATCGTGTATACCTTACCACCCCAAAATACATATAATGCATTTCGAAATTATGTAATGTACGGGAAAAATAAAATAGCCATATGTACTATATGCACTTAAGCAGTAGACTAATGCTAAATTAATCACGCATGTATACATTATTAGTAGTCGAATATGAGAATTACACATGAAATGGCTCTTAATACAGAAGAAAAATTCGAGACCACTTCATCACAGTTCAAGAGAAAAAAATATTTATGAACATACCAGCGGGCAGCTAATGTCTATGAAGTTTCTAAAAACAGAAATTAGTTCTCTAAGAATAGTTCTTACTTTAAGCAGAAGAAAAGTGTCCCGTAAAATGTAAAAATTTTTGGGGCTGCTAAAAAAATTGCTGTCCGTGGACTGGAGGAAAAGTTGATCTTGCTACTTTATTATTAAAGTTGAAGGCCAAATTCAAGGTGTCGGGAACGCCGTGTGCTAGCTTGTTCAAGAGTCATTATTTCTGCTCTGGTGAGAACATCATATCATTGAGACTGCTGAAAAAGCTGTCAACAGCTTCCTGTGAGAGTTCCACTAATTCGGAAAAGGATGTAACCATGCATTCATGTGCATGATTGTCTCCATTGACGTTTCGAGTAGTATTGCTGACAGAAGGTTGTACCTGATCGATGCTGCTTTCATCTTGATCTTCACTACCCCTTAATCGTAGTGGTGAAGTTTCCACGAATGCCGTCATCAGGATTGGCAGCCGTTGAGGGCAGCACAGTGCATGAGCCTTTACCGGACCCAACAGTGTTTCTGCATCCATTGGCGCATCCGATTGTAGCGTCAGACAGGTGTCCAACACGCATTCTTCTCCGCACAGCATGCACCTTAATACAGGTAAAACACATCTTTGCCATATCGGTCGAAATGAAAGAAACCAAGTCATGTTCAGGTCTCTAAGCCGGGTTAGTCCCAGGATTTTTGATATCCGGTCCCGGTATCCAATGGCTCGGTTTGTTTCTTCCCTTGTCGCAGGTGTTTTGTCTGTGACATGGTTTGCCATAACGAAATATAAGGACTAAGAATAGGATTCCTGCAATTAGTCCCAAAATGAGGGGAACTCCTCCAAAAATCGAATGGACGAAGTCTGGAAAAATACCCAGTATGGCTTTGAATGGTGTTAATGCCATCGAAAATACTGTCTTAAATACATTTGAGACTCCACTGGTATCAGAAATATTTAAGATTTCATTCAGGATTTCTGCGAAATGTATGGGGGAATTAGTTGATAACAATGAGTGAATCTCTGCAGTCGTCCTTGCGACTAGGAGATCATACGTTTCTTTTGATGACGTGAGCCTGGTCGGCGTCTGAAGAAGCACTGTTTTCATTCTGCTTAAAGTATCAACTCGAATAGAAGTAATTTTCAAGTGAGGCCATGCCCTTGCCTCCCTGTCTGGAAAGGAGCTGGGGAACAATAAGCGTCCACAGCACATGACCTTCGCAGTCGTACTAACGAGATAAGGAACCCCGGGCAGTAGACTACAACATCTGCGATCCACAATTAGAATGTAACTCCCGTTATAGAGTCTTTTAAAGAATGGTTCTATCTCTGTTGCAGGTGCGCCTAGCTGGTGACATGAAAGGTTATTTGAATTCCCTTCACAGGCTCCATGCAAACTAATTCCATTACACAGAAGTGTACCGCTTAGTGACATTGCACAGTTATTGCCACTAAGAAACACTTTCTGTCCTTTATTACTGACACATGCATGTGAATAGGGCAAGTTCCATGTTGTCTTAATGTACCCTTTTCCCAATTTTTCGTACATGCCAGCCTGTATATATTTTTGGCAGTATTGAAACCTGAAAGTAGATATCGGAATATTAATTATCCCATGTATTATCCATTCAATGACAGGTCGTTCTGACATTGTCAATGGTAATCTCTCGAGTTTCTCAATGCTCAGGATTGTATAATCAGCACCCTTCTGTGCCATACTGATCTGTTTATCAGTAAGGTTAAAGATATTGAATAGTGACGTTGTGATGATTAAACGCCAAGGCACATAGCCTGAACGCAGGTTTTGTAACGTCCAGCCAAGCTGTACAATAGAACGCAATTGAGACTGACCGTGTTGTAACAACAGTAAGTCTTGCGATATTATGTCGATTGCTGATGACACAATGCTGTCCAATGAAAAGATTCTGGAGGACAGAGTCATTAACCCATTGTCCACTACAGAAAGCGATTTTTCCAAATTAATACGGTCAATTTCCCGTATACTTTCTGCTGTCTCAATTTGAGTTATCTTCCAGGCCTCGTTGTAAGCTGCATATATGGAGGCTGCTATGAAGCGTTTTTGACGCTGTTTGCGCGGTCCCATAATGAAATCACGCAAGTCAGCACCATCAGTAAGTAAAGTTAGGTGTTGCTTAATTTCTGTCAGTGTGGAAGTTTTTAGCCATTGAAGGCAGAGTTTGCCCACACTGTAGGTGGTGATTATCCCTGGGTGTTGTCTTTGGGAATATCTAGGGTCTGGCCTGGTCAATGTGAACCCCTGTGTTTTGTTCAGGAATCTGTCTTGACAGTTATTAGTATCTGTGGGCCAGATCAACCATTGTTTCCAATCAGGATTTGTTCTGTTTTGGTTTAATACATAGTTTACGTCTATCTCTTCATCTGCAGAGTTATTGCTGTTCATTGTTGGTTTTGGAATAGACGGTTTATTTAAGTCTTTGATTTTGGCTAATCCAAGACAGGTAGTTTGTTGAATACTTTCATTCAAGAATATAATTTGTTCTGGGATCATGCAGGCTCTAAACAATGATTCTATACCTTGTACTTGCCATTCTTTTGTACCCCAAACACTTTTTACTTCAACATTTTTGTCCAAATAATCAAAACCAAATGTATTCATTTGTTCAAAAAATGAGTCAGAATATATCAATTTCGTGTTTGTAAGCATGGTTTTTGTTCCTGTCTTATTTGACAATTTGAAATAAAATGTTTCAGCATTACTTGTGTTGAACCCTGAAAAGTATGAATATTTGTCATAAAAGGTTCTTGAGCTTCCTTTTGGAGGGGTTGCACAATGTTCCCATTGATTATAATTTAAAACATTTCTAGGTTGTGCTGATTTATGTAAAAAATGGTTACCATAGTGGTTGTAGCAGTACATACTATCATAATTAGATGAACCCTGCAAATAATCATGTTTGGTAAATTTAGCAGACATCACTAGATCAGACATCATGTTATTAATACTTTCAAAGTCCCAATCATCAGCAAATGAGTTTGGTTTTACAAAGTCACTCAACGAGATCTTGATTTGGTGTGGATATTTGAGGATCTCAACCGGACCATAAATTTCATAGTCAGTATTGTCCCATGCTACCCCACCCGGTATAGGATTGGCTGTGAAATTGACTGAAGAAAGTTCTCTTTTCTTGACGTGTGAAGACGTGTGTGGCTTGAGGATCAAGTTGATGTTCTGGCTTGCTGTGTCCATTTTAGCATATTTTCCCTCAATGAAGCGTCCCAAACATAGTATCATGATGAGCCAAAGTATCAGGATAAATACACCAAAGGACACCCAAAATTCAATCCACGGAGAAATCAGATAGGTTTCTTCAGCTGTTTCAAAAGTTCCTTAGCTTTATCTTTAAAAGTTTTTGTTGATGGCTGTGTTTTTGATTCACTTTGATCTTCACAAGAATCATCAAAGTTCATGAAGTAGCCGGATGCCGTTCGTCTATTGTTCCAATTGCTTCAGGATTACTGTTTCTTGCAGCTTCAGCATATTCATTTGTTACTTCATTGTAGGTTGGTGTGTCTCTACTAAATGTTTTTATTTGGGTTTTCAGAGGTGTGAGGTCCATTGCATTGTTGCATAGTCCTTGTTGTTGTTCTGTAGGCGTTTCGAATGTGATTAGCCTTTTAGTTAGCACCTCTGTACTTGTAGCAAACCTTGGTGTTCTACTACTTATCGGGAGTCCACTTGGCCTACTGTTTGTTATCGGCCACATGATTGTGGTTTTACCAGGTCGATGGATACAACTCGGTTCTCCTTTTTACCAGCAAGTGGCGGTAATACAACTGATCTTGTCCCGTTGATGGACAAGACAGGAACTGCTTTTCTGTAAGAAGGCCCAAATTCCTTCTTTACCGCGATCTTTTCTCTGACTAGATCCCCGACTTTTGGAATCCAGACAGGTCTTGCTGGGACAGGTGGTGGTTCTTCAGTGGTTGTTGGCTGCTGTTTCAACTTTATGTTGCTCAGGTCTTTTCTTGTTTCGTTTAAGTCCTATAAAATAGCCAAACGATCTTTGATATCAAAGCTTTTTTCTTTCACCACTGAAGTCTGACTGTCAAGATCTAAGACTAGCATCCTAGTCCCAAACAGTAATTCGTACGGACTGAATCCCCTCAGAGAATTTCTTGGCAAGTTGTTTAGACTACGTTGGACACTTATTAGATGTTTGACCCACCCAGCTCCCGAACCTAATACCTTTGCTGTTATAGATTGCTTTATGTCACGGTTTTTTCTTTCAACAATTCCGTTTCCCTCGGGATGAAATGGACAAGAATACCGCAATGCAACGCCCATGCTGGCCATGGCCTCCTTATAAGCTCTAGAGCTAAAAGCAGGACCCTGGGCCGAATGCAGCATGCAAATTGCGTATGTGCCGATAAAGACTCGCAAATCTTTTATAACAGTTCTGGCGTCAGCCGTTCGCTGGGGCCACATCCATATGAATCTCGTGCATGAATCCACTGCGACCAAGATATATTTATAGTTACCATCCCTTTGTAAGGGACCACAGTGGTCCAGGTAAACACAGGCTAATGGTTTATTCGAGATTAGAAGGGGCGTCTGTGCTGGTCGTCTCACTGTTGATACTTTCATTTTTTGACATATTTCACATTCTAGAACATAGTTCCTGGTTTGTCTTCTCATTTGTGGCCACCAGTATCTCTGTTTTAATAACGATACTGTGGCTGAGACGCCAGCATGTACAGAAGCAAGTCCTTCGTGTGCCGCTATGATGAGTCCTAACCTATGTTCCATGTTTGGAATTACTCTATCCCCCACTCCAGGGATTCGAGCAAATGGAACATTATTTGCATCAGTTATGTATGAGTACTTTACTGGAAAGCCTTTCGGGAGTGTTTCTATCGCATCTTTTACTGTAGCGCTGACAGCTTGTAATATATCGCTGTCTATTTTTGTTTTTGACCGAGTGATGGCAGCTACGGAAGCCGTTTGCACAGCTGCCTTCGCGGCCTCATCAGCCAATGAATTCCCTGCAACGTGAACGCCATCACGTTGATGACTCAGTGTATGTATCACGTGAGTCTTTGGTAGTTCCTTTTGTAAAAGAACTACTTGTTCCCAAAGCATTTTATGCTTGATTGTGCCTCCTTTTGCATCCTTAAAACCATTCTGAAGCCAGATCTGTAAGTATTCATTGTAAGACTGAACGCAATAATACGAATCACACACTATGAGTGTGGGGAATTCTCGATCGGTATTTTCAAGCGCCATCTTGAATGCTAGTAGTTCTGCTCGCTGAGCTGTACAATCTCCTAGAGATTGTGTTTTAGTGACCGCTGGTTTGAATTTCCCATCGTGCCAGCGACCTTTTACAATCGCACACCCAGCACTGTAAGCTTGTTTACCTCCTACTGCGGGTTGTGCTGATCCGTCTGTATATATTATACGGCCGTAATGTTCTAGAGGCAGAATTTCGGTCGGCGGCGGACATTCGAATTCGTATTGGAGAAACTCTTGTGTTTTTAAGTTAGGATCAAATTCGTATGCCACGTCTGTTGCTGCAAGAGAATTAGCCCATTGTATCCATCTCGGATGAAGCGGTTTAGCATTCGGTATGCTTGCTTTTGTTACAGCCTCTAGGGCTGGTATCGGTGTAACGATTATTATTCGTTTTCCTTGTGAAAGGGCTCGTTCTTTTGCTATAGCTGTCTGTGTTGCAGTAAGAATTTTTTCCGTTGGGCTAAATTTCATTTCAGCTTTAGTGTACAAGTGTGATTTTCCCTTTTCTCCCTCATTAGAGGTCAGGTATGTGAATCCGCATCTTCCTGGGATGACTCGAATCACAAGGTTGCGTGTGTTATCACGTGTTTCTAATTTTGTTTTAATTAACATATCTGTTTGTAAGGATCTCAGAATTTCTGTGTGTTTTTGAGTCCAATTGGTTTTTTTTAAATCTGGTTTTATTAGATCATAAAGGGGTTTGACCCTTTCTGCGTAATTTGCAATGTATGTTCTTCCGAAATTTAGGAAGCCTAGAATTGACTGTAGGTTTTTTAGTGTTCTAGGTGCTTGGAGTACGGCACATTTCTCTAGGAAATTGTCAGCCAGGCTTTTGCCTTCACTTGATAATTCATATCCTAAGAACAGGACTGTTAGATGGGCAATTCTAGATTTTTTAAAGTTGAATTTGTAACCCTCTGCCGCGAACCCAAGTATTATGGTGTTCACTCTCTTCAAGTGAGTATCCAAGTCATCATCTGTTAGGTATATGTCATCGACATAAGATAATGCTTCGTCATAATATGTTTGTAGTAACTCTGTTACCCTCGCTGAGAATACTCCTGGGCTGTTCTTGTACCCCTGGGGTAACCGACAGAATTCTTTTTGAGCGCCATTTATTGAGAACGCTGATAAGTATCTGCTCTCTGGTGCTATATTTTGACAAAAGAATCCATTAGAGATGTCTAAAGTTGTTTTGTATTTTTTGCGCACTATGTTATTCATTAGTGCAGCACTATGCGAGTTTTGTACTGCAAAAGTTTTGCAACATGAGTTAAGGTGTCTGTAATCCAAAACTAGACGATATGAATTGTCTGGTTTGGAGACAGGAAACAAAGGGTTGTTCATTTGTGAGGTGCAAGTTTCAATCACCCCCTGGTATTCTAGTTGATCTAGAATTTCTTTTACCTGTTTTTTAGCTTCTTGCTTGATTGGATACTGCCTTTGTGCAGTAGGTTGTGATTTTAACTGGATTTTGTGAGGAGGAGAGTCCTCATCCCATCCTACATGATTTTTATATAAAGCAGGAGCCTGAGCTACTGCCCACTTTCTTGCAAGTGTATATTTTTTATGAATTGGAATATGATTTGAGAAGGCAGGCATAATTATTTCTTCGCCATGTGGACACTCCCTGACGAACTCTGGTGGCCAATCTTTTTCAGCTAGAAGGATGTCATAGCCCTTGGAGAGATTATCCCAAAAAAGGCCCCTTATTTTTCTAGTCTTATCCCCTTCTATACGTAAAGTTATTTCATATATTTTGTGAGGTTTGCTAACTCTGGTGTCTGCAGTTTCCACTTGAATGTATTCATTCGTGTCCACTGTCTCCAGATGATTCATAAGGACTTTGCGTGCTATGCTCACTTCTGCTGCGCTGTCTAGCATTGTCTGAGCCCACTCTCCGTTTTTCAGCTGTGTCCTCAGTATTCTCGGCATTGTTGAATACTTTAATACTGGCTACCTTCTTTTTTGGAAACTGTAATTTTTTATTTGGATGAGCAGGTTCCTTGTCTTTGGACTTGACGTGCCCTTCCCTGGGTTCCGATCGTCCTCTTCTTTCCGATTTCTGCGAGGAAGTCTGAAAAGATTGAGAGGGACGTGTATCAAAATCTTGATATCTATCCGGTTTCTTTATGTTATCCCTATTTCTAAGGTTGTATTTTTTCACAGAGGGCTCCCTTTGGGGAGACTTGGGTCCTTGGTCCGGAGATCTTTCTCTCCGCCGAGGAGACCTTCCTCTGGACTGGAATCTCTTTTCTTTTGGATTGGATTGTTTGTTTCCATCCCAGTTCTTCTTTTGACTGTTTAGATTATTTTTAATAAATATTTTTTCAGGACTTTCAATTAGTTGGGGCTTCACTGGTATTCCACCCAAACTATCCCTACCTAGTTCTTCATAGAATTTTTCTATAATTCTGGCAATTTCAGCTGGTTGGTCTGCTATATCTGTCTCTTTTAACCTCTGGCGGATCACCACATTCGCTGCTTCTCCTTTTATGTTGGCTAGTAATATTGCCGAGACCTGCTTGAAGTCTTTTAGTAATTTCATACCGAGAGTTAAAGCGGGTTCTGGACCGTATTCGTCTTGAATTTGTTTTAGCACATCTGGTATTACCGACATGGATGGTACACCATGTGTTTTTGTGTAAATGGAAGCAAAGACTGTACCCCAAGTGTCACAGTCCTCCACGTGTGGTGCGATTCCCATTGGAAGACAGATAGTCAGAATGCTGTGTTTACCCACAGGGGTGGTGTCTGGAAACACCGCCTCTATTTGGGTGATTTTTTGTGCTAACCAGAATGGTATTTGTTCCCGTTTAGCTGGTACTTTACCTAGGCAGGACTGTATGTTCTGTGGTGTAATTTTATTTGTGTTCCCCTGATGTGGGGTCAGCTGTGGAATTTTAACTACAGGTTGGATGGTTGAAGTCTGCATTACATATTGGACTAGTTGTCTATATATTTTAATTAATTGTTTTAGTTGTACTAAAACATCTGCTGCAGACATCCTTTCGATGTCTGGATGTGGTGTGTATCCGGCTAGGACCGGCCACATTGCTCCTGGTCTACCTAGTGGACCGAGCCTGGTGATGTGATTATTATGTTTTAGGGTGCCATTAAACAAGAGCAGATGCTCTTGGAATTTAAGTGGTACTTCCACTT
This sequence comes from Lissotriton helveticus, assembly GCF_964261635.1. Lineage (NCBI taxonomy): Eukaryota > Metazoa > Chordata > Amphibia > Caudata > Salamandridae > Lissotriton > Lissotriton helveticus. The sequence continues at coordinate 1,247,217,219 of NC_136068.1, read as the reverse complement.
CCTCGAAAGGAGTGTAGGTATCCGGAGGTTCCTCTATTTTATAATAGTGGAACTCCTTTGTTACAGCATTTGCTGCTGGAAAGTGTATCCATGAATAGAATACCTCTGTCTGCCGATATTCGTGTGCCTCAATTACGAATATGACTGTACCACCTCTTGGTGTCAGTCCATTGTCTATAAGTTTTAACGTTATAGATCTTCTTATGTTGACCGGGATGAGTTTTATATCCGGGTCTGCTTCTTGCATAGTATTATCAGCTTCTTTTATTTCAGCTGCTAATCTAGCTCTCTCTCTTTCATCATCACTTTCTGGCATTTTACTGTCAGGAAGGTTATTCTGTTTGTTTGCAGATCAGGTTTCTTACGGAAACAAAGATTAGATGCACAATATTTTGGAACAGTGTATCCTTCAACGTTGATTGAACCAAGAACCATACATAGGAGTTCCCTCCTGCGAGGTTTGGCGGATTTTACCTCTCACCCACTCCAGACGTCTTTGGAGTATTATGGGAAAAAGGGGTCTGAGTGAAAAAGCACGACTGAGTTACTCTAAAGTCTTGCGTTAGTTTTATCGCCTATCCAAACACGTTGGGCGCCATGTAGTGTAGTTCCTATTATCCCAATAGGCTCTGCGCATTGGAATAATACCTCCAATAGTATAGACCTAGACCAGACGTTAACTAGGTCTTCTACTGTCGATATTAGACTTAAAGTTTTGGGTTTGCCAGCTAGCTCAGAGTTCACTAGAAACTTTCTCGAATAGACAAGGAGGAGTTGAACCTCCCTGGATAGACAAGAAGGGATTTAGTTTCTGACAACCATAGAACATGACAACTTTGCTCTCCCCTAATCAAGAGTGTATCTCTAGAGTCGTGTGAAAACAAAAGACAACTTATTTTACTCAGTCAGTACGTGCATTCTTAGTTTCACCAGATTGTAGAGAAAAGGAAGAGACGGGCGTGTTCAATAAAAGATGTTATTTATTGATCAGTCTCTTTTCTCGTACAAGAGAAATGGATCGATATTATTGCAATACTTATGGTTAAGTAAAGTGCACAATAAAAGCAGAAGTATAAAATAGTACTGTAAAAACATTGATATGGTTTCTAAGCCATACGTTATTTAAAATGGACAGAATAGATACATACATATAAACATTTGATTAATCGTACTCAACTGGTGCTTCTAACTACGCCTACCCCAGTGTACCTGACCTAAGCCTAATACGTGGGCGGGGATAGGAAGTAGCAGTTTAAAATAAGTTTGTTTTGCCAAGTGACTGACTCAAGAATTCTCTGCAAGGGGTTATTCAGCTCCGTACCTGAGGTCTAGGATGGTTGAGGGATAGTATCTCTCGTCTGAGGTCTCGATATTCCAAGCTGCCTGCGAGGGCTGCTCGGAAGCGCCGGAGCTGGATTTCTCATCAGGAGAAAGCAGCGTCTCGTTCTCAGCGCGTCAGGAAGGCGGGGCAGCTAGTGGGCTTCGCTCTCTGCTGGGCTTCGGCAAGTCTCGCTGCTCCGATCTCGTCACCACCGCGTGTGTTTGCTTAAGGCAATGTCGGTAATATTTATACCTGTAAGGTGCCGAGATTGACGTAAGCATGGACATAGATACGTCAATAAGGATGTCATACGAGCTGGTCGTTAGCACATTCTTTTACTGAAGTTCTCGGTGAAATCAAAACAATGGCCGCAGGGTTTTTCCCAGGTTGTCATAGGTTTGATTTGTTTTGAGGACTCCGTATGCCTTATCAGGGGCTGGAGGAATATTGCTTTGCCTAATTAGATGGCAAGCGTTATGACCTAATCAGATAACGCGCTCCTGTGCCGTGGTCTGGCGTAATCAGATAACGGTTTCTGCATCATGGGATGGCTGCTAGTTAATTTGTTAACCAGAATAGGGTCAGGAATAGGGGGATCGATACAGAACCTATAGGAATACATCACAGGGTGCTTGAGGAGGTCCTCTGCTGTGCTGGGCCATAATGAAAATGGGTGTGGTCATGACGAGCTCAGCTCGTCATGAGCACACGAGAGGTATACCTGATGACGAGCTGAGCTCATCATGAGCATCGAAGGGGTTAAAACGTGACAACTGTAAAAGCCCACTCCGGCTGCTGGCACCCCCTCTTGACTACTCTAAATGTAGAGTTGAGTCTGCACGCACACAAGAAACGCGAAACTGCTGCAACTGTGACAACACAGTTCACTTCAAATAGTAAAATCGCCCAACTCTATGAGCCCCCCTCAGAGAGCAGTTTCTCCTCCGCATTAGGACGTGCTGCCAGGGATAGCTAACAACCTGTTGACAACACCATCCTCATAAAGATTGTACTACAACCGTGCTGCACATTAAAGTATACACATCAAAACTGCTTTTGATAGAGCTGATAGTTTGATTACAACACAGGTGAAATGCAGCACCAGCTTTCAACCAGTAGTATACTCTTAAAGACCCTTTGATAGAGGAAAACACCACTCCAGTTGATCCATCTGTATGTAGAAAGTGCCATAGAGTACTTGTGAGATTACACCAGAGTGGTACACCTTGTCAGAAAAATCCATATTGAAAGAGAATAGCGATGTGTGCGGGAACAAACTCCTCACAATTTGAAGTAAAAGCCAGATCCAGGGCAGTGGCAAAGTATGAAGGAGCGCTGTAAGTTGGCAAGGTATATGTAATTGATATTCCTCCACAGCATCATATCTATATGGTACACTTTACTCAGATAGTTTGAAGAATTTGTTGAGCCACACCGTTCCTTTGTGGTGCCTGTGAAATCCATTCACTGAGTCAGTTCTTAACTCACATCTGTGCAGCCACAATTCATTCACGCTGTAGATACATCCATACAGCAGATACAAAAGGACGTTGTAGGGTGAAAGTTAAATCATTCATACACTAACAAACAGGCCATACCTGTGGTCAAGTCCATGGAGCAAGATCAGTCAGGACACAGGTTGGGGCCGTCCGATGACAGGACACTGGAGGGACTGGCTTGCCTTTTACTTCATTCTGTTTCATGTATTTGTCTTTCTTTTTTCTTTGTAGTTGTGCTGGTTACAATGGTTTTTTTGTAGTCTATGGGTTTCTGTTCCATCCATATGTACGCTTGGGTGCAGGTCCGCTCATTGCCAAAAATATGTTGTACTTTGTACATGAAGACACTGGTAGCCATGTTGTAAGTTTCTAAGTCTTCTTTATTAAATCCAAGTCAAGTGGTATCAATCAAGGATCAGCCATGTAACAGCTCCTTCACCAGCCCCACCAGGAGCAGCCTGCCTAGCTGCTCAGCCCATCTCCAACTGCCACCACTCATCCACACAGGCACCCAGGCATTCTATTCATCACTGTCACACCAACATTCCGTCACCATCTCTCTCTCTGGCTGAGCAGCTAGGAGGACCTAGGCTGATTTACATATAAATGTAAACCTTAGGATATAACACTCTCCCTATCAAAGTTCTCCTCCTGATACTTTGGAACTAGGCGCTGCTGGTGCTGGAGGGGGTGCATCCACAAAGCCACCTCCCATACCTTTGGATGATGCCATTGTAAGCACCTTATCTACAGTGGTTAAATCTAGACATACTAATATAGATATGTCACAATGTCCTCCGCCAAACCCAGATTAGTGTAATATTGCAAAAAAAATGAAATAAATGAAATCAATAAAAAACTATATTAGATGTGTGTTTGTATTGATTTAAACCTCTTCACAGATCAACAATATAAAATGTAAACTAAATCAGTGTGATATTATAAATATAACAGTCCATATACAGGACTTCTTTTAAAACAGAGGTAAAAAAAGTTTTTAAAAATGTGTACAGATTGTAACACAAAAATTAATTAGGAGGTGATCTAATTAAGTTGATCATATTGTTAGTGCTAAGTAAAATACATCTAAAACATATAGGTTTTATAAAACAATTCTGAGCTTCTACCAAGTCTTTGTTGGGGCAGACATAAAACATGTGCAATATATTGAATGCCTCCTCTACATAGCTCACAAGATCCTGACTTATCACTTGTGTCACTCCAGTATTTGGTGTAGGCTTTTACTAGTAGGCTCCCTAAGCGAAGCATAATGATGTAGTGTTAAATGCTGTGATCTAGGGTGAATATCAAATATTTTCGATCAATCTTATACTCTAAGGCACGGGTACTCATAGTACGGCCCGGCAAGCCTTCCTTGGAGGCCCGTGGACCTTGCAGACATGTACCTGTGTTAAAAAAATAAAAAAATTAATAGTGTTAGCAAACGCCGCAGCAGCGCGGACTCAGAGACTCTGCTCTCTGGGGGCCGGGGGATTCCAGTGATTGTAAGAGTCAGTCCGTGGAGATGCAGGAGCGCTAAGAGGTGATATACAACAAAGCCTCATTAACATGTAAACGGTCTTTTAAAGACCTGTAAAGTCCTCGAGTGCGGCAGCAGTGTGTGTGTGCTGAGGAAGCTGTCTCAGCCCGGGCTGAGGGCTGACACACACACAAGGGGTGAGATGACAGATGGTGAGGGAGGGAGAGGGAGACTGAGGGAGAGGTAGGGAGACAGAGGGAGAGGGAGGGTGACAGAGGGAGGGAGACAGAGGGAGGGAGGGGAAGGGAGACAGAGGGAGAGAGGCAGAGAGAGAGGCAGAGAGAGAGGCAGAGAGGGAGGGAGACAGAGGGAGACAGAGGGAGGGAGAGAGACAGGGAGGGAGAGAGGCAGGGAGGGAGAGAGACAGGGAGGAAAAGAGACAGAGGGAGGGAGAGGGAGGGAGAGGGAGGGAGACAGAGGGAGGGAGACTGGCAGGGAGGGAGACAGACAGGGAGGGAGAGAGACAGGGAGGGAGAGAGACAGGGAGGGAGAGAGAGAGGGAGGGTGGTAGAGAGAGAGGGAGGGAGGGAGAGAGACAGGGAGGGAGGGAGAGAGACAGGGAGGGAGGGAGACAGAGAGGGAGGGAGAGAGACAGGGAGGGAAAGAGACAGGGAGGGAGAGAGACATGGAGTGAGAGAGACAGGGAGACACAGAGGGAGGGAGATGGACAGGGAGGGAGACAGAGGGAGGGAGAGAGACGGAGGGAGGCAGAGGGAGGGAGAGAGACAGAGGGAGGGAGACAGAGGGAGGTAGAGGGATGGAGACAGAGAGGGAGACAGAGAGAGAGACAGAGAGGGAAGAGGGCACAGGGCGACAGAGAGAGGGAGAAAGAGGAAGGGAGAGAGAGAGAGAAAGAGATGTGTGTATGCTGGGTCTGGTGGCTCAGTGGTCGAAGGCGTCTGCTGCAGGGACCAGTGTTCAACCTCATGGTCACTATTTTTTTTTTGCTTTATCCTCCCCCCTCTGACCCCTCCCCCACCGGTGCTGCCCTCGGCCACAAACCACACCGTAAATTTGGCCCCCGAGAGAAAGTTTGTGAGTACCCATGCTCTAAGGCAACAGTAAAGGGCCTATCATGTGATAATTGGGAACAGTGTGCAATGCTGAGGTTTAACTTCAGTCTCGTTGTCATTTTTTCCAGGAATAGCTTCAAAAGTGCAGATGACCGGGACTGCAGAACAGTGATAGAGAATTGAAAATGTTCTAAAGCTCAGTGATGCTCAGTGATGCTGTTTTTGAAGGGAAGTTGTTTACTTTTAAAAAGCAGTCAGGTAAATCACTTAGGAATAAGGAAAACAAAAGAGGGGCAGGTAAACATCCCTGCTTCAGGCCAGTCAGAATGGGTTTCTTCTGAGTTAGTCCCTTATCTCCCTTCATCTGTACTCAACACAAGGTTGAGGAATTAATGCAATATGTTTTATTTTTTATGTTGAAAGGCTTTACGGGATTACAGGTCATGCAACGTTTTCATTTTTAGATGAATTGACACTTCAATATATAATTGATAATAAAAACCTTTCAGACAAAAGTAAGCTATTAATTGTGTTTTCATTATTCATGTTAAAAAACATTTATTATTAGAAATATACATTTATCATGCTATTACTTGTACATATGTCCACACAGCACTTAACACAAATTACAATTCTTAAGATGACATATCACACAATTTCCATACAGATATACAAACAAAATTTCTGAGGGCCATGATCATTACAATTTGTAAGATGTAGAGGATCAGAACACTACCGTCAAGTATCTGCCTACACCAATGGAGATAACAAGTGCACCTACATTTTCTGAAACAATAGTGGCTCCAGAAGGATAAACAACTTGAGCTTCTAGACACCTACATGACATAGAAAAAACCTATATATTCAAAGGGATAGGAGGCAAAGTCTGACCACTACGACCACAGCTGTCTCAAAGGCTTGATGAGACAGGTGGAAAAAAAATTCAGAAAATAAATAGACATATGTTTTTCAAATAAATAATTCTTGTGTGGGACAATGATGATGTTTGGAAACAAAGATTAGAGCGTTTGCCTTTCTTTATATTTTGCTCTAGGGGAGCTTTTCTTGTTCTTGATTACAGAGTCTTCCCTGCCTCTTTCCCCTAGTATTCACATTCAGGGACCCTCTTGTGTTTTTGATTGATACAGGTGGAACACCATCTAGAGAATAATGTTTTCATATAGAGAAATCTATGTTAGTAGTACAAAATAAGCAACTGGATGCTACATGATTGGCGGTAACATGGAAGAAGGCATGTCTGCAATACTTAATAGCATTGATAACTTGAACGAAACCAAGAAACTTTAAGATGATGCTGTTCTTGAGGAGACTCAGCAACAGAGCAAAATATATCGCCATGTAGTATTTAAAATGCAAAATTATGGAAATAGTGTTAAACAACTGGCAGTTGCTACGGGGGTACTCAGAAGGAGAACCATACATATTCAGTAGGAAATGACACACTGTAGCAAGGATGTTGAAACAAGCTTGGGGCTGGTTACATCATCACAGGAAGTGGGCCAAGCTATGCAAATGTGTTCCAGTGATCATGCAATCCCTGCTCTAGAAAGTGAGGAGACTTCCAGTTACAGTAGTATGTCTGTGTCTCATGTCATAAGATGTAAGCCTACTCGTAGTTAGGCTGCTGAAATGTAAGGGGACATTCTGCAGACATATATGGAGGTCCAGCCCTACCACTCTGAGAAAGAGACATAGAAATCATTTTGTGATATTCAGAAATGTTTATTTTTTAATTCAGTTTGTGTTTGTTAATATGCTTAGAAAAACACGTGTTTGCTTTTGTGTGTCTTTAAATTCCCTGTGAATAAACATGGGATTAATATAAATTACCTCTCTATATTGTGACCTTTGAGTATTTAGTTATAAATGACATTCACTACTTTTACACGCACCATAATACAGTTGTTTGTAATGTAAGTGCGTCTTTCCCTTCCATTGGTTGTCTGGTGGCATAACGGAATGGGTTTGGTGGTGGTACATCTTCCTCATCATGTGAGCTGTCAACCTCAGGCTGCATAGGAGGTGCCTTCTCGGTGGCAGTTTTTTGCAATATAGCCCAATCTACGACTATCTTGCAGGCCACTGGAGGGGAATATTTGAGAGTTCTACAACTTTCATGCAGGCACTGAAAACTCACCTGAAAAATGCCAAAATACCATTCAATGACAGTCCTGGTTCATATGTGCGCAATAATATCGGAGTTGGCTACGTGTACTATGAGGAAAGGGGTCATAATCCAAGTGCGTAGATCATATGCACTGTCACCTAACACAAAAATAATGAATTTTAAAACAGTGCAAAACAATCCAATTAGTAATCTACAGTAACAGCTCGTTTTCCACTGTTTTAAAATGTAGTCTACATTATATAAATATGTAACAGAAAGGCATCATCAAACTTTCCTCTTGCAAGGCTATTGTATAGACCTCAGTGCCTGAAGGTATGTGAATCAGGTGTTGATCCAGGGAATTTAGCAGCAGGGTCTGTAATTAATCTGGCAGCATTGCATACAAATTGTATGTTTAAAGAGTACTGGCTCTTCCTATTAAGATCGAAAAATTATATAGCTTTTGGAGAGAGAAATTAAAACATGCGGCCCACCTACACAGCCAGTAACTTGAGGAAAATGTGCCAAACGAAAAAATCCAATTTTGTTTGGTGTAAATCTTGCAGAGTATTTAGAAATTAAATGTGTCTATTAATATTAAGCAGCATTGCATCTAAAACATCTATTAAAAACGGGAAAGTGAGCTTCTTGAACCTCCTCCTTCTTTGACAGCATCTCCCTTATATCTTGTTGAGGCTAAAAGTTGAGGTCAGCAAACTATTTGTATATGTGTGGGATCGGACACACTACTGTGTTTGTCCCTGTATAACACAGGGTCTAAGTCAGCAATTAAAAATATATCATTGCCGCTCAACCTTTAATTCTCACTAATCTCCTTCTCAGTGTGCTGGAATAAAGTCACCCTAACTCTGCAAATGCACGCCTGTCTTTGTTGTCTCCTCTGCTGATGTGCCGCAGAAACCGCTATCCTCCTCACCAAAGCATACATGGCGGCCACAGTGGAAAAAGGGGAGTTTCCACACCTTTTACAGTTTGAACCTGGTTACCACCTGCTTCCACCTGAAGCTAATTTGTGCGAGCGAAAGCCTGTTTTTAGCAGGTGTTGGCACTTTGCGACCCTTTAGTACATTCCAAAATAAGACCAAATTGAGATTCATTTGTAGGTGAACGCTAGTTCCAGTCACAAAAATATTGAGTCAGTAAGATTCGGTATGCATTGATATTTATGCAATTGGAACCGAAATACACATTGATACAAACCTTGCCGCAAACCTATTTGCAGCTGATTCTTTCAGTTGCTGCCACCCATCCCACTACTATTGCACCATTATTATTACTACTAATATATTTTTGTAATGTGTAGTATGAAATTAGTTTTCTATAATATTATATTTGTATTATTTTCTACTGTTGGGCTTGTTGATTGTATTCAATATTCTGATCATCTCTGATTTCCTTATCTTAGCTTTCTAGCTCTTCTGTTGAGGAACCTCAGTGCCTGTTACCCAAGCACAGTCTTAAGCATGGTTATGTAGTAGCCAAGACCCCCCTCATTCTCTGAACGTGTTTTCACTCTCAGCAGATCTGTGGCCTCAATCCTTCTCCATATGCCTTTGTGAATAGTTGTGTCATAGTGTCTCAAATCAAGAAAACTTTTGCTCTCACAAAGGTTGGTGGCTATTTTGGTTTGGGGTGCTGCAAAAAAAAGTCCACACCTTATCTTGGCTTCTTGGGAGCCCAGCAAATGTATGCAGCAAATTAAGTGCAGGAGTGCCTTTGGTATTTCCACAGACGCGGTAGTCCGAGAGCCCAGTGGATCAAAAGTCCACCTTTGATGAGGTTTGGTAGGCTCTAAGGTAACAGGATTCACCTCTGCTTTGTGAGATGGTGTGCTCAGCTGTTCAGTTAAGTATGTACACAGTGCCTTCCCTGTGGCAGCAAAATGAAATGCAACACTAACTAGAGTTCATATATATCCATGAATGTATTTATTTCTCTTTGGCAGAGGAAGACTGACATGTTTCAGTACTCACCTCAAACTTTTTTTTAAATGCAATTGCAGTCATTAATTTGGTGGTGGCAGGTTCATTGTTTTGAGCACCAGGACTCATTTTTAAACAAAAGGGACAAGCGCTGCAAAATGGAGAAAAGAAAAGGAAGAGAAAGACAAGAAAATAGCGACTAAGTGTCTCGTTAGAATTCGGCAGTTTGGTTACTCCTTCACAAACTTGACGAATCTCCCCTGTGCAGTATTACATTGCGTTATATCCAATGGCATCTGTAATATGGTGGACATGATATCCATCTCATTTGTGACTCAGTAACCTGCCAGCGAAACTCTAAAAACAGGGATGGAAAAAAAGTCTACAAGAGTGAGAAAAAGAGGTCCAGGTTGCTGATGGAGAAAGAGGATTGGGGTGAAATACGGCCTTGGTATACGGCGATCCCAAAATTCGGCAGCGGTGCCCGCGAGTTTTTGAGCAAGATTTGCGCCGGAGCACTTAGGGCCTGATTGCGAAGATGGCAGACAGGGTTACTCCGTTTCTGACGGAGTCTTTCATTCACCAAAGTCCTAATCTGGCCCTTATTCTTTTTCAAATGAAGCACTGGACAATGGTATATTTATTTGAATCATATTAAAATGTATACGTCTGACATCAAGACGTTGTCAACTGAAAGCAGAAAAAAATACTAATAACAACTGAAAAAACGTAATTTGAAATCGGATTAGGTTTTTCACCCAAAACCTAACATGACGTAAAAAAGTAGTGTTGTTTCCCTTCACTGCTGATGTCAAATGTAACGTCACCAGCGATTACCAGAAAGTCTGTACCCGTAATTCCGCCAGAGGGACAGTTTGAAGTCTTACTTAATGTACATTGCCAGTCTCTTGGATGTCCCCGTATGTCCTAACTAGCGCTAAAACATTCACAAGTCTGTTCGACCCGAACCAGGGGGCGGAGGTTAGGGGGAGGCTGTTCGCCATGGGATGCTCTGGACTTCTTGTGTCTCAGGCCAATGGCCTTCTTTTTCCTATTATAGGTGAGAAGAAAGGCATACAGAAATGGTAATTACCACGGAGCCAGGCATACCCAAAGAAATGTTATAATCCGAATAACAGGAGAATGCACTCCTGACCATTAGTTTCCCTGTTGTTTCGCTTTACCACTGTGCTTTGGCTATCTTAATTTGTGGACCTTTCTTAGAAACAACAACAAACAAGCATTTGCAATGCAATAGGTCTCGCATTTGAGAGAGTTTGAGCTTTTGTAATTTACAATGCCTTTTGATGTGCTTTGGAAACCTGCAAGCATGTGTAAACACGCACTTTGGACTTATAGTCCTTGCTTACGAGAAGCAAGGCTGGCAGTAAAACAGGCACAGTTACAACCAGCCTTGTTTCTGGTAAGTAACTACTAAAAGTACAAATTGTGTGTTTATGCACTGCTTGCAGGTTTTCAAAACATATAAATAAACGTCATTGTCATTTTCAATGCCATTAGCTCAACCTCTCACGAATGCAAGAACTATTGCATTGCAAATACTTATTTTGTTTTTTTGTAGTGTTTCACCAAATAAAATACACAGGCCTTCACTCAGGGGCGGCTGGTGACATTTGAAAGTGGTGGGGCGTAAACTAATTTGCATATTGCACCGCAGCGAGCGAGCGAGCCCGAACCACCTTGCATCCACCCATACATCATTCATGCATCCACCCATCCATCCATCCATCCACCCACCCACCCATCCATCCACCAATTCTGCATCCATCCTGCATCCATCATTCATTCATTCATGCATCCACCCATCCATCCAGCATCCATCATTCATTCATGCATTCACCCATCCATCCATCCTGCATCCATCATTCATTCATGCATCCACCCATCCATCCATCCATCCACCCATCCATCCTGCATCCATCCATCATTCATTCATGCATCCACCCATCCATCCATCCACCCATCCATCCTGCATCCATCCATCATTCATTCATGCATCCATCCACCCATCCATCCACCCACCCATCCATCATCCATCCTGCATCCATTCCTGCATCCATTCATGTGTCCACCCATCCATCCACCCATCCTGCATCCATCATTCATGCACCCATCCACCCATCCATCCTGCATCCATCATTCATTCATCCACCCATCCACCCATCATTCATTCATGCATGCATGCATCCATCCATCCACCCATCCATCCATCCACCCATCATCCATTCCTGCATCCATTCCTGCATCCATTCATGCATCCACCCATCCATCCATCCTGCATCCATCATTCATTCATGCACCCATCCATCCACCCTGCCTCCATCCTGCATCCATCATTCATTCATCCACCCATCCAGCATTCATCATTCATTCATTCATGCATCCATCCATCCACCCATCCATCATCCATCCTGCATCCATTCCTGCATCCACCCATCCATCCATCATTCATTCATGCACCCATCCATCCACCCTGCATCCATCCTGCATCCATCATTCATCCACCCATCCTGCATCCATCATTCATTCATGCATCCACCCATCCATTCATCCACCCATCATTCATCCATCATCCATCCATCCACCCATCCTGCATCCATCATTCATTCATTCATGCACCCATCCATCCACCCTGCATCCATCCTGCATCCATCATTCATTCATCTACCCATCCTGCATCCATCCTGCATCCATCATTCATTCATGCATCCACCCATCCATTCATCCACCCCTCATTCATCCTGCATCCATTCATGCATCCACCCATCCTGCATCCATCATTCATGTATTTTTATGACCATATAACTTGCACACAGCTTGTCAGTGTTTAATACCAGTCCGAACCTTGTACTCCAGCACCAATGATACATGATTAATATTAATTGTTTTTAAAAACATGTATTTATTCGACACCAATTTCACACCTTAGTCGGAACATCATTTTTATTTGTTTTTTAAAATATCTATTTATTTAACACCAAAGTAAGTCATGTATACATTTTTATGGTTCGATAAGAGGCTCGAACCTGGTTTCCCAGCATCAAAGTCGGCCGTGCTATCCGTCAGGGGTTATGTAACCGGGCTATGTAGTGACCAGCCAATCCTGCGCCAGGATTGGCTGGGGGGGCACCATGACTCCTCGCCCAGTCGCCCTGTGTAACCCCGGGGGCTGCGGCCCGCCCCCTGGTCCTCTCTCTAAGGGGGAATTCACAAGAAAACGATCTGCGCATGCGCGGGCATGTTTGTGCCCAAAAATACACTTGCGCAGCTGCAGCAGCCCGATCCCCCCCCCCCCCCCATGCGCACTCCGGGAAGGTCGGGTGTCTCCCGGTTTCCCGGCCGGCAGATAGCGCGATTTTTAAAAATAATTGTGTTTGGCTTCTAGTGAGGACGTGGTGGGTCCATGGGGCTTAGTGGGGCTTCGCCCCTACGCCCCAATGGACGCACCGCGCCTGCCTTCACTAATTTATTTGAAAATCAGGGAACCAAATTGTTCTAATTCTTTTTTTTTTTTTTTTTTAAACATATTTATTAAATTTTTCCCCAATTTTTCCTCATATTCCAACGTATGTATTACAGCACATTCCAATTTCTCAGGTGGTTATATATATACATATACATTTCATTGTTTTATACAATTTTCGTATCATAAGCAGATATAATAAACCAATAACCTACCCTCCAAAACAAATCAAACTTTTCTTATACTATTCTAGATTTATCCTGCTGGTTTTCCACGTCATGATTGGTTGCCATATTTTTTTACCCAAGGCCTTAGCTCTTCTACCTTTCCTGTCGTATATTGTCTTTTCTAGATTATAAATAGTGAGGAGGCTGGCAATCCAATCTGAAAATAGTGGAGGAGCCTTATTCAACCAGTTCCTTGCTATACAGATACTTCGAACCCTAGCTGATCCATAAGATACCTATCCTTCCCTCTCACATGTGTTTCCTGTAGACATATAATGTCCAATTTTAACATTCTGCACATGGCCGCTACTTTCTGCCTTTTACCCCCGTCGTTTAAACCACAGATATTAATTGTAGCCATTCTTAATGCCATCTGCTTTTATAGAAGAGACCAAAAACAAATTCCTCAAGATTTTTTACTACCACCTTTGTGTGTCTACATACCTTTTTATTTTGTGCTGAACAAAACCTTCTCTCTTTACCACCCCCTTTCCTCCCCCCCACCTCCCCCAGTCCCCCCTTCCCCCCCCCCCTTGCTGACCCCCCCCCACTTGTCACAGGCAAATAGGTCAATTTGACCTATGTGTGGCTACACACTGGTGTAGTGTCGCTTCCCTTCTCCCACCCTAGTTACCCATATTACCATCGTGAAACCCACTATACAGTATGCCTAATATTTTCCTTGTTTATCCTATGCTGGTTCTGATTCCCTACTCTTCCTGTTTTTCTGAAGCTCTGTAATCTCTGCAAGATATTCTCCTGCCTTTACTTCCGAGAAAAACATTCTGATGCGTCCCCTTGTAACCACTTTTAGCTTAGATGGATACATCAAGTATGCTTCTGAGCCCTGGCGTTGAAAAGGGGTGATAAGCTGTCTGAGTTTCCACCTCCTTTCCACAGTAGTGTGGCAAAAATCGGGCCTCGTGAAAAAAGTAATCCCTTCAACTGATTTTTTCCTCTCTGGTCTTGCGGTCTCAAAAACTTCCTGCCTGGCCAAAAAATTTCCAAAAAAGACAAGCATTGCCCTAGGCAATCCATTTTGATTACTGCCGTTTTGATTACTGCCTCTTCCCCCCTTCTGCGTCAATGGGAATCTATGCGCCCTCTGTATTTCCACTTCCCACTGCCACTGCGCCTCTAGATATGCATCTTTTAACAATTTAACCATAAACCCCCTTGGGTCCTTCCCTTCCAGTCCTTCCTCTATGCCTAGAAAGCGTAGATTTTTCCGCCTTTGGCGGTTCTCAAAACCTTCCAGCTTCCACTGCAAGTCTTCAATAGCCTTCCCTTGTTCTGTTCTTGCATTCTGCCAATCTGTAACCTCGTCCTCCAATTTTCCAGTTCTTTCTTCTACTTGTTCCACTCTACCTTCAACTTCCTGATATTTTCTGTTCATTTTCCTGATGCTCGCTTGTATTTTCTTTGTGTCCTGCCTTGCTCGTCTGCTTTCTAAGCGAGCTTCTAAATGCATTTGCTTCAGCATAGTGAACATATCATCCAGAGTTGCTTGAGGCGGAATGTCGTTTAAGTTATTAGAGGCATTTAGGGGATAGCTCTCGGGTGCAGCCCCCAAATCTTGGTCCTGATACATCTTGGAGGCACTGCCATAATCCCACAGCAATTTCCGATTTGTGCTTGTCGCCGCTCTATCCATCTCTCTATCGCGCCTTATCATTGTTCTTCTTCTTCTTTTTTGTGTCTCCTTATTTCTGTGTCTGCTAGAGAGAGATCTTTCAGACTCTGACCCTGATGATAGGTCTGTAGTAGTGCACTCTTCCTCTTCTGACCCCAACAAAGAAGAGTCTGAGCCCTCAGTCACTGAGTAAAATTTTTCCCCCTCCGGCGAACGTACTCTCCTTCCTTTATCCCCCTTTGTTGAGTGGCTCTGAATGCTTTTCATACTACCCCAGTTAGACTGTGTCAATGCATTCCTATCCACTGGTGTCGGCGCTAATTCAACTTCCGACAGTGCCTCGAGCATTTGGGCATTGTTAACATTTACCGTTTCAGTCTTTTCCACCGAGTGTCCCTTGCCAGACTTACTTGTGCTATTCGCCGTCTCCAAGCCTGCTTCACCGCCTGCTTCGCTGCCTGCATGCACATCCTTGTCCAAGCTAGCGTCCTCGGCAGCCTCTGCAGCAATCTCGACTCCCTGCGTGATTCCTGCTAGAGGCGTGAGCGTCTCAGACCCTGGTTGCCTAGCAACCGCCGTGCTTGCGTCCTCGCGGTCAGTTTCCGCGTTTCGCTTTGAGTTTTGCTCCGGAGCACCCCCAACACCTCCAGCAGCCGAGTTTACCTGTTGGCTCTTCCCTGCGAATGCCTCCGTAACAGTGGATTGGCGCAGATCTCTGCCGGTAGAAGGTACTGCACTCGCCTGTTTTGTTGTTCCGCTTTCCGAGTGAGAGCACTTTTGTTGTACCTGTCCCTTAACTCCAGGAGTCTCCGGTTGTGTTGTTTGCGGTGCTGCCTTAGACTCCACTTTGGAGTCAGCTGTTTCTTTTTCTTTTTCCTTTGCCGATCTCTCGCTTTTCTTGAGCTGCATTTTCTGGGCAGCGCCACTTGATGCGGTAGTTGTTGATGTTGCACGTTTACTCATCGTGGTCTTTGGTATCGTGCCTGTGCGATGTGACATCCTTAAGGCTGTATTAATACCATCCACAATCGTCTTTTTGAAATGCTCACAATAGTAGGATCCCAAAGTCATAAGCACCTTTTGTAATGACTTGATGCCAATACCGCCTCTGGTCCAGAATATACCATGAGAATTCAGCATATTTTACTCCATGTCCAGCCGCTTAATCCCTGGGTCCAGGAGAAGGATTAGATGCGACTGCTCTCTACATCAGCATGGCGGCCATCTTGCCTTCTCCACACAGCAAGTTGTTCTAATTCTTTATGCAGAGCTTGATGATCTCAGGTACTGCAGTTCGAGAGACTACACCATGTAAAACAAAGGTGATGGAGACTGCAACTCAAGACAAGGGAATGTGGCTCAAAAATGACAGAACGCTGGCTCATAAAATTGCAGCTCAAAAGACCAGAGATTATTATCCAAGAGCAGGCCCACGCAGCCCACACGGTGCAGGGCGGGCACAAGCTCCTGGGGGCCCCCTCATTATAGCACTCTGACTGCAGAGCTACTGATTGAGCCCAGAAGAGACCCCTCCGCATGGCTTGCAGGGAAGTCCCCTCAGGTTTTGTTACGCCCGTGCTCAATAGAATGTCGCTCAAGAGACTGCAACATAAGTGGCAAGAGACTATGGCTCAGGCTCGACCTAAAAAAAGTGAACCACACAACACAAGCCAGAACTAGCGTGGCTTCAAACAAGAGGAAAGAGCGCACACATTCAAACACCAGAGAAGCTTTGAGCTAGAGAGAAGAAGGCAATCACACGACGCACACCAGGGGCTCCTGAGTCCTGAGACAGGGGGACAACTGCACAACTCATATCAACACCGAAGGCTCAGTAAACCTGACCTCAAACACAGAATCCGTGCTAACACAAGAAAGGCTTTGAAACAGAGGCAGCAGCACAAGAGGCAACAATGGCATGTGGGCAATCACACAGCACAAGCAAACACAAGAGGGGCCAGAACCAGTAGTAGAAAAGCAAGAACGCAATCACACAAGACAACACAAGTCAACGAGAGGGCTACAGGGTGATGAGAAACAGAGACAACTCAAGCACTCGGGGCTGAACAATAACCCAACAAGTACCAGCGCAAGAGGCTGTGAATGGGAAGTGTGAGAGGGCAACAGGTGATTAAGGCAAACACTAAGCACACAGCAACACCAGAAGGCATTAGTGATCAGGGCAACAAGGCAGTAGGTACAACTAAGGGCACGAGGGCCAACAAGAACACTGGGTGCAACAGGTCAATAACTCGACAGACTGAAGTGAAATGGGGAACGTGAGGCTAGACAAGAGCAGAGGTGGCTCATCCAAGTGGGCATTGGAGCGTCACGCCAATGCTTTCTCGCAGTGCGAGAAGCAGAAATGTAAAATGGTACAAATAGCATTTTACGTTTCTGCTTCTTACACTGCGAGAAAGCAGAAGAAGGATATGCCTGGTTGGGAGCGTGCGCCCGGGCGTGTCGGGGAGGAGTGGCTAGCCCAATACTATGGGCTCTCTCTGACTGTTTGGTCGTCCCCAGTGCCAACAAACCTTGGCTGACGTCAGACGCTGAAAAACAGAAGCGATGTGAGAGCCGGAATCGGAGCGGATCCCCCAAAGAAACTCATCTCCTGTCAAGCGCGAGGAATTTCTCTCCACCGCTCGCTGAGGAGCAAACAGTTCTGACCCCTGACTTTCAAGCAAGCAAGGAAGTACGGAGAAAGAACCCCCTTCTGAGATACACAGTCCAGGGGTGTCCAGCAAAAGAACCTTGTTGCCCACCGAAAACGACCTTTCAGTATAGGACAGTCTCCAGTCCAGGTCCTGAGGAGAGCCCTTCATTAATACGTGGGCTCGAAACGCGTTGACACACTACTGGAACAAGATTCAGGAAGGGCATTGGCAGGATTTATTGATTGTGGACATTATTTCACCTGTTTCATGACCCAATTACTTGCTATTGTTCCACTACAAACAAGCAGGCTAGCAGAAATAATTAATGCCTCTTGGTTTGCTTTAGGTTGTATATCAGGACTGGTGTCGTTAACATTGATTGATAATAGGCACTTTCGCCTGTGTTTTATGTATATAGTGTGCAAGTGTAAATATGTTTCATTCACAGTTGTCGTCCAATGTATGTATTGAAAGGTGAATTTTTTGTGAATTTCTCTTTATTGATTTTGTATCATTCTTTTGACATATATAAATGAAACTTTTGAAAAATGAAAAAAGAGTAAAATAATACTAAATGATAAGTGTGTCTGCTTAGATTAATTGGGTAAGTAGCACTACACTTTGTGGTTAGAATTAACCTACCTTGCCAATGTTTTTTGTTGGTTCTATTTAAGCGGTCCAGGCTAGGAAGTGTAGACCCAAGCCTTCTTTGTTTTTCTTAACAAACCAGTCATAGCACTATCCGTTGTCTTAATGTAGGCTGCTGCGCAGTGTGCATGAAGAAAACGTCCTCCCCATAGACGCCTATAAGGACGGCATCCTAGCCAATCACAACGCTGCCACTGCAGCTTTGTGATTGGCTTAGGGGAAGAGAGGGAGGCTGCCTGCTTCTGCTTCCTGTTAGCAGAGAGAGCAGGAGGCGCAACGCCGGGTTCAGGGACCGGAGGCAAGTTTTTTTATTTTAATAAATTAACCTCCCACCCCCTCCCCGCACGACCTCCCACCCGCCCCACCCACGATTTATGCCTGTAGCGAGTGGACAATAGGGTCACAGGAGCAAGTGGGCAAACACTCAACACGGGACAGCAAAAAAAGAGATGAAAAGCAGGACTATCAAGGGGCCTGGGACCACGCCACCCAGCAATGACCCCAATACTAGTGTGCCAGGAGACCACCCATTGACTCCGGCACACCACACAAGCACCCTAATCACTCACCAAGCTAATAAAGCAGCCAATTCTTGACAAGAAAGTGACCTAAAGTTTGGCCACTGAATTACTAGACTACTGTTATGTTTGCTCGTATTTTCAATTAATGCTAGTGCTAAAGCAACAACAATACCACTACATAGTCCACAATACATATTTAATCCTCTCTTGACTCCAAGGTTATGGATGTTTTATTTGATCCATGGTTGTTCATTTTACCAGCAGGCCGGGCCGGACTGACTGTTGGTAAAATGAACACCAGCATAACAATTTGAATATTTTTAATGGTTCAACTCGCATTAACAAATGACCTTCTACATTATGAGCAAGCATGTAATGATGCGTGAGTACTAATTTAAAGAGACTAAGGCCCACATGCATCAAGCATTTTTGTAGTCGCAAACGGTGCGATTCCTTAAAATCGGCCGTTTGCGAATGCAAAAGTGCTTGTTGGGATGCATCATGCCATTTTAGAAGTCGCATCTTTTTTACGATTTCTAAAATTGCGTTAGCATTTAAGAAATCGCAATTGTGCGATTTCTTAAATGCTATGCATCATTACAGAAAAATATGCGTTTTTTAAAATTGGAAGTGCAAATTACCACGAAGTTCAACTTCGTGGTAAATTGCGAAATTGATTAAAAATGCACAAAAATGCATTTTTTAAACTGTAAAGTTACACACACACATGTCCTTAGGACATGTGTGTATGTAACTTATGCTGAAAAGTACATTTCATGGGTGCAGGGGGGGGTCATTTTGACCCCCCTCGCCACCCTTGAAATGCATTGATGAATTGCAATTGCACATTGCGAATTCGCAATTCCCATTCATTCCTATGGGCATTTTGGCCCATAGGAATGAATGGGAATTGTGAATTCGCAATTTAAAATTCGCATTTTTTATGCATTTCGGTAAAAATAGCGATTTTTACCGAATTGCAAAAAAATAAGAAAAAATTCATGCATAGGCTTTTGCGAATTCTAAATTGCGAATCGTTATTTTTCGCAATTTAGAACTCGCAAAAGCCGATATTGATGCATGTGGGCCTAAAGGTGCAATCAGCTACATGCAGCGCAACCACCGCGGTTTTCCAGATAAAGAAAAATTGCTCTGAATAGATCTCGTTTGATAGGTGTTTTAATGGTTAATACTTAATAATAAACATCGAAGGAAAAATAATTTTTAGGACAGAATTTTCAACTCGCCGTTGTGTCTTTTCAGATTTATTTACGTTTTTATTCGTAATATTTCTCCACGATTTTAGAATAATTAGCACATATTTCGTATTTATTTATTCCAGATTTTGATAGGCTACTGTCTTCATTCGGTTACTTTCGTGCGCTGGTTATGTTGTAGTATTAAAATAAGCCAGACGTGTTTTTAATTTAGAAACACTTGAACCCATTGCCTATTTTCAAGGTGGTAACATAATACCATTGCGCCAGTGTTGGTATTTAATAATGTGGGAAGTCGCTGTGTATTTAATAGATTGTATGTTGCAAAACAAATATCAACGGCCAATAAAAAGACATAATGAAAATGTGATTTTCAATCCATCATGGATGAGGCGAAAAGAAAGATCAATAAAACTTGGAAACAACATTTGGAGAACATGTTTGGTTGGCTTGTGCTTGAGTGCCCCTTCCCAGAACAAGTTGTAGCTTGCCGTGAGAGCCGTGTGGTTTGTGTGAGTGCTCAATGCGTTATTTTCATCATTAGCTTCACTTTAACAAGCTACTCTGCTTTGGGACTTCCGAAAACATATTAATCTGGACAGAGGCCTTTACCAGTCACTTGATTTTTTTAATGTTAAATGGGTCAATGTTTGCGTATTCGTAGCTTTATTGTCGACCTGGGATGGTCCACGTTGCAGTGCGCTGCCTTAATCCCCCCCCCCCCAATTTTTATTAAATGTTCAGAGCTTCCTTCATACGAGTGGGCGGGGCCATTGTGCGCTGTAATTTATTCATGGACATTTTACAACGACAAATGAGGTTTCCTAAAACACGCCAGAGAAGAGAGAGCTTCGTATCACGCCCCCGTAGCGCGTGGGGTTAATGCCGCTCTAACTCACCATAGTGATATATTTCACTGCAAATTTTCATTGGAATTCCACAAAACGAGTTTTGTGTTTTTAAGCATTTCAAACTACCTAAAGACACTTTCCTATCCCACGCTAGAACAGCGGAAGTGATTTGCTTTTGCAGAAAATACACTGAGGGCTGCCTAGGTATCTATAGATCTATACATACTATTAATATATGTAGCAACTTAGAATCTGTTTGCCTGTAGCAGGAACTGCTACAATATTACAGCCCACTGACAGCGTACACTAGGAAGCGCCAGCTTTCCTCCCTAGAAATACCCAGCAGGTAACACAAACTTCTAGAGGAAATCAAGGCTTGTGACCCGATGGGAGAGTCCATGTCAGATTGACTTTTCTGTAGATAATCACCTGGAAAGGAAACAGGTATGTTTAACAAGCGGCCGCCATTTTCCTGGATGGAAAGTGAAAGCGGGCATGGCGTGCGTCATGCCTAATGTATGAGAAAATCAATAAATAAAATAGAACAAGTACGATGTAACATCCAAGTAAAGGAGCCAGTAGCCATGGGAGGATACAAATGACGACATGTCTGTACTAAGGAGGGACTAACAAGCCTAATATTGAATCAGAAGACAGCATTTACAAAGGACAAACACATAAGCCAATAAAAAATAAGGGCGAGCGGGCGAAGCTTCTCTCTATACTGAACAACCACAGCTCTTCGTAGAGCAGCAGTTGCGAACTGGCTCACGCTCGACCTAAAAAACATGAATGGTTCCTTGGAACGGCCAACGAGCAGACACAAAACTGATTTACCGGTGAGTGCCCAGCGGTCTGCTGCCCAGTCGCCGTCATCCTATTTCTCACCTCTGGGCCCCGCTGAAGCTTTCTGGGCCCTGCTGAGGCTGAGCAGACGGCTCCGAGCATGAGAGATGGGAGGAAGGCTGGCTCCTAGCGGACCAGGCGATCAGTGAAGGCAATATAGGTCACCCCGGTGGGTGCCTTGCACTTTTGCCGCAGAGGCGCTGATGCCCTGCTTCAGGCCTCTGAGGCCCCGATAAGACTGAGCAGCATCACATCTGCGTGAAAGTGCCAATCATGGCTCCTGGCTGTCCCCAAGGGGTAAATCAGTCAGACCCTGACCGACCCCTTGTCACCCAACTTTCGCTTGCCTGAGCATATTGATATGCCCCTTGCTAGGGGTGGTGCAATCCTTAGCGACCCGAAGGCCCCCACGAGGGAACAGTGCTCTCTCTTTTCTATCCCGTGAGGGGGCTGTATCTGTGGGAGCCTCCGAACAATGTTTTCGTCGTCCCTGGGAGATTAAGAAGCTGCCCCCACTGTGGCTGGTGGCCCAGAACTTCATTTTTATAGAAAAATTCCCCTCTACCAGCTCCCGCTTCAAAGATGGCACCCTCTCGCTTTTCAAAATGAATACCAATACAGGTTCAGCAAACTAAGCCTACAAAAGTGGCGGCTATCTTGGAATGGTGTCAATCCTTCTCAAAATGGATACCAATACAGGTCCATCAAACTAAGCCTGCAAAACCGGCGGCCATCTTGGAAAGGTGTCAACCCACACCAGTGCCTTCACCAATCGATAACTGATTAAAATGGAAGACTCTAGAGAATAGGAGAAGCAAGTTACTAGGCAGAAAGGGATTAAATGAGACGACTCTGAAGCAAGTTACTAGGCAAAAAGGAGTTGTAGAGAACTTAGAAAAGAAAGAAGAGAATAAAGAAAGTAGAGGCAAAGTGTTTTTTTAATCAAAACCTAGAACCCTCAGGTCTACGTGCATTCACAATCAATATCCACCCAATCTATCCAAAAATGCGGCAAAAAAGTTCACACACAGACTAATCAAAATTCACTCAGAGACACTGATCTCAGATCCCTTTTTCTGCATCAACAAAGGCGTTATAACTAATGATCTCATCTTCCACACTAAAAAACTTGCACGATGGAGGAATATCTTCTACTCAATGCTTCGAATTACCGAATCCAGAAAAAACCCTCATGCCCTCATACTGATGGCTGCCTCAGACTTCTGCATTGTAAACCCACTATATCCCTGTACAATTACTATTTAAATTTATAAGGAGCACAGCTACCCTGAGGGGTTTCCCGGCACCGGCAGGTAGAGTGAACAAAGAAAAAGACGCAGATTACTGATTGAACACCCAAGTCAATGGTAATATCCTTATACAAGCCTCAAATGTCAATCTCGCTATTATAGATAAGATCTTCCCTACTCTCAAGAAAGCACTGAGCAAGAACAACCCACTCCCCATCATTAACCATCCTGATCACCCTGTCGACACTAACTGTACCACAACAAAACATGACTGTGTCACTGGTTCCTAATTCGCACCATACCCCCATGCTCGTCTACCCATCTGTCACAATGGACCCAATCAATCTAGGGTCCCCAGACCCAGATGGGACAAGGATACACTTAACTACCGGTCAACAAATGAACTGTCCTGCATGGCCCCCTGACATTTCAACAACCCTGGTCTGTGATTGGCTCCTCCCCCTCCCAACACTTCTACCCCCCAACCTGATCCACCATTCTTCAATCATACCCCTCTCGGTCGCAACAGGCATTACCATCCCATCACTTAACCAGACCATCGGCCTTTCACATACGATCCCCCACTCAATTAGCCCTAACAACTAACCCCATTAATAATGCTTTCCTCACTGACCAAGACTGAACATGCGGACTCCCTCCAATAGAGCACACCACTTGCTATCCTAACTCTGATTGGATCGCTTGTTTCAACGAGATATCCCTCGGTCTATCCCATCTCAAGATCGAAATGCAAAATCTATCAACAATCACAAAAGAACTCCTAAACTCTCACAGAGCCACTAATGCCACTGTGAACTGAATCAGCTACCAAACTAGTAGATATATCACCAAATATTCGCACACTGAACATACTACTCAGAATAATATACCTTCCCCCTGATGACCCTTCTCGTCCCAAGAGACGAATTACTGAGTTATCTGACACTGACATACGTGACCTCCTCCTATTTTATGCCAGCCCTTTAGACAACAGCAAGCCCCTACATGGTAGCATTCAAACCATTCAAGCTAACCCTTACAGAGAACCTACTATCAACAACAGATCTATAAATAGCGAAAACCTCAAAAATATGAACATAGTGCATACAGCCCTCTCCCACCCTACTGGCAAACTGAAGTGCGTAGTCCTCTACTGCAGCTCAACTAGCAAACATGATTCCAACATCTACGATCTCATCTTCACAAACAAGCTTGACATTGTCATCCTTACTGAAACATGGAGAAATAGCTCCTTCTCTACTATCCTAGATCTACTGGTCCCTCCTAGTCATGACATAATCCGTCTAGACAGACCCATTAAACCTGGTGGTGGGTTAGTCTGCATCTTCTGAAGCACAATCTCAGTTAACCAAACTGACACTGTCTCCTTATCCACCTGTGAATATCTTTACATCAACATCATGAACAACAATTGCCTCATTAGCAAACTTCACATAATATACCACCCTCCTGGTGATAATCTGCCATTCATTGAACAGATAATGGAACTCATTACATCCAATAACAATTCACAGGTGTTGTAGGTTTTTCTAGGAGACTTCAACCTTCCTTGGAATATTTTGAATGATCACGCTGTAATCTGTTTCAAATCATTCTTGTCTGTCCAGGACTTGACCCAATTCTGTGACAGTCCAACCCACAGCAAGGGAGAGACATTAGACCTCATCATAGCAAAAATGAACATTGTCACACTAGACTCCATTGTCTCCTGTGATTGGTCTGAACATTCCAGCATCTTCTTCTCTATCAATATTGATGTGACTCCGAAAAGATGCCAACCTGCAAAAACAAAACAATGGAAAAGGAAAATCCAAAATATCAACCCTATCGACCTAGCAAACCAATGCAACTCTGACCTGAACCCCCAGACAGGCATGACAGATGTTCATGACCTCACATACTTTTACAACTCCACTATTCTTGAAATACTTGAGTTAACAGCCCCCTCCAACAAAAAAACCTTTCCACCATTATCTCTAAACCTTGGTTCAACGAGATTCTGAATTCGGACCGGCGCAAGCTAAGATCAGCTGAATGAATTTGGAGATCGAGACCCTACATAGAACACCTAAATCCCCTTAGAGCATTGAGAAATACTTAGAAACAGGAGAATCCTAAAGGCCACGGCGGACTTCTTTAGAAACCAGCGGAACCATGCCATCAACCGTCCCATAAATCTATTTGAAATAGTCAAACAACAATCGCTCAACACACCAACCTCTACGGAACTTAGAGTTGGCTACCCATAGCTGTGAGTAGCTTGCCATTTTTTTCATAGAGAAAACTAAAATCATTGAATACGACATACAATCTAAGAAGGCCCCTCCTCCAACTACCGACCATGAGTCTACATTTTACTCCGGGATCAAGGATCAGTCTACTACACCAACGGAAACCACAAAAAACAATGCCTCCTGGTACAACTTCGCGCCCTACTCTGAAAGCAACATCTACATCACCCTTCTTGCAAATTAATCCCTCAAATCACTTCACTGATCCACCACCTCCCTCCCTATTCAAAATGATAAAATCTTCTTTTCTCCCCTTATGGACAAAGATTGTAAACACCTCCCTCAGGCAAGGCACCATACCTGAATGCCTTAAAGTAGGGCAGGTAACACCCTTACTAAAGAAAGACAACTTCTTCTCCTCTGATCTCAACAACTACCGTCCTATATCCAACATCCCCACTCTGGCGAAACTACTAGAAAAATGTGTACAAACTCAATTATATTTATTTATTTATTTATTTGTATTCTTGTATAGCGCAGGAAGTCAATCCTCGAAAGGGTATCTCCGCGCTTATGTATAACCAAATGAGCCAGATATCTGTAGCTAGACAGTGAGGTGAAGGGGAAAAGCCTAACAAGCGACAAATAAAAAGGTTTTCAGGGACTTCTTGAAGAAAAGAAATTTGGTTGTATTTTTGAGTGCAGGGGGCAGTGAGTTCCAGAGGATGGGGCCTTTGTGGGACAAGGCTCGCCCTCCCTGCCTTGCTTTTTTTATCCTGGGAACCTGGAGTTGTTGCTGACTGCTGGAGCGCAAGGTTCGGCTGGGTTTGTAAGGTATAAATATTTCTTTTAGATATTTGAGTCCATTGCCAAACAGACATCTGTGAATTATGCAGCAGATTTTAAATTTTACACACTGTCTAATTGGCAACCAGTGGAGTTTAGTCAAGAGGGGAAGTGAGGCAGACCTTGGCAGGGCGTTGAGAACTAGTCTCGCGGTGGTGTTCTGGACCACCTGTAGTCTCTGTAGTTGTTCTTCATTTGCCGAGAGCAACAGGCCATTACAGTAATCCAGCCTACTTATAACCAAGGCCTGGACGAGAGTCTTTCTATAGGAATCAGATAGGAATGGGAAGACTCGTCATAGCAAACCAATGACCTGGAAGCAGGAACCTGCTACTTGATTTGTGTGCTCTTTAAACAGGAGTGTTTTGTCCAAGTGCACACCAAGATTTTTGACGGTCTGTTTGGGGCTTGGAGTTGGTCCCAAATCCAGAGGCCACCAATCTGGGGACCACAGAAGTGAGGCCTCCCCGAACAGCATTACTTCAGTCTTGCCTACATTACACTGGAGGCGCTTAGTAGCCATCCAGTGAGATATTGCCCTCATTCCGTCCGCAAAAGATATTTTTATTGCGGGCGTTAGAGTTTTAAAAGGTAACAAAAGCTGAGTGTCGTCAGCGTACGACACAGGGGTGAACCCATAGGATCTTACAATATCCGCCAAGGGGGCCACATACACGTTGAAAAGTGTGGGGCTTAGGCAAGAGCCCTGTGGCACTCCCTTTGAGAATTTCCATTGAGAATTTCAACCTCTTGGACCAACTTCAATCCGGATTCCATTAAGGACACAGCACCGAATCAGTACTCGCCTACATAGCCAATGATATACATAAAATGCTAGACCAGAATAAATCATGCCTCTTGATACCTCTTGACTTATCCTCCGCCTTCGACACGGGTAAGCATGATAACCTTCTGTACCTTCTGGAACTAAAGATAGGCCTATCTGGTACCGTGC
This sequence comes from Lissotriton helveticus, assembly GCF_964261635.1. Taxonomy (NCBI): domain Eukaryota; kingdom Metazoa; phylum Chordata; class Amphibia; order Caudata; family Salamandridae; genus Lissotriton; species Lissotriton helveticus. The sequence continues at coordinate 1,247,190,388 of NC_136068.1, read as the reverse complement.
TACAATGGTATACCGCTTTCCTTAAAAACAGAACCCAACGAACTAAGATGAAGCAATCACTCTCTCAACCTTCATTGGTCACCCTAGGGATTCGGGATAAAAATCTATGTGTGGCTAATTAAACTGATACTGTCCGTTACAACCCACTTGAGAAGAACAACATAGAAAGATGTCCTGTGATCCCTACGTGACCTATCAGGATACCCATCAGTCACCACTCGGAACCGCCCTTCATCATTTGGGATTCCTGTGAACCATCTGCTTGGACCACTACTGGTAAATATAGAAGGTCAGATTTTATAACCTCCTGGGAACCTGGTAGTGACCAGTGTGGTTTGGATGTCAGTGGTACCAGTTGGTAGGTAAAAGGGTGACTGATTTGCAGTGCTAGTGAAAAAAAGTGAGTGCTAGTGAAAATAAAATTGGGTGAGGGAGCAAGAATAAAAGTTTATTCTGTCTTTTGCTCGCTCCGCCAATATTAAAAGAGCAGCAAAGGTAGGTTTGACAAATAACTACCACTTCCCATCACTACCAGGTTCCCAGGAGGTTATAAAATCTGACCTTCTATATTTACCGGTAGTGGTCCAAGCAGATGGTTCACAGGAATCCCAAATTATGAAGGGCGGTTCCGAGTGGTGACTGATGGGTATCCTGATAGGTCACGTACGGATCACAGGACATCTTTCTATGTTGTTCTTCTCAAGTGGGTTGTAACGGACAGTATCAGTTTAATTAGCCACACATAGATTTTTATCTCAGACCCTGTGACACCTTAGTGTTTCGTAATTCAATTTAGGGAATGTGTCTCAGTGTGGTCTTTAAATTCCCTTAGGCCCCCTTAACTTTTTTGTTTTTCATGTTCCAGAGCAGCTGCTGAGCTGCGGGCCTTGTGTTTATCAAAACAAATCAAATTTGTCTAGTCCTACACGAGGTAGGACTGTAACGCTCTTCTTTGTATCTTCTGATACAGCACGCACCTAGTCACAATTGTTGTATTGATATCATGCCAGAAAATCATGGGTTAGCATTTGACAAGGATGATCTACAGAGGGTCCTTAATGACCACCTGAATCTCTTAGATTCTATACCTGTAGTCATTAGCAACAACGAAGATGACTGGGGTAAGGTTCTGGGCCTTAAAAATCGCAGTCACGAACCATTTCACATGGAGCTATCATGGCCCAATATTTAAGGAACAATTGTGCTCCTTCTGGTCTGATTGTGAACAATGCCCCAAGATTATTCCTGAAAGATAAAGAATTTCTGAAAAACTGGTATCTGATTGCTTGGAGATGCACCAGAGACTGGTTGATTCTAATTATACAGACTTCATAACGGATTGCGGATGCAATCCTTATTGAGATACAGGTTCTTGAATCCCAAATTAAAACTACTCTGTCAAGTAAGCTTTTCAAACAGCACCAAGATGAAACAAACAAAAGCAATAAAGATTTCAAGGACTTCACTCTGTTTTCGAAAATGGAAAAATTTAAGAAGGATCTCGATAAATTTAGTTTTGAGAAGGTGTATCCTTACACTAGTGATTCCTATGTACCCCCAGACTTTAACAGCAAGGGTCGAAAAATCGGATCTTCATACGGATCGTCCACATCCGAGAAAAATTCTAGTGATTCGGATTCCTCCAATCAAAGCAATCCCCAACAAAGAACCCGTGGGAAAAGATATCAAAGAAACTGGAGGGGCAACCAGAACCAGAGTCAGTCATGGTGGCAACCAGCTCCCTGGCAATTTGGAGGACCCATCTTTCCACAATAGATGGGGACCTTTCCTCAACAGATGGGACCTTTTCCACCACCTCAATTTCCAGGAAACTTTGGGGGTCAGCTGCCTTTTTTAGGGTTTGGCCGAGGCAGATCCCGAGGACGGAGAAGAGGCCCACAGCCCCAAGTCCATTACAGCCTCCGTCCACCTCAACGAGGAACTTGAGGAGCTCGACGACGAAGAACAAAACAGTGGGACTAGCACAAACGAGCACGGAGGCGGGCTCGTCATCAACTTGAGCTCACATACCGTTACCCCCATGGACGATAAAGCCCTCAACAGAGGTTTGGGCTTTGTGCCTACTTTTAAAAATGACCATTTTGAAACCAATATAGAGATGGCTAAATTCTTCCGCAAGATTAGTTTACAGTTCTTCTTCTCCAAATCTAATCAGAGAGACACAGACCCAGAGAATGCCAACACAGGTCTAAAGAAAAAAATCGACGTTCAATCCTGGATCCCATATGGTCCCTGTGCAAGTTCTTGCCTTTGAACAAGCTATAGAGAAAGATATTGAAACTCTTTTCTCAACAGAAAAGGAAACCTTTTGTAATTTCTCCAAAGGCGAACAAGAAGCATTAAAATCTCTTGCTTCCAATTCTGACCTCACCATTAAGCCAGCGGACAAGGGGGGTGCAATTGTCCTTTTGGACACAGAAGATTACCGCTCTGAATGCTTGCGACAATTGAACAACAGACAGGCATATTGCCCCCTCGCTCAAGATCCAACCGCCAATATGCGCAACACGATCCAAGAGATGGTGGAGGAAGCCTTGTCAGAAGGATGGGTCACATGTCAGGAAGCTGCCTTTCTGTGTACAGAGCATCCAGTAATGCCCTATTTTTATTGTCTTCCGAAGGTGCATAAACAACAAAGGCCACCTCCAGGCCGCCCAATAATCTCGGGCATTGGATCCATTTTGGAACCACTTTCCACCTTCGTTGATCATTTCCTACGCCCTATGGTGCAGGAAATGCCTACATACTTAAAAGCCACAACGGATGTGTTACGTCTTCTTCCGGACATAGAATTTGATACAGATAGTGACCACCTTGTTTCATTTGACGTGGAATCACTGTATACGTCGATACCTCAGGATGAAACGTTAGAAGTTATCTCTTTCCTTTTGCTGGCCCGGGACCTAGACAGCATTATACCAGTCAGCTTCATCATGGCTTGTGCCACCTTAGCCATGAAACATAATTTCTTTAGATTTGAAGATACTGTATATTTACAAACATCAGGTACCAGCATGGGGAGCATTTTGGCCCCTAGCTTGGAAAATCTCTACGTGCATCATTTTGAGCAAGAACATGTCCTCACCGATGGCAATCCCTATATCACCTCCATTAAAATATGGAAGAGGTATATCGATGATATACTAGTGATATGGCGAGGGACATATGAAGAAGACCTTTTGGCGTTCCAGATCTGGTTAAACAGCAGGAATGATTTTCTTCGGTTCACTGTGGAGGCCAGCAAAACCAAAATTGCTTTTCTGGATCTCATGATCTTCACTACTCCAGAGGGGCTGCAATTAGAACTCTACAGAAAGCCGATGGCGAAAAATTCTTTACTCTGTTTTGATAGTCACCATCCCAAATCCCTCAGAGAGAATCTACTGTATGGGCAGTTCCTGAGGGTATAGAGGAATTGCTCGACCAAAGAAGGCTACAAGACACATACAGCTGCCCTACAAAATCAGCTTCACTGTAGGAAATATCCCCCCAAACTTGTACGAAAATCATTAAAGCGGGCCAAGAACAACAACAGGCAGCCCCTACTAGATCCGTCGATTCCGAAAGCTACAACTGAAAGACTAACCTGTGTCAGTACCTTTGGGACCCTGTCTAATAAAATTCAAAAAATAGTAAAAAGACACTGGCCTATTTTGAATTCAGGACAAGAAACTCTGGCTGCACCTTTATTCTCTTTCAAAAGAGGACCAAATCTGAGGGATCGCATTGTTCATACAAGACCATATACCAAAATGCCAAGGGCTCTTGGCACTATATGGGAAATTCCACCGGTAGTAGGGCACCATCCCTGTGGGTCCTGCCAAACCTGCCCACATGCCACCAAGTCCACAGAGATTGACATAGGAACCAATAGACCATGGAAACAAAATAAATGTACCAATTGTAACAGTGAGAGATTAATCTACCTCATAACCTGCCCATGCGGCTTGAAATACGTAGGGATGATAACTCGGAAAGTAAAAACTAAAATTTCTGAACATAAGAGCACCATTCGTTGCAAAAGGTAGGCAACCAAACTTACTAATCACTTTTTGGAAAAACAACATGCCCCTACTGCATTTGTTTGGACTGTCCTTGATTAGCCCTACATCCCTCCCCACTTGACGGACCATTCTAAATTTCTTCTGCACAAAGAACAGAAATGGGTGTTCAAGCTGGGGACAAATAAGGGAGGTTTAAATGATGAAATACCTTGGTCAACCTTATAACCACTTTTGCCAAGCTCTCCCTCAAAATAGTCACATGAGGATCTTTCAGTGTACAGCTTTATTGCAAGGGTCTTTTATTAACATCACAGGATGCCCCCCCTGTGTTAACTCCTAGGTTACACTATATGACATGTACAATCCTGTTGTCAATATGCCCCAGAAGACATTGGAAGCACTCTTCCACTCTGTTAGTAGTGAACATTTCCCTAGTGTAAAGCACGATATATATGAACTTGTCAAACAATCCTCTATATATCGTACATATAATAATTAAATAATTTCATCAACACCTTTCTCCGTTTTTGACGTAGCCAATACGTAGCTGTCTCGTAAGTATCATTTTGATGCAAGTAATACCATGCGTGTGTATACATTTTATGTAGTCTTCTGTCTGTTTCTAAAATACACACTAACTTGCTGTAACACGATTGCCAGGGAGACACTAGTAAACACATAAACTATTTCGCACCTCATTTAGGCGGCCGCAAAGATCATCTGACCCTCTGCAGGCCCAATAGAAATTCAGCTTGCTGCATCACGACTTATGCGTAAACTCCACCGATCACATGACCGTGATAGGACCAATGGGCAAACTGCTTTTAATCGCGGCTTGCACTGCGTTCAGGCACCTCCCCAACCGGCTCAGAAGACGGCGGAGAGGTACAGACGGAGAGGTGAGACGTTTTCAATACTTTTTCCTCTGCATATCTTCTTAGAAGGGGGATTTTTACTATGCATTTCCCCGCTGCTGCAGACTGCTCGCTGAGGTCCAGCTAAAAATGATGCGATTACGCATTATGGCATAAGCTCAATTTGCTCTCTATCGCTCCCGAGTCTCCACATCCGCATAATGCAATCACGGCTCCCAATGGTAGAGTGAGACTTAGTATGGATAACCGAAAGGCTGAATAAGATGCCTATTTGACACAGATGCGATAAGATACCAAAATGCCGACCTAGGGTGCTGTCTGTTCAAATGACACCTCGTTCTCATTACTTGATAATAACTGCCATGTTTCCCCCTTTTTTTCATCAACATGGCCAATAAAAAGACCATGACAAAATGTACTGTTTGCTTCTCAAACACTTTTTAGAAGCTGGAGGATTCTGAATCATACATCTATTGAAGTACTGGTGCTTGCTATTTTCAGTTGACAGGAAGCAATTACATGTCTTCCTTTGTTCTTGCTTCCTTTTTATCATTAGAGCGGTGCTTCCCTCGTTCCATGAGCCGTTGCCAGGCGGGGTGAGGCCCTCAACTTCGACAATAAGGGTAAGACGAAGTACATTTACTACATGCAGGAACTACATCTAAGTGCCTCCATGCCTGAAAAAATAAGAACCAATGCTTTGTTCCACCAAATAATTATATTTGTGTTAAACATGTATTAACTACATGTGACAATACCTATATGTATGTGGTTATTTTACTGTTGTCTGTCTGTACTTTTTTCTTCCCACTAGTGACATACAAATACAACTGCAAGTCAAGACTACACCTAGGAACTCAGGTGATCTTTTTCCATGTTGCAGTATGTTAATTATGTAGTCACGAAAAATGTTGTTATCACCACACTCCCCTTTTTTGCAGTAGCATTATTTAATTTCTTGGTCCTGATGAAAGCAATGGACTCGTTGGTCCGTTAAGATTTCTGAAACATGTCGACCACTTTTTACATCTAGGTAGTTATTTGTCAAACCTACCTTTGCTGCTCTTTTAATATTGGCGGAGCGAGCAAAAGACAGAGTAAACTTTCATTCTTGCTCCCTCACCCAATTTTATTTTCACTAGCACTCACTTTTTGTTCACTAGCACTGCAAATCAGTCACCCTTTTACCTACCAACTGGTACCACTGACATCCAAACCACACTGGTCACTACCAGGTTCCCAGGAGGTTATAAAATCTGACCTTCTATATTTACCGGTAGTGGTCCAAGCAGATGGTTCACAGGAATCCCAAATGATGAAGGGCGGTTCCGAGTGGTGACTGATGGGTATCCTGGTAGGTCACGTAGGGATCACGGGACATCTTTCTATGTTGTTCTTCTCAAGTGGGTTGTAATGGACAGTATCAGTTTAATTAGCCACACATAGATCTTTATCTCAGCCCCTGTGACACCTTAGTGTTTCGTAATTCAATTTAGGGAATGTGTCTCAGTGTGGTCTTTAAATTCCCTTAGGCCCCCCTTAACTTTTTTGTTTTTCACACCAAAGGGATTCCACAGGGCTCAGCACTATCACCCATTCTTTTCAATCTACTCATGGAACCCATGGCAAACACACTGAAGTCTGCAAACGTTATATATCACCTTAATGCAGACGATACATAACTCTATATATGAAAATCTCCCCAGAAGACTTAATCTCCCTCAACGCTATTTTGCATAAGACTCAAAGTTGGCTCACTGACAACCACCTCATACTCAACACCCAAAAAATGGAATTCCTCCTCATCTCCCCTCCCAACGACACACCCAAGATAGACCTCTGGCTGAAGCATCTAACTACCATTGACTGTTCTCCCCACATCATTGATTCCACTAAATCTTAGAGAATCACCCTAGACAAACACTTGAATATGCAGGCGCATTTCAATAATGCCACTAGAGGAGCTAAATATCAGCTGAGTATCCTAAGGACACATAAACCCTTAATTCCACATGTTGACTTAAAAATGGCAGTACAAGCCCTAGTGCTGCCATGATTGGACTACAGAAGTACCACTCTATGCAGACTCCCCAAATACAAGTTGGACCCGCTGAGGGCCTCTCTTAACGCTGCGGCCAGGATCGTCTCTGGAACAAAAAGAAATAACCACATTTCTCCGACCTTAAAAAAACTGAATTGGCTACCATATGAGGCAAGAATACAACTAAAGATCGCCTGCATGACACAGAAGGCTCTTCACCTCAAAACCCCAAGCTACTTAGCACAAAAACTAGTGCCTTCTGGAGGGTGCAGAGTCTGGAGGGTGCAGAGACTCCCGAAGAGTGAGCTCACTACTACTGAAACAACAATTCTTCCACAAAAAGAGAACGTGTTGTAGAGCCTTCTCTGGTATACGCACCAAAGATTTAGAACTCCTTACCTCCAGATGTACTCCGAAAACCTTCCTCCTCCTCTTTCAAAAAAGAAATGAAAACGCTTCTAATGAACAAATTAATTCCCTAAATCGTTAAACCTTATGTCACTGTTAGCAACTTATGTTATCTTATATACTACTGTCTATCTCTTTTCGTAAATTGTAATGTAAAGCACTTTGATACCCACTAGGGTCATGTTCGCGCTTTATAAAACTTTTTAAATAAAATAAATTAAATCCACTAACAGTTCTGCAATGCATGATAAATACTGTTGTCTAACTCAAATCTGTCTGGATTTCAAGTAGTACATTGCTTTCCAATATATATCAAATAGAGGCAAGGTCTCCTAACACACAACTTTGAATTCTATAAACCTTTCATGAGCTTTACCAAGCATAAAGTTAAGGAAGCATTGGAAAGCCAATGGGTCTTAGCTTTAAAAGGCAAGTTCCAAAGTATTTGCTTTAGAATGCTTTTTGCCATTCTAAAATGGCCATTTGCATGAAAGCGAGCACACAGCACCTCTTTTTGAATTATATAATTCCAAGATTACTACTTCTGCATGAATGTGTGTTCAGTCGCAATGCATGATCACTGCTTATTTGTTGGACACACCCACATTATTTTATTTTTTTAGACTTTACCGCTCCAACTTGGTTGATGGCCATTTTAAAACAGTAAAATACCAAAATACAAATCGAAAGTGTTCCAGAGCTCAAAAAAGAAGCAGTTCTTCTGGCCCCTCTAGATAAATAAACAAGAGTTAGAGGCAGATTAGTGGGGAAGCAACAGTAACCCACTGGCTGGAGTGTTCATTTGGAAAGAGGAGTGGCTTAAGGTTGACAGAGCATGAGGGCAGGTTCCCACTAAATACTAAAAATACAATAACACAAAAAAATAAGAACCTTCAATGCATGTGCAGGTTAATTTGTAGGTCACAGTCTACCAGGCAGTGCAGCTGTCTGGTTTGCTAAAGATATCTTGGGACATTTAGACAGCTGACCTAGGAATTCATTTCCCCTGCCACTTACCATTGACTTTGTTGTTTTGTAACTCACATTTTCTGGCTTTCTATTTGCTGACTTCATTGGTTTTAGGCTTTCCAGCTTTAGCTTGTCTCTCCCGTTGCCCAAATCCATGTTTACTGCATTCTTCCACAAACTTGCTTTCTGTAAACAGGCCTTTAAATCTTGTTCTTATCTTATCACATTTGCTGTGCATTAAAACACAGAGGTCAAATGCCAGTCTGTCTTCTGCAGGAGCTTGGTGTTTCCTTTCCTTTCTCTGACTTCAAAGTGAGAGAATTTCTGTGACAATCCTGTTGAGTATCCATGTAAGAGGAGCGGGTGTAGGATTTGTTGCTAGCACCCTCTAAAAAAATAACTGTGCTGATGTTTCAATCAGAATATATATGAATTAGTAAAAATGAAGCACCATTTTTTTGTAATTATGAAGTGTTGTGGAAACAAATATTTGAATAAGATCAAAACACATCAATATAGTAGTTGATGACATTTGCACACATTATTGTTTGTGTGCAGTAAAACCATATTTTGGTGAAAATGTGTTGTCTGTAATGGCAGTGTGCTCTCACACCATGTATTCTCCACACTACGCCACTCCACTTCACTCTATACCCTTCCTCTCTATACCATGCCACTCCATTTTACAACACTCCACTCTACTCTACAACGGTATACAGACATAATATTGGTTAAAAAATATAGAATGGCACAAATATCGAAGTAAAAATATAGAATGGGCAAAATATCGAATGGACAGAATATCGTTTTGAAGGCAAGTAATTTAATATCGATTTTTAAAATATACATAGTTAAAATATCGAAGTATATAATATAGTAATTAAGATATATCGAATTTTTAATAATATCGAATTTTTTAAATTGTATTTTTTTATGGTATTTAATTTTTGTGTAATTTAATTCTGTAGCGGGTTGTGTGTTTATAGGGAAATAGGGTGGGAAGTAATTTAATTGTAATTAATTAAATCTGTTAATTTATTTATTGGTATTTATTTTGAATTAATTGTTAATTAATTATTAATTTGTAATTAATTAATTTTTAATTGGTAATTATTTTTTGATTGTTAATTAATTTGTCTTAATTGATTAATTGATAATGATGTTAATTTTATTATTGTATTTTCCGTAGTGGGTTGTGGGTTTGTAGGGGAATAGGGTGGGAAGTAATTTAATTGTAATGAATTAAATATGTTAATTCATTTATTGGTATTCTTTTAGAATTAACTGTTAATTAATTTGTAATTGGTAATTAATTAATTTTTAATTGGTAATTAATTTGTATTAATTGGTTAATTGATAATTTTGTTAATTTAATTAATTTATTTTCTGTAGCGAGTTGTGGGTTTAAAGGGGAATAGGGTGGGAAGTAATTTAATTTTAATTAATTAAGTATGGTAATTTATTTATTGATCTTTATTTTGAATTAATTGTTAATTATTAATTTGTAAATAATTAATTTTTGATTGGTAATTGATTTTTAATTGGTAATTAATTTGTATTAATAGGACATTAATTTTAATAACTAATATTTATTTGTATTTTATTTGATTATTATTACATAATTTTAAATTTGTAATTTAGTTTAATTCATTTTTTATTGGTATTGATATTTAATTTATTTATATTAATATATTAAATGTTTACTTTCCCTACTGTTAAACTCACTAGAGTGGGCATAGTAATTTTTACCCCTACGCTATCCAACGCTTTCCCTACTGTTGCACCCTCTGGAGTGGGTATAGTAATTTTTACCCCTACGCTATCCAACGCTTTCCCTACTGTAGCACCCTCTGGAGTGGGAATAGTAATTTTTACCCCTACGCTATCCAACGCTTTCCCTACTGTTGCACTCTCTGGAGTGGGAATAGTAATTTTTACCAGAACGCTATCCAACGCTTTCCCTACTGTTGCACTCTCTGGAGCGGGAATAGTAATTTTTACCCCTACGCTATCCAACGCTTTCCCTACTGTTGCACCCTCTGGAGTGGGAATAGTAATTTGTACCCCTACGCTATCCAACCCTTTCCCTACTGTTGCACTCTCTGGAGTGGGAATAGTAATTTTTACCCCTACGCTATCCAACGCTTTCCCTACTGTTGCACTCTCTGGAGTGGGAATAGTAATTTTTACCTCTATGCTATCCAACGTTTACCCTACTGTTGCAGTTGCTGGAGTGGTAATAGTAAATTTTAACCTCTTGCTATACTACAGTAAAAATATTGTGTATTTTTAATTATTAATATGTTAATATATATATGTGTTAAAAAATCGAATTGTATTTTTATTTTTTGAACTTAAACTAATTATTTAACAATGTTTAAGTTATTTAAGTATTTTCAAGTATGTTTTAATTAATTATAGTTATTATTTCAGTAATTTCAAATTACTTTTAAGATATTTAAATAAATTCGATATTTAGATAGGACTTTGATATTTTGTCTTTCTACATTTTTTCTTCGATTTTTTTTTCATCTATATTTTTGTATTCTATATTTTTTCAGTGATCCCTCTACAACATGCCACTCTACTCTATGCCCCTCCTCTCCGAGAGACACTATACGACATGCCACTCGACTCCACTCCATTCCAATCCATCCTACTCTTCTCCACCCTAATCTACCCCACTACACTCCAATCTGCCCCACTCCACTTCACTCTTCCCCAATCTATCTTATTCTACTCAATACTCGACTCCACTCCAATCTATTCAACTCCAATCGACCCCAACCTACCCCACTCCAACGTACCTACTCCAAAGCACCCAGTCTACCCCACTCCACTCTACCCAAGTCTACAACACTCCAATCCACCCAATCCTTCCCATTCCACTCTACTGAATCTGTCTCACTTCACACTAATCTACCACACACCACTCAAATCGACTTAGCTCCAGTACAATCCAACTCACTCCACTCAAACTACCCCATTGAAATCTACCATACTCCCTCCACCCCAAACTACCCAACTCAAATCTAACCCACTCCAAACTACCCCAATCGACCCCCACTCCATTCCATTCTACCATAATATAATCTACCCAATCTACTCCTTTTCAATCTGCCCCACTCTTCTCCAGTCTACTCCACTCCAATCTACCCCAATCCACTCCAATCAACCCCAATCCACTCCAAACCACTCATCATAATCTAACCACTCCACTCCAATCCACCCCAATACATATCAGTCCATTCAACCCGTATATATCACAATCCACTCTACCCCAATCTACCCCGATTTACCCTATCCCTATTTACCCCACTCCCATCTACCCCACTCTAATTGACCTCATTCTACTGAAATCCAGTTTACCCTGCTCCACTTCAATCTACTCCACTCCAATCCAGTCTACCCCACTCCACCCCAATCTATTTCACTCCAATCTACCAAGCTAATCTACCAAATTCCCCATCTAAATCTATCCCACTTTAATCTACCTCACTCCAATCTACCACAATCTACCCTAATCCATCCCACTCCACTCTACCCCAATCTACCCTAATCAACCACACTCCATTCTACCCCACCCCACTTGACTGCACTTCACTCTACCCCTATTTACCCCATTCCTCTCTACCACAGTCTACCCTACTTAAATCTACCCCACCCCACTTCACTAACTTTTAGTCATGCTGAATAGCAGCTACAATTGTGTACAACATGGCTAAAACACCTTTCCAAAGCCAATAGCTCTGCCTTAGGTGAGATCTATTGGCTTTGCCAATGCTTGTTTAAATAGTTCACAACGTCCAAAATGATGTGAGCTAAGCCCAATCCAATGGCTAGAACCAGCTCAACTACAGTAGACAATTTCTGACCGTCGCTTTCCCAAAAGCACTTTCTGCATCTATGAGTATGTTGTGTGTTGCCACAGCAACTAATCCATCAACTCCTAATCATTGTTTTTTTATTTAAAAATGTTTCTGTAATACACACAGTTGACGAAATTCCATGCACAACAATAAAAATATACACACTGGCAGGTGGAAATACCAGTGTTAACATCGAATAAAGGATCTCGCTAAATACAGGGGGCACACAACAAACTAAGGTCAAGAGAGTTACATTATCCCATAAATTTCAACTAGACCTCTTATCTTGGAGGCGCATCTATCGGTTTATTTGTCAGGAGACCCTAATCCCTCAAACCAATACATGTTTTGTGCCTAAAACTATATGGTATGCGATCATAGAATGTGAGGCCTACAACCATTTTCATAGGGTGTCAAATTACTATCAACAGTACAATATAAACCATTCAATAATGATAAAACCCCTGTGCACTCATTCAGAGTCTCACTAACTATGAATGCACCTCAATGGGTTTTGACTTATAGTGAATAATAAACAAAGAAGATTACAGTACATAGTTTTATTTCTACCCTTAAACGAGGTTACCTACAAATCAGAGATGACACTGAAAATTAATTCACTCCTGGGAGACTTAGGGGCATATTTAGGAAAATAGTGGAACAGGCCAGATCAAATCACATTGCTGCGCTACCCTGCATCATAGGGAAAGGTCAGAAATTTGTTGTATTTATGTACTATTGCCCATTCCTGTCCTCTTCCCTTGCACTGGTGCCTTTTGGCAGCCTAGCACCAAAAAGCCACCGGGAAGGTATAGGATGGTTTTTGTGCAGGAAGGCACACCTTCCGGCACTAAAACAATCCTTAGAGGCATATTCCTCTATCAGAATGCAGCACACATAGAAAGAGGAAAAAACAGAGGAAAAATAAAGATATTCCTCCCCTTGCTACACCTCTCCTGGGAAGGCGTATCTTTTTGAGCCAAAACCATGGGAGTTACTCCATACTTTTGAAGTCATTCCAAGCCACGCAAAGTGCCTTTGTGTGGCTTCGAAAATATGACTTAAGATTTGCATCGCTCTTGCACCACGATGCATGGAGCAAGAGCGACACAAAGTGGGTCATAAATATGGCCATTGGGGTACTGCATATTATAAAAGATATTGCTGCACAGGTCCCTTGGGGAGGCCTGCCACTCTTCTCACAGTCCCCCAGGTAACACTTGGATACTTTTGGTGGTGCCACTGCCTTTCTAGGGCACCACGCAGCAAAATATGCAGATTTGTAAATTCAGAGACTGTGCATTATGTGGTACTCCTTTGCCCCAAGGACTTTCTCTATAAAAGCGTTTAATGCAGCAGTGGAGGATTTGTTTTTCACTTTTTCTCCCAAAAACAGGAGCCCCTGCCATTTCCTGGGACACCCTTCCTTCTACACTACACGACCAGTGTTTCTGGGGTCTAGAGGTTATGCCGATTTCCCACTTAAAAAAAATTAGTGAGGACATGGACGGGCGGCTAGAGCACATTGACTTGGCACAAGGGATGGATAGAGAAGAGCACATTGACCAGGGGGAGAGAGGGCTTTAGTGCATAGGTCAGGAACCCTCTGCATTTACATAAACAATAAAAAGGAACAAATATCAGTATATGTAACTTTTTAGGAAGTTACAGAGACTGCACACTTATTTTGCCTTCCACGATCAGCATAGCTTATTTTGCCTTCCACGATCAGCATAACCATCCCTAATTGCTTTGAAGTACATTTCATAATAAACCATAACAAAAACACTAAACATTATTGGAATAAGTCTGATTTATACCGTTGAACAAGGTTACCTAGCAACCAGTAATAACTATGAAAGTCAATTGGTCTGTGCAGTTCTAGTATATGCCAAAATGAACCAGTCCAAGATACTGCTGATCGCCACATGTTGCTGAAGTTAGTTCTCCATATATAGTATGGCATTAGGTCCCTCCCTACCCTCCAGCATACCAATTATGCAGATGTTGTTCTGGTGATCCTGACCCTCCTATTCCTTTGCCTTCTCCTGAAGAAGGTCGCTTTGCCTCTGTAGGAGCATGGTTGCAGCCGTCTGTTCGTTCTGCCATGGGGCGAGGGAGGAAATGGCTCGGTAGCTTTGACCGTGTCCAACAGTTTATTGTGATCATCTTTAAGGAGGGTGAAGTTGGAGCTAAGTGCCCCAATTTGTTTTTTAATTGATTGCCTTGAGTCCCAGATTCCTTTGAAGACGAGATCCAGTTTATCTACTTGTTGGGTCAATGAAGTTGGTGGGACACATTTATCTATTGCCGTCTGGAAGGACCCTACAGACAATGGGGAAGGATGCAGCAACGGTTCAGCAGATTTTGTTTTGTTGTGGCCCATTGTTTATGCAGGTCTGGCAGTGAGCTTGGGGAGATATATAGGTGGCTGAAGTAGTTTGTGTAATCAGTCATGCCAGAAGGGGGCTTGTATGCACTCCGCTATTGGTGGGTGTTGATGTAGCTACAACAGGGAGGGTCAGAGACGGCCGTTACAGGAAAGTGGTCAGAAGGCGTTTAGACCAAGCTCCCACCTCTTCACCCGCAAGGTGTCTTCGGGGGGGATTACTCCTGGGGTAGTTAGCAAGGCACAGGTTTCCACTTGGTGGACCCAAACAGTGAATAATTAAGTTCAACAATCAAACAAGGCTGCTTGTAGCCATCATTCAGCGACCGCGCGTTCACCCCTAAGCTCTTTGAGTTTCACAGGGCACGAGATTGCAGAAGGATCCCTGAAGCAAGAAAGGTGGCTGCTCCTCTCTTAGTGGGGGGAGCTCATTGATTGCCACTAGCTGTATCTTGGGTAAGGGTGGGCGGTTCACTCTGCTCGCTGATGGAGTTTGGGGAATTTGGATACTCCGCGCTCTGCTGGCAAACGCGGAGTTCAGCAAAAACTCTGATTCCGCTGTGTAGCGCAGTTTGCACCCACCATTATGGCTACAATACCATGAAAATGAGCTTTATTTGGTATGACAAATCAGTCAAGCAAGCACTTAGAAAGCAATAAGCGCAATATGCAAAGCACCAACTTATATTAAGACTGTTGCACCTTTAATTTCTAATGTGTTTTCCAAACTATCCTTATTCATTGCCCCCTGAATTGTCCTCTTCACCACAAGAAAGTTCCAACAGTTTGAAAAACTACACACACACCAGAGGCATGCAGGCAACCCCCCCTCACCCCCGCCCCTCAACTTATTGCCATCTGCTGCAACAGTAGGATCGAGTCTCGGGAGAGAGAACAGAGGATGATGAAAGAGAAACAGAGAACCAGAAACCAAAATGTACTCAGGAGTATGTGCAAATGGACTACAAATCCCAGGCCCTTCAACAAGCCAATGTGAGGGAGTACATTGGATGCTGGAAGTTTTGGTCAGAGGCAGGCCCTTTACTCGGCACACCGCTCCGACGGCTCTATCCTTCTCCGGGGACTCGGCGGGGAAAGGGCACAGAGAAGATTACCAATACCCTCTCAAGCAGGATCTTTCGGGTGCTGATGGCATCCATGCTCCTTTCTCTCACAAGTAAGACCATGTATTAAAATTAAGCCGCTGTAGAGGAATATTTTTGGTGTGTGTTTTTGTAGCTAATTGTTTTCAAATTTTACAGCCAGAAACATTATAAAAAAAAGACCTATTGTTTATGTGTGTGGACTGTTAGGCTCCTTTATATTGGATGGTCACAGAGTATTTCAGCTTGCTTGAGGACGATATAATACGTTTGAATTTGTACACGTTTTGGGCCGAAGTTGTTGCTGTCATTGCTGTTTTACCTCAGAGGTAACAGGTGGAGGATTCACCCCAGACTCCTAGGCAGAGGTCAGACGTAACTGCAACTGCCTCACTGCCTTCACTCTTACACGCCCTCAACTCCCTTCCCGCAAGGCATCTCGAGGCTTCTGAGTGGGTAACAATCATGCAGCATAAGGGAGAGTCAGGCAGCTGGAGTAAGGAAGTAGGGCAGGGCGGAACTTCGCGGAGTACCATTGGAGTGCGCACGCAACTCTGTGGAATTCCGCGTAGTGCAACTCGGTTAACTCCACCCTCCCCTAGTGTTGGGCCTGTCTTGGGCTTATAGACTCCGGCCCGATTGTCTTGGTCGTGGACAGCATGAGAAAAAAACAGAAGAGCCTGTCACACGAGGGGGCAGGTGGGGCCCATGCAACTTAACTTCCAGCCCCAAAACAGTTGGCTCAATCACGTCCCATAGTTCACTTTCCAGGGCCACAGTCACCGCTGAGTCCAGGTTCCTCCTCTAATCAGCTCCAACACAGTGCTAGTCTAGGCCTCCTTTGCATCGGAGGTCTTCAGGACTCTGGTTGGCCCACACGCCGTAAGGTGATCAGGGTGATGCACTGCGTTGCAAGACCCCATCCCCTCCGGGAGGTCCACTCACACCAGGTACGGAGCATTCGGGCTGGCAGTGGTTGGCCGTTCTCCTCACAGCCGCTCAGTGGGGGCCAAGAGCTCTGTCAGTGTCACAGGCCGCTCTCCAGTAGCCACCTCAGTGGAGACCATTACAGGCCAAGCTTGTGTCGCCAGGGGGATCTGCACAGGTAGCGTGTGGCGGGCAGCACCCGCTGTCATCACCTAGTCTTTTTTCTAGCCCCCACGAGGGACTTACATCCCCACCTCAATCCAGTAATGACAACTGCAGCTCACCGCAGTGCCCCCTCAGTGGAGCTCCCATGGCCCAGTCTAGGGTCAATGTGCTGGTCTGAGCATTGATGGTGGTCAGTGATTAGATGCCACTGCAACCAGGAATCACGTCTACTTCAGCACCCTGCTATGTGTATCATGCCCCAATTCTGATGCCACACTACCATGCGGCTAGGCCCTGCAGCAGTAATGCCGTTGGATACAGCCACTGATGGCCATCTCACGAATCTGGCAGTGCAGCCTCAGTTAGGCAAGAGATAAGAGCTGCAGGATGTGCGGATGCCATAGTATGCTGCCAAATAATAATGGTTAACCCAGCCAGGCCTAGGAACTCCACACTCAAGCTCCCTCCATCTTCTGCACTTAGCCACGCTCCCCCTGCCCTCAATATCACTTGAGGGATAAAACTAATGCAGTCATTTTGGGGCCCATTAGGATGGCGGGCGGATTGCCCCCGCCAGGCTGGCGGTAGCCACCGAGAGCCTGGCGGGGGCAATCCAACCGCCATCCGCACCTGAATTCCCCCCGCCATATTAGGATGGCGGGGGGACCACGGCGGACGGAAAGACTGTCCGCCGCTTTTCCGCCTGGCGGTGTCTAATAGACACCGCCAGCCATATTATGATGGGCTTGTTTAGATGCTTTTCCGCGGCGGCGATGCCGCCACGGAAAGGCATGCGGTCTTCACTCTGGGGGCCCCTGTGGGCCCCCAGAGTGAAGGAGAGGTGGGGGGTGCACACGGGGGGTACCTGGGGTACCCCCTTCATTTGCATAAACAAAGCGGCAGGCACCGCGCGGTGCCTGCCGCTTTGTCTATGCAAATGCATTAATGCATTTTTAGCATTGTGGCGGGCTGTGCAGAGAGCACCGCCCGCGACAATGCTAAAAATGCAGGATGTGCCCGCCACTGTGGCAGGCACATCCTAATACCCCCCACGAGACCCCCGCCCTTATGGCGGGCGGTCCCAAACCCCGGTAGGATGACGGGCGGACCTTGCTGACATTGTGGGCATCGCGAGCTGTTCTCTATGAAATGGAAAATTACCGGCTAAAGAGTCTGGTTGAAGAAGTAATTCTGAGGCATTCTTAATGAGGACCTTGGTCTCTACACCCACGCTGGATCCAACATCGGATTCTATGAGGTCTAACACATTTTCATTGGAATCACATATTGAGTCTCATCCATAGTGATGCCATAATCAGCTTGCCAGTCTTTCTTGCATCCTCAGGGAACCTTAGAATATCCAAGAGATGTAAAGTGCTACCACCCAACCTTTGCAGTCACTGCCCAAATTGTGGAGTAGTGTGCTTTAAACACGTGTTGTTCCCAGCAGTGCCAAATATTCCATGATAAATGTGTGATTTTTACTAAGAGTTATTCTGTTCTCTTGCGCGAGCAGACACGTCGGTGGGATTCTTGCAGGACGGTAATAACCTTCCAGACATATCTGCGAGATCCGGTAGTGTGTGAATAGTTTCCGAAGCTGTGGAATGGCTTTGTGAAGTCCATTAGTTCATACAATGATGCATATATTAACAATTTGTTGTGTGTACAAGATAATATCTACATCTTGAGCAACAATTTAGCCATGATAACATTAGGTTTACTTTGTTTCCAAAAACGTATCCTCCATCTCTCTTGCCTCAAAAGAATATACAATTTGCTCTCGGGCTCATTCCTGCCATCAGTTGTTGAGGCACTGGTTAATTCCAAACAGGATTACGCGAAGTCACTTATTTTGGGATTGACTCCAGTGCTTGTTTGTAAGACTGTTCGGAGTGCATGGGTGAGATTCATATCAGGGTTGAGCAGAAGAAAGCACATTTCATTAGTCATGAATGATCTAAACTCACTTAAAGGAGAGGATCAATTAATGCTCAAATTAATGTCTGGTTTTAATGCACTCATAACCAGGCTCCCTCTTACCTCACTGGCTAGGTACCACTTCACTTAAAGATGTAATTGTAATGTTCTCTGATAAAGGTTTATGAATAACTAATGCCCAACCTTCTTTCTACTACTACTGGTCAGCTTTACCCCAATAACTTTCTCAGATAACACCTTTTTTTGTCTGAAAATAGGTCTCAACGGGCTCTCTTCCTAAGGGTTTTTGCTTGGAGGCTGCAGGTAATAGGGGCTTGACAGTCTAAAAACATTTTCACATTGAGTGTAAAATGTGTGTTGTTTATCGTCATCATCATCTGTATATGTCCTCTACACTATAAAAGTATCATCTTAAAGTGTAGGCTTGACATTACGCCCTCTTCAATCGTCTACGAGAGTACCTACACATGTATCTGAGCACCTTCCACGAGAGCGCAAACAAGTCAGTCAGTCAAAAATTTACTTTATTTGGTTAGTCACAACCATAAAGCATACATGTACAAAATTTCAATTAAAATAGTAATATATAAAAATTCATTTGCTTAAAATATGTTTTTCTCATTCCTTAGTTGGTCACTATGTTCCGGACCCTGTCTTTAAATCTGTTTCTGCTTTTAGAAACTGGGTCTCTACAAAGTTCATGAATTTTACCCCGCGGCATATTAGGATGTTTGAACCTGCTCCCATCCAGCTGGTAACCGCTTGCCTGCAGGTACGGATCTGTAACATATTAAAAATTGGTTTCAGTAAAGTTCTTCTCTTTTCTTTGGAGGACTCACATGTACACAGGAGGTGGCACAGGGCTTCCGTATGGTAACCACATAGTCTACTTCTTGTGCCCTGGTGTGTGTCCTTCCATGATGGGATCAAGTCTTTTGAGTAATTGTTACCCATTCTGAAGGCCAAAAATTTTGTTTTTAAGGATAGCCGGAAATGCGCCATGAGGTAGGGTTGTGGTTGTAATCGTTTGTACGAGTTTAATATGGTCCATGCATGTCGCCGTTTGGCCAAGGTCTTTTTATCTTCTGTCAAAGATAGAGCTTTTGTGTTTAGCTTGCAAATCTTTTTAAAGGATGATTCTTCTGATTGTCTATTCCAGATCTCCTCTATTTTGAGGGTTTCTAGTGACGCTCGCAAATCATCGCCCCATGAGTTGGGTTCCTGTTGGTCATATTGTTTTTTAATTTCTTGCCAACATAAGTTATTTAAAGATCCTATTTCCGCTGATCTCAATTTCCAGCACCATTTCACTAGGACTGCTTTTCTTTCATAAATTTGATTTAGCAAGCCGAATTCCAGCCTTATTTGTGCCGGAGATGATCCTTTGTAAAGGTGAAACACGGATTTGTATATTTTTGTCTGGAGGGTATTTAGGATGGGTACTTCTTTCCCATGCCATATTTCCAGTCCATATGAGAGAGATGGTAAAACTTGGGCTGCCATTACTTTTAGCAGGTGGTCGTACGATGGGCATTGCAATTTCTTTTGGAGAACTCTGTACGCAAAGCTCAATGATTGTGCTTTTGCCGCGATGTCTCTTTTTTGATCTAGAAGGGACATATTTTTACTTATTGTGACCCCCAGATATTTGTAAGCAGTTGTTTCCTCAATATGTTTGCCTTTTGTGTACCACTTGAAAGATCGTCTGCTAGTGCCCGCCAATCTCACCACTTTTGTTTTTTTGGTGTTTAATTCCAGGCCTTCTCTATCGAAATAGTCTGTCAATTCGGATATTGTTCTTTGGAGGCCTATCGGTGTTTGGCTTAAGACTACAATATCGTCCGCATATTGGAGGAACTGGATGCTTTCATTGGCCAATTTTGGCGGGTGTCCATTCACGTTCTGAAGTTGGTCTTTCAAGTCTGCCAGATATATATTAAAAAGGCTTGGAGAGAGCACGCAGCCCTGTTTGAGGCCGTTTTTTGTTTTTAATTCTGCAGATAATCTTCTCCCGTCTCCAAGCTTTACTTTTGCCCATGTTCCGCTGTATAGTGCCATTATTGTTTCAATTAAAGCCGGCGGCAGACCCCAAAGATCAAGTTTTTTCTTGGAACTCGGTCGAAGGCGGATTTCAGGTCTATATAGCAGGCTATTAATCCCGTCTTCCTTTTACCTGCTCCTTCGATTAATAATGACAATGCTGACAGATTGGTTAAAAAGCCCATACCTTCCCTAAAACCGGTTTGGAATTTGGGTACTATTTTATTGTCATTTATCCATTGTTGTAGGAGATTCAATATGCAAGATGAAAAGAGCTTTGCCTCCACGTCGATTAAAGCTATTAATCTATAATTTCCGGGTTCCATTCTGCATCCATTTTTGTGTATTGGATGGAAGATGTTGCCTTGCCAGGACTGTGGAATCTTTTTTCCTTTATGAACGTAATTAAATAGCGGTGTCAAGTATTTTGCCCAGAAATCGGGGTCATATTTGAATAAGGCGTTTGGCATTCCATTTGGGCCTGCTGCTCCTTCCGCTTTCATTTTTCTTATTAGGGCGGTTGTTTGTTTAAGAGCGCAAACAAGCGCAAATAAGAACCCAGGCATGTGCTTGGTGGCCCAGCTCCCTTGAGTGAGCCTGAAGACCCTAATGCTTTGAGTGAATTATGGGGGACTCACTGCAGTCATTTGGAATCATTGTATTTCTTTACCTAGGGCATGGGCTCTCTCTCTGTAATGTGGGACACTTGGGATGATTTTCAATGTGCCTGATAATGTTAGGCACAACCTTACTGGCACTATAAAGCCCTTGGCGGCCACTTTAGTATAAACCAATGCACTGAGACATTTGATGGCAATGTGCAGTGTTTATTTAAAAGGATGCTCCAATTTTCATATAAGCGCCTCAGTCTTTCACACAGAGGGCCCCTCCCCCTGCCGGCAACATCACCAGACTCGGGATTCTGGTGCAGAGGTTTGCTAACTAGCTGTGTTGGAAAAGTGAATTGCTCCAAAAAGCTCTAGATTTCAGTGGTTTATTGTTACCCTGCAGGAGTCAAAACACTTCAACGGAGAACATCGTTATCAGATGCTTTTTCGAAGATTCCTAGTCTTTACTTGTATTTACATATTTCATTGTGTGCCATCATTGTCAAATTATGTTGCACTAACACCGTGCAACACCAAAACGTACCAAGACAAGAAGTAATAGAGTACTTATATCCTTCTTGCCTTCGGACGTGATATCCTATACGGAAGCTCAATGTTATTTTAAAGTCGTGCAAAGAGCAATGTGACACCACACGTGGGAAGCCTAAAGTCAAACTAGCATTTAATGCAAATTCACATGCAGCAAAGCCAAAAGAACAATTGTCATTTCAACTGACCAGTGCCAACCATTTATCTCCGTACAGGTCAATATAACATAATCACGTGGAAAGAACGTATCTAGCATGCAAGTGTCAGGATTGTCCACCCAGTGAAACGCAGGATGGCCTTGAAGGGAAGATGTCATTCATATCCATAGTGCAAACTTCGTTCTTCTCACAAAAACACTTCCCTTGCCAGATTTGAAAATGAGGCTACTAAAAAATCAGAAATTTACAATATGGAGCATCATGGATCTGGGGCCTGTTAAAGCCCTAAAATATTTTCATCTAATACAATGCTAAGGGTAACTGTAAACAAACAGAAAACAACATTCATCTCTTCCTAACAGTAATTACATTCAGGGTTCCATATAAGATTACTAGCAATTCATGCGAGTGTATGAGCATAATAGAACATACTTTGAATATGTTTTCACACAATGTAGCCATCAGACACTGTCTTTCCTTCTGAAGGAAGAGTCAATAAGAAAGGCATGCTATCTGGAGAGTATGAATTTACTCCCATGGAGCTTTAGTTGGTCTTTCTGTAGGATGATGCATAGTTGTGTTCCTTTCACGTTATCTTTAGTTTTACTTCATCACTCCTTCTCTTGAGGTCTCTCAGACGTCTATATCTACCCACTCACCCTTATTACAGAAATCCCCTAGTGGTGCCCCCAAATCCCATGGGAGTAACTGGAAAGGCAGCAACCACTATTTGAAACTTGATACTAACATCGCCCAATCCAAACATCAATAGCTCCCCTCATTATGATGGTGCTGTAGAGGCTCAATCTGCTCACTACCGCGACATTATCACTAATCCACGCTTTACTGATTTGATTGAAGATGAGAATTATGCAATGACCTGGTTCAGCCAAAGCTGAGTGTGCCATGGAATGGAAATGTTTCAAATAAAAAAACAATGATTTACAGAAGTCAAATTGTATCAAATACAGAGTACATTAATCTGACTGAACCACATTAGGATCTGTGCATGATTTGTCTCAAATTCTCATTTGTGGGACATAGAATAGACAAGCACAATGAAATGAAAAAATCTGGCAACACGGGAAATGTTTATGAAAAAAATTGTTTATATAAGTAAATGTTCAGAAATTCATAGGGTACAAATCATATCATAGATTAAATTATTTAATGATATGATTTGTACCCTATGAATTTCTGAAC
This sequence comes from Lissotriton helveticus, assembly GCF_964261635.1. Classification (NCBI taxonomy): domain Eukaryota; kingdom Metazoa; phylum Chordata; class Amphibia; order Caudata; family Salamandridae; genus Lissotriton; species Lissotriton helveticus. The sequence goes on along the minus strand of NC_136068.1, from coordinate 1,247,167,118 downwards.
ATTTACTTATATAAACAATCTTTTTTCATAAACATTTCCCGTGTTGCCAGATTTTTTCATTTCATTGTGCTTGTCTATACTATGTCCCACAAATGAGAATTTGAGACAAATCATGCACAGATCCTAATGTGGTTCAGTCAGATTAATGTACTCTGTATTTGATACAATTTGACTTCTGTAAATCATTGTTTTTTTATTTATAACAAATTCCCTTGCCGGTACCTATTATTTTTCATAATTTGCCCGAACCCGCAAGGGTGTATTGGTTACCCACTTTTTCTAAAAATGGAATGGAAATGACACAAAAGGCAAGAATGGAGAGAGAAAAATGAACAGTTCAGGGGAGAAACAAAAATGTAAGAAGGTGAAACAAAGAAGGATAAGGGGAAGAAATAATGATTGAAAAATAGAATGGGTAAAAGGAAAGAAAGGATAAAATAAGTTCCTGAACACTCAAGGGGTAGATGAGCATCAACACCTTGAGAGTTCTTTGGAATGTGTTATGAGTGCCTCTCGAGACCTGCCTGGAAAACATTTAAATTCTTAGGAGGAGACCTTCCTGACAGTCCCAAACATGTGGCTTCTGAACACTTCTAGAGACTAGTCGGACTTACTCACTTTGCTCCCTTGATGCATTTGAGTTATCGTTTAAAATGGGGGTGAGGCAGGGGTATTAACATTGTTGACAAGGGAATTTACATGTGTTTGCTACTCCATTTTAATTATTCCATTACAATAACTTAGCATCCACTGGGGCACGTTAGACTGAACACTGCACTGACATCCATATAGCTGGGCATAAAGACACTTAGGGGCTTATTTACAAGGAACTTGTGCCACCAATGTGTCAAACTTCTTGATGCATTGGCGGGGCTGTCAGTACTCCATGTTTACAAGGCGATGTATCTTGGAGGATGCGTCACTTTTGGGAGTCAGGCATCAAAAGAAATCTATGTTGGAACCTCCTGCATCATGCAAGCATCTCTTCCTAACAGTAATTACATTCAGGATTCCATATAAGATTACTAGCAATTCATGCAAGTGTATGAGCATAATAGAACATACTTTGAATATGTTTTCACACAATGTAGCCATCAGACACTGTCTTTCCTTCTGAAGGAAGAGTCAATAAGAAAGGCATGCTATCTGGAGAGTATGAATTTACTCCCATGGAGCTTTAGTTGTTCTTTCTGTAGGATGATGCCATAGTTGTGTTCCTTTCACGTTATCTTTAGTTTTGCTTCATCACTCTTTCTCTTGAGGTCTCTCAGACGTCTAGATCTACCCACTCACCCTTATTATAGAAATCCCCTAGTGGTGCCCCCAAATCCCATGGGAGTAACTGGAAAGGCAGCAACCACTATTTGAAACTTGATACTAACATCGCCCAATCCAAATATCAATAGCTCCCCTCATTATGATGGTGCTGTAGAGGCTCAATCGGCTCACTACCGAGACATTATCACTAATCCACGCTTTACTGATTTGATTGAAGATGAGAATTATGCAATGACCTGGTTCAGCCAAAGCTGAGTGTGCCATGGAATGGAAATGTTTCAAATAAAAAACCAATGATTTACAGAAGTCAAATTGTATCAAATACAGAGTACATTAATCTGACTGAACCACATTAGGATCTGTGCATGATTTGTCTCAAATTCTCATTTGTGGGACATAGTATAGACATGTAGTCTATACTATGTCCCACAAATGAGAATTTGAGACAAATCATGCACAGACATGTAGTCTATACTATGTCCCACAAATGAGAATTTGAGACAAATCATGCACAGATCCTAATGTGGTTCAGTCAGATTAATGTACTCTGTATTTGATACAATTTGACTTCTGTAAATCATTGGTTTTTTATTTATAACAAATTCCCTTGCTGGTACCTTTTATTTTTCATAATTTGCCCGAACCCGCAAGGGTATATTGGGTTACCCACTTTTTCTAAAAATTGAATGGAAATGGCACAAAATGCAAGAATGGAGAGAGAAAAATGAACAGTTCAGGGGAGAAACAAAAATGTAAGAAGGTGAAACAAAGAAGCATAAGGGGAAGAAATAATGATTGAAAAATAGAATGGGTAAAAGGAAAGAAAGGATAAAATAAGTTCCTGAACACTCAAGGGGTAGATGAGCATCAACACCTTGAGAGTTCTTTGGAATGTGTTATGAGTGCCTCTCGAGAACTGCCTGGAAAACATTTAAATTCTTAGGAGGAGACCTTCCTGACAGTCCCAAACATGTGGCTTCTGAACACTTCTAGAGACCAGTCGGACTTACTCACTTTGCTCCCTTGATGCATTTGAGTTATCGTTTAAAATGGGGGTGAGGCAGGGATATTAACATTGTTGACAAGGGAATTTACATGTGTTTGCTACTCCATTTTAATTATTCCATTACAATAACTTAGCATCCACTGGGGCACGTTAGACTGAACACTGCACTGACATCCATATAGCTGGGCATAAAGACACTTAGGGGCTTATTTACAAGGAACTTGTGCCACCAATGTGTCAAACTTCTTGATGCATTGGCGGGGCTGTCAGTACTCCATGTTTACAAGGCGATGTATCTTGGAGGATGCGTCATTTTTGGGAGTTGTGCATCAAAATAAATCTATGTTGGAACCTCCTGCATCACGCAAGCATTTCTTCCTAACAGTAATTACATTCAGGATTCCATATAAGATTACTAGCAATTCATGCGAGTGTATGAGCATAATAGAACATACTTTGAATATGTTTTCACACAATGTAGCCATCAGACACTGTCTTTCCTTCTGATGGAAGAGTCAATAAGAAAGGCATGCTATCTGGAGAGTAGGAATTTACTCCCATGGAGCTTTAGTTGTTCTTTCTGTAGGATGATGCCATCGTTGTGTTCCTTCCACGTAATCTTTAGTTTTACTTCATCACTCTTTCTCTTGAGGTCTCTCAGACGTCTAGATCTACCCACTCACCCTTATTATAGAAATCCCCTAGTGGTGCCCCCAAATCCCATGGGAATAACTGGAAAGGCAGCAACCACTATTTGAAACTTGATACTAACATCGCCCAATCCAAATATCAATAGCTCCCATTATGATGGTGCTGTAGAGGCTCAATCGGCTCACTACCGAGACATTATCATTAATCCACGCTTTACTGATTTGATTGAAGATGAGAATTATGCAATGACCTGGTTCAGCCAAAGCTGAGTGTGCCATGGAATGGAAATGTTTCAAATAAAAAAACAATGATTTACAGAAGTCAAATTGTATCAAATACAGAGTACATTAATCTGACTGAACCACATTAGGATCTGTGCATGATTTGTCTCAAATTCTCATTTGTGGGACATAGTATAGACAAGCACAATGAAATGAAAAAATCTGGCAACACGGGAAATGTTTATGAAAAAAGATTGTTTATATAAGTAAATGTTCAGAAATTCATAGGGTACAAATCATATCATAGATTAAATTATTTAATGATATGATTTGTACCCTATGAATTTCTGAACATTTACTTATATAAACAATCTTTTTTCATAAACATTTCCCGTGTTGCCAGATTTTTTCATTTCATTGTGCTTGTCTATACTATGTCCCACAAATGAGAATTTGAGACAAATCATGCACAGATCCTAATGTGGTTCAGTCAGATTAATGTACTCTGTATTTGATACAATTTGACGTCTGTAAATAATTGGTTTTTTATTTATAACAAATTCCCTTGCCGGTACCTATTATTTTTCATAATTTGCCCGAACCCGCAAGGGTGTATTGGTTACCCACTTTTTCTAAAAATGGAATGGAAATGACACAAAATGCAAGAATGGAGAGAGAAAAATGAACAGTTCAGGGGAGAAACAAAAATGTAAGAAGGTGAAACAAAGAAGGATAAGGGGAAGAAATAATGATTGAAAAATAGAATGGGTAAAAGGAAAGAAAGGATAAAATAAGTTCCTGAACACTCAAGGGGTAGATGAGCATCAACACCTTGAGAGTTCTTTGGAATGTGTTATGAGTGCCTCTCGAGACCTGCCTGGAAAGCATTTAAATTCTTAGGAGGAGACCTTCCTGACAGTCCCAAACATGTGGCTTCTGAACACTTCTAGAGACTAGTCGGACTTACTCACTTTGCTCCCTTGATGCATTTGAGTTATCGTTTAAAATGGGGGTGAGGCAGGGGTATTAACATTGTTGACAAGGGAATTTACATGTGTTTGCTACTCCATTTTAATTATTCCATTACAATAACTTAGCATCCACTGGGGCACGTTAGACTGAACACTGCACTGACATCCATATAGCTGGGCATAAAGACACTTAGGGGCTTATTTACAAGGAACTTGTGCCACCAATGTGTCAAACTTCTTGATGCATTGGCGGGGCTGTCAGTACTCCATGTTTACAAGGCGATGTATCTTGGAGGATGCGTCACTTTTGGGAGTCAGGCATCAAAAGAAATCTATGTTGGAACCTCCTGCATCATGCAAGCATCTCTTCCTAACAGTAATTACATTCAGGATTCCATATAAGATTACTAGCAATTCATGCAAGTGTATGAGCATAATAGAACATACTTTGAATATGTTTTCACACAATGTAGCCATCAGACACTGTCTTTCCTTCTGAAGGAAGAGTCAATAAGAAAGGCATGCTATCTGGAGAGTATGAATTTACTCCCATGGAGCTTTAGTTGTTCTTTCTGTAGGATGATGCCATAGTTGTGTTCCTTTCACGTTATCTTTAGTTTTGCTTCATCACTCTTTCTCTTGAGGTCTCTCAGACGTCTAGATCTACCCACTCACCCTTATTATAGAAATCCCCTAGTGGTGCCCCCAAATCCCATGGGAGTAACTGGAAAGGCGGCAACCACTATTTGAAACTTGATACTAACATCGCCCAATCCAAATATCAATAGCTCCCCTCATTATGATGGTGCTGTAGAGGCTCAATCGGCTCACTACCGAGACATTATCACTAATCCACGCTTTACTGATTTGATTGAAGATGAGAATTATGCAATGACCTGGTTCAGCCAAAGCTGAGTGTGCCATGGAATGGAAATGTTTCAAATAAAAAACCAATGATTTACAGAAGTCAAATTGTATCAAATACAGAGTACATTAATCTGACTGAACCACATTAGGATCTGTGCATGATTTGTCTCAAATTCTCATTTGTGGGACATAGTATAGACATGTAGTCTACACTATGTCCCACAAATGAGAATTTGAGACAAATCATGCACAGACATGTAGTCTATACTATGTCCCACAAATGAGAATTTGAGACAAATCATGCACAGATCCTAATGTGGTTCAGTCAGATTAATGTACTCTGTATTTGATACAATTTGACTTCTGTAAATCATTGGTTTTTTATTTATAACAAATTCCCTTGCTGGTACCTTTTATTTTTCATAATTTGTCCGAACCCGCAAGGGTATATTGGGTTACCCACTTTTTCTAAAAATTGAATGGAAATGGCACAAAATGCAAGAATGGAGAGAGAAAAATGAACAGTTCAGGGGAGAAACAAAAATGTAAGAAGGTGAAACAAAGAAGCATAAGGGGAAGAAATAATGATTGAAAAATAGAATGGGTAAAAGGAAAGAAAGGATAAAATAAGTTCCTGAACACTCAAGGGGTAGATGAGCATCAACACCTTGAGAGTTCTTTGGAATGTGTTATGAGTGCCTCTCGAGAACTGCCTGGAAAACATTTAAATTCTTAGGAGGAGACCTTCCTGACAGTCCCAAACATGTCGCTTCTGAACACTTCTAGAGACCAGTCGGACTTACTCACTTTGCTCCCTTGATGCATTTGAGTTATCGTTTAAAATGGGGGTGAGGCAGGGGTATTAACATTGTTGACAAGGGAATTTACATGTGTTTGCTACTCCATTTTAATTATTCCATTACAATAACTTAGCATCCACTGGGGCACGTTAGACTGAACACTGCACTGACATCCATATAGCTGGGCATAAAGACACTTAGGGGCTTATTTACAAGGAACTTGTGCCACCAATGTGTCAAACTTCTTGATGCATTGGCGGGGCTGTCAGTACTCCATGTTTACAAGGCGATGTATCTTGGAGGATGCGTCACTTTTGGGAGTTGTGCATCAAAAGAAATCTATGTTGGAACCTCCTGCATCACGCAAGCATTTCTTCCTAACAGTAATTACATTCAGGATTCCATATAAGATTACTAGCAATTCATGCGAGTGTATGAGCATAATAGAACATACTTTGAATATGTTTTCACACAATGTAGCCATCAGACACTGTCTTTCCTTCTGATGGAAGAGTCAATAAGAAAGGCATGCTATCTGGAGAGTAGGAATTTACTCCCATGGAGCTTTAGTTGTTCTTTCTGTAGGATGATGCCATCGTTGTGTTCCTTCCACGTAATCTTTAGTTTTACTTCATCACTCTTTCTCTTGAGGTCTCTCAGACGTCTAGATCTACCCACTCACCCTTATTATAGAAATCCCCTAGTGGTGCCCCCAAATCCCATGGGAGTAACTGGAAAGGCAGCAACCACTATTTGAAACTTGATACTAACATCGCCCAATCCAAATATCAATAGCTCCCATTATGATGGTGCTGTAGAGGCTCAATCGGCTCACTACCGAGACATTATCATTAATCCACGCTTTACTGATTTGATTGAAGATGAGAATTATGCAATGACCTGGTTCAGCCAAAGCTGAGTGTGCCATGGAATGGAAATGTTTCAAATAAAAAAACAATGATTTACAGAAGTCAAATTGTATCAAATACAGAGTACATTAATCTGACTGAACCACATTAGGATCTGTGCATGATTTGTCTCAAATTCTCATTTGTGGGACATAGTATAGACAAGCACAATGAAATGAAAAAATCTGGCAACACGGGAAATGTTTATGAAAAAAGATTGTTTATATAAGTAAATGTTCAGAAATTCATAGGGTACAAATCATATCATAGATTAAATTATTTAATGATATGATTTGTACCCTATGAATTTCTGAACATTTACTTATATAAACAATCTTTTTTCATAAACATTTCCCGTGTTGCCAGATTTTTTCATTTCATTGTGCTTGTCTATACTATGTCCCACAAATGAGAATTTGAGACAAATCATGCACAGATCCTAATGTGGTTCAGTCAGATTAATGTACTCTGTATTTGATACAATTTGACTTCTGTAAATAATTGGTTTTTTATTTATAACAAATTCCCTTGCCGGTACCTATTATTTTTCATAATTTGCCCGAACCCGCAAGGGTGTATTGGGTTACCCACTTTTTCTAAAAATTGAATGGAAATGACACAAAATGCAAGAATGGAGAGAGAAAAATGAACAGTTCAGGGGAGAAACAAAAATGTAAGAAGGTGAAACAAAGAAGGATAAGGGGAAGAAATAATGATTGAAAAATAGAATGGGTAAAAGGAAAGAAAGGATAAAATAAGTGCCTGAACACTCAAGGGGTAGATGAGCATCAACACCTTGAGAGTTCTTTGGAATGTGTTATGAGTGCCTCTCGAGACCTGCCTGGAAAACATTTAAATTCTTAGGAGGAGACCTTCCTGACAGTCCCAAACATGTGGCTTCTGAACACTTCTAGAGACTAGTCGGACTTACTCACTTTGCTCTCTTGATGCATTTGAGTTATTGTTTAAAATGGGGGTGAGGCAGGGGTATTAACATTGTTGACAAGGGAATTTACATGTGTTTGCTACTCCATTTTAATTATTCCATTACAATAACTTAGCATCCACTGGGGCACGTTAGACTGAACACTGCACTGACATCCATATAGCTGGGCATAAAGACACTTAGGGGCTTATTTACAAGCAACTTGTGCCACCAATGTGTCAAACTTCTTGATGCATTGGCGGGGCTGTCAGTACTCCATGTTTACAAGGCGATGTATCTTGGAGGATGCGTCACTTTTGGGAGTCAGGCATCAAAAGAAATCTATGTTGGAACCTCCTGCATCATGCAAGCATCTCTTCCTAACAGTAATTACATTCAGGATTCCATATAAGATTACTAGCAATTCATGCAAGTGTATGAGCATAATAGAACATACTTTGAATATGTTTTCACACAATGTAGCCATCAGACACTGTCTTTCCTTCTGAAGGAAGAGTCAATAAGAAAGGCATGCTATCTGGAGAGTATGAATTTACTCCCATGGAGCTTTAGTTGTTCTTTCTGTAGGATGATGCCATAGTTGTGTTCCTGTCACGTTATCTTTAGTTTTGCTTCATCACTCTTTCTCTTGAGGTCTCTCAGACGTCTAGATCTACCCACTCACCCTTATTATAGAAATCCCCTAGTGGTGCCCCCAAATCCCATGGGAGTAACTGGAAAGGCAGCAACCACTATTTGAAACTTGATACTAACATCGCCCAATCCAAATATCAATAGCTCCCCTCATTATGATGGTGCTGTAGAGGCTCAATCGGCTCACTACCGAGACATTATCACTAATCCACGCTTTACTGATTTGATTGAAGATGAGAATTATGCAATGACCTGGTTCAGCCAAAGCTGAGTGTGCCATGGAATGGAAATGTTTCAAATAAAAAACCAATGATTTACAGAAGTCAAATTGTATCAAATACAGAGTACATTAATCTGACTGAACCACATTAGGATCTGTGCATGATTTGTCTCAAATTCTCATTTGTGGGACATAGTATAGACATGTAGTCTATACTATGTCCCACAAATGAGAATTTGAGACAAATCATGCACAGACATGTAGTCTATACTATGTCCCACAAATGAGAATTTGAGACAAATCATGCACAGATCCTAATGTGGTTCAGTCAGATTAATGTACTCTGTATTTGATACAATTTGACTTCTGTAAATCATTGGTTTTTTATTTATAACAAATTCCCTTGCTGGTACCTTTTATTTTTCATAATTTGCCCGAACCCGCAAGGGTATATTGGGTTACCCACTTTTTCTAAAAATTGAATGGAAATGGCACAAAATGCAAGAATGGAGAGAGAAAAATGAACAGTTCAGGGGAGAAACAAAAATGTAAGAAGGTGAAACAAAGAAGCATAAGGGGAAGAAATAATGATTGAAAAATAGAATGGGTAAAAGGAAAGAAAGGATAAAATAAGTTCCTGAACACTCAAGGGGTAGATGAGCATCAACACCTTGAGAGTTCTTTGGAATGTGTTATGAGTGCCTCTCGAGAACTGCCTGGAAAACATTTAAATTCTTAGGAGGAGACCTTCCTGACAGTCCCAAACATGTGGCTTCTGAACACTTCTAGAGACCAGTCGGACTTACTCACTTTGCTCCCTTGATGCATTTGAGTTATCGTTTAAAATGGGGGTGAGGCAGGGATATTAACATTGTTGACAAGGGAATTTACATGTGTTTGCTACTCCATTTTAATTATTCCATTACAATAACTTAGCATCCACTGGGGCACGTTAGACTGAACACTGCACTGACATCCATATAGCTGGGCATAAAGACACTTAGGGGCTTATTTACAAGGAACTTGTGCCACCAATGTGTCAAACTTCTTGATGCATTGGCGGGGCTGTCAGTACTCCATGTTTACAAGGCGATGTATCTTGGAGGATGCGTCACTTTTGGGAGTTGTGCATCAAAATAAATCTATGTTGGAACCTCCTGCATCACGCAAGCATTTCTTCCTAACAGTAATTACATTCAGGATTCCATATAAGATTACTAGCAATTCATGCGAGTGTATGAGCATAATAGAACATACTTTGAATATGTTTTCACACAATGTAGCCATCAGACACTGTCTTTCCTTCTGATGGAAGAGTCAATAAGAAAGGCATGCTATCTGGAGAGTAGGAATTTACTCCCATGGAGCTTTAGTTGTTCTTTCTGTAGGATGATGCCATCGTTGTGTTCCTTCCACGTAATCTTTAGTTTTACTTCATCACTCTTTCTCTTGAGGTCTCTCAGACGTCTAGATCTACCCACTCACCCTTATTATAGAAATCCCCTAGTGGTGCCCCCAAATCCCATGGGAATAACTGGAAAGGCAGCAACCACTATTTGAAACTTGATACTAACATCGCCCAATCCAAATATCAATAGCTCCCATTATGATGGTGCTGTAGAGGCTCAATCGGCTCACTACCGAGACATTATCATTAATCCACGCTTTACTGATTTGATTGAAGATGAGAATTATGCAATGACCTGGTTCAGCCAAAGCTGAGTGTGCCATGGAATGGAAATGTTTCAAATAAAAAAACAATGATTTACAGAAGTCAAATTGTATCAAATACAGAGTACATTAATCTGACTGAACCACATTAGGATCTGTGCATGATTTGTCTCAAATTCTCATTTGTGGGACATAGTATAGACAAGCACAATGAAATGAAAAAATCTGGCAACACGGGAAATGTTTATGAAAAAAGATTGTTTATATAAGTAAATGTTCAGAAATTCATAGGGTACAAATCATATCATAGATTAAATTATTTAATGATATGATTTGTACCCTATGAATTTCTGAACATTTACTTATATAAACAATCTTTTTTCATAAACATTTCCCGTGTTGCCAGATTTTTTCATTTCATTGTGCTTGTCTATACTATGTCCCACAAATGAGAATTTGAGACAAATCATGCACAGATCCTAATGTGGTTCAGTCAGATTAATGTACTCTGTATTTGATACAATTTGACGTCTGTAAATAATTGGTTTTTTATTTATAACAAATTCCCTTGCCGGTACCTATTATTTTTCATAATTTGCCCGAACCCGCAAGGGTGTATTGGTTACCCACTTTTTCTAAAAATGGAATGGAAATGACACAAAATGCAAGAATGGAGAGAGAAAAATGAACAGTTCAGGGGAGAAACAAAAATGTAAGAAGGTGAAACAAAGAAGGATAAGGGGAAGAAATAATGATTGAAAAATAGAATGGGTAAAAGGAAAGAAAGGATAAAATAAGTTCCTGAACACTCAAGGGGTAGATGAGCATCAACACCTTGAGAGTTCTTTGGAATGTGTTATGAGTGCCTCTCGAGACCTGCCTGGAAAGCATTTAAATTCTTAGGAGGAGACCTTCCTGACAGTCCCAAACATGTGGCTTCTGAACACTTCTAGAGACTAGTCGGACTTACTCACTTTGCTCCCTTGATGCATTTGAGTTATCGTTTAAAATGGGGGTGAGGCAGGGGTATTAACATTGTTGACAAGGGAATTTACATGTGTTTGCTACTCCATTTTAATTATTCCATTACAATAACTTAGCATCCACTGGGGCACGTTAGACTGAACACTGCACTGACATCCATATAGCTGGGCATAAAGACACTTAGGGGCTTATTTACAAGGAACTTGTGCCACCAATGTGTCAAACTTCTTGATGCATTGGCGGGGCTGTCAGTACTCCATGTTTACAAGGCGATGTATCTTGGAGGATGCGTCACTTTTGGGAGTCAGGCATCAAAAGAAATCTATGTTGGAACCTCCTGCATCATGCAAGCATCTCTTCCTAACAGTAATTACATTCAGGATTCCATATAAGATTACTAGCAATTCATGCAAGTGTATGAGCATAATAGAACATACTTTGAATATGTTTTCACACAATGTAGCCATCAGACACTGTCTTTCCTTCTGAAGGAAGAGTCAATAAGAAAGGCATGCTATCTGGAGAGTATGAATTTACTCCCATGGAGCTTTAGTTGTTCTTTCTGTAGGATGATGCCATAGTTGTGTTCCTTTCACGTTATCTTTAGTTTTGCTTCATCACTCTTTCTCTTGAGGTCTCTCAGACGTCTAGATCTACCCACTCACCCTTATTATAGAAATCCCCTAGTGGTGCCCCCAAATCCCATGGGAGTAACTGGAAAGGCGGCAACCACTATTTGAAACTTGATACTAACATCGCCCAATCCAAATATCAATAGCTCCCCTCATTATGATGGTGCTGTAGAGGCTCAATCGGCTCACTACCGAGACATTATCACTAATCCACGCTTTACTGATTTGATTGAAGATGAGAATTATGCAATGACCTGGTTCAGCCAAAGCTGAGTGTGCCATGGAATGGAAATGTTTCAAATAAAAAACCAATGATTTACAGAAGTCAAATTGTATCAAATACAGAGTACATTAATCTGACTGAACCACATTAGGATCTGTGCATGATTTGTCTCAAATTCTCATTTGTGGGACATAGTATAGACATGTAGTCTACACTATGTCCCACAAATGAGAATTTGAGACAAATCATGCACAGACATGTAGTCTATACTATGTCCCACAAATGAGAATTTGAGACAAATCATGCACAGATCCTAATGTGGTTCAGTCAGATTAATGTACTCTGTATTTGATACAATTTGACTTCTGTAAATCATTGGTTTTTTATTTATAACAAATTCCCTTGCTGGTACCTTTTATTTTTCATAATTTGTCCGAACCCGCAAGGGTATATTGGGTTACCCACTTTTTCTAAAAATTGAATGGAAATGGCACAAAATGCAAGAATGGAGAGAGAAAAATGAACAGTTCAGGGGAGAAACAAAAATGTAAGAAGGTGAAACAAAGAAGCATAAGGGGAAGAAATAATGATTGAAAAATAGAATGGGTAAAAGGAAAGAAAGGATAAAATAAGTTCCTGAACACTCAAGGGGTAGATGAGCATCAACACCTTGAGAGTTCTTTGGAATGTGTTATGAGTGCCTCTCGAGAACTGCCTGGAAAACATTTAAATTCTTAGGAGGAGACCTTCCTGACAGTCCCAAACATGTCGCTTCTGAACACTTCTAGAGACCAGTCGGACTTACTCACTTTGCTCCCTTGATGCATTTGAGTTATCGTTTAAAATGGGGGTGAGGCAGGGGTATTAACATTGTTGACAAGGGAATTTACATGTGTTTGCTACTCCATTTTAATTATTCCATTACAATAACTTAGCATCCACTGGGGCACGTTAGACTGAACACTGCACTGACATCCATATAGCTGGGCATAAAGACACTTAGGGGCTTATTTACAAGGAACTTGTGCCACCAATGTGTCAAACTTCTTGATGCATTGGCGGGGCTGTCAGTACTCCATGTTTACAAGGCGATGTATCTTGGAGGATGCGTCACTTTTGGGAGTTGTGCATCAAAAGAAATCTATGTTGGAACCTCCTGCATCACGCAAGCATTTCTTCCTAACAGTAATTACATTCAGGATTCCATATAAGATTACTAGCAATTCATGCGAGTGTATGAGCATAATAGAACATACTTTGAATATGTTTTCACACAATGTAGCCATCAGACACTGTCTTTCCTTCTGATGGAAGAGTCAATAAGAAAGGCATGCTATCTGGAGAGTAGGAATTTACTCCCATGGAGCTTTAGTTGTTCTTTCTGTAGGATGATGCCATCGTTGTGTTCCTTCCACGTAATCTTTAGTTTTACTTCATCACTCTTTCTCTTGAGGTCTCTCAGACGTCTAGATCTACCCACTCACCCTTATTATAGAAATCCCCTAGTGGTGCCCCCAAATCCCATGGGAGTAACTGGAAAGGCAGCAACCACTATTTGAAACTTGATACTAACATCGCCCAATCCAAATATCAATAGCTCCCATTATGATGGTGCTGTAGAGGCTCAATCGGCTCACTACCGAGACATTATCATTAATCCACGCTTTACTGATTTGATTGAAGATGAGAATTATGCAATGACCTGGTTCAGCCAAAGCTGAGTGTGCCATGGAATGGAAATGTTTCAAATAAAAAAACAATGATTTACAGAAGTCAAATTGTATCAAATACAGAGTACATTAATCTGACTGAACCACATTAGGATCTGTGCATGATTTGTCTCAAATTCTCATTTGTGGGACATAGTATAGACAAGCACAATGAAATGAAAAAATCTGGCAACACGGGAAATGTTTATGAAAAAAGATTGTTTATATAAGTAAATGTTCAGAAATTCATAGGGTACAAATCATATCATAGATTAAATTATTTAATGATATGATTTGTACCCTATGAATTTCTGAACATTTACTTATATAAACAATCTTTTTTCATAAACATTTCCCGTGTTGCCAGATTTTTTCATTTCATTGTGCTTGTCTATACTATGTCCCACAAATGAGAATTTGAGACAAATCATGCACAGATCCTAATGTGGTTCAGTCAGATTAATGTACTCTGTATTTGATACAATTTGACTTCTGTAAATAATTGGTTTTTTATTTATAACAAATTCCCTTGCCGGTACCTATTATTTTTCATAATTTGCCCGAACCCGCAAGGGTGTATTGGGTTACCCACTTTTTCTAAAAATTGAATGGAAATGACACAAAATGCAAGAATGGAGAGAGAAAAATGAACAGTTCAGGGGAGAAACAAAAATGTAAGAAGGTGAAACAAAGAAGGATAAGGGGAAGAAATAATGATTGAAAAATAGAATGGGTAAAAGGAAAGAAAGGATAAAATAAGTGCCTGAACACTCAAGGGGTAGATGAGCATCAACACCTTGAGAGTTCTTTGGAATGTGTTATGAGTGCCTCTCGAGACCTGCCTGGAAAACATTTAAATTCTTAGGAGGAGACCTTCCTGACAGTCCCAAACATGTGGCTTCTGAACACTTCTAGAGACTAGTCGGACTTACTCACTTTGCTCTCTTGATGCATTTGAGTTATTGTTTAAAATGGGGGTGAGGCAGGGGTATTAACATTGTTGACAAGGGAATTTACATGTGTTTGCTACTCCATTTTAATTATTCCATTACAATAACTTAGCATCCACTGGGGCACGTTAGACTGAACACTGCACTGACATCCATATAGCTGGGCATAAAGACACTTAGGGGCTTATTTACAAGCAACTTGTGCCACCAATGTGTCAAACTTCTTGATGCATTGGCGGGGCTGTCAGTACTCCATGTTTACAAGGCGATGTATCTTGGAGGATGCGTCACTTTTGGGAGTCAGGCATCAAAAGAAATCTATGTTGGAACCTCCTGCATCATGCAAGCATCTCTTCCTAACAGTAATTACATTCAGGATTCCATATAAGATTACTAGCAATTCATGCAAGTGTATGAGCATAATAGAACATACTTTGAATATGTTTTCACACAATGTAGCCATCAGACACTGTCTTTCCTTCTGAAGGAAGAGTCAATAAGAAAGGCATGCTATCTGGAGAGTATGAATTTACTCCCATGGAGCTTTAGTTGTTCTTTCTGTAGGATGATGCCATAGTTGTGTTCCTGTC
This sequence comes from Lissotriton helveticus, assembly GCF_964261635.1. Classification (NCBI taxonomy): domain Eukaryota; kingdom Metazoa; phylum Chordata; class Amphibia; order Caudata; family Salamandridae; genus Lissotriton; species Lissotriton helveticus. Next base: position 1,247,151,858 of record NC_136068.1, on the reverse strand, counting down.
ACGTTATCTTTAGTTTTGCTTCATCACTCTTTCTCTTGAGGTCTCTCAGACGTCTAGATCTACCCACTCACCCTTATTATAGAAATCCCCTAGTGGTGCCCCCAAATCCCATGGGAGTAACTGGAAAGGCAGCAACCACTATTTGAAACTTGATACTAACATCGCCCAATCCAAATATCAATAGCTCCCCTCATTATGATGGTGCTGTAGAGGCTCAATCGGCTCACTACCGAGACATTATCACTAATCCACGCTTTACTGATTTGATTGAAGATGAGAATTATGCAATGACCTGGTTCAGCCAAAGCTGAGTGTGCCATGGAATGGAAATGTTTCAAATAAAAAACCAATGATTTACAGAAGTCAAATTGTATCAAATACAGAGTACATTAATCTGACTGAACCACATTAGGATCTGTGCATGATTTGTCTCAAATTCTCATTTGTGGGACATAGTATAGACATGTAGTCTATACTATGTCCCACAAATGAGAATTTGAGACAAATCATGCACAGACATGTAGTCTATACTATGTCCCACAAATGAGAATTTGAGACAAATCATGCACAGATCCTAATGTGGTTCAGTCAGATTAATGTACTCTGTATTTGATACAATTTGACTTCTGTAAATCATTGGTTTTTTATTTATAACAAATTCCCTTGCTGGTACCTTTTATTTTTCATAATTTGCCCGAACCCGCAAGGGTATATTGGGTTACCCACTTTTTCTAAAAATTGAATGGAAATGGCACAAAATGCAAGAATGGAGAGAGAAAAATGAACAGTTCAGGGGAGAAACAAAAATGTAAGAAGGTGAAACAAAGAAGCATAAGGGGAAGAAATAATGATTGAAAAATAGAATGGGTAAAAGGAAAGAAAGGATAAAATAAGTTCCTGAACACTCAAGGGGTAGATGAGCATCAACACCTTGAGAGTTCTTTGGAATGTGTTATGAGTGCCTCTCGAGAACTGCCTGGAAAACATTTAAATTCTTAGGAGGAGACCTTCCTGACAGTCCCAAACATGTGGCTTCTGAACACTTCTAGAGACCAGTCGGACTTACTCACTTTGCTCCCTTGATGCATTTGAGTTATCGTTTAAAATGGGGGTGAGGCAGGGATATTAACATTGTTGACAAGGGAATTTACATGTGTTTGCTACTCCATTTTAATTATTCCATTACAATAACTTAGCATCCACTGGGGCACGTTAGACTGAACACTGCACTGACATCCATATAGCTGGGCATAAAGACACTTAGGGGCTTATTTACAAGGAACTTGTGCCACCAATGTGTCAAACTTCTTGATGCATTGGCGGGGCTGTCAGTACTCCATGTTTACAAGGCGATGTATCTTGGAGGATGCGTCACTTTTGGGAGTTGTGCATCAAAATAAATCTATGTTGGAACCTCCTGCATCACGCAAGCATTTCTTCCTAACAGTAATTACATTCAGGATTCCATATAAGATTACTAGCAATTCATGCGAGTGTATGAGCATAATAGAACATACTTTGAATATGTTTTCACACAATGTAGCCATCAGACACTGTCTTTCCTTCTGATGGAAGAGTCAATAAGAAAGGCATGCTATCTGGAGAGTAGGAATTTACTCCCATGGAGCTTTAGTTGTTCTTTCTGTAGGATGATGCCATCGTTGTGTTCCTTCCACGTAATCTTTAGTTTTACTTCATCACTCTTTCTCTTGAGGTCTCTCAGACGTCTAGATCTACCCACTCACCCTTATTATAGAAATCCCCTAGTGGTGCCCCCAAATCCCATGGGAGTAACTGGAAAGGCAGCAACCACTATTTGAAACTTGATACTAACATCGCCCAATCCAAATATCAATAGCTCCCATTATGATGGTGCTGTAGAGGCTCAATCGGCTCACTACCGAGACATTATCATTAATCCACGCTTTACTGATTTGATTGAAGATGAGAATTATGCAATGACCTGGTTCAGCCAAAGCTGAGTGTGCCATGGAATGGAAATGTTTCAAATAAAAAAACAATGATTTACAGAAGTCAAATTGTATCAAATACAGAGTACATTAATCTGACTGAACCACATTAGGATCTGTGCATGATTTGTCTCAAATTCTCATTTGTGGGACATAGTATAGACAAGCACAATGAAATGAAAAAATCTGGCAACACGGGAAATGTTTATGAAAAAAGATTGTTTATATAAGTAAATGTTCAGAAATTCATAGGGTACAAATCATATCATAGATTAAATTATTTAATGATATGATTTGTACCCTATGAATTTCTGAACATTTACTTATATAAACAATCTTTTTTCATAAACATTTCCCGTGTTGCCAGATTTTTTCATTTCATTGTGCTTGTCTATACTATGTCCCACAAATGAGAATTTGAGACAAATCATGCACAGATCCTAATGTGGTTCAGTCAGATTAATGTACTCTGTATTTGATACAATTTGACTTCTGTAAATAATTGGTTTTTTATTTATAACAAATTCCCTTGCCGGTACCTATTATTTTTCATAATTTGCCCGAACCCGCAAGGGTGTATTGGTTACCCACTTTTTCTAAAAATGGAATGGAAATGACACAAAATGCAAGAATGGAGAGAGAAAAATGAACAGTTCAGGGAAGAAACAAAAATGTAAGAAGGTGAAACAAAGAAGGATAAGGGGAGAAATAATGATTGAAAAATAGAATGGGTAAAAGGAAAGAAAGGATAAAATAAGTTCCTGAACACTCAAGGGGTAGATGAGCATCAACACCTTGAGAGTTCTTTGGAATGTGTTATGAGTGCCTCTCGAGACCTGCCTGGAAAACATTTAAATTCTTAGGAGGAGACCTTCCTGACAGTCCCAAACATGTGGCTTCTGAACACTTCTAGAGACTAGTCGGACTTACTCACTTTGCTCTCTTGATGCATTTGAGTTATTGTTTAAAATGGGGGTGAGGCAGGGGTATTAACATTGTTGACAAGGGAATTTACATGTGTTTGCTACTCCATTTTAATTATTCCATTACAATAACTTAGCATCCACTGGGGCACGTTAGACTGAACACTGCACTGACATCCATATAGCTGGGCATAAAGACACTTAGGGGCTTATTTACAAGCAACTTGTGCCACCAATGTGTCAAACTTCTTGATGCATTGGCGGGGCTGTCAGTACTCCATGTTTACAAGGCGATGTATCTTGGAGGATGCGTCACTTTTGGGAGTCAGGCATCAAAAGAAATCTATGTTGGAACCTCCTGCATCATGCAAGCATCTCTTCCTAACAGTAATTACATTCAGGATTCCATATAAGATTACTAGCAATTCATGCAAGTGTATGAGCATAATAGAACATACTTTGAATATGTTTTCACACAATGTAGCCATCAGACACTGTCTTTCCTTCTGAAGGAAGAGTCAATAAGAAAGGCATGCTATCTGGAGAGTATGAATTTACTCCCATGGAGCTTTAGTTGTTCTTTCTGTAGGATGATGCCATAGTTGTGTTCCTGTCACGTTATCTTTAGTTTTGCTTCATCACTCTTTCTCTTGAGGTCTCTCAGACGTCTAGATCTACCCACTCACCCTTATTATAGAAATCCCCTAGTGGTGCCCCCAAATCCCATGGGAGTAACTGGAAAGGCAGCAACCACTATTTGAAACTTGATACTAACATCGCCCAATCCAAATATCAATAGCTCCCCTCATTATGATGGTGCTGTAGAGGCTCAATCGGCTCACTACCGAGACATTATCACTAATCCACGCTTTACTGATTTGATTGAAGATGAGAATTATGCAATGACCTGGTTCAGCCAAAGCTGAGTGTGCCATGGAATGGAAATGTTTCAAATAAAAAACCAATGATTTACAGAAGTCAAATTGTATCAAATACAGAGTACATTAATCTGACTGAACCACATTAGGATCTGTGCATGATTTGTCTCAAATTCTCATTTGTGGGACATAGTATAGACATGTAGTCTATACTATGTCCCACAAATGAGAATTTGAGACAAATCATGCACAGACATGTAGTCTATACTATGTCCCACAAATGAGAATTTGAGACAAATCATGCACAGATCCTAATGTGGTTCAGTCAGATTAATGTACTCTGTATTTGATACAATTTGACTTCTGTAAATCATTGGTTTTTTATTTATAACAAATTCCCTTGCTGGTACCTTTTATTTTTCATAATTTGCCCGAACCCGCAAGGGTATATTGGGTTACCCACTTTTTCTAAAAATTGAATGGAAATGGCACAAAATGCAAGAATGGAGAGAGAAAAATGAACAGTTCAGGGGAGAAACAAAAATGTAAGAAGGTGAAACAAAGAAGCATAAGGGGAAGAAATAATGATTGAAAAATAGAATGGGTAAAAGGAAAGAAAGGATAAAATAAGTTCCTGAACACTCAAGGGGTAGATGAGCATCAACACCTTGAGAGTTCTTTGGAATGTGTTATGAGTGCCTCTCGAGAACTGCCTGGAAAACATTTAAATTCTTAGGAGGAGACCTTCCTGACAGTCCCAAACATGTGGCTTCTGAACACTTCTAGAGACCAGTCGGACTTACTCACTTTGCTCCCTTGATGCATTTGAGTTATCGTTTAAAATGGGGGTGAGGCAGGGATATTAACATTGTTGACAAGGGAATTTACATGTGTTTGCTACTCCATTTTAATTATTCCATTACAATAACTTAGCATCCACTGGGGCACGTTAGACTGAACACTGCACTGACATCCATATAGCTGGGCATAAAGACACTTAGGGGCTTATTTACAAGGAACTTGTGCCACCAATGTGTCAAACTTCTTGATGCATTGGCGGGGCTGTCAGTACTCCATGTTTACAAGGCGATGTATCTTGGAGGATGCGTCACTTTTGGGAGTTGTGCATCAAAATAAATCTATGTTGGAACCTCCTGCATCACGCAAGCATTTCTTCCTAACAGTAATTACATTCAGGATTCCATATAAGATTACTAGCAATTCATGCGAGTGTATGAGCATAATAGAACATACTTTGAATATGTTTTCACACAATGTAGCCATCAGACACTGTCTTTCCTTCTGATGGAAGAGTCAATAAGAAAGGCATGCTATCTGGAGAGTAGGAATTTACTCCCATGGAGCTTTAGTTGTTCTTTCTGTAGGATGATGCCATCGTTGTGTTCCTTCCACGTAATCTTTAGTTTTACTTCATCACTCTTTCTCTTGAGGTCTCTCAGACGTCTAGATCTACCCACTCACCCTTATTATAGAAATCCCCTAGTGGTGCCCCCAAATCCCATGGGAGTAACTGGAAAGGCAGCAACCACTATTTGAAACTTGATACTAACATCGCCCAATCCAAATATCAATAGCTCCCATTATGATGGTGCTGTAGAGGCTCAATCGGCTCACTACCGAGACATTATCATTAATCCACGCTTTACTGATTTGATTGAAGATGAGAATTATGCAATGACCTGGTTCAGCCAAAGCTGAGTGTGCCATGGAATGGAAATGTTTCAAATAAAAAAACAATGATTTACAGAAGTCAAATTGTATCAAATACAGAGTACATTAATCTGACTGAACCACATTAGGATCTGTGCATGATTTGTCTCAAATTCTCATTTGTGGGACATAGTATAGACAAGCACAATGAAATGAAAAAATCTGGCAACACGGGAAATGTTTATGAAAAAAGATTGTTTATATAAGTAAATGTTCAGAAATTCATAGGGTACAAATCATATCATAGATTAAATTATTTAATGATATGATTTGTACCCTATGAATTTCTGAACATTTACTTATATAAACAATCTTTTTTCATAAACATTTCCCGTGTTGCCAGATTTTTTCATTTCATTGTGCTTGTCTATACTATGTCCCACAAATGAGAATTTGAGACAAATCATGCACAGATCCTAATGTGGTTCAGTCAGATTAATGTACTCTGTATTTGATACAATTTGACTTCTGTAAATAATTGGTTTTTTATTTATAACAAATTCCCTTGCCGGTACCTATTATTTTTCATAATTTGCCCGAACCCGCAAGGGTGTATTGGTTACCCACTTTTTCTAAAAATGGAATGGAAATGACACAAAATGCAAGAATGGAGAGAGAAAAATGAACAGTTCAGGGAAGAAACAAAAATGTAAGAAGGTGAAACAAAGAAGGATAAGGGGAGAAATAATGATTGAAAAATAGAATGGGTAAAAGGAAAGAAAGGATAAAATAAGTTCCTGAACACTCAAGGGGTAGATGAGCATCAACACCTTGAGAGTTCTTTGGAATGTGTTATGAGTGCCTCTCGAGACCTGCCTGGAAAACATTTAAATTCTTAGGAGGAGACCTTCCTGACAGTCCCAAACATGTGGCTTCTGAACACTTCTAGAGACTAGTCGGACTTACTCACTTTGCTCCCTTGATGCATTTGAGTTATCGTTTAAAATGGGGGTGAGGCAGGGGTATTAACATTGTTGACAAGGGAATTTACATGTGTTTGCTACTCCATTTTAATTATTCCATTACAATAACTTAGCATCCACTGGGGCACGTTAGACTGAACACTGCACTGACATCCATATAGCTGGGCATAAAGACACTTAGGGGCTTATTTACAAGGAACTTGTGCCACCAATGTGTCAAACTTCTTGATGCATTGGCGGGGCTGTCAGTACTCCATGTTTACAAGGCGATGTATCTTGGAGGATGCGTCACTTTTGGGAGTCAGGCATCAAAAGAAATCTATGTTGGAACCTCCTGCATCATGCAAGCATCTCTTCCTAACAGTAATTACATTCAGGATTCCATATAAGATTACTAGCAATTCATGCAAGTGTATGAGCATAATAGAACATACTTTGAATATGTTTTCACACAATGTAGCCATCAGACACTGTCTTTCCTTCTGAAGGAAGAGTCAATAAGAAAGGCATGCTATCTGGAGAGTATGAATTTACTCCCATGGAGCTTTAGTTGTTCTTTCTGTAGGATGATGCCATAGTTGTGTTCCTTTCACGTTATCTTTAGTTTTGCTTCATCACTCTTTCTCTTGAGGTCTCTCAGACGTCTAGATCTACCCACTCACCCTTATTATAGAAATCCCCTAGTGGTGCCCCCAAATCCCATGGGAGTAACTGGAAAGGCGGCAACCACTATTTGAAACTTGATACTAACATCGCCCAATCCAAATATCAATAGCTCCCCTCATTATGATGGTGCTGTAGAGGCTCAATCGGCTCACTACCGAGACATTATCACTAATCCACACTTTACTGATTTGATTGAAGATGAGAATTATGCAATGACCTGGTTCAGCCAAAGCTGAGTGTGCCATGGAATGGAAATGTTTCAAATAAAAAACCAATGATTTACAGAAGTCAAATTGTATCAAATACAGAGTACATTAATCTGACTGAACCACATTAGGATCTGTGCATGATTTGTCTCAAATTCTCATTTGTGGGACATAGTATAGACATGTAGTCTATACTATGTCCCACAAATGAGAATTTGAGACAAATCATGCACAGACATGTAGTCTATACTATGTCCCACAAATGAGAATTTGAGACAAATCATGCACAGATCCTAATGTGGTTCAGTCAGATTAATGTACTCTGTATTTGATACAATTTGACTTCTGTAAATCATTGGTTTTTTATTTATAACAAATTCCCTTGCTGGTACCTTTTATTTTTCATAATTTGCCCGAACCCGCAAGGGTATATTGGGTTACCCACTTTTTCTAAAAATTGAATGGAAATGGCACAAAATGCAAGAATGGAGAGAGAAAAATGAACAGTTCAGGGGAGAAACAAAAATGTAAGAAGGTGAAACAAAGAAGCATAAGGGGAAGAAATAATGATTGAAAAATAGAATGGGTAAAAGGAAAGAAAGGATAAAATAAGTTCCTGAACACTCAAGGGGTAGATGAGCATCAACACCTTGAGAGTTCTTTGGAATGTGTTATGAGTGCCTCTCGAGAACTGCCTGGAAAACATTTAAATTCTTAGGAGGAGACCTTCCTGACAGTCCCAAACATGTGGCTTCTGAACACTTCTAGAGACCAGTCGGACTTACTCACTTTGCTCCCTTGATGCATTTGAGTTATCGTTTAAAATGGGGGTGAGGCAGGGGTATTAACATTGTTGACAAGGGAATTTACATGTGTTTGCTACTCCATTTTAATTATTCCATTACAATAACTTAGCATCCACTGGGGCACGTTAGACTGAACACTGCACTGACATCCATATAGCTGGGCATAAAGACACTTAGGGGCTTATTTACAAGGAACTTGTGCCACCAATGTGTCAAACTTCTTGATGCATTGGCGGGGCTGTCAGTACTCCATGTTTACAAGGCGATGTATCTTGGAGGATGCGTCACTTTTGGGAGTTGTGCATCAAAAGAAATCTATGTTGGAACCTCCTGCATCACGCAAGCATTTCTTCCTAACAGTAATTACATTCAGGATTCCATATAAGATTACTAGCAATTCATGCGAGTGTATGAGCATAATAGAACATACTTTGAATATGTTTTCACACAATGTAGCCATCAGACACTGTCTTTCCTTCTGATGGAAGAGTCAATAAGAAAGGCATGCTATCTGGAGAGTAGGAATTTACTCCCATGGAGCTTTAGTTGTTCTTTCTGTAGGATGATGCCATCGTTGTGTTCCTTCCACGTAATCTTTAGTTTTACTTCATCACTCTTTCTCTTGAGGTCTCTCAGACGTCTAGATCTACCCACTCACCCTTATTATAGAAATCCCCTAGTGGTGCCCCCAAATCCCATGGGAGTAACTGGAAAGGCAGCAACCACTATTTGAAACTTGATACTAACATCGCCCAATCCAAATATCAATAGCTCCCATTATGATGGTGCTGTAGAGGCTCAATCGGCTCACTACAGAGACATTATCATTAATCCACGCTTTACTGATTTGATTGAAGATGAGAATTATGCAATGACCTGGTTCAGCCAAAGCTGAGTGTGCCATGGAATGGAAATGTTTCAAATAAAAAAACAATGATTTACAGAAGTCAAATTGTATCAAATACAGAGTACATTAATCTGACTGAACCACATTAGGATCTGTGCATGATTTGTCTCAAATTCTCATTTGTGGGACATAGTATAGACAAGCACAATGAAATGAAAAAATCTGGCAACACGGGAAATGTTTATGAAAAAAGATTGTTTATATAAGTAAATGTTCAGAAATTCATAGGGTACAAATCATATCATAGATTAAATTATTTAATGATATGATTTGTACCCTATGAATTTCTGAACATTTACTTATATAAACAATCTTTTTTCATAAACATTTCCCGTGTTGCCAGATTTTTTCATTTCATTGTGCTTGTCTATACTATGTCCCACAAACGAGAATTTGAGACAAATCATGCACAGATACTAATGTGGTTCAGTCAGATTAATGTACTCTGTATTTGATACAATTTGACTTCTGTAAATAATTGGTTTTTTATTTATAACAAATTCCCTTGCCGGTACCTATTATTTTTCATAATTTGCCCGAACCCGCAAGGGTGTATTGGGTTACCCACTTTTTCTAAAAATTGAATGGAAATGACACAAAATGCAAGAATGGAGAGAGAAAAATGAACAGTTCAGGGGAGAAACAAAAATGTAAGAAGGTGAAACAAAGAAGGATAAGGGGAAGAAATAATGATTGAAAAATAGAATGGGTAAAAGGAAAGAAAGGATAAAATAAGTGCCTGAACACTCAAGGGGTAGATGAGCATCAACACCTTGAGAGTTCTTTGGAATGTGTTATGAGTGCCTCTCGAGACCTGCCTGGAAAACATTTAAATTCTTAGGAGGAGACCTTCCTGACAGTCCCAAACATGTGGCTTCCGAACACTTCTAGAGACTAGTCGGACTTACTCACTTTGCTCTCTTGATGCATTTGAGTTATTGTTTAAAATGGGGGTGAGGCAGGGGTATTAACATTGTTGACAAGGGAATTTACATGTGTTTGCTACTCCATTTTAATTATTCCATTACAATAACTTAGCATCCACTGGGGCACGTTAGACTGAACACTGCACTGACATCCATATAGCTGGGCATAAAGACACTTAGGGGCTTATTTACAAGCAACTTGTGCCACCAATGTGTCAAACTTCTTGATGCATTGGCGGGGCTGTCAGTACTCCATGTTTACAAGGCGATGTATCTTGGAGGATGCGTCACTTTTGGGAGTCAGGCATCAAAAGAAATCTATGTTGGAACCTCCTGCATCATGCAAGCATCTCTTCCTAACAGTAATTACATTCAGGATTCCATATAAGATTACTAGCAATTCATGCAAGTGTATGAGCATAATAGAACATACTTTGAATATGTTTTCACACAATGTAGCCATCAGACACTGTCTTTCCTTCTGAAGGAAGAGTCAATAAGAAAGGCATGCTATCTGGAGAGTATGAATTTACTCCCATGGAGCTTTAGTTGTTCTTTCTGTAGGATGATGCCATCGTTGTGTTCCTTCCACGTAATCTTTAGTTTTACTTCATCACTCTTTCTCTTGAGGTCTCTCAGACGTCTAGATCTACCCACTCACCCTTATTATAGAAATCCCCTAGTGGTGCCCCCAAATCCCATGGGAGTAACTGGAAAGGCAGCAACCACTATTTGAAACTTGATACTAACATCGCCCAATCCAAATATCAATAGCTCCCATTATGATGGTGCTGTAGAGGCTCAATCGGCTCACTACCGAGACATTATCATTAATCCACGCTTTACTGATTTGATTGAAGATGAGAATTATGCAATGACCTGGTTCAGCCAAAGCTGAGTGTGCCATGGAATGGAAATGTTTCAAATAAAAAAACAATGATTTACAGAAGTCAAATTGTATCAAATACAGAGTACATTATTCTGACTGAACCACATTAGGATCTGTGCATGATTTGTCTCAAATTCTCATTTGTGGGACATAGTATAGACAAGCACAATGAAATGAAAAAATCTGGCAACACGGGAAATGTTTATGAAAAAAGATTGTTTATATAAGTAAATGTTCAGAAATTCATAGGGTACAAATCATATCATAGATTAAATTATTTAATCTATGATATGATTTGTACCCTATGAATTTCTGAACATTTACTTATATAAACAATCTTTTTTCATAAACATTTCCCGTGTTGCCAGATTTTTTCATTTCATTGTGCTTGTCTATACTATGTCCCACAAATGAGAATTTGAGACAAATCATGCACAGATCCTAATGTGGTTCAGTCAGATTAATTTACTCTGTATTTGATACAATTTGACTTCTGTAAATCATTGGTTTTTTATTTATAACAAATTCCCTTGCCGGTACCTTTTATTTTTCATAATTTGCCCGAACTCTCAAGGGTATAGTGGGTTACCCACTTTTTCTAAAAATGGAATGGAAATGACACAAAATGCAAGAATGGAGAGAGAAAAATGAACAGTTCAGGGGAGAAACAAAAATGTAAGAAGGTGAAACAAAGAAGGATAAGGGGAAGAAATAATGATTGAAAAATAGAATGGGTAAAAGGAAAGTAAGGATAAAATAAGTTCCTGAACACTCAAGGGGTGGATGAGCATCAACACCTTGAGAGTTCTTTGGAATGTGTTATGAGTGCCTCTCGAGAACTGCTTGGAAAACATTTAAATTCTTAGGAGGAGACCTTCCTGACAGTCCCAAACATGTGGCTTCTGAACACTTCTAGAGACCAGTCGGACTTACTCACTTTGCTCCCTTGATGCATTTGAGTTATCGTTTAAAATGGGGGTGAGGCAGGGGTATTAACATTGTTGACAAGGGAATTTACATGTGTTTGCTACTCCATTTTAATTATTCCATTACAATGACTTAGCGTCCACTGGGGCACGTTAGACTGAACACTGCACTGACATCCATATAGCTGGGCATAAAGACACTTAGGGGCTTATTTACAAGGAACTTGTGCCACCAATGTGTCAAACGTCTTGATGCATTGGCGGGGCTGTCAGTACTCCATGTTTACAAGTCGATGTACCTTGGAGGATGCATCACTTTTGGGAGTCGTGCATCAAAAGAAATCTATGTTGGAACCTCCTGCATCATGCAAGCATCTCTTCCTAACAGTAATTATATTCAGGATTCCATATAAGATTACTAGCAATTCATGCGAGTGTATGAGCATAATAGAAAATACTTTGAATATGTTTTCACACAATGTAGCCATCAGACACTGTCTTTCCTTCTGAAGGAGGAGTCAATAAGAAAGGCATGCTCTCTGGAGAGTATGAATTTACTCCCATGGAGCTTTAGTTGTTCTTTCTGTAGGATGATGCCATAGTTGTGTTCCTTTCACGTTATCTTTAGTTTTACTTCATCACTCCTTCTCTTGAGGTCTCTCAGACGTCTAGATCTACCCACTCACCCTTATTATAGAAATTCCCTAGTGGTGCCCCCAAATCCCATGGGAGTAACTGGAAAGGCAGCAACCACTATTTGAAACTTGATACTACCATCGCCCAATCCAAACATCAATAGCTCCCCTCATTATGATGGTGCTGTAGAGGCTCAATCGGCTCACTACCCAGACATTATCACTAATCCACGCTTTACTGATTTGATTGAAGATGAGAATTATGCAATGACCTGGTTCAGCCAAAGCTGAGTGTGCCATGGAATGGAAATGTTTCAAATAAAAAACCAATGATTTACAGAAGTCAAATTGTATCAAATACAGAGTACATTAATCTGACTGAACCACATTAGGATCTCTGCATGATTTGTCTCAAATTCTCATTTGTGGGACATAGTATAGACATGCACAAATTTCATTGTGCTTGTCTATACTATGTCCCACAAATGAGAATTTGAGACAAATCATGCACAGATCCTAATGTGGTTCAGTCAGATTAATGTACTCTGTATTTGATACAATTTGACTTCTGTAAATCATTGGTTTTTTATTTATAGCAAATTCCCTTGCCGGTACCTTTTATTTTTCATAATTTGCCCGAACCCGCAAGGGTATAATGGGTTACCCACTTTTTCAAAAAATGGAATGGAAATGGCACAAAATGCAAGAGTGGAGAGAGAAAAATTAACAGTTCAGGGGAGAAACAAAAATGTAAGAAGGTGAAACAAAGAAGGATAAGGGGAAGAAATAATGATTGAAAAATAGAATGGGTAAAAGGAAAGAAAGGATAAAATAAGTTCCTGAACACTCAAGGGGTAGGTGAGCATCAACACCTTGAGAGTTCTTAGGAATGTGTTATGAGTGCCTCTCGAGAACTGCCTGGAAAACATTTAAATTGTTAGGAGGAGACCTTCCTGACAAGCCCAAACATGTTGCTTCTGAACACTTCTAGAGACCAGTCGGACTTACTCACTTTGCTCCCTTGATGCATTTGAGTTATCGTTTAAAATGGGGGTGAGGCAGGGGTATTAACATTGTTGACAAGGGAATTTACATTTGTTTGCTACTCCATTTTGAATATTCCATTACAATAACTTAGCATCCACTGGGGCACGTTAGACTGAACACTGCACTGACATCCATATAGCTGGGCATAAAGACACTTAGGGCCATATGTATCATCATCACCATTTGCGATTTCTAAATATCGATTTTTAAGGAATCGCTATTTAGAAATCGCAAAATGGTATGTATGTGGAAAATCGCTATTTTTTAGCGATTTCCAATTATTCCTTATTTGCGAATTCGCAATTTGCGAATTCGCAAATAAGGAATCATTTCCCATTCATTCCTATGGGCCAGGAGGCCCATAGGAATGATTGTGAAATGCATTTCATTTTGCGATTCGCAATTTGCTAATCGCAAAATGAGATTGACTTCAAGGGTGCAGGGGTGTCTCAAGGACACCCTGCTGCACCCCTGAAATCAGCATGTGTGTGCATATGGTGCACATTCATGTCCTATGGGCATGTATGTGCGTCACATGCCACATTCAAAAATGCCAATTTGTGCAGTTTTAAAAGAAATCGCAAATTACCACCAATTGAAAGTTGGTGGTAAATTGCGGTTTCTTAAGTTAAATTCGCTATAGAAAAATGCTTCATACATAGCATTTAAGGAATCGCAAATTTTTGCGATTCCTCATGATGCGATTTTTCTTACATATCAAAACATGCAAAAAAGCCTTTGGCGATTCGCAAAGGCCGGAATTCGGCGAATTCCGGTCTTTGCGAATCGAAAAAGGCTTGATACATATGGCCCTTAGGTGCTTATTTACAAGGAACCTGTGCCACCAATGTGTCAAACTTCTTGATGCATCGGCGGGGCTGTCAGTACTCCAGGTTTACAAGGCGATGTATCTTGGAGGATGCGTCACTTTTGGGAGTCGTGCATCAAAAGAAATCTATGTTGGAACCTCCTGCATCATGCAAGTATTAAAATTTGCAAGGTAGGCGTTCCATCATTATTTCCACTAGAAAACAGCCAAATGGATATTTACGAGTTTCAAGTGACGCATCGCAGCTTAGGTCGCGCAGCAGCCCAATAGCATCAAATTGATATGTGAAGCCCTCACATAGGGAATGATGCATTCACATTGGTATATAAAGAGAAGCCAGATAGAACAGTGTGGCAAGCACAACTACACCATGAAGGTGCTGATTTAGCAGCTGGGAGTCACAAGGAGACCACCACCATCACCACCCCAACAACCCACCCCTCCCCCTCTACGCCACAAAGTCAGCGCAGAGGAAGGAAGGGCACTTATCACCAGCGGTCGATTCTAATTTATCTCGGGGAGGATAAGGCTATCACTTACTAGTGACTCCGGATTCTGTGGTGCTACTGCTACACCAGATAGCCCCAAGGCTCCAGGCATGAACTCCCCGGGCCACCAGCATCTCTCCCCGGTGAAGCTCATGGCTGTCCTACACATGTTGGCATCAGGCTCATTCCAGATCACAACAGGCAGACTGGCAGGAATCTCCCAGCCATCTTTCTTGGCTTTTCTACCCTCTGTCCTGTAGGCTATCATCTGCCTAACACCACAGAACCTTCCCTTCACCAACACACAACAACTGTAGCTGGAGATCAAGCAAGACTTCTATGCCATTGCTGGTTTGCCACATGTGTTGGGTGCCATGGACTGTACACATGTGCAACTGGTTCCCCTACAGGAACCAGAAGCACACCTACTCCATGAATGTCCAGGCCATCGTTGACCATCAGGGGATGTTCACCAATGTACTGGACAAATACCCCAGGAGTGTGCATGACACACACATCTTCAGGCACTCCATCATAAATGAGCGCTTTCGGAATGGCCGATATGGGAATGGTCTACTTGTAGGTAAGCAAAATCCAAGTGCCTAACAGATCCACTAACAGTCAGAAATGCATTACAAAATACCCATCTCTGTGTCTGTCAGAGCAGATCGAACCATAATTATGAGGTGTGTGCCACATGAATGCACTAAGCATCACGCCACATATCAATCAAACTCATATCTCACACTGTCGTGTTTTGGCAGCTCCTGAGTTAGCGTTTAGCACAGCTACACGGTCTTTTCTGTTAACTTGACCAAAACGAACGGGGGCCATTTTGAATCACTCTGACTTCCGTTTCCTATGAACACGCTGCCTCGTGGTCAGTGTGCCCTTTCGTCCTTTCTCGATACCCATGGTCACTATTCTGCTCGGCAACAGGCTATTTTTAGTACTGGTCAAGCGCACATGCGCACTATGCATCAACTGGTCACTCTTTAGGAATGTTCACACTAACTGACCAGTGCCGTTGAACTCCTCCCACGTGCTGGCTGTGTTCCAAAAATGACCTTATATGTACCTAAAATGTGTAACTTGTAACCGCCTATCTTTTTATTGCTATTAAACTATATAAAAGAGGTCGCGCACCGATGTTCGGGGTGCTACTTCTTACATTGCCGAAGGGTGCTGTAGGAATGTATCACCACCCCATGGGGTCTTAATAAACTTGTCTTTTACCTTTTCCAGTGTCCGTGCCAACTTCTATACTAAGGCGTTCGAGAGTTTAGCAGAGTATGTAGGCCTGATTTGAACCCAACACCACAATTGGCGACCACAAAGGGACTCATCGGCGACTCGGATGCCCGAAGGAGAGGTCGTGACGAAGGTCAGGAAACTCGCCATGGACGCGTACGCTGCCACTGAGTGACCCGAGTCTTGGCACCCACGGTGTGTTTTCCCTTCCTTCCGATCTGACCTTCCAGGTGGCGCCGGTCCTCGACTGAGATTCTGATCTTGGATTGTCGTGATGTGCCGTTTTGGCTGATTTGACCACAGAACTTGGCAGTTGGACTTTGGACGTTTGAAAATATTTGGTAAGCTTTTGAGCGGTGAGGTAGTCTACTGACACTTACTGTGGCTTTTTGAAACCTTGAATTTGAATTTGAATTTGTTAGCTAACGTTTTGAATCTTTGAATTTGAATTTGAATATGTGAAGTGCACCTCACATAGGCAGGCATGTAGGGATATTTCTCTGATTTATTTGATTTGAACGGTACACCGCGTTAGGTGACATTTTTGTAGTATCACATTTTCGTGGTACTTTTTGGAACATGCCTGTTTTTAGCACACTCCGTAGGATGTGCTGTTCTGAAAATGGTACCAATTATCGATTAAGTGAAAAGCAGCCGGCTCCCCCAGAGGGGACTCCAAATCGTGAAATGTATGTCAAATTCGGTATTCCACCTATAATGTATAGTACATTATGGCATAAGTATACTAAGACTGATCGTGAATTACAGTGGCCGCTATATGGGTCGTTTGACCTTCGAAAGGTACAGTATGTAGAGCAGTGTTTGTTTCAGCGAAGGTCTAGACAAGATATGTTTGATTGTGTGCGTATGTGGGAGAAAGAGGTGCGTGAACGAGCGAAGCGTGAGGAAGCCTTGGCGGAGAAAGTGCAGCGGAAGGCTGCACATGACAAAGCTTTACAGCTACAGGAGAAGGAATTACAGGAAAAGAAAGTGAGGGAGAGACGAGAACGCAATTTACAGGTTAATGGTCAATTCCCTATCAGGCGTCCTCTTTATCCAGTCCTTACTAATGAAACAGATGATTTTTCATTACTAGATCGTTGTCCGCCTCCGTACGTCGTACCTACGGCTCCGAACGAGGACTCGGACGAGGATAGTGATCGAATACAGCGTACCAGGTTACATGCGGAACGAGCTGCGGAATTACGTTCATTTGCACGAAAACTAAATATTAATACTGTTACTGTTTCTGACGTTACTGAACAAATGGAACAGTGGCCTGATAAGGAACGACTGTATTTTTTAGATCATTTTGGAGATGAAGTTGTTGAGCGGTATAGAAAATATTCTCTCGAGTTAGAACCAAAGGAGATATCCAAGGGTCGTGAGAATTTTCGTAAAGGTATTTTTGTTCTTTCAGATGCGGACGACTTCTACAAGCGTTTGATTGAACTGCGTAATGAGGCGACACGACTACGGGAGTTGGAAAAGTCGAAGAATTCGTCTACGTCCGGAGCGACGGGGATATCCAAAGAATGCCCTATCTTTGAAACAGATAAGATCGCTGCGATTAATGTTAGACCTATGCGAGAAGCTGCGCCTTTATATGTCCCTCATAAAGGGGATGGCACAGATGATGATAAAAGATCCAAAGACGCGAAAGGGTATTTTGTATATAATTGGGTTTATACGCCTTGGAATAGAGCAGATGTCATGGCGCTTAAGAATGCTTTACCTGATCCCCGTAAAAACCCTGCGGCTTTTTATGAAAATGTTGAAAGTGCAATTTCTTCATGTATCATGACGTTAGTTGATATTGATCTATTTTTCGGGTTGATATTGCCCCGTGATATGTGGAGAGCGATTCGTAGGTTTGATGACCTCACGACTCTCGGGGCCACTTGGAAAGATCTTGTTCAGGCTGATTTAGATAGAGAACCAGCATGTAAGCCGTGTCAATTAATATTAGACCTTCCAGGGGCCATACTAACAAAACTAAAGACTCTTGCTCCCGCTAAAAAGATTGATTGGACTATATTAGCCTCTTGTAAGCAGAAAGCGGATGAATCAGTTTCCGATTTTTTCTCTCGCTTCGAGGAAGCGTTCCATGATTACAGTGGTCAATTATTGACAGAAGATACTGGCAGGCATTTATTCGTTGATAAGTATGTGGCTAATCTCCTACCGGAGATTGCGAAACGATTGAAAGCGAGTGAAAGTTCATGGACCACAGCAACCCCTGCTTCTTTATTGACTATGGCTCAATATTATGAAAGACAGGAATTAGAGGCAAAAGAAAGTAGTGAAAAGAAAGCAAAGGATTTGAAGACGAAGGTAATGTTAGCCCAGGTTCAGGCTACGAGAGGAAATAACAGAGGAGGGCGAGGATCATACAGTAATGCTCCTCCCCCTCGTTCTGACATTTCTGTGAATCAATGTGCATACTGCAAACAGTTTGGGCATTGGATTGCAGACTGTCCGGTGTTTCGAGAGCAGCGTAATTTGAGGGGACGAGGAAGTGGAAGGTCTAGGAATTACAATGGAGGGTCAAGAGGAGGTTATGGCACGAATGATCGAGGAGGCTATGGTACGAATGATCGTGGAGGATATGGAGCAAGGGGTCGTGGTCAGTCTGATTATAATACGTTTGATAACCGCAATCAATATCAGATAAATGAGGGTGGTCCTGCTGAACCACGGGATGAGCATTATGCATAGGATTGCGTAGGATGGGGTGTGGAATCGGTTGAGGTACCAGTTGATCAAAGGGGTCCATACATAGAAGCACATGTTCTGGGTTCTACTGATCAATTTCTGGTCGATACAGGAGCTACTCATAGCGCTTTGTCCAAATACTTGGTTCCAAGGGCTCCCCTGTCTGGCGAGGTAATTACAGCAATAGGGTTCGATGGAACACCTACTTCTAGCCCATTGTCTCAACCAGTTGCATTTCATGTTAATAAATTTGCTGCCCCATGTCCCTTTTTGTTGTCTCCAAATACACCAGATAATATTATTGGACTCGATATGTTAAAACACTTTCGAGCTACTATTCGCTGTGCCCCAGAAGGAGTGCGAGTTGTGTTGAATGAGAATTACCCAGACTTTGAGCGAGTGTGTTTTCTCCATGAATCTGAAGTATTGGCCTCCTTACCAAACACGTTGTGGGCCACTTCTGACACGGATGTGGGGCAGATGTTAATCCCTCCAGTACGTATTACTGTAAAGGAGGGAGTATCTCTACCACGTGTCCCACAATATAAGATTTCCAGAGAAGGAGAACTTGATTTTGGCAGGAGTAGTTGAGGAAGTCCCCTACAATGTTTGCAATAGCCCAATTTTACCGATTCTTAAAAGAGATACAGATGCTAAGGTTTACCGTTTCATTATTGATTTGAGGGAAATAAACAAGATAGTAGTGCCTCAGTACCCGGTGGTGTCTGACATCACCACGTTGCTTACGTTGGTTCCATCGACGGCAACTACTTTTACAGTTATCGATTTGAAGAATGCCTTCTTTTCGATCCCTGTACATCCTGACAGTCGATATCTATTCGGCTTTACATTAAATAATAAATCGTACAGATTCTGTCGAATTCCTCAAGGCTATACTGAAAGTCCTAGCATTTATAGTCAGGCATTAAAAAGACAGCTTGATTCCTTTGACTTACAAGAGGGAGTGGTTCTCATTCAATATGTAGACGATATCTTACTTGCTGCAGACACGCCAGAACAATGTGAGAAGAGTACCTTTTCTTTGCTTTCCTTCCTGGCCAAACATAATCATAAAGTTTCGAAGAAAAAGCTACAATATTGTAGACCAAAGGTGACCTACCTCGGCCATCTTTTGTCTAAGGAGGGCCGTGCATTGACACCAGATCGAATTCAAGCAATCCTAGATACTCCAGTCCCTCGCACTCAGAAGGATGTTCGCGCCTTTATAGGTTTGACGTCTTTTTGTAGGCAATGGATATTGGGTTTTTCACATATCGTTAAAACCATTGTTGGCATTGTTGTCTAAAGATACACCGATTCCCATTGAATGGACGGATGAATGTCAGAATGCTTTTGAGCAATTGAGACAAGCTCTTTGTTCTGCACCAGTGTTGGGTACACCTGATTACACGAAGATCTTTACATTATATGTACACGAGAAGGATGGGTGCGCATTGTCAATGTTAGTGCAGACACACGGAGACAAACAGAGGCCTTGTGCATACTTCTCGGCGGTACTCGACCCTGTGGCTCGAGGATTGCCTGGATGTTTTCGAGCAGTTGCAGCAACAGCAGTTGCGATACGACAAAGTGAGGGAATAGTTTTGTCACACAAATTGTTGGTGCTAGTTCCCCATGCGGTAGATGCGTTACTGAATCAAACAAAAACGCAGCATCTAACCAGTGCCCGTTTGACAGGATATGAGCTAACATTGTTGGCGCCGCACATCACACTAAAGCGATGTGCGACACTAAATCCTGCTACTTTACTGCCGGATCCTGTTGCTGAGACCCAGAAGGAAGAACAACATGATTGTGTTTTTCTGACTGAGGAACAGACAAAGGGTCGTATCGATTTACAGGATACGCCATTTCCAGATGTAGATGGGGAACTGTGGGTTGATGGATCGTGTGTGAGGTTACCAGATGGTACGACTTCCGCAGCTTATGCGATCACGACACTTAAGACCGTGGTAGAAGCAGCACGAATACCCCAGAAATCGGCCCAAGCAGCTGAATTGATAGCCTTAACGAAAGCATGTGAGTTAAGTGCTGAGCTATGTGTGAACATTTACACGGATAGTCGTTACGCTTTTGGAGTAGTGCATGATTTTGGCCTACTTTGGAAGGAACGAGGATTCCTGACTTCACACGGAGTACACATCATGCATGGAGAGTTGGTACGCGATCTCCTGAATGCACTGTTATGCCCAAAGAAAGTTGCAATAGTCAAGTGTAGTGCACACAAAAAGGTGACGGACAAAATAGGGCAAGGCAATGCTTTCGCAGACCGCATTGCGAGAGAGACCGCTATGCTGCAAAATAATTTCCCCATGTATGTGGTGAAGTCACAAGCTTAGCGGTGGCATGATGCTACAGAAGAAATACTAGATATACAGAAGTCAGCATCTGAGGCAGAACGTATGAAATGGGCCACTGAAGGAGTATTGGATGATGAGGGTTGCTGGCGTAGTAAAGATATGGAGAGATGGAAACTACCCATGGCCTATTTACAAACAATGGTGCAAATGACACACGGGCTGGCACACATTGGAGCTCTCGCAATTACTAAATTGCTTACACGAGTTTGGGAAAATGCTGACATTGCTAGCACGGCTAAGAGAGTAGTGCAGACCTGTCTGATATGTTTGCAGCACAATCCTGGACAAGGGACTCATACTCCTAAAGGAGGGTTTGTTCCACCTACTGCACCATTCGAAGTACTACAAATGGATTACATCCAGCTGGAACGCTGTAATAATCTCAAGTATGTCCTAGTAGTGGTGTGTGCCTTCAGCAAATGGATTGAGGCTTACCCTACGAAAGACAATACAGCATTGACAACAGCTAAGGTGTTACTCAAGGAGTACTTCCCGCGTTACGGTGTTTGTAAACTTATGTGGAGTGATAATGGCCCTCATTTCATTGGAAAAGTAGTGGAATACGTCCTGAAAGGATTGGGAATCAAGCAAAGATTCCATGCTGTCTTTCATCCGCAATCAGCAGGTTTAGTAGAACGATACAATGCAACCCTGAAGCTGAAGCTAGCAAAGATAGTGGCATCTACATCTCTGAAATGGCCGGACGCTTTGCCTCTGGCATTGCTGTCCATTCGGTCAGTGCCACATTCTCGATCTGGCCTCACACCCTACGAAGTGGTGTTTGGAAGGCCTATGAATATTTGGGGAGTTCCAAAACCTCGTTTGATACATGATATGCCTTGTATAATGATGAACGATTATCTGGCACGATTAACAAATGATTTGCTTTCTATCCATCAACAGGTTCGAGAGGCGCTCCCTGATAACTCCACTGGTGAGGCTCACGATCTCCGCCCTGGGGACCACGTGATGGTCAAAGTATTTGAACGATCCAGCAGTTTGGAACCGAGATGGCATGGCCCTGAGCAAGTGCTGCTGGCTACGCGAACTGCTGTGAGAGTCACTAACAAGAAGCGGTGGATACATTCAACGCACTGCCGACGTGTCTCTCCGGATCTGGTGAGCCCTGTGGTGCTATCCGACTACAGAAAGATTTTGGATACAGAAAAGAGCCCAGCTGTCACGCCTGATGAATTGGAGGGAGCCTTCCCGGACCACGTTGTTTCTGATAAAGTGAAGTACAATCTACGCCCCAGGAAATAAGATTCCTTTTGTGTTTTTGAAACTGGTTGGTAACCGCTCTGAGGTTTGTGAAACGGAAGCCGGGAATATCAAGGGGGGGGGATCAGTTCTGCCCAGTGTAGCGACACCCGCCTTGAATCCCGGAGAACAAATCAACGGCAGCCTCGGTTCAGAACCATCGTTTTTATTTTTCCCGCTTAGTGTTGTTTTCTTGAAGAGTATTGTTTTGTGAACTATGGCATCTCCTTCGACACGAAGAGGGAGAATTCTTGGTGTTGTTTTGTTTGTCTTGACCGTAGTGGTGATCGCAGTATTAGCTTGGACTATAGAACTGTTGTTTCCTGTACGAGAACATTTGCTGCCCACCACTCCAAGTCCATCTGAACATTTTCATTTCACTCTGCCTTTTCACGAAGAAAGACATAGGCAGACTTATTTGAATAACAGCTTGATGAAAGATTTTGCATCATACTCATAACATGACCAACACGTCCAATTGTTGGGTATGTGGAATGTTGCCCGGACATCAGAAGAAGGGAGGAACACCACTCATTCCTCTCCCGTTTTCTCATAATGGTTCTTGTCATGCTTGGTACACTCTTCTTTTTACTCTGCGATGGCCAACGAAAGGTGGACTACTTTTTCGGTTGAATAAAATATGTTATAACGACAAAGACGGCTATCCACACGCTGAAGGAACTAAGTTTGAATGGGAAGAGTACCGTCCGGACAATGTTTCTACACCTCGTGTATATACGAATCAAAGACTTATAAATGTGACGAGCTCGCATATGATAACAGTCATTGATACAAAAGCAGATTTGTGTATTAGAAATAAAGGTACAATCCCTGTAGGCCGCAGTGAATGTAATATTACACTTACCTTTGATACACCAATTGGAATTGCATTTGTAGCTTCACATAACACATATTTCATTTGTGGAAATAAGGGATACCATCGTCTACCATTGGGATGGTTGGGAACGTGTTATATAGCTTTTGTATTACCACCTGTATTTATTGCTCCTCCCATGTACCACAATGATTACGTTCTGTACCATGATTTCATACTAAACAGGGTCAAACGAACAGTAGATCTTGATGAAATAGACCAGACTGATACCACTTTACAACAATATGTAGATTTCAATTTGGGGTTATTCTCATTTGTAGGAGCTGCACTGAATAGCAGGAAGATAAGGCGGCTTACGCGTGTGGTGGAAGCAGTCGCTAACGAAACTGCCTCCGCTTTAGGGAATATTACTGAGGAATTGCAAATTACCAGAATTGTGGCGCTCCAGAATCGAATGGTTCTAGATGTGATACTAGCTGATAGAGGTGGAGCATGCCGCGTCATCGGAAGTAGTTGTTGCGTGTACGTACCAGATAACTCACCTTCTGTATATGATTCGATTACAAAATTACATAAGATAGCTGCTGAGATCCACCCAGAAAATGGAACATGGACCTTTTCTGGTTGGTTCTGGACCCTGCTTAGTACTTGGGGTTGGAAATTATTAACGATTCTCTGAGTTTTTATTGGAGTACTATTTTTCCTTTGTCTATGTATTCAATGTGGCCCTACATTATGTTCTGTATGTATCACAGCCTGTATTCCGTCCAAACGAGCTATTGATAAGCAAGAGAAACTGATCAATGATGAAGTATTGAAAATAATGGCTATTAACATTGAGGATGAACATTCTGACTACGTCCACTATGAGGTAGCTTTTGCTAAACGCTAAAAGGGCCGTCTGTCGTGTTTTGGCAGCTCCTGAGTTAGCGTTTAGCACAGCTACACGGTCTTTTCTGTTAACTTGACCAAAACGAACGGGGCCATTTTGAATCCCTCTGACTTCCGTTTCCTATGAACACGCTGCCTCGTGGTCAGTGTGCCCTTTCGTCCTTTCTCGATACCCATGGTCACTATTCTGCTCGGCAACAGGCTATTTTTAGTACTGGTCAAGCGCACATGCGCACTATGCATCAACTGGTCACTCTTTAGGAATGTTCACACTAACTGACCAGTGCCGTTGAACTCCTCCCACGTGCTGGCTGTGTTCCAAAAATGACCTTATATGTACCTAAAATGTGTAACTTGTAACCGCCTATCTTTTTATTGCTATTAAACTATATAAAAGAGGTCGCGCACCGATGTTCGGGGTGCTACTTCTTACATTGCCGAAGGGTGCTGTAGGAATGTATCACCACCCCATGGGGTCTTAATAAACTTGTCTTTTACCTTTTCCAGTGTCCGTGCCAACTTCTATACTAAGGCGTTCGAGAGTTTAGCAGAGTATGTAGGCCTGATTTGAACCCAACACCACAACACGTGTCAACACACCAAAAGCCATCAACATAAAATAATATCCAACTTGGACAAGGCACCACAGTGTACTCAGGACACCAATCTAAACATGGGTCTCCCACAGCTATGAGAATAAATATAAGGCATACACTTATATAATCCCCTACAACTTCTACTCCTACACATTCATGATAATGAAACATATACTGTGGCTGCTCATGTTGAACACAGCTCCTTATGACAGCATCTGTCTGTCTCACAAGAGCATGGCCCACTTTGCAATACATATGTGTGAAGCAAAGGGCACCATGATAATTATTTTGCCCAAAAATATAGTGAAAGGCGGACAATGAATACTGTAACAATCCATGTGACATGTCAAGTCAAGTCAAAAAATAAGTTTATTATGACCATTGGTCTTTAAACTACATAAACACCATAAAACAGCTAAAAACTCTATAAAAGAACCATAAAACCAGCTCCAAGAACAATTCCAAATTCATTATTTCTTTGACTCATAAAAACTTGTTTTCCTAGTATCAATTAATAAGAACAAGTTCCAAATACATAATCCAACATTTAGTAACTGCGGTTAACAACTACAATTCTACATTTAGTTCCTATTCCATAAGGAATCTCTTTAAGGCTTGGATAAACTTTGCCAATGCAATAGCAATATCAAGGAACTGCATATCAATGAGGAGCTCAATTGCTTGCATCCTTGACCTTATACCGTATTTTAAAAAGAATGTCCGTAAAAACAATTGCCGTATAGTTAGCAATTTTTGACAATCCATTAGGATATGAACACAAGAACATCTCATGCCCATCCCACATGTACATTTACCATCCCCATCCATTAATATACTTTTTATTTTCCCATTTGCATGTGCGGGATTAATGCCTACTCTCAGCTTTAACAATTCCATTCTCAACCATTGATTTGGTAAGGTGTCTAAATATGGGTACCGATTATCTTTTCATGTGACATGTATGAACTGCACCACACATATAACCCAATATCACATGGGCAAGTTAGAGGACTATGAAAGACCCATGCCAATGTCATGTAGGCCACCAACAACATCTGTGAATTACCATGTGTATATGCCTGTGTCAGTGTAAACCTTATCAATAATGTCACAACCTACTTAAAGAGGATCAAATAGGCAATTATCATTTCTCCA
Organism: Lissotriton helveticus; assembly: GCF_964261635.1. Classification (NCBI taxonomy): domain Eukaryota; kingdom Metazoa; phylum Chordata; class Amphibia; order Caudata; family Salamandridae; genus Lissotriton; species Lissotriton helveticus. The sequence goes on along the minus strand of NC_136068.1, from coordinate 1,247,126,024 downwards.
ATCTGTCACATCACACATGTAGTGGGAGCATATAACATAAAGTGGCCACGACCATCTCCAAATAGTCATCACAGAAAGTTACAGGATCAACATGTAAGTCAGGATGTAGAAGTGTACTATGTCTCAACCCATGCTCAGCATTCACAGAGCAATTAAAGAGATATATATCCCTTCGACCAACTCCATGGGTAACACTTATTATGAAAGACTGCTAGAAATGGGTATGACCATTTAATGTGCATGAACATGTAACTGCACATCATACACATAGACCGGAATGTATCTAAAACAGCAACCCAAAGTATTGACAGTTATCCTATCTTTTCCAGATTCAGCTGACCTAGGATATGGTCTTCAACCATGGCTCATGATCACATATACACCCCCCCAGACCCAGCAGCAGTGGAATTGCAACCTGGCACTCTGCAAAACCTGCAATATTGTAAAGTGCATCTTTGGTCTGGTCAAGGCTAGGTTATTGATGTATTGACACTTCAGGGGGGAAAGTGCTGTACTCTCCCCATTGGTGTGCAAGATCATACTTGTCTGTGCCATACTACACAAATATATGTGTGCGTATGAATGTCCATGGGATAAGGACCAGCAACAGCAGGACCCAATGGAGGTGGGGGATGCTGGGAATATAGAAATGTCAGTGCCTGGTAATAGGTGATGCACACACATTGTGCAACAGTTCCTCAGCTGAAACACATGTACAGTGATGGAGCTATAACTGTCATATCATAAATGTTCAACCGGCAAATTAATGTGTGAATCTAATCTTGGTCTTTGTGTACATGTCACAGTCTACTGAGTCAGCATTGATTATGGCGACAGAAGAGATCCGTAAAGTGATAGATGGAGGTGGTAGGGCAGCCTTTATATTGCTCAACCTAACCACAGATTTAGACACCGTAAACCATGCAGTATTGGTGCAATGGATGAAGGCTGTTGGCATCAGAGACAAGGCTCTAGCCTTACTAACATCATTCCTTGCATCCAGGGAACAACTAACTCGCTGGGATGGACTTCAGTCAGGAAAGTTCTTTCTACCAGGTGGAGTTCTCCAGGGATCGGCCTTGTCCCCGACTATGTTTAATCTATACGTCACCCCATTAGCCAGAATAATAAAAAAACACGGTCTTATGCTTGTGTCGTACGCAGATGAAACCCATTTAGTGGTGTCAGTAACGTAAAGCATGGATATGACTGTAGAACGGTTCCGTAATTACCTTACAGCATTGATGGCATGGATCAACTCGAACTTTCTGAAACTTAATATGGAAAAAAACAAGGTTGTAGAGTTCGGTCAGAAACCTTCAGTTTGGAGCCAACTATGGTGGCCCCCTGAAGCCAGAACATGCCCTGTCCCTGTGCCCAAGGCTCGGAATCCAGGCTTCCTGATCGATAAAGATCTAACCTCGCCCCACAAATAAATCAAGTGTCTTCGGCCTGCTTTTTTACGCTGAAAGTCCTGCGTTAGATTCTTCCTTTTAATTCCTTTTTCAATAAGGAAAATGGTAGGCGGAGCTTCAGTTCTGTCAAGAGTAGACTATTGCAACGCTCTTTATCTAGGAGCAGGCGCAAGGCAGTTTTCAAAACTCCAGTCACTCTAAAATGCGGCTGCACAGGTACTGCTTGATCTACCCGAACACCATCCTACGTCTGCCAGTATAAAGCAGCTCCACTGGATACCAGTTCATCAGCGAGTGGATTTTAAGGCCCTCTACCTAGTGCATAAAGCCCTATATGGAGGAGGTGCAGTGGATTTACAACCACTATTTCCCTGATATGTGCCACTACGCTGCTTAAGGTCCACTAACACTGGACTGGTACATCTCCCCAAGATAAGATGAGTCAAGTGGGGAGGAAAGGGTTTCTCATTCCAAGCGGCTAAACTGTGGAACTCACGCCCCATACAGAAACGACTACAGTCCAGTAGGACTCTCTTTAGAAAAATGATAAAAGCATGTCTCTTTACCCAGCTTCAAATCTGCTTGCTTCTCCTGGATTGCACACATCTCAGCGCCAAGACGCCTCGGCAATAATGCGCTTTATAAATATTCAGTCAGTCAGTCAGTTCCAGTAGACATCTACAAACCCATACCTCAGCAACTAGAAGTAGGCCTTAAAAGGTTACAATCAGGTCATTAGACCTGTTGACCAGAATGGGCCCATGCTGAACATCTATCAATTCCACATATACACATATGTGCATGGTTAACATACACACGTGACACATCTCAAGTCTTCAAGCATGTCTGGCAAAATATTTGAGCAGGAAAAGTGATCCCTGGGAGTGTTTACCTGCATTGTAACAATAAATACACTGTACCACATCCAAAGGGCTAGTTGTATCAATTAAAACAAACACGTTGTCCATTTCACTAGCGAGGCACCAGTCAAAAACGAAAAGGTGACGCTTTACTCGGAAAGATGATGCTCAAGTAAGAAGGGTGACCATTTAGAAAACAAGACGCTTGAGTAGTAAAGGTGACGCTTGAGTAGTAAAGGTGACGCTTGAGTGGAGAAGGTGACACTTGAGTAGGAAATGTGATGCTTTAGTTGGAAAGATGATGGTCAAGTAGGAAAGGTGACCCTTTAGGAAACGAGATGCTTGAGTAGTAAAAGTGATTCTTGAGTAGGAAAGGTGACGCTTTAGTCAGACCAGTAAGGCTCAAGTCGGAAAGGTGACCCTTTAGGAAACGGGACGCCTGAGTAGTAATTGTGACGCTTGAGCAGGAAACGTAAAGCTTTAGTCAATAAGGTGACGCTTTGGTAGGAAATGGCTGCTTTTGTAGCAAACGTGCCACTTTAGTAGGAAAAGTGACACTCTAGTAAGAAACGTGGGGCTCTAGTAGAAAAAGTGATGCTTTAGTAGGGAAACATGACGCTTTAATAAGAAAAGTGATGCTCTTAGTCAGAAAGTGTGATGCATCCAAACAGGAAATGATGCAATGGCTCAGCCATGCTGCAAACCAGGAAGTGCGAAGTTCCTTTCACTTACAGTTCTTTTTGTCTTTGCTGGCTGATGGATGTGTTAGGTGTGAGCTCTTGTAATTTGATGTGTGATTTTGTCTTTTTGGTGTCTCTGCTGTCCTTGTTTAGATAAGTTTCCTGTCATTTGTGTATTGTAATTGTGTTTTGTAATGTTTTGTCCACTGTATTGTTGGGTGTCTGTCCATTTAGGGGTTAGTATTTTCAGGGGTAGGGTGAAGGGGCAGTATTTGATTTTGCTGGTTTTAGGATGCCTAGTTTGGGTAGGGATATGTCGCGCAGGACCAGATCAAGAAACCCGTCATAGGAGGAGTATGGTGGACTGGCCTGTCTGCTGGTTCGGTAGCTACCACAAATGATTGGCTGTGGAGGTGGGGTGAGCATAGGCTATCTTCAACATGGGAGATGGGAGCAGTGAGAGAAGGTGCAATATCAAATGAGTTGGATGTTCAATGTCCAGCTGAGAGTCCACTAACTGGAGCATCAATGGGCTGATATTGTCACCTGGGAGGCAGATCTCCTTGACCACCTGGGGTTTGAAGTTGGTCGGCCCACCGGCAAGTACCTGTATGCAGTGAGCTAGTAGGCGAGTGGCTTTTGCACACATCTTCAAAAGGTTCTTCTTCAGGAAGGCCTAGATATGTAAATGGGATGTTGTAGCATGCTACAGGCTAACTCAGTTTAAAGAGCAAACTATGATAGAGTGGTCTGTTCACAGGGGCAACACAACAGCAAAAACATACCATGTAGTGCAAGGGAGTCCCATAGGTGCAGTGGGACCTATCCGGCACTGTGCATGGAGTATTGTCATCCAGCCTGCAAGGTCATTAATCACTCCAAACTGTTGGGGCCACCTGGCATGTATGTTGCAGGTCAGCGCACTTGCATGTCATCAGGTCACAGGTTGTACAGGATTTTTGGTTTACCCCCATTTAACACCTTGGCCGCGGCGCTGAAGGGAGTGGGGGTGAGCGCTGCGCCGCCATGCTTGTGACGGAACCACACCATCATGAGTCACGGGCGAGCTGTGCTCATGACGGCGTGGTTCCGTCACGACCCCGCCCACTCACTAATTCGCCCGCACAGGCGAGGAACCAGTGCCATGGAGGTGGAGTGGATGCAGCATGACGGAACTACGCCGTCATGAGCACACGCCGCCCGTGGCTCATGACGGCGTGGTTTCGTCATGCCCAGGGAAGGGGTTAATGGCACACATACATGCATATTATGAAAAATGTTAATAAATCCTGTATAAACCTATACAGGCCTTGAACGATTATTGTTCATTCATAAGGCACTTGTCACATGTAAGGAGCATGATGAGGAAGACAAACAAGCATGCGTACTGCCTGATGTGTGTAGCATTGTAAAGAACAGGTATTGACAATAGAAGGCCTCAGCATTATCATACTATGCATAGTATGGTTAGCCAAATTGAACTGTTCACAAAGCCATCAATGCCAGGCACCCTTGCACCAAGTAGCAACTGGTCTTGTACCTTGTCTTCACTCTGTGCACCTAATACGTGATGTGTCTGGTATTATCTGAAAACACTGCAACAGGGCTTACATGGGTCTAGCATTAGGGTACTCAACTTTGCCTAACGCTACAAGTCCAATGTACCGACAATACCAGGTGAAGTGAAGTCAATGTACTGTGCTTCATATGTACACCGTGTACATGTTCAGCATTCACGGAGCAATGTATTATCTTTTTGTCTTGTAGCAGGACCAAACCTATACACCTGTGGTAAAGGTATGATCTTCAGATATCATAATGTTACCAGTCAGTATCAACTGATTGTTCCTGTGCTTTGTAAGGATTGTGTGTATTCCCATCAATTGGCTGCATTGAGATGTGTGAGGGGTATCATTTGTCAGTGGAAATACGTTTTTCCATATATGTAGAAACACAACAGAAGTAGGACAAAGTTTCAGATGCAAATGTCAAGGCCAAATTGCTATGTAAAATCAATCCCAATGTATGCAGGCCCACAAGATGGATGGCTCAGAATCTACTGTGTGAATGTTGTGCAAGCTGTAGAATGTATGCTCATGGCACGTGTACCACCCACTGCCCCACAACCAAATGATTATCATTAGTTCAAATGTCTCCAACCTGACCTGGAGGAAAATTTCTCAAGGGCAATATCGACCATTTATAAAAGCCAGACGGCAAGAACAACACAACCTGGAGGAAAATTTCTCAAGGGCAATATTAACCATTTATAAAAGCCCAACGGCAAGAACTTTGGTGAATGGAAACCTAACAGGGAAGATCTCAATAGAAAGACGGTCTCTTCAGGGTTTCCCCCTATTGCCTCTACTTTAAAATGTTTATATTTAACCCTTGTCAAACAAAATAGGATTGAATATAAACATCTCCCCATTCAAATGTAGGGGCTGGGAAAAAAGTGCGCCTGTATGCAGACAATTTGATGATATACACCTCGGATGTAGAGAGCTCTCTCCCAGAGATAATGCAATGAATAAAAGAATTTGGGAAAGTATCAGGCTACTCATTAAATTGTGAAAAAGCAGAAATAATAGAGTGGAATACGCAATATCTCAACCTTCTAGTAAAACAAGAAATCAGATATCTAGGGATACAGGTGATGCAGGACCTTGATAAAATGACCTTGAGGAATTTTAATAAAGTAAAAGATGAGACTAAAAGGTTACTTAAGAAATGGAGCAATCTCCCACTTTAATTCCTAGGAAGATCGCATTTACTTAAAATTTCCATATTACCAATTTTTTACTTTTATATTTGGTGCAATTCCGTTTCAGTTTAACCAAAAAGCGATTAAGAAACTACAAGAAGCCCTAAGTAGCTTCATTTGGGCAGAGAAAGGAGTAAGGATTGCCTGGAAAAAGATTTGTTTAAAGAAGCTATATGGAGGAATAACGAGTCCAGACTTTCTTATTTACTATCAGGCCTTTCAGTTTAAGATCTTCAAATTCCTGCTGTTCTAGAGAAAAAAACTTCTCTCAACTGTTTAAAGCTTTAACAAAAGATCAGGGAGAGCAAGATGACTTCTTTCTGTTTAAATTTGGTCATCCCAAATAATTTAAAAAGGTCAGATTGAAGACATGGAGGGCTGCTTGCACATCTTAGTATAAAATAATGAGAACGCTGGGGATACCATACTACAGTGCCCTGGGTCCAATTTGGGATTCCCCAGGTACTCCGACCTGGTTGCAAGACAAGCTTGAAGCCCCGTTGCGGTCAGCCAGTGTAGATAAGTGGGGGTAAATCCTGCACTGCAGATCAGTAGTCTCTTGGGATATTATGAGGGGGCTAATACTACCAACTAACAAGCTGGGCAAGAGAACTGGGGAAAGTGGATGAAGGGGGTTCAGGATATGAGATAAAACAGCTGCTGAAACCTCTGCATGCCAAGGAACTTGCAAAATGGTACTGGACACTAATAGAGGCTGGAGAAAAACCCTACTCTGAACTAGGAGAGATCTGGAAGAGGGACCTGCCAAATGCACAGACAGAAGAGTTATGGCAAGCATCTATATCTACTTTTTGGTTTACAATAAAGTCCATCCCCCTCAGGAGACATCATCTTTTCACAGTGGACAGGGCCTATTGGACTCCGAAGAGATTATCCAAGCTGGGGAGACAAGAGGTGGGAAAATGTCCAAAATGCAGGGAGAAAAAGGCGGATGATATCCACATGTTCTGGCAGTGTCCTCTTCTGGAGATCTTCTGGCAAGGAGTGGGTAAGAATAATAATGAAATTATAGACAATAGCATTAAGGTAAGCCTTGAAATGGTTATATCTGGAGTTGTAGAGGGGGTGGTACATTGGTGAAGTTATCAAAAAGGCATACATTTCTGTTGCTTGTACTATTACTATTGGCAAGGAGAGAGATGTGCCTAAAGTGGGTTAAACCGTTCCTCCTAACAACCCAGCATGACCTTGAAGGGAATCTCTCTTCAGATAAAAAAAAGTAACATTTTGGGAGCTACGGCACATCCAGGGAGTAACTGTAGCAGAAAGATAAATGATTTAAGGGGGACAGTAATAAAAACCTGAGGAAATCTGGTCCAATGAAAACATCAATTAACCCGATCTCTGGGAAAGAGGTTGGGAAATAAGGGCCCACAGAGAGAATATCCTAAACTTCATCCAAGATAAGATGTTAAGGAAAGAACAGTAAATTGGTTCCATGGTCTTCACCGTTAACAAGTACAGCAAAACCAGTCTTCTTGGCCCTAGAAACTACAGGGGATCTTATGGTAACTGGCAGAGCTGTATTACCAAATTACCACACAGTTTTCTGATGTGAAATAACTAAGGACTAATCAAAAACAATGTTTATTATTTTAATTCAAATGTCTCTCTCACACATTATATGGACAGAAAGTGACAACATGTTACCTAGAATATCTGACTGAAATTTTACATGGAATATGTACGGGCATGGAACATATACAGAAGCAGAGTTATCGCCTCCCACAGGCGTTCAAGCAGCGGAGGGCAGGTAATATGCTGCATTCCAGGAGAGGCTCCATGAGTATTTTCCCTATGGCTTGCACATCAAAAGAGGTATGCTCTTGGCCATAATCGCCCACTGCTCATTTTCCACCATATCACTCGCAGGTAGTCCTCTTCATTCCGCGCTTCAATGCCAATGAGGCCAGCCTTATCTACTGGTGGGGTAGGATATATATGTTGTATGTCTATTTGTTTGTCTATATCATGATTATTTCTGATGTCGTTACTCGCACCAGAGTAACTTTGTTAATGGAATTGGCATAGCAGGTGTATATTTTTTAACGGACTGCACCGCCCATCATGGATCCCATACCTTTTCGATAGACATCACAGACATATGTCATTTTGCTCTTATCATGAATGTGGATACACGTATCCGAGTTTGCGCACACCAGCATGCTGACGCTTCTACACAGCACCTGTGTGTTGGGGTGCTATGAATTTCGCCTCAAGTGACAAACTCTGGCCATTGATATTGCAGTATGTGTGAGCACTGCATAGTCGGGCGACTGGGGTATGAATGTTAAAGCATGCCTCCTTGCCCCAATCATTACACAAATGTAGTGTATGAGTCACGCGCATTATTTTTCCACAATACTAATGAGTGCTATGACTATCTCTTCAAACAAATGGTTGCCCTTTTAGTGTTCTCTCTAGGTTGGATTTTGGAACTCCTAGTGGGTGTTCCTCTAGGTGCACTGACGCCTAAAATACCTGAACATAGGTACTAAAAGGATACTGGGTGTCATTGTCTCAGATTCCTATTTTTAACCTCTTTCACTCTTTGCACAGTTCTGACGAAACGCCAAGGGATCCATTAGGGACCTATTTAAGGCGTGAAACATGTTGGCCTAACGTATTCACCTATCACTATCACTTTCACTTGTTGACTATAAAACAGAAGGAAAATACTCACCCCTCTGATATATTTACCTAGAGGCCTTCTCTTGTCAACCATACTACATGGACCCCAGAATAGCATTAGTTAGGGTACCAGTGGAGTATTTTTAATTCACTCTCCTTTATTTCCCACCCGCACTCACCACTGCAGCATTTCTCTGAAAAGAACTCCGATAAAGACCCCTCCTGCGGGGCCCGTGGGGGAACTGCAGCACCACCCCCACGAGGAGCAACGCCTGATGGTGAAGCATGACACCCGCATGGGTGTGTGATGGCACTTTTTCCAAAAGGAGGAATTCCCCCACCTTCATAATGTCTTGCCTCCAACCTACTCTGTGAGATAGTCTCACTCACAATTTCTCCTAGCAACCGAATAGGCTAGCTCTCTCTCTTCTCTTTAGGAACAGTCACCCTTAAGTGATTAATACCTACAACACTTTGTCAGGGCCTACAAGTGCATGGGGAGTCTGTAATACAGATCTCCTGTGCACACGTGATTTTCATTAACAGTGTTAATACTGAAAGTATTTCCAAAACAACACAATCACACAATATATGATCCAGATGGCGTTTTCTTTCCGTTTGGTTTATTCGTTTTCCAGGTGCCTAGCCAACACGTGTTTCGTCAGGGTGTAACCCAAGACTTCTTCAGGGCTATTGGACAGATGGCTAGAATGTCAAGATTCCTCTCCGCCGGTTATACTTCGGTCCCTGCTGTAGCATCAGAAATTTCCAAATAAAGAGTAGTGCACAGGAGTAGCTGGTAAGTACCAATGTGGAGCACTAATAATGCTCCCTGCCACGCGGTAAAAGACCAACTCCGCTGGGGGCGTGGTTCAAATTCTTCTGCCGGATGCATGGGGAGTCTGTATGAACAATCAAGGGCAGCAGGGACCTGAAAGTCGCCATCTCGGGGACAGAAAGCCCTGGACAGGGACAGAACAAGGCCACAAGTGGAGGATTCCCATGGTGGTGATCTGGGGACCTTGCACAGCCCCACCAGCAGTGGCACCACAGGAGGTTGCAAGTACATCAGCTCAGCCAACTAAGTTTAAGAGGCAGTTGCTGAAGGCAAATGCAGAAACAAATTTGAAGTTGGCAGGCCTCCAACTGCAGGTATCAACACTTATGCAACTGGTTCACACCTTGCAACAAACTGTGGACTGTATGGAACAGTAAATTTAGGCCTTTTTTTCAATGTTCTGGCTCTCCCCTATTCATATTGTGTGTTTTTATTGTTTAGAGTTTTAGCAGTGATTAGAATAGGTTTCAGAATAGTCACAGGTTAGGTTAGTTTTAGTATTTTTATAGCTTTTAATATTTATCTGTTTTTTTGGTGAAAATATGGGTGAGTACATTGTTAACTGGTTGAGGGGTTAATGTTTAGTATATGTTTATAAAAACTTAAAAAATACCATAAATATATATATTTGTTTAGGTTTTAATGTTTAGGGAGTTTGTGTGTAGGTATGGTTCATGTTTGTCTCATGTCCCAATGTATATTAAGGCGGGGGTTGATCTTTAATCAGTCTCTTCTGGTATATGTGTAGAGTAGGATAAGTTAAGTTTAGGTAAGTAAGGTTATTTTAAGTTAGTAGAATCACAGAAAAGTAGGGAAGTTGCCCGGTGCTAGTTAGGTCAGTGAAAGTAAGTTAGCATAGGTTAGTTTAGGCATAGTTTAGATAGTAATAGTTGGTGCCGGTTTTAGATTTTTTAGATGTTAAGACTTTTGTGGTGTGTTAAAGAAATATTCTTTTGCACTGTCACAACTGTTTAAATATTAACTGCATGGCAGTTGCCACATCTGCTTAGGTTGAGTTACGCCCATGCTTTAGGATTTTCTGTCTGTGATTAAATATATATGTTACTATGTAGAGCACCTGAGGAGTCGATCATGTAAAGTTCGCAACAGAGTCACTTAAGGGTTCATCAAACATTTTTATGCATGGTAAGTGGCACTCTTGCTGTGAATAAATGTACATATATTAAACAAAAGAATTGCCAAAACTGTACTATGATTTGTCTCTCAATCCAATCAAAGCATACAAATTAAGCAATGTGCTTTGTTTTCAAATTCATGTTTGATTCAATCTTTTTTTTATTATTTTGCAAAACTTCTTTACTTCATAACTTTGATTATTATTTCACCAATTTTCATAATTTACAAGACCTTCTGTACACAACTAATACATTCTCATAAAAAATACATTTCAACACATTACCTTATATACATTTTCCAATCATCATTCATTCAAACATACCCTCTCATACACCCACAGACATCAAACATTCATATATTTACACTGGAATTACAACAGAATGCCATAGAGAAAAATCCTTTTCTTAAACAAGACAGTAATTTAGAACAATTCAAAATGCCTTCTTATGATTATATGGCTCTAACAGTCTGCGCGTTTCGAACTCGCTGTGTTTTTTGGAGTTCTCATCAGGACAGAAAGCTCTTTGATTCAGAGCTTGTGTGGTTGCTTTCAATCAACCCGGCGCAAAACCAATATTATATGTGTGATTTTCCGTGCTTTCACATAGGTGTGGACTGCCTGGCTTGTTTAAAAGGCTCAGGCTGCAGTGTACAAGGCACTCTTGGTCTTTATCTGTACAGCTTGTGATTCTCCGCCGAACGAAGGGGCAAAGCTCTCTCCTTCTCGTTGTTACCGCGTCCCAAGCGGTATTCGAACGCTAAAGGATCACGGGAGTTGTCCCGTGATCCTTGGTTTTGCGCCGGGTTGATTGAAAGCAAGAACAGTACAGTACAGTATTGGCAATTTTGTTTAATGTTAGCTAGTGGCTAAGCCTTGCTGTTGGGAGCCCAGACCCAGTGTTGGTTTTTCGTGAATAAATGTACAGCATAAAACAGGTATTGACCTACTGTTGCACTGTTTGTGTACGTGATGCTGCATGTTTTGTATGGATGATCAAGTCAAACCATTGTGACTAATCTAGGATTTATTTGGTGCTACACTGAAGGCAGCCACTTACACAATCTACCTAGCTTCATTTTGCTGTCACATCACTGTTGTTTGATGGCTAGTATACATGGAAGTATCTCTCACCTTGGCAGAAATAGCATTCAGTCTTTCCATTGACTGATTGTTAATTGTAGCAGTTCATGCATGTGACCTTGGGCAACTACTTGCTAGTTTAGATGCACATAGGAATGACATAAACTATTTTGCATACACTGTGCAGATTTACCCATGTGTCGATACAACACTATTTCCTTTAGATGTTAGATAGTGTCTTTATGGTCAGCACATCTACCATAGTCTACTTAGTTCAATCATGGCCAGAATTACAACACACTGGTTTTGGTAAGTGGCTTTATTGACACGGGTACCAAAGAGCAAATCGCAGTCATTGGGGCAACAATCCCAACTTAGGTTATGAGCCATTGGATGTCCAGACAGAGTGTTCCAGTGAGGAGGAAGACCAAATTGCCCCTAGGGAAGATAGGCCATATAGACAGTCCAGAAATGGGTGAGATCAACAGGCGGGAAAGCACAGGGAGGACAGTACCAGTTGTGAAGTACATTGGCATGGCCATAAGCACAGGTAAATAGGGACACTGACCATGTGGCACAGAAACCTTTACTGGCCAGCTTTTTCAGTGGAAAGAGGGAAAGTCCACATCTTCATCCTCTGATGTCTCTGGCGTCCCGATACGGAGGATAACACCGGCTACGTGTAGCCTACAGAACGAAGCATCGTGGCAGCTTATTAAGGCTTGCCTATCACTATTGTGGCACCATCACTGGACCGCGTACAGGAAACCACTCATTTATGGTATTTGGATATATATCCTTGAATTTGGTGTAGGAAGTCACATCACGACTTACTTGCAAAACGAAAATTGATTACTTCTTACTACCATTTACATATCCTTCCGGTTGGTGCCTTGATCCTGACTATATCGGTATACATATCAGTATTGATCAGCTGAATATAGACTACATCGACTATCATTTGAATTCCTTTGCTGATACAATTGAAGTTGAACTTGACGCCGCATGGTTTGCAGTTTCTGGATAAATTTCATTCAATACTTATATTACTCTGCCCTGACGAAGCTCCCGGGGTGGGAGCGAAACACGTTGGCTGTTTTGTGCACTTCTGAGAATAAAAGAACAATAAAAGACTTTTTTGAAACAACTACATGTTTCTGCAATTCACTTCCTGAACTGGTGCTGCCTCTACTTTTCTTCAAATAGGGGCACTGACCATGTGGCACAGAAACCTCTACTGGCCAGAGGCTCACACACTTAGGGGCTGCATATGTGGATCCTCTCCACACAGAAGCATTTCTCTGCACCAACAAGTAAGGCAGCACAGCACTAAGCAGGGCTGGCTGGTTTGCCAGCACAGCAACAATGTTGCATTGTTTGGCACCCATTGTTGCTATGTAGGAGTTCTGCTTGTGCTCCATCGACTCCAGGATGTTGGGTATTACCCCCAGCAGGTTGGCAACCTCACTGGTGCCACTTGGCAGGGCAGTTAGTCGTGCCTCTGCCTCATGACACCAGTGATGTCTGCCAGGGACTGTTCCAATCCATGGTGCAGAGGGTAGGTGCCTCTTATGGCCTCTAAGGTGTCCTTATTGCGACTGAGGCACCTACTGATTCTTTCAAGGGTGCAAGCCACAGTCTCACCCCTGCCCGCACTACATCCAACAGCTCCTGCATAACATTGCAATTTAAATTGGGGGCCCTCGGAGCCCAGGGGGGGTGTGAGATGTCTGGTGATATTTTTTGGGTGATAGGAGGATCCTCTGGAGACAGTTCACCGACGTCAGCCCTTCTTGAGACTAGAGATGGTGGGTTCCGAATGGAGTAAAGGATTCAGACTTCCTGCTAATTCCCTCTCAGGTCAGCAATGATGCTTAGGCCATCTGTTCCTCATAGCTTGCCTTTCAGATGGCAGTATCTCTTCATTGTTCACACAAACACTGTGTGACAGGGCTGACCTGTCTTGTTATGACACATGCTGCAACACAGTTACACAGTTCGCTGGCCCTGTCATTTCTGCATGTGTGAGGTACAGTCCCCTTCTGCTTTGGTGATTAGCTTTCTTTTCCATAATTCCAATACTGATAATCTTTTGATGTATTGACACCACTACTGTGCATATTGCACCTAGTCATCCTGGTGCCTGCATTGCCTGTGACCAGTACTCAGCTCACAGCTTCTGTGAAGGTGAAGTGGGTTTGACCATGAATTTATTATGATCCTGCAGTCTGCGTTTCATACAGGTACTCTCACCCCCTACGTCGGGACAGCTACTTTCTATGTAGTTTCCTGCAGTTTACTCTACATGTGACTCTTGCCATGCTCCTATATGTTAATCTCTTAGGTGCCCCACACCTGACCCCCCTCTCAGGCAATCCCATTGCATTCCATTGGTTTACATTTTGGATTTGTGTGCATGGGTCCCAGTTAGAAACAGTGACATCATGGTGCAAGGCGGCCTGCAATGTAACAGTCAGGTCGGGCAGGGTTACTGTGTGTCCATGCATGATGTGCAGTTCCATTCCGGGTCTCATTTATGAGTTTTCGATGCAAGGCAGTGCAGCAGGTCACTTTGTTGCGCTGCCCTGAGTCAAAAGGGAAGGAATGAGCAGTATTAATGACATATGGCATATTCCTGTCCTTTCTGCCTACGGCAATGCACAAATTGGTGCCTAGCGCCAACGCAGGCACCCTTGCACCATTGTTGGCAGGATTGTTTTTATGCAGAAAGGGACTCCTTCCTGCACATAAACAATCCATGGAGGCGTTTCCTCTTTCAATGTGTGCTGCATGGCTGCCTCCAGGTTGTTGACCAGTTTCTCCTTCGTCCTGCACTTAAAGTCGTGCCAGTGTTTCTCCCATGAGATTCCTCATTCAGACAGCAAAGTATGTCAGAAACAATATGCTCAGGGAGGCCGGCATAAAATATTGCAATATAAAGTCACAATATAGTTCAAATTAAACTAGGTTCCTTGAAAAACCTCTCCTTCTGTGTCCATTTCTTGGCTGACTCCTCCTCTCCTCCTGGTGCAATGTGAGCCGGTCGTCAGGTTACTTTCCTCACAGAACACAGGCCTCCTTCAGCGGCATGCAAAATACCCTCCAGGCAGTGGAATGCAAAGCTCATAAAAAAAAGCTTTGAAAATCTAAAGATGAGTGCTTAAAGATGTGCACAAGCATAATCAGGCATATTTATGGAGATCTGGTGCAAGGCAGCAAAGCAATTTACTTTACTGCTCTGCTCTGCAGCAAAGTGAAAGGGCAGGAATGTGCCACATCTATGGTATACGGTGCATTCCTGTCCTTTTCCCCTGCGCTGGACCCTAGGCATACTTATGAGCCCCTTGTGCCGCCGTTACGTCACTTTTTGTGATGCAACCGCAGTGCAAACCACCAAATCACATTTATGGGTCCAAGCAAAGCAACTGTGTGTCTCTTTGAATGCCCTCGTGGATATGGACTAAGGTAAGGCAGAACACGGGACCTGTATATTTGCCTACAGGCATATCTACTAGCCTCTTGTGCTGCCACTGCGTCATTTTTTCTGATCCAGTGGGGACGCAACCCACCAAATCATATATATGAGGCCACGCAAAGACTTTGCGTGGCTTTGAATGGCCTCATAGATAAGGAGTAAGGTAAGGCAGCACAAATCACTGCGTTGCATTACTCTGCACTAGGGAGGTGTTCCATGGGCATTAAGGTAGATGTTCCCACGTAACACCCATAGATTTTGATGCGTGCCCAGATTTATAAGACCATGTAAACCTGGGGATGTGCCAAAAGCTTACACCTCCCCAGGGGAGGCGCAAACAAGGAGAAATAACTTTATTTCTCCCCGTTTTCTCCTCTTTCTATGTGTGCTGCATTCTGCAGCACTGCGGCACATATAGAAAGAGGGAAATGCCTCCCAAGAGGGTTTTTTTGCCGGAAGGTCTTCCTTCCTGCACAAAAACAATCCTGTATGCCATGCAGGCACCCTTGCACCAGGGTGCCTGGGTTGGCGCTAGGCTTCCAAATAGCGCTAGTGCATGGAGAAAGGACAGGAATGCGCTGTACCATAGATACAGTGCATTCCTGCCCTTTCACTTTAACAAAGAGCCGCGCAACAAGGTGACTTGCTGCACTGCCCTGCACCAAATACTTAAAAATATGCCCCTCAGTGTGCAAAACTTGTGCTTCCTCCGTTTGCAGGGTGCAAGTGGTGACAATGTGAGCACATGCTCCCAGAGTTTTCAGACACCTCCAAGGGTAGAAAGAAGACAGCGAGACAAAAATGAGTTCCAACATCCACCACACAAACTGAAGGATGCACAGTAAACTTGCAAGACTGAAAACCCATAAAAACTGGCAGGACTTGCCTCGCGATGTATTTCCTCGTTGTTATCGGACACAAATTGAATAACATTGCTGCTCCCAGGATTTGGTTCACCTACTTGCCTCCAGCGCTGACATGAACTATCTCAATGCACACCTCCTTTAAAAACACAAGCCCCATCAACATATCCACCACAATGCTAGTCTCAATTCCAACAGCCCCTGTAATATTTAAGCACCATTCCACACACACTGCACTTCCAGTCCATGACAACCACAAAGCTTCCAAATTAACCCCTCAACATTCCACGCACTCACTCAAAGTTTAGCTTAGCATGTGTTGCAGAGGGTAACCATATGCATACATAATTACACAAAAGGCTGCCAATGTATTCCCAATCTTGCCTCTTACTTACCTCTCCTCTTTTCTTCTACAGGCAGTCTGCGCTTGATGTCTCCCATTCCTTACGACTACCCCGATGCTCCTGAGAGTCTGTGCTGAATCCAGTGTTGTTTTTCACTACTCCTCTCTACACCTCTTTTTCCCCTTAGAGGGAATCTCCTTGCATTTAGAACAGCAAGTTTAGGAGTTCCATCATGGAGAGAGAATGGGATTCGTGTCTGCCTCCTGAGCAACTTACAAGCTTGTTCGTACCCTGACATTAACTGGATTAAGGGCCTCATTTACAAGTACTGATGTATTGCTGGTTTGTGGTAGCAAAGCGTCAAAGTGATTTACAATTCACAACGTCATACATACATATTTATGGTCTTGCGCACCATGGCAGAAGGATTAGGCAGCGGCAAAAAAAAATATGTGCTGCCATGGGCATCTTGTCACTGCATAAACGTATGCATCGGGAGCAAAACCGACGTATGGCTGCTTAGCGGCACATAAAGCTACCCTTACCACCCTAGCATCACTTTTAATTCCATCAAGCATCAAACAACATTTGAAAAATGACGATTTGCAAAACAAACATTGGCACACTTCACAGAAGACATCCATGGACCAGGGAGAACAGAGCAGCAGCCAGGACAACAACCCCAGCACCAGCCAGGGTGTCCAGACAGACTCTTAGGGGAAGAGGAAGAGGGAGAGGGAGAGGGAGAGGAAGTGCAACTTCAGTGAGGAAGAGAATGAAAACGTGATCCTTGAATTGACAGAGCACCAACGTTAGCTCTTTGTCACCTCAAAGTGGCCAGTTAGGAAAGAAAGACACCATTTGGCAGTCCACAGTGGCCAAGATTAACAGTGTGTTACAAGCCAAGAGGACAGTCACAAACTGCAAACATACCTAGGATTCTCATTCAGCCATTCTTCCTTCTCACACCAGGGAAGCCAACATTTGAATGAAGTGTATGGTACAAAATGTTTTTAGCTTATGTGGAATTCTGCCTGTGCACACATCAAAGGAACTTGTCTCTTGCTTGCATAGGGAGGGGTGTGAAGCAGTTTATGTTGTCACCAGCACTGACCAATACCATATATTTTAACACTGTTGATTCTGCTATCAAATAATTAGGGAAGATGTATGGTCAGAAAATCAATACGGTCATGGAAGGTTCTAAGTTTTATTTGAGAAAACAGAGATTTGTTTTGGAGTAATGAGGGCAGTTCTCAGTATTTTAGCTGCAAACTGCAAATTTGAAAGCATAAATTAGGACCAGGAAGTGCGGCATCGTGGTTGCGGCCGCGGTCAGGGTACTTCACCGGTTCGGAAGAGCATAGCTGTGATGTGGAGTTTGCCGTCATTGTTGAGGCTGCCATCAATGAGAGATGCGAGGATCTGAGCTGAGGATACATCATATTGTGGCGGTTCAGAAGGCGATGCGGGATTCATCAGTTATGCGGGTCTTTGCAATGGACTCAATCCTCGCAGCAGTGGAGATGTGTCTTTTCTGCTTAGTGTTGCCCCATGCAACAGAGATGATGCCTCAGTTCTGCTGGATCCACGGAGGCTGGCAAAGACATTAAGCTCAATTCCTAAGGTGCAGGACTGGGTTGGCACCACTTGGCAGGGCTGACTCACAGATTGCAGAGTCCAGGTGCAGAAGCAAGTTTGTTGGAAGCCTGCTACGTCCTGAGGTTTCAGATCAGGAGGGCAGCCTACTAGCCCTGTTAGTCACTTCGGCTTCAAGTCATGCAGGTACAGTACCTCTCACCCATGCAAGAGGGCAGCAGATCAGAACTGGAGGGCATCAGTTCCTTCAGAGCAACAGTCCAGCAGAGTGGTAGTCCTTTCAGCAGCACAACAGTCCTTCTTCCTGGCAGAGTATCCACAGGTCAGGAAGTGTAATGAAGTGGCAGCGTCTTAGGTCCTTCTTTCATACACAGTTGTGCCTTTGAAGTGGGGAGAAGCCTCTAGAGGCATGCCTTTGAAGTACATAGATACCCTCCCTTCCCTGACCGAGCTCCATACAATCTTCAGGTAATATGCAGGCCTGTGTGAGGAGAAA
Source organism: Lissotriton helveticus (assembly GCF_964261635.1). NCBI lineage: Eukaryota > Metazoa > Chordata > Amphibia > Caudata > Salamandridae > Lissotriton > Lissotriton helveticus. Next base: position 1,247,107,820 of record NC_136068.1, on the reverse strand, counting down.
GCACACAGCCTATTCAGGTGTACGTGGAGCTGGGCTTGGCTCTTCCCTACCCATCCTGCCAGTGATGCCCAGCCAGTAACACCTAAGCTCCCATTCTGTGTGGCTGTATAGGAGGAATACACAAGGTCCTACTGCCAACTACACCCAATCTTGTGACCAAGAGCAGGCTGCAGACAGCAAATGGCTAAGGCAGGAAAATGCCAGCTTTCTTAAAGTGCTCTTTTTAGAATTGTAAATTACCATACTTTAGGATTTTAAATTAGGATTCCATAGACACCAATCATGAATCACTTATTTCTTCTCATTTGGAAATTGCACTTATAAAATGTAATAAGGCATCTCCTGTGTTATCCTATGGGTGTGATATGCCTTGCACTAGTTAAACAAATGATTTTAAGAATTTTTCACTACCAGGACGTGTAGAACTCAATTACATGCCCCGCCTTTTACATACACTGCCCCCTGCCCTTGGGGCTGTTTAGGGCCTACCTTAGGGGTGAGAAATATATTAAAAGGAATGGTTTGGTCCTGGTATTTTACGAGGCAGACATGGCAGGTTAAAAGTAAAACTGCCCACACAGGCTATGCAATGGCAGGCCTGAAATATGTTTCAACAGCTACTTAAGTGGGTGGCACAATCAGTTCTGCAGGACCATTTGTAGAATAAAATTTACAGTCCCTGGGCATATGTTGTGCACTTTAGTAGGGACATATAAGTAAACTAAATATGCCAGTGGGTATAGCCAATTAACACCCGCCACTCAGCGATAGCACTATAAATTGCATGGCCTCGTGCCCCTTATTTATCGTCGAGGAGGTGAGGAGTAGACATCTAAGTGCAGAGGCGGAAGACGCACCACGGAACAGTAAGAGAGTGATAGCATGACTGTTTGTGTGAAATTATGAATCATTGACCTAAGTTTCCTTCTGACCACCATGCCTGAGAAACCATTGAGTCTCATGGTTGTACCCACATTTTTTAATGTTCTTAACTGCGTTTGTTTTGTTTCTCCTTACTATTCCGTGCTTGACCACAGGGGTCTTCCTCCTCCACCCTCCTATAGGGCAATTTATTCCCCTGTGTAGGGTAAGCATTGTGGATAAAAGATACCACAAGTTAAAAAGTGCACAGATGCTTGACATGATTGTTGCACTTATAGCCACTCATTTTACTTGTCTGAGCATGTGGCTGAGTGAACTTTTTTGTACATTTTTTGTAAATTTCGTCCTTGGTGCTCCTTTGTTTTGTCTTCTACACAGTTTTCTTTGTCTTTCAGGCTTGAACGCATAAGCCGCACAACAGTGGAGCGTGATCTAGATCACCCCACACATTGGAACCCTCTCACCAAAGCCTGGTTAGAGTGGAGCCCGCAATCTTTCTTTTAGGTCCTTATGAATGCCATGGCCCCTACTGGGCCAACCGGCAGAAACATGTTGTTAGATTTGGGGGTTTCTAGTTGGCATATGTGGCATTCCTGTGACAAATAGGGACCCTTGCGTCTAGTCAGGGTAAAGCGGTACACTCCTAAAATAAACCCTGCTCCCCCCCTTGGTAGCTTAACACGAGCAGACAGGCTTATCTCAGAGGCAGTGTGTGAAGCATTTGTGAACACATACAGTAACCCAGTGACAACACTACAGATGGACACCACACAGTTGTATGTTAAAAATAAGTATTCTTTATATAGATTTAACACAAGACCACAATCGACAAAAATCCACAATACTGTACTTAAAATGGTAGAATTAGCTTACTTCTCTTTAGCTCTTAAAATGCGACACTTTGAGTCAATGTACCTTAAGATGCGACACGCAGGGCAACGAAAATGTTGCAGGAAAGGTGATGTAGTAGTCCTTTACACATAAGGACGGTGATGCGCTGAAAATCGGGTGCAAAGAAACAAAGATGGCGCTTTCTCCTTGATGCGACACGCTTCCCAGTGATGCGTCGGCGTCTGCTGCGATGTCGATCCTCTTCTCTGGTGATGTGAGATGCTTGACACGATGCAAGCAGCGACAGGCCCTGCGACACGCTTTCCAGTGATGTGGCCGTGTCTGCTGTGACGTCAATCCTCTCCCCTGGAGATACGAGTTGCTTCCACAATGATGCGAGCCGAGACAGGCCCTGCGACACTCTTCCTGGTGGGGCAGCGGCGTCTGCTGCAACGTTGATCCTCTTCTCCGATGATGAGCCATGACAGGCCCTGCGACATACTTCTCGGCGATCCGGCGGCGTCTGATGCAACGTCAATCCTCTTCTCCTGGGACATGCTTCCCGGTGATGTGGCGGCATCTGCTGCGACGCCGATCCTCTTCTCCGGCGATGCGAGGCGCTTCATGTTGTGAAGCGGCAGAGGCAGTTCAGCAACATGCTTACTGATCTTGAGTCACGCTTCCAGCTCCTTGCGACAGGCAATTCCTCAAAAAAGTCCAGCAAAACTGCAGGCACTTCAAAAGAACTCCTGGGGAGCTGGTGGGTGAAGTCTGATCTCCCCGAGACTTCAGCAGGAGGCAAGCTCTGTTCTCAAGCCCTTGGAGCTCCTTACACAAGTTGATGAAAGTACACACAAATTTCCTCTCTCCTATCTTTGGCAGTCAAGCAACCACTGCAGGCCAATCCCTCAAGCAGCACTTCTGTTTAGGGATAGTCTCTCCTCAGTCTCTCTGGTTCCACTCCTGAGGAAAGGTTTCTTCTTGTTGTCCAAAAGTGATCTAATTCTCTGGGGTCTGGGTCCCCTCTTTTATACAGTTTCTCTTTGTTCTCTGAAGGCAGAGAGGCCTTTGCCTAGTCTAAACCAGTTCTGGTCAGTCCCGGAGCGCTCTGTTTACATGACTCTATCTTTTCTTTCACAGTGCAGGGCAGGGACATCAAACGCACCACAGGGGGTGGAGCCGGCATTGTGGAAGGTAGGCACAGCCCTAGTCAGGTCCCAGGTGCAACTCCTCCCCCCATCTGCATGTAGATCTCTCTATTCAGCCCTGTGCTGACTCACCATGTCTCCTGGAATCCCCCAGCCCCTGTCACTCAAACTCCAGTCTAGGAATACACAACCTAGCAGAGGCAGGCTTGGATAGTTAGACAAGAAAATACCTACTTTCTTAAAATGGTATTTTCAAACACAGAATGTTAAAATCAATTTCACTAAAAGATGTATTTTATCATTCTGAGTTCAGGCATACTAAACTCGAATTTCTACCATGTTCCCTGAGTCAGTGAGGATTATAAGATGTAATATTTAAACTGCCCATTCTGGCCCATGGGGAATAGGTAGCCTTGCAATAGTGAAAAACGAAAATGACTGTAATTCACTATTAGGACACGCCACACACATCAGGGCTTGTCCTACCTTTACTTACAATGCACCCTGCCCTTGGGCCTACCATAGGGCTGTCTGATATGCAGAAAAGAGAAGGCTTAGGGTCTGGCAAGTGGGTGCACTTGCCTAGTCAGCATGGCAGTACCAGAATGCTCACAGGGTCTGCAATGGCAGACCTGAGACACGCTTTTACAGGCTTCTTTTGTGGGTGGCACAACCACTGCTGCAAGCCCACAAGCAGCATTTGGATTACCAGCCCTGGCCACTCCTGGTCCACTGTACTAGGGTCTGACAGGTAAACCAAACCAGCCAATCATGGAATCACTAATCCATACATCAATTTACAATAGGGAGAGCATATGCACTTTAGCACTGATCAGCAGTGGTAAAGTGCCCAGAGTCATAAAACCAAAAAAATACAGGTCAGACAAAATGCAGGAGGAAGGTAAAAATGTTCAGGGATGACCCTGCAAAAAGGGCCAAGTCCAACACATGTCGACCACACTCACCACGGTGGGGGGACAATAGAATCCCTAACACACCAATCCCTTATTTTAATTACCATATGGACGCCAGCTAGATTAAAGTTGATTTGACATCTAAAATGGCCTTTTAATCTCACTGTTTGCTTTAAAGGCCCCCACTTAGTTTAGAAGTCCATTCCTGTCATCAGGTGTATGCCCGCCCTCTATCAAACCGTCTTCTGACTTTATCGTTGTGAGGGAACGCTAACACAGTGATGCTGGCTGCACATGCCCCTCGGGAGTCAACTATCATATTGACCCACCATTTACACTGGAGTTTTGGAATAATCACTTACAGTCTGAATCGCTAAACGTCACAATTGAAGAACATAACATATGTGAATTCAATCATTAAAAATAAATGTGGGCAGCGTTTCATGGCAACTGTTATTACACCATGGACTGATGCTTCGCAATTTATTGAGCTTTGACACATGCGTTAACTGGGGTCACAAGTGAATTACTCTTTGAGCTTGAGCATTGTGAAATTTGACCCCGAGGAAGCCCCCTGTGGGGCGAAACGCGCTGGTTGTTTTTGAAACATCACTTGGCATTCTGTGTGACGAAAAGAAAAGATTAAAGATTTATCACTGTGAAATCAAGAAAGAATCTGGATCTGATTAATATATTGTGCATTTATGCTTTGAATAACTATTATGTTGCCTCTCTGTGCTCTTAGTATTGTTTAAAAAATGTTAGAGTCCTGTGGCTCCGCTGACCTCTCACTCGCCACCGTCCCGCGCATCCGAAGAACAACCACCAGCGGGAGATCCTTCTCCCACCTCGCCGCCAAGACATGGAACACCCTCCCACTGAGCCTACGACAGACCCAAGACCTGCTGACCTTCAGGAGGATACTAAAGACCTGGCTGTTCGATCAATAGCGGCCCCCACCTCCCCCCCAGCGCCTTGAGACCCTCGCGGGTATGTAGTGCGCTTAACAAATAACTGATTGATTGATTGACACGATCACTTTTTTTAAATACCATATAGATGACAGCTATATTAAAGTTGATTTGACATCTATAATTGCCTTTTAATCTCACTGTTTTCTTTAAAGGCCCCCACTTAGTTTAGAAGTGCATTCCTGTCATCAGGTGTATGCCCGCCCTCTATCAAACCAAGTTTTTAGAGGGCGAGGACTGGTCAATGATGAAGCATGACACCAGGTGGTGTGTGAGACCAGTCCTTCACTTTTGTGAGATGCCTGCACTCACAAACTAACACTGTAGCACCTCGGTTTCCCTACTGGGAGCGGCCCCACTTGTGCTGAACATTATATGTTGGAGGCTGCCGGCTCTCAGTACCCCGTGCCTCTGGTTCCCTAATCAGGTTCTCACTGGGGTTTTGTGGTTGTATAGCTAATGTTACCCTGTTTTAAGGAAGGGGCACAACCACTGTGCAGAGTCCTAATGCCAGCAAAAACAAAATTAGCATAAAACAAGGAGGTCTGAAGGCAAAAAGCCAGGGGCAACCGCACCAATGATGCCAAGTCTAACAGAGAACATTAGTAATTTCCATAGTATACACTCTCTTACACACCCCAGCTCTCGCAGACCAAGTTTAGTGTGGCTGAAGACTTTGGCCAACTTTAATTTTCCCTGCCACATTGCTGAAGAAGACATTACTGTGAAAACCCCCAGTAGAACAGTGGCAACAGGCCTGGAACTGGACTTTGTTGTTGGCATCTGCTCACTCCCTGAGAGTGCCTTTCTCTGGAGTGTTGTGGGCCTCAGATGTGTACTCCTGTGGTTTTTAACGGACCTAAGGAAAGTTTAAAAACTTTTCCTCCAGAGCTCCAGAGGTTTAGCTGGACCAGCTTGAAAATGTATCTGTCTAGCAGTTCCAAACATTGGATTGAGTTTTATCTTCATACTGCATATAGATATCTGTACATGTGAAAAACATTACTAAGACCTCTTCTGGATTTGGACTTTTCAGGGAGGAATCTCAAAAGTTCCAGAGCATCAGCGGGGCCAACCTGCTTCAGGTATCCGACCTTTGGTTCCAGCAGGGTTGGCAATCGTTTCAACGGTATCCCACCAGAGAGGATTGTCATGCTCTAACAGTGACAAAGTCCCATTCTCAGTTGGGTCTATTTTTGAATTTGTATCTGAAATAGGCTCCTTTGTGGCTGGCCGGAAATTGCACCATGCTTCTGGTCTACTGTGACCATTGACTTACATTGGGGTGAATAATTTTCTTAATGCCTTTTCACTTTAATTCTTCAAAAAGTCATATCTCCAGTTCCCTTTATTAGATGGTTTTTGTTTTATCTTATTTTACTTGTAAAATATCAGGTTTTTTTAAAATTGGTTGAAGAGTTTTATTATGTTTTGAGTGACTTCATTTACTGTTTATGCACTGCTTAAATACTTTTCTCATTGTTTCTGATTTAAGCCTGATTGCTTTGTGTCAAGTTACATTACCAACTGAGAGGATAAATCCCCAGATGGATGATCTGAATGCTTCATGTCGACATATCCCTGAACCCCTGGAAAGTGTACATTTATTTTGTATTTATTAACTAGCTTACCCGTCGTGCGTTGCTGCGATCTTAGAAACAAGGAAATTCAAGGAAAGTCGTCATGATAACGTTCAATTTATATTGTGTCATTTTTATTGAAACTTATTAATTTTAATATGGAAAACATTTCAAAGTGTCGTTTTAATTCGATTTATTTATTTGAGTGCTTGTGGATACACGATTTTTTGTTTTTCCGTCTGGTGCATACATCAGTATTCGAAAGATTATTAGGGCCCTGGGGGGGCCGATATTAAAAAGAAATGTATGCCAGAATGCTTCGCGGCAGTGTACTCAACAACTTCCCCAAGTTTTCTGGCGCTCGGATGAATGGTGTTTTAATTCTATTTATTTATTCGAGTGCTTGTGGATTCACGATTTATTTTTTCCGTCTTGTGTGTACATCAGTATTCGAAAGATTATGAGGGCCCTAGGGGGCTGATATTTAAAAAGTTTTTATGGCAGAAACCTTCGCGAGAGTGTACTCAACAACTTCCCAAAGTTTCATGGCGATTGAATGAATGGTGTTTTAATTCTATTTATTTATTCGAGTGCTTGTGGATTCACGATTTGTTGTTTTTCCGTCCGGTGCGTACATCAGTATTCGAAAGATTATGAGGGCCCTGGGGGGGCAATAATAAAAAAATATTTATGCCAGAAACCTTCGCGGGAGTGTACTCAACAACTTCCCAGTGTTTCATGGCGATTGGATGAATGGTGTAGTAATGCAAATGCCAGAAACCTTCGCGGGAGTGTAGTAATGCATAAAGGACAAACAGACTGACAGACAGAATGACAGACATACATTCGTTTTTATATATAGATGTGTTTTATAGAGAGCGAACTTGACCCAATAGGGTATCAGAGCGCTTTACAGAGAAACATAGGAATATGCAGAATAGGCATAGCATCATACAGTTACGGAATGAATGAAAGAGGGTAGGGTGCAGGATGCATAAGGAAGATAGGGCACGTATTTACAGATTAAATAACTCAGTACTCAAGACGAGATAACATATTTATAGGTTATGTTAATCAATGTTTGTGACAAGGTCCCACGTTTCTGAAGGGATGAGGTAGATAATCCAAATGGAAGCAGTAGATGGCCGTAGATCAGGGCTGTAGTGTTGATAGCGGCTAGTTTCAGCGAGGAATTTGCCCTTAAGGAATGTTTTGGCATCCTTTTTGAAGCAAGATAGAGAGGGGATTCTTCTGATGTCAAGAGGGAGTGAGTTCCATATTCTAAGAGCAGCCCAGGAGAAAGCGGGGGGCAGAAGCAGGTATCTGGCAGATTGGGAGTTTCTGATTCCTCCGGAGATCACAAGTTTCTGCCTCTCAAATGCAGGGCAGTTAGAATATAAGACTTTGTGGGTGATGCATGCTACTTTGAGCTGTATTGTTGCTTCCCGGGGAAGCCAGTTGAGAGCTTTCAAGTGCAGGAAAATATAGTCGAATTTCCTAGTGCCGGTGAGAAGTCGGGCGGCCGCATTGAGGCAAGCTTTTAGAGGAGCTAGGGAGACCTTGGGTAGACCCGAGAGGGTAGAACAGCCATACCCCAGTCTAAAAATGACAAATGCTTGGACTGCCATCTTTAGGACGGGAGCGTCGAGGAAGGGTTTTAATTTCCTAAGGTAGCTCAGGTGGAATCTAGCTTATTTGGCCATTGAGTTGATGTGGTCATGCATGTTCAGGTTACTGTCGAGAGTGATTCCTAGGGATTTGGCCGAATCCACGATTGTCGGTGGACAATTCAAGGCCATGATAGCCTTCATCCATGATTTAATCTCAAGGTTGGTATTGGGGGGGGGGGGGCAATCAGGAGAAATTCAGTTTTTTTTGCGTTACGTTTGAGTTGATTGGATGCAAGCCATTGTACAGTGTGTTCCAAAGCTTCGTTCAGGGAGAGGATCTCTTCGAGAGATGAGGTTTTGATGCAGATCTGAGTGTCATCGGCGTACATATGATAGGAGATATTAGCAGTGCGTAGAACTTCGGTAAGCGGTTCCAGGTAAAGGTTGAAGAGGGTTGGGGACAGTGTTGAACCTTGAGGCACTCCAACCGCGACCGGGGATGGTGCCGATAGGTTGCAGTTGACAAGAAATCTCTGGGACTGGTTTTGGAGGAAGGATCTGAACCATTCTAGAACAGTGCCATCCAAGCCCAACCTGAGTTTGAGGGGTTCGAGTAGTTTTACATGGTTGACCGCGTCGAAGGCCGAGGATAGGTCCAGGAGGATGATGAGACAGGTTTTGCCTTGTTTGAAAGCTTGGAGAGCGTCATCAACAATGTGGAGCATAGTGGTTTCAGTACTGTGCCCTGGTCCGAATCCGGATTGGAAGTCATCGAGTATGTGGAAGTTGTTGATGTGTTGACTTAGCTTCTGCTGCACACATTTCTCCATCACTTTGGCTAAGAGGGGGATGTTGAGGTGGGTCTGAAATTGTCAGGGGAGGCTGGATCCAGCTAAGGCTTTTTCAGAATGGGAAGGACTTGACCAGCTTTTAGAGGGTTGGGTATCATTCCCTGCTGGAGAAAGGCGTTAATTATTATAGTCCAGCTAGGAATAATGGATTGGGCGATGACAGCTAGGCAGTTGGAAGGGAGCGGGTCATTAAAATGGTTATTGGGTTTTAGGAAGATAGGATTTTAGACACTGAGTCGTCGTCTTAAAGTTTGAAGTCAGTCCAGTGAGCATGGTTTTTGGGTGAAGCCTGAAGGGGCGACGTGGCTGGAGAAGGCGGGTCAAGAGGTGTTTGAGAGTGTGTGATGGATTTGAGTTTGTTTCCAAGGGCTGAGAATTTGTCAGCGAAGGAGGAGAATTCCTCTGAGGATATAAGCGACTTAGGGGTTTCTTTTGAAGTTTTGGCCAATTTATTAGATTGGTGTTTGACCAGTTTGAAGAGCTTCTGGGGTCTGTTCTTGGCCTTCTCTAGTGCAGTTCTGAAGAATTCTTCTTTTGACTTGAGTATCATCCTGATGTACGTATTTCTGGCCTGGTGGAGGAGTTTTAGATTTGTGGTAGAGGGGTTCGGCCTCCAGGATCTTTCAGCTTGTCGGAGGGTTCTCCTCTCGTTGTTAAGGGATCCAGTGAACCAGGGGTTTCTGTCTTTGATTTGGATTCTTTTCAGCTTTAGTGGGGCACGGTCATCCAGGATTTTTGACATGGTTGCAGAGTAGTGCTTGTTGAGGCCTCTGACTGATGTGATATGCGGGGGGAGGTCTGATTTGCAGCGAGCCTCGAGTGCCCTGCGGTCCAGATTCTTAGTGTCTCTGATCCAGCATTTCGGGATCACTGGTTGGGGTGCGCATGTCTTGTGGGTGTAAGGTAGGAGGAAGGTGATGGCATGGTGGTCAGACCAGTTGCATGGGTCTATAGAGATAGTCTTGACTGTTGATTCTTTGTAAATAATCCAGTCAAGAGTGGTCTCTTTTGCATGAGTTGGTAGTAAGCAGGATTGGGTCAGGGCTTGATCGGCTAGGAGGTCCTTGATGGCATTGACATGCGAATCCTTTGGATCATTCCAGTGCAGGTTAAAGTCACTGAGGAAAATATCATAGGCATTATTGGAACTCTTAGCTGTGATGATTCCCTTGAGGTGGTCACTGAAGGAGTCGTTCATGCCTGGGGGGTGGTAAAATATGTGCAGGTTGCACAGTGGGGTGGAGTTGAGAATAGCGAGGGAGAGGTATTCATAGGAATCTGTGGTGTCAGCCAGAAGTTCAGTGACCAGAAGGTTAGAGCTGTAGATGCAGGCAATACCTCCTCCTTTCTTGTTAGATTGTCTGTCTAGCCTTGTGATGTTGTAGTTGGGAGGGACTAGGAGGTCCAGGAATGGAGATGAGGATTCGTTGAGCCATGATTCCATGAGGATCGTTAAGTCGTGATTTTTGAGAAGCATGAGATCAGCAATATCCACAGCGTGCTTAGCTGCCAACCGGCAATTAATTAAAAGACCAGATAGAGAGGGTTTGGAAGGAGGTTCAGGAGTCTGGGCGGACAGGCGAACAAGTGCTAGGTTATTCTTGACCACAGTTCAGTGGCGGAGGGTAGCTGGTCTGTTAGGGTTGATAGTGACCGTGCAGAAGGCCTGTTCGGCCTTTGCATCTAAAGGATGAGGGATAGCTGGGGCAGAGTTGTAGTCTCGGAGGATGGCAAGGATTTCCATTTCAGTGAGATCTAGTGGGCTTGGAGTGGCAGAGGAGGGGTTGTAGGAAAGGACAAGAGCACGAGTTTCTTTCTCCGAGAGGTGGCAAGGGTGATTGCAGGGGTGACGATGTCTCAAGGATAGCTGAAGAGGTTGGTCAGAACCTTCAAAGACAGATAGTATGGTGGTTCCCAAGTTAGAGGTGATGGTGCAAGTTGTAGTGAAGGATACTATGATTATGTTTTATCATAGTTATACCTATTATCTTCTCGGTTTTATTTCACTTTTAACCTATTTATATTTGTTTGCTTTCTTTCCTTTAGTTGTTAACGGGGTGGTGTGTAAGAAATGCTTATGGTTCATGGTGTATGTGTGTGGAATGATGAGAGGATTGTTTGGAAGGTTGTATATGTAATGTGGTACGAGTGCAATGCTGTTTGAATATTTCCAGGGCAGGGGAAGTTGGGACTAGGCTCATGGAAGATGTGTTGCTGGGACACATATCTTCTTATTCCCCCATTATTCCTTGGGCTTATATTTCCAAAATAAATTTGCCAACGAAGAGGACTGTTTGGATATTGTTCAATTGTGCACTCACCAAACTGATGAATGTTCCTGTAACTAGTTCTTCAGCTACCTGGAGTTCGCCAAAGAACCAAACCCAACTGGAGACAGGTGGATGGTACTTAGAAACGTTGGACTAAAGTTCCCTGAGGGGACTGCAACATTTTGGGAGAAGAGTGTCCAGTATCTCCAGTAAGTCATGGATCAGGAAACTGTTGGCAGAAGAAAGGCAGCAGTAACAGAACCTAAACACAAGAACTGCCCCAGAGAGAACACAACATAAATGCAATGAAGCAGAACAGGTGTGAACCAGACGAAGTGCAAAAGACTAATGGAAAGCAACTAACTGCTATTGGCAGGCAGGAAGCCAAAGTAAGTGGGGTTTCTTATTTTGTCTCTATCCTTCTTGCCTTGGACCTCCTATACTGTGAGTAGCCTTCGTTCTGTGTGAGTGCTGAACACTAGTTGAGGTGACTTGTGCTGTGACCTCTACTGTGACCTATTTTCCTGGCATTAACATATTCGTGCCAGACAATACACAAGTAAAATAATGAAGGCTACAGCTAAACATTTTGATAAGCCTCTCACTATGCACATCAAACTTTATGACCCACTAATCTATCAATAATGAATATAATCACCTATCAATTGTAAACGTTTAGAGAGCCAGCAATACAGACTCCATTCCAGTCTGGTCCGGTCCTTAATGGACTGTAGTAGCTCTGTGGCTGTGATAGAGTGTGCGTTATATAACTAACATACCAAGACAACATAGTCAGGCATTTCTGGTAGCAAGCTACAGAACATCCAGAACACCGCCGCAAGACTGGTCCTCAACCTGCCAAAACACTGCCACATCTCCCAGCACCTGCGCACACTCCATTGGCTCCCCGTCGAGGCGAGAATCACCTTTAAGATGCTCACCCACGCACACAAGGCCCTCCACGGCACCGGACCAGCATACCTGAACAGCCGACTCAAATTCCACGCACCCCAAAGGACCCTACGATCAGCCCAGCTCTCCTACGCCGTGGTCCCCCGCACCAGAAAGACCAGATCGGGAGGCCGCTCCTTCTCCTTCCTCGCTGCCAAAGCATGGAACGCCCTTCCGCTCCACCTCAGACAGACAACATCGCTCCCCATCTTCACAAGAAACCTCAAAACCTGGCTCTTCGACAGACCCCCTCCTTGATGGAATGGAACCTGCACCCCCCCCACCCCTAGCGCCTTGAGACCCTTACGGGTGAGTAGTCGCGCTTTAACAAACCCCTGATTGATTGATTGATTTTAGTGGTAGACTGCCAGTGCAAAACCACCAACTAGTGCTTATTTTGCAGCTAGGATTTGATGTGTGTTTCTGTTGACAAACGTCTCATTGTCTTTAGTCCTCATTAGTTAATGAAAGATCAAAGCGAAATTATGCTTTAACGTGGTGAACCACATCTGGGTCGATTCCTCAGTAGGAAAGAGGTCAATACGTGTTACAAGGGGATGATAAATGTGTATAGAATACAAGTACAATAAAGCTCACTTGGGCAGTCCTGGGTCTTATTGTACTTGAATGTGTCTACCCAATCAAATTAATTATCTTGGAGCTAATATGATGAATATTACTCAAATGACTGAATAAGTTCCTCGGTTTGTCAAACAGTCTAAAGGTGACACGTAGGCCCAGGCGAAATGTAAATTAAGCTTTCTTTATTTCCAGAATTTCTTGTTATGCTTGTTACTCCAAATTCCCAAAATTGTAGCGCATGAGCGCAGAAAATACACAAACAACGCGAAAGTGATCAGTTTTTGTTTGGAGCAATTGTGTTTTTCGTGCTAGTTTTTTTTATCTCGTAATGCCACCTCGCACAAACATTGACCCAAAGATGCATTTCAGGCTAAAATATAGCATTAAATAAGAGATTGCATTGTGCATAATTTACTCTAAATTTCACATAATTACATGAAATTAAAATATGCGTATTTCGCACACCCCTAGCTGTATGCCCATGGCAAATGACTAACACTGCTGATTGAGGTACAGAACCATATAACCTGAAGCCATTGCATAAATCACTGACAGAGCGTTCGCCAGTTTAAAGCGTGGGGAGTATAAAGTATGCCACAGTATTCATTGGTATACCTACTTAGCCCTTGGGACTCTTATGAATTTTAAGAATTTTGACTTTATAAAATCACAAGTATAATAATCGGACTAGGTAAAACACTTTTTGACCAACCTCTCGTTTCCCCAAAAAAATGCGCGTCACCAAAGATGACAACTTCCGTCATTGACGTAATCAATTTCGGTAGCTGACATTTTTTCCAAGGGAGGATTGCTAGCAGTTAGGGCTTAAAGTGAGCACTTTTATTGTGTATCTCTCCTGATGTTCCCTTACGAGGATCTAAGTGCCGCAAGCATGCTTGAAGAACATGGAAACTAGAAGAGCGAATTAAAAGAGCCAGAAAGCAGAGGTGTTTATTCAAGCGAGTTGAAAAGTACATCTTTGTGAAACCCCTGAAGCGATTCATTGTTTGTGGGTGCCCGTGCAAAAATGATTGTTTTGCACTTTCTTGTGTTGCACAACCATTCATCTGTGTTGACTTTTTAGATGACTGCAACTACGTGTCCTTTTACTGTATCTATTTACACTGCATTTTGAACGCTTGCCAGGTGGTTTACTGTATGTGCATTACTTAGCAGAAAACACATCTTCTGACTAACATATGCGTACCTTGAACTTCACACTTCAAGTCTCCCTACATGTTAATGCTTTTTTCAGATGTACATTCTCAGATCTCAATGTGTCCGCTGCGATGTACCTAAATATCTTTTGCATTCAGATTTGTGTGTGACTCAGTGGTTTCAAAACATCAAGTCTGATGGCAAATATAGTTGCAATAAAAATAATAATGATGAGGATGATCATCATCGTCATTAGAGATCAGTCCTAATGGTGGTCTCAATTAATAATACTTTCAGCTTGTCAAGCCTTACATTTGCCAGACTTGCAGCTTCTTTTGACACATGCATATCTTTGTATTGCATGCCTTTATACATGATTGTCCTTTACGTCAATAAAAAACAACAGTCTAATTGTCAACAGAGGAAAGCATTTGTGTTTAAAGTATTGAGGCTCTCATACGTGCTTTTCTTCAATGGACTTTTGCTAAAGTCAATGCATGCTTCATAAGTGAAAGCATGGGGGGGAGGGCAGTTGATGAATTTCATTAACATTGCAGAGGTACTGCTGTCAGTGCAGCTGCCTTTGTTGATGCATGTCTACCACCACCGCAATTGTCATTGTTAGATGAAAAGCACACGTTGTGAGCCATTGTTATTCTCAAGAATTAGGGAGTAGGCGGAAAGGGGCTTTCTTCCACCTTTCAGCTTGGAAGGGAATGTACAAATGCTTTGCTATTAAAGTTTACTCCCTGTCAAGAGCAGACAACTGTTCATAAAGTGAATGCGTGGCATAAGATGACGACGATCCCTGGAGCAACTAATGTCCCTTTCACCGTATTGCTCTTTTGTGGACTTGTGACCCATCACAGGGCCAAAAGCCGCATTCAGTAAAGCGAATGCGAGACGCAGGCCAGTAATCATTGTAGGCCTCACTCCCTGGACATTGTGCTCTGCACAATGAGGTGCTCATCTAATAGTCACCTCATTAAAGTTAGTGGAGCAAGACATGCGGCCTTTAATGCTCACAGATACTTTTCCTGGTGGAGGTTTAGACATCGGTCAATGTCCTGGCTTTCGTGAAGTGTTACACTTCCCCTGACAATACCTCGGCTGACCAGAGTTAATCATAGTTGATCATGTATACACCATGGATGATTATGGTGGATTTATGAACATAAAATTACAGGCCCAGATTTACTAAGGTTTTGCAAAACCTAAAATAAGATTTTCCAAGCCACGCAAGGCTACCTCGTGTGGCCCTGTGTGGCTTGGTAAATCCAGAGTAGCGCAAGTTGCAGACTTATGTTACTCTCTGTGGTGGGGCGTTACATGGGTGGAGTGTGGGTGTTCCTATGCATCCCCCCACGTATTCTGAAGACCTCCTAGATATACCAACACTTGTAGACCAGGGAATGCTTCAGAGTTGTACACCTTAGTTCCCACTAGAGGTACAACTAGGCAAAATATCTTTATTTCTCCTCGTTGGTTCCTCTTTCTAAGTGTGCGCTTCGTCTTTCTAAGTGTGCTGTGTTCTGCAACAGACTTAGGAAGAGGACAATTCCTTTCAGGATTGTTTTTGTGCAGGGAGATGTGCCTTCCTGCACAAAAACAATCCTGCCTGTTACTCAGGCAAACTTGCTCTGTGCTGCAATGGAGCCTGCGTGTGTTGGCACTAGGCTAGAGATTGTTTGCCAGTACAAGCAGAGGACAGAAATGCACTATATCCTCATAGATATTGCACCTTCCTGCCCTCTCCCTTTCACGCAGCCTGGAAGTGTTTCATGAAAAATGTTAAAACTAGCCCCAAGTATGCAAACTTAGCACCGCATCACTACATGGCCAGTGCGTTCATTAGGCCAAGTTTGAATTAGAATCCTTGGCAAATGAAATGAAAAGTATACTTAACATATTTTTTTACCAAAAAAGAAGTGTAACACGGAAATCATATAAAGCACCATATAAAATCCAATAAACATCCGCCTCAATGACAAAAAGGATTAAAGTTACAAATTGTCAAGGGATATCCGGGCTTTACTTATTCATTAGGTGCATGATCTCTCAAAACAAGAAATTTGTTCTTAATTACAACTGGGACTTCAAATGTCCTTGGATATAATTGATGCATGTACTTGTCCACAATCTTCCCTGGTGAAGTTATCTGAAGTGAGGCCAGGTGTGGAGATGATAAGAGTCAATGCCGTATAAAACCGAGAAAAGGTTTGAATTCTTAATCTATGCAAGCCCATTGTGTATACTGACAAGTCTGCGTGACTCTGCTGAGCACTGCCATAGTGTACAAATTAGATAAATGCACCACAGTCATTTTTCATATCGGATGCTGCGCCGGCGCCCCTCTGTGTTAGTTGCTGGCTGTAGCCTATGTCAGTACATTCCCGTCGTCTGTATTTCAGCTGCTTCTCTAAATTGTTAAACGCGTGGCTTGTCAAGAAGGAAACAAAATAATGTATTCATTGTTTCGTCTTAACATACATTGTTTCACTTTACATTGCGCCAAACCCACAGTCGATAGGCAATAACCTTCCATGCAGACATCCACCATGGACAAACAAAACCAGGGAGCATCCCCATGCTAAAAAAATGTGTCCTAATTTGAGTATGAGGTGACGTACTTCACGTTTTAAAGACGAAAAACAAATGTATGAAGACAGTTAAACAAAAACTTTGTTTATTTAAAAATATTTTTCAGACTGTAGCCGACAATAAGTAGCTGCGATGAGTCAGTCAGTCAAATATATTTATTTCGCTTCGTTTCCAAAGCATAAAAGAAGCACATATAAAACAATCATAAATAGACAGTTAAAACATTAGTGAATAAAAACAACTCATACATATTAAAACTTATTAAGAACCTGTTAAATAGAAACATGGTCAACCAATGTGTGCCTAAAAACACATGTTTCACTAAAAGAATTAAAACTTTACTGAATAAAAACATACATTTCATACATTCATGGTATCATCTGTCGTCTAATTTTCAGACATTACCAAATGTAAAGTGTAACCACCTGACACACCAATGGGGCATCCAGCTTCTGGATAAAGCGCAAGGCAATGCCTAAAATTATACCTCCACATAAGTGGAACGATAAACTTCTTCCTCGGAGATTGATAAAAAGTGCAGAAGAAAATAAAGGGCAGGGTGGACCGAGTTGACAAGCTGCCGGAAAGCCCAACATTAACTGAAGATAATTCATACGGAATCTAGTAAATATGAAACAATGCTGCAAATTCTGGATTAACATCAAATAAGACTGCACACCAGGACAAGAGGGAAGAGTGCTATAATGGATAATTGCATAATTCTGGTTATTATCTTCCCATCTTTTAAGAGCAACTTTAGCTAAAAAGGCATCCTTCACTCTTGCCTTGCTTACTGTCGAACAGGTTGTAGGAGTTTTACACAGACCAGGCAGCCTAAAATCCTCCAAAGTGCACTTTACATATGAAGGGCCAGGGAATTGTTAAAGCATAGTCTAAATTCAGGCAATCCCCCAGAATCAGCTGGTTTAAGGCAACTGTGTCCCTCTTCCGAATTGACCGCCAGAGCAATACAGGGTCCAATCTAATTACGTCTATTATGTAAGGCACACCCAACTCAGGATGGCATATTATTTTAGAGCAAGAGTGGGGTAAGGCTAAAAGCTTCTTAAAAAAAAATATCCTAAACTCGCTGGATCTCAGCTTCTGCCATGCCCCAAACGGCCGCCCAGAAGCTAGCTGATGTAACATATTTTGCTGCATACATACTAAGGGGTAGATTTACAAGAAAGTGAATCAGTGCACTGCTGCAAGCCATTTGGCTGCACTGCACTGAGTCACTTTCAAAGCACACGTATGCAACATATTTTCAACAATATGTTGCATCTCTGTGCTTCCCCCTGCACTGGAGCACAAACTGCTGCCATGCGTCGACGCAGGCACCCTTGCACCTTGGTGCAAGGATGCCTGCATTGTGGGTTTGATTGTTTTTGTTCAGAAAGGGTTCCCTTCCTGCACATAAACAATCTGAAATGCCGATTTTCTACTTCTATGTGTGCTGCATTAGCATAACATAAACAACATTGTTTCAAAGATTGTTTATATGCGGGAAGGGAAACCTTCCTGAACAAAAAATAATCATTAGGGGTGATGTGGAAGAGGTGTGGTGCAGCAGCCAGGGTGCCTGAATCTGGACTCCGGGGTTCACGGTTTGGTTAGTCCAGCACCATGTGACTCTGGGCAATAGCTTGATTAATCTTCCCGAGGGCCCCCATCGCCGGGACACCACTTCGGAGGTAGCTGTGCGATTTACAAATACTGATATTTCATTTCCTCTTTCTATGTGTGCTGCAGAATTCAGCACGCATAGAAACAGGAAAAAAACGAGGAGAAACGAATACATTTCTCCTTGTTGCGCCTCCCTACACCTCCCCTGAGGATAGCATTCACACACATTTCCAGATTTACGATTCTGCAAAAATCTGGAAATGTGTCTTGTTCCAGGGTGTTTGTGTCTTGTTCCAGGGTGTTTCGGGGGAACACCCACAGCAACACCCATGGAATGCCTCTTTCACTCAAAGTGCTGTGTGTTAAGGGTTCATATTTACAAGGACAGTAAAGTCACGCAGGGTGGCTTTTCCTGTCCTTGTAAATATGGAGCAGAAAATGCGCCAATGGTATGTCACAAAAAGTGATACACGTGTGGCGCAAGGGGCTTGTAAATCTTCCCCTTAGTATCTCAGGAATAGGTTTTGAGCCTAATTTCTTTCTGAAGTTGAACAGGGCTAATATCATGTTTACAACTATATTGTTCCACACGTACTTGGAGTCAAACAACTTACCCAGATACGAAAATGTCTGAACCTCTTTCACCCTACAATTCCCAATATTGAAAGCTGGGCATGGTTTGAGGGATTTCCCACAAACAAGTGAGAAGGATTTGCTTTCATTCACCTCAAGGTCCAAATCTCTCATAAAAATTGTGTGGTCCTGTAAAAGACCGTGCAGTGCTACTCAGCGCTTGGACGCCCGTGGGCAGCAACCGCGCTTAACAAATCCATTTCCATTCCATTCCAGTGCTCGATCAGTTTGAGCTATGAGCATCGCCTGCATAGAGAAGAAAGGAGGGTGGGCGCAATCTGATATAAGGAATGTCCCAGGGCCTCTCTCCCACTGTTTCCAATCTGTTGGTATAAAAGGAAAACAGAAAGGGGGTCAGGACACAGCCCTGCCTTACACCCCTTTCAATATTGATGTGCTTAGTACATGCACATTCCTGGCTGAAGCACCAACACACAGAGGCCCAGTAATACATCTCTCCTATGAAATTCATAACAGGGCCTTCAATTCCCATCTTCGCCATAATGGACCACAGTTTAGAATGAGAGACATAATCAAAAGCACCTGTAAGGTCCATGAAGGCCAGATAGATGGCACCTTTTCTCGCCACCACAAATCTGCCTGTCAGCACACTCAGGTTTAGGCACTGGTCTACTGTACCTCTACCCAGATGTTATTTGACCCCGCCTATTCCTCCAACCTGTATAATGATAGGCACCCCATTCGTTTTTCAGTGGAATCAAGCAACTAAATTGGCCTATAGTTTTTGGGGCTGGACTTATCTTCCTTTTTGTAAATATGAACAATTACAGATTGTTCCAAGATTCTAGTCAGCCTAACTTTGGTATGACATTAAATACAACCTTCAAAAGTGGAGGCCACAGATCCTAGTACTCCAAAAAAGACATCCACTGGTACCTCATTGGGACCAGGAGCCTTAAGGCTACTACATTCAGCCAGAGCCCCCTTTAACTCCTTTAAGTCAAAAACCAAGGAGAAATCACCTTTCCCAACTGTGAAATCATTGGCAACCACTATGGGGCCAGTGTTACACTGATAAATCTGTGTAACATGGTCCATCCATGCCACTTCCCTTAAATGTACCTCTCAGGAAGGATCTTTAGGGTCCTTGAAATACCAGGCATTCACCACTGATGCAGCGGAAATCGCATTTTATTTGTAGGGGTGCATTATAATCCCGCTTGTAGAATGCACCCGCACATCCTTTGTTGTATTGACTTGAAGTGTTGGAATTTGAAAAAAATGTATTAACCTGAATCATGATGTGTTTAGGCCTTTGCAAAATGATCAATATAATATAACAATATAAAGTAAACAGTACTAGCAGAAAATATTAACATGAAGAACTCGTGTTGTGAAACTGACAATTATTCATATATTAAATTTGTTTATTAATTGTGTCATTTTAGATGTAGGTAATTGTATTCATGTAAAGTGCCTAAATTCTATGTAAAATTCATATGATGCTTCCTTATGTTACCTGAATTTTTTAGGCTTGAAATGTAGTTCCCTGGAAACTCTTGCTTTAGAATAAACAGTTGAATTTCATATGTTCTGTGGAATTTGTCCTTTCTCACGATTTGTGTTGCAGGTGAAAGAAGAACGTTTGTTAGCTAGAATTATGTCTTTGGTTTGTCAGGTAAAGAGATAAGAAGTTACATTTGTGTGGCTTGAGTCGATAAAGGAAGGTTGCTGCGCTTCACACAGGAAAAGGCCTGGGAACCAAGGACAAAATGTAGCGAGGAAAGAACATCGTTGTCCCATAGAAAAATACCTTCAGGATCGTACCCAAACCAGATGCCGTGACTCGCAATGGATCTTTGGAATGTCACCTATGTATAATGTGTTGTTGGGAGTATGGAAAGAGCCCACTTAGTTCCTTTGCCTTCAGAGAGAGAGCATCTGAGAGCAATCTCTGTCTCAATAGCTTTATGCTACATGACCCATTGATGATGGAGATACTTCTTAGGATGACTCAACATGCTAAAACCATTTTATCCTTCTTCCTGAAAATGCCTAAATGGGGATGTCGTCTTAGTGTTAGTGTAGGGATAGATTAAAGCTTTTATTCATCAACCCTCGATGTAGGGAAATTTGGACTCATGATTTATGATTTTCTGCATTCTACTTCTTGAACCAATTGTATTATTCATGCTGCATCTTCTGAACTGGATACACAGATTTGGCTTCTTGCTGAATCGTATTGTGGTGTCTGTATGTTCAGTTATTTTTGGCTTTGTAATAATTCAACTAACCTTAAAGTAGTTGTCTGTGGTCATTATGTATCCAAGAGGATTAATTATTCATTGATTGGCCCCCCACGCTTACATGCTGCAAAAAAGAACCATAGAATTGTGTTTTAGAATGAGTCCAGAATTTATGGGCCTGGCCCTTTCACCACCTCTCAGAATCTGGAACTATCTCTAGCTAGACTTGCTTCCCGAACTTCCTCCCATGCCTGTGCCCTCAGAGCTTTCAATCTGGCACCTCTAGCCTCTTTGTATGCCACGTGCAACATTCTCACCAGTGCCTCATCTCTTGGAACCTCGCGAAGGGCCATGTGCAGACTTGCTCAAGCTCCTCAGCCTGACGTGGCAAACCATTGTGGACTCTGTTGCTTTGAAGGGCAACTATCACGTGTCAGCTGTTGTTTTATGTGTGACAGACTATCCATAAAAGCAGAAATAACCTCTCCTGAGGGAAGCTGTGGATTCAGGCTAGGTGACCCCTCTGATTGTTTGCAATAGAGGAGCGCTGGGAAAAACGTAGGCTTGTTCACCTTGTTCCATCTCAAGGAAAATAAAATTTTTGGTGGCTACCACTAGCTTAGGAACCACTGTTCTGTTGGTTTTTAATAAACCCTCCACCGTTAGGGAGCAAGACAATGGGGTGTGATAACTAAACCCTGAAAAAAGCACTTCAAACTCAGTGACCCATGCACAGATTGATTCCGAGGCAATAAAATAATCAAGTCACAGAGCCCCTATCTGGGTCTCCAAAAGTGCTAGCCAACCATACTCTCT